>NC_059338.1:63220183-65720183 GCF_018350155.1 Leopardus geoffroyi
TTTCCTCCAGACTGATTCAAGTGCCCATTCTCTGTTTCCCATAGCAATCAGTGTTATCATGGCAATAATAACACTATTAGGTATATACACACTCTCTTGTCTATAATCCCAATTAGAGAGTCATCTTTTAAAAGAAAGTGCCAAGTTTTTCCTTATTTGTGTATCTGCTGAGGTCCAGTCAGTAGTAGTTGCTCATTAAATATTTAATAGGCAAATGAATTCTAATGGAATAGGTTCTGAAGTACATACATAAATTATCAAGTATAATCAAAATCATTCCTGAAAAATTCCTGAGGCAGGTACTACACTGGAGACCCAACATACTGTCTCAATATAGTTAAGCTCAGCACTTCTTCCTTCAGCAACAAAGTACCATAATTTCTCCAGATGAACATCTGTAGTTATGATGCACTTAATGACAATGTTTTCTGAAAACTATGTGTTTTTAAGCACTAGGGTTTGTATCCCATGAAACTCTATGGAGGGCAAGTAGAAACGAACATGGAGTAAAAGAACAGCAAACTTACATTTCTCATCTTGAGGTGACTGCCAACACACTTAACAAGAATGGAAGAATCATCAAATCCTTCCTATCTATCTACTATCTTTCTATCTACTGATCTATCTACTGTCTATTTCTATGATGTCCTTTGCTGAGCTTTTTACTTTGAATTCATATAAGTTAATTGCAATTATGATGTGATTCCCATTGTACTGATATGCCTATAAAGACCTGCTGATTTTTTACAATCGATATCCTCTCACAATCCACTTCCTGAATAATCCGGATTATTCAGTGCTTTCAACAATACTGGCAAACACAGGGAAGATAACAAGCATGGCCTCGAACATGCTCAATTTCCATGCCGTCTACTAGGCTGAAAGAAGTTCATATATTCACAAAAATGTTAAGTAAGAAAAAGAATGTCTCAACTGTTGTATTTATATTTCATGATAAGCATTCCAGAACACAGACTCAAAGGATGCTACTGCTAATTAAAAATCAAGACAATAAACACAAATTAAGTAAAGACTGGGCTAGTTACGATGATTTCAAATGGCCCACTAAAGAAGTCCACCTCAGGGCACAGGTGAGATACAGAGAGGTCTGAATATATTGCCGTTTCATGAGCACCACGTTTACCAGAGCTTACTTTCCAATACGTCAGTCATCTCCTACCCACATCTCCTAGTTACCACCCAGATGTTCCCCATTGGATAATTCCCAGCGCATCGGTGAGTATTGGTATGGACAGCCTGCCTGTGTGAGTTTACGGCTTCCCTTGCTTTACCTCTATGTCAACCTTATTTCCAAACAGAAGTACTCTGTTCCGTATTTTTTCTATAGAAATTGAGTTTTCTGCATTTCTAGGAAGCATCCCTGGGCAGAATAAGTGTCATGGTGAACCTAAAGCAAAACCAAAATTAAATAAGTCACCATAAGGATATACTGAACATAGATTTCCTTCAGAGAAACAATAAATTTAAGAAGAGAAATAAACACATTAAGTTCCAAGAACAAAATAACTATTTGTATTTATGAAGTACATTCAGAATGTATTCAAAAGTATATTTGATAACTTAAAAGAGAAAAACTGGGAAATTACAAATAAGAAACTTTCTTTGCACTAAAAGTGTATAAATACAATCAAATTTTCCAAATGTATCTATATAGATGGCAATGCTATAATTGCTATCCATGCACATACAGAATCAGTTCACCTGCTGCAATCCATTAAATAATTCAGTCTTTATCTATAACACATTCTCAAAACAGAAATTCCGAAAAAAGAGAGCTATAATGTAGGAGTTTCAGTGCTAAAGAAAACCATCTGGCTAGTCTGAAAATCTGCTTTTGTGTGTAAAATTGTTTCGACAATCATCAGTTAATTAATCTCAGAAGTATGCTAGAGTGTGGGTGCCGCGAGCCCCCCCCCCTCCCCGAGGCTCCGAAGCTTCCCTCACCCCACCACACGAAACCCTCTCCCTCCCGTGAAGTCCCGTGGTTCTTCATCTGTATTTCTGATACAGGTGATAGTTATCACTCTAAGCTGAGTGTGGGCTTGGTACCTTCACCACATGACTACAAACTCTTTGAGGGGAAGATCAAGGTTTAATTCAGATTTTATGCACCATACCTACCCTAGTGCCTTGCACAAAGCCTCAAAAAATGCATATATTTTATAAATACACTCAAAGATACTCCCTCCTGAAGAAACACTTTCAAGTTTTTGGCCAAAATAAACTACACAGTACATTACTTTCTATTTTTCTTCCTACTTCTCAGCAGTTTCCAATTTAAAAATCCCTGTTGATCCCTGTTCCTGGAGAGGATTTATTTATCCTTTTCATTTATTTATTCATTCAAACCATCCAGTAAATATCTGTCAGGTTCCTACTCATGCTAGGTAGTGAGTAAGTTGCTGGCATTTGACCAGCTCAGAGTCTAGTAGGAAATATATAAAAGTAAATAGGTTAGTTATAAAACAACCTGGTAATTGTTATAATAGATGTAAATACATGATACTGTGAAAGAGTAGTTCTCCAAGTTTTTGTTTGTAGAGTTTAACATTTTCCCAATATTGTCTTCCCTGGTCATCTATCAATCCATCCATCTGCCTGCCTGCCTAACTTCCCTCCTTCATTTTTTAAATACATAACGTTTATTTGTAGCACCAAATACAAAAGCTGCTGAAGAACACATAATTGAGAAATAAGTCCTCCCACCTGGTCCCCAGTCACTCGGTTTATCTTCCCAAAGGTACACACTAATGCCCAGTGTATAATTTCAGAGATCGTAATTCCAGAGAGAGTCGACGCATCTATAAAAAGGCATATCACATACACACGGTCCTGCCTTCGTTAAACCATTACAGTAGTGGCATGCTTTATACTCTGCACCATGTTTCTTTCACTTCATAACGTATCTTAGAACTTGTTCTCTATCAGCCAAAACATAAGAGACTGTTAAAAACTGAGAACAAACTGAGGGTTGATGGGGGGTGGGAGGGAGGGGAGGGTGGGTGATGGGTATTGAGAAGGGCACCTTTTGGGATGAGCACTGGGTGTTATGGAAACCAATTTGACAATAAATTTCATATATTAAAAAAAAAAAAAAAAAAAAAAAAGAACTTGTTCTCTATCAGCCAAAACATAAGAGACTGTTAAAAACTGAGAACAAACTGAGGGCTGATGGGGGGTGGGAGGGAGGGGAGGGTGGGTGATGGGTATTGAGGAGGGCACCTTTTGGGATGAGCACTGGGTGTTATGGAAACCAATTTGACAATAAATTTCATATATTAAAAAAAAAAAAAAAAGAACTTGTTCTCTATCAGCCCGTATTGAGCTGCCTCGTTCTTTTTAATGGATATAAAGTATTCCACTGCACGGATACAGCAGTCTCCTTACCAAAGGTACTATGAATGCTGCACTGAATGTATTTATCCAAATTCCATTCTGTGGTATATCTGTGAATATGTATGTGGATAAATTACTGGAAGTGTAACTGCTCTAAGAATATAAGCACTTTTTATTTTGATAGATACTAACATCTCATCAACTTAATTTCCCATGAAATGGGAAACAGCCACCCTCATAACTTAAATTATAACATTTATACAAATGGCTCCCAAACCTGTATCCATAGTTCTGACCCCTTCTTTATCCTCGGTGAGATTTCCATGCTATTTCCACATACTCATTTCCTAGGAACCTTAGGAAAACCCTTTTCACAACCAAATTTATAATCTTGCCCTCAACACATTCTCTGTAATTTCACTATATTAGTTCTCCCTGATTCCAACCAAAAGCCACTTCTGATACCTCTCTTTCTACCCACGACTAAATAATTGGTCATGAACATGTACCGATCTTGCACAATGCCAAGACATTCATTTTCTTTGTATTTTCCCAGATAACATGTGACCGAATGCCTGGGTTTTCTCATCCAACTACTCAAGTTCTTCTGGCCCCTGTGCTCGTCCTGGTAACTCTGCTCACATGATCCCTCTGCTTGCGGAATCTTCTCAAATCAGTTTCCTGCTGAAGTCTCATTAAGCATTAAAGGTCTGCCCTAAATTAGAAAACCCCATAAAGGATTTTCTAATATGACTTTATTAGCACTTAGGTCTTTCACTATACATTCTAATTTATAATACACTTCTATGATAAAATGTAAGCTCCTTCATAGAAAGATGATGTCTTAAACCCACACTGCCTGGTATTTAAAATGTGTTTCCCAAATGAATGAATGAATTTTGCAATGAACTAATTCCTACAAGTCAGATAATTCTACAGGAGAAAATATTCTATAGGGGATATTTAATCCATTTATTTTGGAAAAATAAGACTATTTTAAGGTCTGTGAGACAAATTCCCTATTTAATAATTAAGTTTGTTTTAGAAAATCCACAGTGTAATTATTTCCAGTTAGCTATTCCAGTAAATTGAAATTTTCCCTCACATTGATTTTGATCAAAAATACAGAGGAGAAAGGACAGGGAATAAAGGAATAGGTGAAATGCACCACTAAGACTGTTTCTCTTCAAAACTACAAAAGCCTTTCAAATGTTTTTTTTTTTTAAATAATTTTTAAAAATGTTCGTTTATTTATTTATTTATTTTGAGAGATACAGAGAGTGAGAGTTGGAGTGGGGCAGAGAGATCAGGGAGGGAGGGAGAGGGAGGGAGAGAGAGAGAGAGACAGAGACAGAGACAGAGAGACAGAGAGAGAGAGAATCCCAAGCAGGTTCCATGCTATCAGTGCAGGGCCCAACACGGGGCTTGATCCTATGAACCACAAGATCATGGCCTGAGCCGAAATCCAGAGCCAGATGCTTAACCCACGGAGCCACCCAGGTACCCTGACCCTTTGAATCTCTTCAAATGCAGTCAAGGTTACTCTAACTCCTATGTAAATGAAGAGGAAACTCAGCCAGGATGAGACTATGGAGTACTGTTAAACCGAGTTCAAAAGTGGTTAAATTATCTTTTGTAAGGTTAACAAACACTTGAGGAAGAACAGTGTAAAAAGCTTTAAAAACCCTGTATTTCCAGTTTCCAAAATTAAAAAACATGATTTCAAAACTTGTACAAGTGATAAAATATTTCACACTTACAAAATATAGGAAGAAAAAGAATATGAGTATGCTTTCTAATATATGAAAATAGTTTTAAAAAAGTGACCATTACATTTCATTAGAAATTATTCAGTTCCCATCTACTCCACAGGAGAAAGAGCTACACATATCTCCACAGCAAAGTACAGAATGGTTACATCATAACTTCTATTTTAAATAATTTTTAAAAAGGATGACAATACTACCATGCATATGCTGGATTGACTTCTTGACTCACCTCTCCCCCATTAACATATTCCATCACAAAACACAAACGGTCTTTTGTCTGGAAGGAATATTTCAAGGACTTGAAATGAAAAAGAAAGAATGTTACATTATAATCCAGTATTCTTATAACAATACCAAAATAGAACACTTAGAAACAGTAAGCTTGCTGGATGAAATGTTCTTGCCCTTAAGAATCTACCTACTCCTTAAGAGTGTGTAAGCAAGAGTTCTGAGGAACATAAAACAAATTCTATTTAGATCAGCATTGGATATTGTTAGGGGAAAATTAAAATCAAAATTTTAAGTAAAAACACACTTAGTAATTTTGACGAGCAACTCTCCATCTACTGTGCCGTCTATTTGAAACTGTATTAGTGCCCGAAGTTCCCACCCATGTAACCTTAGAGCGAGGAAGACTCAAAAATACAGCTAGAGTAGTTATGTTCAGGCTTCTAATATAGTTTCACTATTTGCATACTGGGTACAAAACATGACTGAATTCAACAGAGTTGGTTCATATAATTGTGTAAGTTATAAAGACAGCAGAACTTTAGAGCTATCTTAATATACTGGACAATATACACCCAGCAATGTAACAAAGTAAGTCTAGGTATCTGGAAATTCCTACTTTACATAATGCTAAATCTTTAAAATGTTCTCCCTCTTGTATGTCTACCTGTTATTTTTAATCTTAATACATGTCATCAGAACCAAGAACATACAGAAACTTGGCAAATTATGTCTCTATTACAATCTAAGAACAGGACTGAAAAAAAAAATCAGTTTCTTTCAAAACAAGTAACATGCATATAACTCATAGTTTATACTTTGTCCAGTCAAGAAAATACATCATGACTTATCCTACCTTTAATTTAATGTGTATTGTCTTCCTGTGTTTCTGAGAGTACTCTATACCTAAAAGAAGTCTCAATTTCTATAAAAAATATTCAGTAAAGATATCTGCCTTTCATATTTGAAGAGAATGCTGCTTGATCATTTAAATATTTATCAGAAGCCAACAGACAAAGGAAACAAAATCCACTAAGAAATTCTTTTAAGTCTACCATTTTCTCAGTGCTCTACGTATATTTGCTCTGGAGTAATTTGTTTTTGTTTTTGTTTTTAAGGCAGTGAAATTCATGAGGGGAAAAAAAAGTCTCAAAAAAAAAATAATGGAGTACAAATGCATACATATCGTAAACTTAATCCACACACTGCAGTAATTTCAAAGAAACAAAACTTCTAGTCTTCCCACAAAGAAAATGGCATACCTAAATGAATTTTATTTAAAATGTTATTTTTCATGGCTTAGTTTTTGCACAACTCCCTTAAATTTAAAATGTTATGATTATAACATCTGCCCTTCAGCCACTTACTGTTAAAAAGGGGTGTCTAGTGTTCTTTAACACTCTGCTCTCAGTGAGAGTGTGTGCCACTTCATCCTACAAAAGAAAAAGGCAAACCTTTAATATATGTACTAAGCACCAGGGATATAAAATTTTCGCTATTTCTCTACGAGCCAAAGAGGTTAAACCCAGAGGCAGAAAAAGATCTGAAAAGACAATGACATGTGTCCTTTATTGCTGGGCTTTTCCTCCAAACCTTCTCCAAAAACATCCAATTACTTATTTAAATCAGATGGCTGCAAAGTATAATGAACCATATAAACTCAGTCAGGCTTAATCAAAATATACTGATAATGATACAAAAACCACCAAAAAGTTATCAGGGACACAGATGATTAAATAGCTAAACCTTTTCCCTTGAAGGCAATGCCTTAAGCAGCTAATATTTAGGCATGGAGTAGTTATTATTTCCAAGTTCGTAATATATTTTATTCAGGGGGATAGAAAGGATATATTTTAGGAAAGATCACAGAATCTATAAGTCTCCTACTTAAAAGAAAAATCAGTTACCAAAAATAGGAACACAGAATATACACATTAAGATTTAATTTTCAACTATACATTTTAGAAATAGAAACAGAATATAAAAATTGTTATCTTTTTTGCATGTGGCTTTTTAACTTGCTTCTTAAAAAAAAAAGTCACAACCTACTTTAGGTGACAATTTAAAAAATCTGGGTGTATTTCAAACCAAAAATAAGTGTATTTCCCCAATTTTGTACATAAATCTCATTTTGACATCAAAAGTGAACTAGGAGAGATTTTCTTCAACATATGGAGAACTGGAAAAATGTTTCATATTTCAAAAATAACACCATCTTAAAGAAGAAAGGAAAGGAAGATCACTGCTGAAACTAACACAGCATCTCCGGTCTCTGCTTCTAGCAAGATCCTAGACAAAGCTCTTGCGGATCCATGTCTCCACACTGTCAGCAAATCACAATTAGATCAGAAGTAAGATGTGGAGAGCAAAACATTGGGGCGCCTCATTCTAGTTATCATCTGACCTTAGACCTCAGAGAGAAATGAGAAATAGATTGATCGAAGATGCTAAGATCCCAAAGCCATTCCAAGAGGGCGGGACCAGTCATGTCTGAACAAGGCCAGTGTAATTAATAACACAGTGCTCAAATCTAGTGAAACAAAACATCCCTCGTATCTGTTTGATAAGAATCAAGCTTTAGTGCTCAAACAATCTCAAAGCCTCTGTCATATCATACTATAATTTTTAGACAAATCAGAATAATACAAAATAAATCAGAAGCAGAAATGATACCATAACTTACTCATTTCCACACCTACAGCCCCTAGCATAATGATTAGTACACAGTAGACACTTAATAAGTGTTGGTTGAACTCAACTGTTTATCACAGGAATAAATTCCAGTCATCAGGGGTGTGAAACTTCATTTATTCAATCACTCATCCCTTCCAAAAATATGCAACAAACGTATTCTGGGCTTGTTCTGTACCCTGAAAATGGTGCAAAGACAAGGATCCCTGCCCTCAGGGAACTTTCAGTCTCCCTACACAGATGGTGATCAATGTTAGTGGGGGGAAAAAGCAGAGAAGAGGGTGACTGCAATTTATGAGCATCACATAATGAAACATGAAATATATAATGAAGCATTAGGCAAGTGGATACTCTGTGACATACAGACCCAAATTCATTCACTAAAAAACAAAATCCTTGGTGGGCAGTTACTAAATGATAGTAACAGTGCAGGTATAAAGTGGTTTAAAAAAAAATCTGAAAGCCTCTATCATATCATACTACAATTTCTAAATAAGAATAGCACACATTTTAATACAAAATAAATCAGAAGCAGAAATGATACCATAACTTACTGATTTCTACACCCACAGTCCCTAGCATAGGGACTTGGAGTCATGGAGCTACAGGCTAGTGGAGAAGGCATAACAGATGGGTAAATATCCAATTTAATAAATAATTACTAAGCCTGATAAGGAATATTAAGAAAAAATTTCCCCATAAATGGGGTAAATAAGGAAAACTAACATTACTGGGGGATGAGGATGCCTTAGGCTACTATGGTAGCAGCAGGAACAGGAGAAAAGGGGATAGTTTTAAAATCTTTTCGAGATATAAAATTAGCAGCAATAATCCAAAAAATACCTGCCTTCAACATGAGGGTGAATTAAAAAAAAAAAAAAAACAACACACCTCCTTACAGGCAGTCAGAAGGAGATTCACAGAAAAGATACCATTTGCAGGTTATGCTGTAGGATTGCAAAGTGATCGGAGGCAGAGAGCCAGGAAAAGACTACAAAAAGGTAAGTATGAAACCCATCTGGAACCAGAAAAGACATCCTAGTGCTTCAGAAAGTATTTCCAGAGGGGAGTTCATTCTGTTTTTTAAAACAAGCCCAGCACATACAATAGTTATTTTCCTAAATCAGTAAGTTTCAAGACAGAAGATTAGTTTTTTCTAAGTTCTGCAATTTGCCTAACTAACCACCCCAAAGGAGCAAGTAAAGATGTACGGAAACAAATGCTAAAACAAGATTTCTTTGTCAGGAGAATGGAAATGCAATTAATACCATGTACGCATCTTCAAAAATATTAAAATGTATTTTCTGCCATATTTTACATACGATCAGATTAGAATTCTTCCCTCTTAATGCAGATTTAATAGTACTGTATTTCACATACTAATTAGTTTCTGCTATGAAGATAAGGTAGGCACAAGCTAAAAAGTAAACACAGATGCCAATAATTTTTAATTACAGTTAAAAGCAACATGTCAAAACAAAAAGTTAAAAATAACAGCGATAAAACTTAGTGACTAAAAACAATGTGATGCCTTTTAAAAAATCCACTCGTTGATCAGGACTATAAATGAAGAAGCGCTAAACATGCTTGGGTGTGCAACAGAAGTAGAATGTTTTCGTGAAAAAGCTTCTGAAATACAGTTCCATGTATATTCATCCCCGGTAAAATACTAATGAGTTTTTAAATCTAGTTTCTCTCACAGGAATGGGCTTTGATTTCTTGGAGGATGTGAGGCAGAGAACAGCCCTCCTTCCTCACATTTAGGTTCCCAATCGTCTCTGATTTATCACTCCCTTCTACTACACGTGGTCTCAGCTTCCACCTTCATCTGCCCCCCCCCCTTCCTCACCCCGCACCTCCTGTCGTGTGGAGGTTGGGTGCTTTGTGGGGGGTGAGGGGTAGGAAGTGGCAGAGAAGGGGAGAAAAAGAAGATCTGGGACACCAAGGGTTTCAGACCCTTCAATCCCTACACTAACTCAGCAACATAGTAGGCTTGATTACTCCCACCCTGCAGGCAGAAATGGAGGCACCGGGGCTGCAGGTGCGACGAGCAATACTGATGGCATGTGTGAGGCCAACGTTCCAGTCACTTCTACTCCACACGACGCCGCCTCCCGTTCACACAGCCCAGTGTCTACGTAACCCGACACTTGAAGTCCGTTCATGGTGACTTTCTCCACCCTGAACACAAGGCTGTAGCCAGTTGAAATCAACATACGCCCATCTGAACCACTTCCGCCCCCCACCAGGGCAACAGCAAACACCTGGAGGAGAGGGGTGAGCGGGAAACAGGGACAAGGGGGCAGAGAAGCCTGAACCCTGCCTCACTTACTCTCGATTAACCCGCAGGGAGGGCCAGCGATGGTTATTTACTTGTTCTCTGTCTTGACGCCATGTGTTAGCAATCTATACGTTTCTTTCCATAGGAAACACATCACACTTCTCAAGCTCTAAATCTGGGGTCCTAACTTCTCCTCTTCTGCAAACTTGGTTTCTGCCCAGATGAGCCTGCTCACGCCCTCCCACTCTCGGGGCCACACTGTCTTCACGCTGTTCCTTCATTACTATCTCTACACTCTTTCTTGCCCACTTGTCACCCTGATGGAGAAAAGGAAAGCACAGGTGGTCCTCTGCGGCCTATGAACACTACGTCTCCGATCTCAAGTGCTGTCATTTGATACTTTGTCCTTGATGCTCCTGTCCCCACCCCCAGGGCCCAGCCCCACTGACAGTCAGTCGTAAGGGGCTGAGCTGCCGCTGCTCCGACCTCACCCCTGATCCTGGGTCTGGGCTCTGACCTGCAAAAACCAGTGCAGCACTGCTGCTGCTCCGCACCCTGGCCTGGGGGTCCCAGGTTGAGGCTCTGACCAAACAGAAGTGGCGCTGTGACTGCTCTGCCCGCTGCCACAGGGCCCCGAGTCATGGCTCTGACCTGTCATGGCATGGACCGCCCCTGGGTCCTCCGGTCCTGAGTCAGGGCTCTGTCCCACCAGCACCGCACTGGCACCTGGGGGCTCTGTGACCCGCTCCCTGAACTTAAAGTTGCGATTTGACCCAACATTGCTGGGGCAAGGTGGGTTTGTGACTGACCATCCACAAAGGAGGCCCTGCTGCCGTTGGGTCCGAAGGCACCACTGCACTCTGACATCCTAGTGATCCAGCTACTGCTGCGTCCCTCTCCGCCCCCGGTCCTGAGTCCCTGTGGCGATCCCTAGAGACCCAGGCCCCAGTTCCACAGGAAACGTGCACATACCGGCATCCCAGACACCAGCGCCACCCCACATACACCTGTGCTCCAAGATCCAGCTCTGTGTGCACCAGATCCCGGGACACCAGCTCTGTGGACACCGGTGCCAGCACATCACCCCTCGCACCAAAAGGGATTTCCTTGGCTAGAACTTCCTCTCACAGGCAAAAAAGAACAGGAGGGGGTGCCTGGGTGATTCTGTTGGTTAAGCATCTGAGTCTTGAGATCAGCTCAGGTCATGATCTCAAGGTTCCTAAGATCCTGCCTCATGTTTGGGCTCTGCGCTGGCAGCGTGGAGCTTCCTTGGGATTCCCTCTCTCCCTCTGTCTTTGCCCCTCCCCAACTTGCTCTCTCTCCCTCAAAATAAAGAAATAAACATTAAAAATTGAAAAAAAGAAAAGAATGGGAGGACCCCAGCTACCTTCAGCCCCAGTAGCCCTACCCACCAGTAACACCCATGGGATCTCTATAGGCTTGGCCATGGAAAACACCCACAATCTTCACTGATGTTGGTCTCAGCTGACAGAGCTGCATGGGGACTACTTGGCTGTACCCTCCCAGCAACCAGACACTGGGCCACACCCAGCTGGTATACTCACAGAAGCCAGTCCAAAAAGGCTGGGACAGATGGCCACTCCTTCAAATGCTCAGATAGCAACACAAAGACATTAGAAACACACAAAAAAGGAAGACAACATGACGCCTCCAAAGGTACACAATAATTTTCCAGTAACTGACACCAAAGAAATGGACTTGATAGTTCTCTATCAAGAATTAAAAATAGAGAAGTTCAGCAAGATTCAAGAAAACACAGAGAAATAATTCAATGAACTCAGAAAGACAATACATGAACAACACCAGAAGTTCAACAAAGATACAGATCATATAAAAGAACCAAACAAAAATTTGCGAGCTGAAGACTATTAAGAACAAAATGAAAAAATGCAATAGAGAGCTTTAAATCAGGCTCAATTAAGCGGAAGAAACTTGAAGACAGACCTCTTGACATTATCCAGTTAGAGGAGAAAAAAAGATGTGAGAATGAAAAAGTGAAGGAAGCCTATGTGATTATGGGATACCACCAAGTTAAACAATATTCACATGTGGGAGTCCCAGCAGGAGAAGAGAGAGAAGGGAAGGGATAGAAGACTTATCTAAAGAAGTAACAGTCGAAAATGTCCCAAATCTGGGGAGAGATATGGCCATTCAGGTCCACAAAGCTCAAAGATACCCAAGGAGATTCCACCAAAAGAGATCTTTATTGAGACACATTACAATCAAGCTCTCAAAAATCAAAGACAAAGAGAATTTTGAAAGCAGCGAGAAAAAAATGTATTCATCAAATACATGGGAACCCCAATCAGGCTCTCAGTGAAGTTTCTGAGCAGAAACCTTGCAGGCCAAGAGACAGTGGGAGGATATATTCCAAGTGATGAAAGAAAAAAACCTCCTAACTAGGAATACTTTACCCAGTAAAGTGGTCCTTCAGAAATGAAGGAGAGACAAAGACTTTCCCAGAAAAACAAAAGCTGAGGGAATTCACCACAACTAGACTGTCTTACATGAAATGCTAAACAAAGTTCTTCAAGCTGAAATGAAAGGCTGCTAATTAGTGAAAACATACATACAAAACATACAAAAGGATAAAATTCACTGGAAAAGGTAAATATATAGTCAAATTCAAAACACTCTAATGCTGCAACTGAAGTGTGTAAATCACCTTGGCCACTAGCAGACACTTTAAAGACAAATGAGTTAAAAATAATTATAGCTACAGTATTTTGCTACTGGACACACAGGTAAATTTGGACGTCAATAACATAAAATGTTGGGGGGAGCAAGTACATGTGTAGAACTTTTTCCAATCAATTGAAGCTGTTATCAGCTTGAAACAGGCTGTTACAACAGTAAGATGTATTATGACCATTGTGGTAATCACAAAGCCAAAAATTGTAACAGATTCACAAATAGAGAAAAGAATCAAAGTATACATACCACTACAAAAAACCATCAATTCACAAAAAAGCAAGCAAGCAAGAAAGGACAAAAACTACAGAATAATTAGAAAGCAATACACAAAATGGTGACAGTCAAGTCTTGAACTATTAATAATTACTTTAAATGCAAAGGGTTTGAATTCGCCAATTAAAAGACACAGAGGGGCTGAGTAAGTTAAAAAACCAAGATCCAAGTATGCTACCTAAAGGAGCAGCACTTCAGCTTTAAGCTCACGGGCTGAAAAGTGAAGGGATGAAAAAGATGCTCTAGGCAAAAAGAGCAGTGGTAGCTCTACCTATGCAAACAAAAGAGACTTAAGTCAAAAGCTGTAGTGAGAGCCAAAGATCTTTTTTTTTTTTTTTTTTTTTAAAGAAGATCTTTATATAATGATATAAGGGTCTGCTCATGAAGAGGCTGTAATAGTTATAAATATATATAATTATGAGCAAATCTGAAGACTGAAACAGACAACAATATGAAAGTAGGGAACTCAAATATCTCACTTTGGATATGGGATAGATCCCATCAATGGACAGACCATCCTGATAGAAAATCAATAAGGAAATCATGGACTTGAACTATACTTTAGCCAAATGGAGCTAACAAACAGATATAGAACATTCCATCCAATAGCAGCATGATAATACACATTCTTCTCAAGCACACATTGAACATTCTCCAGGATTAATCATTTATTAGGTCACAAAACAATTCTTAACAAACTTAAGAAAATCTATCCATATCAAGTATCTTTTCCAACCAATACAGTAAGAAACTAAAAACGAATTATAGGAAGAAAGCTGGAAAATTCACAAATACATGGAAATTAAACAAAATACTTCAGATTAAGCAACTGGTCAAAGAAGAAATCAAAAGGGAAATTTTAAAAATCTTGAAATAAATGAAATAGAAACACAACACACCAACACTTATGGAACACAGCAAAAGCAATTCTAAGAGACAATAGTCGTAAGTTTCTTACATTAAGAATAAATAAAGATCTCAAATAAACAATCTAAGTTTACACCTTAAGGAATTAAAAAAAGAACATATTGAACCCAAAGTTAGTAGAAAGAAGGGAATAATTAAGATTAGAGAAGTGAAATAGAGACTAGAAGGACAATGGGGGAAAAAAAATCAATGAAACTAAGAATTGGTTCTTTAAAAAGATAAAAAAATTGACAAGTGTTTAGTGACACTAAGATAAAAAAAGATGACTCTAATAAAATTATAAATGAAAGAGGAGACATTACAACTGATACAACAAAAATATAAGAATCATAACAGACTATTATAAACAATTATCACCAAAATATTAGATACCTCAGAAGAAATGGATAAATCCTAGAAACATACAACTTCTCAAGACTGACTCATGAATAGAAAATCTGAACAGAGCAGTAATGAGCAAAAGTTTAAATTAGGAATCAAAAATCTCCCTACAAATAAAAGCTCAAAAGCAGATGGTTTCATTGGAGAATTCTATCAAACATTTAAAGAAGAATTAATATCAATCTTTCTCAAACTCTTCCAGAATTGAAGAGGAAGGAACATGTTTAAACTTGTTTTATGGGGCTAGCATTTCTCATACCCAAGCCAGACAAAACACCTCAAGAAAAGAAAATTATAGGCCAACACTTCTGATGAACATACATGCAAAAATCCTCAACAAAATACCAGCAACCCTAATTCAAGAGCACGTTAAAAGGATTATACACCATGATCAACTGGGATTTATCCCTGAGATGCAAAGATGATTCAACACAATTCAGTAAGTGTGATATACATCACATTAATAAAAGATAAAAAGCATATGATCATGATCATTTCCACAGGTGCCAAAACATATCTGACAAAAATAAATATCCTTTCATGATAAAAACTCTCAATAAACCAGGTATAAAAGCAATGTACCTCAACATAACGAAGGCCATGTATGATAAGCCCATACTCAGTGGTGAAAAGTTAAAAGTCTTTCCTCTAACATCAGAAACAAGACAGACACTCACTGTCAGCACTTCTAATCAACACAGTACTGGAGTTACTAGCCACAATAGTTCGGAGGGAAGGAAGGTGGGTGAGAGAGGGAGCATACAAATGAGGGGGGAAAGGTAAAATTATCTTTTGCAGATTACATGATGTTATATATACACAGTAAACCCTAAAGACTCCACCAAAAAGCTGTTAGGATTCATAAATGAATTCAGTAAAGTTACAGGATACCAAACCAACACACAAAAAATCCACTGCATTTCTATTCACTTAACAATAAACTATCTGAAAGAGAAATGGAAGAAAGCAACCCTATTTGCCACTGCATCAAAAAGAATAAAATACTTTGGAGCAGATTTAACCAAGGAGGTGAAAGACCTGTGCACTGGAAACTACTGGAATTGACAAAAGAAACTGAAGAACACATAAACAAATGGAAATATACCCTGTGTTCTTGGATTGGAAACATTAATATTGTGAAAATGTCCACACCACCCAAAGTGATATACACAGATTCAACGCAATTCCTATCAAAATTCCAGTGGCACTAAAAAACTATCCTCAAATTTGTTTGTAGCCAAAAAAGACCCTAAAAGCCAAAGCAATCTTGAAAAAGAACAAAGCTGGGTGCTTCACACTTCTTTACCTCAAACTATATTCCAATGCTATAGTAAGCAAAACAGTATAGTAAGCAAAACACTATGGTCAAAGCAATGAAAATGGACCTCCATTGGGGCACCTGGGTGGCTCAGTTGGTCCGACTTTGGCTCAGGTCATGATCTCTCAGTTCAGGACTTTGGGCCCCATGTTAGGCTCTGTGCTGACAGCTCAGAGCCTGGAGCCTGCTTCAGATTCTGTGTCTCCCTCTCTCTCTGCCCCTCCCCTGCTCATGCTCTCTCTCCCTCTCTCAAAAATAAAGATTTAAAAAAATTAAAAAAAAAAAAGAAAAGAAAATGGATCTCTATCTTACACTAGTCACAAAAATTAACTCAAAATAGGTTAAAGACAACTCTAAGACCTGAAACCATAAAAATCTTAGAAGAAAACATAAGGAAAAAGCTCCTTGACATTGGTCTTGGCAACTTTTACCTGGACAAGACACAAAGGGAAAAGGCAACAAAAGCTAAAATAAACAAGTGGGACTATATCTAACTAAAGAGCTTCTGCACAATAAAGGAAACCATCAATAAATTGAAATGGTACAGAACAAGAAAAATATTTGCAAGCCATGTACCTGAGAAGGGGTTAATATCCAAAATACATAAAGAACTCACAGAACTCAACAGCAAGAAAGCAAAATAATCTGATTAAAAAGGGGCAGACATTATTCCAAAAAGACAAACAAATGGCCAACAGGTACATGAAAAGATGCTCAATATCACTAATCATCCAGGAAATGCAAATCAAAACTACAATCAGGTATCATTTACACCTGAAGAATGGCTATTATCAAGAGAAGAAATAACAAACATTGGAGAAAAGAAAAGCCTTACACACTGTTGATGGGAATGTAAACTGATGCAGTCACTACGGAAAACAGTATGGTGGTTCCTCAAAAACTTAAAGATAGAACTACTTACTATACGATCCAACAATCCCACCCAGATATACAGCTGAAGGAAATGAAATCAGGGTTTTAAAGAGATGTCCACACCCCCATGTTCACTGCAGCATCACTCACAACAGCCAAGATATGAGAAAAACCTAAATGTCCTTCAATGAATGAATGAATGAATGAATGAAGAAACTTTGGCATACAGGGGTGCCTGGGTGGCTCAGTCGGTTAAGCTTCTGACTCTTGCTTTCGGGTCAGGTCATGATCTCACGGTTTGTGGGTTCCAGCCCTGCATTGGGCTCTATGCAGTTAGTGTGGAGCCTGCTTGGGATTCTCTCTCTCTCTCTCTCTCTCTCTCTCTCTCTCTCTCTCTCTCTGGCCCTCCCCTGCTTGCACTCTCTCTCTCCCAAAATAAATAAACTTAAAAAAGATCTAAATTAAAAAAAAAAAAGAAACTTTGGCATATAAATACATGGAACATTATTCGGCCATAAAAAAGGAGATTCTGCCATTTGTGACAACATGGATGAAACTGGAGAGCATAATGCCAAGTGAAATAAGCCAGACAGAGAAAGACAAATACTGGATGGCGTCTCTTACATGTGGAATCTAAACAAAAACAAAAACAAAAACTTCAAAAAGCTGATTTCATAGAAACAAAGGGTACTGTGGTGGTTTTAGCCAGGGGCTCGAGAGGGGGAGATGGGGAGATGTAGGTCAAAGGGCACAAATGTTCAGTTACAAGAAGAATAAGTTCTGAGGCTCTAATGTGCAGCATGGAGACTCCAGTAAATAATCCCATATGTTCTACCTGAAAGTTGTTGAGAGTAGATCTTTCTTAGGAATTCTCATTGCACACAAACAAAAGGTCAACCAAGAGGTGACGGATATTTTAACTAACTTAATCTTGATAATCATTCCACAGTTCCAAGTCATCATGTTGTATACTTCAAATACATTTATATTTGTCAATTATTCCTCAAAGTTGGGGGGGAAAAAGTAGAATTTATTATAATTCTGACTCGCTAAAACATGGCAAGAACTCTGTGAGGGAAAAGCAAAGATGACAGACCAAGCGGGTGATGATGAATGGGCACTGGCCATCTGCCTGGCCATATGGGCAGTCTGGTGGGCGGTGGAAAACCACACTACTGGAGGGATGGACTATTAATTGGGGCACAGCCCTACGGCAATCATTATGGGAATTTAAGGGGTACATTAAAGTAGGGCAAGCTGATGCCCATCAGAAGTACCTGGTCCAGGATCAGGTGATTGGAACCAGCAAGTGTACATCCCTGAATGCTTGTTTAAGGTGGCCATCCGAGTTCATAAAGTGAGTGGATACAGGGGAGCTGGAGAGCAATGCAGAGATAGCTTGACCATCAACATATTCCTCTGCACCCTCTGAGACACAAAATGCCAGTAAGAACCATCCAGTCTATCAGACAGAGAGCAGATCCCTAGGGCGGCAGACTCCCCAGGAGGAAGCCCCTCCCTACTGTATACAGTTGGCCAGGTACACTACAGTGGACCACCACCACCACCAGTATTCCTCAAGGCTATAAATGGGAACTGACAGGCAAACGTACTCTGGACTGGGCTTTGCATACCACCTACTGGTGGTAGGTAAAAATTCAAAAGACTAGAACAGAAGATAGTGTATCAATTTGGACCACCAAGGTACATGTCATCAGACCAAGAAACATACTTTACAACCCACAGCCACCAATAATGGGCAAAGAGGTATCACATCAAATGGACATTTCATGTCCATTTCATCCTCAGTATAACCATCTGATAAAGAATTAGAATGGGGAGGGGGGTGCCTGGGTGGCTCAGTGGATTAAGTGTCAGACTGTTGATCCTGGCTCAGATCATGATCTCATGATTATGGGACTGAGCCCTACGTTGGGCTTGGCAGTGCAGAGCCTGCTTGGGATTTTCCCTCTCGCCATTCCTCCCCCCTCTCCCCCTCCCCAAAACAAATAAATATTAAAAAAAACGGGGGGGGGGCCTGGGTAGCTCAGTCGGTTAAGCTTCCAACTTTGGCTCAGGTCATGATCTCCTGGTTTGTGGGTTTGAACCCCACGTTGGGCTCTGTGCTGACAGCTCGGAGCCTGGAGCCTGCTTCAGATTCTGTGTCTCCCTCCCTCTTTCTGCCCCTCCCCCACTCGTGCTCTGTCTCTCTCACTCTCAAAAATAAATACACATTAAAAAATTTTTTTGAAAAAAAAAAAAAAAGAATTGGAATGGGAAACTGAAACAACTGTTATCTAAAATGGGAGGAGATAAAGACATAAAGGGCTAGAGTACATGCCTTCCCAAGTGTGCCCAGTTGATAGATTTCTCCACTTTTCTGGAGGACATGGGGAACAGGGGGTAGGAAAGGATGGTGTCAGGACTCTGCAATTCTTCCCCACATCACCACAACTTTCTTTTTTTCCTACCTGATGTAGTGATCCTGGGCCCGGGGCTACCACTATGGGTGCTAGGAGCAGGGCTCAAACCTTAGCAAGACATAGTCTATACCTTTAACTGCCATGCCCGAGTTCCAAAGGGCCTGTGGGATGGACTGTGTCTTCACCCCATCTAGGAAAAGCGGGGTTGACCGTGAACGCAGCTGTGATGCCTGGCGGTCGAGAGAGTGCACCAGTTCCGTGACTGTAACTCTACCCCATGAGTGGGACTGGACTGAGGGAGACATATGCAGTAGACTACCAGTACTGCAGGCAATCTGAATCAGCACATACTTACCCCAAATGGGAAAGTTCCCATATCTGGGTTACTTGTCTGTAGAAGTTTCATGTCACTGCTGTAACAAATTATCACAAACTTGGTGGCTTAAAACAAAAAAAATTATTCCCTCACAGTTCTGGAGACCATAAGTCCAAAATCGAGATTGGCAGAGCTAAGTTCCCTTTAGGGGGAAGAATCCATTCATCCCATGCTGCTCTTCTAACTCTTGGGAGGTGCCAGAAGCTCCATGCGTTGGAGCCCCACCACTCCAATCTCTTTTCAGTCTTTATGCTACTTTCACTTTCTCCCCTGTGTAAATCAAACCCTCCTCTGCCTTACTTGACAGACAACTGTCACTGGCTACAGGACCCACCCGGATCACTGAGGGCATTCTCCTCATCTTGAGATTCTTCATTTAATTATATCTGTAAACACTCTTTTTCCAAACAAGGTCGCATTAACAGGTTCCAGGAATTAAGATGTGGAGATGATTGTTCTGGGGTTCAATACTCAGCCCACTACAGTTCAAACCCTGGTCCCCCAAATTCATTTTTGTTTCACATGTAAAACACATTCACCCATCCCAACATCTCCAAAAGTCTTGACTCACACTATCAATTTTAAGGCTAAAATCTCACATAAACCTCATCAGCTCAAAAGTCTGAAACCTCATCATCTAAATCGTGAAGTCAGATATGGGAGAGATGGCTGGTATGATCCATCCTGGGGCAAAATTCATCTGTATCTATGGACCTCTTAAACCAGAAAGCAAGGTATCTTTATCCAAAATACAATGGTGTGACAGACATAGGACAGACATTGTCATTCTGAAAGGGAGAAACTGGAAAGAATAAAGGGATCAGCCATCTCAAACAACCTCAGCCAAGGAAATTCCTTTAGACCCCAAGGTGTGAGAAATCCTCTGTATTTGCATTTCTTTTTCTTTTTTTCATGTTTATTTATTTTTAAGAGGGACAGAGAGAAAGAGATTGTAATTGGGAGGGGCAGGAAGAGACAGAGACAGAGAATCCCAAGCAGGCTCCGCACTGTCAGCATAGAGCCTGACTTGGGGCTCTATCCCACAACCTATGAGATCACGACCTGAGCTGAAATCAAGACTGATGCTTAACCACTTAACCAACCAAGCCACCCAGGTGCCCCTGTATTTGCATTTCTCTCCTCAAGGCCCATTTCTGCCCTGCAGCCTCTGTCTATATGCCTGTGGCTCTGGCCTCAGAGTCTTACTTCTTTTTCCTTTAAAAGTAACATCTATTTGCAGCTCACATCCATCAACTACAGCATTTCTTTTACACTGCCTGGGCTTCTAACATTGTCAGTGTATTCTGTAACCATAGTTAAGTCTTGTGTGCTTTGTCTATTGATTAATTCTGAAAACCGAACACCAATGTAGTGCCTGCAGTATTATAAAAGTAAGTACATATCATTTATAGCAGAATCAAATAGTATAGTTAATCAGTAAAAAAGGAAATCCTTTTCATCAATAATCCTGAGTTCCTCTAGGGACAATGCTTCATGTGTCTGGGCCAAACTGCTTCTTATACTACATCCATTACTCATTGATCATTCCATATTTCACTCTGCTTCACATTTGGACTAGGTCTTTCTTGAACAAATATTTGTTTTATCTTGAAGTTCCTAAATTCTTTTTCCCCCTCCTCCTCCTTTATTCTACCATTAGAAACAACCTTAGTCAAATAACCTGCTAGGAACTGATTGGCTATTTATACATATATCATCTTGAGATTCATTATCATGAACACTAAGTGTTATTTAGCTCTATTGCTTCATGGACTCCATCTCTGACTCTTGATTGAACTTCCTTCTAAATTTTGCTAAAATAAGTATGATACAATTTTATGGGCATTCCTTTATTGGGAGATAATCTGTTTCTTGCTTTCTGAAAGCTTTCAAGATGATGTTTTTAGCCTTAAGGTTCAAAACTTTCCCAAAGATGTAAGAGAGTGTCTAGGGTCCATTTTCTCTTCTTTTTAAGGTTTTATTTTTAAATAATCTCTGCATTCAATGTGGGACTCGAACTCACAGCCCCAAAATCAAAAGTCACAGGCTCCACTGACTGAGCCAGCCAGGGGGCCCCATTTTCTTTTCTCTGGCTCAGAACTCAGTAGACACTTTCATTCTGAAGACTTCAGCTGTAATTAATTTTATCTTCTTTGATTAGTTCTTTCAATCTCTTCCCATTTAAAAAAATTTTTAATGTTTATTTATTTATCTTGAGAGAAGAGAGCAGGGGAGGGAGGGAGGAACAGACAGAGAGAGAGAGAGAGAGAGAGAGAGAGATTAAGAGAGAGAGGGAGAATTCCAAGCAGGTTCCACACCCAGCATGAAGCCGGATGGGGGGCTTGATCCCACAACCCTGGGATCATGACATGAGCCAAAATCAAGAATCGGACGCTTAACTGACTGAACCACCCAGGCACCCCCACTTAAATTCTTATACATATTGAGTTTTCTTTTTAATTTTTAAAAAATGCTTATTTATTTTTGAGAGAGAGAGACAGAGAGAGAGAGAAAGAGAATCCGAAGCAAGCTCCAGGCTCTGAGCTGTCAGCACAGAGCCCAATGTGGGGCTTGAACCCACAAACCATGAGGTCATGACCTGAGCCAAAGTCAGTTGCCTAACCAGCTGAGCCACCCAGGCGCCTCTTCTACATATTGAATTTTCTTTTTCTTTTTTAAAAAACGTTTATTTATTTTTGAGAGACAGAGAGAGACGGAGTGCAAGCAGGGTAGGGGCAGAGAGAGAGGGAGACACAGGATCCGAAGCAGGCTCCAGGCTCGGAGCTGTCAGCACAGAGCCTGACAGCGGGGCCCGAACTCACAAACCGCGAGATCGTGACCTGGGCTGAAGTCGGACGCTCAACTGACTGAGCCACCCAGGCGCCTCTTCTACATACTGAGTTTTCTTGATTGAGCTTCCATGTCCTAACTATTCTTCCAATATTTTCCACTGCTGTATTTTTGGCACTTCATTCTCAGATATTCCCCCAAGATCTGTTTACAATCCTTGTATTAAATGTTTTATTTTAGCAATCAAGCATTAAATTTACAATTACTTTTTCTTGTGCTCTATTTCTTTTTCAGCCTATTTTTGTTTTGTAGGACGACATCTTTTCCTACTTCTCTACAAATACTAATTACAGATTGTGAATATATCTTCAGTTCTCTGTTTTGTCTCTGTTCTCACTAGGATCAACTGTTCTTTTGTTCCTCTTCGTTCTCTTTTATGCTGTCTTTAGATTTTCCTCATCTGTTTGGTGATCCTCAGCACTCTGTTCATATCCTTGAATGACTAACGAGGTAGATTAATAGAACATGGGTTCTCTAGCTGAATGGGAACGCTAAAAATAGATTCTACTATGTGGATTAGGAAACATGCCGGCACACTTTAAGAGTCTGAGAGAACGTTAAAGCAATTTGACTACTCCATTCTGACCCCAGAAATATCCAAGAAAAGAGGGTGCCAGCTGCCACCACTGGGAACCTCGCCTACCTAGGTCAGACTACTCAAAAACATTGTAAGGGAGGCGGTTCGATTTTTATCCTGACATAAACACTATACCCAACCACTCTGTATGGCTGAGGCTATGGGCGGGGTTAGATGGACTCAGCTGATCCAATCAGAGTGAGGTAGAAACGCCGTTCAGGCATACCTTGTTTTTTCTGCTTCACTCTACTGTCCTTTGCAGATAGTGCTGTTTTTCTTCCAAATTGAGGGTTTGCGGCAACCCTGCATCAAGCAGCATTTACATCAGCATTTACTGCTCACGTTGTGTCTCTGTGTCACATTTTGATAATTCTTGCAATATTTCAATCTTCTTCATTACTATTAGATTTTATTTTACGGTGAACTCTGATCAGTGATCTTTGATGTTATTATTGTAATTATTTTTAAGTGCTATCAACCACGCCCATACGAGGAAGTGAACATAATCGATAAATGTGTGTGTTCTGAATACTCTCCTGACCAAGCTCCTCTCTGGTCTCCCTCCCTCTCCTTGGGCCTCCCTATGTCTTGAGACACAAAATACTGACATTAATATTTAAACCAATTAATAACCCTATAATGGCCTCTAAGTGTTCAAGAGAAGATGTGCACGTCTCCACTTTAAATCAAAAGCTAGAGATGGTGAAGCTGACTGAGGAAGGCATGCTGAAAGCTGAGAGGCTGAAAGCCAGGCCTCTTGCACCAACCAGTGAGCCACGCTGTGGATGCAAAGGGAAAATTCTTGAAGGAAATTACAACTGCTACTCCAGTGAACACATCAATGATAAGAAAGCGAAACAGCCTTACTGCTGATGTGCAGAAAGTGTGAGTGGTCTGGACAGAAGATCAAACAGCCACCACATTCCTTTAAGCCACAGCCTAACCCAGAGCAGGGCCCTGGCTCCCTTCAAGTCTGTGAAGGCTCAGAGAGGGGAGGAAGCCGCAGAAGAAAAGTCTGAAGCCTAGACAATAGCTACATCGTACAACTAACTCTGAAAACGCCCTGCAGACTGGTAAAAAGATCTTCCACAGTTAATTGTAGAGAGAAAGCCATGGCAAAAAGGGTAGGAGGGGTAGAGACACAGCTGGGAACCAAACTCCTTGCAAGATTCCCCACAAACGGGAGAGGCACCACAAGCACAGAGAAACAAGTGGATCGGACAGTAGGTGCCTGCCCTGGGAGGATGAATCCCGAGAACATCTGGCTTTGAAAACCAATGGGGCTTAACGTCAGCAGGTTTTAAAGTCAGTGGAGCTTAACTCTAGGTACTTGAAAAATCAGCAGGCTCACACACCCTTAAAGAGCCAGCATAGTAAGTAACTCAGGAGACGCAGCACAGAAGCAGCACTTTGAAACGTGCCTGGGGGGTGCGAAGATTTATTTACTAATCTCAGGGAAGGGATCTTCAGGAGGCTTCTCCAAGGAAGGGATCTTCAGGAGGCTTCTCCAAGAAGGAACGTGTTGTGGGCACCGTTTCTCCCCCCCTCCCCTAGCCTGACAGCTGGACTCTGTGGGAACCAGCATTACAACTCTCCACCTAGCTTGCTAACAGCAGTGCTCTGCCCTGGTGTTCCCCTGCAGACCTGCCCCAACCAACCCTCCCAAGTGACCCCTGCCATGAAGGGAGGGGGAGATGACGCACACACTAGCGCGCCCAGAGTTTAATCAGCAGGGCCTTTCAGCTGGCTGCTACTCGACGTGCCCACAACTGTGGCTGAGAGACTTAATGCAGACAGCTGACCCCACCATGAGCTCCCACTAGCTCTGCAGGGGACCTCAACAGCACAGGGACCGAATCCTGCCCAGTGCTCCCACTGCAGGCAAAGCAAGTCACCACAGCTAACTGGACTGAAGGGACACACTGCTTAGCCACAACAGTAGGGCACATGCAGCCCACCCAGGAGACACCCTGGAGCACCTTGTTCTAGTGACCAGGGGCATTGCACTCCAGGGCACCACAGGACCTCTTTTATATAAAGCCACTACTTTCAAGAACTTGGAGACAGGGCTGACACCCCAATACACTGAAACAAACACAGAAAGTTGGATAAAATGAGGAGACAGAGGAGTATGTTCCAAATGAAAGAACAAGACAAAAATCACAATGAGATAAATAAAATGGATATAAGCAATATGTCTGATTAAGAATTCCAGGGGCGCCTGGGTGGCGCAGTCGGTTAAGCGTCCGACTTCAGCCAGGTCACGATCTCGCGGTCCGTGAGTTCGAGCCCTGTGTCAGGCTCTGGGCTGATGGCTCAGAGCCTGGAGCCTGTTTCCGATTCTGTGTCTCCCTCTCTTTCTGCCCCTCCCCCGTTCATGCTCTGTCTCTCTTTGTCCCAAAAATAAATAAACATTGAAAAAAAAAAAAAGAATTCAAAGTAGCAGTCATAAAGATATTTACTACACTTGAAGAAAGACTGGAAGACCTCAGTAAGACCCTCAACAAAGAGACAGAAAACATAAAAAGAACCAATCAGAGATTAAAAACTGAATAACTGAAATTAAAAAATACACTACAGCCAACCAACAGCAGATTAGAAAATGCAGAAGAACACATCAGCAATCTGGAAGATGGTAATGGAAAGCAACAAGCTGAGCAGTAAAGAGAAATAATACTGAAAAATGACAAAAGGTTAAAGGAACTCAGCAACTCTATCAAGCATAGTAATATTCGCATTATAAGGATCCCAGAAGGAGAAGGAGAAAAGGGGGCAGAAAACTTATTTAAAGATATAATAGCTGAAAACTTCCCTAATTTGGGGAAGGAAACAGACACGCAGATCTGGAAAGCACAGAGAACCTCAAACAAAATCAACTCAAAGAGGTCCACACCAGGACATAAAGTAATTAAAGTGGCAAAAGTAATGACAAAGAGAGAATTTTAAACTTTATTTATTTTGAGAGGAAGAGAGTGGGAGAGAGGCAGAGAGAGAGGGAGAGACAGAATCCCAAGCAGGCTCTGCACTGTCAGAGCAGAGCCCGATGCAGGGCTTGAACCCATGAACCGTGAGATCATGACCTGAGCCGAAATCAAGAGTCGGACACTCAACTGACTGAGCCACCCAGGCATCCCAAAGACAGAATTTTAAAAGCAGCAAAAGAAAGTAACATGGTTACATATGGGGAGAACTCCATAGGGCTAAGCCAAAGAAAGAATTTCAAAAGCAGCAAGAGAAAATAAAAGTTACATACAATGGGAACTCCGTAGGGCTATCAGTTGTTTTTTCAGCAGAAACTTGGCAGGCCAGAAGAGAGTAGCATGATATATTCAAAGTGTTCAAAGGTAAAATCCTGCAACCAAGAATACTCTACCCAGCAAGATTACCATTCAAAATAGAGTGACAAATAAAAGAGTTTCCCAGACAAAAGTTAAAGGAGTTCATTTACCACTAAGCATGTATTACAAGGAATATTAAAGGGAATCCTTTGAGTGGAAAGAAAAGGCCATCATCATGAGTAAGAAAATAATGAAAGGAAAAAAAATTTCAGTTAAAAACAAACATATAATAAAATAATAGATTAATCACTTATAAAGCCAGTATGGAGGTTAAAATGCAAAAGAAGTAAAATCAATTATATCCAAAAAATCAGTCAAGGACTACACAAAATAAAAAGACGTAAAATACAACATCATATACACAAAAAATGGAAGAGGGAGTAAATATTTAGTGCTTTTATGTGTTTGAACTTATGTAATAATCAACTTAATATAGACTGCTATACACATGTTATACATGAGCCTAATAGTAACCACAAATCAAAAACCTACAACAGATACACAAAACATAAAGAGCAAGGAAACCAAGCATACCACTACATAACTACATAACACTACATAACTATAAAACCAGAAAACAAATTTAAAAATGGCAGTAAGTATATACCAATCAACGATTACTTTAAACAGAAATGGATTAAATGCTCCAAGCAAAAGACATAGGGTAACTGAATGGGTAAGAACAACACTCATCTATATGCTGCCTACAAGAAACACACTTCAGACCTAAAGACACATACAAACTGAAAAACATACACCATTCAAATGGAAGTGAAAAAAAAAAGCCAGGTTAGCAATACTTACATCAGACAAAGTAGACTTTATAGCAAAGACTATGGCAAGAGACAAAAAAGGGCACTGCATAATGATAAAGGGATCAATCCAACAAGAGGACAGCACAATTGTAAGTTGCACAAATTATAATTACAAATTACATAAAGCAATTATTAAGAAATACAGAGGAAGAGACTAACAATGATATAATAGGAGGGGACTTTAACACCCCACTTACATCAATGGAAAGGTCATGCAGAAAGAAAATCAACCAGGAAACAGTGGCTTTCAATGGCACATTAGACCAGATGGAGCTAACAGACATATATAGAACATTTCAGCCAAAAGAAGCAGAATATACATTCTATTCAAGTGCGCCTGGAACATTCTCCAGGACACATCACATGCTGGGCCACAAAACAAGTCTGAATAATCTTAGGAAGACTGAAATCTTATCATGCATCTTTTCTGACCACAGTGATGTAAAAGTAGAAATCAACCACAACAAAAAGTCTGGAGACAACACAAATAGGCGGAGGTCAGACAACATTCTACTAAACAATGAATGGGCAAACCAAAAAATCAAAGAGAAAATGAAAAATCTCAAATTAACAACCTAACTTTACACCTAAAAAGAGGTAGAAAAAAAGAACAAACCCCAAAGCTAGTAAAAAGAATGAAATAATAATTACTAGAGCAGAAATAAATTAAATGGAGACTATTTCAAACAAGCAAACAAACAAAAATGAAAAAGGACCAATTAAGCCAGGAGCTGGATCTCTGAAACAATCAACAAAATTGATAAACCTTTAGCCAGACACATCCGCAAAAAAAAAAAAAAAAAAAAAAAAAAAAAAAGACTCAAATAAAATCAGAAACAAAGGAGGAGAAATAACAACCAACACCACAGAAATACAATGGATTATAAAATTATTTTATAAAAAATTATATGCCAACAGGGGCACCTGGGTGGCTCAGTTGGTTGAGCATCCAACTCCTGATTTCAGCTCAGGTCACGATCCCAGGTTTGTGGGATCCATGCTGAGTGCGGAGCCTGCTTGGGATTCTCTCTCTTCTTCTACCCCTCTCCCCTGCTCACGTTCTCGCTCACTCTCTCTCAAAAAAAAAAAAAAAAAAAAAAAACTTAAAAAAATGATATGCCAACAAATTGGACAACCTAGAACAAATGGATAAATTCCCAGAAACATAATCTTCCAACTGAATCAGGAAAAAATAGAGGATCTGAACTGATCAATTACTGTCATGACATTGAATCAGTAATCAAAATCACAGATGAGTTCTAGCAAACATTTAAAGAAGAATTAATACCTATATTCTAAGCTATTCCAAAAATAGAAGAGGAAGGAAAACTTCCAAATCCACTCTATGAGGTCAGCATTACCCTGATATCTACCTGATGTCTATTACCCTGACACTACCAAAAAATAAAAAATAAAAAAAATAAAATTACAGACCAATATCTCTGATGAAAAGAGATGCAAAAATCCTCAACAAAATATCAGGAAACCAAATTCAACAGTACATTAAAAAAAAAAAAAATTCACCACAATCAAGCGGGATTTATTCCAGGGATATTGATTCAGTATTTGCAAATCAGGGGCGCCTGGGTAGCTCAGCCGGTTAAGCGGCTGACTTTGGCTCAGGTCATGATCTCATGGTTTTTGAGTTCAAGCCCGGCATGGGGCTCTGTGCTGCCAGCTCAGAGCCTGGAGCCTGCATCCAATTCTGTGTGTGTGTCTCTCTCTCTCTCTGCCCCTCCCCCATCTGCACTCTGTCTCTTTCTTGCTCGCTCTTAAAAATAAACATTAAGGGGCGCCTGGGTGGCTCAGTCGGTTGAGCGGCCGACTTCGGCTCAGGTCACGATCTCGCGGTCCGTGAGTTCGAGCCCCGCGTCGGGCTCTGTGCTGACAGCTCAGAGCCTGGAGCCTGTTTCGTATGTTTCGTATTCTGTGTCTCCCTCTCTCTGACCCTCCCCCATTCATGCTCTGTCTCTCTCTGTCTCAAAAATAAATAAACGTTAAAAAATTTTAAAAAAAAATAAAAAAATAAAAAAATAAACATTAAAAAAATTTAAAAGATTCACAAATCAATCAGTGTGATATCTCACATTAATAAGAAAAAGGATCAAAACTTTATGATTATATAAATAGATACAGAAAAAAGATTTATCAAAATACAACTTCCATTCATGATAGAAACTCTCAACAATAAGTAGGTTTAGAGGGAACATACCTCAACATAATAAAGGCCATATATGAAAAACCACAGCTAACATCATAATGGTGAAAAACTGATAGCCTTTCTTCTGAGATCAGGAATAAGACTAGTATGTCTTACTCTCATCATGTTTAACCAACACAGTACTGGAAGTCGAGCCATAGCAATAAAACAAGAAAAAGAAATAAAAGGCATCCAATCAAGAAGAAAGAAGTAAAACTGTCACTATTTGCAGTGACACAGTACTATATACAGAAAACCTTAAAAACTCCACCAAAAAAACCAATAGAACTGATAGATGAATTCAGTGAAGTTGCAGGATGCAAAATTAACATACAGAAATCTCTTGGATTTGTCTACGCTAATAATAAAGTAGTAGAAAGAGAAATTAAGAAAACAATCCCATTAACATTTGCACCAAAAAGAATAAAGATGTAGTTTATGACATCAATAACTTAAAAAGCCTTGAGTAGAGTGGCAGAGGAGCACAGAAGCAGTTTTCGTATGTTACTGAAGTTAAGGTGGTATAAATTCAAATTAGAGTGTTATAATTTTAGGATGTTAAATGTAATCCCCATGGTAACCACACAGAAAATAGCTATAGAATATATAGAGAAGGAAATGAGAAGGGAATTAAAATGTTTCATGAAAATAAAATCAATTAAACATAAAAGAAGTCAGTAATGCAGATAATGTGGGACAAGGAAAGTATAAAGCATAAAGAAAATAGTGACAGAACTCCCTCCTTATAAGTATTTATTTTAATGTAAATGGATTAAACTCTCCAATCAGAAGATAAGAGATGGCAGAATGGATTTAACAACAACAAAATGATCGCTATCTACAGGAGGCTTACTTTAGAGCCAAAGACACAAATATAATGAAACTGAGAGGATGGAATATTTCATACAAAAATAATCAAAAGAGAGCAGGGGTGGTTTTACCATTATCAGACAAAAAAAAAATTTTTTTTTAAAGGTTACAAAAGACAAAAAAAAAAAGGTATTAATAAAAGGCTCAATCCATCAAGAAATAACAATTATAAGCATTTATGTACCTAATAATAAGCCCTCAAAATGTATTAAGCAAAAATAGAATTGAAATGAGTAATAGTTCTACAGTAATAGTTGGAGACATCAATACCCTACTCACAATAATGAGAGAGAACAACCAGATGAAAGGTAAGTAAAAAACAGAGGACTTAACATAATAAACCAGCTGGACCTAACAGACACACAGAGAACATTTTACCCAACAACAGATTACACATTCTTTTCAAGTGCACATGGAAAATTCTCCAGGATACACCATATGTTAGGCCACAAATTAAGTCTCAATAGATTTAAAAGATAGATATCATACCCAGTATCTTCTCTAACAGCAGTGGGATGAAGTTTGAAATGAAAAACAGAAGAAAATTAGAAAATTTACACATCTGTAGAAATTAAACAGTAGAATCTTAATCCATGGATCAAAGGAGAAATCACAAGGGAAATTAAATGAGAAAATACTGAGAAATGAATGAAAAGAAAAACGTAACACACCAAAATTTATGGGATGCATCACAAGTAGTGCTAAGTGGGAAATTGTAGATTTAGACGCTTACATTTATAAAGAAGACAGATATCAAATCTTCAATCTAACTTTACAGCTTAAGAACTAAAGCTAAAGCTAGCAGAAGGAAGGAAACAGTAAAGATTAGAAATAAATAACAGAGAATAGAAAAACAGAGAAAAAGCAATGAAAGTAAAAGTTGGTTCTTTGAAAAGATTACAAAAATTGATACAAAGGCACAAAGAATAAAGATATAAAGAATTAGGGGAAAAAAGAAAATACCACTAGTATGCCACAGTAATAAGTACTGTAGACAAGATCCACTGATGGAAGTTAAAATGAGCGGGCAAAAGTTTAAGAAAAAAAAGGACACTTGTATAGTCTCAGACTATCTCCCCTAAGATAGTTATTAACTACAACGGGAAAAATGGTAATTCTACAGTGGAGAATGCTGGTAGCCAATACTTTAATCAGGTGGTCAGTGTTAATGTCAACAGTAATAAGGCACATGGACATCACGTACTCCTCTCTATGAGGCTCTGTGATTGGCACATCAGGATTCAAACCCCAGGTCTTGTCAGACTCTAAAACATTATACTGCTTAATCATTTTTCTATAAGCAGACATATTCTCTTTCAAGAAATGGATAAAGGGATTTGTTGGCAAACGTATCAAGGGTAGTATACCAATCTGGATATTCTCTCACTTGTGAAATATACCCAGTTCTGTGGAGTTAGTGAGAAAAGTACAATTAATTAGTAAGGGAAGACAGGCTCTAGGTGAGGCTAATGCATAAAAGAAAAAAACAGAATGGAAATGATATTTTTACTGATGCCTCACACACAGTAGATGGTAAGAGTAATAATCATAGCAAATCCTCATAACAACAATAGATTTTCATTTAATACTATTTTAATCTTAATTTTATTTACAGCAAATGCTATTACATGTATTCATTCATTTAATCCTGACAACAACTCTATGAGACAGGCACTATCATTTCCCCCATTTTGCAGATGAGGAAACAAAGGCATAAAAAGTTGAGCAATTTGTTTGGGATCATTTAGTAAGTGGCAGAGCCTACTACACTATACTACCTCCGGGAAGATAGCAGTTTAATGCATAGTAAGAGTCAGGCACTATACTAAATATCCAAATCCTCAATATTCCTGTCCAGAAATACTTTTTTGTCTTTTAACAAGTAGAATTTTACAAATGAAAAATCCAACGCTTTGTTGGGCTACTCAACATGTACTCAGCACACGTGGCCTCCACTACTGGTGACACTCAGTAGTTTCTCTTCCACTGATTCACTGTGATTAAGTGAATACACTACCCTCAAACATTACGAATGTCCCTAAGGGAGCAGTACTCCCCCCAAACTGCTTGTTGAAGGCCATTAGGTGGTAAGATACAAAGCTGGGATGTGAATCCAGGCCTGCATGACTCCAAGGTCAGTGTTCTTTCCAATACCAGACACAGACTTGTGTAACAGTTGAAATTAAAACAAATGTACAAACACAGGGGAGATGAGGAAACTGTACAGCTGACCCCTGTACAACATGGGTTTGAACTGTGCGGGTCCACTTACACACAGATTGTTTTCAACAAATACAGTACAGTCCTGTGAACATATTTTCTGTTCCTTAATGATTTTCTTAATAACATTTTCTTTTCTCTAGCTTACTTCATTGTAAGAATACAGTATATAAGACATATGACACACAAAATATGTTAATGAACTGTTCATGATACCATGAAGGCTTTCAGTCAACCATATACTGTTAGTAGTTAACTTTAGTCAAAAGTTAGATGTGGATTTCTGACTGAGCAGGGAGTCATTCTTAACCTCCATCTTGTTCAACGGTCAATGGTGGTTGCAAATAATGGAAAGTTAAAGTAGTCTATAAAGTATGATAATAATATATATTTTTAAAAATTTTTATGTTTATTTGTTTTTGAGAGAACCACAGCATGAGCAGGGGAGGGGCAGAGAGAGAGGGAGACACAGAACTCAAAGTGGACTCCAGGCTCTGTGATGTCAGAACAAAGCCCAACACGGGGCTCAACCTCACAAACCGTGAGATCATGACCTGAGCTAAAGTTGGATGCTTAACCAACTGAGCCACCCAGGAGCCCCTCAATTCAGAACTCTTGAGTGAGGACTAGCATCACTAACATGCTAGTTATCTGTATGGATCTAAGTTACGGAGATGGGGGTTAAGGCCTCCTGAAAGAATTTCAAAGACTGCTATTTCTTTTAGTTTTATGATTCCTATATTTTCAAATCTATTAAAGATGCTCTTCCATTCATCATTATATAAGCTGTTTAATACATGGGTACAAGTCATCTGTGTTATCCTAATCACTTTTTTATTTAATAATAGAAAATTCAGAATGTTGGGGAAAAACATTAAAAAGCAACACTAAGTATAATCAGTGATACAGGTCACAAATAGACAGTAAAAACATTCCCCCAAACACACATAAATAAATATTTCTATCTCAAGGAAATAAAATACCTTCAGTATACAAACTTCCAGATAATATTATAAACTTTTGAAAATGTTAATGTTATAAATAAATATTGATATACAGATACTACCGCAGCAGTAACCAACAATCTACATTTTGGTTACTTAATGGAATTTCTACACTTTAGTCATGTGTATGCGTGAACACACATATGTGCATACCACACACAAATATTTAGTAATCAACTCTATTAATCAATTACCTTTGCAATAATAACTTCTTTCTTCAGAATCTTCATAGCATAGTATTTTCCACTTGCCTTCTCTCGAACCAAAATAACTTTTCCAAAAGTGCCTTTACCTAGTAGTTTCAAATAGTCAAAATCATTCATTGTCTGAAAAATATAAATTAAAAAAATGTAATATGAAATATTTGATGCAATTCATTTATAAACATATAGGTATGTGTTTGTGGTATCTACCCAAAAGTAAATTTTACCAATTTTTAAGCACACTTAAGTGAAGAAGAATCAGACTGGCAATGGCTACCTCACCAACAATCATGGATGCTAGAAATAATTTAAGCAATTCTCAGATACTAAAGGCAGTAACTGTGAACCTCAAATTCCTCAGCTAGCCAAACTATCAGTCAAGTGTAGGAGGAAAGGAAAAATAGAACCATTTTCATTCACTTTCAAGGACTCAAGTTTCTTTTTTTCCTCTTTTTATTGAAGTATAATTCACATAGAGTATTATATTAGTTTCAGTGCACAACATAATGATTCAACAGTTCTATGCACTTCTGAGTGTTCATCAAGGTAAGTGTACTCTTAATCCCCTTCATCTATTTCACCCGTCTTTTCCACCTGCCTTCTCTCTGGCAACCACCAATTTGTTCTCTGTATGTAAGAGTCTGGTTTTTTTTTCCTCCTTTGTTTGTTCATTTGCTTTATTTCTTAAATTCCACATATAAATGAATTCATATGGTATTTGTCTTTCTCTGACACTTCATTTAGCACACTACTCTCTAGATCCATCCATGTTGTTGCAAATGGCAAGTTTTCATTATTTTTTATGGCTGAGTAGTATTCCATGGTGTACATATACCACATCTTCTTATCCATCTGTCTATCAATGGACACTTGGCCTCTTTCCATATCTTGGCTATTGTAAAAAATGCTGCAATGAACATAGGGGTGCATATATCTTTTCAAATAGTGTTTTTGTTTTCTTTGGATAAATACCCAGTAGTGGAATTACTGGATCCTATAATAATTCTATTTTTAATTTTTTGAGAAACTTCCACACTGTTTTCTAAGGACTCAGGTTTTTAAGGACTTGGTAGTGTCACTTTCCCCAAACAACATGATCATCAAAAATGCACCCCACAAACATTTCCAGATACATGTAAGGAAGCAGTCCTTTTCAGGGAAGCTATCTGAGAATGTACTCAAGCGAAGTAAGGATAGAATCCTAGAAAGTGAAAGATATGTGTATAAGAAATGTTGAAAATAACCTGGATCACAAGGAGAAGAAACCTAAGAAAGTGGCAGTACAAATCTGAGAAAGCAATTGGTGCAATCAGAGCAGAAAGGCAGGGAAGTCTAAGAATGCCTTTAATTAATCTGCCTGTATTCAGTTTCATTTCTCATTCCTAAGGCAGGTGATTCCCAGGATTTTGCCAAGCTGACCTGCTACTTGCTCTTTACAGCCCTCTATATGCACACTTTTCCTGCTCTATGAGCATTCTTCCACAAACTTCCTTAATTTCGATATTGCTTTTGCACCGATGCCTTCCCCCACCCCCCAGCTTTTTGTTTGTATGGACTTATCTCTTTTTAAAATGCCTTTATTACCATTTTAATGGGCTTTTAAATGGAAGGGGAGATAACTGGGTATGCTCAGTTTATCATATTGAATTTAAATTCAGTTCAGAGGGTTTTATGAATAATAAGTTCAGAATCTGGATTTTATCCTACAGATGATCAGAAGTTATTGAAGATTTTTATATTTTTTCCTGGTTACCACCCATCTGAAGTAAATGTCAAGAATGTCCCAAATCAGTGATCTCAGCTTCTACATTAAGAAACTGAACAAGAACAAATTAAACTCAAGAGAAATAGAAGGAAATAATGAAGATCAGAGCAGAAATCAATTAAATTTTAAAAAGAAAAAAAAGTAGAGGATCTCAGTGAAACCAAAAGCTGGTTCTTTGAGAAGATCAATAAAAATGACAAACCTCTAGCCAGATTGGCCTGGAAAATAAGAACAAGAGACACAAATTAACCAATGTCAGGAATGAGAGAGAGCTGACATCACTACAGATTCTACGGATACTAAAAGGATCACATGGGAATATTATAAACAACTATAAGCTCATAAAATTGGCAATATACATGAAACGAAAAAATTCCCTGAAAGCCTCAAACTTTCGAAGCCCACTTAAGAAACAGATACCTTGATAGCCCTATGTTTACTAAGGAAATTGAATTTGTGGTCAAAAACCTCTCCACAAAGAAAACTCTAGGGCTAGATGGTTTCACTGCTGAATTTTATAAACATTTAAGGAAGAAATGATACCAATTCTATGTACACGCCTAAAGAAGAAAGTTGAGAAAAAGGGAATACTTCCCAATTAATTCCATAAGGCCATCATTACCCTGATTATCAAAACCAGACAAAAACATTACAAGAAAGCTACAGACCAATATTCCTCATGTACATGACATGCAAAAATTCTGTTTTAGAAACAAATGCCTATATTCCCTTTCAAGTTTATTTGCTGTCTATAATTTTGAAAATTTTTCCAAATGTCAAATTATAATGTCTTAATCATTCAAAAATATCTTTAGTTCAAGGGGCGCCTGGGTGGCTCAGTCAGTTAAGCATCCAACTCTTGTTTTAGGCTCAGGTCATGATGTCATGGTTTGTGAGATCAAGCCCTGCATCAGGCTATGTGCTGACAGCATCGAGCCTCCTTGGGATTCTCTCTCTCTCTTTGCCCCTCCCCTGCTCCCTCTCTCTCTCTCAAAAAAAAAAAAAGGGGAGGGGCACCTGGGTGGCTCAGTCAATTGAGAATCTGACTTCGGCTCAGGTCATGATCTCGCAGTTTGTGAGTTTGAGCCCCGTTTCAGGCTCTCTGCTGACAGCTCAGAGCCTGGAGCCTGCTTCAGATTCTGTGTCTCCCTCTCTCTGCCCCTTCCCTGCTCATGCTCTGTCTCTCTCTATCTCTCAAAAATGAATAAACGTTAAAAAAAAAAATTAAAAAAAAACACTAGTTCAAAAGAAAAGTAGCAAAATGTATCAGGGAAAATAGTAAAGTACATTTATCAATTTAACGAAAAATCAAACATGTGGCACTAAATATACAGAATACAGTTAACAAAGTTCGTGTCATTTGAATAACAGGTAGTATTAAGAAACTGTGTTTTCATTAATAGATTTTTCCAAATCAAGGAGTACTATATGACCACAAAGCTATCTGTGCTAGGTGGTCTCCAACGATGGCATCACTAAGTCCCCTGACTCCCTATACGCACATTCTTCTCATGAAGAGATAGACTCAACTTTCCCTCTCCCTGGGCCAGCCTTGTGTCCTGCTTTGAACACAGAATATGACCAAAGTGATAACATGCCAGTTCAGGTCCAGCCTTTAAATCTGGCAGCTTGTGTTTTCACCTCCTGGAAAAGTCGTAACTGAAAGCCAGCTTTCATGCCATAAGGAAGTCTAGACTATCTTCTGGGGAAAGGGGCCACGTAGAAAGAACCTGGATGATGAGACACCATATGCTAAGAGATCACATGGAGAAGAACCAAGTATCCAGAAATGTGAGAAAGTCTTTCTTGGATTTTCCAGCCTGGCCAATGTGCTAACACTGAATGCAACTGTTTGGGAGATCCATGGGAGACCCGTAGAACTGCCCACACAAACTGCAAAATCATGAGATATATACTGAAATACACTGTTATTGTTTTAATGTTAAACTTGGGTAGTTTAATTCCATGGCAATAACGAGTTGAGAGCTGTTATTCTCATAACTAGGTTATGATGTTATTTTTTGCTTAAAGCTTCATCTGAGCAGTACCCTCCTCAATTTTTAGCTAAATGCACTGAAAAATCATACTTCCTGCATCCTATTATTAAATATCACATAAATGGAAACTGAATTCTTAGGGATAAAAATCAGAAAAGAGTTTGTAAATTGCCTTATGGCATTTCCAGATGAAAAGCACTATGTAATTATATTGCTACATTCCTTAAGATTGCAATTCTTAGAGAAAAGGAGGTTTAAAGTATAATACTCCTATCTTTATATTTCACAGTTTGACTGCCAACCTTAAAAAAAGAGAATTTGCATGGAAATTAATATTAGTAAAAGCATTCTATGTGATAAAATCAGAAACAGTTCCATATTTTGACAAAACTTCAGAAAACTTAAAAAGCATCTTTGATACCAAATGCTCACGTTCAGCACGGTACACACAGTAATTATCTAGTCTTTACAAGTGAAATGTAACCTATTACAAAATGTTTTCCTCTTTTCAATGGTGTTAAGGGAAAAATTCAGTAAGATTTTAATAAAAGATGAGAGCATGGAGACTCTGCAGAAAAGTTAATCCTCTAAAACCCAATCCCCAAAATCCATTAAGCAAATATCGTACATAGTTACACTCTTTTCTTCCACGTCAATGTGGCCGTTTTAGGTTAAGAGATGCATGGGCACACATAACAAATGCTTCGTAAGAGTATTCAAATACACACTAGAATATAAGAGAAAGACTAACTGTATACTTCAAAATTCGGGTTAAAGAATATGACTATGTAACTGAAGATGAATACAAGAAACCGCTCAGAAGAGAATACAGATGTTTTAACATATTTGGTCCAAGAGAATAATTTCCACAATTGCAATGTTACGAGCTAAACCAAACAAAGCCCCATGGGGCACTAAGCAAAAAGGGGGGGTGCTCTCAAAAGATCCACGTCTTTGTCCTGCCAACCTCTCCACCACTGATGAGGCCGCTGCTCCCTCTCTGGATAGGCAGTGAGGGATCACGTGATTTCTGCAGGTCACACGGAAACTTCTTTTCTTCACTCTGCCTCCACATGGCAGCCATTGCTTTGAGTTAGTGTAGCCAGGCATTAGGTGACACAACTCCAAGAACTGGAGCCAGACTTAATGGGAAGGTAGAACATATTGCTTATACTTTCTACCAACTCAGGAGATGGTAAGTAGCCACCCTCGGAGAGGCCTACACTGGTCACTGAAAAATGAAGCCGAACATGGGGTGCCTGGGTGGATCAGTCGGTGAAGCGTCCGACTCTTGGTTTCACCTCAGGTCATGATCTCGTGGTTTCGTGAGTTCGAGTCCAACATCAGGCTCTGTGCTGGCAGCATGGAGCCTGTTTAGGATTCTCTCTCTTTGCCTCTCTCTCTGCCCTGATCCCACTCACGCTCTGTCTCTAAATAAATATACTTAAAAAAAAAAAACTGAGCAGAACTTTGACTCTCATTTGGCCTTTTATGCTGTGCCCCTTCACATATCTGACAGGGTCTAGGGAATGGCCACTTGGCAGACCCAGAGTAGGCACTTCTGAGTCCTCCAATCAAATTCTTTTGAAAGACCATCTTTTCGTTTAAACACAGAACCACCAATAAATCTGATTATGAGGCCCTCTGCTTCTTTCCCACCACCCAGTATCTTTCCCTAAGGGACTCTTCACCTCAGGTGGCAAGTTTTGGGCAATGCTCTGCCACTAAGAGAAGTGACCATCTGTCTGCTTGAGACAAGAGAAAATAGTTGCGACAATTCTCAGCAGAGCTACCACAATTAGTAGCTAGTCTCTTCATCCTGTCACTTGTTTTTCAAAAAGTGAACGACGAAGAAAACGGACATGGTAAACTATGAGAAAGGTGTTCTTATTTCAGAATATCTGTGTTTACAGTTTGAAATGAAAAATCATCTGAACTTCTACCATTCTTTTTATGATACCGGAGCCACGTAAAGGATGTAGTTTTAGGGAACTAGGGAAGTGACAGTACTATTTAATCCTTTTTAACCAAATTGTTAGAAACATCACAGAATAGTGGTGCACAGGTTCTATCTTTTTTTACACTCTTTGTTACTTAAAACAGTTTCATACTATTTCATTTAAGATGAAATTAAATAAAAAAGAACAATGGAAATCAGATATAGGTCAAATAAGTCAATGGATCCCCCCATTTTCAAAATACTTTTGACTGTATCAATTTTGAATTTTGGAGACCCAGTTTCAGTGAGAGTTTGCTTAGAGAATCTGCTTTAAAAACCTTACTTTCGGGGCACCTGGGTGGCTCAGTCGGTTAAGCTTCCAACTTCAGCTCAGGTCACAGTTCGTGGGTTTGAGCCCCACGATGGGCTCTGTGCTGACAGGTCCGAGCCTGAAGCCTGCTTTGGAGTCTGTCTCCCTCTCTCTCTCTCTCTCTCTCTCTGCCCCTCCCCAGTTTGCATTCTCTCTCTCTCAAAAATAAATACACATTGAAAAAAAATTTTAAACCTCACTTTCTACCACTATTTTGTAATTTTAAAATTCTACTGATTTTCCCAAGAGTTCGCCGTATAAAATGAAATTAACTAATACTGAAACACTGAGTAAGTGCAACAGCTTGACATAATATTTTGAGAAACTGACTACAATTGTAAGGGAGAATATCTAATTTTGTTCTCTAATATAATTTGGTCATGTAATGAGTATAAATAATTATAGTGATTATAAAGGCTCAAGATATATCAATCAATAAGTTGCACACTGAAGTTATACAGTGTAGAATTGGAAGTCCTTACATGCTTGAAAAAGATATTTAATTTACCTCAATGTCAGATGAATCACTGTAAAATGGGGGTAATAATGGTACCTACCTCATACGATATTTGTGAGGATTAAATGAGATAACACATATAAAAGTACTTCTGAGAGCATGGCACAAAATAAACTTCTAATAAACATTTACAAGTGATAATTAGTGAAGGTGATGAATTCTAAGATAATCTGCATTTGTAATGGCAAAATGAGAAAACTGCATTGTGCTTTTATGATGATTTATAAACAGCCTTAACAGAAAAAAAAATCTCCATACTTTTCCATTTTTACATCTTTGAAAACATTTGTCTCTCTTCATTCAAAGTTCTTTGGTAAGTTTCCATATTCATTTCCAAATTCTCTCATCCATCAGTAACAGTATTTCTCCTTAGGGTGTTATAAACTCCCCACTTTCAACCAGGAACTGCCCCAACAGCAGCTTTTTAGTAACATGGGTTGTTAAGCAGAGTTTTAGCAATTCTACAGACTTAGAGTATAGCTAGTTATCATCTGGGGTAGTTTATAATTCAAAGGATGAGATTAACTGGGATCTGATTTTAAATTTATGAGCACAGTCAAATTTTACATTCATCGCATACATGTGCACATAGATGTGCAGAAGCAGCTTTCTTATCTCTGAGTAGGTGAGGAAAACTACATTGTGGGGTTTTTTTGTTTTTGTTTTTTGCAATGACTGAAGAACCAGGTAGGCGTTAAGTTGATAAAAGAAAAGAGGGATTCACTTCAACTAACAAACAGAGTATAAGTCTTCAATGAAGACACCACTTTTGGCTAAGATCAAGCATAGAATATTACTGTAATTAGAACAGAAATTTCAGGGGCACCTGGTGCCTCAGTGGGTTAAGTTTCTGACTCTTGATTTTGGCTCAGGTCATCTTCTCACAGTCCCGTGTTGGGCTCTGCACTGACAGCGTGGAGCCTGCATGGGAATCTCTCTCTCCTTCTATCTCTGCCCCTCTCCTGCTTGCACTCTCTCAAAATCAATACAATAAACTTAAAAAAAAAAACAAACAGAAATTTCAGAAAAGGAGAGAATAATTAATGAGCCATAGGTTGTGACAGTGTAACTTCATCAAGTTCACACGTGTAGCAGGTGGGAAAAGGAGGATTTGAACTCAAGCAGTCTAACGCCAAAAGAGTTCTTCATCATTATGCTAATAGCAAATTACATGGGTAATTACATTAAAAATTAGTGTTCTCCTACATCAAGATGAAATTTACAATTTATTATAACAAATATATTCTAACACAATAAATGGCACGTTCATTTACTTTGAACACTGAGACCTTTAGATTAATCCTCAAATACCATTTTCACACAAGGAAGTTGCTTTTCAATTTTCTGTAGCAATGAAAAACATAATTTATAATGTCCATCAATCTCTAAATTGGCATTTATTAATCTGGAGCACTCAGGAAAGGAAAGTCTGTTTCCCTCACTGGCTCAGGAGCAGCCATTAAAATAAAAACTATTATTTCCAAGACTATTTGCATTCCCGCTGATACTCATAAGTCTGGGGCTTCAGGTAGGAAGCACACTACAACCATTTCTGCTTCTGCTCTCAGAGCGTACAAAATAAATACCACATGGAACAGGACCCAATCATTAGGGAAAACATTATTCCCAAGTTCTAAAATGGTATTAAAAACAATAAGAGGAAAATGCAAATTATAAACCAGCATGATGGCACTTCAGTCAACAACGACCTGAGAAGCCCTATCAGCAGTCAGTGCGAAGTGCTGAACCACGAAAATGACGTTTAAATTACTTGGTTTTAAACAATGACAGGTATTTCAGATTTACCTGGATAAACACCACCCTCACTCATATAGTTGTATAACTTAAGATTACTGGCCAACACTTTTTGCAAATGGCAATTTTTAGTGTGTTTCCTTCCATACGCGTAAGTGCCGTGCCTGAGTAGGGGAATAAAATACTGTTTTCTACCTTTCTTTTATGATGGGTTGTGGAAGCGTCCATCTCTTCCTCCCCTATGTTATCAATTTGTGAAGTTGGACTACAATTCATTCTCTCCTCTTCTTGTCTCTGAAGTCTGTCTGCTACAGCCTGAATAGCTTCTGTCCACTCTTCCCTATAAAAACAAGTACAATTTCCCATTAATAAAGAAGGGTAAATGAATCAAATATGTCCCTTTTGTAAAATATGACATTAACACAAATAAAGTCTACTCCAGGATAATACCCCCACATACACATAAACATATCTTCTCACCCTTACTCAAAGGTGAAATTAATCCCCAAAGCATTTAACATTATAGACCTTAGAGTTGGTTGTAGGAGCATTTAAATGTATATTTTCAAAAAAAGGAAAGAACTATAAGAAAATTCAGTTAAAATTCCTTAAAAGTACAATTAAATTTTATTGCCTATAAACATCTTTCCATAAGGTAAATTGACCCCCAAAAGCTTGCTGCACCTTGAAAAACTTTTTTGTCTAGCTATTGTTTAGCTCATCATTGAAATAGTCAAGATCTTTACCGTCGTCCAATATAAGTTCTAAGAAAAGGTTTTCAAAGCCAAAGCCTTCAACTGTTTCCAAATCACAGAGAAGTTTTTTTTTTTAAAAAATAGCCATAGTTCATAGGTAAGACAGTAAGTCTCAGGAGCTCTAATTGACAGCTGTGTTATCAGATCAAGAATCATGTCTTTCCATATAAGTTTTTAAAGCAGGGTGTCAGTTTCTTAAAACAAAGTCTATGAGAATTTTGAGTCAAACTGTCTTAAATCTATGGATTAATTCTGGGGAAATTACTATCTCAAAAAATTAAATTTTCCAATCCATAAGCATGGTGTATTTCTACGTTTATTTAGCTCTTTAATTTCCCAATGCAATCTGTGACCTTCTGTGAAGAGGTCTTGCATATTTTAAATTGAATTCCTTCCAAAGTACTCTATTTTTAAAAATATATTAGTTTTCATTGAAATATATTTGACATACGGTATTATATTAGTTTTAGCTGTACAACATAGCTATTCAACACTTAACATGCAATATGAAATGCTCACCACGTAAGTGTAATTACCATCTGTCACCACACAAAGTTATTGCAGTACTACTGGTTATATCTGCTATGCCTTATTTTACACCCCCGTGACTTATTTTATAACTGGAAGTTTGCATTTCTTAAACCCCTTCACCTATTTTGCCCATTATCCCATACCTTTCCCTTCTGGCAACCACCAGTTTGTTTTCTGTACTTATGAGTCTGTTTGTGGTTTTATATGTTCATTTGTTTGGTTTTTAGAATCCACATGTAAGTGAAAGTACATGGTATTTGTCTTTCTCTGACTTATTTCACTTAGCATAATACCCTCTATGTTCATTCATGTCACAAATGGCAAGATTTCATTCATTTTTATGGATGAAGAGAAATATATAACATCTTCTTTATCCATTCATCTATGGACGGACACTTAAGATTGCTTCCATACCTTGGTTATTGTAAATGCTGCACAAACACTGGGAGATGTATTCAATCTTATTGAATTAGTGTTTTCATTTTCTTTGGGCAAATACCCAGAAGAATTACTGCATCATATGGTATTTCTATTTTTAATTTTTATAGGAACCTTCATACTATTTTCCATAGTGACTGCGCCACGTTACATTCCCACCAACAGTGCATGAGTGTTCCCTTTTCTCCACATCTTCACCAACACCTGATATTTCTTCTGATACTAACCATCTGACAGGTTATATCTCATTGAGGTGATATCTCATTGTGGTTTTAATTTGCATTTCCCTGATGATGAGTGATATTTAGCATCATTTCATGTGTCTGTTGGCCATTTGTATGTCTTCTTTGGAAAAATGTCTATTTAAGCCCTTTGCCCATTTTTTATTGCCCCAAATTATTCGGTTTTTTTTTGGCTTTGAGATGTGTGAGTTCTTTATATATCTTGGATATTAACCCTTTATCAGATACCTCATTTGTAAATATCCTCTCTGATCCAGTAGGTCACCTTTTCATTTTGTTATTTCCTTTACAAAAGCATGTTAGTTTGATGCAGTTATAATTGTTTATTTTTGATTATGTTGCCCTTGCCTAAGAAAACAGATTAAAAAAAATACTGCTAGAACTACTATCCAAAAGTTTACTACTTATGTTTTCTTTTAAGGGCTTTATAATTTCAGGTCTTATATTTAGATATTTATTCCAGTTTATTTTTGCATATGATGTAAAAAAAAAAAAAAGTGGTCCAGTTTCATTTTTTTGCATGTAGCTTTCCAGTTTTCCCAGCACCATTTACTGAAGAAACTGTCTTTCCCCACTGTATACTCTAGCATATTTTGTCATAGATAAAATGACAGAATAAGTGTGGGTTTATTTCTGGGCCGTCTGTTCTATTCCATTGATCAATGTGTCTATTTTGTTGCCACTCCCAAACTGTTTTCCTTATCATAGCTTTCTAGTATAACTTGAAATACAATTTTGTGATACCTCTAGCTTTGTCCTTCTTTCTCAAGAATGCTTTGGCTATTCTGGGTCTTTTGTATTGCCATACAAATTTCAGCATTACTGTTTCAGTTCTGTGAAAAGATTATCTGTAGATTGCTTTGGGTAGTATAAACATTTTAATAATATTAATTCTTCCAATCCATGAACATGGCATATCTTTCTAATTATTCGTGTCACCTTCAACTTCTTTCATCAGTGTCTTACAGTTTTCACAGTGCAGGTTTTCACCTCCTAGGTTAAAGTTATTCTTTTTGAATTAATTGTAAATGGGATTCTTTTAAAATTTATTAATTTTTGAGCAACAGAGACAGAGTATGAGCGGGGGGTGGGGGGGGGAAGAGTGAGAGGGAGACACAGAATCCAAAGCAGGCTCCAGGCTCTGAGCTGTCAGCACAGAGCCCGATGTGGGGCTTGAACTCATGAACCATGAGATCATGACCTGAGCCAAAGTCGGACACTTAACTGACTGAGCCACCCAGGCACCTCAAATGGGATTACTTTCTCTTTTTGATAGTTTCTTATAAGTGCATAAAAATGCAAGAGATTTCTGTGTATTAATTTTGTATCTTGCAACTTTACTGAATTCATTTATTAGTTCTTATAGTTTTCTTGGTAGAGTTTTAGGGTTTTCTATATATATAATATCATTCACCTACAAACAATGAGTTTTACTTCTTCCTTGCCAATTTAGATGCCTTTTTCCCCTCCTTGTCTTACTACTGGAGCTAACACTTCCAGCATAATGTTGATTAAAAGTTGTGAGACCGGACATCCTGGTCTTGCTCCTGATGTTAAAGTAAACGCTTTCAAATTTTCACCATCAAGTATGATGTTAGCTGTGGGTTTGTCATATATAGACTTTAATATGTTGAGGTACAATCCCTCTATGCCCACTTTGTTGAGTGTGAATGGAGTTGTATTTTATCAAATGTTTTTTTCTGCATCTATGGAGATGATCAGAAGATTTTTATCCTGCATTTTGTTAAGGTGCTGTATCACACTGACTGATCTGTGGATACAAAATCATCCTTGAACCCCTGGAATAAATCCTACTTGACCACAGGGAATGATCCTTTTAATGTATTTTGAATGTGGCGTGCTAAAACTTTGTGACAATTTTGTGTTTATGTTCATCAGAGATATTGGCCTATAATTTTCTTTTTGTCGTGTATTTGTCTGGTTTTGGAAATCACAGTATTGTGGCCTCATAGAATGAATTTGTAAGCAATCTTACTCTTCATTTGTTTGGAATAGTTTGAAAAGAACAGGTATTAACTCTTCTTTAAATGTTTGATAGAATTTACCTGTGAAGCCATCTGGTCCTGGACTTCTGCTTGTTGGGAGTTTCTTGATTACTGATTCAATTCTATTACTACTAATTAGTCTGTTAAGATTTTCTACTCTTCCTGTGTCAGTCTTGGAAGAGTCTCTGTTTCTAGGAATTTATCCATTTCTTCTAGGCTGCCCAATTTGTTGGCACATAATTTTTCATAGTAGTTGTTTTTAATTCTATTTCTGTGCTGGTGGCTGTGACTTCTGTTTCATTTCTGATTTTATTTGAGTCCGGTCTTTCTTTTTTTTTTTTTTCCTTTTTAAAGTCTGACTAAAGGTTTATCAATTTTGCTTTGATTTTCAACAAACCAGCTCTTAGTTTCACTGAATCTTTTCTATTGTTTTTTAAGTCCCTATTTTATTTATTTCCACCCTGGTATTTATTATTTCCTTCCCTCTATTAACATTGGGCTTTGTTGGTTCTTCTTTTTCTAGTTCCTTTAGGAGTAAGGTTAGATTGCTTATTTGAGATTTTTCTTGTTTCTGGTTGTTGTTGTTTTTAGGGAGGCCTGTATCATTGTAAACTTGCTCTTATAACTGCCTTTGCTGGACAGCAAAACTTTTGAATTGCTGTGTTTCATTTTCATCTACTTTATTTCCTCTGTGATTTCTTCAAAGACCCATTGGTTGTTCAGTAGCATGTTGTTTAGACTCCACATGTTTCTGGGTTTTTTCCAGCTTTTTTCTTATAATTGATTTCAATCTTAAATGTATTAAAACTTGTTTTGTGGCTTAATATGTGATCTGTCCTGGAGAATGTTCCATGTGCACTTGAAAAGGATGTGTCTTCTGTTGTTTTTGGATGGAATGTTCTGTATATATGTTAGGTCCATCTGGTCTAATGTGCCATTCAAGCCACTGTTTCCTTCCTTATTGATTTTTTTTTTTTTTCTGGGTAATTTATCCACTGATGCAAGTTGGGTGTCAAAATAACCTCCTATTATTATATTCCTGTCAATTTCTCCATTTATGTCTGTTAATTTGCTTAATATATTCAGATGCTTCTATGTTGGGTGCATAGAAATTTACAACTATTATATCCTCTTGTTGGATTGATCCTTTTATCATTATGTAATGCCCATCTATGCCTCTTGTTAAAGTCTTTGTTTTAGCCTATTTTGTCTGATAGGAGTATTGTTACCTACCCCAGCTTTTTTTTTCCCACTTCCATTTGCAAAGCATACATTTTTCCAGCCCTTCACTTTCAGTCTGTAAATGTCTTAAGGTCTGAAGTGAGTCTTTTGTAGACATTTGGATGGGTCTTTTGTTTCTTCCCCATTCAGTCACCCTTTATCTTTTGACTGGAACATTGAGTCCGCTTACGTGAAAACTAATTATTGATAGGTATGTACTTATTGTCATCTGTTGACATATAACAACTAGCATATATAACCGTTTTCTGGTTGTTTTGAAGTTTTTCTTGGCTCCTTTCTTCTTCTTTTGCTCTCTTCCCTTATGATTTTATGGACTTCCTTTAGTGCTATGCTTGCATTCCTTTCTCTTTAGGTTTTGTGTATCTATTATAGGTTTCTGATTTGTGGTTCATATGAGGTTGATAATATAATAATACTTTGCAGTCTCCTTTAAGCTGATGTTCGATTAACTTTAACACATTCTAAAAGCACCACAGGTTTACTACAACTCTCCACATTTTATGTATTTGACTTCGTATCTTACATCTTTTATTTTGTGTATCCATTAATTATTGTAGATGTATCTGGTTTTACTACTTTCATCTCTTAATCTTCATGCTAACTTTATTTTTTTTTTTAATTTTTTACATTTATTCATTTTTGAGAGACAGAGACAGAGGGCAAGTGGGGCAGGGGCAGAGAGTGAGGGAGACACAGAATCTGAAGCAGACTCCAGGCTCTGAGCTGTCCGCACAGAGCCCAACGTGGGGCTCGAACTCACGGACTGTGAGATCATGACCTGAGCTGAAGTCGGACGCTTTACCGACTGAGCCACCCAGGTGCCCCAATACTAACTTTATATGTGATTGATCTACTACCTTTACCATGTTTGCTTTCACCAGTAAAATTTTCCTTTAATCATTTTCTTAGTTCTCATTATCATCTTTCTTTTCTTCTGAAAAAGTCCCTTTAACATTTCTTATAGGGCCAGTTCAGTTGTGATGAACTCTACTTTCATTTGCCTGGGAAACTCTTTATCTTTCCTTCCACTGTGAATGATAACCTTGCTGGGTATTCTTGGTTGTAGGTTTCTTTCTTTCATCACTTAGATTGTTATCATGCCACTCCCTTCTGGCCTGCAAAGTTTCTGCTGAAAAATCAGCTGACAGCCTTACGGCATTTCCTTTTTATATAGCTTGTTGCTTTTCTCTTTGCTGCTTTTTAAGGTTTATTTTTTTATATCTCACTTTTGACATTTTAATTGCTATGTGTCTTGGTGTGGATCTCTTTGGGTTTATCTTGTTCAGGACCCTCTGAGCTTCCTGGACTTGGCAGTCTGTTTCCTTCTCTAGGTTAGGGAAGTTTTCAACCATGACTTCTTCAAAGTAGTTCCCCTCCCCCCCTTTTTCTCTTTTTTCTTTTTTGAGAAGCCTATAATGCGAATGTTACTAAGTTTGATGTTGCCCCAGAGGTTCCTTACCTATGTTCATATTTTAAAAAAATTTTTATGTTTATTTATTTTTGAGAGAGAATGTGTGTGTGCGCAAGTGGGGGGAGGGGTAGAGAGAGAGAGAGACACAGAATATGAAACAGGTTCCAGTCTCCAAGCTGTCAGCACAGAGCTGGATGCAGGGCTCGAACTCATGAACCATGAGATCATGACCTGAGCCGAAGTCGGACGCTTAACCAACTGAGCCCCCAAGCGCCCCCCTACGTTCATGTTTTTAGATTCTTTTTACTTCTTGCTGTCCAGCTTGGGTGTCTTCCACAATGCTGTCTTTCAGAGTAGACTGAAATCAGACTGCTGCTGATTCCCTCTGAGGGATTCCTGCTGGGTGTGGAGGGGCAGGAGTGGCTTTGGAGGGGTACCTGACAGAGCAGGTCCACAGGGCAGGTGCTACAGTGCTAGCGAGGTAGAAAGAGAGGATCACAACTGGTGCCTGCCAGCATAGACCAACTATACTGAAAGAGGTCAGAAAAATGGCACCTACCAGTTCTTCCATTCCCAGAGAATATTCCTACAGATCCCTCAGCCTCCAGCAAAATGCTACAATTGGTCAATAAATCTCCTTCATGTATAGCCCAGAAGCTTTCAAACTACTGCCTCTGAACTGGGTCTCAGAGCAAGTGATACTGTGCACCCTTTAAGGACAGTGTCTGTTTATCTATAGTCCTCCAACTTTCCTGGAGTTAAGACCCATTAATTTTCAAAGCTCTTGAGTTAAGCCCCACTGATTTTCAACGCCAGAAGCTATGGACGCTTGCCTTCCCAGTGCAAATCCTCAGGGCTTGAGGTGTCCAATCTATGTCCTCCCAGAGGGCCTCAGCACCTTGATAGCCCTCCTGCTTGTGGGTCAGTGTGTCTGGGGTTTGGTTCCCAACTTTGTCTCCATAACTCCTACTCTTTTCTAGGTGGTTTTTAAAATATAGCTCTAGCCGTGAAGAGCTGCCCTGCTAGTCTTCAGGTTTTTCTCAAAGTGAGTTGTACTACACGTAACTGCAACACTGGTGTGTCTGTGAGAAGAGGTGTTCTCAGGATATCCCTACTCTGCCATTTTCTTTAAATGAAATCAGTTGAATTGTTTTCTTAGGATGCTTCTCTCTTTGGCAACATTCTTCACTTTCTTCAGACCTCTTGTGAGTTACCTAATCTTCATGCTATTGTGGAGGGTTTTTTTTTTTAAGTTTAATTTTCTAATTTTTCTTGGTAGCACTTACAAATAAAGTCGGTTTTTGTATGTTGACCTTGTACCCTGAAACCTTACTAAGTTGATGTATCAATTCTAATATCTTTTATTTTTCTGGATTTTTTATACATGTGAACATGTCTACAAATAAGGACAGTTTTACTTCTTCCTTTCCAATCTACTTGCCTTTTAGTTATTCTTCTTGCCTTATAATACTCTGTATCAGACCATCATTACAATGTTAAATAAAAGTGGTGAGAGAAGACATTCTTTTTTTTTTTTTAATGTTCATTCATTTTTGAGAGACAGAGACAGAACATGAGCGGAGGAGGAACAGAGAAAATGGGAGACACAGAATCTGAAGCAGGCTCCAGGCTCTGAGCTGTCAGCACAGAGCCTGACGTGGGGCTCGAACTCACTGACCACAAGGCAGGACCTGAGCTCAAGTCCAATGTTCAACCGACTGAGCCACCCAGGTGCCCCAAAAGAAGACATTCTTAATGTGTGCCTGATCTTAGAGAGAAAGCAATGAAGCTTTTACCTTTGAGTATTATATAAGCTTTTGATAGATAGATAAGGTTTTGATAGATAGCCTTAATGAGGTTGAGTAAGTTCCCTTCTATTCCTTGTCAGCTGAGTGTTTTGGTTATAAAAGGATATTGAATTTTGGCAAATACTTTTTCTATATCTGTTCAATGACCATGTAGTTTTTCTACTTTATCCTACTAATATAGTGAATTTAGTTGAATGCCTTCAGAAAATGCAACTGAGCTCTTGGATAAACTCTATTTGGCCACAATGTATTATTCTTTTTCTATATTTTTTGAATTTGACTTATCAAAAATTTGTTAAGAAATTTTGTGTTGATGTTCACAGGTACATTACAGTTCTACCTTCTTATGATGCCTTTGCCTGGTTTTTGAAATAAGGGTGACCTTACAAAATAAGTTGGAAAATGTTCCCTTCTCCACTATTTTCTGAAATAGATTGTGTAGGACTAATAATAAATATTTCTTTAAATGTTTGATAGAACTCACCAGGGAACCATCTGGACTTGGGAGTTTTCTTTGAGGTAAGGATTTTAAGTTATTACCTCAATTCTGTTCATGGATATTGGCTATTCAGGTTTTCTAATGTTTTCTTGGATTGATATTGGTAATTTGTGTCTTCCTTCTTTTTTTTTTTTTTAAGCAATTTTCCAAGATGTTTCTAATTCTTTGGTTTATTGATTTTTATTTTTGTTTTCTATTTCATTGATTTCTGACCTCTACTGTTTCCTCCTTGATGTTTATTTTGGGTTTATTTTTCTAGTTTCCTAAAAAGGAAGCTTAGGTTATTGGCTTAACTTTGTTCTTTCCAAATATAGGCATTTAATGGTTATAAATTTCCCTCTAAGCACTCACTTAGCTACATCCCACAAATTTGTATATGCTTTGCTTTCACAGTTTTTCATCTAAAAACAATTTTCTGGGGCTCCTGGGTGGCTCAATCGGTTTAGTGTCTGACTTTGGCTCAGGTCTTGATCTCACCATTCATGAATTCAAGCCCCGCATCAGGTTCTGTGTGACAGCTCAGAGTCTGGAGACTGCCTCAGATTCTGTGTCTCCCTTTCTCTTGGCTCCTCCCCTGCTTGCACTCTCTCTTTCTCTCTCTCTCTCTCAAAAATAAATAAACATAAAAAATAAAAAATAAATAAAACAAAACAAAAAGCCCCCACAAGTTTCTAATGGCTCCTATGAATTTTGTTTTTGACCCAATGATTTTTAAGAGGTATAATCCATTTTCAACTTAGCTACATCTCTTTTTTAAAGTTTATTTATTTTGACGGGGCACCTGGGTGGCTCAGTTGGCTGAGTGTCTGACTTCGGCTCAGGTCATGATCTCACAGCTCGTGAGTTCGAGCCCCATGTCAGGCTCTGTGCTGACAGCTCGGAGCCTGGAGCCTGCTTTGGATCCTGTGTCTCCCTCTCACTCTGCCCCTAAGCCACTCGCATTCTGGCTCTCTCTCAAAATAAATAAACTTAAAAAAATTTTTTTTAATGTTTATTTATTTTGAGAGAGAGGGAAAGCACACGTGCATTGGCAGAGAGAGAGGAAAAGAGAGAGAATCCCAAGCAGGCTCCACACCGTTAGCGCAAAGTCTGACATGGGGCTTGAACCTATCAACTGTGAGATCATGACCAGAGTTGAAATCAAGAATCAGATACTCAACTGACTGAATCACTCAGGTGCCCTTATTTTCAACGTAGCTCTTCTTTATACTTAAAGTTTATTTCTTATAGATAGTACAGAAGTGGTCCTCATATTTTTAATTCTGAAACTCTCTGCCTTTAACTACTGTGTTTAACCCACTGATATTTAATGCAATTATTTATATGATTACACGCAGTCTACCATTTTACTTTTTTTTACACTTCTCCTTTCTTTTTCCCCTGTTTTTGTTTCATTAAATTTTTTCACAATTCTATTTCAATTTTCCCGTTGGCTTTTCAGCCATTTTTTAAATATTATTTTTATATTAGCATTAACTTCACACGGTCAACCTACATAATATACTCTGGATTAATTTTTTATGATGCTATTTCTCCTCATACTAGCATTGTAGTCATCAGATGCTTGCTTTCCTTTTAGCAATTATTCTTGAAATTATAACATTCATCCTCAACTTAGCAAAATCTAATATAACATGTCCACACTACTAAGTCTTCTCAGAAAATGCAGTGACATCATAAGACATTAACCCCATTTTCCTCTCAACCTCAATTTGTATGTTTTTACTTCAGATTTTTTATTTTTTATACAATTAAACCACAAAATATCATTATTCATAAGATCAATATTCATTTGGTTTTATCAATTTATTTACCATTTTGTTTTTCATTCCTTTCTGTATCTCTTCTCCCATCCAGGATTATTTTTATTGTGTGTGAAGAATACCCTATTAGTATTTCCTTTTCTGCAAGTCTGCTGGTGAGAAATTCTATCAATTCTTGACTGAACTTACTAAAATATTTAATTGAAACATTTCCATCTTACTTTCATTCTTGGAACATATTTTTGCTCATTACCACTTATTTTCATTTAGCACTTTGAGAATATCATTCCATTATCTCCAATTATCATTCTATCCCATATATTCCAGGTCAAGTATTTCTACTTCTATCACCTTTTAGTCTAACTGATGCTCCTTTGAAGGCAAATTATCTTTTTTCTCTATCTGCTTTGAGGATTTTCTCATTGTCTTTGTTTTTAAAAGTCTAATGGGACTAAGTGGGTTTTCTCTGTATTTGTTCCTGCATGAACTTTATAGAACTTCTTCAATATGTGGTTTGGTATCTTTAGCCATTTTAGAAATTTTTCAGCAACTATCTCTTCAAATACTTTGTGCCCCATTCTTACTCTTTTTCGAGACTCTAATTATGTAAACGTTAATACCTTCTCACTGCATTCCTTTCATCTTACATTCCACTCTGACTTATTTTTATTCTCTATCCTTATCGCTTCATGTTTCATTCTGGATATTCTGTTATAACCTAGGTATGAGTTCCTAATTTTCCCTAATGTTAGGCCTAATCCACTGCTGAAACCATCTACCAGCACAAAGAATTTTAAATATCTTATTTTTCAATTTTAGAATTCCCATTTTATTCTTTTTCATAACTTCTAGCTCTCTGAATTTCCCCGCCTTAACTTTTATTTCCTTGAAAATACTAATACAGAGTTCTTTTAATTTCTGTCTGATAACTCCATTATCTAGAGTGCTTATGAATCTGATTCAGTTGTCTGTTTTGTCTCTGTGGCTTGTGAATCTTTGAATCCTTGTTTATTTTTTTAATGCATATTGAACAACGTACATTAAAATTGTAAATAGTTTAAGATTAGTTATATTTGCTTTTAACAGGCTCCTAGGAGACTAGCAAAAGTGGATCATGTTAACCAAATTTAAGACCTGAAATAATTTAAAGCTAGATTTCAGTCTTTAAAAGATAAGTTTAAATCCAGTTTATCCTTTCTTCTTAGTGCCAACCTAAAAGGTATTGATGTACCATGACCCCTCTTTGGTAGGCCCTGGATTCCAGAATGTGACTCCTAGATCTGACAGCTACTCCACATGTTAACAAATCAGACAGTTCTAGAATTGGCAGGGACCCCTAGTAAAACAGTGGGCTCATCTCTTTAGGTTTCACTCTTCCATAAAGTTTTGATCCCATAATTCTTCACAGCCAAATTGGCTCTTGTATGCCTTTTTTTGTTTGTTTTAAACCATTTTGTCCACCTTTTCTAGGAGTTCTTAGGTGGACTACTGACCTAAATTACCTTTTTCACCATAACTAAAATATATATGTATGCTCTGCAAAACAGTATTGGGTCCAAATATCACACTAATGAAAGAAAGCACGCAATCTTCTTATTACTAAGTAATGCCAGGAAATGTACTTAATTTGGGAAACAGAATGCAGACCCCAATGAAGCAAGTACACTTATCTTTTTAATTTAAAAGAATATACTACTTATATGAAAACTAATTTTCACAAGCTGATTATTTACTTAAAAATAAACATTTAATTAAAACATCTAATACATGTATGTGACTAAAGCCATGGTGTAATATTAACTTAGGGTCATGGGGAAACCTTGGCATTGTGAAGAAGTATAACAAAGCATTATAGGTAAAATGATAACAAGTATGCACTAAGAACAGTGGTGTTCTAAGGCAAACAACGTTAAGTTTTGAGTGGGGACAGAGGAGAGGAGTGATTTGTAAGCAGAGATGTACAAGATGAGCTGGTACAGAAAGAAACAAGCAAGGGAAGGTATTTCTGACACAGGGGCAAAAGAGCCAGGAAGAGTCACAGGCAATGTGAGAGTCCACTATGGAATCAGTAGTTGGGAAACTATAAGTATAGCTCACCACAGCTGAAACACGTGCGCACATAAATATGTGGGCATGAGTGCAATAGGGCCATCATGGTGATAAAGAAAGTGATTAGCTCTAAGAAAGGAAAATAGCCTGGGTCTGTAAAGTGGATGTTCCAGTATGACAAAATAAACTATATACGAAAAATCATATTTAACAGTAAGTAATTTGAAATGCATTCATTAAAACCAGAGAAAAAAATAAATGTATCTGCTATCATGAAGACTATTAAATACTGTTGAAAAACAAAATAACAGGGGCACCTGGGTGGCTCAGTTAGTTAAGCGTCCGACTTCGGCTCAGGTCATGACCTCACGGTTCATGAGTTCAAGCCTCGAGTCAGGCTCTGTGCTGACAGCTCGGAGCCTGGAGCCTGCTTCAAATTCTGTGTCTCCCTCTCTCTCTACCCCTCCCCCACTCATGCTCAGTCTCTTTCGGTCTCTCAGAAATGAATAAACATTAAAAAAAAAATTTTAATAAAATAAATAGAATAAAAACAAAAAAATAATTGTCCTATCAGAAAGGAAGAGACAAAATTACTATTTATCTGCAGATGCTATGCTTACAAAAACTAAGAACATTTTGGGGAAAAAAAAAATGGAATAATAATGGAAGTCTTGCTTTACTATATGTTTCCTTTTCCATGAAATGGTTTTTCTTAATTTTCTTACTTCTACTTATGGCCTTTTCTTTCCATTAGAAGTTAAAAATTTTATAGGGCTTATCTAATTAAAACCATGTGGTCTTAGTGCTGGAATAACAGAAATCAAAGGCCGGGGGGGGTGGGGGGAGAAAAAAACCTAAATATACAAATATTTATGTACATGTGCCATCCATAATGAGTGAGGACAGAATGGATTATTCAATGAAAAGAAATAGACAAAAGAACAGAGCTGAGACAGTGGTCTCATCCTTTGGAAAAAAAATAGATTCCAAACTTCCATCATTCAATTAAACAAATAGACTTTTTTTTTTTTTACATAGATTAGAGATACATATTTCATTTACAGCAAGGATAGATTTTAGACTGGCAGACAGAACACAGAAAATATATAGCTTTCCTAGTTCTCACTACATCTTTCTAAGTCTTCATTAACATTAAAGTCGTATAAAATCTCCAGACACCAGATTCTAGATGAATATAGAAAAACACACTCCAATGGTAAATCTAAATATGCTGTTTTTCATTTTTACTAAAACTGCCTTCTAGTCATAAATGCAAATAAAAACTGATTGTTCAGAAAAGTAGTGTGATATAATTGCAGGAACTATTTTGAAGTCTTAAGATATGGCATAAATCCAGCTTTGCAAAAACATAAATGGCAAAATTAATCATGCTTCAATGGGATGTTATAAATCCACTAAGAATCATATTTTCAAAGAATGTACAGTGACATGGGAAAAGTTCCATTCATTCAGCCAGTCAACAAATACTACGTTGGATCCTGGACTGTGTTATAAAGATAGAATATTGAGCAAGGAAGATACAATCCTTGCTAGTCAAGAATCTCATAGTCCAGTGAGAAAAGCAAACAGAGATTACAGTGGTGATACACCAGACATAAAAGCTGTAGGGAGATACCTAGTATATAGAAGGGGGGCCTGGCTCATCTACAAGACTCAGAGGTTTTGTAGAAAATGTGATTATTTTAAGCTCAGATCTGGCAGATAAATAGGTATTAGCCCAGCCATGGTTATGAGCGGAAGCATAAGCAAACTGAGGACTTAGCATCTAGAAATGCCCAAGGAAGACAGGGTAGACAGGGGAAAAAAGACATCCCAAATTGTATGTATACTCAAGACCTAAATACATCTGCACAGAGTAAGACTGGAAGTGTAGGAAAGAATTATCTATCCTTAACTGGGATCATAAAATTACGAGTGATTTCTAGTCTGTTTTCATTTTTCTTTCTTTTCTAAAGTAATCACATATTATCTTTCACTGTTCATTGATCAAAAGGGTATTATTAAAATAATACTTTAATGTTTACTAGGTCTTGGGGGAGGTTGTTTTTGGTTTTTGTTTTAAATCTTAGACAAGTCTCTTAAGACCTAATTTACTCATTTGGAAAATAGGGCTAACAACATTTAACTTCACAAAGTTGCTGATTTGGATCAACTATGATAATATCCGTGCAGGGAAATGATTCTGTGGTTGTGGTTGTTGGACCTAACTCAGAACCAGAGCACAAGATAAGAGATTATGAAGACAGATTTGGGGGTGGGGGTGGGGGTGCAGCGGTTGTAGAAATACGTAGATCAGGAGGATGAAAATATGGCCCTGATGAAGTCGTCACTCTCCTCTTTAGCATGAGGACGGTCCATGCCAATCTATCCTGGTAGCTTTTTCTAGCGGAGCTTAGCCCCAATCTCATAATCCTTCTCAATGTCATACTCCAGGCCGCCACCAGCAAAACGTCACACTGCTTGAAACCTTTTGCTGTTACTAGCCTCAGAATTCCAAATATGAACACAATTTTACTATTATTTAAGGGTAGTTTAGTTATAAAAATGTCTTAATTTATATTTTAATTGGTGAATGTCCTGTGCTTTGCTAAGAAGCGTATCTCACAGCAGTTCTAGAGGCTTTGATTTAGGGTGTTGCAAGCCTCTGTTATTCATTATTTATACCAGAAACAGAATTATTAAGGGACTATTGGATTTTACAAATATGTTCACATATATTTACAAATGGTGAAGTCAGATACACATATATCTTTTTACCAATTGTTGCTTTTTCACAAAATAGGAAAAACATTTCTTACCTTTCCTCTGGAGTATCTACATGAAATGTTCTCTCTATAACAGTGGTCCACTGGAGACATCTGATAATAAATGTGTTTGGCTTTGGTCGTTCTGTTTTCATTAACTGGCATTCTAGAAATGACATAAAATGTCTCTTTGAATATACTTACATTTAAACCAGGAAGTAAAGATTTGAGAACTACAGAGTTCTACTCTATGCAACCTCTCAGCTTTCCAGGGCCCTCCATTCAGGGTTGTTCACAATCTGACCTCAGTATTTCCATTCCATCATCCATTCTGGCCACATGCTCTATTAACCAGCCAAACTGGACTACTTATTTTCCCCAAACACATCTTGCTCTGTCCTGTACCTGTACCTTTTGTTCCAGCAGTTCTTATTATCTGGGGCGCTGGTCACTGATTTCACCCCTCCCCATATTGCAATCACTTACAGTTGAAAGGTCCAGATCCAATCCCACTCTTTGCAGGAAGCCTTTTATATCAACCTGGTCGTAAACCAAACATTCACCTCTCCATATTCTCATTAGTTATTATCATATCCCTCATTTTTCACTCAGTATAGACTATCTTGTATTATTATTTATCATTTAAAAAGGTATCCTTATCCCCCTAGATTATAAGCTTTTCTACAGTATACACCATTTAAAAATCTTAGTAAGCACAGCCCACAGAGCCAGTTCATCAAAAGTGATAAATTAACTCAGGGAATATCTCAGAAGATTTCATAGAAGAGGAGGAGCATTTTGTAGTGGCTGAAAGTGTGGATTCTAACACCAGTATTCTTGGATTCAATTTCTTTTCCTACCATTAACTATGTAACCTGGGACAAGTTAATTAACCTTTCTGGTCTGCAAGTATCAAAGGGGAAACAAGTAACTACATCATAAAACTGGTGTGAGGATTAATAATAAATCAGTAGGATGCTGAGACTAGCATGTAACACATAATAAGTTGTCAATACATGTCAGTTATCATTATCAGGTGTATATACTGAGCAGGACTTTAAGGATACACGGTAGTGGCCAACAAGACAGAGTAGGGTAGGGTTGTTTTACTGACACTGCTCTTTTGAAAGAAACAATTTCCCTGCAGCTGACAAAGTCAACTGTGTTTTCTCAGTGTTCATCTGTTCTGCGGTCCCTCCATCACTAGCAACTATCGACCTCCATCTCTGTCTTTATAGGACTCAAGTCATTGAGCACATTGGACCAGTTCCTTGTTGACTCTTTGACCTAAAAAGATCATTCACCGCTTAGTTTTCTTCTCGTGTCTAATAAGATTTCACAGTTTCAGCCATCATCTCTTGGTTTACCGATCTAAAACTCCACACTTCTTTCCATCTTGGATCTGTATTTCGTGATACCCATGATTAACTATACAGTGGGTCGATCTACCTGGCTGAATTACTGGTATGACACCTAACACCTACTATCTTTTCCCCTGATTCTGTTCCTCCTCCTGGCTTTCCTAATTTTTCCACCATCCAGACTCAAATCATGGGGTGCTCCTCTTTGATACTGGTAGTATTTGCCAGGACATGACTTTTCCAACAATGCAGTCCTACTTCAGACTCTCACTGCCAAATGCCTACACCTCCCAGGTGCCATAAAACCAGCTCTTCCTACTCAGAAATGTGGAAGGGCTAGATCCATTACTGAAGGCTAGAAACTGTATTCTAAAAGATATCAAAACTTGGCAACTGTCACGATGAGCACAGGGTGAATCACTGCTTTGTACACCTGAAACTGGTATTTCACTAACCAGAATTTAAATAAAAACTTAAAAAAAAAAAAAAGACATCTGAACTCATCCAAAAGTGAGCTGATTGCTCCTACCTTTGCCCCTCCCCCCTCCACCACCCTTCGCTCTAGCTCTCTCCATCTCAGATGACGGCACCTCCATCCCCTTAAGTGCTCAGGTCAAAAGCCCTGGCACCACCCTTAACTCCTCCTCTCTTCTCATATCTCATCCTGGAAAGCCTGTTGGCTCTGCTTTCCAAATGCATCTAGGATCATTTCTCTCCTCTCCCACTGTCTGGGAACAACCCATCATTATCTCTCACGTGAACACGCCCAGAACTCAAGAGTAGCTCTCTCTGTCCCTCACTGTAGTCTGCTCTCAACATGAGCGGTCAGAGATCTTAACATGATTGCCTGCAAGAATACATTCTGCAATGCTTCTGATTCACTAACAATAGAAGACAAAGGCCTTGAAATGATCGACAAGGGTCCTACATGATCTGGGCCTCCCACCCACCCAGCTTAAGTTTCTGACCTCCCAACCTAGTCAGTATTCCCTTCCAGGCCACCCTGGCTTTGGTGCACTTCCTCAGGCGCTACACCCTCTCTCCTAGCCTTGTGTCTAGATGTGCTCTCTGCCTGGCATTCTGTCCCCTCACACAGCCCACGGCCGACCAAGTATCAGATCTCACCTACACGTGACCATGCTGCTGAAATTCTGTGATCTGCACCCTTGACCCAGGCCTCCCCAACCCCTCTTACCTGCTCTACTTTTTTATTTCACATATGTTATCACCCTCAAACATATGAAATGGCTTAGTATCTTTTTTGCTTATTGTCTATCTCCCCAACAAGAATGTAAGCTGCACTGATAAGATTCTTAGCACCTAGAACTGTGCCCATCTGTGCCTAAACACTATTTTTCCCCAAAGCAGACACTTACCAAATATTGTCCAAGTTGGATGAATTCTGATAGTAGTATCTAACAATAAGGTAGTTTTGATGATATAAGAGGAGTAAATTTCTGGAGCAACTTCCTTATACAGATAAGAAGAGAGGATTTGCTAGACAAGCAGAGGGCTGGCTCTACTCAGGAGTATAGACCATTTAGTGAGAGAACAAGACACTAAGAGCCCCAAAGCAATCAAGAGTATTATACATGCAAGTAGGAGCTAGTAGAAAGGATTTTCATATTACTTCTATTTTTTTTTCCCCAGTGAATTGGGATATAAAGCCATCTTTAAGAATCAGGTTGAGGGGTGCCTGGGTGGCTCAGTTGGTTAAGCATCCGACTTCGGCTCAGGTCATGATCCCGCAGTCCATGAGTTCAAGCCCTGCATCAGGCTCTGTGCTGACAGCTCAGAGCCTGGAGCCTGTTTCAGATTCTGTGTCTCCCTCTCTCTCTCTCTCTGCCCCTCCCCTGCTCACGCTCTATCTCTCTGCCTCTGAGAAATGAATAAACCTTAAAAAAATTTTTTTTTTAAGAATCAGGTTGGAAGAGGGTCGCCTGGGTGGCTCAGTCAGTTAAGCATCCGACTTCAGCTCAGGTCATGATCTCACAGCTCATGGGTTCCGGCCCCGCGTTGGGCTCTGTGCTGACAGCTCGGAGCCTGGAGCCTGCTTTGGATTCTGTGTCTCCCTCTATCTCTGCTCCTCCCCTGCTCAAGCTCTCTCTCTCTTGCTCAAAAATAAATAAACATTTAAAAAATGTATAAAAAGAGATTCAGGTTGGAAGAGGATGCGCTGGGGCTCTGAGAAGAGAGAAGGTACATAAGAGCCCTCTAGGAGAATAGAAGAGCGAACAGACTAGGGAACTGTAACATGACAGTGGGGCAGCATCAGGGGCCCGTTGGAATTTCACAATCAAGAATTCACATGGTTGCGTGTTTCCCCCAGATGTATTTATTCAGCTACATGGGTGTGGCTGGGGCATACAGAGGACTGGATTTCAGCAAAGCTGTAATTTAACCAAGTAAGTTTGGCAAAGCAAGAAGCAAAAGAGAGGAGTCACGGCACCCTGATTTAGGTAATCAACTGGTGAATTCAAAATGGGTAAGGAGAAAAGCGAGAACCTGGTGGTGTGCAAAATAATGAAAAGGTGGTAGAATCGACAGATCGTAAAATCTGTTCCACAGTTAAATACTGTACAGCAATGTCACATACTTTTTGAAATATGAATGTTAAAAGCACCAAATACAGAATGTCAATTTATATTTTGTTTAAATCTGAAAGTTCTAAAATACTGTACTACAAATACTATAAATACTATATACTATACATTTATACCTATAAAGCACAGACCCAACCTGATTCTCTGTGAAGACCACTGTTCTTCCCATTTCCTACTTCACAAAACTCCTATTAAGTTTCCAGTCAGTTTTTATACAGTTCAAGTGACGCCCTAGTAGAGAAATTACTTAGAAGTTAGGAATTATGTGCAAACCTTCCCCGTAACACCTAGGACGCAATAGCACATAAGGGGACACAGGACATACTCATGACTGAACAACTGACTGAGTGACTTTTAAAGTAATGAATAGAGGACAGACACAAGATGGGCAGGCCTGACAGAAATACTCAAGGGTGAACTCTACAGACTGTATGAAGCAGAAATAGGAAGAACAGATAAGGGAAGTAAGAATGCCCAATCCAAGTTTACCTACACTTTAGTTTACTTAAGGTCACTCCTGTGGTGATGTTAAGATGACTAAGACTTTAAAATCAGAGTGTCAGAGGTGTCTGGGTGGCTCAGGTGGTTAAGCGTCTGACTTCAGCTCAGGTCATGATCTCACAGTTTATGGGTTTGAACCCTGCGTCAGGCTCTGTGCTGACAGCTCAGAGCCTGGAGTCTGCCTCTGCTGTGTCTGTCTGTCTGCCTGTCTCTCTCTCTCTCTCTCAAAAATAAATAAAAACTTAAAAAAAAATTTAAATCAGAGTGTCAGACTCAAATCTAGCCTCTCTCACACCAGCAGTGCTGTGATCCCATGCAAAGCACACCTACAAGCCCCCAGGTTCAGGAATTAAAGAAAGACTAAAGGAAGCATATTTTTAACACTACACCTAAGTGAAGTTTAAGGGATATACTTTTAAAAACTTCTCAATGCTATAATTTAACAACCTACTTAAAATATTACATATGGGATTCTAAGTGATTATCAATTAACATAACTTACAAAAGTGATAAACAAGTGATTAATTACCATTCTCTAGCAGACCACTGGAAAGGAACTTCTTACAAACGAATAAACTATTTGTATTTACATACAGGATGGTTTTGGAAAAATACTAAAATAATAACATAATGACCTAAGTAGTTATGCACAACTTGGCTATTTGGACTAAACATGCTAAATATTCATGGCCTCAATGACCTATACCAATTCTGGGCCAGCCACTATGTAAGACTCTGGGCACAGTATAGTAACAAAAATGAGTAAGAAACTCTCTACAACCTATAGCACACACCAAACTCTGTTATTAATCATTCAACATCCAATTACAACACATGTAATTGTAAAGTAGTACTTCACTAATGGCTTAAAGGTTTCAATCAGGACCTTCTGAAGCCTAGCTGAACAAAAATGTTATTATGAACACGTAGTTTTTACTACTTTCTGTTTTTACAGAAACAAACCTATATTTTATATGTTTCAATATGAAATACTCTACAAATGAATCCTATTTCAAAATGATACAGTAAAAGAGATGGAGACAGCAAAAGAGAGAAGCAGTTACCAAAAGCTGGCTCAAGATATTCAGTGGTACTCGGGTCAGTACAAGGGAAGAGGTCACTCTATCTCCGTATCGGGTTTACTGCTGCACAAAGATGTAGTCAAAGAGCTGAATCTGAATACAAAACCGTTGACACTGTCAATTACCATGTTTAAACAAACAAGTGAGCCTTGGGTTCTTTTATGTTAACCAAAATATGGAATCATGAACACATCCTACAGCTCCCTGTAAAAGGAAAAGCAATACAGGAGTTTTCAGAATATGCTTCATGTCTGAAAACTCTCATTCTTAAAGGAGACTCTTATTCTTAAAGGGAATGGTGGTTGATAAGATTAGCTAATACTTCTTCAGAAGAATATTTTCCTTTTAATTACGGAAAAGTTCCCAAATCAAGGTAGGCCACGTGAAAATTCTAAAATCAAAAGCAGAAGCTTTGAATAGCGATTCTAAAAAGCTATTAACCAAATGATTAGCTATGATTTCTGGAGCTATTTAACACACTAGAAAAAAGCAAGTGTTCTCATATAAAATGCCAGGCAGCTAACTTTTATTATATCATAACCCATCATACATTTCAGCAAAGCATTTGTTACACTAGTACTTAAATTAGGTATCCTAGTTAAATTCACCTGAGCAAGTTAAACTGTAAGCTAAATTTCAAGTGTTCTGCTTATGTTTACATGTTCTGAACCACAGACACCCAAGTATATTTGAAGCTGTAATCACTTTGTAAACCTGGAAGCCAATTAGAGGGATTGTAACACGCCAAATCAAAAAAATACATACCAAAAAGAATCTTTTTTATATCATCTGTTCAGAATTTATTAAAAGATTAGGTTTTATTTCAACCTCTAGAACCCTTTAAATACTATTTTTTTAAATAAGTTCTACTAATAGGCAACATGAAAAACAAAGGCATAATAATAGATTCTATTTATAATGAAATGGCACAATGAAATAATGCTGTCAGCTACAATGACCATAAAGAGGGTGTATTTTTGAGTCCTCAAATATATTATTATGTATATTCTTTTTTTTATTTTTATGTTTATTTATTTTTGAGAGAGAGAGAGACACAGAGCACAAGAAGGGGAAGAGAGGGAGAGAGAATCTGAAGCAGGTTCCAGGCCCCGAGTTGTCAGCACAGAGCCCAACGTAGGGCTCAAACTCATGACCCATGAGATCGTGACCTGAGCCGAAGTTGGACGCTCAACTAATTGAACCACCCAGGCGCCCCTAATTTTAAATGTACAATTCTACGGTGTTACATACATATACAATGTTGTGTAGTCAAGCTGGTTTTTAACTTACTAATTTATTTACTTTCATTGTATAAATTATCTATGCTTACTGTAGAACAATTCATAAACAGATATAGGTAAAATGAAAAGAAAATTAACCAGCATCCTACCACACAAGTATAACCACTGTTAAGGTTTTAATGTACATTCCTTCAGAACTTTTCTAAGCATTTTTAAAAAATAAAAATGAGACCACAACATGTAAGACATATTATGTAGGTGCTCTGCTCATTTAGTATGTTGCAAATTTTTCATTTCAGTAAATGAAGGTCTATACCATCCTAATTTCTTAAAGCTTATTTATTTATTTTGAGAGAGACCATGCAAGTGTGAACAAGGGAGGGGCAGAGAAAGGAGAGAGAATCCCAAGCAGGTCCTGCGCTGTCAGTACAGAGCCTGATATGGGACTTGATCTCACGAACCATGAGATCATGATGGTAGCCTTAATCAAGAGTCAGAGCTTAACCGACTGAGCCACCCAGGCACCCCTACATCATCCTATTTAACAATGGCACAGAACCTCATGATACTCAGTTATCACAGTGGGCAGCTTATTATGATAATATGCCACAAAACAAACAGAAGTAGATTTTTTAGATGTAAACAGGATAACATCTAACCATTTTAACATAGCCTGTTCTTGGGTACAGTGTTCAAATATGAAAAATAATCGTAAGTACCAGTTTTGGATCAACTAAATAAGAAAAACTAACTTCTATTTGAGGTATGATGAAACTAGGATCTAATAATAAAATTGTAAAAGAATCTAATGAGAACGTATATTGGATTCCAAGTTCTCTAAGAGCAAGGCCCATACTATTTCATTACCTAGTACTGTGCCTAAACACAGCAGGTCTCATGTGAATACATGTAATGAGAGAACAGATGACAAATTTTGTCATGTGACAAGTTAATGACACTTTGAGAAGCAATTACCAGAGAATATTCCAGAAGAAGGGACTCTCCACAGGTCGCACAGCCTCGTCTCTCTGCTCAGTGAATGCAGAACCAAAGTGGGGGGTCATATAGAACCCAGAACTCTTCTAGACCAGCAGAACCTTAATGTATTCTGTTAAACAAGCCAGCTGTTAAAGCTATTTTAGGTGACAACTGGAAAAAACCCGAATATGAATTTCTTCTTAGATATTATTAAAGAGCTCTAAGTTAATAAAATTTCTAAATTAATAAAATCCACCTAATAAAGGTAGACGGTGATACTGTAACTATGTGGGAAAATTCCTTATTGTTTACATAGAATTCAGGGATAAATGTCATAATACCTGAGTTTACATGAAATATTTTAACAAAATGATAATGTAAGTCTGATAAAACAGTAACTGTTAAGTCTAGGTAACAGGTAGAGGAAAATTCATTAAGCTATTCTATTTTATCTGTACATCTGAAATTTCCTATCATCAAAGGTCAAAAACGGAAACCCCCTCCAAAATAATATTAGATTCCTTCCTCAAAGTATTGTATCCAAAACAAAAAACAAAACAAAACAAAAACCCCCAAAGGCTTAAATGGCTGACTATGGAAAAGGAAATTATTTTTAAAATATAAAATATACCTGAGACTATCTAAAATAAAGGCTCTTCTGGTTAATTAGACTCACCTAATACAATTTAAACTTCAGAATATTTCATTGGGCATTTAAGTTTATAGGAATCACTGCTGGAATAATCGGTTTATTTCGTACCAACTCTAATTTACAACGTAAATGCCTCGTGCTTCTATTTGTGCCAACGGGACAGTATTTCTAGTCCGACACGCTCATCACCACATCGCCATGCGCACCAAGGGGCGTAAGCCATAAATACGCACCCACACCAAGACGCGTGTGCACTGCGTGCTGATCGCCCTGCCCTCACGGCCCATTACTCAAAACCACGAGCTACGGAACTGGCCTTCGTCGGTCGCCTTTCCCTAACCATCAGTAACGCTGCGGTTACCGTCTCTCCTAAAATCCCTCGTATCTCTTCCCTCTTCTTGTCCCATTTTTCTGCTGTATCTGATGTTCTTGGCCCCCATCCTGCAAGTCCCCTCCCCCCGCACCCCCAGGACACTGACTTTCCCGGTTTTGCTTCCATCCCTCTGATGGCTCCGGGGTCTTCTTTCTCAGGGTCTCTTCCTCTGAACGGAGCTGCTCCCTTAGGCTCCGTCCTTTGTGTTCAACTGTGCTTTTGTGATCATTTTGTCCTTAGTAAGTTCATTCACTAAATGAGTATTTATCGTGTGCCCACAGTGTGCCAGGCACCAAGCTAGGCCCTGGGGGTGGAGCGGCCAACAAAACAAAGTCCCTATTTTGGCATAAAGCTTCTGCTCCACTGAGTGGAGGCGTGGTCAAGCTATAACCAAGTAAAACAATGAATTTATTAACCTAGTACTGCTTGTAAGTATTATGAAGAGAAATGAGGCAGGCCAACGAGTTAAAATGGCAGGCAGGCAGTACTACTTTAGAAAGGAAGGGTAGGAAAATCCTCTCACGGAAAGGAGGCTCCGGTGCAGCCGTCTGTGGGAGGAGGCTTCCGGTCGAAGACACAGGAAGTACACAGACCCACAGCGGGAAGGGGCCCACAGATGTGCCTGAGAAACAGCACGGAGTCCAGGGTGGCTGGAGTTCAGGAAATGGTAGGAAATGAGGTCAGGGGGATCTTCAGTGACCTGGGGAGGGCTGCGGATATAATCCTGGGGGAGCTCTCTGGTGGCTTTGCCTCAAATGTCACCTGATGTCTGAAGACTCTCAAACCTGAACCTTCCATATGGCAAAGCTGGCATCGCTTTTCTGAGGCCCTATTATCATCCCATTCTCAACATACCTAAAAGCGTTTCATATTTTCTTTTATCGTCCGCACTGAAAATTACCACATTGACACAGTGCTTCTATTCAATTTATTTCTGTATCATTTTCCTAATCATGCAATAAACACACTCATCTTTGACTCTTCTGACCCATAGCTAAGCAACATTCATCCTAACAATTCTTTCAGAAATGTCTGTCTTCACTGCTCAACCAGACACTCATTACCAAAATCGGGATCCCTGAACTGGCCTCCCAGATGGTCTCCCTTCCTCCACCCTTCTCCCTGTCCAAGGTGTCCCACGTATGACTACAGGCCTGAGCAGTCTTCCTCAAACTCTTATTCTATAGATGATTCTCCTTCTCAAAAATATACAAGTCTCTGCAGGACAAAGCTCAACCCCATTAGTCACTCATAAGCAAGCCCAAATCCTTTTCAAATTTTATCCCTTACTATAAAAACAATAAGGGGCACCTCGGTAGATCAGTTGGTTAAGCGTCAGACTTCCACTCAGGTCATGACTCAGAGGTCGTGAGTTCAAGCCCTGTGTTGGGCTCTGTGCTGACAGCTCAGAGCCTGGAGCCTGCTTCGGATTCTGTGTCTCCCTCTGTCTCTGCTCCTTGCCTGCTCACACTCTGTCTCTCTCTCTCTCTCTCAGAATTAAGTAAACATTAAAAAAATAAATAAAAACAAAATGAATACCCCACCCAAAAAAAAACTACTAGATTTCAGAACTGAATTCAGTAAAGTCACAGGATACAAAATGAATACACAGAAATCTGTTGCATTTCTACACACTAACAATGAAGCAGCAGAAAGAGAAATTAAGAAAAAAAATCACACTTATAATTGCGTCAAAAAGAATAAAATATGTAGGAATAAACTTAACTAACCAAGGAGGCTAGAGACCTGTACTCTGAAAACTATAAAACACTGGTGAAAGAAATTGAACACGGCACAAATAAACAAAAAAATATTCCATGCTCATGGATTGAAAGAACAAATGTTGGGGTGTCTGGGTGGTTCAGTCGGTTAAGCGTCTGACTTCAGCTCAGGTCATGATCTCACAGTTCGTGGGTTTGAGCCCCGTGTCGGGCTTTGTGCTGACACCTCAGAGCCTGGAGCCTGTTTCAGATTCTGTTTCTCCCTCTCTCACTCTCTGCCTTTCTCCTGCTCACACTCTGTCTCTCTCTGTCTCAAAAATAAATAAACATTTTTAAAAATTAAAGAAAAAAAAAAAAAAAACAAATGTCATTAAAGTGTCCATACTACCCAAAGCAATCTATAGATTCAATGCAATCCCTATCAAAATATCAACAGCCATTTTCACAGAACTAGAAAAGAATAATCCTAAAATTTGTATGAAAATCAAAGGATCCAAATATCCAAAGCAATCTTGAAAAAGAAAAACTGGAGGTATCAAAACTCCAGATTTCAAGATATAATACAAAGCTATAGTAATCAAAACAGTATGGTACTGGCACAAAAACAGACACATGGATCAGTGGAATAGGACAGACAGCCCAGAAACAAACCCCCACTTATTTCATCACTTTATCTATAACAAAGGATGCTACAATATACAATGGGGCAAAGGCAGTCTCTTCAACAACAGTGTTGGGAAAACTGGACAGCAATATGCAGAAGAACAAAACTCCACCATACACACAAACTCAAAATGGATTAAAGACCTAAATGTGGGGCCTGAAGCCATTAAACTCCTAGAAGAAAACAAGCAGGAATTTCTCTGACATCAATCATAGAAACATTTTCTTTTACATTCTCAGATATGTCTTCTGAGGCCAGGGAGACAAAAGCAAAATTAAACTATTGGGACTACAACAAAATTAAAAGCTTCTGCACAGCAAAGAAAACCAACACAACAAAAAGGCAACCTTCTGAATGGGAGAAGATATTTGCATATGACATATCCAATAAAGGGTTAATATCCAAACTATGTAAAGAACTTACACAACTCAACACCAAAAAACAAATAAACAAACAACAACAAAAACAAGTAATCTGATTACAAACCAAGCAGAAGGGCTGAATAAACAAAGCCAAAATAAACATGAAAAGATGTTCAACGTCACTCATCATTCAGGGAATGCAAACCAAAACCACAATGAGACATCACCTTCTACCTGTCTGAAAGACTAGAATCAAAAAGACAAATAACAAATGTTGCTGGGCTTGCACGAAAAGCGAACCTTTATACAACACTGTTAGTAGGAAGAGAAATTGGTGGCAACCATTATGAAAAACTCTATGATGGTTCCTAAGAGTAAAAACTGGACTACCATATGATCTGGAAATCTCCCTCCTGTTCATTGCAGCATTATTTACAGCAGCCAACATATGGAAACAACCTAATTTCCCTATGATGGACAAATGGATGATGAAAATGGGATATTAAAAAAAATACCCTGCAATTTCATGGATAACAATGGATCACATTTGAGGGTATTATGCGAAGTGAGATAAACCAGAGAAAGACAAACACTGTATGGTATCGCTTGTGGAGTGTGAAAAATTTAAAAGCTGATTGAAAACGCCAAGGAGTACTTTCTCCTGATATATATGTGTATCTTCATTGTCCCTTAAACATTCTCCGGTTCTTTTTTTCAGGTGTACAACACAGTGATTCAACAAGCGTATGTTATGCTGTGCTCACCACAAGTATAGCTGCCGTCTGTCACTTGACAATGCCATTTCAATACCATTGATTATATTCCCTATGCTGTACCTTTTATTCCTGTGACTTATTCATTCTACCACTGGAAGCCTGCACCTCCCACTCCCCCTCATCCACTCTGTCCATTCCCCACCCCCCTCCCCTCCAGCAACCATAAGTTTGTTCTCTGTATTCATGGGTCTCTTTCTGCTTTGTTTTTTAAAAAGCTCCCAGATTATTCTTAATTTAAGGATTTAATTCACACTGCTTCTGTCATGTGAAACGCTTTCCTTCCCTTCTACCTAGATTCCAGTCGCTGAAAAGCTCTGATGATTCCAGCTCTTACTCTCTACTCTGGAAGATCTTCTGCACTTAACATTTACATTGCACATGCTGGGACTGATCACATAGTGTTAGTTACAGACTGCTTCAAGTGTATCTCCTTAACTATACTGTAAGCTTCAGGGTACCTGGTACTTCTAATAGTTCTTTTGATTCGTCACAGCCTGAATTCAAACAAACAAAAAGAGCTTCAGAAAACATTTCTGAATACAGGGTGCCTGGGTGGCTCAGTCAGTTAGGCATCCAACTCTTGGTTTCAGTTCAGGTCTTGATCTCACAGTTTGTGAGTTCGAGCCCCACGTCGGGCTCTGTGCTGACAGGGGTCTCTCTCCCTCTATCTCTGCTCCTCCCCTGCTCTCTCTCTCTCTCAAAATAAATAAATAAGCATTTTTTTTAAAATAGAAAATATTTCTGAGGCAACAGAGTTTATCACAACTAGTTCTCTTTTTCTTATAAGATAATCTCAATATTTTAAAGTTCACATGCCTTGAGAAGCACAATTTACTTTATGATCCCCACCAATCTTACTTATTTCTTCAAAATCCATTTGTCCAGTTTACTCTATGTATACATATAAATAAATCTCAATGATGACATCAATTTGAAAAAACTATTTAAAGCCTAATCAAATTCTTGATTGCACAGCCATGGCTCTAACAATTAAAAGCTAGTATCCTTTCCCTAGTAGAAAGCAGTAGATTTATAGAATAGTTAAAGGGATTTTTTCCTTGGAGAACAATCAAAAGGTAGGCCTATCCATTCAGAGTAAAGCAGAGAACTATCAAAAAAAAAAAAAATGAATTTTGGAAGATTATAAACCAACAAACCTATTAATTTCATTTAAACCATATGTAAAGATAACCAAAGAGTCATTATTATAATCTGACCGATCTGGAAAACACTAACTTCTTATAACTTTAAGGAAAGACAGAGATGTCTCGGTTTCCATTCAGAATTCTGACTCCAAATAAGCTATCCTGACTTTAAAAGGTTTCAGTCATAACCATAAAGAGGCCTCTGGGTCTTTACTAGCACAAAAACAGTATGTTTCAAAATTGGGTATAAGTGGTGCATTGCAAGATAAATGAAGAGTGCACATTGGAATAATCAGTTCATTTGTCTCCAGCAGAATAAAAAAATCTCATCTTCTATCTTTTCCCAATTGAGTAGGGAAACTTTGCTTTCCACTACATCTTTCTCCAAAATTTATTCTTTTTAAATAATTAAGTACTAAGCCATTATTTTGGCCTATTATCAGCTGCTTTCCTGTAACATTAAGATTTTACGTGCATTATTTCCCTTTAATCTTCCCAGTAAAGTTTTAGAGGGTTTTCATTATTTCCATTTCACAAATAAGAAAATGGAAGCTGTCTGGTTTTTCAGTCACTAATTCAAAATCATCAAGTCATTAAGGTTGTAAAGCTGAATCTCTAATCCATGTTTTCTAGCTCTGAATTCTTGGCTCTTCTTGGTATGTCATGAACTGTTTTAGGAATGTTAGCTACTTACAAGAGAGGAAGTGAAGTTTTCTTTCTTTATAACAAACTTTGTATATTACACTTACCAGTTTTCTGCAATTAATCGACAGAAATAGGTGACCTACAGAGAGTACTGAAATGGTTTTCCCCCAAAGTAAACTGACCAAACTTCTTGTCTAGTATTTATGCACCAAAAATAATTGCTATCTATTGTGAGAATACAAAACTTAGAAACACCAGTAAACTTTTATCACATGATCATAAGATAGGGAAAGTTCTAGGTGACAGATGAACTGTCAAGGAATAATACTGTTTCAGAAGTTCTTTACAGAAATTAAATTTGAAAAATGTCTTTCTTTCAATATTAAATTACTGGTTCAAGGCAGAGAGCACATTTGGAATATGTATTGGCCAAAAAGTTAAAAATCGTACAGGAAATAACATGTAACATGTAACATGTGCCTGGATTCTGATATTGGAATTTGTTCAGGCTTGTCAATGTAAGCCAACCCTGAAGACTTCTTATAATAGTCTAAGAATCAAGAGCCATTGATAGGAAAACAATAAAAATGTAACTTCCTATAGGCACAGAAATTCCAAATATTTGGTGAATTATGTCAAGAATATAGTTTAATGAAATGTCCTCTTTCCCCAGGGCCATTGTGAAGCTCAAAGGAACAATGTGTATGAAATACTGCTATAAAGAGAGTATTGCATGTTTATTTTTAATCACTTTATAAGAATATCCTATAGAGACAGAAACTTTAAACTTCACCAGTGTGCTTTTGGAAGCAGTAACTGTTGCTGGTTGGATGATTCAATTATCATAAACTATTCTGGCGTGTTTCAAAAGCAGTGCCATTTTAAAACATAAAAAATGTCTAAAAATGCAACCATAGTAATAGATTCTGAGAGCATGGGTTGGGGGGTGAGGGAGAAAGACAATGACAAATTGGTCCAAAAGGACACTGAGACTTCATAGTTGGAAGACGATTGTGCTGACAATTAGTAACAGGAAGCAGAGCACAAAACAAATGAATGAAAAAAGCTGAACCAGCAATGAAAGACCTTATTATAGGGCAGCAACATTATTGTAATAAAGGGGCAATGTACTCTCCTCCATGAAACTTTCACACAGCCACCCTAGTCTCTTTTCTCTCTCCCTGCATTTCATTTTTCATTAGCATCTGCTTGATTATGTATTATTTCCAATCCAAAAGAATGCCTGCATAGTGTTCCTAAATTCCAAGGCTTAAAGGTCCTTCCCTGCACCCTGGCCTTGGGCCTCAGTTAACTTCACTCAAATAAATAAATAAATGCTTTTAAATTAGTATAAAGATATGGGGGGAAAAGACAGGGAGTGATTTAGACTACAATGGCAGAGAGATCAACAAAACACGTGTCCTTCAAGTCCAATCTGTTAAAAATGCAACGATCGTGAGTCATATGAAATATCCAGATGATTATGCCTCTCAAAATCAGTCTCTCCTATGACCTCTCGGACATAATTAGAAAAGCAAAGCTGAAATGGTCACATACCAGTGAATCCTCTGCATTAAGCTTCAGTTTCCACAAAGAGAAGCAGCCCAGAGCTCTGAAACAAATCTTCTCACGCTAGTTGAGAATCACCAGCTCGGATCCCTGATACCGACATATAAACTAGTCTAGAGGCATGGAAAGCCCACACTTTCAGAACTACCCACACGAGAAAACCTCTCACCTCAAGACCCCGGGGCAGCAGGAGAGGTTTCAGTTCAGCAATGGTGCACAAAAAATCACTGCCCTTGAAACCTGTAAGTTGGGGGTTTAAAAGTTCACATGATCACTGGCAAACTCCATGAGCCTCATTCCCTGGCTATCACGAAGCAACAGTATATATCCTGGAAAACTGTTAGTGGGATTAACATACCCATAAAGGTCCTCAACAAGTGGTTGTTGTTGTTGTTGTTGTTGTTGTTGTTATTATTACTACTACTACTACTACTACTACTACTACTACTACTACTTCTCAGCAGACTGAATGTCTCGAGAAATTACCATGTTGCTGACTGGCAACCCACTGAATATCACAAGAAAGAATCGTATGGATCCTTCATTGTAACCTCCCTGACGCCACATGTGACAAAACTCTGGAATCCCTGGGTGGTGGTGGGACCAGTCGATATTACCAGTCGTGTTGATAGGAATCTATCAAATAACCGGCCACCTAGCTATCACCTGCATGCTTGTCCCCCTGCTACAGAATAAGTAAGAATTGCTGTGACATAAAATACATCTCTCAAGAACAATGAGAGTCTGCTATTAACCCACTGCATATAATAGCTGGCATACGGTGAAGTTTCTGTGGGTGCTGACTAAACATTACTTGACGAGAGCTGTCGTCTGAGCCCTGTGTATGATTCAACACACTCCAGCCAGATATCAGACGGACCTCTGCCTTCTATCTGCCTAGAGGCTCTGGGAAAGTTTCTTAATCTCTCTAGATCTTGGTTTCAGTGTCTAGTTTGCTTGGATTTTTAGGTAGTTTTATTTCATGTCATTCTTGTCGTGACATAATGTGATCACATAAATAAAGCATGTCGTACATAGTAGGCTCTTAAAAAAATGTCAATTCTCTTTCCTTGCTTCCTCAAGTCCCTCTTAATTTCCTATGACAGGCAAATACGATGGGCATACAACCCCTTTTAGTCGACAATTAAAAAAATGAATTACACATAAACATCTACGTTTTAGAAAACAAAAAATTAAGTTAAAAAATAAGTATTAAACAAATAAATCAGGTAGGTATCCACATCTAATTTAACCAAAAATGATCTATAAATGTAACGAGCTCATAAATTAATATAGTCAGAAGAGTGTGTGGAAAGAATGATTCTGACCCTTCAGAGATGGAAGGGCATCATGGAGGACAATGCTGGGATCGGTGACAAGATAAAAAACAACAGTGCACACAGGCTAGCTCATGTTGGGCAGTGTTACACATTCAGCAAATTTTTACCTGGAAGACTGAGCTGGATTGACCTGTTAATAATTAACTTAGTGCAAAAGAGTACACAAGTGTGTGGCTCAACCCACACAGCTGCTTCTCATGCCCAGGCTGCAGGGGGAGAGCCTCCCACCCAGTGCCCCTCGCCCACTCCTTTCCACACCACCTTACCTCTCCTTTATCTAAGAAGTCAGGGTCTTGTTTTTAATAAACAGATAAAGAGATAATGTACCCTTTTCCAAGTGAAAAGCTATCATTTGAAACCTTTTTAGCTGAAAAAAAAACACTGCCTTTAAGATGGGATTTTAAAATGGAGTACTACTTTGCATCAGTAAAATTATTTTATACTCTTCAAGGAGAGACGAGGAACAGCGATGTTACTGCAAGAACCGCACGAACAACACCAGGTCAGCTAAGGGGGGCGAGTGCCTAACTGTGACCCTGAGAAAACAAGTGTCTGGTATGAGCACGGCATTCTGCTACAGATTTCAAGTGCCATATTTATTCCCATCATTTATCCTTCTTCCTCCTTTGATATTTTTCACTCTATACAGGGATAAAAAAATAACATACCATCTGGAGCTTTCATTCATATCTGAGGATTTCATACTCATTTAAATCAACAATAAGAGATTCAGCCGAAGTTTCTCAGAAATAACATTTCAAATTAATGCTATTCCCGTTACCTGGAATGTACTTCATCTTTTGAAATCTTACTCTTTCTCCAAACGAGCACAATTTCCAAGAAGCTCGTCTTGATGATCCAGTCCTTAACGACCCTCCCTTTCCTAAACTCTTACTCAATGTGTTAATTGTAAAACTTACTTCAGAACTGAATGAAACATCTCAAAATACCAATTCCAAGGACTTGTGGCAGATTTTTGCTACTAGATGATAAACTCTCCAAAGCCAAGGGCTAACCCAGGTCTGTGGATTATGAAATGAACACAGGCACAGGCTTCAGAGTCATTCTGTGAAGCACGGGCTGAAATCCTGGCCCGGCCAATTTGCCAGGTAAGCGAGCTCACCAAGTCACATAACCTCCCTCAGTCTCTTTAAAATAGAGAACATAATACTTACCTCAGAGCGGTGTGAAGATTAAATGAGATAACATATGTGAAAGGGCCTGGCACATAGTAACGCTCAAAGAAAGGGTGGTTTCCTTCCTTATTTCCTTCTTTTTTCCCTCAGTACCTGGTACAATGTTGAGAACACAATAGACCCTCAATAAAAACTTTCTAAATAGCCATTAGAACTTAGATTTCCTAAAAATATGCTTAAATATTAATTGTGATAACTCCTATGCTTCCAAATTGTGTTACTTTAAATCATAGGCACACGAGGTAGGAAATTTCAAAAACAGAATTAAGTGAGGGAGGCTGTTGGTTGGATAGTGTGTCTAGGAAAGAGGGTCAAGGAGAGAGTCTGAGGTAAAGTATTTGAGAATAATTCAGTGAAACTAATTACATGCAGGGTGTTCTTTTATGTCAGTATCTTTGGATAGATGGTAGTTAACTGTTGACCTTAGGAGAAGTTCAAAGAGAGAGGAGGAAGGGAAGGAGGAAGAAGAGGAGGGAGGAGAGAAGGGAGGGGAAGAAGAGAGGAGGAGGGAGGGAGAAGGGAAGAAGGAAGGGAGAAAGGAAAGAGAGGAGGGAGAGAAGGAAGGCTGGCTCTGTTGGGGTCTCCTCACATCATTTAACATAAACTACGGAAACTCATCACTCCTTGCCTGCCTTCCCTTAAGAACAAGTCCCAATGCATCTTCCACCTTATAAAACAGTAATCATCTAATGGAAGAACCAAATTAATCAAAAACTTTCCACCAATGGATGGTAACCAAGGGATCCCCTCAGGATAGTCAGAAAGATATGTGAGGATTTTATTCCTTCTATTAAAAAGTGAAAACAACTTCTGACTAAAATAAGGGGTAACAATAGTCACATGGACCAACCACCCGTGGAAGCTTTGACTTCCCAAAGGCTTGAAGGTTTGAAGAATCTGGTCTGTGCCCCACTCCTCTGAGGCCAATGAAATGGGGCTGGCCTTGAGCTGTAGTGATGCTTCCTTCCTTGGCCAGAGGTGGCCATGGCCATGGTTTGGGGGTCTAGCTCATGTTTAGTTACAAGGACTAGCTGTTACAGATCAAATCCTTGGCATTAAATGAAATTGGGATTTCTTCCCCCAACCAACCCATAGAAGCTGTCTTCAAGTGCAAGACAGCACTGCAAATAGTTTCTACCTAAAACTTCTAATGATCTTTAAAGAAAATCCAATCAAGTAGCTTCCTTGCCATTCCAATGTAATGTAGCTGGAAAGGGAAGGATGGCTATCATTTAACTCAACCGAGCAAAATTACTGCATATCTCCTGTTACATTGAGACTTTTATTTGCACACCCTTTCACAATTTACAAAGCATGTTCACATACAGCATCTCAATTAATCCTTACCATAATCCTGAGAAGTGGGTATTATTAACCTTCGTGTCTAAAGACGACAAAGATGGGAGCACCTGGGTGGCTCAGTCGGTTAAGTGTCAGACTTGGTTTTGGCTCAGGTCATGACCTCATGGTTGGTGAGATCAAGCCCTGCGTCAGGCCATGTGCTGACAGTGCTGAGCCTGCTTGGGATTCTCTCTCCCCCTCTCTCTGCCCCTCCCCTGCTTGTGCCCTCTCCCTCTCTCTCTTTCTCTCTCTCTCTCTCAAAATAAATACACAAATAAACTTAAAAAAAAAAAGATGACAAAGATGAAGACCAGAGAAATTATGTGATTTGCCCAAGGCCACACACTAGTAAAGTAGCAGAACCAAGACAGATGACCTTCCAGCACACAGACCTTGTCACAAATGTTGCAGGAAAATTTTTACATGAGCATACATAGTCACTGTGCTCTAGAAGTTTATCACTCCCCTGGGTTCTCCATAAGTGCCCCCAACTTACATTCCGATAAATGAGGCTATGGCAGTAAAGACTGCAACTATAAATTAGCTTCAAGTAAATCAGGAAAGGGGGTGACAGAGAGCTCAGAAAAGTCACGAGGGAAGACTCGTGACAGATGTCTGAGCAGGTCACTGACAACGTTCTAACGAAGGAAGTACTAAAACAGTGAGACTATCTAATAGGAAACTCATGTGACACACAATGTAAATTTATGTCCATAAAGGACATGATGGTGAGGGGTGCTGTCACACCTAGGAGCCGCATCTGAAACCCTGAACTCCATAGTCATGTCCATGAAAACAGGATTATACTTTTTCTTTTTGTACGTTTGTTGTGTAATGCCAAAAAAAAGAAGGGAAGAATAGACATTCTGTGGAAATTTTTTCTTATCATATTAGGGTGTGATTTGAATGGCAGGAAGAGAATGTGTGACTGAGTATGGCATTATTATTCTTTGTAATTTTCTACAAACAATCTCCCTTTAAAGTGATTTTTAACAAGGTTTTCTCCTTTCCCCGTTCTAAACTTAGTTTATGGGTTAAACTTTGCAAATAAATGATTACAGTACCCCCTAGAAAATATGACAGAAAGGAAGAAAATCTGATTACAGTTGCACTTATCCACTACATGATCAAATTTTAAGTAAGGGCTCTATTATATATAGTGAGACGCCGCTATTACAGGACATAACTTTGTTTGCCTAAAAATCTGATCACAGGCAAGGGGAAGAAAAGCACCAAATCTTCAAATGATCAAGTACATAAAATAGTGTAAATAAAAATCACTGAAAACAAAAATGAAGTTAAGAACTTTATATGTAATTCAACCTAATAGAATGTAGCAATATACGTCAAAAAGAAAAGTATGGAACATTAAAGAGTAATAGAAGACAACGTGAATATTGAAAATACACAGAGTAGAAACATAGGTATGATTTGGGCAAGTGTTCGATTGTTGATACATGATACATAAAAAAAATAAATAAATAGCCATTCAGGCTCCTCTTGCAAAAAATGGAAACATGTGAGATTTTTCTGAGCTAAGGAGGTGATACTTGGAAAGGAAGTTTTTTTCCGAAGATTAATCTATCCTATGCATTGCTCCCAAATACTCCAGAGAGGAGAATATTTGAAGGCAAGAGATCAACTAGGAGACTTATCAGAATAGTCCAGGGAGAACCTGATGAAGAACTGCCCCAGGATGGTAGCAGGGAGATTGCAGAGTACGGAAACAAGACGATATCTTGCTGACCGACTGGCTCATGGAGGGAAGAGTGCCATTTGCTTACGGATGTCCCCTTTCTACCGTAACCCAGTAGGTTCTTCTTTTCATCAGATACTGATTTGGACACCTAATGCATAAAAGCCTCCAACGGTTTCCAGCTGGTTTCCATTAAAAACATCAAATTGGTATTTAAGATCTTTCACAATCTGATTACAAAGGATCTAATCTTGTTTTTTCTCCAACATGAATGTTCTATCTACCTGTGATATTGCCTATGCTATTCACAAAATAGGCTCCTCATTAATTCTGGACTTCATGTGCATATGTTGTTAACCTCACTGTGAATGTCCTCCTTCTTCCGAAAACTTACATATCACCTATCCTCCAGAGCTCATGCTAAAATCCTTACCTAGTCACCCTAGCTTACCTTTACCTATTCTCTCAACTTCTATAAAATTCATTCTGGTGACGAATCTCATCATTCCTCCCACTGCAGTGTGTTGTGAATGTCTTCCACAGTCAATGACAAATTCCCACATTCAAACATTGTATCTTATACTCCTTTTAGTATCTAGTATGGTTCTAATGATCAATAAACCCTTTAAAAGTGAACTAGCCAGATCTCTTATAATTCTTCTATATTTATGTGGTATAGAGTTACCCTAGATTTATAGGGTTGCTATTCTAGGTTGTATTATATGTTATGTAAGACTGAGAATCAATTGGCAATTTCTCTATCCCCATGAACAGCCACAGTGAAAACATTAGTAGAAATCCCCTCATTTTTCTATGTATTTAAAATATCTTTTATACTACATATTCAGAGGTAATGATGTCTTTTTGGTAGGTTTAAGCCCCCTTACTTTCTTATAAAAAGAAGAAAAATAGGTTAATGAGTAAACATTTCATTTCAAAATTGGCCTAAGAAATGCAGATCGACCTATTTTTTAAAAAGCTGACTGAAGAAAGATTTCAGAGAGGAAAGAGATATGGTCAGAATTTGCAACACAGAATAAGCTGGATTTCTGGGAGGTGCTACTAGAACACAGGTTGGCAGGTCTCTCTTCCCACCACTGAGAGTGAAAGGGAGTAGATAAAAAGGCAGCTGAGCCCCAAGACACACGGACAAATGTTCAAACTCTCCACTGAGGAACTGTTTTACTCTTCAGTTGGGCTGGTAACTGTCAAAACATTTGAGACCATGACTACTGGGTAGACCAGCTACTGTGCTCAAAGTACGTGTGAACACAGCTTTATGACAATGCTCGTGTCTTACGTATCCTATATTATTTCCCAAATTGTAATGTTTCCTGCGCAAAAATCTCAATCTATAATTAGCAACTGACCAAATCATAATTCTGATTAGAGAGGCACTTGGCTTGAAAAACAATGGTTATTTTTACTTACATTTCTACAGTACGATATTTAGAGAGGACCTTCGCACAGAGTTCATATATGATCCCCCAAAGGAGGATGAGGTCAGATCTTTTCATCCATGTTTCAGGGGCTTGGAGAGTTTACATTCTGCGTGCTAAAGGCTATCTAGCCATTTAAAATATCGTAACTCTGACCCCAAATCATATCTCAAGGCTCTCAATCTAGGGAAAACGGCACAGAATGGGGACAGGGGAGGGAAATAAAATGCAAATGACAGTAGATGAATTTGAGTTCTAACCTTGGCACTTAGCTACCACTACCTAGTAAGGTAACTTTATACAGATCACTGAATTTCAAAAGGCCTCCTTTTCCATCTAAAACTGGAGAAATCTGGACTATTTGTTTTCATTCATTCATTCAAAAATGGTTATTAAGCCCTAATAGGTAGGCACTAGGAGATAGAAGATAAATAACACTAGGCTCTTTACCCTAAAATAACTCACAGATCAGCAGAGGAGACGTAACACATGAACAAATAACCAAAAACCACTGTGATAACAACAAAAGAGACCAGCTTGATGAAAGGCAGGGAAGAGTAATTTAGTAGGAATAAGGATGGGCATTTAAATGTGAATTAAATCTTAAAGGATGAAAAAAATGATCCAGACAAATAGAGGCCACAAAGCCATTCCAGTCAGGGGGAACAGCATGAACAAAGCCTCAGAGCGGAAGAGCTGTGGAGTCTGTGCAGGGAATCACAAACGCTTCATTGTGCCCACATGTGACCACCCAGAAGACACAGGAAGCGAGAGTTGAAAGCAGAAGTCAGACTGAGGAGATCCCCACATGATATACTAAAGAAGCTGGACTTCATCCAGTAGGCAATGGCAGGGCCATCACAGTGGAATGGTATGGTGAGGACTTAACTGGGGAATGGTCCCTGTGACAGTCATGAGAAGGTCAGAATGTAAGTGGTCGGTCGAATCTACAGGCAGAGCATCTAGTTAAGAATCTACAATAGAAGACAATAAGCTTGTTCTGGGGTGATTATAGTTTGATTTACAGTTCAAACACTAATCAGCAGAAACAGAAATGGACTGGGAATGGGGTGAAGATGTGAAGGCAGTGGGGGGCGGGGGTAAAGACATGGAATAGATTCAGGTTTCTGCTCAAGACAGAACTGACATACTGAGGAGTGGCACCTGGGAGGCTCAGTCAGTTGAGCGTCTGACTTGGGCTCAGGTCATGATCTCACAGTTCGTGGGTTCAAGCCCCATGTCAGGCTCTGTGCTGACAGCTCGGAGCCTGAAGCCTGCTTTGGATTCTGTGTTTCCCTCTCTCTCTGCCCCTCCCTCACTCCTGCTCTGTCTCTCAAAGGTAAATAAACATTAAGAAAGAAAGAAAGAAAGAAAGAAAGAAAGAAAGAAAGAAAGAAAGAAAGAAAGAAAGAAAGAAAGAAAGAGAAAGAAGGAAAGAGAGAGAGAGAGAGAGAGAAAGAAAGAAAGAAAGAAAGAAAGAAAGAAAGAAAGAAAGAAAGAGAAAGAAAAGAACTGACATACTGAATACAGGGGGAAGTTGACAAGATTATCTTAAATTCAGCTTAGGACAGGTTGAGTCCCAGAAATACCTAGGCAGAGATATCCGGCAGTGAGTTGACTATAGTAGCCTAGGGCTCAGGAGAGAGGTCTGCCCTGAAGATATATCTTGTGGGAGAATAAACTGCATACAGGTGGTAACTAAAACCTTCAAAGTGAATGTGACCAGCCAGGAAACGGGGACAAAATGAGAAGCTTCCTTGACCAGAACCCAGTTATGTACCATAATCCACGAAACAGGCAAAGGAAGGAAACCAGAAGAGGCATCCCAGAACACAACAGGAGAGGTCACCCCAAGAAAGAAGTGGTGATCAATGGCATGAAATGCAGCCCAAGATGTCAATCCAGGAAAAGAACAACTGAGAAATGTCTACTGGTCTTAGCAATTAAGTGGTCACTGGAGAACTTACTGAAAGTGGTTTCAATCAAGTGACTAAGAAAGAAAGCCAGACGGCAATGGATTGAGAAATAGAAATATATAAGCACAAACTAACTTTTTGGAAATTTTAAATCCGAAAGGAAGGAATGTGAAATTTAGTGAAGATTGGGGAGAGGGATTCGAAGTCCTGGCCAGGTCTCATTCTTCACTTTTTCAGACGGATAAAAAGCCTATTTTGCTAAAATTCAAATAAAACCCACATATATTAAATTGGAAGTAACGTTTTTAATTATCAGGAAAAACAAGGGACTCATGTAGCCATCAATGGAATATACATATACGCATATGTAACATTTTCCAACATACCTTACAAGTACCTGGTAAAATCATCTCTTTTTTCACATACTCCAGGGGGCCAGGGACAGAGGGAAACTGTTGGCCAAGTATCCCTCCCTTGCTCCAACTGTTCCTTCTCTTAATGTTTCATAAAAACATTATGGAACACTAAGGAATATCCTTCTCCCCTGCTTTAACTATTTAACTCCTATTCACTCTTCGAAGGCCTGCTCAAAATCCCCCTCACAGAATCTCAGCATGTAGGACAAAAAGGCCTTGCAGGCTCATGACATCCATGTGTTTCTCCCTCTATGCTGAGAGCTTCAGAGAATGATCCCTCCGAGGTCATACTCGTGCCTCGGGGCAAAGCTGGAATCTGAACTACTTCAACCAGCGTCCATTTCACAACTCATCCTTAGGTCCACTTAAGACTGCAAGGAAGTCAAGCTTCAAGAATAATCTATCTTAAATAGTTGATTTAGTGTAAGACCCATGTTAATACACTTCTGAAAACTAAGGAGCTGGTCTATAACTTCACTTGTTGGTTTGTCAACTACCTACGACTACTTGATGATAGAAGTAAAGATTACAGATGTCAACTAATACTTACTTCGTGGATAGGCTGACTGTCAGTCACTAAATAGGATCTCTCCCCCAGAGTGCAGTATTTATTTCCGCCTCTGCCAGTGGAAGTGTTGGAGCAGATGTTGGCAGACTGTGACATACAGTATGTCTTTAAAACTTGTTGGGGTGTGAAATTTCATAAGGTCAAAAAATGCTGCATTTTGATCAGCAGATACAGGAGTTCTGTACTTTCATAAATCATTTCAGACAAACCAATACCATTTGCTACTAAGATAGAGAAACTAAGAAACTGTACTGGCCTTATGGAGGAGATAATGTATGCTGTTAGGATTTTAAAAGCCAATTTTTTTATCATTTTAAAGCAAATGCTCGCTCAGAAGATCTTTAGAGTGAAAATGTGCTCTTAAGTCAACACAAAATACAAGACATTACTTCAATTGACAACAGGATTTTAAAAGTAATTTTCTAGTCAGAGAAAGCCATAAACATCTAATGTGTATTCCAGTGGGGGAAAAATTATTTCCTTAACCAATACATACACATTAAGTGTTCTCACTTGTTAAAAAATGAAATCCCTACATAAGAATCCATTTATATAAATAGATGTTTGGGTCTTTTAAGTTAGAATTCTTATCACTCAAATGATTTCACAAACCCTTTGGTTTACTGCTTTATCTTACTCTTAAAAAATTAAAAGATACTATCCATAAAAAAGGCTAGGGCTCCATATAATCTTAAAATGACTTTTATGACATTCAAGGACTTTTGTTATCTTGGATATTTTGTTGTTGCTATTTGATATTTTTATTTTTATTTTTTTTGCTTCCATCTTAACCTCCTACCTTTTCCAAATGTAGCTAACAGAAAACAACACATAACCAAAATCAAAATTAAGAATGGTGTCTAGCTGAAGATTTTATCTCAATGGCACAGATTTTAGCTCTTATGCAAGTTTATTTTAACCTAATGTAACTTTTTAAATGCTTTATTTCTGCGTTAACACAGAAAAACCCTTCCGTTGATTAATCAGTAATACAATCAGCCTAAAGAGCCCGGCATTTCACAGCAATGTTATTTATTGCCATTATCACAGGCAGAACCATCTTTCAGTTTATTTTGTGCTGTGTTCAAGAAAATATACAGTCCCTAAGTCAATCTTAATTACAAACATTTTTCTGAGATACTTGTAAGGAAGAAAAATTTAACTTCAAACATAAAACCTCCCCAGAAAATAATTTCTAAAGTAAATCACTTGTTTCTCATCAGATGATCAACGAAAAGAGCTAAGATCATGCCAGGAAACCGATCAGAAATGCACTCGGTACCACAACATCTTACAACCAAGTTCACTCTAGCAACCAAGTTCAAAGGTCTCCAATCATATTTTATGAAGAAAGGCCTGCGGTACATATTTGAGGAACTGTATTTACCACATTTAGGTTCTAACTACATAAAATCTTATACTGTATTGCCTTAGAGAAGGCCATGTATTATCGATAATCAAAGCTGAGAGTTTCCCTGCTCTTAAATACAAACCTGAACTCTTTCATAGGCTTCTCATATATCATAAGGGATCTGACACGTGAGGTCACACAAGTAAATAGATAGGAGGTGAATCAACAACTATAATTAACTTACTTGCCACTGAAAAGTTGTTGAGGGGATAAGGTAAATCCACATCTTGAGGCTTCTCTTTATATCCAATGAATGAGCCATCTGTCTTCAAAAGGAAGTATCTCGGCCTCCAGTTTTTTATATATTCTCCTACATGAGGAAAGCATGCATGTTAATGCTGGGGGGAAAAAATGAACAGCAGCTTTTATGTGAAAAATCAATTATGGTACAATATATGTCCCACAACACTGGCCTCCAAGAATTTAGTTAGGCAATTTTCTTTTAACTTAGCTTACAAAAGAAAATACATAAGCCTGCAATTAAGATTCAATAAAAACTCAAACATGTTTTGTTTTTAATGATTTCACACTTTGATAATTCATTTGCACCATTATTTCTTCAGAGAATCATTCATCTGAGTACACATTTTGTTCAGTTTTTCATTTTATCAGATGGGCTGTTAGAGCATATTTCAACCATTTTAAAAAGCCTTGGTAAATCATCCACACAGTATCAAGGAATTTCGATGAAAAACACTTATCATAAGGAGGAACATGAAATGGATGTTTATCTTCCAAGTACTACTGACTAATTGTGTCATTTTTTAAGAAGAAAGAGGGGAAAGTCTGTTTTCACTGTTAAATCTTGATCGTAACTTGTTTTAACAACATTTTATTGTTCTGAATAGGGAAATTATCCTCTCTACAATGCTGTAAATAAGTCAAGGAAATGAAGGAACATGGGTGAACAGAGCTTAAAAACCATTCACACACTCACACACATTAATAACCGTGAGAACACGTGCTACAATACCAAGCACATGATTGTCAAGAAATGCGCTTTATCAAATTTTAACATAAACTATCACCTCTCTTCCAAAAAGTACGTTTTTAGCAACCAGATCACAAGTTGCTTACCTAATATGGGACTCTTCTTAATTTTAAGAAACAGGTGTTCCGTGATACCATGAGATGGAAGGCTATCTTGTCTCAAAACTGTCCCCTCTCTAAGGGGTATTTCTACCTGGTTCTTCAATATCAAATGTTTAATCACAGTACTGCAAACAACTGAAAACAGCCCAACTTTCCCTACAAATCAGCCTCTTCTCTTGATCCCTGTTACCCAAGCTCAAACACCTGGCTGTTGCCTCCCCTTCGGCTCGGTCAGTATTGCCTTCCCCAGTCTCCTATTAGCCTAGCCTGAATGTGGCCCTTGCACCCTGCCTTTCTGCTGCTGTGCCGTGACCACCCCGCTTCCTACTCACCCCCTTCCATCCTGATGCGTCTACCACCTCCAGATTAATCCCATGCCTGGGTGTACCACTTTGATTGCATCACCTGTCTGCTCAAAAATATTCTGACTCCCTACTGTTTAATCAAGTTTCTTAACAGAAAATGTAAGCCCTTCCATAATCTCACCCCAACATACATTTCAGATATGCAGTGTGCCTCTGAATCAGCGATTCTCAAGGTCCTTCCCTCACACCTCTTTATACTATTAACTGTTACTGAGAACTCCCACAAGCCCATTAATGTAGATCACGTCTAGTTTATTGTATTAGGAACTGAAAAGAAATTTAAAATTCTTCTGTCACTTCAAGAATAACAATAAACTCATTACATGTAACATAGCTAATATATTTTTATGAAAATTATATTTTCTAAAACAAAAAAAATCAGCAAGAGAGAACTGCTTTACAGTTTTAACAATCTCTCTGATGTTTGGCTTCATAGAAGACAGCCAGGTGCTCGTTATCTGCTTCTGTATTCAATCTATTGTAGTATGTTTGTTTTGGTTTAAAACATAGGAAAGCAATCTGGTTCAAACAGATATGAAGCTGGAAAAGGGAAGAGCATTCTGACAGTTACGGTGATCTTTCTTTGATACTACATCAGCATTTGACAAGTGGTAGTTTTATGACACCATATCCATGAACTTCCTACACCGGGTTGTGGGAAAATCCACCGGTCAAATGAATCTTTTACATATGCATGGTTTTGTAACATCATACAGTGGGCATTTAGAAAACACTGGTCTGCTGAGTTATACTGACCTTCCCACTACTGACACACCGTATTACGCAAGTATCATCAGAAAAGTAAGCACCGGGAAGCCATCAAGCTCACGATGGCAGATATGTTCAAATTTTTGCTTGAAAACTTGATCTTCCCCATTGGTGGTTAAGGGCTGTCAGTCCTCTTCCTTGCAGTGATGGTTTCCGGGTCAGTGCTAGCCTAGGGCTGCTACTTGACAGAGCTTAATAGTGATTTACCAAATGAATGAATGAATGAATGATACGTATACAAATATCCCAGCACATAAAAGGAACTTAAAGGGCAAGAAAAAGAAAACCTGATTCCCCTCCTCACTTTGTTTTACTGAAAAAATATGGCCCAAATATTGATACACACATGCCAAATTTATAAAACCAGAATGTTAATAAACCCACAGTTCCCATCAAAAAAGATGAAGGAAGTTCCTTTCTTGACTGTCCGTATTATTTTATTTTTCTATTTTTATCTATGGATTCCTACATATAACTTAAAATCATTAGATATTACTTCTCTAATTAGTGATGGAGTATTTAGATTTCAAATGCTACTGTAAAGGAACAGATTCATATCGGTATAAGATGCTGTAAGTCTACCAGGCTAAAAAATGAGCAATAGTTTAATAATTACACCAAAGGTAAAACAAAACAAATTCATTTTAAATATTTTAATTTTTTTGAATGTTTATATTTATTTTTGAGACAGAGAGAGAGCGTGAGCAGGGGAGGGGCAGAGAGAGGGAGAGACACAGAATCTGAAGCAGGCTCCAGGCTCTGAGCTGTCAGCATAGAGCCCGATGCAGGGCTTGCCAACCATGAGATCATGACAGGAGCCAAAGTTGGACACTCAACAGACTGAGCCACCCAGGCGCCCCATCATTTTAAATATTTTAAAGAAGAAATAATGGGATAGCACTATTTCTTTTTTTTTTTTTTTAATTTTTTTTTTTTTTTAATGTTTTATTCATTTTTGAGACAGAGAGAGACAGAGCATGAACGGGGGAGGGGCAGAGAGAGAGGGAGATACAGAATTGGAAGCAGGCTCCAGGCTCTGAGCCATCAGCCCAGAGCCCGACGCGGGGCTCGAACTCACTGACCGCGAGATCGTGACCTGGCTGAAGTCGGACGCTTAACCGACTGCGCCACCCAGGCGCCCCGCACTATTTCTTATTTTATGAAAGCACTGAAAACACTTATTCCAGAAATATGAAATTAAAAGAAATAAACATCAAATTTTCATCTCTAAGAATAATTTCCTATCAGCCACTAAGTATTTACATGCTCATATGCGAGACACGAGCTACCACCACATAAATCTTCTTTTTTCTTAAGCAAGTCTTAGGAAATTTCAAATATTTCATATGGTCTACAAGCAGGACTTCTGGTTGCCAAAAAGCTCTCTTAAAAATAAATCTATTGTGCACCCATGACACAGAAAGACTACACCAAGACACTGCAGTAGTCATTCACACAGGATTAAAAGTCAAAATTTACCTTCTTGACAAAATAGAAATAAGTATTATTTCTCACAAATTTTGGTTAATAATGAGTTGATTCAGTTAAATTGGTCAACAATTATACGATCACATGAAGCTCACAGTGGATCTCAAACTTTCAATGAACACTCTTGATATTTGACTCTTGTTTATAATATGAATAAACTTCCTGAGAAGATGTTTAGAGTACACTTATTTATTTGTTCTGTATGCTGGAGACAGTCGTGGACAAATAAAAAAGACAAGGATTTTGACTCTTGGAGTTTATACTCCTGACCACATGGGATTTCAGGCACCCCTAAAACTCGGAGAAGCCTTCTGAATACTTCCTGAAAGCAGATCCTTTCGTTTACAGGTTCCCATTGACATTCTCAAGTCAAGTTCATACAACAGCATGATGTGCTGGCCTAATTAAATATTTATTTTCTAGTTCCAAAAGTGGAACTGAGAAGAGATTCGTTTTCTGCCAAAGAAATGGGCCTTACCGGGGACACAAATTCACAAGGAGGGAATAAAGCAAAAAAGCAAGCTTTACTGCCACCAACCCAGGCCCAGAACAAAAGAAGAAGATTCCTAGCTCAAGAGATAGAAAAGGTCATAGCTTTTCCCGATACCACGGCAGGAAACTGCGCACACTGGTGGAAAAGGAGAACTGTTCCTGCAGCCTGGGGCTTCCCAAGAAAATCGGACCTTGTCCCACCGGTCATGAAAAAGGACCTGAACACTCTCCTCACTGAGAGTCTGGATAAGGCACACACTCTCAGGCTGCTCTAAAAATATGGCCAAAAGTCCTCACTTTTATGGGGCTAAGTGCCCGGAACAAAGGTACCCTCTCTGCCTCCAATCCTTTTAAGCCAGACTGCTAAAAGTCAACCACAGCTTGCATTTTAAACATGGCATTTACACCTAAATTTATACGTATTATATGTATTAAAACCAAGTTGTATCATACTTTTATATTTATAGCCCATAGGCTTCAACTATCTAAGACACAGCTTTGTTGTAATGGGGAGAAAGTCTTGTTTAAAAAAGCAGCAGCATTTATGGGGCTCCTATTCAAAGCTTACGGCGCGTTGTCATGATCAATCCTCAGCAAGCATCGAGGCCACACCCTCGATGTTGGATAGGTATTTCCAACACCACCTCTTCCCAGCTTTCAATCTACCTTAGTTAAGGGCCCTTTCAATTAGTTCTCACACTGCTTGGCTGGAGGCTTTATGTATTTTGAAGTCTGCTGGTTCCAATATCAAAACACATATATTTCCCAATGAGGATCCTGAGATTTTGGCCTCTGTAGTGAGCTGAATGGTGACCCTCAAAAGAGATGGACACACCCTAATCTCAGGGACCTGGGAAAATTACCTACTATGGCAAAAGAGGTGATTAAGTTAAGGGTTTTGAGAAGAGGAGCTTATGCTGGATTATCTGGGTGAGCCCTAAATCCAATCACAAGCATCTCGGAAGCAGGTGTAAAATGTGAGGCAGGGGGGCTCTGACATCGAGGAGAAGGCCATGTGACTTGATGCTGCACCACAAGCCAAGGACTGCCTGGGGACACCAGATGCTGGAAAAGCAAGGAATGGATTCTCCTGTGAAGCCTCTGGAGGGAGTATGACCCTGCCTGACACCTTGACCTCGAACTTCCAGGGTCTAGAACTACGAGACGATAAATGTCTTTTGTTTTGAAGCACCCAATTTGTTGTAGTTTGTTACAGTGGCCCTAGAAAGCTTAATGCAGTTTCTTAGCACCACAACCGAAGGCTTTTTTACAGAACCAAAAAAAGATGCCTACTGATTTGTTAAGTTCTTGGCATCAGTGGTAGAGAGACACATAGTTAATACCTTCTGAGCACAAAGGGAGAAATGCACCTCACTCTTATAAACAGGAGAGAGTCCTATTTAGGAAATGCGGGGTTGGAGGAGGCTGTTCACTAGAGTTCACAGTTTTCTTGGTTACAATCACTTCAGATTCTGGACTTCTGCCAACTTTCTTACATTATTTAATAATTTATTTCCTGTAATCTCTTCAAACACAAAAAAATCTCAGTGTTTCTGAGCGCGTGTGGCCATACAGAACATTCTTGATTTCCCCACCAAGTACAAATAATATTTTGGCTCTCAGTCTTGATCTTTAATAACAACCTCAGATGGGAGATGGTGGGAGTTTAAATCCATGCTAACTCTCCACCTACAATATTCTGAATGAGTACCCCCGTGGGTCATCTTTATTAGGAGATGCGTTCAGCTCAGGGCTGTCCAACCAAGTTGACGGTGTTCACGTCCTACCTGATCTCAAATCACATTTGTATTTAATAATCTTCAATTTACATTCATCTTTGCACAGTACAGATTATTTCATCAGCACTTTGCTGAGAATCACCTTTGCACTTTTAAAGCTGATATCATCAAAAAGTGCAGAGTAGGAGCTAGGAACGTATGTCTAAGGACTAAAAGCAGACTGATTAAAACGTTCAAATGGTCTTACATCTAGAACTAGGAAATGCTGAGATTTGTTCAGACATACGAACGGAAAAAAGCTGGTATCCTCACAAATGAATCATGTTGACGAGTATTTGCTTCATTCGTTCATTCATTTTTAAGGCTAGGTTGTGTTCCAGAACCTGGTCCTGACCCTAACTCGAGAAGAACTGGCCGAGAACAGCTCAGGAACGCTCATTCATCCACTGGAGGCCCAGCCAACTGTCCTGGGCTATGCTGAAAACAGTCAGGTGAAGTCACGAAGATGTTACTGAAATACATATAGAGACAATCCGATTGAGAAGCAATTGGTACAACTATAGCACTGTTTGTCATGAATCCCATACACATGATCATTTAGAATTTAGATGATACAATTAAGCAGCAGCTTTAAAATAAGCTACTTTCCTTGGACAAAATATGAAGAAAACAAAAGAGCCGGTTATCAATAATTGTACTGCAGACACACTGAAATTCTGATTTCTGTCAGAGACACAGGTGACACGGCTTTTTAAACATGACTAACAGTCACTCATCCGTGCTGTGACACAGGCTTCCGAAGCTAACCGCTCCCTGAGGAAGAGGTGAGGGCATTCTCACGTGCATGGTGGCACCACCGTCTCATCGTAAAGCCAGGAGAACTGTGGGCTCAGCTTTCCTGAGAATATACATATGTATGTATATTCCACTGCCACGTTTAATCACAACACACATCTTCAAGCTATGTTACTATCTGTCTTTGTTGTCTCGGAGAGGAAGAATGAATAGATAAAAGCCACACTGGATGGGTATGTTAATAATTCAGGATTGACGGAGGGGGAGAGCCCACACAAAAAAGAAACTGGCCATATTATCACCGTGATAAGGCACGTGGGTCCCCTTTTCAGAGCAAAAGAAACTCTACTGAAGGCACCTTTGAGGTGACCACAGAGAGTCAAGGTCAATACAGGATCAATACACTTCTCCAGTGAGGCTCAGCTCTTTCCCCACTCTGCCTCACCCTTCAAGGGCTCCAGGTAAGACGAAATCGTGCTGCAGGGCAAGGACTCTGCAGCCTGGCACCTTGGGTCTGAACCTGGCTCCTCTACTTTCCAGCTGCAGGAACTGCTGCTCCCTGCGCCCTGATCTGAAAAATGAGAAGCGTGGTAGCAGCTCCAGGAAGGACACAGTGCGACACTGCTCACCTGAGCACAGCACGGGTCAGGTTCTGTTACTATCAAGTGGAACCAATGCCATTTACCATACCTCTCCAACCTCACATTCCATACTCCACTCATCCGTACTGTGCTTACTCGACAAGATTGACACAGATGAGGCAACAGGCAAAACCTGTGGTAAATGTACTCTCTCACCCCAAAATAACATCTCTTTAACTAGCGGCAGGTATATAAAACTTGAATCCTACCTAAAGAAATGAAAAGGCTATCCCACATCAAAACACGGCATTGATTTAATACTTCTTCTTTCTTGAGGATATCAGAGGAACTAGTCTTCCCAAAAACAGAGCTAAAATTTTAGGTATCTTTTAGATATCTCTGAATTACTTTTTTAATTTATTTATTCTTGAGAGAGAGAGAAAGCACACATGAGCACAAGTGGGGAGGGGCAGAGACACGGGGAGACAGTGAATCTGAAGCAGGCTCCAGGCTGTGAGCTGTCAGCATGGAGCCTGATGCAGGGCTCAAACTTATGAGCTGTGAGATCATAACCTGAGCCAAAGTCAGATGCTTAACCCACTGAGCTACCCAGGCGCCCCCTCTGAATTATTTTTATTAAGTGATATACACAGGGTACTGTCCCATGAAAATAAAATAATTTTAAATTTCCAAAGAAGAGCTTTTAAGCCAAAAATATGGCAGCTTTCAAACTGAACTTATAGGACTTTAAGAAATCATTAGTCTTGGGGCGCCTGGGTGGCGCAGTCGGTTAAGCGTCCCAGGTCACGATCTCGCGGTCTTCACCCAGGTCACGATCTCGCGGTCCGTGAGTTCGAGCCCCGCGTCGGGCTCTGGGCTGATGGCTCAGAGCCTGGAGCCTGTTTCCGATTCTGTGTCTCCCTCTCTCTCTGCCCCTCCCCCGTTCATGCTCTGTCTCTCTCTGTCCCAAAAATAAATAAACGTTGAAAAAAAAATTAAAAAAAAAAAAAAAAAAAAAAAAAGAAATCATTAGTCTTAAATAAAAGTCTTCATGGGACAATTTCTACCTAAGACAAGAAAGAGGTTTCATGTTGATATCAGTAAAAAATCTATTAATTTTGAGGTTCACAGTATAGTTAAGTATTTAGTTGCTTACTGACTGACATCAACCAAATTAATACATATGCATTACCTAAAAGAAATATAGCAGAATCCTTTTCCACTAATAGATTTCCATAAAGAAATATTAGGACCACAAATAAATAAATACTAAATATATAATTCACAACCATGCACCATGTCTTAAAGATCTTAAAGCCAAATACAGTTACTGCAGAAACGCAGGATGATAAACATAACAAAACATTTGCCATCTCTGAAAGAGTCTGTTACATTTTTCTAGAGTGGATTGCGAGTATTCTGTTCCAATCAGTTCTAAGTAAAAGCCCTAAGAATGCCTCTCAGGGAATAAAAGAAGTAGAGTTTCTCAATGAAATTATCATCATTCTCTTTTACAAATGTCTTGAAAATAATCTTAAGGAATTATTTTTATATTATCTACACTGCAATGAGCTAGCATAGTAACAATTTTTCAACTGCATGGGGACAACCTGGTAACTTTTTTTTAAAAAATGAAAGTACTTTTGCATATGCTAAGAGCTTACTAAATATATCTTGATTGGGGTTTTCAGCTTCTACAAACCCCAATGTTTGGGTTATCACGCCCCTTTTATCAAGACCTTTCAAACACAGTCTTTCCTTGCCCTTGGGCAAAATTCCAAGCGTTACTTTCTGTGGTGTCCTCTGTGAGATCTCCTGGACCCTCATCAAGCAGCTCTGGCTGTGTTCTGATGGTCTCCCAGGACTGGGTGGGGTCTACTAAACATGCCAGAAGCACCCCAGCTCCTTCATTTTCAGGTAACGCTCACAGCTCAAAGAACAAGGTTCTTGAAACACGGTTATTTAGAACCGGAGATAATGGCTTCTAATCGATTCATTCATTCAGAAGTCCGGAATGGGTCTCAAAATACGCAGGAGCAGGGCGCCTGGGTGGCGCAGTCGGTTAAGCGTCCGACTTCAGCCAGGTCACGATCTCGCGCTCCGTGAGTTCGAGCCCCGCGTCGGGCTCTGGCCTGATGGCTCAGAGCCTGGAGCCTGTTTCCGATTCTGTGTCTCCCTCTCTCTCTGCCCCTCCCCTGTTCATGCTCTGTCTCTCTCTGTCCCAAAAATAAATAAACGTTGGAAAAAAAAAAAAATACGCAGGAGCTCCGTGAGTACAGAACGAGTGAGACGGGTACAGCACCTGCCCGCAGGGAGCTTTAACTACAGTAGGGCAGCTGGGAGAAGAGAGAACTGGAGAAAAGTGGACGACCGAGCAATAAAATTCAAAGTGAAAAATCCTCCCGCTTCTCTTCGTCGTTTTTAGCGATCTGGAAAGTCATGGAGGGTGGCAACATCTCCCATGCCTGGCCTCTCCAAACAGCACCCTGTGTGCCTGGTGATGGTGGTTCTCGGTGACGCCGTCTGACGCATCACCGTGGGGAGCGGGGCTGGAAGCAGTATCAGCAGAGGATCCTTCCGCATTGCATGGAGACCTGGTTTGCTGCTGTATGGGTTCCAAGACAAGGCACCGCACCCACTCCTCTCTGAAGCCTCATGACAACACTGGCAGAGGCATAGGAATGGTTCACGATGCTGCTTTCACCCAGCAGGACATGTGACAGACACACCTGAGCTTTCACGTGTCGAGACCGTGCCCGTGCGGTCTATTTCTCTCATGGCTTTCTGCATCATATTGGTGAATGAGGTCATACTGCAAAACACTCAGACGTTTATGATGATCTCACGCTGGCTGTCTGGCTGTCACACAAGGTCACTGCGAGATTTGTCAGCTCTTGTCCTGGTCAATGTTACCACCGCAACTGACCAGATGGAAGGTGTTTACAATTTTGGTGATTTCTGCGTTGTGCTTCCAAGATGCCTTAAAAGCTTTCCAGATGTACCCACATTCCTCTGCTTTACCACATATGCTCCTTCGTGATTATTTTGAAAAGTATATTATAGTCAAGAAATTTTGCTTCCACTGCATAATGCATGAACTTGTCATTTTTATATTAGGTATGGTTTTCACATCTACTTCCTAAAGAAGGCTGGGTTCCATGTTTTGCTTTGAAGCTGAAGCAATGATAAGAAAAGTACTGCACTGAATACCACAAGATGTTACAATGCAAACGTCTCTAAGGTCCGCCAGTACTTTATCTGCTTTATCTTCTGTTATCCAGAAAACTGCACAATGACCATCTATCGTTAAGCATTATGGTATTTGTTTCAAGGTATTCTGTAAATTAGTTCATCAAACCCCGGTTCCCTCCTAGTATTTTTAGACAACATTATACTTTAAACCAAAAATGTGACACTAATTACTCTTTGAAACATAAGAACATCTTACTAGAATTATAGCAGTAAGTTTTACTTTGAGAGAAAAGCAAGGTGAATGGAGAGAGAGAGAAGGAAAGACAAAGAGAGAGAGCAAAACATCCACACAAACTAGCCAACAGAAAAATAGCATCTTGGCAATTTAATGAAGAATAAACCATGAGATTAGTTTACATAGCAGTAGATATGTTGTGGAGAATTACTCAATCTGCACTCAGCTTCCTGCTGGGTTCAATGTGAGCTAAATTATTATTTTGCCTACATTTACACCCTTGTAGATTGTGAAGGCAGAGCTTTCTTCTTAATCTGCTTTCTGCATGACAGCAAAAAGTCTCCGACTCCACACACTGTGTCAAACACACGGTCATTCCTGGACTATTTTAACAAAGTATCTGGGGCCACAGAACTTTAAGCAGTTTGGAAGAAATGGACGTTTTCAAAGACAAAAATTGTACAGCTTCTTTACTATAAATATTTTCCATCTCGACACAGGATATTCTCTAAGTGTTTAAATTAGCGTAACATCCTACATTGCATATACAGCAAAGAGCCTTAGTAAATATCAAATATGGAGGCAGCAAGTCCATAACACAAACCTACTCACCATGTATCTCCAGCACCTACCCCAGAGCGGGCTGGCGTTTATCATTAATTGAACAGATAAACGTACCACTGTGTGAAGTATACTCATGTCAGAAAGCTCTCACACAGAAATCTCACTCGAACACAACCTATACGGGGTTAGAACACATCTGATGGAGAACAAACACAACCATCAGTGCCTCCCCAGGGCAGTGGTCGGGAGTTGACAGGAGTGCCTGCTCACGGGGAAGAGGCCGTGTCCTCTGGAAAAACCCTCAGGTAATTCAACCCTCCCAGCCCGATATTCAGATCGCTGCCTTAGCAAAAAAACCCCAACACAACAGAATAGGGCTTTATCTTAGACTGTCACCCACGGAGTATCTCCTACAGTAAATTTCCAGTGCACAAGACCCCAAAACGACACTGAGTCGAACCACAAACTCACTCTACGGCTGAATCCATGGCCTTCCTAAGCCCTCTCTCCTCCCCTTCATTCTTCCTAGGCAGCATCCTGCCCGAGACTTGCCTCTCGGCACCTAAGGGGTGAACAGAAGTGCTGAAAGCCAGGATGAAAAGGACATTTAAGTGCACAGGTCCACGCACTGTTCTTGGGCTTCACCCACGAGACCTGCCCCCCCCCCACCCCCCTGCCGCAACACGGAGAGACAGGTGCCAGGGTGTCCTCACTTTGCCCAGCGGGGCTGAGGCTCTGAGACACTGCTAACAAGTAAAGGCCAAAGCTGTGATCTGAACAAAGATCTAGTGAAGTAAACACAATCCCACTCTGCCAGGCTGCTCAAGCTCTCAGAAGTGGGGAGCCCAGGGTTCAAAGGCCAACTCTGCCACTAACTCGCTGTGTGCCACCACACATACTGCTTAATTTCTCTGTGCCTCAGCTTCTTCTTCTGGAAAATGGGGACAACAGTTTGGAGGAAATAAATGAATACTTATGAAGTACACAGAACAACCTCTGGCTCATACACATTACCCAGCATTTGTCAAATGAATAAAGTATGGTTTACATCTTAGAGTATAGCTAAACAAACAAACAAAAAAAGATGTAGCGAGTGCCTAATACATATAGCATATTAAACTCCACAGAAGTGGAGTATTTAAAATAAAGTGTAATCTGTTCAGATCATTTGGCCGGCCTATCACTGTTGCACGTTTGTGGAGCAAAGGAGGTGCTGGTTTTTTGCGGATAAATTTCAATTTGTTACTCACTTTGCTTGTATCCTAGTTTCATCCCCCACTATTACTGACAACGATGAATTACATATCATTTATGCTCCCCCAATCGAAATCTTCTGCTAAAAACAGATAATGCTGTCACAGAAACAGTCTTTCTTGATTCACTATCAAGTTACTCTGTGGGGAAAAAAATCAAGCACGCCACGGGATTTACTACCAAACATCTCAATGTTTCTTTCAAAGTATCTCATAAAAACGTTACCACATACAAAACGCAAGGGTGCACAACTCATTACTTTGAAACCAGGGCTTTCTCACTCTTCTTTTTTTATTGTGCAAGATAATTATCACTGGAGCTCAAACATTCTGAATTTAGATCTCTGTTAAACCATACATTAATGTTACACTTTTATAAACACTTAGGAAGAATACTGTATTTCAACTTCTAGTATATTTTATATTTGCATCCAACAATTACATATCCAGTGAAGTCAATTATTCTTGACTTTATACTGTATTTTAAGATGTGATTATGCTTAAGTCGATAAAACTGTAGGGAATATGTTTCCATTTCAATGAATGTGGCTATGTATTCAAAGTGTGGTTCAAATGATTTCGAATACCAGAATATTTGTGATCAAAAGAGACGAAAAGCAAAAGACACCCAAGTAAAATCATCTTAACCTTCCCATGTTAATTCTCTTATCATTTTTGTAAACGGACCTAATTTAGCAATTTGTGGCCAGTCGTCTGCTATCACTTTCTTAGGCAAGAACTGAGTGTGCTTAAGGGGCTCAGCACACTTAGCGCAGAGAAAGCGAACATTTCAAAAGAACAGGACACATCAAACACTATTCAATTATTCTAATAAGTCCATTTCTCCTCCCCAAGGCAAGCTTATCGATCAGACAAACAGCTGAAAAGCTGCCTCTCAATGTTAAAAATGAATTTACTTACCTTGGCCCTCTGAGGGCAGTATTACCTAACACACAGACAGGAAATTTGCTAAAACAATCTACCTACCGTTCCAACAACAAATAATCTGTAAAAAAAAAAAAAAAAAAAAAAAAAACCAAAAAACCTTAAATGGGTATATTTCTCATTATACACAAGTATTTCTTTCCTCATCATTACCTACACCTCTACAAGCATAATAAAGCCTGTTTTCAAGTGTTTCCTGAAAGTTTGAAAGGAAAGATTTTCTGAAAATCAAGGCATCACAAAGGAAAACGACTTGGAGCATCAGTCATGAAAGTCATTCAAAATCCACTGAAATGAAAAATTACAAAAGTGATTCCCCATTGCATAAATATTAAGTTATATTACGTTTCTATCATAATGGCCTCTGTAGAATAATTTGTTACTTAAAAACTGCAGGACACCAGAACATAAAACCTTCCAATAAAGATAAACTAATTCAACGAGATTAACACTCAGCCCCAAGGTAGGTGATCGGGTGTCTTCTTACAAGCAGCCACCAACCAATAGGCCCATTTATTACAACCCCCTCGCTTACTAATAAAATAGAAGACAAGTGACAAATCGGTACTGTAGGGTCAAAGCGCCAACCTAATTTTCATGCTGATTCTCGAAGTGTAAAACTCTTCCCATAGCTTAAGGATTATCAGTTCACTTTCCAGAACCTAATGCAATGTGTACTGGGTGTTCTATTCTTTTCTTCTCAGAAAGCACCGATGTCACACAAAGTAGGAGAGAAGTTTTCTGGCCTTCACTGGTCTGAAATACAAAACATGGAGTAACTAGCCCTATATGATACAGTCGTGGCAAACTTTGAATTGAGGGGTATAAAATGTGCTGATCTTCATGTCGGAGTCTTACTGTGCAACTGCACCCCACCAACTCCTCCCTGCCCCCCATGGCCCCATAGAACCCAGCCTAAACCAGAGAGCTTTCTTACAGTGAGTGTCCTTGTGTACTGAGGGAGAGAAAAACTATTACAAGCAGGTTAAGTAACAAATTTTACTTTTACACGGTAAGATCTGCTGACGTGTGGTTTTCATATCGTGGAAATACACTTTTGTGTAGAATGTGTATTTACTTTTAAGAAAAGCCCTTGCTTTCCCTAAGTTAAGGGTAATTCTCTACTCAGGAACTATACCATCACCTGGCACGACTCTGAGTAAACGAGGTTCTTAAAATATGTGCTACTGGAATTAAACAGTTTTCTTCTTTTGAAATTATACTACCCTATGGACATGTGAAGGTCAAAGAAAAAAATTCCTAAATCCCAAATCCTATGTTACTTTGTTGGTACTTTAAAAAGTACCAACAGTTATCATAAGAGTCAGTTGAACATAATATAATAAATGCAGAGAAGGGACAGAAGGTCATTTCATAAAATTCTTTTCTATAATAAATATACATACTTAAGTTTAAATATCTCTTCAGAAAGATGCCAGGAAACACCAGCTGCTGTTCTATGTGCTTTCACTTAAAAGTATAAAATTATGAACTTTTGATGCTGTGTTCTAGTCTCAAGCAAATAAATGACTTGCCCAGCCAAAAAATTACACAAACTTCACGCTTTATGCCTCTCTGCCTTTGTATCTTAATCATCTTCTGTTCTAAAAAGTGCTACCAAGTTTACCAACATCTTTAATCAGATTTTCTTGAAGCTAAAACACATTAAAAATTTTAAGCCAAAACATTTAGCAAGATGCCTTAAAGAATATGTCACACAGAGAAATACTCTTCTGTTTTCAACATACTGGCCAATATTTTTAAAAATTACTATTCATGCAGGATTTTTCTGAGGCACAGTTCAAATACATCTATATACCATTAAAGCTAGAAATTCCTCAGGGGTTTTTGGATTACCCTGAAAATACACCAAGTACCAATTTCACTCACAATGTCTTCACTGTCGAACATTCTCCTCCTAATCTGTGACGCTACGTTTCGTGGGGACAGTGCCACCTCTTTGGTACTGTAACTTGTTTGTGGGCACATGTGACATTATTTTAAAAAGTTAAATGGTAACACCTATCTGTATATAAACACTGGCATTTATCACCGTGTGCCATTACACAGTAAAGCGTGCTGAGAAGAAGCCAGCGTTGTGTTCTACAGCATTCCGACTGAGGGTTTGTTTTTTCGTATAACCAATTTATCCTTCAAAACCAAAGCAGCAGTGGTCATGCCCAGTCCTATGAACCGCTCACTCTCCCAGGTACAGCATTCCTTGACTCTTCACCCCAAATTAGTGAGTACTATTTAGTAAAGAGGATGCCAGAGAGAAACAGCAAGTTTAAAGGAAAGCCTTAAAGAACCACCTGCACACGTGGGGGGCATCACCACGCTACGCTGATTTTACTGCCCCCGTCGGCCACAGCCCCCCCTCTTTCCCCTCCGGGAAACAGTGCCCCCCCCCTCGCCCCCCAGCCCGCAGCCTCCTCAGTGTCCACGTCTGCAAAATCAGGAGTTGGGACAATCAATGTTTTAAGACTCCGTCAGGAGATAAAAACATTACTTTTAGTGTTGTTTGCTATAATCACAAAATTTAGTAATTATAATGTGTTCTACAATCGAATTTTTAAAAATAATTGTAACCCAATCGAATTTTTAAAAATAATTGTAACCCAGATCCAGCGTAAGTACTGGCCACAGAAGAGCAAAATGTAGTTCTAAAATAATGAGATTAACACTGAATTAAAGGAATAAATACAGTTTTCAGCTATCTCATGCTGAGTTTTTTAAAGTAGAAAAATTATTTTATAAGATACAATATAAAATCATTACTGAATAACTACTCCTACACCCCCCCAACATAGGTTCACTCAAATCACAGTTCTCTTATATTCTCTTTGAACAATCACCTTCCCTGCAGATTTACGAAACGATCGTAAATCACTAAGTAAATGTAAGGTTCTGAGAAAGCGACCTGGCATCTCTAATCTGGCCCCTGGAACTGTGCACGCTCACAGGGCAACACTCACAGCGTTATAAAAGCACGCCCACCAGTGCGGTTACAGACCTGCGGCCCCACAAACGCGTCACACCTACCACAAACACACTACCGCCAGGGGCCAGTCTAAACCTATCGTCATCTCACTGCGTCCTCGCGAGATCTCTGAAGAGCGGTCATTGTTGCCTCCCGTCAGCACGCGAAGAAATTAACACTCAAACAGGTGAGGGCATTTTCGTGAAGTCCCTCATCTAAGCGAAGTGACACTGAAATCTGGTCTGCGTTAAATTCAAAGACGCTCTGCCTTCAATCCCGTGATCACCTATGTATACGTGCCTGTGCCACTCAGATTCCGTAAATGGCTCTGAGAAATGGGAAGTAACAGGACATGACGAACGAAGGCCAGAACCACAAGTTTGCTTTCGCACAAGCTTGCTTTTGTTCAGCCACTCACTGACATCCTGTCACACCACACTCGCTCGGTTTAATAACGCCTCTACCTGCAAAATGTTCCCAAACTTAGCACGGATATCAGCACTGACTAAGGAACTACAGATACTTGTACATAATTCCACATACAAAAATCGGGGCGTATTCGTGGGCTTCTAAGTAAAAGAGAAAACTAAATACACAAGGAGACAAAGACAAGGTCCGGTGTAGTTGATGAGTCTCTAAGCCTTTTCTGCAAATAGAGATTAGAATCAGTTGGAGAGAAACTGACAGTGAGCTAGAAAGTTCTTCTCAATAGACCTGACTTCTATTTCTATATGAAGAGTAGAAAATAACAGATAATCTTCATTTAGTCCTTTCAGAAAGACATTACTGTGGACACAAAGCTCCGTCACTTATGTCTGCCTTTCATCCACACTGGAGGCATTTTTGCTTAATAATTATGCAACAATACCCTAAATGTTTTAGGAAAACATGAGTTTACCAAAAGTCAAAGTAAAAACTCTTTAATTACACCACACACATTTTTTGATAATATAAATCCAAAGAGGAAAAAAAGGGGAAAGAGAAGCCAAGGCTTCCCTTTTCGTGTTCTAGCAATTTCACTTCCATCGTGATTGATTTTAAATTTTACAAAAATTTAAAAAAATAAAATTTTACAAAAATTTGCTATTCTAGAATATAAACACCTTTGAGAAACTGTACTTAACATCACTGTTTCTTCTCAATTATTTAAAGTCAAAGGGACAAAACATATTTAATAACATTCACTCTAAGTGTTATCATAGCATTTAAAAAAAATTACAGATACCAGATCTCCAACACCTAATTGACAAGAACGGATCAGAAGGAAACACACAGCCAAGTCAGTACTCCATGATGAAAATGTGTGCCTATCGTTTACAGAATCAAAGACCCCGGAGAGAAAAAGTATTAATCAGGGAGGCCCGGTTCCCATATAACTTGGCTTCACAACTACTAACATCCAAGTTCAAAGTAGGATGGAATTACTTAGTAAAATAAATTTGGTACTCTCTATCTCACCCCTAGCGGTCGGCTTTAAAACAAATCAATTCAGTCTCAAGTAAGAGTTCACGCTGCCGGTAAACTCTCCGTGTACGTATTGAAAACACGGCAATCTACCTAATTTCCTAACCCAAATCTCCTGTTAGTGGTTCGCAATCCACACCTGATATTAACCAAATCGATTAGCTGGCGTCTCTAGGGGGAAACAAAGTTTGCATTGCCGTTTAGACAAGAAGCTGCTTTCTGCAACTATACGTGAATAAGAGAAGGAAGAGGAAGTATTAAGCCCCTAAACTAATTAACAAAATAAGGGGGAGGGGGGCAGGCAGGAAAACAATGATAATTAGTATGTCCCCTTGGTTAACCAAATCCACACATACATTCATTCTGTATACGCACAAACATCAGCAGCATCATAAACCGTCTCAAGTTCTAGCCATTATTCAGTTCGACATCTGCACATGTTTATGCGTCTCTCCAAACAACCTCTTGAACACCCTGCTGGAGCTGTCATTTTTTTCTTCTCCCTATCTGGCAGATGGCAAGTCAACAATCGGCATCAACAGCAGCCGAATATCTCCCCCTCCGTCCTACCCCCCTAAACAGACACAATAATAACTTCTTTGTGCTTCCCCACAATGCAGCTGCTTAAACCATTTCGCTACAAGGCTGCTTTGCCTTAATAAAAAAAAAAAAAAATCCCTTCTGTCAAGTCTAAAAAGCAGCATAATGTTAAGCAAGCTAAAGCCACAGCACAGCTGCAAACGGGCAGACACATTGACAGCTCCTCCCTTAACAAAGCCCTGCGAATTGAAGGGGGTTCATCTGAGGCTCACACAGTAATTAGTAGAAAAAAGTCCGACAGCCTCTATTATGCTAAGGGAAAAAAAAAACTGGACAGAACTGGGCTGCTGTTTTGCGTCAAGAGTTCTGCTGCAGAGTAGATAAATCATGTTGGGTTTTTTCCTCTCTTTTTAAAGACAGTAATAAGGAGGATGAGAGAAGCTAATTTGAAAACTTGGACACAGTAATTGTACCATATGGTGAGCATTTATCCTTTCTGAAATGCACGCTAACAGTCACTTACATGCACACTGCTTTGTTTTACAGTTGTTATTCTCTCTACCATATTCATAAAATGGATTTGAATATCTGATACTCAAGAGAAGTTGTGTGTAATTAGCAACAGAACTGCCTGGGCTTAATTTATTGGCCTCGCACTGCAATCTAGTAAATGCAAAACAAAATTAAACAATGTGTCCACTTGGTAAAATGTTTTTTCTTTAACTCCATAAAAAAGAATGACTACAGGTTCATTAAAGTGTTGCTGAGGGAAGGTGCAGTATATTTTGAAAAATTCTCAAAGAATATGCTATGGCTATTGGAAAGATTTCTGTGGACCCATTTCAAAGATACCAAATCACCAAGAGAATGACCTTTCATTAAAACCATCTGGTTCAATTCTGTATTTCAGTGAAGCAGATGTAACTCTTCTCCATATATATCAGTACATCTAGACTTAAAAGAGAATCTCCTACTATGTGTTCTAAATTTTTTTTTCAAGAAAATCTGTCAGCTATTAAACAGTTATGAAGTATTATGTGCCAAGCACCATGCAAAAGTCTTCACATATCTGAAATAAAATCTTAACATAAACTGATTTAATATTTTTGTTTGTCGACTTCAGCATTCTCATAAAAAGCCACCTACTATTTGAAAAAAGTCTTCAATAACATCAGGGCACAGCTTATCAAGGTCCAATATATATATATCAAAGTGACATTTTTCTGACAAAACATTGTGTAAAAAGTGACTGTAAGATTAGTTTTTTCTCTAATCAGAAGTAAATTCATTTTAATGCCAGCTTTGTCTCTGAAGATAAAAATATAGACTGTTTATCTACCATTGATAACTTATACTCTAAAACACTGAAATACTGGACTAGGATGCATGAGATCCTTGAAACTCCAAGTGGAATGAAATCATAGGTCTGAACTCTACAATGTACTTGCATCCACAAGTATTGCCCTGATCACTATTTTGGGGATGTGAAAGAGTAAAATATTCTTACGAATTACTAGTTGAACACAGAACTAAAGAGTCCCTCTTCAAGCCTGAAGTAATCTGTGACTTTAAAATACATGTATCAATGTAATATTACCCCAGTACTATACCAGAAGGCTGTGATCCCACCAAAGGTAGGTGTTATTACACTGACAAGGAATGGCCCCATTCAAGAAGTTCCACCAATTTCCTAGGCTATGTGTCTGTCTTGCCTTAGAAGATATATGTTTTATCCATTACTGGGTGGCTTCTCTTTATGCCACCAATACTGGGCCACAGGACCAATTTACCTTAAGATAAAAATATTTCATTTTTGCATTCTGCTTTACAGCTCATTGAACATTTTCAAATATTAAAATGGATCTCCAAAGTTCATTCTGATACATCAGAATTTGGTTTGACATACAATGATGTTTTGTTTGGGAACTATCTGACTAGTAATCCATGTCTGAGTCCACATATTTTCAAACCAGGTGAATCCTATTATATGAAGAAGGTCATGACACTGTCTTGTGTCAAAAGAAGGGCTCCAGCTACAGAAGAAAAATAAATCTTTTTCCAAAACTGTGCAGAATTATATAGTAACTATCCTGGTTAACTGGGCAGAAGAAATAAGCGATTAATATTGTTTGGAAAACAGGTTCAAAGATGTGACCATCAAATGGCCGAGGTCTTCATCATATAATAATAAAAAGCCATGCTTTGGTGCAGAAACAGGAACTTGATTCTGCTTAGGAAAATCAAGTTGAGGAAGTGTTTGTAAGCTTGAAAGCTCCATTCAGTTACCAAACTTAGGATGTCGGATGTGAATGTAAGATCTGAAAACCTAAGGGAACAACGATGTGCTTGACTTCAGCATCTGATCATTAGTGCTTAGCAAAATCTATCAACAGTTGCTAAACTACCTGAAACCATTTCGCATTATCTCAATAACTGCAAAAAATCTCATTGTCCACAGGGATAAATTAAGACCATTTTAAAAGTTCTTTCTAATAAGAAGCATTTGTTGAGAGTACAAACAGTGGTTTTAAAAGAATGCTTTCTTTGTGTAATCACAATTCAGAAGACTATCCTTTCCCTAAATGGGGGATGGTGACAGAGAGAAAGAAATTCAGGTAGAATAAGCTCTTAAGAAAATGTGCATCAGTTAGACTTGTGCATAAATTAGACACCAGTACGTCTGGTCAGCACCCTCATCTTGACTTTCCTACAATCGTACCTTTTTAAGAGCTCACATCTGACACAGAAGTACGGAAGTGGAGATTCTCTTATTAAGTGTGAAATAGGAAAGTCCTCGTAACAGGTTTAACCAGGTACCAAATGCTATCTATAGTGGATGGTGTACTGTTAAATACTTGCAAACATTTGGTCAAAGCCCATGACACAGCACAGACAAAACAATGCAGTCGTCCACTGACGCCCTCATGGTGATGGCAAACCTGACCCAAAACTTTAAGATTCAAGAAGACGACCTACTCACATGGGTCTCCCCGGCGGAAATAAAAGAAATGCATCGGTTTACAACACACTTCTCATTTCTGACAACAAAAGCAAAGCAGTAATAATAATGCTTATCCTAGATTTTAAAATTATGAGAGCCCAGAAGTTAAAAACGATTACTTAATACATTATTATGACGATGTAGAGATGGAAGAAGGAGAGTATTTCCAGAACAGTATTCAGCAGCAGGCACCAGCCTAAGATGTACCTTTGATATTTCGTCTTTAACCTTGGTGCTCTTTTGGGGCTCCCCCAGCTGCCAGGAAAAACCCCACTGAAGCTAATGCAAGCAAAGGGTTATTTATTATAAGAGTACAAACACCTCATCCAAAGAAAAGAGCTGTGCAGGTATAACTTCAGTGAATTAGATCTGGAAAATCGCCAACTCCACTTCCCTTTGTCTTGTTCAGGATCTGGTCTCGGTCGGTCTCTGTCTCTGGTCTCTCTTCTCTTTCTCTCTCCTATTCCCTCTACCCCCAGCCTCTCTCTGTCAGAACATTGAGGCCTTTGCCACATTCTCTGCACCTGCTAGCTCCTCGGCTGGCTCACAAGGGCTCTTCCCTCCTACCCTCCAAATTTCAGGCAGCCCCTGATGGCCATCCCGACCCCGACCTGAGCTAGGGCTTCGCCTCTGCACCTCTTAGCTGCTTCAGTCTTCAGCCTCTCCAATCCCTTGAAGAAGCTCTTGGGTCAGATGCCCACTTACCAGCCTGACAGGGGCAGGTGTGTCTGTCCCCAAACAACAGGGGGCGAGGGCGAACTTCCCTCAGAAAGGGCCACGGAGAGAGCAACAAATCACTGGCATTTCCAGCACACTTAGCAGAGCTAAGTGTGTGTGTATATGTGTGTGTTTCAAGGAACAGATTTCTAGGTTAGTGGATTCGTTTTAACAATTGGAAAAAAATGCTAATAATAAAAGGCCTTGTGAAATAGGCCACTGAATTTTTTAACTTTTTTTGTTAAAACAAGGAAAAAAAAAAACTTACCCCAAAACTGCTTTGTGTTTTGTGTGACTGAGAACTATTAAGGCATCCAGGCAGGACTCACTGGAATCTGTCAATTCACTGTTAGCACATAAAACACAGTCATGTTTTTATCCACTACATTCAAGAATAACACTAACCATGTGGCAGAAATGCACAGCCGCCCCCCCTTATCTGTGGAGGATACATTCCAAGACCCCCAGGGGGTGCCTGAAACTGCAGGTCAAACCCAGTATATACTGTGTTTTTTCCCTAATATCCCTAACACACCTAATATACCTACAGACTCATGATCAAGTTTAATTTATAAATTAGGCACAGTAAGAGGCTGACAGCAATAACTAACAGTCCACCACGGGTAACGGAAACAGTGAAAGCCAAACTGTGGATGAGGGGCTGGGGGTGGGGCTGCCGTGCAAATGACTTCTTACAATCCTAAGACAAGTTCAGTTTGTATTATGGTCCTTTAGTTAGTTCCAATAGGAACTATACTCTAAGAATCTAAATGTCTTCCCAAGAAGAGTCTTGTCCAGTAGCTCAAACTGTGGGTCAAGATTTCTTAATTTTCAATGACCAGGCAGTATCAAAAATACTAGAAGCCCCTGGCCAACCCCATCTGACAAACAGGCAAGTTTGCAAAAGTTATTAAATTTGTCAAGATTTAAAGCCTAACTGATTGTAGGACAAATTTTACTAATACAGATGGTGGTTAATTCCTACATAAGCCATTAGTTGAAAAAGCACTACCTAGTAGTAATCATGACTCTTACTATGTTTACAACAACATCACTTTGTTTTCACTCTCATTAGCTCATGTGATCCTGACCTCAACTTGAGAGACAGACAGGTCACATATTAATATCCCCATCAGTAGTCAACACACAAAGAATAGGGAGATGTTTTGCTCAAGAGTTTCCATTTGTTTTTTAAGTTTATTCATTTTGAGAGAGAGAGAGAGAGAGAGAGAGAGAGCGAGCATGAGCAGGGAAGGGGCAGAGACAGAGGGAGACACAGATTCCGAAGCAGGCTCCGGGCTCTGAGCTGTCAGCACAAAGCCTGATGCGGGGCTCAAACCCACGGACCATGAGATGGACCTGAGCAGAAGTCGGATGCTTAACCAACTGAGCCCCCAAGAGTTTCAAAACTGTATGTACCCGATGAGAGAAGAGTAAGTAAGACTAGGGACCTTCTACCTCATTGGACGGCCTCATATTGAACACATTCTAAAAGAAATCGGAGTGTAAGTTTGGGCCAAATTGTTACTTAGGTCACTTTTAACACTAAGACTCTAAGATATTATGACTTTACAGATTAGGAAACGAAGATTTAGAGCTAGCAAGGGACATGCGTGTGGACTAGCTCTTTTGACTTGAAGTGCAGCGCAGTTCCAGCTAACCTATACATCACAGAGCAGATATGCTACATCATACATCACAGAGCATACGTTCTACATTATACTTGTAAGAAGTCCTGGAAATTCCCTTTAATAGCACTTCTCTTTTTGAGATGCATTTATAGGAGTCCAGGACACCGAATATACAATATATCTATGGTCTCCTACATGCATGGGAGTCAGTGTAGGGTAAAAGAAGAGAGCCGTATTCTTTTTATGATGCATGCTATCTGTGCACAGGAAGAAAGAGAACCTCTCCCTTCCATCAGTCACAACAATGATGCCCAAGGCCCAGGTCAGACAGTCTCTTAGCACTTAGCACATATGCAGTTGGAACACTTGTGGACAATGGGTACAAACCACCCACATCCCAGGGCGCCTGGGGGGCACTCAGCGGGTTACCCATCTGACTCTTGATTTCAGATCATGATCTCACAGTCGTGAGTTCGAGCCCCATGTTGGGGCTGTCCGCACAGAGCCTGCTTGGGATTCTCTTTGTTTCTCCTCTCTCTCTCTCTTTCCCTCTCTCTGCCCCTCCCCTGCTCACGATCTCGCGCACTCTCTCTCAAAATAAACAAATAAATATTTTTTTTAAATCCCCACATCTTATCACCATTGCTACCATTGGCAAGACCTGGGACATGAGTATTCAGAAGTCAGTGACTGCATGCATTCTCTCTGTTATCATTTACACAGAATATGAAAATTGGAAACATCACATCAGTCACGTAGTATATTTTTAACTTACACGTATTGTTAACTCTTTGTTTTTAAAGCTTTTTTAAAAAATGGTCTAAGCCATAAATATTTTACCAATTTGTTTTTTTACTGGCCGATAAAATCCAGTATTGAAGCACAAAAGGTTAAATGCTATCAATTGAAAATATAAAGAATAAATGTTAGTAAAAGGAATTGCTGAACGTTTTCCTTTTTAAATATTCTATCCAATATTTTAATGTCTGAAACACACGGTCAATTTCACCGATACTTAGGCATTGTAAAAATATGATACACTGTATTTAACATATGCATAAAACATGGCCATAATTCAATGATTTCCATGCACCTAAGAGAATGACTCACTCAGGAAAGTATTCCAGTAATGAATCTAAATCATAGTACACAAGACATGTGGCTCTGCAATTCTGTTCATTTCAACATATCACCTTCCGAATATCATGTTTTGTCAAGATACTTGTGCACTAAGCCTGAAGAAACAACAAAACGCATACAGAATGAGGCAAAATTCCTGTTTTAAAAACCAAAAGGGTTTTCAAATCCTCTCCAGCTCTCAGAGTTGAGTTGATTTCATAATGTCCCCTACTCGTCCAACTCCCAAGGATGTTCTCCTAATGTGTTTACACTGTAACTCTCTGCCTTAAGATTTTTCCGATCAGTTCCCTAACAGGGCATTCCCAGTTTTCCTCACTGACTTCCACATTGGCTCCTCCCTCCAGGTGGAATCACACCCAACCTCTCCCTCCTCAGTTCCACTTTCTCTTCTCGACTCCCATTGCCAATTACTAACGAATGAGAATTACATTTCAAACAAACTAAGTTACTCACTCTAACCAGTGTTGAGTGGATTCGTGAGCTGTGGGTTATCTGCAAGAGAACCACAAGAGCTTAGTGACAAACACAACCAGACTGATGTGGGGCTCACAGAAAGTCAAACACATGCTCCTTCTCCATGGGTGGCTCTTTTCCAGGCAGTGATTCAGGGACCAAGACTCCTTCCTTCTAGAGGCTCAACTATCTCCTTGGCTTCTCAATTGCCATTAGAAGGGCCAAGAGAGAGAGGACTGAACACAGGAGATGTTTATGAGGCATGGCCGGAAGTGATATAGCTAATTGCTGCTCTTAATTCAGGGGCCAAAGTGGGCTTGTGGCCACACCTAACATCAAGTCAGCTGGGAAATACAGTCTAACTGTGTGGGGTGGGGTGAAAGGGTGTGCAAATTTAGTGAATCAATAGCCCATTTCTGCTATACTGAATAGCTAATACATATTCTAAATAAATTCATACTTAACTAGCCTGTATTATGAGGGACACATAAGAAATGAATGCAACTGTTCAACTAAAAAAGCTAACAAGCTAAATTTTGTATCTATTTTACCAGAAGAAAGGGAGGGAGGGAGGGAGGGAAGAAGGAAGGGGAAGGGAGGAGGGAGCAAGAAAGGGAAGAAAGGAGGGAGGGAGGAAGGGGAAGGGAGGGAGTTAGGGGGAGGGAGGCAGCCTCTACCACTATGGAACTTAAAAATCTTTTTGGTAGGGGCGCCTGGGTGGCGCAGTCGGTTAAGCGGCCGACTTCAGCCAGGTCGTGAGTTCGAGCGGTCCGTGAGTTCGAGCCCCGCGTCAGGCTCTGGGCTGATGGCTCAGAGCCTGGAGCCTGTTTCCGATTCTGTGTCTCCCTCTCTCTCTGCCCCTCCCCCGTTCATGCTCTGTCTCTCTCTGTCCCAAAAATAAATAAACGTTGAAAAAAAAAAATTTAAAAAAAAAAAATCTTTTTGGTAACACACAGACACACACACACACACACACACACACCAATCAAAAAACCTTTCATGAATAAAAAATACTGAATCAAGTATGAGCAAACGCCAAGTATCACTAAAGATAACAAGTGCACTCTTCATGTGCTTTACTGTATTACAGAGAGTGCTAAGATTTTTGTCCTAAATAGGGCTTCAACCTGACATGGCCTGCTTGTGCTGATCTAAAAGATATGAGGAGAAAAAAACCAGACTTGGTAATATCACAGTGTTGCCTTAGAGCAAGAGTTTAAGCAGTTAAAGAGATACTCTCTTCAAATAGGAGTATCTTTCAAAACTATACAGGAGTAACAGACATTAAGAGTTAATGGGATTTGGGACAAATCAAAATGCAATCACTGCTTTTTTTTTTTTTTTTTTTTTTTTACCATCTTCCTAGCTCATGGTGTATCTCTCAGAAAAGATAAGCATACAAACCATTCTGTACAAGGATGTGCTGTAAAGCATCCCACTGGTAAACAGGGCTCCAGAGATAAACAAGTAGTATTCTTACCATTCTTGTATTTTCTCGCTGTTTCTTATATCATGGAGAGAAAAATAAATTAATAACCCTGTAAAATTTATTATTTCAATGTAATCCTATCTATTGGATGCCTTCTTTAAGAAAGTATCCACATAATCTAGGGATAAAATCAAAGAATGTCAGTGCTAAGAGGAAACCGATTATTGGTGTAGTATTGGATAACGCTTTCTGTTGCTCCTGGACAAGGAGCATCAGAGGTGAGATTACCCTACACATAACTTTTTTAAAAAGATACAACAAAGGCATGCACTATGATATGCTTTAGTTTCATACCAGATATGAATCTCTTCATATTCCATAACAAAAATCCCCTGAAAAGAGCCAAGCAGAAAACATTTCAAATAATTTCCAAACACATTTCAGAGATGAATATATTTTACTTTTACAGTCCCTGAAATTTACACAGCTTAAAAGGTCACAGCAGGTGTTCTGTTATTCTCATGAGCAAAATGTCTAACATTTAAGAACAATGCATACATTTTGACACATCTGAATTCATGTTGCAAGTTGAACTTGTTATCATAACAAACAGGCTATGATACAAAACTTTAGAAAAAAAGATATATAAATTGAAATATAACTTAAATTTACATTATAATATAAAGTCATAATTCCATCAAAGCAGTTCCATCTAATTTTTTTATATTCCTAAGATTTTTAAGATCTTATGCATGCTTCTGAGTTCATACATATAAATAAAATGCTGAGGAGAAAACAATATAATTACCAAAATTTGTTTTACAAGAGGAATTCCCCAATCACAAAACATCTTTTCCAGTGACTGTCATATTCCCAGGCCAAACATCACATCACACACAGAGAGTCAACAATTTTTTTCAAACACACAAGATGAACAAATCCCACACTGGAGCACCCTGGATGAGAATGCCCTGTCTAATCCCCACCAGACAAGGAAAAACTCTTCCTAAATGCAGAAAACTGAAGGGAAGGTTCAGGTCTTCAATAAAGTATCAATTAACCCAGAAAAAGAAATCGCATGACAACCGGACCTCCAGTATTATACGAGATAGCAGGAATATAAAAACAAGTCACTAGGAAGTAATCCTTCTCCAGAAACGGATGCAACAAATCTGGGGACTTTTTCAAACTTATCAAAGCCACATTTCCTTTGACATTTGCAATTTTTAGTTAAAATATTCGAAGTGAAACTGTTGGTGTGTATCTGTTGTCCTTTTATATAGATACACACACACACACAGCAGTTTATAAGTAGGGATAAGGTCTAAAAGACAATGTATAAAAATAACTAGATGTTGCTATATTCAAAAGAAACAACTCATAAATATCTGACCCAGCTCTTACCAGGTCCTTTAAGAAGCATTACTGCAAAGCAGCTAAAAACTCCATCCCAATATAAGGAAAATAAAGTTGGCTGGCATAGGAGAGTATTTTGAAGTGCTTTCTGAATACCTCAGTCTCACACTCAAATCAGAAGCATCTGTCCGCCAACTGTCAAGATAATGTCTAGCCTAGGAGTTTTCCTGAAATTCATCACTATTCATAGATGCCTGTCACTACTGAAAGAAAGAAAGAAAGAAAGAAAGAAAGAAAGAAAGAAAGAAAGAAAGAAAGAAAAGAGCCACACTTTCAAAGCTACTTTCTTTTTCTGTATGTCATAGTAGAGGTAAATACAGATTTTATCACTTTGAATTCATCTCCAGATCTGAGAATGCAAGTTAAATGTTCTCCAGAATTCTAGAGAAGTCACTAGGTCACATTAGTACTTCTCACTTTATGCTGTTAACTGAATTCAAGGATCTGATCCCTTTACTCAAAGCCTCTACCTCGCCGTTACTTTCACAACTAGATAGAAGATAAAAGCACAATCCAGCTACCAACCCCTTAGGAAAATGGCACAACAAAGGATAAAGTATTTTCACTGGCTTCTTATTCAGTGACACTATAGAATTCAAGTTAGATAAAGCTGTCTCTCTCAAGAAACTTCATTCAAAATTGACTCCTACAAAATGTACATGCTTTTTTCCCAAGTTAGATACAACAAATCAAACATCTAGACAGTTCTCAAATTTTTCAAAAATGCTCTTCTGAGCCACCATACAGAGCTGTGTGAAATGGGGGAACAGGGAGCTTATCTCTGAGGTCCTTAAATGAAAAAGTCTACACCCAGAAAACAACTGAGACAACATGAGGCAGGGGAAAAATCAAGGAAAATTGAGGGGAAAAAAACCACTACAATTCAGAGAACAGTTAAGACTGACTGTGCAGTTGTTGTATTTTTCACTTTATATGGTAACAAATTCAGTTGGCTGTATCTCTAATTTTAGCTATATAAACCCACATACGTTAGAGAACTATTATGTTCTCTATTATAAATCAGTAATCAAGATCCAAAACTGAGAATCAATAAGGAAGTTAATTCCCAAAGACATAGTTTTTAAACACAAAAATGAGGAAAATGTTTTACATTATAAAACTTACTGTACCTTAAAGTTAATTAGATTTTGACATAATTATGTCTTAAAAAGCATTTTCTTACTGACTTCCATCATAATTTAAGAGAATAAGGCCTACATTTTAATGGAAATATGAATTACCAGAGTACTTAATGCACATGTAACCATCTTGCAGAATACCCAACCTAGAAATTTTAATTCCAGTTTCTGGAAGACTGCATTTTTAATAAGCATCCCACGGGATTCTAAAGCAGGTGGACTACACCCCAGCCTTTAAGAAATATTAGCTTAAGTGCTACATTTCTACAGGAAACGATAGACATTTACATTTTACATGAAAATCCATCCTTCATTCATCAAATCACTGGTCAACAAAAACTTACAAGGTGATGGAGGGAGAAAAACAAATCAAAGGAAGTGGTGCTCTAAAATACCCTAGTATCTATGTGGGGAAATCAGGTACAGGGTGGCACAGTTCACTTTCCGTGGGGCACAGGGCACGTGGGGCAAACTGCTAAAGTGGAGCTGACCCTGACGGGCTGATTGCTGGGCAGGATCTCACCATCTGACCACAGTGCAGGAGTACTGATCGTGGGGGCGCGTGCTAGACCCCCAGGGGAAGCCCGAACCTTGGATGGTACTGAGCCCTGTACGTATGGTGCTTTCTCCCTGCACACACATGCCTGTGATCAAGTCTGATTTCTAAATTTTTTTTAAACGTTTTATTTTATTTTTGAGACAGAGAGACACAGAGCATGAACAGGGGAGGGGCAGAGAGAGAGGGAGACACAGAATCGGAAGCAGGCTCCAGGCTCTGAGCCATCAGCCCAGAGCCCGACGCAGGGCTCGAACTCACGGACCGCGAGATCGTGACCTGGCTGAAGTCGGACGCTTAACCGACTGAGCCACCCAGGCGCCCCTCAAGTCTGATTTCTAAATGGGGCACAGAAAGAGAGTAATGACAATAACAAACAATGAAACAGAACAACTGTAACAATAAACTGTAGTAACAGTTTTAGGAATGTGGTCTCTTCCTCTAGCTGTCAAAGGATCTTACTGTGCTACCCTTCTAGTGATGGTGTGACCTGAGAACATGCTATGTGATCACATGAAGGGAGGTGAAGGAGGCAGGCATGTGATGTCACATAAGGCTCCTGCTGACCTTGGCAACTTCAGGGGGAAGATCGTCTGCTTGGGAACGGTGGGTAACTGAGACGGCGGAAAGCAAAAGCCGGGGCAGGGGGGCTACTGTACTCCAGGAGGGAAAAGCGTTATGTGCAAAGGTACAGGGAAAACAGGTTGCATGTGCTCTCCTGGCTGGAGAGGAGAGCACTAGACCTCAGCTGTTCTTCTGTCTCTACGTCAAAGTGAAGACTAACGTGACCCGGCAATAACGCTGCTCACCACACACAGTGATTTGCAAGTGTTGAGGGCAGGGCTGTGAGAGCACAAAAGTAGGTCCTCAGTGGCAACTAAGTGAAAGAAAATAACACGTGCCTTTCCTTTCAGAGGCCACTTTGGCTCTTTCCATATACAGTTCGAATATGCCTAATTCTTCTAAAACATGCCAAGAAAAATAAATGAAAATGGTAACGCCTTATGGGATTTGGGTATGTTAATGAAAAGGATACATATGCCGCATACACGTGGCTAAAAGATGTCACATTGATTCAAAATGAATAAGCAACATACCTAGTAGACTGTTCACAGTAGCAGCACAAAGTGCACACAGAAACGTCATTGTGTGCATTCTACTCATTTCCCAGGCACTTTGTAGAAGACCAGGAAGGCTACTGCCACTTTAAAAAGGTTACTACGGCTCATAAAGGCCTAACAGAGGGTATGTTTGGCGCTTTCCACCCCAACCGTAATGTGTCGTCATGCCGGTGGGTGCTGATGGTCTTTTCAAGTCTGGTTTGATTACTCCATTACTGAGCATTAGAACAGATCTTAAAGTCTGACCAATGTAGAACCCCAAAGGTGGGATAGCCTTCTTTCCAGTATGTAGACCACATCTACTTTACTTATCTATGAAAGGCAGACGACAGAAGAACAAGGCTGACTAGATGTGCATTCGAGGACCCTTAAGTGAACCCCAGTGGTGGTAACATGTGGTAAATTCCCTGATGTCACTTGTTTTCTTTTTAACCTATGAGAAAGCAAAGTCAGCATCATTTGACCTACCTACCAGATGTGCAACTATTTCACACATATAAAGTGAACTCAACTAATGGAGAGAATAACGTAAAAATAGAGTAAATATTTAATATGGTCTTTTCCAATAGCTAAGTTTGACTTTTATGGTAACTTGTAACAGTAATTTCTCAAAGTAACAGAACAATTTTCATGAAAACTTCAGTTACTCAGCTTACCAACCAACATTCTCTCGACACAAGAGGAAGTTATCAAGTGCTCAGTCCCACAGCCATTAAAGAGTTGTCAAAACAATGGAAGATAAAAAATGAACCAAGAGCTTAAGATACAAAATTCTAAATGGGTCAGAATGCTCAAATTGAGAGTCAAATGTGTCCTCTTTTATGGTTTGCACAGCCCTTAAAAACCAAAGCATCTTCAGGGCGCCTGGGTGGCTCAGTCGGTTAAGCATCTGACTTTGGCTCAGGCCATGATCTCACAGTTCGTGAGTTCAAGCCCTGAGATGGGCTCTGTGCTGACAGCTCAGAGCCCGGAGCCTGCTTCAGATTCTGTGTCTCCCTCTCTCTCTCTGTCCCTTCCCTGCCTGCTCTTTCTCTCTCTTACCTCTCTCTCTCAGAATTAAATAAACATTTAAAAAAATTTGTTTTTAAAGACCCAAAGCATCTTTTTAAAGACCCAAAAAGCATGTTTTTAAAGACCCAAAAAGTCTTTTTAAAGCATGTTTTTAAAGACCCAAAAAGCAGGGAATCTGGTAGAGCAGAGACAGAGCGCAAAAAGGACTCATTCTACCGAAACACCTGGCATCCATATAAAGTCAAAATAAGGTGGACAACATTCTGCCAATCCCATCCCCTCTAAGCACTTGCAGAGGTGACCTAGCGAGGCCCCCTGCCTGAGCTGAGGAGAGAGATGTGGCAAAATCTGCCTCCTGCCCTGGGGCCCCACTCGGTCTTCAACAGATTTCTTCCACAGCCCCAGGTTCGGATAGAAAATGAGCAATTCACACAAGTGTAAGTGTTTCTGGTTAATGTGAACACATTAACATTTAAAAGGAGCCCAACATACCTAATACATACAGAGGCTGAGTACACACTACTGGTCAAGCTCAGGACAAGGTGGCTGGCCTGGCATCTGTTATGGGAGGAAAGACACAGGGCAGACAATGGACACCATTCGATCCTGGGGTCAGTCTTCGTAAATCATCCTATAACATCCAAGGTTTATTATTTTAAGGATTCTTGCCCTTGTTTGCAATTTATAGGTTGAAATATGCACAGCTGAAAACTCCAGTCTTCTTGAAACAGTACCTTAGGGGTATTTGCAACTCACGACACCAAGTTTCATATCCTCTTAGTCAACAGAAAAGGAATCTCTACCCTCACATTTCAAAGTATTTCCGGTAAAAAAAAAAAAAAAAAAAAAAGTAAAACCGAGTAAATGAAGCATCATAAATACTCTATAAGCATCAACTCTAAAATTAAGTAGCTCTGAATGTGACCTGAGTTAAAATAATAATAAAATGAAGAGAATGAAAACACTGACTTGATAGTTTTTTGTAAGGGAATGCTGACATTTTTATAAGAATTGACCTGTGTAGCACTCAACTACATCTCTCTAAATTACGTGAAAACTCACCAGTACAAAAGCTCAGGGTGAAATGTTGTAACCTCATGACATTAATCATTTTACAGAAACCACATACGACCTAGATACTGAAGGCTGAAACTACTAACCCTTAACCAACTTGCTGTCTACACTAACACTCTTCCGGGAGACCCTGGCCCAAGCAAATGGTCAGACTGTTCATTCTAGTCACTTGCCAAAATACCCATCGAGTATTCAATGTCAAGTATCAAGTGTCTGGTCTCGAAGATTCTTTGAATCCTTTACTGTTGTATCAGGATCTTCACACAACCCTAATCAAACACACACACGCACACCCTCACACCTGCACTAACCCATCCTAAACCAAACTTTGGTTCTGGACTTCTTCCTGCCAGAGCCCGCCCAGGTGGTGCCACTGTATACCTCGAAAAGCCATCCAACTTGGTTTTTGTCTGATCAACACACATTGTGAAGGAGCTATCTGGAAAGCTGGCATTTGATACTAAGCCAATTATATATTTCACTTCTTTCAGGAAAAAGTTTAAAGAGTTTTTGAGAACTTTTACCTTGCCGATGCAGCACACGAGCCACTGTGAATGTGGATTATAAAACTTCTTATTTCACCTAAAACTTGACAAGAACAGTTAGGACTAGACAGGCAATCACAATGTTCTTTTGGAAAAACTGTTCTGCTAGGGGAAGGGAAGGGAAAATAAGATAGAAACGGAGAGCGAGAGAAACCATAGAGACTCTTAAATACAGAGAACAAACTGAGGGTTGCTGGAGAGGAGGTGGGCACGGGGACCGGCTAATGGGGGATGGGCACTGAGGAGGGCACATGTTGGGATGAGCGCTGGGTGTGGTACGTAAGTGATGAATCACTGGGTTCTACTCCTGAAGACGGTATTAGACTCTACGCTAACTTGACTTTAAATAAATAAATTAAAAAAAAAAAAAACTGTTCCTGCCATATGTTGTCATTTTTTCAAGGAGCCAAAGCATAACCAGTTGAAAGAAAACTTCAGAAACTGAAATATTTTTTTTAATGTTTTTTTTTAGATTTATTTTTGAGAGAGAAAGAGACAGAGCATGAGCAGGGGAGGGTCAGAGAGAGAGGGAGACACAGAATCTGAAACAGGCTCCAGGGTCTGAGCTGTCAGCACAGAGCCCGACACAGGGCTCGAACCCATGAACCACGAGATCATGACCTGAGCAGAAGTTAGATGCTTAACCAACGTAGCCACCCAGGTGCCCCCAGAAACTAAAGTCTTAAAGCTTTCTAAGATTAACGAGTTTAAAGTATGTATCTTTAACATTACAAATCCATTTACAGTCAGACTTGAAGGCAGAAGTCAAATGCCAGACTTCCCTGGAGAGCAAGGGGAACTCTCAGGTGAGAAAAGTACCTAACAAGTCTATTCTTCTTTAGAGGAAAAAAGCCCTACATTGAGGCACAAGGCCTTCCTGTATCTAGGCATCAGCTAGAGTTTCAAAAGCCAATGAAGAAGGGAATGGCCAATGAGTTAGAAGAAGAAGTAAGGACAGGAAAGTGTTTCAAGAAGAATCAGTTGCAGGGCACCTGGGTGGCTCCATCAGTTAAGCATCTGACTCTTGGTTTTGGCTCAGGTCATGATCTCACCATTCATGAGTTCGAGCCCCAGCCCTGCATCAGGCTCTGCACTGGCAGCAGGGAGCCTGCTTGGGATTCTCTCTCTCCCTCTCTCTCTCTGCCCCTCCTCTGCTCTCTCTTTCAAAATAAATAAAAGTCAAAAAAGAAGAAGAAGAAGAAGAAGAAGAACAACAACAACAACAACAACAACAACCAGTTGCTAACTGTGCCATTTAACGATATTCAGAAAATAGAAGAGGAGCCAAAAAAATGTCCAACAGACTGGGAAACACAAAAGTCACTTGTGATTTAATAAGAGCCTGCTCAGTGAAGCGGGGAGAAATGTAAGTAGCCTGGGGTGGTCTGCAAAGTAGGAAGGTAATGACGAGGGGAGAGTACAGGCTGGCGGCACAGATACATTCGTCAAGAAATTGTACAAAAGGAGGAGGCAGTAACAGAGGCGGGAATGGAACAGGTAGAGGTGTCAGGGAGGGCCTTCCTTGTTAAGGCGGGAGGTAGGAGTGGGTGTTTACGTGCAGATGTGAGTGATGAATGAAGGCAGTGAGGGAGGGGCCTGTGGTATGAGAGAGGGTCTGACCAAAATTGAGACGTCTTGGAGAGGATGGCATGGAATGGAGCCCAAAGTATAAGAAAAAAGAACTGCAGGCTCACGGAATTTCAACATCAGAATACGGCAGGAATATAAATTAGTGCCACCCTCCCAGATCAAGCACTTTATACATTACGAAGAGCCATGAAAATAACTGTATCTTTGGGGCGCCTGGGTAGCTCAGTCGGTTAAGTGTCTGACTTCGGCTCAGGTCATGATCTCAGTTCCTGGGTTCGAGCCCCGCGTCAGGCTCTGTGCTGACAGCTCGGAGCCTGGAACCTACTTCAGATTCTGTGTCTCCCTCTCTCTCTGCCCCTCCCCTGCTCACTCTCTCTCTGTCTCTCTCAAAAATAAATAAACATTAAAAAAATTTTTTTAAGGAAATAATTGTGTCTTTGAGCCCATAATTTACTTGTAAAATTCTAAAAAAAAAAAAAAAAATACAAAAATTATCTTAACTATGTAATGATTTAAGGAAAACTGTTAAACTGTAGTATAAAATGCTTACGAAAAGTCCTTAACAACATGGGCCAATGTTTCGACTGTTAAAAGAAAAAAGCAGGATATAAAATTCCAAATGTTGTATTTCATACACATACAAATGCAAGTATAGACAGAAGATGAAAGAAACACAAAACATCAATAACTTACCTCTGGATAGCAGGATCACAGTATGATTATAAAAGACTGTCATTTTGTTCTTTATTGACAGGTACTTAAAAATTTTCCCCAACGAATGGGTCATTTTAAATACTAGGAGAAAATAATTTGTTTTCACCTTGTCTGTGCTTTCAGTGCCTCACTCTCCGCTTACTCCCTCCTAACATCCTTAAATACGTACATGTTTCAAAACCACCTTTGGGTCATCTCTTATCTAACTTAAAACTTTACATGTAACTACCTGGGGCATGGAAACCAATCTGCCACAGGCCAGAGTGAACGCAAAGGGAACTCAATGTCCCGCGGCAAGTAGACAGCGCAGCACGAGTTCATGTGTGTGTCCTGCAACCCACACTTCTAAGTTAAATGGCCTAACAATATCGCCAAAGGCAAAGGCCACAGAGAACAGTCTAGAAGGATTTGGAGAACAATTAGCTGTGAGACAGCAGCTAAGGACTGAGGGGGCAAGACCCAGGTGACCCTTCCTGGATGATCTTTCTCACAGAGCAGGGGTGTGTGCGCACCTGCTCTGCGCACGCGGGGAAGCCAGCCTCAAGCAAGGAATTCCGCAGCCACAGACCTGGAAATTAGCAGCCACCGATATTTAAGAGTCGACAGAGACATTATTATTCGGAACCCCTTTTTGCAAGAAGGGTGTGCTGTGAAGAAAAGGAGAAAAAAGGAGGCACCAGAAGCGGAACCCTTTTTACACAGCCAGGGTCTCAGCTCACGGAATGATCCCATTTGTGAACCAAGGATTCGGTCCTCTTTCTAGAGAAACGTCTTTCCAGTCAGAAAGCTCCGGCTTACAGTTCCAGCCCCGCCGTTTCCTATCTGTGCCATCTGGGCCACTGACTTCACGGTTTACTTCATATTCCAGGATCCTCATATTTAATTTCAAGAGTGCGATACTGTACCTGTGGCGCTCCCACGAGGATGAAATGAAATATTACGTAGAAGAACATCTAATGGAACACCTGATACATAATTATGGTTTCCAAGTTTCTAGTTTTCTTCCCCAATTTCTTTCTTTTACCACCTTCACAAGTTTTGTCACCTCCACACGCCACCTGCATGAGCTCTGTGATACGCTTCCTTACACACGTGCGCATCTATTTTCCCTGAAGAGATTCAGTTTCGCGGGAACGAGGCCACCTGCGCAGGGGCCGAGCGTGCACACAGACCACGGGCGGATCGTACACAAGAGAACTCTGCCTGCGCCTGCGCAGCCAGCCCGGGAACACGCGAGCTCCGCAGCAGGCCGCCCAGAACAGTCAGGACCTGGCCACTTCCCAAATCTTTAACCCCTGCTTCCGGCTGAGGCCAACCGGCAAAAGCGAAATATGCTCCCCAAACCAATCACGTGAGCTGCCCGCCCCGCCGGGCCAACCACTCCCGTCCGGGCGCACCGGACGCCTTCCCTGTTTGCACCGCGAAGCTCTTCTGCCCTGCCAGCTGCCTCGGAGTCAAAGGCGAGGTCAGGTGGCGGACTCCCTCGCTATGCACGCTCTGGATAAACTGTTCTCATTCGGGGGTCAACTGTGGATTTCCACACCGTGGACTGTCTGATAGGCTAGTCATATTCTAATACATAAAAATAAATATTTAATAAACTTCAAAACATCGCCTGAGGCACCACCTAAAATAATCTTCAAATGTTAGACTTTGGGAAATGCTGCACTGCACTTGGGTTCTAGACAGGACCGTCAACCACGTGTACAATTGTCAGAGAGGTCAGCACTACACCCTCCTAGGGACATAAAGTTAACAAGCTTCCTTTGAAATCTATATAAAAAGCATCTTCTTCATTAATACTACTAAGTCTGAATTTCTGCAGTCTGATGGAACTACCAGAATATTTTATGTCACAAGGAAAACCTCAGTGACACCTCTAGAATGCTAAGTTCGTGAGTGACCATCTGTCCGCCACTTTAGAGGGATCGGGCATGGGAGCCCGTGGATCTGAGCGTGGCAGGGAGAAAGTGGGAAAGGACACATAGTACCACAGCCTACCAGCTTTCACGGAAGGCTGTCTTTTCAAAGGAAGGTGACCCCTGTCTGCACCCACAGTTCAAGATGCAAAGTTTGAGGTCTAAATAGTCCTACGATGGGATGCAAAGCTAGCACATTAGAAAATAAGGGAACACATTCTGTTTCTTTGCTTACAGGATAGATCCACTGGGCTTAAATTTACCTCTCTTTAAACTGGTCTAAAAACGTTCCAGGGTGGGTTGAGCTCAGCCATCCAATAAGCGTAAATACTTCTCAATCTCCGGAATCGTTACATATGTCAAATATGTTTTCAAATAGTAACCCCAAGCTCTGGCTGGTCTACGAATTTGCTACACTCGTACTTAGCGGTGACTCTGAAGAGCTGTTGTTAAAACTGACACGGGTTCATTTCAAAGGGACAAGAAGAGAGTCTGTGTGCTGATAAATAAAATCTCAAGTTCAGAAAAATAATAAATACCAGTGAGCAAACAAGCACCCTCCACAACTATATGGTAACACAAGTATTGTTATGCACTCTCGCCAATCAGTATTGTTGTGGTTTGACAAAGACTCCAGTGCACCAGACTGTAGCTAATTATGTATATTCAAGTGATTAGCAAGCACTTGTTGCCTCGTTCACACCACCCTCCAAACAGCAGCCTTTGAGAGGAGAAGAGACTGCAAATTTATTGAGAGAACACTGTTAATCCTTTGGGGAGAATGTAAGTGTAAACAGGACTACTCTGCATCAAGGTGCTTTGACAACAACAATCATCTGCATAAACACATGCTCAACAACAAACAGGTGTTCTGTTTCACAACTAGCACCCATTTGATGCTTTCAAGTAAGCATTATGCACAAACTGTTAGAAGTACTTTGAAACCAGCTGCAATTACTATAATTAGCTGCTTCCCTCCACTTTTGTTTCCTTCTACCTGTTCAGGCCTGTGCTATGCCAACTCCTACTCTCTTAACTGACCACATTTCAGGGCTTGCACTCTTAAGGCACAGAAAGAGAAGAGACCAGGGGCAGCTTAAACTAACGCGCCAACCGAAAATGATAAAGCAAAACTCAAACTTTTGTTTGAAAACCACATTAATGAGACAAGAGACAGTTCCTTTTCAAAAGCTGTTCCTATTTTTGGCTCAGAAGAGACCTAAACTACTATAGTATTGACAAATAGAAGAGGGGGGAGAGGAAAGAATTCTAAAGTCCATCAATTAAAGAATAAGTCAAGCGGAATACTCTACAGCAGTTAAAAGGCGTGACCTAGGCGTGGCTACAGCCATAATTAATAGCGGGGACTGCACGCAAAAAATATGATTGTGAAAAGAAGGAAATTCCAGAACACCAAGAAGCGAAGGCTCACCACCATAAAAGTATGTACTAACCAAATCATTATCTATATAACTATAAACATCCTTCTAAAATCTGGATTTCCAAACATATGAATATGAAAAACAAAAAAATAGAAAAAACCGGGGAGGGCTTGTGCTCCTAAAATTCAAACCAGTGACAGAAACGCGGTAAGCCCACGTGGGTAGCCATGGTATCAGCCCAGCTTGTCAGTGTATCTCCTGTGCCCATCCAGGGTTTCCAGCAAATAGTAACTGCTGACCAATAAGGAATTCGTGAATGAATGAATGCATTAAGTGAGTGAGTGAGTGCCTAACTGGAGTTCACAAATAGACTGAAGTGTCAGAATACCGATTGTTTAAAAAACTGTGAGCTACAAAAAGGAAAAAAGATAAAAACAAAAAGTAGGTCATGGTATTACATTATGTTAAATATTTGTTAAAATACCGTTTTTAGAAAGCTATCTGAAACTTGCACAGCAGGCTATACATTCTAAAAATAATTAGTGATATTATCTTACAGCCAAAAAAATATTTTGTTCTATTTCTCCTCCCAACATTTTCCACCATTTTTCTTCCTGATTAGAGACTACTGCACCAGACCCAGCAACTGAACATCCACATCAGAGTGGCTAAGTCTTACCACCATCATCTGCCTCATCATCGTTGTCCTTATTACTGGTTTTCCCAGCTATTTCCTTCCTTCTTAACCAGACTGAGCTGCAGAAGTAGACAGGTGGACGTTTGACACAATCACCTGTGGAAAACAAAATCTAAATCCAAGAAAAAGGGTCCAACTTTGGAAGTGGCAGGAAGGTGGAGAAGAAAATGATGGTGTGTGAGATGGTCCACGGAAAAATAGGCAGAATGACAGGATGAACTTGAGGTTGAAAACAATATAATTCAGATGAACTTGAGGTTGAAAACAATATAATTCAAATATTATTAAAAAGCCAAAGTAGTTCCTTTTGCTAATGCAAATGTTTATATGTCCTATGTAAATATTAAGCAAAGGCACAGGTAATTTAGTAGGAGATACATTTAGTTTGCATTACATTTAGTCTAAGCTATCTGCCACATATCTATTTCAAAAACTACAAATCTTTAAGCATAAGAAATGGCAAGGACCAGCCAGAAGGCTTGAGGAGGTGAAAAGCGTGTGCTCTGTGGTCAGTTACCTGGGTTCGAATCCTGACTCTCCAACTTATTATCAGTGTAACCCAGATGAAGTGAGTCCCTCTGAAGGGGTTTCTTTCCATATACAATTGGATGATAATATAATAATGCCCACCACATAAAGCTGTCAGAAGGCTGAAATTATACAGTATGTATAGAGCAAGCAGCGTAGTTACCTGCACGCACTGTAGTGAGTGATCAATGTGTGTTAGAAATCACAATCACCAATCATTATCAGCCACAACGATCAACATTCAAATTCCAAAGAACTGAGGTCAAGGAAGGAAAAAGCAAAAGTCTTCAAATGTCTGCACTTGGTGCCCCATGCAAACAAAATCCACTCTTCAAAGGAAGGTACTCAAGCGGTTGAAGGAAGCATAGTTCCGGAAGGATGAGGAAGGAAAGGGCTCTACAGGTGAAAGTTTAAGAGTCAGGAGAACACTGGCCTAGAACAGTTTTGGTCTGAAGAGATTTCAAAGGCAAAGCAAAACAAGAATGACGGATACAGCCATAGGACAACCTTAAAGAAATTAGGAGCCTTGCAAAGTGCTCAGAGCTAAGATAAAGGCGTGGAAGCCTGACTACAAAATGAGAGTCAGTGGGGCGCCTGGGTGGCTTAGTCGGTTAAGTGTCCGACTTCAGCTCGGGTCATGATATCACAGTTTGTGGGTTCAAACCCCGTGTTGGGCTCTGGGCTGACAGCTCAGAGCCTGGAGCCCGCTTCGGATTCTGTGTCTCCCTCTCTCTCTGCCCCTCCCCACTCACACTCTGTCTCTCTCTCTCAAAAATAAACATTAAAAAAAAATTGTTTTTAATTAAGAAAAAATAACAACAAAATGAGAAAGAAAGTCAAGGCACACGCTGGTTTGAAACAAAGCAAAACAGAGAGAGGTACAAAGATCTCAAGATTCACCTACTTTAAAAAACCTCAAGGGGCGCCAGGCTGGCTCAATCAGAAGAGCATGTGACTCTTGATCTCAGGGTTGTGAGTTCGAGCCCCATCTTGACTGTAGACATTATTTAAATAATCTTTAAAAAAAGAAAAAAGAAAACCTCAAATTCCACCTGATTCCATTCACACCAGTGCCACCCACACATTTTGCTACTGTCTTTCCACCTTCCCAAAGAACAGTGCCCGTGTGACAGGCACTTCATGGCCATTTACAGACACTAAATGCCCAGTGGCACCCTTGAACAGCACAGGTCAACTGTTACGTGAACACAGAGCAGCGGTCTCTCCAGCACCACCTCTCACCAGCCCCTTCCTCACAGGCTCTCTCCAGCCCTACAGATCTTTCCCTTCCAGAAAGGTCTAGAGTCCATCCTGTCACACTCTGGCTGGGCCCCTCCCAAGGACCTGCTTCCCGTCATACGGTAACAAGTCCCTCTGCCTCTCGCTGCAGTCGCGGCTTTTACTTCTTCACGGCCTCTCGGAACCTGTTCCAGACTCCTGCGTACAAGGTATGTACGTGAGCTTGGCCAAGCCACTTTCCCCCTCCATGCCTCAGTCTACTCACCTCAGGAGACTGGGAGGTCACTCCAAGTGCGGAATAGCATGCTGGGCAAGTAGCAACTATTGAATAAAGGATTAGCTCCCTTGCTTATTCCCTGACCCCGACTCTAGGTGGAGAGCCTTTTGAGTGTTATCATCACAGCATTTACCCAAGGTTGGGATCCACTGTATTTATTTGCTAAGGAAGGATGAAAAGTAGGCAAAGGAAAACAAACATGGAAAAGGAAGTAAAAGGCAAGAAAAGAGTGGACACTCAACACCGGGATGGACAGAGTGAGCGAGAGGGAAAGTGGTAGGTTTCCTTAATAAGACATTATAAAATAAAGCTGAACTCCTGTTTTAAGGATTTCAATACTTTCTCTTGAGCCCACAGAGATCCCACACGAATCAGGACGATGCTCAGGTCCACTGGGGTAAGCTACTGGGTGTCACGATGAGAATAATATTTTGCTATGAATCAAAAGGAAATGAAATCAAGGATCAAAATGACTCCTTGTCCGGATCTGGGAATAAGAAATTACGCCCAAATGTGGATCTGGGCGAAAGTAGGACACACTTGTAAATTATGAAAAAATTCCAAAACACTGAAGCACCCTGGTCCCCTCATACAAATTAGCTGTTCATTTTTAAATCACAGAGCGTGGCGTCAGGGCCGGAGATTAAGGTACGCCAGTCTGCCCGAACTGCATCGACTGCATCTACAGCCCAAAGAAGTTAAAGAGCAGAAAGCAACGATGAATAGACTCTTCAGCAAAAAAGAAATGTTTGTTTTTGCAGGTTAGCACCACCATTTTTTTCACATTTGCATCCTTCTAGTTCTACTTGGTCTCCCCATTATGCAACAGTTCTTTACAATACAGCCAGCTACCCTGACAACTGGGTCCCTTTGCCAGAGTGGCTTTGTCTAAATCCTAAAGCTGTGCTTGGCTTTGCACGGGGCCCAGTGGCTGTCTGTGATCTGAATGCCAATGAAGAGTCAGACCCTGTTGTCTAACAAGCCAGAGACTAAAAGGTCTCTTTGGGGTCAACAAACTGTCTCGACTACTTTCATAAGCTTAAGAGACTGGAAAATGAAGCTGGAAATGCATCTTATTTCTTAGGAGGACAATAGGAAAAAGTATTAAGTGTTTAACATTCATCAGATACGTTTTAGGGCTTCAGCTTCAAATCAGAGGGGGTCTAGTCAACCTTCATGTGTAAATACGGTGCTTATTCTTTTAATAGGAATAAACTAAATTTTAAAGAAAAAGTGTAAATACATTTCACTTATATCAAATTTAAGGGTGTTTAGAGAATGTATATAACTTAAGACCATAGAAAAAACCTGTGTCCTAGTTCCCACTTGGAGGTCTGAACTGGTAACTGATCGAGGGAGATAAATGACAAATATAAAGATGGTAAACCATGACACTGCAAAACTTGGTCCTCGGCTGCAATCTAAGAAATGTAAAACTACCTAACTCTAAAGAGCCAATTTCTAGCTAGGACCTACTTGAAGGCAAATATTAAAAGGCCTTTAAAACACCCAACAGTCGAAGCAGAAAAACAGTTTCAAGTACACACTTCAACTGTTAATGAAAATAACACCTTCTTTTTGTTTGCTTAATCTGCCACTCAGCCCCTCATATACATTTCCTTGTAGTTTAGTACTCGGAGGGGCGCCTTTTTCCTTCCTTACAATTACGTGGCCACCTCTCTCATTTAAGCAATGCCACATTCTGTTTTACCTCCTGGATAGCTCTCATATTTCTGCATCATACTCTGTGGCCATATCCCTCACTCAGATCACCAGGATGGCGCACCGGGACTCCGGCAAGAGCCTCCTAACTGTTCCCCGGCCAGAGTGTTCCAGCAGGTCCACAGCACAACCCACATGCACAACTTCAACTGCTCTAAACACCACATTTTAGAAGGTAGAAACAAACAAGTGAACTTATTTTCAGTAACAGACCTTACTTAACCAAACACAGCCAAGATATTGTCATCTCAACAACCAATTTTAAAAAAAGAAGAAGATATTTTACACTCTGCCTTTTCCAAAACATGAATTCAAAACCCAGCATGTATTTTATACCTACAGAACATCCCAATGTAGAGGTTACATTTTCAACAGCTTACGTGAAATGTAATCTTACCAAAACAATACAGTTACAGGGAAGAGATTTTATACTGCTTCTGTTTTTAATTCAAATTCAACAGAATTCCAAATCTAGTCCCTCAGTCACAGCGGCCATGTTTCAAGCGCTCACGGCCACCTGTGGTTCCCGGCTCCTGTGCTGGATGGCACAGATACCGGGCTTCGGTCTCTGGCCCTTCCAAATCCAGACTCAACACATTCAAACGTGCAAACCGTTCCCACCATCTACAGCTTAAACTCTTTGTCCACTTCTCAGTGATCTTCTGGCAAAACCCCACTCTACAGCCAGCCTACGACACGGGATCCCCTTCACTTTCTGGCCTCATCTGTCCCCACTTGCCGGCACCCTCCACTGGCCTGTGGTGTCAGCTCCACTGGACACTTCTCTTCCCCACCTGTTGACTGGCCACCTCTCGCATATCCTTCCGGGTTCAACCAAGAGATCACGATCTCTTCTCAGATCCCTTCCTATTATGCGACACAAGCTCCTATGAGGCAGGAACCGTGTCACTCTTGTTCTGTATGCCTAGCATCTATCAAAACGCCTGGCACTGCATGGGCACTCAATAAATACGAATCCATCAGCGGACTGACTGGAGCTACTTGATGCATGCCCTCACTTAACGCACATGGAAGGAAGACAAGAGTCCTCCGGTGATTCATTAACATGGTTTCACGGTCACAACCAGAAATACACTGACCATGGGACACTATGCTAAAATGAACTCTGAAACACCAAGACTCTCCACATTGGATTCTTCAGTAGCAACGAATACTGTGTGCCTAAGATTCTCCTGTGTCCCCTGAAAGGGTAGTGAAGGTCAGAGGGAAGCTTTCCCCCTGCTTCTTATGAGGGGAGTCCATTAGCATAACTCCAGGCCTCCTTCTCTCCCTTTATTCACTCTAATTCTGGTGAGATGCAGTGATTTTTCTGGTGGAGAGACTGGGGGGAGGGGGAACACCTGGGTGTGCAGAATTAAGCCCAGTGCCTTTTTCTTCCTTTTGAAGCCAGCCTGCTGCAGAAAATGCAAATGTGCCTTTGTTCCTACATGTAAGAGACCAGCAAACTAACTAACCACAGGAAGCCTGTAGCCGGTTTTTCTAAATAAAGTTTTATTGGAACACAGCTCCACCCATTACTTAAATATTGCCTAAGGCTGCTTTCTTGCACTATAGTCACAGAGTTGAGTGGCTACAGTGGTGACCGAAACCACAGGGCCTACAAAGATATCTCAGGGGAGGCCTGGCTGCCTCAGTCAGTTAAGCATCTGACTCTTGACTTCAGCTCAGGTCATGATCTCGAGGTTGGTGGGATTGAGTCCCACGTCCGCTCTGCACTGACAGCACAGAGCCTACTTGGGATTCTCTCCCTCTCTCTGCCCCTCCCTGACTGGAGCACACACGGGTTTTCTCTTTCCCTCTCAAATAAATTAAAAAAAAAAAACATTTTAAAAACTCCTTAAAAATTTTTTTAAAAAGGTATTTTAGTATCTGTCCCTGTTCAGAAACAAATCCATGCAATATGTCTCACTCTTAATGCCTGTAATGCACTTAGGAAGATCTGCAATTCTATCAGCAAGTCACCAGGCTCTCATACTAAGACTTCCAATTTAATCCTTACTAGTGATATGCTTTGGCCTCCATCTTTACTTTTCATTTCAAATATTGTGTACGAGGCCAGATAACGAGTACTTATTTACACTGTGGCCTGTACACTTCATCTTTGTAAATTTTCTAGGCATAGTTATTAAGTTCCGGGTACAAAAGTTCCAAGGGACGAGCCTCAGGGAAGCACTTGCTTAAGCGAGGAAGTACTTGGAAATCTGTTTTCTGAAGGAAACGCTGGCCCTACATCTGGGAAATGTAGCTCATTAATGTTAACTTCATCACACCCAGAACTGTGTTTTCTCCTGTTTTCAGTGATGGCCACCGGCACTCCAAACTGCAGCCTCGTTCAAGGAAGACCCACAGAGCTGCAGGCCGAGTCTGGCGCCCGCCCTCACAGCCACTGCAGGACACAGAGCTCCACAGAGACCGTGCCGGGAGCCTCACTCAGGAAAATGATTCTATGTGGGGCAAAGGAGAGCCTAAAGAAGCCAGCAGGCAAAATGTCATCGTGCGCATTCCTTGTGCAGACTTGCTGGGAGGGGCACAGGAGGAAGAGCCCGGAGAGGTGGAAGACCATGTCTGCCAAAGACAAAGGACAACTTGAAGACATGGCAAAGCTGGACGGGACCCATCATGAAAGACAAATGAAGACTCATCTCCCTCCTAAGGGGGGGGGACCAAAGCAAGAAGATCAAGGACCCCAATGCACCCAGGAGGCCTCCTTCAGCCTTTTTCTCATTTTGTTCTGAGTGTTGCCCCAAAATGGAAGGAGAACATCCTGGTCTATGCAGTGTTGACACTGCAAAGAAACGGAGAGACGTGGAAGAACTCGGCTAAGTGTGGCCTTAGGAAGAGACGGTGGCCAAGCTGAAGGAAAAATCTCGAAAAGATGAGGCTGCATGCCGAGCTAAAGAAGACTTGATGAGGCAAAAAAGGGAGTCACCGTCACCGGCAAGGCTGAAAAAGCAAAAAAAAAAAAAAAAGGAAGGAAGGTGAAGAAGAGGACGATGGAGAAGTTGTTTCCAGCGAAGGTTTTCCCCTTGTCTGTAAAGCATCTAAACCCCGTGGATCCAACTCACTCTTTTTAAAGAAAAAACCTGCAACGCAAGGCTGTGTAAGATTTGTTTCTGAACTGCACAGTATCTTTTCCTTCGTATAGTTCCCACGCTAGCGAACGTGTCTTCAGACAGCCCGGTCCTGGTGGCACGTCCGACAGCCACCAACCTTGCCTGCTACAACTTGAGCAGGTTCCTGTTGGCGCCCAGCACACCCTAGTTGTTTGTGGGGATGGAAGGCTTTCGTCTTCAGCTGCCTCTGATGTGGCTTCTATGAGATGACTGTTGTTCTGAATACCACTCTGCAAACTCACAGACACACACACACAAGCTGCCACTGTTTGTTGACATTCTGATTGCTTCTAAGTAAATACAATTTCTTGTATTAAAAAAAGAAAAGACTTAGAGTGTTAAGTTTTCATGTCATGCCCTTTGTTTTAAGAAAATATACAGTACCTGTATTTTTTCTGTAAAAAAAAATAGTCTTTGGACATTATTGATTCTTGTTTCCTTGCATGGTTCCCTATCTCTTGAAACAAATCAAATGACACAAAAAGTGGCATTAGATCTATTTCCTATTTCCAAGAACACCAGTAAAAGACTATTGTAATAACTTATTAAAGAGCATTTATCTTTTTTTCCCATACGGATGCTGTTTAACTAAAACCTTTCAGTCAGTGACAGTCCTACCACACATACCTGTGAAAATGGATGTGCAAGAACATTAATCTTGACAATAACTATAAAGAGGTTAAACAGAGGGAATGAAGGTCTTCCTACAAGTTGATAGAACATGGTCCAACAATAATCCTTCACAAAATATTTAAATAGGTCAGTGAGAGTGTTGCATATTTTTATCACATGCTTTTTATTCATTTCAATTTTGTCCTCTCATTTCCCCGTTGTTATGGAGCTCGCATTTCCAAAGTTTTCTACTAATGTTGTTTGAGTAATTTAATACAAGAAGGTTAGCAGACCAGATGATATATAAAATGCCTCTGACGTCCATACTAACTCAGGTTTATATTTGGTTGCTGGGAATTCTTTCTAAAGCAAAACCAAGAGTAAGACATAAACGAGAGTTTTTCAAAGAAATTGCTTTTGTGCAAAAAAATTAAAATGGTAGTTGAAGATGAAAGAAGCTTTTTTTCAATAAAATATTTTTCATCTCAACTAGGCCATGACTTCTTTGTAGTCACAATATTCAGTAAATACTTAAAGACTACCACACTTATTTCATAATCTGTCAATCTATTCTAGGTCACGTGCCTCCTATGAGAGTTGTCACCTCGCTAAGTTGAAAATTTTAAAATATTTTTTAAAAAAGTGAACCAGTTAAGATTATACAAAATTGAGATTCTATGTAAATGATAAATACATCTCTTGGGGAATCAGAAAAAAGTGTCTGCTTTTCTGTTTTCTTCTCTTTTGGTCCTATAGCAAAACAAATTCTGGTCTTCCTGCTTTTCTCATTAGAAACTTTTCTCCCCTTAAGACGATGTATCCTCTGAACTCTACTATTTAAGAAAGACAGCAAGCATTCTGTTCACCAAAGCCTGTACATAAAAATATGTCAGGGTTTCAGAGTATCTTTTGGAAAAAGTGTTAGACCATTTACTGAAACGAAACTGTATTTAGCGAATACAGTTAGTGAATATAGACAGCTCCCACAGACAAGTGTTGGCCGGCTCCATGCATGAACTTTGGCGCACACGGCCTCCAAGGTCACAGGGGTGAGAGGAAAGATCAAGTGGGGGAAGTACACTGCCTCGGCCCAAAATGACACATAATACTTTCCCTCACAGTCCATTGGCCAGAAACTAGCTATTTGGATCCAACGTAAGTGCATGGAAAGCTGGAAAATGTAGGGAACACATGGAAAAGTTAGTCTGCGCCTCCGAAACACAGCTCTCAAATACTGCTCAAGGAAATCTCAAATTCTGTGTTAAAAGATAAGGTTCTAATTGACCTTTACTAAAACTAAAATTAGATCGACTTTACATACATTTTCTACAATGGCTGGTATTTGTTTCCTGGGGGAACAGTGGATGCTGTTTCTTTAAACTACCTCATTTTGATAGTTCCCCCCACCCACCCAAAATTGTATCAGTAGTCTTAAGAACACTTAAAAGATAAGCATTTAAAATGAATTTTATGGTTTGAAATACAGAAAGCAGTTTCATTAAGCTAGAAAAGATTTTCAAAGATTTCCACAATTTATCAAATACAGTATTAGCGCAAGTGAGGACACCCAATGTTTTAGACACTATCTAATTTGCAACGTCCCTGACCTAAGGTTTAATTAATTTTAAAGTGCGTTTACATACAGTGTCATACAATTATTTTAGGACTCCAGATGAATAGCAAACATATTTTTAAAAAGTGCTCAACTTCAGTACTCATCAGGGAAATAAAAACTGAAACCACAATGCCATATCACCAGGAAGACTGAAAAACGAAAAAGACAATCTCAAGTGCTGGTAAAGAGACGGAACAAATGGAACTCTCAAAAACCGCTACTGGGAATATAAAGAAGCAACATTTCAATGTCAACTGTACTTCGATTAAAAAAGAAAAAGAACCAACATTTCTGGAAAGTGTCTAGCAGGAGCTACAAGATAAGCTGAACATACGCACTCCCTGCCATCCACCAGTCCCACCTCTAGTATGCACCCAACAGAAATCTGTACATAGCACACCAAAAGACATGCAGCCCAGAAGTAAAAATAACCCAAATATGCAACAGAACAGATAAGTTGTGGCCCAGTCACACAACAGAAACATTGTGTAATAAGAGACATGAATGAACTACGTTCACATGCAACAACACAGATGAATCTCATGAAAGCAGCCTTGAAAATAAAGCCAATGGATTCCATATTCAAAAGCAAGTAAAACTGTTTCTAGTGTAAAAGCCAGGTATGCTTGGTGGAGGGCACTGACTTGGACAGGTAGGAGGGAAAGGTTTAGAAGGCAGTGGTAATGTTCTGTTTCTTTGTATGGGTGTTCGTGACATGGCAGGTTGACTTGGTGAAAATTCACAAAAGGGTATTTGTACAACCTTTCACTTTCCAGTCTGTGTCTCATACTTTAAGAAGTTTACCTTAAAAAAATTATTACTGGTAACAGGAACAGAACCTCTTCATTTGTTATATTTTGCACCATCATTTTTAGTTCCAATATTCCTTACCATGGTAAAGGGTGATTTTTGAAACGGCTCTTCTAGTCAACATGTAGGAATCACATTTGCTGTAACTACACTTCTTACTCATTAAAATCCTTACTCAGTGGGGCGCCTGGCTGGCTCAGTTGGCTGAGTGACCATCTCTTGATTTCTGCTCAGGTCATAATCTCAGGGTCGTGGGGTCAAGTCCCATATTGGGCTCTACGCGGACAGTCAGGAGCTTGCTTGGGATTCCCTCCCTTTCCCTCTGCGCCTCCCTCCCTCTCTCTTTCTCTCTCTCTCTCAAAAATAAAGAAACTTAAAAAAATGTTTTTTAAATCCTTACTCTTTAAAAATATTTTTTATTAACTTCTCAAAAAGATTTTTCTTGTGCAAGTAATGTGGGAGATATTCAAATTTTTTTGTAATGAACCTGTTGAAGAATTCAGTTCTAACATAAAAATATGGGCCCTAAGTATATAAGAAAATAAAATATGACACCAAAGACATTGATATCACACCATGTTAACACATGTGGGACTTCAGACATAATTTAGGCCAATCCCTCTTATTTTACAAAAACAGGCAAAGTGATTTACCCAAGGTCACAAAAATAAGTGTAACAGATATTAGTATTCAGCTCTCCAGAATGAGTTTATTATTCTTACCTCTAAACTACCTCCTGCCCACTTAATCATGGATACTAGAAACGAAAATTTTACTACACAAAGGAATTTCCTACTGGATGATTTTGAAGTTGAATTTAGTGAACTCAAGACCTATAATAATCATATAAAGTGAGCATCCAGAGTAGTGTTCTTCATGAAAATACCTTTTTAAGACCCAGTAAGACTTATGTGGTAATCATTTCACAATATGTACAAATATCAAATTAGAACAACGTACACTTGAAACTGTTACATGTCAATTAAATCTCAATAAAAATGCATTAAGTAGATCCCCAAAACTTAAATTTAGCAAGTCTGCGTTGACTCTAGAACAGAACTCTTTTGCAACCCATTGCAAAAATACAAATTCCCGGGGCGCCTGGGTGGCTCAGTCGGTTGAGCGGCTGGCTTCGGCTCAGGTCATGATCTCGTGGTCCGTGAGTTCGAGCCCCGCGTCAGGCTCTGGGCTGACGGCTCAGAGCCTGGAGCCTGTTTCAGATTCTGTGTCTCCCTCTCTCTGCCCCTCCCCCATTCATGCTCTGTCTCTCTCTGTCTCAAAAATAAGTAAACGTTAAAAAAAATTAAAAAAAAAAATACAAATTCCAATGTGGAACCAAAAGGAAAGATCTTCCGGGTTCAATGGATGATTTTTCACTTTGCTTTGTTTTCTATTTCCAGGTAGCCCTAGTTGAGTACTCTTTTCACTAAATTCAAAATACAGGTAGTACCTTCTGGTCAAACATGTTTCTCATGTATTTTATAGTAGTTTAATATCCATCCCTAACTTGGCCTAGGAGTCCCACATCTTCCCCGACCTTCTCAATGAGAGCTGTGTTACACATTTTCATAATACACAAATCATATCCTATTTAATTATTAGGTTAAAATGTATCCCAGGGGGCACCTGGGTGGCTCAGTTGGTTAAGCATCCAACTCTTGATCTCAGCTCATGTCATGACCTCACAGGTTTGTGGGTTCAAGCCCCACATCAGGCTCTGTGCTGACAGTGCGGAGCCTGCTTGGGATTCTCCCTCTCCCTCTCTCTCTGCCCCTGTCCCTGCTTGTGTGAGCGCTCGCTCTCTCTCTCTCTCTCTCTCTCTCAAATAAACATTTACAAAATATAAATAAAATAAAAATAAATAAAATGTATTCCACCTTTACATTCCAATGAAGTAAACGTGATTTGTCTTTAGTATTTTTTCCTCTAAATAATACCAATATAAGCCTACATTTGATAAAGCTAGTTAAAGTTAAAACAAAGACGAAAAACCTTTAGAGACTATTTTATTAACCAGCATGTCACCGAGTTAGTAAGTTATTAACTACCTACCGCTTGCTTATGTTATCTGCACCCCCAGCTTTTCATTAGAGAATACAGGGAGAGATGAGGAAATTTCAAAATTTGGTAACTGGGCCACCGTCAGAAATGCAGACTGAACATCTGATTCCGAGTCTGTCTCAAATTAATGCTCTACAGAGAAGAAGAGTCGTCCCATGATCTCTGAAAATATTTACCGCTGTTGGGATTTTAAAACATTCATCAAGAAAATGGGTTTATTAAAGACAGTGAGGCATCAGAGAAGACAGAGGTAGAAATACAGAGATGGAGACCAGAAGAGAGGAGAGAAGGAAGAAGAGAAGGGAGAAGGAGAAGCACCAAGACCTTGCCCTTGAAAATCTCCAGCAAACTTTATTCATGTACTCATGAAAAAGAAGCAGGGAGAACAGAGTTGATAAAGAAGGCATCATCAGAGATTGAAGAACATGAACATGAGGGCAGGGGGTGGGGGTGGGGGGGAGGTGAGGGGGACCAGGACAGGAAAAAAACAACTGCAAGCTGCTGAACTGAGCTTAAAAACAATCATCAAAGGGGGCTTTGGGAGCTCACCAGCTGCAAAGGTTTTGTATTAGGCTGTGACCCCATTGGGAGGATGGACGCCCCTAAATAATGATGTCAAAAGAGTTTTTACATGCCCAGGAAGCTATTCCAAGCAAACAAAAATCTACATTGGTTCCTAATGGAGGTTAAGACCTTGGGGGATTATAGATAGAGAGCATAGATAGCTATTATCTAAATAAACTTATTGTTCCCAGCACAACAAAAGAATATATTCCTAAAAAAGGATTTGCGGTATGTTCACCATAAAGCTCCAAACAAAAAAATGAAATGAACACTCGCTCTTTGCAGGAATGTACCAACATTGTCAGAAGTTTCATGGCAAAGTGAATTTTAGAATAGAAAAGTAATTAATTACAGAGTAACTTCTAAGGGAATTTAATTCGCGGAGCATTTCTGCATCCCACCTTCCATGCTTTCTTATCACATAGGCAGTAATTCATTACGACTGGGGCAACACACTTCTGAGGAATTCTGATCAGAATTCTGATGGCACCGATGGGAGGTTCTCACTGGCCTCTGTGTTAGCCTTCCATCCAATACGCCTCAGTAAAGGCAACACATCCGTGGTCATTTGTCCAAAACAGCAAATTTTTTTTTTGTTTTGTTTTTGGCAAGAGACATGAAAGATTAAAGGAAGACATCCTCAGTTCATAAAGCAAACTATCATCTAACAACATCTGCTCTTAAAAACCAGCAAAAAATTAAGTTATTTTTTCTCCCCCCAGTCGTACGCACAATTCTCAAAGCAAGCTGCAACGGCATCTTCAGCCTATTTGCAGTTCTTCCAAATTTAATGTATACGTCTCTTTCTTTGTAGTTCACTGAGCTTGTGCCACGGGTTCTGTTCCTGGCCACCTAATGCAAAGGGCTTTCCTGATTAGCATCTGTTGATTATAATGATGTTAGCAAACAGATGCCTTTTCAAATGAAAAGGTTAATATTACATAGAAGTATTACAGAAAACAACCTTAAAATATAAACTGACTTTGTCCACAGACACAGTCTGTGAATAAAATTCAAAAAGGGATAAACTTAAGACAGTGTACTTCAGACAGTGTATAAGTATTCTGCAAAATGATTTAAGGTCATAATTAATCACAAGGTACAAAGGGTCACCAGTGAAATGAGGTATGTAAAAAGCGCAGGGACACGTGGTTGGTTGGACATAGTCCCATGAAAACAAAAACGTGATACTATGCTGTTTCTACCATAACAACCTTCAAATCGTTTTATATTGAGACCTGACAGTTCTGGAACAATCTCTCCTCAATCAAATGAAGGAAAAATGAACACAAGTAGAAAGAGAAGAACATAAATAGACCCTATAAAATATATATCGTGCCAGGGTGTTGTTTATCTGCGTTCCTGAGGAAGTCAACATGGTTTGTTAGTCTGTCTTTTCACATGCTTGTCTAGTAATTATATTGCACAGCTGTCCAAAATAGTTCGAAGGTTTTGAAAGCACCAAGTTGGAAGACCTTGTGGGTAGGCAAGGAAGTTGGATTAGCTCCCTAAACATAGCTCCTTTATCTGAGCTTGAAGATAAAGAGGCAAAATTGAACTTGGTGATCCTATCTGGTTGAGAGAGAAAACAAGAATAGGGTTTAAAAAAAAAAAAAAAAGAAAGAGAGCCAGACAGAAATGGTATTCTTCCTTACAGTTGAGACCAGAAAGGTTCACATAAAGCAAAACTTTACAAGCTATGGTGTAGTCAAGGACAATGGTGACAGTTTAGCTTCATGGATGCTTGTAAAACTTCATTAATCCCTGTAAAACCAGAACCAACCTAGCAGACAAATAACTAAAACAGTATTAAGGAAAGAGGACGGTTTCACTGACTTTGATGTAGAATTTCAGAAAATTTTAAAGTTCACTGGAGGAATATTACTATTCAGTATGATTAATTTAGCAAAAATAAGTCAATAAGGCAAAGCAGTCTTAACCACATGAATCTTTCAGGGTTTGCTTTTGTTCAAAGGAGGTATTCTCTCAAGATGTAGGTTTAAAATAAGATACCCAGACAATACAGAATCAATCTGCATAAACTCTTAAAGATTGCCTGTTTATGCATGTCTGCCTTTCAAAGCCTTGCATTTTGAAGAGTAAGGTGGCCAGGCTAGCCTTGCCATGTGAGTCAGAGCGACATCTAGTGGCAGCTCCGCTGAACAGTGCACGTTTGGTGCTCCATGTGCCGTAAACACCGAAGGATCGGTACCTAGCACGTGGCAGGCGCTGGAACACTACTGCAGAATCAGCTACTCCACCATGAATACTTTGGGCTAATATCCCAATTTCCCCGTTCCTACTGAACTTCCTCCTTCCTTTCCCGCCATTTTCCAGGCCTCCATTCTTCCTGTTTTCTTAGTCTGTAAGCTCCCCTCCCCGCCCCACCCCACCCCCAACTCTCACCCTCTTGTCTCATTCTCTAGGGACTCCTTGGTCAGTCTGTATTTTTCTCATCTGCTTTTTCTTTCACTGTACACATCTGATCAATCTCCACCCTGTGTCTTTTATAGAATCTGTTTTCTGTAGGACTGTTCTGAATATGGCTGTATTAAGTCATGGAACTACGCCAAATGAAACGACCATAATTCATGCAGCCGTGGGAAATTAACTTAATTCATCTCCAGTTGACTGACCATCTATCAAGTCAAACTGATAGATGATTATTTACCAAAAGCCATCATGTCACATCTTCTTCACCCTTATACAAACCCCTCTACCCAAACTCTATCTCCCTCATCCTGTAATAAACTTACTTCCCAGAAAACATGGAAATTATTGAATGTAAGTAACCCCAACTTCCCAACTCTGCATTTGAAGCAGACACTTAATTGGAAACGTTTCTCTTTCTCTCTCTCTCAAAGGAGGACATATATATCCCCCTTGTCGAGGGCTAGCCTTATTCTCGTGTCCCATTTTTATTGTTATCTGTCTTTAAAACTTGGGTTACGGCAATGATTATCTCTCTCTTGAACCCTCAAAATTTCCCCTCTGTATTCTGACTCCTTCCCTACAACCTATGAACATGCCCACCCCATCCAAACATCATCTTTATCTTTCTTTGACCTGTTTGAATCTATTCTCTTTTTATCAAAGAATAACTCAAAAGAATAATCTGTAGTATCTTTCTTCATTTCTTCGATATCCATTCACCACCCAACCAAAACTCCACTGGCTCCAGGGAATGGCAAGGGAACCCACCTACAGAAGCCTGGCTGACTAATCACAGCCAGCTGCTGAGCCAGGGCTGATGCTGTGTGGAGTCCTAATCAGTGCTGGTTGGCAGGCTGCTGTTTTATTATTTAACATAGCTGGAAGTTTCTTTACTTCTCGTACCAAATCAAAAATCACTGAATGAGAGAACATTTTCAACTAAGAAAAAAATCTACTCAATACTGAAAAGTATTAAAAAATGTGACCCTTATCCAAAACAAGCATATAAGCACCTGAAAGGTACATCTAGTTAAGTGATATGGCACAGCATTTTAAATAGCCCTGAAATGCTGAACTAATTATAGTAACCATGAGCAATGCTTTCTGAACAGCTCTGATTCTGAAATGAACATTCTTTGTATCTGATGATACCAATTCAGCCCTTTTTGTGGTCGATGCTATAAATGTTACGGAAATTATGTACTGCCCATGTTCATTACCTAAATTTCACATAATAATAGGTTTGTTAAATTAATTTTTCCCTAAAATAGATAAAACAATTATTCTTTATTAAGGATTAATCACTTGCCAAAATTAATTGTCTAAAACAACCTCATTTCAATTACACACTAGTCTTAGATCTGGTGTTTTCAACTTTTTGTTTCTTTAAATTTTACACTTTAAATTTTTAAGTAACAGAAACAATTTTGCAGGTAGTTGCCTGGTTTATAAGTGGTCTGCACTCTTTAAGTTCATTGGTTCCTTTCTGGACACTTCGTCCGTTTTGTTCCAGAGAATAATGCTATAAATAGTGGTTAAATTTGAGGATGTCATCAAAGGTCTATTTAACTCAATTAAGTAGTACTAATCAGTACCAGCTAAACCAGCCTTAAATCTAGGTCCCTGGAATGGAGGGGTGGGGAAAAGGAAGTTAAAGTTTTTAACACTCTTTCCAGGCACAGAATTCACCGTAATCAAATACCTGAAATGGGCAAATGTACCTTTGGCATAATTCCTACATCCTTTCTCAATACAAGCTTTTCTCCCATATCCTGCTGTTATTTCTACCAGTTTCATGGTCTTCACACCTCTCGCATCATGTCATACCATCTTGATCTGCCTTAACTTCCCCAAATGCCCCGTATTTCAAAATTTACTTCTTCCTTCTACCAACATCTGATCTCAGCAGGCAACAAGAATGCAATCCGATTCAAAGGAATAGGTGAAAAGATTGGTCTAAACCTTTTAAAAGATAATTTTACAAAATAATGATAACAACAGGGGAAGAGGAGCATTACAGTGTAGAAAACTAGTAGGCACTACTTTAATCAAGTGATCAAAGCTAACATCACTAGTAATGGGATAAATCGAAATTGAACACCACCCCAGAGGATACAAGGACACAGGAGCTCTTCTGTGACATTGCCAAAAACATACAACCTGAATCTCACAGTGAAAAAAACATCAGACAACCCCAAATTGAGGGATGTTCTACAAAATAACTGGTATGTAATCTTCAAAAGCATCAGAACCATAAAAGTAAAGATGGTGGAGCCATTCAGGCTAAATGAGACTGAACTTACTTGACAACTAAATGCAGTGCAAGATTTTGGATTAGAATTTCTCAACAAAAAACATTATTGGAAGAACCGGCAAAATCTGAAAAGGGCCTGGTTATTCAATAGTAGTGAGTGATGCAAGAATATCTATTTCTTGACTTAAAAGTTAAGTCTTCATATAGGAGAATGTCCTTTGTAAAAAAAAAAAAAAAAAAAAAAAAATCCACAAAAGCATTCAGGAGTAATGGAGTGTCTTGCATCCAAATGGACTGGGAAAGAAAAGCTTCTGAGTTATTCTTACAACTTTTCTGTAAGTTTGGAATTATTTCAAAATATAAACGAAAAATAAAGAAAATGTAAGGGTTTTTACACTTGCATTCCCTTTTGCATTCTGATGCAGCTTTATCTAACAATTAAAGCTGTTAATAGGTTTTGGAAATGTATTTCTTTCATTCATTCATTCATTCATTCATTCATTCATTCATTCTTCACTCAACAAACACAGAGTGCCTTACTCTGTCACAGGCACTATGAACACCACTGGAAAAAGTGGAAGAAAATCCCTGCTTTCATGGAGCTTATATTTGATGGGTGAGAAGCAAGTGGAGTGTATAGTATGTTAAATACTGGTAAGTGCCAAGGAGAAAAACAGAACAGGGAGAGGACTGAAGCTTTAGATAAGGGAGCCTGGGACAACATCACCGAGAACTTTTTTTTTTTTTTTTTTTAATTTTTTTTTCAACGTTTATTTATTTTTGGGACAGAGAGAGACAGAGCATGAACAGGGGAGGGGCAGAGAGAGAGGGAGACACAGAATCGGAAACAGGCTCCAGGCTCTGAGCCATCAGCCCAGAGCCTGACGCGGGGCTCGAACTCACGGACCACGAGATCGTGACCTGGCTGAAGTCGGACGCTTAACCGACTGCGCCACCCAGGCGCCCCAAGAACTTTTTTTTTTTGAACTCACGACCCTGAGATCAAGACCTAAGCTGAGATCAAGAGTCAGACACTTAATGGACTGAGCCACCCAGGTGCTCCGAAGTAACTTTTAAGAAAAACTGAAGAGATGTGTGGGTACCTGGGGGCGGGGGGTGGCAAGACGGTAGAGAGATTTCTTGAGGTAGGGAACAGGAAGGCTTGAGATGGGGACATGCCTGATGTGCCCCTGGAACAGTCAGAGCATGAACGAGGGAGGAACTGCTAGGAAAAAGTCAGAGAGGTGATGAGGAGCCCCTCGTCATCTACAGCCTTGTGGATCCCACAGAGGACTCTGCCATTTACTCTGAGCGAGGTGGGAGGCCACAGGAGGCTGCTGAGCACAGAAGCCACGTCATTTGTCTTAAGTTGTAGTAAGATCACTGAGGCTACTGCTGGAAAACGGAATAGAGGAGGACAGGGGCAGTGGATGAGGGTTAACGATCCAATCTCACTTCTCCACAACCGCCGGCCCCATGTGATAACATACAATGAAGCAGGATGAAAGATTATTATAGAGGGACCTTGCAACTTGCTCAGCCTGCAGGTGAAGAATCGACACTGCCTACGCCCCAGGAGCCTTCCCCACGTGCCTTCTCGGCTCGCATCTCCTACAGGTATAAACGCTCTCCTACTGTTATGGTATTAACTTACCTAGTTTTTATTAGTGTCAGCACCCAGCTCTGTGTCCCTAAACAACAACGTTTCCTGCGTATGGAGTTCTTACACATTGGAATAGGACTTTATGCATCGTCTCTACCTCACTTCTCTCTCAAAACTAGGCTGGTGCGATTCTTCCCTGTTTAGTGTAGCTTTGGTCCGTTACTTTTCTTTGCTGTACCGTATTCCACTGTGTGACTGCGCCACGACTCATTTATCCATTCTCCCGCACACGGGCATCTGTTTCCAGTTGCTTGTTATCTCAAGCAACACTCCTCTGAACATCCCTACGCGTGTCTCCATGGGAAACAGGCACACATCTGAGGGTTTCTATCCAGGAGTTGAATTACTAAGTCAGAGGGTCTGCACGTCCTCGAGACAAGCTGTTCTAGGTGTACCACTGTTCATTTCGCCAGTAGCTCCAACCTTGGATATTGTCATGACTTCGAATTGTTGCCAACACGGTGTGTGTGTGTAGACACTGTCTTACGGTGATTTTTATTTGTCATCTCTCTGATTGCTGAGGATTGGTTTTTTTTGTTTGTTTGTTTGTTTTTTACATTTGTCATTCTTTCATTTCTTCTCATACCTAAGATCTTTCATCAGGAAGTGTGGCACTGAGCACATCCACATTTTGCAAACCACCCCCCCCACCCATTTCCAGAGCTCCTTTCATTTTGCAAAACTGGAACTCTGTACCCATTAAACAGTAACTGCCCCCCCGCCCCTGGCCCCAGCCACTGGCAACCACCATTTGACTTCTTATCTTTAGGAGTCTGACTACCCTAGGTACTTCACATAAGTGGGATGGGCTCCTACAGTGCCCGTCCTCGGAGGCCAGGGCTGTGTTGCACTCCCTGCAACACAGCAGGTGACCACCTGCAAAACACAAAGCAGGTGACCACCTGCAAAAACCAAAGAAGGGCATCAGTCAGGTACTGAAGGACTAGACTTTGGTCGCTGATAAGGCTGCCATCGCACTAGGTGCACCTCCCCAAATGGAGCCCCTCCCACTGCCTAGGTGCTCAACCAATATTGCTTGACCGATTGGATGAATGAACGGTGGAGGACAGCTGGCTGAGGCCAGACTCCGCTCCCGTTCAGGCAAGCCCGTTTACTTCACCCTTGCTTTAAGTTGTTACTGAATCCCAAATGTCAAGTTTAAAGCTTAGGAGCTGACAGAACATCTTCCCTGGCTCCTGAAAATTCAGTCAGTCAAGGAACCCCAGTTTATGATTTCTCAAATCCCTGGGATCCTCTGACAGTCAGCTGCAGCACCCGTATGCACAATGAGGGGTGTGTCCCAGTTACCTAAATGGCTGGGCCCAAATAAGACCACAGCCAACCTCCCGTGACTGTAATCCGAGACCTAATGATCTTTCTCGGCTTTATCCTCAGCCACTTAGACATACAAAGTGATATACTAATACAAGGCACACCGTACTCTGCCTGAGAAGCAGTTAGCATTAGCTATCTAGAAAGAAATAGCAGTTAACTTAAAGACGTAATTTTTTCAAAGACAGGTGAGTGTATTTCAAGGAATACAATATCTAAGCATTTTAAGAAATGTATTAAATATTTATTTTATTGTTAAGGCCAAAATGTCTTGAATTTTGGTTCCTTAATCCAGGAATCTTTGTTTGACTGAACTCCTGATACTAATCCCAACCTGGTATCTCATAAGAAATTACAATGGTAGGGCAATTTCTTTAAGTCAAAATAATAGGTTTTTGTCAATATACCTGGTGATTGCAAAGGAATAAAGCATTCTACTTTAAATAATATGAAATGAAAAAAAATTTAATGTTATTAAAATTAATTTTTTGGCGTGCCTGGGTGGCTCAGTCGGCTGAGTGTCTGACTTCAGGTCAGGTCATGATCTCACAGTTTCATGAGTTTGAGCCCTGCGTTGGGCTCTGTGCTGACAGCTCGGAGCCTGGAGCCTGATTCAGATTCTGTGTCTCCCTCTCTGTTCCTCCCCCCGCTTGCATTCTGTCTCTTTCTCTCTCTCAAAAGTAAATAAAGATTAAAAAAAATTTTTTTAATTAATTTTTGATTCCTAGAGGGAAAAAAATAATCATTTATTCTCAGGCTACATTGCTGATCATCTGTTCTCAAAATCTTTCATGTCAACAGAAAATACTAAAATAAAATCATAAACAATGATTTTACTATATATGTTTTTGTAATTGCCAACTCTGAGACTCCTATGTAATGATTTGATCAAGCTAACACACCATTTTCCAGAAACAAGATTTTTAGAGAAAGGAAGATAATGTCAAAATTATCTTTTTTATCTGACTTATGTATAATCAATGATCTACCCTCTACAGATGGCTACGAAAGCATCCAAAAAAATGTTTCTATGTGACAGAGTGCATCAAGCGCCACAAAATGGACTGTTTTCCATACTATTAATAAGACTATTAACAGACTTCCTCTCAAACTCTTCTTTTCAATCTTAAGTCCCTTCAAGACTCATTAAGCAATTCCAGAAAATAAGCAGGATATGTGAATGGTTAACACTGACCTCGCACATGTGGCAATGCAAATTATGCATGGCAAGGTAGAGATGTTAACACTGTATTTAAAATGTAAATCTCCTAATCTTCCAAAATCACTCACTCACTGTTCCAGAAACATTTCTAGAACTAACCACAGCTTTCAGGATTGGAGCCAAGTATTTTATAGTGAATTTTAATGTTGGCTTATAGATCTGATATCTGTCATTTACTTACTTTATGACATAAAGACAGACTTATCAGAACAGAAAATATTTTAACAACTTATGAAAGCAAAAAAAAAATGCTATTTCTAAGTGTAATTACTCAATTATGAAATCAAGTATCAAATTTTCCTACTGAATAAAAAATTATCTTTCTAGTCTTCATTAAATACTGCCTACTAGCTACAGAGAATTATATGAATTACTTTAATAAAAAATGATCCAACTTAAAGTTTATTGTTGTTGATTATCAATAATACCAATCATTTAATTTCTAAATCACCATTTTACTCTACTGAAGCTCCTATAAGTTTTAAATAATAAATAAACAGCCTATCCATGATGATTTTGTTTCTGGAGATTCTAATCATTTCTAATAATTGCACCAACTAAATTATTTAAAGTTTATACTCCCAGAATAAATCCCCAGTTACTTTTCATACTGGTAAGCTGTATTTCAGGGAATTCTGCTATCTTAAAACTGAGTGTCACAAATTTCATAAATTTTTTTCAAGGAGGGAAAAGCTAGCGCATTCCTGTGAATTACTTGAAAGTTCACCTTTATTATTTAACTTAAGACGAGGTCAGAGACCACCAGGAACAAAATATTCTGGCAGTCCCCTCAGAGGTATGTGTCTTCAATCCCATTGGCTAAAAGCATGCCAATTAACAAGAGAAATTTTACAACAGATTTAGAACAAGAAAGAATTCATAGAACAGATGTCCATACCAAAATTCTTCATAGGACACTCAAATTTAAATGAAAACAATTATGGTAATATCAAAAAAGTTTAGTAAACCAATTTAGAAGGTTTCTAGACAAGTTAGGCCCTCTAAGTGCACACAGATTTTTAAAGTAAGTATATCCAAGAATACAACAATATTCTGAATAGTGTCTGGAGTAGAGATCAAAGGAATGTGACAGCTTATCTCCTTAATAATTCTAGAATTTACCTATCATCTCTCCTTTCAGGTTTAAAATTAAATTCCCTTTCAGCATATCTCCTCTTAGACACAAATAGGACTTGTGTTTTAATGTCAGTGGATCTGGAAGCACACAGCCTCCACTAACTTTCATTTCATCCACCTCCTGGCACAACAGTAAGACTGAGGCATCCCCTGCCCCTCGCCCACCCACCCCACCCCCTTACCCCCTCACCCCAGCCACTGGCTCCACAGCACAATCAGGAGAGCTTTCACCCTGAACTCTTATTTCACCGCAGATGGCTTGGAAGGATGGTTACAAAACTGTGCATGACGCACCAGCTTACAATCCTATATTTTGGTAAAAAACCCAACCTTTACCAAATGAAAACCGTAAGTCACTACCTAAAATGGTCTCTATTTGCAAAATTGTGAACTCAAAATTTCCACCACCAATGGTTAATTCCTTTCTTAATGTGCTGTCATCATCAAGCAATATTCAGAAGATAAAATTGGAAGGGAGGAAATTAGTCAAAATGCAAATAGTGAATCCTCCTGAGAGACAAGCACTGCTAAACGTTTAAAGTAAGCCCTTATATGTGCTGCAAAGCAAAGGTATAACTATCTAACATTTCTCCCTGGCCCTCGTTCAAGGGCAATATGAGTTCAACAATGTATAGGAGACCATAATTCCCCACACACTGAGTTTACTCAGTCAGATAAGCGTGCTTGTGCATGTTGAGAGAAAAAATGATTGGCTGTGGTTTTAAGAAAACCTTTTACTAAAATTTATGCCAACTTAGAATAGAATTACATGTTCACGTTAACATTTTAAATATAAATCATTAAATCCTGAGTACTGACCTCCAGAAAACAAGATTAGTTTAAAAATACACTGTAACAAAGAACTGTAATGAAAGAAAAACACCAAAAAAGTCTATATTTAACTGGCTGCTCAGTCATTAGAAAGGTGCCCCATTACCACCATATGTTACTCAAATATGTTATCACACCTACAATTTCATCATATGTCTCCCAAGAAATTAATTAGTTCTAACTTTTTCAACTTTGACAAAAACGTCTGCATCAGTCAGATTACCAGCTACTGCAAACATTTCAAAATTCAAAGCTTTCTTCAGCTTATATTTAACCTTTTAATTACTATTAATGATTTAGCAACATTTAGAACAGCATTCATTAGACAGATGTCTAATTCTACAATTTTGAATAATGTAAAGTCATTTATACATATATTTACTTTTGGTGCACATTTGCTCAGTAATTTTTAAAAATAAAATTAATCGAAGGTCCAAAACCATATACTGATACTTCATTTCACAGCTGCATTTAGCGTAAAGAAGAAAATACTTAAAATTTTCACTTTCTGTAAATATTTAGAAACTCACAAGAAGTTGAGATCATATAATTTACAATAAATAAATTCTACAATTAACACTGCTCCAAATTACAAGAAAGATATCTGAAAGAACATGTTCATTTGAAAGGGACTTTACAAGCTACCATCAGTAAAAAAGAAAGAAAGAGCAGAGAAAGTGACAAAGCAGAGGAATTTTCATAAATACTCTCTCTACCAAACTTTTTTTAACGGGGGAAAAGAAAACAGTCCTGTTTGATTCAAAATCACCAGCGGAGGCGATCCTCAACCATGTAAACCAGCTTCCATCTCCACTCGTTTATTTAAACTCCCTGTAAAGGTTACCACACTTTCTAAGTATTCATTCGGTAAACATGTGTTGAGCGGTGAGGGAAACAGACAAACTCCTGCTCTCACAGAGCTTACATTCTAATGGGAATGAAAGGGAAAATAGACATAGTAAATGAGTGGCAGAAGTAAGTCTGAGTGAGTAAATAGTATTTTAGTAGTGCCAAGTGCTAATGTCTCCTTGACTCCCTGGTTAACCAAACAAAAATCCAACAAATCACAAGCAACAAAAGCTTGCAGTGGCTTCAGGAAAGCCGTGTGTAACACGAGTGAGTCCTTCAGTGAACCAAACAACAACATAAGGGATCATCTACAACTCGTCTCTATCCAGTAAGGAATGAGATTTCCGTTCTGAAGTTACCACTTAGGTTGAAGAAGGGGTTCAGGTTGATCAGAATGAACCTGCTGGGCACCGCCAGGAACACCTGCTGGGGGCTCTCGCTCCTTTCTTGGTAGAGGACCACCCCACCCCCCACCCCCTTGCTTTTGCCTCCTGCTAAGGAAAACGGCACCTGCGCACTGCACAGTTTTTGAGCTGAAAAAAACAAAAAACAAAAACCTTAGAAATATCAAGTGTCCCAGGAAGCTTTCTTTGCCCTCCTCAAGGAGATTTAAGCATTTCCACCTCTTTACTCCTATCATGCATAAAAAGCAGGAACTGATGTTCTTATTTGTTTGTGTTCCCAGAACCTGTCTTAAGTCTGGCACAGGAGTCTGACTGGACTTTTCACTAATACAAGCACAGTTTTAGAAAGATTATTCTGGTAACAATAAAGCCAAGATTCAAAGTTTGAGGTAACTTGGATTACGTATATTATGTAGACATGCGCTGCTCTCAGCTCAGGTGGAGGGAGTGTGCCCATTCACATTCGATGAATGTTTATCAAGGTCTTGCCACGTATAAGGTTAAATAAGAGGACACAAAAATGTAAGAGACTGACATGGTCCACACCATCATATAGGGTTTCTCCAGGGAGAAAGACCCATAATAAGAAAGAAAATAAATAATAATTTTAGACTGCAGTAAGTTTTATAATGGAAATTTACAGAGTACATTGAAACTCTTGTCACTTCATCAGAAACTCGAAGTTGAGACTACTGTATACAGGAAGCATCCTCAGGAAAAGACAAGACCTTAGGTGGATATATTGCAGGAATACAGGTAAAGAGATTAGAAATTTAATTCAAATCAATTAGCTTTTAAGGAGTATTACAATGTCTCATGCACCATGATGCAAGCATGAATAAAACCCCACGTTAGCCCCTGACGACCTGAAATTCTAATGAGGGAGAGGCACATAAGTAGATCACCTTGACTGGACAACATGTGAGGTTTGTGGAATCACAGAAAGAGCACCTCACTGACCTGAAAGTAGTTAGGAAGTTTTCCAAACGGAAAAAACAAAACAAAACAAAATTGAATAAACAATAATAACAAAATGCAAATAACTTACATATTTTAAAGGAAGAATTAACAGGACAAGATAATGGAAAGGAGACTGAGGCAAGAGGAAGATAAGAATATTTCCAGGCTAGTGATTTGAAGAAGCCGCCTAGTGATACCAGTAAAGGAAAACTGAAGGGGAATCGGTATTAAAAAGAAGGCAGGCTCAGTTCTGAAGATCCCAACTGATGAATACACTAGGATATCCACAGGAACTTTTAAAATATTCAACTAGGACATAATAGACAGGTTCTTTCATTCACGAGTAACAAATATCTGCGATTCACTCTAACACACAGATAATGTATCAGACGGCCAAGGGAGAAGAGCAAAGTGCCTGCAGAGAGGTCAAAAGAGGCCCACCAACAGAGTTAAGGATGGGATACGGTAACATTCTGAGGGTCTCAACAGAAAACGTGTCAGTGAAAGAGCGCTCCGATGCAGGGATGAACCATGCAGGGATGAACCAAGAATGTCAAATGTCAAGGAAGCCAAGAGAGGGGTGTGTCCGATAAGGAGTGGGCAGTAATCGGTATTACATGATACAAACACTCTTAAGAAGGCAAAAGAGTCAAGGCCACTGAATATGGTTAAACAGAGGTAATTACTGTAGAGTTTGATCATGTGTTAAGTCCTAGTTAATCACAATTAATCACAATTAGTTGTGCACAGGACTACTGTGCACAGGACTATGCACAATTAGTTGTGCATAGGAGCATAAGAAATAATACATTAACCATATTCTTGTAACATCAATTTATTAATTTATAAGCATATCTAATATTTATTAGAAGAAATGAACATATAAGCAAATTTTAAAAATTATATAAAGGAGGGGCGCCTGGGTAGCACAGTCGGTTAAGTGTCTGACTCTTGATTTCATGATTTCAGTTACGATCTCACAGTTTGTGGGTTCAAGCTCCATGTCGGCCTCTGCATTGACAGCACGGAGCCTGCTTAGGGGTCTCACTCTTTTCCAATCTCTCTGCTCCTCTCCGACTTCCCTCTTTGTCTCTCTATCTCTTTCTCTCTCTCTCTCTCTCTCTAATAAACTATTTAAAAACTGTGTAAAAGAGTAACAGTAACAATTTCCAGTAATAGATAACTTTTGAAACAATTTGTTTTCAGAAGAAAAAAATTTCCAAGTTAAAAAATACTAATGTTTTTTAAAAAAAGAATTATTGCCAGGGCGCCTGGGTGGCTCAGTCGGTTCTGTGTCCAACTTCAGCTCAGGTCATGATCTCACAGTCCGTGAGTTTGGGCCCTGCATCGGGTTCTAGCTCGGAGCCTGGAGCCTGCTTCGGATTCTGTGTCTCCCTCTCTCTCTGCTCCTCCCCTGCTCATGTTCTGTCTCTGTCTCAAAAATAAATAAAAACATTTAAAAAAAAATTTTTTAAAAAAGAATTCTTGCCATTTAGAAACATATTAATGAAATAATGTGATGTTTGAGATTTGCTTCCAAATAATCCGCAAGGTAAAGGAACAGGTGGATATATAGTAAGATTGGCCAGGGGCTGAAAATTTTTGAAGCTGGTAATGATTACATGGGTGTTGACTATACTGTTCTCTCTACTTTTGTGCATGTTTGAAATTTCCTAATAAAACATTTTATTACCTCAAACAAAAATATTTGTGTTTATCTGAACTCCAAAGAAAATAATGCTTACAAGGATCTAAAATTAACCTCAAACTGCCAAAAAGAATGAAAACAGTAGAATTTCTACAAACTGGACTTCTAAAACATATAAACAGAGAAAAGAAAAAATCAGCACAAATTCTAGAAGCTAGCTTTGGTTTCATGAAAATTTTAAATTATAAAATGCCATAGACTAGGGGTGCCAGGGTGGCTCAGTCGGTTAAGCGTCCAACTTTGGCTCAGGTCATGATCTTACAGTTCCTGAGTTCAAGCCCTGCGATGGGCTCTGTACTGACAGCTCAGAGCCTGGAGCCTGCTTCAGATTCTGTGTCTCCCTCTTTCTCTGCTCCTCTCCCACTCATGCTCTCTCAAAAATAAATAAATGTTAAAAAAAAAATTTAAATGCCATAGACTTAAAAAATCTTAAAAATTTGCAATCAAATCATGAAATATAAATGTTACGTTTTCTCAAGATGGTGAGATACACACATACATATCTCATAATCAACACCGTAGGGTAACTGAATTACTCAAGCAAAAGGTCTCTGACAGTCTTATACAGCAACAGCGGTAGGGGCTTAGACATGCTACGTTGGCTGGAAGCTTTAATTCTGATATAGTCTTCCCTCCTTCTTCCTCTCCTCATTTCCATTACAACAGGTCTTTTCACCTGAATAATTCCAATTCATTCTTCAGGTCTCTGTATTACTTATTCCAGGAGTCTGATCCCACACAACAGGAGAAAATGCCATGCCATATCCTCCCACAGAACCCTTGCCTATCTCTGTCACGTAAACCATTCAATTTAGCACCACGAGGAAAGGGCCATGTCTTCCAAAAATTTTATTGAGATATATTTCATATTTTAAAGTGGACAATGTGTGGGCTTCAGGTTATTCACAAGTCTGTGCAACTGTCAACACTAACTCCAGAACTTCTCATCATCCCAGAAAGAAATGCTGAACCCACTGGTGCTCCCTCCCCTCTTCCCTCCTCCTCTGGGCTCCTGGAAACTGCTGCACTGCTTTCTGCCTATGGATTTGCCTATTCTGGATGTTTCATAGGAATGGAATCATACAGTATGTGACCTCTGTGTCTGACTTTTTTCACTGAGCATAAAGTTTTCAAGGTTCATCCGTTCTGGAACATGGATCACTTCACTCCTTTTCTGGAGGAGTGTAATATTCCAGTTTATGGATTACACCATCTTTGATGTACATTTATGTTACTTTCACTTTTGGACTATTATGAAGAATGCTACTATGAACGTTCATACCCAAGTTTTCCGGAAACACAGGGTTTCAATTCTCCTGGGAGCATACTCTCAATTCTCTGGATGTGGAACTTCTGGGTCATGTGGTCAACTCTATGTTTGAGGTTTTTAGGAACTGCCAAACTGGTTTCCGATTCCACTGGTTTCGATTCCACCAGCCTGTCTGAGGGTTCTAACGTCTTGGTAACCTCACCAACACTTCTTATGATGTGTCCTTTTGATTACAGCCATCCCAAAGGGTATGAAGTGATAGCTCATGTGACTGTGATTTCCATTTCTCCAATGGCTAATGATGTTGAGCATCTTTTCGGGTATTATTGGCCATTTGTGTATCTTCTCTGGAGAAATGTCAATTCAGATCCTTTGCCCATTTTTTTAGTTGCCTTTTATTGTGGTCTTTCATTATTGTGCTTGAAATATTCTGCGTACCAGACCTTTATTAGATATATAATTTACAAGTTATTCTCTTGCTCTGTGGGTCTTTTCACTTTCTCAATAGTGTCCTTTGACCCATAAAAGTTTTTAATTTTGATGAAGTCCCATTTATCAGCTTTCCATTGGTTGCTTGTGCTTTTGATGTCAAATCTTTATCATCCAATTGAAGGTTGCAAAGATTTACCCATTTTCTCCTAAGAGATTTATAGTTTTAACTCTTATGTTTAGGTCCATTTTGAGTTACTTTTTCATATACAGTGTGAGGTAGGGATTCACATTCATTCTGTTGCCCATGGAAAGCCAGGTGTCCCAGTACCATTTGTTGAAGACTATTCTTCCCCACTGAGCGGTCTTGCCAACCTTGTCAAAAACAATTGACCACAGATGTATAGGTTTATTTCTGACTCTCAATTTTCTTCCACTGCCATCAGTCTATCTTCCATATCTTTTTTTCACTGCATGAAATGTGGGAAGCACTCAATGAAGATTTTTATAGTTAAATACACCTGTCAATAATGCAAGGATGAAAGTTTTGAGCCAAGCGACACCTCAGAGAACATTGTCCTCTACCCTTATTTAAAAAGCAAGAAACTGAGACCCAGAAGTTAATTAACTCAAAGGCAAAGAACAAGAAACTGAGGCAGGACTAGAACTCTGCTCTCCTAACTTCTGGTACAGGGTTCTCTCCACAATGTCATGTGGCTTCCCAAGTAAACCAAATTGCTTTCACATCTGCCAAGGTGCCTGAGAAAACTGCATGTTCACGAGAGACAAGCACATACAAGAATACCCAATCAGAGGGGAGCCTTTCTTAAGTGTTAAGTCACCAAAAAGCCTTCCAACCAAAATGGTCCAGAAAATCATATACCACTGAGTACATTTTCCTCCAGCCAGGTGTCCTCTCAGTGCATTTTCAGCTCACGAACACAGTAACCCATACAGTCAGCCCCTCGATTATTCTACACAGAAGAAAACCATTTGTGTGACAGTGAAAGTGATCAAGCATCAGGTCCCTAGCTCCACGACCCTCCTCTCTTCTCCATTTACTGCCACCACTGTGACCCCTCAACGCACTCCCAAGTGCTGTGAAGAATGCAGAAATCGACAACGAACAGTAATCTGACTTTGCTTTACAACCCAGAAATGTTATCTGCCTGCTTCCAAAAACCAGAGAAACTTAAGAGTGGAGACCAGAAAAATAAAGGGAACCAAATGAACACCTATAAGACAAACTTTCTAAAAGATATACGGAGAGAAAACAAAGATACGTGACTATGCAGGACTTACAGGAAACGGGAAGAGGCTAAGCGTTCAAGCGTAGTTAGTACAGTTACGTGCCCATGTGAGGGACCAGCTGTCAGTACAGATGCTCCGTACGAAACACACAGAAGTCGACTAGACGGCCTCTTGTAGTCGAGGATGTATTCCAGCTCCAGTGAAACTACACCCTCTTCTCTGAATCCCTCCATGAGCCCCCAAGCACACCCAGCTGCTCCTTCCAGAGCCCTGTCCACTCCTCCCGCACACCTGCATTACTGTATAAGGACAGTGCATTCTACTAGGACCTCTCTCGCTTGTCTCCCTCCTAAACTACCATCTCACGGCGGGGGGGGCAGGGGGGGGGGAGGTGCGCAAACCACATGTTTTCAGTGTTGTGTTCAGGGGAGAATCTAGCGTTGCCCCAGCACACAGAAAGCACTTTATAGCTCTCTGTTGAATGAACATTTTCAAACTGTCTGTAACACCGAACACACCTGTTCAAAAGGGTCAATAAGAAGAAACTGATCAGTTCTTGCTGAGATTGTTTCCAAATGTTAGAGTTCACACGTAACTCATCCACAGTTCCCTACTCTAAGTACAAGCTTCAGAGTTGGCCAATCTGCTAAAAGCCAAACCAACCTAACTGACTGTGATTAGGACCGGCGTTGCAGCTGTTGGCTACCTCTGCTAATAAGGCATTCCTATATTCCCAGCCTGAAGCCCAGCAGAGGGTCCCAGTAAGACTGATCAACCACAAGCAGTGGGGTCTATGTGGTGATTAATAAGGGAGCGGGGGAACCATCTCTCCAGAAGCAGATGGAGGAATTCTTAAGGGCAAGACACCGAACATTCACGAAAAAGGTGTGTGCGTAAAACAAAAGAATAAAATGTGAAATACTGGTCTTGGAGTAAAGGTAAAAGCTCTAGAGGCTAAAAGTCCCGACTTGAAGATGTGCCTCCACTGTGACCTCTTTAGAAAGGTCACTTCCATCCCTCTCTGCCTCTCTCAGTTCCTCTTTTGTAAAATGTGAATAAGAATGCTGATCTCACTGTACGGATCAAATGATAGCTATCCTGGGGATTGAGGGCCCAGTACAGATGCCCAGACACCAGCGTGTAACAGGCCCCCTTAAATCCTTCCTACCTCGCAACAGGCTGTGATTTAGGGAGCAGAGTCAAAACACTCTCTTCCTTAAAAATACTTCCCCCAACAGATGTCAGTGTTTGAGCTTTAACCATAAGGAAATTCTGTTGGGATTTTCAAGAACCTCAATTAAATGTAAAATAATCTGCCATTAATTGTGTCTTTTCATCTTTCAAAGATAACCTGTCAAGGCCCAAAAGTACTAGGATCCCCTCTAATCGTGATAAAACAGAGCAAAACCTATGCAGGGTGATCCTAAATGAGGAGGTTGAAGGAATAAGAAAAAGAGCAGTAGAAGAGACCCAGAGACAGAGTTTTTTCTAACATTTATCATCTTACAGTCAGTCTCATCTAATCGCATACCACCACATACATTCATAGCAAACGCATAAATTCATCAGGAACCCAGCAAGACCAATTTGAGATTATTTTTGTTGCAAAACAGAAACACTTTCCAGAGTAAAGGCCCACAGATTTTCCCCTTTTTAATGGTTCCACTCTTACAAGGCTCTATTCCTTTCCTGATGTCAATTCATTGCCCTTTTCCTTTTGTTTGTATCACTGCTGCAATACTGACTATGTTATATAAAATCACAGCCCAGAGTTATATGATATATAATAATAAAGTTGATCTTGAGCACAGATCATCTTTCTTCTGCATGAAAACGTCTGTCACTTGATAATTATTTTACGTGAGGATTAATACCACCTCCCTGTAAGTTTTCTTACTTTCTCTCAAGTTTGATTTGTGGCTCCAGAAGCATATTTGTCTGCTAATTATAATTAAAATAGTATTTATTATTAAGAGTTGAAATGTTTATTATTCAAACAAAAAAGAAAAAACCCAAACTACATTTTAATGAAGTACTCTTTGCCACTATCATCAAAGAAATGATGTACTCTGGGATCAACCATTTGCCATTTCCCCAAACTGTCAACTGTGTGCTGAGTCACTGTGTGAATTCTGATAAAATCTTAGTACAAGTGGCAATGATAGCTATGCCACACAAATTATTAGAAAGATTTACGTACAGAAAAAACCATTACATTATCTCTATTGTCCTCACCAAGACAAGGTAGTGTCCAAACTTATACTTCATGTTTTATTCCTGCTATTAAGGGGCAACCACTACCACTTTCTTCCAAGTTCCAGCCCAAATTCTCAGTCACTCACCCGCCCGCCATCTTATGAATCCTGTGCTTCCTCTCCGCCCGTGGGCTCCACCAAAGAGGACTCTATAAAGTAAATGTGGAGACAATTATTGCCAAAAGGGAAAGAATTAGAGATCCTTAATAGTTCTAGAAAGGCTCATAAATTAAGTCCTTGATTCATGAAGTTAGAGAGGAAAAAGTCTAAATCCAAAAGCTAGTGAGTAAGAAAAGACTATATTCCCATTTTAAAATATCAAAATAAGTCTTAACGTTTGAAATACAACTTTTCAAAATCCAGCAAAATAAATTTAGTATTATTTGTGAGAAAGATCTAAATGGCACTTCTGTTTTCCCGGGCTCAGAGAAAAACTCAAAGTCAGAGAAAAGACAATGAAGAATTGAATAAAAACAAATTAAGAAGTACATTTTAAAGGGCACAAACATAGACAGAATATTAAAGTGCTCTTGTCTTTCGGTGGCAAGGCTAGGCCCCATGTCTACACCGGACATTCACATCTACCTTCTCCTCCCCTGAGGGTAGAGGGAGGCAGCATTTCTGCCAGCACGCCTGAAATCGTGCCCTTCTTCCCGCGTCCCCTTCTTAATTAATATTATTACTCGCCATCAGTGAAGAGCAAAGTCACCACGTCATTTGGCATTTTCCTCCATCACCCCATATGTAAAATACATGCCAAGTCAAAGTAATGACAACGATGATGATGATGGGTTAAATAAACAGAACCCTTGTTATGTCACAGGCACAGTGCTCCATGTGCGTCAACCACTGTGTAAGACAGTGCTATGGACTGAATGTTTAAGCCCCCCAACCACCCCACCACCAAGTTCATACGTGGAAGCCCCAACTCCCCACGTGACGGTGTTTGGAGATGGGGCCTTTGAAAATTTTTTTTTTTTTTTCCAACGTTTTTATTTATTTTTGGGACAGAGAGAGACAGAGCATGAACGGGGGAGGGGCAGAGAGAGAGGGAGACACAGAATCGGAAACAGGCTCCAGGCTCTGAGCCATCAGCCCAGAGCCCGACGCGGGGCTCGAACTCAGGACCGCGAGATCGTGACCTGGCTGAAGTCGGATGCTTAACCGACTGCGCCACCCAGGCGCCCCTGGAGATGGGGCCTTTGGTAGGTGATTATGTTCACATGAGACAGTAAGGGTGGGATCCTCGTGATGAGATGAGTGCCCTTATAAAGGGACAGACCAGAGGGCTTGTTCAGTCTCTCTCCACCACGTGAGGGTGCAATGAGAAGGTGCTGTCCACAAGCCAGGAAGAGAGTCTTTGGCAAACGCGACCGCGCCGGCACCATGATCTCAGACTTCCCACTCTTCACAGCCGTGAGAAATAACTCTCTGCTGTTTATGCTGCTCTGTCCCTGGTGTTGTTACGGCAGCCCAAGCTAATTCCCCATTTTACAGCTGTCACAATTATGGCTCAGACGGGCTTAAATAACCTCTACAGTGGACCCAGGTTACAGTGGCAGAGCCACGATTTAAGCCTGGTTTTTAACCACTGCTATTCCACTGACGTCTCTACGTTACTAAGTGCCTCATATGTATCTCCAACTGTGCTAAGTGAAAGAGATCAAAATAAGAGATCCCCTTCAGGAATTCACACGTCCAATCATATGTTATTGATAAACATATGGATTGCCAGGGTTTCCTTGAGGTTTGATACCCAATAAGTATTTACCGAAACAAACAGAAAAGCCATCAAACAATTAATACAATGTGGTGTTACATGACTGGATCATATAAAGTAACACGGTTTTCCAGGAGAAAGCAATTAACTCTGGGGGTGATTAAGACAACTACTAAAAGATAGGTACCGAGTATGGAAAAAGCTATAAAAGAAATAAATGAAATGCAGTCAGAACAGGGCACAATGAATTACATTTGGAGGGAATCTATCAGGGATTGCTAAAAAGTAACCTATAAGCTGTCTCTTCAGAGATGAATGGACTTTCACTGCCGGAATGACACATGAGTCCAGGCTGAATGGACTTGATGGACAAAAACGTGGAGTCCAAAAATGTGACTGCCTGGTCCTTTTCTGATCCCAAACTCAACACTGTAGTTTACAGTATAAAATATCTTAACAGGTGCCTCTCTGTCTCATCTCTTTCTTTTTCAAACCACCCTACACAAAGCATAAAAGTAATCATCCTAAAACACAGATCACATTGATTCCCTGTTCAGAAACATTCCATAGTCCTGCTCTGCCCACAAGATACTATTTAAATTCCTGAGACTAGAATGTTAGGCCTCTCACAATCTGTCCCTGTTTTTCCTCCTCTTCCCGATTCACCTTGAGTCATGATTCCTCTATACTGAAGCTGCACCAGATTACGTGCTGCTCCTCCACAGGGCCTGTGAGAACGTGTCCATCTGGACTCTGGCCCCGCTTCAAGACCCATGTCAAAGACCTCCTTTGGAAATAAACTTTGCCTCGGGCCTCTCTTAGTATGCCTGTCCTATGGTAGCGACATGCCTGTATGTCCACCTCCATTAAGACTACGTCAGCTGTTTCAGGGATGACCCTGACCCTAAGGGCAAAGACATTAAAAAAAAAAAAAAAAGTTACAACAAATCTTTGAGTGCCTGTGTCTAGGTACTGTGAGCTGATCATGACGACCCAACATGAGAAGAGCAGTAAGAGACCAATCTGCAGAGCATCCAGAGAGAATTCCCTAACTCGGCCTGTGGAGAAGATGACAAATGGACTCTTAAAGATGAATATGAAGATGATGTAAGCAAAACAGGCACAAGTATGACACAGTGCCATGTGCGAGAAGAACCACAAGAAATTCAGTGTTGCCGGAATGTGAAATATGGAGCCAGAAATGGCAAAGTAAAAACCTGAACAGACAAAGGGCTTCCTATAGTGTGTTAAGGGCCATTATGCTGGGCCAGTGGTTTATAACTACAAAGTGTAAGTTTGTGCTGTGTCAAAACTAGCTTTAAGTTATACTAGAAACATTTTAAAAACTAATTAAATAGGTAGTACCTTTACATGCCACAATCATAAACCACACTCCCGTCTGTCATCTGCCCAGTTCATACCCTGCTTTCTGGGGTAAAGTGTTAGTTTCTTATTTTTTACCTTCCAGACTTCCTTTATGCCAATTTAAGCAAATACAATGACACAATCTTATTTCCTCTCCTTCCCACAGAAAGTAATATATTATCTAATATGTTCTGTACCTGGCTCTTTTCCCCTTTAATTGTAGTAATTTTTCCATGATTTTCCATATAAATATTATTCTTCCTATTTTTCAAATGTGTAAATTCATTGTATTGGTCTATCATAATTTACTCACTCAATCTACTATTAATAGACATTTGAGATTTTTCCCACTTTGTTGCAATAGGTTGTTTTGGTTCACACATATAAAGAAAATCAGGCCTCATGCAGAGTGGAGTAGAACAAGGGAGAAAAGGTTAATAAACTTTTCAGATGAGTGTGGATAATCTCCAAATCTTTTACTATCACATACAATATTCATATGAATGATCCTGTACATACATTTTCATGAAACATGCAAATACACCTGAAAGACATTCCCAGAAGCAGAAATACACATTTGTAATTTTCATATATATTATCAAACTATCCCAGAGGGATGGAACTAGTGTAGACTGAACAATGACAGTACCTGGTTTCCTAGAGAAAGGACAGGATCCTAGGCAACTCTACCCTTTAAAACCTAATCAACGATGAATAATCCAGAACAAGAATGAGATAAGCCATCAAAGAAGTTAACAAAAGAGGAACTATGGGTTTCTAGAATAAAAGCAAGAAAAAATGATCGCTCATCAGTGTCAAATATATAGCAGACAGACCTAATGAAATAATAATTAACTAAAATATAAAACTTAATAATTAAAGCAACGTGGTACTCATGCAAAAACAGAATGGATTGAGATAGCACAAAAATAGAGTAATGAAGAATAAAGGTAATTAAAAATAAAAGAATTAAGAATAAAAGAAAGATAATACTATTATCCACTAGAAGGAACCAGAACTCTGTGGAGAAGTGGCTGGTTCTAAAGCTGGAAAAGGGAAAGGATACGATAAACCTGGCATATCTTATTGTGTCAGAATGTCAGAAAGTCTCCTCAAATTAATAGGAACATGTCAAAAGAATATAGGTGCTAACTTAAAGGGCCTCCCAAGGGCCAAATGTAGGGTAATTTGAGCATTTAAAAATTAGTAATGAGAATGAGATATCACCTCCTACCTGTCAGAATGGCTAAAACCAGAAACACAAAACACAACAAGTATTGGCGAGGATATGGAGAAAAAGGAATCCTTGTGCACTGATGGTGGGAATGCAAACTGGTGCAGCCACTGTGGAAAACAGTATGGAGGTTCCTTAGAAAATTAAAACCAGAACTAGTATTATGATCCAGTAATTCCACTACTGGGTAGTTACCCTAAGAAAATGAAAACACTAATACTAAAAGATATACGCACCCTATGTTTATTGCAGCATCACTTACCAAAGCCAAGATGTGGAAGCAATCCAAGCGTCCGTTGCTAGGTAAGTGGATAAAGAAGAGGTGGTGTGTATATATACTGTAGAATATTATTCAGCCACAAAAAAGAATGAAATTATCTAAATATACTTTTTAAATCTCTACATAAATATGTTTAAAATATCATATATAAAGAGGGATAAGGAAAGAGACAGAGAGGAAAGGAGAAGGAAGAGAGAGAGAGACAAAAGAAAACAGAAACGCAGAAAAATACATTTGAGGAAAGGGTATATGCACTTCTTTACATCCTCCTCTACATGCCTCCTTTACAGGCATAGGAACATGCCTGTTCCTATTCTTTGCCCATTTTTCTTTTGGGTCATTTATCTTTTTCTTAATAATCTATGAAGGCACACTGTATAATAAGAATATTTTTTTTTTAAGTTTTTTATTTTTGAGACAGAGAGAGACAGAGCATGAACGGGGGAGGGGCAGAGAGAGAGGGAGACACAGAATCGGAAACAGGCTCCAGGCTCTGAGCCATCAGCCCAGAGCCCGACGCGGGGCTCGAACTCACGGACCGTGAGATCGTGACCTGGCTGAAGTCGGACGCTTAACCAACTGCGCCACCCAGGCGCCCCAAAATGTTTATTTATTTTGACAGAGAGAGCAGGGAAGGAGCAGGGGGAGAGAGAGAGAGAGAGAGAGACAGAATCCCAAGCAGGCTCCACACTCAGCATGATGCATGATGCAGAACTCGATCTCACAACCATGAGATCATGACCTGAGCTGAAATCAAGAGTTGGACGCTTAACCCACTGAGCCCCCAGGTGCCCCTTAAGTTTCTTTTTATTTACCAATATTTCACAAATCTTTATAAACCATTATCACTTTTTTAATGAAAAAAAAAAGTCATATTTTTATATTTCTTAAGCAAAATCCTATCGGGACCTTACATGGAACGTAGAAATACGATAGAGTTATCTAACAAGTTCTCTCTTAATGGCCCTTTGGAGACCAGAAGAGCAAAGAAGAACAAAACGAGTCTAAGACTTGGTGGTAGAGAGAGCAGCACTTGTGGTAAAGCAGAGGTGGCAGAAGAAGAGAAAAAGAAGCTGAAGGAAGAGTACAGAGAGCCCAGAAACAAAGCCACATGGAAACAGAACAACGATGGTGGATCATTTAATCAATGGGACTGGAACAAATTATATCTTCAGGAGAATAATAGGGTTAGATCCCCTTCTTAACACACACTACACACACACACACTACACACACACACACACACACACACACACACACACACCATCCTCAAAGTGGAGTAAAAGAGACCTAAATGTGAAAGAACTTTAGGCATTTTATAAGCAAATGTAAGCCACTCTGGTAGCTAGCCTCCAAGTCAGCCTCCAGAGATCCGCACACCCTCCTGTTGCTGCCCCCCCCCCCCGCCGTATGATTTCTCCCCCACCTACAAAGCCTTCTACTGGCTTGTAGAATCCCCGAGAGAGGGCTGAGATGGGATCATGCAGGCTGTGCTTGAGGCATGGGGATATTTAACAGGACTGAGTCAAAAAGAGCCGTGCACACCCCTTTTCAGGTGCAGACCACCTGACTGATGTCCCTGTGCCCTGATGGCTCCACATGCTGTACAGAATGGCACTCACACGTTCTAAACCCTAGGACCTCCACTGGCTCCCAACTAAGCACAGAGAGGGTCTATCTAGAGGCACTCCACCTGCCCAAAGATACATCACAAAGTCTGGTTACTCTTCACCTAAAGCTTAGATTCTTTCCAGTATCCAACCTTCCCTCCCCACCCCTACCCCATTCTTCTGCACATTCTCCACTCTGTGATTCTGAGCTCTTCCTGTTAAATTATAATGACAACCATCTACAGTTATCCTATTATACCTATGATTCTTTTTCAAGAACATCACCTTTCTTTTTTTTTAATGTTTATAAAAAAAAAAAAAAAAGGCTGTGATCACAGCCTGTGACTTCAAAGGCTGGATCACAAAAGGCTTTTCCACCTCCCTCTCCCACCTGCCTCACTAGCCTCACTCACTCAGGGAGGCCTCCACCTCATGAGGACACTTAGGTGGCTCTGGTGAAGGACCTAAGAAGATGCACTGAGGCCCCCCACCAACAGCCAGCACCCACCACCAGCCATGGGAGCAGGCTCCCTTTAAAAGCAAGCCCTCTGGCTCTAGGGAGCCTTCAGACGATAGCAGCCTCACTACCATCTCGCCTGCAAACTGACCAGAGACGAGGTGCGAAGCACCCAGCCAGGCTGCTCCGCTGTTCACAGGGACAGATGGAGATAGTTACAGTTTGTTTTAAACAAATCGAGATGGGTGGTAATTTGCTATGCAGTAATAGGTAATTAATAGAGAGACTACTGTTATGACCTCAATGCAGGCAAGGAGGTTCTTAAATATGATACCAAAACTATAAATATGAAGCCAAAACTATAAAGGAAAAGATTGATAAATGTCTCTACGTCAAAATGAAAAAGTCTAGAACAGAAGTTGGAGCAAATGCAACAAAGCCACAAACTGAAAGATGTCTGGGATTCAAATAAATTATTTATATCAATACCTGAAGAATTTCTACAAATCAACAGAAAAAGGGCAAATCATCCCCTCCACAAAGAGGGGAGTGGAGACATAGGAGGGAAAAAGCAATTTACTAAGGAAATTAAATAGCAATAAACACATAAAAAAATTCGGAACCCCACTAGTAACTGGAGAAATGCAAATTTTAAACACGAGATAACAGTCCTCGCACATCGGAATGACAACGGTCATGTCTGACAATACAAAGTGATGGCGAGGAAACGACATCGTCTCCTGAACTGCTGGTGGGATCGGCCGGTAACACCCACTTTAGCAAACGATATACGAAACCCAGCAGAGGGAAGGCTGAGCAGCCCCTGCGACCTGGCAATTTCTCCATGCAAGAATATATCCTAGAAGAGTTTCACATATACATTACAGAAACCTCCATCGCACCACTGTTTGTGGTACGGAAAAAAATCCGCAACCACTTAAAAGCCCCTCAACAAACAGAACAGTTCAGTAAAGTGTGATTTATTCACGCAAAACCACACAGCAATGAAAATGAAGAAATGAGGACTCTATATATCAATATAAACACATTTAAAAAAAAACACGTTTAATAAAAGGTGCAGAAGATACATGCAATATGGTACCATTTATATAAAGCTTGAAAACATATTAGTTCTACTGTCAAACATATATATTGTTTATACATACACTTACACATAGGAAAAAACTTAAAATATAAATGCATGAGAATGCTAAACACTGAACTCAGTACATCTCTGGATTAAGTAGGGTAGAAGGGGAGGCAGCAATGTGAGGGAGGGACGCATAAACCACAGGCCTTTCTATAAGGTGTGACTAATAAAGGAAGGATTTAAAAGCAAGACATGACGGAGCTAGGAGATGGGTACTTGAGTACCAATTTTATTACCCTCTATACTTTTCTGTGTGCTTGACTATTCTTTTCTTTTTTTAAGTTTATTTATTTATTTTGGGGGGAGTGGGGGTAGGAAGGGGCAGGGAGAAAGGGAAAGAGAGAGAATCCCAAGCAGGCTCCACATCATCAGCACAGAGCCCAATGCAAGGCTCAAACTCCTGAACCGCAAGATCATGACCTGAGCCAAAACCAAGCGTCTGACACTTAACCAAGTGAGCCACCCAGGTGCCCACTGTGTGCCTGACTATTCTAAAACAGGACATTTTCAACCAAACAGCAGGCAAGAGACTGAAGCAATATTTGCAGCAGAAAAAATCAAAAGGGAATTTACACAGACTGATAAAGACAACCCAGCACCACAGTGAGTATACAAATAACATGCCAAAAAAAAATTAGAAACTGTACTAGCAAATACACAGCAAAACATACAAGCTCAAGCTTACTCATAACTTTTCATTCAACAAATAATCCACTGAGTGCCTATTAAGGTGCAGGCGCTTTCCAGGGCTCAGGGAATACCACAGCGAACAAACAGCTCTCATCTGCTGAGCTTATGTTCGGAAAGGCAGAGGCAGTCAATAAAAACAGAAACAGAAAGTCAGATGTTGGTAAATGCTATGAAAATAAAGCAGGTGATGTGTTAGGGATGAGGGAGGAAGAAAAGGAGACTTTAGACTGGGTGGTCAAAAACTCTGAGAAGAGAGTCCTGAGGAGTAAAGAATGAAAAGTTCTTTGAAAAGCCCAGGCAAGAGCGTCCCAGGCACGGGCATCAGTTGGCCCTGCGGCGACAACAAACCAAATCCATCTGAGGAACAAGACAAAGACAGCTTGACTACACAGAGTGATGAGGTGTGCACATGGGATGGGGTAAAAGACACAGGGTCGATGGAGGCTGAGGGTTTACACGGTTGGGGGAAAGGCTCTCTCAAGGAAAGGAACACACCACTATGAAATAAAATAGGTCCTAACGGACTTTTCCTTTGGAATGAGAAAGGAAACCGCATCAAATTATAAATCTTTAAAAGCTGTCGACCACATCAACAGACCCTAAATATAATCACATGATAGTTTTAGCATTAGCTCCCTGGCACAATTTTATATTAATTCTAGAGAGAATAGTTTAGTTTTTCATCTAGAATATAGGGTGAAAACTTATTTTTGATTACTGATAGTTTAGAAAGGTTTCTTTCAACTACACAACTATGGGGATGCCATGTAAGTATTTCAAATTATCGAACTGGTGAAAACCTGTTACGATTCTTCCACGTAGAGGCTGTAAAATTAGAAGAATATTCAGCAAACTTGCAAATGGTCCATCTTGGCTTCTCATCCATAGCCCACATCCTTCCGGTGTTGACCGGGCACCACAGGACACAGACAAGTTCACACCTCCATTCAGCCTCTGGTCGTGCACCACCATGTGCCAACGCCAGCTGCGAGGTGTTCTTATGCGGGGTCAGCTTGCAATCACGAAACTATCCGTGAAAACTGACTGACTGACTGCAAATCACATCAACGTATCCCACACCCCTCTCCTGAGGGTTCCCAAACTGCCAGTGTCCCCTCCAACGCAGCCTGAAAGGATGGGAAGTGTGACGGGAAGAAAGTCACAGTGGGAAACTCTTGTGGCCTTACCAGATTTCGGTCCAGCCTAGGAAATACCCTGCACAAGCAAGAGGATGTAAACTTGAGTTACCTTCGTGCTAAACCCACCTCTGTCCACATCATCCTAAGCCTTAAAAACTATCCAAAGCTGCTTGGATGTTTAATGCTACACAAGAAACCAGAGGAAGACTCTGATCAAGGGACCTGAATTCCATTAGTACCAGAACACACAGAAATGTACTCCCCTAAGGCTGTCTCTAACCCTGCTCAAAAAAGGGGTATTTGAGCACAAAACAAGAGCACAATTATGCTTTCACCTCCTGACAATGTATGTTTCCTCTTTCCTCCCATCTCTGGATTTCAAATCCCAGGCACTGCAAATCCAGTCACCCCCTCATTTTCCTCCACTACTTGAAAAGGAGTAATTTCCAGTTTACAAGTCTATCACTGAAGAGCAGGGCTGCGGTACTAATGTAATAAAGAAGGACAACCTTCAAAAGCAGGGAGCTCGGCTACTGAGCGTCCTTCTTTGGAAACAGAGGCGCTCCCTGCTGCGTGGCCCCAATCCTGAGATCTAGATCCCAGTCCTGGCCTTTTCATCAGTTCGGGGGAACCTAGAATAGGTCCCCATGGGGGCCTATTTCATCAGTTCAGGGGAACCTAGCAAGTCCCCATGGTGCTTAAAGTAGCAAAATGTAACTAGAAACTTTGTTTTTACAAACAATCAAGAACTCTGAATGGAAGACGGGAATGTGCAAGAAGCAAATAGTAAACCAGCCACTCGTGGGCCCTGAAGTCATAGAAAGCACTGGGGATGGAGATGGGGAAGTAATTAGAAGCCACTGAGCGGCTGCAGGGTGACACGTTCCCCAGCCCAGGTCTCTACCCTCCACCTCTACTTTGGGGAAGGGCTCAGGGAGGAGCAAAGGCCTTCTCCCCACACAAGCATTCCTGCTACAAAGGAACAGGAACTCAGGGAAGACCAAAGAGGGTACGGGGGCAGAGGGCATGTCCACATGAGAACGGATTTGAGAATACGGCGGAGTGTAACACACGGGAGAGGGAAACACACACGGAATACGACGGAGGTGTGGGACACTGAGCAAAACCACTGCACGAAGAGGGAATCTGGGAAAGCTGCCCCTCGTGTGGCCAAAGCTGAAGCAAGAACGCCCAGCCATCACCTCACCTGTAGGTACAATCTAAACGATGAAGGCAATGACAAGATGGGTTTACAGGTTTCAAATCCGACTGTACACCACGGAAACTTTAACTTAACATAACATTTAAGGGAGAAGCGAAAGCACTTGAAAAAAAATCCACTGAAGGTAACGGGTTCTCCAAAATCTACAGTTTCGGGAATAAACAGTGCCCACCCAGAGAGTTTTTAAAAAGTTTTTAAAAAGTGCCCACCCAGAGTTTTTAAAAAGTGAAGCAAGGTTTGTTAAGGGAAACGAGTCTCCGGCCCCCCTTCGCCAACATTCTCTTTCCCCACAAACTGTCTCTAACTAGTTGTTTTGGAAATCTACCTCCATTTCTCCAAATAATATAGAATGTTTGTATCTCTGTTTCGGAACTGGCCAGTATGGGGTATTCTCCAGCGACTGCTTGCTGAAGATAAAAAGATTTAGCCCTGTCTCCTAGTCTTGCCACCCTCCACCCTGCCCACCCCCATTGCCTCAATCCATTGGTTAGATCAGTATTGGAGGCTTATTTCATTATGACTACACAGGGTATTCAGAACTGAGCCAAGCAGTAAACAATAATTACCTTTCTTTTCCTGTGTAACATTTTGTCTTCCTCGGAATTAATAATTGCTCGGCTTCTCATTTACTTAGTTTTCTATACACTTATCCCTGTGTGTTTATACAGTATATATTTATCCTTAATTAACCTCAGACTCTCCAGTCTGACAAATCCCCTTTGAATATATCCATTCACATCAGGCTTCCATCAGTTCTTCTTGAAGAAGTCTCTCCCTGCCTTCTGACTTCCTCCGGTCTGGCCTGGTTACCCTGGGCCAGCTGCATGGCCATCACCCTGGTGTCCCTTTCACCCGCTGCTGGGTCTCAAGTCCTCTTCCCTCTCACCTAGGTCCTCCTCTTTCTTGATATACCCCTTTCTTCTGATGGAGTATATCCCTCAGCTTCATGAGGGTTTGTGGGAGGTATTTGCCTCGATGAAAAGAACTTTATTTTACTCTCAAGCTTAATAGTCTAGTTAAACTACTTAAACTAGATGTCTTTTGTTTTGTTTTGTTTTGTTTTTCAGAATTTTAAAGGCACCGCTGTTCTGTTCCTTCCTGCTTCGACTACTGAGGAAAATTCTAAAGGCACGGATTCCTGATTGTTCATATGTGGGTCCAGTTCTTAAATTTCACAATAATGTGCCTTATTGTGGGATTATCATCAACCATTGTTCAGAATTTTCAACAGGCCCTTTCAATCTGAAAACATCATGTCCTTCAGTTCTAGAATATTTTCTTGATTTATTTCATTAATGACTGTCCCCTGTCTGTTTCTTCTGCTTTCTTTCTGAAGGTCTATGATTCTGATGTTGGAAATTCCTGGACCAGTGTTCTGATTTTCCTGGCTTCTTCTCTCCTATTTTCTATCTTTTTCTTTTACTGTACTTCTGGGGAGGTGTTCCTAATTTATCTTCTAACCTCTTCAAAAATATCGTCCATTCTTCTTTTCAAAGTATGTGCATGAAATCCTCAAATGGCAGGAATAATATAAACTTTGGTAAACTTTGGAGATATTGTGGGTTGGGTTCCAGACCACCACAATAAAGCTAATATTGCAATAAAGTGAGTCACATAAATTTTCAGTTTCCCAGTGCAGACAAAAGATATGCTTACACTATGTAGTGCATTAAGTGTGTAACAGTATTATGTCTAAAAAAGCAATGCACATACCTCAATTTAAAAATACTTTCTTGCTAGTTATGAATCCTGAAATCATTATTACACTATACGTTAACTAACTTAGATTTAAATTTTTTAAATAATGAAAAAAAACCTTTCTTATTATAAACAAATTGCTAACCTGGGCGCCTGGGTGGCTCAGTCAGTTAAGCATCCGATTCTTGATTTCAGCTCAGGTCGTGACCTCACGGTTCATGGGATGGAGCCCCCCTCGGGTCTGTGCTGACGGTGCAGAGCCTGCCTGGGATTCTCTCTCTCTGCCCGTCTCTTTGCCCCTCCTCCACATGCACATGTATGCTCCTCCTCTCTCTACCTCTCTCTCAAAATAAATAAACTTAAAAAATTGCTAGCTGTCATCTGAGCTCTCAAGCAAGTCATAATCACAAATCACAACACGTACAATAATGAAAAGGTTTGAAATATTGCAAAAATTACCAAAATATGACAGACACACAAAGTGAGACAATGCTATTGGAAAAATGGCGTCAACAGACTTGCTCCGTGCGAAGCTACCACAACCCTCAATTTGTAAAAAAAACAAAAACAAAAATAAAACAAAACAAAAACACACTATTTGCAAAGCACAGTAAAAACAAGGTATGCCTGTATAGCATAATTTGTAACTTCTGGTATAAACAGATCTCTGATAGATCCGACCAAAATTCTATTAATGAAACAACAGCAGTGATGACACAGGTAAATCCTAAAACTATCCATGTTTAAACATATGCTGACGAGGATGTGGAGAAACGGGAACCCTCTTGCACTGCTGGTGGGAATGCAAACTGGTGCAGCCACTCTGGAAAACAGTGCAGAGGTTCCTCAAAAAATTAAAAATAGATCTACCCTGTGACCCAGCAATAGCACTGCTAAGAATTTACCCAAGGGATACAGGAGTGCTGATGCAGAGGGGCAACCTGTACCCCAATGTTTACAGCAGCACTTTCGACAATAGCCAAGTTATGGAAAGAGCCTAAATGTTCATCAACTGACGAATGGATAAAGAAATTGTGGTTTATATACACAATGAAATACTGCTTAGCAATGAGAAAGAATGAAATCCTGCCATTTGCAGCAACGTGGATGGAACTAGAAGGTATTATGCTGAGTGAAGTCAGTCAGAGAAAGACAGATATCATGTTTTCACACATATGTGGACCTTGAGAAACAATAGAAGACCATGGGGGAAGGGAAAAAATAGTTACAAACAGAGAGGGAGGGAGACAAACCATAAGAGACTCTTAAATACTGAGAACAAACTGAGCGGGGTGGAGAGAGAGGGGAAAATGGGTGACGGGCATTGAGGAGGGCACTTGTTGGGATGAGCACTGGGTATGGTATGTAAGCAATGAACCGCGGGAATGTACCCCAAAACCAAGAGCCACTTTACACGCTGTATGCTAGCCAATTGGACAATAAATTATATTTTTAAAAAGGGGAGGGGCTCCTAGGTGGCTCAGTTGGTTAGGCGTCCAACTTCAGCTCAGGTCATGATCTCATGGTTCATGAGTTTGAGCCCCACATCAGGGTCTGTGCTGACAGCTCAGAGCCTGGAGCCTGCTTCAGATTCTGTGTCTCCCTCTCTCTCTGCCCCTTCCCCACTCATCCTCTGTTTCTGTCTCAAAAATAAACAAACACAAAAAATTAAAACAAAACAAAAAACTATCCATGTTTAAAGTTATTTAACATTTATTTAATATGCACCTATGCAATAAAGGTCCAAGATATGTCACTAAGGATGTCAAAAACGGGTGAAATTTATTGAGAAATTACTTATCTGCCAAGCATCTTATCTGCATTATTACTTAAATCTCTCAGATGAAATGAGGAGTAACTTGTCCAACACCGTGTGGCTGGTGCGGTGCTGTAGTCAGAATTAAAATCCTGGTTTGTCTGACTCCAGATGCAAGCTTTCCTGCACTCACAAAACTGCCTGAACAAAAAGCTCTTCTTCCCGGTCACTTGTTGCCCTGCGGTCTCCCTGGCTGTCAAATGTGGCCGCTTGACAAAGGTCTAGCTACTGAACTATGACAAATGAGGAGCGCGACTTTCAGGCCGGGCCCACCCCAAACATGTCTTTCCCTTTCCAGCATCATGCAGATGAGCACATGTGGAACCATTTGCTGATGACAGTGGAGTCACAGGACAGAAGGAGCAAGAATCAGGGACACTGTGCTTGTTTTGGACTCTGCTGATCAAGAAACAAAATTCAAATTATCTTAATCCACCGAGATTTGAGGTTTATCTGTTTCAGCAGTCAGGCTTGATGCCACACCGCCTCAGGAAACTTAAACCTTTATGGGAGTAATAGTAATAGTAATAACTATAACACTACATGCAAACAGCATCAAAAGTGTAGTACAGACGGACATTTACAGAGAAAAGTTGTATGTGCAGAAAAACAGCAGCACTCGCAGCTGGAGAGATCATGAAAGTATCAGCTTTTAATGTGAGTTTTGCTAATGGGTAAGATTTAGGTAATTAAATAGGTGGCCAAAGAAAAAATAGAAACAGGAACACGTCTCCAGGTAAAAAGTGTCAAGGTAAGAACATCATGGCCAATGGTGAGCCGGAGTATCAGTGGAAAGAGCATATGGTATAAGTGAAACAGTAGTGAGGGCCAGGTTGGAATGAACGGCAGACAGGTGCCAGACAAGACCGGGTTATGACATTTGGGCCACTTTCCTATGCAATAGTGAGCTACCAAGGGCGCAGCGCAGAAACCCAGCGTTAAGTCACAAAGTGCAACATAAAGTGGTTCAGGACTGAAAGATTTCATCATTCGACAAATATTTACTGATCACTTACGTCGTGTCAACCAAAGCAGTGGGACTGGAGGAAAAACTGATGAATGGGAAGGAAAAATGAAGCAGTATTTAGTTACAGGCACTGGGGCTATGGTTGAGTAAGACAAAGAGAAGAGTCAATAATGACTGTGGTCTCGTGTCTGACTGCCTAGAAAAGGGGTAAAACGGTATAATCAAATAGAAAAGCTGGGAGGTGTAACTGTTTGGGAAGAAATGGTCAGTCTGCTTCAATAGAGACAGAATTTGCAATAAACAGGCACCATTTTTCATATGAATTACTAATCCCCACTTCCAGCTTACTCATTCAATCGGAAGACCCAAGCCCCATATCTGACCTCAAAGGGGATTAAGAAGCATAAACAAACCCTGCAGCAAATGCTGGACACTCAAAGCATCATTCCGAGGCAGGGGCTACATGAGAAAACTACACCAGTCCACCGCGTCCCAAAGAGTGTTCCAGGACTCATTAATCATCATCTTCCTGCAAATCACTGCCACTATCTCTCCCCCTGCCCCACCCCTCAGATCCCACTGCAGCAGTTTCGTGAGAAAAAGAAACTGTGCCAAGGAATTCTGGACAATCTTACAAAGCATAAGTAGTTTTTGAAATTCCACAATGGACACTTACCCTATACTAAAGAAGCCTTTAGTTTTGTTTAGTCCAGGTACTCCCAAAACTTAGTGACAGAAATCTGTTTTTGAGGAATACCTACATACTGAGGATGTACACTTTGGGAAATGGCACACAGACGGTACACAGAGAACCTATTAATCTTTGCACACTGAAGGCACCTATCATGGGCCGAAACACACAGGACATGATGTATGCTGAAACAAACAATTACTCAGAGGGTTTCTAAAACAGTAAAAGCCACATATTTTGGCCATTTCCTAAGTATTATTCCAAAATGCCAAGGCTCACCACCCTAGGTTTCTTATAAAAAAGTTCTCTATACGCCTGATAAAATCTACATCAATTCACCACATGGGAGTTTATTATCCCAACACCACTGGACCTGGCGTACTTCTCTTTGTTTTCAAAATGAAGTCCATCCTCAAAATGAATCACAATTAACTCACAATAGAGGAGCTACTCAAAACGGAGCATTCTACACCGGCTTTGTAGAAACTGTGAAGTCACAAGTGATGGTAAGTCACTACACAACACAGCCAGTACAGCGGGAGCACTGGACCAGGAGCATATGCTGTATGTTAATGGTAAGAACGAAAGCAAGGGAAAGGAGAAGGAAATGGTGAGCCAACCTTTCTCCCTGCCCCCCTGCCCCCAAGCAATTCAGGTAAGCTTAAATAAGGGGGGGTCACTGATTCCAGTCCCGTGCCCTCAACTGGGCGGAGAGGAAGAAAAATATTCTCCCGCTGGGTGGGGGAAAGAACAGACTGTGCCCCTCCAGGCTTCATTCAATAGCTCTGGGCCAAATGAATCAACATGTTTATCTGCTAATACAGCTGAGCTCATTTTAACGTGTTATGCACTTGAAAGGAAACAAACTTTTTTAAAATGGAACCAGTAAAATTCAGAAAGTTTCTGTTTTCCGTTTTAGCAAACTTAGTTAAGCTCTTTGTTTATGAAGACCAAAAATTACAGAATAAATCTTTCATTGTGTCAAAATGTTTATTCCAAACTGAAGAAGAGTTAAGGAAACTTGGGCTCTAAGACATTTGATCTAAGGGTCAAGGACAGTCTGACTTCTTAGCTCTGCCAGCAGTTTTTAAAAGTTGCTTCCTGTACTAGGGAATGTTCACTGTTCTTGCACAAACAATAATAAACGTCATTTATGCAACCACCTTGATTATTCTTTGCTCTCCTTTTAAATTAACTGCTTGGTAATAGCAAAGGCTACGGTCATTAATTCTAGTAAGTATTTTGAGCTTTTAATTTCCATTATATTTCTGCTCACTTACTATGTGCAGGGAAACAATTTTACTTTATTTGTGTATTCAAAAAATACGTCCTGAATGTCAATTATGTGCCAGAACATTACAGATGAAAGTCAGCAGAAGAGATGGGGTCGCTGCCCTCCAAGAGCTTTCAATCCAGCTGGGAAGAAAGCTATTATGAAATCAGACACGTATATAATCCAAACAATGGAAAGGGGGAAATAAAATACAAAACAAACATGTAAACATACAACATGATCTAGCCCAGGGATCAGAGACGGATTCCTTTGGTAATGACAACTGAGCAGAGTTCAGCACAACAAACATTAAAGGTAATTTAAAACTTACACACACACACACCCCAAATCACCCTAGGAATAAGAATGGCCATACTGTTGACAGGAAAGGGGTCTGTAAGAGCAAAGGTAAAATCCATGGGACTCTGAAAATAATGGCGATAGCCTCATGTAAACAGTACCAAAGAGTGTTTATACCTCTGTAGGAAGGAAAGCGGTGCCCACTTCTGGTATATTTCCATTCAAAAACAGGTTTCACAGCTAGAACTATTTTCCAAGGGAAAAGCCAAACACCAGCGATTAGTCTAGTAATGTCCAATCACCTCAAGTCCTCCACACACATAAACCAAGTTTATAACAATCAATGTATCCCAAGCCTCAACACTCCATAAAACCCAGGTCACACAAAGACACCTACAGCTTTACAGGTCTCAGGATCCCATCTTAGCACAGAAACAAACATTTCAGAAATCATCTTGTAACCCATAAAACACTTCCATTTTGCAGATCAGGAACAGGACCCAAAGTCGGGAAGTAACACACACCACCACATCATTCATCCAGTTAGCAAGAGAAAAGGAGGTGAACCAGACCCCGGACCTCCCGAGGCCCATTCCCAAGCTCTTTCTACAGCATCACCAGAGCAAATCTATCAAATGACAAGGAACACATGTTGCAAATAAATGAGGCAAAACGTTAAAACACAGGAATTGCATTCTGAAAATGTTGTACACCTTCAATTGATCTGCACTTCCCTGAAGTCCTAGAAAAATAATGGTCCCTCTTAACTCATTCCACAGAAAAGGTGTAAGTGAAGGAAACGAACACGTACTGACCTTACAGGGTCCAAGAGAGAGGCTGAGTGCTTGATCGACTTGAATTTCACCTGATCATCACAACTACCCTCGGAGTTACCCAGAGTCTCAGGCTACTGGGACTCGGAAACATTAAATAATTCACCCAACATTACGCAGCAGAAAAATGACAGAGGCAGGCTTTGAATTCAAGTCTGCCCGACTCCAAGCCCATAGTCACTTGACCACACAAAAAAAGGATTTTTTCATAGGAAAATGTTCCACAACACTGGGAGCTCTCCGAGAGAACCCACCAAGGCCCATCTACTTGCTGATGAAAAGTCTTGCTGATGAATTCAACAATTATGTTTTAATTATTCCTAAAGGAAGTACCAAGTTTTAAACAACTACTTTACAAACAAAATGCAGAGCACACTCTTAGGTTAAATATTGCTTCTATTCTCTTTTCTGCATCCTTTTTAACCCCGCTGGCACTGGCACCCAGAAAAGCATCAGCTGTCCACTTCTATGAGATGTCGGTTCACGAGCAGTAAGGACAAGGATGCAAGAGTGCACTTGGGAGAACCACACGCAAACAGGCACTGCATTTCAGTAATTCTGATGTCTCTACTGGTGGACAGCTCATTCACAGCTCCAACTGGGAAAGGGCACAGTACTCAAAAAGTAAGAACTAGTAAGTAGTCCAAACAGGGCAAAGCACATCAGAATTAAAGGGAAGACCAATTTCTGGTTTCACAACAACTACCCATTTTCTAGGACTCCGTTTCCACTTTCTCAGCCCTGCTACTAAGTCGGTTACCGCTCACGCATCAGGTTGTCCGCTTCCAGCCTTTAGTTGGCATCTTCGGTTTGCTGTCCTCCCTCATTTAGTTCTCTTTACCCTGATGGATATATGCTTTGGCTTTCTCCATCATTTTAGTGGGAAGAGAAGAATCTATTTTCTCTCATACTACTACTAGAGGGGTGGATGTTTTTTAGGTTTTCTCTTGATCCCTGTCTTTTCCCCAATACCCCAAGTACCATTCCATCCTCCACTTCTTTATTTCTGTTGGCTTATTTTGACCTCTCTTTCCTTATGGGGGCTTTCCCCAAAGGTCCCGTGGTCTTGGAATGTTAATTTATATTTAAGAATGAGGTTCTGACAAAAAAATTGACTGAAAGATCTGTGTGAGGAAATGGGGCTTGTCAACTGGTAGCACTCATTTAAGGGGGCTCTGGGAGTGAGCTTATCAGTATCTGAAGATATGTCAGTTTTCTGCAGGAGATGAGCAGGACAGTCTTGACTGTGGAGTTCTGCAGGGAGAGCAGAGAAAACAGGCTCAGAGTTCCACAATTCAGATACAGATTTCCCCGAATCTTCCTGTTTTTAAGTCATTCGGCCACCCCCTGCCCCTGGTTTCAGAATGCAGGCACTTCTTCAGTTTCATATTTTATCATGTTAATTTTATAAAGAATAAATCTTGGCCTCCCGAGGCCACAAGCTGGTGGTGGACAGTCACCTATCTACATAGTGTCCTCAAGGAGAGAACCTAAGGAGCCCACCTGTAGCATACAGATTTTCTGACCGATCCCTGTTCTCAGCTCCACTTCGGACCCTGCCTCCCTTAGGGTCTGCAGGCTCCCAACGCCGAGCCTCTGGGAAGCTTCAGGACACAGTATTACTTACACTTCTTGCAAGTACTGTGCACTTACAGACCGGTCTGCTCTGCTAATTCCGCTGTCGCCCATCCGTCTGCTTCCTCATTTCAAAACAAAATACAGCAATTTCTATCTCCTGCTGTCATCTCATTCGGAGGGGAACAGAGTTACTTTTAAAGGGTTACCAATGTTCAGTTGTACAAGAGGAAAAAAGTTGTGGAGATGGGTGGTGGTGATGGCTGCATAACATACTGTGACTGGACCGATTACCACCAAACTGGATGCCTAAAAAATGGTTAAAATGGTAAATTTCCTCATGTATATTTTACCACAATTTAAAAAAAAATTTTTTTAAGCAATACTCAGACAAAGCTACCTCTTCAAAAGCCCCTTCCAAGATCACCCTATGCAAAGTTCTCTTTCTCCCCGGCCAGGGTAACTCTCTAGTACATCCTATGATTTACCCTCTTGGCAGCACATATAGCTATCTGAAATTATCTTCTTTATTTCAGTAATTGTTTATTACCTCTGCCCTCCAATAAGACAGCGGACACTGGAGCCGCCTTCTAACATCACCTGTGTGTCACAGTGATAAGAATAGCAGGAAAGCTCTCAGTAAACATCTGGTAGATAAATGAAGTAATTGGTTTCTGGGCCCCACTAGACCGACTGAATGAGATCGTTGAATTCTCAAACACTGATTTATAAAAACAGAAAATCTGCTATTTATGACCCAAATAGGACCCCTCTCCCTAGCTAGTCTAAACAGTTGGACACATCCGACCCCTAAAACAGATATTCTGTTCTAAGTGGAGACTCATGTGCTTTTGACTAGGGATTGACCAATGGGAAAGGTGTGGATAAAAGAGGAGTTTCTAGTTATTTCCCAACAGGAATTCCTGATGACATGGCAATATTCTTCCTTTAACATAACTCTTTTCAAATGTAAGCATGTAGGCCTCACTAGAAGAGCTTTCACATCATAAAGATGTTTAACAATCTATTTTATCATGTAATTCAAATGTTGAGTTAGGAAAAAAAACAACCAACCCCTTTTCCACTTATGTTCTTGAAAGTATCTAAATTCCCACAGGAATCTGTTCTATTATCTTCCCTCTCCTGTCTTTAAATCTCACCTTGCCATTTCTGTAGCTCCCTCCTAGACAGCAAATGTATGTGCCTCTCGTTATAAAAAATATTCACTTCATCGTACTGCACACTCAACCTACAATCTTATCTATCCCCCCACTTCACCGCATCAAGCTTCCTGGAAGAATGCTTTCTCACTTCCCGTTGATTCCTTAACCCTCAACTCAGGGTACCTAACATGGCTGTCAATCCCTTCACACAGGAGTGGCCCACTCAACAGCCATTGTGAGCTCCCCGGATACTCACCATGGATTTCCTGTCTGTTCCAGTTCCCTGCCCCTTCCATGTGACTTAGATTCTGCTCGTCCTTAAAGGACAGCGGACAGGTCTAGGTGTGAACCTGGCTCCAACACTGATGATACTTGTCTGAGCTGACTCAAGGGTCAGTCTGTCTCCCTAAGGCACAAGTTACTTGAAGGCACACACTACATATTCATCTTGACCTGCCCAAGTCCACAGGCTCCAGCACATAGCAGACACTCAGGGAAGCTTTGTGGGAGGGTGAGAAGAAAGGACACAGGGGAGGGGTGGAGAGGGAAGAAAGGGAGGGAGAAGAACACACAGGACACAGGTTTCCTCAATCTTTTTAATCCCTAAGTACAAAGCAGGAAAGTTAACCATAAAAGTACTTCAATCAGTGATTGCGGAATCTAACTGAATGCTTATATATATATGTATGTATATATACATACACGTATATACTACCTATGTAATGGTTTGGTTTGGTTCAATTTCACTGGACATTCACAGCTAAAATTCTGAGAATTACACATTTATCTTAAAGGTTTGGTTATAAAAATCACACTGTTACCTACAGTTGTAGACTTATTAATAAGCAAATTCAGTTTTAGAAATCACTACTCAACGAAGGAATAATATAATTTAGCATTCTTTGACTTCCAGAGGGCATCGGGGAGGGGCATACTTAAGTTGGAGTCCACGTGAAATGAGGAGGAAATACAAGGTCAACACTGAAGTCTGGAGATAGGGTAGTAAAAAAAATTCCATACATGTCCTAAAATTAACTTCTTGGTCTCTGAAGAAAATGTCATAAATAAGTTGGGATAGGTTTTACAGGGCTTCTTTTAGGGGCACCTGGGTGGCTAAGTCAGCTGGGCGCCCGACTTTGGCTCAGATCATGATCTCGCAGTTTGTGAGTTTGAGCCCCGCGTCGGCCCCTGTGCTGACAGCTCAGAGCCTGGAGCCTGCTTCAGATTCTGTGTCTCCCTCTCTCTCTGCCCCTCACCCACTTGGGTGTGCTCTCTCAAAAATAAACAAACATTTACAAAAAATAAAGGGCTTTTTCAAAAGTCTGATTTCTGCTACTAAAGGAAAAAGAAGATATCCCCAAATTTAAAGCAAAATACACATAAACAAATTGCTTTAAATAAATGCTCTTTTATTATATTTCAAGGGAAAACTGGTACTTCTGGACACTAATTAAAAGTGAAAACGAGGGGCGCCTGGGTGGCTCAGTTGGTTAAGTGTCCGACTTTAGCTCACGTCACGATCTCATGGTTCGTGAGTTTGAGCCCTGCATGGGGATCTGTGCTGACAGCTCGGAGCCTGGAGTCTGCTTTGGATTCTGTGTCTCCCTCTCTCTCTCTGCCCCGACCCCACTCACACTCTGTCTCTCTCTCAAAAATAAGTAAATGTTAAAAAAAATTTTTTTTTTAAAGTGAGAAGAAAACCATCCCTTTGCAGTTAAAAGGAGATGAGGACAATTCCCAGAGGAAAAAAGAAAACTTCACCAAATTCTACTTCATGTAACTTACAGTTCATTCCTCTCAGCTCCTACTTTCTGCCTTATTTCCAAGTCTCCATGCCCTTCACTGACTCTTCAATGTCCGCACTCCCCAGGGTGCTACCCTTGAACTTCCCATAGGTGTGCTCACTGAGCATGCATGTCTACACCAGCCCAGCATGGCAGTTAGAAGCATACTCTTCAGGACCAGATGCACCTGCCTGTGTTTGAATCCTGGCCACTACTAATTAGGTGTGTAACGTGAAGACTTAACTTCTCTGTGCCTCAGTTTACTCACATGCTAAAAAAAAAAAAAAGGACAAAACACTCTCAGGATGTCGTGAGAACTGAATTAGTATACATCAAACGCTCAGAATGCTGCCTGGCACATACGTGATCCAAAAGTGTTAGCTATGGGAGGGACCGCATCATTTATCATCCAAACCAGGGCACTCTGAGATATAAAGAGACTATTAATAACCACACTGGAGCAACAGGCATAAACCAGGACAGAGTCACCCAATCAGCCTAAGATGCACCACAAAATACTGTTGACAGGCGACAGTTTCTGTCCTACAATTATACAGCTAACCTAATATTGTTCACTTCCCATTAAACAAACCTACTTATAGGCTATTATTTCTGAAAGTGGGTTCAATGGGGGGAAAGGGTAGAGCAGGTCAAAAAAAGTTTCAGAAGCACCAAATTAAAGGTAAACAAGGTACTACCATCTAGTTTCTACCCAAAAGTCACTGGTATACTAATGTGCCTTATTTGACTTTATAGCTCCAATTAATTTTATTTTGCAACTACAAAGTTTTTATGAAATAAAATTTAAATGAGCAACTGGCTTTTTTTTTTAATATAAAATATGTACCTACCTATAAGCAGTGCTCTTTTCCTCAGGACCTAGCCCTTAATGAGTACTACGTATCTGGTGAATGAATGAATACCAGAAACACTTCTCACAAAAATGATTTCAAAAACTAAAGCTATATCAGAAAGAAAGTAAAAGTCTAGTTTGGGGTTTTAGGTGAGCTTCCTCAGCTTTTTCTGATAGAGGGTTCCGTTAGAACCCTTGGATAAGAATTGCATTGGTTGTTCCACTGGGTCTACTCTGGACTAAACGTGGCTTGGTAATCCAAGAGGAAAAATCTTCCTAGAAGATAAAAATAACAACAGTCGTAGCCAATGCAGAAGGAAAATACTACGCTCCAGAGCCAACTACACATCATTGCCTTTGATCCTCACAATAACCTTTAGGTTAATTAGGTGTCACCTTTAAGTGACATCCGTCTTGGTCGTGGGAATTTTAGTAGATCTCATGTCCACAACTTATTTCCAACTGCCTGACCAAGACTTTATTTTCTGTAAGTTTGCTCACCTCTTTTTTGCTGGCACAATTTTATGAGGCAAATTCCAACACAATCCACCACCAAGCCCAACTACTGGTAAGGCAATGAACCATTAAGTGCTCAAATCCTGTTACGAAACCGCCCACATGAACTCTACACCATGTGGTCTCAAAGGGCAGCACATCGAAAGGCATAACGCAGCTGTGAGAAAGGTCGCATTTATAACCATACATTTATAACTACACGCTTGTGACTTAAAATAATCTTCCTTGCTGGAATCTCTCAGAGAAAATGGAATAAGTAAATATTCAAGCACAAATAATTCCACATATCAAACTTTGGAGCTGGAAGGAAATTTACAGATTCTAATCAAAGTAAAATGTTACTGAAGATAAATGCTTTTCTATCCGTGAACTACACTGCCGTATTATTACTGTTGCCATTCTTTACATGAGGGCACAGGTTTAGCAATTTGTCCAAGTTTACACAGCTGGTGAGCAGAGGACTTGAAATTCAGACCCAAATCTGTCTAACACCAAAACGAGGATCATTAATTTTCTTTACAGTATACCAAGATTCCTCCTCCTTAACATTTTTCTGTAACCCAAATTACTCCATCAAAAATAGGACTTCAGGGGCGCCTGGGTGGCGCAGCCGGTTAAGCGTCCGACTTCAGCCAGGTCACGATCTCGCGGTCCGGGAGTTCGAGCCCCGCGTCGGGCTCTGGGCTGATGGCTCAGAGCCTGGAGCCTGTTTCCGATTCTGTGTCTCCCTCTCTCTCTGCCCCTCCCCCGTTCATGCTCTGTCTCTCTCTGTCCCAAAAATAAATAAACGTTGAAAAAAAAATTAAAAAAAAAAAATAGGACTTCAGAGCTAGACGAGATCTCTAACAACCTCTCCGTCTTACAGCCTCAGTGACACCAAGTACTTTTATATGTTGGTTGCACAGAGCTGGTCACTGAAAGAGCGAACACGGAAACCCGGGACTTCTGTCAGATTCACACCCAATGCTTTTCGGCGTCACAAAAGATCAATGCTTACCAATAAGAATGATAATGACAGCTTTCACTTATCAAGCACCTACAAGAAGCCTAGCACTACATATGGCGTCCTGCAGAATTATCTTGAATCCTCCCAATGATCTCTAAAAGCCCACAACTGCAGACTCCAAAGCCAGCTACACTTTTGTGTCCATCATAACACTTTCAATAATCCCAACTAGAAACCCAGGGTGTGTGTGTGTGTGTGTGTGTGTGTGTTGTGACAGTTGTTTTGTTTTTTTGTGTTTGTGTTTGTTGCTACTAAAACTGACCCATGGACACCTGCTGCATTTTTGTGGAGACATAAAAATATTGTGATACGTGACGTGGAAAACACTTTTCCTTCTAAAAAAGAAAAAGCTTCTAGAGTATCTTTTTATGAAACCATAAACTAAAAAAGCTGGTAAGCCTCATTTATATAAGCAATCAAAGGCTGATTCTTCCCTAAGAAATCTGATTTCAACATAAGGCTTTCATTAGACAACTTGGTTTGTTATAGCACAAATATATACACGCACATACATACATATGTGTGTGTAAGACTGGAAGGAAACGTGCCAAAATTTTAGAGCCACCATCCCTCCCACAATCATGGTGACCTTCTTCAAGAAATGATCCTACAACCCAGGCTCTCCACTAGCAGTGGCTGCTATCCTCCTGGCTACACTGATAACTGGGGATGGAAAAACGACACCAACAGAATCCAGTCTTGGTTTTATCACATGGCTCCTGGGAGAAGCCTACCTTCCTTTTGGATGGTGAGCCCCAACGCTGCCACCCTGGAGCCACCAGGAACCACAGACCTGCTACCAAGCAGAAACCTCCTTGAAAATGAGACCATCCCAGCTGGAAACAGAGCAGAATGAAGCCTGAGAGAGGATGCCTGACGTCATCACCAGGTTCCCTGGATTCAGGCACACCTGAAATCAGTCCAGCCTGGATTCACCATTTACATGATCTTATTAATTTCACCCCATCTTTTAATGTTCCCTTCATTGTGTAAACTTGTGTGGGGTTCTTTTTGCTTAAACTTCTTAAAGTCTTGACGCAGTATCCTCCTAGAGAAAAGTCCTCAGGTAAAAAAATAATAACATGCTGCAAAATTTTAAACATTTGAAAATTTGATCAATAATTTTTTCTACTTAAGACATGCTTTTAAATGTATATACTAACAAAACTTCTAAACACAGTGAATACATTTTCTTCCTAAATAAGGTGATTTTAAATCCTTATAGAATAACAGTAATTGCATTTTAGGATAATATTAGAGTATCTGGTGTTCAATTTTTTTTTTCATCAACATTATTCTAAGGGTAGGAAATACTACGTGTCTACTCTCTGCCCGTTAGCTGCCATGCTATTCGCCAACTTCAGAATACGCCGGGTGGGTAGGGGCTTTGTCCGTGCAGGCTCCTGGGGTACGTGAACAGAGAAGGAAGGTCTAAAACCAAGACGATTCTGCACTCTCCAAATCCAGAGAACATTCTAGCCACCACACACAAGTTCCTTCTTCCATAATTATCCTTCCTTCTCTCTGCTCTCCCCTCACACTCACTTCTTCCCTCTAGACTGATGATCGCCCCTCCTCCTTTCCAAGAGTAACCCTTCCTCCCAAGTTCTCACCCCCTCCCACCCTCTGCTCCTGTTCAGCAACAACTGTCTCGGTCAACTGCAGGATCTCCCGCCCCACTACCAAGTTCCCCTCTGCCATCATACACATACAACACTGCCCCTGACCAAGCTGTCCTCATCTTATTTATTCCTCCTCTACTTTCGCTGCCAAATTTTTCAAGCAAATGGCTTTAATCTGATACCCCTTACTCCCCAGAAATCTGGCTTCCATACTGCACCCCGCCCCCCGAAATCACTGAAACTGTATTAAGAACATTCTTGGACTACCCAATCCAATGGCCTTTTTCTGTTTCATTCCCTCTGCAGACTCTGCTGCTCATGACATCAATGATCCTCTCGTAAAATGTCTTGTGTATTGGCTGTGACCTTCCTATTTTAGCTCTCTTCCTAATAAATCACTCCTTTGGTAAGTGCCTGAAGAGTCTCTTTCCCCTCCCACTCCCCACTTGTTATGAGAGGAAGTGTTTCCTGAGCTGCTTCTTCGGTCCACTGCTCATCTTCCCATATACTTTTTCTGCAAAATTGCACCTACCATTAAAATCTAACTGTGTTGTTCTCCTATATGAGAAAAACTATTTACAGATACACACACACACACACACACACACACACACACACACACACACACACACGAAAGGCTGAATAACCATGTCTGTCCCACCTTCTCACATCAGGACCCCTCCTGACCTGGCTGAGAATGGCATCACTAGTCTCTCTAAAACCATGGCGCACACAGTCACCTCTGGGCCGGTGGGCCCAATATTCTTCCATTCTCCCAAAACATCCTATCAGAGTCAAATGCCACTTCCCCCATGAAGCCTTCTCGGTCACACACCCACACCCCTCTCCAAAGCAACACGAAGTCTCAGGTCTCACCTCTACACAGCCACAACGCTGAAGAGACAGTTTGATTAGAGTGCTTTTATGATCAGAGACAGTATACATTCCTGTGATTTCATCTCACTCAATAATCATTTCAGGGGCAAGGGACATGCTTTATCCTTTTTCTGGTTGCTAGAACACAGCAGGCACATGATATTGACTGGAAAACATGCTTGAAAGGCCGAGGTTCAGAATGTCAGTAACATCTTAAAACACTTCATATACCTACACTGCTTTGCCCGCATCAAAGTTCAAAGTGATCGCCCTCTGAACACTGAAAGCATTTACTGACTACACCAGTAATTTGGCATTTATGATTTTCTGCTGTGAACATTATCCCATTTTTACATGCATATTGTCTTATCTTCTCAACTGGATAAGTACTTGAGAGCTATAATTTTTAATGTTAAGCATATTATACTATATGGTGTGATTCCTCGCACCCTACCAGGCATTCAGTAAATATTGCACGACTGTTGATGAGCCTCACTGTTAGCAATTCTAAGAACTATCTGATCTGTTATCAACTTATTGTTTTAAACTAAGTCCTCTCAAAATCAGTCATTAAGAAAAAAAATACATGGAATTAAGACAATAAATATCTTTAAATTCTAGCCCAAATAATATATTTATTTTTAAAAGAAAAAGCAACAGTGTGTTCTTTCCTTGCAAATACAAATGGACATTAGGGGCGCCTGGGTGGCGCAGTCGGTTAAGCGTCCGACTTCAGCCAGGTCACAATCTCGCGGTCAGTGAGTTCAAGCCCCGCGTCAGGCTCTGGGCTGATGGCTCAGAGCCTGGAGCCTGCTTCCGATTCTGTGTCTCCCTCTCTCTCTGACCCTCCCCCGTTCATGCTCTGTCTCTCTCTGTCTCAAAAATAAATAAAAAAAAAAAAAAAAACGTTAAAAAAAAAAAAAAAAAAAAGCAATTTCTCGGGGTGCCTGGATGGCTCAGTCAGTTAAGTATCCAGCTTCGGCTCAGGTCATGATCTCCCAATCCATGAGTTCAAGACCCATGTTGGACTCCGTGCCTGCAGCCTGCTTTGGAATCTGTATCTCCCTCTCTCCCTGCCCTTCCCCAGCTGGTTCTCTCTCTCTCTCTCTCTCTCTCTCTCTCTCTGTATCCCTCTCTCCCCCTCAAAAATAAACATTTAAAAATTTTAATAAAATAAGCAATTTCTCTACAATTCATAATGTAAAAATTGATTCAGGCAAGTATCATCAATGGAAATTTAAACAAGTGAAGGGTTGTTGGGAACTATGACCCACAGATTTACAAATGGGAAAAACCCATCTTTATAGTGAAGAGATCCAGAAGTCACCTTCTTGATCAAGTATACATCACCTATGTGGTATTCTCACCCAAAAAAGTTCAACGTGAATCTAATAGTGAGGAATATTAGACAAATCCAGAACGGGGGACGTTCTATAAGGCAACCTGAGGCATAAAACCCTCAAAAAACTTAGAATCAATTTCACAGAAATATAAATGTCGTATTATTATTATTCCAGAATGAAATGGGCCAGAGATACAACTAAGTAAATAGTATGCACCGTAGATTTAAAAAAAAAAAAAATTATGTTTATTTATTTTTGAGAGAGAGCGAGACAGAGCACGAGTCGGAGAGGGGCAGAGAGAAAGGGAGACACAGAATCCGAAGCAGGCTCCAGGCTCCGAGCTGTCAGCACAGAGCCCAACACGGGGCTCAAACCCATGAACCAGAAGATCATGACCTGAGCCAAAGTCAAATGCTTAACCGACGGAGTCACCCAGGGGCCCCTGCACCGCAGATTTTTAAAAATGTTTAAGTTTTTTTGGGACTATTGTACTAGATGGGATTACTGAAAGCATTAATTTCTTAGCTGTGTTAATGGTATTGTAGTTGCGAACACCTCATTCTTGGGGATCAGGGCTAAAAGGACTCACAGACAGAATAATACCTGCAACTCCCTTTCAAGTGGTTCAACCAAAAATAAAGAAAAAGAAGAAAAAAGCAGGAGGAAAAGTGTTAACTATGCCAGGTGTTAGATGCGTTAACTAGCATGGTGCACTAACGGTCTCACAATGGATAAGCGCATCAAAACGTCGCACTGCACAGCTTAAATACATAGTTTTGTCAAGTGTACCTCAATAAAGCTGGGAAGAAATAAATGTGGCAAAACATTAAGGCTGCTAACATGCTTGTGAACACTATACTTTCAGCTCTTCGGTATACTTGAAGTTTCCAAGATAAGAAGTTAGGAGTGAATGTGCCCTCCTTTTCTTTCCAGTCACTAAAGATAAGAAGAGGTCAGAGCTGAGGTTAGAGCCCTACTGTATCTAACATTTATTCCTTTTAAATACGTTTCAAAATACGTGAAGTGACCTCTGAGAAGACAGGCTATGTAGATGTAACTTTGGTGACAACGAAACAACAGTAAATGATTACATGTAAGATAAGCAGAGAAATGTTTTCCTCATTTGACAAGTAACCCTCTGTAGTTCTTGGTAATAATTACTGGTCAGATAACTCCTTTCTCCAATATTTAAGAAAACACGCATTTGTGGGGCGCCTGGGTGGCTCAGTCGGTTGAGCGTCTGACTTCAGCTCAGGTCGTGATCTCGCGGTCTGTGAGTTCAAGCCCCGCGTCAGGCTCTGTGCTGACAGCTCAGAGCCTGGAGCCTGCTTCAGATTCTGTGTCTCCCTCTCTCTCTGCCCCTCCCCCACTCATGCTCTGTCTCTCTCTGTCAAAAATAAACATTAATTTTTTTTTTTTTTAAAGAAAACATGCATTTGTGAACATTCCTGAGTCTGCACGTTCGTCCAGTGCCAGCCTGCCGCCCCATGAGTCGACCAGCCCCTTCCCCTGCGTGAAGGACTGGACCCTCCTTCTCTTGAGCTGGTGCCCAACCCCCGTCCCACCGCCTGCCATCTCTGGGCAGTTGCCTTCTCAGCCTTGCGACTTCAACCTGTCACCACATTCGCCTTGTACCACTGAATGGCAGGATGCCACAAGACTTAGGACTTTCACAATCAGTCTTTATTATCCACGGTTCCTGTGAGTCAGGAACTCAGGACCAATGGGGCAAGAGGCAAAGAGAAACTACCACAGCAGCGCTGCTCAGAAAGGGGTAAGGAAGGAGGTGGCTGGCTGTTACTGGCTCATAGCAATTCTGAAATCGAGGGGGGCCCAGGCAGCTCCTGATGAGGGTCTGCCCTCCACGGTCTTGGTTCTGCTTTCTGAGTCATCCTTTCCTTCGCAGAGAGGAGGGCCCACGTGTGACACGATGTTGTGCTCTCAGTGCACTTCCTATCTCCAGAGGTTCAGCGATCAAAAGGCTGCCCTCCATCTGTACTGTCTGTGGCCCCTTCAGGCCGAGTCAACAGTGGTTCTGCCAATTCGATGGTCTTTAGAGAAAAGAGAGAGGGAGACAGAAGAAGAGAAAAAAGTCTGTGGATCTCCCGTGCATCTTTGGACAGTTCACTCCATTCTGAGACAAAGGCCACAGCCACAAATCTCTTCAAGCCCCTCTGCGGGGACAGCTGAGGGCCAGCTCTCCAAATGTGCTCAGAACCCCTAATTGTTGGACTAGAATTCTCTGAGGGAACACCTTGGATCTTGCTGAGGTCCTAAAGGATTTTAAAGTCACATCTTCAGCTTCACTTGTGGATCATGTTCTCCTGCAAATGTCCCATATTTGATCTTCCCCAGAATCTATTTCTTAATTTTAGTGGTCCTGGTCATGGAAAAGAGGCCAGATGTTTCCAAGCTCAACAGTTCCTTGCTCCTTTTTGTTTAATAGTACTTCCTTTAGTTTTTGTCTCTCCTTTTACATGTTAGCAACTGGACTGCTAAACTCTCTGCCACTACAGAACAAGGATTTCCTTCCTCACATTTCCACTAACATTTTTTCCACTGTTCCTTGCATTCTCACCCACGGCCCATCCAAAGCCCCTCAAGCTTCACTGACAGTCTATTCTAAGGCTCTTCAGGCTTTCACTAATTGCCTCCAAATCTTTGACAAAACAAAACCATCCCTTACAAAATCTGTATTATCAACTGCTACGCAACGAACTACCCCCAAATCAGCACTTTACTGCACAAATTCAACAGAGCAAGAGTAGCTTAGCCTGGTGGTTCTGAAATAGGACCTCTCATGAGGCTACAGGCAACATAGTTAGCATGGAGAAGGCATCAAAAGGCTCTAATTGAACTGGGTTTTATTCCAAGACAGTTTATTCACATGGTTGACAACTTCATAATATACTTTAGACTATGATTCTATATTCTTGGTGTGAAAAGGAGCTCAGTGGCCACTCCACCCTTACATGGCTCTGGATAATGCTTTTCCAAGTTAAGCACCAGGTTGAAGAACTGCTTTTTAAAGTGGCCTATCAACAGCTTATCTTTCATGTTTTAAATTACAGAACTTGAGCAATTCATAATTTCACTACAGTTTTATGGGTAACCTGCTGAAACCATTTTTATAACCACTTATGTAAAAACTCAGTAGTGATTTAGCAAAAGCTGAAGACCGTCTGGATGCAAAGGGGCTATCTGGTCATCTTCCACCGGACCACTAAACCAAAGACTCAGGCTCCTAATGTCAGTGACACAGCACAGAAGACACTACCCCACTGCTTCTGACACTACCTCTGGTCCTACCACCACACCTATGACTTATGTCATGACTAAAAAATAATAATAGACTGCATAAAATTAAAGTTCAAAGATACAAAGAAAAGGGAGATAACTAAAATACAGGAAAATACAAGGGCAGAACTAACATCCACACTGGGTGGAAAAGTAATTTTGTGTTAATGAATGGAAACTTGAATCAAACAGTTTGAAGACAAACTATAAAAATTCACTGGAGGGAGGGGGTGCGCTTGGCTGGCTCAGTTGGCAGAGTGTGTGGATCCTGATCTCAGGGTTGTGGGTTTGAGCCCCACTTTGGGTGTGGAGAGTGCTTAAAAATAAAATCTTTAGGAAAAAAAACCCACTGGGAACGAAAGAAGAAAATAGATAAAACAGAATGGAAGAAATGATAAATACAGAGGATAAATATCCAAAGTTAGTAAGGCACTATGTCTCTACTGCAGATTACAGAGGACCACAAATTCTTTGTCATTCTTTCCATTAAGAAAAGGTCTCAGGGCGCCTGGGTGGCGCAGTCGGTTAAGCGTCCGACTTCAGCCAGGTCACGATCTCGCGGTCCAGGAGTTCGAGCCCCGCGTCAGGCTCTGGGCTGATGGCTCAGAGCCTGGAGCCTGTTTCCGATTCTGTGTCTCCCTCTCTCTCTGCCCCTCCCCCGTTCATGCTCTGTCTCTCTCTGTCCCAAAAATAAATAAACGTTGAAAAAAAAAAATTAAAAATAAATAAATAAATAAATAAATAAATAAATAAATAAATAAATAAAAAAGAAAAGGTCTCTATTTCTTTCCATCAAGAAATGGACTCTATTTCTCCCCTTGATTCTAAGCTGATCTTGTGACTTGTTTGAGACCAATAAAATGTGAATAAAGCAAATGCTGTGCCAGCTCTGGAATTAGCCTTTGGGAGGCCGGTGTCTCCCACCCTCAGAAGGCAGCCATACACTCTCAAGAGTGCAGGGCACTCTGTGGGAAAAGGGTGATGTGGGGGAGAACTAAGCCCCAGCCAACACTGAACCAAGGACCCAAATTTGGGGGAAAGGCTTTCTTGGATCTCCCAGTTTAGCCTTCAAATGCAGCCACAGGAGTGATTCTGAGTGAGATCACTAGAAGAACTTCCAAATCAAACCATAAAATCATGAAAAATAATAAACCATTGATGGTTTAAGCCACTAAGTGCTGGGTGGTCTGTTCCACAACAGCAGATAACTGATGTCACAAAACAGATCTAAAACAACACGATACTGCCAAAATATATGGACAAAGCTGGACCCCGCAGCAAAAGACACCTGTATCCTAAGTCCTTGCTAGAAAATATTCTTAGACTGTCTGAAAACCCAGCTTGTTTCAAAAGCCTGGTTGAAAGTAATAGCCTTTCTATGTCTGAAATTACTTTCTATTATTTACTTACTCGAAAAAATATTCTAAATTCTATCCCAGGATTAAGTCAGGCATGGAAATTTTAGTATCACATTTTCGTATTTTACAATTTTGTATCTACTTTAAGATGCTTTAAGAAAATTCCACCCATGTAAGTGTATTCTCATTCTCTGATCAATTCATTCATCAGCAGTTTTTGAGGGCTTACCAGGCAGTAGGCATTAGAGTGGCAAAGATGAACAAGGCATTGAGGGCAGGTAAAAATCTGACACTTCCCCAACCTTTCCAGAAACTCAATCCCTACCTAGTCTGCGCTCCCAAAGCACTCTGTGCAAATCTCTGTTTTGTGATAATAACAGTAATAGCAGCTAACACTTCTGGAGCACTTACCAGTATAATTCTACACCTTTCACATGATTTCCCTCACTCAAGCCTCACAACGACCATCAAGAGGTAGGTAAAAACTGGCATTATCCCCACTTCACAGATGAGGAAATTCACCTTTTACCCCCACTGACACTCTGGACTCCATGAGGACAGGTGACCTGTTTCTTCATCTTTATATCCTCTCCCCAGTCTCCAGCACACATGTCTCTCTAATCAAATAAAGACATCAGTTTATCCAAGTACTAGAAATGAGTATGATCATTTCCGTTTCAAGGACAATTTTTCACTCCGCAAGAGCAAAAGTGAGTAATATCTTTTTGGACTAAGAAAAAAATGGGTTAGGACTAAATAAATATCCCTGGTTTACTGGTAAGACAAACCTAAGGTTAAAGTTTACCAATTCATTGATAAACACTACTATTAAATCCTAAACTTTTATAAATAAGTCTAATTTGATAGTAACACATTTTACTCAGCACCATTTTTTATTTTTTTATTTCATTTTTTTTTTCATTTACATCCAAGTTAGTTAGCATATAGTACAATTATAGTAGATTCCTGAAGTCATTATATCCCTACATATAACACCCAGTGCTCATCCCAACAAGTGTCCTCCTTAATGCCCCTTGCCCATTTAGCCCATCCCCTACCCACAATCCGTCCAGCAACCTTCAGTTTGTTCTCTACATTTAAGAGTACTCAGCACCATTTTAATGCTGAAACCCATAAACATCACAATGGCAACTGTACACATCTGTATTTTGAAAAATTTTTTTAATAAGTCCATGACAAAGGAATAAGAAAATAAGGGGTAATACCCATTACAATACATGCCATGGGAAAAACCCAAGTAAATGTAAGACCTAATATCTTGACCAGTGTAATCTGGGTATTTGGGGCTGACGCAGTACTATTTGGGTTGGTAGAGCTGAAATCATCAGCTATAAAACCTGTGACTACCAGTTTCATTGCATACTCAAAGACTTAAAAACAAAAATGAAAACCTTACATAATGTACCTGATACACTAAAAACTCACAATCCTTAGAATCCTGGATAGAAACTGAAATTTGGAATTTATAAGAAAAATAAAGTCAAACTGGGGAGCATTTTACCGACCTACTCCCTAACTCACAATCATCTCAAAAGACGAAAAGGAGCACAAGACTAGTACTCCCAAAATCAGACAAAATGGCCCCGTTTTAGAATAACCTCCACAGGGGTGCATTTTAGAGAATGCTCATATGCCAAATCCTCAGTCTAACCTCTAGGAAGGCTGCTGTCTCTCCTAGAAATCTGTCTGGGAACTCAAGTACACGCACTGTAACTGTATAATCACAACTCGTGGTGGAAGACACTGTTGGCTAACGCAGAGTCAACTCCCAGTCCCCCTCACCCTTGTCACCTCTCCCTACACAGACTGAAAGACAGATACTAGCTTTCTCGCAGCTATGGGGACACATAACCCAGTTCTGGGCACCACAACATAAAAGGAAGTCTGATAGTGAGCTCTGAGAAAGCTGCTAGTTTCCTAATAAAAGGGACAGTGTGGCTGACACTCGCATCCGTCTTCCCTGAACAGAAATGTAATGCTTGTTAGCACAGCCATCTTGAAACCTTACAGCAACAACTGTAGCACGAAAAGCCAACAAGCCAAAGGTGAAGCAGCAGAGAGAGCTTGAATCTCTGATGATTTCATCTTTATTTGCTAAACAACTAGGAACTGCTCACCTTTACCCTTCTTAAGTGAAAAAAATAAACCAGTCTTTGTTTTGTTACTGTTGGCTGGGTTTTCTGTTATTTTTAGCAGAATGCCTGCCTTACTAATACATTTACAAACATTTAGAGAATATGGTGTACAATTCCTTTAATTAAAAAAAAAAAGTTACAGTACTTATCTAAATAAAAAACAGCATACTGATGCCAAGTGACAAATTAAATCCAGGAGGTCCTAGATAGTTTTCCTTCAATAATGTTCTTCTAAACTATCAAAGTAAGATATTCACTTTAGAAATCTCACAGAATACAGAAAAATATAATGAAGGAAAAAAAACTCACTACCAAGAGATAATATTTGGTATAGTTCCTTCCAATCAATTTTTTAAAACATACATTGATATACAAAACTGTATTTTATTTTCATCAATTGAGATCATGCAAGGTATAATTTATTATTGTTAATGGACACATACACCAAGCAACAATAGTTCAATAGCATAAGAAAGAATCCCTTCCACCATTCCCCTGCACAGGCACACACATGCACACACGTGCGTGCACACACAGCCTCACTCTCTATTCCACTTCACAACAATAGCCACTTTTAATATTTTCAGTATTATGCCTCTGTCTCTTGATTTATCACCTGTAACCACATCAACTGACTTCCCACTATGAAGGTGAAAAACTGAGTTCCCCTTCAACCTTCTTCCCAATTCTTATTACTGTTATTTTCATTTTCAGTTTTTGTATTGCTTGATATTATAAAGCTAAAAAATACACTTAAGTTCTATTTCTTGATCGATGAATTTTGGATAGAAATGTCTTTGTGTCCAACCATTAAGATAACAAAGTTAGTGTTCTTATATGGCAAGCAGTTTTAGTCATAAAATTCAAGCACAAGATTAAAATATCATTATCATTTGACCTTACCCAACCCTGAGTGAGGAAGAAAAAAATGTATGTACTTGTTGCTTTAAGCCCTACTTCACTCAACATCAGAAAAAGTGTTGGGAAAGACAAGCATAACAAAGAACAAATACAGAAAACAGAACTCGTAATCCTCAATGAATTGGAAAACATAGTTACAGGCCAACACGAATTTCAAAATTACAAAAGATGAAGCCAGAGGAAGAGAGTATAGCACTCAGGCCGGGCAACAGGAAAGGAATACTGATTAACTCCTCTTTTACACTTGTCTTCTCAAAAGAGAACCATCATAATGCAAACATTGATGCCCAGAGGTGCTGAGAAGACACTAAGTGACTTACCACTCTGAGTTCCAGTTAGCATCAATTATCTCTAAGAAATGCAGAGCACCAGAAGGGATTAAAAAAAAAAAAAAAAAAAAAAACCCTGAAAAGGGCAAGTATCTTTATTGTTTTTACAGAGGAAAACAATAGATGAGCCTAAACACTAACAATTACTAAATGTGATGTGAAATTCAGCATTAGGACCTATAACAGATTATTAAATAACCGCTACTGTCTATTAATTTTTTAGTATGTCCCATGCACTGGGATAAGAGCTAATCAAACATTATGATCTCGGAGTCTTAAACCACCTATTATCAGCACCATTTTACACATGAGAAATCTAAGGCATATTAAGATTTCTGCCCATAGTCACTAGTAAATGGCAAAGCCAAGATCTGAAGTTAAATTCCATCCTCTTGACCATTGGGCTAAACTGACAGTACCTGCGTACTTAAAAATGAGAAAAGTAGATGGATGAGAAGAACAGATTCACTAAAAGCAAGTTACATCAAATTGGTCATTTTTTCAAATTTTCTGAGTGACCATGTTGCAAGGGTGTAGACAAATCTCTAAGACATACTGTTAAGTGATTATGATGTCATTTACGCAAAGTGAGATAAAAGATCCAAATGTTTATACAGAATAAAGTGTAAAAGTCTCATTTCTTTAATTTTCCCTCTTCCTGTCCCCCACCTAATCTCTTGAATTCCAATCTCCTGACAAGAGACAAATACTACCCATAGTTTGACATGTATCTTTCTCAGTCTTACCTGTTTTCAGAAAAATGTTGGTTTTATAGCAGGACATCACACTTGACGGCAGTTATTTCTAAGAAGGAAATTGGGAGTGGAGGAACCATATCATACTCTATTACATACTGCTTGGACCTTTTACAAGAGGAACTAATGTATTATGTAGATAATACAAATTGTTTTAATCATAATGATGCTCGAAGAAAACAGGGCAAGAGTATCTAAGTGTGACCTCAATGGCCTCCTCGGAAGGGAAAAGTCTGATATACTAAACTATATAACAATTAAAAACTTATACGTGACAAAACCATAGAGTTAAAAGATATACTCAAACCAGGAAAATATTTGTAACAAGAAATTGATAAATAAAATAATGGTATTCTGAATACAAAAAAGCTCTTACAAATAATAAGAACATATCAAATTTATAAAATTGACTAAAGACATAAGCCTCATAGGGGCACCTGGGTGGCTCAGTCAGTTGGGCGTCCAACTTCGGTTCAGGTCATATTCTCACAGTCCGTGGTCTGAGCCCCACGTCAGGCTCTGTGCTGACAGTTCAGAGCCCGGAGCCTGCTTTGGATTCTGTGTCTCCCTCTCTCTGGCCCTCCCCCTCTCATGCTCTGTCTCACTCTCTCTCTCAAAAATAAATAAACGTTAAAAAAAATTTTAATAAAGAAGACATAAGCCTCATACCATAAAATTGATTAAGGATAAGAAACAAGTAATTCATTTGAAGAAAAAATGGCTAAAAGCATTAACAACAAAGTTAAGCCTCAGAGTAACTAATAAATGCAAAATAAAACAGCAATATGATGCCTAAAATTAAAAAGATAATACAAGTGATAATTATGGCAAGAGAAAGCAGAAACTTTTACATACTAGTGACAGGAATGAAAATTGGTAACATGTGGACAACAAATTGGCATATGTAAATGGTCTGCATAAACAAAACATAATAAAAGTTCCTTTAAAAGTTAAAACTAAAGAGGTGCCTGGGTGGCTCAGTCAGTTAAGTGTCCGACTCTTGGTTTCAGCTGAGGTCATGATCTCAGGGTTTGCTCAATTCAAGCACTCTCAGTGCAGAGCCTACTTGAGATTCTCTCTCTCCCTCTCTCTCTCTCTCTCTCTCCTGCTGATACACTTGCAAACTTTCTCTCTCTCTCTCTCTAGTAAGTAAATAAAAACTTAAAAAAAAATTAAAACTGAAAAAACCAGCTGTGGCCTTGAAGGGCAATCACGGCCCTCCCGTGCCGTGCTGTGGGGAACAGTCCTGCTGTGCTCTTCGCTGCACTGACCACACCTGCAGTATTAGGTTCACTCTGGCGACCACATTTTAAGAAAGACATTGACAAACTGAGATATTTCCACAGCAGGACACCAAAACTATGTGTGAGGGCTAGAAACATGTCATACAATGAACAAGTTAAAAGAAAAGAACAGTTTGCTTAAAAACATTTTAGGGAAGGTATCACAGCAATCCTGACATATTGGAAGGCCTGTCTCACGGAAAACAGAACTTGTTCTAGATTGCTCAGGAGGGCAAAACAAAGACCCCTACTACTCACAGCTGTTAAATAATCAGTTACGTCCTATACAGTGAGATTTTAGTTACCCACAATATCAGAGATCAATGATCCATCAGCAACGCAGTACCAAAGATTCTTCCAGGCCGGAAAAGTTACGTGTCATGAACTCAGAAGTACTTTGTGGTTCTAAGAGTAAAATATGGATAAGTGTTCCAGAACTATGACCACTACTCTGTTCTCACTTACCTGATTTAGGCGTCTTATATGCTAAACCATTCTGGGACTATCAGAGTCCTGTGCATAGAACATTCAGTCAGTTCTAGCAATTCCTACCCTATTAGCTCCATTTTCCTACAAACAACTTGACAGATATACAACCTGATCTAGAATGCCAGCCCCGCCCTTACCAAAACCCTATCCTAGATTATAGGCTGCTTTCATAATTGTGATCTATTTTGTGTTCCCTGACTTGCCCCAGCTGTCCCAATTCTAGTTCCTTGCCCTGCAATCTGTGACACACTGTTACTGGACCTTTTCTTATTTAAATGTATTTATTTATTTTAAGAGAGAGAGAGAGCGCACAGGGGAGGAGCAGAGAGAGAGAGAGAGAGAATCCCAAGTGGGCTCCGCACTGTCAGTGCAGAGTCCAACATGGGGCCTGAACTCAAAAACCATGAGATCATGACCTGATCCAAAACCAAGAGTCGAACACTTAACCAACTGAGCCACCCAGGTGCCCCAGCTGCTGGAACTTCTAAAAACTGTTTTCTTCCTCATTCACTCAAAGACTAAGAGCCTCCTACATTCAAAGTACTCGCAGAACCAATATGCAAAATGTAGTTGTATTAGACACAGTTCCTGCCCTCAGGGGAGTTGACAACAGACAAAGAGAAATAAAGGGTCTATGTGATAACTAGTCAATATAAAGCCACAAGGGAGCAAAGTGATGTAATACACAGACAAGAGAAATCATTCCAACTTTGTAAGACTGTGAACTGGGAAAAAACTGAGATTATATTAGAATTTATATTTGAAATACTTAGAACATTTTTATTGACAAGGATGCAGGGGAAAAAAAGTAGAAAAACTGGCGTTAAGCATCAACATACATAAAAGAAAGCACATTGGTATGTGCACGGTTAATCATTCCAGTAAGATAACGCAATTGATTACAGAATGTGAACAGATAATTAAAGAAAGTTTATCCATGTCAAAGAATATAAAAATAGTTTCTCCAAGGAGGTAACACAGTAAATTCTAGAGATACAGCTTCCCTGTAGTCCCCACTGCGACACAGAGAGGTAAGTGATACCACTCAAATGGCATAAGGATTCCACCAGATGTAAGATACTCCCCTTTTTCCATTCTCACAGGGTTTTAAACTCTCCTCCTGTGCAACTGTTCTGAGCCCCTCTCTCAGCACATACTAATAACAGACTTTTTAAAAAAGAACTCCAAAACACGTCTGAGTGTCAAGAAATAAACAAAAGATGAAGCATCATAAAATTGGCAATAAAGAAATTTCAGCTACTGGTCCGGACTAAGCCCCTAACTCGAAAAATGACTTGTCTTCTGTAAAGATAAATGGATATAAGACTAGGTGACTTCTAAAGTCTCTTCTATTTTAAAATTCTATAAATTCAGTTGGGAAAAAAAAGTTCAGCTATGTTTCCAGGTGTCTGGAACTCAGATGGTTGAAACCATCAGTTTCTGAGGTGCCTAGGTGGCTCAGTCGGTTAAGAGTCCAACTCTTGATTTCAGCTCAGGTCATGATCTCACAGTTCGTGAGTTCAAGCCCTATATCAGGCTCTGTGCTGACAGTGTGGAGCCTGCTTGAGATGCTCTCTCTCCCTCTCTCTCTGCCCCTCCCCTGCTCGTGCTCTCTCTCTCAAAATATATAAAACTTAAAAAAAAAATTTTAATTCAAAAACAGAAATCATCAGTTTCCTCAAATATCAATGTAGATGAAATTTCTACTCCACATAATTTGTTATGAGCAATAACAAAACAAAGTGAATGGTAAAACTTTAACAAATTTGTATATCCACACATTACAGCATATATACCTATCAGAGTTCCACTTCCAGTAGTTGCAGGGTGACTTAGACTAATTTTGCCATACATAAAATTATAAACTCTGTATAAAATATAAAAAACAACTATTCCAGAGAACAGCATAGAAAATGTTCTTTAGAAATAATGGCCAATGCAACTTCCCAAGTTTGGTAAAAACATAAATTTATAGATGAAAAACAACAAAAATCCAGTAATTCCAAAATAGGATACATACAAAGAAAACACCTAGGCACATCATCAAAGTGCTGAAATCAAGGCTAGAAAAATCTCGCAGGTAGTCACAGAAAATGATATGTTGTATACAGGTAACAACACAACGTAATAGCTGACTTATCAGAAACAAGGGAAAGTAGAAGAAAATGAATGGACATCTTTAAAGCGAGGAAAGAAACAAACTCACAAATCATAATTCTATATACAATAAAAAAAATCCTTCAAAAATAAAACAAATGAAAATATTAAAAAAAATTTTTTTAATGTTTATTTATTTTTGAGACAGAGAGATACAGAGCATGAATGGGGGAGGGTCAGAGAGAGAGGGAGACAGAGTCTGAAACAGGCTCCAGGCTCTGAGCTGTCAGCACAGAGCCCGACGTGGGGCTCGAACTCACGGACCGTGAGATCATGACCTGAGCCAAAGTCGGAAGCTCAACCGACTGAGCCACCCAGGTGCCCCGAAAATATTTTAAAATAAACAAAAATATGAGTGTACTGGTCACCAACAGATTTGCTCTAAAAGAAATGCTGAAGAAAGCTCTTCAAGCTAAAGGAAAATAATATCAGACAGAAACTCAAATCTATAGAAAGAAAGAAACACTGCAAATTAAGTACATATAAAAGACTATATTTATCCTGCTCTTCTTTAAAAGACATAAAAAGGACATAAAACAAAAATTCAAACATTGTATCACATGGTTTACAACATATTTATATCTGCTATATATGAGATACAGCAGCACAAGGCACTCAGAGGAGAGGTAAATGTAACTACAGTATTTCAAGGGTGTTCTATTTTACATAATGCAGTAAAATATTAACCCAGTATATAATGTGATAAATTAGGAATGCATATTATAATCCCAACAGCAGGGTTTCTCAACCTCAGCACTAGTGCATTTTGGAGTAGAAGATTTTCTGTTTGAGGAAAACTGTCCTATACATTACAGAACACTTAGCAACATCCCTGGCCTCTACCTACTAGATGCCAATAGCACACCCACCCCAAGTCATGACAACCAAAAATGTCTCCAGACATTGTCAAATGTCCCCAGGGGAGTAAAATAACCCTAGCTGAAAACCACTGCCCTACAATAACCATTAAGTAATGTAAGATTACAGAGAAGTTCAGTTTTTTCCATTATGGCCCACCTAACAAGCCTTTTTAGTCTTTTTTTTCCCTAACTGCTCTAGCCTCCCACATGAAATTTTAATACCACAGATATGCTGTATATGTTTATATAATGTGTCCCACTTGAAAGGCACAAATGACTATAAATATCTGAGTTTTTTGCACCTTCCCCCAGAACCAATGATTACCCCCTTGGGGGAGATATCCTCCCCTCCACTGAGAATGCACACTGACAGAGGGATTTAGATGAAATACTAAAAAAAATTCAATCAACCCAATAGAAGGCAAAAATATACCAGATATGAAGAGAGAAAAAAATTTTTAAATAGGACAAACAGAGAATAAATAAAAAAACAGTAGACCTAAATTCAATCATATCAATAATTACATTAACAAATATGTATGGTCTAAACACCCCCAATTAAAAGGTAAAGACTGTCAAATGAGATAAAGAGGAGAAAAAAAAAAAAAAAAAAACAGAACCAGACCTAAAACTATGCTATCTACAAGACAGACGGTTTAAATATAACACACAGATAAGCTAAATGTAAAATAACATTTTAAAAAGATAGAAGATGTAAACTTTAATCAGAAAAATCTGTAGTGGTTATATTAATATCAGACACACTGAATTTCAAGACAGAAAAAGATGGACATTTCGTAAGGATAAAAGATGCAATATATCCAGAAGATGATACAAATCTGGATGCATCTAACAACAGAGCTTCAAAATATATAAAGCAAAATAGAATAAAGGAACAGAAATTCACATAGTTGGGAGATTTTACTTCTCTCTCAGTAATTGATAGAACTAAAGAAAAAAATCAGTAAAGTTACAGAAGATATGACTCACCATCACCCATCCTGACCAGACATTTATAAAAAAAAAAAACAAAACTACACCCACAACAGCAGAAAAATCAAGATAGACCATATGGTGGACCATAAAAAAATTTTTTTAAATAACAAAAAATTCCAGATGACTGAAACGTTTATAGAATATCTTCTGTAAATACAATCAAACATTAAACTGAAATCAAAACACTAACATATCTAAAAACCCCTATATATTTGTAAATTAAGCAGCCTTCTTCTAAATAACCCATGGTTAAAAGAACAAATCCCAAGGGAAGTTAGAAAACATTTTACATTAAATAACAATGAAAACACATTTCATCAAAACTTGTAGGACAAAACTAAGCTGTGATGTAAGATAAATCCAGGGGCGCCTGGGTGGCTCAGTCGGTTAAGCGTCCGACTTCAGCTCAGGTCACAATCTCGCAGTCCGTGAGTTTGAGCCCCACGTCGGGCTCTGGGCTGATGGCTCAGAGCCTGGAGCCTGCTTCCGATTCTGTGTCTCCCTCTCTCTCTGTCCCTACCCCATTCATGCTCTGTCTCTCTCTGTCTCAAAAATAAATAAACGTTAAAAAAAAAAATTAAAAAAAGATAAATCCATAGATTTAAATGCTTATATTTTTTAAAAAAAGAAAGATTTAAAACCAATGACATACTGTTTTACCTTAAGAAGCCAGAAAAAAAGACAAGTAAATTAAAATAATAATGAGCAAAAACAGTAAAATAGAAAAGGTCAAAGAAAACAAAGCAAAAAGTTGGCTCCTTGAAAAGATCAATAAAATGTATAAACTCCTAGTAAAACTGATCAAAGGAAAAAAAAATGAGAGGGAGAACACAATTTACCAACATCAGAATTTAATAGGGGATTATAATTACAAATCCCTCAGACACTTAAAGAATAAGGGAATATTAAGAACAACTTTATTCCAAATATATCAACAACTTAGATTAAATGGAAAAATTCCTAAGAAATCACAGTTTTCCCAAAGTGACACAAAATGAAACAAAAAATCTGAATAGTCCTATGCCTATTAATGAAATTGTATTTATTATCAGAAACCTCACCAAAAAAGCCCCAACCCAAATGGCTTCACTGATGCATTTTACCAAACATGTTAAGTTAGGAATAAACCCTATCTTATGCAAATTCCTTCAAAAATTGAGAAGGGAATACTTCCCAACCTATTTTATGAGTCCAGCATAGCCATCAAACTAAAACATGAAATGAAAATTATAGCCAATATAAATGCAAAAAAACCCCACAATCCTTGACAAGGTACATCAAAACTGGTAAATCAAATAGAATACATCAGGACCAAATGGGACATATTCCAGCCGTTAAAGTAATACACCATATTAACACAATACAGGGAAAAGTCAAATAGTCATTTCAATAGATGTGGGAAAACTTTTTGAAAAAAGTGAACACCCACTCATGATAAAAACTCTCAGCAAAACAGGACAAGAAAGGAACTTTCTCAATCTGATTAAAGGCAGCAATAGAAAGCCCACAACAACTACAATAGTGATTATCACATAATATGATGATGGTGATGGTAAAATAACATGAGAAATAAGACCAAAAGTCCACTCTCACCACTTTTACTCAAAATTGTGCTGGAATTCCTAACCAGTGAAATGATCAGAAAAATTAACTCTAGACATAAAGATTGCAAAGGAAGAGGCAGAACTGTGACTCTTTGCAGATGACTTGACCACGCAGAAAACTGTAGAGGTAACTAACTTGAACAAGTGAATTTACAAGTCAATACACAAAACAACTGCTGATGGGGAAGGATAAGTATCCCTATCTCGCCTAAGATAGGGAGTAGTGTGAGTGTGTGCGTACATAACAGCAGCTCTACAATTCTACAGCTCTAGAATGCATATGAAAGCTTATCATTTGATGGTTCTCTCCATGGTTTACTTGATTAACATTTTCAAAACCAATGTATTCAAATAATAAAATAAGACGAAGAAAATAAGACAAATAAGAAAATAAAATAAAATTCATGTTATTGTAAATACATTAAATCTCAGAGTCCCAAAGTCATTAGAAAATAAACTTGGGACGACTGAGTGGCTCAGTCGGTTAAGCATCTGACTTTGGCTCAGGTCATGATCTCAAGGTTCATGGGTTCCAGCCCGCATCAGGCTCTGTACTGATTGATCAGAGACTGGAGCCTGCTTCAGATTCTGTGTCTCTCTCTCTCTCTGCCCACTCCTCCCCTCCCCCCCCACCCCCCACTCACGGTCTGTCTGTCTCTCTCTCTCTCTCAATAATAAATAAACATTAAAAAAAAATTTTTAAAGAAAATATTTAATTTTGTCATGTTTATTCCCCACTTGTAACGTTAATAGTCAAGTGAGCTTCTCTAAACTATCATGTGACTTATACAGTGGCTACCACAGCTCTCCACATTCTATGGAAAATGCTTGCTTCTGCGTAGTAAACAGAAAATCATACAGTTGTTTTCTATTTCTATAAGCACTTGATCATTTATTTAAAACTCACTTTGTGAATAAAACAGAAGCAAAAGGTACTTGTACAAGTACATACAAAGTTAAGGAAAAAGCCCTTGGACTTGGATGAGAACCCCAAAAACTGTGATTCTGTTTTCTAGAACAGCTTATAATTGACTAGCTCACAATAATCTCATGTTAACACATAGCCCAGCTTACAATCTTCGCGTTACTAAAACATTCTGCATAGTGGCATTAAGCTATTTTGACAGAAAATTCATAGACTTATGAAGTTTAGCTTGGAATTACCAAATACTAACATTCCGGTTCACCTAAACAAATCAGTTCACAGAATACAAAACAAGTGTTATTCCAAGGACACAGTTCATGAAGATCCTTGAACTGGAAACTCTAAGTAGCAGGCAAACTAAGGAAAGGAGTGCTTTGAAAGCACAAACTGGTTACGTACACAGAACACAACCTGAAAGTTCAATCTGTTAGATATCAAAGCAACAAAAAGCGTAAGAAACTATCACATGCATGCAGCATTTTCATCAGTCAAATGTTTTGTTTTTTTTTATTTTTTTTAAACATTTATTTATTTCTGAGACAGAGAGAGAGCATGAACAGGGGAGGGTCAGAGGAAGAGGGAGACACAGAATCTGAAACAGCCTCCAGGCTCTGAGCTGTCAGCACAGAGCCCGACGCGGGGCTTGAACCCACGGACCGCGAGATCATGACCTGAGCCGAAGTCGGACACCTAACCGACTGAGCCACCCAGGCGCCCCCATCAGTCAAATGTTTTTAATGATAAAACCACCTCTTGGGGCGCCTGGGTGGCGCAGTCGGTTAAGCGTCCGACTTCAGCCAGGTCACGATCTCGCGGTCCGGGAGTTCGAGCCCCGCGTCGGGCTCTGGGCTGATGGCTCAGAGCCTGGAGCCTGTTTCCGATTCTGTGTCTCCCTCTCTCTCTGCCCCTCCCCCGTTCATGCTCTGTCTCTCTCTGTCCCAAAAATAAATAAACGTTGAAAAAAAAAAAAAAAAAAAAAAAAAAAAAAAAAACCACCTCTTAAATTTGTACCAATTTCAGAATTGTAAGACTGTGCACTGACCACCAATACATTACAGATTTTAACATGTTATCAAGGAACTGGCTCTCCACCTTTAGAAGAGACTACTTACCTTCTTAGGAAACAGTACTATTACGCAAACGGAATTTTATAAATTACAATTAGCTCTGGTTAATGCTATTGCAACCTACTTAATTCAATAATTTAGACCTTTTAAGCTGGTTAAATTTCCCACTTTATTAATGCAATACCTTTCTTCACAGCAACTATTAGCCCTCACTGTAACAGGACAAACCTAGAGTAAAACTTTTGACATCAGGTTTAGAGACTGGCAGTACAGACAGGCTGGTCTGTGACCAGCCTCTGGTCACTTCTCTCTTGTGAAGGAGAGAGTCTAAGAAGTGTTTAACACGTCTGCAGGTATCTCCTAAGCTCATGTGCTCTCCCAGGACCATCAAGCAGGAAAATGTAGACGGTACTTTACTCCACGTGTGCTACATGACGTTTCCTTTACTGTCATTTCTAACACCAACAATACTACATCAATGTGTTATCTCAATTAATATTTACCATTCTGTAATTGCTCCAGAAAAGTACAGGAAAAAAAGGTTTCAATGTTGATATATCACCAATAACCGAAGTTAGGAAAGTATCTGCCCCACACAGTATCATTAATTATTTTTAAGTCTGTTTTTTCCTTCTCCAGGATGCTATTTAATGATGAACAACTTATTTACATCAAAAGTACAAATGAAATGAGATTATATCTAGATAGGAGCTAACATGAACTGATTCATAAATGCAAGTTTGAGAAAAAGGACTGATAGTCAAACTAAGGGTAACTGTGAATTTTTTATATCAATACTTTTATTAATAGTTTACAAATACTCTGTACACATTAGCTCACAATGCTTACCAGCACACTGTGAGGTAAAGAAGGCAGACATTATATATATATTCTAAAACAAGTACACCAGAGTTCAGGTGATGATAATCTACCTGCCCATTGTAAAGAGGCAGAGAATACTACTACTCTTTAAGAAGAAATTATTTGAGCCAAAATATGTCCAAACAGCAACAACAGACTAATGAAATTTGCTTGACTAAAACAGAAGATTATTCTTAAAATCATACTGAAAATCTCTAAAGGAATAAATTAAGAATAGTGCAGAGGAAAAAAATGCCCCATTTGGTTTCCCCTAATATTTCAACTAATGCTTGTAAGAGTCCAGTTAAAAGTACCATTACAAATCCTCATTCAGAGAATCTAGCCAGTCATAAGTACAGGGAAAATACATGAATTACAAAAACAGACAGAGGTCACTACCAGTAAACTCAGTCTTTCATTCACAAATAAACCAACAGGGATCATCAGATACCTGAGGAATACTAACACCACCAAGGAAAAAAAAATAATAAACAAAATAAACAAACTGAAAAAGTTATTCAAAGCAGATAAAAAATTTAAAAATAGTCTCGTTGGTGTCCTTTGATTAAAAATCTGTAAAATAAGAGCGGGTGGCTATGAACTACAAAGAATTCCCAGAAATATAAAGTAATAGCTGAAATAAATAATTTAGTAAAGGGCTCGAAGAAAAAGTTGAGGAATCTTCCAGAACAAGGAGAGAAAACAAAGAAATTAAAGAAAAATTTTAAAACAGAGCACTGACATAGATGCTCTAAGGGCAAAAACCATAAAAGAATACAGAAGACACAGAAGGGAAAAAATAACAAAAGAAATACAGAAGACTCCCCAGAATTAAACACATTTGCCTGCATATTCTAAGGGTCCACCAAATGCTTTACAGGTGAATTAAAAAGAACCACATCTTATCCTCCTTAAATTTTATAAAGCCAAGGATAAAGAGGCATGAACACAACAAACTTCAAGAAGACAACAAACAGGTTACCTAGAAAGAAATTACTCCTATTAGTGTTAAGCCTCTTACCAGTAAAACTGGTTACCAAAAGGTAACGGAATGCAGCCTTCAAAACTCTGAAGGAAAACTGTTTCACAACCTGAATTCTATACCCAGCAAAGGTATGCACCAGGTGTAAAAGTGAAAAACACATTTTCAAACACTGTGTTGACATATTCTTTCTGAAAGAAGTTCTTCAGGAAATTGAAAAAAGGAAAAAAAAAAAAAACTACTTCTAGAAAACCATAAAATAAATCCAAAACAAATGGGGGAAAGACAGGAGATCTAAGAAAGCACTGAACTTGTCCAGGAATGCAATTAAATAACATGCTACTAGCTGAGTATCACACCTAGAAAAAGGTCAGTTCACAGTAGAATTTTGACAAATACCAGGATTAAAAAGCTGGATGACCAAGTGATACAAGGAAGACAGCAAAGCATACACTCTTTTACCAATGGGAGGAAACGTGACAATTAGAAAATCCAGGAAAAACCATTATAGCCCAAACCAGAGGCCAAACCAAAGTGCGTCATGATCTCGAACACCAACAGAGTATGAGGCGATCATTTGCTCTCTATGGCTGCCATCACACGCACCCACCATACTGCTCTGGTTGGCAGCAGGTACTGTTTACTTATCACAATATCGATTACTGCTTCTCCGAATCAGCAAGTATAACTATTACAAACCCTGAAAATATAAAATAAACGTTCAGTTGCCACAAACTGGGAGGGGAATGTGGGAAATTCAGAGGAAAGATTGTGTAGGGTACTCCCAAAGTGGTCAGTTTAGAGATGATGTGTAAGTACTTTCTAGAATGAAGAGTGCACCTGTTGGAAGTTTAACCATGAGCCCACTCCCTCTTTTTAGGGAAGGAAGAGAACAGGTATTAACAAGTCAAATTCTTCATTTTTCATAAGGGCGATACACGAGATTATGTAAAACTACTCAAAAATAAAGCTTAGCGTATTATATACAAAACTGGGATAATAATCACCAAAAAAAGTATAAAATACAAAAGGTCTACAATGGTCATCTCTGAGGAGAGAAACCAGTTGGAAGAGCAGACGATAGAAAAGACTTTTACTTATCATTTTATATCTTTGTGTACTATTAACCAAGGCAGGAAAAATGCAAAGAAATCCTGGTCCATTTTTTTCTTGCTTCTATACCCCACGCACTTTAAACCGACCTTTTATCATGGTGTTTCAGGTAAGACGCAATTAACTAAACAAACTCAAGAACAACCCTAAATCTTTGACAACATGTGGTGCCGGCAATAACTCACACTTGTGTTCAAGCTCTCAAAACACATCCACATCCATCACCTCACTTAATCCTCAAAACAGACTTAATGGGAGCAGACATTAGAGGTGCATAAAGTATTACTCCAAAAGGTTTACGTGATTTGCCGTCCCCAAAAAACAAAGTAGGAAAGACAGTATAAATATAATAGACAAGTTAAAAAAACAAAGAGAAAGCACCTTCAGACAGCAGTGAAATCTGAAAATGTCTTCTAAATTTATAATATAACATACAATAAATTAAACTCAATCGTACAATAGTTGGCTGAAACCGTTTGATAGTTAAGCACACACTTACCGTATGAGCAGCAATCTCGTTCCCAGGTCACTGCCCAAGGGAAAAGGAAAACAAACCACACCAAGACATGATCTCCAATGTGCATAGCTGCCTTATGTGTAATAGCCCCAAACTAGAAATAGCTCAAATATCCATCAGCCAGTAAATAAATAGATTGTGGTACGTCCAGACTACAGAACATGCCTCAACAATAAAAAGGAACAAACTTGTGATGTACACAGCGATGTGGATGAATCGTTCAAGTATTATGCTACATGAAAGTAACCAGACACAGAGGACCAGATGAGTGTACTTATAAGGAAGATTACAGCTGTAGCAGATTAGGGGTCCCAGGGCTCAGGAAAGAGGACGGACTGCAGAGCGGAATAGGGGTGCTTTCGGAGTGACAGAGATGTTCAACGTCATGACTGCAGTGTTTGTTATGCTACTGCATGCATGTAGCAAAATTCATCCCCATGTACACTTAAAATAGGGGAATTGTATTGGTATGGAAATTATAACTCAATAAGGATGAATTTTTAGAAATCAGTAATACATAATCCCATTTAACTACTGACAATGACTTTCCAAACATAGGTATTAACTACAGACCCGCAAAAAACATTGAAATCACTATTTAAAAGGTAACTTTTAATCAGGAAATAGATACAGTATACAGGAACTTAAAAGTCCTAAGAATGCAACAGTCCTCATACTACTCAATTTGGCCACGTGGATAAACAGTAGTTGCCTGGCAACGAGTCTACACTCTAGATTTCTTAATAAACACATTGACCACATTAAAAGGTGATCTCTTAGGAGATAAACTAAGCTTTACATTAAAGAGTTCTTCCTTTAAAGTAAAAATAATGTAAAAAGAATAATAATGCATTTGAATTATTTATCTAAAGTAGGAGCGAACAGCAAACAAGAAATACTAAAACTAGATCATGAAAAATAAAAATATGCAATTAAACATAAACACACACACGCAGAAACCCTTTCTTCAGTTGGTCTCTTACTTTAGGACTTTCCTCACCTAACTTACAGGGTTGTTGAAGCCAGAAGTTTGTGGGTGAGCTCTTTCCCCTTTAGCCCTAGAAGCCCTTCCCCTGCTTTCACCCAAACCGGCTTAATATAAATTTACATGTCTTTAAATGCATACAAGTTAGACACTTTTCTAGATTATTAAATCGTCCTACAGACATCTCTCTGGATTGCAGAGTTGCTGTGGACAGCACAGAAAAATCCAACAGGAACTTTCTATAACATGCAAGCACACAACATCCCAGAGAGCCAAATGTTCAGAACTGTAGTAAGGATCAAAATCAGGAATTACTTAGAATCCCTACATAACAAGCAAATTCCTAACACATATGTTAAATATCATTTCTCTCTTCCTGGACGTAGTCTGTCCATTTACTTTGTTAACAGCGTCAGGAAAAATATCAACTTCCAGGACACCACCAACCATTCGCACACTTACCAACCACATTATGTGCAGCTTTGTTGAACACTTACCCCTCTTCTGAACCCAACCTTCTTTCACGATGGTGACATCGCTCATGATGGCTCCCCTCTGAGCCCCCAACTTGGAGAAATGGTACTTTGTGATATCAGCTTTGGGGTTTGGATTCTCTGCTGCTGCTGCCCTTCCCACTCTCTAGTGATGACTCAGCCTGGAAGGAAGTATTGAAGAAAGAATTTCTTTTTTTTCCATTCTTGCAACTCATACAGCAATAACAAACAACTAATTCTTTGTAAATGTCTTCAACTGGCCTGACCTCACATAAAAATCTAACTCCTCAAACTGGGGAACTTATTTATTAAATAGTTCTACCATGAACGTGCTTCCCTGGTCTTGTGACAGATTTCAAACGATAGTGAAACTTTTAACCTAAGAGGCTGTAGTAAAAAAATGCCTTCAGAAACCACTGACCCACCTATACAAATAACACAGAAAATCTGTTTGTGGGGCTGTGTGTCTGAAGTGAAAAGGGAAGAAAATGAAAGTGAAGTGGACTAACAGTAAACTCTCATGTACACCTAGTTTCAAAATCTCTGTAAATTTAGGAATATTTATGGCAAAGCAATTGTGAATGTTTTTAATTGCTATATTTTATGCAAAATACAACATGCTAAGAAACCAACACTTAGGTATGGTTGGTCTGTCTTGCTCCAAGAAATATTTTAGATCACAAAATTAGATTACAGTGAATTTTTAGATTGTGAATAAAATATTACAAATGATATAGAATCAATTATTTTTAAAAGCAGACGAGGTGAAACATGGGGAACATGAAAGTGGAAAAAAGTACGGAGTATTTGAGATGTGTCAAGAACAAGTGCTTACGTCCATTACCCTTAGGTAAGTCTCACAGTAGCCCTAGGAGGGTACCATTAACTCCATTTCACAGAAGAGGAAACTGGGGCTCACGGAATTCAGCAGCTTGCCTGAATCCAACAGAGCTCCTCAAGGATGGAGCCAATATGGCCGACTCCAGAGCCTGCAGAAACTATACTGCCTTAAGACAAAAAGAAGCCAGAGTAGAAGTCTACATATCTGTAAAAGATGGGCCACAAATTTAGTAGAAAGCTTTCAGGAAGCGATGCAAATAAGGAAACACCATCGGTTTCAGTATTTACAGTATCCGTGAATATTTTTAAAAAGAGAAAAAGAAGTTGCTTCAGAGGGAACACAATTTTTCCTGGAATAAAAATCTGAAATTTATCCCATGGGTCTTTATAAGATAGCTTGCAGGGTAACGAAGTCTTCAAAAATACTCTGATACATACACTAATGAGTTTTACTTATTGTCCCCCTCAACCTAAAAGAGGAAAACGCCAAGATAAAGCTGAGTTAAAAACAGTTCCACAGAGGGGCACCGGGGGTGGCTCAGTCGGTTAAGCGTCTGACACTTGATTTTGACTCATGTCATGATCTCACAGTTGGTGAGTTCGAGCCCAGAGTCAGGCTCTGTGCTGATAGTGCAGAGCCTGCTTGGGATTCTCTCTCTCCCTCCCTCTCTCTCTGCCTCTCCCCCTCTCAAAATAAATAAACAAGCTTAAAAATTATGTTTCCACAGAAAGGGACCAAAAACTGTGGTCCAGCTACACGAGCATTATATGGTCCAGAAACATAATTTTAGATAAATTTAGGCATAAATATTAGGTAACCAGAAAAATGGATAGATGGACTATATAACTATACTACTTTCTCAGACTGGGTTTTGATAAATAGTGTATAGCAGTAAGTTCAAGGTTAGACTCCCTCACTGGTACTGGACTGAATTACAACCCCTTTCCCAATGCAAATTAAGTGGAAAGCCTACTCCTTTCACAGTCAGGAATCAAGACTGAGTCAGGAATCAAACCCTGACAAAGTTTGTGTGGCTGAATAGAAAACCACCCCAACAGGTACCCTCAGCACCTACAGGTAAGGCCAAGACTGTCCCCGTAGTCATTGGATCTCATACTACAGACAGTCCAAAGGGATATTAGAATCTGAGTGTATTTTGCCAAGATATGTTTGAAACAATACTAAACGAAATTCCAAAAAAATTAAGAAAAAAAGATGAAAAGAGAAAAAAATTCTCTGGCCAAATAAGTTTGGAAAATTCCACAAGCCATATCTTTCTCTTAAAACATCACTATTGGGGCACCTGGGTGGTTCAGTCGGTTAAGTGCCCGACTTTGGCTCAGGTCATGAACTCACAGTCCCTGAGTTCGAGCCCCACGTCAGGCTCTGTGCTGACAGCTCGGAGCCTGGAACCTGCTTCGGATTCTGTGTCTCCTCTCTCTGTCCTTCCCCCACTCACGCTCTGTCTCTCTCTCAAAAATAAACAAACATTAAAAAAAAATTAAAACATCACTATTAACATATTAAAGATATAAAGTATGTATAACCTTAATTATCTCAGCAAACCCTAAATTTATTGAACACACAGGGCTCTTTTTTTTTTTTTCTTTAGCAGCATGTACTGATATCCACGGGGGCACACTTTGAGAAATGGCCACATCACTCAAGACAAGACTCATTTCGCCACTAAAAAACGGGCCAAAAACAAAACAAAAACAAAAACAAAAGCCTTCAGTAAAGAATCCAAACATCATTTTAATTTATGTAACTTTCTGAAAATTGGCTACATAATCCAGAACTGGATAACTGAAAAGGGTTAGTTCTTTATACTACATAAATAATTACAAAAAAATTAAATATTGTGAGCACTAGTGCAAAACAATGACTTTAGAAGAGCTGCACTACAGACCTTCTCTTTGGCAATACTTGTAGCAAGGGGCCTCATATCTATTGAAGCCATTCTTGCTTTCTGACTGCAAAATGATATAATTTGGGTTAAAAACAAAACAAAACAAAAAACCCTCCTATCTCAATATTCTTGGAATTGGAAATGGAAGAGATCAGGGGTCAGAAGAGATCAGAGGTCAACATTCAATAATAACCAAAAAATAATACATATCCAATAAACATATATAAAACATATCCCTTTCCATTAAAATAATCTGCATCACAACACCCTTGCAAAGAACACTAAAAAACCAAAGTATTTTCAAAATTCATTGTACTTTTTAAGTTGACATTTCATTGTTGGGAGTTCAAAGCAGGAAAGGACCTTCATTTTATAGTTGAGGAAACAGAGTACAGATGGATGAAGCGACTTGCCCAGGGTCACACAGCTGCTTTCTGAGGGAACCAAGACACCAGAGAACCAGGCACATGTTCTTTCCACTAGCACTGCCCCTTCAGTACAAAACAATATACGGAAATATCCAGGTCAACCCAAATCAATGAATTTTGTTTTATAATGAAACTTTCAAAAAACTAGCTTTTTTGATAAAAATGTTTATCAGTGCTTATGCATTTCGATTAAACTGCTTAAATATATGCTAAATCGACAGGACAAAATTTATAATCGTCATCAGGACCAGTAAACCCACATTATAGAAATGGCTTTATCCATTTGCATCTTAAAATGTTACCAAATTCTACCCATAATCATAATATTCAGCTTTAAAGGTGCTCCTGGGACTCCCAGCTAAAATGACACATTCTATGAAGATAACTTAGAAGACATTCAAACGTATACTACTCCAGAGTTACGACCAATAGGCTAGAAATAAATGCCATCTCGTGTGCATAAACACAATGCTACTGACTCTTAAGCAGTAAACCATATTCTTTGATTTAATTTCCTTACAGTGGCAAGGCTCTTGCAACCAAGTCATCTAACTCTCCCACTCAGTGTTCCGTGTTGCCAAAAACATTATTCTGCAAAATGATGAGCAATGAGCTGGACATGAACTTCACCTCCTCCTACGGTCCCAACTTCTCCAGAACTGTGTTCTACCCAATGAGCTCTAAGAGACAAAATTTGGTTTCTTTTTCTTGTAAGCTTGTTGTACTAAATATTTCATTGCTGAATAATCTAATTTTGTCTATTCTTAAAAAAAAAATCATACAAAATTCTTGGCAGATTCAATTTACAATTCACACAAAGCAGTTACACTAAAGGTACTTTTCATTCAAAACTATTTGCAAATTTGATAACTGCATTTGGATATCACTTCACAATTTACAAAACATTTTCACATCTTGTATCTCATTCAACAGCATTATTATTATTTAGTAAAGCAATCTGACAGTGCCTGGCACATAAGAGATGCTCGACAAATACAGGATGAATGAAAGAGTGCATGAATGAAAGAGAGAAGATACAGCTTTGCATAACTAATAAAGAACACACTAAGCAAACTAATGTTGTAAGTCAACAGAGAGAATGGTATTAAGTCATCTTAAAAACAAACCTGAACTCAAATGTTATGGAATATAATTAAAATCACAAGAAATCTTCTTCCTTATTCATTAAAGTACGTTTGCTATAGACGTCCGCTAATTGTGAGGACTAGCACGTTTCTCCACATTCTTGGATACTTTTTGTTGAAATGAAGTCAAGTTTCAACTCCCAAACAATTAAGCATTAACACTGCCCCAAAATCATCTATCGTGGAAGGAAAAAAGAGAAAGAATGGCATATTCTCTTAATGATATTTATAACAACTTTTAAAAGATACTGGTTTACTTATGGCAACACACCATTCAGTCTTAAACGATAATTAAACTTCTTCAAACATCTTTTTAAAATATCACTCACGGGGCACCTGGGTGGCTCATTCGATTAAGCGTCTAACTCTTGTTTTTGGCTCAGGTCACAATCTCACGGTTTCATGAGTTCAAGCCCCACATCAGGCTCTGCGCTGACAGTGCTGAGCCTGCTTGGGATCCTCTCTCCCTCTCTCTCTCTCTGCCCCTCCCCCACTCGAGGGGTCTCTGCCTCTCTCAAAATTAAAAACATAAATAAATAAAATGCCATTCGAGGAAAAAACATACAGCCTGCACACATTCAGTCAGTAAACAGGTACTGACTGCATGCGCTGTGACAAGGACTGTACTGGGCATACAGGGAGGGAAGCAAAACAGAGAATTTAAAAATCTCTTCCACACAACAGTTTGTTATCAGAGTGCTTTCACATATATTACCCCATTTTGACTAAAAGCGAATCTATGCAACAGCTATTCCACTACAATTGTGAGCCCAGGAAAACTGTGACCAATCAAAACCGAGGACGTTATTTCCTCGCTGTTACCATAACAAGATAAGTGATAGCACCAAGAGTGACTGCCTGCCATTCCAGTCTTCTTTCATTGTGCGATGCCTTCTACCAAGTAACCCAATGCCAAGTCTCAGAAGTATGGGTAACATCTGTGAATCGCTCCAACATTTTTTTCTGTTATCAAATTCTTTTTCAAAAGTCCAGGAGAGCACAAGGTTTTCCAATAAATTCAAAACTAAATATAACTGTGGCATCACAGATGAAATTATAACAACAGAAGACTAGAATGTTGACATAAAGTTAAAATGCACGCCGGCCAATTTTATTCTTTACAAATTAGAACAAGATTCACAGGTTAATTCCTAGGTTTAAAGCCACAATACTACCTATAATACAACTTTCTCTAAACTGTATACTTGGCTATAACACTACGTAGGACGTACTTGCTCTGCACCGCAATTTTTTATATTCTTTAGATATGCCTAGCCAAACTGAATTAATGAAGGACAGCTCACGTTCAAATTCAACAGAATATTACTACACTGAAATACAAATGATTGTCAAGGGTAATCATAGAACAACTCCATGCTATCTACTGATTTCAAGAAATAGGTGAAACTAACATATGCCATAATAAATTCATAAAATCATATCAAACTTTTAAAGGATTTCAGGGAAAGGAAAAATACTGAAATGGAAAGGAAATTCAAGGCAACTTGCTCTGCACTTCAAATAACTCTCAGCAGGTCTGTCCCACTTCAGAGTCATTATCCTGTTAAAAAAAAAAAACCGTATCATATGGGGAAAGCGAGCCACACAAACTATGTATCTTGGATCCTTTCCTCTCTGCAGAGTACAATAACAAACTTTGTGGATTTTCTTAAAAATCTATGTATAGATCCCTTCACTGTCTCACCCTAGAGGAAAATACCTGAAGAAGCATCAGCAAGATTTCCAACCTTCACACAAAATTTCAGTTCTTTCAAAGTGCCAACTCTTAAAAATCAACTTCATCAACTTTTAAATATATACACAAAAATGTAGAGCGTTTTCCCCTTCTTCCTTACCCCAGTTTTTCAGGCATCTGAATGCCATTTCAACCAACCCATCCATTACTGACCAAATAAAAAAGCAATTTGCGCTAGGTGCTGTATTTAATATCCTGCTTTGAAACAACTAGGAAAATGCCCACTGGATTCCTTTGGTCCAGCTAACGCACGGAATAAGCTATTGACAAATGATCTCCCCACATTTCTTGCATGAGGTGTGGCTTGTCATAGGTGAAGTCACGTATAATAGAACAGAAACAGATTGAGGGTTGCCACTGAAAGAATTTCAGTTTCATGGCTGGCCACACTTTTCCACTGCATATGTAAAAACGATCTAAGATCATACCCTGTGGTATGGGATCCCATAACAAAGTTCATCACAATGGCTCATTAGAAAACACTGGGCAGGCCCAGAAACTGGGGTCCCTGTTCCCAACTCTGCCCCACCCAGGGTGATGCTATATGAGGTCCTTTAATTCTCTGTGCTTCCGTTTTCTTAGCCATTAAAATAAAAGTGTAGCATTAGATGAACATAAATAGCTTCACAGCTCTTCCAGAGCTACGAGTTAGGATTCTTCAAGTTCAAATCCACTGAGTATCCACCTGGCTTACAGATGGCATCTTAGGTGACACTATCATGATTATACACAGTTCCCGTCTTCAAAAGGCTCCTATGTAGCTGGGAAGATCAAACACCAAATTCCACTTAAACAAAAACTGGACTGAACTCCAATACTGGCAAAAGACCATCTTCCTCCCCATCCCATCCCCAGTCTCCCAGACAGAGTCAGAGGCTTTCGTAATTAACACAAGAGAGAAAATTCCTCACTTGAACATCTTCTAGAGATTTCTTCTGGTAAGTCATTTTACTTTTTAGTTGGAAGATTAGCAAAATATACCCATTTACAAAATGTGAACTGGCTGCTGCTGGTGATGAATGAATATCAAGACAATATTGAGAAGACAACCAAAAAGCAAATCTACAGGTCAAGAAACATATATTATCTATCAACAACTATTTGACAATCACCTGACAAAGGAAATGTGTTTACGGTACTATGGTATTATATGTAAACATCTGTGGCATTTAACCTGGCCTCTGACATAACCTATGCGAGAGAGAATGTTATGGATCTATCGGTATACTTTGTTTTACTATATTAACATGATTTCAGTGGAAATTACTGTACTGTATGCGTCATCAAAGTTGAGTATGTCACCATGAAGTCTAAGGACAGGTACCAGCAACTTAGGAAAAAAACGAAGGAAAAAAGTGTTTCAGAATAAGGAGAGTTCAACTGAAATGGATTTTCATCATACCAGACTAGTATGTGTTTTCTCTTATGAAAACCACTTTCAAAAGTGTAGCAGGGGCTGTCGTGAAGCCTAAACAAGCGGACACACGGAACAGCGCCCGGCACGTAGCAAGTTCTCACTAAGGCACCAGCAGCACTGACTCTAAACCTAACCTAACTCTGTCATACGTGAAAGACAGTGATAAAGTTTTCAGTTAACATCACGTGACCCAGGGCTAACCTTCCAGGTGACTACAGAGAAGTGCACGCTGTCCCAAACCAGGATTCAGAAAAACAATGCACACTCCTGAAAACCTGGAGTCAAAAACTGACCAACTTGGAATGACTTACACATTCTAACACAAATCTACAAAAATTCATTATGTGCACTAACATATATTGAGAAAAACAAAACTGCGAGTCAAATTAAGACTGACTTGCTCAAAACAAATGAAATGGTTTACTTTTCTGTCCTGCCTCTTATCGTATTCAAATACAAAGTCTTGTAAATCAAATATTTTTTAATGCTTAAAACTTAATCACATTATACAGACAAGATCCTATCCAATCATGCTAAAAATCCAATTAACATGTCCTTAACAATAATTGCCTTATCTTCTCAAGGGTGAATTCTTGAACTGAAAAGTGTGAAGATTAAAGAAAGTGATAAAAGAAAGTGAAAAGAAAGTGATGAAAGGAAGGTGTAGTTATCTTTTCACAAAAATATGCAAAATTTAAGCCAACTGTAAACTTCCACAAAATCAATTTGTAAAACAGGTTCCTCTTTTTAAAAGAAACCCAAATAGTTGGAAATTTCCACTGAAATTTTTAAGAAATAAAATCCCTCATATGTTTAAATCAAAACCTAGGGCTTAAAAAAATCTTAAATCCCTACTTTGCACAAGACTCCATTATGCTCAGTACATTTGTCCTAGGATATGTTTAACCAAAACATGTTTAGATTTACAATGATTCTGAAAACAAATTCTCTTTCTAATGGTAGTAATCTTCTAAATGAAATGTAAATAAGAAAAGTTCATAATCAAACGAGCCCCCCTAGCAACACAGTTCACACTCTAATAATTTGTTGGAGGAATGAATGAAATCTTATTTAAAATCTTTTACAGCTATAAAATTACATAGACCAAAAAGTCCAAAGTTGAACCCTTAAGTACCTTCACACACACAACTTAAACTAGGAGGCAATGTCAAACCAAAAATTTTTAAGTTGGAAAACAACTCACTAAAGTAATCATTACAGAAAGACTAAGTGTAGGGGGTAAAATGGATGCAAATAATAGTTTCCTAAGTTTTGGGGTTTTTTTTATAGGATTACTTTAGATATTTTTTAAATGCTGTAGGAAACCTTACTACTACAAACACATACCACAAACATACAACTGAAAACTGTAACTCTACATTCATCTAAATTCCAGTGTTGTCTCATTCATGTGATACATGCACTCCCTCACTTTAAAATTAGAAGCTCAAGCCAATTAAAGATATTGGGGTCAACCCTAGTGAGAAAAAAACAAAAAGCAGGTCTTCAAATACAGTGTCCTTGGTAAACTTGGAAAGTCAAGATCATGTGTTGGCAAAGGTAAAAAAAAAATCTACAGTCCTGATACAGATCGCCCAAATTATTGGGCATTCACCTTAGAAAGCTGGCAATTTACTCAAAATTGGATATCTTAATAAGAAGTATTTTCATGTTTTAGACAAGCACTTCTTGAATGGGTGTGTGTTTTAGACAACCACCTCCTGGAATATTCACATTCATTTACACGTATTTTGCTATGATACTGAAGTTCTGAAAACAAACTTTCCTAAACCATGTTTACAGGACTCTTAAAGCTTTGGCTTTTCCAATTATTTCCTAACAACGTATAACCTAATTTAATGAGTTTCCACCAAAGACAAAACCCAGGGGTTTTCTAGTAATTTACAGTCTACTAAAAGATATAAAATGACCATGCCTTACCAAATATGGAACACATACCTAGCTTGAAGACTTGAGGCAGTTGGCAAGATATTAACTGCCAAAAGTCATCATTTCACATCTTTTAGCTACAAGGTGAACTAATAAAGCATAAACACTTTATTGACAGTACTACTTAATCAATATAGACACGTAGGTCTCGCTGTTGATTTTCTATTTGAAACGTCATCTATTACAAACTACTGGGCTCTCAACCAATTACCACACTGGTGAAATGAGTTGGGTTTTATTTTCATAACGTTCTCTTGATGCAAGAAATGGGAGCATCCTACCTACCCTACCCTCATGGTTAAGCCTTTCCTCAGCTTTCAGAAGATAAACAGTAAATATCGGTATTGAAGACCTGGCCCCAAAGAGACTCAATCCAGCCTAAACGAAGATCCCCGGGTAATCCCGAACAGGGAGTGACCCCCGCCTGAGAATCAGGGTGAGCCCCGCGACCAGCCAGGCTTCAACTTTGGGCTCCGAGGGCCCAGCCAGCATCATGGCTGATGCAGACCGATGCGCAGGAGGAGGAGGTGGACGAGGAAGAGGCTGGTTTGTTTACTTGCAGCCAGAGCCGCCGCCGCCGCCGCCGCCGCCGGCAGCGACAGCATCACTGGATCCGCCAAACCCAGCATCTTCCGCACATTTCTATTCTTAGCACACAACTCCCAAGCGGATTAAAACCCCACTACTATTAAAAACACAGACGAGCACGTTACCCACCTCCCACACACACCCCCACCTCCCCCTCAGGGCCGTCTCTTCCTGCGCGCCGGCAGCAGGGGAGGGTGGGGAGGAAGGAGACCCCGGGGGACGCCGGTGCATCCTCGCCCGCACCCCACCCCGCGCGCGCAGACAGCCCCCGCGCCGGGGAGCGCGGCAGACGGCCCCCTCCCCCCAACCCAAACACGCCGGCACGGGCGCTCCCCGCGTTATATAAGCCCGCCGCCCCCGCCCGGGCGGCGCCCCCTCCTCACGCCGCGCGGCCGGAGCCGGCGGGGAGCGGGCGCTGCGCAGGGACTGGAGGCGCCAGGGCCGGGGCAGCGCAGACGCGGCCGATACCGCTAGGCCGGGAACACCCTCCCCGGCCCCCCGCGCGCGCCGCCGCCCCCCAGCTTCCCCCGGAAAGTGAGGGGGTGCCGGTGTCAGCGGCGCCGGGCATCCCCCGGCCTCCCCACCCACACCCACACCCGAGCCTCTGGTGACCCGGCACCCGCCCACGCCCCCGGCGCGGTGACAACCCAGACGCCCCCGCCTCCCCCCCCCCCGCCCGAAGGAGGCCCGGGGCCGGGGGCCCGGAGAGAGCGGAGGCCAGGCGGGGAGGGGGCGAGCGGGGGGAGGGGGGGCGGTGGCTGTTACCTGCAAAGGCGGCGGCGGCGGCCCCGCAGCTGCTCGGGCGGCGGCGGAGGATGGAGCCGGGGGGGCGGGGGGAGGAGAGGGGGCGACTCGGGGGTCCCCCCTCCCTCCTCCTCCCCTCCTGTCCTCCCCCCACCCCGCAGAGCCTCTGGCCCCCCTGGAGCCCGGTGCGGCCGGCGGGAGGGCAGGCGAAGGCTGCAGGGGAGGGAGGAGGGAGCCGGCCGGGCCGGGCCGCGGAGCTGGAGCGGGAGGCGGCGGCGGCGGCGGCGGCGGGAGGGGAGGGCGGAGGGAGGGCGGCGGCGGGGGGGGGAGGAGGAGGCGGAGACTCTACATGGGAATCGGATATCGGCTACAAATTCAATTCATCACCAGAAAACACCGCTCGGGCGGGGGCCGGGTCACGCCGGCTAGGCGGCGGCGGGCAGAGGCTCCGGGCCCTGGGGCGCGCCCGGCGCGGGTCGGGGGTCTGCGGCCTCCTCTCGGGGGCCGCGCCTCGCCCGGGGACCCCGCCGCCTCCCCGCCCCCTCCTTCCTCCCTCCCCGGCCGCCGCCGCCGCCGATCGCTTCTCGCCGCCGCCGCCGCCGCCGCGGGGCTTGTTGTTGACTTTGAGGAAAACTCCTGACGTCAGGGGCTGGCTCTCGGCGACTGGCGGGAGCGGCTTCCCCGCGTCCCCGGCCCTGCCCGCCGCCTCTGCTCCCCTCCCTGCCGCGCCCTCGTCCGCAGGCTTCCCCGCGCCCCCCAAAGCCGCGGCGCCCCGCGCCCCCTCTCCTCTCGCGAGAACATCCCCCCAGCCCGGCGGAGCCGGCAGCGGGGGCCGGCGCTCCTGGGCGGGAAGTTTTGGCTCTCCCCGCGCCCTCGTGGCCCGCGGCGGCCCCCGAGGCCCGCTGCCCGCTGCCCCCCGCCGCCGCCGCTGCTGCCCCGGGGAGGTGGGCGGTGCCCGGTGCGGAGGGGAGCCCGGGTGCCGGGAGCGGGCGGCGAGCGGACCCCACCCTCGGCGCCCCGGTGCTCGGTCCCGAGCGCCCGGCCCTCCCCGACCCTCCCGGGAGACCTGGCCGCCCGGCCCGAGAGCACCTCTCGGGAGAGCCGGCCCCGCGCTCCGGGCCGCAGTCGTGACCGCACCGGGAGGACAGCTGGCCCTGGCATCGGAATTCACTCTTAAAATGACACCCTTTTTAGGGATACTAGTTTTCGTTGACTTTGGGGAAGCCATGATGTACTGCATTCACTACGAAGAAGATACCGTTTCTTTCCTTTGAACTTCATGGCTCCTGAGAATATTTGCAGTGGAGACACCAGTTTTGCAAGATGGCCATAGTTTCCCATGCAACAGTCCATAAAGTTACAAAGGAAGTTTATTTTTTCTGACACCATGTTCTGTCGCCTCTGGAACACTTTGAAAAATCCGTATTGTTTCACCACGTGGTTCTAGCCTTGTTGATGTACCTGTTTCTCCCAGTGCAAGATTCTTACTAGTGCTTCTGGCTTGAAGGATTCCTCCTGACGTGCACTTCCTTCTCTGCTTTTCCATGGCCAGACAACATTGTGAGGGTAGTCCTTCTTGTATACTATGTGTGGACAAGAGTCTAAAACGTAAGAAGAAGAAAAAGGGGGGAGGTGGGCCAATTTTCTCCGTTTGCGAGGGAAACCTTTCCCCGACGATTCTAGAATAAAATTTGCCTTTTTAAGATACGCAATCCACCCCACGGAAAAAAGTCCTCAATTTTCCCCATGTTTCCCAACACATCAAGAACTGATTAATAGATAATAGACTGATCCTTAATCCAGTTTACGGGGTGTAAAATGGACGCCATTTATTCCCATAATTATCAGACCTCTAACAGTCCCCATCTGCAAAATGGTTCTGTTAGAGATTTCTTCCTGTAAGACACAATATTGGGTCAGAATTTTGTTCTATAGTAACCCAACCCACTTCTCATGTTGAAGAAAATAATCCCTTATGATACCAGCCCTAAAAAGTGTGTCCAAAGCTCTTACAAATATTTAACTGTGAGAGTTGCGGTGTTCTGAATTACTAATATCTCTTATCAATTTTAATTTTCATTTGTTTTTTGATTTTAACATCAACATTTTTGTGAGAACCAAATTTGTTTTACAAGCCAAACTGCCTCGAACTATTTCATCTAGTCTCACCATATTATAGTAAATCTTAGGTGGGTTACACCCTAAAATTAAGTGTTGTATAAACTACAGTGAACTACATACTCCAGGCTTTTTTTTTTTTTTTTGAAAAATTAGAAACTTTTATTTCTGCTCTACTTTGCTCTTCTATAATAGTTTCATAAATTTCTGTAATAAAATCATGTCAGCTTTTATAATAGAATTATTATAGAACTATTTAAATAGCATTGTTCTTTCCCCCATACTGTGCCATCATGAAATTGGCAGAATCTGACAATTAACAGTGTGATGGTACTCCATGCGGAGCGTATGCTAGATTTCTCCTCTTCATTGTCCTCACATGGCAATCATACCGGGAGCAGAGCACGGTTCATCCATGGGAATGAATGTCCCTCTTAAATTTCGGAGAGAAAGCCCTCCTTCTGTATTAAGCCAGATATTCTCGGGTAACATCTCTCAGTAGTAGTAACTTAGGCATCTTAAGAAAAATCTAGGGGCGCCTGGGTGGCTCAGTCGTTAAGCGTCCGATTTCGGCTCAGGTCATGGTCTCACTGTCCGTGAGTTCGAGCCCCGCGTCGGGCTCTGTGCTGACAGCTCAGAGCCTGGAGCCTGTTTCAGATTCTGTGTCTCCCTCTCTCTCTGACCCTCCCCCGTTCATGCTCTGTCTCTCTCTGTCTCAAAAATAAATAAACATTAAAAAAAAATTAAAAGAAAAGAAAAGAAAAGCCTGGGTGGCTCGTTTGTTAAGCGTCCCACTTCGGCTCAGGTCATGATCTCGCGGTTTGTGAGGTCAAGCCCCGCCTCGGGCTCTGTGCAGACAGCTCAGAGCCTGGAGACTGCTTCGGTTTCTGTGTCTCCCTCTCTCTCTGCCCCTCCCCCACTTGTGCTCTGTCTCTCTCTCTCTCTCTCTCTCTCTCTCTGAGAAATAAACATTACAAAAAAATTTTTTTTAAAAAAGAAAAGTCTTTACTCTTCTTGACCACCAATGACTAAATTAGATACTGAGAGCTATTTCTTAGTATTTCCGCCATTTAAAGGGAGTTACTTAAACTGGAAGTACATTTAAAATTTCAGGACAGCAGCTACCACTTCTCTGCATAAAAAGGGTATCTTGTCTCCAGTGTCTAGGATCGGAAATGGAAATGGCACAAAGTACGCACAGAGTAAGTGTTTGTTGAATAAATTAATGAGTGCATGAATGAACAAATGAAAAATCTGTCCCCTATGTCCAGTTTATACAATACTTGCCTCCGGGATGGGCTTATTGGCAAGATCATGAATGCACTTTGGAGACTTGCAGACCTGTGTTCAAATCCTCTCTCAGAAGAATTTATGTGTCCAGCAAGTTGCTTAACTTTCCTAAGCCTTAATTTCTTCATTTGTGAAGTGACAATTACAACTGCTTCAACGGCTTATTATGAGAATTGAATGTGATGAAATATTAGATGGTATCTAAAATGTAGTGAGTAGACAGCAGGCTAAAATTCCGTTATCCTCAATGGGAATATGTTCATTAACGTAACACTAGCTGCTATCACAAATAAATACAGAAATCTATCCTGGCACACAAGTGTATTTCTCATCCATGTTAAGTTCTGAATGCGAGCAAGTCTCCTTTATACATTTATTCTTAAAAATGCTGGGGGCCCATGTTTCTTCCATGTTAGAGTTTCGATACATTCAGTGCATAATCAAGACACCAAACAGGCAGAAGAGGGGAAAGAGTGGTCAGAACTCTCCGGAGCCACCTACCTATAAGGTAGGCAATGAAACAGAGTCTAGCCCAGGTTAGAAAAAAATAAAAAAGGAGGAGGAGGAGGAGGGGAAGGAGGAATAGTTTTGATGAACAGCCAGCCAGCCAGTCTCTCCCACAGTTGGTTTCTGAAATAACCATATTAAATCTACAGCTCTAATTAATGAATAGAGCAATTTCCAAAAGAGCATAGTTTTTAAATCTAGGTGTAAGTAGCAAGAGAGCCTGTTGCAATAGTATTAGTATGAATTGTCTTTTTCTTTTTTTCTTTTTTTTTTTTCAACGTTTATTTATTTTTGGGACAGAGAGAGACAGAGCATGAACGGGGGAGGGGCAGAGAGAGAGGGAGACACAGAATCGGAAACAGGCTCCAGGCTCTGAGCCATCAGCCCAGAGCCTGACGCGGGGCTTGAACTCACGGACCGCAAGATCGTGACCTGGCTGAAGTCGGACGCTTAACCGACTGCGCCACCCAGGCGCCCCTGAATTGTCTTTTTCAAAGCTGTCTCTCTTAAGGTGTAGGTCAAGTGTTTGTGTTAGTAACACATGAGAATATGTAAGGAACGGATGTTACCAATCTGATGCCACAAAACTGGGATGCTTAAAGCCCTCCACAATCTCGCTCTTATTTTCTTGTCAGATTTTCTCTCCCTTCTATATTCCTGAACATGAATGAACATCTTTTCATTCGTATTGTCCTTCTCCGTCTTAGCTAAGTCTCATAGCAGCTGAAGCCATCTCTGGACGTTACGTGTAGTCTTTCAGGACACTTGAGCCACAGAAAGTTACTGAACACAGGAAAATAACTAGAATTCATGATCTAATTCCAAAGCAACAAACATACATAACTATTATTCCCAGCTGTGGGGGAGAATCAAGGTAAGCAATAAAATTAACACATCCATATTGTCTTCCCAGAACCTCATTTTAGGATGTAATTTAACTTCCCGAGGGGGTGTGCACCTCTCACTGTTTCTGAGTCTGCTCTGGGGAGACTGAACTTCTCAGCTAGCCACGAAGTACCGACAGTGAAAAATTTCCAACCCTCACCAAGGTAATCACCTCAACCCTTTCTGAGGTTGTCTCAGGCGGGTGCAGTTCCATTCCAGGCAGTGTGTCCATCCATTAAAACACAGCTTCTCCTGCTAATGAAAATACTTTCAGAATCAGCCAGAATGTTTCGAATCTATTCCTGCCGATTCCCCCACACACATGCCGCAAAGTCTTTGAATGGTTGACTTTGTAATATGTCATTAGATAGCACTGGCTTGCTTTTTTTTTTAGTAGGAGCAAATTCAGTCTCAGAATTTTTGTCTGGACCTTTAGTTCCTAGACAGAACTACGGCCACATAAAGTTGCAAACACCATCTCAATTTGGAAATTAGATTTTAATCAAAACACTGAATTTGATGTAGAATTCGAGCCTTCTTTAGGCTGGAAGACTGTAGTGGGGACAGCAGGCAAGTTCAGCTTCTCTGTTTCTCCATCTGGTTTTCCTCTCCCAGCCCGCAGGTCGGTCTTTGGGTGAAGGACCGAACGGTCCTTTTCCAGCGCTACCCTGCTACCCATGTGAGCCAGTCTTACACTCTCTCCGCCTGATACACAGAACCAAGCAATCAATTTTGCGGGGCCCAGTGCAAAATGAAGATGCTGGGCCCCCTGTTGGAAAAGAATTCAGAATTTCAAGATGGCAACAGGCAAACATTGAGCCAAGTGGAGCTACCTGTGTAGAGGTGTGAACAGGTCACACATCCCTAACGCTGCTGGCATGTGTTTAAGGCCAGGGGCTCTTTGGAGAGTCACATCTGGGCTCCTCTAACTGCAACCCCTATGACAACAGTGATGCACGTATTCCTTCAGCTGGCTGTTCCTCAGGACCTCTGGCTTGTGGTTTCTCAGCACTATGGGAGTCTCCCTACAGGAGTTCTCTCACCCTCAGGCAGGTCTCCTGGGCGGGACTCAAGATGGCACCAGGCCAGGTCTCTTTCCCCAGGGACTTTATCTGGGCCAAGGGACACACTCATACACACTTTGCTCTGCAGGCCACCCTTTCTGTCTTGGTTCTGCCACAGAAGCAGTTGGGAAGCCTGTTTCCCAGGTTCCACAGAATCCCCTCATTGCAGGGAACATACCCTACACTCTCCACTGATCCCATGGCAGCCCCTGGCATGAGCTGAAGAAACATCTCCGACCCTCTCCCCAGTAGAGATGGCGGCCTCGGCTTTCCCTAGTCTAATCCCTTCACAAATCTCTCTCTCAAATTTTCTCTGCTCTTTTATATTGATTCTTAAAGTAAATGAGAGCATTTGAGTTATGGAATAGACTTTGAGCTATTTCCTTCATGATGCTTACCTAACTTGAAATTTCATGATTTTTGTGGTTTGGGACCTCAGTGAAAACTTCAGTTTTAAATTCCTGTGGTACAAGTATTTTCTGTTGTTTCTTATTTAGGCATGTGCTTATGGGCTCACATGTATAAAAAAATGATCAGCTATTGCCAAAAAAATATATGAAAGCTAATGGGTGTTCAAGGCACAAAAGTAATTGAAATAGTATCTTCTTTACATTTGTTTATATTTCTTTTGTTTGTTTGTATTTCTGTTTGACAAAATATGTGACACAACACATTGCCTTTTTCGTAGATCATTACCTACATCGATGATATTAAATATTTAAACTCTTGCCTTGGTTAATTTCTCAAAATTGAACTCAAAGAATTTTAAGTTGAACACTGTGAAGTTTTATCTCTAAAGAGCCTACAATATATAAACATGCCCCCAAAATCAAAAATAAAAATATGGAAGTACAGTTGGTACTGAGAGTTGGTCACTTGGATGAAGGTTATATTGAGCCATGAAAACTTCTGGATACAGGCATTAAGTTCAGATGGATTTTTCTTTTTAAATAGCATAAGACTGCCTTGATTTTTCTTTACCAAAGAGGAGTTACCTTCCTTTGTTCTACATCAAAGTATAAACAATTTAGGAAATGATGGACTTTGCAATAAACAGTTATTATCCACCACATATAAACTCAACACCCAGAAAACAAATAATCCATTTAAAAAATGTGCAGAAGACATGAACAGATATTTCTCCAAAGAAGGCATACAGATGGTCAACAGACAGATGAAAAGACACTCAACATCAGTAGTTATCAGGAAAATGCAAATGAAACTACAATGATGTATCATCTCACACTTGTCAGAATAAAATAAAAAACACAAGGAACCACAAGTGTTGGTGAGGATGTGGAGAAAGGGGGACCTTCATGCACTGTTGATGGGAATGCAAACTGGTGTAGCCACTGTAGAAAACAGCATAGAGTTTCCTCAAAAAAAAGGAAAATAGAACTACCCTATAATCCTGTAATGGCACTACTGGATATTTATCCAAAAAATACAAGAACACTAATTCAAAAAGATATATGCATCCCTAAGTTTATGGCATCATTACCTACAATAGCCAAATTGTGGAAGAAGCCCAAGTGTCCATCAATAGACGAATGGATAAAGAAGACGTGTATGTATACAATGGAATATTACTCAGCCATAAAAAAGAATGAAATCTTGCCATTTGCAATGACGTGGATGGAGCTAGAGAGTATAATGCTAAGCCAAATAAGTCAGTCAGAGAAAGACAAATACAATATTATCTCACTCATATGTAGAACTTAAGAAATAAAACAAATAAGCAGGCAAAAAAAAAAAAAAGAGAGAGAGAGAGAGAGAAACCACGATACAGACTCTTAACTGTAGAGAACAAGCTGATGGGAGGTGGGCGAGGGATGGGTAAAATTGATGATGGGGACTAAGAGTGCACTTATGATGAGCACTGCGTAACATATAGAATTGTTGAATCACTATATTGCACACCTGAAACTAATATAACACTATGTTAACTATACTGGAATTAAAATTAAAAACTTACTCTAAAAAAAAAAAAGAATAAAATAGACTTTGGAATGGACGTTGGTGACTAATGTAAACTCCATAATTTTATCTTGCTCCATGGAAAGTGCTACTGTGAGCCTTGAGTATATAAGTCAGAGAAAAACAATTTATAAACATGTCATGCTTGCCTATACTAGCCCTCCTTCCGCTTCTCATCTTCTGAAAAGTTACTTCCTTATAGTTGTCTTTTTCCAAATACCTGAGCTGTGTGACATCTGGAGCTAACGCTTCTTTAGATGATTCATAAGAAAAAAACTTACAGAGTGAGGATAAAAGTAAAGTCTCCACTTTTGTTACTCTTCATGCACTTCCTCCTTAAAGTGAAAGATGGGTTATCATAACCTCTTTTTCTTAAACCTCCGGAGTTTCATAAAGCTTATTTGCATATTTGCTTGTCTGATTATCTTCCCCAGCAAAATGGTTGACACTTCCGATGGGTACAGTTCATGTTTGAACATTCACTTCAACTTAGTTCCATAAAGACTGGTTAACTCTATACAGACAAAGGTCTAGAGACCGATATGAGCATAATTTTCGAGAAGTTCCATCTATTAGGAGACCAAATGTAAATAAGCAGTTGTGTGCCAAATACCTGGGACAATATATGTATAAAGGGATAAAAGAATACACCATGGGAATATTAACAATTAATGAGAGGGAATACATCGGGCCAACCTAAAGAAAGATTAATGACATTTTAGCTGAGCTTTCAAATGAGGTAAACAGTTGATGGGACTGGAGGAGACATTCCAGGCAGTGAAAGAAACACAAAGAAAAGCAAGAAAGAGTAACACCAGGGACTCCAGGAAAAGAAAATGTGTGCAGAAAAGGTTTTAGGGACATGAAGAAGTTTGAGCAGGTCCTAAAGAATAATCACGAGAGGAAATAAGAGTGTACATTTATGCAAGAGCAGTGGAGAGGGAGAAGAGGGAAGAATCTCTAGAGTAACCTATGATACAGGGTCGGGAGGACTGAGTGACCAGATGATAAGCAAGTGATGCCCAGAATTCTGTCCTCCTAACACTGGGAGGAAAGGCAGTGTGTGTGTGCGCGTGTGTGTGTGTGTGTGTGTGTGTGTGTGTGTGTGTGTGTGTATGAGTAGCATGCATACACTATGCTTGTTATGGCCTAGTTTGGGGACAAGGGTTCTCGAGAGGCAGAGTTATGAGGGAGCAAAGAGAAAAGGAACCATTTTGGATATATTAAAATTGACATACACCTGCGAGACGTTCGGGTAGATAGAGTAATAAACACAGCCACTAACATGACTGAGTGCTTACTCTGTGCCAAGCACTGTGCTAAGCACTTTACAGGAATTAACTGGCTTGGAATCGGAGGCATTTGGGGATATGAAACTATGGGGATCTGATGAAAAGACCTGGTCTGAAATTCTAGGTATGCACCAGGGCCTGGGGTGAATGGCATCATGCAGCAGGGTAATGTAAGAACTGAACCTTGGGAAATACTCACATTTGAGGGCAGAAGGAGATGGAGAAACAAATAGTCAAGTGGCTCCATCGGTTAAGCGTCTGACCAGCTCAGGTCATGATCTCATGGCTTGTGAGTTCGAGCCCTGCGTTGCACTCTGTGCTGACAGCTCGGAGCCTGGAGCCTGCTTTGGGTTCTGTGTCTCCCTCTCTCTCTGCTCCTCCCCACACTTGTGCTCTGTCTCTCTCTCTTTCTCTCTCAAAAATAAATAAATAAACATTAAAAACATTTTCTTAATAAAAAAATGAATAAGAAGAGAAACAGAAGTTTTGAAAGCCACAGTAGGAGAAAGTTTCAAAAAGGAGGCCGTATTCTCCCGTGGAAATGCTGTAGGGGAGGTCAAATCGAGGAGAAAATCTGGTAAGTCCCTACCAAATATTACAACTGGGAAGTCATTGGTTAGCTTTGTGGAAGTGATCTTATCCGGTAATGGGGTTGGAAGCTTCACCGAATGAAGTTAAAGAGAACATGGTCAATTGAGGAAGATAGGGTAGTGCAGGGATGAGACTAGGAACTAGTATTTTATTTTATTTTTTTTAATCTTTATTCACTTTTGAGAGACAGAGACAGAACATGAGTGGGGGAGGGGCAGAGAAGGAGGGGGGACACAGAATCCGAAGCAGGCTCCAGGCTCCGAGCTGTCAGCACAGAGCCCGACGCAGGGCTCGAACCCACAAACCATGAGATCGTGACCTGAGCCAAAGTCGGACGCTCAACCGACTAAGCCACCCAGGCGACCTGGAACTAGTATTTTTTAAAACCCACGATGGGCTCAGTTTTGTGCTGGCCCATTGCCTAAGTGTGGCGGGGTGAGATTTGGAAGTATTAACTGTTGTTTTCTGGTTTCTGGTCCTTCTAGCTCTTCCCCAGCATTTAGAGAGCCAGAAAATCATCACGTCAGGAGAGAGACAGCAGAGCAGATAGATAAGGATAGGAGCCCTTTCCTGGCTTTCTAGTTTCAAAAGCCTAACCCTAGGCAGGGAGGACGGGAAATGGAAATGATTCTAGAACTTAAAACAGCCGGTTTGGGAGAATTCTGAGCCCAAGAACAGGGCTTCACACCCTCATGCACGTCCACCACCTCCAGAACCGCCCTCCTGATGGCTGGAGGAAGAGAGTATGAGGTTCAGGGGTAGGTTTCTAGGGAAGGGCTGGCCCTGGACCCCGGCCTGTAAGGACCAGCCTGAGCAGGAAAAGCCTTCAGGGAAGTTGTGTTTCTTTCCTCGTGTGAGGCTGGGTGGAAGGAAAAACCAGAGGTTGACTTGTCCCTGGGGTTAATGCAGGCATCCAGAGAGCTTCCCCAGCCCCAGCTTGACAAGAGCAGCAACCCAACCCCCGTGTGACTCAGATTTCTGAGGTTGCATGGGGCTCTAGGCAGACGTCTGAGAGCCCCTCAACTGTTCTACAGGATCAGCAGCTCAGTTGTAGCACATCAGCAAATGACAATGGAGCGACTGAGGGACAGCTCAGCAGTAACTTTGAAGGACCATCAATCAAGGGCCAATTGAGGCGAGTGACATCTCAGAGGATGCCAGTGTGTGTGGACACCCAAGACCAATCGCCCCGTCTCTCCATGACCTGACACCATGGAAGCCATTCTCCCTACCGCCTTCCCTCCAGGATGTCATCACGAACCCAGGCAGAAAGGAAGCTTCTAGCTACCCGACAAAATGAAGATTCAAAAAAGAAATAATGTTGAGTTCTAGAAATAAAGTTCCGTTTCCTGAACACTTGAATTTGGGAATTAAACTCATACCTACCCTATCTGTTCTGACACTTCCTCCTCATTGCAACTTCACTAAATAGAATTGCCCTTCCCACATTACAGATGATGAACTAGGTTCAGAGAGAGTAAGGAATTTTCTAGGCTAGCAAGGGCCAAAACCAAGACTCGCACCAAGGTCCCTTTTGCCCCACAGCCAATGTTCTTTCCACTAGACCACTTTGCTCTTTCAAAAAATTTGACACAGAAGAGGCGGGGTAGCCAGAAGGGGATTCAGGGTGAAGGATTTATTTTATTTTATTTTTACTTTTTAAGAATGAGAAAAGAGCCAGTGGAGGGAAAGAGATTGGAAATGGAGGAAAAAGGAAGACTATTTATCAAGAAATGATTCTAAAGGATATGAGAAGAAAGATAAAGGAATGGAAGGTGGCTGTTTCCCAAAGATAAGCAAGAGGGTGGAACGACTTTGCTTGGATAGAGTTTTGTAGACGGGTGGGAGAAAGTTGGCAGCATTCGAGCTTCGTGGAGAGGAGGAGGAAGGGCCAGGTGGCAATGCTGGCAGGATGCAGATAGGATGAAGGCTGGACCATAACTCTCTGCATTCGGTGCCTTGAATATCATGCATTCGATTGAATTCCTTCAACACTCGCAGTAGCGTTTGTTATGCGCAGATGTGCAATCCGTTCTTGCAGGACTGAAGCAGGTATTTCTCCAGCTAGGAATGCTGGTCACTGACACTTCTTGTGTCCCCTGAGGAAATGCCCGAGACTAAGAGAGCCCCTTTACCCCAGAATATATCCCCTTCCCAGTGGCTGTTCAGTCCCAGTGTGTAAGATCCAGTGTCTTGCCTCAGGTCAGGGCAGGTCTATATGGCCCCAGGCTTCCCCACCACTCTCTCCCAGTGCCACACCACCCAGCCCTGGGATCAGCTGAGGACTTTGCTAGACTGTGCTGATTTCCCATCTGCCCCATCCTGCTTCCTTTCTTCCCCCCACAGACTTCTGTCTTGACAACACTCCCCAAAATCTTCCTGGCCAATCTCCACACAGCCTGTGTTACTGGGAATCCACCTGGGGGTAAAAAAAAAAAAAAAAAAAAAAAAAGAAGCCAGCATGCCTTGGGGAAATCAAGGTTTTGTGAATGAAGAGCTCCTTGGAGGCCAGCAACCTCCTTTCCCCACCCCACCCCCCTCTAGTTTCCCTGCAGATTAAAGTTACATTCTTGACCTCTCCCATCCCTTACTCCGTTGTCCCCAGAGATTTATCTAGTAGGGTAGTTGGGGAGGAAGTAACTGGGCACTTAGCCCATTCCGGGGTCCCTCTGGGAGACAAGTCGGTTCCCCTCACCCCCATGGCAAAAGACACGTGCTCTGCAGGCGTGGCCTGTGGTTTTCTGGTTCTGGGATGAAGTGTCAGTAATCTCACTTCTGCGCAGGCCTCAATTCATATTCTCCAGCCTGGCTTGTTCTAATGTAAAGCTGCTATTTTCTTGCCCAGTGCCTGTGTTCTGTATTGCGTCTCTCAGCTGGGATCCTAATTCACAAGGAGGAAAGGGGACAGTTGTTTTACTCTTTGAAAACAGTGACGAGGAATGTGAAAAACAGACATGATGTGGATATATAAGATAAAGAAAAAATACCACTGCTGCAACCCTCGGAGAATGTCCGCAATCTCTAGTCCTTTATGCAAAGCAGTTCCTGCCTGAGAGAGAGGGAATCACAAACAGAATCTACCCAGGCTCCCAGTCATTAGATTTAAACCATTGTTCTTTATTCTCCAGATTTTGGGCTTAATTCAAAAGATTCATAAAGAACCCAGAGTGTTGGCTCTGTTACAGGAAAGAACTGCATCAGCTTTTTGCTGAAATCAGTTTTACCATTAACTTAATTACATTTTATTACCAAAAGATAAGTATGCTAAATGGAGCCGCATATCAAAACATCTATTATAGATTTGCAGAAGTGATGGTGAGGGTGACACTATTTTTATTAATGCCTATTTTTAAATTACTTTAATTTGACCTCATTTTACCCCAAATTACCCTTCCAATTCATTTCTCAGGCTTAGTCCCAAGTTACGGATGACTCTGAAACTTTGCCCACAGAAAGAAATCAGGTAAGATTTCATTTGTTTTGAGAATGAAAAAGATCAAGGAACATTTACATCTGAGACCCGTTGAGTGTTTGACGTGGCATATTTTGCAGGCTTCACAATTAATATAATTCTACTTCTGATATTCGTTTTCATTGCTCTGTAAATTAACTAGAAATAACAAGGTCACAAGAGCTAGAAAGTATGTGTTTGGCTCTTCTCCTTTGTTTGGGTCAATGTTAGGATTTCTAAGGTACCATTTCTAAGTATTTCTAAGGATGTCTAAGTATTGATGATATAATATAAAATGCATAAATATTGCTTATCGATCATGGTGTTCTCAGTTTACTCAAAGGCATTCAGATTTCCTATAAAAATGACAACTGTGCAATTGTAATTTTCCACCGTTGGTAGAATAAGATTACAAGGTGCAGGAAATGGGGGCCAGAGAGCAGTCAAGTTCTCATCTTACTGTGGCGTTCCTAGCCCTCCCTGAGAGGAAGAATGTGTGAGCTACCAGAATGACAACTCTCAGAGGTGATGATGGGTTTGCTCTGAGCTATCGACACTCTTACCTGGGCCTCTTGTGATCAATGACACACAATTTGGAGACGGCTGACTGGGGTTAATGGTGCAATCTGTGGCTTTGGAACAGAGTTCTGCTCTATGTGAAACTAATTGGCCCATATGGGGATTAAACTGGTAACAGTGTCCTCATTTGTCAACCCATCCATTCAGCGTTTGAATCTGGTTGCATTTGAGTAATGCCTCCAATTCAGCCAGCGTGTTTTCAGATCATAATATCATTACCTTAGAATGAAGAAGAGGGAATTTTTTAAATATACAAGTTACTTAAAACCCAAATCACTCTAAGAAAATCATTAAAAACCTAAACAATAATTATTATTATTCATAAATGCGTATTTACTTACTTTGAGAGAGAGTGGGGGTGAGAGGGGCGGGGAAGGAGAAAGAGTGGATCCCAAGTAGGCTCCACACTGTCAGCTCAGAGCCAGACATGGGGCTTGATCTCCCAAACCCTTGAGATGGTGACCTGAGCCAATATCAAGGGTCAGAGGGTTAACCAACTGAGCCACTGAGGTGCCTCCCACACCCCACCCAGAGTATTTTTAAAATACATTTACCACTTACATGGCAAACATCCTGACTTTGAAAAGGAAACAAAAAACAAACCACACTTTTTGCCATAAAATAGAAGTCCATCCTTCAGTATAGACTAGAATTCAGACTTCAATTGAGGACATACCTCAACAGTACAACAGATTTAACTTCAAAACTTCTTTTTAAATTTTTCTCTCATTTTCTTCTTGATTAACCTGATGACCTCCTCCAATTCAACTGATTTTTAACTGCACATGAAAACAAGCCCCAGGTTGTCAATTAAGTGGGCTATCGCTGAGCCTACAGCACAGTAGAAATGAAAGCGTCAGTCCTGCAAGAAAATGGAGAGGTTACCAGGTTGCCAGGGGTGGGGGGATAAGACTGATGTTGTTTAAACATTCAAACTTGCAATGAGTTGTAACTAAGCCATAGAGAGCTAATGCACAGTATAATGAATGTAGACCATATTGTACTTTAATTATATAATATGCTCAATATTGCTACAACAGCAATCATATCATAGCACGTAAGTGTATCAAAGTACACGTACACTGTAAATTTACACAATTCTGTATGTCAAATTTATTCAATTAAAAAAATTAAAGGGGGGAAAAACACCAAGAAATCGGTGGGGGAGCTGGGGAGGAGGAGGAGGTTAAACAGGAAGCCCAGTGGGGACGGATGATGATGAGCCACGATATCAAGATGACTACATCTGTGTGCAATGGAAAAGCATTTTCTTTACTCTTGGAAGCTATTTTTTTCCTGCCAAAAATATTTTTTAAAATAAGTGAACTTTAAGCAATAACAGAAACAGCAAGCATTTTGCACAAGTGGTGGTAAAGACCCACACGCAAGAAAAGTGAGAGTGGCGTGCACTAATACACGTGACATGGAGCCTTGACAAGGTCATGTGGACTGACTCTCAAAGAAGGTCCCATTTGAGTCCTACTACCGAGTTTTCACAGCTCCTTAGTGAATAGAAGTTGGAATTTAACATAAGAACTCTGATGTTTGTAATTTGTAGGAATATTTATATCTGCTTAAACCAACATTTGATTCTCTTGTCCTCATGAATTATTAAAAAGACTGCTTTCGATAAATATATGTATAGGATATACACTACCTTATTAGAGTAATCAAAATTCTGGTTCCCAGATGAGTCAAAGTCAGTTTAACTGCTTTCCTGAGAAAAGAATGCTTTATTTAGTTAGACTATGCAACATACTGTATTTGCGTGAGGGAGAGAGAGGGAGGGAGAGAGAGACATTGAAGCAGTATGTGCAAAATGAAGAATGCACATAGACTTCAAGTCTTGTATTGATTTATCTCCCATCTAATTGTGAAATGTAATATTTATTCAGGAAGTACATAAAACACATATCAGGATTGACCAATAAGGTTAAAGTAACATGTGTGTAACTACCATGCAGTTCCATACCCCAGAACAGAAATAGCACTCTTGAGTCCAGTGTGGACTTCCCCAGCCGTAGCCTCCCTTCCTTCAACAGTAACGACTACCCTGTCTTCTGGAATAATAATTTCCTTGTGTTTTTTTTTTTCCCCTTCAATTTGTCAGTCTATAAGTTCTAAGGTTGTTTTTGTTGGACTTTCTCCTTGTTTTCAATATTACAGATTTAAGATTCATCCACATTGTTGTGAGTAGCTGTTTCTTTTTCCCCCATTAAATTTTTTTTTTTTTACGTTTCCTTTTTTTAATTTTGAGAGAGACAGAGCAAGCAGGGGAGGGGCAGAGGAGAGGGCAACACAGAATTCCAAGCAGGCTTTGCGCTGTCAGCGTGGAGCCCCACACAGGGCTCGAACCCACCAACCGTGAGATCATGACTTGAGCCGAAATCAAGAGTTGGCGCTCTTAACTGACTGAGCCACCCAGGTGCCCTTCTCACTTTTTTGTGTGCTATATAATAGTCCACCAAATAAATATGTCATGATTTTTTTTTTAATGTTTATTTATTTTTGAGAGAGAGAGAGACAGAGTGTGAATAGGGGAGGAGCTGAGAGAGAGGGAGACACAGAATCAGAAGCAGGCTCCAGGCTCCGAGCTGTCAGCACAGAGCCTGACACAGGGCTCAAACCCACAAACCATGAGATCATTACCTAAGCTGAAGTCAGATGCTTAGCTGACTGAGCCACCCAGGCACCCCAATATGCCATGATTTTTAAAGGAGTTTATCTATTTCATCTAAACTCTCAAACTCAGTGACAGTTTTTAAAAATGTCTCTTTATTTGGTTCTTAATATCTGAAAAATCTGTAATGTCCTCTTTTTCATTCTTGATACTGGTTATTTATGTGCTCCCTCCCTATCTCTCCCTCTTCCCCTCTTCTCTCCCTCTCTTCCCCTCAGCCGCCCCCCTACCCCTCCCTCTCTCTCCCTCCTCTCTGTCTCCCTCCCTTTCCTGGTTGATTCTCACCAGGGGGTTGTCAATGTCACCAATGTTTTTAAAAAGTATAACTGGTGGTTTTACTTGACTATTTTGTACTTGTTTTGTAATTCATTAATTGCTGCTATCTTTATTACTTTCTGGTTTCTTTCTTTGGCTTTCTGTTGGTGTTCTTTCTCCAACTTCTTGAAATGGATGATGACCTCATTCATTTTTCAGTCTCCTTTTTCAGTATATGTATGTAAGGCTCCACATTTTTCTCCAATGACTTTTTTTTTTTTAATTTTTTTTTTCAACATTTATTTATTTTTGGGACAGAGAGAGACAGAGCATGAATGGGGGAGGGGCAGAGAGAGAGGGAGACACAGAATCGGAAACAGGCTCCAGGCTCTGAGCCATCAGCTCAGAGCCCGACGCGGGGCTCGAACTCACGGACCGCGAGATCGTGACCTGGCTGAAGTCGGACGCCTAACCGACTGCGCCACCCAGGCGCCCCTCCAATGACTTCTTTAGCAATGTCTCATATACTTGAGATGTCACATTTTTGTTATCTTTTAGTTCAAAAATTTTTTTTTTATTTTTTTCTGATTTTTTCCTTAGAATTATGCAGTATTTCTTAATTCCCCCAAAGATGGGAACATACTTTATATGGCTTCAATCCTCTACAATTTATTGAGACTTATTTTGTATCCTAGCTTTAGCTCAATTTTTGTAAATATTCCACATGTGCCCTTGAAATAAACATGTTGTCTTACAGTTGTTGGGTGTAGGGTGCTATATATATATATCTATATATGCCTATATGTAAATCTTTAAAAATCGTACTGTTAAAATCTTTTATATATTTACTGATTTCTTTGTGTCCATAATCTGTCAATTACTGAGAGAGGTATATTAAAAGCTCCTATTATGGGGGCTCCTGGGTGGCCAGTCAGTTAAGCATCCAACTCTTGATTTTGGCTCAGGTCATGACCTCAGCATCACGAGATTGAGCCTCTCATCAGGCTCCATGCTGAGCATGAAGCCTGCTTAGGATTCTCTCTCTCTCTGTCTCTCTCTCTCTCTCTGCCCCTCTCTAAAGTAAAAACATTTTTTTAAATTTAAAATCTCCCACTGTGATGTAGATTCATCTACTTTTTTTGAAGTTTTGTCAATTTCTGGCTTTATATATTTTAAGGAAATATACAAATTTAGAATTCTTATATCTTCCTGGCGAATTGTACTTTTTATCATTGTGAAGAGACCCTCTTTGTCTCTAATAATGCTTTTGACCATTATATACATAATGAGAAAGAAAGAAAGAGGGCTATAGAGCTATATATACACACACTTGTATGTTTATATACATATGTGTATATACGTGTATTTTTACATACATACCCATACATACATAAAGTCTGCGTGCGTGTGTGTGTGTGTGTGTGTAAAGCTATATTAACTTTCGTTTGGTTAGTATTTACATGCTTTTTTTTTTCATCCTTTTACTTTAACTCTTTCTTTAAACCTTTCTGTATACGTATGCTTTGCAAGGATTTAACAAAATAGAATCTGACATTTCTCTCCTTTAACCAGAGTATTCCGTTCATTTACCTTTCATATAACAATCAACAAAATTGGGTTTTAAAACAATCTGCTATCCTATTTGATGGCTCCTATTTGTTCTGCTACTTTCTGTAGCTTAATAAGGAGCTCACTCAGCAGATCCCTGCTCAATGGAAGGACAGAAGTCACTGAAGTCCAGCGGCTCCCCTATTAATAACGCCGGTTTCTTGCTCCGGAAGGTCCCACTGTTACAGGGCTGACTTGGTGCCCCTGCCTTCTTCCAAGTCCTTCATGAACACAGTAGGGATCTCATAGGACAGGGTCTTTCTACTGTAGCTCTGTTCCTCAGTCTTGCCTCTCTCTGGGATAATAAGCAGTGGAGTCCTGGGTGGTATTTTCAGCTGCTCTGTGCCTTCAAGTTTCCTTCATAAACTTGATTAGCCATGGATGTCCTGTCACGCCCATGATAGGTATATATGTGAATGCCCCTTTGCCCAACACCTTTCTTGCCTTCTTTTTTATGGATTTCTTTCTCTCTCTATTTTTTTTTTTTTTTTTGGTTCTGTATTGATTTGACAATTACTTTTTGCCTATTATCTAAGTAATTACAATCTGGAAAATCAATATATCAATGTCTAAAGTTAATCAGTACCTTTATCCTCCTCTGGAAGTGGTGGGGGGGGGGAGCACGAAAAGACAAAAAACAATGTTCAAACCTTATTCCCTCCATATCTATCAAATTCATATACTTTTACAGTTGTGCATCTTAATTAAATATTTTTTTAAAAATTCATACAGACCTTCTTATTAATGTTTATACAATCAGTGATTGTTTTCTTTATCTAAATAGTTACCATTTTCGGGGCGCCTGGGTGGCGCAGTCGGTTAAGCGTCCGACTTCAGCCAGGTCACGATCTCGCGGTCCGTGAGTTCGAGCCCCGCGTCAGGCTCTGGGCTGATGGCTCAGAGCCTGGAGCCTGTTTCCGATTCTGTGTCTCCCTCTCTCTCTGCCCCTCCCCCGTTCATGCTCTGTCTCTCTCTGTCCCAAAAATAAATAAACGTTGAAAAAAAAAATTTAAAAAAAAAATAAAAAAAATAAAAAAAAATAGTTACCATTTTCTTTTCTCTCCATTCTTTTTCTCATCTTGAATTGTCCTTTTTCCAGAAGCCCATCCTTTAGCATAGTGCTTCTTAAACTCTCCTTGGTGAAGGACTTGTTTTTTTGTTATTTTTTGTTTTTTTTCTTTTAGTCATCATAGACTACTGTTTTTTTAATTTTTTAATTTTTTTATGTTTATTTTTGAGAGAGAGAGAGACAGAGACAGAGAGTGAGCGGGGGAGGGGCAGAGAGAGAGGGAGACACAGAATCCGAAGCAGGCTCCAGGCTCTGAGGTGTCAGCGCAGAGCCCGACGTGGGGCTCAAACTCAGGAACCGAGAGATCATGACCGGAACCGAGAGATCATGACCTGAACTGAAGTCAGCACTTAACCGACTAAGCCACCCAGGCACCCCAGACTAATGTTTTTTTTAAAGTACAGTAACATGAATTACTGGGAAAATCAAATGAAAAAATGAAAGATACAAAATATAAACGCCACATTTCTTTCTTTAAATAATTTTTTAAAGTTTATTTATTTTTGAGACAGACAGAGACCCCTCAAGTGGGGAGGGGCAGAGAGCCCCATATGGGGCTTGAACTCACAAAATCGCAAAGTCATGACCTGAGCCAAAACCAAGAGTGGGCCTCTTAACCGACTGAACCACCCAGATGCCCCAAGCCCCACATTTCTATTATTAGATTCAATAGACATGAAAGTACTCTGTCAAATTGCTGTGCTTTCTGAAGGCTTGCTCCGAGCTCCTGGACCCCTCTCACCTGGTACCAACACCCACACACCGGCATTAGCCCGTGAACCTCACTCTGAGTAGTACTGCTTTAACATTTTCCTTAGTACCTACCTGCTACCAATGTGCCCTCCGTTTTTATGTGTCTGAAAATGTCTTTCTAAAACCCCCATGTTTTAAAATGAAGTTGTTAAATGCAGTATACTATACATACATAAATCTGCACATATTATGAGGTTACTGCTCCATAAATTACCACAAAGCAGACCTACCCATGGAATCACCAACTAGGTCAAGACGTAAAACATTACCAGCATGCGGACCATCCTCCCATCCCTCCAAGTCATCAATCGTTCCCCTCTCCCCAAAGAGAACCACGATCCTAACTACAAACAGCATAAATTAGTTTTACCTGGTCTTAGATGTATGTAAGTGGAATCATACCATATATATATATATGGTATATATATATATGGTATATATATATATATATATATATATATGGTATATATATATATGGTATATATATATTCTTTCATATATATATATATTCTTTCAATATTTTGTTTGTGAGATACATGTGTTGTCTCCCATAGCAATATTTTGTACATTGTCATTGCTGTATGGTATTCCATTGTATGAATATGTTACATTGAGAAATAAAATCCATTCCACTGTTTTGTTTTTCATTTTTCTTTTCTTTTTGAGAGAAAGGGTTGGGGGAGAGGGGGATAGTGAGGGAGAGAGAGAGAGAATCCCAAGCAGGCTCTGCCCTCTCAGCTCAGAGCCCAACACAGGGTTCTGACTCATGAACTTGAGATCATGACCCGAGCCAAAATCAAGAGTCAGACTCTGAGCCCACTGAGCCACCCAGGCGCTAAAGTCCATTCCACTATTGATGGACATTCAGACTGTTTTTAGTTTGCTGCTGTTATCAATAATGCTTCTGTGAACATTCTCATATGTCATTTGGTACACATAGGCATGCACTTCATTTGGGTGGGTATCTAGCAATGGAAACGTTGAATGGTAAGATGTACATATGCTAGGCTTTGCTGCTAATCATCCTGTGGAAACCCACCTTTACCAGAAACTAGAACTTCAGTTACTGCATTTATATTTTGTAGCAAGAGAATATTTCTCTTTTTCTAGGTTGGTTAATAATTCTTACTTGGAAATATATTCAGAACTTCAATATAAATTATATTAAGTTCCAAATTTGTTTTGAGTATAGTAACTACAGCACATATGTGTATGCATATTTATGAGTGTAACAATTTACAGATAAATTGTTATATTTGTCTTACGTCTTCCTAATGAATGTGATTCTGCATTATTTTGCCATTTGATAAGTAGCTCCTTTTCCAGTGACCCGTCCTCGTCGGTATAATATGGAGAAAGCGTGTTTTTTTCTCAAGGTAAAATAATTAATTATATAACATTTTATGCTTCTTTATTCTTCAGTTAGATCATGGAGGTGGGAACACTGGCTGCCATGTTATACTTGTTAACAGTATGTGACGGTAATCCTACGAGTATGAAAGGAGGTAAATCACTAAGAAATTCCCAAGGCCAGAAACTTGGACTGGGCAGAGATTAGCATGAGGAACTATTACAAATTCAGTAAATATAAAGAACTCAAGGGAAGCTTGCTGATACCAAGTATAATTTTAAGACAATCTCTATAGAACAAAAGGAAAAAAGCAAGTAAGTGTAGCTTGAGGTCATTTGTTCATTAATTTCTTCAGAGCATTAAGAAAGAAGAGGCTTAGGATTATTAATTTGTTTTCAAGAAAAGACTGTGAATAACTATATAACACAGTAGAACGGATAAAGGATTAAAGACTTGGGATTTTGGTTTGAGTCCCAGCTTTGCTATGTACCAGCTTTGGGAAAATGAGCAAATATGTAATGAGACTTCAGTTTTGTCATCTGTAAAATGGAGATAATACTGGTACTTAGATCGATGGTTGTTTCCAGTTCACACGAGAGACTTGTCGGAGCTTAGTCAACTATTGAGCAGAATTCTGGGTCACAGATGTATTGCCTTAGTCTCATGTGGGTAGTTTTCTAAAAGCTTTAATTAGCTGTCACATTTTTAAAATTTGGATTTCCAGCTTCTCTTTTTTAAAACTCAACTTTATCAGGCATTACTTATGTAAAATACAAGCGCCTATTTTAAGTGTAGAGTCCTAAACGTATACAGATGCATAGACCTCTGTAACCACCACTATGGTCAAAATAAAGAACATTTCTGGCACATTGTGCCCCTTGGCACCAACCTCCCCACCGCACTTCCGTAGTGCCAGATAACTATTTCTCTGCTTCCAGTAATTACCACTTTATTTTACCCTTTTCAGAATTTCACAGAAATGGAATCATATAATATGTATTCTTTCATATCTGGCTTCTTCCGCTCACCATACTGTTTCCTGGCCACTTACGTTGCGTGTACCTGTTGTTCATTCTGTAAGACTGCTGAGTAGTTGGGGGCATTCCCTTTCGAACATCCCCTCTCTATAAAGAGAGGTTTCCTACTATTCTTCCTTTCTAATCTTATACTCTAATAAACTTTTGCCTGCTGCTCAAAAAAAAAAAAAAAAAAAAAAGAAAGAAAGAAGGAAAGAGAAAGAAAGAAAGAAAGAAAGAAAAAAGAAAAAGGATGCTGGGTAGTCATAGGCATCATATGCTTAACTTTATAAGAAACTCCACATTTTTTTTTCCAAAGTGGCTGTACCATCACATTTCCACCAGCAATGTATGGGAGTTCCAGTGGCTCCCCATATTCACCAGCACTTGGTTCATCAGTCATACTAGTTTTCATTATTCTAGTGGGTGTGTTGTGCTATTTCATTGAGGTTTTAATTTAATTTTGATTACATTGAGCATTTTTTCATGTATTTGTTAGTTATGGTTTTATCTTCTCTTGTGAAATGTCTTCTTAAATCATTTGTCTGTTTTTTTATAAAAATGCTTGTCTTCTTGGGGTGACTGGGTGTCTCAGTCAGTTGGCCATCCAACTCTTGATTTTGGCTCAGGTTGTGATCCCAAGGTCTGGGGACTGAGCTCCACACTGGGCTCCGTGCTGAGCATGGAGTCTGCTTAAGATTCTATCTCTCTCTCTCTCTCTTTGTCTCTCTCTCTCCCTGTCTGCCCTGCTCTCCTGTATGTGTGTGCACGCATTCTCTCTAAGATAGATAGATAGATAGATAGATAGATAGATAGATAGATAGACAGATAAAGTTTGTCTTGTTTTTAAGCTGTCAGGCACATCAAACGTTCTGGATGTGAATCCTTTGTTAGAGATATGAATTGCTGATATTGTCTCCCAGTTGGTGGCCTGTCTTTTATTTTGGTAGTGATGTTTTCTGAAGAGCAAAAGTCCTTAATTTTAATGGGATTCAATTTATCGATACTTTCTTTATGCTTTTTGTGCCAGGTCTAAGAAATCTTCATATGAAGATTTGCTCCTATGTTTTCTTCTAAACATTTTACAATTCTGCCTATTGCCATTAGGTCTATCAGCCATTTTAGGCTAACTTTTTGTGGATAGTGCGAGGCAAGGATTAAGGCTCATTTTTTTTTTTTTTTCCCCAATGAAAAAGTGTCCATGTGGGTCTATTTCTGATTTTTTTTTTCCATTCCAGTGATTTATATGTGTGTACCTATGTTAAGTCCCCATACTATGATTATAGTAGTTTAATAATAAGTTTCAAAATCAGGCAGTGTAAAGTCCTCTAACATTGCTTGCTTTTGAAAAAAATTGCCTTGTCTATTCTAAGTTATTACAATTTCCGTAAAAATTTTAGTGTCAGCTTGTCAATTTCTTTTTTTTTTTTTTTTGTAAAAAAAAAAAAAAAACCCTTTTGGATTCTTGATTGAACTTGCACAGAATCTCCAGATCAATGTGAGGAGAATCAAAATCCTAAAATTACTGAATTTTCCAATTCATGAACACCAAATATCTCACCACTGATTTAGGTATTTAAAATTGTTTCTCGGGGCGCCTGGGTGGCGCAGTCGGTTAAGCGTCTGACTTCAGCCAGGTCACGATCTCGCGGTCCGTGAGTTCGAGCCCCGCGTCGGGCTCTGGGCTGATGGCTCAGAGCCTGGAGCCTGTTTCCGATTCTGTGTCTCCCTCTCTCTCTGCCCCTCCCCCGTTCATGCTCTGTCTCTCTCTGTCCCAAAAAAAATAAATAAATAAACGTTGAAAAAAAAAATTTAAAATTGTTTCTCAATGATTTTTTAGTTTCAGTGTACTGACCTTACATATATTTGTCAATTTTATTGTTAAGTGTTTTATGGTCTTTGGAGCTATTGTAAGTGGTAATTTTTAATAAATTTGATTTTTTGATCTTTTGTTGCTAGCGTACAGAAATATAAGTGATGTTTATATCTTGACCTTGTATTACAAGACTTTGCCAAATTAGCTTATTGACTTCTAGTAACTTTTGTGTAAACCCCATATGTATATAAGCATGTCATCTGTAAATAAAGTAGTTGTTGTCTTTCAAATCTATTTACTCTTTATTCCTTTTCTTTGCTTTATTATACTGGCTAGGACTTCCAATATAACACTGAAAGAAGTAGGAGAAGTGTGGGGAAGCATTCAGTATTTCACCATTAAGTAACATGTTATAGATTACAGATTTTTTAATTGCTACCCTTCATGAGATTGAAAAAAATTTCCCTCTATTCTTTGTTTGCTAAGAATTTTTTGTCACTAACTTGTATTAATTTTGTTAAAAGCTTTTTATGCATCTGTTGAAATACTTACTTGTTTTTTCATCTTTGTTCTGTTAATGTGATGAATTATATTAGTTGATTTTTGAATGTTAGGCCAACCTTACATTCCTTGGATAAATCCTGCTAGGTTGTTATGTCTTATCTTTTGTATACATTGCTGCATTCGATTCACTAATTTTTAAATTTTTTTTCAACGTTTATTTATTTTTGGAACAGAGAGAGACAGAGCATGAACGGGGGAGGGGCAGAGAGAGAGGGAGACACAGAATCGGAAACAGGCTCCAGGCTCTGAGCCATCAGCCCAGAGCCTGACGCGGGGCTCGAACTCCCGGACCGCGAGATCGTGACCTGGCTGAAGTCGGACGCTTAACCGACTGCGCCACCCAGGCGCCCCGATTCACTAATTTTTAAACAAGATGTTGTGTCTATGTTCATAAAGGATGTTAGTCTGTAGTTTTCTTGTAACGTCTTATTTTGTTTTGGTATCAGAGTTATGTCGTCCTCTTGAAATGAATTAGGAAGTATTTTCTTTATCTCTATTTTCTGAAAGAGCTTCTGTAGAATTAGCATTATTTCTTCCTTGCTTGATAGCAGTCAGCAGTAAAGCTATATGGTCTATAGTGTTCTCTATGAGAAGGTTTTTTAAAAATTGAATTTGTGGGGGTGCCTGGGTGGCTCAGTTGGTTAAACGTCTAACTTTGGCTCAGGTCATGATCTCACTTCATGGGTTCCAGCCCTGCATCAGGGTCTGTGCTGACGTCTCAGAGCCTGGAGCTTGCTTCAGATTCCGTGTTTCCCTTTCTCTGCCCCTCCCCTGCTTGCTCTCTCTCTCTTACTCTCTCTCTCTCAAGAAGCAAATAAATATTAAAAAAAAATTGAATTTGTGTAATGGATATGGGAGTATTCACATTTTCAGTTTTATCGTGTCATTTTTGGCATTTCATATCTTCTAATGGATTTTTCCATTTTGTGTAAACTGTTGAATTAATTGGCATAAAATGAATCATTATTAGTTTACCCTCCTCGTAACATCTATAACTTTATCTGGTAGCCTTCCTTCATTCCTGATACTGGTAATTTGAGACTTATTTATTTTTTTATCAGTTCAAACTAGAAATTTATTACTATTACTCATCTTTCCATAAAATTAGCTTTTCATTAATATTTCTCCATTGCACATATGTTTCTATTTTACTGATTTCTGATCTTACCTTTATGATTTACTTCCTTATAATTACTTAGGGTTTCATTTATTTTAGTTTAAGCTTAAGATGCAGCTTAAATCATTGACTTAGACTGTTCTTTTCTCTAAAATAAGCATCTAAATTTGTCTGTAATTACTGCACTGGTGGCATCACACACATTTTGGTGTGTTATGTTTTCATTATCAGTCAATCAGAATATTTTATAATTTGTTATGTTTTCTTTTTTTGGCCACAGTTTCCTTAAATATGTGTTATTTAATTTCTGCATGTTTTGGTATTTTGCAGATATCTCATAATTGATTTGTAATTTAAATGCATTGTGGGTAAGAGATCATCCTCTATGATTTCAATCCTTTTAAATGTATTGACAATTGTTTTATGATTCAGTATATAATCCATTTTGTTGAATGTTCCATATTTACTTGAAAAGAATGTCATTTTGCTATTGTTGGATATAGTGTTTTATAAATGTTTGTTGCTAAGTTCAAATCCTCTAAATCTGTAAAGATTTTCTGTCTGCTTGTTTTATTGACATGTTCTCAAGCTCAGAGATTTTTTTCTCAGTAGTGTCTAGGCTACTGACAGGCCCACCAAAAAGCATTATTTATTTTTATTAGAGTGATTTAAAAAAGATTTTAATGTTTATTTATTTTTGAGAAAGAGAGAGATAGAGTGCAAGCAGGGGAGGAGCAGAGAGAGAGGGAGACGCAGAATCCGAAGCAGGGTCCAGGCTCTGAGCTGTCAGCACAGAGCCTGACATGGGGCTCGAACCCACCAACCACGAGATCATGACCTGAGCCACCCAGGAGCCCCAGCATTGATTACTTTTTTTAATCTCCAGCGTTCCTTTTTGGTTCTTACTTAAGATTTCCAACTCACGGCTTACATTGCCCAACTGTTCTTGCATGCTGTATACTTTATCCTTTAAAGCCCTTGACATATTAATTGTCATTGTTTTAAATTCCCCACCTGATAATTTCAAGATCCTCGCCATGTCTTCCAAGGTTTTTACAGTTCTACATTTTATATATAAATCTATGATTCATTTTGAGTTAATTTTTGTATAAGGTGTGACGCTTAGCTTCAGGCTCCTTTTATTTTTCTTTTGCATACAGATATCTAATTGTTCCAATGCCATTTCTTGAAAAGCTACCCTTCATTCTTTGAGTCATCTTCTCACCCTTATCACAAATCAGTTGTCCCTCCTTGTGTGGGGTTATTTCTGACTTCTTTATCCTCTTCCATTAATCTCTATCTGTATCTCCATAGTCTTCTTGAAATCAGGTAGAGTGATTCCTCCCTCCCTATTCTTCTGCTTCAAAATTATTTTTAGCTATTCTAGTTCCTTTGCTTTTCCACTAAAATTCTGAAAAAATCTTGTCTATAGCTTTAAAAAACCTTCTTACGTCTTGATAAGAATTGCATCAAATTTATGTATCAATTTGGAGATAATTGATCTCTTTACTATGTTAAGTCTTCCAATCCATGAGTACAGTCTATATCCCCGTTTATTTAGATCTTCTATTTCTTTCATCAGTTTGTTTCAGTTCTTGGCATTATTGTCTTATACATGTTTTGTTAGACTTGCACCTAAGTATTTCATATTTTTGGAGAGCTAACCAATGGTATTGCAGTTGTAATTTCAGTGCCACATATTTTGTTGCTAGTACCTACAAATACAATTGATTTTTGTATGTTGATCTTGGATCCTGAAACCTTGCTGAAGTCACTTGTGAGTTCTATAAGTTTTTTTAAATTGAGATATAATTGACACATAATATTATATTAGTTGCAAGTATACAACATAATGATTCAATATTTGTATATATTGTAAACTGATCACACACAATAAATCCACTTGACAGTCATCACTACACACAGTTACAGATTTTTTTTTCTTGTGGTGAGAAATGTTAAGATTTACTCTCTTAGCAACTTTCAGGCAAACAATATAGTGTTAACTATAGTCACCATGCTGTGCGTTACATCCCTATGACTTCTTTATTTTATAACTGGAAGTTTGTACCTTTTGATCACCTTCACCCATTTTTCCCACCTTCCAATCTGTTCTCTATATCTGTGAATTTGTTTGTTTACTTGTTTGTTTGTTGGGATCCCACATGTAAGTGAGATCATATGACATTTATCTATCCCTGTCTGCCTATTTCACATAGCATAATGCCTTCAATGTCTATCCATGTTGTTGAAAACGGCAAGATTTCCTTCTTTTAATGGCTCAGTACTATTCCATCGTGTGTGTATACACCACATTTTCTTTATCCATTCATCCATCAATGGACACTTAGGTTGCTTTCGTGTTCTGGCCACTGTAAATAATGCTGCAGTGAACATGGGCTGCAGATATCTTTTTGAGACAGTGAGTTCATTTCCCTTGGATAAATGCCCAGAAGAGGAATTGCTGGATCATATGGTAGTTCTATTTTTAATTTAATTTAATTAATTTATTTTTTAAACTGTGATTCATAGGGGGTTTTATGGGAGAAAATTGATTTTGACCTGTGGTGTTATTTAGATATGCTTAAAATGAAAGTAGCTTCTTAAGAAATGGGCCCACACTTTGTATTTGTTTTGAATATCTCAGTGCTTCATAAATACTGCTGTAACACAGCATAAATTCTTTTTTTCTAATTTTATTTTTAATTTTTTTAAATTTACATCCAAATTAGTTACCATATAGTGTAACAATGATTTCAGGAGTAGATTCCTTAGTGCCCTTACCCATTTAGCCCATCTCTCCTCCCACAACCCCTCCAGTAACCCTCAGTTTGTTCTCCATATTTATGAGTCTCTTCTGTTTTGTCCTGCTGTTTTTATATTATTTTTGTTTCCCTTCCCTTATGTTCATCTGTTTTGTCTCTTAAAGTCCTCATATGAGTGAAGTCCTATGATTTTTGTCTTTCTCTGACTGACTAATTTCACTTAGCCTGATACCCTCTAGTTCCATCCACGTAGTTGCAAATGGCAAGATTTCATTCTTTTTGATTGCCATTGTATATATATATATCACATCTTCTTTATCCATTCATCCATCGATGGATATTTGGGCTCTTTCCATTCTTTGGCTATTGTTGATAGTGCTGCTATAAACATGGGGGTGCGTGTGTCCCTTCGAAACAGCACACCTGTATCCCTTGGATAAATGCCTAGTAGTGCAGTTGCTGGGTTGTAGGATAGTTCCATTTTTAGTTTTTTGAGGAAACTCCATACTGTGGAGTGGCTGCATCAGCTTGCATTCCCATCTATTTTTAATTAAAAAAATATTTATTTATTTATTTATTTATTTATTTATTTATTTATTTTGAGAGAGTGAAGGGGACAGGCAGAGAGAGAAAGAGGGAGAGAGAGAATCCCAAGCAGACTCCATGCTGTCAGCACAGTGCCTGATGTGGGGCTCAATCTCACAAACTGTGAGATCATGACCTGAGCTTAAATCAAGAGTCAGACGCTTCACTGGTGAGCCACCCAGCTACCCCTATTTTTAACTTTTTGAGAAACCTCCATACTGTTTTCCACAGTGGCTTGCACTACGCTAATTTACATTCCCGCAACAGTGAACAAGGGTTCCCTTTTCTCTACGTCCTCACCAACAATTGCTATTTCCTGTCTTTTTGATAATAGCCAATGTTCTGTAAGATTTATTTATTTATTCATTCATTTACTTACTTATTTATTGTTGATTCCTTGGGAATTTCTGGGTAGACTACAATCTCATTTGCAAATAGGGACAGCTTTTCTTTCTTTCCAGTCTGTATGCCTCTTATTTCCTTTCTTGCCTTATTATGCCAGTACTAATTATGTTGAATAGCAATGGTAAAGTGCATGTCTTTACTTTATTTCTCATCTCAGGGGGAGAGCATTCAGTCGTATGCCATTGAATATGATGTTAGCTGTGGATTTCTTATAGGTATTCTTTATCAAGTTGAGAAGTTTCCCTCTATTCCTAATTTTCTGAGCGTTTTAATCATGAATGGTTATTGAATTTTCTCAAGTGCTTTTTCTTCATCAATTCTATTATGACAGATTTTTTTTCCTTCTTTAATCTTAACATGGATTGCATTTATTGATTTCGAATATTGAGCCAGCTTTGAATATCTGGAATGAATAAAACTTCCTTGGTTGTGGTATATAATTCTTTCTACATATTGATGAATTCTACTTGATGGGGTTTTTTTTTGTTGTTGTTGTTAAGGGGTTTTACACCTGTATTTATGAGAGATACTGGTTTGTAGTTCTCTTTCTATGGGTACTGTGCTTGTCTGATTTTGGGGTGAGTCTCTCTTACTGCCCTGGAAGAGGTGGGTTGTCACAGGAGGGAGCCTGGGAGGTGACACATGGCCTCTAGGGGTCAGAAACAACCCTGCTGACAGTGCACAGAGAATGGGGACCTCAGTCCTATAGCTGCCAGCACCACATGAACTTGGAGGAGCACCCTGAGCTCCAGAGAGGAAATGTCTTGGCTGACATGGTGACTGCAGCCCTGTGAGATCCAGGAAGGCCCAGCTAAGCTGAGCCAAGCCCCCTCACCTGCAGAAACTGTGAGGTATGGAACATACACCTATGTAATTTCAAGCTGCTGAATTAGTGGTAGTTCGTTACAGCGCAACAGATACCTAACACAGCACTCCGTTGTCTGAGTCTTTCTTTTAATTGTGTGATCTCTTCTCCTCCAACTCTATGAGCTGCATCAGTGACCCAAACAAGTGGTAGGTGTAAACATTTGGGGATGTGCCTTATGATTTGTCTGTGGCGAAAACTGACTAAAAACTTGATACCCTTCTTATCATACGACGCAAGTGGGCTTAGTGGAGAAGAGTCTCTTCTGCCAAAAGTTGGAGGAAACAACACAGGGTAATAAAATTTAATATCAGAGGACTGGTAACAGATGGACTGTAGGCTTTAGACAAATGACTGTTGGAATCTCTAAGGTGAATGAATCCTTTATGACTAAAAATGGAAGACAGGTTTCAGAAGTACACAGCGAAAGGAATGAGAAAGTTGAACTATCATGAGAAGGATGGAAAATAAAAAGTTAAAAGAACACATCTATGATTAGCATCAAAAAGTACATCTGTGCCAAGAAGCTCCCCAAAGAATAAAGCAAAAACAATTTTAATAAGGAAGATACTAGTAACAGAATGTCACATGTTCAGAAACACGGAAGTCAAGACAAGATCGCTGTGGGGCAAATAATGATGCTGCTGGTGGGCGCTACAATATCACCAAAGAAACAAGTTTTCGGTTCAGAAGCGCAAACATGTCAGTCATTTCTTGCCCATTTCAAAATTCCAAAGGAAGTTGGGTCCAAGATCCAGCATGAGTCTCCTGCTAGCCAAACATCGTAGGATTTTCTCCTCAATTAAATCTTCTTGGTGAGCTACAAATGTTCCCTTTGTCGCTAACCACTCCAGGTGGGCCTTGTTAGCTCCCGCTTCAGTGCCAGATTGTTAAGCCCACTGCTCAAGCAAAGTGCTGTCATTTCCTCCTCTTCCCACATTTGCAACCTCCACCCTCTTAAATCACAACTGCTTACCACTCCCACTCTCCCCTTACATTTGCACCTCTTTGTGAAATTCCACGTGGCCCTATACGGTGGAAACAAAATCCTCTTAACCATCTGACATCACCTTTCTCCCACATACTCCTCCAACAACGCTCACCTCTTTCTGAGAAGGCAATTCTGAACGGGTTCAAATGATTTTCAAGACAAGTTTAAGCAGCACGGAATCTACTAATCAAAATAATCTATCTTTGATCTACAGAAGGTCCATACTCCACCACCCCCCACCACCCCTAAACAGAATCCCCTCCTTTCCATATGTCCCTGAGTCTTGACTGCGGACCAAGTATGATTTACCAGCTCAAGAGGCAGAGACTGAACCCATGAGAATGTGTTACAGGTAGTGTCTTTTCTGTTGTTAGAGACTAGCAGGCATCATTCTTAGCTGACTGGTAAAAAAAAAAAAAAAAAAAAAAAAAAAGTCAGTGGGAACTTAGCCTCTGGTTCAGAAAATTATATTATTTCAATGCTTGATTTAATTATAAATTCAAGAAATGCTTCTTGCTGATTACGTGCTCAGCAGTGCTCTGTGCTATCTGTACATTGGGGGAAAGACAGACTTTCTAGTGTGTGCAGGGAATCGAGACCAAACACGAGGGGAAAATACGGTTGCAGAAGTGTTTTGAAGGAAGAGAAGGGAGTTTGGTGACAGGGATAAGTCCAGAAGGGAGCGCGGGGGGGGTTGTTGGGAAGTCCTCACTGAAATGATTTTCAGTGACAACGTTTTTGCTCTGTTCTTTTTCTTGGTCTCTGCTCTTTGTTCTTTGTGTCCTCCAGCCCTATTTCACTTTTGTGCTTCTCCTCCGGATCAATGTGCTCTCTTTTTTTACACAGAAGCCAGTACTCCCTGCTGTATATACCTCGGAAAAGGAGCCGAGTTTGCACTGTGTGGGTTCTGGAGTCAGAGCATCTCTGGCCTGGAATTCTGGCTTCTCCACCTGCTAACTGTGCAACCTTGCGCAAATTTCTTCTCAGTTTCCTCATATATAAGATGGTGATAATTATGGCTCCTGGATTCTAAGGTAGTTGAGAAAATTAATTAAAATACAACATGCAAACTCATTAATACAGTGCCTGGCATATAAGCAAAACTCAGCAGATGTTAGCTTTTCCTGTTATTTCCTGTTATTTCATGTTATATCATTTATGTGTTTAAGATAAGATGCCTTTATAGGTGCGTGTGTGTGGAGGGAGTGCTGATTTATGGATCTGTGGACCCCAAAGATCAAAGCATCCCCTAAGCATAATTAACTTGAAAAGATTGAGTTGAAAAGATTATTATTTTCAATCACATATATTTTTGTATGGGCATATTTCTTGATTGGGGCGCCTGGGTGGCTCAGTCGGTTAAGCATCTGACTTTTGATTTCAGCTCAGGTCATGATATCACTGTTCGTGAGATCCAGCCCTGTGCCTGTGACATTGCAGAGCCCGCTTGGGGTTCTCTCTCTCCCTCTCTTTCTGCCCCTCCACCCACCCTCTCTCTCAGAATAAATAAATAAATGTTTTAAGAAAATGAAAAAAAAAACATTTAAAATGAATCTTTTCTTGCATGTGACTTTGCACACGTCTAAGAGTCAGTGGGACTACCCTAGAGTACAATTTCAAGAAATATGAATACCTCGGCAATTGTAACACCTCTGTCCCTCTGTCGTTAATCTGTTTGTATTATTAAATACAATTTATCCCAGTTCCAACTGTCCTTTAGAATTCAATAGTAACCGATTTGAAAGATGGAGATCCAACTCTCCCTGCATCTCTCAGGGTGAGGTTGTTTCTACGAGGCTCTGAGACTCTAAGTCTGGTTGGCATTAAAAGGTTTCTGGGCTGGGGCACCCCGGAGACTCAGTCGGCTGAGTGTAGGACTTTGGCTCAGGTCAGGATCTCGTGATTCGTGGGTTCGAGCCCCACATCAGGCTTGCTGATGTCAACACAGAGCCTGCTTTGGATTCTGTCCCCTCTCTCTGTGCCCCTCCCCCGCTTGTGAGTGTGCATGCTGTGTCTCTCTCTCAGAAGTAAATAAACATTAAAAAAAATGTTTCTGGGCTACCGTACTCAGCTGCCCTAATTAAAAGGCGACTTTTTGGTTTTTTTCTGACTCCACTGCACTCCTCTACTTAGGTTTGTGTTCAATACACTTGGGCTTCTATAGGCCCCTGAATTGGGGTATCAAAAGTTCCTGTAAGCTACCTACTCTCCTTCACCTGCTTACTAGAACGAGTTCCTGAACATTTCTGGGACCTTTCCCTTTGGAACTCAACCTTCCTCTTCAAGAAAAGATTGTGGCTGCACTGTTGATCTCCGTATGTTGTTGGTCACAAGAATCTTAGTGTTGTTTTTTTTTTTTTTTTTAATTTCAAGAACATTCATCATTGGACCAACTGCTTCTCTTAATCGTCACTCTTTGCCCTGTGAAACTACAGCCTTATAATTTCTAGTCTGTGCGCAACCTACTCAGTGGTCATTTCTTTATACTTTTGGAAAGCATGCTGTAGTGCTCCTATATCACGTCCGTTCACACAGCCACCGCTATCCTGGGTGCACCTCCTTGAACACAGAGACTGTGCCTTTTTCTTTCTTTCTTTTTCTTTCTTTCTTTTTTTTTTTTTTAATTAAAAAAAAATTTTTTTTTTCAATGTTTATTTATTTTTGGGACAGAGAGAGACAGAGCATGAACGGGGGAGGGGCAGAGAGAGAGGAAGACACAGAATCGGAAACAGGCTCCAGGCTCTGAGCCATCAGCCCAGAGCCTGACGCGGGGCTCGAACTCACGGACCGCGAGATCGTGACCTGGCTGAAGTCAGACGCTTAACCGACTGCGCCACCCAGGCGCCCCTCTTTCTTTTTCTTTTGAAAAAATTTTAAGTTTATTTATTTTGAGAGAGAGACAGAGATAGCGAGTGGGGGAGGGGCAGAGAGGGGGGAGAGAGAGAGAGAGAGAGAGAGAGAGAGAGAATCCCAAGTAGGCTCCATGCTGTCAGCACAGAGCCTGACACAGAGGTCAAACCTATGAACTGGGAGACCATGACCTGATCTGAAACCAAGAGTCAGACGCCTGACTGACTGAGCCACCCAGGCACCCTTTTCTTTGGTACCACACTCCTAGACTAGGCCAGACACAGAGTAGGTGCCCAAGAATGTTTGCTTGTATGGACGAGGCACAAGGATGTTCACACGCTCGCTGCAGCCTGTAATAAGATGATTTCTTTTCCAACACAGCCAGACCTGCTACCCAAGTCTAATTACATGTAAAATTTGACAAGGTGTAAAAAAAAACCAGACACATCGATGGTTTCATCACTGTTTTTATAGTTTAGTAGGTGGTATTTAGATTAGCTGTGCAGAACTGTTTTCCTGCCGTAAAGGCTGTGTTAAATATTGAAATGGTTCCCAAGCGCGGCGACAGAATGTGGTGGCCGGCCTGTACTTACGTGTGAATTGTAATATGCAGTACGATTTGTAGATCTGTATTTTGTGTCATGGTCTGTCCCGTGCCCGGCTCAGTATTAAATTGTATAGGTACAAACACAACAATGTCCTAAAGGCTCGAGACGCACATGGGGAAAAACTACTAACAAAATTTCGGCACGAAACTAATAAGCCTTAATAAATATTTAAAAAATAAATTACAGTCCATCTGGGAGAAGCATAAATTTTATTTTCATTCATTTGGGTGATCCACTCACTGACTCATAGTGTTCTAACTTCCTTTACTAATTTGAAAAATTAGTCATCCTATGTGGTGATGAGAACGTTGCAGCTAAGCGGCTATTATATTTTTGATTTGCATAATTTGTGAATACTATCTAGAAACTCTAGTATTTTCCTCAAAACTGGAAATTATATAATGACAGAAGAAAACTCAAACCAGCCATTAGTGTGATGGGCACAAATTGACTCTCAAAGATCTTATACACAGAACGTTAGTCAAAATGATCTCATGGAGGGGGCAGCAAAACATTTGGTGTCAACATCCACGCTTTTTGTAAAACCTTTACCCTTCCCCCTCTCCCAGTAGCCCTCCTCTAAAGAGACTTAGTAGAGAAAGGATATTCCGGAAAAACCTTGCCCTTTTTAAACTTCCCAGGAGCTGCTATCTTCCTCTAACAGCTATATTCAAACAGCCAGTGATTATTCCAAAACAGCAGTGGCTTCCCCGCGTACTTATTTTTCTTCTGAACAGGTATTCCTCTTTAAGCGTAGCCTTCCTTGGGGGCGCCTGGGTGGCACAGTCGGTTAAGTGTCCAACTTTGGCTTGGCTCAGGTCTTGATCTCGCCATTCATGGGTTTGAGCCCCGCGTCAGTCTCTGGGTCAGCTCGGAGCCTGGAGCCTGCTTCGGATTCTGTGTCTCCCTCTCTCTTGGCTCCTCCCCTGCTCGCACTCTGTCTCTCTCTCTGTCTCAAAAATAAATAAACATAAAAACAAACAAAAAATATTAAAAAAAAAAAAAAAAAAGCATAGCCTTCCTTGGAGTGGGTGGCCTGGGGTCCGGTTACACTCTTCCATGTGAGAAGTTTTAATGGTTGAAAGAGTTTCTCCTAAACTTTCTATATCCCAAGGGTTCCAGAATCCCCTTCTTGAAAAATTTCTTAAAGCTGTTCAATGCTATTGCCTCTCAGAGGCACATACTATCCAGAATGTCACTATGGAAGGGAACAGTGGGAGAAATGACAGCGGGGGCACGTTTCCCTGTGTAACTGGGGACCGGGAGATTGGATTTCCTGCAGAAAAAGGAACAGATGGGAATCATAGGCTCAGCTTTGCCTCGTGTCTGATGATTTGGTTCAACATCTAAGAGGCTGCCTGATGCCTGCTCCTTGCTCTCCATCAGGCCTGACACAATCATGCTTTTTCTTTCTTTTTTTTTTTAAACTCTTTCCTTGTGCAGTTGTGGTATTGTGGAATCTGCAGCAAAGGACTCATTTGCAAATCTTCTCTTGGTGACTCACTGGGTTTGCAGCAAGCTGCCCTGTAATCTTCCTCAGAGGGCCCTGAAGGATGTGGAACAGAACTCCTGAGCTGATTCTTTAAAACTAACTGCCTTCCTCTGTGAGGAGGGAGAATGTATTGCAGAACCAGGGAGGACTTACACTAGCTGAAAAGTCAGTTGCCAAAAGGCAACCTGTTCCAGATTCCCTGGTTTCAGATTTTAGGACAGGAATGCTTGAGAACATATGAGTCATGATGTGCTCTTAGTAATTTCGCTAGAACATTGGGGACGAGGTGCTTGGTGTTACATACTGCTTGCATCTGGGTGGAATTAGAGCTTTTAGTGTTGCCTCAAGAAGGCTTATTAATAGCAGAGGACTACAGTAATAAGTGTGTGCCATGGATAGCGTTCGAGGAAATGAGCGATGCCAGAGAAGGTTTATCAGGACTTGCTGTTTGTTCTTTCTCTACCCCTGGGGAAACAGATGTATTGATCAGATTTTTAGAGGAAAACAGCCTGCCGTGGGTTTACTGTGCTGAGATATGATAGCCCAGGAAATAGCCTGCCAGAAAGACTCGAAGGTTGGCTATCCTCAGCAGCAAAGGGAAGGCTGTAACACATAAGGGAAGGCAAAAGATGCCAGGGTTGATTTCTGGTTTAAATTCTCTTAGCCTCTTAAGGTAACATTGCTGACTTGGGATATATCATGTCCCAAATCATTATATTCCCAACACAAGGAGCTGATGATGAAAATAGTCTTAAAGATGAAGCACTTTTTCCTCCCCCCCCCCCTCACCCCACCACTAAATCTTTAGCACTGTAAAACAGACCAGAAATTAAAAACATTTTCTGTAGCTATGAAATTGAAAAATGAAATATACATGACTAAAGACGTCAAACGGAAACTTAACGACAAGATAAATGGGCACAACGTAAGCCACATTATACTTGTCTGTGTATGTGCTGGGACATTTCCTGTTTTGTTTTTCCTTGACTGAACCATTATATAGGGAAAAACAGTTAAGTGGGTGTAAATTTTTAAAAATGAATTTCTTGGCTCTTATAACTGAGAAGGTCAGGGATCTAGCTTCAGGGAGAGCTGGAGCTGGCCACTCAAACAATGTCATCAGGATTCTTTTTCTCCAGGTTTCAGCTCTGCCTTATTCTGCATTGGCTTCATCCTCAGGAAGTTCTCCCCATAGATGGTTCCTAGTAATTACAGCCTTTTTCCCCCCACTTTATTTAAGCTTCATAACCCAAAAGAAAGTAAGTTTCTCTAGGGGCACCTGGGTGGCTCAGTCGGTTAAGCGTCCAACTTCAGCTCAGGTCATGATCTCACGGTTCATGGGTTAGAGCCCTGCGTCGGGCTCTGTGCTGACAGCTCAGAGCCTAGAGCTTGCTTTGGATTCTGTGTCTCCCTCTCTCTCTGCCCCTCCTCTGCTCATACTCTGTCTCTCTTTCTCTCTCTCTCTCCCTCTCAAAAATAAAAAACATTAAAAAAAAAAAAAGAAAGTAAGTTTCTCTCTCCCAGTTTCAGCCAATGTCATGGAATGGACTCTCAGGCTTGGGTCTAGGACCCATCCCTGAATCAATTCCTGTAGCCACAGTGATGGGACATACCTGGTGGGTCTGGTCTCAGTTGTCCACCCTGCCCAGGAGCTAACTGGACTGAAAGTGGGTGAGAGGCTCATTCCCAGAGGAAATTCAGGTCCTGTCATTGGAAGAGGGAAGGGTAGGTGCTGAGCAGGTTTATGCTTCAATTGCCAAATGTGCTGAGTTTATTTAAGGATGTAAGACTTCTTTTGCTAAACCAGTCTATCAGTCCTTTCCACCCAACCAGGAGCAGACCCTTCAGGAAGCTATGCACTTATTCAAATCATGTCACCTTTTACTCAGCATGGTTTTGTTTTTGTCTTAGCATTCCACTTCTGAATTGCTTCCTGAGTCAGTTCACACAGTATAAAATAAAAATCATCTCATCGGTTTATAATTACATAACACTTTTACCCCAAATGGCTAACCCTATTAAATAGATTAGGTTTCTCTCCCACTGTTTGAGAATGGATCTGCAAAACAAAAACAAAAACAAAAAAACAAAATGAAACTTAAAAAATGATCTGAGTAGAAGAATGATCAGACTTAGACAAGAACTTCTTGTATCTGTTTTGAAAGGGACGAAGGGTAGATAAGTCATCTTTAACTGGGTCCTTGCCCTTTAAAGAAAGCTTGGCCTCGCTGTGGTTCTGACCATAAGTGTGAATGGAGGTAGAACATTCCTGATTTTATTCTTAAAATCAAGTCTCTTCATGAGAATTTGGAAGATGCAATGGTTAAATACTAAGGAACAACTTGTCTACCAACACAAGCATCGAAAGTGCTGCGTTCCCCCATCATCAATAATGCCAAGATTGGAGAAGGGTGCATCCTGGGCAGATGGTTGGACAGACTAAAGCATTAGTTTGCTGAGCCTCCGTGCTTGCTAATTAATTCTTCAGTTTACTAGGATTTAAAACGATTGTTCAAAACAAGACACCCCTTAAAATAAATGCTAGGTGAAAGTCTCAACACGGTATTGATTACCAAGATGGTTACTTTGAACAGCTGACGGTTGTCACTAAGTAACAGAATTGCCTTACCTGCCCTGTTGGTTTAATTAAGCTGTTTTCAATTTGTAAAAAAAAAAAAAAAAATACCTACAGTTTTAATTTTCGTGTTCTCCTAGATTGTGCTTTCCAATTTTCTAGTTAAAATGGTAAATGGGATTCTACAGCAGAATTCATTTTTACAATTCAGATATATGGTAGAGTTGGCATTTATTACTGGAAAAGCAGCATGTGTGGGACTGTGGCTTGCATAGCCTGGGTATTGAGAATTAAAAGTTGTAAATTCTAGTTTGACACAGATGCTTACTAAGTTATCACATGTCATATAACTTCTGGGTATTCCTTCCTCCCTGGGAAATATGAACACTGAACACTGACCAATCTCATGCAAAGTGGTAAGAGTGAACTACATATCTCTTCTGAAGGATATTGAAAGCATGTAGTATTTTCTTAATATTTATTTATTTGGGGGAGAGCACAAGTGGGGGAGGGACAGAGAGAGGGGAACAGAGGATCCAAAGTGGGATCTGAGCTGACAATCTGACAGCAGCGAGACTGACATGGGGCTTGAACTCACAAACTGCGATATCATGACCTGAGCCGAAGTCGAAGGCTCAACAGACTGAGCCACCCAGGTGCCCCGAGAGCATGTAGCATTTTCACTCTACAAAAGATTATGGGAAAAAATCTAAGCCTTAAGATTTTTGTTGTGTAGAAAATTCTTCAAATTTATTAAAAGAGTTTTGGGCTGGTCCTTTTTATATTGGAATTCTGACATTGACCATGGGTATATGCAGCTGCAAACCACACAGCTATTTATATAAAGCAGTTGAGAAAACCTCAAGAGCATCTTTATAATCAGACAGGCTCTCCAAGTGTATCTGATTCCCTCAGAATAACAAGCACATTTTGAAAGATGTAATAACTTGGACAGGTTGTTAGGCAAGTGTCATTTAAAAAATGAGCACTATAATCCAAAGATCGGAAATCCAAAACAATTTAAGGCACAACCATTTTTTAAAATCAGACACATATGATAAAAATAGGTTAGTGGGTGTAAATGAAGCAAGACACAAAGTCTCCTTCTTTTCTTACTCTATTTGCCTATTATCATGAGCATCTTTCTTTGGGAGGGAACTTTAGGGGATATTTGTTAAAAGCAGATGCTTGTGTTTGCCATGGTCAGAAACACTAAATTAGCTTCTTAACCATTCAACACTTTTAAATGATCACTATATACTAAGATTAAGATACCTAGGAATAAACCTAACCAAAGAGGTGAAAGACCTGTACTCTGAAAATTATGAACATCGCTGAAAGAAACTGAAGAGGACATAAAGAAATGGAAAGACAATCCATGCTCATGGACTGGAAGAACAAATATTGTTAAAATGTCCACACTACTCAAAGTAATCTCCACATTCAATGCAATCCCTATCAAAATACCAATAGCATTTTTCACAGAGCAAGAACAAACAATCCTAAAATTTATGTGGATTCACAAAAGACCCCGAATAGCCAAAGCAATGTTGAAAAAGAAAACCAAAGCTGGAGGCATCACAATTCCAGACTTCAAGGTATATTGCAAAGCTGTAGTAATCAGAACAGTATGATACTGGCACAAAAATAGAAACATGGATCAATAGAACAGAATAGAAAATTCAGAAATATACCCATAATATATGGTCAAGCAGAAAAGAATATCCAATGGGAAAAAGAGAGTCTTTTCAAAAAATTATATTGGGTAAACTAGACAGCTACATGCAAAAGAATGAAACTAAACCACTTTCTTAAACCATACACAAAAATAAACTCAAAATGGATTAAAGATCTAAATGTCAGACCCGAAGCCATAAAAATTCTAGAAGAGAACACAGGCAGTAACATCTCTGATATTGGCTATAGCAACATTTTTCTAGATATGTCTCCTGAGGCAAGGGAAACAAAAGCAAAAATAAGCTATTGGGACTTCATCAACATAAAAAGATTCTACAGAGCAAAGGAAATGATCAACAAAACTTAAAGGCAATCTACGGAATGGGAGAAGATACTTGCAAATGGCATATCTGATAAAGGGTTAGTATCCAAAATACATAAAGAACTGATACAACTCAACACCCAAAAACCAAATAATTCAATTAAAAAATGGCAGAAGACATGAACAGACATTTCTCCAAAGAAGACATCCAGATGACCAACAGACACACATGAAAAGATGCTCAACATTACTCATCATCAAGGAAATACAAATCAAAATCACAATGAGATATCACCCCACACCTGTCAGAATGGGTAAAATTAAAAAAAAAAAAAAACACAAAAAACAACAGGTTTTGGCAAGAATGTGGAGAAAGGGGAACACTCTTGCACTGGTGGTGGGAATGCAAACTGGTGTGGCTACTTGGAAAACAATGTGGAGTTTCCTCAAAAATTTAAAAATAGAACTACCCTATAATGCAGCAATCAAATTACTAGGTATTTGACCAAATAATACAAAACTACTAACTCAAAGGGATGCATGTACCCCAATGTTTACAGCAGCATCATTTACAATATTCAAGATAGGGAAGAAGCCCAAATGTCCAATGACAGATGAATGGATAAAGATGTAGTATACATATACAATGGAATATTATTCAGCCATAAAGAAGAATGAAATGTTGCCATTTGCAACAACATGGATGGAGCTAGAGAGTATAATGTTAAGCAAAAAAAGTTAGTCAGAGAAGGACAAATACCATGTGATTTTACTCATATGTGGAATTTAAGGAATAAAACAAATGCTCAAAGGAAAAAGAGAGAGAGAAAGAGAAACCATGAAGTAGTCTCTTAACTGCAGAGAACAAACTGATGGTTACTAGAAGGTAGGTGGGTGGGTGAATGGGTGAAACAGGTGATGAGCTCTGGGTGATGTATGAAACTGTTGAATGTCGTATGCCTGAAACTCATATAACACTGCATGTTAAACTATACTGGAATTAAAATTTTTTCAATCACAATAAATTTTAAAATGTTGAGTTAAAAAACATTAAGATTTTTATTGTATAGCATTCTTAAAATTTATTAAAGAGCTTTTGTTGGGCTTCTTTTATTTTGGATTTTTTGGTAAGTATTTATTTATTTATTTATTTATTTATTTTTTTTTTTTCTAATTTATTTTTGAGACAGACAGAGACAGAGCATGAGCAGGGGAGGGGCAGAGAGAGAGGGAGACACAGAATCTGAAACGGGCTCCAGGCTCTGAGCTGTCAGCACAGAGCCCGATGTGGGGCTCGAACTCATGAATCGCGAGATCATGACCTGAGCCAAAGTCAGACGCTCAACCGACTGAGCCACCCAGGCGCCCCGGTAAGTATTTATTTTTGAGAGAGAGACAGAGACAGAGACAGAGTGTAAGTGGGGGAGGGGCAGAGAGCGAGGGAGACACAGAATCCAAAGCAGGCTCCAGGCTCCGAGCTGTCAGCACAGAGGTCGGTGCTGGGCTCAAACCCATGAACCCTGAGATCATGACCTAAGCCGAAGTGGGATGCTCAACTGACTGAGCCACCCAGGCGTCAAATTTTGAAATTTTGTTATAGCAATTGAGTCTCCTTGATGCTGTTTGCCTAAGTCTCAAGCTCAGAGCTGTCTCATTTGATTACCTGCTGAACTGAATGTTTGCAGGTACCTTAAACTCACTATGTCCAAAACAGAATTCTTCATCTTCTCCTCATATGTGTTTTTTGCCCAGGGGTCTTATTTCTATAAGTAACATCCGGTAGCCCAAGTCTGAAACCTAGAAATTATTCTCGGTTGCCGCCCCTCCTTCAACCCTTCCTGTATCAAGCAGAGTCCAATCAAAGCAAAGAGCCACCAGAGGGTATGTGTATACTACACACATGTTTATAGCCAGAGGTAGGTAGATAGGTGCCTACATACATGCATACATCTATTAGAGATTTGATCTCACGCAGCGTGGGCACCGGTTATGTGTCTCTGGAAAGCTAATCTGTTTGCATGTGATGTTGGAGCGTAAAGCCCACCAGATGGGAAGACAAATGAAAAGGCAGGAAGAAGAGGAAAGATCTGGACTCAGAAGTACGAGCTGGCTCCCCTCAGCGCAGACTGACACCCAGGCCAGGTCGTGCGCCCCTGCCCTTGGTGGCGTGCATATCTGCCCAGGCCAGGGCGCAGCCCCCACGGCGAGGGCCTGGGGAGCAGGTGCACACCCCCGGTGGAGTGTGCGTGTGAGCAACATCACGTGGGCAGCACATGACGCTTGGGGCTTCACTTTGTTAGACCCTAAAGAGAGGCATGAGAGTGACCTTGAGCAAGTGTAGGCTTGCCCCCAGCCGTGAGCCCTGGAGAACCCTGGTTTGGCGATGGGCTGCAGCTTAAAGCCCAACTGGTGGCTTAGTCCAAGGGTTTTAATTTCTTAGCCTGGAGGCATTTCCAGGTACATGCCTTGGCACATGGAGCAGGCTGTGCGCAGAGGGCAGCCACCTGCACCCCGTGGACCTGCATCCTTCTCCAGGGCCACCTTAATGGGAAACGTGCAGAGAAGGGAACTCTGGGAGCAAGGGTTCAACCCGGCCAAGTCCACATATCACAGAACAACCACAGGTCTGCCGAAACAGTCCTCAGGTCCTGCTCGTGGGACCTCCTGATGTGCCCCTGCATTCTCTTCTTCACCACCTCAGCCCCCCTGTGACCCTCTCATGCACCTCCCGGTCTCTCTGCTCCCTGACCCCCAAGCCTTTTGATCAGGGGAGATGAAATCTGCCTAAGAGTTATCAGTGCCCCAAGAAGAAGACAGCAGATCAACCAGGTGACTGGTGAAATTACCATGCTTTCTTGGACCTTAACGGTTTTGCATGTGCTACTGTTTCTTCTAATGTTTTCTTTCATCTTCCTCCCCTTTTCTCCTTCCCTCAAGACTCTTCACTATTAAGCTCCACTCCTAACTTGGGTCTCATGTGAAGATGGTTAGGGCAGAAGGCCTTTCCCAGCTGTGCTGTTGCCCACTAGGGTGCCCTGTTCCTCTCTTGACACATACCTATCACTTTGTATTGTTTAATGGGGATCTTTCTCACCTCGTTCTGGGAGGGTAGAGACTGTGCCTGTCTTGTTTACTGTTGTATTTTCAGATGCTGGTGTATAGTAGATGTTTGTTTAATCAGCAGAAGAACACTAGGAAATACAAAGCAAAGCCCTACTGTTGCATCCTAACCAGAGACAGACTAGACATAGATTTCCCCTGTGTGCAATGCACCTGATGATTGCTTTCACAGAATTTTATAGAGGGCACTACACTGTCTGGGGGACAGAAAAGGCATTTCTGAAGGACAAGAGCAGAGGCTGAGACTTGGCAGAAGAGTTAAGTCTACAGAGGACAGTGGGTGGGAGTGAAGCAGAGAGAGGGAAGAGGACAGCAGAGGTTAGGGCTTGGGAGCTGGTGAGCAGATGTGAAGGCAGGGGAGAAAAGGCAGGACCCAACTTAGCATGTTCAGACTTGAGATTTTCCCTCCTGTGTGGAAGGGGAAGCCTTGAAGAATTGTGAAGTAGCAGTGCCCACCACATTGGTATTTGGGGGAATCATTTGCAGGTGGATTGGAAAGGTGAACAGTGTTAGACTCTTCTCCATTTTTAGGGAAGGACACTTGCTCAGTTGGTGGGGCGCTACTGACAGAACTGGTGGGGAAAGTGGGGAAGACTTGTAGCTGCGTCATCCACTGCACAGCCCAGCTCGACTGGTGAAGACCAGAACAACATTGTTGCCTGTGCTAACTTGTTGCCCATTCTGCTGTAGGCAATCCCTGCTGCTTTTTGGAGTGGAGATGCAGCCACCCTCTGTAGCTTATCTGCATGGCTCTGCTCCCCGAGAGGGAGGATTTGCTTGGCAGCCAGTTTTAATCCAGTGTGGAGCATCCTCACCCCTACCCCTATTTGGGCAGGTCTCTGTTATTGGACCTCCTCCAAGGCCTGTGACTGGCTGCCTTTGGATGTTTGTTATGGGGCTGGTGGTATCACACATTAGCAAAATGACTTCTTAAGAAATCTCTGGGTAGAGGGCTGGGCTCTAAGGCTTCTCAGGAAAGAGGGGGAGTGGAAAGAGCCCTCTCTGGGCCTGTGCGCTGCTGGGGCCTAGCCAGAGGCAGCTTAGCTGAGAGGCTTCTGCACCACTGAGAGATGGTGGGGGCTGGAACAATGACAGGGACCATGTGTATGAAGAAGCAATGGTGAATGAAAACACACGGAGAGGACGTAAGATTGGCAGAACTTGGTGACTTGGTGGATCGGGTTTGGGACGTGAGACAGCGTGATTCCTACATAGAAATGGGCTGGTTGTATCTAGTAATATTTAGTGTGTTAGGAAGCATAGGGAAAAAAGAAGCTGATTTATCAAGGGGGAGAGGAGTTTGGCTTTGGATGTGTTTGCTTTTTAGGTGTCTATAGGACCCCCCAGATTGATTGGCCCAGTGGGCAGCCCATTAATGAATGGAAGAGATTCTGGGTTGGCCATACAGTCAGCACATTCAGGAGAAAGTTCAAGAGAAGGATTGGATCACCCAAAGTTTAAGAGAATAGTTGGATCACCCAAGGAGAAGGTGTGAAATGAAGGAAAAGCAGGCTGAGAAGGGAAAGGTGGTGCTGCTAAGGCAGACAATCCAGTGGAGACGAAGGTCACGCAAAATGTGATATAATTAAAGCACTAGTATTTTAAGCTTTCATAATGTATCAGTTAATCTCAAATGTCTTTAATGATTATTATATTTCTGTCTCTGATTTCTCTCTGCTGCATCTTGCAAGATTTGGATGTATCTCTGAAAACTAACTATATCGGATGTTCACATCACCTTCATCTTGTCTTTAGATCATAAAGAATGTCGGATACAAATGTGTTAAACGGATGTATAGCAAGAGATTACATTGGGGTAATTTTTAGCTCCATTTCCCCCCATATTTACCACCACTTGCAATATAACCAAGGCCTAAAATTCTCTCCCCTTTGGTTAGCACCCTTTGGGAAGCAGTATTCAATCCATCGGGTCCAAGCTTACCACTTTCATGTCAAAGAATGGAAGTTAATATCCTCCTATCTGTGGTTAGTATCTTTCTTAAGATATATCAGCCTGAAGATTCTCATATTATTTAGTGACATCTCTTGTCTTTATTTCCAAAACATTTCTAGACAATTTTCTTGCTATTTTTAGCTACATACTGACCTACCCAGACTGCTCTTTTATAAACTGCATGTAATGACCATGGGCTCTGAAATGACTTCAGTCGCTCAGGTCAGCCTTTAAAAAAATTAAATGAATGGAACAGAAAATACTGTAGTATCTCACATACATAAAGGGTGGGTCTGATTTGTGAAAATTGTGTTTCAGCGGGGCACTGGCTGCATAAGTGTTTGCTTGTGTGTGCATGAAGGTATGTGTGCTTTATAGGTACCGAATCAGGATGTAGAGTTTATTTCCTACCATGGATTATTTATTAGTAAAAAAAAAAAAAAAAAAAAAAAAGCTTTGAATTTGAGAAATACTGGCCAGACCACTTTGGGATTGACGCATGCCAACCCAGATTCCATCACATGGTGAACTTCCTTTTTCATGTCGAGAATCCCAGAGATTAGCACAAGTGCTTGTGTAGGGTGGATGTTAAACAAATACTTGTAGAATAAAGGAGGCAGCGAATGAAGGTAGGAGTGTGAGTGTAGTAAGGGTTAATTTCCCCTGAACTCATTATCCTACATTTGCTGATGTTCAGGATAGGCTGTGATACAGGGAGAAAATAAGGACAAGAAATCAACTCAGTCCCTGAAGGAGCTTTAAAAAAGGAAACCTGATTTTGACAGAAACAATTATTATGCATTGCAGCCTTTCTACTGGGCAGAGAATGCCTGAAACACTAAATGGAATGCTATGTATAGCACATTTATAAAGTTTTGAAATATTATCCCACAGCCACAATCTCGTTCATTCCATTTATAGGAAATACATCACTTTTTTTTTAATGCTTTGTTCTGTTAAGAAACAACATATCCCGATTCTTAAGCTTCCCTAAATAACGGTCTAGTCTAGTGAATATCTGATCATGGCTAGGAAAAACAAAGATATTTTAACATATATATTTTTCTCCTTCCTGATGAACAAAATCACGGAGCTTTGTATTTCTCGAACCTGGGTCATGAGACTTTATCCAGTGACACCTTCCCAGTGGGAGCTGTTCTCTGGGATGAGCTAAGTTTAGTCAGGTTCTCAGATGGAACTTGAATGCAGAGAAACTCACAGCTAATAGAAATAGAAAACAGCAGACGAATCCCACACTGCTGGCAAAGAGCAACTGAAATCAGCGGTGCAACATCCTGAGAAATCGAACCTTCCACCTGGGGAAAATGTCAAATATCCTCTTTCACAATATCTGAACAGCTTGTGCAATTTTATCAATAGAGAAAATCTGCAATTGATTTTTTTTTCTAGTTTGTTTTTCTCTTCCTCTATTCCTGTTAGCTATTTAAGCGAATTCATTGCATGGTAGTGACCAGAATTCCTTGATGAAAATATTAAACCTTTTTCATCAAGACTGTGACTGATGGCAGAGGCTCTCAATTTTGAAATTAATGATAGCCTTATAGATAGCTGCTCACACGTGGGAGCCAAAAAGTATTCTTTTGTACTGCAAGAATAAGAAATAATATTGTTTTAATACGTTTTTGTGATCGTAGTATCTCAGAGTCGGAAGGACTCCTAGACCACTACCAACTGGTTCTGGCATCACAGGAAGCTTTTCTGGGTTGCACTAAAAGGAAAACCACGGGGGCGCCAGGGTGGCTCAGTTGGTTAAGCATCCGACTTCAGCTCAGGTCATGATCTCATGGTTCATGAGTTCAAGCCCCATGTTGGGCTCTGTGCTGACAGCTCAGAGCCTGGAGCCTGCTTCGGATCTGTGTCTCCCCCTTTCTCGCGGGTTCTGTCTCTGTCTCTTAAAAAATGAATAAACGTTAAAAAAAATTTTTTTTAGGGGCACCTGGGTGGCTTAGTCGGTTAAGCGTCTGACTTCGGCTCAGGTCATGATCTCAGGGTTTATGAGTTCCAGCCCCACATCAGGCTCTGTGCTGACAGCTCAGAGCCTGGAGCCTGCTTCAGATTCTGTGTCTCCCCCTCTCTCTGACCCTACCCTGCTCACGCTCTATCTCTCTCAAAAATAAACATTAAAAAAAATTAAAAAAAATTTTAATAATAAAAAAAGGAAAACCTAAGGACAATGTCATGATTTTTTCCAATAAACTAAATGATTATATTCTCAGGACTATTGTTTATTCTGTGATTTTGTAGTTACCCGCTTTCTTCATGGGAAGATAACCCTTTAAAACCATTGACAAGATCATGAGAATTAATGTTTTTTCTTTTCTTTTTTTTTAACTTGGGAGAAAAGATTGGTGACCCTAACCTGGGAAGGACTAATCTAGTCCAAAGCTCCATCCAGTATTTAAAATTCTTTTTTTCAATGTTTATTTATTTTTGGGACAGAGAGAGACAGAGCATGAACGGGGGAGGGGCAGAGAGAGAGGGAGACACAGAATCGGAAACAGGCTTCAGGCTCTGAGCCATCAGCCCAGAGCCTGACGTGGGGCTCGAACTCACGGACCGCGAGATCGTGACCTGGCTGAAGTCGGACGCTTAACCGACTGCGCCACCCAGCCGCCCCTCCATCCAGTATTTTAATATCCTCCTCACTTCTCCTGTGGTGACTTCATTTAGCTTTCCAAACCACTGCCAGAAACAGGGAAGGTGGCTTCTCCCAGGGAACATGCTTCTGAAGAGGATGTTCCTAGAATGCTCTCCAAAACCCCATAGAACTCCCTTCATTAAGGATGTATCTGTCTTGAAATCCCCCTGATGGTCCCGTTTCACATTTGATGACTGGGGGAGGGGTAACCAATCAGAAAACTTGTACAGCGTCTTCATCTTTTTGGTGAGATAGTTTAAGATACATTCTAGTTTATTTTAATGATACCTGTTATAGTATATGCATTACTTCCAGCCCCTACTCATGATTTTTTAGTTTTAATTCACCCAATCAGATGAAACCCTAAAAGGAGAAAATTGAAGCATATTTTGAATTTATTATAATAGTATTAACTTGTACTTGGGCAAAATGGGTTGACAATTTAGAGTGGCCGTCCTCTGAACTGTGATCCTTTTTTTAAAACAAATTTTTTTAATGTGTATTTATTTTTGATAGAGAGAACACAATTAGGGGGAGGGGCAGAGAGAGAAGGAGACACAGAATCGGGAGCAGCCTCCAGGCTCTGTGTCAGCACAAAGCCCAATGTGGGGCTCGAACTCACGAACTGTGAGATCATGACCTGAGCTGAAGTCAGATGCTTAACCGACTGAGCCACCCAGGAGCCCCTGGGATCCTTTTTTTAAAAAAACTTTTAAAAAATATATTTATTTATTTTTGAGAGAGAGAGAGAGAGAGTCCAGCAGGGGCTGGGCACAGACAGAGGGAGACACAGAATCTGAAGCAGGCTCCAGGCTCTGTGCTGACAACAGAGAGCCTAAGGCGGGCTCCAATTCACAAACTGTGAGATCATGACCTGAGCCAAAGTTGGATGCTCAAATGACTGAGCCACCCAGGTGCCCCTGAACTGTGATCCTTAATCCTGAGCAGTGTGTACATTTTATAGTCATTGTGTCACATTATCATCACAATTTCATCATCATCACATTTTAGAGTATTTTACAGTTTGCGAAGCTGGTTCACATAATAGTCTCATTTAATCTTTACTATGATCCTGTGAAATAGTCAGGGGAGGGCTTCCACCTTTATTTTAGAGGTGATAAACTTCAGTTCAAAAATGGTAGGTTACTTGCATAAGCCCAAGTAAAGGGCCAGGGTTTAATCCTAGGTCTCCTGACCCCAAATCCATAGCTCTCCCATCCAACCAGGAAAACTTCTATCTGGGTATAAGGATTAATACTTTTCCTCTTGCCTTCAAGTTTGCTGACATCTGATGTTAAATCCACTAAAAGAACATCAAAGAATACATGATCAATGGTGAATCTCTGGTAAACAGACTTTTAGATCAATTTGTTCTATCTAAATAGAGTCAAACAAGCAATAAGATCAGCCTTCTACTGTTCTGTGTACACAAGAGTGCTCAGTAAATATCGTTGACAGACTGCTGTGACAAAGTTAGCACACAAAACGTAAATGATAACTCGAGAGTCATGATACTTCTGACGGGGAGACAAACCTCAAGGCCTATTGATTAAAAAGCTAAAAGTGTATATATTTGGCGCATAGATTTTTCTCCCAAGTCAGCTCATGATTTTGAGTGACCAAACCCAAAATAATCTTTTCTCTCATATTTTTTCTTTCACAAACAGACTGGTTCAGAATAGTGGTAGCAATTAGTATTCTGTAAGCAGCAACACATCTTCAGCTGTGATGGCAGGGTCCAAACAGCCTAAGCCAGAATCCATATGACAGGAGCTCAGTTCTTTTTATTTATTTATTCTAAACACATGTGGTCTCTGTAACTCATGGCTGGGGATTGTGATTAGAAGGGCAGGATGACAATTTCTGCAAAGGAAAATGGTTATTTGCCTAGCTAAAGTTTTAGGCTGCCAAACAGACTACTATGAAATATAGAATTATACTTTTTACCTGCTGGTTCCAGCAAGTCAGCTACGTTCAACAGTTTCTCAAGGACAAGGGAGAATTCGTGCTGGCTTTATATCAAGAAGCTAACTCCAAACAGACAAGAAAAACAAAAGCAAGTGCAGGACCAATAGATAAAAGAGCCCTTGTTAGTGGACTAAAGCGGTTGCTACAAATAGGACAGCGGAAGGAGGGTTGGGAGGGGGAAGAGTAAAGCAAGGTCAAAGAAGGATGATATCAATAGAATATCTCCAAATAGCACAGAATGCAGCAAGAAGTAGCAGCAGATGTCAGTCCAGCCCAATGTCAACCCCCGTGGAGCTATGTAGAAAGACTTGGAAAGAAACAGCATCACTGCAGTTGGTATTAGGAGTAAAGAGAGAGCAGATGATACCTTTCTCCCCATGAATTGAAAGCCACGACTTGCCACTGGCCACAGCCTCATCTCCTTTCGGACTGGCCCCATTCAAGCTTTTAGGTTTTTTTTCCCCCTCTTTCTCTATTTCAGATCTTTACTCCCCTCCTTTCTTTTTGATTTCCTTTCTTCTTCCAGACTCTTGCTGCCAAATTCTAACTCTGATCCTCACCCCACTGGCTGTTTCTTGCCTACGCCACCAGGTACTCTGGTTCCAGATGCTTACTCTGGCCTCCGCAACGTTCCAGGAGTGATGATGCATAACCAGGATTTACTGCAGCACTCAGAAAATTCCCATCGTGATTTTAGACATTACTGGCATGGATTGACTTTCATAACTGTGGAGGGGAGCCAAAAATGTATGAAGGAAGTCTGTTTTCAGAGTTCATATTCCTTAATTTTAGTGAATGGATGTGGGTGTTTTGAAAACTTAGTTTCTTAAGAACTGCCTAAATTTCATAATTATTTCATTTTCATCCGCTCACAGATGGCTTTGCCCTGGGTGTAAAAATTGAAGAGCCAATATAAAATGATGCTACCTTTACTCTGGCAGTTAAATTTTAAATTTCAAACATTGGTTTTCAGAACCTTGGAGAGCTCAAACTCATCCCTCCATTTCCCTCACTGGAGCCAGCTCAAATGTAGGCTGATTTCTTCTGTAAAAATGTGAAATGAGAAATAATGAGATAGGTTTACAGTGAAACTAGATTTTGTAAAAGAAATGCCTTCCACAATAACCTATTTTTGTAGCTTAAGTTGCTGTTGTATAGTGTCGCATAGCTCTTAAGAGGTGGATTTGGAGTCAAGAAGACTTGGATTCAGAGCCAGGTTCTGCCGGTTCCTAGTTATGTAACCTTCAGCAATCTCCCCAAGCTTTCACTCTTCTGTATAATACAGCTACAAATAGTAGTGATTTCACAGGGTCGTTATGATGGTTACATGAGATAATACATATAAAACCTTTAGCATACAGTAAGCACTCATTGCTTTCTGCATACTTACAAATGTGTTGTTTCTGACCTAGTTGACAGCAGTTATAGTGACAAAGGCTATACTGAGGGTTGGGGGCTCTTTGGGGGCATTCCCTTTCAGCAGAAGGACATGCCCAGGAAGTAAGAAAGTAGCCCACTCCCAGCCTTGTTAGTTTCAGCTTCACGTTCTGGACTAGGGGCTCCAGGCCATTGCATTCATTACTCAGAACTTTCAGTCGACTGGGGTTTACCTGTTTGCCCATTTTAATCATGGTATCAGGTATAGATACTATATTCTTGCTTTTCTTTTTGTCCCTCCCAGAGACAACTGGATCATACATCCATTTGTTCATTTCGTCCATCTTTATTGAACATCTACTTAGTGTCAGTATTGTCCTAAATGCTTGAGATATGTTGATGAGCAAAAGGAAATGATCCTTTTCATCTTTGGGGGGAGTTTCTTACAATAGGAATCTTGGTACAAGTTAGAACTCACCTCACACTATTGAAGCTAAAGGGGCCAGACTTCTCCTTTCTCAGTGTTCCTTGCGGTTCGGGCCCAGGCACAGTCTATACTTAGACCTGGTCAGTTAGACTCACCTGCCCCAGACTTCTGATTAGGATTGGTGATCCAAAAACACAGGTAGAGGGAAAGATTCTTTCTGGTGGCAGCAAGGATAGCCGCAACACGCAGTTTCTAGGGCTCCAGGAATGGCGGTGCTGTCTTCAATGTCTGGTGCCTCTGCTGGCAAGCTTGGGGCTGCAGCCACTGTGACTCATGTCTAACAAGACGGACTGCACAGTGGAATCAGCCAGACTAGTGTAGGGGCATGATTTTGGCTGTGGTTCTGCCTTCATAGCCTCCCTTTGCTCCTGGCCATTTTTTCTGTGGTTGTTAATGTAGCCCTCCTGGGAATTCTATAAACAAGTCTACTATGCTTTCAATAATTTCTTCCTTTTTGCTGAAACCAGCTGGTCAGTGTCCATCTTCGCAGCTAAGAGCCTTGACTGCCTCAACGGAAACTCAAATCCCAGATCCATTCTTGAAAGCTGGGCGGCCTTGTGCAAGTGACTTATGTTCTATAAGCCTCAAGCTTCTTGTTTATAAAATGGAAGCTACAACAGGTGAAAGAATATACATAAAGTGCTTATCATAGCATACCTAGAACATAGTAGATGTATAATATATGTTAGCGCCTATCAACATCTTTGTCTTTGATAATAATAAGTAAGGACATGAGAATGGTGGCAAAACTTGTGGGTGAAGCTCTCAGCTATAACATGCTACTCAGACATGATAGAAAAGAACCAAATTTATTTTAAATTATTTCAGTCACTGAGAATATGATTGAGCTAAAGGAGGCAGGCAAGCTTTAAGTCAGTCAGCTTCAATTTCTTGGTGTGTCAGAGCATTAAATGAGGTTTCCAGATACCTATATTTTTAAAAATACTCAGGGGAACCTGGGCAGCTCGGTTGGTTAAGCGTCCAACTTGGGCTCAGGTCATAATCTCATGGTTCATAAGTTCAAGCCCTACATCAAGCTCTGTGCTGACAGCTTGGAGCCCGTTACTGATCCTCTGTCCCCTTCTCTCTCTGCCCCACCCCACTGGTATTCTTTCTTTCTCTCTCTCTCTCTCTCTCTCACTCACTCTCTTTCTCTCTCAAAAATAAATAAACTTCTAATTTTTAAAAAATTTCTCTGAGTGTTTTATTCAGTGTATATTCAGAGAATACATCAAAATGATTGATTGAATTTTAAATTTCGCCTTGATAGTTAAGCAACACATATACACAGATATAGAATCCTTGGGTATAAGGGCCCTCAAATAAACCAATTCAGGTTCTGAGAGGTTATTACAATCTCATGTAACTAGCAGATATGATCCTAAACATTCAAAATTTGTGTTTACCTCCCCTGCTTGTGAATGCTCCATGTATGACCCTCACAACCTTTCCTCAAAAAATGCAGTGCCCAACTTTGGATCCTTACTGTTTCAGTCACTGCTGCAATTGTCTTTCTCCTCATACTTTTACCTTTATTATCAAGAACTTGGAAGGGCACCTGGGTGGCTCAGTCAGTTAAGTGTCCGGCTCTTGGTTTTGGCTCAGGTGATCTTGCCGTTTGTGGGTTCGACCCCCACATCGGTCTCCTCGCTGACAGTGTGGAAGCTGCTTGGGATTCTCTCTCTCTCTCTCTCTCTCTCTGTCTCTCAAAATAAATAAATAAACTAAAAAAAATTTAAAAAGAACTTGTGTCATGTCTGACAGCTAATGGAACCAATGTGCTTTTTAATGCTTATGTTGAAAATCAGTTTGGACCAATAAATGTTGTTTTCTGGAATATTCCTTCATGAGAACCGTAACAGACATAGAGATGGAACTAATATGATAATCTTTCACATAAAACCAGATCCTTCCATGCTCTTGTTAAAAAATTCAAAATTTCACTGCAAATTATTGCTTTATGCCTTGACACGGCTGTTGTTTCTTCTCTATCATTCGATGCTACCATGTATACGGCTGTCATAAATTGTGCAGAATTATTCATTACCTGAGTAGTTCTGCTAAACCGTTTTGGAAGTTTTATAAATGCTTGACCTTAGGCAAAATAACTGAAGTGTTCATCACCCTGAAACATCCAGGAGGACTGCACTCTTAGTGGGCACGCAGTAGTCTTCATTCCTTTACCCACCTTCCCATAACTAGCCACCAGACCAAAGAACTGGTAAAAGCCCTAATATATACAAGCAAAACTTAGAGCATGAAGATTTACACAGCTGCAGGAAGCGGTGACTTGGAATGAAAATCCTGGCTTATTGCCATGTGAAGTTGTTTTTAATAGGAAAGAGAGTTTAGGGGCATCTGTGTGGCTCAGTTGGCTAAATGTCTGACTTCAGTTCAGGTCATGATCTCATGGTTCATGAGTTTGAGCCCCACATCAGTGTCTGTGCTGACAGCTCAGAGCCTGGAGCCTGCTTCAGATTCTGTGTCTCCCTCTCTCTCTCTGCCCCTCCCCTGCTCATGCTCTGTCTCCCTCTCTCTCAAAAATAAATAAACATTAAAAAAAAAAAAGGAAACTGGTTTTGAGGACTTTGGTCAATAGAAAGTCCCTTATTTATTTTGGGAGAGTGTGTGCAAGTGAGGGGGGGGGCAGTGAGGGAGAGAGAGAGAGAGAGAAAGAGAGAGAATCCCCAGCAGACTCCACACTGTCAGCACAGAACCTCACATAGGGCTCAAACTCACAAACTGTGAGATGATGACCTGAACTGAAGTCAAGAGTCAGGCGCTTAACTGACTGAGCCACCCAGGTGCCCCAGAAAGTCCCTTCTAAAGCCAACATTCTGGTTTGGATTTTTTAATGCTATTATCATGAAAACAAACAAACAAACAAACAAACCAGACAAAGGGTGCAGGTCAAAATTGTGTAGGAAAAATTATGGTGCGGCTTAGAGATTTTACCTTTGAGCACCAGCAAATTATTTGGTATTTAACTAAGCAGAATGTCGTAGTGGTTCACATTTTCGTGTCATTAGGGGTTAGACTGTAACTTAATTTCTTATCTCTATGTGAAGTTTTAATTTTTATTAAAATTATTGATGGAAAATTGCCTACAGTGAAGGACTTATGTCTGTGCATGAACTCCAGGAGTTGGTCCCATTATTCTGAAATTCAAAACAAAAAAAAAAAAATAGAGGCAATTTTTTCAAAGGATGAGGCCATTGGTTTGAAATATCACATTTCCTATTTCATTAATGTCATGTCATTTCAAACTCTTACAGGTGGATAAAAATGCAGTTACACTTTCATTTCCCACCTCTAATACACGTTTAGACTCCTATTTTCCTTTTGTGCTATCTCTTGATCTTTTCTGTTCTTTTTATGTTGAGATTTCTTTTATTTAAGAGCTGTCTCTTTTACTCCAAAGCTCATTTTTCCTTTTATTCTCGTTATTTGACGTTTTTTGGAAGTGTGGTTTGAAAATACCCTCTTCCTTTAGACAAATTACTTTTCTTAAACACAAAAACTTCTTCAGGGTGGTGATCTGTCAAAATACTATGCAGGAAGTAAAAGCACCGAGGCTGTTATTTATCAATGGGAACTGCGTGTCGACTGGTGTAGAAAGATTTGAAAATTACCCCTAAAGAACAGTGGGAGTCTAAGCTGAATACAGATATGAGTCCGTGTCAGCATGATTACTGGGGAAAGGATTCATTCAAATGCAATGCTGGCAAGAAAGGAAAAAAATTTTATGGCATAAAGAAATACTTGGTAAATTTTTGTTTGCAACAGCCTATTACTGTTAGTAGGCTGCGCAGTGTGTGGATTAAGAAAACCTTATTATGTGTGACATTAAATATCAAAAATGAGACAAAGCAGGAGCTCCGGCAGGTCCCTTGCAACTCTAAGTGCTTGCTTTCCAAAAAGGACTTGCTATAGTGGCAAATAAAAAGGATGCTGTAGAGAGGGTCTGCCATGTGTTCAGTATCCTTGGTCTGTTATGCCACTTGGCCCTCACAGCCTGTAAGTAGATATTGTTATTCTTGTGCACTGAGGCTCAGAGACCTCAAAGAAATTGCCAACATGCAATCTGGGGAAGGAAAGAAACAGGGACTTGAATTCAAGACTACTTCCCTCCTGAATTTATATTCTTTCTGGCCTGCATTTACTTGAATAAATTGACCCTGCATTTTATGTTAGTTTGCCTAAAGGTGTTTTTATTTGTGTAGTCAGTCTTCTCTTCTGTGATTTAAATTGAATTCCAGCTTTATGTTTGCGTCATCAGGGGAACTAATTTGTCAGGCTACACTTAGGTCACCCCCACGGTGGTGTCCCTGGGAGAAAGTGAACACTCAGTGGGGAAAAGTGATTGAGCACTCCCCACGCAGTGAGTCTGTGCTAAGGGATGAACTTGCACTATTTTAACTGATCTTCAAAGTAGCAACATACGAATTAGTCGATTAAGCATTTATACATGCAGTACATTTTTATTGATCTGCTATGTGGTTCAGATCCAGACTCTGGAGATACAGCAGTGAACAGGACAGACAATATCATTGTCCTGATAGAGCTCACATTCTAGAGGGGAGGCAGGAAACAAGCAAGATATACAAAAGTGTGTTTTACAGTTTTAAAATATGCTGTTGATGATGTTTGAGCTGAGGACTGTGGGATAAGGAACTGAAAACCATTTGAGGATCTGGAGATGCAAACATTGGCAATAGTGAGTACAAATGGAGAGGAAGCCTGGAGTGTTCAGGGCCCAAAAGAAGTAATGTGAGGCTGAGTGTAGTGATAAGGAGAGCAGGATTCTGGGGGTGAATGAAGAGGTTTGGCAGGTGTAACTTATAGAACTTGGTCATGGGGATTGAGAGTAAGAGGGGAATGAAGAAGGATTCTTAGGGTTTAGTGTAAACAGTGGGGTGAATGGCAAAGCTGTCTACAAAGAAGTGGGTGACTGAGGGGAACAATAAGTTTGGGGAGGAAAATCAAGAGCTCTGTTTTGGAGATATTAACTTTGAGATATTTATTAGACACTCAACTAGAGATGACAGGAGGTGATTGGCTCTGAGTCTGGAGTTTGGGAGAGGGTTTGATAGTACCCAGAGTTTTTAAAAAGACAAGTTTATTATGTAGTGATATGTGTGTTTATCTGTTAATGCATTACATTACAAGATCTAGTGATGGGTCTAATAACTACAATAATTTTGTGTTGTGATGAAGCAGAAATGCTCTTTGGAGATGTCTGCAAAACTGTGATGAAATATCAAAACATCTGTGATTTCTACTGCTGATGAAGAGAAAAAGTCTTGCTGATCCAACTGTGACTTGTTCAGTTAAAGAAAATAGAGATGTATTATCTTTCCCCATATAAGTTCACAAAACTGAATTTTCTCCATGGACTCCTTGTGGATCTATGGACACTTCTTCCATTATAACCAAGGAGATAGCAAAGATGAATACTGATGAATGCTAACTTGTGGATTTGGTGGCTTCTATTTTCTCCAGGAAAGCAAGGTGATCAGCTGAGAGTGAGGAAGTAGGAAAGGGGTAAAATGAATGAGGAATAAAATACTCAAGTCTGATAGAGGAGGCAAACTTTTAGGGAAGAACAGGAGGCTAGCTGGGCTGTATGGTACTTTCATTAAGCACTTGGGCTCAGAAGGCAGTCTTTGTAGTTTGAATCCAAGCTTTGACACTTTCCTACTGTGTGACCTTGAGAATGTTACTTTATGTCTGTGTGCCTCATTTCTTCATCTCTAAAGTCAGGATGTTAGTTGTACCTACCATACAGTATTGTAGTCAGAATTAAAACAGTTATACAAATAAAGAGTTTAAATTAGGTGCTCAATAAATGCTAATATGTATTTATTTTTTTAAGTGTTTATTCTTAAGAGAGAGAGACAGAGAGAGAGAGAGAGAGAGAGAGAGAGAGAGAGCACATGCACAAGGAGAAGAAAGGCAGAGAGAGAGGGAGACAGAGAATCCCAAGCAGGCCCTGCACTGACAGCAGAGAGCCCAAAATGGGGCCCGAACTCACAAGCCATGAGATCATGACCTGAGCTGAAGTTGGATGCTTAACCGACTGAGCCACCCAAGTGCCCCAAGCTAATCTTTATTTTTAATTCTAGGGTTATAGTAGCAGTTATGGAAATGAATGCATGGATTCAGAAGATACTTGCCAGGTAGAATTGCCAAGTCTTGGAGATAAATCTGATAAGAGTGTTGGAGAGATAGGAGTCAAGACTGATTTGTATGTTTGAATAACCTGGTGGATGGCAGTGCCATTTTCTGTCAAGGAGAGTAATGAAAGAGCAGGTCTGTGATAGACAATGGGGAGCAAGAATCAAAAATAGGTACTTTGTCCAGTGACTGGTCATGCAGACAGACCATGCACTCTGGACCCAGAACAATAAGGCTAACAATACTGGGGATTGCTCCAAGCCATGTTCATGGTCCTGGTTTAGGCATTGGTTTTAATGGATTGGTTGGAAGCACACTCTTTTTTTGTTTGTTTGTTTCTATTTCTAGTCCATCTTTGTCCAGGTTAAAAATGAGTAAGCTGACCATTGAGTTTTGAAGATTAACAGTTCTAGGTGCCAAGTATTGTTCATCAACAATCCCTCATCAAATTTTCCCGTCCCTTCATAACCCCTTAATTTCACTCTTACTGCCCCTTATGTGTTAATTTATCCATTTCTAAAGAGAATTAAAGACAATTTGCAACATAAATAATGGAGACTATAGGAGCAGGAAAACATGTCTGTTTAATTCACTGCTCTTTTCCTTGTGTCTAGCAAGTAGTTTTGTATATATAATAGGTATCCATAAATAGGGTTCCAAAAAAAAAAAAGATTAAGAAGTAAAAATCAGGTGGAATGGGAAGAAACTATATATTGAGATCCTAAGGCAAGAGTCCAGGATTATTCTTACACTTAAAAAAAAAAAATTGGCATCCTTTTTCAAGTGAAATACCACCTGGCAACTCAATGTAGTTTATATATTAAGATATCTTAAGTATGTAAGATAGAATATTAATTTAGAACATGTGCTTTTTCAACTCTCAAATATTAAGAAGTAACTTTATTCAAACTTTTTTTTTTTTTATTTTTTTTCAACATTTATTTATTTTTGGGACAGAGAGAGACAGAGCATGAACGGGGGAGGGGCAGAGAGAGAGGGAGACACAGAATCGGAAACAGGCTCCAGGCTCCGAGCCATCAGCCCAGAGCCTGACGCGGGGCTCGAACTCACGGACCGCGAGATCGTGACCTGGCTGAAGTCGGCCGCTTAACCAACTGCGCCACCCAGGCGCCCCTATTCAAACTTTTAAAATGATTTTTTAACACCAATGTGTACTAGCTAGGGTTCTCCAGAGAACAGAATCAGTATGACATTTATAGATATATATCTTTAAATGTTTATTTTGATAGACAGAGAGAGAGAGAGAGCATGCACTTGTGTGGGTGGGGGAGGGGCAGAGAGAGAGGAGAGAGAATCCCCAGCAGGCTCCAACGCTGTCAGTGCAGAGCCTGACACAGGGCTTGGTCCCACGAATCGTGAAATCATGACCTGAGCTGAAATCAAGAGTCAGACCCTCAACCCACTGAGCCAACCAGGTGCCCCAAGTATTTATACATATTTTTATAATGTATATATTTATATCATATATATGTTTATATATGTATAAATAAAAGGAGATACATAACGAGGAATTGGCTCACGATTATGGGGGCCGAGAAGTCCCACCATCTGCTGTTTGCAAGCTGAAGACCCAAGAAAGCCAGTGGTAAAATCCAGTCTGAGTCTGAAAGCCTGAAAATTGGGAGATCCAAAGCTGTGATTCCCAGTGTGAAGGCAGGAGAAGATGAGATGGGTCAGCTCAAGAAGTGAGGCAGAAAAATGGGGCATACTCCCCTTCCTGTGCCTTTTATTTTATTTACACCCTCAGTGGATTGAATGGTGCTTATTCCCCTTGAGGAGGGCAATCTCCTTTTAGTGTCTACCAATTCAAAAGCTAATCACATCTAGAAACACTCCCATAGACACTCCCAGAATTAATGTTCAATCTGGGCATCCCATTCCCCCCCAATGTGACACATAAAATTAACCTATCACATAGTGTCATCATCAAAAGGAGCTGCTTTGGGAGTCATTTGCCACATTTTGGGGAGAAGAATATTATCTTTTCATGTAAGTTATTTGGATACAGCAGCTGTTGAATCCATGTATCATGCAGTCTTTGAAGTATTATCTCAAGACCCAAATATCATTTACATAAGACAAGACGGTTAAAAAAATCTTGTTTTGCAGGGGCGCCTGGGTGGCTCAGTCCATTTGGCATCTGACTTTGGCTCAGGTCATGATCTCATGGCTGGTGAATTGGAGCCCCGCATCGGGTTCTGTGCTGACAGCTCAGAGCCTGGAGCCTGTTTCAGATTCTGTGACTCCCTTTCTCTTTGCCCCTCCCCTGCTCATGCTCTGTCTTTCTCTGTCTTTCAAAAATAAATAAACATTAAAAAAAACTTTTCAAAAATTTGTTTTGGGTCACCTGGTTGGCTCAGTCAGTTGAGCGTCCAACTTCAGTTCAGGTCTTGTGGTTCACGAGTTTGAGCCCCGCATCGGGTCCTGGGCTGACAGCTCAGAGCCTGGAGCCTGCTTCAGATTCTGTGTTTCTGTCTCTCTCCCTGTCTCTCCCCTGCTCATGCTCTGTCTCTCTCTTTGTCAAAAATAAAAAATAAATAAAAAATTACAAAAATTAAAAAAAAATTTGTTTTGTAGGTGTATGTAATGGGTTGAATCATGTCCTCCAAGAAGACATGTTGAGGTCCTAACTGCTAAGGCCTCAGGGTATGGCCTTATTTGGAAATAGTGTCCTTGTAGGTGTATTTAGTTACGATGAGGTCATACTGGAATAAGATGGGCCTCTAATCTGATATCCAGCAACAGGAGAGGAGAGACACACAGGGGAAAGATGGACGTGTGATGGATGACTCAGGCAGAGATCAGAATGAGGCACCCACTGGTCAAGAGATGCCAAAGATTGCCAACAAACACCAGACACCAGGTGAGGCAAGGAAGGATTTTCCCCTGCGGGTTTCAGGAGGAACGTGTGCCTGCCGTCACCTTAATTTTAGATTTGCAGCCTCCAGAATTGTGAGACAATAAATTCCTGTTGATCTAAGCTATCCAGTTTGTGACACACTGCTGCAACAGTCCTAGCACACAAATGCACTATATATTTGTGATCTTTCCAACACAGTGACTTATCTCAACGCCTTTTAAAAAATGACCTGTATGTAGATAAATAAGTCCTGGAGACTGAATACATAGTACAGTGATTAGAGACAACAGAACTGTATTATGAAGATTAAACTTGCTGAGTAACTAGGTCTTAATTGTTCCCCAAACTAGAAGGAATGATAATTATGTGACACAGTAGAGGTATTAGCTAATGCTTCAGTGGCAATCATATTGCAATATAAATGTATCAAATCAATACGTTGTATACCTTAAAAGTACACACAATATTGTATGTCAAATATATCTTAATTTTAAAACTTTGCTCATATCTGTTGGTAATACCCTCCCCCTTCCCACCCCCCCACACAAAATCTTTAAAAGACTTGTTTCGGTGGCATCCAGAAACTTTCATTTGTAAGATCAGACCGCCAGAAATAGCCACTTAAATCTGTGTTACATTTCTCTGCCTTCTTTTAAAGAATTTAAGACTAACTTTGACTGCGATGGTACCAGGCTGTCTTTCTTAAATAATACTTTGTGCTAAAAAATAATTGATTCGGTCCCTTGCAGTATGAGAAAGTTTTTAAGAGCTCAAGTATAAGAGGAATTCCTCTTCTCTGAAGGTTAATTCTGGAGAGGGGTGAAACAGCAGGTTCTCATGCAGAACAAGTAAAAGTAGATGCCCCTGGTACGGGGATTTGGCCCCTCAACCCTCTCCATGGCTCTTGCAACCCAATGCAAACACTGCTGCTCTGAAGGGATTTTTATCAGGAGAGTCACTACAGAGCACTATTACATAGCACAAAAATAACATCTGTAGAAAAGGGGTTCCTCATATGACCATTTCATTTTAAACCCAGATAGAAGCCAAGTGTGTAACATTATGGACAAGTCAGCAAAGGCGTTTCTGTGGAGTGCTAATTTAATGAGGTCTAATGCAAAGCTCATGATCTCATTCGTGTGGACTAGTACCAGGCTAAGCCACCTAAGGAGGGTGGGCGGTAAGCCCCTTAGACTAGCTTCTTTAAATCTCACTTCCCTTGGATGGGCATTTGTCAAGCATTGAACAACAATATTTTCCAGTTAAATTCTCTGGTGGGACCCTAAGACCTGTGTCTACTCTGTGTTGTTGATTGAAAGACATTCTTATGCTCCAGTATTGGACACCCATGTGACAAGTCTCACATTCCACTATCAAAGTGGTAAAGCCCGAAGGGTGCTCTTGCCGAGTTGGAGGACCGTCCCGACTTTGACTCAGAGGTTGTTTTCACTTTACCGTTATAGGGAGAAAGAGAGAAATTTATTTATTTTTCCTTAAAAGTAAATGCTTTGCATCTGACTTCAGCTCAGGTCATGATCTCACGATCTGTGAGTTCGAGCCCTATGTGGGATTCCGTGCTGACAGTGTGGAGCCTGCTTGGGATTCTCTCTCCCTCTCTCTGCCCCTTCCCCACTCATGCTTTTTTCTCTCTCTCTCTCTCTCTCAAAAATAAATAAATAAACTTAAAAAAAAGTAAATGCTTTGTTTTTCTTTATTATTCATATTGTACTTATTAGTTGAAGATAAATGAGAAAATACAGATGTTGGTGGACATCCAGGTCAGTTTCCATTCTATTGATGTTATTGACTCTTCCTCTATCCAAAGTAAATAGCACTACTGGGTCAAAGATGTACACATTTTAAGGCTATTGATAAGTGATTCCCAATCATTTCTTGTAGGTTTGCTCCACTTGGCACAACCAGATGGCAAACTCCATTTTGTTTTTATTGTTTGGCCAAAGTAAAATCTGATATCTCTTTGCTGTTTCCTTTCATATCTTTAGTCACTAGTGAAGGTGAAACTCCCCACCCCCGTACACGAAGTCAGCAGTTTTCTGATTAATACGCTCCAAACTTTAAGAAATCTGCCTGGACTTTCTGGATTTTATTCACTGCCTTTTTGTTTTCTGAATCATCACTGGATTCCCAGGTACATAGCATAGGATTTCTAGCATTTTCCAGGATATCAAGGAGATCACCCATCACTGGTTAGGAAACCCCCATACACCACCCTCCTTCCAGACGTCTAACTGGGAATGGCTAGGGCACACGGTTCATGGGTTTACAGCTTGTTTTTTAACCCCCCTTCTCAGAGGCAGAGAGTTTTCTTCAACCCCTTTCATGGGGAAAGAGGATGGCTGTCATTGAACCTGAGCCCTTCCGGAAGCAAAGAAACTTCCATGGGGCCAGGTTTTGCCCCTGATAGATTGTGAACCCCTCCAGCCTCTTCCATCCGGTCTTCTCCATTTGCCCTGGGGTGTGACCTGGAAAGTGGCATGCTCTCTCCAAAGGAGACCATTGAGATGGAAAACGTAGATGGTTTTCTGCTGGCAAATGCCAGTGCAGGTTATAGAATAGTTCTGTATCAGTGACAGGTGCAGCTTAGTGGTGAAGCAGGTTCATTCTGGAAGGCTGGTTCCATGTGGGGTGCCCCAGGGCCAGTTTGTGCCTCAGTTTCCTCACCTGCAGAATGCACCTACCTCACAGGGTTGCGATGATCATGAGATCACTCACTCCCTGTAAGGCTCTCAGAACAGAGCCTGGAACATTCAAAGTGCTACCTGAACCAAGAGAATGGAAAAGGAGATGGGAACAGAGGGCAGAGGGTTTAAAAAGTGGGGTGAACCCCAGGCAGAGCAGAAGAACTGGTTTGAGGGAAAAGGTCAGCCGGCCTGATCTTGCTTTTCCCCTTCTGCAAATTCTGGGCGAGGGGTGGCTCCCACACGTGGAGGCATAGTTGAGTGAGGCCCAGCCAGGAAGCTGGAGCCAGGGGCCCGGCTGGGGCCAGGGCTGGGAATGCAGGGAGCTGAGAGTCCTGGGCTGGGAACCTGGGGCAGGGGGCTGGAGACGGGGACCCAGGACCAGGGGCTGGGGGTCTGGGGGTCAGGGGCCAGGACTGGGGACTGGAGGCTGGGGCCCAGAACCAGGGGCCGGGATCAGGGGCCGGGATCAGGAGGCCAGGACCTGGGACTGGAGGGGGGATCTGGAGCTGGAGGCTGGAGGCTGGGGCCCGGGATGGGAGGGGATGGTGGGGGCTGAGAGCTGGAGGCTGGGGGCCAGGGATTGCAGGCTGAGGGCCAGGGCTGGGGTGGCCCGGGGTTGGGGGCTGGAGGCCAGGGAGGACCAGGGGCTGGGAGCTAGGGGCCTGGGATGGTGTGTGTGTGTGGGGGTGGCTGGGGGGCTGAGGGCTGGAGGCTGGGGACCGGGGACTGGAGGCCAGACTGGGAGCTGGAGGCTGGGGCCGGTAGGCTGAGGGGGGGGGGGGTTGCTGGAGGCTGGGGCCTGGGACCAGGAGCTGGGAGCCAGGGGCCCGGGATCGGGGGCTTGGGGCTGGAGGCTGGGGGCGGGGGGCCGGGGGCAGGGGGCCCTAGCCGGGCGAGGAACAGGCGCCCGGGCCCCACGCGGGGAGCCAGCCAGCGCTTTGTGCGACGCTGCTGAATGGAGCTGGTCTGTGTGCGCGCGGGCTTGCACGGATTAGTCGTGCTTTCCCATGAACTACAAAAGAACGCCCGAATCTGGGACATTTGTCATCAAGGGGCAGGCTGCTCAGGATGCAAGGTAACCGGAGCTTTTCCCGGACTGCTTCAGTCTTTTGGGACGTGGGGTCACTCTAATCCTTCCTGTTTATATTGTGAGCGCGTATGCAGCGGGGCTTAAGCTCCGCAGCGGTAAATAAGAATCGCGACGCAGGCATTCCTAAACAGCTACGTCCTCCGGCTGCTTTTTACATTTTGCTTGGAAGGGGCCACTGTTCCCTCCCGTTTATTCAGTCCGGTCACAGACGGCAGCGCGGCTGAGGCGCGACCGACTCGATTTAGCTCTTGGATAGTTTAATGCTCTTGTTTGCACATATATTTCTGTTTTATGTCTTTTCTGCATGCCACCACTCTGCCTTCCTATTATAGTGAGGGTTTCGGGAGACTGCAGTAGATAACTGTCCGCACACATCTCATTTCACAGTTAATTCTCAGAAAATGGAAGCCAGCGGATAAACTGTAATGGTAGGACCCTCTACAAGTGACTCAGAGTTCTCCCCCAAATGACACGTGTTTCTCTTTCATTCAAATTTGATATGTTTCCGTCTCTGGAATCTCAAGCTTTCATGCACTTACACATCCGTTTCTGGTGAAGTTTAAATCTTGCAACCCTACTCCTGCTCAAGAGGAAAGAAAATATGGCAGTGAAGCCTGAAGTCAGGGCTTCCAGAAGAAGGGACCACCCCCCTTCCTCCCTGTTACCCCTCCCCACCCCAAGCTGAGCACAGAGGGTCTCAGCAGACACCACTGAGGACCCAAGGACCAGACCCCATGCTAACCTTTCCATCTTCAAAGATACTGAGCCATTTTTCCTGATTCCTTCATTTATTGATTCATTCCACAAAGATGGAGAGGGATTACTGTATTCCGAGCCTTGTGCTAACACTAGGAAGAGTAATATGGTGAAGATCCTGCTTTATATATCACATCTTATTATATTATGATATATTTATATTTATATATTGCTTGGGAGAATACTGGGGAATTGAGAGGATTAGCAAGACTTCCAAGAGAAAGGGGTACTTGAAGAGGGTGTTAGCAGTGGTTCCCCAGTTTGCCCGTTCTTTGGAGTGACTTAGGGAGGGGACCAAAATTCATATTCCCAGGCTTCATCCCCCATCAACTGAGTTAGGATTTCTGAGAACAGGGTGGGGAACCTCCATTTACCAGATGGATGAACTGACTGTATGGCAGGTGACAGAGCCCTGGGTCCCACTGAAAGCAGAGTGGCAGTGGGCTGGAAGGAGACGGACTGGGGCTAACAGAGCAACAGAGGCGACAAGGACCTGATACAGTCCATGGTGAGTAGCTACACCATTTGTTCCAGAAGGCATATAGTTGGTATTTCTGCAACAACTATGTAGGAAGCCTTTACTTCTAAAATTTATTTGCTCCTTTAGCTTGGCATTTTTATTACACTAGTAGAAATCAGTGGGGGGAAAACACATAGAGTCCCTGATTTAGGGATCCTCTCTCTAACACATGCACATGCACGCGCGCGTGCACACACACACACACACACACTGCTGGAAATGTACCTAGTTAATATCATGAGAGATACTGGGGTGCCTGGGTGGCTCAGGCCATTGAGCATCTGATTCTTGATTTTGGCCCAGCTCATAATCTCACGGTTGGTGAGATCAAGCCCCACATCAGGCTCTGTGCTAACAGCATGGAACCCGCTTGGGATTCTCTCTCTCCCTCTCTCTCTTTCTGCCCCTCCCCTGCTCTCGCTCTCTCTCTGTCTCTCAAAATAAATAAATAAATAAACATTGAAAAATATATATAATGAGAGATACCTAATATCCAAGGCCAAGTCTTAGATAAAAGGTAAATTCTTATTTAAAAAAAAAAAAACTAGATAAATACACGAATGCTTATTTTATGAGTAAAGATATTTGTTTTGCAGACACATTATAAATATATATAGCCATAAAGGCTTTTCATATAATAAGCAGTGACATAAAAAGTCTTCAGGATGCTTATGGGGAAAAGTTACTGTACAGAGCTAACTGTAAGCAACTGACCCTCTCTATTTTAAGCCTGGTAACTAGCCAATGATATTGAAGCATAAGAATGGAGAGATTTCTTAATTTTTTCAATTAAGGAGATACTCAAGCTTGATTTTTTTTTTAAATAATTAGAGCTTCAAGCCTTCTGACAAATACTCCACAAGACCTGTCTCCTCTGGTTATTTTCCTCTTCTCCTTAATTCATCACTGAACATTTTAAAGAAGCCATTTCTTCTGTCTGCATTAACTTTAACTGCACACCTGCATACCAAGATTTCCTTAAACCTATCCTTCTAGTGGAACTTTTTCTAATTAGATTAAGGGAAAGTGTTCTCCCTCTTCAGTCTTTAGGTTAAGTAGCCCTCCCTTAGGAGAGCCTTTTTGGACCCCTGAATCAGATGGGTTCCCTCATCCCGGCCGCCATTAGCTTGAAAGTCTTCTCTTGTTTTGCTTTGTTTTGTTTCAATTTTTTAATGTTTATTTATTTTTGAGAGACAGAGGGAGGGAGCGGGAGGAGCAGAGAGAGAGGGACAGAGGATCCGAAGCAGGCTCTAAGCTGACAGCAACAAGTCCGAACTGGGGCTCGAACTCAAACTTACAAACTGTGAGATCATGACCTGAGCTGAAGTCGGATGCTCAACCAACTGAGCCACCCAGGTGTCCCATAAGTCTTCTCTTACATTTCCCATCAAAATAGTTATTTCTGCTTAATGTCTGTCTTTGTCACTCCCTTATTCTCCTTGAGGACAGAGACCATACACATCAAATTCAAGAATGCCAGAATCTCGAACATAGTAACTGTTCAGTAATATTTGTCATATTGGTGACTGAATATGAATTTTAATAAATTAAAAATACCATCTTTTAATTGACCTGTAACTTTCAACATTAAAATTTCTAGATTTTTTTTTATGTGAGTGATACGAAAGTGATCTAATCATCTTATTATTTCTTGTGATGGATCATCTCCTTTCAAGATGCCAGCGGACATGCTTTTGTCTGTTCTTCCAAAGAGCGTCAGGAAGCTTAGTGGCCATTTCCTAACTGCAATTAGCAAACAGAGATATATCTTTGCGTTTTAGATCTTTTAACGAGGGTCTGTTGCTTTTGTTTTATTCTGCACATGGCTGTTTCCACTGAGCAGTTATCTATTGAGTGTATATTAAAAGCTTGGTGCTCTGCCAAATGTGTGTGTGTGTGTGTGTGTGTGTGTGTGTGTAACCATTAGACTTCGTTCCTGCCCACAAGGAACTTTTGACTTACTTGAAGAAATGATACATAAACATACAAAACAAGCAATAGAAGATTGAAAAATAAAGTGAATGATAAAGTGCATAGGAGCTGGTTAGTCTGACAGAAAGGAATGGTATGAAAAAGTTTAGACTGAGGAATGACCTCTGTGGCTGGACATCAGCAAAGCCGCCATTTGCACAGCTGGAGATCCAGGAAGAGAGTATGAAGTCTGGGTGGAAGGAATTGCCTTTGGACCCTTAGCTTCAAGAAGACCAGAAGGAAGAAGGCAAGGGAATCTTGTTCAAAGCAGCTGGCTCAGAATTATGGTTACTGAAAAGAGGGCAAATATCACAAAACTTGATAAAAATAATATCACCAGTAGAAATTTGGGAGTAGACATGGGAGGGGACCAGTGGCCTCACCTATGGACCTTACTATCTAAAATTAAACTTGTATTAATTAATTGATTGATTAATTAAAGAGAGAGTGAGAGCAAGCGGGGAAGAAGGGCAGAGAGAGAGAGAGAGGGAGACAGAGAGAATCTTAAACAATCTCCATGAGGAGCTCAGAGTCACTCAGGGCTTGATCCCACAATTGTGAGATCATGACCTGAGCCAAAATCAAGAGTTGGACGCTTCATCAACTGAGCCACCCAGGTGCCCCTAAACCTATATTTAAAAAATAAAAACAACTTCTTGAGCATTGTATTTTCTTTTTTAAAAGAGACTTAAGATATTTTAAGAAAATAATATATCTTATGGCCAAGAAATACATGTCTAAAAATTCCACGATACTTTTTAGTTTCACGTCAATTTATTTTTCCTGCCAATTAAAAATCAAGTCAAAGCTAATATTTTTAATTAATAGGAGAATACAGAGCATGCCATTCTTATTAATTTATTTCTCTTTATATCTCTTTTCATATCTGTTTCACGTGCAGAGTGAGGTCTGCAATTATGCTCATCATTGTTAACATTAGTTGGTTCTCAGCAGTGAGATTTGGTAATTTGTTGCTTTTCTTCCTTTGTACTTTCTGTATTGCTCATTAAAAAAAAGTAAGGAGTGTATATATACCATTTTGATAAAAACAATGAAGTCATTTAAAAAAATGTACATTAGGGGCGCCTGGGTGGCGCAGTCGGTTAAGCGTCCGACTTCAGCCAGGTCACGATCTCGCGGTCTGTGAGTTCGAGCCCCGCGTCAGGATCTGGGCTGATGGCTCAGAGCCTGGAGCCTGTTTCCGATTCTGTGTCTCCCTCTCTCTCTGCCCCTTCCCCGTTCATGATCTGTCTCTCTCTGTCCCAAAAATAAACATTGAAAAAAAATTTTTTTAAATGTACATTAAAAAAAATGTAACTATGCCCAAAGGAGACAGAAACTTAGGGAGAAGGGCTACCTGAAAAAAAAGACAAAGGAAACTAACTTTCCTAATGGCCAGTTTGCTGGTAGAAACTCCAAGGTCATGTGTTTCCACTTCATTGGTATATATCATTATGCTAGATTTTCATTTACCAAGCACGGGGAATAGAATTGATGGGGCTCTCACAATGTCTCAGCCTGGAGATAACAACCACAATTGTTTGTCTCTTCATTGTTCATTATCCTTGTACTCAGGGAGGAGATCCCAGTCACTCCTGGGGTGATTCTCGATCGGTCCAAGCTATTCCTAGTGGTCTCAGTTCCTATCTCCAGTGATTGATTAAACAGGAGCATATGATACAATTCTAACCAAATAGATGTGAAAGGAAGATTCTTGGGTAGGAATTTTCTGTGAAACGGTTGGGAATGTCCTCATTTTCCTACCTCTTTCCATTACTGTGTAAGGATAAAACGCTTGGAGCTATAGCAGCCATCTTAAGGCTTTGAGGTAATAAGCCTGAGGACAAAGGCCACAACACTGAAAGTAGGAGAATGGAAAGATTCTTGATTACGTAGATTTGGTTGCCAATTAACCCAAAACCATTCCACTTACAGTCTTGTTATGTGAGATAATAAATGCTCTATAGTTTAAGGTACATTGAGTTGGGTTTTCTGTTCTTGTAACTGAAAGCATCCCAGCAGATACATGTAGTCCTGCGAGGCACTGTGACACAGACATTAGTCTGGCAACAGAAGCAGAAAGAGTCTCATAATTTTTTTCTACAATAGAAGTCCAGGCAGAATTAGAGTAAGGTCCCATGTTGCAATTAAATGGGTTCCAATTTAGGGCACGCCCACACGCACAGAAGGCTACCATTTATTGAAATCTTACTGTGTGCTAAGGCATTATCTTGTGAATCTGCAAGCCTGCTTTACAGATGAAAAATCCTGAAGCACTGGGGCAAGGCTCTGCCAGTAAGTGACAGAGCCAGGATCTGAATCCAGGTCAAAACTCTCTTTCGATGACTGGCATTAATTCTCAATCGTCAGATTGTTAATATTTGGGCTATCCTTACGGAAAGCACTGTCATGAGCCTATATTCTAGTGTGTTCACTTTCTGTTTGGGAAGAGAAGAATGGTGGTGTTCTCTTCAGCCCCCAGAGAGTTGTGCCCATCTTATCTCTGTCATATCCCCTGGGGTTCTAGCAGTCCATCCCTGTGCTGGAGTGTGTCTGTTCCTCCACAGGATCCCTGTAGATAGGGCCTTTTTTTTTTTTTTAAGTTTATTTATTTATTTTGAGGGAGAGAGAGAGCATGAGCGAGAGCAGGGGAGGGGCAGACAGAGAGGGAGAGGGAGAGAATCCCAAGCAGGCTCCACAGTGTCAGCACAGAGCCTGATGCCAGGCTTGAACTCACAAACATTGAGATCATGACCTGAGCTGAAACTGAGTCAGAGGCTTAACCGATTGAGCCACCCAAGTGCCCCATCCCTTTCTTCAAGACCATTCCAGGCCAGCCCTTTTCCGCTGTTGGTAGAGGTATAGCTTGTGTCAATACAGCTCTTCTTCTCTTAGCTCTGCCAGCTCTAGAAAGCCTCTTATGTCTAGATTTTTACTTCAGAAAAGCCAGATGCCCGGTCTTATTTCTTCTAAATTCCAGAGGAACTATGTCAAGCTAGTGGGGTAGATTTCTTGGAGTTTCCTTTTACTCAGACTTAAAGTGAGGGGGAAGCACTCCCTTCCCCTCCCACGAGCCACAGAGATACCAATAATGGCCAATTAGAAAATACACAGTCTTCAGGTGCCTGGGTGGCTCAGTCAGTTGGGCATCCAACCTCAGCTCAGGTCATGATCTCACAGTCCATGAGTTTGAGCCCCGTGTTGGGCTCTGTGATAACAGCTCAGGACCTACAGCCTGCTTCAGATTATGTGTCTCCCTCTCTCTCTGCCCCTACCCTGCTTGTGCCTGTTTATTTATTCAAAAATAAACAAACAGGAGCACCTGAGTGGCTCAGTCGGTTGAGCGTCCAACTTCGGCTCAAGTCATGATCTCACGGATTGTGGTTCGAGCCCCACGTCGGGCTCTGTGCTGACAGCTCGGAGCCTGGAGCCTGCTTCAGATTCTGTGTCTCCTTCTCTCTGTACCCCTCCCTTAATGATGCTCTGTCTCTCTCTCTCAAAAATAAATAAGCATTAAAAAAAGAAGAAAATACATGGTCTTTTTTGCCCCTCCTCACCTCTTTTATAAGCCTCCACGTAAGTGCTGGGCGCTGTGGCAGAACCAGGGCCATGGCCTCATTTTTCCTGTCAAGGCTGGCTGGAGCACAAAGACAAGGGTAGGTTTTCTTACTCACAGCACTGTTGACATCTTGGACAAGATGAGTCTTTTCTGGGGAGCCTCTCCTGTGTAATATAGGCTATTCAGTTGTTCCCTGGCTCATTACATATCAGTAGCATCACCCAAGTTGTGACAACGAAAAATGTCTCCAGACTTTGCAAACTGTCCCTCGGGGGCAAAATCACCCCCTGTTGAGAGTCTTTAGGGTCTTGTGTTGCTGTCAGCCTTTGGCCTTCCAGAGAGCCCCCATTTTGTCATTCGGTTGCATTTGGCCTCTTTTTATTTTTTAAAGTGTATTTATTTTGAGAGAGAGAGAGAGAGAGAGAGAGCAGATGGAGGGGCAAAGAGAGAAGGAGAGAGAGAATCCCAAGCAGGCTCCACACTGTCAGCACAGAGCCTGATGCGCAGCTCCAGCTCATGAACCAAGACATCATGACGTGAGCCGAAGTCAAGAGTTAGATTGACTTAACTGACTGAGCCACCTGATATAAGAAGGCGAACCTAGAGGCACGCTGGAAGTAGACCCCAAGAAGACAATTACTAGACCACATTTGTAGTAAGCTAAATCATCTAGTTGCAATCATTTCTGTTTATTTCCTTTCTCTTGCCTCTTTAGAAAAGCTTTCTCTATGTGTTGCAAGCTCACCTCAACGGTAGCACGGGCATAAAGAGGAAATTGGAGGTGGTGACACCCGGGTTTTGGAGAGTGGGTGCAGCTCTCTGCCCCCATCGTGCCCCAGCAAGGCCAGCTTGGGTTGTGGTGCAGCTGATAAGCAGAGAGCGTTCACAGAGAGCCACACTCTGGGCTTCAAGATGGGAAAACCATTGCCACCAGCCCATCCAAGCAGATCTAGATGCCTTTCTTTCTTCCTCCCTTCCTCTCCTTCTTTCTTTCTTTATCAGAAAACCAACAGTTTTCTGATAATGCTCTATTAGGATTGGACAAGCAGTAAGAGCCACAGAATGTGGGAGTGGCAATAATTGAGTGCATCCCCTCCTTAGGTGGGGCTTGATCTGGAAGCCTGGTGTGGAGCTGAGCCCCACCCAGGTGGGAGGAGGGGCAGCAAGCCACAGCCTGGGACTGGACAGTCTGACAGGAACCCTTCTTTCAAAGAAGATTTCTTTTTCCAACCAAATACATGTAATAGATGCTCATAGAAGGTAAATGAGCGAGAAGCGCTCATGGCCAAGTGGGTTACACACTGTAGGCGGCAGTAACAAGAGACCTCGGGGAGACCCCAGCCCTGCCCCCTGCCCTCATGTCTATGGCCACTGAGGGGCCCTGCCTTGCTCTGATCCCAGAGGCTGAAGTCACCGCTTTAACACACCTGCATTTTTTTTAAAAATTATTCTTGGTGAACTATAAGGGGGGGCGATAGATGCAGAAGGCTAAGTTTGCTCTGACACAGGAGGCAGCAAGAGTGGAGGCCCAGCAAATGTGAGGAAGAGCGCCAAAAGGAAGTCATGTGGCTGGACCAAAGGCAGAAAGAAAAGCAGTAGGAAAATGCCTGGAAATACAGAAAGGAGAGAGTTTGAATATTATATCCTATCTGGTGGGCAGCTGTTTTACATGGGCTATTCTTGGAAAGGCCCAAGGACACTGCATAGGACGGTAGAGTTTTTGGAGAATGGGGAGGAGGCCGGGACCTGGCCCCTTGGGGTGGACTGTGTTCCTTGCCCTCCCAACCGCCATTTGCCTATATCTTCCCCTTCGTATCAGGCAGACATTTATTCTGGGAGTGACTCATGCCGGAGTTAAGCCCGTTTTTGTTTTCACTAGTGATTGGCCTACAGAAAGGCTAGGGATCCAGTTTTGCCAATAAGATCCAGGGGGACATCTACAGAGGGTGGCCCTTCCTGAATAAAGAAGGAGCCCAGCAAAGATCAAACCTGTGCCTCTGCCCTTTCTTCCTTGCTGGGATGCCAGTGAGAGAATATGACACCTCAAGCTTTGTTAGCTAACTTTAGACTGGGAGCAGACAGATACTAGAATGAAAAGCCTATGCACAAATGATGGCAGGACCCAAGAATGAGGAGGTGGGGCCCTGGAGGGTACCTTTGAGCTGCTGGTCTACCTGAAGCCATCCATCCTTCCAGTCTTGTGAGGACGACAATAAATGATCCTTACAGCTTGAGTCATGGCCCATCGTCTTGTCCTTATGCCCTAACTCATGCTAAGGGATCCACCAGAAACTCTTATGTGTTTCCCATTTCTTTAAATGATCTATTAAAACAAGTTCTTAGGAAATGACTTAACATTTGTTTTTAAACTTTATATATTTTTTAATCCCAACAGCTAAGTAAAAGGTTATGGAAAAATGGAATTCTTTACAAAAATAACACAGTGCGTACATATTTGCTTGATATTGTGAGAACCACTCAGGCTTAAAGAAACATTTTATAATGTCTGGTTTTGTTGATCTTGGACATGGTTATTTTACTCTCTGTCAAATGATGGATTCCCACTGAGAAGCAGGCACTTACTATTTCCCTCCCCTCCCCTCCCGTTTTGTTCTGATGATGCTAACAGTCCGTTGTATGACAGACACAGAAAAGAATGCAGCAGAAAAACGGGGGAATGCATTCAATTCACACGAGGATTCAACGAGTCCACCTAGATTACAACCCCCTCACTGGCAAGCTTATATCTTAGCAGTGATTTGTTCTCACCTTCTCTGTCATTGTTTACTTTATGCCAACAACACGAGTCAAGGAGTTTAGAGTGACTTGTTATTTGTCAATAGAGATTTAGTGGCCTGAGGTTTTGAGCTGTGCCTTTCGTTCTGGCTAGATGTTTTCATGTAGTTTAGATTAATAAAACATGAAGGAATTTCTGGTATAATGCATGAGCTCTGTGTGCTCTTTGATTGCATATTAATTATATGCATACATCTTCCTTCCAAGAAAATAGAATCACACATCTCTAAGCTATAACTTGCTACCCAGGTTCCGGTTGATTCTTCCTCTATGTTTTTGTTTTTTTTTTTTTTTTTTTGTTTGTTTGTTTTGTTTTTAGGAGAAAATATGTAATAAAAACAGAGACAAGAGCTTTGGGTTTTGTCATTGCTAATAACAGAAAATGACTGGAGTAGCTCTTTTTCTCATCCTTCAACACGGGCAAGAGCCACGCAAGCAACGCCTGGACTGAAGGTCACGCTGCCTGGCTTTGTGGGGACAGATGGCCATCGCTCATGATGTTAGCAAGAAGCTTGACGCTGACTTCTGGACATCAGCTGCTCACTGTGTATATTAAGTGATAATTTAGCTTCAGGTGGCCTCAGCCCTTGTGCTCTCTGATCTCCCGCCACCTTAATAGAAAACATTTGGACGGCAGTACCTTGCTTCAGGAAAGTGCAGGCACTCCACAAGGAGACAAAACAGACTCATTAATGCACCTAAGAATGATCATAATAAACACTATGGCCTCTGATCTTTGGGTTCTGCGCTCCCAGCTGTGTATTTTGAATTTAGGATGCCAAGGGGCAATTTTGTAAGTTGCGGGGTGGGAGTGGGGAACAAACCCCCAGAAAACCGGAGTGAAAATCATGTGGCGGAGCACTGGGGCTGGGGTGAGGGAGGGGCGGAGAGGGGCAGGTTTGGGAGGCATCAGGAGTGGCAAATGTTACTCGGTTTCAGAATATTAACTTCCTTGCCAGTTGCGGCTTTATTGACCAACTCTGCTTCTGAAGTAGCTTAAAGTTCTCCAGAGCATCTATATCATTAATTCTCATTGAATTCCTATAAGTCACTGTCTTCCCAGGTAAATGGAAAAGCCAGGCACAGGCAACTCTTCCTCAGGTGCTATTATTGGTGCTGCTTAAGAGGGTTGTAGAATTTATTTTCTTCATTTATATTCCTTACCATGTTCCACAATGGGTTGGACGCTGCATCCAGAATATATATTGTATCATGATAGAGAAGGTATAAATATAGAGTCAGGGCTCGGGAAAATATGGATAAGATTGGAAGACCATAATCCAATACGGTATGGAGATACATAGGCCATAAATTTTCACATTGCTACCAAGACTTAGTGCCAAGTTTGGATCTAAGTTTCCTGGTTACAGGAGCAACAGGCAAGGGGCGCCTGGGTGGCTCAGTCAGTTGAGCGTCCGACTTCGGCTCAGGTCGTGATCTCACGGTTCGTGAGTTCGAGCCCCACATTGGGCTCTGGGCTGACAGAGAGGAACCTGCTTGGGATTCTCTCTCTCTGCCCCTCCCCCACCTCAAAAATAAATAAATACACCTTTAAAAAAGTGCTGTTGCTTAAGCTACTCAAGTCTCCGTTGTGCCAGCTCTAGCAAGCTAATCCACCAGCCACTTGTCAGCATCTTACATGTTCCTTTTTCCTCTCCTGGAGGCTCTCGCTTAGTTTTCCTGGTTTTCTCAGACGCTCCCCTCCACCCGCAGCATTTGAGAAGCAGGGGGTGGGCCTGAGAACCATCCCTGCCCTCCAATGGAGGCATGGCCTAGGCAGTGAGTGAAGAGGCGGTTGGTGGTTTCCCAAGCTCAGCAACCGCCCCCCCCCACCATGCTGAAAAAAGAAACTGTACCTTATCCCACCCACCCAACCCCCCCCCCCCAGGACATTAACCATAGAACCAACATCATGTCTAGTAATTTGTTTCTAAGTTACAAGGAAATACCTGTGGGAGGCAACCTGAATTCAGTCCTATATTCGACATACTAAACAAAGAATTCTGGTAAAGGGTAAGGAGGCCTACTTGGAGCAGGGGCTTTTCAATGTCTAACAAATAGCAGAAACGGAAGGGGAATGTTCTCTGAAGGCTAATGAGTCTACATGAGTGCCCTGCTCATGAGTTATTTTCAAGGCTCCCACTTCAGGGATGGACAAGGACAGGATGACATTATTTCATGTTCGGTGTCTTCTCCTTTGCAGACTGTGTGCAAATACGTCATCGCGTTTGATTTTCACAGCATTCCTGAAAAGTCAACCATAACCACCCTCATTCCTGAGAAAGAAACTGGGACTCAGAGATTAAGCGACTTGGTCCAAAGAGCCGAGCTAGAATCTACCTAAAACCAGGTAAGTTCCCAAAAGCCTGCCACCTAGCCTGGTTTTACAAGCTGGAAAAGGAGCAGGACCCAGGGGAGCCCCTCCCAGTTCCCACCTCCATTCAGTGGCAGGTTGGGTTAGTAGCGCTGTGGTTCCGTGTCCTCATCTGCAAAATGGGTAGAACGGCTTTGTCTACCTCAGACTCCTAGAATTGCCCCGAGATTAAGTGATAACATTACATTTGGGCAGTTTAGAACATTCCCTGGCAGATTGTGGCGTCCAGCGGCAATTTATCATTTTTTTTACTGACTTGGCTGCTTTTCTCACCCTCCTCGGAACGTCCTTCCCCTTCTCTCGGACAGAACAGGCCCTTCTTCTACATCCTACCCTGCAGCGCCCTATAGAACATTACAGACCTGCAGTCATCTCGGGGTACGAAGTTCAATCCCAGCTCCCGTGTTCCACTCCTACCCCTGGAATTTTGGCCAATTCTTGGCATCCTGAGCAGTAAGTCTGAAAGAGCAGCTAACTGGAATCCTTTCCCCGGGGACCTCTCAGCCTGGATTCGTTGTTGTTCTTTTTGTTTTGTTTTGTTTTCAGTACAGCCACTTTCCCTTTCAAGGAGCCCAAAGCGTTTTCCTGGAAGGGGTCCGGTGGCAGGCGACAGGCCCCCTGGGCCCCAGGAGCCCTTCAGGTCAGGAGAGTGTGGGAGAGCGGCCCGGGGCTGTGGCTGGGGGTGGGGGTGGGGGACTCGCTGGGATCTGTGCCCCACCCCCACCCTCCGTAGCGGCCTCGTGCACACGGGAGGTCTCCGAGCAGAGTCGCTGGACCTGGAAAAGGGAGGGTCATTATGCAGGACTGGGTGCCCGCCCTGGGGCACAAAGAGGGGACTATGGCCCTGGCGGTGAAAGCGGGGTGCGGGGGTGGGGGGCGCTGAGAATGCGCTGACGCAGCCTTGCTCATTCCTCTCGTTCCTTCGAAGATTCCCGAGGTGCGCGCAGCGCGGGGGCGCGGCCGGATCTGGGGCACCTGCCGCCGCCCCCGCCGCCCTCGCAGCGCTCCCCCGGGTCCAGGCGAGGCCAGCAACGCGCTCTTCCTGGTTTCCTTTTGAGTTCTCACTGCGCCCCAGGGAAGCCAGGCCAAGCCACTGGGTGTTTAAGGAGAGACCTTATCTGGAGAAGGGTAGACACAGACGTGCGAAAGAGAAAGCTCCAGGCAGATGTTTGAATTTTCTGAAAATACAGATTCAGACCTGACGGGACAGCGGCTTCGGGCTCCTGCAGACCTTTTGATGACTCATCCTGGCAGGGGAGCAACATTTGGCGCCAGGCACTGTGTGTACCTTGCCGTTTCGCAGATAAGGGCACCGAGCGGGAGAGAATAGTCGAAAGCAGGGCTGGGCTCAGAGCGGGAGCTCTGGCTTTCTAGTGCACCTACTGAAACCCTGAATGAGTGTGGGCTGCTGGGAGCCGCAGGAGCTCAGGTCGCTGGCGGCTTCTGCCAATGTCGCCTTTGGCTATTCGGCATGTTGGAGCAAGCTGCTGTCCCTGGGTGGGTGGGAGAGAGAGGAGGTGGGCGAGGGTGTGTGTAAGGAATGAGGTGTTAGCTTAACATTTGCGGTGTCTAGGGGTGGCATGAGCAGAGAGAAGTTGGCAATTTCCAACTATTGCTACACTCCAGTGAAAATCCTCTAAGTTTCTAGTTCCCTTGGGCTAGAAAGAGGGTAGCACTGGGGAGTGTAGGCTGTGGGCAGTAGGGAGTGGCTGCAGCCCCCCCCCTCCCCGCCACGTCCCACCTGGCCCTCCTCACCCAGCCATCTCTGTTCGCAGCAGAAGGTAAGGCATAAAGCAGTCTTGCTAAAAGGTGGGGGGCGGGAGGTGGGATTCTGTGATTTGACCTCTAACAAATCAGCTGGATGAGAATCCGCACAGTTACTTAGCGTAGCTGCACAGGACTTACCAAAGTGGGGAGGCCAGTCAGCTAAGCTGGTTGTTAATATTTAGTTCCTCCCCCCTGCCCCCCCAAATGCATGGATTGCCTGCAATGTGTCAGGCAATTTCTCCTTTTAGCCCCTTCATGGAAGGCTCTTTTGGAGGAGTCGGACTTTGTGCTTCGAGATTAGAGGGCACAACTCCAAAATGCTGGTCGATTTCCTAGTTCCATCCTGGCTATAATCTCTTGCTTTATTTACTGAAGGTCGATTTAGGGTTGTCCCTGGTTAGGAATGAGTTGAGAACATCTCAGTCTTTGGTGCCGCTGGAGGAAAGGGGTATTTTTGGCTTAAGCTAAGGTGAGTGTGTAAAAACATTCAGCCCCCCCAGGCAGAAGACTCCTGGGCCACTTCCATCTCGCGCCATACTGCAAAACGAGAAGGGGGACGTGGCTGTCCCAGAGCAGGAGAGTAGGGCTGCCTTTTCTCATGTGCTTCTTCTGTTTCGTGAGACGTCTCTCTTAGCATGTGTTTTACATTTCACAATAACATTATCGTCACCTGTGTCCATTCCTTACCATAACTTTGATAGTTTGCTTCCCTCTTTCTAGAAATTTTTGCTGCAGTTTCATTTTTGTTGTGCTAGAGTACCTCCTTGAGTGAGTTTTCCAGAAAGAACAAAGTGGGATACATTTAGAATCCTTGCATAGCAAAAAATATTTTTAATTTGCTCTTACATATGAATAACTTATTGTTGGGTACGGAGATCTTGGATCAGACAGCTTTCTTCTGGAAAAGTCTGAAGACATTGTTCGTTGTCTTCCGATGTTAGGGTTGACTATGAGATAGTTCCAGAATGATTTTATTTGCTTTAAAAGAAATTAAAGCAAAGAGAGTTGCTTTAGTTTCTGAGAGAGTTGTAAGATTTTCATTAGAAAGGAAAAATTGTCCCAGACCTGGTCTGGATGGAACTCTTTGCATGATGTATTTTCCTACTTCCTTCTGGGAAGAAATTAATATTCCTGATAAAATGCTTAAGTAATTTTAAAATAAACTTTAATGAGCTTAAAGAGAGCCTGCCTCCGGGAGATTAGCTTCCCCCTCAGTGGACTGTCAGTCAAGAATTTAATGATCTTTAACCAGAGTTTCCTACAAATGTGTCCACCAAGAGAGAAATTTTTATGTTGGTCTGTTTCTTGACTCTTCCTTTGAAGCGAGGGCTCATAACTCTCTTTTCTGAAGATTTTTTAAAAAATCTTTATTTAGAGTTCAGAAATCCCTTGGTATCCATGTCTAAATGTGACAATGACACCGCTCTTGATGAATCACAAGAAAAGAAGGCACAAGAAAGCCATGAACTTGGTTCAGTCAGTTAAGCATCTACTCTTGATTTCCGCTCAGGTCATGATCTCACAGTTTGTGGGTTTGAGCCCCACATTGGGTTCCATGCTGACAGCATAGAGCCTGCTTGTGATTCTCTCTCACACCCGCCCTCTCTGCCCTCCTCCACTCACTCGCGCTCTCGAAATAAACTTAAAAAATAAAAAAAAATAAAAAAAAAAAGAAAGCCATGAACTTGTTCCAGGATTTTTAACCTGCCGATAATGGAGAGTCATTGGGGTTACAGAGGAGAGAGCTTTGGGAAGACAGTTCTGATGGTGGTGGTGCACAGAGATAAAAACATAGACCTGCTCCTACCGTGAAACTTACCACACACAGTGGATTCAGAGAACCAGTAGTTGGAGCTGATCAGAGCTCTGCTTCCCTCCCTGCAACCCCGCCCAGTGGTCTCAAACTTTAACCCTGCTCCAGACCAGCCAAATCACAATTTCTTGGGGGTGGGGCTTAAGCCTCATGACTTATTTTTAATCTCTCTGAGTGATCTAAGTGCAATTAAGGGTGAAAGCCGCTAATATAAATATTCTTCTGCTGCACTGGGTCTCTATCCATTTTTTTTTTCCAGTCAGAGTCCCCAGAAACTCCTACTTTTGTCCAATTTCCCTGATACCTTGGTACCATAAAGCATCTTCATTGACTTAGATGTGTTTTTCCCCACCTTGGTCATCAATGCAATGACTATTTGTAGAACTGCCTTTTATGCCAGGATGATGCTAAAAGTTGGGAACCCAGAGAGTGTAGGTAAGCACCCTCTTCCCTTCCTGACCTGGGTCCCTAAGGCACCTCTCCATGCTCTCACTGGCGTCGCTACCTGGGACATAGAAGGCCTTGTTTTTCCCTGCATCCTTAAGTATAGTACTCTCTTGCTCTCTCCCCCAGATCGTCTGCCACCCAGTCACATGTGCTCCTGATTCCTTCACTGCATCCTTGTCTTGTTGGAGGGGCACCAGAACAGTCCTTTATGGGGGCAAAACTACTCTGAGCTGAGACCATCTTTGGACCGTCTTTGATCCAGTCCACTGGAGACTCAGTAGGAACAAAATGCCCATAAGAATGTAGAAGGAGAAAAAAATGCCAGCAAGATGGACTCTCAGAACCTCTTGCCTCATAACGTTCCTTCTTTCTCCAGTCATTCTGGTGCCTTCTGCTATTTTCTCATGAATAAGGGATTGGGTCCTTTTTCCTTATCTTTGCATAGTGGGAGCCAAGAGGCACAACAGAGTGACTGGGAAGAGTGTCTATTTGGCTGAGTGTAAAAGGGAACATACGATTTTGTGGTCAATTTATTTTCACCTCATTCATTCTCAGGGGTACATGGTTTTCGCCTCATTGATTTTCTGTGTTCATTGACTTGAAGCCTGCTGTGTATGGGAGTTTGCTTCGTGTCTTCTCAAACCTTCTTTTTTTTATTGCCTTGGCAACTCTGTGCCTCAAGCTTGAACTAGTTTGAACTAATCTCAGTGGTTTACCTACTGAATATGACACTTGTCTTTTTAGTAGAAGCATTATACCATTTAATCTTTGAACCACAAATGTTACAGTTTGAAGGCTTCTTACAAGTCATTCTAGTCCAACTCCTCCCTTAAATATGAAGACACTGGGGGTGGCTGGGTGGCCCAGTCAGTTCAGTGTCCAACTCTTGATTTCCGCTCTGGTCATGATCCCAGCATCATGGCATCGAGCCCCGTGTCAGGCTCTGTGCCGGGCATGGAGGATGCTTGGAATTCTCTCTCTCTCTCTCTCTCTTTCTCTCTCTCTCACTCTCTCTCAAATTAAAAAAAAAAAGAGGGGCGCCTGGGTGGCGCAGTCAGTTAAGCGTCCGACTTCAGCCAGGTCACGATCTCGCGGTCCGTGAGTTCGAGCCCCGCGTCGGGCTCTGGGCTGATGGCTCAGAGCCTGGAGCCTGTTTCCGATTCTGTGTCTCCCTCTCTCTCTGCCCCTCCCCCGTTCATGCTCTGTCTCTCTCTCTGTCCCCAAAATAAATAAACGTTGAAAAAAAAATTAAAAAAAAAAAAAAAAGATGAAGACACTGAAGAGCGGGGAGGTTGAAAGATTTGCCTAAGTTCACACAGCAAGAAAAGCTGCAGAGTGGCCTCCTTAGGGAGGAAAAGGAAATAATGGAGAGAGAGAGAGAGAGAGAGAGAGAGAGAGAGATAAAGAGCTTTACTTCCAGGTATATCCATGAAGGTACTTCTGGCTATAAATAACAGAACATTGGAGTGGCTTAATTAAGAAATAAGGGCATTTGTCATCTCTCATATCAAGAAATCTGAGGTGGACCCCAGATGTAGTACGATTAGGGCTCGGGCTCCACTTCTCAGTGATTGCATACCTGTCCAATCTCTGCATCAGCTTTGTTCAGAGAATGGCTTCCCTCTTGGGATCTCGGTAACTACTAGCAGCAGCAGCAGCAGCAGCAGCAGGGACCCTGTGTTTCCTTGTTCACACCCAGAAGAGGAGAGACAGAGGGAGAGGGAGCGAGGGAGGCAGGGAGAGAGAAAGCATGGATCAGAAGTCCTTCCCTTCAAGGCCGATTGGCCAACTGAGGCCACACGCCCACCCCTCAACAGATGCTGGAGGAAAGCCATGAAGTCGTGTGCATTCCTGGGCCAAATCTCTGGCAGGGAGAATGAGCTCACTATGATTCATTTAGACCCCTTAGCATCTACCTATGGGGTTGATTCGTCATGTGTCGCTTGGGCTTCACAGGAGAGATGTTGATCAGGGACGAGTGGAGGGGCTGGGTGGGCACCAGAGGAATCTCCTACACCAGCAACCATTCGTCAGTGACTTTTATTTAAATAGCATGTGGCAGAGAGCCCACATTTGGTAGGCAGTAGGTGACCAGCTCCTAGTGCTGTTCTCATCACTGTGTACTTGAGCCTGGTGACTTGGGGGATGAACTGTAAATTTTGAACTTCACCTGTGTGGGCAAGGCGGGGGTGGGGGGGCGGTGATAAAGTCAGAAGAGGACTGGCCATGATTCCTTCTGTGGAAACTGTGTCCTGGATTTGAATGGCTTTGAGCTTTAGAAGGCTACCCCATCTCGTCTGTAGAGGCTGTGCCTGAATCCGGGCTCTGCAAGGTGACTTCCTTATTGCGTAGGCCATGGGGAGAGGTCAGTCTGGGTAAGGATCCTACTTCCACAGAACAACCTGAGCTGGCACAGAACAGAAAGAAGATTGGGCTGCACCTGACCATTTCCTCTTGAATGAACTACAGTCCTCTCTTGCCAAAATGCCATCCTGTTCAGGCGAGGTTGGAAGCATGTGACACCAATCAGAGTCATAATGAGGGTCCCAAGCAGGCATGTGCTTGCCCTGTTCCTGGCTCACGATTTTTCCTTCTCTCTGAAGTTTTTATTTATTACCATCCGTGAATGCGAGTCTCAGGGCAGAACGCCCTCCCCTGTCGGAGGCATTGTTTCGACTTTTGGCCATTCCTGGAACTTTTTACTATTCTGAACACTATCCATTCTCAATTTATTGTCCTGGCCTTTCGCAGCTGCTCCCTTGGGTGTATTTGATGAAGAGTGCTTTGAGGTTTGTGGAAGGCATTTTTTGAGACACTTGCAGTTAGATAACATCCCTGGGTCTCAGAGATCCCTTTTTAAGCATCAGCAGCGTCGACATTAATCATCCTGTTTTTGATGCAGAGACAAAGGATGTGGAACTGTTTCTGTAGGGCTGGGATGGGGGGGGGTGTTGCTGTTTCTAGGAGCCGTTTCTTCCAGTCTGGAGAGGTAGCTTCAGCCTGAGTTGTGGGGGCGGTGTAGAAGAGCTTTTGGCTCCTGAATTACAATAAGGATCTGAATCAAGGGAACCCACAAAGATTCTGCCCATAAAACTGTTCCACTCTTATTTTCTGTTTTGGAAGCAAGGCCCTAAGTATTCATGTTTTCCCACTGAATGCAATTATGCAGGAAGAGTGCAAAAAGAGGGGAGGCTCGGGAATTATTCCAGGTCTCTCTGTCGTTCTTTCCTAAATAACGTGCTAGAGTCCTGATAATCTTGGGGAGTGTGTGCTTGTGGGTTCCCTGGCTGGGTGCAGTGGTTCCATGCGGGCTGGGCTGTTCTGTCCGTCTCCCAGGCTGCTGCCTTCAGTTCCTCTCACAGAATGTTCTGACGCCTCCACTGGCGGGCTCAGTCTGGCCCCAGGTCCCAAATCAATCCCGACAATAGAAAGATGTAGGCAATCTCAGCCCTGTCCGCCCCCTGCAGCTCTGAGAATTAAACTGGATGCCCTGCAGACTCCACATGTACATGGCTGTGCCACGTCTGTTAAGTTTCCATGCCCGCTAGTGCCCTTTGCAGTCAACCAGCCCTAGGGGTTTGTGCCCACCTCCTATGTGCCCTTTAGAGTATTGCCTTTCACCATGCCCTGTGCTGCTCCATCCGCCCTGTGCCTGCCTTGTTCTAGCACTCTAACCTCTAACAGCCTCTACAAGGCAGAATCCTGCTTTGAGCCCTAGCCTGCTGGATGGACTTCTTTATACCATATGCGGCTTTTTAAAAAATGCTTATTTGTTTTGGGGGGGTGGGCAAAACGGGGCAGAGACAGAAGGAGACAGAGAATCCCAAGCAGGCTCCGTGCTGTTGGCACAGAGCCCGACGCAGGGCTTGATCTAATGAACTCTGAGATCAGGACCTGAGCCGAAATCAAGAGTTGGACTCTTGACCGACAGAGCCACCCAGGCGCCCCAACCATGTGTGGCTTGTGCTAGCCCTCCTCCCTGGAGCTGACCCTTGCTCTGCTCCTCTCCCCACCTGGGACTACTGACGAAGGTTCTGATTCCCGAGGGCATCTTGGGTTTGTCACCCCATTGAGCAAACTCTGTTGATGCCTGTCTGTGTCATGCCTGAAGGGCTAGTCCCTTTGACATTGTATCTGATGGTTAGAATGTGAGGACTAGGATGCCTGAATGGTGCTCAGACATTCCGAAGGGTCCAGGCACCAGTATGTCCATCAGAGGCTGAATGTAGACTGGGTGAAGAATCTCTTAGATAAATATATGCATTCTCCTTCGAAAATGTTTGTGGATGCTTCTGTATCTAATTAGATATAAATCCACTTAAAGGCATTGAACTCATAGCATCTTTTTGTCATTATGTATCTTCTCAGTCAGTGGAGGTATCAACAATACCAGTACAGCACAGTACAATGTCAACGTCCCAAAAGGCCTTTTTTTTTTTTTTTTTAAAGCTTATCTATTTGTTTTTGAGAGAGAGAGACAGAATATACAACCAGGGCAGGAACAGAGAAGGAGAGAGAGAATCCCAAGCCAGCTCCACACTACCAGTGCAGAGCCCAATGCGGGGCTTGAAGCCATGAACTGTGAGATCACAACCTGAGCCGAAATCAAGAGTTGGATGCTCACCTGACTGAGCCCCCAGGAGCCCCACCCCAAGGCCTCTTTTGCAGTCACTTTCGGAACTAACCTGCTGTCACTGATCTGCCAATTCCCTTGGGCTGTGCTATCCTGACTGCCATGCGAAACTCCCCAGAAGCAATTCATTCTGCATCAGCTGTGAACCTTTGCTGGTGGTTTTCCCTGCCAGCTACTATGGGTGGCCGGCCTCTGAGCCATCTCCACACACATCTCCAGGCACTTCGGCTGCAGAGTTGTGCCGGCCTCAGCACCACTACACATGTCGTGTCTGCTCCAGGGTGAATGTTTTGGGGAACATGTTTTGGAGGCTTATTTGGACTCCAGGTCTCTAAGGATGTCCATATCCTTCAAGGTTAGTGGAAGAATAGAGTCCTAAAAATTCCCAATCCATTTGAAGACCCAACTTTGTTCCCATTAATCATAGAGACAAGCTCCAACTTCTAAGATCTTCGAAGCTGTCGTCCATTTAAACATTCTATTCTGTAGGAATTAACAGAAGGAAAAGGCAACCAGAATCGATAACTTCCAAGTTAGTATTTTGCCAAGACTAACTCAGACTTGACCAGACAGTAAATTCCTGATGGAAGGAGCTGGGATTCTGAACATACTCCCCACTCCTAGCCCTGCCACATTCCCAATACAGCTGGGTGTAGGTCTGAGATACTAGATTCCAAAGTAAAGTCTCTGAGCTAGGTGACGGAGTGAAGCCTGACCTTGAGCCCAACATACCCTTCTAATGGCTCTCTGAATGTCTGAAGTTAGTACAGAGGGAGAGTGGCTCAAAGCTGTAACAGAGGAGAAGGCCCCTGCCTCCCTCAGGCCCAGGGGAGTTGTCCCTGGTGTTGAAACGGACCACTGCCCCCTCTGCTCTGGGGGAGAGCTATGTAAATAATGCTCTCTTGAAACTCTGTTGTCCCAAGTGGAGGGGAGCCCTAGGTGAAACTTGGCAAGACCAGTCAGTCCCATGTGGTGTCCATTGCCCTTGGTCCACCCTTTCTGAGTCAGTAAGCGAGCACAGGAGAGCCAGCCTGTTGGGGAAATCATGGGCAGGGAGAAGGTAGAGGCGCTGGAGAAGCCACATTATTACCAGTAACACCTCAAAGGAAAACTCCTGAACTCTGAAGGAGAGGATGTTAATAACAAAGTTCCCTCATTCCTGCCCAACTAGGAAGAGCCCTCCCAGGGGCCTGGCACAACGTTCTATGTCTCTTTTGTTAGGACTGTGAGAAAATCCAAGGCAAGTAAGGTGATTTGGCCAGTTGTCATGGCAATGACTATCTTTCCTCAGACCACACTTCCTGCTGTGAGTAGAATGCAGAAAAATATGGGCGTGGCCCTGACCTTCATGGAGCTTGTAGTTTGAAGGAAGGCACAGGAAAATAAAAGGTTAAAAATATATCTATTCATATATATTTGCATATTGTGATATGGGAACAAACCAAGCAAAGAAAGAATGACAATGGACTTCCTTGAGATAGTCGGGGAATATCTCTTAAAAAATGATACTGGGTTATGAAGGGTGAGAAGGAGTTGGCCAGCTCTGGAGTTAAGGTAAGAGTGCTGAGGGAAAAGTGAGTTTAAATGTCCTGGGGCAGGAAAGAGCCCGCTCCTTTGATGAGCTTAAAGAAGGCTTCTATGAGAGGAGGTCATACAGGCTGCTTCTCTGACACCACCTAAGGGCAGGGAGAAATGCCCAAGTGAAGATGAAGTAACTGAATAACAAGTTAACTAGTAATCCGGAATTTAATTCAAGTTATTTCTTTTTTTAAAATTTTTTTTAATGTTTATTTATTTTTGAGAGACAGACAGAACATGAGCGGGGGAGGGGCAGAGGGAGAGGGAGACACAGAATCCGAAGCGGGCTCCAGGCTCTGAGCTGTCAGCACAGAGCCCGACGTGGGGCTCGAACTCATGAACCGCGAGATCACGACCTGAGCCGAAGCCGGACGCTTAACTGACTGAGCCACCCAGGCACCCCAAATTCAAGTTATTTCAAAGGAAGGTAAAAATGCTCGGAATCCACCTTATCAGACTGACCTTGAATTCTGCTGCCTAGTTCTACATTAAGACTTCAACAGTGCTATGAGATTCCCCACCAAATAGAATTCTGTTTTGTACCATGACATGTGCCTTTAAAAGCAGGAGAGAACTGTATTCTCAGTGGGGGGGGGGGGGGGGAGAATGACTAGAAAGAGGAAATCTTAGAGAAAACAAAGAAGCAAGCCAAGTCAGAGACAAAGCTCTTATCTGCACAACCCCAGATTCTGGTCAAGAAACGCTCGGAGAGATCAGAGACCAGTTTATCTGCGATAAACAGATGGGGAGACATGGAGGGCCTTTGTTGGTGGAGGGGCCTGGGAAGACCCTATGGGATGGGATTTGGGGAATGGGGTTTTCCAGGCCAGGTCAGGCTGCCCGACAGCATAGCTAGTCTGAGAAGGACAGTGATGTGCAGAGCTCTATGTGAGGACGGGGATGGGTCTGGGTGCACGGGCCGGAGTTTACAGAATAGAAGTCTATGCATATGTGTGTGTAGGTGTAGGTGTGCACCCACGGGAAGAACCTTCCACAGGGACAAATGCAAGAGTACCAGGGACCCTCCCCGAGTCTCAGAAGAATTCTGGACCAAGGAAGGGCCTGCATCTCAAACTTCATTCACTGCGTGGCACCTCTGAGTGTGTGCAAGTCCCTCATGCGAGTTATGATGCAACATGGGAAAGAGGCACCTACTTGGACCACCAGCTGAGTCCCTGCTGTCATGTAGGGAGAGCAGGGAGAAAGAATCAGGCAGGTCAGGGCTGGTCGCCAGGGAGGCCACCAGGGCAACCTGGAGTAAGGTCGCAGCCATGGCGGGAAAGGGTGAAGAAAATACAAAGCCAGACCAGTGTGAGAGGAGGTTGTCCTCACTGTTGGTAATTAGCCTGTGACAGGTAAACCTTAGGTGACACAGAGCCTGGTGTGCTTTAGATTCCTTCAGGCTGGAGCCAGCCTCACCTGCTAAGAGGAGCAGTGAGCAGAAATGCTTGTCTCCAGGCTCCTCACCGTCTTCACCTTGAAGTTCCTGCCCACCTTTCCAGGCCCCCAGAGCCGTGACCCGCCCTTCATGGCCAGCCATCCGTAGCCCACCTTTTCATTCTGCCCTGTTGTTGATTGGGAGCTGCAGACAAACCTATACGTTTCCTAAATAGATCCTTCCTTCTAATCTCCATTCTTCCTGCTGTCCCTATGGAAACAAACACACCCACGTCACACCTCACTCCCCGAGTAGCTTGTGACATCAACTCTGTAGGATGAATTTATACTTAGGCCTTAGGTACTGTTGCCTGGAGAAGTATTTTTTCATTGAGCAAAACCTCTGGGCATTTGATGCTGTGCATCAGATGCTGAGTTAGGGTCTGGGGGGAGGGGGTCCATCAGCCAAGTGGGAAAAGCAGGCACACAGTGTGTCTTGGGCCGTGCAGAGCCCAGTCAGGGCTTTTGGAAAGAGGATCTGGCAGAAAGCAAGCAGTGACTGTCCAACATTGAGAGTCTCAAATGCTGGTTGCAACTGACAAAGGAAACGCAGCAGGACAGAGGGATCTTGCCATGTCCTGCACGTGACAGCCGGGGAAATCTCCCATGCACCTGACCAGTCAAGGTGATTACCCGTACTTGGGAGGCTTGGCTCACGGGTCCTGAGTATTTTCTGCCCGAGACCGGGTGATCTCTGAAGTGTCGACCTGCTCTCAGTTGGGTACAGCCTGGATTGGAACTATTTTGCACGAGCCCAGACGGATGGCAGAAAAAGTGACTGCTGATTGGTTCTTGAGTCCTGCCTTGGTGGACTTGGTGGATGGTGAGGGTGACTTTGGGAAAAGCCGAAGATGGAGTGACTTAATATCACCCAAGTTTCACCCTCTGACAGTCCTGTCGCCCTCTGTATTTGTGGTGATTTGTACGTATTAGCTGGAGTGCTAGCATGTCTCTGCAATGTGAGAGTGGCTATAAATCCGTTTGTTCAAGATTCTAGCATCCTGGGGCTAATCCTTACCCTTTTAGCTCCATGAGAAGATGATGATTGTACCGTCCAGGCAGGGTGTGGTCCTGGGAAGCAAAATGCTGCAAATTGCTTTCGGAAAACATTTGGCTATGATGACCCGAATTGAAAGGTGATAGAGCAATTTGGTTTCACAGAAAGAGATGATTGTGTAAAAGCATAACACCGATGGCAGTTCTTTTTGAATCGGTGTGGAGTGCTGCCCTTGCTAATGGAGAGCACAAGTCTGGGCTGGGCATCTGTGCCTGGTGTTAGATTTCTGCATTTCGTATGCTTCACACGGGGATGGGTTACTGGATTGCAAGTAGGTATATACTCTCGATTTCCTTTTTCTTTTCTTTTTTCTAAGTTTTGTTTGTTTACTTAGAGTGAGCTGGGGAGGGGCAGAGAGAGAGAGAAGGAATCCCAAGCAGACTCCACACTGCCAGCACAGAGCCTGATGCAGGGCTTAAACTAACGAATCACAAGATTGTGACCTGAGCCGAAATCCAGAGTCGGATGCTTAACCAACTGAGCCCCCCGGATGCCCCTAGTCTCGGTTTTCTGACTCTATGTGCCATGTTTCTGCAATGGGAATCTTAAATGTTGGAAATGGCTGAGCATCTCTCTGGATGTGCTAAAAGCATCTATTGAATCTTTGGAGTCCCAAAGAATTTTTTTCATTTCCGCTTTCCTTTTACCCACCCAGCTGCTACCATACACTGCTCCTGTCTCTATAATTGTCCATGAGTCCTATTAGTGTGTTTGACTCACATGTTAAAAGCTCAAAATAAATCAAATCGTGCTAATAACATTTTCAGATTTTTATATCTTTTAATTTTTAAGATATATATATATTTTTATTTTTTTAATGTTTATTTTTGAGAGAGAGAGAGAGCGCACACGCAGGGGAGAGGAAGAGAGAGAGGGAGACACAGAATCTGAAGCAGGCTCCAGGCTTTGAGCTGTCAGCACGGAACCCAATGTGGGGCTCAAACTCATGAACTGTGGGATCATGACCTGAGCCAAAGTCAGACACCCAACTGACTGAGCCACCCAGGCACCCCTAGGATATATTTTAAAATTATAATGCAAATCTATTTCATATAACTTTAAAACTTTTTTTTAGAAAAACTTTGTAGCATCTTGACTTTAGTAAAAATGATTCTATTTCTCCTATTGTTACAAAGAGCAAAGGCCAAAAGCCTGCAGGTTTTTTTTTTTTTTTTTTCTTGTCATGGGTGGAATTGCATCCTCCAAAAAGATGTGTTCAAGCCCTAATCCCCCCTACTTATGGATGTGACCTTAATTAGAAATTGGGTCTTTGATGGGGCGCCTGGGTGGCGCAGTCGGTTAGGCGTCTGACTTCAGCCAGGTCACGATCTCGCGGTCCGTGGGTTCGAGCCCCGCATCAGGCTCTGGGCTGATGGCTCAGAGCCTGGAGCCTGTTTCTGATTCTGTGTCTCCCTCTCTCTCTGCCCCTCCCCCGTTCATGCTCTGTCTCTCTCTGTCCCAAAAATGAATAAACGTTGAAAAAAAAATTAAAAAAAAAAAAAAGAAAGAAATTGGGTCTTTGCAAATGTAATCAAGTTTATGCTAGATCAGGGTAGGCTCTAATGCAGTGATGGTGTCTTTATAAGAAGAGAGAAGTTTGGACACAGACACAGACACACAAGACAATACTATCTGATCTTGGAGATTGGTGTTATGCTGCTATAAGCCTATGGGTGTGGAGGATTGCTTGCAACCACCAGAAGCTAGAAAGGCAAGGGAGGATCCTTCCCTAGAGCCTTAGGAGGGCACGAGGCTCTGTAGACACCTGGAATTGGGACTCAGAGCTTCTAGAACTGTGAGAGAATACATTTCTGTGGTCTTCAGCAATGCATTCTAGGGTGTTTTATTGAGGCATCTCTGGGAAACTAACACAGCTTCCTTTCCCTAAACTTGGATCATTAGATGTTGTGTCTCTAATACAGTGTTTTCCATGTGAAGGCTTTATGAATACCTCTGCTTACATCTGAGACATGCGAGTTGGATCATACAAATGAATCTTCATCTCATGGGATGCACAGAATTCCAGAAGAATGACAGCAGCCAAAACCAAGGCCCCAGTTTGCTGGGTCTTATTGCAACAGCCTTGGGACAGGCCAGAGAGTCTTGTGCTGTTGTTTGCTACCACAGGTGGGAACTCAGTCTCCCCACGTTGTGTTGCATGGTGGTAATAACTTGGGAATCCCATTACCAGGGGTCGGAACGTCTTGAGGGTACCCGTCAAGGACGTGAGATCAATTAAGTGACATCAACAAAGTAGCCTGATGTATCTTCCCTAAATGTAGCTCTTTGGTTTGACCATTGGTTTGGCGAGTTCTATCAAGGAGACAGAGACATCTGATATCATTTCATTGTGTGATGATTTGTGGTTTGCCAAGTTTTACCAGGCAGGAAGTTAGGAAGCTCTAATGAGAGGGCAAGTGGTACCTGGTCTCACGGATGAAATCATGAGCCATGAGTTCTGTCTAGATTACAAACACTATTTTATTTTATTTTATTTTATTTTATCTTATTTTGTTTATTTACTTTTTATTTTTTTTTATTTTTGCAAAATTAACCATTATTAAAACTGAGGAACATACTGGCCATAACAAGGCAGAGTGGATAATCTTCTAGCAGGAGATAAGAAAATATATTCCTTTGTAGAGTTTGATCTTTTTGTTGGAAAGATTCATAAGCATTGTACATTTATTGAAGTCTCAGTCTCATATCCAGACTTTATTTTGGTTTTGTTTTTTACTTGTGATGAACTACTGGCTTGGGGGACTACAGACTGGGATAGTAGGAAACCTTTAGAACTCAGAACATAATTCAATCAACCATAATAGAAAGATGTAGGATTTCGCCCAGCCCAGGGAATGGGGCAGCTAGACAATTGCTAAGTATGCTAAATAAATATAGTGTAACCCAGCGAAAGAGCTAACATGTCCACAGGAAGGATATAGTCAAAAGGAAGTAGGCTTCCAAGAAGCAGAATTTTCCCGGAGAGGAACAGGGATGATTTCTGAGGGGAGGTGTCTGCCCTCAGTGATCTTCTGAGCTTCATTTATGTTTAAATTTAGTTAAATTAACATTCCCTCTGGGTAGTTTAATGGCACCTCAAAATTAGTACATCTGAAACCAGTGCAGTTCCCAGTATACAGTAGGTGCTAAAGAAGGTATTTTTTTTATAGATAAATGAATAAATGGTTCATCTCTGCCCACCCACCCCCAAACCTAGTCTCTCAGAATTTCTTTTATTAGTGAGTGGCACTGACATTCAGATGAAATTGTCAAGCTAGAAACTTCTGACAATCGGTTCTTTCCTCTGACTCTGCTCTATCTCACTGATCACCTACTGAAATTACCTAAATTCCCTGAAAAAAACCCCATGGCCTCTGTTCTACCTCAAGCGGGGAGGCTCCGGGGTTCCTACCTGTATGGCCTGACCACCGACTGCAGGCAGCTTGAATCTCTCCCTCCAGTGAGATTCTCACAACCTTTCCTGTCGCTGTATTTAGATTTCTCTCCGCAGACTGATAATCTCCCCCACCTGAAGCCCTTCCTTGCTCCTGTCTGCACACTGCTGCTCATGTTCTGTCTGTTGAGATCCAGCAGAGATGAAACCACGGTGACCGAATGAATGGAAGGAGACCTTGTGGGGTGTGTGTGTGTTGGGGGGGGCGGTTGCTGTGGACACACAATGTGCCATCTCCACCGTCTCTGGCTGAACTTGGTTTTGGAAGCATCCCCCTGAGGCTGAGGAGAAGCAGTGAGTTCAAGAATGGTCCAGAACAGACACCAGAGCAGTTGGCTGGAAGTGGAGTAATGGAGGTGAGAAGTGTCTGTTATTGTAAGCCTCGGGCAGATACTTTTTCAGAAGCAGAGGAGTGTCCATTTAAAATAAATTGGCACCTACATTGTGACACTTGGGTGTGCACTGCCCTGTGTTGTGCACCCCGTCACCAGGGTGAGGGGTGCATTCAGGAGTGGGGTGGACCAACAAACCATTCAGAGGGGGGCTACTACAGCTCTCTCTTCTTCCCTCACCACAAATGTGCCTTGTAGGTGGAGAGAAAGCACCTGATGGAGTGAAGGTCTCCCTCCACCCCCACCCCGAGGGCTATAGACCTCCCCATGGGAGGAGAACTTTTGGCACCCCACAAAGACTGCTGGGTGGAGCTGGAGACCCTCTGCCCCAGAGAGGAAACAATGGTCCTGCCTGGAGTCTGTCTCTGGCCTGGATCCTGGGTCCCGCATTACAATCCTAATCAGCATAACTAAGGAAGTCCCTTGGTGAAAGCCATAGTACCATGACAGAACTTTTATTTATATATATTTTTAATGTTTATTTATTTTTGAGAGAGAGAGAGAGAGAGACAGAGTGAGTGAGGGAGGGGCAGAGAGAGAGGGAGACACAGAATCCGAGCTGTTAGCACAGAGCCCGTCGTGGGTTCGAACTCATGAACCGCGAGTTCATGACCTGAGCAGAAATCAAGAGTCTGATGCTCAACCAACCGAGCCACCCAGGCACCCCCATGATACAACTTTTTGCTCGCGCTTAAATGTGTTTGTAGTTTATTGTCTATGACTGAAAGAGCTCTGCAGTAAGTGGGGCATGTGGTAATTAGGACATTTCTGGCACCGAGCAAGTTCTGGAAGCAGGCAGGTGGGTGATGTGTAAGCACCGTGAACCTCTCCACCCAGCTTTACCTGTGCACCCTGCTCCAGTCCTCCAGGCTATCATGGGTGCTCCCAACAGCTGTAGGCATGGGGCTCTCGGCAAGTCAGCAGGTGCCAAATTCTAGTTTCCTTTTGTCAACTATGAGTAGACCTTGGGCCCTACCACATTTGACTTTGATCCTAGGCAATATCCAGGGTCAGATAAGGCTGAGTTGGCTCAACACATTGATTGAAATGAGTAACTGCCCTAAAACCTGTTAAGTGAACCCTGGTGGGAACTTAGGTCAGTCTTCTGAAGACCTGGCATCTTTTACCAGTGATACCATTTGTTGATAGACAGTCTGTGGTAGAATCATTTTTATTCTCTAGAATGGTGGTTACCTAATCCTCGCCTATGGAAGAGGGCCATTCTGTGGCTAAGTTATTGACACTCCATAAGGAGTAAAATAGAAGCTATGGAGAGTCTCTCCATTAACTTCAGCGTACTCACTTTGTCTGGATTATGTCTTTCCTATATATTCTGGAGTTTGAAAATGCCCTTTCTACCTCAATTCAAGCATGAACAACAGACGATTCCAGAATGTAGGACATTCTACAAGACAGCTTGCCTAGATTATTCAAAAGAGTCAATGTCATGAAAAACAAATGATTTTTTTTAAAACACATGGATCAGAATATACTGAAAAGATATAGCAACCAAATACAGTATATGGAATTGGATTAAATCTCAAATGGGAAAAAAAAACTGTATTTTTGAAAGAATTGGTGAAATTTAAATATGAACTGTTTATTAGGTGACATTGAATTCTTGTTAACTTTCATGGGACAACAATACTGTTGTTTTGGAGAATTAAAAAAATTTATGTTTTTATTTTGAGAGAGAGAGAACACTCGCATGCAAGCAAGGGAGGGGCAGAGAGAGAAGGAGAGAGAGAGAATCCCAAGCAAGCTTCACACGGTCAGCGCAGAGCTGATGCAGAGCTCGAACTCAAAAACCACGAGATCATGACCTGAGTTGAAATCAAGAGTCAGATGCTTAACAGACTTAGCCATCCAGAGCCTCAGAGAATTTTTTTTCTTATGGATTCAGGACAAAGTACTCAGGAGCGAAGCAGCATGACGTCGTAACTTTCAAATGGTTCTGCAGAAATAAAAGGTGGAGATAAAGCAAATGTGGATAATTTAAAGAATTTAGGGGATGGATATTCATTGCGATGTTATTTCAGCTTTTCAATAGGACTGAAAACTTAAAAAATAAAAAGCAGGCAGAGAAGACTCAATTACTCTTGATAAAGCGTTTTATTAGCACTACATGTTTGAACTGTGCTCTCTTGCATGATGTGAGCTACTTTAAAATGTGAATGTTTTGGAAACAAACAGCTCAACACTCCCTTTTCCTTTATAAAATTATAGCCAAGGGTAATATTTGTGTTGTATTAACATCCAAAATAAAAATTTGGGAACGCCACATTGTTTCTCCTATGTTTTTTTCTTCTTACTGTTACTGGCCCATGGAATCTAGATGTCTAGCGAGTGCTGCCCCAGCACTTGGCTTGTGCTGTTTGGTTCTACAACATTCTTTGTGTCATGGCACGTATGGAAAATGGTAATATGTGTATGGCCAATGGGGTGAGGCTGCTAATGTCTGAAGGCGACTAGCTCAAAAGCTCTGGCTGCCCCAAGATGAAGGTATTGGCATCTTGGCATCCATGAGCCATCTGGGCCACACAAGTGTACCATTGTCACAGGTTGGGAAACTCTGCTTCCGTGCATAAAAATGTGTTTTACATACAATTTGAAGTGTTTTCTTGAAAAAAGCTATCTAGGGGTGCCTGGGTGGCTCAGTCAGTTGAGCGCCCATCTCTTGATTTTGGCTCAGGTTATGATCCCAGGTTCATGGGATCAAGCCCCACATTGGGCTATGAACTGAGTGTGGAGCCTGCTTGAGATTCTCTCTCTCTCTCTCTCTCTCTCTCTCTCCCTCTCACTCAGTTCCTCTCTCCTGCTTGTGCATGCACACTGTCTCTCTAAAACAAACAAAAAAACCACAAAAAGCTACCTAGTATATGTCCAACCCACTGTGAATTCATACTTAGGATACAATGAACAGGGTTTAGGTATCATCATGTATCTGCAGTCGCCCTAAATGCCAGCACAGTGACTTATCTCTAACATGTTTCTGTCTGCATCAGGCATCCCAACACTTGTTATGATGGATCTTGAGTTGTAACGAGGTTAACTACAAGGCAAACTCCTACAGGAGCATATGGAGCAAACTCAGGAGCTAATGTTCTATCTCTGGCTTTTGTGATTCAGTCCAACTTGAACGTATTGCCGTGAGGCAAGAGATGAGTCTGAAAGCAGAAGCCAAGAAAGGACAAGTTAACCCAGTTTGATCCAAACCTTCTTCATGAAGTAACATTTTGCATTTAAAGCTCAGCATTCTGAAGTTCTAAATAATTAATTTAAATGTATTTAAATGTCTCTGTTATGAGGCTGCTTTAATGAAGAGAAAAGAGCACTACTGGGCTTACAAAGTGGTTTCTTAACTCTCCTGGTACATCTGGATAGCCTGGTGAGCCTCTTCAAAACACACACTCCTGGGTCTTTATTCCTAAGAGATTCTGATTCAGTTGGTCTAGCATTGCCCACTCTGGTGATTGATAGTAAAAAATGGAAGTCTAAAGTGCTTTACAAATATGAGACACTCATTTTATTATGTAACTACTATAATTTCCTTCCTGTCTTCTCCTCCTAATTTCTGGACATGGTTAACTGGTTCCATTTGGAATGGCATTTTTCTTCTGGAATCCCTGCGGTCTTATTCTTTCTATTGCTCAGCAAGGACCCGGGTCCTGTATTAGAGACACATCTAATGATCCACATTTAGGGAAAGGAAGCTGTGTTAGTTTCTCAGAGCTGCAGCAATAAAACACCCTAGAATGCATTTCTGAAGACCACAGAAATGTATTCTCTCACAGTTCTAGAAGCTCCAAGTCCCAATTCTAGGTGTCTACAGAGCCATGTGCCTTCTTAAGGCGCTAGGGAAGATCCTCCCTTGCCTTTCTAGCTTCTGGTGGCTGCAAGCAATCCTCCACACCCATTACCTGTGGTTAGCTCCAAAGAGATAACTGGGAAGTGTCTGCATGACAATGTGTGAACACGCTACCGACTGAGAGTGTGTTTTCTTCCTGAAGCCAAATATTGCTGTTGCTGTGGCCTCTCTTAGTCTAGATTAATCATGTCTTTGCTTCTTTCCACTCATATGGGCACCTCCGTGTTCTCTGCATTGACTACATATCTACATTGTGTGCCAGGTAGGATACAGAAAACAGTTGGGTCATTGCTTAACTTCAGAGTCTCATTCCAACCTCCTTTTGTGTAATACAAATTTGATGGTCCAGCTAAAAACCTGGAAATAAGATGATTTATTTATTTTTTTAAATGTTTATTTTTTAAAATTTATTTTGAGAGAGAGAGCACACGCTCGTGAGCGGGGAGGGGCAGAGAGAAGGAGGGAGAGAATCCCAAGAAGCTTCTGTGCTGTCAGCGTAGAGCCCGACCATGGGGCTTGAACCCAGGAACCATGAGATCATGACCTGATTCAAAATCAAGAGCCAGACATTTAACTGACTGAGCCACCCAGGCGACCCAAAAGTGTGACTTTAAATTGATGCTGAAGTCTCAGCATCAGAGCTGATACAGCCGCCATATCCTAGCTACAGCTTGTATGATATAAGAGAATAAAAATCCCACAGATCCAAGTATCCTAATCATGAGGAGGAGGAGGGCTAACCCACAGTGTTTACTGTCTGTCAGACCCTGTTGTCAATTCTTTCTGCCAATTGATGCACTTAATCTTCAAAACTCTTTGGGTTCCATACAATTACTATCATCTGTATTTTACAGTTTACACATGACGAACCTGAAGATAGGTTTTCTCTGCACTTGGTTTTGCCATTAATAAGTTGTGTGAGCTCGGATATGCTCTGAGCACCTGCTTTCTGATTGGATTAGTGGGTCTGTACTAATGATCTCTGTTCTCCTTGTTTCCAACCAAGACAACCCACTTCTATCCGTTTATCTTACTGGTTTGGTGCAGTGATTTATTCTTTTCTGTCCTTGCCTTGCTTTGTTTTCTATTACCCTCTTTCCCTACTTCCTCAAACTGTTCGACATTTTGACAGTCTTCACTTCTAGGTGTGGATAGCTCACCTACGTGTATTAGCCCTGGAGTTCGGGGACTATTTAGGAACTGAATATAAGGCTTGGAACATTAGTGAGTCAAACAATGTCATTTTCCTGAAAATAAGTAATCAGGTGGTGAAAATGACAGCAATAGTGCTGATGGAGCCATGGCCCCTCAGTGCGGTTATTGCCATCTTTGATAGCATTTTCCTAAATATTGCTGTCATAACTGCTAGTGTACTTGTGATTTAAAGAGTCAGAGTGTACTGATGCCCCTACTGATGAGGGAACTACATTAGGATTTGTGTTCTTCCAAAATTGAAAGTGTGGACAGTGGGATTGAGGAAGTAGTAGAAACGTAGTCAAGAAATTTAAGAGGCCCAAGGTGCTCTGTTTACTCCAAGTAGCTAGGAGATCAATGCACAGTAAGTCCATGGTGACTTACTCATTCCAGAGAAACAACTATCTAAAGGGGAAGCTAACTGTCATGAGAGCAAATTTCAAAGTCATTTGGATCTTTTTGTCTGCATGTCATTGAAATGTGTGGTTTTCTATTCTTTACCAGCAGATCTGAATGTTCTCATGGTCACCATATTAAAAACTTATGTAAAACAAAAGGCCTGATAGGCAATGAAAAATATTCTCAGCTGTGTATGCCTCCATGGCACTCGTGACACTCAATTCTGTATTTTACATGAAACCTTGAAGTTTATGGATTCCTCCAAGTATTCAAATGACTCACATCAATGAAGGCGGTAAATATGTTGGGCCAAAACACCATCGGAAACATCTTTGTCAGCAGGGAGCAGAAGTTATATTAATTAAAATGTTCTGGGAAGATACAGGGTACACTCCCAACGAATCATAAAACTATTTTCATCCTAATTACGGATGTTCCCTCTTGGCATCTTGGAACATAGGGAATTAGAATAAAAAAGTCTGTGGCATTTCTAGAAGTAGGGTCAGCAGACTCAGACTTGATCTCTCAAGTTAGGAACTTGGGCATATTTTGATAGAAAGCCACCATTTTACTTAATCAATGTTTATTCAGTCTCCTCTCTACGTTCAGGGAAGATTATAAAAAGGTATGGAGTGAAAAGATCAGAAACAAATGAAATTTGGGTAAGAGAGTGAAGGACTCGGGATACTGAGAAATGATCACTGACCCCATAAGGGGAAAGTATGATTGAATCGAGGGTATTCTACCCATACAGGAATACTGGCATGTCCTGAAACCATTGCCCATGTGTGTCTGGACTCTCAGCCTACAGACCCTTGTCTGGGAAGAAATGAGGTCACTAGGATTTTTAGCCTAAGATCTAGACAGATTCATTTGTTTTAGGGTAATTTGGTAATTCCCTGTGGAAGCTTAGTGTTTACTGCGTGGAGTTTGAAACCTCATAAAGCTGTTGAGACATCTCCTCACTGTACCTTGCCACATGCATAGACTGAGTACAAATGTTTGGATGTAATCATGAGCCATTTTATCTGTTGTCAAGAACGTCGCCGTTAATGCTTTGAAGCACTGGTGAATGGTTACAACTTTCATCATTGGAAACAGCAGGTTAAATAATCCAAGTTGAATAAACAGGAGGTAGTGTGATGTCCTCTGGACCTCACATTCCTTAGTAAAGCATCAGTTTTCTTTTGACAGACTCTGGGTTCATTCTCCATATCTGAAAATGATTTGAGAGGAAAGAATCTGGTGTAAAGTTTGGAGATTGTTAGTGCTCCTTAAGAAAGGCCTTCCTAAATGAGAACAGAAAAGAAAAAAGAGAAGAGAAGAGGAAAACACTACTTTTGGGTTTGCAATGATATAGAATACTGAGCTTTTGAGTATGAAAATACTTTTTTTGTTGTTTTTCAACCTTACAGATGAAAGCGCATTCTTATCCAAAGAATGGTTTGTGTTGGCACTGGTAGAATTGACATTTGAGAGAAGAGAGAGAGCTTCTGGCCAGAACATAAGCTCCTGACCTTGCTTCCTTCCATCAGTAAGTGGCCAGTGCAACAGCCTGGCCCTACCCCTGCATGCATCCTTGGTTAATACTAACCCTAACCCAGAGAAGGGGAATGGATGACACACACATCAATCCACACGTGTAACTCTGTCAATTAAAGACCAATAAACAGACAGCCTAATAGAACATTATGCCATAGATTAATCGGCTAGACATATTGATTTTTGCACATTCTCAATTTGTTTATCTGAACGAAGTTATTCTTTTTTAATTAGCTCGCCAATTTATTGTTGTGTCCCACAGCTTCTGCAATATTTTCTTCTATACAGGAAAGGCCCTGCCACAATGAACGCTGAACTGGTTACTGAGAATGAGTTTAATATGATCAAGAGGACATTGACCAACTTTATGTTGCTAGATAAAGTTGCAGTGGAAAAAAGATTGGAGAGCGCGATGTGAAATGGTTGTAAGGGGGATTTTTGCCTGGATTCCATCTAAATACGTCTCAAAAAATTGTAAAATAGAATCTACCAGCTAAAACTAATGAGCACAGAACTGCATTGATTTGGCCCAGGGTGGACAAATAGAACATCTGGCATATTTGGCACCAATGACACAGCTGGCATTGTTGGAAACGTCTCTGCAGAAGGTACAGATGCAGAAATGGGAGAATTGGTACAAACAGTGCAGATGGAGCAGTTGGAGCAGATGACAGTGGGCAGAGCTGGCGAAGCTGGCACAGGTGTCATAACCTCAACAGCTGGCACGGGTTGTGACAATCCTGGGATTTCTTAGTACGAGGCACATGTTCATTTTGGCTTTGGCCGCAAAGAGATAAGAGCATTTTATAATTAGTAAATGTGCCATTTGAAAAAGAACTTACCCCCCCTCCCCATCCTTAAGGACATCTACCTCCAACTGTTAAAGCTTGGGATATAGAGCATTTTTGCAAATTAGAATTTCCTGGAGAAAGCCATAATTGATAAATGCAGATTTCAGAGAGGAGGCAATTCGATATTTTTGTTCTGAGACAGAGATGAAATCCATGAATGGGATTTCTTCGCTGTAGTTTTGCGGGAAAGAAAGGTCAGATTTGGGGAAATGAATGTACGCTTTGCATTTCCGCCATGATCTGTTATCAAATTAGCTGCTATTTGTTTCCGAAATAGAATATTTCCCAATTGTATGAAATTTCCTGGAGAATCATGCTTGAAGACGTGGTTCAGAATTGGAAACCGGTCGGCAGAACAGGTTGGGAAAACAGAAAAAAATGCTGGAATACATAATATGGAGAAATCATGAATTGCCACTTTCAAATACCAGTGGGACTTGGCTCTAATTTCATTTAAAATGCTATAATTTGGGCTTGAATTAAAAATACAATATAGTATAATCTTTTGGGCAACGACATTTAATGCCAGATGAAAAGTTATGAGAACAAAGCAACTTGTTTCAGTGGCTAGAAATATCACTGTAACAAAAGTCCGTTCAAAAAGTCTAACAAAAGTATGGGAAAGCCAAAAAGTATTACCTAATTATAAAATAATAAAAGCATAAGAAAGCATTCAACAATGGGTTCTTAAATTTATATGTATGTTCTCTCGAACATAGTAGGTGCTTCCTAATCTCTGATGAATAAATGAACCTATGGTCTAAGAAGCACCAATAACCAGAACTTGAAAAAATCAATCATTACCTTCTATATCAATGCCAAATCTTCCATTAGAAAGAAATAAAGTGAATTAGGTCTCAGTCCTCCTTAAAGTCTTGAACTTGGCATGTACATTTTAGCCAGCTTCCTTCCCCGAAGCAAAATCATACTGTGAAAGATTAGTGGGATGTTATGTACTCTCTGTCCTCAAGTAAACCCGAAATTCTTTAGGTTTTCCAGTTCATATTGAACTAAAATCAGCATAATAAATCATCTTCTGGTCGTAATCAGTGCAACACGGTGAGAATGTTTTATGTGTGTTTTGAGACTTTAGGGAAACTCCTACCATAAGGGTTAATTATTTCAAACTGGATGTCAAATTCTTGACCATTAAAAACATACTGTCTTTGTTTCCAGATGACCTTTGCATATTGTTACTTATAGTTAATTAAAAAACAAACAAAAAACCCAACAACTGTGGAAAGTCATTTAAGCATATTCAGTTTCAATTTCCCCATTACTTCAACTTTGTTATAACCTCATGTTGAACCCAACTAAACTGTTCTTATTATTCAGAACTTTCCATCACTTAACATTAGTTCATTTCTTGACTGAGATGACAAAAGTGTTTCTGCTTAACACAGATGAAATACCTTAATTTGTTAACTGTACTTCTGTGACATAGAGCAAGTAAGAGAGGAGGGAGGGAAGAGGGCTTACTGTTTTCTCCGGGCACAAAGATGATGACAGTTGAATCAGTTCAGATGAACAGGCTGGAAATGTCCACCTTGTACCTCTTTGCCTGGTTTGAAACACCGCTTCGTGACTGAATCCCAGATGAGCATTGCTTCTGATCAATAAACACCCTGTGAAAGATGATCAACTCAGGAAAGTAAAAAATAAAGGTATTTCCAGGGTTTGGCGTCCGAGGGGTCGGCAAGAGTGCTTCTGAAGGATGAGCGGGAGAGTGAGTCATTTCTTTGAGCCTCTGCCTTCCTCAGGAATTAAACGAAAATTAAACATGAGAGATGCAGTCTGCTGCAGCAATGTGATTCCTTCATCATTGTCCCAGCCACTGTCTATTTCTAAGCACATTGAACTTTCCGATTTATTGGCGTCTCATCTTATGTAAATATCCTTTTCCTTCTCTTAGCGCCAAGACATCAGGATGTGCCTTCATTCCGCCCTTCAAACAGTTGCTGCGCATTATGTCTCTCCACCATCACTGGGACAGCTTCTCTTCTCTGCACGTGGCAACCTGGGATATGGTTTTTGCTTAGACTTAAAAAAAAAATCTATCTGTTAGTAAATTAAGCATATCCGTTTTATATAAAGCCACTTAGAAATGCGAACAAAAACCCAAGGGAAATCTATATATTAATTTCAAGAACTGAGGGACATCGTCTCCTGCCACCTTCCCTGCATTGTCCCGATGATCCCCAACTCCTCTTTGGCGTCCATCCACCCACTGGGTCTGGCACCAAGCTTGTTTGTGAGAAGGCAATGCTTTCCCACCTGGGGCCTGCTGCAGAAGTCTGGTTGTCGAGATTCAACAATGCAACACTAAAGTGACGCAGTCTTGATAGCCTGTTGGAAGTGGGGAAAGAGGGGAGGACAGGCAGGTAAGGATTAGGTGGAGTCATTTATTTTTTTCTTATGGAAACCAGAGTAGACCCGTACAGAGATTAGTGGGTTATTGTCTCACTGCAGTCAGAACTGAGATGATTATTAGTGATTTGTAGTGTAGAGCTTGCAACATTTATTTAAGCTATGATCCATTCCCCAAAACGATTATGCTGGCAACTATCATTGTGTGCTGTGAATATACAAGTCACTGAAGTGTAGATACATTTACTCATATTTTAAAATATTTTAGTACAAAAAAATTAACAACTTACAAAAGAAGTAGATAGACTAGAATAATGAGCTCTCGGGTGCCCATCACCTGGACTTAACAATTATTACTATTTTGTCAATTTTGCTTCATCTCTCTCCCTGGTCTCCACACACACTTTCCTCCTCCCTTTCCTGGAGTATTTTAAAGCAAATTCAGAATGTCACTTCACCTTGAAATACTTTGCTATTCATCTCTAACAGACCAGGGAAACTTCTTGAAACACAATGGCCAAAAATAACAATATTTCTTGATATCATCTCATTCCTAGTCCATCTTTAGAGTCCCCTACTCTGAGGCCCTTATGTGTTTTTATGGCTAACATGTTTGAAGCAGATCCCAAACAGGGTCCTGATAATGTCTCTTAAGTTTATCTTAGTCCCTCTCTTTTTGTTCCATTGATAGTTGGATAAACCAGGTTATTTGTCCTTACTATGTCCTAAACTCTGAATTTGATTAGTTGCTTCCCTGTAAAGATATTTAACCTGGCCCCCTATCGCTGTATTTCCTGTATACTGGTATGTGCAGCTGTAGGCTTACTTAGATTCAGGGTCAAGCTTTAGGCAAGAACATTTCATCATTGGCGCTGTGCCATTACTTCCTATTGTATCATGGAGCGTACAGTATCTGGTTGTCCACTTTCCGTGATGCTAAGACTGGTTGGCGAGTTCAGGTGTATATACTCTTGGTCCTTCAGACTACATTCATCAATTCTCAAGCTTCTTTCCTGATACGGATTTCTCAATATCTTTGTATAATCACCAGGGAGTCCTTCAATTGTTAACAAAAATCTTTGATATTCTTTTTAAAGACTTTTTTTTAATGCTCATTTATTTTTGAGAGAGAGCCAGTGGGGAAGGGGCAGAGAGGGGAGACAGAGAATCCCAGGCAGGTTCAGTGCTAACAGCGCAGAGCCCAACGTGGGGCTCGAACTCATGAACTATGAGATCACGATCTGAGCCAAAGTCAAGAGTCGGACACTTAACTGACTGAGGCGCCTAGGTGTTCATTGTATTAGAGAAATGCCACTGGGCAGCGTCGTTTCCACAGACACACACACACCCCTGGAACTTTTCCATCAAATACATATACACTGTAGGAGGCTAAAGCTAAATTATAACATGCTTTGTATGTCTAAATGCACAGGCCATTTGCAGGTTGACCAATGAATAATAGTAGAACAGATTCCTGATCAGTTAGCAACTATAGTAATTAAGTATTTGTCGTCTGGTTAATTTCAGCCACATTTCTCTTCATGGACATGTGACCAGTCTACAAATGATATGTCCAGTAGTTTCAGGAATGCTGATGGCTAAAGAATTTAACTATTCTATTCCATTATTCATTATTTGGAAATTCATCATTGTGACTGTCAAATATTTGATAATTTAAATATGGTACGACTTGTTTTTTATGGCACATCATTGATAAAGAAATAGAATAAATGGAAATATAGAAAAATATGTAGATACATGATTCCAAAATATAAACATTCAGATTAAAAGCTTCTGATAAACTGCATAGTAAATTTGATTGTTTGGTTGCCACAGAATAAATGCAATTAGAAGTATATGCAATTACGTATTTCTAATGTTTTAATATCTTTAGTTCTTATGTTTCCTATCTGCTTGAAAATGGAAGTGTTGATATCACTGGTCTAGTGTTAATAAATATAAAATCCAGTGTTTTTCCAGCGCTGACTAATAGGAACTGTAAACGCTGTTGGTAACAATGAACCATTTCAAGTTTTTGCGAAGCCTTAATTATGAAAAATGTCTTATTTCTGCAGGAAGTCTGAGGCTTTGCTGCCATTATTTCATTTGATCGTGGCTCCTACCCTGTGGGGGAGGGCATTTGAACAGACAGAGCTGTGACAGAAGGTCACAGGTGGTAGGCGAGGCCACAGAAGCAATAAAGGACAAAGACTTCCATCAGGATCACTGCTAAATCCAGTTTGAATTTACTGCATTCTGTTCTAGAAAGAAAGTATTTAACTTCCTGCTGCCCGCAGAGCTTCAATTATTCTGAAGCCTAGGCCTGTCCGGAAGTGCTGAAGAAGCTTCCGGTTTGAACGTGCTCCCGGAAGTTTCAGGGAGCTTCCTTCAACAGCTTTACACAAGCTTCTCTCTGCGCACCTGGCAGAGGACATTTGATTGCCTCGTAATTCTCTTCTGTCTCTCAGGGCATCTCCCAGCTAAAAACCTTTCCGTCCTTTGAATGCTCACTAGGAAGCTGGATTTTTATGTGGTTTTCCCTTACTTTCTTTTGTGAGAACAGAAAAAAGCTGGAGAGAGATAAGGCATTTTTGTAGAATATTCGTAAGAGCTTTGATTTTTCGATCTAAGATTTTTCTCCTCCCTCAAACATGAAAAAGTTTTCCCTGGCAACCATCTATTCAGTTTCTTTCCCTCTCCTTCCTGGGAAATGCCCAGTCTGTGTTGGGAAGAATTTCTTTATTAAGCTCCACTAGTCTTCAGCATGACTTCTCATGTTGACCCAAATTTTTAGAAGAATTGCCAATCTTCTCTTGTTTCCATGTTAAAAAACAAATACACGGAATTAGAAAATCATCTTAATTAAATACGTGTGTAAATAGAGATACATATGACTTTTCTTGGGGTGTTTTTCTAACCTTCTAATAAGACTGTGGCCAGTGAAATTGAGAAATAATGTTTTCTCCCTGCTTAAGACCCCATGTTTCGGTGTTTTCATTGGATATGGAGAAAAGCATATAGTGCTTTCAAGACAATTGCTTAAGTGAATTTAGGGAAAAATCAAGACATTGAAATTACCGAGCCCAAAGGAGAAACAGTCATAGAGCATCTCTTCAAATCTCTATGATTTATAATCTTTGTAAAAAAAAAAAAAAAGTTCTTGCCTGTCATGGTATTCGTTTAAAAAAACAAAGAGAGGGGCGCCTGGGTGGCGCAGTCGGTTGAGTGTCCGACTTCAGCCAGGTCACGATCTCGCGGTCCGTGAGTTTGAGCCCCGCGTCGGGCTCTGGGCTGATGGCTCAGAGCCTGGAGCCTGTTTCCGACTCTGTGTCTCCCTCTCTCTCTGCCCCTCCCCCGTTCATGCTCTCTCTCTGTCCCAAAAATAAATAAACGTTGAAAAAAAAAAAAAGAGAAATATATTGAAATTATAACCAAAAAAGAATCAGAATGAAATTAGTCTGAATACTCTTAAAAGTAATTGTGTTAGGGGTACATGGGTGGCTTAGTCGGTAGGTGTAGACTTTGACTCAGGTCATGGTCTCTGGTTCCTGGGTTTGAACCCCATGTCGGGTTCTGTGCTGACAGCTCAGAGCCTGGAGCCTGCTTTGGATTCTGTGTCTCCCTCTCCCTCTCTTTGCCCTTCCCCTGCTCTCTCTCTGTCCCTCCCCGCTCACGCTCTGTCTCTCTCCCTCAAAAATGAATAAACTTAAAAAAAATTTAAAAAGTAATTGTGTTAATATCAGAGTATTATTCCTTTTTTATTTTAATGTTCATTTATTTATTTTTGAGAGAGAGAGAGGAAGAGAGAGAATCCCAAGCAGGCTCTGTGGTGTCAGTACAGGGCCCAACTCGGAGCTTGAACTTAAGAACCATGAGATCACGTCCCAAGCAGAAACCAAGAGTTGGATGCTTAGCCAGCTGAGCCATCCAGGTACTCCATCAGAGCATGATTCTAAAAAACTCTTAGAATGTTTAAAAATGACACAGACACAAATTGATCCTTAATCTTTGACTACTGGGAGGCTGGGTGCTGAACTGGAGGCTCACTTGAAAACCAGGTCTGAGTTTCTACCTACTTGAACCTCAGACACTCTTTGCTTTACAGAGGCCCCTGTTCCATAGGGCTGAGATCTTTTTTTAAAATCTGACTCTAAACTTGGGCCATTTCTTCTTTCCTCTTCCTCCTCTCAACTTCCATCTTCACAATGACAGACTGCACTGGGTAATTGCTGTCTTTTGTAATTGTTCTATCTCCAAATTGGCTGATTAGGGGAGAGACCCAGCTGTCCATCAAAATGGTGTCAAGTGGCTGAAGCCACCATCCCCTGAGCTGGAGAAAGTTAATTGCACTCTCTGAGGCTGTCCCAGTAGGAGAGGTGCTGAGAAGAGCCCTGGGAGTCCCTGTTAGTGCTTTTTTTTTTTTTTTTTTTTTGAGCATGTCCATTCGTAACCTGGAAAAAATGTAGTAAACAGCATGTTAATTAGATTTACAGATGAAATTAAATCAAGAAGAGTTGGAAACACACCAGTGAATAAAGAAAAATGCTACACAGGGTTTCTGAGCCTAAAAATATGGAAAGGATCAAACAAAATGAGAATTAAGGTAGACAGGTGTAACCCCTGTGCTTCGGAGGGGAAAGAGACAGGCTATAGAAGGAAGTGGCAACAGGGAAAAATCCAGAAAACAGTAATGCCAGAGAGACCAGGGGAGAGTGGACAACAAATTAGACATGTTTGCAATATGCCGTTGAAGCTAATGTGATTTGGGGCTGTATGTGCAGAGACATCACATCATGAGGGAGAGGTGGAGTAATTTAGTGCATTTGGCAGAAACACACCTGGAATATTGTGTTCAGGTCTGTGTATCTGGGGAGCACACAAATATAAAGAAGAGCTAGAGGGAAATCAGCATAAAGCAACAAAAGTGATTAACAGGTGACAGGCTGATGTTTTGAATCCTGGACTGTGCGGTGTGACTTAAAAGAGACACAAGAATGAACATTTAAGTGTAAAGATATCTTCCTGATTTTTCACCTAAGAGTCAGGAATTATTAAAGCATAATTGGTGTAAAAGTATATAACCTAGTTTAACAGCACTGAAATTGACAACAAGGAAAACTTCTTGTGAATAAAAATGATGAGATCGTATTGCGAGGGGAGGAAATGGAGGGCTAGGCAGGAAAAATAGGAGTTTGCATTGTTATCATACTTTTCATTCCAAAGCCATTGGATTTACCCTGGCCATGACCCTTCAACACTGAAGATTTCAGTGGAACCCGAGAGAACTCCCCGGATGCCCATTCCTCTGCAAAGTTCCACCCAGAGGTGCACATTTAAAATTTTCCCCATGTAAATGTTTGTAGCAGATGGCTTACCCTCCCCATCCTTTTTGGGTGCTCCTGATATCTGCAAAGGCAGTGACCCAAAGCAACAACTGGTCTGCCATATTATCTCCCTGTGTGGCTGGAGGCAGTCATTTAATCTAAGGGTTGGCTTCTGATGGCAAAGGAAAGATGAATCTAATTTTAAGAAAAATCTCAAAATGATAGCAGCATTTTGTACTAGCTAATGAGGCTAATTTGTTCTTAAAATACAAGTTGCTGTGTTTCCTAAATTAAAATTCCCTTCTGATGTAAATACAGAAGATATAAATACGGAGAAGAGATGTGTGCTGTATTTTTTATTTTGCAATTTGGAACTCATTCTAAAAGGAACTGTTAGAAAAGTGATTTTATTCTATAAGTTCGGGGACACCTTTACTTCCTGGCTTCAAATACAGGGAGAGACAATATTAGCATGACTTTTACAAGAAAGAGAAGAAGGTGGGATGATGTCTTCCCAGCTAGAGATTGTAAAATGCATTGTCCTAGAGATGATTTCCTAAATCGATGTGATTCTCAACTTCCTCATCTGGAAAATGAACATGGGGGAGTGTATTGCTTTCAGAGTAATTAAGTAGTTCACTGACAAATGCTTTATTAACATTTAGGTATTTAATTAAATCTGCCAGAGAGAAAGTTCTTATTCCTAAATCAAGGGATTTCTCTGCTTCTGTTCACTCTGGTGGGGAAAGCAATTCTCAGGGGGTCTTGCTATAGAAGTTTGTCTTATTCTTTACATTTTGAATGATACAAAGGACAGAGCAGAGTCTTGGGGTAAATGAAAGTGAACAATACAATGAAAGACCTTAAAAAATAAATGGCATTAATTTTCTAAAGACTGTTTGATCAGCTATTTAAAATGATAGTTCTGACGACATTCTAGAAGAAATAGATACTCTCTTAATGGGGCAGTAGCATTTAATGCATAAACTAACAAATTATACAGGACAAGTATCTAAAGTTTTAATATCTAGTTTATCTAAGGGATTTATTCTACCCTTTTGTTCTAGATTTTGCTTCTGAACACTGGACTCTGATTTTTTTCCCCCCATGTAACAGGGGAGTGAGCTTCCCCAGCTTTATGTCATTCTAAGTTCAGATCTAGGAACCAGAAAAAGTTATGTTGTTTAGATGAATGAATTGATGAGTTATGTCTGGGATTTTGTATGCATCTATAACAGATAAACGTGGCCCTTTATGACACCTGTAATTCACTTTAAAGCAATTCACTTTAAAAGCACTTTAAAGAACTGTTCCTCCAAGGAATTTCAACTTCTTTTCACTGACCCATCCATGTCTTCATAACAGGCCACATGACAGCGACCTCAGCTTTAAAAAATCTGAGCACTCAGACTAAAGATTTCTTTGTTTTCCCTTTCCATCTAGGTTTGGCCAAAGTTTCTCAAAAATGTACTCCTCCCTATGCATTTTCTTCTTTACTGTAGCACTGTTGAAAATTTTGGTGTAACAAATGGTTATTAAAGTCAGAAGAAGAATATGCCAGATCAAAGGAAGATCGCTGTGTGGAGCCTGGAGGCTTAGATGCAAGTTGCTAACACGCTAGACATGTTTTCTCCAGCACCTGCGAACTCCTCACAGTGGTCACAAGGCCCTGCCTGATCTGGCTGCTGTCTGCGTCTCCAGTTTTGTGCTGTAACACTGTCCCAGCTTTGGCCGTGCTGGCATGCTTCCTGTGGTTTGAGTAGCCTGTCTCTTCTGCCTCCGGGCCTTTGCACTTGCTGTCTCTTTTGGCGGAAGTCTCTTCCCCTAACTCTGAGTGGCTGTCTGTCTTCTCTTTTGGGTCTCAACCTAAATGTCACTGGGTCAGAAAGGACTTCCCTGCATTCTCAGTGCTGCCACCTTTTCCGTAACTTACTCTCTATCACATCACCTGGTTGTCTCTGCCCACCGCCTTCCTCCTCTTCTGCCTCTTCCTCCTTTTCCTCCCTGGCACTTAACACGAATTGTCCTGCTTGTTTGCCTGTTTATCAATTGTCTCCTCCCCTCAAATGTGTGTTCCACAAGAGAGAGTACTTGCCTGCTTTGTTCTTTGCATTTGAGAACAATACTTGACCCATAAAGGTGAGCCAATATTTGTTAAATGTTGGACGAGATTTTATAGAAATGTCTCATTACACATTTTCCAAACATTTTTTGCTTATATTAATGGAGGAGGAAAGAAGTATCGAACGTAATTGTCTTAGAATACACTGAAGCACTTTTTGTAAGTACAGCTATATCAGGATATAATAAACGTTGCCAACTTCAGCAGACTCATCTGAATATATGCACGGATGCCAGGGTACCACTATCAGAAAAACAACAAATCAAGAAGTTGGATTCTTGTGAAAGCAAAGGAAATTGGAGGACTGACGAAAGGTTACAGGCTGGAAGGTCCTTGAGGTGAAGACCCTTCTTTTCAATAACTCTTTTGGAGCCTCTAAAACAATGGTAGGACACAGAACCCATCCATAGCCCACAGAAGAGGCTGAAGAGAATGGACTGTCGTCATGATAGGTGCCAGGCACGGACACGCCAGTGGGGAGAATGTGAAGTCAGTTCTATTCTCAGTCGAAGGGTATTACCAGTACAAGACACCTAGCACAGCCCCCTTGCCTTTCCCAAATGACAGAGGCTTAAATGAGGAGTAAATCCACGGATACGAAGGAAGCACCCAGGCCCGTGTCAAGGGCAAATCACACAGAAAACAACAACAACAACAACAACAACAACAAAAAGTTAATTTCCCCAAGCCCTTATGCATCTAAGTACTTGTAAAGACTCCTGCCATGGTCTTAGGGGGAGCAAGGAAGTCTCTGCTACGGTCACTGCTACAAGTGCAAAGGGAAAGCCTGCCCCCACAGCAGCAATAGCGGAAAGGGTCTTCTAAGGGGCAGGTGTCGTGTAAGTGCTATGCATACTCATCAAAGCTCCATCACAACCCTGGGAAATACATCCTGTTATCCTTAACCTTTTTATGGGTGAAGGGACCAAGACACAGAAAAGGGAAGCAATTTGCCCAAGGTCAGTCTGCCAGCAAGTGGACCTGGACAGGCTGGCTCCAGAGCCTGCGGAGACTGAGAGCACTTCTTTTTCCTGGGAGATCTGGGTTCTGAGGATATCCCTTGTATAGTCTCCTATCACTGAGGGCAGGAAAACCAGGGTCAGATATTAGGGAGGGATAAGGCCAACAGTGCCTCACCATGCCTGAGCAACACAGTAGAGAGAGTACTTAGTGACCCAGTTGTAGTCAGCTGCCTCCAGAGAGATGGATGGAGAGAGGCCTGCTTCTTTCTGTGAGCACCATAGCATTGTGCAGGGGGCAGAAAGGAAAGCGTTTATGACTTCCTGAACGGGGTCCACCTCGCTCTCTGTTTGCTGCATTCCAAATGATGCTTGTTGGTAACACTTATCCCACAGGCCCCACACGTACCAGGAGAAGCAGCCCGGCAGAGAGGAAGGGGTGGATGGGGACCCCGGGAAAGAGGCAGCCCTGGATTTAAATCCTGGCTCTGCTACTTAATTAGCAGCATGACTGTTGGCAAGTTATTTAAGCCCCTTTATGCCCCAGGTTTTTCATCCACAAAATGAGCTTGGTCATACTCCCTTTCCAGAGCTATTGTAGGAATGATCAATGAAATAAGACCTGTGAAAATGTCTAGCGCATGGAAGGCACTCCATAAATGCTTGCTCAGTCTCCCCAAGCCAGACCAAATCCTTACCTGGAGATGGTTGAAATTATGGTTAAGGTCTTGTATGGTTTCCAAGTAAGTTTCTCAGCGGGGGACATGGAACACACAAAACTGGGTTACCAGTTTGCATTTGTGTGATAGAAATGTAAGACCACCTAGCACCATTTGAATTCCAAGTCACTGAAATCCACACCAGTTTTATTATTGAAGGTGTAGACCCAGGTTTGGTGATACAGGCATGTGATGAAGGGTGATGGAGAGCAATGTTTACCCAGATGGCAACAAGAGAGTTAAGGCAATTAAACTAGATTTTACCCTCCACAGTCCAACACAGTTTCTCCAAGTACAGTGAGTTACAGAGATAGCACATCATGTACCAATAATGAAAATAGCTCTGTGAACAGCACGGAAGTAAGTTGGGGCTACTTCCACCCACACAGAGATGAATTTTATGTGCAGAAGCCCAGTGGAATATAAATGAATCGCTGTATATGAGAAATAAGGAACAAAAGGCTGAGACTCTGGGATATATCTCCAGAAGAAACCTGCATATTATTTCCTCTGTCTTCCCAAAGTAAGATCATGGACACAGGACTTCTTTCTTGCAGGGCCAAAGCTGCTTGTAATAAAATGTCACACACAGTGTGAGTGAAAGCCTGCGTTTGGAGGCACTCTGTCTCAAGAGCCTCTGGTTCTCATCACAAACTCTCTAGATGCTCTTCTATGTGTCCTTATTCAGGGCACGCTTCACTGGCAGCAGGTGTTTGCTCAATTTGATAAATGTCAGCTTCTTAACATTCACTTTGGAGAGGGAAGGGTGACAGACACCATCCTGCCCTTGCTGAACTGATGGCCCTTCCACAGTGTGTGCTGGAGGGCAGAAGCATATACATGTTAGAGCCACATGGCTGGCGCTGGCCCTGCCTCCCTTCCCCTTGTCAATGTAGGGCGACTCAGCATCCGCAGACATGCTCCAGATGTCCTGCCATCATCTGACTGATGTAGACTCTAGGGAGCCCCTAGCCTCCCATGATATACAAGGAGACAGGAAGCCCAAGGCTTCCAAGTGGTGCCCTAGGGGTTTCTGAAGTGCACTAATGCACTAATTGAATATCACTGTTCTGCTGTCTGTCCTGCTGCTTCTGTCCCTGCCCTTTCCTCTTTTCTTAGTTGTTTGCTTTCTGAAGGCTCACTTAATCAAATATCCCACTCAGTCTAGCGACGCCGTGGCGCTGTCCATGGTACCAACGCTATAGTTAGTTACCGCAGATTGCTGTTTACTACCAGAGGGTATGCTCCATTTCTGCCTCTGTGAAATCTCCTCCTTACGAATGTAAAGGGTAATTATGGATAAAGAATAAGGTGATTAAATAATATTAATTGAGAGTTTTGAGATAAAAAGTGATGAGATGCTGTAACTTTCCAAGTGGCTGTCTTTCCAACATTTACTTAAAATTTTAAGGGAAGCATCAGACTGAGGTGTATCCAACTAAAAATCCTTCTTTATTGATCAATAATTATTGATTTATCATCTGCTGTGTCACTGCACTGTTATAGGTCTCGAGAAGGACTTAGAAAGGCTTAGACATGGTTCAAGCTTTCAGGAAGCTTACAGTCAATCTAGTTAGGAAGATATAATAAATAATGTACATATCTGAACAACCCAAGCAATATGCAATCAAGCAGTAAAAATTTTTAAGGGAACAATTACCTAAATGCTTTATTTTAAGCTCTTAGACTTATGCATGGACTTGGTTAGCATAAACTCATTTTTTCCTGATTTTTTGATGCAGTACATGTACATATGATATTTACCATAAAATTTACCATTTTTAAGACAACAGTTACGTGACATAGTGGTAAATTTTGTAGTATATACTCATCTGGATGGAGAAACTCAGAAAGGGGGAAGAATAGAGAAGTCTGATGCTCTCAAAGGATGTATGACTTCAGCTCTTGTTCAAAGAAGACATCTAGGACTGGGACTGTTAGCAGTGTCTGTGGCACACCAACGAGATTTGCCTGAATGTCCACATCTAGGTTGGAATTTATGCAAAGTATTTACTCATTTTTTGTGTGGCTGCTTAAATGTGAAATAATAAGCTATAAAATAATAGTTCTGATAAATGTAGAGTTCTAGAATAAAAAATCTTATTTTAAACAAATTAAAAACTTGAGGGTCATCTTGCAATCTTGTTACAGCTTTTGTTTGAATACATTCAATAAAAAAATTTCCCCAGAGACTAAGTGTCAAAGAATAGCTCATTAAACATTGCTATTAATCAAAAATGGCTTCAATCTTTCTATTTTTCTAGGTAATAAATGGCCTACTTCTGTAGAGGTGTCAGTTGCTATCTCATCTGTTTGCTATTGGCATGGCTATTGGAAACTTCCAATTTTTTTCAAAGCTAAAATTTTCTATAGGGATTGTCTTTCTAACAGCAAAAATGACTGGCTTAAGATGCTATGACACTTCAAAGGATACACAGATATCATACATAGGAAAATGCAAAGCCAAACAAAATAGAACAGAAATAAATGAATTCCATGACATATAAGGAACTTCTGATTGGAATTTATTATAAAGAGTCCTAGGATATGGCACAAAGAAGGAGTCCTAACACCTGGGTTCGTGCCCAGCTTCTGGCACCTTGATCACTTTCGCAAAGAAACACTAACTGGTAAGCTTCAGTGTCCTTCTCTAAGCTAGCCATTAGAGCAACAGCACCTTCCTCTCCATTAAATGTCTGATGAGTTGTCTAAGATGGAGATAATGCCTGTTCTTCCCAATTTTCTTGGTTTTGTTAAGTGTCAAAATGGATCAAGATGTACTAAAAAGATGGAAGATGTTGTTATCAACAAGAAGCCAACAGAGTAAGTGGTACAGGGATCCAACAAGTTCTCTTTTAAGAGTTATTCTTGAAGAACATTTGGATCACAGAGGTGAGGACTGGACTCTTAGTATTAATTCTGAGCATTATTTAAAAACTTCCATCTGTATGACTTTGGACTTATTTTTGTGTCTACTAGAAAGCTTGTTTATATGTATGTTTTCCCCATTATCTTTCTCTGTGCAAGGCCCCTTAGGTGGCATTTGCATTGAGGGTGTGATTTTTGTTTTCAAAGAGGGAAATTTTACAAATTGTGCTTCACTTTTATTTCAGCTTGAGCTGTTTTCTCCTGGGAAAACAGCTTTTTGCTTGGCAAAAATGGATGTGAAGCATTGGCGAAAACGAAAGGCCGTTTTTATTGCAAAGAAAACTGCCTTTTGCTTTTGCCAAAAAAAAGCAAAACATATGAGACAAAACCACAAATATTTCCCTGTTTGCAAACCCTGTGAAAACGTGATTTTTCACCAGTGGTGAGAATATTTTCCCACACTACACTTCCCATTTCTAAAAATTATGGTTTCACTGGTAAAAGTCATAATTTATACCTATAACACCTCATTGCTATAATCAAATATTATGAGTATTGTTATTAAACATGTTGAATATATTTTCTGCTGGATATAATATTGGAGGAGACACAGCTTTTACCAAGATTATATTTTCAACAAAGTAAAATGAAAAGGGTACTGAGCAATTGCGGGCTGTGAACATGGGGCAAGAAAGCTTGCAAAAGGAAGAGGTTTGGGGTTCAATTTGGACTTAATATAGAGAATGTAGCTGAATGAATCAAGACTTTAAAGAACAGCAATGAAAGAGAATAAAAGCTTGGTAATAATATCACGTGGCAGAAACAGTGCTGAAATGGTATTTGAGAGAATTGTGTTCCAGTCCTGAGTGCACTGGCTACACAACCTTTGGTAAATCAGTTCAACCTCCTGGGGTCTCAGATTCCACTTGTGATATGTTAAGGTTCAGTTAAATGACCATTCAGATTCCTTTCTTACCTAAAAGTTTGCAATAATAAGATTGGAAGTGCATTTGTAAAATACAGAAATTGTGACTATCAAGGGATCTCCTCTAAATGACTCTCTTGATTCCAAAGTAGCCCACTAAAGTCAGAGGGTTATGTGGCGTCCTTAATAATTTATGTGAAGGTATTCACATAACAAATTTAATAGGGAATTTCTTTGTTTTCACGGTTGCCCTTAATATCAATGTTTTTCCTCATGCCTACCCTAAGCCATTCCTACTGTAATTAAGCTAATTTATTTTTATCCTCCCCAGTGAAGTAGAAAGCACTCACTAACAATTTTTTATATTATTAAAGTATTAATACAGATGTGACTTGATCAAAACAAAAAAATTGCTCAGGAAAGTGGTGTGTAAATAAATTTTTGATATGCGAAATGCTATTTTGAAAAAGATTTACTATTTATTTTTTTACTTTTATTTTTTTTTATTTATTTTATTTTTTATTTTTTTTTCAACGTTTATTTATTTTTGGGACAGAGAGAGACAGAGCATGAACGGGGGAGGGTCAAAGAGAGAGAGAGGGAGACACAGAATCGGAAACAGGCTCCAGGCTCTGAGCCATCATGAGCCATCAGCCCAGAGCCTGACGCGGGGCTCGAACTCACGGACCGCGAGATCGTGACCTGGCTGAAGTCGGACGCTTAACCGACTGCGCCACCCAGGCGCCCCATTTTTACTTTTATTTTTAAGAGAGAGACAGGGGAGGGGGGGTATGTGCAGGTGGGGGAGGGGCAAAGACAGAGGGAGAGAGAATCCCAAGCAGCCTCTATGCTGTTAGTGCAGAGCCTGATGTGGGGCTCAGTCCCATTAACTATGAGATCATGACTTGAGCTGATACTAAGAGTCAGATGTTCAACCAACTGAGTCACCCAGACACCCCAAAAACAGTTTAGTTTTTAAAACAAATGGATGGTGAATGTTTTATCAAGCAACGAACCACTTTATCAAATGAAGACATTTCCCCAAATGAATTTATTTTATACAAATTTATTTACTTATTTATTTTTATTTATTTTTTATTAACTTGTTTTATTTTTTATTTTTTTTTAATTTACATCCAAATTAGTTAGCATATAGTGCAACAATGATTTCAGGAGTAGATTCCTTAGTGCCCCTTACCCATTTAGCCCATTCCCCTTCCCACAACCCCTCCTGTAACCCTCAGTTTGTTCTCCATATTTATGAGTCTCTTCTGTTTTGTCCCGTTCCCTGTTTTTATATTATTTTGTTTCCCTTCCCATATATTCATCTGTTTTGTCTCTTAAAGTCCTCATATGAGTGAAGTCATATGATTTTTGTCTTTCTCTGACTAATTTCACTTAGCATAATACCCTCCAGTTCCATCCATGTAGTTGCAAATGGCAAGATTTCATTCATTTTGATTGCTGAGTAATACTCCATTGTATATATATACCACATCTTCTTTATCCATTCATCCATCGATGGACATTTGGGCTCTTTCCATACTTTGGCTATTGTTGATAGTGCTGCTATAAACATGGGGGTGCATGTGTCCCTTCGAAACAGCACACCTGTATCCCTTGGATAAATGCCTAGTAGTGCAATTGCTGGGTCGTAGGGTAGTTCTATTTTTAGTTTTTTGAGGAACATCCGTACTGTTTTCCAGAGTGGCTGCACCAGCTTGCATTCCCATATTTTTATTTTTTCAATGTTTATTTTTGAGAGAGAAACAAAGGAACAGAGCGTGAGTAGGGGAGGGGCATAGAGAGAGGGAGACACAGAATCTGAAGCAGGCTCCAGGCTCCGAACTGTCAGCCCAGAGCCTGACACAGGGCTGGAATTCACGAATCGTGAGATCATGACCTGAGCTGAAGTCGGACGCTTAACCGACTGAGCCATCCAAGCGCCCCTTATACAAATTTATTTTCATAGATACTGTACAGAACCCTCAGAAGTTGCTTGCTATTCTTGGCCATCATCCTTCAGATCTGGATCTTTGTTTCTCTCCCTAAGAGCTGCCTTTAATTGAATGACAGCCATGAGTCAGCCACTGGGCTAGGTACATTGACTCTTCAACCATGTATTGGTTTATTGATGCTGAAAGTGCAACAGATATCCTTAGGCACTTGAAGTATGTTTTTTCATTCATCCTTAGAGCAAGCCCTAAGGAGGAGTTATCCTGTGCAGCCAGGGTGGTCCTCTTTATGGCTTGGGTTGCTGAGAAAGTATGGTAGGCGGACCTCAGATTCCCCTTCTTTCTTCTGCTGATCTATTTGTCTCCAAGGCCCTACTGTTCTCAGCAGGGTTTTGATAGCATTTTTGTGGTTAGGATGACGTGAGAGTTGGGGAATGTCCATGTGCCTTCTCTGCAGAGGGACAATGCTTACTGGGAAGAAGCTACATGGTAATCACGTCCAGAGCGCAAAGCTGGTGACACCCAGGCTGCTGTGGCACCCCTGGTTCCAAAGCCGTTTCCTCCACATTGGTAAATGTTCAGAGGTGGGCTGTCCCTTCCTTGATGTACTTGGTGGAAGGGCTCTTGCCACTGTTCCAGGGCTCTTTGAATTCCCCTCATCCTTATTTTGTGGAGGCTCAGAGATGAACTGGTCTGGCTCTGTGGGAGAAGCCACTCAGCCTGGCTCTGCATGGGCCAGCAGTGTGGATGGACAGATGTGATTCATGAGTGTCCCGCATGCTGGAATGGCCTGAAGAGCCTGCACTTCAGTGGGAAACAAACAAACAATAAACAAAGAAGTAAATGAGAAAAATAACTGTTAGTGAGGTGAAACGCCAAGATGATTTTGAGCAGATGATCCTCAGCCCTATCAAACACAAAGCTCTTCAAAAAAGCTTATAACACTCCATTTACTACCTTGACATGAAAGTCGTGGTTAATATATCAGCAAATGTAATTTTAAAAGAGCACAATATGGGATGCCTGCGTGGCTCAGTCAGTTAAGCATCTGACTTCAGCTCAGGTCATGATCTCATGGTTTGTAGGTTCAAACTGCGCGTCGGGCTCTGTGCTGACAGAGCAGAGCCTGGAGCCTGCTTCTGATTCTGTGTCTCCCTCTCTCTCTGCCCCTCCCCCACTCACACTTTCTTTCTCAAAAATAAATAAACATTAAAAAAATTTTTAAGTAAAAGAACACAATATAATACACTTTATTATTTTCATTTTATTTTTTTTAAATGTTTATTTTGAGAGAGAGGGTGGGGAGGGAGAGGCAGAGAGCTAGGGAAAGAGAGAATCCCAAGCAGGCTCCATGCTCAGCGCAGAGCCTGACGCAGGGCTCAATTTCACCACTGTGAAATCATGACCTGAACCAAAATCAAGAGTTGGTGGCTTAACTGACTGAGCCACCCAGGGGCCCCTATAATGCACTTTAATAGAAATATAGTGCATTTATACATACATTTTATGTAAATATATACCTAGAAAATGTTTTAGTTTATGGTAAATATGAAATAGATTTTTATTTATATATAAAATATACTATATTTACTAAATACAAAGAGGAAGTAAGAGGGAAGCAATTGTCAAAAAATAGTATGTATTGCAATACATATATATATATATATATATATATATATATATATATACATATAAACAATTGAACTCAACTATACTTGATATTGTTCTTTCTCTGGTGGTTACTTCCAACTTTATTTAGATTTTTATTTATGTTTGTTTTTCACTATTAATGTTTAAAGTGTGTGCATATTTATGTCTTCCCATTGAATGAAAGAAATTCTTAGCATGCTTTCTGGTTTCTTCTTCCTCAACCCTCTCCTCCTGGCACATTGCTATTGTCTGGAGTTTTAAGTCTGAAATGCTATAGATAGTTTTTGGCAGGGGACAGGGATAGACCATTGCTTTTTTTTTTTTTTTTCCCTTTAACTGACTTTCCTAGTACCTTTTTTTGAATTTATTTAAAATTTATTTTTAAAAGAGTACAATTTGGTGTGTTTTTAGTATAGTCGCAAATTCATGCACCCATCACTACTAACTCCAGAATGTTTTCAACACCCCCAGAAAGAAACCTTGTACCCATTAGCAGCCACTTCTCACCTTCCCCACTTAGCCCCTAGTGATCACTAATCTACTTTCTGTCCCCGGATTTCCTATTCTGAACATTTCATGTAAATAAAATCAGATAATATGTGGCCTTTTGGACTAGTTTCTTTCAGCTAGTATAATGTTTTCAAGGTTCATCCATGGTATATCATATATCAGTACTTTATTTCTTTTTATTTCCTAATATCTTAAAGTGTATACCACAAGAAGTCCTGCAAAGAGGCATAAATCTATGGCACAAATTTTTGTTAGGCTCAGGATGCTTCATAATATCCTCATTTTGTCCTCAACATTTAAATATGATTGACTGAATGGAAATATTTAGGTTCAAAGTTCCTTATCTTCAACATTTGGCAGATATTTCTTTACTACTATCAAGAATCCTGATTCCAGTGTGGTTCCTGTTCCTCTGAAGGCCATCTTCTCTTTCCCTCTGTAACCTTTTAGAATGTTCTCTTAGCTTTGACGTTCCTAAATGTCACTATGATGAAAAAAACACATAATTGTGGCTTTCCCCACCGTCTTTGATCTTATTTAGTACTGGATAAGACCTTGCAATGTAAACATTTTTTCTCTAATTCTGGGAAAGTATTTCATTAAATATTTTTCTCTTTATTTATTTATTTTTGCCCCTTAGAGACCTTACTATGCAGAGAGTGATGGTTTTAATTCTGCTTTCTATGCCTCTTTGCTCTCATTATTTCCTTTCCTGGTGCTTTCTCTGGGAGTTCCTCAACCTGATCTTCCAGATCATCAAGTCTTTCTTCAGCCATATCCATTCTGACATTTAATGTACCCATGGAATCCTTTACTTGGAAAACTATATGTTTCTGTATATAGTATTTCTAATAGCTTTACCTTCATAGTTACTTGTTGATGCTCCTTTATGTTGGGGGCTACTAATTATGCCTGTGTAAAATTATTGTTCTTTCTTTCCTATTAATTTTGCTCCCTCTGGAACAGTTGTTTGTTATTTTCTCTATGAGTTCATCTTTTCTTCCATTGGGACTCTCAGCTGCATTGACGACTGATGTTTGCCTAGACGAGGGGAGAAAATCTTGCTTGTGCTTTCCAGGTTAATGTAGGTTTGGATGGTAGGGCTGCTCCTCAAGGTATACAGACCCTTGTATTGCTGACTTGCTCAATAACTCCCTTTGTTCCCTTCTGTAGACATCATCTGTCCCCCAAGGAACCCCCCAGTACTTCTGTCCCAGGAGAGGTGTTTGCAGGTGGGTGCCATGGAGAAGATGCTCAGGCTCCTGCCTGCCCCTCTGCCATGTTTCTTATTCTGATGGGCACTGATGTTGGCCTCATGTGGCCTTTCCAGCTCCACTTTCCCAAGGTGCTGGGCTAATGTTGCTGCATAAAATGATTTCCACGGGTAAATGCAAAAGAGGGAAAGAAAACTGTAGGAAGGAAGGAATCCAGTGGTTTAGGCCCTCTCCAACTCCAGACCACACTGCTCCCATGTTAGTTGTTGAGCTTAGCTCTGGAGTCCTACAGCTTCAACCTCTTGATCACTTCTGTGGTGTCTCCATCAAGGGTTAGATTTAGGGGAAGGGGCCAGCATGCTGTGCTACTTTGTTATTATTCAGTCTTCACATGTCATTTGTCTTTCCCAATATGAAAGAAACATTAATTTTACTTCAACCAAGGCTATTCCAATGTTTGAGCAGCAGGACATTCAGAATGAAATGTGCAAGCCATTGGATTTTATTTGTACCCAAATAGTGTATATATACAAAAAGAGATCATTTCAAAACTTAATCAAATGTCTGATTAATATTTCATCTCAGGAGCCCAGGCACTGAGCCCAACCCAGTAGTCAGTAAGGATTCAGTTGGTTGGTGCTTGGCTCCGAACTTCCAAATTCAGAAAATGGCATGCTTGTGAGGGTGTCTGTCTGTACAATTGCCAGCTCTAATTTCAAAAGGCAATCTAGTAATACAACTTTTGGAGAGGGTGGTTTTTGGTGGGGAAGAGTGCATTTGATCATTTCTTCACTCAAAAAATATTTACTGAGCACCTATACTGTTCCAGACTCTATGCTAATATCTTCATAAGATATTCTTCTGTGTGAGTGATAACTGGAGTTTTGAAGTATAAATTGATCATGTATTTCCTGGCAATGAACATATAGTCTGAAGAATGAGTCTTATTGTCTACTTGTTCTATTAAAATTCTGGCCTATGCTAAAATTTGGGCAAGTTATCCATGAAACTTTGTTCAACAATTTGATGGCTCAGGAAATACTGTATCAGACAGATGGCTATTTCTTTAGACTGTCTAATTAGACACTGGTATAGAAAAAGTTAGCATCCAGGTCTACAGACACAGCTGAAAGCAGAGAACCAGCAGAGGACTCTTGGCAGATATGTGGGTAGGCGCAGTGGCCCAGAAGAAGCACAATAAATTATCCAGAGAGCTAGTAAGTCTAGGATCTTTCCAAGAGATACTGAACTTGTGTCTCTAGGGTTCATGACCCTGACATCCAAAAAAACCTCATGATCTTGCCTGTCTGTGGGTGTAGTTCAAGGGCAGACTAGATGGCAGCCACTCATGCAAGAAGAAGACAAGGAAGGCCCGAGGAACAGGCAACATCGGAGGGCATAGGGGCCATAATAGAAAGTGAAATTGTATTCAGAAGATAGCTCAGTTATTAAGTCCTGAGAAATGAGATTGTGTGTCAAGATAAGTGCATGAGGTGACAGAATCATTGCCAGGATGGGTTGTGAAAAGGAAGCCAAGAGTTAGGTGTGAAATTAGTGTAGCAAATTGAGACTGTCCAGAAGACTGGACAGTGGTAAAACCTAACCTAACTTAGAGCTTCATGTCTGTTGTCACCCCTTGAAGATTCCACTGGTGGATAGAGAGATTATTTTTCCAAGTCCTAAGAGAAAGGTAGCTATTCACTTATTTATTCATTCATTAATTTGTTCACTTAATCAATAGCTAGATGTGGCATATTTATTACTCAACAAATATTAAGGGTATCCTACATACCAGGCACTGTGTGGATGGTAAGATAGGAGAGGTAGGCAGAGATCAGACCGTCCAGGGCTAAGTGAAGTTCTGTCTTTATCCTAAAAGTAAATGGAAGTCATTGAACAATTCTAAGAGATGTGATGCAAACAGATCACATGTTGAGAGGCTACTCTGCTGCAATGAAGAGGGGAGATTGGAGGGCATGGACATGGCTGCAGGGCAAGTCCAATGGGAGACTGTTGTGATTGATGCTAGACTGACTATGGGGAGGGTTTGAGGGTGAGGGATGTGCCAGGAGTCATTCCTGGATTCCTGGCTTGACCAAATAGATGGACGATGGTGCTATTCACTGAGAACGAAGGCTGAAAAAGGTAAGTTGTGAATTATGGTGCTACGCTCAAGCTATGTCCTCTGGCTACTCCTGTTGCCTCTAATGGGCCACTTGGGTTACCTCCACAGAGCATTGACTCACTGCACTGAAGATAAATGTTTTCTAAACTAGTTGGTGACCAGTATGGGAAGGCCATAAGGTAAAATAACTGGGAGAGTATGCGATAGTACCGGGTCCCACCCCAGCGACCAAGGGGAAGGAAGAACCTGGATGGTTTCATCTTGGAAATTCTTCACTATGGTTATGAAGCCACTGGCATCCACCTTTCTGGCTTTTGTGAGCCCTTCCACCCCCAACATTCATCAGAGTTGGCTAACAAGTACTACCTGTTTTGAATGTCCTTTCCTTTATTTTTTTTTTTTTCTGACTCCTCTGGAGCTTGTAAACAGAAATATGTCAGAAAGGCAGACAAAAGACATTATTCAGCCAGATGATGGTATTTATTGAGCTCCTTGCATACAAAACACTCTACTGGTTTTTCTAAGAGGTAAAGAAGAAATGGCTCCCAAGAAAAAGAAGAAGTAGAAGCAAACCATCAAGGTAGTTTGCAAACTGCACAATCAGCTCTTAAAAAAACTGAAGAGGAGGAGGTTGGTTGTCAGGAGGTTCCATGGACAGAAGCTGGGAGCTCAATAGAGGCTGGTGACTGAGCCCCTTGCTTTACTGTTTTACAAGTGGGCAGTTTGGAAATACTGGGGTGTATTCAGGCTGGTGTGATAGACTTTGGCCACTTCTCTCTTTCTCACTTTGTCACTGGAAAGGACCCCTAAATGTGCTGCTGATGTAAATCACAAAAGTTACAAGGCGATATTCCTGGAAAACATACCCTCTGTGTGTAATTTTAGAGAAAATGGAGTTAATTCCCTCTGTCTCGTGGGTGAGTTGATCACAGAAAGCTACCAAAGTAGGAAATAATGTTTATAGAATGTTACAGTGTAAATTAAGAAAGTAATAACTTTCTCTCATTTCTAGACTCAGAAATAGGAAAGATGTCGATCCACATATGGGGTCTAGTGCCTGCATATTTTCTGAATAATGTCATAAAATGGTATGAGGAAAACTCATGGGAAACCAAGGCCAGGGAATGAAATACCATTTCTTGGCCACCTACTATAACCCTGAGTCAGGCACTGCAGGACCTTCCTCGACATTACCTCTAGGTAATTCCTGAATCTTTCCAGCCATCCTATTACATTGTTATTGTATCCCCATTTTTATTTTTTTATTTAAATTTTTTTTCAACGTTTTTTTTTAATTTATTTTTGGGACAGAGAGAGACAGAGCATGAACGGGGGAGGGGCAGAGAGAGGGAGACACAGAATCTGAAACAGGCTCCAGGCTCTGAGCCATCAGCCCAGAGCCTGACGCGGGGCTCGAACTCACGGACCGCGAGATCATGACCTGGCTAAAGTCAGACGCTCAACCAACTGCGCCACCCAGGCACCCCCCCCTTTTTTAAAAAAAAAAAATTTTTTTTTGTATCCCCATTTTTAGAGAAAAGGAGGCAGAAATTCAGAGACATCGATCCCGCAGCCAGTATAGGACAGAACAAGACCCAAAAGAGTTCTGTTGGACTCCATAGTCTGGGATATTATATTGTCACCTGTTCTTGGTTCCTTTCCTCACCTTTACTCTTTACTTTTAATTTTAACCTCTAGAGAATTACTCATCCCAAACTACACGAGCTACAGAGGGAGCTTCCCACACCTTCCATCTCACCAAGGCATCAGACATTTAGAGCAGTGGCTGTGCAGGTGACCTCAGGACCAACAGCCTTGGCGTCACCTGGAACTTGTTAGTCACGCACATTTTCAGGCTGCATCCCAGAGCTACTGAGTATGAAAGTCTGGGGGTGAGGGCAGCAATCTGTGTTGTTATAAGCCCTTCAGGGATTCCAAGGTAACCAGTGATGCAGAGGGATTCCCTGGGGATCTTTGCTAAGGCATCCCCACAAAGCACCCTGGAGTAATTCAAGGAAGTGAGCAAGAACTCTCCAGGGCTCCATGGGTGGCAGATCATTTCCTGGGGGCCTGCAAAGGGGTCTGTGCTTCTGGAGCTTCTGCATGGATGGAGGAGGCCACGCCTGCAGTCTTTCCCTGGCAACGTAGGAAAGCCTCCTAGAGATGTTCACTTCACAGACCATCTGGCTACAAGACAGGCCAGCCTGGTGGTCCCTTACCCTGGCAGGACGAGGCCCAGGCAAGGCTCTCTCTGGCACATTCTCCTCTGTGTTCCCGTCCTCTTTCTGGCAGGGAGGCTGGCACGTTGGCGGAGAGCAGGTTGCTTTGGAGAGAGCTCCTCTGGGCCACCGCTGGGGGGACGAGGGCCTCATATTTGAAGATATTGTGATCCCACCCCTGGGCAAGATGTGCACCTGCTGAGAAACAGGTAGGGATCCAAAAATGGTAAGCTAGAGAAGAGACTCAGGGCAGACACCAACACGGAGGGGCTGAGAGCAAAGTGGGGCAGAGACCTGGGATGAGTATTCTGTTCCAGAAGCTGCACCACAGAATTATCTGGATAAAATGACAGATGTTACAGGCCTACCAAGTTTTTTTTTTAAAGCTTCTTGGCTGGGAGCCACCTAGGTGGCTCAGTCAGTTAAGCATCTGACCCTTGATTTCGGCTCAGGTCATGATCTTGTGGTTGGTGAGTTCGAGCCCCACGTCTGGCTCTGAGCTGACAGCATAGAGCATGTTTGGGATTCTCTCTCCTTCTCTTTCTGCCCCTTCTCTGCTCTCTCTCTTTCTCTAAATAAATAAATAAATGAATAAAATAAAGTAAAATAAAATAAAATAAAATAAAATAAAATAAAATAAAATAAAAATAAAAGGTCCTTGGCTGGCTGACTCTGAAAGAGCTGATCCATAGACCTTTATCTGGAAACCCTTGCTGACTTTCACAATATGATATGAGCCCACTCTGTGTAACATCCAGAAGTAGGGTGGGCTTCTTGGGATCTGTGTGCACTTTAATCATTGTTACAGCCTGAACTTTGTTTTTATTAGTTAGGATGGTGGCTTGGCTGTTTTCACAGAGATGAAAAACAAGAGGACTAAACCATGTAGAAGATTTACTGCTCTTCTGTATAAAAGTCTGAGCTGGCAGGGCGTCCGGGGTGGTACATTGGCTCTGCTCCACAGTGGTATCCCAGAGCCCCAGATGCCTTCTTTCTTGCTGCCTGCCTCACCTTGGGGTGCTGTTCCCATCCACATGATCAAAACCTGCTCACAAGTGCCATGTCAGTGTTCCAGCCCTCAGGAAGAGAAGAGAAGGAAGCAGGGTGCATTAATCTGCATGGGCTGCTCTAACAAAAAACTAAACTAGAAGCCTGAGACCAGGAGGCCAGCAGGACTGGGTGCCGAGGACAGCCCTCCTCCTGGCCTGGAGATAACCACCTGCTTGCTATATCTTCATGAGGCAGACAGAGCTCTGGTCTCTTCCTCTGCATATAAGGGCCTTAATTCCATCATGGGGTCTCCACCAAAATGATCTCATCTAAACCTAATGACCTCCCAAAGGCTCCATCTCTGAGAACCATCACATGTGGTCACGCCTTCAACATAGGAATTTCAGGGGGGACACAAGCATTCAGTTGGTAACCTGGATAAAATGGTTTCCAATGGAAACCAATTTTAACAATGGAATCCAAAAGTTGCAAATGTCACTTTCACTCACAGCCCATTGGCGAGAATCTGTGCATGTGGCCTTACCTATTGCCAGAGAGGTGGGGAAATAAAATCTTTAACTGGGTAACCATTGCCCACGTAAAATTTTGGGAGTTTGGTTATTAGAAGGCAAAGGGGATAATGGATACTGAGGGTTAATCAGATGTCTTTTTAAATGTCCTGGAGTCACTATACCTCTCTTCCCCAAGCTAACACTTTCTAGCACTATGCTCTGTCTCCTATCTTTCCCTTGTATGTCACTCTCCCATGACCTTAGCCATTATGGAGGTCCCTCAAGGGCTGTGACCAGTTCTGTATCTGCCACATGGGATGTTATATTTTAAGCTGCCTGGGGTTTTGCTTTCTAAGGAGGAAGTAGAGGTGGAAGGGGGATGGGGCTCAATAAATGGCAGGACCAGTGGTCCTGAGCTCACTTCTAGCAGCTGCTTACGCATTGATTTAAGACTCTTCCTTCAATTCTTAAAATGGGGATTCCCAGTTTTGTTTGGCTCTTATTGGGTCAGTGCACATTTGCCTATACTTATATATCATACGCATCTATGTCACTACATAATAAAATCCTGTGTTTGCCCTACAGCACCTTATCCATCAGATATCCCTCACTCATAAAAAATCCTCAAATTTAATGGACAAACCAGTTTTTTTTTTTGACAAACCAGTTTTTAAAATGTATAGGTTGTGGGATATGAAGCAAGCAGTATTTATGTTTGAGTGTTTAGCATCTAATACAAAATGGGCACGTAGTAAGTATTTTTTAAACGAGCAAATGATTAATTGTGGGGATATGGAGGTGAAGTAAACTGTCCTGAAAGAGTTCATCATTCAGTGGGGAAAATGAACACAAGAAGACCTCATAACACCATTCTGGGAATCTTCTGGTCCCTGACTCTACCTTCTTGTCCCAGCACACCATACCAGCTTCCCTGTGTTGGAGGGGGCACTGTCCATCCACCAAATTGGGCCACTCACCTCCTTACACACATTGCCAAATGTCTCCTGAAAGGCAGAATCCACCCTGGTGGAAAAACTATCAGACATGTCCTTTACAAAGTGCACTGCCGACATTGACTGAGATCTTGCGCAAGTACTCACAGAGGATTCATCAGTTTTTCTCAGGGACACTGGCTTTTCCCAAAGCTTTCATCTCATTGAAGAGGTTGGACTTCAGTCTGGGGGGCACAATACACATCTCATTCTTAAACTTTCCACAACAGAATGATAACTCTTTTCTCACCTCTGGTTTTAAGTCATATGGTTCTTGTTCCAACCGAAACACCAAATATTTGCACGGAGGCAGTGGGTAGAAATTCATTCCACTCACATGTGGAATTAAAGAAACAAAGAGAAAAAGAGAGATAAAACAAACTGGTGGTTGCCAGAGGGGAGGTGGGTGGGGGGGTGGGGGAAATAGGTGAAGAGGATTAAGAGTGCACTTGTGATGAGCCCAGAAAATGTGTACAATAGTTGGGTCACTGTACTGCACACCTGAAACTACTATCACACTGTATGCTAACTTGAATAAAAAAAAAATTAATGATTACCAGGGATTGCCAGGCTTTACTACAGACATCTGGTATTTGAGAGGCAGGTTAATCAACATGCTTATGTTCTCGGACACACGGTCATGCACAAACTTTACTATGCATCAGAATCTCTTGGCGGGGGGGGGGGGGTTAAATACATGTTTTCCAAAGATTTTGATTCAGTGGTCTTTTTTTTTTTTTTTTTTAATTTTTTTTCAACGTTTATTTATTTTTGGGACAGATAGAGACAGAGCATGAACGGGGGAGGGGCAGAGAGAGAGGGAGACACAGAATCGGAAACAGGCTCCAGGCTCTGAGCCATCAGCCCAGAGCCTGACGCGGGGCTTGAACTCAGGGACCGCGAGATCGTGACCTGGCTGAAGTCGGACGCTTAACCGACTGTGCCACCCAGGCGCCCCGATTCAGTGGTCTTGAAGTAAAACTCAGAAGCTACCTTTTCTGAAAAGCCCTTCCAGATAATCCCTGTGTTCCACTTTGAGAAATGGAATTTATTTCTCCAAGTGCTATTTCTGTGTGAAATTAGGCAGTAAGAAAGAAAAGCTCTTGCATCTTATTATCTCAGCCCCCTTAAGGGATGCCTTCAGTAACTCACACCTTCGTGCTCTATGTTCAAACTTTATAATCCAAGTTGATCTAAAAATTTATCTTTAGGGCTTGTTCGTATTCAAAACTCTATCCATGGTGTCCATAAAGACACACATGATGAATTTCTTCTAGGGCTTAATTTAAAAAGCATTTTTTCAGGGTGCCTGGGTGGCTCAGTTGGTTAAGCCTCCCACTTCGACTCAGGTCATGATCTTGTGGTCCTTGAGTTCGAGCCCCACGTCAGACTCTGTGCTGACAGCTCGGAGCCTGGAGCTGCTTCAGATTCTGTGCCTCCCTCTCTCTTGGCCCCTTCCCTGCTCATGCTGTGCCTCTCTCTCCCTCCCAAGAATAAACATTAAATTTTTTTTTAATTTAAAAAGTATTTTTTCTACAAAAGGTGTGTGTGTATGTGTTTATATTTTTATATTTTGGTGGGGATGGGGCAAGGAAATACAACTAAAAGTTTGTAATATAACGTGTGTCCCTTTTTGCTTGAGTGTCTATCAGCCTTTTCTTGGTATTATCTAGGGTCCAGCTGAGACTTACTCCCAGATGCTCTGCTGTGCCCAAATCTAGAAACATGGAATCCCACCTTGGCAGAATATTGGAAACTACTCCTCTAACACTGAAGGAATCTGATATTGTCATAACTGAGATCCCTTAATCAGAACCCTATCACACTTGACCTTATTGTCTCCTGCTTGGGTTTCAGCCTTCATTCCAAGTCTTACTAGGACCAAACCTGCTCCCAACCCCAGTCTGGCTTCCCTTTCACCTGCTTCTTGTGAGCTCTTCACCCTACCCTTTGGGAGCTGGTTCCTGTTTTTTGTTATCATTCCAGGTGTATTACTGTCTCCAGAGTAAGATTCACTGACTACCATGAAGCTTCAATCCTGATATTCGCCAACACCAAAAATCACTATGGCTTAGTAGAAGTCCCAACAAAGCTGGGAGGGAGGGCAGCACCATCTCCCTCATGAACCAAAATTTATGGAAAATTTTCAGTCATTGCAATTAATTTATAAGGTAGCAGTTTCCCCTGTGTATTCGGGTTCTCCAGAGAAACAGAACCAATAGGATGCATATTTACCTATCATCTATCTATCTATCTATCCCTATCATCTATCTATTGATTTATTATAAAGAATTGGCTTATTTGATTATGGATGCTGAGAAGTCCAGAGATCTGTGGTTACTGAGCTGGAGACCCAGAAGAGTTGATGGTCTAATCTCCAATCCAAGTCCAAGTCCAAAGGCAAAGACCCATGACCCAGCTTGAAAAAGTCAGGTTGAGAGAGAACAGTTTTCCCTCACTCACTCCCTTTGTTCTATTCATGTTTTCAACAGATTGAGTGAGGCCCACCCACACTGGGGAGAGCAATTTGCTTTACTCCATCTACCGATTTAAATGTTAATCTCATCCAAAAATAGATAAATAAGTAAATGTTAACCTCATCCAGAAACACCCTCATACACATACACAAAATAATATTTCACCAAATTTCTGGGCACTCTGTGGCCCAGTCAAGCTGACACATAAAATTAACCATCATATCCAAATACTTTCAGATGATCTGCTTTTCTAATTGCCTTATTTACCAGTTTATTAAATTTTGTAAGGCACTTAAATTTTTTTCATTCATTCAGTGAACAAATATTTATTGAGCAATTATTTCATGCAAGGCAATGAAGATATAATAGTGAACAACATAACTACAGTCCTGCCCTTGAGGAGCTTTTAAATTAAAAGGGAAAGCAACTTGAGGCTCCTCAAGTGTGACAAGGTAAGGGAAGAGAGACAAATGTTCAGAGGGATCACTAATCTTGTCTGAATATGGGGAAGAAAGGACCGAAGTCAAGATTTTAGATATCTAGGGAAGATAATGGTGAGATATTTAGGGAAATGTTGAGAACACAAGATGGTCTAAAAACCAAGACATGACCAACATGGTAGGAGTTGAGATGAGTCCTGAGATACAGGCAGAAGCCAGATGGTGGGAACCCTTGTAATCATTTTGGATATCACCTTAAAGACAATTAGAAGCTATGGAAGGGTTTTAAGAAGAAGAGTGACATGATTAGATCACTCTGGATTCTGTGTCTACAGGTCCTAAATAAAAAATGAAAAGATACTGGTCATGTACCAAAGTACAGTTTAAGTGTAATTTTATTGAACAATAACCTTTACCTTTCTCCTAATCTCCTATCTTATTAGAACAGCAAATTGGTGCTCCATTGTAGTCATTTTTCATTAACCTTCATAATATGGGGTGATTTGATTAGCCTAATGCAACGTGGAGGGAGGGTTTGTAAAGGGCAAACCATAAAGACTACCTCTGACAGAAATGCAGATTCACCGGAGTGCCTGGGTGGCTCAGTTGGTTAAGTGTCTGACTTCGGCTCAGGTCATGATCTCATGGTTTGTGAGTTTGAGCCCACATAGGGCTCTGTGCTGACAGCTCAGAGCCTGGAGCCTGCTTCAGATTCTGTGTCTTCTTCTCTCTCTGCCCCTCCCCTGCTCACTCTCTGTCTCCCTTTCTCTCAAAAAATGAATAAACATTAAAAAAATTAAAAAAAAAGCAGATTCACCAAGATGCCAGTGTGCTACCTAAGATGTGTGTTACCATCTCTTTCTTCAAATACACTACTAATTTACCTCTTCTTGTCTAGCACTATTTCCTGAATCACCGCTAGGACTTCACAGCTCCAATATAAGTATTAGTCAGGACTCTTTAAATTGCAAGTGAAGGAAGTGTCAACTCAAATGGCTGGTGCAAAGATAGGAGTTCAGATTTCACACAGGGGAGCTTGATGTCAGGTATGATGGGATTCAGGGATCAGTTGATCTCCTAAGAGCTCCTGCTTCCTTTGCTGTGGGTCAGTTTGGTTCCAGGGAAGCACTTTGGTGGCAAATGGTTGTCAGTAACTACACTCTTACCAAGTATTACTTTCTCAAGACAGCCAGTAGGAAGAATTTTCCTTCCCCAACAGTCCCAACAGGAGTCTTGGAATTGAGTTTCATTCGTTCTAGTTGACCTGGGTCACACGCCCACCTGGAACCAAGATGGGGCCAGTCCCACGAAACACAGGGGAACTGAGCATGGGGTGAGGGGTCAACACAGGGCAGGAATGGCTAAAAATGTCCCCATGAGCACCAAAGGGGGACCGAGGTGGCAGCCTTTCAAAGGTCAAGCCTGAGAAGATGTCACGGTGGGTCCACTCAGTGCTGTGTTTGCCCACATACTGAGCTCTGGCTCACCTGAACCCCTAGGAAACATTCAGTGTTAACAGCTTCCTGGCTCCAGACCTTTGGTTTTAATAGTGGTCTTCCATTTGCTCCTTTGCTGTGACTCTGAGGTTCCCTCCTGTTTTCTCTTCCAACTGTGGTTCCAGCAGCCACCCCACCATTTACTTGACATCCTTTAAGTTTTTCATACACTTCTCCCAACCTGTGTACCTACAGTTTCAAACGTAGCCACCCTACACTTGTGGTGACAGTATGCAATGTGTGAGATCTGGACGCAGCTCTGCTGGGATCCAAATGCCATCAAGTGGATTCATTAAACGTTGCCACACATCTCCATGCAGAGAAAACGAAAACAAAGTGGAGACTTGGAGATTCCAGGAGAACCTTACCCACCCCACCCCCTTCTCTTTGGGTTCAGTGTAGGCACATCCTGCTTTTGGAGGGTCATAATGGGAAGTGTTGTCCCAGTGGCCATGACCTTCCATTATTTTTAAATGACTGGAGCCAAACAAAAGACAAATGAAAACTTTCTCTGCTTGACATTGAAAAAATTACTGGCATGTCATATGGTAATTCATTAAAGAATTCTCATTCATCAAAACAATTCATTTTTGTTTGAAGGGCTGAATAAGCAGTTTCTTGCTGATTTCACTGTCAGCCTCTCTGGCCACATGTGGCTCTAGTTCATTTGCAGTAATGTTATTCCTAATATTAAGAGATTTGGGGGCATATGTGGAATATTTGAAATCAAATTGGGCTAGTTTACTTAGATACCTCCATGTAAGTTTGTTTCTCCCTTTTATATTCTTCTACAGTTCTAATACACAGGATAGAATGTAATCATTTTTTTTTCTTTAGATGGAGAGATTCACACCAAGTAGATTCTTTCTTTCTCAGAAATTGAAGCATACCTGACTGATTTGAATCCAGTGCTGAACTGAGCATAGGAAACTGGTCTCAGGGTAATTTTTAAAAATTTTTATTTAAACCCCAAAATTAAAAATAGATCTACCCTGTGACCCAGCAATAGCACTGCTGGGATTTACCCAAGGGATACAAGAGTGCTGATGCATATGCACTTGTACCCCAATGTTTATAGCAGCACTTTCAACAATAGCCAAATTATGGAAAGAGCCTAAGTGTCCATCAACTGATGAATGGATAAAGAAACTGTGGTTTATATACACAATGGAAAACTACATGGCAATGAGAAAGAATGAAATATGGCTTTTTGTACGTGGATGGAACTGGAGAGTGTTATGCTAAGTGAAATAAGTCATACAGAGAAAGACAGATACCATATGTTTTCACTCTTATGTGGATCCTGAGAAACTTAACAGAAGACCATGGGGAGGGGAAGAAAAAAAAAAGTTAGAGAGGGAGGGAGACAAATCATAAGAGACTTAAAAACTGAGAACAAACTGAGGGTTGATGGGGGGTGGGAGGGAAGGGAGGGTGGGTGATGGGTATTGAGGAGGGCACCTGTTGGGATGAGCACTGGGTGTTGTATGGAAACCAACTTGATAAATTTCATATTAAATACATACATACATACATACATACAAGTTAGTTAACGTATCGTGTAATAATGGTTTCAGGAGTAGGATTTAGTGATTCATCATTTACATATAACACCCAGTGCTCATCCCAACAAGTGCCCTCCTCAGTAGCCATCCCCCATCTAGACAATCCCCCTGCCCAATACCCCTCCAACAACCCTCAGTTTGTTCTCTTATTTAAGAGTCTCTTATGGTTTGCCTCCCTCTCTGTTTTTATCTTATTTTTCCTTCCCTTCCCCTATGTTCATCTGTTGTGTTTCTTTTTTTTATTAAAAAAAATTTTAATGTTTATTTTTGAGAGAAAAAGAGACAGAGCACAAATGGGGGAGGGGCAGAGAGAGGGGGAGACACAGAATCCGAAGCAGGCTCCAGGCTCTGAGCTGTCAGCACAGATCTCCACGCAGGGCTTGAACACACAAACTGCAAGATAATGACTTGAACTGAAGTCAGCCGCTTAACCTACTGAGCCACCCAGAACCCCCACATTTGTTGTGTTTCTTAAATTCCACATATGAGTGAAATCATATGATATTTGTGTTTTTCTGATTGACTTATTTTGCTTAGCATAATACATTCTAGTTTCATCCACGTTATCGCAAATGGCAAGGTTTCATTCTTTTAAATTTTTTTTTAATGTTTATTATTTATTTTTGAGAGAGAGAAACAGAGTGAGAGCAGGGGAGAGGCAGAGAGAGGGAGACACAGAATTCAAAGTAGCTCCAGGCTCCGAGCTGTCAGCACAGAACCCGATGCGGGGCTCGAACTCATATACCGTGAGATCATGACCTGAGTTGAAGTTGGAAGCTTAACCAACTGAGCCACCCAGGCACCCCCAAGATTTCATTCCTTTTGATCACCAAGTAATATTTCATTGTGTATATATACCACATCTTCTTTATCCATTCATCAGTTGATGGATGTTTGGGCTCTTTCCATAATTTGGCTGCTGTCAATAGTGCCGGTATAAACATTTGGGGTGCATGTGCCCCTTTGAGTCAGCATTTTAGTATCCTTCGGATAAATCCTAGTAGTGCAATTGCTGGGTCATAGGGTAGCTCTATGTTTAACTTTTTGAGGAAACTCCATACTGTTTATAATATCCCAAACTAGGGGGAATTGTTTTAAGGTTTCTCTGAGTCCTGAGCCCTAGTGAAATTTTGTAAATGAGTGCTTTATGAAATCCTTCATGACAAAGCACATCTAGTTCATTCTCTATGTTAGCCACATTTAAGCACCACAGGAAGGTAGCTGCTGGATTCGCCCCAATTTCTTCTCAGAAATTGTTAGTCAGGAGTATTTTCCAATATGGAATTCATATTATTCGTCCAAAGGATTTTATCTTTGAAAAGACTTCTGTTTCCCTTTCTTTAGCTTTTGAGCTGATCCAGCTGTGAACACAGTTCCCCTCGCCACTCTCCTTTGCCTTCCCCTTACTCCTCCTCATGGCATCTTCCCCTCCTGCAAAGAACAGGGTTGGAAGCTTAAAATGCTAACCAAGGTCACACACACAGGTATTTTAAAATACCCATTTAAATTCACCCATTTGAAAGAAGTGAATAGGTTGGGGACAATAGAAGGGTGTATGGGGACTCTGGGAAACCAGACTCTCTGGCTAAAGGAAAAGGCTGCCACCATTCAGCCCCAGCTGAGTCCCCAGGAGAGAATTCAGTACCAGATTTGCCAGATCTCACACCCTTCATGAGAAGCCAGAAGTGGGTTTTATGTGAAATGTTCCAATTTTAGAAATAGCCAGTTATTTAGAAGATTTATAATAACTCCTCCCCAAAGCCTGGAAATGTCCCATAGACCACTAGAAATTCTTTTTTTCGTGCTTGAACCAAACTTGCTTCCATCATAATCTGATTATGCCAAACTGACCTCGCCCCTTCCCCACCCTCTTCATCCTTGGCACCGAGTTTTGCAGTAACTTGGCAAAATCCTGTGAGGGAGAGACCTTCTCCCTAAAGGTCGTTTCAGGAGTTGCAACCAGAGTTCTTCCTGAGAGTGAGTTCTTCTTGGCTTTGCCCTTGCCACCAGACTGAACAGTGATTTCGGATGTGGTTGGGGAGGGAAGAGAAGGCTGTGCCCCTTGATGCTGGAGAATTTTATTCACCACCTGTGCACTTCTTTTTTATCACTTGTATCCCTTCCCTTATCCACTGTTAGTCTAGCACCTCCCCTGCCAGTCCACACCAGGCAAGGCTGCATATGGGCTCCTCCTTATACACACACATCCACACATGGACTCACATAGATATGTGTGTGCCCACACACATATCCACACATCTAGTCCACACACGGACTTACGCAAATGTGCACACATGCATACACATCCACACACGGACTCACACAGATACGCGCATGCACACACACACACATCTACACACAGACTCACACAGATATGCACACACATCCACACATGGACTCACACAGATACATGCATATGCACACACACAGACTTACACAGATATGTGCTTATGCACGCACATCCACACACAGACACACAGATACATGCATGTGCACACACACACCCACACATGGACCCACACAGATATGCACACAGGCACACATATCCACACACGGACTCACACAGATATGTGTACATGCACACATATCCACACACAGACTCACACAGATACATGTGTGTGCACACACACATCCACACACAGACTCACACAGGTACACATGTATGCACATACACATTCACACACAGATACACACACATGCACACACATGCACAACTACACAGCCATACATACCCACATACACACACCACTGTCATTTTGTGACTTGTTTTCCCCTTCTTACCTTGAGGTTCATTTACTTGATTTTATCTGTTCAAACACTGTGGATCTGAGATTTGCTGTGCAACAAAGGACTGAAGAAGTGGTAGGTACCCAATTATATCAACACCCTTCTCAGTCCACAAATTTGGATAATTGGGAATTAACTTTACTGCAATAATTACACCTCAGATTTATATAGTACTTAAATTTTTAAGAACATTTTCACAGTTATTTCATTTTTATCTTTACAAACCAACCCTGTGACTCAGTACTGAGACATGTCATTGCCTTTTCCTAGATCAGGAAACTCCTGGCAGAAAGGCCAGAGACTTGCCTGATGCTGCTGGGGTCAGACCCATGAGGCTCTCCAAAGAAATTCTCACGGCAAATATTAAAATAGAATATTAGCTGACATGTACTTTCAGTGAACTGTATCTTTTTCCCTGTGATTCCACTCTTTTTAGCAAAAGTAATTTATTACCAATGGGATCCATACATACTGTTGACTGTAGTGACCCAATTTTTGGTCTGGTTAATCTGATCGCTGTAATTATGAGCCACCCAGCCAGGTAAGAGGAGGTCAAAGATCAGTATTCATTTCCTGAGTAGGATGATTTGTTGATTTTTTTCTAATTAGAACAGGCCAGGCAATACAAAAGGAAAGGTAAATGTGAAGTTTTTCAGGCAAAGTGCCTGTTTGTACATACCTTGCTAAAATTTTCAAAAGCACTACACAGCTAACTCATTGTTAGCTTGTGCTCTAGCAAGATCTTTTGGAAAGACATATCAATTAGGATTTTTTGGTTACAAACAAAAGAAAACAAAATGGAAAACCCAACTGAATACAGCTTTAAAAAACATGCTGTCTCCAGGGCACCTGGGTGGCTCAGTTGGTTAAGTGTCCAACTTCGGCTCAGGTCATGATCTCACGGTCCGTGAGTTCAAGCCTCCCGTCAGGTTCTGTGCTGACAGCTTGGAGCCTGGAGCCTATTTCAGATTCTGTGTCTCCCTGTCTCTCTGTTTCTCCCCTGCTTATGCTCTGTATCTCTTTCTCCCAAACATAAACATTGAAAGAAAAAAGCATGCTATCTCCTCCAACGGCCAAAGTTGAAAGGATCTGAGCAAAAAAATAAAGTAGTATTGGATCATAACACAAAGTATAAAATAAATATCCATGAGTCCATACTTATATGAATCAATTATTAAATAAATAAATAAATGAATAAATAAATAAGGGTACCAAGACAGACCTCTTGTGTGGAGGAATTCTAAATAATCAATGTAACTGCTCTACCTTCAAGGAGGGTGAGTGTAACTCTCCACTCCTTAAGTGTAGGCTGCTCATTGTGGACAGGGGGAGAAAGTAAATCTAGAGTGGAAGAACTTTTTTTTTTTTAGGAATTATATTTTGTTTTGAGAACTATTTCTCTTTTTTAATAAAATATAATTTACTGTCAAACTGGTTTCCATACAACACCCAGTGCTCATCCCAACAGGTGCCTTCTCAATGCCCATCACCCACTTTCCCCTTAGATACTGAGAACAAACTGAGGGTTGATGGGGGGTGGGACAGAGGGGAAAGTGGGTGATAGAATGGAGGAACTTGACAAACACTAAGTTAGGCAAATGGTCAAGGTTAGTATCAACTGGCCATGCTTTTTTATAAGCAAAAGCAAAGCCAATGACCTTCCTAGCTGGACTGTGTGAAATCTATTTCCCCAGCTTGAATATACCATTCTGCTCCCTATTAAACTCCATCCTCTTTGTGTGTCTATTTCTCTGAGTCATTTTGAAGGTTAATCCTTAAAGATTCTATGTTAAGTGACAGGCACTTACTTTTCTCTTCTCTTTTTAGTAGCTGCTGGCTGGCTTTACCATTCTTTATCACTACTCATCTCTCAAACTGACCAGGGGAAACTGCTTGGCTCTGTTCCCTGCATTGGGCTAGATTGGAGGCGCTTAACTTGCAGTGTTTCCTGATAAGCTCTGAGAGGGCAAAAATATTTCCCCCCTGCTTTTCATCAGAAAAACGTAGATGATGTGTGCATATTGCTCCTTCCACCAGAATCCCTGAACATCTCTCCAATGCCTCAATCCCATTATCTTACTACGTCCTGCCCATTTCAACTTCTCCAAATGGTGTAAGTGTTCTTAAGTTAAGATGTTAGATTTTCTGCTTTTAGTGACATGGTTTTTAATAGGTTCTGCAATAATTATTTGTAAATAATTACTACCAGCAAATGGGGTCCCACAGTCTTTCTTCAGATGTGAGGTGGGAGAAAATCCTTAAAACAAGCAATGTTTTTACATATCCAAGTGAAGACAAGTATTGACAGAAATTAGGTTCCATCTCTCCTAAAACCAAGAAAAGGCAAGAAATAAGAATGAGAATAGGAGTTGGAGACTGAGATCCAAAAGTGTACTTTGTTCAAGAGACACAAAGACATTGAAAATCATATATTTTCTGGAAAAGAGTGTAAGCTGAATGTGGTGAATAAACGTGGACCCAAGGAAACCACTAGGGTAAAATTGCTGTTTCCCCCAACCTCCACCACCTCTTACTTCTCCTCTTTATTTGTCAACGTAGACAGTAGCAAAGAATAAAACCAATAACAAACAGTTGTCTAGTGATCATTTCTGAACATTTTCTGCCCCTCTCTCTTACTGAAATCCCCAAGAGGCAACAATGTGGGCATGAGTCTTATGCTAGTTGAGGGCTTGAATAGAACAAAAAGGCAGAGGAACAGCAAATTTGCTCTCTTTGCTTGAACTGAGACATCCATCTCCTCCTGCCCCTGGACGTTGGTGCTCCTGCTTCTTGGGATTTGGGGTTCCAATTCATACTATTGGCTCCTCTGATTCTCAGACCTTGAGACTCAGACTGAATTACATTGCCAGAGTTCTTGGTTCTCCAGTTTGCAGATGGCAGATTGTGGGATTTGTGAGCCTCCACCATTGTGTGAACCAATTCCTACAGTAAATCTCATATATACATCTGTGTACATATATCCTGTTGATTTTATTTCTCTGGAGGACTCTGACTAATACAGATTTTGGTACCAAGAGTGGTTTTAAAGGAACAGAATTTTAAGGAAGAGCTTTCTGAATTAGTCTGTTGTTTCTGAAATTGGATCTCTATTCTAATTAAAAATGTCAAATAAATCTGTTTATAAAAATATGCAAAATATCTGATTGGCCACTTATAAGAAACAAGGGGCTAAGTAACTCTGTATATGATCCTTTAGAACATTTTTGGAAAACTGTGGAATGATATCTGTTGGTTTTTCTTAATATTTCTGGACAGAATAGTGAAAGAAAAGGATGAACCCAGCTCAAGTACCACAAAGATGACCTAAGAACTTCTGTGTCCTAAAGGAGAGTTTTGTGTCCTAAAGGAGAATTTTATCTCCTATAGCAGCAAGGCTCAAGTTACTAAAAATAAAATGTAGGATCTCATCCCATAACCACTGAAATTACCATGCAAGATGAATTCTCAGCCTTGCAGTGTATTTACTGTTAAAGGCAGGGCATTGGTTGGGAAAGAATGAGGTCCTATAAGTTGGTGTGGCAATGTGTGGAAGGACCTTGATGAAGCTGGAAACATTGAGCTTCTAAATCCTGATGAGTCTCCTTGCCAGTGAAAGAGGTCTCCCCAACCGCAGAGGAAGTGGCCTTCCCATAATGAGTCCCTTGATCAGAAGCAATGCTTTGTGTGTGATCAGAAGAAGGAAAAAATATGAAGATATTTGTGTGTCATGTGAATACTCACCAAAGGATGATCTCAGCAGAAGAGGATTTTAATAATCAAGTAGATGATTTGACCCATTCTGTTGATACTGGTCAACCTCTTTCCCTAGCTACCCTATCATTGCTCAATAAGATCATGAACAAAGTGGCCACCATGGTAGCAGGGATGGAGGCTGTGCATGGGCTCAGCACAATAGACTACCACTTACCAAGGCTGGCCTATGACCACTGCTGAGTGCCCAATCTATTAGCGGCAGAGGCCAATACTGAGTCTTCAATATGACATCAATCCCTGGGTTGACCAGCAGGTTGAGTACGTTAACTGCTTCTATCATGAAAGGGCCAGTGTTTTCTTCTTACTGGAATAGATTCTTATTTTAGATACACATTTGCTTACCCTGCACACAATATGTGTGCCCAAACTACCATTTGTGTACTCACAGAATGCCTTACCCTCTATCATAGTATTCCACACTGCATTACTTCTGATCAAGGAACTGATTTCACTGCAAAAGAACTGTGGCAATGGGCCCATGCTTATGGAATTCACTGATCTTCCCACCATCTTGAAGCAGCTGGCTTGACAGAATGTTTTAATAGCCTTTTAAAGATTCAGTTTCAGTACCAGATACATGGTAATATCTTGCTAGTCTGGGGCAAGGTTTTCTAGAAAGCTGTATATGCCCTGAATCAGAATTCAATATATGGTGCTTTTCTCCAATATCCATGATTCACAGGTCCAGGAATCAAAGGGTGGCAATAGGAATAGCATCATTCACTATTATTTCTAGTGACCACTAGCAAAATTTTTGCTTCCTGTTCCCATGACTTTATGCTCTGCTGTGCTAGAGGTCTCAGTTCCAGAGGAAGAAACGCTTCCACCAAGAAACATAACAATGATTCCACTGAAGTAGATGGCAAAACTGCTACACAGCCACTATGGGCTCCTCAGACCTTTGAATTAACAGGCAAAGAAGGAAGTTATGGTGCTGGCCTGACTACCAAGGGAACATTCAACTACTACTCCAAAATGGAGGTAAGGAAGAGTATGCAGGAAATACAGGAGATCGTCTAGGGCATGTCTTAGTCTTACATGTCCTATGATTAAGGTTAATAAAAAACTACAACACAATCTAGACAGGATTAATAAGGTTCAGACCCTTCAGAAAAGTTTGGGCCACCCGAAAGAAATAAAGAACCATGAGCAGCTGAGGTATTTGCTGAAGAAAAAGGGAATATAGAATGGATAGTAGAAGAAGGTGGTTATAAATACCAGCTATGACAATGTGACCAGTGATAGAAAGGAGGACTGTAATTGTGAGGAGTATTTACTTTTTATTTTGTTATGCATATATTTGTGTGTGTGTGTGAATATATATATATATATATATATATATACACATATGTATATATATACATGTACATATATAAAGTAGATATCTTTGTTTTCTTTCCTCTTTTAATCCCATATCATGTAACGTAATTTTATATCAATATTTAAATATTGTTAATGTTAAATAATAACATTTAAGTTATGGGATATCAGAAGAAGAGTAAACATCACTCAATGACTACTTTCTTCTGGGGAAGGGATTAACAATTTTCAGTTGTACATAGGATAGTGGTATCATGTTAGGTGACATTATGACTTTCACACTGTCTTTATTTGAAGATTAAGTATGGCTTAAGGAAATATGTATAGGTGCCAAGTTGACAAAGTGTGGACTTGTGATGGTTAATTTTATATGGCAGCTTGACTGGGCTAAGAGATGCCCAGGTAGCTGGTGAAACACTATTTCTGGGTGTGTCTGTGAGAGTGTTTCCAGAAGAGATTAACATTCAAATCAATAGACTGAATAAAGAAAATTTTCCTTACCAGTGTGTGTAGGTATCATTCAATCCTTTGAGGGCTGGAACAGAATAAAAAGACAGAAGAAGGGCATATCTGCTCACTTTGCTTGAGATGTAACATCGATCTTACCCTGCCATTGGACATTTGTGCTTCTTGTTCTTGGGTTTTCAGACTCAGATCAGAACTTTCATCACTGAACCTTCTGTTCTTGGGCCTTTGGACTCAGACTTACACCATTGGCTCCCCTGGTTCTCAGCTCTTCAGACTCAGACTGAGTTACACTGCCAACTTTCCTTGTTTTCCAGTTTGTTCCTCAGCCTCCATAATTGCATAAACCAATTCCTATAATAAATATATTATTGTCTATCTATCTACTGATTCTACTTCTTAGGAGAACCCTACCTAATACAGCATATATGAGCCTGGACCCTAAAGTGTTAGATAGAGAGGAATAGAATCACAGTTGGATAAGGGGGAGTTTGTTGATATGGGAATGTTCTCCCATGCTGCAGAATTATATACCCTGTCAAGGACCCTGAGAGAATATATTTTGGGATATACCATCAGGTTGGCTCTCAAAATCATGGGAAGAGTGATGAGCCATACTAAGCAAAGTAAAACCATGAGAATGTCCATGGAAAATGATGGAGGAGGGGATAAAAAGGAACTAGAAACTGGGCATGCTAGAGTGGATACACTATGAAAAGCCCCAAAACCCAGTGTTACCTGAAGTGCCTTGGGGGACATTCTATAGAGTAGGAGATAAATCTTATGATAATCCAAATCCACATCAATGGATATATAAAAGTCTACTCTGAACCATGCCAGGACATCCTCTGAAAGCAACACAGAAGAGGGGAAGGCGGTGGCAGAGTAGAAAGACAAGGCTCCCCTTGTCCCATAGATACAACTAGTTAACTATCAAATCACCCTAAATACCCCAGAAATTGACCTGAAGACAAAACTCCACAACTAAACTTAGGGAAAAGGCCACATCAAAGAAGGTAGGAAGTGTGGAGATGTGGTTTGGAAGAGAAATGGATTGTGGCCACTGCAGTGGGGAGGGAGCCATAGTCACAGAGAAGGGCCAGAGACAGACTAACACACAGGGGAATGCACAGGAAAAATGAATCCCCATAGCAATTGGCTTGGGAAGTGAGAGGGTCTGAATTTCATGAGTTCTCACAACCAGTGGGAGGATTAATGCCTGAAGTTTTAAAGGTCAGTGTGCTTGGCTCAGGGAGAGCTCAGAAGACATTGGGGCTGCTCTTGGAGAGAAGACAAACAGCTGGTAGACATACAGTGTGGTAACAGCGATCTGAGGGCCCCTCACCTGGGGGATACACAATGGGGAGGTTAGTTGCTCTTCTTAGAGCATGTCCCAGAGAAGTAGCATGCATGGCGAGACCCCACCAGGAACAAGGAACTGGCAGGCAACATTTCTCTCCCTCATTCCTCAGCATAAGCACAGAGCCAACTGTGGGAACAAGTGCAGTGCCCATACTCACTACCTGCCTTGCTTACACTAAGCTCTACCCACCCATGTTCCAGTGGAACTGCCCCTCCAAGTCACACTTGCCTCAGTCCCAGTGCAGTGCTGCCCACCCCCACCCCACCCCCCCAGAAGACTGGCCCAAACCCCTGCATAGACTGTTTCCAGACTTGGGAGTTTTATGAGGCCTAGATTCCAGTGGTGGTGGCAAGAAGTCCCATTTCACAAGTAGACCAGAGCACATTTACTTAAAATGCACTACATTCAGCCTGGGAACAAAACATTGCCCACAATAGGCAAAGAGAGTTTCTGCAGATGACTAGCCTGAAGGATAAAGTGGCTAAGGCACAATAGCACACGTATAGCACACATTGGAGACACTCCCAGAAGTGCTAGGCCCCAGGAACCAAGGACACTACACTGCAGGGCACTACAGGACCTCTTCTTCATAAAGCCATTACCCTCAAGAACAAGAGTTGTAGATGACTTTCCTAACACAGAGAAACAGGCACAGAGACTTAGACAAAATGAGAAGACAGAGGAATTTGTTCCAAATGAAAGAAAATGCCATGGCCAGAGACCTAAGCAAAACAGATATAAGTAACCCTTATGTAACACTCTCCATAACCTGATGGAGAATTTAAAACAATAATAATAAATACACTCACTGGACCTGACACAACAGTGGAAGACATCAGTGAGACCATTAACACAGAGATTAGGAATAACATAGCAGAGATAAAAGGACTCAAAAAACAAAATAAGAAACACACTTGATAGAATGAACAGCAGGCTGGGAGAAGAGAGGAACAAATTAATGACCTAGAGGACAGAGTAATGGAAAGTAATCAAGCTGAAAGAAAAAGAGAGAGAATAAAGAATCATGCAAAATATAAATAGACTTAGGAAACTCAGTGACTCTGCCAAATGTAATAAATAACATTTGTATTATAGGAGTACTAGAAGAGGAAGAGAGAGAAAAAGGGGCAGAGAATTTATTTAAAGAAATAATAGCTGAAAATTTCCCTAATCTGGAGTAGGAAACAGATATCTAAATCCAGGAGGCAGAGAGAACCCCCAACAACGTCAACAAAAGCAGATCCACACTAAGAGATATTGTAATTAAAATGGCATCCTGTAGAGTAAAGAAAAATATTAAAAACAGCAAGACAGAAGAATAGTTATGTAGAGAGGAAACCCCATGAAGTTATCAGTGAATTTTTCAGCAGAAATGTTCCAAACCAGAAAGGAGTGGCATGATATATTCAAAGTACTGAATGTGAAAAATTCAAGAAAACTCTATTCAGCAAGGCCATCATTCAGAATATAAGGGGACATAAAGAGTTTCCCAAACAAAAACTGAACTAGCCCTGAAAAAAATATTAAAGGGGACTCTTTAAGTGGAAAGGAAAGACCAAATGTGACAGTATGATGGTAGGAAATGTGAAATGAATGTTTCTGTAAAAAAAATCAGTCAAGAAACTCACAAAATAGAAGAATGTAAAATATGATACCATATACCTAAAACATAGAGAGGACAGGAGAGGAAAGGAGTAAGGAATGGGTTAAAATTTAAACAATCATCAACTTAATATAGACTGCTGTATGCAGAAGATGTTATACATAAACTTAATGGTAACAACAAATCAAAACTACGAATAAATAAAGAATAAAGAGAAAGAAATCCAAATATATCACTAAAGAAAACCAGCAAATGATGAAAGAAAGACAAGAAAGGATCAGAGAAATCTTCAGAAACAACAACAAAATAAGTATTAAAATGGCAATAAATATGTACCTATCAATAATTACTTTGAATGTAAATTGGCTAAATGCTCCAACCAAAAAACAGAGAATGACAGAATAGATTAAAAAAAAAACAAGACCAGGGGCGCCTGGGTGGCTCAGTCAGTTAAGCGGCCGACTTCGGCTCAGGTCATGATCTCGCGGTCCGTGAGTTCGAGCCCCGCGTCAGGCTCTGTGCTGACAGCTCAGAGCCTGGAGCCTGTTTCAGATTCTGTGTCTCCCTGTCTCTGACCCTCCCCCGTTCATGCTTTGTCTCTCTCTGTCTCAAAAATAAATAAACGTTAAAAAAAAAACAAAACAAGACCCATCTGGGGCACCTGGGTGGCTCAGTTGGTTAAGTGTCCAACTTTGGCACAGGTCATTATCTCACAGTTCATGGGTTTGAGCCCCACGTTGGGCTCTGTGCTGACAGCTCAGCTCCTGGAGTCGGCTTCAGATTCTGTGTCTCCCTTTCTCTCTGCCCCTCCCCTGCTCATGCCCTCTCTCTCTCAAAATTAAACATTAAAAAAAAAAAAAAAAGACCGATCTATATGCTGCCTACAAGATACCCTTTTTAGACCTAAAAATACCTGAAGGTTGCAAGGCAGGTAATGGAGACACATTTATTATGCAAATGGATGTCAAAAGAAAGCCAGAATAGCAATACTTACATCAGACAAAATAGACTATAAAACAAAGACAGTAACAACAGACAAAAGACATTATATGATAATAAAGGAAGCAATCCAACAAAAAAGATACAATTGTAAATACTTATGCACCCAACATAAAGCACTCAAATACATAAAACAGTAACAAACATAAAGGAACTAACTGATAATAATACAGTAATAATAGGGGAACTTAATGCCCCACTTACATCAATGGAGAGGTCATCTAAATAGAAAATCAACAAGGAAACAATGACTTTGAATAACACATGGGACCACATGGACTTACCAGGTATATTCAGAACATTCCATACTAAAACAGGAGAATAGACATTTTTTTCAAGTGCGCATGGAACATTCTCCAGAATAGATCACATGTTAGATCAGAAAACAAGCCTCAACAAATTCAAGAAGATCCAAGTCATACCATGCATCTTTTCTGACCACAGTGCTATGAAACTAGAAATCGACCATAAAAAAAAATCTGGAAAGAGCACAAATACATGGAGGTTACACACATGTTATTAAACAATGAGTGAGTCAACCAGAAAATCAAAGAAGAAAGAAAAATTACATGGACAAAAATGAAAATGAAAACACAACAATCCCAAGCCTTTGGGATGCAGCAAAAGTGGTTCTGAAAGAGAAGTTTATAGAAATACAAGCCTACCTCAAGCAGCAAGAAAAATCTCAAATAATGATCCTAAATGTACCCCTACAGGAGCTAGAAAAAGAGTAAGCAAAATCCAAATCCAGCAGAAGGAAGGAAAAAATAAAGATTAGAGAAGAAATAAATGCTACAGGAGCCCCCCCCCCCCCAAATAATCCCCAAAACCAAAGCAATAGAAGATATCGATGAAACCAGGAGCTGGTTCTTTGAAAAGATCAACAAAATTGATAGATCTCTAGCCAGACTCATCAAATAAACTCATCAAATAATAGATAAATCAGACATGAAAGTAGAGAAATAATAAGTGAAACCACAGAAATACATAGGAGTGTAAGAGAATATTATGAAAAATTATATGTCAACAAATTGTATAACCTAGAAGAAATGGATAAATTCCTAGGCACATATAAACTACCAAAATTGAGGCAGAAATGAATGTAAAATTTCAGTCTGTTCAATACTGATTACTAGCAATGAAACTGAATCAGTGATCAAAATCTCCTAGTGAACAAAAGTCCAGGGCCAGATGGCCTCACAGGCGAATTCTACAAAACATTGAAAGAAGAGTTAATACCTATTCTTCTCAAACTATTCCAAAAAATAAAAAAGGAAGAGAAACTTCTAAATTCATTCTGTAAGGCCAGCACTACCTTGATACCAAAACCAGATAAAGACACATGTGCGCGCGTGCACTCACACACACACACACACACACACACACACACACACACAGAACTATATGCCAATATCTCTGATAAACATAGATATAAAAATCCTCAACAAAATATTAGCAAACTGAATCCAACAATACAATAAAAAAATCTTTTACCATGATCAAGTGGGATTTATTTCTGGGTTGCAAGTGTAGTTCAATATTCACAAATCAATCAACATGATACATCACATCAATAAGAGAAGGGATGATCCTTTCAATAGATGTAGAAAAGCATTTAACAAAGTACAACATCCATTCATGATAAAAATCTTCAACAAAGTAGGTTTAGAGAGAACATACCTCAACATAATAAAGTCCATATATGAAAAATTCACAACTAATGTCATCCTCAATGGGGAAAAACTGAGAGCCTTTCTCCTTAAGTTAGGAACAAGACAAGGATATCCATTCTCACCACTTTTATTCAACATAGTACCGGAAGTCCTAGCCACAACAATCAGACAACAAAAAGAAATAAAAAGCATCTAAATCAGTAAGGAAGAAGTAAAACCTTCACTATTTGCAGATGACATGGTACTCTATACAGAAAACTCGAAGGAAGAAAAAAAAAGAAAACTTGAAAGACTCCACCCAAAAACTGCTAGAACTGATAAACAAATTCAGTAAAGTTGTAGGATACAAAACCAATGTACAGAGATCTGTTGCGTTTCTATACACCAAAAATGAAATAGCAGAAAGAGAAATTAAGAAAACAATCCCATTTACAACTGCACCAAAAATAATAGTTAGGAATAAATCTAACCAAAGAGGTGAAAGATCTGTACTATAGAAAACTATATAGAAACACTGTTGAAAGAAATTTAAGACAACACAAAGAAATAAAAAGACATCCCATGCTCACGGGTTAAAAGAATAAATATTGTTAAAATGTCTATTACTACCCACAGTAATATACACATTTAATGCAATCCCTATCAAAGTACCAACAGCATTTTCCACAGAACTAAAACAAATAATCCTAAAATTTGTATGGAGGCACGAAAGATTCCTAATAGCCAGAGCAATCTTGAAAAAGAAAATCAAAGCTGGTGCTGTCACAATTCTGGACTTCAAGTTATATCACAAGGCTGTAGTGATCAAAACATTATGGTACTAGAACAAAAGTAGACACATAGATCAAGGTAGCAGACTAAGAAATCCAGAAATAAACTCAAACTTTCATGGTCAGTTAATCTTTAACAAAGCAGGAAAGAATATCCAATGGGAAAAAGACATTCTCTTCAACAGTGGTGTTGGGAAAACTGATCAGCTACATGCAAAAGAATGAAACTAGACCATTTTATTACACCATACACGAAAATAAACTCAAGATGGAATAAAGATCTAAATGTGAGACCTGAAATCATAAAAATCCTAGAAGAGAGCACCAGCAGTAATTTCTCTAACACTAGCCACAACAACTTTTTTTCTAGATATGTCTCCTGAGGCAAGGGAAGCAAAAGTGAAAATAAACTATTGGGACTAGATCAAAATAAAAAGCTTGTGTATAGCATCAACAAAACTAAGAGGCAAAGGGAGAAGATGTTTGCAAATTATATATTCCATAAAGGGTTAGTATCCAAAATATATAAAGAACTTATAAAACTCAACACTCAGAAAATAAATAATCCAATTTAAAAATGGGTGCAAGGTATAAACACACATTTCTCTAAAGAAGACATCCACATGGCTAACAGATATATGAAAAGATGCTCATTATCACTTATCAGGTAAATGCAAATCAGAACTAAATGACATATCACCCCATACCTCTAAGAATGGCTAAAGTAAAAAACACAAGAAACAACTGGTGTTGGTGAGGATGCAGAGAAAAAGGAATACTTGTGCACTTTTGGTAGGAATGCAAAATGGTGCAGCCACTGTGGAAGCAGTATGAAGGTTCCTCAAAAAGTAGAGCCATCCTACTATCATCCAGTAATTGCACTACTGGGTATTTACCCAAAGAATACAAGAACACTAATTCAAAGACATACCTGCACCCCTATGTTTATTGAAGCATTATTTATAGTAGCCAAGATATGGAAGCACCCCAAGTATCCACTCATTGATGGATAGATAAAGAAGATGTGGTGTACATAAACAATAAAATATCATTCAACCATAAAAAAAGAATGAAATCTTACCATTTGCAATGACATGGATGGGACTAGACAATATAAGGCTAAGTAGAATAAGTCAGAGCAAGGCAAATACCATATGATTTTACTCATATATGGAATTTAAGGAACAAAACAAAGAGGCAATGGGGGAAAAAAGACAGAAAGAAAAACAAAAAACCAGACTCATAACTACAGAGAACAAACCGACGGTAACTAGTGGGGAGTTGAGTGGGGGGAATGGGTGAACTAGGTAATGGGGATTAAGGAGTGCCCCTGTCATGATGAGCAATGGGTGATTAAAATAAAAAACTTTAAAAGGATTATGTTATTTACCCACCCCCAAAAGCAACATGGAATACAACGATGGATGGGTCTTTGGGAGACACTCAGTATTGACTGTTCTCTGCAGACCGAGTGTGATGGTAGGAAATGTCACAGAACTTGGCTCCCTAATAGCAAGGATGACAGTGTCCCCAAATAATACAGGCCAGTTGGTGGATTTAACCACCAGAATCAAGGTCAGTACAATTATTTTTTTTTAAGTTTATTTATTTATTTATTTTTGAGAGACAGAGAAAGACAGAGAGAAAGAGCGAGCACAAGGTGGGGGAGTGGCAGAGAGAGAGAGAGCGAGACATGGAATGCAAAGCAGGCTCCAAGCTCCTGGGTGTCAGTGCAGAGCCTGACACGGGGCTCAAACCCATGAACCATGAGATCATGACCTGAGACAAAGTCAGACACAACCAACTGAGCCACCCAGGTGCCCCAAGGTGAGTACAATTATTAAAGTGAGCATCAAGGACAGATACGGGAAAAGATTATCTGCAGAAATTGACATTCTAGGAGCAAGGTAAATGGGCAGCCAATGAGGGTATTGTTTGATCTATACATCAAAATAATCAAGGATGGGTGATTAGGAGGCAAAGACAGCCATCCCAATAAAACATCATGATGCCTTGTCCAGTTTCTATACTGGGAATCCACTGACTAAAGAAGATAGGTCCTGAGGAGAAATGACCTAGCATTACCACAGCAATTATATATAATGATGATTTGCTCGGTCTTTCCCCAAAGAGACCTATAGCCATTTACTCAGAAAATCATACAGAAGGGAAAGGGGAGTACCCTGGCATTTCCAGTATTATTAGCCATGGAGTCTGAGTGTACATTGATAACTGAGGATCTGAAGCATCATGATGCTCCTTCTATTAGAATAGGGCATATGGGGGCCAAGTAATAAATGGAGGCCTCGACCTGGGCTGATTCACAGTGGGTCCGCTGGGTCAGTGAACTCATCAAATGGTCATTTCCTCAGTCTCTGAATGTGTAATCGGAATGGGTATACTTTGTCATGGACGGAACCTCACGTTCTTTTCAGTTTGTGAGCTTCTGGAACAATAACTACTGCAATAGAGAAGTCTGAAGAGGGAGCTCTGAAACACTAAATGAAACACTAAATGAAAACAGTATTGTACCCGGCCAAAATACTAAATGAAAACAGTATTGTACCCTAGGAAGAACAGAAAAGATTAGCGCCACCCATAAAGACCTAAAGTAGCTGGAGAGTAGTGGCTGTAACCAGACCCCATTTGATCCATCAGTGTGAGCTCTGTGAGAACCCAACAGATTCTGGAGGATATAAACTACTGCAAACTCAACCAAGTGACCAATTTCTACTGTTATTCCAGATTTGTTATCGTTGTTGGTAGAGAAACACAACCTGGGGAACATGACATGTGGCTTGATCTAGTCTTGATTCTTTTTCATTCCCATCAGAAGAGGGTTCTAGAAACAGTTACATTCACATGGAGTGAAGAACAGTGTACACTCAACCGTCTTGCCCTACACCTGTTAACTCTTATGCTCTTGGGGCGCCTGATTGGATCAGTTGGTTAAGCCTCCGACTTCGGCTCAGGTCATGATCTCATGGTCCGTGAATTCGAGCCCCGCATTGGGCTCTGTGTTGACAGCTCAGAGCCTGGAGCCTGTTTCAGATTCTGTGTCTCCCTCTCTCTCTGCCCCTCCCCTGTTCCTGCTCTGTCTCTCTCTGTCTCAAAAATAAATAAACGTTAAAAAAATTTTTAAAAAAACTCTTATGCTCTCGCAATAATTTAATTCAAAGGTAATGTGGATTGTCTGGGCATTTAAAGAACATCACGTTGGTCCACTAATTTGATGGCAGCAAGTTAAAAGGTCCACATGAGCAAGACATGGCAAGTAACTGAAGACCTTGATGGCACATGTGCTCTGGAGGATTCAAGAGCTCGTCTTATCTATGGACATTTAGTAAAGGACAAGTTATTGCACTGCACGCCTCTCTTCACTAAGAAGGAAGTGCATCACCTGGTAAACCTCTTTGGGTTCTGGAAGCCGCATTTACCACTTGGAATTCTACCCTGACACATTTATCAAGTAATACGTAGGACTGTCAACTTTGAGTGGGGGCCATGTCTGGAAAGAGCTCTGTGTCAGGTCTAGGTTGTGATACAAGCAGCCTTGCTTCTTGGACCATATGACTAGCAGACCCTCTGTTATCAGAGGTATCTGTGGCGGGAAAAGATGCCATGTGGAGTTTATGGCAAGCCCGATAGGAGAGTCACAATGTAGACCCCTAGGGTTCTGGAACAAGGCCATGCCATCTGCAGCAGACAATGATATACCATTGAAAAAAAAGAGCTCCTGGCATGCTGATGGGCCTGGTTGAGATGGAGTGCCTGACCGTGGGACATTGAGTGACCATGTGGCCAGAACTGCCCATGATAATCTGGGTTCTGTCCAACCCACCAAGTCATAAGGTCAGGCAGGCCTAGGAGCGATCCATCATAAGATACAAATGGTTTGTCTAGCATGGACAGGGAAAGTGGGCACAAGGAAGCTCCATGAGCAGGTGGCCATCCACTCCTGTCCCACCAGCTCCTCCTCAGCTTTCATCTGTTATGATCACTTATATCCTCACAAGATCCCTTATTGATCAACTAAGGAAGAAAAGGTTCAAGCTTAGCTTATGGAAGAATTAGATTAGCTTGTGGGGGTAATTATACATTATACAATTATACATTATAATACAGTGACTGTATTATAGCCCCTCCCAGGAGTGGCCTTGAAAGAGGTAAGGGGAAGTCCTCCTCCACTGAGGATCTTTGGACTATGCATCTGATCACCTACTTTTGAGGAAAAAGAAGTGGCATGTGCAGAAACTCATGAGCAAACACGAGGGAACCAGGAAGCGGCAAACTGGAAATATCAGAGTCAAGGACTCTGGGGAAGAGGCACATGGCTATAACTATGGGAGTAGGCACAACCCGTGAAGACCTTTGGGTCACTTTTTAAATGCCCTCCAAAGAACACCTACCACGGGGGAGGCATCTGCCCACCCAAATACAAAATGCCTCACCAGTGGATGCGAAGGAGCCCTTACAATTGGCCACCCAAGGGCTGGAACCACTAGTGCATCAACGTCAGGGTTTGAGGCTGTGTCTGGGTTCACCAAAGCTGGAGGAAGGAGTCGCCACCCTGGAGGAAGTAATGGATCATCAGGAGGGCGGGGAGGGCTGCAGTCATACAGTGGGGCTGGGGAGAATTTGCTGGCCTCCAGGGGATCTGTGCTGATGTCTGTTGGCGCTCCCAGGGCAGATTCTGATGATGGACATGCGCAGCAGTTAAAGCCTGAGAAGCGCAGGGTGGCCGGGAGCTGAGGGATGAGACTCAGGGTCACCCCACCAACTAAGCAGTGTGTGAATGTGGAATGGGCGGAGGGGGCGGGAGGAGGTGAGAAGCAGTTGCGGTCGAGACCACCTGCAGCCACCGGGCAGTCGTTCATCCCACTACCCTTCCTCTTGAGGTTTCTCCAGGAAAAGAGACGGAGGAGAATCCTGGCCGCGTTCCTGGCGGTGCGAAGTTACACAACGTAAACGGACCCGAGTGTGCAGGGCGGACTGCAGGTGCTGTGGTGGAGGCCCGGCTGGGATCCCCCATCGGGCCCAGGTGCTCTTTCCCCAGCCCCCAGGAGCGCCCGCTGCAGACGAGCGGCCCAAGGCCGAGGCCCCGCCCCGGGGTCCCCTATATCTGATGCCCACCTGATGTGGGGGTGCAAAGGCCTGGAGCCTTTGCCCCACTTCCCTCCAGCTCTGCAGGTTCTCGTGGTTGGCTGAGGCCTTGTGACACCACGCGGGTGCCCAGTCCTGGTGCCCTTGTCTCCCTCACGGGCGGGCCTAGGGCACCCCCATCCCTCTACTGTTGTCCCCACCCACCCCCTTAAACTTCCTGCGAGCACCGCCCTGCCTCCCCGTCTGCCTCCCGGGAACCTTCACCCAGGACATCCTGAGACTGGACCCTCGACAGAGAAGAACCAGGAGGAGCCGCACACGCTTCTGGTTCAATCCAAACATCGACTGCATGCTTCTCGGGTGTTTCAGCCTAAACTGGAGCGTTTAGCTGAATGATGGCAAATGATATTTGCAGTCATTTTACAAAGTTCTTCCAGCGCGGGCCCGACACATCTCCATCCGGCCGCACACCAACCCCGTGCGCACGGGAGTCATTAATAGAGCACGTGGCTCAGCGCATTCGTGCTGAGCACAGGCAGAAGGCAAACCAGAAAAACAGAAACAAAAACCAAACACTTTCCAGCCAATCACGTAAACATCCGTGGCGAACTCCTCTCTTCGCATAAAAGTTACGAATATTGATCTTTAAACACCCATCACAAAGAAGTGACTGGAGCCCTCCCTGAAATCTAAAGAAAAAGCTCAAATTTCATTTCATTCAAACATATCTCCAATTCAAATTTCCGTGGCTTTGTCAGAAATTAAATGTGGGGGAGAACAGAGAAGAAGGATATTATTGGGTTTACATGGTGGGCTCCATGCTAACAGGTGCTTAAAATTCACTGCTACATAAACTAGACTCCCATTCAAAACTCCACTTTTGTTGGGTGATGCATATTCCAAACTTTTACTTTTTTTTTTTGCTGACAGAACCTTGTTTCCCCCCCCTTCTTTTTTTTTTTTTTTCTTCCAGCAGGAAGGCACAATCATTCTACAATACTGCCAAATATAACAAACATCTACAGATGGGTTGGTCTGCAGCTGGAGGCTTTAACTTTGTAGTATTTATTTGAAATACCCAAGCCAGCAAAGCAGGGCTAAGGCACTGTGGGCACGATTCACAATGTTTTGGCTCTGGAGCAAATAGCAGTTGAACTTAGTTTTTCCAGCTAAAATGGAATTTATGCAGATGCGCTTTGCACTAAATTCATTAAACAATTACATCCTGGTGCAGTTTTCACATTTTTGTAAAGGATCTGCATAAGCACTAATTAGATCTAAAACAATGTTACTGAGCAAATTACAGTCCTGATTGTTTGCCTCGTCTCTGCGTTCCGCATCTGCTTCGCAATGATGATGATAATTTAGGTGCAAGCCATACAAATGCCGGTTTTTGTTACATTTACCAGAAATATTTATTTAAAACATACTATAGATTAATTGATCATGTAACCGGCTTTAAAGAGCCTCCAAATGTTTTCTCGTGGACAGTGAGCGGTGAAAATCGAATGTGGATGTACAGTGACTGAAACTTCTCACGAGTGCGAACTGGCATTTCCTCCTGGAGGTTTGCTATTGAAAGGCCACTTTGCTTGTCATCTGGCTGCAAGTGCAAGCTGGGTTAGCTGAATTTCAGCGGTGCCTTTCAAAGCGCGGCATTGGACCTAGAGGCATAAAGACTGCCCTGAACAGCTCCCAGCCGCTGCTACCCACACCACCCCTCCTTTAGGCACTGGTTTAAAAGGATAACTTAGTATGGGAAAAGTATTCAGTTCTCAAGTATTCCAGACCTCCGAGTATGTTTTCTTTCTTCCGTGTTTATCTGCTTTCTATTTCACGTATCACGAAATGTAAGAAGGCATATTAACATTTAAACATCAGCTCAGTTCTGCAGAAGGGAGGACATTCAGGGAGGGTTTCTATGGCAACTTTGAATGTACCAACTTAATTCAAGGCTTGCCGCAGCTCGGTCACCTCCATTATTGCTCTAGTCCCAGACATTCTTTAACTCGCCTGACCAGCCATGCGGTTGGGAATCCTGAGTGTCACCCAGGATAACAGCTACGACAGCTACCTAGCATTTTCTTTATTCCTGGGAAGGGGGCCAGCTTGTTGAATCAGTCTGGCTGCTGGTCTCCCTAAGAACTACTCCTGTTATTTGACTTTACAAATGGTTACTTTTATTGTTGGTCAGAGCCAGCTATAAAAGAGCAAACTGGGTGTCAGCACCAACCAAGATTAAGAGGCAAAATGACGCTCCAGATTTTAATCAGTGCAAAGTGCAAGTTGGGAAATATCTCGTCTCCAAGCAGGAAGACTAGTTACTAATGCGAAACACAGCAAGTATGAATGGTGCTTTCAAAATTTCACATCCAGTTTCCTTCACTTTGCTGGATTGCCTCCCTAACCTTTATATGGGACTTTGTTTCATTCCGCAGTTCCTGCTAAGCAAGAAGGATCATAACTAGAAGGATGATAATTCCTTCTACAGACTTAATTGGTAAGCCTGAAATTGCTGTGCTGGTTGAATATGAAATTATATCCTCCTTGAAGGAAAACATAATTTAGCACTGGAGCTTTGGGTCATTTAAAGGTAAAATATCATTATGCCTATGTACAAAGGCAAAGTAAAACTTGTATCAAAAATGTTATTTTGGTGCTGGCTTCAGCAGCACATATACTAAAATTGGAATGGTACAGAGATTAGCATGGCCCTTGGGCAAGGAGGACACTATAATTCATGAAGAGTTCCATAAAAAAAAAAAAGGTTATTTTGGGGGCACCTGGGTGGCTCAGTCGGTTGAGCATCCGACTTTGGCTCAGGTCATGATCTCGTAGTTCGTGAGTTTGAGCTCCAAGGCCAGCTCTACGCTGACAGCTCAGGGCCTGGAGCCTGCTTCAAATTCCGTGTCTCCCTCTCTCTCTCTCTGTCCCTCCCCCTCATGTACTCTCTCTTTCTCTCAAAAATAAATAAATAAACATTTAAAAAAATTTTAAATGTTATTCTTGATTAGAAAAAGAGAATAATAGGTATTTCCTAACTTGAACTCCAAATTCTTCTCTCTCGCTCTCAAAAATAAATAAACATTAAAATCTTTTTCAAATGCTATTTTTGATTAGAAAAAGAATAATCAACATTTCCTAACTTGAACTCCAAATTCTTATTGTTTCACCTTAGGGAGATATTTGATTCTATATTTTACTTCTATTGTGTGTGTTATTGTAAGGGGGAAATGATGAGGATTTAATTTTTACCGAATTAGAAATAATGTGACAGTTTTTTCCTCAAACTTCCAAAAGTTACCTTTGGACCCATAGCAAGTGGAAAAAACACTAGCCAAAACACTGAAATTTTAGAAAGTTATGAACAATTGGGACAAGGTTATTATGACAACTTTATTATTACAGTTTTTATTTCTCCTATAGCTGATAAAATATACACTAGTCTTTACAACTGCTAAAGAGATAGTGAAATGAAAGAACAGAGCTCTTGGTAAAACTGATTTAATTCAACTGTTGTGCTTTTGGCCAGAGAGGATCCCATTTATGGTTGGTTGGCATGGATGAGACCATTTACTGTTCCTGAGTGTCCCTGTAAGTCCCTGGGTAGTGGCCATCTTTGGCCCTAGGGAGCCTCAGATCATTCTTGTTTCCATTTTATCTCTCTTTCTTTCCTGGCCTTCTTCCTGCTTCTACTCAACGAGAAGTTCCAGGTTCTTTCTCTGGGCCAACCACCATATTAGCATTATGCATCCAGAGCTGAATGAGCCTGAGTCTCTGCCTTCATGGAATTCTTGGTGTGGTGGGAAGCAGTCACGTATCTTTATCTAACATGGCACATGTTTGTTGTTCCTGATTATCTTAGTCTGTATATTGGGGAAGCCCCAGAGGTTGAGTGTCATGTAGCTATAGTTATTATGAAGTAACCTTAACTATCTGTGGGACAGAACTCCTGAACTGTCTTTGTCAGAATATATTATCCAATATAATATTAGATACTACTTATCTGATATAATATTACATACATAATTGACCCACTAATGCCCATCCAGGAAAACTACAAGTTGCTATTACTGAGGATGCTGTAAGGTTCCACTGGCCCCGAGAATGTCTTTCCATATAGTCTTGTCTTTCCATATGGCTGGCAATTTCTATTTCCAGCATTCAAATGTCCTCTTAAATGAATCTTCTTTAAGAAGCTTATCTCTTTAACCAATTTCACTTTATATTACCCAGATTATCTTTATATCACCAGCACTATGGCATACTTCTGGTAGAAAGTTGTTAGTCTAGGGGCACCTGGGTGGCTCAGTCTGTTGAGTGTCTGACTCTTGATTTCAACTCAGGTCATGATCTCATGTTTCATGGGATTAAGCCCCACATTGGGCTCTGCACTGACAGCACAGAGCCTGCTCAGGATTCTCTCTCCCTCTCTCTCTGCCTCTCCCCCACTCACGTGTGTGTGTGTGTGTGTGAATAAATAAATATTAAAAAAAATTGCTAGTCTAGGGGCGCCTGGGTGGCTCAGTCGGTTAAGCGTCCGTCTTCAGCCAGGTCACGATCTCGCAGTCCGTGAGTTCGAGCCCCGCGTCGGGCTCTGGGCTGATGGCTCAGAGCCTGGAACCTGTTTCCGATTCTGTGTCTCCCTCTCTCTCTGCCCCTCACCTGTTCATGCTCTGTCTCTCTCTGTCCCAAAAATAAATAAACGTTGAAAAAAAAAATTAAAAAAAAAATTGCTAGTCTAGATGCTGTTTCTGCACTGGACAAGGAGCTAATTCTCTGTTTGTAGTAGTGCCCTCTCTGTTCCCAGATAGGGCAGTGAGAGTTCTTTGTTCTATATATGACAAGAGACTTTTACATTTGGATTTCTGTATCAGAAAGGCTGATGCACTAGGAAAAGGAGCATAGGCTAACCTTTAAGCTATCAACTGTTACGTGAGTTTTTTTTTTAATCTTTAAGATTAAAATCTTAAAATTAAATTAATTTATTTAATCAAACCTCTTCTATCCATTGCTTTCCAACAGAAAAGAGGAAATGGGTGTGGTGGAAAGAGATCTAGGAGCCCATGGGTCGCTGAGACAATGATGGAGGGCTGGTGTCCTCACAAAGGACGGGGGGAGGGGGACTTTATGTGCCTGAGGGACACGCATAACATCACCTGGAATTTTCTCTGCTCATTCACTGCAATTCCTCCTTTGAAACACTCAAGGAACCTCATTGGGAGGAAGTTAGGTGCTGGGCTAGGCGGTCCTTTCTCTACACATCAGATTCTGGCTGTTTTGATAGGGGTTTTACGTACTTATTGTGTGCCACACATATGCTAGGCTTTGAGAATATAAAGAGGCACTAGAAATATGGTCCCTCTCTGTTTTCAAACTCTGCTTAGTGGGGGCAAGAACGTATTTGTTATTCCTACTTATACCCTCAAAGCATAACATAGCATCTGACACTTAGTGTTTTCTACTTATTGGTGGAGACAGACCCCTAACCAGATAATTTCAATGTAAAACAGTAGGTGAGGGGGCAACTGGGTGGCTCAGTCAGTTAAGTCACCAGCTCTTGATTTCAGTTCAGGTCATGATTTCATGGTTGTGAGGAGTTGGGCTCCACATTGGGAGTGGAGCCTGCTTAAGATTCTCTCTCTCTCTCTCTCTCTCTCTCTTTCTCTCTCTCCCTCTTCCCCTCTCCCACTTGTGTGTGTGCATGCTCTCTCTTTTTCAAAAAAAACCACCACTACCACCACCACCAAAGAAACCCCAAAAATAAAGCAGTAGGTGAGAAAGCAATGGAAATCCTCCAAAGAGTCTCCTAACCCACTGTCATTGAGTCCTAAAGGATCATCACATGTTAACTGGGCCAAGAAGACTGTAGAGAGCTTCCAGACAGAAGGAATGGCATGAGCAAGTTGTGGAAATCTAAAATGGCATGCCTTCTGGAATAACTGCAAGCCGCATGGTGTTAATAAAGCCAAGAGTCCCAGGTGGATCACCGAGAGAGAAAACTTGAGTGGTAAATACAGACCAGACTTGTGCCCTAAGGGACATATGGAGAATCTTGGGTTTTACTCTATAGGCAATGAGAAGTCATTTCAAGGTTTTAAGTACAAATCAATCTTCTGTATGATATTATCTCCCCCTCTGGTAATAATAATATCTAATATGTATTGAATGCCTGCTATGTACTAGATACATGTCTAGGTGCTTCACATGCTTTTCCTTTTCTCATTTTGCAGAAGAGAGAACCTCTACACAGAGAGATTAAGTAACTTGCCCAAGGTCACACTTGTAAGTGTAGAGTTTGAAGTTGAATCGGGTCTTTGTCACTGTAGCCAGAGGCAGGGAGAGTCTGCAAGATTTCACAGAGAAGTGTTATAACACCATGGTTTTGTTTTGTTTTTTTACTTGAAATGGTTTTTCTTTATAACTAACACTAGATTTTCAAAATCCTGAATCTTTAGAATATACAATTCTTCTTTTTTCTTTCTCCATTGTTCATATTTCTGCCTTTCTTAAAGAGTCCAGGGAAAACATTAATTGTGAATTCCTTTTTCTTCCAACATAGATGTAAAAGTTTTAGATAAGGCATTAATTGGATCAGCTAACATACTGAATTTGCTTTTTGTGAATCATTTAAGGATGGAAATACCATTTGCTTCTTTCTTATGTCCCTCCAACCCAGTGGCTTCTTTACTGGAGACTCTAGGTCAGCACTTTCCGATGGAACTTTGTGTGATGATAGAAATATTCTATTATCTGTGCCATCCAATACCATATATGTAGCTAATGAGCACTTGAAATGTGGCCAGTGTGCCTGAGGAACTAAAATTTAAATTTTATTTTAATTATTTTAAATTCAAATTTTATTTAATTTTAATTATTTTAAATGTAAATATCCACATATGGCCAGGGGCTACTGTTTTGGACAATATAGGTATAAGACATTTCCATTACAGAAAGCTGTATTGGATAGTGTTACTCTGAAGCATCTACCTTTGTTAAGCAACAACTGGCACCTGTAATCCTAATATTACTGAAAATGAAAGCCTCCTCCATAATGACCTATTAACTTCTATCTGAGAGGTCTTGCTGATATTTTTCCGATTTTTTTCACCTTTTCAATTAGATTTTGGATCTCATCCATTGTCTCCTGGGGTAGTAAATTATTCTCTGAAAGCAAACCTCATGAGATCAGTGATTCTTCCACCAGATGTAGAAGTTTTAGAATTCTCATCCTAAGGAATCCACTAAAAAGTCCGCTAGGACTAGTGTTAAAAAGAATAATAGTGTTAAAAAGTGTTAAAACACATAATAGTGTTAAAAAGTATAAAATCCTTAGGGATAAGTTTAACAGAAGAAGTCCAAAATTTATATTTAAAAGTTACAAAATATTGAAAGATGTAAATAAACAGGAAAACATCTCATGCCCATGGACCAGAAGGCTTAATGTTGTTAAGATGACAATATTCCTCCAGTGAATCTGCAGATTCAAAGCCATCCCTCTCCAAATCCCAGCTGAACTCTTTGTAAAAATTGATAAACTGATTTTCAAATTTGTAGGGAATTGCAAGATACCAACCAACGTCAAAATAATCCTGAAAAGAACAAAGTAAAAAGACTCACACTTCCTGATTTCAAAGCTTACTACAAAGCAGTGGTAATCAGGAAAATGTGGTACTGGCATAAGTATAGACATATGGATCAGCAGGATAGAATCAAGAATCCAGAAGTAGTTCATGTATCTACAGGCAGGTGTTCTTAAACAAGTGTGTCAAAATCATACAATGGGGAAAGAGCAATCTTTTCAACAAACGGTGCTGACACAAGTAGATAGCCCTGTGAAAAAGAATGGAGTTGGACTTATTTCACACTAGAGATAAAAATTAAATCAAACTGGATCGAAAACCTATATGTAAGGGTTAACCTATAAAACTCTTAAAGTAAATCTCTCCGACCTTAGATATGGCAAAGAATTCTTATTAATGACTCTCAAAGCACCAGCAACAAAAGAAAACAGGCAAGTTGGACTTCACCAGAATTGAAAACTTTTATGCTTCAAATACACCATCAAAAAATAAAAAGAGCCCAAAGAATGGAAGTCGTGGGAAAATTATATATCTGATAAGGGATTAGTATGTAGAATATATTAAGTAACTCCTAACTCAAAAAAAAAAAAAAAAAGGCAAATAACTCAATTTAAAAATGGGCAAAGTGTCTGGATAGATATTTCTCTGAAGATATACAAATTGTTAATAAGCACAAGAAAAGATGCTCAACATCTTTAGTCATCAGAGAAATGTAAATCTCACCATGAAATACCACTCCAGACCCCCTAGGCTGGCTAGAATTAAAAAGTCAGATAACAACAAGTGTTGGTAAGGATGTAGGAAAAACAAGAACCCTCACATGTTGCTATTTGGAATATAAAATGTTTCAGCTGCTTTGGAAGACAGTCTGGAAGTTCTCCAAGTGATTAAATATAGAGTTACCATATTATCCAGCAATTCCACTCCTAGATATATATTCAAGAGACATTGAAAAATATGTCTGCACAAAAATTTGTACACAGATATTTATAGCAGTATTACTCATAATAGCCAAAAGGTGGAGGTAAATCAACAAACAAATGGATAAACAAAATGTTTATGCAAAATGTTTATATTGTTTATATATATTCCATTATATTCACATAATGGAATTTTATTTGACAATTAAAAAAGAATGAGGCACTGATACATGCTACAACATGGATGAACCTTAAAAATATTATGCTTGTGTGCAAGCAAACAATCACAAAAGACCATATATTGTATGATCTTATTCATTTGGAAATCCAAAATAGGTAAATACAGACAAAAAAGAGGTTGCTTAGGGCTGGGTGGGAAGGGCTGGGGGATAAGAGGTGATAGCTTACCAAAACTAAAGGAGTTCTTGACCACTAAACCAGCCCTGCAAATAATTTTAAAGAGGACTCTTTGAATGAAGAAAAGACAAAATAAAACAAACAAGACCCAAAGCAACAAAGACTAGAAAGGACCAGAGAACATCACCAGAAACACCAACTCTACAGGCAACACAATGGCACTAATATCATATCTTTCAGTAGTCACTTTAAATGTAAATGGACTAAATGCTCCAATCAAAAGATGTAGAGTATCAGAATGGACAAGAAAACAAAACCCATCTATATGCTGCTTACAAGAGACTCATTTTAGACCTAAAAACACCTGAAGATTGAAAATAAGGGGATGGAGAACCATCTATCATGCTAATGGTCATCAAAAGAAAGCTGGAATAGCCATATTTATGTCAGACAAACTAGATTTAAAAATAAAGGCTGTAACAAGAGATGAAGAAGGGCATTATATCATAATTAAGGGGTCTATCCACCAAGAAGATCTAACAGTTGTAAATATTTATGCCCCTAACTTGAAGGTACCCAAATATACTAATCAATTAATCATAAACATAAAGACTCTCATTGATAATAATACCATAATAGTAGGGAACTTCAACATCCCACTTACAACAATGGACAGATCATCTAAGCAGAAAATCAACATGGAAACAATGGCTTTGAATGATACACTGGGCTAGATGGACCTAACAGATATATTCAGAACATTTAATCCTAAAGCAACAGACTACAAAGTCTTCTTGAGTGTATATGGAACGTTTTCTAGAACAGATCACATACTGGGTTACAAATCAACCATCAACAAGTACAAGAAGATCAAGATCATACATGCATATTATCAGACCACAATGCTGTGAAGTTCGGAATCAACCACAAGAAAAAATTTGGAAAGACCATGGATACTTGGAGATTAAAGAACATCCTACTGATAAATAAATGGGTTAACCAAGAAATTAAAGAGGAAATTAACAAGTACATGGAAGCCAATGAAAAGTGAAAATGCAACAGTCCAAAACCTCTGGGATGCAGCAAAGGCAGTCATAAGAGGGGAGTATATGGCAATCCAGGCCTTCTTAAGGAAGGAAGGAAGGTCTCAGATACATAACCTAACCTTACACCTAAAGGAGCTAGAAAAAGAACAGCAAATAAAGCCTAAAACCAGCAGAAGAAGGGAAATAATAAAGATTAGATGAGAAATCAATGATACTGAAATTAAAAAAAAAATAATAGAACATATCAACAAAACCAGGAGCTGGTTCTTTGAAAGAATTAACAAAATTGCTAACCCCTTGGCCACACTGATCAAAATGAAAAAGGAAAGGCCTCAAATAAATAAAATCACAAATAAAAGAGGAGAGATCAGAGCCAACATCACAGAAATACAAACAATAATAGAATATTATGAGCAATTATATGCCAACAAATTGAACAATCTGGAAGAAATGGACAAATTCCTAGAAACATATAAACTACCAAAACAGAAACAGGAAGAAATAGAAAATTTGAACAGACCCATAACCAGTAAAGAAGTTGAATCAGTAATCAAAAATCTCCCAGGGCCGTATGGCTTTCCAGGGGAATTCTACCAAACATCTAAAGAAGAGTTAACACCTATTCTTTTGAACCTGTTCCAAAAAAATAAATATGGAAGGAAAAATTCCAAACTCATTCCATGAGTCCAGCATTACCTTGATTTCAAAAACAGACAAAGACCCCACTAAAAAGGACTACAGACCAATTTCCCTAATGAACATGAATGCAAAAATTCTCAACAAGATACATCGATGTAATGTATTACAACAATACATTAAAAGAATTATTCACCACTATCGAGTGGGATTAATTCCTGGGATGCAGAAGTGGTTCAATATCCACAAGTAAACCGATGTGATACATCACATTAATAAAAGAAAGGATAAGAACCACATGATCCTCTCAATAAATGCAGAGAAAGCATTTGACAAAACACAGCATCCTTTCCTGACAAAAACCTCAAGAAAGTAGGGATAGAAGAATCATACCTCAAGATCATAAAGGCCATATATGAAAGACCCACAGCTAATATCATCATCAATGGGGAAAAACTGAGAGCTTTCCCCCTAAGGTCAGGAACACAACAGGGATGTCCACTGTCACCGCTGTTATCCAAAATAGTGTCAGAAGTTCTAGCCTCAGCAATCAGACAACACAAAGAAATAAAAGGCATCCAGATCAGCAAGTAGGAAGTCAAACTTTCACTCTTCACAGATGACATGATACTCTATAGAGAAAACCCGAGAGATTCCACCCCAAAACTGCCAGAACTGATCCATGAGTTCAGCAAAATCACAGGGTATAAAATCAATTCACAGAAATCGGTTGCATTTCTATACACCAATAATGAAGCAGCAGAAAGAGAAATCATGGAATGGATCCCATTTACAATTGCACCAATAACCATAAAATACCTAGGTATAAACCTAACCAAAAAGGTGAAAGATTTATACACTGAAAACTATAGAAAGCATATAAAATAAATTGAAGAAGACACAAAGAAATGGAAAAAAATTCCATGCTCATGGATTGGAAGAACAAATATTGTTAAAATGTCAATACTACCCAAAGCTATCTACATATTCAGTGCAATCCCTGTCAAAATAACACCGACATTCTTCACAGAGCTAAAAAAAAAAAATTCTAAAATTTGTATGGAATAAGAAAAGACCCTGAATTGCCAAAATAATGTTGAGAAAGAAAACCAGGGGCTCCTGGGTGGCTCAGTTGGTTAAGCTTCTGACTTCGGTTCAGGTCATGATCTCACAGTTCATGGGTTCAAGCCCCGTATTGGGATCTGTGCTGACAGCTCAGAACCTGGAGCCTGCTTTGGACTCTGTGTCTCCCTCTCCCTCTGCCCCTCTCCTGCTCATGCTCTGTCTCTCTTTCTCAAAAATAAACATTTTAAAAAAATTTAAAAAAGAAAAAAAGAAAAAGAAAGCCAAAGCTGGAGGCATCACAATTCTGGACTTTAAAGCTGTATTATAAAGCTGTAATCATCAAGACAGTATGGTACTGGGACAAAAACAAACACATAGACCAATGGAACAGAATAGAGAACCCAGAAGTGAACCCACAAGCATATGGCCAATTAATCTTTGACAAAGCAGGAAAGAATATCCAGTGGATAAAGACAGTCTCTTCAGCAAGTGGTGCTGGGAAAACTGGACAGTGATATGCAGAAGAATGAATCTGGACCACTTTCTTACACCATACACAAAAATAAACTCAAAATGGATGAAAGACCTAAAGATAAGACAGAAAGCCATCAAAATCCTAGAGGAGAAAACAGGCAACAACCTCTTTGACCTCGGCCACAGTAACTTCTTACTTGACATGCCTCTGGAGGCAAGGGAAACAAAAGCAAAAATCAACTACTGGGACCTCATCAAGATAAAAAGATTCTGCACAGTGAAGGAAACAATTTGCAAAACTAAAAGGCAACCAACAGAATGGGAGAAGATATTTGCAAATGACATATAAGATGAAGGGTTAGTACCCAAAATCTATAAAGAACTTTTCAAACTCAACATGCAAAAAACAAATAATCCCTTGAAAAAAATGGGCAAAAGACATGAATAGACAGTTTTCCAAAGAAGACATCCAGATGGATGTTCAACATCATTCATCATCAGGGAAATACAAATCAAAACCACAATGAGATACCACTTCACACCTGTCAGAGAGGCTGAAATTAACAACTCAGGAAGCAACACATGTTGGTAAGGATGTGGAGAAAGGGGGAATCCTCTTGCACTGTTGGTGGGAATGCAAACTGGAGCAGCCACTATGGAAAACAGTATGGAGGTTCCTCAAGAAATCAAAAACAGAACTACCCTATGACCCAGCAATTGCACTACAAGGTATTTGTCTAAAGGGTACAAAAATGCTGATTCAAAGGGGGCACGTGCACCCCAATATTTACAGCAGTACTATCAACAATAGCCAGCAGCACTATTGACAATACCAAAGTATGGAAAGAGCAAAAATGCCCATTCACTGATTAATGGATAAAGAAGATGTGGTATATACATACAATGGAATATTACTTCACGATCAAGAAGAATGAAATCTTGCCGTTTCCAACATAGTCGATGGAACTAGAATGAACCACCCTAAGCAAAATAAATCAGTCAGAGAAAGGCAAATACGTGATTTCACTCATATGTGGAATATGAGAAACATAAAAGATGAACATAGGGAAGGGAAGCAAAAATAAGCTAAAGACAGAGAAGGAGACAAACCATAAGAGATTCTTAAATACAGAGAACAAACTGAGGGTTGCTGGCAGGGTTATGGGTGGGGAGATTGGCTAACTGGGCAATGGGCATTAAGAAGGGCACTTGTTGGGATGAGCACTGGGTGTTATATATAAGTGATGAATCACTAAATTCTATTCCTGAAATCATTATTACACTATATGTTAACTAACTTGGATTTAAATTAAAAAATAAATTAATTTTTTTAAAAAGAGTAGAAAGGGTTTTTTTTTTTTCAGTCCTCAAAATAACTTTTAATAAAAGGAAACAATTTTTTCCAGACTTTTTGAGCCCTGATATCCAGTTTGAGAGTGAAGTTGTCAGCACTGATTGCATTGTTCAGAATGACCATGGAGCCAAGAAACAAAAAATAGCAACAAGTCTTCCACTTCTGATAAAGTAAGAGTCAAGTTTGGGGCAGTCGGTTGAGTGTCTGACTTGGTTACAGCTCAGGTCATGATCTCATGGTTTGTGAGTTCAAGCCCCACACCCGCATCTGGCTCTGCTTTCAGCACATTTTCCCTAGATGTGGTCCACAGAATATCTCCTTTGGGAAATGTTATTTGGAGAAAATAAGATTTATCTTTTTATTTTTTTAATATTTTTGTTAGTTTTTTTTTTCCTTTTTTTAAGTTTAGATTTTATTTTTTAAATTTACATCCAAATTCATTAGCATATAGTGCAACAATGATTTCGGGAGTAGATTCCTTAATGCCCCTTACCCATTTAGCCCATCCCCCCCTCCCACAACCTCTCCAATAACCCTCTGTTCTCCATATTTAAGAGTCTCTTATGTTTTGTCCCCCTCCCTGTTTTTATATTATTTTTGCTTCCCTTCCCTTGTGTTCATCTGTTCTGTGTCTTACAGTCCTCATATGAGTGAAGTCATATGATATTTGTCTTTCTCTGACTGACTAGTTTTGCTTAGCATAATACCCTCTAATTCCATCCACATAGTTACAAATGGCCAGATTTCATTCTTTTTGATTGCTGAGTAATACTTCATTGTGTGTCTGTGTGTGTGTGTGTGTGTGTGTGTGTGTGTGTGTATCACATCTTCTTTATCCATTCATCCATCAATGGACATTTGGGCTCTTTCCATACTTTGGCTATTGCTGATAGTGCTGCTATAAACATGGGGGTGCATGTGTCCCTTCGAAACAGCACACCTGTATCCCTTGGATAAATACCTAGTAATGCAATTGCTGGGTTATAGGGTAGTTCTATTTTTAATTTTTTGAGGAACATCGATACTGTTTTCCAGAGTGGCTACACCCGTTTGCATTCCCACCAGCAGTGCAAAAGAGATCCTCTCTCTCCACATCCTCACCAACATCTGTTATTTTCTGAGTTGTTAATGTTAGCCATTGTGACAGGTGTGAGGTGGTATCTCATTGTGGTTTTGATTTGTATTTCCCCGATGATGAATGATGTTGAGCATTTTTTCATGTGTCGGTTTGCCATCTGGATGTCTTCTTTGGAGAAGTGTCTATTCATGTCTTTTGCCCATTTTTTCACTGGATTATTTGTTTTTTTGCATGTTGAGTTAGATAAGTTCTTTATAGATTTTGGATACTAATCCTTTATCTGTTTGATATGTCATTTACAAATATCTTCTCCCATTCCGTCGGTTGCCTTTTAGTTTTGCTGATTGTTTCCTTCGCTGTGCAGAAGATTTTTATTTTGATGAGGTCCCAATAGTTGATTTTTGCTTTTGTTTCCCTTGCCTCTGGAGACATGTTGAGTAAGAAGTTGCTGCAGCCAAGATCAAAGAGGTTTTTGCCCGCTTTCTCCTTTAGGATTTTGATGGCTTCCTGTCTTACATTTAGTTCTTTCATCCATTTTGAGTTTATTTTTGTGTATGGTGTAAGAAAGTGGTCCAGGTTCATTCTTCTGCATGTCACTGTCCAGTTTTCCCAGCACCACTTGTGAAGAGACTGTCTTTATTCCACTGGATATTCTTTCCTGCTTTGTCAAAGATTAATTGGCCATATGTTTTTGGGTTCACTTCTGGATTCTCTATTCTGTTTCATTGATCTGAGTGTCTGTTTTTGTGCCAAGGGTTTTTTTTCCCTTAAATTCAGATATAATTGACATAAAATATCCTATTAGTTTCAGGTGGACCACACAGTGATTCAGTATTCTTATACATTGTGAAATGATTCCCATGATAAAGTCTAGTTATTATATGTCACCAAAGTTATTATAATGTTATTGGCTATATATTCCCCATGCTCTACATCACATCCTCATTAGTTATTTATTTTATTGCTGTACGTCTGTACTTCTTAGTCCCCTACACCTATTTCACCCCCCCACCCCACCCCACTCCGACCCATCCCTGCTGTGGTCACCAACAGCTTGGTTCCTGAATCTTTTAGTCTATTTCTGTTTTGTTTTATTTGTTTTGTTTAGATTCCACATGTAAGTGAAATCATATGTTATTTCTCTGTCTGACTTATTTCAATTCCCTGTAGATCCATTTCTGTTGTCGCAAATGGCAAGACTTCATTCTTTTTTATGGCAAATCAATTATTTATAAATAAAATACATAAATATAAATATATGTACACACATATATATATACCACATATTCTTTATCCATATATCTATCAATGGACACTTAGGTTCCGTCCATATCTTAGCTCTTGTAAATAATTCTGTAGTGAACATAAGGGCACATATATCTCCTCAAATTGGTGTTTCCTCAGATAAATACCCAGAAGTGAGACCGCTGGATCATCCGATAGTTCCACTTTTAATTTTTTGAGGAACCTCCCTCTGTGCTGTTTTTGTAAATGGTGTAAGATAGTGGCCCAGTTTCCTTCTTTTGCATCCAAGTGTCTAGTTTTCCCAGCACTGTTTATCAAAGAGACTGTCTTGTCCCCATTGTGTATTCTTGCCTCCTTTAATTGACCATATATGTGTAGGCTTTTTTCTGGGCTCTCTATATTCTATTTCTTTTGTTGTCTATGTCTGTTTTTGTGCCAGTACCATGTTATTTTAATGACAGTGCCATGTACCGTGGTTATTTAGCTTTGTAGTAGAGTTTTAAATCAGGGAGCATGATATCTCTAACTCTGTTCTTCCTTCTCTAGGTTGCTGTGAGTATTTGGGATCTTTTGTGCTTCTATAAAAATTGTAGGAGTCTTTATTCTAGTTCTGTGAAAAATTCTGTTGGTATTTTGATGGGGATTGCATTGAATCTGTGGATAGCTTTGGGTAGTATGGACATTTTAACAATACTAAAATTGTGTTCCAATCCGTAAGCACATTGTATCTTTCCATTTATTTGTGTCATCTTTCTTTCAACAATATCTTATAATTTTCAAAATACAGGTCTTTTACCTCTTTATTTAAATTTATTCCTAGGTATTTTATTTCTTCCTTTTTATGCAATTGTAGATGGAATTATTTTCTTAATTTCCTTTTTCTAATTGCTTCTTATTTATGTATAGAAATGCAATCAATTTCTGCATGTTACTTTTGTATCCTGCAACTTTACTGAATTGATTTTTAGTTCTAATAGGTTTTTGGTGGAGTTCTTAGGGTTTTCTGTACGGGCATACCTTGGAGATATTGTAGCCTTGATTCATGACCATTGTGAAAAACAAATATCGCAGTAAAGCATGTAAACTTCTTGGTTTCACTGAATATAAAAGTTATGTTTACACTACACTGTAGTCTATTAAGTGTGCCATAGCAGTATGTCTGAAAAAGCAATGTTCATACCGTAATTTTAAAAATGCTTTATTGCTAAAAATAAGTTGAGTATCATCTGAATTTTAGTAAGTGATAATCACTGATCATAGATCATCATAAGAAATATAAGAACAATGAGAAAGTTACCAAAAGGTGACACAGAGACATGGAATAAGCCAATACTCTTGGAAAAATGGCACTGATAGACTCGCTTGGTGCAGGATTGCCACAAATCTTCAATTTGTAAAAAACTCATCTGCAAACTGCAATAAAATAAAGTGCATTAAAATGAGGTATGCCCACATACAGTACCGTCATCTGCGAACAGTGACAATTTTACCTCTTCTTTTCCAATTTGAATGCCTTTTATTTTCTTGCCTAATTGCTGTGGCTGGGACTTCCCATACTACATTGAGGATAAAGGTGACAAGAGTGTGCATCCATACCTTTCTCCTGATCTTAAAGGAAATGCTTTCAACTTTTCATGGTTGAGTATGATGTTAACTGTATGTTTGTCATGTATAGCCTCTATTATATTCAGGTATCTTCCTTCTATACCCACTTTGCTGACAGTTTTTTTCATAAACGGATGTTGCCTTTTATCAAATCCTTTTTTTGCATCTACTGAGATAATCATAGGATTTTTAATCCCTTGTTTTGTTAATGTGGTTTATCACATTGATTGATTTGTGGATGTTAAATCATTCTTGCATCCCTGGAATAAATCCCGCTTGATCATAGTGTGTGATCCTTTTATTTATTATTTATTTGTTTAAACATTTAAAAATTTTTTAATGTTTATTTATTTTTGAGAGAGAGAGAGAGAGAGAGGGAGACAGAGCGTGAGCGGGGAAGGGGCAGAGAGAGGAGAAACAGAATCTGAAGCAGATTCCAGGCTCTGAGCTGTCAGCACAGAGCCCGACGTGGAGCTTGAACTCACTATCTGTGAGATCATGACCTGAGCCAAAGTTGGACTCAACCAACTAGTCACCCACATGCCCTAGTGTGTGATCCTTTTAATGTATTGCTAATATCATGTTGAAAAATTTTACATATTTATCAGGGATATTGGCCCGTAATTTTCCTTTTTGGGGGTGTCTTTGGTTTTGGTATCATGGTAATGCTGACCTCATAAAAATGAGTTTGGAATCTTTCCTTCCACTTCCCATTTTTGGAATAATTTGAGAAGAATAGGCACTAACTCTTCTTTACAAGTTTTGTAGAAATCACCCGGGAGGCCATCTGGTTGTGAAGTTTTGTTTTTGGGGGGAAGTTTTAAAATTACTGATTCAATTTCATTACTTGAAGTCAGTCTATTCAGATTTTCTGTTTCTTTGTGATTCAATCTTGGAAGGTTATGTGTTTATAAGAATTTATCCAGAGGTGCCTGGGTGTCTTGGTTGGGCATTGACTCTTGATTTCAGCTCAGGTCATGATCTTATGGATTATGGGATCTAGTCCCACTTTCAGCTCTACAATGACAGTGTGGAGCCTACTTGGGATTCTCTCTCTCCCTCTCTCTCTGCCCTGCCCCTGCTCACTCTCTCTTTCTCTCTCAGAATAAATAAACTTAAAAAAAATTCATTCATTTATTCTAGGTTTTCCAATTTTTTGGCATATACTTGTCCATAGTAGTCTTTTATGATATTTTATATCTCTGTGGTGTCAGTTGTAACTTCTCTTTCATTTCTGATTTTATTTATTCGGTCTCTCTCTCTTTGATAATTCTGGCCAGAGGTTTATCAATTTTTAAAAATCTGTTCAAAGATCTGGCTTTTAGTTTCAGCAATATTTTCTATTGTATCTCCAGCCTTTATAACATTTATTTCACTCTAGTGTTGATTATTGCATTCCTTCTACTAACTTTGAAACTTTGTTCTTCTTTTCTTAGTTCCTTTAGGCGTAAAGTTAGATTGTTTATTTGGGATTTTTCTCATTTGTTGAGGTAGACCTACATCACTACGAACTTTCCTCTTAGAAATGCTTTTGGTATTTCTCATAGATTTTGGAAAGTTGTGTTTCCATTTTCATTTGTCTTGAGATATTTTTTCTTTCTTCTTTAATTTCTTTATCGACGCATTGGTTGTTTAGTGGCATGTTGTTTAGTCTTCACGTGTTTGTGTTTTTAAAGTTTTCTTCTTATAATTGATTTCTATTTTCATAACATTGTAGTCAGAAAAGACACTCAATACATGATTGCAATATTCTTGAATTTATTGAGACTTGTTTTGTGGCCTAACATGTGATCTGTCCTGGAGAATTTTCCATGCACACTTGAAAAGAATGTGCATTCAGCAGTTTTTGGATGGAATGTTCTATATGTATCTGTTAAGTCCATCTGGTCTAATGGGTCATTCAAAACCACTGTTTCCTTGTTAATTTTCTGTCTGAATGATCTATCTATTGATGTAAGTGGGGTGTTAAAGTCCCCTACTATTATTGTATTATTGTCAATTTCTCCCTGTATGTCTGCATATTTGCTTTACTTATTTAGGTGCACTTTTGTTGGGTATTTAAATATTTACAAATGTTATATTCTCTTTTTGGATTGACCCCTTTATCATTGCACAATGAATGCCTTTTGTCTTTTGTTAAATCTTTGGTTTAAAGTCTATTTTGTCTGATATGAGTATTCCTACTCCAGCTTTCTTTACATTTTCATTTGCATGGAATCTTTTTCCATCCCTCCACTTTCAGTTCATGTGTGTCTTTAGACCTGAAATGAATCTCCTATAGGGAGTATATAAATGGGTGTTGGTTTCTTTTTAATCCATTCAGTTACCTTATATATATATTTTTTGGAGCATTTAGTCCATTTACAGTTAGAGTAATCATTGATAGGTATATACTTATTGTTATTTTGTTCATTTGTTCTTGTTGTCTTATAGTTCTTCATTCCTTTCTTCTTTTGGTCTTTACCCATATGGTTTGATGGTTTTCTTTGGTGTTATGTTTGGGTTACTCTCTCTTTATTTTTGTGTATCAATTATAAGTTTTTGGTTTATGGTTACCATTAGTTTCATATATACTGGCTTATATATACATGGCAATCTATTTTAAGCTGATAGTAACTCAAGTTTGAATGCATTCTAAAAGCACTACATTATTACTCCCCCCAACCCCAACATTTTATGTCTTCAACATTATATTTTAAATCTTTTTATTTTATGTGTAACTGCTTATAGTAGATAAAGTTTACTATTTTTGTCTTTTAACTTTCATACTAACTTTTTAAGTGACAGATCCATTGCCTTTAGTATATATTTGCCTTTACCAGTGAGATTTTTTTTCTTTCACATATTTTCTTATTTCTAGTTACAACTTTTTTCCCACTTAAAGAAGATGCTTTAACATTTCTTGTAAGGCCAGTTTAGTGATGATTAAGTCCTTTAGGTTTTGCTTGTCTGGAAACTCTTTATCCTTCCTTCAATTCTGAATGATAACCTTGCCAAGTAGCATATTCTCGTTTGGAAGATTTTCCCTTTGGGCACTTTAAATAGATCCTTGCCAGTCCCTCCTGGCCTGCAAAGTTTCTACTGAAAAGATAGCTGATGGTTTTATAGGGTTTCCTTTGTGACTATTTGAGATTCTATTTGTGACTATGTAAGGTTTTCTCTTTATCTTAACTTTTTCCATTTTTAAAAGTGTTTATTTATTTATTATTGAGAGAGAGAGAGAGCAGGGGAGGGGCAGAGAGAGAGGGAGACAGAGAATCCGAAGTGGGCTCTGCACTGTGAACACAGAGACTGATGCAGGGCTCAAAATCACAACTGTGAGCTCATGACCTTAGCTGAAGTCGAACCCTTAACCAACTGAGCCACCCTGGCACCCCTAATTGTTGCCATTTTAATTATAATATGTCTTGGTATGGGTCTCTTTGGGTTAATCTTATTTGGTACTCTGGATTCCTGGACCTGGATGTCTGTTTCCTACCCCAGATTAGAGAAACTTTCAGCCATTATTTTTCAGCCATTATTTCTCCAAATAAAGTTTTCTGCCCCGTTCTCTTTCTCTTCTCCTTCTGGGACCTCTATAGTGCAAATGTTAGTTGCTTGATTTTATCCCAGAAGACAGAAGTCCCTTAAACCTTTCTCATTTTTTAAATTCTTCTTCCTTCTTGATGTTCTGATTGAGTGACTTCCACTATTCTGTCTTCCAGAACACTGATGCATTCTTTTGCATCATCTAATCTTCTGTTGATTCCCTCCAGTATATTTTTCATTTCAAGATTGTATTCTTCAGTTATGAGAGGCTCTTTCTTGTATTTTATAACTCATTGTTGAAGTTCTTACTGTGTTTTTCCATTCTTCCCCTAAATTTGGTGAACATCTTTATGATTATTATTTTGAAGTCTTTGTCAGGTAAATTACTTATATTCATTTCACTGGTTTTTTTCTGGGTTTTATCTTGTTCTTTTATTTGGAACATATTTCTCTGTGTTCTCTCTCTCTCTCTCTCTCTCTCTCCCTCCCTCCTGTCTCTCTGTATTTGTTTCTATGAATTAGATAGAACATCTGCTTCTCCTGGTCTTGAAGGAGTGCCCTTGTGTAGGAGCACCTCTTATTTAGATTGCATGTGCCTGGTAGCTTTGGCAGGTTATCTGGAGCTAGAACAGTTGTGGACTAGAAGGTCCCAGAGAATTTTGTGCCAGGGGTGCCTTGGAATGATGACTGGGGCTGGAGCAGGCACAAGCCAGGGGCTCTGAGGTCCACCTTGGCAATTTGGCTGGAGCTGATGTGAGCATGCTCTAGGAGGTCCAGTGGTGAGCTGTGCTGGGGCATCCCTGGTGAGATGCTTGGAGTTGGAGCAGGAATGACCCAAGGGATTCCAGGACATGCCACACTGGGGCCACATTAGTAGGATGGCTGGAACTAGGGTAGGTGCAGGCAATGGGATTTTGGAGGTAGGGAGTGTCTCTCTAGGGCCATCTCGGGGAGATGGTTGGAGGTGGTGTGAACAGGAGTCTGGAGCATAGTGGAGCAGTCTTAGCAGGCTGGTGAGAGCATTTGGACCTGCCTCCAACCTTGTGCTATCAACATGGAGGTGAAATGTAAGAAATGGCACTCCTGGGTACTTCCAACACTGAGATAGTCCCAGCAGTTCCCAACATATTTGGTTGACACTCTAGGGTTAGCAAATAGATCTCTTCCACTTATAGTCTAGTTGCCTTTTAACTGATTTTTTTTCACTGTGCCTAGTGAAGGGGTGCTGAGTCTCTATACAAGCCCCTCAGTGACATTGCAAGTTTCTGTTGCAAGTCAACATGTTGGGGGTGGGCTTTCCTTAGCTACCATATCTCCCTCTCTGCTACCTTTCTCTATGTGGTCTTGCTATTATTTGTTGTGCAGAAGCTGTTCAATCAACCCTCAGTTCTTCTTCAAGAGGAATTGCTCTATATGTGGGTGTACATTCAGTGTTTCCATAGGAAGAGGTGAGTTTAGGGTCTTCCTATGCTACCGTCTTGGATCAGCTTCCCCAAAGTTTCTTTTAGAGGGATAAAAATGTTCTAAAATTGACTGCGACGATGGTTCCCTAAATCTGTGAACACACTAAAAGCCATTGAGCTATATGTACACTTTAAATGGGTGAATTTTATGGTAGGTGAATTATATCTCAATAAAGCTGTTTTTTTATATTAAAAAAAGCTTTAAAGTACTTTGCAAAGAGTCACATTTAAAAGATCCCATGATTCGGCAAATTTTTCATTCCCCCTCAAATGGGTCAGATTGATTTGGAAGTTTTTCTTCTCAAGATCCACCAAAAAATAGGGACATAAGGAGGAGTCAGATTTTCTGTATTTATGAGCTTTATAACAGCTTCGCAAGCTTTGTAACATTGGACAAGATACTTAACTTCTCTCTCTAAGCATCTTTTTCTCACTTGTCAGATGGAACCAATACAGTAAGAATCCTCTCTGTGGTGTTGTTGTGAAACCTGGGCAAGAGAGTGGTTGTGTAGCACTCAGCAAATCCCTGCTCAGTGCTCACTGGTCATTATAATTAATAATAACTGATTATATTAGTGTTAATTATAGTAACAAATAGAATAAGTTGGTAAAACAGCCTGAAGACTCAACAAAACAAATAAATCAGTAAAAATATCAAGTTATAATAGTTTTTATTTGATTTTATCATGGAGACTAAAAGCAATGATTCCTCACATTTATTATAATGGCCACAATAGACAAACAAGCAAATAAAACTCCAGAAAATAACAAGTGATGCTGAGGATGTGGAGAAATTGTGACTCATGTACACTGTTGGTGGGAATGTAAAATGGTGCAACAGCTGTGGAAAACACTATGAAAGTTCCTCAAAAAAATTAAAATAGAACCACCATATGATTCAGCAGTTTCACTTCTGAGTATACACCCCAAAGAACTGAAACAAGGACTCAAACAGATATTTGTACACACGTTAATAAAAGCACTAGGTGGAAGCAATTTAGGTGTCCTTCAACAAACAAAAATATAAAATAAATAACTCAGTGAAGAAATGAGCAGAAGACATGAACATACACTTTTCCAAAGAAGACATCCAGATGGCCAACAGACACATGAAAAGATGCTCAACATCACTAATCATCAGAGAATTATCAATCAAAACCAGGATGAGATACCACCTCACACCTGTCAGAGTGGCTAAAATTAACAACACAAGAAACAATAGTTGTTGGTGAGGATCCCCTGGAGAAAGGGGAACCCCCTTGCACTGTTGATGGAAATGCAAACTGGTGCAGCCACTCTGGACTACAGTATGGAGGTTCCTCAAAGAGTTGAAAACAGAACTATGCTATGATCCGGCAATTGCACTATTATTTACACAAAAGATGTAAAAATATAGATCCAAAGGGGGGTACATGCACCCCAATGTTTATAGCAGCATTATCAACAATAGCCGAACTATGGAAAGAGACCAAGAGTCCATCGACTGAAGAATGGATAAGGAAGATGTGGTATATACATACAATGGAATATTACTCAGCCATCCAAAAGAATGAAGTCTTGCCATTTGCACTGACGTGTATGGAGCTGGAGAGTATTGTGCTAAGTGAAATAAGTCAATCAGAGAAAGACAAATATCATATGATTTCACTCATATGTGGAATTAAAGAAGCAAAATAGACGAACATATGAAAAGTTGGGTGGGGGGAAGAGAGAGGAAAACGAGTAATAAGAGACTCTTAATGATAGAGAACAAACTGAGGGTTGATGGAGGGAGGTGGGTGGGGGATGGGCTAGATGGGGGATGTTGTTGGGAGGAGTAGTGGGTATTGTAGGCAAGGGATGAATCACTGAATTCTACTCCTGAAACCATATTGCACTGTAAGTTAACTAACTAAAATTTAAATAATAAAAAAGATAAACAAAATGTGGCATATTCATACAATGGGATCATACACAGTCTTAAAAAGGAAGAAAATTCGGACACCTGCTACAACATGGATGAATCTTGAGGACATCATGCCAAGTGAAATAAGCCAGTCATAAAAAGATAAATACCTTATGACCTGCTTATATGAGGAAACTAGAATAATAATCTTCATAGAGACAGAAAATAGAATAGTGGTCGCAGGGGCTGGGGGAGGGGCGAATGGGGAGATGTTTAATGGGTACAGAGTTTTAGTTTTGCAAGATAAGAATTCTGAGGTTTGGTTGCACAACTCTGTGAATGTATTCAACACTACTCAGCTGCACCCATAAAAGTAATTAAGATGATAAATTTCAGGTTATGTGTATTTCACCAAGTTAGTAACAAGAAAAAAAGCAATGGTTATCTGTGTTATCCACTCAGTGTCTGAAAGGTGGTGCAAGGTCATGGAGAAGAGCAGGCTTTGGACTCCCACAAACCTGGGTCTGGATCTTAGCACCGCTGCATATTAACAGAGTGACCCTGGGAAAGTTCCTCCACTTCTCTAGGATGAAAGCTATAAGGTTAGAAAAGTTCTCTTTCTCTGAGTGTGATATGGTAGCTAAAGAAGTTTCTGCCTATGGTACATCTTTGTTATCTTTTTCCTATTAATGCTAATTCAAAAAATATATATATAGCCCAGTGACCCTACAGCCAGGACTGCCAGATAAGGTACAGGACACTCAGTTAAATTTGAATATAACACAAACAATGAAAAGTTTTAAATAATTTTCTAGCATAAGTGTGTCCTAAATGTTACATTATATCCCCTGCAATATTTGGAATATAGCTGTATACTAAAGAGCTATTTATTTTTTTACCCAAAATTCAAAATTTTCTAAGTGTCCTGTACTGTATTTGCTAGACCAAACAACCCTGTGAACAACATTATTGTTTTCATCACTCAGATAAGTAACAACGGTTGGCTGGATGGGTGAGGAAAACTGCTTTTCCCCATATCGTGGCAGTTCACTCTTGTTCTAATTCCAGTGTCCAGCTATTGGCAAAGAGGCACAATGGACTAAAGTGACCACTGGGTATTATTTATTAATCATCTGTTTTGCCTCCTAATTACAGTTGCTTTGAAACAAACACAGACATGCATGGGTTAACTGCTCTCCTGTTCTATTTTCTTGTCTGCATCTCATTGCTGTAAACATCTGTGAAATACCCTTTCCTCTGTGTTATGCTCCCATTTTCCTCCAAACCAGAGCTTTATCTGTGAAGGTGGTGGCCCTGAGTCATTATCTAGAAGCTCTGCTTTGATAAAAATTAATAACGGTTAACACAGTCATCTAACAAAACTTTCATTAGGGAGTTCTCCTCCCATCTTGGAGTGTCTATGATGTCTAATGTGATTTAAATACTGTTGGCCCTACTTGCACTCACCAGACAGTCTCCTGCTGGGGACAGTGCTGTGTCATTAAAATGGAATCCACTGAGAGAGACAATAGTCACATTCACTGAATAGAAGTGCTAAAGCCATGATTAAGTATTTTCCAGGCCTTATCTCAGGATATCAACATAATATATGCTTATGGATTTGTTCAGTGTGCTAGATAGGACCCTCTGGCTCTCCATTTAAGTTTGTATTTACACCTGGGCCACCTGGGTGGCTCAGTCGGTCGAGGGTCCGACATCGGCTCAGGTCATGATCTCACAGTTCGTGGGTTCAAGCCCCACATCAGGCTCTGTGCTGACCGCTTGTTCAGAGCCTGGAGCTTGCTTCGGATTCTGTGTCTCCCTCTCTCTCTGCCCCTCCCCCACTCATGCTTTGTCGCGCTCTGTTTCTCAAAAATAAATGTAAAAAAAAAATTTTTTTTTAAAGTTTGTATTTACACAAACCTTGTGTTTGATTTCTACAGATAGTGCAGTGTGCAGACATTAGAACCAGGAGCTGGGAGGCACAGATCTCAGTTTCTGTCACCCTTGTCCTGGGACTTGAGTGAGCCTTATAGAACGAATGTTTATGTCCCCTCAAAATTCTTATATTGAAACCTAATCCCCAATGCAATGGTATCAGGAGGTGGGGCCTTGCAGAGGTAGTTAGTCATGAGGGCGGAGCCCTCAAGAGTAGGATTAGTGCCCTTATAAAAGAGACCCCAGAGAGCTGTACTAGGAGACACAGTAAGAAGTCAGCTGTCTCTGAACCAGAAAGCAGATCTCACCAGACGTCAAATCTGCTGGTGCAGGCATCTTGCACCTCCCAGCCTCTGGAACCATGAGAAATAAGTGTTTGCTGTTGAAGCCCCCCAGGCTATGGTATTTTTGTTATGGCAGCTCAAATGGGCTAAGGGAGCATGCCACTGGACCTCACAGAGTTTTGGGGGGCACTTCTGTACAATCAGAGGCAATGAGTGTCCTTGAGAGCAGATGAGAAAGACTTACAAAAGGGCTCTGAGGACGACACCAAGACTCCGCATGTGGAGAAAGGGCACTTTGGATAAAAGCTTCTTTCCATTTTCTGGACTCCAGCCCCACTAAAGGTTGAGGGGGATGGGTTGAGTGGCCAATCTTCCTCTGCTCCACCCCCAACTCTCTGCTCCTTGCCTTCCTGCAGCATCACCCAACCATCATTCACACCAGAAACTTCCTGACTGTGGCCCTCTTGGACAAACTCAGCCATGTAGAGGCCCCATGAAGGACCATCACGGACATTTAAAATATTGAGAATCTGCCTACTCCCCTTCAAAGAACACAACAGACCTGGGGTTTTAATTCAATTCAGTTTGTTAAAATTACCCATTCAAAAGCCCAGCTTCCTAAAGGCTTCACATTTGTGTTACAAACCTCATTATTCTCTTTATAAATGTAGTACATTTTATATAAAATAAGAGGAGACACCTTTGATTAGTTTTTGGATGACTCAATGTGAAAGAACTAAATTCCCCTTGAACCACGAGTGTCATTTACATTAATTATTAGTTTCTCTTAAACTGCAGTGATAAATTTAACACAATTTTCTTCCTAAGCAACTTCCTATGCTTGATCTGGCAAGCCAATGACACAGGCATGAAAAGTATTCCAATGATCTTAACGTTTTGTAAATCTAGTAAATTGGAAGTCATAAAAATATTGCGACTCTTCAGGTTCTATCGGACATTTGAACAGTGTTTACAAACTTAATAAAATTATCTTGGAACATTCAGCTTCTGGTCAGAAGTCTTAAAAAATTTTTTTTAACATTTATTTATTTTTGAGAGAGAGAGAGAGAGAGGTGGGGGAGGGGCAGAGAGAGAAGGGGACAGAGGATCCAAAGAGGGCTCTGTGCTAATTGAGCCTGATGCCCGGCTTGAAGCCATGAACCATGAGATCATGACCTGAGCTGAAGTCTGATGTTCAACCAACTGAGCCCCTGAGTTAGAAGTCTTGAAATCACACTTTTAAACTTGTATTCAGGGGACCATGGTGACTGGAAGGATGTGGGTTTGGGAGGTCCTGGACCAAAGGTGCCCCAGGTTAGGGTTGATAGAAACAATGGCTTCAGAGGAGCTGGTGTGTGTTCAGGGCAAGGAGGCAGGGCTGTGAAGGGGAAAGTGGTCAGGTAGGTGGCTGGGATTGCAGGCTGAAGGCAGGACTAAAGTTTCAACCACAAGAGAGAGTGTAGGGAAAGAAAAGAACAAAGGTCTCACAGAGCCCAAGACCTTGGAGCCTGACAGAAGCTAGTGATGGACCCAGAGAAGAAATCAAGAGAACAAGTCATTGGTCTAAGGTTCTGGGTCCTGCGCTCTCAACTTTCAGAATTGGAAAGAGATCCTTCAGGATGACTCATGGGTTCGCCCTGTGCTGCCACAGTCGTACTGTGTGAAGGTGATAAATCTTCAACTTTTTGAGTTCAGTTTTCCTATCTGTCAGATCTTGAAGGCAATAATAATTTCTGATATTAGTGGAGAAACAAAACAAAATTACCAATGAATGCTCAATTTCTAAGGAAATAGACTCTTTTAAAATAGAAATTGGGGTACCTGCGTGGCTCAGTTGATTAAGTGACTGATTCTTGATTTCGGCTTAGGTCATGATCTCGAGGTTCATGAGATCGAGTCCTACCTTGGGCTCTACACTGACAGCACTGAGCCTGCTTGGGATTCTCTCTCTCTCTCTCTCTCTCTCCCCCCTCCCCTGATCTCTCTCTCTTAAAAATAAGTAAATAAATAAACTTAAAAAAATAAAATAGAAATTGACCAAGGAGAAATAGGCCCCGGGGGGAAGAAGCTGGGGAAGGGCTTCATACAAATAACAGGAAGTGAGAGTCCCCTGGGACCACCGGGAGGCAGTGAGGATGTGGTTGGGAAGAGAGATGAGGCCTAGAAGGAGCACCAGGGTCACAAGGTGGCCATGGCCACGTGTGGCCACTAAGCACTTGAAATGGGGCAAGCCTGAACAGAGACGTGCTGTCAAGTATAAAACACACACTGTGTGGGAGACCTTCTGGAAGAAAGAATGTTAAATATTTCATTAATAGTTTCAAGACATTGACTATATATCGAAATCCCAATATTCCCCATAATAATATTGGGTTAAATAAAATTTATTAAAATCTGCAAATTAATTTTTGAAGTTTTTTTAAGTTTATTTATTTTGAGAGAGAGAGAACACAACCAGGGTAAAGGCAGAGAGAGAAGGGGAGAGAGAGAATCCCAAGAAGACTCTGCACTGTCAGCACAAAGCCTGATGTAGGACTTAAACTCACGGAACTGTGAGGTCATGACCTGAGCCAAAATCAAGAGTTGGACGCTTAACCGACTGAGCCCCCAGTAGCCCCAGCAAATTAATTTTTAAATGTGGCCAGTAGAAAATATGTGGTTGTGTATGTGGATTTTTTTTGTTTGTTTCTGTTGGACAGTACTGGGTTAGAGTTCTTAGCCAGGTGGAAAGGATCAGCTAAGTATGACCCTACAATAGGATGGATTTTTTGTTTTTTTAATGCGTTATGGTGTCTAACCTTCTATCGAACTTGTCTGAATTGTTGAGATCCCCCTTGCCTTCCTCCAGGTCTTTATAAACCTGCTACATACTTAATTTTCTCTGTGTGAGTGTGATTTCTGTGAATAGAAATTGTGTTGCACACATGGGTCACTGGAACAGGGAGGACACGGCTCTAGGGGAAGAGGCTACCATGAGAAAGACCTGCTCCAGCAGGGATTCATAGATGCCTTGGGGAGCAATTTTGACTCCTACAGGGTATGGCTTTGAGGCTCCGAGTCTCAATCATCTAGATTTCAAGAGGTAGCAGGGCCCCTGGGGTCACCAGGGTTATATCATTTTATAGAGATTGTGAGGTCATAGGTAGAAAGCTCAGAGGTCCGACCCCTAAACATGATCAGAGATGACAGGGTGCAAATCCCCATGATGAGCAGGAGGAATTGACTGCCCACTGCTTTAACTCCCTGGCTTCTTTCTGGAATGTTCCAAGTAAGCAAGGTAGATGAGATTGGGGGAGAACATAGTGACCAAACACAAACATGGGTGACAGCAGACTCTTTCTGTTAGACCTCCATGTGGCTGTGTCTAGCCAGGGTTCTCGCACTCCTTCTGGAATGGTTCTCTTACTCTTTAGGGGCCAACTCTCAGCCCAAGCTTACTGAGGAGGGAATATTCCTGCTGCAGAGCCTCTTGAGTTTGATCGTCCATGCCTTCTGTGTCCTGGTCCTTATCTAGCCACGCTTTGTAAATCTTTTTTTTTTTTTAACATTTATTTATTAAATTATTCAGAGAGAGAGAGAGAGAGAGAGAGAGAGAGAGCATGACTATGGGCGGGGCAGAGAAAGAGGGAGACACAGAATCTGAAGCAGGCTCCAGGCTCTGAGCTGTCAGCACAGAGCCTGACACGGGGCTCGAACTCACAAACTGGGAGATCATGACCTAAGCCAAAGTCAGACCGCTCAACCGACTGAGCCACCTTTGTAAATCTTTATAGCAGCCCTCCTGGCACCAGTTCCTGGGAGAAAAGACATTCCAGAATGATTCTAATACTTTGTCAAAGACTCTCTGTTTCATTGGAGGCTCCATCCTTTTACTCACTTCTTCTGGCCGTGAGGAGGTGAGAGAAAAGATTCCATGGAGCTCACATCTCCACACTGGAGACAGCATAGAGTTGTCCGTGATCCCCAGCTCCCCATTTCTAAACAGAAAGCATGACCCGTAAGAAAGTCGGGGTCCATAATTCCCAATCTGAGATCCTTTGGGCCACAAAGCGTTTCGAATTCAGGCTTTTTTAGATTTTAGGAAGGTAACATGGTGCATGAAGCATAAAACATCCTAGCAAGTTCTTGGGAAACACCCATAAAAAATGCGTTATTGTTTCTGTAGCAAAACATAAGAAGATTCACACTATGAGAAATAAATAAAAAACTCCAGATAGCCTCCTCTCCACTCAGGATAAATGTTGATGCCAAGTGAGTTCGATCTTCACTTATTAAAGACAAACAAACTTTTGGCTCTCAGAGCTTTCTGGATATTCTGTAACTGCGGCATGTGAGTGTAGACCCAGACTCTCAGTGCCAGGTCTCAGTGGGCACCCATGCTGGGCTTGCTGGTGTGGGCTGCACTGTCACCAGCAGGGCTCCAGGAGACTCTGCTGGCCCTACAAAACCTTTCATGCAACTTTGGCATTTTTGAGGGAATAGTTCACCATTACCCAAAGATTACCCAAAGTCTGAGTGTTCTCTGAATTTGAGTTCCCCAAACAGCCAGTTTCTGTTCCCATTGCTTTTGGGGGATATTATGAGGGGTGGCATGGGAAATTTTTCTTTAATGCTTTCAACTCTGGAGTATTATGGAGAACAAAGACTGGTATTTTTTTTTCCATTTTTCTACTTCACGTCTTGTTTATAAGTTCATTTTTTAAAAAATATTTATTTTTGAGAGAGAGTGAGCAAGAGAGTGGATGAGGCACAGAGAAGCGGGGGGACAGAGGATCCCAAGCAGGCTCTGCACTGACAGCAGAGAGCCTGATGCAGGGCTGAAACTCACGAACCGTGAGATCATGACCTGAGCTGAAGTCTGACACTTAATTGACTGAGCCACCCAGGTGCCCCTCTAAGTTTATTTTTAATCAACAAACATTTTAATTGTATGTACTATGTCAGATACTGCTGCAAAGTAGGGACTACTATAATCATTTTGCAGGTAAGATGCAGCCCGGGAGGATCAAAGAATGCGGTCAAGGTCACACAGCTAGCAAAATGGCAAAGGAAGAATTGAAACCCACAAGTCTAACTTCAAAGTCTCTGCTCTTAACCACCATACCACACCCCCTATCAAACACTGGGTTTATAGGAGGTTAAAACATAGTACACACACAAAGAAAGGCACTTAATTTTTTTAACGAGAAATAAATGTGATTTACTTCTTCCAGGGAGTTAAACCATGCCCTGAAAGCATTAACTCTTCATCTGTGGTCACTTATCTCTCACCCAAAGTAAGAGTCAATATGGTTTTCTTTTGGAAGAATTGGCATTTAAATATGGAGCCTGTTGTCCCAACAATTATAGATTTTAATAGAAGAATTTAAGATTGAGTAATGCTTGTGAGTGTAAACTGAATTTCCAGAGCTTAGGAATAATTTACATTATAAAGAACTTCCCTACTCTCTTCTGTGCATGAATCAGCTTAAAATATGATGATGGCTATTCTTGTTCACAGTACTATAGTTATGAATTTAAACATGCAAAGTGCTTTAAAATCACAAATTGATTATTAATGAGAATATTGCTCTTGAAGGCTTATATTGTTTCAAAGGAATGCGATTGTTCTATAGGAAGGAATATGTTTTGTACATTGTCATAATTCGGGGTGAGTAAACAAAGCTAGTGTCTGGCCACGTCACTAGGTATTTCAGATCTCCCCTTTTCTGTCTTGGTTATCCCTTCACTGGATGGATTCAGGGTACAAGGATCAAAAATATCCTGAGGATCAAATACACTTTAATTAGAAATCCACACTCAGCAAATCTACCTGTTTCTATACATTTGTACTTACTTTACCTTTGTTTCTTAGTAATGAGATTTCCCTTGGCAAAATCCCCCATATTGCCTCCACTGGGCAGAGAAGAAAAGAGATGTGGGCGCCCCGAGGCTGGAATGCTTGGAGGTCTCAGGGGGCCCCCAAGAAGACAGGCATGAAGGAGGCAGCAACTATCACAGCCTAGCATCCTGGGAAGAGTTAGTGTGACTGGGGTTGGTTGAGAGGGAAAAACACAGGGGGAAAAGTTGATTTTTTTTTTCCATTGGGAGATTTATTTGCACTGGGTGAGTCTATTATTAGTCCATAAAGTTCCTTCCATTTCTACCAAGGCAGTGATTTCTCGTCTCCTCTAAAAGTCCTCAGCAAAACAAACACTTATTAATTGTATTAGGCTGGATAAGCTATGTTGTCATGCAGTAAAAAATACACTCCCATGTCTCAGTGACTTCACACCACAAAGGTCTCTTTCCCATTCAGAAAGTCCACTGTGGGTTGGGTGGCCTCCCAGGAGTCTATGCACCATGCTGTCACTCTACCAGGCTGATCTTACAGGTCTGCCATGTTGCCATGAGCCCTCCTTGACAGTCCAGGCCAAGGGAGACACAGCTGGGGGACTGAGCATCGCCTCTTCTGAGTTTCGACCTGTAAGATTCACATGGTCACAGCCCATAGGACAGAGCTAGTGGTGTGGCTCCCCTTGAAGGAAAGCGTGGCCAGAAACCCAGTTTCTATTGCATTGGGTGAAATGAGAATCATTACCCAAAACTGAGTATCAGTGACACATATAGATAGACATTTCAGCCCCTTTCTCTTAAGGGAGACCCAGGGAACACATTTGTTGTGTGAGGTATTTGCTAATATGATAATAACGATGATGACGGTATGAATGAAGGCTCCTAGAAGGCAGGGACAGTGTTAGACATCTTGGTACCCCTCACACCTGGCAGGTACGTGCCTCGGGAAAAGGGCTCAACGAAGCCTTATTGGGGAAATAAATGTAAGAATGAGGCATCCTGTATTCTTAACTTCACGAGGCATTTCTTATTGCTGTTCTTTCCCAGCAGACCCCAGTTATATCACATTAAAAAGGCATTCTTTGAGCCTGAAATAGCTTTCTACTTGCCATAATTCATCTTGATGAGAACTGGAAGCCATGGCCTTGCTCTGGTAGCGGATAGGAAACAACAGGAACCAAGTCAATTGCATTTCAGTTGTAGACGTAATTGCCACTGTTGTTTGTCCCCTTACCTAAATCTCTTTCCAAAGAAGCGCATTAGCCTTCAGATGCATTTTGCACATTAGACCCCTTGGACAGGTCTTTATCCAAACCAATCCAGGAGCCATTCTTTCAATATCCAACGCTCCGACCACCATCGGCATCCATGCTCATGGTTGATTTTCTCATAACAGTAATGGGTCTGCATTAACCACACGTTGTCTCTCACCTAGTTTCCTGTACGGTCGATGGTGTTCCCCTTGTGAGGCAATTTGGCCCTGCAGCCACTGCCCAGATAATGCCTGTCTTGATATTTTGGCTTTGGCCTTCTTAGAACCCACTCATGAATGAGCAAATGGTCCTTGGCTGGACTCCTAAAAATAACTTGTTTTGCCTGCTGCCTTGACATCTGACTGCGAAGTCAGTGATAGGCAGAATTAAGTCAATGTGAATTAAAAAAAAAAATGTGCTGTGGTTTATGCACTGTTGTTCCTTCTGCAGTGGTTTGAAACAATGTCAGGATTTCTACACACTCTTTTGAGTTTACATATGAACTTGGATATGCCCAAGTACTGCGTTCTTTCATTTCTCTTACACCCGAATACTGGGTTCTTTTATTTCTCTGAGTGAAATCTTGTATGCAGGCTTTGGTTTTCTCCTCTAGGCCTGGTGTCATGCAACAAAACTGTGTATGTGCATGGTCATATTTTCATCTGTGTGCAGGCTGCCCCCTTGGGGTTTGAATATTAGCATTTGCTGATTTTTCCTGCCATATACATTTAAGTGCAAAGAGTTTCATTTAGATGCAGAATGGCCTGGAGGGTTGAGGCCGTGTAAGTTTTCAGTAATGACCTTAGTATGTACGAAAAGGTAATGGGCAGTTTTATATGGACTACTTATAAACTATCAAAGGGGAGGGGCACCTGGGTGGCCCAGTCAGTTAAGAATCTGACTCTTGATCTCAGTTCAGGTCACTTGATCTCACAGCCATGAGTCCACGCCCTGAGCTGGGCTCTGTGTTGGGAGGGAGTCCCACTTAAAGCAAGCAAGCAAACAAACAAACAAACAAAACTATCAAAGCAGGAAAAAAAAAAGCACATGTAATTCTTGTTTCCAGGATAACGTAAACTGGACAAGAAGACTGTATTCATTCAAGTTCAACTATTCTCTATCAAAAAGCTTGGAATGGATGGAAATCAGTATTTCAAAAAGACAGCAGGCTAAATAAAAGTAACCATACAATATTAATCCCAAGTAGTTCTATTTTTCTTTCTCTTTGCAATTTATTAAAGTCTGGAAATAATAAGAGAAACCTGAAAAATGAGGAGGGGAATGATCCCAATTTATTTTTAGTTATTTGATAGTCTTGTAATTGCAATCCAATATTTTGACTTTGGCCTCTTGTTCAAACGTGTCTTTGGTTATAGACCAGACTGTTCATAACTGGATATAATCTACTTTCTGGATTTTCTAATTGAAAAAAACAAACGAACATTAATCATATGCCATCGTGCTCTAGCCTATTTCTTATTTACTAACAAATGCATTAATTCTTTTAATGGTTTTAAATGAGTGTCCAGACTGTCAGTTATGGTTTTCTAATTGCTAACAGTCCACCTACACTTACTCAACCTTTCTTTTTTCTAGTGCTCGTATGTTCACAGGAACACAGTCCAAATGGTTAGAAGTTAGGTAAGTTGGCGAGTGTTTAACACAAGGGCATCTTATAAAGATGCCCATGCTGTACGCTGCCTCCTAGAGGTGGGGACTGAGACTGCAGGGATCATGCAATCATTTAGGAGCGAGGACATAATCCAGTCCTTTGCTATTAAGCCCGTGACCAAAAGGCGTGACAGCTACATTTGGAGTCCCAGTTAATGCTGAGTTTCATTCAACTGCAGAGGTGAGGCGTTTCTCAGTCTGACAGGTAACAGATTCAACAGGGAGGCTTTTAAGACACACATCCCCAGATCCCAGCCCTTCCCCTTGGAGATCTGGCTTCAGTAAGGCTGAAGTGGGATCCTGGCAACAGTATTTGGTAAAAAATCCCGCAGGTGGTTCTAATGAGCACTTAAAGTTTGTGAGTTAGTGACCAGTGCCTGTGGTTGGACCTCTAAGCCTGAACACATGAAGAAAGATTTGAGGGAACGAAGGGATGAGCCCAGTTCTGGCTCCACACCAAAAGGTCCTGGAACGCTGGAGAATTCCTGATGTTTTCCCCAAACCTCAGAGCCAGGGGCAGAGAGCAGAAAAATCTCTCCTTTCCTAAGCCACAAAACTCTGGCAGGCGCTTGGTGATTTCTTTGTAGCAGATAAGAGCGGAAGAGTCACTTCATGCAGATTGGGAACCTTATTCATTACAACTGTTTAGAGATGCTGGGGCCCCATTTGTGTAGGTGTGTCTCCTGCTGGGGTTGCAGGAATGGGCATCCTTGGGCATCTCATTTCTTATGAAGGTGAAGACCCCTCCCCCCAAGTCTTGTGTCCTCTAGTCACCCTCTTCTCCCACTCCTCTGGGGTCCCGGTCATTCACATACCTTCCTTCCAAAATTATTGGAATGCCCACGTGGCCCAAGTGATCCTAAAGCCAGCAATACTAAATTGGGCTTCCTTGAAACGCACATAAATCAGTTGGAAGCCTTTCCATTTTTAACTTAAAATTCATCCTGGTTTTACAAAAGCATTTTTGTATAATTTCCTCTTTTTATTCTATATGAACATCAATACTTCAGATTTCTTTCGTTAACACAAAAATGTTTAATTCACTCTTACATTTCAAGTGAACAATCCAAAACATTAAAGCTTGCTTTGATTTTTCACTTGGGAAATAGACAAATAGTCTGAAATTCACCTTCTGCCTATCAGATACCTCAGATCTCTGGAAGACAGCTAAACTTTAAAACCAAACCATGGAAGGCAATAGCAGTTAATAGTAACAACATCTTCTGAACAGTTCTGAAAATGGAGGTTGCAAGCTGTTTACACAAATGAAGGAAGGGGCACCTGGGTGGCTCAGTTGGTTAGGCGTCTGACTTCGGCTCAGGTCACAATTTCACAGTTTGTAAGTTCAAGCCCCACGTCAGCTGACAGCTCAGAGCCTGGAGCCTGCTTCGGATTCTGTGTCTCCTTCTCTCTCTGCCCCTCTCCTGCTCATGGTCTCTGTCTCTGTCTCTGTCTCTCTCTCAAAAGTAAATAAACATTAAGAAAGTTAAAAAAAAAAAAAACAAATGAAGGAAGGATTCTCAAGATAAAAGGTGATGGACAATAACATCCTATTTGTAGGGTACAAGCTGGTAATTCAGTTGAAATGGAATCTTGGACTTTATTCCTCTTGAATCCATTATCCTTGATCCCAATCATGTTTCCTCAAATGGATTGCCTTTAATGATTGCCTAGAATTCAAGGGAAATGCTGGTTCAATAAAACCATCATGATAGATTTTCTAAGGAAAAGTAGAGTTTTATCTATTCATCCATCCACTCACCACCTACTAATCTAAATCTATCATCTATTTCTGTTGTCTCTCTCTTTCTCCTACCCCTCCCCCATCTGTTTTTGGAGGGTCTAACACTATTAAAAATATCCCAAATGACCTTATATCTCACAAGTATCAGCACATAATCATAGAGCCTATAAAATATACAACAGAAGTATAAGAAAAAATGGAAAAGCTCTATCTGCCTTGATGATCCATTGATATATATTCCAAGATCACCACTTAAAGGCATTTTAAACTGTTTTTCTCAGCAATATAAAGCCTTATGGAAACTTTTCTTAATGTCGTCTATAGGTGTTAAAGAATTACCCCTCATTATGGAAAAGGCACGTGAACAAGGAGAAAGATCGAAAGGAAGAATCAAAAGAAAAGTAGTTGGTCAAAAAAGGAGAAACTCCTGCAACTTGGGACAAAGTGGATGGGCCTCATGAGTATCATAATAAGTGAAATAAGTCAAACAGAGAAAGACAAGTAGCGTATGATTTCACTTACATGTGGAAGCTAAAAAACAAATCAAAAAACCAACCAGCCAAGAAATAAGCAAGCTCATAGCCACAGAGAACAGAATAGTGGTTGCCAGAGGCGAGTGGTAGACAGTGAGAGAAAGAGAGTCAAAAGGTAAGAAGAAAACACAAAACAGAAGACATTGTGCTGTAATACCTTAAATATATACAATTTTTGTCAAGTATATAGACCTCAATAAACTTGAAACAAAAACTTTAAAAAAAAAAGGTCTCCATGTTGGAGAAATATTGTTTTCCCTATTAAAAATCTAGCTATAGATTAGATATATCTAGATATAGCCTGGGTATCTCAGTCCGTGAAGTGTCTGACTTTGGCTCAGATCATGATCTCATGATCCATGAGTTCGAGCCCCAGCACAGAGCCTGGAGCCTGCTTTGGATTCAGTGTCTCCCTCTTTCTCTGCCCCTCCCCCTGCTTGCACTCGGTCTCTCTCTCTCTCTCTCTCTCTCTCTCTCTCTCAAATAAACGTTAAAAAAATTTAAAAAAATAAAACTGAAAACCTAGCTATAAAATTATTTTGGAGTTTCATTAAAAAGCATTGGTAAAAATGTAAAGTCTATTGAACTAAGTGTATTACAGGAAAAGTTTGCGCATAGTGCTTAAAAAAGTCAAGGAAAAAAAAACAGTTGGACTTGATCCTTTTTAACCATAACGAGTCTATAATATTTTGCTACAGATACTCTATAAGGTAATTTAAGGGCATCCAGTATCTCAATGTATACACTTAACACGTTAAGAACATGAAGAATTTGTAGTTGACCAGGGCTTGTGACTGAAGTCACACTGTTTAGGGAGCTCATCTTCCATGATCAGAAATGTTAAGAGTCTTAGATGTTTCAGCACAAAATGACCTGAAAAGGACATTTTGCCACACACTGAGCTGTCTCCTCGAGCATGTAGTGCTTGTTGAATCTGGTCTTTAGATGAGGATTGAGAAACAAGGATGTTGGAAACATACTTCCTGTGTATTCATTAGGTAAGGGAGACCTGGTGCTCCTATTCCTTCTCTCCTTCCTGGAACACAGCGGAACTGCATTTCCCAGGCTCTCTGGCAATTGTTTTGGGGCCCTGTAGCTGAGTTCCCCTTGGCAGAATGCGGGCAGAAGTGTCAAAAGCCACTCTAGGCCTGGACCATTATACATTCGCCACACTGTCTCTATTCTGCTGAGGCTTGGGCGGCCATAGATAGAAAATGGCCCAAGTCTCTGACTGAAGGCTGACGTAGAAAGAGCCTTGGTGTCCAAACAGCTGCATGGAACCAGGGCGCCCATATTCTTCCTCCATCCCTAGCAATCCGCATCAGACTGTTACGTCAGAAATACACCTTCTATGAAACCACTGAGGGAGAGGGTGTTTGTTCTAACAGCTATCATTATTTCTCCTGATATTTTTTTCCATATACTAGATAGGTGTTCTTGGAAGTATATTAGAATCTAATATTAAAATATAGCCTTTGTTACATTGGCATATTTACGTGATATTGTACTTCATTTAAAGGTGCAAACTTTAGTGGTAACATATACCCTACTGTCCACTGTGCTTTAGGGAAAGGCATATAAAAGCATCAGTTAGAATTTGGTTCAGCTGTATGTGAAGAAACTCTAAAGACCAGGCATTAAACAAATAGACTGGATTTTCTCTTACAGAAACAAAGTTGAGAAGCAAGCAGTCCTGGGCTAGTATGGTTAGTTTAGGAAGTGATTAAATTCAGAAGCTTCTTGGACGCCACCTCTCCAGCCTCCCTATTGTGTGGCTCTCATACTCGTGGTCCATGATGTCAGCCCAAGCTCCAGCCATCACATCCATATTCCAGGCAGTAGGAAAGAGGAACTCAGCAGAACTCAGCTACAGGCCCTCAAAACAATTGCCAGAGAGCCTGGGAAATGTAGTTCCGCTGTGTTCCAGGAAGGAGAGAAGGAATAGGAGCACCAGGTCTCCCTTACCTAATGAATACACAGGAAGTATGTTTCCAACATCCTTGTTTCTCAATCCTGGTCTAAAGGCCAAATTCAAAGGACAAAGAAGAAACGGGTCACAAGGCATATTAACAATCTTTTTAAGGGGGGCTTCCTATAAACTGCCACAAAACACTTCCACCGTATTTTGTTGTCCAAAACTGATCATCTAGGTAAATGCCACTGCAAAGGAAGCTGGGAAATGTAGTTTTATTTTGAGCAGCCATGTACCTAGTGAAAAATGAGTTATATTACTAACACAAAAGGGAAAACAGTTATATAGATGGATTCCAGAGCCTCTATCACATTAAATAAGCACAAACTTGTTGCTGTGAGGGAAAAATAGACTTATACAGAAGGCAATTTTGGACGGACCTCTGTGTACATCCTACAAATGTTTGTTTGTCTTAAAAATATGTGATGCATTTAGCTTACCATTTCCATCTTACTCTCAGTCCATCGGAATTCCTCTGGAGTCCGTGAATTTTAACTATTCTCCAGTGTTTGGGGCACAAATAGACCCACATCAGACAACAAAGGAAGAGTAAAGATACTTTACATTTTGTGTATCAGGATGCCCAGAAATGAGTAATTCCGTGCCCACCTGAGTATAACAGGGTCTGCAATTGTTTCAATGTAAGGCTAGCATTGTGACTATGGTATTGATTTATGGGTAGGTAGTCCCTGTTCTAAGTCTGTTTATGTCTGGGTGTGCTTGAAGGAATGGTAAGAACTTCCTGTTCTCCATTTCTATAAGGAATCATGGAGAAACTCTGGTAGAATAAATACGGATCAAGTGAGAACTCCCTTTCAATAAGATATGGGGTCGACACCTTTCTTTATCCTGTGTCTTTTTGGTGCCCCGTATTTTCCAGGCATCCAATACATATACCAGATTCCCCTCAACATCCTATGACATCAGTAATGCCCTCCCAAGTAAACTGTATATTTGGTTTCAAATTGTATTTATCCTTCTTCCTCATTCTTTAGCCAACCTGTGTACATTCAAACACTGCATTTGCCCAGGCGGCCCCCAATGGAACAGATGGAATGTTTCATACCAAGGATTTGGGGTTTTGAGTGCCTTTGGGCATCAAGTGTTGGGAACGTCAAAAAAGTGACTCCCAGAAAACTAGGGCTAATTAACCACCTGCTGCGGACTGCTTTGCAAAGGACCATGCTTTAAGCTACTTTTGCATTCCCGCCAATTCTGTAATGAACGTGCGCGCTCGTCTGGTCACCCCTGTTTTTACAGAGGTGGAAACTGAGGTTCCGACTTGGGTCCAGTTACACGGCTTGCAGCAGCCTGAGACCCTGTACAAACTGTCTCACCCAAACCCATGCATGTGGGGCAGTCCCTCTCCGGGAGAGGCTTGGGTCTAATTGGAAAACAACAGAGTAATAGTAAGAAATGACTTGAATACCAAATACCCTGTCCTCCAGAAGACACAGGACTGCAGGTGAATTACACGTGTGACTCTGGCCACTAACCTTCTTTTAGGGGGCTACCTTGCCTTCGGATAACAGAAACATGGGTTTGAGGCAAAGGTTTGGTGGAGATCTTTCATCAGGCAGATCCGTCCTGCCGTGAATCAACCACCAACCACTTTCATATGCCCACTTAGTTCCTCCCCCCTCCTCCCAAATCATTTATTTGCAATCACGTTCTCATATTCTGGGCACCGCAAGTTGGTTCAGTTAACGAGGAAGAAGGGAAACTGATAAAGATATTGTTAATGGATCTCTTTGTGCATAAAAAAAACTCGAATCTTCCCTCCCACATGCTGTCCTGAATTCCCCTTTTCCTCCTTCTCAAAGTTTTACTTTTTCTCGAATGTCTGTGTGTGCCATATGACAGTGATTTTCTGTGGTAATTGCTTTATTCTTCACTAAGAACCTTTACAATAGCGAACTCCTACAATACTTATGTGTAAATTAGGGCTGTTCCAAGGCAAAAACTGAACCTTTGAATATAAACCTGTATCGTTTCTCCCTCCCTCCCCCCTGAATGTGAGAATTTTTGACTGGTGCAAACCCCCCAAAATTCCCTCTTTTAAAAACAAAAAATCATTCTTTTTTTTGCATCAATCATTTCATGCCTTTGGGTTTACAATACAGGATCTCAGAGAGGACAGATCGTAAATTCACTTCAAAATAGCTTACTGAGAAAGAGTATATTTCATTCTGTCGTATACAAAAGTTGGGTGGAATTTTATATAAATGCAATTTTAAAATTCAAGTGCTGGGGCGCCTAGGGTGGCTCAGTCAGTTGAGCACCCGACTCTTGGTTTCTGGTCAGGTCATGATCTTGCAGTTTGTGAGTTCAAGCTCCAAGTTGGGGCTGAAAGCAGAGAATCTGCTTGGGATTCTCTCCCTCTCCTTTTCCCTCTCTCTCTGCCCCTCCCCTGCTTGTGCTCTTTCTCTCTCTCTCTCTCTCTCTCTCAAAGAAAACAAATAAACTTTAAAAAAAATTAAAATTCAAGTGCTCTTGGGCTAAGAATTCTCATGAACGGACTGGCCATGGGACAGGGGGTGGCTGTGTCCCCAGGCAGCAGGGTCCACGTAAAGGAAAGCCACACACCTTATCCGAGGGGCCCCCAAAGAGATGATCGCGCTAGCATAGCTTTATTTTGCTCACTTGCAACAGCAACAACAAAATGATGCCGCAGACGAAAACTGCCATGTCCCACCCACGCCATCTGTCCTGCGCTGTGCACCCACAGCCCCCTCGTTCTACAAATTAATCTTTCACACATTTTTTAACAAAAAAAGTGTTAATGTTATAAAAGAAAAAAAACAAGGAAAACAGAAAAGGCTGTGTAGAAAATAAATTAAATTTAAATTTGATGGCAGTTATGACTTTTTTTATTGACTATAAGAGCAAACAGTCACATCAAATTGGTGCCACTGGCATATCATTAAAACTACAGGGCACCCTTAATGATCTCTGACAATGATTGCGTGTGTGTTTTTTTTTAAATATAGCATGCACATTTTGTCCAATTTGGGCTCTTTTTTCCTGTTGCTTTTGTCCTCTTTCTGAGTGGATATTATTCATGAACTGAGCCTTTATTATCTATTTGGCCATCTGCATAGCATTGGCCATAGTCCCCTGTATTGTAATTTTGAGTGAAAATAAGGACTTTAGGAGATTGCAACACTAATACCACTACTACTAATAATATGCTTTAAGAACCCAAAAGTAAAAAAAAAAAAAAAAAAAAAAAAACTTACAAATTCTTTGTGAGGGAGGTGAGGTTTGAGGGAAAATAGCAAGGAGGTGTGGGGGGGTTGTAAACTCAATCATTCCATTCGCTCATTTAGCATAACAGAATCTGGATATTCACTCTGACCAAACTAACAACTATTTGCCTTGATAACATGCAGTTCAGAAAGTGATGCTTCTTCATGGTAGAATGTCTTTGAAAGGAAAAAAAAAATTACCATTTTTTGGTTTTGTTTTCTTACTGGCTTCTCTCTTGTTTAGGAAGTCTTCACATCTGTTCCTGGAGTGACAGCCCCAAACAGTAGCATGGCCCCAAAGCTATTAAGATTCTAGAATTTGAATATTCATGCTCACAAGGCATTAGATGCCTTGTTTTTAGTCTAGCGAAGAGAGATTTTAAGTGAAAATATTAGGGCATATTATTTCCAATTTTAAAAATTCTGTACTGGGAACAAAATGAATTGACTGGAAACTTGTATACTTTTTTTTATTCCTAAAACTTCGCCTAGTTTTATTTGGCTTTCTTCATTCTGCTTTCTTTTTTTCTTCCCCTTTTCTCTGATCTTCTCCTCTCTCTCGTTCTGACATTCTCTTAATCAGTATTAGTTTGCCATTTTTTTTTCTTTCCACTTGCCAGATTTTCCCTGCAGTCACAGGAAGGCCATCGAAGTCAACTGACTGAAAGATGTATGTGGACTAGCTGGGAAACATCTTCTCAGAAGGGCAAACACACAAGGCTGTAATGAATCAGGACGGGAACATTTTTGTTTGAAAAGAAAATGTATAATATCCTATTTGTTTTTTAACGTTCCTCGATTTTTTTTTCTTGTAGTTGTTTCCTATTAAACTTGAGTACTATGCAATTAAAGCGATATGCACACACACACACACACACACACACACACATGCACATGTACTCGCATATGTGCATGCACACACAGACACACACACCGCACACACTGGGTTTACTACCAAAGCAAGATGAAGTCTGTCAGTTATCTCATGATTTGGAAAATGAATTATTTACTTGCAGTTAGTAGTGGCTTAAAATACCTTAAAAAATGTGCCTTTCCTCTCCAAATTGGTTCATGTGTGTATATAGTAACAACCTATATGGCATAAAACTTTCAGATTTGGAAAGTTAGAGCTAATCACTTTAGTATGCATACTGATTCACCTGAAAATAATAGTTGCTAAAACCAAGAGGGATAACTCAGTTTCAAAATTAACTACTTGCTCATGGTTGGTAAAATTTGGGCCATATATTTTTATTTATTCTTATACCTATTTAACTTGTATGTTGAGGGTATATTGGTCTTTTAAAAATAATTGAATTAATTTATTTTTATTTTTTATTATTTTTATTTTTTATTTTAGAGAGCAAGAGTGCAAGCAGGGCAGAAGGGCAAAGAGAGAGAGAGAGAGAGGGAGGGAAGGAGGGAGAATCTCAAGCAGGCTCGTGCTCAGTGCGGAGCCCAACTCCGGGATCATGATCTGAGCCAAAATCAAGAGTCAGATGCTCAACCGACTGAGCCACCCAGGCACCCTATTCTTTTATTTTTAAGACTACTTTAATTACAAATATTACAATAGCCCGGAAATAGTAAACATTACCATTTCATTGAATGGTATGCAATTTTCATTAACATTATAAAATATATGTTTACATATCAATATTATATATGTTACCTCTAGAAGATCTGCAGAAAATAAAACGATGATGTTATTTTATATATCTATCATATGGTTCTATTTCCACTAAATTGGTGTGATAGTCACTGATATTTTTAAATCTTATCCAGATGTACATTTGATATATGGTACAGGCTTCTCTTTAACAAACTATATTTCCAGTCTGATTCTTAAAAAAAGATAAAAAATAAAAATCTACACCTAACACAGCAAAACCCAAGCTGGAACATTCACAGTTGAGAGCCAACATTTTTACTCTTGCAACATAACAAGAATAAAGTGATGAAAAATCATGAATTTAGATATTGCCTTTTAGATAAATGGTATAAAATAAATGCTTTTGATAATATTAAAAGACACCATACTTGAACGAAATGGTTTCGGTCAACATCACACGCCTCGACCCTGCTTTACTGTTGCCTCTTCCCACCACCCACCACCACCCCCAAGTATTATTTGCATTGAACATCATCTGAATGCTAAACATCATCTCTTAACCAGGGCTGAGGATTGTTCTAACTAGGAGTTCCGAGTCAGAACAACGCACAAGACCCGGAGTCCTCACCCAGTCTCAATCTGCGGGAATTTTAGGGCTGTTGAGAGAAGCAGGATTGGAGACATGAAGTACAGGTGTGCTTGGGTCAGACTGCTTATTCTTGGTTATTTCTGTAGTTGTTTCCAGCGTCACAGATTGATGATCTCAGAAGCTGTATGAGAAGAAAGGATCTCAATCAAATTTCTGACCAGATCCCTCCTTATGGCCATGAGAGTTTGATTTTTCATTTAAACAACAATAAATGTAGGCATAAGGGTTTGAGATAAATTATGGAAGCCCTTTAGCCGTAACCACTACATTCTGCCACCAAATGAGCTGCTGTTCTCACTTTGTTTTATGGGCTCTGCGTAGCCTGTGTTATTGTATCTGCCAAATAAAACCCAGCAAACCATGCAAATGAAAATATAATCTTTTATCTTTCATGGTCACAGGATGCGCCCATATATACAGTTTGATACATTCCTCGGCACCAGATTTACTGCTATTAGGACCCTACTGTCTTAGTAGGATCTCCAGGAAGGGAAAACATCTCTCTCTGGGATGCTCCTTCATTTACATCCACCAATGACTTTGTCTGCAGTAGAAGTTACACTTGAAAAGTGAGGGATAATTCTTTTCACTATATTTTTAGCTTATCTTTGTGGTTCATTTGAGATCCTGGACTCTGTCCTTAAGTATCAAGACCTGAGAGCTTGTATTTTTTCAAAGCATAGCAGATTTTAATTTGTTTAAAAACAATGGAGCTTTTCTTTTCCTCTTTGGTTTTAGAATGGCCTAAACACCTGAAGAATGATGACTTAATGAATCAATGACTAACTAGTTCTGCAACTCACCAATCTTAATATTGGGCCTTAAATAAGCTACTTAGCCATTCCATATAAACAGTCTTCTCCCGGTAACAAAAATAACAACAAATCGTCTGCCTAGAAGAGGTTTTGAGCAATAACTCATTTCTAAAATGCCTCAGAGATGAAATACTCTTTACATATGCTACAGAATTACTGAGGCTCTTACTAGAAGTAAAGTCTCTACCACATCCATCTGGGTTATTTCTACACTGGGTCAGAGTACTCCCAAGAGAGTAAATGGACGGTTTTCTGGTCTAGTCTATAGAATAAGATGTACTCCTCACTTTTTCCTGAGTTCCTGAGCAGCTGAACATGTAAAGCCGTGCTATTCCCTCCAGCTGGAAAAATAGAAAGGTATAAATTGTTTCTTTCCATCTCTCCCCTTCCTCCCTTCCTTTCTCTCTTCCCTCCCTCCCTGCTCATAGATCTTTCTGGAGTGTGTATTCTATGTCCAGCACCATTCTAAGTGCTAAGGGTACAGCTGTTAAGGTCATAGAAAAAGTCCCCAAAAGAGGGAGCGCATATCCTATCAAGGGAGATTAGCAAACAAAAACTAGAGTCAGTATCTTAGATCATGGGAATTTTCCTGGTTCACTTGATTCCAGTAGTTTAATCTTCTTTCTTTACAATGCTAATTAATGCATCTGGTCATGAGACAGGCCAGATGCTATATATGGAGGCCGATGAGCCTAGCACCAGGCCCTATGTGTGGTCGATGTTTAGTGACCATTGAATGAATGATTTCCTAAAATGTGATTAGGTAGGTGGATAAATAGTTCATATTCCTCAACGAAATGCCAATACACCCCCACCATCTCTCCATAAGGAAGGTCAACCCCAAACTATGTAATAAGTGTGCTATGAAGCTCTGAGTCTATGTTAATAAAGTTCTTATCAAGCAGGTCTTATCAGAAAACCAACCAAACTAATGAGGTAGGCATGTGCTTGCGTGAGTAGTTGCCTGCACGCATCCATATGCAGTTGCCCTGAGAGTGACAACTTAATGTGTAGGAAAAGTTAAATACCAAGTATATTCTAATTCTCTTTACTTTGGGGCTAGCTAATTCCTAAAGCATTATTTAAGGACAAAGAGCAAGATATGATTTGACAAAAAAATAGTGGCAAGGGATCAGCAGAGGCAGGAAGGAATATTAACATCTCTGTTTTTTTTTTTTTTAAGTTTATTTATTTGAGAGAGAGACAGAGTGAGTCCAGGGGGGGCAGAGAGGCAGGCTCCACGCTGTCAGCACAGAGCCCCACTCGGGGCTCCAACTTCCGAAACCCTGAGATGACCTGAGCTGAAACCAAGAGTCAGACCCTTAATGACCGAGCCTCCCAGGTGCCCCGACATCTCTGTTTTCTCTCCTTCTCTCCTTTGCTGCTGCCGCCACCTCCACCCAGGACCACGTCCACCAACCAAGACCTCTAAGCACAGACCACTTCCCAGTGGGATCTTTTCTTCTCTCCATCTCTCTGCGATTATCCTTCTAGACTGCCGCCATCTTCTCCTTGTTCTTTACAGCCCTGCCTCTCCCCTATGAAGCTGTTATCACCTATGTTGCTGTTCTCTATCATTTTTTTCTAAAATTCTCTGTTGTGCGTGTGTCTCTGTTACGAACACCCTTGTTGCTGTTCTGTCTTAGTAAGCCTCCCTTCCTGCACCTGTCCCATATTCCAAGTGCTAAGGCATAGCTTGCCAATGTGCACTAGTTGTCAGTTTCTTCTTTTTCTTTTTTTTTTTTTTTGACTCACACTACCACGACCCCTCCAATTTTTTTTTTTTTTTGCTATGACCTTGCTGAACAGCCTCAGTTTTGTACAACAGCTTCAGAGCAACAGGTTCTCAATTAAACATGTGCCAATACATTAAGGTACAGAGCCAGGAAACAAAGAAAGCTTCGAGACACATAGAAGAAATTTGAAATCTGTTTTCTCTGAGTTCATATTCAAGACCCACTTTTCCTATTGTCTCCCATAAAGTCATTACTGCGGCTTCAATTTAAAATGCTTATTTTTACTGAGTTTAATTTAGATACACATTTGCATTGTAAAATGAGTACTTTAAAAATAATCATTTTAGTCTTAAGCATAAATGCTGGTTCTTTGTGAGGGAAGTAACTTCCTGAGTCGCATGTTATCGCTAAGGGCGAAGTAAATTTCTGGAGTGAGATTTTACCTTCTGTCTGCTCTTATTACCAGGAATAGTTTGAAGTTGGTATGTATAAAGACTGCATTACATTTACAGAATTTCTGTATAAGCAAAGGTTTTTATTAATACAATTTTATATGATTATAATAGGGTTGGTATGCATTCATTAGCCACTGAACAAAAAACAAATGGTGTCTTTGTCCAGCGTGTCCACCATGACATTTACACATAAGAAGGTCCTGAAGGGAGGGATGATACTATTTTGTGTATTGTTGGCACCTAGGATGTGGTAGAGATGTTACAAGGACCATGAGAAGGCAGTTCCGTATTTCTCTAATGTGTCATAAGTTCTCAAAAATTTGGAGATGCATCACTTTCCCTCCTGTCCATTTTCAAGTCCAAGAAAGGGCTGCATTTTGGGGGCGGAACAAGCATGAAAGGAAAGAAAAACTTGTCTTTCTGCATCAGAATGTGGACACACAGGTGCTCCTTTTGGTCCGAAACACCATACTTGACACATAGTAGAGGTACAGCATTAATACCTCTTGGTAATCTCTCTAATTCTCTTTATTTCGGCTTTTCTAGCTAAGTTCATTTGCACTGAATTTCTACGAGTCCCAATTTAAGCAACTGAATATAATTAAGAATATTAGCATTTACATATTTAGGAGCTTTATTCTTTCATTTTGAACAAAACAAACTACCTCTATTTACTATATATTTTACAGAATTTTAGAACAATCAAAACTCAAAGATTTATGCTAGTAAAAAGTGGGGCATAAATATCATAGGTTCCTATCAAATCTTTCCGTTATAGAAGCTATTCATCTGGAAAAGTTACATGCTCCATCAGATTATTTTTAAAAATTAAATCTAAAAAAACCCACAGGTTGAATGAATGTGTCTTTCAATTACCCAAATTAATGCAGCCTCCACAACCACAGAACGCATCCAACATCTGGATTTTGGAGTCTGGTAGACTTGTCCATAACAATTTATTTTGTTTAGAAAGAGTAGGGGTGGGGGAAGAGAGAGACAGAGAGAATAGAGGTGTGGGTGGCCAATCCTGATGTCAACCAAGCCTAAGCCATCAGCCTCCTTCACCCATGATGCTGTCTCTGGATTTATGATGGTCATTAAAAGCACTGATTTACAGCAAGCAACTGAAAACTGGCTACACAGGAGAAACAGTGCTGGGAAGACTGTATCTTTTGCTCTTCTTTTGCCCTTAACCTTCAAACAGGTTTGAATTACTGGTGTAGGCTCTTTCTGCTTTTAGCATTGGGGGTGTATCCCCAGCGCCCTGTGTAAATCTACTAAGAATCTCTCATCCAGAGTGTATAACATTATCTCTGTCTTCAGGGCTGAGAATCAGGATGAATTATCTCTTATTTATGGCTTATCAGAGTTGAGGAATTCAATAAATAGATTCAAGTATTACAGAATTTATAACCCAGGGAATGATTTGGTATATAACAGTTTTGCGGGATTATAAACATATATTTTTAAAAACGAGGCTTTGGGAAATATGCTCCCTGTTCATGTCATTATTGTAGTGTGTGTTCCAAATTGTTCATTTCTTTTTTTTTTTACTATTGTCTCAGCTGTGTTTCTGTGTCTCTTTCTACCTTTAGGCCATTTCAGCCTGTTCATTTCTGAAAGCCAGAAAAGAATGAGAAAGAGAGAATCTAAACAAGTTAATAGAATGTCATGTGTGCTATAACATTGAAAGAGTCTAGGCTTAATAGAAGCTTTAACACATTTTATAGTATACTCTTTAGTATGCTTTCCCTCTCCAGATTCAAAGTCAGGTTAACCTCTACCCACATTTTGTTACATTTTATAGTTATCATATGCAAAATACTACACTTTGGGACTATCTGGTCTTTCATTATTAATGCTTGCCTCCCTAATGTTTTGAGAAAAAAAAAACCCAATTATACAGGAAGTTTATAAAAAGTCAATATTCAAAAATTAATTCCATAGACAACTTTTTCAACATGACCTATTGCACAAAGAGTAACAAAGATGCTGATTTTTTCAGAGATTTGACCTGTGGTTCGCATTTAAAAGTCAGACCTCCATTTATGGAGTTGCCCATCAAATTAAATTTTATTTGGTCTGTCAACATTTTATAGTGTTAAATTGTTATTATTTGAAATCCATGCGTTATTAAAACATAAAACTTGTTCTCTGCAAGAAATTAACCATGAATGGTTAGATGGACTTGTATCAGTTTTAATTTCAGGACTCCCATAAAAGTATGGATTAATTGTAACTATAGAGGATTGGGATTTTTTTCAGAGGAAAGCAATGGTACATTTTTATAATGGTTTAGAGATTAGTTTTTGCACTTTTTTTTTTCTCACTGTGACAGAGAGGAAAAAAATTATTGGCTTTCAAACTCTGTCAAGTAGCTTTTTATCTTGGTAATTTGCTAAGCCTGTTGGGTAGAGGTAAACAGACCCCAATTTGAGGAGCTTACTTAAGGGGGCTATTTGAGTCTGACTTAATACTTTTCCATGGTTCCTAATGGGCACCCAGTAGAAACTGTAATTATTCTGTATCAGGATACCTCTGACATCAGTCTTGCTTTACTTAGAATTTGTATGCTGATGATTTTCCAAAGATGATTAAAAGTATTTTTATAGTAAGTTTATGACACTTTAAAATACGGTCAGGAAAAAACATTTTTTTTTAATGTAAAAAAAGAGGCAGAGAAAATACAACCTCACCAAGGAGCAGGGATAAGATGGTTGTAACAACCGAATATTAAATTTAGCTCTGATGCTCATATCCTTTTAAATTGTTATTTAGCCTCTCTGTTGTTTTCAGTATTTACATATTATACCATCTCTTTCCCAGCTAAATTTAAACCCCAGGAAGGACAGAACCTGTTCTCACGTTTGTTTGTCTTCCATCTCATCAGAGTGTCTTTCTTGAACACAGCAAATACTCCAGAAATGTTTTTCATTGATTCTGACAATGTATGGATAGTCCATGCATTGTCATAAATTTATAAAATCTTTTACATAATTGAGAGGACATACTTGCTTCCTTAAATATCCATTTAATCTATATTTTCTGGCTACACTACTCAGCCCTCAAAATGAATTCTAGTAATGGCTGTTAGATCTAGAAAACAACGCTCACGACTCTTGACGCATCAATGTGCACACATCTCTGGTGCCTTTACTCCTAGATGCATTCTGTGAAATCTTTTGTTACAGCTGTGATTTTGCTCTATATGCCACAGAACTGAGTTTCTAAGCTTTTTGTGGATAATCTGTTCTAATTTTCTCATGAATTCATTATTTTTTCACTACTTTTTCATATTTCACTATTACGTCTACTCATCCAGAGATCTGTTACTTTCCTTATTTTTAACTTTTAATAGATGAGAAACAGCTTTGAGAATGCAAACATTTTATCCTTTTTCTTCCCTGAATTTGTTGGCAAAGCATGCGCTCCTTTTCATACACACACACACACACACACACACACACACACACACACATATATATTATATGTATAACGGAAAGTATATATATACTGTACATATACTATATAAATATATATGAAATATAAAATATATATATGAAATATGGTATATTTCATCCATCAAGAACATTTACAAATTTTCCTAACTTGAAACAGGTCAAACTGAAATTGGGCCTTGTACCAACAGATGAAAAGATCTAGAATTCACCAGAAGCACACGTAAGATTTATTTCACGGTCTAAAAAAACCCAGCTATTACAGGGTGGCCTTGGCCTCAGTGATCAATCTTGAGGGCAATAAGAAAAAGTTGAGGAAAGAGTAGAGACCATCACTACTGTTTCTAACAGGATATCCTAACAGTATTTCAGTTCCAGGCATGTTACGTGCTCCTGTTTTTACTTCATCAGTAATTCAACATGTCTGATTTGCCCACACAACACTTTCAACTTCGTTTACCCATTTGACCTGGAACAAAATGAAAGCACATTTTGCCCAGCTGAAAGGTCTCCTGGCAAGTTGGTTAACAGGCTTGCCAGTCCCGCTTCAGTTACCAAAGAATAAACACATTACATTCGACAATTACCAGTGTACTGACTTCCTCACTGTGCAATTTTCTAGTTCACATTCTCGAACCATTTTTTAACTTGCTGTCCAGCTCTTTACTTGTAACCCCTGCCTCAACAAGATTTCTAATTTCTTGCGAATAGAAGTTTCTACATTGCTTCATGGCCGTGATTAACCCAATTTACTTGCAAAGAACAGGGACCGAATAAAAAGTTCATTTGAAGGGAGGGCAAGTCCTGCATCTTCCCTCGGTAGGTTAACGTTGTGGCTCAGTACGTGCCAATTAAGGAATCAGGCTGGGCTTCCACAAGTACCAATTTTACTGTAGTTCTCCACAGTGTGGCCACGTGGGAGTGCGCACTTGCGGCAGTGCGAGTGCACCTGGGGCGTGTAAGCGCCGCAGGCAGCCGGACCTACCTCCCCGCCTGGCCGCGTCCCCAGCGCCCGGGTGCGCACCTGGGGGACCGGGCGCGGCAGCGGCCTCGGCCCTGCTCCTCGCGCTTGGGGAGGGGGGGGGGTGAGGGTGGGGGCGAGGAGCCGGCGGCGTCGCCCGCGGCACAGGGGGCACCGGGCGCACCGGGCGCCGCCGCAGGCCAGACTCCGGCCCTCGGCGTCCCCGGGGGCCCTGCCTCTGGAGGAAACCGGCGCAAGTCCGCGCGGACGAGCTGCACTAGGTTTAAAAGTGTATTTATGGTGGTCACGGTGCACACGGAAAAGCTCGCTCCACACCCCCAGGGCGCGCGAGGCCTCCGAGGCCGGAGACAAACCCCTCCCAGCGCAGCTGTCGCCGCCGCCTGCGGGCTCCTTTCACTTTCTCACGGCCAAGTCACCCAGAGGGGCGCCGCTGCCGCCACCGCCGCTGCGCCCGAGGACTCCGCCCCGCGCCGCCTCGCTGCCGGCCCCCGCCCGCCCGGGCCCAGCCCACCCCGACAGTTTCTGCCCGCGATTGGCGCGCGCGAGCGGCAGCTCCGGCTCGCTTCTCCTATTGGCCGAGTCTCCCTGTCAATCCGACGGTTGCCCGCCACTCCCTCCGCCCTCCTGCAAAGCCGCCCTCCTATTGGAGGAGATTGCGCGCTGGGGGCGGGCAAGGAGCTCCGGTCCAGCCGCTTACGGTCAATCGCAGAGGCCCCACGCCGGGAGGGAGGGAGGCAGGGGGAGGAGCGGGGCGGACCGAGGCTGGGCGGGGGGGGGGAACATCTGGCCGGCGCCGCCGCGTGCGTGCGTGGTGCGTCCTCCCGCCCCCTCCCCTCCCCCTCCCCCGCCCGCCTCCCCGTCCCCCGCCCCCTCCTACCCCCCCCCCCCCCCCCGGCCGGCGGCTCCGCGCTCGCTCCCTCGCTCGCTCCCTCGCTGTGTCTGGCAGGCTGCGGCCGCCGCTGGGCTGCTGCCATGGGGAGCCGTTGAGAGTGGGGCCCTCTTCGCTCCGCCGCGCTCCTCCGGCTGCCAGCGGGGGTGGGCGGGAGGGAGGGAGGGGGCAGGGGGGAGCGGGCGACGGAGCCGGGATTGGGGGGCGGGGGGGCCGGGAGGGAGGGGGGCAAGAGGAGGAGGAAGCCCACCAAGTCCGGCGGCGGCGGCGGCGGCGGCCGGGAGGAGGAGGAGGAGGAGGCGGAGGACGCGGCGGCGGGGACGCGGTGACTTAGGGCCGCTCCGTGTGAGTCCCGGCGCCCGCCCCGGCCCCTGACCCGGCGCCCCCTCCGCGCGCGGCCCCCTGGCGGGCGAGGGGCGCCAGCTGTGCGGCCCCGGCCGGCGGGGCCGGGGCGGGCGGAGGGCGGGCCGGGCCGGGGGCGCCCCCGCGAGTGGAGTTAGTTTGTGTGCTTGGAGCGGCTGGGGCGGCGGGGGGCGGCGCAGCTGCGGGAGGCCGGGCGCGGGGACGGGGCCGCCGCAGCTGCGGGGTCGGGCGGGGTGCGGGCTCGCCCGCTCCGCGCCCCCCTCCCACCCCCGGCCGGTGCAGCTGCGGCGCGGGGCGGGCTCCCGGCCGGTGCAGCTGCGGCGGCGCCTCCCGGGTGCGGAGGGCGGCGGGCTGGGGGAGGGGGGCTTGGGAGCCGCCGCAGCTGCAGCGGCGCCCGGGACGGCCGCGGCTCCGGGGACCGGTGCAGCTGCAGTGGCGCCCGCGGGGGGGCGGGGGGGGGAGGGGGCCGGCGGGGGAGGGGCCCCTCCCGGGCTGGTGCAGTTGCCGGGAGGCCCCGGGGGCTCGCGCGCCGCGGCGTCGGGGAAGCGGTGGCAGCCACCCTCCTCCCGCGGGCTGCTTCTTACGACTTTTCTTTTGTTGTTGCCGTGACCCGGGTCTGTTTTCTCGTCTGTTGTTTAAGGTGTTTTCCTGCTGCACCGGCTCTCCGCCCTCCTCCTCCTTCCCTGTGGTTTAACCTTCCTCTTTCCCCGTGTGTTTTATGCACGGCCAACTACGTGGATATTTGCATTTCTTACCCCCCCCACCCCCGCACCCTCGCCCCCACCTCTTGGAAAAACAAAACCCCAACCCCACAAAACCTCTCTGGACCCCGCGGTAGCAAGACGTGAAGGGGTTGATTTGTGGGGTGGGAGTCGCTGGCCCATTGCGGTGCTTGGGACTCATTAAACTGTCACTCACCCCCCACCCCACTGGGTAAATGGGGTGATTAATGTCTGATATATTGGAATGGGGCGAGGGCATTTGTGGAGTAGAGGCTGTGTGGCTGAGAAGGAATTTAGCTGCGAAGGGTGCCTCCTGGCATAGGCGTTCGTCATTCTGTCATTCCCCGCGAAGTTAGAGAAAGTTAGGTTTGTGACTTTGGCAGAGCGAGAAGGACAGGACCGAGACGTTGGGTTTTGTTACTCTTTAACTCTGCCGCGGTTTCCTAATGAGAACGGAGTGCTGATCACCAGGCAGGGCTGCGACACTTGCGCCTCAGGCCTGTTCTACTCCTCACCCTCCCGGGAGTCTGTGGAGATGTATTTGACATTCACAGATGTCGCAGCACCTTGCAGGGCACTGGTCGGCCCAGCCCGGGTTACCTTACGATTTCATCAGCCATTAGTAAAGACCCACAAAGTCTAGCTAAAAAGTTCCCAAACTTATTCAACCTGCTCCCCACCCCCCCACCCCCACCTCCTTTCTGAAAGGTTTTCTTGTGATCACGAAACATTACAGAGTGACCCAAAAAGAGATTGTTATGGGACACAGATCAAGGGGAAGACAAAGTTCTGCTTTTTCTGAGCCGGGAGGCGGATCAGACACGCAGGTGCAGCGTTCACGTTAAGTGGTGGTAGCAGGTTGTGACCGTTTATTAATTTGTCTCATTGAACCGAAGTACTTTCCAGGATTTCAGAAAGTGCAGTTTCACCCCGTTGATACCGAGACTTGAAATTTGCATGAACTGGCAGTGTGAGAAATTGCGTTGAGAGGGTAGCTGGAGATAAATAGTTAAATAAGAGGGGAATAAGAAGGTGAACCAGGCTGGAGCAGTAGTTCTGAATAGTCTTCCACCCTCCTGAGACACGTATGCCATGATCTCGGCAGGGGGAAAATATGAAAGTGCCATAATAATGTCGAAATGGGACTGGAGATGTCAATTGGGTTGGTTTAAAAATATCCCTAAGCTGCCTTTGAAACTAAACGTTGGAGTTGAATAAAAGTGAATCTGGATTTCCTGAATAGCACCGTGGCTTGAGTGTGCTGTCAGTATGTAAGCCAGTCCACCAACTTAAGACAGAAGTGTTGCTATTCCATAAATACAGTAGAACTCCATATGCTGAGTTTTTCAATTTCTTCTGTTAGAAAGTTTGGGGGAAAAAAAGGGAGACTTTGAAGTATTTTGTTTATACTAACAGAAGAGAAAAGTTCTCCTAAGAAAAAGCTGGTGGCAGGAGTGTAGAGGAGTAGCATATGGCATTAAAAGGAGCACAGCTGGAGGTAGCATTTCCATCTGAACATGATGTCAGAGCAGCTGACAGCCTGCCATCCCTCAGCCTTTTATTCTAACACACAGACAGGGAGTTAGTGTGTGCGGATCTGTGGTGGAGAAGGTATCTCGTTCCTCTCTAACATCATCTCCACTTTGCATCTGTCTCTCTTAGTCTGCTTTTTTTCCACCGATGTGACAGACCTGGAGCCAGCGAGACTCAGAGGAAAGGACTTAATCAGGTTTATGTGTCCTAAAGGTAGGAGTAGCAAGAGATTAGATTGAGCATATTTCTGTTTTGGTGTTTTGTTTATTTAATTAAAAAAAAAATCCCATTACTTTTCTAACCCAGTTTAGGAATAATATATGAAATCGAGTATTAAATGAACATCTTGTTGGAGTTGAAAGTCTTGGGCTCGTTTAGTTTTAATTTTTATCCCTTTTGCTCGAGCAAGTAAATAACTTTTATACACAGAAATATTTCAAGTTTTGAAATGCTAAGAAAGGCTTTGAAATGTTGCTTTTTGAGATCACTTTGGATTAGAATGCTTTTTTCTGTTCACTGCGATTTAGGCTCCTTTTGCTTTTGGGGTAGTGGGGGAGAGAAATAGTAAACTGTCTGGAATCCAGCGATCAAACTTATATGAGAAGATTATTCTAGTTAAGAAGCTAGATTGTTGTGTAATTAATTCCACTCTGAAACTTTATTCTTCAAAAACATTCAGCAGCACTACTGAAACATACAGCTGTAAGTGCTTTTGAAACCGAAGGTTTTTTAAAAGGGAAAAAAAAAAAAAAAACTTTTGTCCCCAGGAGAATAGTTTGACTGGTTTCCTCATTTCTCTTTCAAATATATATTTAAGAGATCTTTTATTTCAGCATAACAATAATTATTTGCAGGAGTTTTTGTGTTAGCGACTAATTTAGAACTTGTAGATTTGAGCTGCCTGAATTGGCCAGACAGCTGTAATCGCACTCCTCCATTCTTAATCTCTTTATCTCGGCAGCAGCTGCCATATGGCCACAGTCAGCTGGATCAGATGTTTATAAGCTTCCTTCTTCGTCCCTCTCTGTCCTGTCAGCCTCCTAATTTGATCACGGCTACCTTGTGAGCTGCCCTCCAATCTTTATTTTTAGCCCTCTCAAGGATTAGGATTGATGTTAGCTGTGGAGCACTCAAAGTGATTGTATTGTAAATCTTGGTGTATTCTAGCTGGGGCGTCGTGCGGAACGCATTTGGGGGCTAGGATGAAACTTTTAGCCCATCTTGGGCAAAGTGTAGAAAAAGCAGGGAGGTAATTTCTGAATATTAAATTACCATGTATCCGTTCCCCAAATGTACTTTCTGAGCTGGTTGGTGTGGAACCTCGCTTCTGGTCATAGGAAAAGGGAAGTCGGGTTTTCTTGGTTTTTTTTTCTTTTTTTTTTTTTTTTAAGGAGTTGAATTTTACAGTTGAATTTTGACCCTTTGTACCTCCTCGCCTTTGCTCCCCCTCCATTTCACCCTCCTTCACCAGAAAACAAGGGCAACGATGCATATTTGAGAGAATAGAAGCTAGTGGGAGAACAAAATATATCAAGTTTTATTGAAACAAAGTATTTTCTGTTGAATGAGGTAAGGCAGAGTCAGAAAAAAATAGTTTCTCTTTTTCTAGCAAGGCTTTTTTTTGGGGGGGGTGGTGGGGGGGGAATGTTGAACCTGTAAAGCTTTGGAGTTTCATTTGAATACAATACGCCTTTATTTAAAAGTTTGAAGTCATTTTAATATGGAATTCATTTGCTTTGTAACGGATCAAAGTTTAGGTGAGAATTTTCAGAGTGAAGGGAAGCCCTTCTGGTTCCTCATATCCTAGATGTACAGATTTTTACAAAGAAATACTACTTTTTTTTCCCCCTCCATTCACTTAAAAAATATTTGGATTTGTTCATAGTAAAGATGATCTTTTCCATCTGTTGGTGTAGTTCTTTCTGATCTCTTGTACACGTGGGCTCTACCTGCAAATCCTAAGGCATTAACATCTGTTTTTATACACAGGGCTTTTGTTGTTGTAACACTCTGACTTTAAAAGTGAGTTGTTTGCTAATTTCTGGGCTAATTATGCGATTTCACTTTTTTCCCCTTGATTCAGCCAGTGCGTGTGTGTTAAAATTGTGCTTTCTAAGCGCAGTCATGTATCAAAAGTAATGGAATAAAAAAGGATGGTTGAACAAGTTTTCTGAATCTTCCAGAATGTGTTTGGGACTTTTCTTTGTTCGCTCTAGGAGCTGTTGCAGGTTTCGTAGGACATAATTTGATGAGTAGGTTCACTTCTCCTGAAAGAGATGTAAATTCTCACTCTCAATAAGGGCCAGTAGTGAAACAGAAGGCTTTTAAAACTTGCCGGAAAGTTCCAGGAAGGTGGGGATGCGTCAGGGACTGTTGGGCTGGGGTAAGGAAGTTGGGAAAGGGTACGTTTTTCCTTCTCGCGTTTGGGTTTCGGGCGTGCGGTCTGGTCGTCCTCGGGTCATGAGCCTGATTAAAATGCAGGGACGGGTGCATCGGCGGCCCAAGCCGAATCACTGTCATTATCTCTCTTTTTTTTTTTTTTTTTTTTGTTGGTAACGGGGACCCGGGCGGCGGAAAGTTGTTCCTGAGCAGGCTCTCACGAGGACTGTCTCTGTCCCCAGGTTATGAAGACAGCATGGAGTTCCCAGACCACAGTAGACATTTGCTGCAGTGTCTGAGCGAGCAGAGGCACCAGGGCTTCCTTTGTGACTGCACCGTCCTGGTGGGAGATGCCCAGTTCCGCGCGCACCGAGCTGTGCTGGCTTCGTGCAGCATGTACTTCCACCTCTTTTACAAGGACCAGCTGGACAAAAGGGACATTGTTCATCTGAACAGCGACATTGTTACAGCCCCGGCTTTCGCGCTCCTGCTTGAATTCATGTACGAAGGGAAACTCCAGTTCAAAGACTTGCCCATTGAAGACGTGCTCGCAGCTGCCAGTTACCTCCACATGTACGACATCGTCAAAGTGTGCAAAAAGAAGCTGAAGGAGAAAGCCACCACCGAGGCGGACAGCACCAAGAAGGAGGAGGACGCCTCCAGCTGCTCGGACAAAGTCGAGAGCCTCTCGGACGGCAGCAGCCACATGGCGGGCGACCTGCCCAGCGACGAGGACGACGGCGAGGACGACAAGCTGACCCTCCTGCCCGGCAAAAGGGACTTGGCGGCCGAGCCCGGCAACATGTGGATGCGCCTGCCCTCGGACTCGGCGGGCCTGCCCCCGGCCGGCGGGGACGCAGAGCCACACGCCGCGGCAGCTGGAAAAACAGTGGCCAGCCCCTGCAGCTCCACAGAGTCTTTGTCCCAGAGGTCTGTCGCCTCCGTGAGGGATTCGGCAGATGTTGACTGTGTGCTGGACCTGTCTGTCAAGTCCAGCCTGTCAGGAGTTGAAAATCTGAACAGCTCTTATTTCTCTTCACAGGACGTGCTGAGAAGCAACCTGGTGCAGGTGAAGGTGGAGAAAGAGGCTCCGTGTGAGGAGGGCGAGGTGGGCGCTAATGACTATGACATGGAGCATAGCGCCGCGAAAGAGAGCGGGGGCGCTAACGCCCGCGGGCCGTACGAGCCGGCGCACCTGGCTCCGCTGCGGGAGGACTCGGTGTTGAGGGAGCTGGAGCGCGAGGACAAGGCCAGCGACGACGAGATGCTGAGCCCGGAGCACGAGCGCGGCCCGGCCGAGGCGGCCGTGGACGGCGGCCTGCTGCCCTACGTGTCCAACATCCTGAGCCCGGCCGGCCAGATCTTCATGTGCCCGCTGTGCAACAAGGTCTTCCCGAGCCCGCACATCCTGCAGATCCACCTGAGCACGCACTTCCGCGAGCAGGACGGGCTGCGCGGCAAGCCGGCCGCCGACGTCAACGTGCCCACCTGCTCGCTGTGCGGCAAGACTTTCTCGTGCATGTACACGCTCAAGCGCCACGAGCGGACCCACTCGGGCGAGAAGCCCTACACGTGCACGCAGTGCGGCAAGAGCTTCCAGTACTCGCACAACCTGAGCCGCCACGCCGTGGTGCACACGCGCGAGAAGCCGCACGCCTGCAAGTGGTGCGAGCGCAGGTTCACGCAGTCGGGGGACCTGTACAGACACATCCGCAAGTTCCACTGTGAGTTGGTGAACTCCTTGTCTGTCAAAAGCGAGGCCCTGAGCTTGCCCGCGGTCAGAGACTGGACCTTAGAAGATAGCTCTCAAGAACTCTGGAAATAATTTTCTATCTCTCTCTCTATATAAATAATATATATATCGACACGTACATATATATACATAGATCTCTATCTAGTTGTGGTACGGTCTAAAAGCAGCCTTGTTTCCTGGAACTAAGACGTCGGGGTGTTGACTCGGTTTTGCACTTTAGAGTAGCATGAGACTCTCGCTAATTTAGCATTCTGGTAAAAGAGACTCTGGAGCAAGTCGGAGACTAGAGAGGGCCTTTTCTTTCGAGGGGGCAGGGGGAGGAAGCCAATAAGAACCTTTGAAACAGGTCGTCCTATCACAAGATGCTTTCACAGGGCTTCATTTTGTCGACACTGCATTGTCTTCTGAGCTCTCGCTCTCGCTCTCTCTCTCTCTCTCTCTCTCTCTCTCTTTTTCCACTTTGTTTTTGTTTTGTTTTGTTTTGTTTCGGAGTAGAGATCCCCTCCAGTTTTATTAGCCTCTCTATATGTCACAAATTGCATGAATCTTTTCTGGCTGTTGGAAACCTGAATGCTTTTAGACCCAAATGGGAGATTTCTGAGATGCTGGATTATCTATTTTTAAACAAGCAGTTGACTTAAAACTTTCTGTGGCAACTTCTGGTTTCCTGACGGTTCCCAATGAGAGAAATGCGGAAAGTACACTGGGCTCACTGGGACGCTGTCTTTGTGAAGGTTTGCTTGGGATGGAAAAGGATACTGCAGCTCCAGCAGTGTTGAACTGTGTGTTGAAAAATGTGAATTACTGTTCTTGTATACTGTAATTGATTACACGGGCTGGGGGGGGTGTCAAAGAACTTGACAGGTTGTGTTGATGCTCTTAGTTGAGTCTTGAAAAGTAAATATTAACGCTACAGAAATGCATGAGTTTCAATATATTTTTTGTCTTTGTTTGCATTGTATAACTTTAACGAGTGAGTTTAAAATTATTTAATTTCCTTAGAAAAACAAAATAGCACCGTTTGGGGAAAAAAAACCTGGTGTTATGAAGAACGTAAATGCACTGTTTTTATTTTTATTTTATATAATTTAAATTGACTTTCCCACTGTCTTTAAGTTGAAACTGTTAAGCTGAATAAAAACTTAAGCTGCAAATTGATAACTTCGCTACATAACAAGGAAAATATAAATGTTTACAAACGGCTTAAAGATTTGCATGTGCAGTGTGCATTTGTAACAGACTTCTGATTGCACAGAACCCATGCCAGCTCAAAGTTTAGGGGTACACATTTACCCAGTGGAGCATTTTTAGAATAACTACTGCACAAATTGACAATAGGTCATTCTCTCTTTTTTTTATTTTTGTTTTTGGGTTTTTTTTTTTGGCTCCCCTTTCTTTTTCTCCCCTTCTTCCTTAACCCTCCCTCCCTCCCCTCCTTCATCATCCCCCCCCCCCCCAACACCCACCCCCACCCCCCACCCCAACTCATGAAAAGATTCTATGGACTGAAAAAGCCCCGGGCTGAAAGGACTGGCCTGCCTTGATTGACGTGGGGAAGGTGGGGAAGGGGGTTAGTAGACTATGTGTATCACGCAGCACAGGCTGCAGCCCGACGTGTGGTTTTTAATGACCAGCGCGCAGGGCAAAAGCATTTTGCACAGTGTTTGTTTTCCTGTCTTGCACTTACAAATAAGGTCTATGGGAGTAGCATGGAAAACGTTTGCTGTTTTTCCCTTTTTTTTTTTTTTAATTGCTTTTGTTTAAAATTTGATCGCCTTAACTACTGTAAACATAGCCTATTTTTGTGCTTAAGATACTGAATGGAAAACTCCATTGTGTGTTGCTGGACTGTTTTGGAAATATTTGGTCAAATGTGTGTTAATTTGGCTGTAATGGCATTTAAAGCAAACAAACAAACAAAAAAAGCTGTGAAAATGGCCTTGGAGCATTATCTTTAGTTACTTGAAGAGTTTCTAGTTTGTTTTGTTTTTTTTTTTTAAATACAGTTTATGTTAAAATAATTTTTATTAATTTAGAGGAGACAATCAATGTCTGAGAAAACGGACTTTCTTTTGGATTTTCTTTTTGTGGTCATTGTGAGTGATTGCTTTTCCCTTTTATTAGTTTCACATTCTTCCTTTGTTCTAAAACTTAGACTGACATCTAGCTTTGACAATCATAGTATGTTTTATTTTCCTGAGGGGGGAATAACTTATAATGCTGTTTAGTTTTGTACTATTGGTGTGTTGGTGAATTTTTAAACTGTGTGCTAACTGCAATAAATTATATGAACTGAGAATTTCACGTGTGTTCTTTTCATTGTGATCTATCTACCCCATAGATCCTAAGTGTGTATGTACCTGGTGCCCTCGTTTTTCATATCCGTTCTATCCGGGGCTTACGAAGTTACTAGAATGCCTTATCAACGCCAACAGAGATGTGCAGTCATCTTGGCTTCTGGTCACTTAAGGGCCTCATGCACATTTTTAAAATGTGACCCGTTTTCTACAACCTAGATCAAGAGTGGGTGACTCTATAAAACTTCAAGGGGCAGTCTAGGCTTTTCATCATACCGCCTACAACAGCTGCTCATTCACACACACGCTGAGTCCCTCTCGCGGGTGATCTTACCCTGAGTCGGCCGGTCCAACCTATTCTGTGTTCTGGTGTAAGTGGAAGGCTGAGGAGACCGGATGTCTTCACTTGGAAGAGTGCTTGGCTAACAACTTGGAATTCTAGGCAATCCAATTAGCAGGCATTTGATCGTTCGAGATTGGCTCCACGGGTCCTTTTTGTTGCTGGGAGAGCTCAGATGTTCCCAACTTTTAATTCTCAGAGTTTTACTTTGAAAATGCAGTTACAAGGACTCCAGACCCTCACTTTTGTGATCGTCCCCACTTTGTGATGGTCTCAGGCGTGTCAGGGTGAGAAACACTGCTGGTGGATGGACAGAGCGCGCGTGGTCCCGGACGGCACTTTAGAATTGTCACACTCGGTCCTAAGTGTGCGTAGGGCCGGCACAGACCTGAGAGAGTTTTTGTAAACCCTCAGATCTGTATCTGTCAGTACCTTCCAGCCTTTAGAGATACATATGAAGTTACAGTTTTACATGACTACTGTCCAATAAAATACATTTATGTTATAAGGCCAATAGGAATGGGAATTTTCTTAACTTCCATAGAAAAAGTGAGATACAAGGTCCAGAGCTTGGAACTATACTTGTGAGCTCCTGGATGGCTTTGGATGAGAATCCAAAAAGATTTTTTTAATCAGCACAATTAGTAGTTTACTATTTGGAATCCCTGCATTTGCTTTTTTTTTTTTTTTTTTTTTTTTTTGGTTGAAGCAGGATTTCTATTACATGCAACTCACACTTGGTTTTAACCAACCAAATGTTGTTTCACGTGAAAGGGGAATGTGTATTTGAACTCCACAGAATTATTTCTTCAGCAGTTACAAGCTTATTTTTAAAAACGGCTGGAGGTGGGGGTCGGTGGGGGGGGAGTGGAGGGAACTGGGGTGGAGAAGGTGGATTTTGTGTTTTCAGTTCCTGTAGTAACTGGTCATAGTCCCTCAAAACTTTCTGGTTTTGTTGAGATGTTGAGAGTTATAATTTAGTTTCACCAACTAGCATCTAATTTAAAATGAGCATTGTCTTAAACTTAGCTGAATATACTCATGAAAACAATATTTTGACGTGTGATTTGGAAGAAATAACTACTTAAAACATTTCTTGCAAACCTAGGACAGAATATCAATTACATAAATCGCCACATTTGTTAAGAGAAGTGAAGGAATCAGTTGTTCATTTGCTACATTTCAAAAAAAAGGAAATTAATTTGTCATGTAATCACGTTGGAAACCATTCAAATTGATTCCCCCTTTGACATCTGGCTGATGTCTAAGTGTATTTTAACTATGTGATTTCATTTACTTTTGAAACCATCTGTTTTTTTAGGTAGTCAGTCATGCCCTAGATCACTGTGGGCCCAGCATTGTGTGTAAGCTGCACCCTAGGGAATATCCCAGAAGTATAAAATGTTAGGGATATTGGTTTTGGATTTCCTTTCTGGTTATTTATGCAATCAGATTAATGGGTGAATCAAGTAGAGTTTTTCTTTAACAGACTTGTCATGATTACCTATAAACAGGTTCTTGAGAGCCTAGAAAAAGGTGAACACCATGTTATAATTACACAAGGGTGCACATTAAAATGGTCAAAATACTCATTTTTCCAAGTAAATCTTTTGTTTTGAACTATCATCAAAGAAAACAGTTGAGTTTTTTACCCAAGAAGTCATGCTACTTAAAAAATCTTGAGTCTCGCAAGTTTCAATGAAACACAAGTACCTAAAAATTAGACTTTACAAACCCCACTATAGGAGACAAGAATTTTTTTTAAAGTCTTAAGATCTCAAAATGTCCTGTATTGTAGGACTATATTTTATTCCTAGAAAACTTAAAACATTCTTTGATTTCTAATATAATTGGGGAAACTTTTATATACCTCTGGTTAGGAAACTCAGATAATCCTATATTTCATTTGTAGACGCTGATCTAAATTTTTGTTTAATTGTTACAATGTTTTAAATTGCTGATAAAGTGAATCAAGTAAGTGTGAATTTTGAAATCCAGGACGGAAGAGCTCTATCCTTTTCCTTAAAATCATTTGGCATTAAAATGCTAGAGATCATACCATTTAAAAAATAAAATAATAGTTTTATTGTTTTCTTTTAAACAAATAGCTTTTTTAGGAGTTTTATTTTGGCCATAGTCCAAGTTTATTACAGTGACAAAATTTTGTCCCTTATGTTAACATTTTTCTACCTTTTGCCAACAGAAATGTGGCAAAATATCTTCGTACGTGAGCCTTTGGTCTCAAATGTAGAAGTACCTATTTTTTTTACTTCAAGTCAACTCCAATTAGAAGGAAACATGTTTCTAACCTCCCCGCTCCTTAGATTTTCTTAACATTGTGAAGAGTTAGCTAAAGCAGTCAGATCTTACTGATGTCACTGGAGGTGTTTAGATGTAGTCGTTTATTTTCACAGACATTTTAGAAATTAAACTTTTAGTATTTTTGCAAACTGATCCCTTAAAAATTATTTCTCATTTTTGTTAATTTCTTGTAAATGAAGCTGAACTCTTCAAATTTAAAACATTGTAACAAGAAAGGGTGAGGTCCTAGAAATGAAACAGAAGCTCGAAAAGTTTCTCTTCTAAGCCCAAATACCTTAGTACACTCAATTGTTCAATTAATTATCCTGGTAACTTGGGCTCACAGCGTAGCTTTTTCTGAAAATAGTCAAGCCCTTGAGAGAAATCGGATTTTTGTTGAGAGAGACAAATTTACCAGTCAACTTTTCTGATTTTATTTTAACATTTCCTAGTTGTCTATGGATCACAATCGCTAGGTTTATGTGAATGTGGTATTTCCCTTGGCTGAAGGGTACTTTACAAAACAATTTTTTGAAACTAAAATTTTCCTTGAATTTCCAGGCACTTTCGCCCTCTTTCTAATCTTCGGGAATGGGTGTGCAGTTGAATCTGCCTTTTGCTATAGGAGGCATTCTCTCTGTTTGGCAAGAGAAGAGTGAAAACCCAATTTGGCTTTAAAATGTGGCACATTAGTCCGTAACAGTTTCAGTGAGGATATTTAGAGTGGCTTTGAGAGGCAGTATGACACCCATAGAGAGTCCCTTCACGGAAATGACTTACTTTACAGTGTGTTATAATCTCTGTAGTTAATCATTAAATCAGGTCGTTTTTATTAAATGTCAGTATGCATGCTGAATATGACCGCATAGGAATTGAAGAAGTCCTATTGGCCTAAATATCGAAGTTTGTTAAGAAGTAGATTTGTAGTTAGTATGAAGTGGTGCCTGGAAAATGTATCTGAATATTAGGAAACATTTAGAGGGTAGATTAAATCTGGTGTTTCAGTACATAATGCTTATACAACAGTACTGAACTTGAAGGAATGGGAAAAGTTTATTTGTGTATGCTATGCCGGGCCCAAGCTAACTCTGACATGTGACAGAGCGTAAAGGAATGCATCTTAACCGTGTGTGATTAAAAAATATCCATTACTTAGAATACTCATAAAGAAGGGTGTATTTACTTCATTGAAAAAATACTACTCAATGCAGTGTGCACTTTACCTCTGAAAGGATTAAGAAAGACACTAACATTTTTTTGTATGTCGAATGCTCTGAGATGATCTTTGATCAAAGGAAGAACATTCAGGCTTTTCATGGGAATCTCTCACATTTGTTTTAAAAAGCAGACTAAAACTATACATATATCTTTTCTGTGGACCACTTCCTTGGAACCGTATCGTGTAAACAAGCTGTTTGGTAATATTGAAATGCCTCTTTCGTGTTTACTAGACAGACAACAATGCTTCCTAAGGATGTCTATTTGGACAATTTTCAGAAAAGCACAATGGTATACTAATGGAGAATTAAAACATTTAAGAAAAGTATTTCTTGCTTGTGAGCCACAGCCACAGAAGTTGGTGAAACAGTGTAAAAAAAAAATCCATTTCTCCTGTTTTACACTGTTTCTCTGTGTAACTTACAGTCCTCACCGGATAGAAGTTTGAGCACAGAATCATATCCCAAGAAGATCAAATTTATAAAGTTATTTCTATAACTAACTGCCTTTGAGAAAGACAGCCTCTCAAGGATGGGCCAGGAAGGGACAATGGTGCAGGTTTACAATCAAAGCACAGACACGATACATTTGTTTAAGATTTCAGGATCCCCAAGACTTCGCAACTGAATAAACCCAAAGAAACCGGAGGGGGTGAGGGGTGCAGATGGAATACGGGAATATGCCTTTACGTTCTTATTTCTGCTGAGACCCAAACTGAAATTTATACTTCATATAATGTCCTCTGTTTTCTCCATGTCTCCATGTCCCTCCTATAGAGGGTAAAATTTTATGCAAGGAGTGGTTTTGACACCACTCTGCACCCATGAATTTTCCAACCCAGTCGGTGTCATGTCTGAATTTCTACCATCGTGAAAGAATGGAAACGACTTTGAAATGAAAACTACATTGAGATTGGCCTTATTTGCCAGTCTGCACCAGCAAACTACATGGGCGGGCTGGGGGGCGGGGGTGGGTACGGGCGGAGCACTCGGACGAAGGAGCTGAGGTATTTCCGGGGACTTATTACAACAAATGACACTGAACTGCATGAAATCCCTAGGTTAAGAGAAAACAAAATTAGAGGGGATGTTGGGGCACAGTGAAGTTTTGTTTTTCATACTAAGTGTGGAGTCTAGAAAATGTGGTGATTTCTCACATTCTATTTATATGTTATTTTACTTGAGGGATGCCTCAGAGCAGTACTAGAATCACTTATGTGCAAAAGGGGAGGGAGGGAGGGTTTGTCATCATTTTTGTTCCATTTGCTTCGTAAAGGTGCTTATCTTGCAGTATAAATAATACTTTAGTCAAAATACAGGCGGGTTTGGAGGCTTGACCAGCATGGAAGGATTTTAATGATTGAAGTGTTTCCGTTTAAAAGTCAGTCAAATGATGCCCTTGAAGGCAATCAATCCTCACATTGTTATTCTTACTTAATAATACATATATAATTTTTTCCTTCTCCAAAAATAACAGAACTTTTAAGCATTATAAACAAAAACAATCCCAGGCTTACTTCTGTATCCTGAATTTTTAAAATTTGCATTCTGGACTGAATGTTCTTGAAATAATGAATTAATTTTGTTATTCGGATTGTAACAATCTAATGGCCAGAATTTGAAAATAATCTAATGGTCCAATTATTCTCCATCATTTGAAGACCTGTATTGTGTGTCGGATACCCTCCCCTACAGACTGCCGTAGCACATGGGCTTCCACAGAGACCCATCTAAAATCACAAAAACTCAGAGCTTGAAGGAACAAAAGTGATTTCCAGTTTATTTATCCTGGGCATAGAGGGGCAGGTGCAGAGCTAGGCATAAGGGAGGGGAAGGAACTGAAAGGATTTTGCAAACATTTCATACATTCCCCAAGCCATTGACCATCTATCATTTCAGACACGAGGTTTTCCTCTCTTTAGAAGCACACGAAGGGTGAATTCCTCTCTCTGGGCACATCTTTGGTGGCGTCTGAATCTGAAATCTACATTCTGGTTATGCCCAGGGGATAAACTTTGCATCACGGAATTATATGTTTACCACCATTGCGCTTACCATTGTCTGCTGTGTGTATTTACAAATCCGAACCCAAGACTGGAATTCTACGATGTCTCTTCCTGGCTTCGAGCCTATCAACTATTTTAAAAACAGCACAGAAGAACACTCTCTGCCGGTGTCAGAGGTAGGCATGTCTTGGGCCCTCTGCCTCAGGCTTTCCAGGAGCGGAAACCCTGGCAGAAGTCTACTGACTGACACGCTCTCTCTCTCTGCTCCCGGCCACAAAAAGAGTTGCTTGGGTTTCCAAAACATGTTATTTGTTCAACCACAACGAGGCCCTGCTTCCTGCAGGGCTACTGACTATAGGGTTGACAGACCTGTCGCTGGCCATTTGAGAGGGAGAGAAGAAACATGGCGGCATGGCCGGGTGGCAGCCAGACAGAAGCCTCGAAACTCATTTTGCCGCCCAAGTGGGAGAACTGAATAGTTTTCCGCTTAATCTGAAAATTGGCCTCAGTTCTTGGAATGTTTCTCACCTCCTTCTCTCAGGATCGGCTGCTGAACAGAAGACTGAGGAGAAATTTGCCGAAGGTCTACCAATGACACGGAAGGGACTGTGCCCTGACACCTTCATTTTTCCGTTTCTGAGACCAGAGTAATGCCCACCTCACCTTCTTCCTTAGAATAATGTGACCACAGATGTGCAAACCGTTAGGCTCAGAGACAAGGGGCTGAGTGTGTCATCTGAGGTGACATCACTGTTATGACAATTATTATTTCTTACCCTGAGAGGAAGTTTCGCCTTAGCATCCAGCCTTCTTACCAATGTGGATTGTGTTTAAGGTGGAATTTTATGATTTTAATCCATGGAGCACTTAATGCCTCAACTTTATTTCAGTTTTAAGCAGGCCTGGAGGAAAGCAACCTCTAAGTGCGGTGCAAACAGGAAAGGAGCACAGTCATGGGAACGGTTGCCCATTCCCAGGTGGGCTGGTAGGTGTCCACACGTTTACCTACACAAACCTTGTGTAACTCACATGCCACTGTTGGTTCCTCTGCCAAATCTCTCAAAGCCTTTTCAACTCTCTGATGATCGAATCCAAAAACCCAAGTGGAACACAGATATTTTTTTCCCCTTTAATGTTGAAGAGACCAAGACGGAAGCTCTGGTTCACGTTTATACTTGCGTCATAATATAAACAACAGCATGATTAATATATATCACGATAACGAACAGGCACCGCTCCCCAGGGAAGCACACAGATTAAAGTGATTCGCCCAGAGCCTTCAGTGGGTTCCTCCGATCTCACCAGGAGAAGGTGGAACATGCCAGATCAGAGCTCGCAGCCTCTCCGTTTCTGGCCTCACATCACCGATGTGCTTGCTATGTTACGTGTGCTTAGAACCACGCTGTGGCACGATGATGAGCAAGTCCCTCCCTTTAGAGGAAGATGCACCTGTTCAAAGTCCACACCTTGAAGAGATGCAGAGCTGCTGTGTTCCTTTTAGGGAAACTTTGAGTAGCTATTTATTGCCTGGAATAAACTTACGGTCCGTCTTGCCCATGTAAACAGGCGTCGGAAAGCCCTTTCGGAGTGTCCGCTTGGCTCTTTGATGCAGTGCCACTTTACAAAAGGATTCCTGCCACACTCGTCTCTTTTTCTTTTCCTCCTTTCTCCCCTTGATATAATGACACAAATCTTCCTTTTTATTTTATAATTTTCGTAGATTTTTTTTTTTTTTTTAAAGGCCATGACTTTAAGAAGACACGTTTGGTGAAATAGGTCCTTTTGGTTGATGTATTTAAGAGTTTGGGTTAGGGAAAAGTTGAAAAACAAGAACCAAAAACAAACAGGTCCCCCCTCCCCGCCTCCCCCTCCCCCCCGCCGCTCAGTGCCATAGACAAGAGTCCAAAGGACATTAGCTGCCCCATTGCACACATTGGAAAGGAGAGTTTGCTGTGAGCTCAGTCCTTCTAATAGACTGGCAATTTTGTGAAAGGTTTAGAGGATTTTGTTTAACCATTTCTGCATGTGTTTTTAATGAGCTCATGATGGTTTTAACAAAGGCCAGGTTGTGCGTTTTGCGGCATTTTCTGACCTGATCCCTCCCTGCTGAGCCGGGGAGTGGGCACCTGTGCTCTGCTCCTGGCTCACCTATGGGAGTCAAGGTGGTGGGGCCATCTCCGGGCCTGTCTTCGTGCCAGGGATGAATCATGCAGTAGGCAGAGCGGAAGGAGCCTCTTTGTTGACAGCTTTCCATCTGGACTTTGGATACGGCTGATGGTTCACGTAGAGCGTTGGTTAGCTGGAAGGGACTAGGAGAGTCCGCTCCTCCGTAAGGGATCAGGAGCGTGCAAAGCCCCAGCAAAGAATGGCCCCAGATTTCATCTGCAAAGCTCAGAGAAGCATCTCACTCCCTGAGGTTCAGGTACCGAGGTCCGTGAATGTGTATGACTGCGGCTTTGACACGCCGGTGTTCAATAGTCAATAGGTCATTTACAGCCCCATTCACATAATCCGACTGGAGTCCGTCTGAATAAATTCATCAAGCTCAGGTGGCCAAGAGCGAACCCCTTCCGTGTTTAATAATTAAAATAAACAGGGCTATTGAGATGAATTTCAGTTTGTCATGTATAAATGTAAGAGACTCCATAAGGGATGGTGTTTTGTGATTCATATAGAAATATGATGGATGTATGATACGTTTTCCACAGCTATTTAAGAAAAAAAAAGATTATCTTAGTCATGGGGTAAAGTTATGTGATGCATTGCACCATCCAGGCTGTGTCTGGGCCAGTACAGATTTTTTTTTTTTTTTTTGTGAAAGATTACTTCTTGGCAAACTAGATATGCAAACGCCAGAATACAGTAAAACCACATTTAATTGGACCTACTTGCCAACTTCTTGAACACAGCTTGGATTATTCCACGGGAGAGGTTGCTTCTGTTAAAAGCTGGCGGGGGGGCGGGGGGAGGAAGTGGCATATTGACAAGGCTTCAGATAATTTTTTTTTCACTTGAAGTACAATTATGCAATGAGCCAAGTTTGGAAGTATTTTACTATGTTTAATAATTATTATTCAAGATATTGTAAAACATATGCATTTGTTAAGGGGAATGTAATGGGAGTGAAATCATGTCATAAATTTTACTTCGGATTTATTTTCCCTATTTGTGTGTTTTTTTTTTTTTTATTTGATAGCCTTCCAAATTGGTTCTAGCCAAAACCATGCACTCTAATACATACCGTACTTGATATCAAAGTGAGAATATGAGTAATTTATAGAACCCGAGTGAGAACAGTTTTCTTCTCTTAGCCAGCTTCTGCCACCTATATTCAGGTACCAGCCGACACATCCAACAGCCAGTGAGATAATAGGGATCAAGAAGTCCTCCGCGTAGAGGAACCTGCCACATAATTCTCAACAACAGAAGATTCCAAGTCCACTCAGCCCCGGCCACGTCTATTGTTCGAGTGTCTCTCCTTCACACAGGAGGATGACTATTTCTTTAGGTGCGTGTAAGTCTGGGAGAATCACACGCCGCTCCCTCTCCCGAGGTGTGAGTGGGGACTCCCTGACCACCCACGATGTGCTCAGGTGAGTCTGAGCTCTGGGCGACGCTGTCACCCCGAACTTAGGAAGCTTGAGAAGGCATCACATCAGTTTGCTTCCCATCTTGAGCTGAAACAAATTTATATTGTTTTCGCAGTCTCTTTTCCAAGGGAGAGAAAAGAAAAAAATTGCCCCTTGCACTTCCTGAAACTGAACAAAGGTGCCATCGCTAAAGATTAGCAAGACGCTACGGATTTGCACTGAACCCCACCTGCTCTGTGAAAACCCCACGGTTTTCTCACAATCCCACTCAAGCTGCTGAGCAATTGGGCCTTGTCTTCTGAGTGTGGTTATTCGTCAGCTTGACTTCTGTTTGCTCTGCCGGTTCATTGTTTTCTCATGCCATGCCACAGCCAGCGACCGGGAGAGGAGAAGGCAGAGCCTTGGGGCCGGCTCCCGGGCCCCTGCAGAGGGGCAGACTTTCCCGGCGGGCAGACAGATCGGCGGCGACCCTAGGTGTGTTTTGAACGTGTGCCCAGGGCTCACGGAGCCTGATGCAGCTTTGCTGCTGTGTGGGGTGGACTGCAGCAGTGTGAGCCTTGTGTCTGCAGAGGGGACATGAGGACATCTGGACCGTGTCCCTGCGAGCAGGGCTTTTGCTGCAGGCCTTTGAAAATCCTGCCGCAACGGCCCCCAGCGCCTTGGAACTTTCTCCCTGGAGAATTTAGAAGAGCCGGTGGCCTTGATTTCTTGGCCATCTACAGCCTCCACACGTGCGGGGCTGTCCCTGAGCAGGGTGATTCAGGGGGTCCAGGAAGCGTTTTGCACAGCCCTTCTCTCTAAGAACCTAAAACTAGGACCGGGGTCATGCATGCCTCTCTCCCGTCCTCAGCAGCCACCTAGCTGTGCTGTCTTGAACAAGTGACTTCATCTCTCTGAGCTTCTCCCCACACACACCGCACTTCCCCCCCCCCCCCCACCTTCATCTTTAAATAAACCTCTTGGACCATGAGACTCTGAGGTTCTTTTCAGGTCTAAATTCTTGGACTTTTTTTTTCTTTTTCTTTTTACCTGTTTAACTGCAATGCTGACTGAGCTTGGGCTGATTAACAAGAAAATATTTTCCAGGTAGAATAGAAATGGTGACTAGCTCATTGCCATGAAAGGCACGCTCACTCAGATAAGGGAGGACACGGGCAGCGTGGGTGAGCGTTTCCACCGGCCTTTGGATTTTTAATCTCTAACTGTATTTACAAGTGCATGTGCTTCCTTGTGTCTTTTCGAGCCCAGTGGGTCTAGGGTCCTTTTCTGTTTTCTGATAGCAGGAAGCTGAGAGGTCCTGGGTAGATGGTAGGCAAGAGCTCATCTAGTTCCAAGGTCTGTTTACACTGCACCCTACCTGCTTTTGCGAAAGTGATGAGGACCATATCACCTTTGCTGTGGTCCCTCATCGTCTTAAGCGGTGAACATGTGCAGGGAACACCAGGCTGGGCAATCATCCCTGTCAGTCCTGCAAAGCGGTTTTTTGCTTGTTCAGCTCCTCACAGAGTCTTGGTTGGACAGCTCCCCGGCCACCTTCCAGCACAGGACAGGGCCTTGCGTATGGAAAGGCTAATTCTGGTAGCTTCCATAGGAATGGGCACACCAAAGACCATTGCCATGGGTTTTGTTCATGGAATTTGGAGTGTCCCAGGGGACTGGTGATAGGTCTACAGATCAAAGACCATTTGATGTTGATCATGAAGAGAACACACCACACTCATAGATGGACTCTGAAATTAAAGAAAACCCAATTCTTAGTGACTGTCATAAAAATCCCATGTTACACCATTCACAGCCAGACCACTGACCTAGTCATCCCCTGTATTTCTAGCATGTACCTAATCCATCCCAGAATGAAGGAAAACCCTACCAGAGTATTGCGTGGGCGGGGGTGGGGAAGAAAAAAAAAAAAAAAACAGCCAAGAGAATGATTGTAGACTCATTTGTACAAGAGTCTAACTCAAATATTTCCCCTTTTATTGTTTTCATTCTGAAGCCACAAAGCAAAATGGTTGCCGAATTAAAGATTAGCATGTAAGTAAGATCGAAATAGGACTACATTCTTACATTAGTTAAAATTCTTTTGGTTGCAAGGAATAGAAATCCATCTTAAGCTAGTTAAGCCAAAAAAGAATTTTATTATAAGGCTACTTGGATTCAGTGGAATCCGAAAGAGGAATACGGGAGGCCTTGGGAGCAGCTAGAATTAGGAGCTCAAAGGCTGTCAGGCTTTCTTCTCCCTTCCCTGCCTCTGATTCCCGTTCTGCTGATTGGCATTTTCCATTCCTCAGGCCACATGGCGGGACAGGCTGCCAACTCCTTCTGCATTTCCTTGTCTTCATCTTCAGACTCCCAGGGAGAGGCCGATGTCTCTTGTCAGTTATAGTTCCCAAATCCTGGGGGAGAATTCTGGTTGGGCTGTATGGATTGGGCGCCCACCTCTCAACCAATGGGAAGTGCCAAGGGCAAGGCCCATTGTACCAACCTGAGGTCCCCGACCTGGAGCCCCCACTCCCCTGCACTCGTGCTGGGGTGGGGGGGCAGGGGCGTGGTCCCCGGGGGGGGCGGGGAGACACTTCCCTGCAATGAGGCAGGTGCTGAGCTAACAAAACAGCAGGGGACTGCTATGTTCCTCCACAGAAATTAAAGGGAAACTATGAAAAAAATATTATTTACCTGAAAATGAGACTAATATATTCCCCTTTGTGGTCTAACAACCGTTATTAATTTCTAATCCATAGCCAAATAGTAAAGTGAACTAATATATGTTTTCTAAAGTATAAAATATTAATTAATTTTCATTTAGCTTAGTTTATCTGACCTCCCTCAAGTTACCTATCATTTTATAGTCTTGGAGCATGTTCATGTACTTTTTGGTGAAATCCTTACCTGGCTCATCCCGGTGAGGCCACAGAATTCAGTTGTTGACCTTATCTTTCAGCTATTTGATCACCATCCCGGTGTCCTGTGAGTGAGGCAGGGGGTGATCAGACAACGGAGCACACTGAACAGAGAAGACACTTCTCGTTGAAGAAGTAAGGAGACTGTGCAATGTAAGCTCTGTGTTGGCAGCAGGCAGCACACGTGTGTTCTCTATCTGGGGACACAGGAATCCCAGAGTCCAGAATGGGGGAGGGGCTGGGAAGGCCAGTGTTGGTTGATTTGAGTGAGGTGCTCAGAGCCAAGGTGTTGACTACCAACAAAGCTGTGTTAACCCTCTCAGGTGCCTCCAGGGTCACAGCTGGGAAATGCGGCTGCCTGTTGGGAAGAGAGACTGGCACCCACGGACTGAGGTAAGAGACACACTCAGATAGTTTTAAGTGGAAGACACAGGCTGTTTGGACGTATGGCCCCTCACTCCTTAGGTACTTCCTGTCCCATTGCTAAAGATGCAAAATACTCAGGGTTTGAAGGAAGCCACTGGTTAGAGTTAGGTCTTCAAGACCAAGGTAGAGAGCATAAGCTTCCTTGATTCACTGTGTCTCAAACTGTATAGAAAAAAATATGAGTATTTTAGGTACTGTGGATTTCACTGATGCTTTTTTTTGTTTTTTTGGTGTGTGTGTGTGTGTGTGTGTGTGTGTGTGTGTGTTTGCCCAAATTACTGTAATCTGCATTTGAGGAACTTTGTAGCCTGACAAAGCACGTTCCTCTTTTCTAGCCTTTGTCGTTGGTCTTCCCCTCCTCCTGTGCACCTCGTGAGAGGCAGCTGGGAAGCCAGGATACAAGAGTTTGTGCCACAGAGGCAGGCAGAACGGGGTTCAGGTTCAGCCTTGGGCCAGCTTTTTGTCTCTACAGCAGAGAACCCACAACTGCCCCTCAGAAGGACCTTGAGGACTGGCCAGATGGCACCTTTAAGGCAACAGAAGCATTGCACCTGCCAGGACCTGTCCAGTCACAAATGACAGAAAATGAACTCAGACCAGCTGGAAATGCAAAGGAAATTATTGACTCACATGTCGGAGGAGTCTGGGGGTGGCAATGGCCTCGGGGGTGACTCGGCATGAAGACTCAGGTGACAGCATTGGGTTCTGTCTTTCCCCTCATTCTCTCTTTCCCCTCCCCACCCCCTTTCTTGGGTTCACTGTCTTTACAGCTATAGATGGGCTTTCCTCACATGATGGGGGAGCTGGGTGTGGACAAAGATGGCACTAGCTGAGCTCGTCCCAGGAAATGACCCCAGAGGGAAGAGAATGGCATCTTCTGAACATCCGCCCTATTAGTATAAGCCTTGATTCAAGCTTCCCAGAGGAGGAGGTAGAAGATGCAGGAGGTCTGGAGAGCCCTGAACCCAGACACGAAGATTTCACCAGGGAGCCAAGGACAGAAGTACTTTCTGCTCATGGCTTCCTGTCCAGGGAAGACAAATTTGACTTGGGTGTGGGATGGTAGGAAAAAAGTGATACGGCAGAGGGCAAATATTTATTGACGACTGTACACTTGGCCCTGGGGGTACAGCAAGTCCCTGCCCTCATAGAACTTACTGGTTAATGAAGGAATTAAGGAAAAAATGTTAGTAAAGCATTGTAAGCATTATGAAGAGAGTACATGGCAAGTTCAAACACAGAGTAAGGGGAGTCCAACCTGGCTGCTGTGTAGCAGAATAAGGGGGTGGACAGTGTTTGGGGCAGAGGGATCAACATGTGCAAAGGCCCAGAAAGAGACCCAGGTGGCTTTAAGGAGCCCGTCAGTTTTTTCCCCAGCTAGTCCGAATGGCTGGAGCACTGAGGGTTCATTTTCTGAGGCCGCTGGAGCAGATTACCACAAACTCCGTGGCTCAGAACAACAGAAATGTACTCTCTTGTGATTCTGGAGTGGAGGCCAGAAGTCCAAAATCAAGATGCCAGCAAGGTTGGACTGGGGCGGGGGGATCTTTCCTGGCCTCTTACATCCCAGCCGCTGGCAGTTCCCGGCACTGCTTGTGTCTGTACCATCCCATCCCTGCCTCCATCCACCCACAGCTCTCGCCTGCACGTTCATATCTTCACCTCTCTTGCTTCCTAGAAACACTTATCATTGGGTTTAGGGCCCACCCGAGGAATGTGGGGTAATCATCTCATCTCAGGACCCTTAACTTAGTTATATATGCAAAGACCCTTTCTCCAAATAAGGCCACATTCACAAGGTCAGGGTGTTAGGAAATGGACATACCTTTTGGGGGCCACCATCCAATGCAGGACAAGAACAACAGATACTCTGGACTGAGAGGCAAGGCAGGTCCTAGGAAATCGCGACCTCATCCTCCAGCAGGCCAGTGATGTTTCACACTGCATTTTAGAAGGAATACCGTGGTTGTTTCGTGGAAGCAGACTGGAGGTGGGCACTGAGATGGAAGCAGGGCTGTGGTCTATTGGGAGGCCACGGCTGTGGCTCAGGAGGGAGGAAGAGGGGCTGCGCTCAGGAAGTGGCTGAGCCAGGGACGGAAAGAGGTGGATCATAGGTCTGCATAGGAAAGCGGGTAATGGGACTTGGGGATCAACTGGTTGCAGGGTGGCAGGTGGCAGGACACAAGCAGGGGATTGTCATAGATAATGTGTATGGTTATGCTATGTACCCTGCATGTTCATTTTTCCCAGGGGACAGCCCTGGGAGAAGGAAAGAATGTTGGCTTTGGAATTGCCTAAACCTGGGTTGAAATCCCAATGCTTTTCACTTTCCAGCTTCTTGACCTTGACTGTGTTTCTTATTTTCTGTGAACCTCAGTTCCTCCTCAATAAAATGAAGATATAATACTGACTTCATAGGGCTCTAGGAAGAAGGGAAAGTCACCATGCAAAGGGCGCCTGGCCCGGAGCCCAGCACCACATGGGCACCCCAAAAGTGCCAGTTCCCCCTCCTTCCCTTGCTTGACCAGCCCCCTCTCCTGCAGGGGCTCTCCCCTATCCCAGCCATGGTTCAGCTCCTCCCACCTCCCATCTGCTTCCTGGCGAGCTGCCTCCTCACCTGCAGCCCCTTCCCTCCCAGGACCTGCCTACAGATTACCCTCTCACTGTCCCAGACCTTCTGCAAATACTCTCCCACTTGTTACACTGAAGTAGCGTAGACCGTGAAAACGAACAAGCTGTGACATGGGTGGTCTCAGCTCCTTGAAGAGGGAACTGAAGTGCTTGTTTCATTTGGTTCCTGCTGCATTTCATCCATTCACTCATTTCTCCCTGCATTTCTGCATCCACTCCCTCAACAAACATGTAGAGCGGGGGCGGGGAGGCAGGAAGGGGCAGGCCTGACAGGACCCACAAAGCTGAACTAACTGTGGCTCTACCTCCTGCAATTTGCTGATTCTGCTGGGCCACCAACCTTCTCTCCCCTTGTGGATTCTCCTGATGTGCCAATTTCATGGCTTCGCTATGGCTTTGAAATCTCCACAGGTAAACTGAGGGGAAGCATGAATTGGATGCCCTGAGTCTAATCCAGAAATAAGAGTCCCAGGAGGTGGCAGGTGTTCCCTTAGATAGCATATCCTCTCCATCCTGCCTCTCAGGCAGATTTCTAGTCTCGTCCACAACACTGTCCCCAGCCTATCTCTTGCCACAACCTCACTCCCACTTCTGCTCATTGCTCTTCATCTGGTTGGCTGAGAGGGCAGGGCTAATCTTTTATTTACTTAGAGCCATGTTTTTTTTTTTTAAGTTTATTTATTTAGTTTTGAGAGAGATAGAGAGAGGCAGAGAAAGAGGGAGACAGAGAATCCCAAGCAGGCTCCATGCTGTCAGCACAGAGCCTGACATGGGGCTTGAACTCAGGAACCGTGAGATCAAAGTGAGCTGAAATCAAGAGTTGGACACTTAATCAGCTGAACCACCCAGGCGTCCCTACTTAGAACCATGTTTTAGGAGGGAGGGTACAAAAACCTGCATGGTTTTCAAGGACTGGCCATGCACAATGTGGAAAGGATCTACCACATTCTGCCCTCCTGGGGGTTTGGCTTGCTCTTTTGGGGAGTGGGGAGGCCTCTGCTTTCTGCCTCTAGGCTGCCTGCCTCATGGTGCTCTGGGGAATTTATACAAGTAAATGCATCCTGATGGGATCACATGTGTCAGGAACCTCTCCATAAAGGGATGGTCTCAAAGACTTGCAGCAGAGGTTATGAGACGCTGATTCAACCCACCATCTCACACATGCTGTCTTGAGGAAGGGGGAGATGGTGTGAACTCCAGGAAGGCATACATGCTATCTTAAGGACAGGGGAGATGGTGTGAACTCTGGGAAGGTGGAAACTTCAGAAAGAACATATGAATAATTTTATGCATTGGCACATTCATTTATTCTATCAGCATCATTCAAGACACCGTGGGGCTTACCAAAAAGAAGAAATTGTCCCTGTCCTGGACGACCTCAAAGAATCAAGAGTCAGACGCTTAACTGACTGAGCCATCCCAGGCACCCTCTAACAATGTTTCAAGATAGGTAAAAACACCCATTTCGTAGATAAGGAAACTGCAGTGCACAGAGTAATTTCTCCAGGAATCACAGTTTCCAACCCAGTTGTACTGACTCCAACGCTTATTAAATGTGCTTGTCAAAATTTAAATTAGGGGCACCTGGCTGGTTCAGTTGGTTGAGTGTGGGACTCTTGATCTTGGGGTCATGAGTTCAAGCCCCACGTTGGGTGTAGAGCCTTCTTTAAACATTTGTAAATTAAAAAAAAAAAAAAAACAACAGATGATGGGGGTGCCTGGGTGGCTCAGTGGGTTAAGTTGTTGACTTAATTTCAACTCAGGTCATGATCTCATCATTCATGAGTTCAGGTCCCATGTCAGGTTCTGTGCTGACAGCATGGAGCCTGCTTGGGATTCTCTCTCTCCTTCTCTCTCTGCCCCTCCCTTGCTCTCACTCTCTCTTTCTCTCTTTCAAAAATAAATAAATAAACATTAAAAAAACAGATGAAAGGGAATTTGGCACATCACAAAATGTTTTTCCTTTCTCAAAAGAATTCGGTTCTTCAATCCTTTAAATTTTAAGTGATTCTAGAACCTTCACTATAGAGTTTTCACTCACCTGACTTACCCCCAGAATTTCAGGAACATCCCCGACTGGCAGCATGAGGCGTTGCTGGCTGAGCTGTTTGCTGCTCTTTCTAGAAGGGTATGTGGCCAGAGTCTTTGGTCTCATTTGCTGATTCCAAAGGTTGATATGAGGAGGCCCCAACACAGAATTTAGAGCCAGAAGGGAATTTAGAGTCTCTTGGCAAAATCTCTCATTATCAGGCATGGGCACTGAGACCCAGAGAAGTTAGGTGACTGGCCCTAGGTCACACAGCTGGTTCGTGGTGGGGAGATTTGATTTTGCCCAGTGTCCCTTCTGCCATTCAGTGCTACACAGCACAGTAGAGGAGCTGGCTCTGTCCCCCGGTTTCTGTGGCCCATGGAAGTGCTAAGAATGATCACAGTCACCTCTATTTGATGGAACAACCAACTACCATCATTTCCATCAGTTTCCACATCCTGGGATACCCACAGCCAACTATATGTGCCCTTTGCCAGGAGTCAGACGTCCCTGGTGCCGTGTGGGCGAAACCCGGTGAGCAACCTCGCCCGTTTCGGCCCCGCTGCTATACATTAAGGGATCAGTTTACATTTAATTGAAGTTTGACCTACCCTGAGCTGAGGTGGCCTTGCTTTGGCTTTCTGAAAAAGGCATGCAGCTTTGGCCTGAGAGTTTTGGGTTTCACACAGCGGGTGCCAGTACCTGAGGGAGACTGCCCCTATTGCTTTCCAGAGTCTTTCTGAACTGAACCTAAAAGTCTGTGTGTTTGCCTCCTCTGCTGTTCCTTTCTCAGCCAAGGGCAGCTCCTGAGTCTGCAAGGCTTGGGGAGCTGAGGCTCGTGGAGAATAAACTGTGTCCCCTTCAGCACTCAGGCCATTACTCACCACGGGGGACATTCTCTGGAAGTAGAGGATGATTCGAGGAAGGGCTCGGCTGTTACTACCATTGCTGATGCTCACTCAGGCTTCCACACCTGCACCTCCGGCAGACAGGGACCTGGAGGCCAGTGGACGGGATCCTGGGAGGGAAGTGATGGCGTGTGAAGGTTAGTCAGTGACATAAATCAGCCCACAGCCCTGCCAGGCTCGGCACCTTGCCCCTGCCTGCAAAGTCCTTCCCGCTCTCTGACTCTGGAAATCCTAACTGCCCTTCAGGCCCCGCCTTCCCCCGAGCTCTGCACAACCTCTGCGTGCATTGCCTGCCTTTATTCTCACACGCTGCCTCCTCTGGGGTCCACTCCTGGCCTCGGCCGCTGAGACCCTACTCCGAGTCACTTGACATTGAACATCCCTTTAGATCCTCACATCGACCTTATGCAGTAGATGTTTTCCCCTCATGATGGATGAGGAAACAGGGTTCGCAGGAGGTAAGTGACTTGTCCAAGGTCACCCAGGGAGTGACAGCGTGGAGGCAGGCTCAGCTCCTCTGTTCCCCAACACCTGCTACAAGGGCTGCTTGCTGGCACTGGGGTAAGATGTGGTCCCTGACCTTCAACCAGCAACGTGTCTGGGGGACGTGGGAGCTTTTCTTTTCTTACACATACATTTCTGTTTTGCAAATCTTTCCCAACAAGGCTGCATCACTTGCGTCATTGAAAATCACGTTAATGATCGCTGACTGTAGACGGGCACTTACTGAGCCCTGGACAGGTGTCATCTTGCTGGGTGAGGCTCCTGTGATCGTCATCCTTGCTTTCTAGAGGAGGAAACCAAGCTGAAGAAATGTGAAATAACCACAGTCATACAGTCAAGGGCAGCAGAGCCAGGAGGCCCAGGGAGGCCTGACTGAGCTTTTCCAAGTGGAAATGAAACTTTGTCTTAGGAATAAAAGGAGAAATCCATTTAATAAGAAATGTGCAGAGTAGGCAAATCCACAGAGACAGAAGCAGATTAGTGGGTGCCAGGGGCTGGGGTGGGGGTGGTGGATGGGGACTGGCCTTTCTTCCAGGGGATGGAACGTCTGGAACAAGATAGTGGCGATGGCCATACACCATCGTGAATGTGCTAAATATCACTAATGGTAGATTTTATGTTTGCATTTTATCACAATTTTGAAAGTATAAAAAAAAAAAAAAAAAACCAGGAAAGGGAGAAACTACTACTGACCGTTTCCAGGGACAGTCTACATTCTGGAAACTTCTTTTCAAGAAGGAATATGGTTTCTTAAAAAATTAATAGCAAGTGGGGAGCCTGGGTGGCTCAGTGGGTTAAGCGTCTGAATCCAGCTCAGGTCATGATCTCACGGTTCGCGAGTTCGAGCCCCACATCAGGCTCTGTGCTGATAGCTCAGAGCCTGGAGCCTGCTTTGAATTCTGTGTCTTTCTCTCTCTCTTCCCCTCCTCTGCTCACACTCTGTCTTTCTCTTTCTATCAAAAAAATAAATAAACATTAAAATTAAAAAAAATCTGTAAGGGGTGCCTAGGTGGATCAGCTGGTTAAACATCCGACTTGAGCTCAGGTCATAATCTCACAGTCTGCATTGGGCTCTGTGCTGATGGCTCAGCCTGGAGCCTGCTTCAGATTCTGTGTCTCCTCTCTCTCTCTCTGTCTCTCTCTGCCCTTCCCCTGCTTGCACTCTCTCTCTGTCTCTTTCTCAAAAATAAATAAACATTTAAAAAATCCATAAAAGCAGACTAAGAAGAGGCCCATGGGGATGGGCAACCCCGAGGACCAGGTAATCAGATGGCCATTAGAAGTACTGAGTTTACAGAAGGGTCTACAGGTTGAAAAGTCTCACTAAGAGTCACAGTGCACCGAGTGCCAAGGGCGGTATGTGGACCGTTTCATCTGATGCTCATCAAAATCCTGGGCATCACTGCCTTTATCACACCCATTTCACGGATGAGAAAACTGGGGTGTAGACAGGTTAAATGACCTGCTGGAGGTCATGATGCCAGTAAGTGGCAAAGCTGGACTTTGATTCCACGCGGTGTGACCTCTAGGTCCACGCTGGGAACTGTAGCCCTCAGAGATCTGTGTTCAGTCTTGTTACCTATGCGTGCAGCACGGTCCGATTTAACTCCATGAAAACACTCCCACCTTCACCCTTCCTGCTCTCATCAGTAATAACTTGTCCAACAGGGATAAGTGCTTCAGAGATATCGGGCTTAGCGAAACTGCTGAACACAGGAACCCCAGCCAGGCGATGCCGGGGGATGACAAATCGTGTTCAAATTAACCTCATGCCCTGAAGTTTGCATTTGATGGGAGGCGAAGGAGAAGGCATGAGCTCCCGCAGGTGCCAGTGGGCATGGTGGCCGTTCCTCGGCCTATCTGTGCCCAGCACCAGGCTTCGTCACCTCCTGCTTGGATCTTTGCAAGAACCTGCTAACTGGGTTTCCTGCTTGGACTCGTTCGTCTTTAGCCACCCACCAACCACTGCACCCCAGGGTGAACTTTCCAGAGCCAGGTGGGGTCAGCTGGCTGCCTTGTTCCAAATCTGGCCGTGGCTTCACTTTATTCACAGAATAAAACAAACGCACCGGGCTGGCAATCAGTGCACGCAAGCATCAAGCTCCCTCCAACCTTTCGTTTATTACTTGTTCAATGCACATTCCTCCACGTGCCAGGCACTGGGACCCCCACTGTGGACATGAGATGACAAAGTCCTGGTGCCTTCTCCAGGGGATCTCACAGTGTGGTGGGGTCCACCGCCGGGTCCTATGGGACCACACAGCCCGAGTTCCAACCACAGTCCTGGGAAGGCAATGAATTGTCCAGAGTCCCTTGAAGTCACCTGAAAGGAGCAAGGAATGGGGCGGGGTGGGGGGTGGAGGGATGAGCCAGACAAAGACAGGTGGGTCTGTGGTGTGGCAAAGACAGGGGAATGAACCAGGTGTGGGATAGAGAAAGGCCCAGAAGTAAGAGGCTATAAGCAGTTGGGTCCGGCCACAGCCCGTTAGGACAAGGTGACGGCGGGAGTGCATGGGGCCAGCTTACAAAGTTCAGACTTGGCCCTGAGAGTGGGCGTGGCCGGGGGGGGGCACAAAAAGATGTAAGCAGAAGAGTCATAAGACCAGACTGGCGTTTCAGAGAGACCATTCTGTCTGCAGTTTGGACAAACCGTTGGAGAGAAGGGAGAAGAGAGGCAGGGAGATTAGTCAGAAGCACTTCCCAGGAACCCAGGCAAGAAGTGATCATGGCATTGGGGGTGGGCGGGAATGCACAGATTCGAGAGCTATTGGAGATGTTGAGTGGGCAGGTCTGGGCAATTATCTGTGGCTTCACAGGTTTCTGGCTTGGCCAGCTGTGTAGACGAGGGGGCCACTTCCTGGGCTAGGAGCCAAGGATAAACAGGTCTGGGGACTGGGTGGGGGTGAGACTGTGAGACTATGGCTCAGCTTCGGACACAGTGACATCCGTGCCTGTGACATACACAAGGAGAAATACTTACTGTGGTCAGAAGAAGCAGTGGGCCTAAGACTGGCTCTGAGGAGCCCCGCTGTTTAAGGATGGCCATGGGAAGGGGTCTGCTCAGTGACACAGCAGGAGGACTCGGGGTTGGAGGCCAAGCTGGGGCAGTAGGTCCCCAAAATCAGGATGCCAAGGCAGATGGGGACGGAAGAACACCTGTGACCTTGGCAGGGGGAATTCCTGAGGGGCTGGTGCTGGTAGGGGAGAAGCCAGATTTCAGCGGTTGGTGAGAAGGTGAGTCAAGGAAAACAGTAAGATGACTTCTGTCGAGCACTTCAGCCAAGAACACAGGAGAAAAAGAAAAGACTGAGTCTGCAGAGGAAAAATCTTCAAAAGAGGTTTTCTTTCTTTCCTTCCTTGCTTCCTTCCTTCCCTCCCTCCCTCCCTCAATAGGGGATCCTGACCTTGTCATATGGGGAAGGGACCAGCATAATGGCAGCAGGGAAGACCCACGGGAAGGTGGCCGGGGAGGGAGTCAGAGCCTGGGGAAGAGAGGTCCCTCTTTCACCGCTGCCAGAGGAGGACAGCAGAGGTCGGATGCACATTAGCCTGGGGTTTGTGGCCAGGACTTGGGCATCATCTCACCCTTTCTAGCCTTACCTCCAACTGGTCCTGTACAAAAAGGGCAGAGCACACAAGTTCCCCTGTGTGCCTGGCTTTCTCCACTTTGCTGCACCTGCTACCCAGGACCTCCATGCTATCTTTCAGTGGAGGGGCATCCAGATTTTGTGGAACCTGACATGTACATGTGAGACAGCCTTCTTAAGAAAAAGAAGGCTAGAATCAATACCTTTGGCAAATTTTTTCAAAAACACATGAAATTGGGAACACGTTTCTTGGTTCCTCCTCAGACCTTGAAGAGAACCCGTGTGAGCGAGGGTCCTCGAAGGTCAAGCTCTAGAAATCCTCCTAGATTCAAATGTTACAAACACAGGCAATCTTCAAACCTGAACCACAGCAGCAACAGCAAACACAACAAAACAAAGAAACCCCTAAACGAAAACATCCTCCATGAAGCCTTTCCGAGCTATCTACCACCTTGCTGTGAGCATTAAATCAGGTGACATATAGGACAGAACCTGGATAGATCTTTCTTCATAACTGGCACCTTCCTAAATGATTGCCAAGGAAGTCAAGTTAACACATGAACCTGCTCCCCTCCATCACTTATCACGCTGACCTGCATGGAAGTTACGTGTAAGCTCACCTTCTCCTTCTGAGGGACTCCACACACCTTGCCCATGTCTTGCTATTTTAGATCCTGTACCCATGCCTCTTGCATATGGTGGGCATTCGATGCATTTATCAGATGAATGGATCAATGAATGAACTGTGCACGAACCACTTTCGGAAGGAAGTTCATTGTTAGGAGACTTGCTTAGAACTTCACCTGAATGGGTTTTCCAGCAGCCGCTGTGGATTGTCGGTGTCCACACTGGTGATTGGGAAGAGCAGGAAGGTGTCACGGCAGGTAGCCTGCATTTGCAGCTGGAGGAAGCAGAATGTGGGAAAGGCAGGGCCTCGCTTCAACCAACTTTCAGAGTTTAGTTGGCAGAATCAAGGAATCTTTAAGACAACACGGTGAGGAGTGCTGCTTGGGCTAAACGTGGCAACCCCTCCCCCCCGCCCCAAACTAGGCAAGAGCTGTGAGACGCGATTCACAAGTCTAATGAATATGTAATATAATATGGGCGGATTTCTTGCTTTATTCATTTTGAATATGTTGCTGCTTAGAGAAATTTCATTTTCCAGAGCTACCTGTGTGGGGAGAAAGTGCTTTATGGTTTACTTTCCAAAGGACTTTTGCGAAGGTTAAAAGGAAAAAAATTGAAGGTGTTTGATAAACCGTAAATGACACATAAATATATTTTGTTATTACTGCTATTACTGCCTCCCTGGCCTGATTGCTCTTCCTCCCCATTTGGGGTCCCCTCTTGTCCTTTCCCTCTCTTCCCACAGACTCCAAGTCCATTCATTTCTTCGAAGTATCATCATTTCCCAAACACATGAGTGAGGGTATTCCTTGGGTCTTTGTTCCAAAGAGGCCAGGGTAGCCCACCCACACATGTGTCTGCCTCTCCCCAGATGCTGAAGTCCTTAAGAGTGGTCCTGGAACATAGTAGGAGCTCTGTAAATGTTTGCTGGGTAAGTAATACTCTAAGATGATGGGAAAATAGTACTTGTATAATTTCATCTGGATCATTCGGTTGCACAGCCTCTGAGGAAAGCAAATGTAGTTCGCAAGACACCAGCCCCCTTCAGTATTCCTTGGAAAGCAAGGTCATAAATATTTTTACGAGTGTTGAAATCCTGGAAATCACAACATACCTGTTCTGAAGTAACTTCTAAACTATGCTTCATGTCACATTAAGGAATCCAGCTCTTTGCTGTGGAAAGAGCCCCAACGAGATGGCCAAGGATATGGGTTTAAAGCCACATGATCTTGCCTAAAACCCTTGACTTCTTGGAGTCTTAGTTTCCTCTTGTGTAAAGTGAAAGTAGTAATCCTGTCCTGACTTCCTGTGGGGACTGTTTTTTGCATCAATAGAATGATGTGTGTATCTACTAAATAATGTGTGCACCCTTATTATGCTCCCTCGTCCCAGGACAATCTTTTTAGACAGGACATTGGTAGACACAAAAGACATTTATTGATAAACATTGGTAAAGGGTCACAAATGAAAGGGAAATACTAGAAACAGGTAGAGCAACAGGTATCCCAGGGGGGCAGAGCAGTTGGTGGTTGTTACCAAGTGGATTGTCCTAGACCGGCGAATGGGACCTTTTGGTGGGAAGAAGGAGGACATAAAGCATAAGGGGGATAATTCTGGGGCTTCCACTCCTCCACTTCTCCTTCCTTGCTCTTGCAACAGAGAAGCCTCATTTTAGGAATCCATCCTATCCAGTCCCCTCTGGACCCTGCACTACACTGGTCACATCCATATTTCACATCTCCCTCCAAACCGTGTCCTTCGCACTGATATGCTCAGTCTGCCATCTTAAAAATATCCTCCATCAACCCAATAACCCCCTGCCTCCATTTCTTCCCTTTTTATGCCCTGCATCTTGGTAGAGTTCTGTGCTCATGGTCTCCATTTCCTCATGTCTTATTCACTGGTGTTAATTTTCCATTTCTCCACAGAATCAGTTCTTGGCAAGAACCATGATGCCCATGTTCCTAAATCCAGGGAATGTCTTGCAATCCAGTGAAATCTAGTCTTCCTCTTATTTATGATGATCCCTCTGTCCTCCTCAAGGTGCTGCTTTCCTGTGGGTGCGTCCATGGTATTACAGTTTCCTGGCTTTCCTTCTGCCTGTGGCTGCTCTGTCTCAGTCTCCACTGTGGGTTGAATTATTTCCCTGCAAAAGATGTTTAAGTCCTAACTCCCTGTATCTAGGAATGTGACCTTATTTGGAAATAGGGTCTTTGCACATGGAATCAAGTTACCATGAGGTCATTAGGGTGGGCTGTGATCCAAAGACTGGTGGAAATTTGGACACAGACACAGAGGCAAGGTGGCCATGTGACCACAGAGGCAGAGACTGGAGGGGTGCATCCACCAGGATTGTCACCAGTTACCACGAGTCACCAGAAGCTAGGAAGAAGCAAGGAAGGACTCTCCCTGAGAGCCTTCAAAGAAAGCATGCCCTGTTGACACCTTGACTTTGGACTCTGACCTCCAGGACTGTGAGGTTAAAAATATCTCAGTGTTTTAAGCCATGGAATTTGGGGTACTTTGTTACGACAGTCCTAGAAAAGAACATAGTCTCTTTTTAGGCTCATCCTACGTTAGATGTCAGTTTTCCTAAACACTTAGTTCTAGACTTCTCTTCATTTCTCTACATATCCTCCTCCCTAAGTGACCTCCTCCACATCTACACGTCAGCCACAGCTTCTCCACCCATAAACCACTCCCCTTCTCAACACTCAACTCAGACCTGACTCCCACGGAGAAGCTTCTCCTGTAGATGCTGTCAGTGCCCGCCCACATCCCTGGGTCTCCTCAATACCAGTTCAGCCTCTTACTGGGGGCTGCTGCTCTCTGCCTGGGCACTTTCACTGGCTGCGAGGGGATGAGGGCATGCCAGAACCTCAGAGAATGAACATCTCCAGGAACCACCTGCCAACAATGGCAGATGGGAACTGGAGGAGAATAGCCAACCCAGCTTCCTCACCACCCAGTCACCTAGAGCATCTATGAAAGACTCCAGTAGATGAAGCCTTACTGGCCCATGGGGTAACCTACTCACTAACTTGGTCCATGTGGGCTACCTTCTTGGTCCCCACTCCCTTCTCATGCTGCCTGAGGTCACCTCCCAAATACACTGCATACACTCAAATCCTTGTCTCAGGGTTTGCTTCTGGGGGATTCTAACCAAGATGCTGTCTCTGAATTACCAGCCTGGGACAGGTTATTCAATTATTCTTTCTAACAGCATGATGAACCTTGGCTGCAGAATAGCTATTATAGTTTGTGCGTACATATTTTGTGATTATCTGAATAGTGCCTGTTTCTTATGCTAGAGCGGAAGTCAGTAAGTAACAGCCCTCAGGCCAAACCAGACATGACTATTCATTTCTGTGGTGTCTATGGCTCCTTTTGGGCTACAACAGCAGAGCTAACTGGTTTCAGTGAAGACCGTATGGCTTACAAAGCCATAAGCTTGTATCAGTTAGCTTTGGCTGTGTAAGAATCCATCCCCAAACTTGTTTGAAACAAACACCATTTACTTAGCCACAGTTCTATGGTTTTTCTGGTCTAGGCCTGATCAGCTGATTTCTCCTGGGCTCTCTAATGTTCTTGGGGTTAGCTGCTAGGTCAGTTGGAGGCAATGATCCTAGGATGGCTTCACCTACACTTAAGAAGTTGGTGGCTGTTGGCAAGGGAGACAGTAGCAGCTGGGCCTTTGTGTCTCTCACCATCCAATGGCTGTCTTAGGCTTTGTCACATGTGGTGATGACAGAGATTCTAAGAGCAGCCAGACAGGACAAAGGACAAGCAATTTTCAAGCCTCTGCTTGGATCATGCTGGCTAACATCCCATTGGTTGGAGCAAGTCACATGGCCAAGTTCAAAGCAGGAAGGCACTTAAAGGGCATGGTGTGGGGAGGGGAAGCAATTCACCATGAAGCTCTACGGGGCACAGGCCCTATTTTTTGTTGATAGTGCCTGGAATGCAGTAGGCGTTGAATACATATTTATTAAGTAACTGAATAAAGATTAACTGCTTGATAACTGTCTTGTTGAGTCTTTGCTAATGGGTGCTGTTCGAAATGTTTCACATGCATTATCTAATGCTTACCATCTAAGACATTACCGGCCCCATTTTATAGACAAGAACACTGAGGCTTAGAACCAATAACTTGCCCTGTATAACACAGGTAACAAGAGAGGAATCAGAATTTGAATCAAATTTGTTTAACCTCAAAGCCCATGCTGCTCATATTAGTGTTGCTATATATATATATATATATATATATATATATATATATATATATATTTTTTTTTTTTTTTTTTTTTTTTTTTTTTTTTTACTAAAAGCTTTAAATTTTGTAGTTGAAAATTTCTTCCTTTAGTTTAATTTTAGTAACAGGATTCTCCTTGTTTTTCTTGGCCTCCCCTGCATCACCTCCTTAGAGGTCCAAAGGTCCTATTAACACTTGACAACTGATCTCTCGTTCTCATGGCACTTTTGAGTTAAAAAAGTAAGCTCATGGGGCACCTGGGTGGCTAGTCAGTTAAGTGTGTGACTCTTGATTTTGGCTCAGGTCAAGATTTCATGGTTCATGTGTTCGAGCCCTGCTTTGGGCTCTGTACAGACAGCGTGGAGCCTGCTTGGGATTCTCTCTTTCTCTCTCTGCCCCTCCCCTGCTCACTCTCTCTCTCTCTCTCAAAACTAAGTAAAAATTTTAAAAAGTAAGCTTGTAGGACAATCAACAGCCTCACATGGAAAATCACTGCTCTTGATGGCTCATCAAAGCCAGTATTTCACCCAAGAAGGCAATAAATCCAGCCCCAAAGGGAGCTGAGCAGTGCTGAAACAGCCTTGTTTGTCTTATCTGTCAGACCCGTCAGTCTCGACATGAGGGAATCCATGGATCAAAATCAGAGTGGTCTCTAGTGAACATAGTCTTCTAAATGACCATCGTTATTCAAAAGTCAATAATTAATCAACCCCACCAACATTTATTTAACATTTACTCTATTCCAGGAATTGTGCTATTTACGGGAGGGGAACATAAATGAACAAGAGTCCCTGTGGTCAAGATGTTCATGTAGACAGACTTATTTGACAATGTATTTAGTGTGCTGGTAGAGAGATGCCCAGAACATGCAGAAGAGGGGCACTGAGATCAGTTTGAGTGGTGGGGGTGGAAGGGGAGGGGAGGGAGTTCTATACAATTCAGGTTCCAACAGGGCTGGGTTTCCAAAACTGTATAATTGAGTTTTCACGCTCATGGACTGAGGGGTCAGACAGACTGGGTTAGTACATTGTTTCTGCCGCTCGTTAGGTAATGCAGTTTTGTAAAAGATAACTTCTCTAAGCTTTAATTTCTTCATTTATAAAATGGGCTAAGAATAGCATCTGCCTTATTTTTGTGAGACTTAAAAAATTATCTATCTATCTATCTATCATCTATCTATCTATCTATCTATCCATCCATCCACATGGCAAGTGCTTAGCACAATTTTGGGCATATAGTGAATGTCCTAAAAGTGATAGGTGTTGTTAGTGGTTGAGGTGGTAGTAAGTAGTTGTAATGGCATCCTCAACTAGTTGTGATTCTTTCATTCACTCAACAAGTATTTGCTAAGCATCTGTCATGTGACAGACTCCATGGTAAGTAGAAACATGACAAGGGTCCACACCATGTTCTCAAGAGGCTTACAGTTCGGTGTAGCGAGAACACACGTATAAGTTGCTACTCTCCTGTCCAGATCCAGGCTGGCATCCAGTAAGAAGGGGCCTGGAATTCTCCTGCATGGAAGGAATGATTTCCCCTTAACATGCCCAGCGATCTGTCTCTGAACACTTCTGAATCTTTTTGATATCAGATTTATCCCCCATCTTTCATCTGTAATCTCTCTGTGGGTAGTTCGCCCAAGTGTTTTTATACTGACTTCTGGCTTTTGTTTTCTGGCTAGGGTTGATGCTCTTTCTCCCTTTGGTTTATGTGATGTTCTCTTTTTGGATTATGTGGATTATTTGTCTCCAGGCAGACATCTTACCTGACCTGGCTTAAGCAAAAGCTTGATCCAAGCTTAGTCCTTAGAGGTTGGCCAGATTAAAAAGGATCTTAAGGGAGGGATGTGAAAGCACTATGGACAGCTCAAGGGAAAGTCAGCTTGGCCTAAACTTCTTCACATCAGCTGGGTGGGCGGGAAGGGGCCAACCCTTATGATGTGATTCATTTTGTGCAACACAGAGCACCTGTGCAGCCTCCTAACTGACCTCGGGTGTGTCTGTGTATATATATTCTCTGTTAACGTTTGTACAGAGTCTTCAGATGCTTGACTATCCCTTGACATCGAAAAATCCATCAGTTTATTTAGTAATGTTAACAAACTGGTTTCAGCCATAGGAAATTAGAAGCTAATTTTTCAATAAGCCATGTCTCCAGGGATAGTTCACGAAATCAAAGAGGAAAATACCTGGTCAATTTAATTCATTATCACAATCAAATAATGGTGAAAGGTTATTTGTGGAGTAAGATTAAATTAGGGAATTATATTAGCAGCACTAATCATTATTGATTATTTAATTATCAGCCTTTAAAATTGTCTCCGGTTTTGAGATTTTAGATCAGATTGAGATTTATAATATTGTTCTTTAATTCAGTCTACCTGTAGCAACGTGTATTGTAATATTGTTGAATGAGCACTGGGCTCCCCTGCGTTCTTGTCATGGATCCTTCATTTAATAACTTGGGGAAAGTCAGCCATTCTTCCTGAGTCTTGAGGTCCTCATTCATAAATGGAGAAAATAATACTAACTTTGCAGAACTAACACAAGGATGAAATGAAATTGTATTTATGAAGGCACTGTATAAAAATAATAGTTAATAGTTATGAGTGCTTATCGTGTGCTAGGAACATGTGTCACTTCCTAACACATGTGGTTGATCATATTTGTTGACTTCTTTAATCTATTTAAAACCCTGTGAAGTTATTATTACTCCCATTATATAGGTGGGAAAACAGAGGCACCAGAGAACCCTTCGTAATTTGAAGTTCTCACAGTGAATAAGCAGTAGAACAAGACTTTGAGTCCAGCTACTCTGGCTCCAGGGTCTACACATTAACCACTAGTAAAATTCACGTCTAACCACTAGGCAACGTTGCCTCTTAGTACCTCCTAAATCAGTGTTCAATGTACAGTGGGTGTTCAACAAGCACAAATGTAGCCAACTACTAGTGTCATCACCAGAGTGTAACCCCTTTTGAAGATAGCAGAGTGTCAGACACTTGGGTGGCTCGGTCAGCTTAGATCATGATCTCCACTGTTCGTGAGTTCGAGCCCCACATTGGGCTCACTGCTGTCAAAGCAGAGCCTGACTGAGATCCTCTGTCTCCCTCTCTCTCTGCCCCTATCCTGCTCATGCTCTCTCTCTCAAAAATAAATAAACATTAAAAAACATTGAGATAGCACCATGTCTTAGTCATCTCTGCATCTATCTTTCACAGATGCTAACAGTTGGCTACTAGAAACTCAATACTGTGTGTGTGTGTGTGTGTGTGTGTGTGTGTGTGTGTGTAATTGGAGGGATGAGATTGGGGGAGGAGGCGAGAGGCAAAAAGGATAAGATACAGATTCTACTAATTCCATAGGTAACTTGAAGTCTAAAGATGTTACGGCCTCTGCTCAGAGTCTTTTGGGGGAAACATCCTAGTGTAACTTGGCCAGGCTTAACTCTGCCTAGACTGCCCCATGTCTGAGAAATCAAGTCTGGACACACTTTCTTGGGAGAAGTATTGGTGGGTAACAAAGAAACAAAGTTGGAACAGTTGGTGCATTAATATCTGAAATGTAATTCGGGTGAAGTCATACTAGGTTCTGCCAATTTTCAATTGCTTCCAGCATCTTAAACATCAAGTGCCAAAACTTTCTATCCACCTCACCAAACACCTCTGCTTCCCAGTCACTGGGGCTCAAGATCCCCATCTCTGAATCCCTGTTCTCCCTGTGCACCCCACGCTCCCTCAAATCACTTTCCAGGGCCACATCCTGTCTTCTCCACGCCATTCACACTGGAACTACACTCCAGGTCCTTCCTTCCCTGATGTCTGCGGTCACCAAAACCTCCTCCCTGTTCCTGTCTTTCTCCAACCATCTATGCACCACTCTTTCATGCATTTTCTTTTTATTATTTTTTTACGTTTATTTATTTTGAGAGAGACAGAGACAGTGCAAGGGGGGAGGATCAGAGAATGAGGAGACAGAGAAGCCTAGGCAGGCTCCCCACCGCCAGCACAGAGCCTGACTTGGGGTTTGAACTCATGAAACCACTTGATCATGACCTGAGCCGAAAGCAAGAGTCGGACGCCTAGTGGACTGAGCCACCCAAGAGCCCCTTCACACATTTTCTAGTTGCAGTTCTAAGTACATCATTGCCCTGCTGGAAGAAACTTGGTGGATGCCACCAAGTATGTTCTGGAGCACATACTCCTTCTCCTTGAAATCATGGGCTTTAATCAGGTGATTCAGTTGAAAACCTCAGGCTCCATTCCCTCCACTTCTCTCACGTCCAACCTCACCTTCTGCACTCCAACCCAAGGTGCTGTTTGTGTTTCCACGGCTTCCTTCTGGGCCTTTTGGACCGTTCTGCTCTTCAGCTGGACCCTCCTCTTTCTCACCTGCCTTTAAATCCATGTAACCTTATTGCCGTTTACAAGCCAAAGCCAAAGAAACAGATCATCCAGGGTGGTGAGGAGCTTATAATTTTTCTTCTTGAAAGACATAATGTCTAACACTGTCTACTCACCAGTTGTCAGGACACCTCAAAAGTTTCTTCATTACCCGTTATGCTTTCACCCTTATCTCATTAACGGGTTGCCCATTAAATCTGAACCTTACCTTTCTTGTGGACAGGACTGCCCCGGGCTTATTGGTTTACTTAGTGGTCTGTACCAATTACTTTTGAAGGAAACCACTTTGAAGCACCCCATGTAGCTAGGAACATGCCCCCATGGCAGGAAAAGCAGAGGGAAGAGTGAGAGAGTGGGAGCAGGCAGCCAGGGGCCAAGAGCTGAAAGCATGGAGGTGGATGATGGGAAGGGGTGGGAGAGGTGATTGCATTCTGGGGCCTGGTGCTCACTCCTTTTGACCCCTTCAAGTACACGTTATTCCTCAAATGCCAGGCATAAAGCAACTAAGTTAAATTCTTTTCCTCCCCAGGAGGATCATGATGGATCTCAGTAGAAGGTTTTGGATTCAGCCAACAGAAAATGCATGTTCTTCAGATTTGGAGACAGGTTCACCTGTGATAGAATGGACGTTACCATCATCCAATTGATAATTGGGCAGATTATTTCATCCACTCCTGCATTTTGCAGACTCTAGGGCACTCCCAGCCTGGGATCCAGTACCCCCACCTGCTTTAAACAGGTAATGAGTAAGTCACTGATTCTAGAATCCTTCCTGTCCCAAGCTCTGTTTGCCAGCTCTGTATTCTAGCTCTTATATATGGGTCACTTGTTAGGGACTTCACATAGAAATCTCTCCTGTATCTAAAATAGTTTTCCCTAAAATACAGACCCCTCAGTTTGCTACACATCCCTTTAGAATTCTGTGACATCTTTCTTCTTAACAAATGTCACATTGCAGGGCGCCTGGGTGGCTCAGTTGGTTAAGTGTCAGACTCTTGGTTTCAGATCAGGTCATGATCTCATGGTTTGTGAGTTCAAGCCCCACATTGGGCTCTGGGCTGACAGTGCGGAGCCTGCTTGGGATTCTCTCTCTCTCTCTCTCTCTCTCTCTCTCTCTCTCTATGCCCCTCCCCTGCTCATGTGCTTTGTCACTCTTTCAAAATAAATAAATAAATAAATAAGTCACATCTAGATCTTCAATACTTCGTCTGAGGATCATGAAGAATTTAGGTATACAGGTCTATAACCATTTGTTGCTTTACTGTCTCATTTCTCATTTCACCTGAGAAAAAATTGAGCATAATCTACAACTTTTACTGTGTGGAACAATTTTTCATATAACCACAATATCACAGGGGGACTTGGATTCTCCAGGGAACAAGCAGTAAAATCTTAGAGTCAACAGTCAGGTGTTAACGTTTCTTGAAAGTCAGAATCATAACTTCCTGCCGTTAATTTTTTTGGCATAACAGCATGTTTGTGGCACTTTCCTAGGCACTGGGTGGAGGGGAACACATATACTGAGGAAAATGAGAAAACATATAGAAAACGGGGACATTGGGGCACCTGGGTGGCTCAGTCAGGTTAAACATACAACTCTTGGTTTTGGCTCAGGTCCTGCTCTCACGGTTTCGTGAGTTCAGCCCTCATTGGGTTCTGCGCTAATAGCGTGGATCCTGCTTGGGATTCTCGCTCTCCCTCTCTCTTGGCCCGCTAGCGCTCTCTGTCTCTCTCAAAATGAATAAACTTAAAAAAAAATAACAACAAGACATTGCCCTTAAAGGCATTACAGGCAGTTTTGTTATAAGCGGCGGTTATGCTCCATCACTAGGGCACAGACACTGAACTCAGTGAATGCTGAGTCGTTTCTCCTGGGAACTTGCAGTGTGAGGTTCCTGTGAGTCTCTGGTCACAGCATTTTCATCCATCAATCAATATATAACCTTGTTTTATGTGTGTTTCTCTCTAAAGACACCTTACTTAATATATATTATCGATTCGTTAACATTGAACTCACTGCCAACGACACTATAACTCATCCCACACCAAGCTTGTCTAATGAGTGCTTTCTCCGTAAGGCACATCGACACCTTCTTGCACTTGGGAACGGTGCACACCACTTCAGCACTCTGCTTGTGGCCATTGTAAACAGTAAAGTCACCAACAAAAAGCACAATATGGAATCCGTGAATAATGAGGATTGGCCGTGTATTCCAAAAGGCATGTTAACAGCAAATTATAAAACTTACAAGGCAGAATTGAGGCAGAGCATTAGAGCCGGAACCAGCTACATAATTGACAGGCACGGGACAAAATGAAAATGCAGGGTCCCTTGTTCAAATACAGCAGCCCCAGAGCATCAAACCAGGTGAGGGCCTCTGTGAGGATGAGGCCCTTTTGACTGCACAGGTCCTACGTCCACAGAGCTGGCCCTGACCCTGACCCTTGGATTAGTACAACTTGGGGAGTGGGGACCATGTCAGGAAAGGTTTTTGCTTTTGTTTTTGTTTTGACAGACAGAGACAGAGTGCAAGTGGGGGAGGGGAAGAGAGAGAGGGAGACACGGGATCCGAAGCAGGCTCCAGGCTCTGAGCTGTCAGCACAGAGCCCACATGGAGCTGGAACCCACGAACCACAAGATTGTGACCTGAGCTACAGTCAAACGCTTAACCCACTGAGTCACCCAGGTGCCCCGTGGAAAGGTTTATCTTGGAGGTAGCATTCATACCAAACCTTGGGTGGCTTGAAAAAGTGGCTCAAATGAATGGCTGAATGCTACCCACGCCTACCACGTTCACAAACAGAACAGCTGGGAAATGTGCTCTGGACCCCATAGTACAAAGGCTGAGGAACACATATTGACCTTGACTGTGTGTCAGGTACTGGGGCGAACCTTAACATGCATTCTGCCATTTAACATCCCCAGAGCCCCGTGAAGGAGGAGTCACTTACACCCCATTTCTGGTTAGGGGAAGGGAGGCTTGGTGAGGCTGGGTAACTTGCCCCATGAGGTGCAGCCAGGGGCAGAGGAAGGTCCTGAACCAGTGTCTCTGATTCCAAACGACACACAATCTTGACCATACCGTGGCCGCCTAGACAATGGGAAATACACAGCGCCCTGTTTTCACAGGGTTGGCTTTGACAGTCTCACGGCTGCTGGGCCAGGGATGCAGACACAGGTCACAGAGGGGACGGCCCGAGCCTGAGGGGCGCCTCCATTCCTCGCTCGCTCCTCAATCCTATTGGTTCCTGCCAAGGAAACTCGGCCACGCATTCTAGGCGTAGACAAAGGCCTTGTGTTTGCACAGCCCCTTAGAGTTTACAAAGTGCTTTCACTTTTGTTATCTCGTGCCTTCTCACAACAGACTTGCGAATTCCTCACTCACATTTTACAGTCTGGAAAACCATGAGCAAGGGTGAGTGACGAGTCCAAGGGCACGCAGGCGAGGCGCCGAGGCAGGAACTGGAACGCCGATCCAGCTCAGGGTCCTTCGGGCTCAGCCCCTCTGTCTTCACCTGGGACCACTGAGCGCTCAGTAGTCTGGTTACTCCTCTGAATACTAGACACGACAGAAATCTGCTGGCAGCCCGGGTCTGTCTGTGGACTGTTGGGCCGAGGGGGGAGTTTCTAGCGGCTCAGAAGAGCAGGGTAATTAAGCAAAGTTGCTTGAGGGGGGCTCCCCTTGGTAGGGGAGAGGGAGAGCAGAGCAGTGTTTGAAGACTCAGGCACCGACTGGCATCTCTGCCCAGCCCTGGAAGGCTCTTTGGATCCGAGAGATGAGCTTTTCCTTGCTTCTTTGTGGCCTTGGCTCCTGGCCGCCTTGCTGTCTCGCAGCCAGGGCGCCCAGGCCTTTCACCCTCACGGGCCTCCCAGGCCCTCTGTCCTCCAGCACATGTGAGGGGACCAGGCACCCTTTCTAGGGCCATGAGGAGAGGGAAGGAATAAAAAGACACACTGGCTCTGCTTTCCAGAATTAACGACTAGCATCCGCTGAGGCTATTTGCACAGTAAACGAGAGTAAACAACGAAAAACAGGGAGGAAGCAAAACAACCCAAATGATCAAAAGCCATTCTGGTGGCGGGTGTAAAACTCGCTTTCTGTCTGCAGCAGAGGCCCCAGCACATGCCCCCTGTCGTAAAGGCGAGCTGCTCAGGAGGACACCTGTGCGGTCCCTTTTGCTTGGGGACACATGAGCCCGTGTGCATTTCAGGAGGAACACACACTTCTGCCGCCCTGCACAGCATCACACACCCGCGTGGGAAGCGGTCTGAAGGGTCTGAATCTCAAGTGGAAGTCCCTGGAAATTTGGGAAAATTCTCAAAAGGGGTGGGTAGAAATTCAGCAACTTTATTCTGTTAGGTAAGGAATAATTCTGTGGCAGCTAAGCATCCTTCTGTCTCACCAAGAGATTTTGTGGTAGACTCATTCTATGGAAAGTTTTGTCTACAGTTTTCCATCTGTTGTGATAATCATTATTAGTCAAGCTGCTGTCACGCCATCTTGGGCTGTGATTTTTGTCAACTCCTCGCTGCTAAGCAGGGTCGGTCCTGGGGAAGGAGGGTGTACCTGAAGGGCTCAGATGGTGCATGTTTCCCGCGTCATGTGAGAAGTCTCTGGGCTGTTAAATACCATTTTCTAAAAGAAACATACTATGGAGTCTGCAAACATAGATATTTTCCAAGACTCATCCAGCAGCTTCCCGCCCCCCCCCCCCACCGCCCCAGACCCTGTTTCAGCTGGAAAACAGGTACTGACATGGAGTTGACCCAAGTCTCTGACTCTATCAGAAAACTTGCCAGTCACTATCTGGGTTTCTTGGCCCCTGTGGATTCCCCATGCACAAACCCCCATTTCCAGGTGATCAGAGGGGAGTTCTGGGTCCTGGAGAACGAGCTTCTCTGCAGCTGCCCCCCAGTTGGTGATCCACAAAAATTAAGCTGCGTGTTTCAATTTTTTTTAATGTTTATTTATTTTTGAGAGACAGAAAGAGACAGAGTGGGAGTGGGAGAGGGGCAGAGAGAGAGACACAGAATCCGAAGCAGGCTCCAGGCTCTGAGCTGTCAGCACAGAGCCCAACGTGGGGCTTGGACTCACAAACCGCGAGATCATGATCTGAGTCGAAGTCGGACGCTCAACCCACTGAGCCACCCAGGCGCCCCTAAGCTGTGTGTTTTAGAGTCTGTTTGTTGATTTACTTTGTATTATTTCAAAAAAGCAACTGAGGCTAAACAGTGTTTTAAAATTAATTTGAGAATTTCGGGCTCTGCTTGAGATGATTGGCAAGGAGAGTTATTTTTAAAACTAGAACCTCAGGACCAGGAGACACGAAACAGAAAGCAGGAGTGGATTCCCATGTTATGATTAGGACAATGGCAGAAAATTTTCAAGTGGAATTTTGGGCTTAAAACCACTAGGATTCATCATGTTGGAAATATCAACAAAGCTCATTTCTCTGTAGTCCTCAACCAATCAAATTCTCCCTCCCTTCTTGGCCTCCCAATATATTCCATTTGAAAGGCAGACACAACAGAGCCTTCCAAGAAAACAAGTTTATCATAGCAGTAAAGGATGTGGTAAACATATGTGGGCTAATGGATAGATCTTTTGTATCTCCTCGTGCAGAATAGAAATCAAAATAACAACAGAACAACAACTAAGATTTATTGAGTGTCTATTGTGTGCCAGACCTTGTGCTAAGTGATTTATGTGATTATCTCATTTCTTCTGCCTGACAATCCAAGGTACTGTTATTATCCCCATCATACAGATGGGTTTGAAGTAGCTTGCCCAAACTATAACTAGTTCTATAACTAGTTCTACATCTCGTAAGGAACAGAGCTAGTATCTGAACTCAAGTTTGTGTGACTGCAGAGCCCATGCTCTTCAACACTACACTTCACTAGAGACAACGAGCTCGTAGCCAGACCTAAGAACTAAAGTTCGCGAGGACTTGACATTAACAAGAATCCCTCAGTCTTTAAAAAAAAAAATTTTTTTTAACGTTTATTCATTTTTGAGAAACAGATAGAGAGACAGAGTGTGAGTGGGGGAGGCGCAGAGAGAAAGGGAGACACAGAATCTGAAACAGGCCCCAGGCTCTGAGCTGTCAGTACAGAGCCCGACGCGGGGCTGGAACTCATGAACTGTGAGATCATGACCTGAGCTGAAGTCAGACGCTTAACCAACTGAGCCACCCAGGCACCCCCTTTTCTTTTCTTAATGTTTTTTCTTTTAAGAATCGCTCAGTCTTTAAGGAAATAGGAAGCTGTGTTCCCTCATCTGTGCTCCCTGGGACAGTTAAAGGTTTTCAGGTTAACCTTGAATAATCCAGGAGTTCAGGTAACTGGAAGATGACGTTGTCGAATGATTTAGATTCATTAAGATTTAAATTCCTTTTGTTGCTTGACTGTCACGTTTCTGCACCTGGGTATCTAGATTACCCTCCCCATGGTGTTTCTTGTACTTCAAGTCCCCTGGCTTCCATGTACTTCTCTGTTTTTCTTAGTGCCATTGTCACTTGCTTCTGTGCTTGGGAGAATTTTTTCTTTATATATCTTGATTTCTCTTTCCCACATTTTTGTTTTGAAATAAGCCAAGAAGCTCTCCTGAAAAAGGCAGGTAGAATTCTTATTGGCTGTTATGTACTCCTTTGCTCTGCACTAGACTAACTTCAATGTTTTAATTTTTATCTCTCTTTGCATCTCTGCAGCCCTTATTCACTTTATTCCTTTTCCCCTTTCTTCTCCTTTTCTGTACTAAATGTTCAAGGCAGCTCTTCTCTCAGAGGAAAGCAGCCCCTCCAGGAAAGAGGCGATTCGGCTTTCCAAGTTGCCAATTCAGCATGGCATCGGAGGATGCAACAGAGAGGCATACATTTAAAATTGCTGATAGGCATAGAAAAATCTTGTAGGGTGGTAGAAAACTGTGGAAGCCATGAATTTTCTGGGACCGCGTTCATTACTCACGAACTTTGGCAGGTGGAAGCCTGCTCACCTCTCCCAGAGGATGTCTGCTCCGGCTAATGGAATTCTTCTGTTTTCCTATGGCTCTGTTTTGTTTTCTTTAGGCACTGAGTCAAATGGCATGTGCCAGTGTGGGTGGTAGCTGTCCCCGCTGCTACTGTCCTGGCATGGCTATGACCCTTCTCTCTCTATCAGCATCAAGAGGATGCCGTCATCCCGTGGCGCCCAGCAAAGCCCTCCATCCTCCACCTCCTAGAGCATCATGTTGTCTCCAGATCCTTCCCTTTCGCCATTAACTGTGAAATACCCAGCACAGGAAATGAAGGTGGGGACACCAGTAAACGGATGCATTCCTGCATCCTGACAGTGATCTTCCTTTTCCTTGGGACTTCTCTTCTGCTGACTCGAGTTTCAAATCCTAGTGTTACTGTAACTAATTCCTGGCAGATGATGGATTTTTTTTAAAGCACAATTAAATTAAAGCAGACTTTGCTCTTCGTAAACTATTTTTAGTAAAATGTATAGGATGAAAAAAAAAGCCCAACTCAACACTAACAACATGCTCAATCTAGAAGGGAAAGTACATTGTTCACTCAACACCCTTATACACGTTTTGTTATTGTTTAAGAAATGGACTGGCTTATTAGTCTACAAGAAATTTAACCTTGTGTAAATAAGTACGAATACATAGCAAGACATCTGAAAACTCTAATCTATATATACTCAAACAAAAGATTTAAAACTATTAAAAATCCTAATATGCCTGTAGATATACTATTTAATTTGCATAAAATAGTAAGCAGGGAGTTGCTGTACAAAATGCTACGACGTGGGCTCTAAAGCATATAGGCTTAGAAAATATCTAAGGACCATACACCTCCCATCTTAAAGTCAATTTTAAGTCCATAAACAACTGTCCACCCATACCTGGCATATATAGTGAGGCCAGGATCCCAGTGCCTAATTACATGCTTAGCAAAAGAGGAAAAGGCAGAGGGTCCTTCATCAGAGGGCGGCTTCAAAATGGGCAGTGCTTAATTCCATGTGACCCCCAACTGGCTCATAATAGAAATGGCCCTAAAGTTTCTCTTTTTTCTCTTCTACACTGAAGAGAATTATGAGTGAGAAAATGCAGCCCACTGAGAAGCAAATCCTCACTGCAAACCCAGTGGTTGGAATCCCTGACTTGATTGATTGCCCTCACGTACTCTCTTCTCGCTGGCAAGAGCATCCTCGCCCCTGCCCAGGACCACAGAGCCACCTCCTCCGCGCTGCTCACCGGACCAGCCATCCATTATCCCTCCCTCAACAGCTGTTTTCTGCTTGCACTCCATGCAACGGGAGGCTTTTAAATTCCTCCTTCCTTCCTTCCTTCCTTCCTTCCTTCCTTCCTTCCTTCCTTCCCTCCCTTCTTTCTGTTTTCTTTCTTTCTTTCTTTCTTTCTTTCTTTCTTTCTTTCTTTCTTCTCTCTTTCTTCCTTTCTTCCTCCCTCCCTCTCTCCCTTCTTTCCTCCCTCCCTCCCTCCCTCCCTTTCCCTTCCCTTCCCTTTTTCTTTCTTTCTTTCTTTCTCCTTTCTTTCTTTCCTCCCTCCTTTCCTTTCTTTCTCTTTCTTCCTTTATTCCTCTTTCTCTCTCTCTCCCTTCCTTCTTCCCTCCCTCCCTCTCTTTCTCTTTCTTTCTTTCTTTCTTTCTTTCTTTCTTTCTTTCTTTCTAGGTCTCTATAGCTTCCATAATTTCCTTTTGGGATCTAAGACTGTTCTTATGTATCTATTTATCTATCTATCTATTTATTTATTTATTTATTTATTTATTTATTTAATTTTTTAGAGAGAGAGAGCGCTCACAAGCAGGGGAGGGGCAGAGACAAAGGGAGACACAGAGTCTGAAGCAGGCTCCAGGCTCCGAGCTGACAGCACAGATCCCAACACAGGGCTTGAACTCACAAACCGTGAGATCATGACCTGACCTGAAGTCAGATGCTTAACCTACTGAGCCACCCAGGGGCCACATAACTAAGATTATTCTTCCCTTTCCCCCAATTACTATATTTGACAGCACAAAATTAAGAATCTGCTCATCACAGGTTTAACATCTCCATAAGTGGGACAGGTGGACCAGAGCCCCAGGGACAGCAGTCCTATCTTTGCTTCCCCTGGTGCCACAGCAACATTTTGCCTGCTGGGGGCTCACTGCAGGGTGGGGGTCACAAAGTCTGAGTGGTTCCCTGTGCTCTGAGTACCTGAGAACCACACAGATAGCACCAGGCTCTGACTGGAAAACAGGCTGCTGTCTTCTTTTCCTTCCAGGCAATAACATAATGAAGGATTCTTAAAAGGAAAACGAACAGCAGAAAGGTTGGTGCCTTTGCTAAATCCAGCAGACCAGACAGCCTACACAGAAAATCATCAGGATGGGTATACTTACGGAGCCAAAATGTAAAATTTTCCACAACAGTGAAGTTTCCCTTCTAAATAAAAGCAATTCCCATTATCTTGCAGCTCGATCTTTATATTCATAAAGAGGCTCTTCGATTCTTTTTTATTACTCTTTCCACAGTTTACCCAAAGGGTGAATAATTGACGCTGGTAATTCCCATCTCATTTCTGGAAAAATTAGGAGACAGAAGAGTGAAATGACTTCTATCGGATACACAGTAAGTCAGCGGCAAAATCTAAATTAGAACTCAGGTGCTTGGGTGGCTCAGTTGGTTGATTGTCCGACTTTAGCTCAGGTCATGATCTCACAGTTTGTGGGCTCAAGCCCTGTATTGGGCTCTGTACTGACAGCTTGGAGCCTGGAGCCTGCTTTGGATTCTCTGTCTCCCTCTCTCTGTGCTCTTCCCCTGCTCACACTCTGTCTCTCTTTCTCTCTCAAAAGTAAATATTACTTTTTTTTTTAATTTTTTTTTCAACGTTTATTTATTTTTGGGACAGAGAGAGACAGAGCATGAACGGGGGAGGTGCAGAGAGAGAGGGAGACACAGAATCGGAAACAGGCTCCAGGCTCCGAGCCATCAGCCCAGAGCCCGACGCGGGGCTCGAACTCACGGAGCTCGAGATCGTGACCTGGCTGAAGTCGGACGCTTAACCGACTGCGCCACCCAGGAGCCCCATTACATTTTTTAAAAAAATAAATAAATTAGAACTCAGCGTCTTTTGAGTTCTCAACTTTCATTTTGCTCATCAAGCCACACCAGACAATGATATTCAGTAGCCAGGGAAACACACACTGCCACAGTGTAAATTCTACAATCTTATGAATCTTTCAGGAAATTCTTGAAACGTCGTAACCCATAGAGTCACATTTTGAGTGGTTTGTCACCAGGTCTTCCAGGTGAGATATTTTCTGCATTTTCTTGTGGCCTATTTGTCATATTTTATAACCCGAAGTTATTATTTTGGTACTTCGGGAAATAATTATTAATTTGTATTTCCCCCCTCCCCTCAAATAACATGCTAAAATGACAGCATATGCTAGACGTATGGCTTTGTCTTTGAATGGGACTTGTCAAAAATCACATCCTAACCCTGCCTGGTTGACAAATAAATTTTATAGCTGTCTGAAGGTTTAAAGCAATACAGATTGTCTGAGCCAATAAGTTGATTTGGTGAGAGCGGGATGCTAATGAGTCTTTGATCCGTGCAGAGGCCAGTGAGCTCTAGCATAGTCTCAGCCTGCACCCCTCACCCTGCCAGCTGTCTCGCAAATGCCTGCCATTGGTCACAGGGGGGACCAGGCAAGCTGGGAGTAGAGGTGGATCAGTGCAAATCCATCATCTTTCCGAACGCATCACTCGAGTGTCGGTCCTCTGCAAGACAAACCAGCGGCATTCTCTTTCTGCCCAGAGATGGGCACGTTGCAATAAAGAACCGTTCCCCCACGGCATCACGGTCTTGTTTTTCTAAGGGAGACTTTTCCCCCTTGTGCCGAAAATAAATGTAGACTGGTGTGTACTTCATGACTTGGGCTCTTTAAAGATACTGTGTCTGGTGATCCTGGGGGTGAGGAGGGGTGAGTGTTGAGTCCTCAGGAAAACTTGCTGGGTCTTAGAAACTGACCATGCGGGTGAGTGATGTCAGGCACGCGGGGGCCGCATGAAGCAGCTGGGCTCCAGCGGGGAGGCCGAAACAGCCCGCAGCAGCTGGACAAACGCAGGAGGTCAGGCCGTGTTTGTGGACATTGACTTCTCCCTAAGCATCCCTGGATGGCAGGACACATCAAAGCCCATCACCCAGGAATAACACTCGGTGGGTTTTCTGTGTCTGACCCCCTCCCAAGACGCTGACCCAGGACAGACCAGGTCTTCTGTTGGCTTCGTGCCCTTGGAGGATGGAGTCACATTCCTCCTGCACCTGCTATTTTTGGAATAGGTTGCATGACAGAGGAGGAAATAACCCACATCATTGTATCACGAAGGTAAAATTGGAAACAATTTTGTCCTTTGCTATTCACTTTCTTTTTCTGATGAAAATGCCTTTTTAGAAATTTTTTTTTAAAATTCATTTTATTATTTTTTTAAAGTTTCGATCCAAGTTCGTTAACATATAGCATGAAAATGCCTTTTATTATTCAACAGATCTTTTTACTAGCACCAAAAACCCTTGGGTATAGTTGAGGTGGCAAGACGTTATTTTACTAACCAGAGCTCTTTTATGATAATACAGAAAAGGACAAGAAAACATAGTCTCTAAGGTTTAGGAGCTGGGATTATCATTAATTTTTAAAACTGTTGATGTTGAATGGATGGAAATAATTAGGGAGCCCTCTTTCATGGCAAGAGGAGGCATATGCACTGGGGACAACCACAGCAAAAGCTAAAAGAGCTGTTCTGTACAGGGTAACTTTCCAATTTTGTGCTTAAAGTGCTTGAACCCAAGATGAGGCAGTGCCATTTCTAGCCTGTTTCCTGTTCACCTGCAGGCTCCGAGTTTTAAATGGGTTGGACTCCAAAAGCTCCCTGGAAGACTGTCATGTGGAATTTTGGATGCTCTCCCATAGGAATATAAGGACTTTTCACAATAGCGATATTCCCATGACAGCCCTTGAACATGCGTTCTATCTCTGCCATGGCCTCAAGACCCCCTCCCCAGGCAGCATCTTTTGGGCGGCCCCGCACTGCTCTCCCCATGTGCTGCTGTTCCGGGGCCCGTTCATGCTGTTCCTGCTGCACTGAGTCCTCGATGTTCTGGGATCTCGAGGCAACAGCTCCCACCTCTGCACTTCGTCCTGGTCCCCCTCCACCTGGAAGGTGGGTCCCCAGGGCCGCGTGGCTCGCTGCCATGCTTCCTCCAGGGCGCCGTCTCTGACATCCCTGACCACACGCCACCCAACATGCCCACCCTGTGGGCTCCATGTTTCTCCAGAGCCCTCTCACCATCTCCTCCCATCTACAGGTAGGCAGGCTTCCGCAGGCAGGAGTTTTGTCAACTTTATTCACTGCTTATTTTCAGCAACTAGACAGGTGCCCGGCCCAGGGTCAGTGCTCAGGGAGCACTGGCTGGTGAGCAGTACTGTCCTGCACCTGTGTGGCCACGCCCATCTCACCTAGTCTGTCTTCTCACCTGGGGGGGGGTGCATTTCCCCCTTCCCACACAGCACTGTTGGCATGAGCCACCAAGCAGTGTCACTGAGGGTGACAGTTTCCCTCTCTCAGCCATGGTGCTTCATCTTTGAAATCAGAGTGTCCCATTAGCTGCTGGTTATGGTCCTTGAGAGCTCTTTTTTTTTTTTTTAAGTTTATTTATTTATTTTGAGAGGGGGAGGGGCAGAGAGAGAGAGAGAGAGAGGATCCCAAGGAGGCTCTGCACTGTCAGCGTGGATGCCAACGTGGGGCTCGAACCCATGAATTGTGAGATCATGACCTGAGCCAAAATCAAGAGTCCAATGATCAACCAACTGAGCCACCAGGCACCCGGAGCCTTGAGAGCTCTTAGGGGATGACGACGGAGACAAAATCCCGCCTCCTTCATGCTTCCGGGCGCTTGCTGCTGACTCCTCATGCCCCATGTGGACGCGTGGGCTGCACTCCCAACCCCAAGCCTCCACCTGCTCCTACCATTACGGTGGAAATCTGCCCCGTGATTCTGGGGACTTCCTGCCTCTTATGATCCATGATGCTCCCTCCGGACGGAGCCTCCTGGGTAGGCGGTGGGACTGCCCTGTGCACCTGCTACGCTCTGATTCTGAGGTCCTCCTTCTGACCCTGGGGCATGTGATGGAGGTGCCTCTTGGGGCCTGGCAGACAGGGGCCGAGGCATCCTTCCATCTATGAGCCCTGTGAAGCTCGTCCTTAGGCACAGGTGGGGCTACTTTTAGTGGGGCTGGATCCTCCCGGCACTGGGACAGAGGACTGCAGTGGTAGAGCCATCTTCCTCTTTTAGCCTGAAAACAAAATTGTCCCCACATGCCAGAGGGCGGCTGTCCCCCCGGAAGCCCTCCTGTGCCCTGACTGACCCATCCTTGGAAGGAAAGTCTCCTCTCTACCCCACCCCGGCTTTCCCTGGAAGGACCTTTCCATGCCATCCAGTTCTCTGTCTAACATATACCGAAATGTAAATTTCTAAGATTTATTTTAAATTTCCTTTTCATATGTCAAGCCGACTTCCCTTTATAAATCCTGAGATCACCTTTGAAATTTTAGACCAGGGCAGATGTCACTTAACGTGACTGGCAAGTGTTCCACACGCCATTTGTTGCGTGCGGTTGTTGTTTTCCCTTTTGCTTCTTTCTTATTTTTTTTTCTCCGTTTAAAAATCACCATTGCACTGTAAAACCAATTAAAACAAACTTTTCAAAGACTGTTACTTCCTGGCTGAGCTCTTCCAACCTCTGACTTTCTCTGAAGCGCGAGATAAGACTTTCTGATTAACTGGGGGTGGGATGTTTGTTCAATCTGTTCGTTTTATACATTGTGGATACCGCTTTTTAATTTTTGTGCCGTGTCAGTGGCATATACTTTCTGAAATTAAGAAGTACAATACATACCATCCATGTGCGAAATTAAAAAAAAAAATCCACATATTTCCATAGTTTGACATACAAAAATGTACTCACACACTTTTGAAATCTACTGTCAAATAATTTCACATCTGTACCTAAAGCAAACAGACATAATGCTAACAGCTTGTTAGAATTCAGAAATGCCACCCGCTAATCAGCCCACCTGTGGCATATTCTCGGTCCATCTTGCAAGCTGGGGAGCCGGCTGCCAAGAAGCTTGACAAGAAAATGTATATTAAATTATTGAATAAGATTGGAAATATTGTACAGCGTGGGATAAAGAGAGTGCACAACGTGTGGCCAGTGACATATTGTACCTTCTCATTTTAGCGCCTGTCTGGAGGTGACCTAGCTTCATTCACGTTTGCCATAAATTACGGGGTCCCTGGGTGAAAAATCAGCAGCAAGATTTTCATTGTTTCGATCGGGTTTTGTTATGTGTCACTGGCACTGGGTAAAACAAAAGCCAAGTTGAAAAAAAAAAAAAAGAGCAGAAAGCAAAATTTGAACCGAGTTTGACAGAAACAACCCCATTTGCCTACAATTCCATCCCGGGGTTCAGAGTAAAACAAAGAAGGAGATTTTTCTGATATCGCTGATACTGTTTGGGAACCACAGTAGCGATGATGTGAACCAAACCTAACCTTTATCTAAAATCCTAAGGAAATGATCTTTTAGCAAAAAGTCAAATAACACGCGCAAGTGAAATAAAGCTAGATCCTAGAACAAAATGGGGCAGAAGATGAGGGGATAAACTGTGGGTGCACTCTGCCCACGCCTGGAAGCTTGTGAAATCGGGGGTAAGCGTGACATTGCACCACACGATTACATTTCTACCGATTATTAATTTCTATAGAATATAAACTAACGCGCTCGCAGAAGTATCTTCTCTGGGGGTCTGTGAGTAAGAAATGTGATTTTAGCATCTGTTCTTTTAAGGCTATTTGCTCTGGGAAGGCAGTGTGTTTTGCCATAAATCTAGGTCATTAATTTGTATCTGTTCTTTGTTTATTTAAGACACAGGACAAAAGGGCAGCTGCTGAAACATTTGGCTGTGCCGAGGGGTAGTGGGCTCGACATGCTGGAGTTCTGCACATGACCAGCTTGAGTTTGTACCCACAGCTACAGGACAGGACTTTATGGAAACACTTTGCCAAGCCATGTGGTGCGCGGCTTCCCTTTGCATCAATACCCTTTTAATTACCTGATCCTGAGGGGGAGAAAAGTTAAAGAAAAGTGTCAGTGCAAAACCCTAGGAACCTGCCGAGAATCAGACTTAAAAAAAAAAATCCTCGTGATACGATGTTCGGCAATTATTCTACAGAATATCCATGTAAATCCTGCAGCTGGTCAACGAAGGTAACGCTATGACCTATATAACTTGATATTTATAAAGCACAATAATATCCAGGAAATTGATTGTTAAGAGTGTTTAATGCTCTGAAATTGGCCATTAAGTGCAGAATCCTTTGAAAGGCATTATTGTTATTATGAAGCATTGCAGAGGTTTTATTTATTATCATAAACCTAATGGACTCAGTAAATTAGGTGTATTTAAAAAGGTCATTTGCTGCTTGTTGAGGCCAAATCCTAAGCACTTGGATTCAGATGGATCACAAAACGTAGCAGTGTTTTTAAAGATGACCCACTGTAAGCTATTTGAGATAAATAACATGGAAACACAGTTCCTTGGATGTGTATATGATAATAATGAGAATGATAGCAATGTCACAAGAACTCTTAGGATTGTGTAAAAGGCTACATTAGAAAATGACGAGTTTCCTTTTCAGAACAACTTATTAAAAATAAAAGAAAAAAAGTAAAATTCATCAGAAGTGAGTTTTAAGTCACAAAGAAAAATCTTTTCCTGGAATTGTATTTCTTTTGGATGGAATATAGTGTCATCTTTGCATCTTTCTAAAAAATCTCTCACGGTGAGAGGGTGTGGTTACTTTATAATCTAAGGAGTCAGCTAGGGACCTGAAGGATGAGAGATACACATGGCTGAGGAGGTCCCGACATGCCGCTGTGGCCTCGAGAGTTTGTTGAGTACACGATGGAAATTGAACACTTATGTGGATGGAGAGCAACATTTTTTTCCCTGTTGAATGTATTTTCATGTGAGTAGAAATGGCTTTGTTTTCTCAGATGCTCTCTTTTGAGGAAGTCATAGCTGGAAATGTGGTTGGAACTAGGCACTGGTGTTTCAGTGCAAAGTCATACTCAAGGCCCTTGCCTGGAACAATCTGGAAACCGGGGGAACATGCAGGTGCCTGTCTTTGCAGAGCTCTCCTTGGGTAGCAGGCAGCAGACAGCAGGCTGCATCTGAGTGGGACCCGGCCAGTCTACATTCAGAGACAAGGATTGAAGGCCTTTAGGAAGAGAACTCCAGCACAACCTTTTCTTTTATCACTGGAGTCTTACACTCGGAGTAAATGTAAACTTGGTCCAAAGAATGTGTTCCTTCCCATCGTTGCGTTGTTTTGTGGTCAGGTGGTGCGGAGGAAAATTTAACAAGTGTCCCAGCCCTAAGACTAGCTGAAAAGACTCTTTTCTCAACATCAGTGAAAAAAGGAAAAAAGAAAAAACCTGAAATCAATTTGGTATGAGACCTGAAAAGAGTTCTTATACTCTGTGACTATGTTCGGAGAAGAAAACACACCAAAGATGCTTCCTGAATATGCACAGGCCAGTCGCTTGGTATTACACACACATGGTACTATCTTAAGTCCATTAAAAAACCATGGGATGGCTACTAGCCAGCATGTATTTAGCACCTGCTATAGGTGATGAGGATGTTATGTATTGTACTATCTAGTACTCTTTGAAAAATAAAACAAATAATTTCAAAAGGTCTTATCTGCACCTTTGGTGTGTACCAAGTAGAAGTAGACTTATTCTGTAGGCTTAGATCAGTTGAAAAGTACATTTTGGCAAAACAAAGGAAACTGACTTGAGATGATTCTAAAACTAAGGGGGGACATCCTCAGAATTTGTCTGAAGGAAACTGATCGCCAGTTCACTGCTAAGCTGGGACAAAACACTGGATTCTTGTCTCCTCTGGCCATTATGTTTCAGTTCTATGCACCTCTTGATTTTTTTTTTGTCTGACCTCATCCAGACTCTTTTATTCTCCCACACTGTCTCCGACTCCCCAAGGGTTTAATGGATGAAACACACACACATAATAAAATGCTGCATTCTCACCCCCCGCCAGGAGAGCCGAAAGGTATCTGTTTGGTCCTTTATTGGTGTCTCGATGAATATATATAAAAGCCGTTTTGTAGATGTATAAAGATACGGTTATATTTATATGAGATACAATGATCTGAGGTTTTTCTCCTGCTACCTACAACCTTTTCATTCACTAATCTTGCTCACTTTTCAATTCTTCTTCAATATCTTTTGGCTGCTAAGTTCCTCAACTTTTCTCTGTGTCTCTTTCTCCCAAGCCCAATTCAGAGGCTCTCCATCTGATCATCTCCCCCAGGGCGGTTGTGGCCGTTGGGATGCAGTCTAGGTGTTAAATGAATGATTATTCATTGCGATCTCCAAGCATGAAAGCCCTCCTCTCTTTATAGAGGCTCCACTCCCTAGAGAACAGTTTGGCAGCATTTTTTTTTTTCAAAGTAGAATAAAAAATGCATCACACTTAAAAAAAAAATGCCTGGCATCTCTCAAGAGACTTTTGATGCAGGTTCTGTTTCTGTCAAGAGAAGATGCATGTTGTTGTCAAAAAAGCATTGAACTTGGATCTCAAGAGAACTCCCTTCCAGGCTGGCTCTGCTAATTACGAACTGGGGGATCTTGGACAAGTTACCTACTTCTCCTGGGGTCTTAGGTCCCTGGTGTAGAAGTAGAAAATGGGACAAGGGAGTATCCATGGTCTTTCCAGCTCTAACATTTCTTGAGTCTAGGAAATGGGGTCCTAAGACATTAAAAGGAGAATTATGTCAAAACTAGGATTTGATGACCTGTGAATAGGTAAACCACCAGTAGGTAAACTCTTCTGGTATTTTACCTTAAAGTAATAGAATTTTGATCCCCTTGGCTGGGCTTCTATAGGAAGAACATCTAATAATCATGTAAAGTACAATTTACCTTCAGAAATGAAATTTTTTAAAGTTTAAAACCAAAATTCTTCTTTTTGGGGGCAATGCCGATAGAGGGAGGTACCATTGATTTAAAAAATGGACAACCTCATCATTTTCTCTATTGGCAACGACTGTGAGGCTTGTTTTGATAAATCACTTTTTAAAAGAAAAAAGTTTTCTTTCTGATTCTATAACCATAGTCATCTATCTATCATCTATCAATCTATCTATCTATCATCTATCATCTTTCCTTCTCTATCTATCTATTATCTATCTATGATGTTTCTTTCTTTCTTTCTTTCTTTCTTTCTTTCTTTCTTTCTTTCTTTCTTTCTTTCTTTCTCTATCGTCTATCATCTGTCTATCATATTTCCTTCTTTATCTATCTTTTATCTATCATCTTTTTCTTTCTTTTTTCTCTATCATTATCTATCATCTATCTTTTTTCTCTCTCTATCATCTATCATTGTTCCTTCTTTCTTTCTCTATCTATATATCATCATCATTTGTCTTTTCATACACCCACATATACTATTTTAACAAAATAAAATTAGGAAACCTTCCTTTCTTCTTTTCTCAATAAATGCTTCATATTAAGTGCTTAGTGTTGAGAAGATTTTCATCCTTGGGATGTATTTCAGGTATACTCAAAAGACTGTAGAAAATTCAGAAATAAACAAGCATAATTGATTGCTCTTAGCTGTATTTGTGCAGATATGAGCAAGATTCATGGTCCTTGTGTTGGGGACAGAATCCATTACTACCCCTGAGCTTGGAAAGGACAAGGACAAAATGGGGAACTAAGGTGTTTTCCTAGCACACTATAAGTATTGTGCCCCGACAATATGTAGTAGCCTAGAGAGGCTTTAAAAATATCAGTTGAGAGTTGATGCTTTGGGAAGTGCAAGCGTAATTTCAGCCAGTATTCTCCCCATCCCTGGCTCAACACACATTATCACACCATGAAGCTGTCTCTGAGAAAGCCAAGCTTTCTCCAACCCAAAGGATGTCTATGACTGTATTCTTGAGGCTCTCACTTCCTCTGTCCACTAGTCAACCCGCATTTCTGGCTGGCTTCCGAAACAGGACCCAAATCCAAGTCAGGCTGCTTCCAGCACTCTGTCTCACCTTCCTCTAGGACATCATCCCATTGTGATCACACTCCCTGCCCTTTCTTGGCTCCTTACGTTTTGGACCACATCCTGGAAGTCTCTTCTTTCAGACCTCAGTTTCCTTTTTTGCCACTTGATCTGTTCATGAACACTCTCTCATCTTACCCTTCCCTAATGGCTTAAAAGAAAATTCTAGCAGTTTTCAGTAAATGAAACAGACACTTGAAAAGCTCTGGACTGGCCTGGAGAAACCAAGCCTATCTGGGAGCATGGTTTGTCATGGGTGGGCCAGCTCTGAAGTCATGTTCCCTCTGTTCTCCCAAAACTCCCCAAGGTACTAGGGTGCTTCTGGTGCTGATCATGTTATTAGAGTGCCATTAGGGAGTGATTTAGAATCACTCGATGTGAACCAATATTAAATCTAAACCTAGATATCTTTCAGTTTTGAAGTTACGTAAGAAAGCGAACTTTCTAGCCCATGGTAATTCCCTAAATTTATTACAACCCAACATCTAAATCTATAGATTTGATAAACAAGCATATAGATTATTTAAGTGATATTCACTACTATTTATTAAGGACTTAGGGACTGTGCTCAGCATTGTCTGTGAATTATTTCACTGTCTTTCCTCAACAAACTTCTGTAGAAGGTGTCAGTCCCACCCCAGTGAGCAATTTGCCCAAGATCATACAGTTAATAAAATCACAGCCAGCGTAGGGACCACGGCCTGACCCCTGACACATGGTAAACATGAAGTTATGAAGATATGTGGTTTCGATTTCTTAGAGTCATTCACCATGGAATACAGACCTTGAAGCAAGTTATTCCTAGAAAGAGCAGTTGAGTAGGACCTTGGGGGAAGATCCCACTAAAGGCTGCAAGGCTCTTTGATTCTAGTCTTCATGGGCGTGTTGGTCTCCCACAAAGAATGGTACCACGCTATTCTCAAATGGAAGAGGAAATCAATGGGTATTTGTTGAAGTATGAAGGGCTTAGGTTAAATACTTAAGACATTTTCCCATTGTAGAGAGTTGCGAGATGCAGGAATGTGTCTCCAAGAGAAAGGACGGAATTTTTTCACTGTAGTCTTTTAAAACATGGGATGGATTTTCTTTTGAACAAAAGTGGACAAGATCCTAAAGAAAGGTCCACTCCTCTTTTGTGATAGAATTGTGTAATCGTTCTATAATTCTAAATAATATTCTGGCATTATGTTCCTTCAGTAACAAGTCATTTGTGATCACGATAGCCAAGTGTATGTAGGCCCCAATAAGAGAACCCTGAGGGCCAAAATTGGGTGAGAATCCACTATTCTGAACTTTAAAATGACAGTTCAGACAAGAAATGAATCATTGCTGAAGACAGGGCATGAATCAAGCAAGAGGATTTTATCCTAATTTGATATTCATTAATTAAATACAATTTGACCAGTCTCTTTCCTAGTCTGGATGTGCAAGATTCAATTCTCTAAAGTCACTGAAGAGAGAAAAAAAAAAACTCCCCCTTTTCATTGCTGTTATGGGAGAAGCAAGCTTTTCAATCTTTGATCAGCCCTTAGATTTCAGTGAGCCTCTGTTCTAAGAGCTTAAGAAATAAAATAATAGCTTTTTGAAACAATGAAGGCTTTTAAGTTTTACTTCTTAAAGTAGTTAATCATTGGTCAAAGAAAAAAAATATCTAGGCATGCAGCAATCGAAACAGGGATTCAAGATCTACTTAACACATGTCTGTGGAAGGTGTTAACAGTCCCACTTGAGTAAGCAAGCTGATTAGTGAACATCATAGCTTTGGGTACTTTGTGGGGAGAAGGGGTTTCAGAGGTCATGTCAGAGATATCAGTAAGAATTTTAGTAAAATCTGGAACTTTGATCCATTAAACTGTTTTCTGATTTCTTAAGGCTCTGATTGCTTACTGTTACTAGATGCATTGTTATTTTGTCACTAATAAATATGGGAAGGCCTGGAAAAATCTGGTGGGCTGGAAATTGCTTGTGAACCAGTAAGTCTAGCTTTTGAGACCAATTTACTGGAGAAGATAATCATGCTCTTTTTTTCTTTCAATCGTAGAAAATAATCTCTGTGCGCCATTAAGTGCAGTAGTCTGTGTTTTTTTTTTTTTTTTTTTAAGAAGCAGCAACAATTTCCTAACACCCCAAATGCACTTCAGTGCGCTATTTTAAGAAAAATATACATGAGTTATGGGTTTGAGCAAAATCCATATTTAATCCAGATTATACATTCCATAGCGGTTTAAGAGAGTGTTTGTTTTTATCTCATTATTCAGTTCTCCATTATGTCCCTCGGACTCCCTTCAGAGGTTCTGATGTGAATGTACCTTTCCAATTGTTTTCTTTATTGATTTAATCTTGTAACTTGAGGTTTCAGACTGATTTATCCAGCTTTTTATACAGCAGTACAATTTTTTTTCTCTCTGTTTAACACGTCGCAGAGAACTGAGCGTCAGGTTTCTGTCTCAAATGTTCCATAATGCTGCGTTCTGGTGTGATGCCGGCATAACTGATATAATTTGAGACAAATAGTGATCTTTCCAAGTTTCATAAAATAAGTGCTTCTAATTTATAGCATTTATAAGAATTAGAAATGCAAATATTGAAATGCTTTAGAATACCACATGGTTACATTTTTTTTTTTTCCATTTCAAAGGTCTGGGGCGTTAAACTGACCTGACCCCCGTACAAATTACAGCTAGCATTCTAGATTGTGTGAGAGTAAGTGGGATGAGTGCCCCAGAAGGAGGGTGTGGAAAGACGAAACAGCCACCAACCACCCTGTCACGTTGTCGCTTTCTAGTTTAGAAAGACCAGCAGGACGCTTACACGGACGCACGTGCTTATTCATATGTCCATTCAATATTGAAAACACAGCAACATTTAGGTGGATATAAGCGTCGTTGTCAGTTGTCTTCATGTTGATGCCAATCGTGTTGCCCAAATGTCTTAAAAATCTGTTTAAATAAAAATGTCAAACCCCCATATGATTTCTAAAGCTGTGGGGGGCATTTGAGGCGATCTACACAGTCGAGGACAACATCTTCATTGTCTCTTAATTTCCCACAATGCCTAGAGTGGGGTTTTTTGCTCAATAATTATGTATTTAACAACAGAATAAATGAACGGATCTAGTACAGCCCACATCCCAATGGGCGCATCGCTGCTTTGCATCTCTGAATATCTCACTCGTCAACCCCAGTCTATTCTTGCTCAACTCAGTGGCTCCAAAGATCCCCCTGATGTTGAGTGAAAGCTTGCCCGGTGGTAATCTCCACCTATTGATTTGGTGTATAGTGGGGGGTATAGTCTATTGCCTTTACTACAGGACAATCCTTTTCATATTTTAGGGCAGCTGTCATGTCTTCCCTTAAATATCTCCAGAATCTTCCCCGGGTCCTCCTACCATTGCTTATAAGGGAGGCAGTGTAAAAAAGAGCTAATTGCTAGGCAAGTGCTCAGTAAACTTGCATTTATGCCCCACTGTGGTCATCTATGAGCAGTGTGACATTGAGTGGGCCACTTAATCTCTCTGGGCATTTACAGATATGTGTATAACATGTTATGTTAATGTTTGTCTGCTTGCCTGATGGTACTGTTTTGGGGATCAAACCTTCCAAAAATTATAAGATATTATAGAAACAGAAGATATTATGATTAGTGTAGTTTCCAGCTACTTCACCAATCTAGTCTCTTTCCTCCAGCCATATTTGTAGTTTGTCATTTGTGTTCCTTAAAATGTAGTGACCAGAAAAACTCAGTGTTCCATCCATGACTGGCCTTGTCCAAAGTACAATAAAGACTAAAGAGGAGAAAGATGTGAACTCACTTTATTTAAAACTCGTCATGTGCCAGGCCTTCATTCTTTATTGTAATCTTCATAATAACTCTTGCAGGCATGTATACATAGGTAAGAAAAGAAAACCTTAGGAATTGTAAGTAACTTGCTCGAGTCACCAGGTCAACTTGACTCATGTTCTTCCTACTCTGCCATGTTGCCCATAACCCTGTTATCCCTACATTCCCCCTTGGCTGGAGCGTAACACTGACTCCTTTTTCAAGATTGCAGCAAGCTAAGGGCTTTGAGTTTTCATTTTTATTTGGTTTCACATATATTTCTATTCATCCTGTACTTGTGTAACAGATTTGGGAAAGCCTGAATTCAAGACTTTTTACAGATTCATTAGAATCTTGGGTTCACAACCTCTCTGTTTAAGAATTCACTCTGGATTTGTATAGGGGATAAACCCTGGCCTTACCAACTCTTAGCCTTATCCATTTCTGGTTATCCCTGATTTTGAAAATGGAAACATTCGTCAATCTGTCTTCTCATACCTCTTTTCTTATTCTCTCTTCTTCCTCCCTTCCTTGTCCCTTCTTCCCTAAGTGACCTAATACATACAAAGCACTCAGAAAAATGCTGTCATATACAGAGTGCTCAAAAATGTTAGCGATTGTTATTTATTTAACAACTAGTGATGGAGCATTTCCTACATACCGAGGATGGTGCTGGGTGCTGGGTATACACCAGGGATGAAAAAGGAAATAATCTTTGTCCTATAGAGTTCACAGGCCAGTGGGTGGGGGAAGTGGGACAGAAAAATCCTTAGGGCAGTGGACCACCCTTTGAAGAAGTGACAGTTAAGCTACCACCTGAAGATTGGAAATTATGCAATGCAAGAAGTTCCCTGCTAAAGGAATCCTGAGACCACATCTGCCACTGCTTCTAGACCCTGACAAGAGATTCGAATTCACACCAAAAAAATGGCTACACACACCCCTGGTAATTCCTCACTTAACTTGGCCTTTGCCTGCTGAAGTGTTCAACCATTTTATTTTATTTTATTTTATTTTATTTTATTTTATTTTTTTCAATGTTTATTTATTTTTGAGAGAGAGAGACAGAGCATGAATAGGAAAGGGGCAGAGAGAGAGGGAGACACAGAATTCAAAGCAGGCTCCAGGTTCTGAGCTATCAGCACAGAGCCTGATGTGGGGCTTGAACCCATGAACTGTGAGATCATGACCTGAGCCAAAGTTGGACGCCCAACTGACTGAGCCACCCAGGTGCCCCTAATGTTTTTATTTTATTTTTGAGAGAGAGAGTGTATGTGAGCGGGGGAGGAACAGAGGGAGAGGGAGACACAGAATCTGAAGCAGGCTCCAGGTTCTGAGCTGCCAGCACAGAGCCCAATGAGGGGCTTGAACTCATGAACCACAAGATTATGACCTGAGCTAATGTTGGTGCTCAACCGACTGAGCCACCCAGGCACCCCTGTGTTCAACCACTCTAAATGTGAAGTCTCTTCTCCCTTTTGAAAAAACTTGGAGCAGAATGAAAGTAAATAAATAAATGCATTCTTCTTCGTCCTTCTCTGAGTGTGGCTCAATGAGCCATTTCTGTCATCCTGGGTGTTTTTACAAGCTCATCCTGGGCTTCGGCCTCCTGTAGTCAACTAACGGCCCACAAAAATATCAGGTCCCAAGCCCTGGAATCTAAATGTTACTGTATATGGGGAAAGGGACTTTCTAAATGGGATTAATTTAAGGATCTTAAGATGAGGACATTATCCTGGTGGGTCTTAAATACAATCATACGTGTCTTTATAAGCAGGTGCAGATGGAGGTTTGACACAGATGATAGAGGAGGGTACAATGTGACCCCACAGAGATTGGAGTGATGGGCCTTAGACAATGAATGGCTGCAGTCACCCCAAATTGGAAGAGGCAAGGATTGGCTTCTCTTTTTACAGCCTCTAAGGGGGGACACAGTTGCCCACCTGGATTTCAGCTTCTAGATTCTGATTCTGAACTTCTGCCCTCCAGAACTGTGAGTGGATACATTTCTGTTGTTTTCAGCTACCAAACTGGTGGGAGTTTGTCATAGCAGCAACACAAAACTAATACACTCTTACATTATTCTTTGATGGTCCTGAAATTTGAAACTCTTTTGTAATCTCCTGAGATTCATGCTCCTCTTTCCTTTTTTTTTTTTCCGGTATACACCTTAGTTATGTTTCAATAACATTCCATATGTTTTATTTTAACATCTGAGTTAGCCAAACGGCTAACCATCGTGAAAATGTTTATTTCATTTTATTTTGTGTGTGTGTCTTAATCCCATCATTTAGAGGTCAGAAAATATAAAACATTGCTTGGACAAATAAGGAATAATTTTCAAATGTCTTCCTTCTTGGTTTTTCAAATATTGGCAGTACAAGAATGCTTACCAGTTGTTTGTAAACTAGGAGAACCTTTGCTCAGTAAATTCAAAAATTTGCACTGGAAGCACTGTGGATGCCAATAGACCCAGTGAGCTAACACCCAGAGGCGGAGATTGGGAGAGGCCGCTGGGGAGGTGGTTGACACAGAGACCAACAGAAAACTCCCTCCGCAGCTCAGCCTCTGCCTCCAACAGCCAGATAAACTTGCTGCCTTTTATGTCAGACAATTTAATGCCTCTTTTGAAAAACTATCAGGACCAGGCAGTCAGGTGGGTCCGCATGAAACAGCAACAGAGCATATAAGTAAACAGACTTTACTTATATCCTCTTTCCTGTTCCTTTCTAGTTGAAAAAGGTTGTTTATTGCCTCCTGTCTAATGTTCAGAATAATCAAATCTTAGAGAAGTGACTGCACTTTACAAGTGCCTGGAACAGCCCCATATATAATTTATGTGCTTGCTCTGCATGAAAAAGTATCATTCTTGAGACTATTTGGAAAAGCATGTACGCAGAGAAATAACTCACTGTCGTCAGGTTGACTTGGCTTTTGCTCTGCTGCTGTTCCGGCCATCATCGGCCCTCTCTGGGATTGTGGAAGGGGTTGGGAGGGGAAGGCCAGGAAGCAGCTGGAAGGGGAGCAAGCAAGGAGGAGGCAGGGTGATGAGGAAGGAGGCGCAGAGGAGAAAGGAAGCAGGTTTGACCTACATTCCCAGCTGCCCGGTCCTTGAACGTCAGAACTCAGGTCAGCGCCGTGGGGGAGGGTGGGCAGAGAACTTGCACCCATGTCAAGTTGGAGCCTGAAGATGGGACCCTGTGCAATTTCAACACAGTGTCACCAGAGGCCGGGCTGGTGCTTAGAGCCCTGCTTTCAGATGCACATGTGTGTCTGCAAATACTGCACATCTTCTTTCTTCGTGAGATGAAACTTACTTATTCTGCCACATGCTCAGAAATACTTAACCTTGCTATGGATAACCCTGTGCTCTTGTGCCCAGGTGGGTGGAGCTGCATGGATGCTTTCCTGCAGGAAGAGGTGGACTGTCTGAATGAGAAAGTCTCCAGCAGGGAGGCTTTGTGAGTGACCCCTGAGTCAGGCTCGGGGGGCTCAGACGCGCCTCCAAGCCACCCTAACCTGGTGATGTGCCTGCGTCCAGTTTGCTTCTCTAGGTATGGACCTCTGGGATTCTTGATGAGTGAAACCCACCCGATTCATTGATAACTGTCAAAGCAAAATAGCAACGGAGTAACAGGAGGACTTGTTGTCTGTCTGTGCCTCTTACGTTCTCTAAGCTAGCGTTGGTGTTACAGCATCCTGGTGTCTGACCTGAGGCTCCCATCACTGTCCAGCTCTTATGCTCTCTGGGAGAGGCATGTACCGAGTGGAGGGCAGGGAAGAGCACAATGCACGAGCCTTGGTCCCAGAGGGGGACCAAATGCCCCAAACCTGCAGATGACAGGAGCTCTCCCCATAGCAACAGACGCCCACAGTGTACTTGCGGCAGGCAGCCGAGGATTAGATCCAGGCGGGTCCCGGCACTGAAAGCCTTCATCACGGATGCAGCGTGGGAGCAGAGGGGGCCGCACGACAGGGCTGGGCCCAGGGTGAGGCGAGCGAGGCATTTGCCTCTAGTACAAAATTTAAGGGGGTGCCAGAAACTCAGGAATCAAGCTACAGAATATCACAATGCAGTACTTTTTAAAAAAAAAAAAAAATCACAAGGAATATGAAATAATAACGAATGAAACGTCGGAGTTTTGAAGAACAAGACCGATATGACTGATCCTTCTTTTTTTCTCAGGCCCTGTTGTGGCCCCACACAGTACTGATACTGCAGGGTGGGGTGAGCATCAAGGGTGGGTACCAGGGTGCTGAGAAAGGAGGCGGAAATGCACTTGTGCCATGAGGCCGATTGGCTGGGACAGGGGTCTAACAAGAGGACAGCAAAGACAACAGCATGACATGGGGGAAGAGGTGTGAGAACCCTTGGGGGTGGGATGACGAGCACAGTGAGAACAGGCAGGATTTGTCATCGTGGATTTTCAGAAATGGTGGGGAGTGTTCCACAGAAACAATTGTAGCACTGAAGCATGGGAGGGTCGGTAGCTGCACAGATTGCCTTGGGGAAGTCGGTCAGCAAAGATGCAGGGTCCGCAGAGGCATCTGCTAAGGGTAGCTGTGGTACTGGGAAAAAAAAACTATTTCCAAAAGGCATTGTAGATAAAAATAACTGGCAGAACCCAATCACTTAGACATGGGGATAAAGGACAAATAAGCAATGGACAGGAGGAGACATCTGCCAGGCTCTGGGTTGATCTAAGTCTGACCTGCCCACCAGACGATCTTCTCTTTGGCAGCGGTTGGCAGGAGGGGCCAGGAGTGATGCTAACAGGTGGGAGAGACAAGCTTGGGGGTCTTGTGTGTGTGTGTGTGACAGAGAGGTCTGATCCTGCCATTGAAGCAAAGGGGTTCAGAAATAACGAATGAAAGGTCAAGAATTTGATTTCCCCACGTGGTGTTTCTCAAAAGTGTAGTGCTGTTTGGATTTTGGCAAAACAAACTTTTGTCACGTGGAACTGTCCTGTGCATCCCAGAAAATTAACGTTCTTGCTCCTCTCCCCTCCCTGCACCTGACTCCCATTAAGTGCCAATGGCCCCATCACTGGAAAATGCTCTGCACGTATCCAAATTCTTCCCAGGATGTGGTTCCTGACCCTCCAACACAGGATCATTGAGCACCCCTCTGGGGAAGAAGAAAATGTGGATTCAGTAGAAGGGTTACCCACGAGCGGCCAAGAGATACTATTGTGGCAAAAAATCCAAAGGCAAAAAAGGTTCTCAAAAGGAAGGTAATTGTTGGTGTCAAATGTAACAGAAAAGTCAACAAATAAAGACCCTCTAAGAAACAAGACAATCGGGGAGGTGTCTCTCATTACACCTTTAGTTATTCCAGAACAGTTAGGTGTTGTCCTGTGCGGTAGGTGATTGGACAGCTGTATTTTTTCAAGCAGGGCCCCAATTTTTATGTTTTAATCATTATTATCATGTTTTATCATTATTATCAATGATATATTTATCAACATATTTATCAACATATTTATCAACATATTTATCAATAATGTTTTATCATTATTATCATGTTCATACAGTTATGTGGTCTGAGAACCTGGTTCTCTTAAAAATGCCTTGTATCTAATAGATGAATTATTTGTATATATGTTTGTATATATACATGTAATATGAACTGATTCATAGGAAGAATGTGGTTTTTGTAATCAAAACCCTGTCTTCATTGCCGCTACATATCCATTAAAGCCATCTGGAGCTATCTGTAGGATGACAATATGCAAATATCAGGAGACTTAGCTAAAATTTTCCTTTTACTTCTTGCTAAATGTAAAGAATATTTTTGTGGGTGTGTGTGGAAATAAAAGGGCATACCATCACTTTAAAATGAACTTGCCCAACTATAAATGGTAACTTTCATAATTAAATGTAGTCAAGAAACCGATAATGGCCTTTTCCTTATTAGTCGGATACCTTCAAAGATGTATGGCCTGCATTTCTTTGTATATACGGTTTGCCTTTGAACTCGCATAAAGGCTTTGTTATGACTTCATCTTCTGGAATATTCTGTCTTGGGAGTAAAACAGAGAAGACAATTTTCATGTATTATTTTTCATTCTCTTTCGTACACTCTTGCACTTGGACATCAACTGGGCATATGGTCTTCAGAATGGTCATGGCTGTCCATTCCCACAGAGTTCTGTTGCTTGTCCTGAATCAAATCACATACAATTTTGTGAATTCCAACTCAGCGTTCTATCAAGGTCTTCTCTAAATTGTTGGTTTTGGAGTGCTCTGTTATTCCTGGAGCTCCAGCCACTGTATTCTCCCTAGATGAGAAAAGGAACTGTGGAGGAATATTCCTAAACATATAAATACTACCTTTAAAAGTTCTTAATTTCTCTTTCCCAATCTCATATTGTCAACAGAGGTCTTTTTTCCTTCTCATCGTGTTCAAAATGATCTGCCCTTTTATGAATGCCTTGAGACTATCACACAAAGCTAACGGTGAGGGAGCAGATGCCTCATTCAATTCCAAATAGAAGGAAATCTGTTGTCTCAAATAATCCCTAAATTCAGACACTTTCAGACAGCTATTATCAAGAGACCACATTCTAAGAGCAGATGTGTTATTAAGGCTGAGAAATGTTATGAGGACTTCGTGATCTGACAAATGATTTCAATCTATCCAACATTCCAACATTTCATCTTTTAATAAATTAGAGATTAAAATATCCATTTTAGGGAGACAAGTTGTGTAAGGTGGTTGGGTACTGGAGGTGTAACAGACTTCATTTCCATGCAAAACCTGCCCTAAATTATGCCTACAGGTCCCTTTTATATACAAAATCTGTTCATTTGACTAAAGCAATTATGAAGTATTTTAATCTCTGTATTCAATCTTCTGGCTCCTTCCTACATATATGAAACATAGCTTTTGCCTTTCAGTGAGGAATGAAAAACAAACGCACCCAGCCTTCAGTATTCCACCTAAATGTGCTCAATCATTTCTTTATACCATTAAGTTTACCTTTACGTGATTGCACTATTGAGCCTTTTCAGGGAGGCAATTGCTGAAAATTCTGCTGAGGGCTAATACTCTCCCTTTCTTGTCTGCTACTAAAACTCTATTTTTTTTTTTTAAGTGCAATAGCGTTCTTACACTCCTTGAATAATAGAGTCTTCTTTTGGGTTCAAGTGAATGTTTTCAGCAGCCCTATTCAGAATCACAAAGTGTACCATCCATAACAAAGTATACATTCCTCAGCACTTGCAAACTGCTTATTATCTAGGGGTTGTGCTTTGATCTTCTGAAAATACCTGCAGTGCCAGGAGATTTTTACGTAATCCTATCATTGTCAAATATAATAAAACTTAGATCCAGGTGAACACCAATTACCGTAAATAACCCGAAAAGCAGTGAAGGCCTCCAGACTCTCTTCAGCAGAGATGTCCCCAACTGGACCTGTATGAAAATTTATATTCCACCTGGTCTTATAGAAAGTGGACAATAAAATGATCTTGACTGGTTTTCTTTAATCATCTGGAATTGCTCTCCCGACTCAACATTTGAAGATGTTTCCTTGGTATGAAATTTGGGAGGGGAAGTAAATCATCTCCTAATATTCTACTTATGACAGGTGATACTTTTATCTCAGACCCTAAGGATCAGAATTTGACAATAAGATTCGGAAAACAAATGACACTTACTTTGTAATTTTTAAAATATGTTCAATTGTCAAAATCCCAACTATGGAAAATGTTGCACAACATCAAGCATGGATTCCCTGACCGGGTGGAGGGGCACCTCTGTCTTAGCAGTGCTGCAATGCACAGTGGGGCCAGCCCTTGGCCTCAGTGTGCCTTCTACAGGCAGGGGCACAGAATGACCCGCCTGTGGGTCTCCCCCTCCCCATCCCCCACCCTCCTCACCAGTATCCCACTGACCTCTACCCTTAACAAGTTTAAGCTTTCTGGGTACCATCATCCCAAATTTATTCACTCATTCATTCATTCATCATTTTTTAGCTCCTAAACAAAAGTGTTTGGAAAGCCTTTGGAAACTAGACATTTAAAGAAACTTTCTTTGGACCACCAAAATGGTATGATTGTGACCCCACTGCAGTAAAATGTTTAAGACTATAGGACTCACACAAGAAATTGAAAGAACACTCAAATCCATGGCAACTTTGGCATTTGCAAGCTTTGTGATTTAGGGCATGCGGCTAAAGACTCCTAATCTGTCTAAAATGGTGGTGACTAAGTATGCAGCACATGTTGGGCACTTTGGGGAATACAAGATAAATGAGATACACGTTCTGGCCTTACTGAACCTCCAGTAGCTTTGAGAGCAGAGGTGCTCGAGATTGTGACACACAGACAAAAACAGAGGTGTTGCGGGTGAGAGAGGCAGAGGCTCCTAGGCAATTCACGCAGGCCATTGACTCTTTGCAAGTGTGGATGTTGGGACGGAAATACACTTGGTTTGGGTCTAAGGAGTGGGCAGGATTTGGATGCACAGAAAGAGGTAGGATTTTACCCCAGGCAGAGGAAGCATGAGAGAAAGTACTCAGAGGTGGAATGAAGCTCAAGTATCAGGCTCCAGGTAAGAGAACGTGCTTCGTGGTGCTTGCTTTTTTGCTTATTTATTTGCGGTGAAGAATACTCTTGACCTAGTGTGTAGGCGCGGAGGAATTTGTCCAAGAAAAGATTTTAAAGGCGTGTTGAGGGAGTGGTAGGCAAACAATGGCAGAGAGTCCTGGATCAGGTGAGGGGCATGGGGCCAAGGGGAGGGATGGGCATTGTGTAGAGAGAAGGTAAGGCCAAGCCAAGCTTGAATGTATGCAGAGGCTCAGACAGAGCTCACGGGGTCTGGGGAGCCCATCCCTAATGGCATCTGTGTTCTCTATGACAGGTTGGCGTCTGTTGAGTCAAAGGAGCCAGGGCGTGGAGACTGAGAAGGTTGATGAAGATTTAGAAGCTCTTGTTGCTGAGCAGTCCTGAGGGCCCGGTTGAAATTGGGCATCATGCACCTGCAGTGGAGCCAGGCAAGATGGTGATCTCTTCTAAAAGTCTGAGCAGGGGAAGATCCAAGAAAAGGAGGCAGACAGAGGAAGCATAATGGGGCCAAGTCATGCAGCAAGCAGAAGGAGATGAGATCAGTGGCGAAACACGGTAAGTAAAAGGTGGAGTCAGCTCTGAGTTGGAAGGGGGTCTTGGAGCAGTGGATGAATCTTCTTTTCTTTGAGTAGGAAGGGGAGAGGATTTTCAGAAAATTTTCCGTCCCTGAAGATTAATGCATTGAGAATTTCATTGTGCCAGGGCCGATGATAAAACTGACAAATAAATAAGTTTTCACAGATGTATTTTAATGGCATCAAAAAATAATGAGAAGGAAGTATGCAAAAAGAAAAAGCTCTGTGGTTCTTTATGAGAGCCCATTCTTTTTTTTTTTTTTTAATGTTTGTTTATTTTTGGGAGAGAGAGAGAGAGCAGGGCAGAGAAAGAGAAGGAGACACAGAATCCAAAGCAGGCTCCAGGCTCTGAGCTGCCAGCACAGAGCCTGACGTGGGGCTTGAACTCATGAACTGTGGGGATTATGACCTGAGCCGAAGTCGGATGCTTCACCGACTGAGCCACCCAGGCCCAATGTAGAGAACTTGGAAAATAATCTGACTCAAGGAAGGCAGATGGATTTAAACTGATAAACTATCTCCGCCTGCTTGTTGGTGGCTGCTTGGGGTATCATGTTGAAGGATGTGTGTGAGGACCTAGGTGAAACAGCAAAACAGCAGTGAGGGCCCAGAGGAAGGGAGTGGTGGGTGCTTGGCAGTACCTGTCATTCATAACGTATAGGCAGAATATCGAAGCTTTGTATTTGCTCAGGTAGGTCACCAAAATAGTATCAAAATCTTGTGCAGATGACTTAATTTGTTATTATCAGTTCACCTTAGCAATCCAACATAAATTTACCTATATCTTTCTAGATCGCAAGCATTTTTTTATTTGTAGTGCCCTTTGAGCTCTTACACAGAAGATGACACATAAGCACAAATTGGAATAACGTGAGCAATATATTTTGTTGAGTAAGTGTTTATGTTTTGTCTGAACTAAATTACTGAAGGGAGAACTGTTTGCTTTAAGTGAACTATGTCCATGGAAACATGATTCTAATATCTTTCAACTCCTGGAAGCTTTAGAGACATTTGCACTTTAGTGGGCTGAAAACAATAAAGAGAAATGTAATGGTTATTCTTTATTATCAGGGAAGAGAAGAGATTAATGTTTACTGAGAGCTGTTTTAGGATCTTTCTGTGTGTTCTCATTTAGGTGACCCCGCAAGTGGGGAACTGTGTGAGGCTGAGGGAGGTAGGAATTTGCTCCAGGGCAAACAGCTCCCAGGTAGCAATGGTAGAGCACAAGTTTATGTTCTTTCCATCACCAGGAAAGAAGGGGGTGTGTGTGTTCCACCTTTGCACATGGATAACTTACCTGAACTAAAAGAAAATGCTACCACACTACCAATTTTGCACAAGGTAGAAATTATGGTCACTAGAATGCTGGAATCATACTTGTTAAAAAATTGCTTTCATTTTTTTTTTTTTATCAGCAGGAAGAGAGGTTTTAAAAACGAGTCCATCTGGTTTTGCTTTAAAAAATGGATCAGTAAGGAAGGCAAAATTGTACAAGTGGATATTATCAATCGGTACTTCCACATGTGTGCTAGACTTAAGTGATCCTTTGATAACACTCCTCGGATCCTGTTTGGTTCCTTTTCTCTTGTGCTATTAGAGCCCACACTGGGTTTATGCTTTCTCTCATAACCTTTTAGTTAAGATGTGATGCCAGTCCTGGAAAGCTAAGGCCATATTAGCCAGCTGAGCACTACAGAGGTACTGATAGTCATAAACAAAAGTAAGGTTGAGTGAGGTTGGTCCTCTGAAAATCCCAAGACAATGACAGCTTGTCATCCTTCAGAGGGTTTTTCTGCGGCTCAAATATAAATAGTTTTTCTAACTAAAAAACAAATCTAACATATTAAGTGTTTCATTGAAAGCCCCAATTATGTCTAGGGTTTTGTGCTGAGTTTATTTTAAAATGTATCTTGAAAAGCCAGTGGTCCACATTTTCCCCTAGACTTACACATGATGAGAATCTGTCCCTTTATATTTAGCTGCAGGCCACCTAACAAGTTCTTAGGCGAAACACATTATTTGCTAGTACAAGAAGAATAAATACTGTATTTGGAAAGTTCCAGTGTTCTTCTTTAAAATATCGCTGTTTCCATAGCAATAACATAATGTACTAAAGAGTAGAATAGTGTTTCTTTAGAAACCACGTGTATGGATGCATGTTTCCATGAAGGGCTTTGAAGCATCTCACCTGCTTGTGGCCCCAAAACAGAACAAAGATGATGGATCACCTTATGAGATGGAACTTGGTATTTTATTGCCTGGTTATACATTAGGTTTCTGCTTTTAGTCACATGTGTAATACTTTCTTAGGCTCTGTGCTCTGAGAGGGTGGAGAATAGATTTATATTCATTCATTCATTCATTCATTCATTCATATAGCCGGTAAGTATTTATCAAGCACCTATATGCCAGATATGGTTCCAGGCACTGGGGACTCGGTGACATCATGGAGCTTATAGTTCTAATGAAGAAAACAAGAAACTTCCTTTTAAGTAATAAGGCATGTCACATTGTGTGCAAATATGCCGATGAAAGTGCTCCTCGATGACGTTAGTGATGTTTTAAATACTTTGCAAGCACCCAGCGTCAAAAAATAACACGAAAAAGGTAAAGAATAAGACCAAGGGGAAGGAGGGTTAGGAACAATCATAACTGATACCGCGATTCCCGGGTGGTTCTGCAGGCATCTGAGAGGATCGATCTGGGATAAGCCTCGCGTTACAGGTAGCAAAGGGTGCTTTAGGGGGTTGTATAATTAAGGTATGGCAAATACACTCAAAGATTCGGGACAGTGGTGAGTTCTGTGTGAGTGAATGCTCTTTGGGAAGATGTGGTATGTCTCTTAGGATATGACTGTGATCTTTAAAACTCAGATGAGGTCTCTTTGAATACCTACCTCCTCTGTATTTTGACTTGGGTCGGTGCCTTTGCCTTCCTGTAATCCTCCATGTTTGTTTCCTGTGCTGATTGTGCCCTGATGAGCCCCACCTTTCTCTGTACCCCCACCCTGACTCCTAAAGCCGGGAGTGTGGACGCCTGGCTGGCGTGTCACTGGGAACGGCTGCTTCTCTAGTTAACTAATGGCTGTCGAGCATCTGGCAGAGGGGATGCAGGTCACGAATGTCTCCATGCTGGGTCATCACTATTCAGAGAGAGAACAGTAAAAGGAGCAGAGTGTCCCCACCCCCTCCCTGAGGCCACACATCTTTGTCTCCTACACAAGGCTCCACTTGTGCTTTCAGTAGCGAGACCTTGAAATATTTAATGTCTTAGGAAACCTGTGTCTATCTGCCATGTGCAAGGTCCTTTCGTGCCACAGCCTTGCTGATGCCCTGGTCACAAGCGAGCAGCAACCTCTTGACTCTCCCAGACTTTGAAAGGTTTGGCTATCTGTCCACGTTTGCTCCAAAAAGGTCTTGGTTTGCAGACACTTCTCAAGCCGCCATGGGAGCAGAAGGAGCTTCGTGGGCCAGATGTGGGGTCACAGAGTCAGAAATGCTCCCAGCGTGGCCACCCTTTCTTCAGAATCAGACACGTTGACTGGCCACCCCAGATGCCTTCTTAGACCCTGCTAATAAATCAGTAGGCAGCAAGGTCACAGAAAGAGTGCTGACATGTAAGCACATATTTTCAAGTAAGCCTTTCAAACTTTTGCTTTTGCCCCCAGCAGGGCCAGAAGTCCCAGAGGGAGGAAAAATCTAAACTCTATCAAGGAAGTGAATTTTTGGTTGCCAACCACCCAATTCTTTTAACCACTGTGATTCTACCCAGATGTTCTTTCTTAATGCAAAAGGCATCATTTTCTTGCCAAGAAATGGAATGATTGATCAAGCCTTCTCTAAATCATTTCATCTTATCCGTTCCCATCTGAAGGAGCAGCCATTGCATTAATATTAATATTCTTATTGTCTCCCTTGAGAGAGGAATGCCCCAGTAACCCCCCTCCCAATTACTGCCAACACCGCGGGGATATGAAGTTAGAGGAGGAAGCGACCAATGCAGGGACTGGAGTTGTTTTATTAGCAACAGCTGGTGGTAGTCCCCTGCCCCCCCCCCACTTTTTTAACGCTATGCCTGTCAGATCCAGCTTCTTAAGACTGGATGGCAAAGGGTAAGACAAGAACACGGCATATTTCAGCTTTTGCAGGCAGAAAAGGGGATTTATGCTAACGAGGGTGCAGGCAGCATTCAGAAGCTGATGAAGAAACTTTGCAGAATTATCTGCTCTCAATATTGTGTAGGTAACATGTGAGCAATTAGACAAACATATTGAGTAACTGAAACCACCTGTAGGCTTTGAAAAAAAAAACCCACCACTTTGTCTTTCCTTCTCGTTTGTCCAAGATACTTTTATAGAAATAAAAATGTGGACTGCACATGTCTCACGTGTATCCTTAGTGTAACTTTAAGTATGTTTATGATCAAGGGTGGAGTCTGTAACACCAGGACTCACTCAAACTGTGTTGGAAACACTTGGCCATCAAAAGGGAACCTGTGCCATTTGCCCAGCAAGGAAATAAATCTTCCTTTACTCACGTTTGCCCTGATTTCTATCTGAGAAGCCCAAATGGACACTGTTTCATCTCATTTCACATTTGGAATCCCAGGTAGTCTTTGCAGGATATTACATTCACATACGGAATCTATATTTGACAGAAACTTTTGGCTGGTCAAACATATGCCCTTTGTAATTGTAGCTGTTCCATTTTCATCTACTTTTCCTAATCTGATCACAATTGAATGACTTTCATATATATACTAAATTACAGAGCATATACCACACTGTCAGAGTCATGAAACCGTTCCAGTTTTCTAAAATACCAATTATGTATCATGCAAATAAGAACACTTATGAATCCGCATATGAAACCACATTGTAAGTGTTAGTAGAAAAAGGGCATGCTTGGGTAGTGTGTGGCCTGCTCAAGTCCATAATTAATAACTATTGGGACAAAATGGTTAATATAATCTCCAAAATATGGATCCATGATACGCCTGCCTCTTGGGGAGAGGGACTAGAACAATGCCAAATGGAAGGAACTCTTGGCTGTCCTCCCTATTTCTTTCATATGTGACAAATTTAAGACATGTATTTCTTCCTTTTGGAACAAATATTTTTAAAAATAAAAATTTCACAAGATAACAGTAACACTTATAGGAAGGACTAATGCTTGATACTGGGGTGGAATCTTAAAAACGGCAACACTAACAACCATGTGGAAGCATGGCCCCTCTCTAGAATGTGCCATTTCGTGGACGGCACATTCCCTAGTCATCTTCTTATCAGAGGGAAGTTCACTGCAAAGGAGGCAGATGTCCCCGCTGTTGGCTGCCATTGTCTGCTTATAGGATAGTTCAGTGGGTGCAGGCCTGGGAAATTCATTTGCTTCTTGAAATTTATAAAACACAATCTTTCAGGATTGAACATTGGGATATTATTTTTAGACACTGTTGTGCTAATGTCCCCCCCAAGACGCCCACATCCTAATCCCCAAAACTGTGAATATGTTACCTTCCATGGCAAAAAAAGACTTTGCAGATATGACTAAGTTAAGGATTTTGAGATGGGGAGATTAGTCTGGATTATCTGGGTGGCCTAATGTGATCACAGGAGTTCTCACTGTGGAGAGGAAGGCAGAAGAGTCAGAGGTAGATGTGGCTATGGAAGTAGGTCAGAGTAATGGGGTATGAGAAGGACATTACTTGCCATTGATGGCTTTGAAAATAGAGAAGGAGGGTCTCAAGTCAAGGAAACTGGAAAAGGCAAGGAAATGGACTGTCTGCTAAAGTCTCTGGAAAGGAACAGAAAACACTGTGGACATTATGATGTTAGCCCAGGAAGACCCAGATCTGACCTCAGTGCTCCAGAACCATAAGACAACAAATTTACATTGTTTTAAAGCATGGAGTTTATGCTAACTTAACTTTATGGCAGCAATAGGAAACCAGTACACCTGGGATACATGTTTCTCTTTGCTTCTGAGGGTTCTATTTAGAATCAATGATACTGACGGCTTCTGGAATATTATACTGGAAAACTCACCAAGACTCAAACCCAGACAGGGAAGAAAGTGAATATGGCAGAATAAGGATGTGTCCGAAATGAGTAAGTGTAACCAAACTACTTATCATTTCAATTGTGTTTTCTGAGGTGCCTCAGAGGAAGCTGTGATTTTGTTTTCAAGAAATACAGACCCTGGGTTGGCATTGCTGACATTTGGTTTGATTTGGAATTTAGAGAGAATGGCAATATGCTTTCATGTTAATGATTAGCAAGTAGTAATGCAAAATCCGAGTTTTATCTATTTTTTATTTTTTTTATTTTTGAGAGAGACAGAGACAGAGTGGGAGTTGGGGAGGAGCAGAGAGAGAGGGAGACATAGAATCCAAAGCAGGCACCAAGCTCTGAGTTGTCAGCAGAGAGCCCAACGCAGGGCTGGAACTCACAGACCTCAAGATCATGACCTGAATCGAAGTCAGACGCCTACCCAACTGAGCCACCCAGGTACCCCCAAAATCTGAGTTTTAATGTCTCCATTTTTGGTTAATATATTTGCCTCACAGCAAACTAGGTAGACAACAGCCAAATTGATATCTTTAATGTTATTCAAGGGCATCTTTTAAATCTGTGGGAGAAGTCTTGATCAAACAGTTCCTTTTTGTCTCATTCTCTTTCATCAGGGAAGTTAGAGGTGGAAAAGACTCACTAGATCATAAATTAATGATCCTGTGTTAATGCAGATGTCCCCACTAATTAATAAAGAAAAATAAAATGCAAAGCTTGAACATATCTAAATACCTTTTAGTCTGGGGGAAGATTAAAAATTCTCCTCATACCTACATGAAATTTGTTTACATTTTACATAAAAAGTAGAGATCTAAACTCCTGACCCTAACTAAGTCTTGATATCAGCGATTCTTTTTAAACAGACTTTCTCCCAAACCAAGGGACAGGCAGAATTAGGCAATGCCAAAGAAGTCAGAGATATTCTCATGATGCTGGGTCACTAGGCACCATCCCCCAAGTAGAGCCAGATGCTGAAGTCACATAGTTGTTTCCCAATGCCCTTTGCTGGTACTCTGATTTCCTTCTTGGGGGTTCTAGGTACCCAATGCGTGGGAGCTGTAGGCCTAAGAAGAAATGGGTCACCAGAATGGGAGTATGGTTTTCCAAAAATAGTACACTTAAAATGGAAGCTAATAAGAATCAACATAAATGAATCTGGGAGCTGAATGCGTTGTATGACCTAGCCCCAGAAATCACATACTATCATTTCTGTAAAATCCTATTGGTTACCTCAACACCCCTACTTCTAAGAGGGGTTACACAGGGGCATGATACTAAGGTGTGAGACTCATAAACAACCATTCTGGAGGCTGATTACCACAGAGTAGATGGTTTTCCTTCAGAGACATTAATAGGGTTTGCTCTCTTGACTTCATGTGACAGAAACACTTCCTTCAGAACTGGAAAGTTGACATAACTGTCTGCCCACATTCTCTTCTTCCAGAGCAGCGACACCCAAAATGAAAGTATGGACCTTCAATGGGAAGACTGATGTCATTAGTATGGAAAAACCATCTGCCAGATAAAATCACGTCCATGAACAATCTCCTCTATGTTCTGGGAGAGAGCCTGTCTTTCTTCTCAGTGCAAGCAAGCAAGTAGCTACAAAACAACTTCTGCCTGGGGTTCAACCAAATACTTCAAGACTTGACTTTGGGGAAGTCACTCAATTTGTATGGATAAATGTCACGTTCTCTTTCACTTCCCTGACAGAGCGTCTTGGATTGTATCTCTTCGTTACACGTAGTTAATGGATAATTTAAGGCTCTGATGCTGATAAAATTGACAAATGTTATGCAGCGGTGGGCACGATTTTCAAATCATTGGCCATGTCTTAGATGTGAGCACATGCCAATGTCAAAAGCAGCAAGACACAATGGTATGTTGTGCCTCTTTGTTTACCAGAGAACCAGGTGGGTTGATGCCAAACATACCATGTGCTTCATCAGTTCAACAAATACCAAGATATTGTGTCTACGGCAGACCCTTGTTTGGCAAAGAAATACCTTTAACAATTTTGAAGATGTCAGTGCCCTTTGAGTTTTCCAAAAGGGACTCACCAAATAGGAATTCTCTGACAGTATCAGAGTGCACCTCATGCACAAAAACCAAGAACCAGATACATTGAAAGATGTCAGTAACTGTCTTCAAGGGAAATGGCTTATTAGTGAATTCTTCCTTGACCTTCATCAAAGGGCTAAAAGAAATGCTGAGGATTCCAGAATGGATGAGTTTATTTGACAGAGATACTGTTTCAATGTTCCTTCCTGATCCAAATTAGAAGGCTCCTGAATGTTTTCCAGGACATGCGGTTTCACAGTTGTATATGGATTCTTTTCCTTAAGAACATTATAAGCAGCTTTGAGAGATGCATGAAAACAGAGTTTTTGTGTTGAAGCACAGCCACATTTTGGTAAGGTTCCAATCACAAATAACTACCTTTCCTGATGTGTGGAGAGGATAGACAGTTTAATTGGATTTGTGTTTCCATAGGGAGGGTCTGTGGCTTTTGTAATCCATGATATTCAATAGTAAAAGAAACAAAGATACAGACGACTTATCAATCGTTTCTTTTCTATGACATTTTCTCCAATTTAACCTGGGCCTATGTAAAAGGGCAGAGATACTAGGGTGTATTTATTTTCACTAATATCTATGGGAAACTAATTTCAGTGCCATATCAGGGGAGCGATGATTTTCGCCTTACCTGACCATGTACAATAGCATCCCTTCCTATCCTGCGCTTGTTGGACACAAAACAATACCATAATAACATGGTTGATAGTAAACGCTATCTTTGAAAACATTTTTTTTAAGTTATTTATTCTGAAAGACAGAGGGAGCAGAGGAGGGGCAGAGAGACGGGGAGAGAGAGAATCCCAGGCGGGCTCTGTGCTGTTGGCACAGAGCACGATGCGGGGCTCGAACTCACAAACTGTGAGACCATGACCTGAGCCGAAACCGAGAGTCAGAGGCTTAACTGACTGAGCCCCGCAGCCACCCCAACACTTTTGTTTTTTTAATGACAGCAATGATCAAAGCAACAGAAAGGCAAAACAAAGAAAAATAATATTCCCATAAGGCTCATCTGTGAATTCTCTTATGGACGGAATGTTTGTGCCCCTCCAAAATTTATATGTTGAAACCTATCCGTTGATGTGATGTTATTAGCAGGTGGGCCTTTGGGAGGTAGTTAAAATTAGATGAGGTCATGAGGGTGAGGCCCTTGGAAATGACATTGGTGCCCTTATAAGAGTCATGAGAGAGCCTGCTTCCCTCTCTGCTCTCTGCCTTGTGAGGACACAGCTAGAAGCTGGCAGTCTGCAACCCAGAAGCGGGGTCTCATCAGAACCTGACCTGAACTCTGACTTCCAGATGCCAGAACTGTGAGAAACTAATTCTCTGTCGTTTATAAGTCACCCAGTGTATCGTACTTTGCTATAGCCGCCCAAACTGACTAAGACAAATCCCCTAGGAAATATTGCCATATTCACTTGATTTCCTGTCTTTTCCCTACTAGACTAAGCTGTTTGTGGGCAGGAACCATGTCATTAATCTCTTTGTCCCAACAATATAACAAAATCTAAACAAAATAGTTATTTCTTAAGAAACCTTCTTATGGCATAAGGTACCAGTTACTAAGCTTTATATACCATCTGTAAATCTCAGAGTGATTAACAGTGCTGGCCCCATAGTGTGTATTCATTAAAAATTTCTTGGGGCGCCTGGGTGGCGCAGTCGGTTGAGCAGCCGACTTCAGCCAGGTCACGATCTCGCGGTCCGTGAGTTCGAGCCCCGCGTCGGGCTCTGGGCTGATGGCTCAGAGCCTGGAGCCTGTTTCCGATTCTGTGTCTCCCTCTCTCTCTGCCCCTCCCCCGTTCACACTCTGTCTCTCTCTGTCCCAGGAATAGATAGACGTTGAAAAAAAAAAATTAAAAAAAAAAAATTTCTTGAATTTTTTTGAGCCTTGGGTGGCTCAGTCGGTTAAGTATTTGACTTTGGCTCAGGTCATAATCTCACAGTTCACCAGTTCAAGCCCCACATCGGGCTCTGTGCTGACAGCTCAGAGCCTGGAGCCTGCTTCAGATTCTGTGTCTCCCTCTCTCTCTGCCCCTCCCCTGCTCTCTCTCTCCCTCAAAAATAAATAAACATTAAAAAATTTCTTGAAATGAATGGATGCATGCATGAGAAAAATAACGTGTCCACATATCTCCACCACTAGCTGGGGAAGACAGTCGCTTGGTAGAGATATTCCAACTTAACTGGCAGGTAATGCCCATGCGCACATCAAGCTCTCCTATCTCAAAGGTGATGGCCTTGGGATCAGACAACCGGGGTTCAAATTCCACCTCTGCTACTTACTTGCTGGGAAATAGGTTTCTGCTCCTTAATTTACTCATTCATTCTGCTTGTCTGTTTATGCTCAATCATGAGGCTGGGAGTATCAGTTAACTTCTCTGAGTCCTGTATAACATGACAACATTAGTTTTACAAGATCACTCTGAGGATTCAGTAAGGTTGAATGAAATAACACGTGAAAGTATCACAGTGCTTGAGCTGTAAAAGGTGCTCAATAAATTTTTTTTTTTAATTTTTTAACGTTTATTTATTTTTGAGACAGAGAGAGACAGAGCATGAACGGGGGAGAGTCAGAGAGAGGGAGGGAGACACAGAATCTGAAACAGGCTTTAGGCTCTGAGCTGTCAGCACAGAGCCTGATGCGGGACTTGAACTCACGAACCATGAGATCATGACCTGAGCCGAAGTCAGATGCTTAACCGACTGAGCCACCCAGGCGCCCTGCTCAATAAAATTTAAATGCTGAACAAGATCAGCCAGCTCCCTGTCCCCTGAGCGCATTCACCAAACAACCTTCTCACACTAATTTCATTTCTCAAGAAAACTCTTGGACTCAAAATAAGTTCTATCCATGTACACGTTCTCATCTTAAGTGTAACTATGTCTCCATGTACCAGCCTCTGTGCTGGTTTTAGTAACTAGAGATGGACTTGCCATTGAGGGCTCACGCTCTAAGAAAGTGCTCAGGGTGGCAGTATGGGGAGTCTGTCAGGCGCCTGCCTAGCTCACTGTTCCTGCATGAACCCGCCTCACCTAGTTCCTGCATGAACCCGCCAAACGAAAGCCAGCCCCGCGTGAGAGACTGTGTGTAACTGCACGTGCCTTGACATCCATACAAACATGTCGATTAGCATGTCACGCGAGGTCCTGAACTTTATGCAAATTGCATCGCAACAGGAAGTTGACTTGCTGTAATACAGTCCTTAAGGAGCGAGTTTAGAACATCACATCGAGGGGGCGCCTGGGTGGCTCAGTGGGTTAAGGGTCCGACTTCAGCTCAGGTCGTGATCTCACAGTTCGTGAGTTCGAGCCCCCCTTCAGGTGAGCTCCAGTTGTGCTTCCGGCATTTCGCTGACAGTTCGGAGCTTGCGTGGGATTCTCTCTCTCTCTCTACCCCTACCCCTTGCCCACTAACACCCTCTCTCTCCTAAAAAAAACAAAGAAAAAAAACCATAAGAAAAAAAAGAACATGACACATCATGACACATTGGAAGCTCCACCTGGTTGTCTGATCTATGAAACTGTGTCGTTGAATCTTCCGCTTAGAAAACGTGCTTCATTCATTCGTTCGTTCATTCATTCACTCACTTATTCAGCAACCATTTACTGAGAGCCTGCTGTGGGCTGGAGATGGCTCTGGCCTCTGAGCCTCAGTCAGCTCCACTGACTCAGATTCTTCCCACTAATCCAATCCTTGCTTTAATAGTACCATCTGCCATAATGAAGGCCAGCCCCTGGCATGCGATTCCTTGGAACTTCCGTACTATGGTCTGTATTACCTTTGGGTAATTAAATAAAATGTAACTGAAGCTTAATGTAGATACAAAACAGGAGTGCCTGGGTGGCTGAGTCGCTTATGCGTCCGACTCTTGATTTTGGCTCAGGTCATGATCTCAGGGTTTGTGGGATCGAGCCCTGTGTGGGGCTCTGCACTGACAGGGCAGAGCCTGCTTGGGATTCTCTCTCTCTCCCCTTCCCCTGCTTATGTGCATTAGCACATGCATGCCCTGTCTCTCAAAAACACACATATGTGCAAAAAATTGTGCAGAAAATTACGTGATTACAACCGAATATACTCATGTAATCAGCACCCAGATAAAAACTGAATGCTCCCACCACCCCTTAGAGTCACTCCCACCCTCCAAACGTGGGTACCTCCTATCCTGACCTGTAACAGCATACATTAGTTTTGACTGTTTCATACTTTATATAAAGAGGATCCTACAGTTTTTATCTTTAGGCATTTATAAACTTCTGCCTGGATTGCTATATTTTATAAATTTTGGGGTTTTTTTTTAAATGATGAGAATGTAACTTATGTAACTTCCTGGTAGAAAAAGCTCGAATCTAGAACAGCGCCGTGGACAGAATACATTAAACTGGGTGCTCCTCAGCTCCTTCAGTTCATGCAGGCTCATGGAGAGGTAGACTTAGGACCTTACCAGGAACATGTCTGAAGATGGGGATCTAGTTTTTTTTCTAGTCCTCCTTCCAGGATGCCACTCTGAGTGTGTGTGTGTGTGTGTGTGTGTGTGTGTGTGTGAAATTTATCACTGCCTAATATAAGCAGCATTTCTGAAAATGTGCATGAGAATAAAAAATGAGAGATTTTCCCCCATCCTAATAGTATTAGTGGACAGTTCTCCAGACTGGAGTTAACTTACTGCTGACCTTTTGGGTTTGTCTGAAACACTATTCTTAGCCCTGGAGCTTCCTTCTGGTGACTTCACTGATTGACAAGAGAAGAGTGTCATAGGGTCCCATTAGTGATGGTGTGGCAGGTGGTTTATCTTCCTCTCCAACTTAGGAAACACCGAGCTGCCATAAGGCTATTGAAAGAGACTTACACCTGTGGCCTATTCTTATTTTACTTCTTCTTTATTTTTTTTTTTTGTTTTGCTTTGTTTGTTTGTTTGTTTGTTTTGACAGATTATCAGCATTAACTCTTACTAAAAGCCACACAGGTCCTTTGTCAAAAACCGGCATGCAACCTTATTGAAAATATTTTTCTTTTTTTTTTTTAATGCTTATTTATTATTGAGAGGGAGACAGAGCATGAGCGGGGGCGGCGAGGGGCAGAAAGAGAGAGAGACAGAGACAGAGACAGAGACAGAGAGACAGAATTCAAAGCAGGATCCAGGCCCTGAGCTGTCAGCACAGAGCCCGATGCAGGGCTCGAACCCACAAACTGTGAGATCATGACCTGAGCCAAAGCCAGACGCTTATCCAACTGAGCCACCCAGGTGCCCCTGAAAATATTTTTCTATGTAAGTTACTTTCATTTTCAGCCTTCAGTATTTCAGTCCCCAGTATCTTGGTAGGCACTGACCTCTACCATGCACTCAAGACCCTAGCAAATGAGTTGTTCTAAGAGATAAGGAAATAACACTGCTGAAACGTAGTTTCATAATGGAGCCATTCTGGGAAACACTGACCTAGCAAATGGCCCCAGTGTATTCACTGTGAATGTCCATCTCCAAATAGCCACAAACAAATGCTGTAAAGTCACAGCGCTGCAAGCTGCTCAAAGGGCATCTGGGGAGTAGGAAGACAGTGGTTGAATAATAAGGGAAACCCAGCTGGCAGACGCCTGCGGGACAGGAAGCAAGCTCCAGGTTGTGGTGGGCAGAACTCAGATCTGTTGAGCTTGAAAGTCATATCCAAGATTTTCTGCTCATTGCTTCTATTGTTATTTTCACTGCTGCCAACTCAGTGTCAGACACTGTACCTACCTGGGGACTGGCACCTCATATTCTAGGTCATTAATCCATCGGCTGGCTCTCTATCATAGCACCACGGCATATGCCTTTCAAACACTATCTGCTGGAGGCAAAGCTTTGAGACCATCACCTCAGAAATCACAGGCTATGGAGCGTCCAGGTGGCTTAATCGGTTAAGCGTCTGACTCTTGATTTCACTTCAGGTCATGATCTCACGGTTCACAAGATCAAACCCCATGTCAGGCTCTGTGCTGACATCACGGAGCCTGCTTGGGATTCTCTCTCTCTCAAAATAAATAAACAAGTGTTAAAAAAAGAATCACAGGCTATTCTGGACTCTCTCTTCCCCTTCCCTACACAGACCTTTGTGTTGTTGCTCCCAGGAGATGCATCGTAAGAAATGCTATTAAGCCAAACTACACCATCCATGTGTTGGTTCATATTTTGTTGCATCTATTCAGATTCAGCTGCAGTTTTCCCATTTTACGAAGTAGATGAGTGGAAGGGAGTGGGACACAGGGAGCCCAGGGATGGATTCAGAAACACCTTGTCTTCTCATTTGCTTTTGTTGCGAGGGTGGCTGTCAGTGTCAGAGGCTGACCTGCCCATCTTCCTTAGTTGCCATGGCAGTGACTAACAGGGTCTCCCGTTGGACACAAGGGTTTTTTACAGTTTAAACAAAGACAATGGGGAAATATGTTTTCTTGACCCTTTGCAGGAAATCCTGCCCAATGCACACAAGAGCACAGCATTTCCTGGACCGTCCTTGCTCAGGTCTCGCACTCAGGGTGGGCTTAAGTGAACCTGGAAAAAGGCACATTGTTTCTGAATAAGAAAACCTGAAAGTCATTACCCACATCTGAAGGGGCTACTGTGCAATAAAACCTCAGCATAAATCAGCTGGGACTTCAGGAGAGGGGGGAAAATGACATATATATTTCAAAATAAACTAAAAGAAGAGAGAGCTATACATTTGACCCTGACACTGTCCATTTTCACTGCTTAGTTTTTGGCTATGTTCAAGAGCAACAGAGTAAGAGACTACTTGGAAAGAGAAGAGAGGGGGTCTCGTGGCCCTACAAACAAATGATTGTTTAATATCTTTCTTCTAAAAGCCACAGCTTCTAAGGGGGGAAATAAAGCAAACTACAGTTTCCTTCCCTGGGCCTGGGTGGAAGTCACAAGAATAGGTAAGACAGCTGTCCTGCCCTGTGCTGGCCCTCTCGCATGGCAACATATCAGAGCAGCGCTGGTGCCTTTTCATAAAACTAATGAGAGAAACATCTGTCTCTCTGCTACTGTCTTTTCCAGGCAAATGGCACTTAAGATTCTCGCTTTGGACTTATCAATGCTCCCACCCCCAAAGCAGCTTCAGCATTAACTACTTCTCCCTCTTTCTCTGAATCTGTTGACCACTTTACTTTCAGATAGTCGAGAAGCAAAGGCCACGACAAAATGCATGCATGTCTCCGACACTGTAGGATTAAGAAAAAAAAGTGAAGATACAGCAGAATCAATTGTTATATGTTTGCAGAGAATTCTTCCTTTCTTTTAAAGAGAGAGTAAAAGAGCCAATGTTTTAGAAGCGTTTATGCCTAAAATATTGCAGAAGTTTGAAAATTATGGAGTGACACAGATCATGAATGGATGGGGTAGTGTTAAGAGTGACACTTTCTTGGGGCGCCTGGGTGGCTCAGTGGGTTAAGTGTCTGACTTCAGCTCAGATTATGATCTCGTAGTCAGTGAGTTCAAGCCCCGCATAGGGTCTGTGGCGACAGCGCAGAGCCTGGACCCTGCTTTGGATTCTGTGTCTGCCTTGCTCCCTGTCCTTCCCCCACTCATGCTCTGTCTCTCTTTGTCTCTCAAAAAATGAATAATCATTAAAAAATTTTTATAAAAAAGAGTGTTACTTTCTTGAAAAATGCTTTTCCGGCTGATGTCAAAGAAATTACTGCCTATTTTTTCTTCTGGGCGTTTTATGGGTTTGGGCCTCATGTTTTAGGTCTTAAATCCATTTTGAGTGCATTTTGTGTTTGCTGTAAGAAAGTAGTCTAGTTTCATTCTTTTGCATGTTGCTGTCCAGTTTTCCCAACAACATTTGTTAAAGACACTATTTTGTCTTCCCAATGTATATTCTTGCCTCTTTTGTCATAGATTATATGGCTATAAATGTGTGGGTTTATTTCTGGGTTTTCAATTCTGTTCCATGGATTTGTGTGTCTATTTTTGTTCTAGTGCTATACAGTTTTGATTACTACAGCTTTGTAGTATATCTTGAAATCTGGGATTGTGATACCTCCAGCTTTGTTCTTCTTTTTCAAGATTGCTTTGGCTATTCATACAAATTTTAAGATTATTTGTTCTGGCAAAGAAACAAAAGCAAAATTAATCTATTGGGACTGCACCAAAATAAAAAGCTTTTGCACAGTGAAGGAAATCATCAACAAAACAAAAAGGCAACCTATTGAATTGGAGATGTTTTCAAATGATATATCCAGTAAGGGGTTAGTATCCAAAATATATGAAGAACTTACTCAACACTAAGAAAATAGATAATCTGATTGAAAAATGGGCAGAGGACCTGGGTGGACATTTTTCCAAAGTAGACATACACATGGCCAACAGATACGTGAAAAGATGTTCAACATCACTGTTCATCAGGGACATGCAAATCAAAACCAACATGAGATATCACCTCACACCTTTCAGAATGGCTAACATAAAAAACATAAGAAATAACAAGGGTTGGTGAAGATGTGGTAAAAAAAGGAACTTTTGTGTACTGTTGGTGGGAATTGTGTGACTGGTGCAGCCACTGTGGAAAACAGTATGGAGGCTCCTCAGAAAATTAAAAATATAAATACCATATGATCTGATAATTCCACTTCTGGGTATTTACCCAAAGAAAATAAAAACACCTAATTTTAAATTACATGCACCCTATATTTATTGCAGCTTTATTTATAATTGCCAAGATAAGGATGCAACCCAAGTGTCCATTGATAGATGAATGGATAAAGAAGATGTGGTGTCTATATACAATGGAATATTACTCATCCATAAAAAAGAAAGAGATCTTGCCATTTGTGACAACATGAGTGGACCTTACTGCCTTTTACAAGGAAGAGGGTGGCACTGGTCAAGCTGAGTGTGTAAATGGTCCTTCCTGGAGATTAGGAGACTGACTTCTTAGGAAACTTCCCCTTTTCAGTGCCATCAAACACAGTGTTGATCCTTTTGTAATTTCACTTCATCATGTCACAAAGGGGAGAGCCATTACCTCCACAATGATCTGAAAAAATCCCTAAGGGGTGAAGCCTTCAGAATCTGTAGACTTAAAAATAATCTTTTTGTTATACTGTGCACCAAACTGGTACTAAAAAGGTCTGCTTTTCAATGTCTTCTCCACACAAGACCTATCCACAAATGGGAATGAGTTTTCTCCACCTTGTCTCATGCATGTTTCCATGAAGAGTGTTGTTTTCTCCTTGCAGGGTTTTATTAAGGCAACATATCCTTTCTTGCATTGGTTTTATTGATTTATCTATGTGCTTTTATGTCTAGACTGTCCTCCTTCATTCCAAACTTAACACTCATCTCACGTTGATTATTTTTTAAGGACTTCTCTGGACAGCCATGTTCATGCTGAGGTCAATCTTTCTAATGCCCTTATTATACTTTCTTGAAGAAAATTCAGCCACTATGGTCTTTTTTGCCAATAAAACCAAACCACCCCATACCAACCTACTCCTCTTCTTATCTACTATCTTTAAAAGAGTCATTAAGAATTTTGAGCTATTAGGGCACCTGAGAGGCTCAGTTAAGCATCTGACTTCAGTTCAGGTCATGATCTCACAGTTCATGAGGTTGAGCCCTGCGTCAGTCTCTGTGTTGATGGCTCAGAGCCTGGAACCTGCTTCGGATTCTGTGTCTCCATCTCTCTCTCTGCCCCTCCCCTTCTCATGCTCTGTGTTTCTCTCTGTCTCTCAAAAATAAATAAACATTAAAAAAATTTAAAAAAAAGAAGTTTGAGCTATTACTTAAGCATCAGGGATTGAAAGCTCTCTCTACCATTTTCTTCAAATCCTCTTAAAATCAACTAATGAAGATAAAGCCAACCAATAGATTAGGGCAGCATAAATTCTTCTAAGCAGCACTACAGCTAAAATCTACTGTTCATTTTCCACATCCCACACAGCCTAATTTTTATAAGGGTTAAATTGATTCACTTTAAAAATTTTTTTAATTTTGTTTTGTTTTTAATTTTGGCCCACAATTACTTCTCCAGGTGAATGCTTTTCTCCAAATTGTGTTAAGAAAGTGGCTTGACAGGAAGATGAAAATAACATTTCAAATATGAACTTAAAATAATTTTTAATTATTTAAAATCATTTAATACTCCTTAAGGCATTAAAGATCACAGTGTAAGGGGTCATAGAAGCTTAAAGGAAGTATAATTTTTTGAATACGCACCTGGCCACAATGAAATAGTGAAAGGTGGATGACAAAAACATGGAAACATCTGAACTGAGCAAAATGTATTCAAACTGAGCTCATTGGTTATTTAAGGTCCCACGAATAGACCATGGACAGAATCCATCTGTGGTGGTTTTAAAACATGGCAGCAAATTCTTTGACATCACCCCCACTGAGAGGTGGGATCCAATCCCCTTCTCCTTGAATGTGGGTTGGCCTTATGGACCAGTTTCTGACAGAGAATGTGACAGAAGGGAAGCTGAGAGACTCCTGAGGCTCAGTTAGAAGGGCAATCTTGTGGGCACCTGGGTGGCTTAGTGGGTTAAGCAATTGACTTTGGCTCAGGTCATGATCTCACAGTTCATGAGTTCGAGCATGCATTGGGCTCTGCACTGACTGTGTGGAGCCTACTTGGGGTTCCCTCTCCCTCTCTCTCTGCCCTTCCCCAGCTCTCTCTTGCTCTCACTCAAAAAAACAAATAAACAAAAAAAGAAAGAAAGAATGGTGATATGCTTCTCTCCATTGTGATACTCACCCTTGTAACATGGCAGTCATACTGGGAGGAACCTTTGCTACATAGAGATGCCACGTGCAGATGACTTAGCCAGTGGCTGAGGTCCAAGGTCAAATAGGACCAAGATTTAATCTGATATGGTAAGATTTGCAGAAACAAAAGTGAGTCATAAAAGAAAATGTTTCTATATTCACAGATACCTATAAATGGGAGGCATGCCACACCCACACAGAACAACATGAGGAAGCACCAGGGTCAGTGGAAAGGCAGAGAGAAAGGGGAAAGTGTGGGCAAGACCCTTCATTGTGTTTTCCACAAGAAGGAATGGGTGAAGTAGGGCAAGCAAGCTTAGGGTTGGCTAGTTGGAACAATTTCAGTGCCCTCTGGGGCTCAGGGGCTGTCTCTAGCTGTCTGGTACCTGGCCCTGGGGTGATTAAGGAAGAGGAATGGTGGCCTAGAGTGTGGGAGTCCAAAAAAGAGGTGGTTGGGTTATGGACTCTGAAAAGTCATTTGTTATCTCTTGAAATTAGCCAGACCTTGGAGGGGTGGGCCCTCCAGGGTCAGCAAGGCCCAAATGTCAAAGCATCAGATTAAAAAGTCATGTTTAAGGGGCACCTGGGTGACTCAGTTGGTTGAGCATCTGACTCTTTGTTTCAGTCCAAATCATGATCTCACAGTTTTATGAGTTTGAGCCCTACGTTGGGCTCTGCGCTGGCAGTGTGGAGCCTGCTTGGGATTCTCTCTCCCTCCCTGTCTACCCCTCTCCTGCTCCCACTGTCTCTGTCTGTCTCAAAATATATAAATAAACTTAAAAAATACAGGCATGTCTAATATATCAGCTGACAGTCAGCATCAACTGCCACATATGTGAGGAGGCCTTTGAGGTGACTTTTACCCATATCACTGTTGTCTGGTTACAGTCGTGAGACCCTGACGAAGAGCTGTCTACTGGAGCCCAGTTGGCCCCCTGACCCACAGGAGACCATCATCATCATCATCATCATTGATTGCGTGGATGTTTTATGCTCCTAATTAGTGTTCAATGACCACATACCCTCTGTTTAAGGAACTAATATGATTGCATATATCACGTTTCGATGCTATGCTTATTCTTTAAACATTGAAAGGAATCCTAGGTGCATGGCTCATGATATACATTCTCACATGTAAGACATTCTCCCATATTAGAAATTCTTTGAAAAGCATAATTATAACATTTCCAGAGTAGCTTAAACACATAGATTGTCTTACCAGTCATAACTTCTATTTTGAAGCACATTTCTCTCATCAGTCACTATGTATATACAGTTATTTTTATTATGTTCATCTTAGCTGGGATCATTGAATATGAGAAACTGTCTGCTTAACAACACTGAAATTATGGAGCCAAAACTTTGATCGGGCTGCTATCTGTAGGGCATTATTTCCCAGGTGCCCGAAAGGCTATGGTGGCACCTTTGGGAAAGAACAGGAGTGCAAGCTCTCTACCTGGTCTCACTGAGGGATCGGTGAGGCTGCACACTATAACAATTCAGATATTGATTCATTATCTCAAAGAGCAGTCCCTGTGGCTCTAGGACCCACCCATCAGTCTGTTTCTGCTACTAGAAAGTCCACTAGCCACACAGAGACCTGAGCGTGAACACAAAATAGCTCGGCTCACCACCCAAGAAGAAGGTTCATTCTTTGGGCTCATGCTTATACGTGCAAAGGGTATGAAATAGCAGGTCTTCGGATGGTATTCACGTAAAAGGGTGCTGACAACCGTTAAACACCTCATCAGAATCAAGAAAAGAAGACTTTCCCTTGCAAAAAGGGGAGGGAAAACCACATATTTCCTTCTGTCCTCCTGTGGATGAGAGGACCTAATATAGACCAGGTATGAGCTGCAGAAGACCCTGGGCTCCTTTCCTGTTCCTCTGTTTCCCCTCTTTTCAAGTTTCCTCTCCCTGTCCCCTGTGCCCCAGTCCTAGTCTTGCTGTCTGATAGATTTCTCATTTAAAGGGGAACTCTTTTTTTAAGATTTTATTTTTAAGTCATCTCTCTACACCCAACATGGGGCTCAAACTCACAACCCCAAGGTCAAGAGTCGCATGTTCCACCGAATGAACCAGCCAGGACCCCCCCTCAAAGGGAACTTTTGATGTCTTCTCAGAATCTGAGACCCAAAGTTATGATGCTAATATATTGGTTAAAAGACAGGTGAAAGACAGGGGCTTGGGGGCTCAGTAGGTATGGTTTAGGCTGGCTTTGCCAGTTCAGGGTGCTGTGAGACCATCCTGCACTATGGGATGACCCCAATGAGAAGTCCCAATGCTACTTGCATCATGTTGAAAGACCATCTGGGGAAATGAAACACAAAGAATTTCAGAAAACAACTTTAAAATCAGAGGGTAAAACAACGATTTTTTTTTTTAATCTCAGGATTCCGACACTAACATTTTAAGAAGTTGTTATGCACGTATTTTCAAAACAGAACCTGAAATTATCAGTGAAGCCATAAAGGAAATCTCTCTGGAGACAAAGTAAGATTTCCTTCAAGTGCATCAAAAGGGCCTTGAATGTCTATCTTCTGAGGCTTTACATCATCTTGTTTCCCCAGCTCCTAGCTACATCCATAGTGGGAGCTCATCGCCGAGTGAGTGACTGGGAGAGAAAAAGATACAGGATCTTTGAAAAGCAGAGAAGTAACTGATGCACTCAACCAAATAGACCAAGGATGATTGATACTTCTTTTAACACCAAATACTGGGATGAAGAACTATTTGAGACAAGATCTATACTACTAATTAAATTGATAGCAACAGCCAATTGTGCCTGAATCTGGCTGTCCTGTGATCAACAACTTCCCCCCCCACACACACACACATCCTCCCAAGTGAATAATCGTCTCCTTAATTCAATTAAGCTGTTTAGAAATTGCTATTGTTAGATGCAGGGCTGGTTCTAGAAGGCTTCATGACTCGATTAGATATACCCTTTATTCCAATATAGGTTAGGATTTTGGCTGAAGGCAAGCAAAGAGCTTTGATGACTACTTTGGTTGCTTCTTGTCTTTTAATTTATGATTTCAGCATTTGCTACCTGTACATAAATTTAGAAATTTTTCTTTCATGCTATTACTGCTATTCATTATGAGTCTATAACCACCACGGGCTAAAATGCAATCTTCGGAACCATGATTTGCATCTATATTAAATGCAAATATAAGCATATCTAAGTGTATTCGCAAAGAATTCATTTAAATAGTCAATAACACTACTGAGAAACCTGGACTATAAGTGCAAGCAAAAATCATTGAATGTAAATGTGTCCAGTCAGCTAAATAAATGCATAGTGGAGCATGGGTCCTGCATAAGTGTCCTAAAACCCAACATTTTCAAAAAAGGAAGAAACGGAATGAGTAAATACAAAGACCTGAACCACACAATGTCTCCCAGGCTCATCTATTTTAGGGTTTGAAATTGCTATTTAATTACTTATGTACCATGAGCATCTTTAAAAGGGGGAAGGGTATTTGAGCAACTTTTAATAAAAGCATAAGTACAATAATGCCCCAAACCATTAACAAAGGATTGAAGAAGAAGAAAAGAAAAAAACCCCATAGTAATAGCCAAGAAGAGGGGGAAGATTAGGTCAAGACATCCTGTCAAGAAAAAATATACCAACCAAGGATAGAGCTTGGCTTTGAATTCTCTGACAGGCGGGGCATACCTGGTCATTTAAGGATGTTGAACTATTTGGGGCACTGGGTGGCTTAGTTGGTTAAGCGTCTGACTCTTGATCTCAGCTCAGGTCTTGATCTCAGGGTCGTGAGTTAAGGCTCCATGCTGGGCTCTGCACTGGGCTCAAAGCCTACTTAAAAAAATATGATGTTGAGCTATTTCTGGTGACCAAAAGAAAGAAATAACAGTCTACCATTCTTTCACCAAGTATTTACTGAGCACCCAAAATAATGATGAAAAAGTCATTCAGTGTCCCTCTTCATTCATAGAATTTCAAAGCTTCCATCAAACTTATCAATGAAGTATCACAAAGAAGCCTTCCAAGGCTCCAACAATACATACAACATACAAACAATATGATGTAACGCTTGGTTGTTCTTCAAATGTTAAGAGTTGATTTCCTACTTTGAAGGGTAGAAAATACACAGCTGAGGAACTCAACATCTTCTAGGAAAAACAGGTTTATTGAGACAGAGGTTACAGATTAAACTTAGGATAGCTTTGTGCATATTTTTATATCCCCTGAAATAAAATAGCATAGCAATGAATGATAAACATTAATGACGTTTTGTGTTGCTCAAGGTAGTAATAATAAAGGCTATGAAACTAATTTTTATCTCCAGGGCACTGTCTGCTAGGATTTCCTTTTCAAACATTTGTCATCCTGCAAACAATAATGATGCTGTATCTGTAATTCTGTATCTGATTCTTCATTCAAATTCCCAAATATTTTAAATTCTATCATTTTGATTCCCACACTCCAGGTTTTGCAGTGTTCATAGAAATTAGGATTATTAAATTGGAAAAGGCTTTATGCCACTTGCCGCAACGCATCTGGTTATATAGGTCACAACACTGGCCATGAGAACCTCACAGCTTCACAGACCCAGCTCGATTCTCTCCTTTCCAACAAAAAAAATCTAACTTTAAGAACCTAGTTTCAGGGGCGCCTGGGTGGCTCAGTCGGTTAAGCGTCCGACTTCGGCTCAGGTCACGATCTCATGGTATGTGGGTTCGAGCCCCGCATTGGGCTCTGTGCTGACTGCTCAGAGCCTGGAGCCTCTTTCAGATTCTGTGTCTCCCTCTCTCTCTGACCCTCCCCCGTTCATGCTCTGTCTCTCACTGTCTCAAAAATAAATAAACGTTAAAAAAAAGAACCTAGTTTCCTTTTCCTTAGCTGCCTTTCTTTCCCTAAGATTTTCTTACAAAACCTCTACTCTTGCATCTTTGTTTTAAATTTCTAAACTCTATTTCCTTATATTCTAATTACCCCCTGAACAAATGACTCACAATTTTAGTGTATTAGAATCAAATTCTTACAATTGTTGCAAAGGCATTCAGAGAAAAGACATCACGTGCTAGAACGTTGAGTAAGAGGAATTTGCTTTGAGCATGGTGGTATCTACTCTACGCCAATCTTGAGAGCTCTGGAAATTGGTGGAGATGAAATGAGCATGTGTTAATCACATACCATGAGCCACACACTGTTCTAGGCACTGTGGGTATGTTCTTTCCTACCATGAGTACAATTTGAAGCTGAGTGTTATCACATCCAGTACACAGAAGAAAAATGGAGGCTCAGGAAGGTCAAATACATTCTCCAAGGTCTTATGGCTGATTAGCAGTAAAGCTGTAAATTCAACTATACTTTTCTCTGGTACCAAGCTTCCTTAGATTTCGTCTGGAATCTTTTTTTTTTTAATGCATACACCAACCAAAATGGGCATACTTTCCAACAAAACTGTTTCCAAACATTTGAATCTTTTCTCAACCATTTACATCAATATGTTAAGTTATATGGAATAAATTTAATGAGCTAAATTGTCATTCCAATGTGTCTGACCATTTAGAAAATGTAAAAATATGGAATTGATGATTTTTGATAGACACGAAAAATTCAGTATTAGCTCACCTGTGCATTTCATTGACCGCTAGCCATTATTTTAATGCCCATCTTTGGTGTCAAGGGATAGTAGCATAGGTAGAAATATAGCTTGCCTCTGTTTTTTAATAGTTGTGTATCCTTGGGCAAGTTTTTTAACCTCTCTCTGCCTCAGATCCCTCTTTTGAAAACCCTTAATAATAATAGTAACCATCTCAGAGTTGTTAAAGGACTCATGAATTAATACATATAAAGTGCCTAGAACAGTGCCTGGCACGTAGTAAGTTCCATCTGGTCTTGTTAAATTAAATTTTTTGTTGTTGTTGTTCAGTGATAATGTAATTCACACAATAAACATTAGGGGGAAAAATGAATCATAAAACTAAGACTAAAATCTTTTTTTTTTTTTTAAGAGAGAGAGAGATAGAGAGAGCATGAGTGGCAGAGAGAAAGAATCACACTCAGCGTGTGTGTCCCAACATGGGACTCGATCCCACAACCCTGGGATCATAACCTGAGACGAAATCAAGAGGCGGACACTCAACCGAGTCATCCAGGTGTCCCATAAGACTAAAATCTTTTTTAACATGTTTACAGGCTGATGATAAGAAAGGGAAAATGTGGATCATTTGGTCACGACTTCGATACGGTGTGGGAAGAGTTGGTGTCTTGTGAGGTTCTCATTTGACAAAATGGACATTGAAACCCATCTATATTAGACAATCAGTTCCTTCATTTATTTCCATGCAATAAGTTTGTGAAAGTCGCCTTTATTACGATGATGGCAATCTTTGACCTATGAAAAAAATGAAAGGTTGAAATAGCTGAACATAATATTAATGGATACGAAAGAACAGTGGTCATTGGAAACCAAAACAACTTTTCAACTTCCACATTGCTGAGAATGAATGCATCTGGATGTTTGGGACACTGGGTAACTTAGGGGAGGTTGGGAGAATTTCCTCTGCTTGTTTGCCTTTCAGTTGTGAATGATGGGAAACCATCCCCCTAGATTTAGCCACAAGATTTCCTGGAGTTTCATACAAAATAGAGGTTTTTTTCCATTATTCTTTACTTTGTAGGCTCAAGAATGTCAAATCACTTAGGCAGTACCGGAATAGACTCCATAAATGATCACCACAGACTCAAAAAAAGTTTGACAAAAAGTTTTTGAGTGCCTCCTAAGTGCCAGACCTTAAGAATATGAACATCGTAAATGTCGTAAACATCATAACCAGAAGCAGCATGTGAACAGGTTTGATTTTGTGAGAACTACGTGCAGGTCACTGTGCTAAGTACCTTACGTATACATGCCTCATTCAACCCCCAAAGAGGTAGGGTCTCCACTCTTTAAGAAGTGGACAACCCAAGGGCACCTGGTGACTCAGTCAGCTAAGCGTTGACTCTTGGTTTCAGCTCAGGTCTTGATCTCACAGTTGGTGATTTCAAACCCTGCATTGGGCTCTGTGCTGACAGTGTGAAGCCTGCTTGGGATTCTCTGTCTCCCTCTCTCTCTGCCCTCACCCCCACCCCCACTTTCTCTCTCTCTCTTTCTCTAAATAAATAAATATTTTTTTAAAAAAATAAGTGGACAACTCAAAGAAGGTACTGGACAAGCGTCCATAATGTCAGGCAATGGGCAGTCTCCCTCGTAGGGCTCTTCCAGGCACATGCCTTCCATAGCACCTCTGAACTTATGCCCGGCTGTTGGCTACCCTCAGTGCCTCTTCTTCGGAGGAAATCAGCTCCCACAGAAGACCAAGAGCTAATGCTTTATTGTGAACAGGCCACACTGGATCCCTGGGAAGGTAGGTGAATTCCCAAAGTGCATAAATAATGTACAATAAATAAATACAGGTTTCTTTTTCCCGGCTAGATCTCGATTCCCAGGTTAGGCCATGAGGGGCCTACAGAAAAAGGTAGGATGGTAAATAAGAAATGAAAATCCTCCATGTTTAGCTGCAGCATGGGGTGGGCACAGTGATGATCGAATTAGTTACTGCTGATAGTTATTAGTTACCTGGGATGCCCACCAGGTGCTAAGCCCCTGGGAGCTTCATTGTCACAGCCATGCTCTGATGTAGGCACTATTGTCGTTCTCATTTCATTGATGGAAAGCGACCAGGTGTAGGACAGTTACATCACAGCCGCATGGGGCATTTGAACCCAGGTCTGTCTCCTGTAAAGCCTGTCACATCCCTCAGATGTTGAGCCTCTCCAACATGGGCACAGCTTTTTCTTCTGCCTGTCTCCATCTTCCCATCTCCATGTCTTCAGCTTCCTCCTTGCTGTGAAGCCAGCCTGTCACTGACGTCCAGTGACAACTGCAATTACAATAAGGCCAGAGATGCCCAAGAATGGAGGAGAAATGGGATGGGGCACTTATACGGGGGATCTAAGAAGACAGTAGAAGGGCTTACATCCTGGAACCCTCCACGTCCTCTAAGGAGCAGGTGACAGCTCTGAGGGCCTCCCATCCATCAGTTCAATAGCAACACATTACTAATCTTTACCAGCCACGTGCCTTGCCTCTCCTTTTACAGATGTGGACACTGATGCAGAAGGAATTGTAAGAGGCTGACCTAGGGTCAGCACATCAGGGACTACATGCCACAGACTTTGAATTACTGGCCTGTTGCTTAGCAGTTGATCTACCAGACACGCCAACACAAATGGACACCCGGGTGCCTCAGTGGATGGAGCATGAATATGCTGCTGATTCACCCTTCTCTTCTGGAGAAGAGTGGGGAGAGTGTGGAATGCACATTTAACTTCAAGGCAATGGGGAAACCTCAAGGATGGAGACAGATTCCAGAAGTGGAATGGGAGATCAGAAGTCACACCTCCCTTATAGACACAACATGGTGCATGGACTTTCTGTGCTTGGCTGGATTATCAAAGTATCTACAGACATGCTCATTTCCTCCAGAGAGTTCAAGACTCCAGGAAGGGATTCCAGCTGACCACATTAATCTCTTCACAGCCCTGCACCCCCAATTCTGTGTCATGTGAACAGGGACCACGTCCACTTCATTGAGGCCAGTGTTCTGACATTTCAAAACCGAACACTTCTTCCGTAGGATGGCTAAAGCAAGACCGTGAATCCTTGGAAAGCCCACACTTTCCATGCGACCGTGAATCCTTGGAAAGCCCACACTTTCCATGCGACCGTGAATCCTTGGAAAGCCCACACTTCTGGGAAAATGGCACATAAGCCCCTTTCTCCTTTTTACTGCTGATACAGTGAGTGAGGGAACATTAAAAATTCTGGGTTCTGTTTGCCTTTCCACCAGGCGAGTGGCTTTGGCTATGGGTTTTAATCGGCACCTCGGCCTGAAAAAGTATGTCCTCTACATACAATACATGCAAGCCAGAACTTTCACATTGGGAAGCGTCTGTCCCTGGTCCGCGCCCCCGCACCCTGAAATTGCTTTCATGTGGACAGTTCCAGCTGCAATGAGAATAGGGTCCAACAGGTACCAAGTTGGGGGTGACACTGTGCTACCTGGCCCCCCACCAGTAACTCTTCTCGCTTCCTGGAGGCTCTGAGATACCAGGAGTCTCAAAGTGTGATCTGTGGGTGGTCACATGTGGCCATTGATTTTTAGATTCTGATCTACTCTTAATATTTGTAATAATGTTGGAACATGTTTCACGGAATTAGTCATTTACTTATATCTACTTAATTTAAAAAACAGCCCCTCATTACTGTCTTATGAGAAGTAATGGTACCATGTGAATAAATTCTGATGAGATCAGTTGCTTTAGGAAACCAGGGATTACTGGCAGAGCAGATGGCCCATAGATTCTTTTCTGCAGGCCATAACATTTTCAGAAGCACAAAAGTACTAAAGCACAATATTAACATGATCGTAAATAAACATTCAAAGATGATTATGATTAAAAAAACCCACTAAGAATGTCATATAGTAACTTTGCCAGTTACTATAAATCAGAGGGCCATAAAATCTAAATCTGGCAATAAACTTGAGAGGCCACGTTTAGTCTCAGGTAGGAGTCAGGAGTCCCTGGTGATATCAAACATGTCTACAGTTTGTATTTTTAAAAATGTGACTATAAATCAGGTATCATAAACTCAGCAATAAATTTGAGAAGCCACCCTTCATGTGAGGCTGGATGTCAGAATTCCCCAATGATAAAAACTTTTCTTCTACAATTGTTACTTTTCAAATGTAATACCCAAAGTAGTTATTATGCTGGGTGCATGTGGCAAATGTCTACATGAAATACTGAGGTTAAATTACTTATGGGCCCTATGTTATAATATTACTTAAAATGTTTCTAATGTAGTGGGGTGCCTGGGGGCTCAGTCAGTTGGTTAAGTGGCCAACTTCAGCTCAGGTCATGATCTCGTGGTTCGTGGGTTCGAGCCTCACATCAGGCTCCGTGCTGACAGCTCAGAGCTTGAAGTCTGCTTTGGATTCTGTGTCTCCCTCTCTCTCTGCCCCTCCCTGCTCACACTCTGTCTCTTTCTCTCTCTATCTCTCAAAAATAAACACTAAAAAAACTTATTTTAAATGTTTCTAATGTAGTATTACTTTCAATCATTTTGTTAATGTAATCCATAAAGGAATTATTTTTCTTCTGGTTGCGTTTGAGAGCTGCACATAATGATTTAAGAGTTGCCTACGTTCTCAAGTGTAAAGACTGCCTTCTCCAATCTCCTTCCATTTACAGCCTTTAAAATTACACCCTTGCCTATGTTCTAGAAGGTTCTATGTGTTTAAATATAAGGCAAAGTAAAATAGGGGTGAATACCCCATGGCTGATTTTGAGACTTTGGCTTTGCTTAAAAATATTTTATATATAATCCTCTACTCTTTGAAATAAAACTAAATACACATACACCATATCATAATTATTCCCATTTTACAAATGAGAAAACCAAAGTATTAAGGGTCAGGTGAATTGTTTAAGGTCACCAGCTCATATGTGGTAAAGCACTGAGTGTTTGTCATCATCTGACACAGGCCAATGCTTTTAATTGCTCTTACATTCTGTTTTTCCAAGCTCCACACATGGCTGAGAAAAATCCTGGGTACCATTGTAAGGAACATATTGGATTGTCTTTACCTTCAGGGGCCTGTGTTGTCCATCACATTCATACTTTCATTCATTCATTCATTCATTCATTCATTCATATAGCTTTTCCTTCATTGATCTGTTCATTCATTCAACAAATAGTTGTCGAGAAGCTTTTAACTGCTGGACATCATGCTAGGTGCTGGGGTTTAATCAGAGAATAAAATAGACAGACATGGTCCTAGCCCTCACCCATTGGGAGAGACATTGTTCAAGCAATCACATCAGTAATTATCTAGTTATAAATTTTGAACTATGATTCAAAAAAGACAAAAAGAGGCCTGTGAAAATATGAAAGGGCAGCTTTATTGAGTCTGACAATAGGAAAGTCCCTCCTGAGGAAGTGACCATTAAGTTAAAGAATATAACATTCAGAAGGAGTGACAGTACATGTCTGGCTCTTGAATGTTCATGAAAAAATGACAGCTTGGTCCTCCTACCTAATACTGCAGTCATTCAGAAATTCCTTTTCTCATTTCAAGCAACCACATGGAATATCTACCTACAGATACTTGTTTAAAAATTCAGCCCAAACTCAACCATTTCTGAAGCTTGCTTAAGACACTGGATTTTGGAAAACATCAACTCCTCTCCCTTACCCTCCAATCTATCACCATCTTGCTAATTTTATCTCTTAAATGTGTATGTATTTGTCTCCCTCCTTTGTGAATAATTTCTCACTGCCTAATATCATCACTCACCAGGATTTCTGCAACCACCTCCCTGCCTTCAGTCTTGTCAAATAAATTATCCCTGTTGGTACCAGGATGTTCTCTCCCAAACATGGATTTAACCAGAGTATTTTCACTCTTACTTTGCTAGGTCCTATTTAGCAGGCTGAGCTAGGTAGCCCTCATGCACAGCATCTCTGCATATTTCTGTCATTGCCTTTAATGTGACACATTGCAGACATCAGCATGGTTTTGATTGTATGCAGAATCAAGCACGCAAAGACTGGGGAGAAATTCAGGATCTATTTAGATAATATTCACTTATCTCAAAAGAGTCAGAGAAACACAAATCCAGTTGAGGCAGTGGACAAAATTAGTTACATCTTGGTGGGAATTGCAGATTTCAGGAAGTGAACAGAAAATTAAGTAATGGCAGAATTTAAGTCTTGGGACATGGACAAGAATACAGTCCCTTTATCAAGTTTTGGACTACCTTTTATAGCGACACAGAGAGATCTTGTTTCGTCTCATCATGATGGTGGAAAGAATCAAGTCCCATGATCTGATGAGGGGGTATCTCTAGGTCTTTAGGCAACTGCAATATATTTGCTTGGATGGGGGTAACAAAGTTTCTTTAGAAGGTAAGTTTGTTTGTTTGTTTTCACCCTGGGAAGATATAGAATTAAGTAGTTAAATATCAAAATAAATCAAACAAACATGTTAAGGTTTTAGCTAAATTTGGAAAATACATGTGTATACCTGCTCTATTGAATATTTAGAATGTTTAAGAGAAATAGGCACGTTTCAATATGTAACAGAATGTAATTCTAATTTCACATTTCTACTTAAAATATGACATTAATTGGGTTGACTTATGAGTCTAAATTAAAAAGTCTAAGAGAGTATTACCAAGGTTGTAAACAATAGGAAAGCAGTTTTAAGAGCTTCAGATTCATCATGCGTGCAAGTTTCCTTTTATTAGATTCAAAGGAGCAATGCAGGTACTTAAAAATTTTTTGTTTATTAATCACACAATTGAAGCATTTAAAGAAGAAATGAGTACATCATTTTAATAAACACAGTTTAAATTATTTAAGAGAATTCAATTAAGTAGTGAGAGTTTTCTTAAAAGTGGTTGTAAAAATATAGGAAATGTATAAATAGAATAAAACGATTTGTAAGTTGAACATAAAAGCTTAAGGTTCAACCTGAAAATGAGGTTTTTGAACTTGTGAATTTTTAATTTTAATAAATTAAGCATTAATTTTTAAGCCTCTGAAGTCTCTACAAGTACAGGAACATTCAAACTGAGAAAGCAATTATCAGTGATTTATCAACTTGTTCCTTTTTGTGGTGAATACCTTGAAGATAAGGGTCAAGTCTCACTGAGATGATCATTTTCTTATTCATATGATTTTTTTCTTAAGTATTTCACCTTTTTTTTACCTAGGTGACCTCTTGCTTTAGTCTGCGTGATTGAATATTAAGTTAATACCAATTACTTTATTCAGCTTTTAAGACACAAATAGTCTTGAATCTAGGTTGTTTTAAAATTTTAGTTCAGAAATTCCAGGGAAGTACATTTCTTTCTAGCTTTATTGCAATGTAATTGACATATAATGTTGTGTACACCTTTTTTTTTTAATTTGGAGATCTGATTGACTTTATTAAACATTAGTTGAATTTAAGGTATACAGTGTAATCTTTTCATATATGTACATATTGTGAAACAATTACTACAATAGATTAGTTAGTGCATCACAATGTGCTTTTCTTGGTGTGGCAAAAACGTTTAAGATCTACTCTCTTAAGAGAACAGCTTTCAACTATACAAGACAGTATTGTTAACTATAGTCACCATGCTGCATATTACAGCTCCAGAACTTATTCACCTGACAACTAAAAGCTTGTACCCTTTGACCATCTTCACCACCACCCTGACCCACACGTTCTGACACCCACCAATATGCTCTCTGTTTCTAGGTGTCTGATTTGTTGTTGTTTTAGATTCTTATTTCAGTTAGGATAATGTCCTCAAGGTTCATCCTTGTGGTCACAAACAGCGGGATTTTCTTCGGTTTTATGGCTGAATAATATTCCATTGTGTACATATACCACATTTCTTTTTCCATTCATCCACTGATGGACACTTAGGTTATTTCCATGCCTTGGCTATTGTAAACAATGATGCAATGAACACGGGGGTGCAAAGGTCTCTTACAGATAATTATTTGACTTCCTCTGGTTATACCCAGAAGTGGAATTATTGAATTACATGGTAGCTCTATTTTTCACCTTTTGAGGAACCTGCATACTATATTCCATAGTGACTGCACCAAGCTACAACCCCACCAACAGTTAGTTTTATGAGGGTCCCCTTCTGTCCACATCCTCATCAGCGTCTATTCCATGTCTTTTTGGTAATAGCCATTCTAACAGGTGTAAGGCAATGTCCCATTGTGGTTTTGATTTGCATTGCCCTGATAATTAGTGATGTTGAGCACCTTTTCTTATACTTGTAGCCCTTTGAATATCTTCTCTGGAATTATGTCTACTCAGTTCTTTTACCCATTCTTAATTGGGTTATTTGGTTTTTGTTATTGGGTTGTACGAGTTCCATGTATATTCTGAATATTAACCTCTTATTGGACATGTGGTTTATAAATATTTTCTCCCATTCTTTAGGCTGACTTTTCATTTTGTTGATTTTATTATTTATTATTTATTTATTTATGTATATATCTATTCATTCATTCATTCATTCATTCATTCATTCATTTTGCTGTGCAGAAGCTTTTTTTGTTTGATGTATTCCTTCCTGTTGATTTTTGCTTTTATTGTTTGTGCTTTGGGTGACATATCCATGAAATCAATGCCAAGATCAATGTCAAGGAGGCTTTCTCTATGTTTCTTTTAAAAGTTTTATGGTTTCAGTTCTTACATTTAAGTCTCTAAGCCATTTTGAGCCCATTTTTGTGAAGGGTGTAAGTTGGGAAACTAGTTTCATTCTTTTGTCTGTGAATATTCAGTTTATTCAACATCATTTATTGAAAAGACTTTTTCCCATTGAGTATTCTTGGCTCCATAGTCAGTATTGGTTGACCAGGTATACATGGGTTTCTTTTTGGACTCTATTCTGTTCCATTGATCTATGGTTCTGTTTTTATGTCCCTGTTATTCTTTTTTGATTACTATAGCTTTGTAATAAAGTTTGAAATAAAAAAGTAATGCCTCCAGTTTTTGTCTTCTTTCTCAGCACTCTTCTACCTGTTTGGGATCTTTTGTGGCTCTATGCAAATTTTTTAGATTTTTTTTTTCTGTTGTGTGTGTGTTTTTTTTAATGCTATTAGAATCTTGATAGGTATTGCATTGAGGTGGCTTAGACAGATGGCTTTGGGTAGTACATACATTTCTACAATATTAATTCTTCTGCTCCATGAGCACATATCGTTCTATTTATTTGTGTCTTCAATTCCTGTCATCAAAGTCTTATACCTTTCAGTGTACAGATATTTTATATCCTTTGCTAAATTTATTCCTAAGTATTTTCTTATTTTTGACAGTGTTATGAATGAGATTTTTTTCTTCATTTCTTTAGCAAATGTTTTGTGGTTAGTGTATAGAAACACAACTGATTTCAGTATGTTGATTTGGTATCCTGCAACTTTATTGAATTCATTGATTAGTTCTAACTTTTTTTTTTTTAATTAAGTCCCTCAGGGGCACCTGGGTGGCTCAGTCAGCTGAGCTTCCGACTTCAGCTCAGGTCATGATCTCATGGTCTGTGAGTTCAAGCCCCGTGTTGGGCTCTGTGCTGACAGCTCACGGCCTGGAGCCTGTTTCAGATTCTGTGTCTCCCTCTCTCTCTGACCCTCCCCCATTCATGTTCTGTCTTTCTCTGTCTCAAAAATAAATAAACATTAAAAAAATTTAAATACAGTCCCTCAGCTTTTGTTTGTTTGGGAAAGTCTTTATCTCTCCTTTACTTCCAAAAGACAGTTTTGTCAAGTATAGTATTCTTGGTTGACACGTTTTTTTTTTCTTTCAATATTTTGAATATATCATCCCACTCTCTGCCTGAAACTTTTCTGTTAAAAAACCCAGCTCTAGGATTTCTGCTTGGGACTTTTTAAAAATAATTCCTATTTCCAGGGCATCTGGGTGGCTCAGTCAGTTAAGCATCTGACTCTTGCTTTCAGCTAAGGTTGTTTGTGGGATCAAGCCCTGTGTTGGGATCTGTGCTGACAGCATGGAGCCTGCTTGGGGTCCTCTCTTCCTCTCTCTCTGCCCCCCCTCCCCACTCGTGCTTGCTCTCTCTCTCTGTTTCTCTGTCTCACACACACAAAATAAGTAAATAAACATTAAAAATAATTTTAATGTACTTTTCAGTGCCTTTATATCATAACAAAATGATTTTTTAATGTTTATTTATTTTTGAAAGAAAGAGAGAGAGAGAGAAAGAGAGGCAGAGTGTGAGTGAGTGAGGGGCAGAGAGAGAGAGGGAGACACAGCATCCAAAGCAGGTTCTAGGCTCCTAGCTGTCAGCACAGAGTCTGATGGGGGCTCGAACTCATAAACTGTGAGATCATGACCTGAGCTGAAGTCAAACGCTCAATGACTGAGCCACCCAGGTACACTCCCAAAAATAATTTCTATTGCCTGTTGAACTACTCATTTTGTTCATGCTTTGTTTTCCTAATTTTTTTAATTGCCTGCCTGTGTTTCTAAAGTTTTCTATAAACTTCCTTAAAAGGTTTATTTTGAGTTCTTTGCCAAACATTTCATAGATGTTCATTTCTTCAGGGCCAGTCATTGGAGCTTTATTCATTTCCTTTGGTGCAGTCATGTTTACCTGATTCTGCATGATAGTTGATTTCTTTTATTGGTATATGTACATTTCTATAAGTGGTCTCCTTTTCCCCAGACTTTACATGTTTACTTTGGCATGGAAAGACCCTCACCAGTCAGCTCAGCTTGGGTTACAAGATGGGTCAGCTAGTATCATCCATGGGCAGGTTGGATTTGCCACTTGTGTCTTTAGTTGAGAGAGGCCACATCTTGTGATCTGAGGGTGGGTCTTTTTGGGGGGTGTCACTGACAGGGCTCTCTGGTTGTATGGGTCTGATGATTGGGCTCCACATTCAAGCAGGGCCCCTGGGTGGGTCACTGGGCAGGGCTGATGGATGTGTTCTGCAGTCACATGGGGCCACTAAATGGGTTCTGCAATCCCCTCCAGTTGGGTGAGGTTGCAAGCTGTGTCTGTTGGAAGGGTGGTGCCACCCTGGTTAGACTCTGTGATGAAGTAAGGTTGTGGGCCAAGCTCTGCAATCACTCCTGGTTGGGTGGGATCTCAGGCTATGCTCCCAGACCAGTTGGTGCCACTGGCTGGATTCTGTGTTCATACTGGGTCACAATCAGGGATTCACAGATGTGCCCTCAGACTTTGCTCTGTGATCAGATGAGGCTTCAGGCTGTACTCTGAAATTGGGAAGGGCTGCAGGCTGGACTTTGTGGTTGAGAAAGGCACAGTTGGGTGGAGATAGAGACAATGCTCTACAGTTGGGTGTGGTCACTCTCTGGGCTCCCTGCCTGGGTGAGGCCACAAGTTGTGTTCAGGGATCAAGGAGGGCTACATAGGCTAGGCTCTGTGGCTAGGTACCACCATAGGTTGGTCTCCAAGGATTTCCAGGGCCACTTTGCAGGCACCCTGGTTATGTGAGGCCAGACCAGAGACCTTATTAACAGTTGTTCATGGCTGCTGGCTTGATTCCCTGCTTAAGTGGGGCTATAGGATGGGCTCTGCAGCTGCCTGGCTTCTCTGGCAAAGCTTCCCGGTCAGGTGGGACTGGAAGCGATACTCAGCAGTTGAGTGGGACAGTGAATTTGCTTTCCTGCCTGGGCAGTGCCATAAGACAGTCTCCATGGACAGTATGGCTCATTGGCTGGAGACTCAAATCAGGCAGAAATGACAAGCAAGCTCCCTGACCATATGGGGCCACTGGTTTGGCTCTGCAGATGGCCAGAGCTGCTGGGTAGGAACTCTGCTTGGGGAACATGCCAACAAGAATGTGATCTGCAAGATCTGAGTGCTGGTTCTGCGAGTGTGCTCCCTTCTTTGTCTCTATCTGATTTCCATTGGCTGAGGCCTACAGATTTCCCAGTGATCCCCATGAGGTGGGACCCAAGTAGGCCTCCCAGGAAACATCCTGCAATATTCAGGGAATGGAGTGTCCACTGTGGGCTCCACTTTTCCCACTGGAGAAACTATAGGCCCAGGGGGCCCTCTTGGTGCAGCTCTGTGCTGGCTGGAGGGAGAGGCGATGTGGTCAGACTGTAGCTATTCATCTTATTCTTCTAATGTGGTCCTCCTTGGTCTCTGTGGTTCAGGGGTGCTTCAGCCTCACTCCCAGGTTCTGGGATTTTCATAATGGTGTGTTATGTATGGATAGTGGATAGTTGATCTTTTTGTGAGGGGGGCTAAAGTTGATAATGATCTATATTTGTCATCTTGATGATGTTACCCCCTCTGGGAAAATATTTTCAATTCAATGGACTCTAAATATAATTCTTATTTCCCTGAGACAATCCTGTAGGAACAGTGTATATCTTTGAAGTCTGTAATGGACATAAAGTCCATGGAGATTATTTTTATCTAATTTATAAATTCAGCCCATTATGCTGGATTAGGCAAAAACTGAGTTTATTTTCCAACCCTCTTCAATGAAATGTCCCACATAGCCAGTGATTTACATAAATCATATGAGATTTTAAATTATCAACACATTTTTTTATGCATTCAAAAAGTTTCTGACTAAGAGGGAGAAACTTTAATTAAGACAAGATTGCATTTAAAGATGGGCACCATGACTCATGGCTCAGTCAGTTGAGCGTCCAACTCCTGATTTCAGCTCAGGTCATGATCCCAAGGTCTTGGGATCGAGCCCTGCATTGGGCTCTGTGCTGAGCATGGAGCCTGCTTAAGATTCTCTCTCTCCCCCTCTGCCCCTCTCCCCTGCTTGTTCTCTCTCTCTCTCTCTCCCTCGCTCTCTCTCTAAAATAAATTTTAAAAAACAACCAGCACCATTAAATATACTATTGAAGGTCTGCAGGAAGGCAGGGAAGCCAAGTGCTCCCTAGGAAATAGCAGGGCTCCTTCCTACCAGCCCATGGAGAGAAAATTCTGAGTTGAGTTGAATAATAGAGACACACTTCCACCAACTCAACCATATTTTGACCTGTCTCCCCTGCAACCAGAGGCACACATTTATGAGGTTCCTGACTAGTTGAGCCTTCTGGAGTCACAGGACAAACATGGACAACTAACTAGCTCACACGGACATCAGACGTGCTAAACAACTGGCAAAAAGGCAGCCACGAGTGCTGGACAGACAAGTCAGTCACTGTAGACAGCAAGGCGTGGCTTAAGCAGCCTCCCAGGACTCAAGGGCACCCATGTTGGGGTCTGTGGGCAGGATGTGTGCAGGGGCCCGGCAGCTGCTCTGTGCCAGCACAGGTGGGACAGCTGCAATGAATGGGCCAAAGAGCCACCTCAAAGGCACACTGTGCCCAACTCCAAACACATGGCCTTGCTGCGGACAGCTGAGAAACAGCAGCAGCAGCGGCGCAATAGCAACAAACAGCCCACCCAGCCCAGGCGTTGGCAGGGAGGGACAGAATGGCTCCCTATTGTGCAAAGCAGGCCAGCAGGCAGGGCCACACAAAGCTCTGTCAGCAGCAGCTGCAACTGCCAGCCAAAAGTTATCTTTACATGTAAGTCACTTGGACAAGGACTTCCGGTCACACAGGACTTCTTCCTCCGCTCAGTCAGCCTAAAGGACATCTCTAAACTCCCATCAGAGTGCATCCGTAATGGGTTTGCAGGCTATTCTGCTATGTGCCTCTCCTACCCAAGTCTATTAGAATGCCCTCCACATCCATTTCACTGGTAGCAACCGCCAGGTGGACTTTAGCTGTGCTAATTGTCAACTTAAGTAAAGAGAGGCCGGTTGTCTACCCTTGTGGAGCCCCCCAAGGTGCATCTCCACCTAACTGCATTCTTGGATCTTTCTCCAAAGCCAGCATCTCCAGGATGAGTGGAGGTCATGGATAGATTCCTGTTCATTGCCCTTGTTCCTACCTTATTCGGAACAGTGGGCATTTACAGGAACAAGGCACATGGGCACCCACCATCAAAAATTTTACCTGGATTGAATTTTATCAGTTGTCTCTAAGTGGGTGCCCGCCCTACATCTTGGTTGTTGCTCTATCATCTACATTAACACTCAAACTTTGCCCCTTGATCTGGAACTGGCTGGCTTTAGCTAGAATGCTCACTATTATTCTCAAAGCCATTGAACAACCTTCTTAGTCCTCCACATGGCACTCTTCCCCGACACCATCTCCAAGGCCACCCCACCAACTAATAGTTTGGGACCTGTTTTGCAAACTGAATAATTGTTTTTCTAAATAATTCCAATTTTGTTCAACCAGGCTGGTGGTTTTGAGCAGTTCAGTAGCATGGTCTCCCAAGTTTGGAGGGTTCATCCATGATGCACTTTCAGGGGAGATTGGTTTGGCTCCCTTTATACATGATCCGAATCACTACAAGCAAATGTTTAAGATCGGCTAATATCCTAAATAGGCTTAGTGATATATATATTTTTAAAAATAGCATAGATGTTTGAAATGGAAAAAAAAATTCAACCTTTCCCCAGTGGGCTAAGAAAAAAAAATCTATGAGCGAGAAGCTTCTAGTACTACATATAGAACTTCTAATATTATTCCACAGCTAGTTTCCTGATTCATATTTTGTCACTGTTTTCTCACTGCTGGTCCTTTTCTCTTTTAAAACTCTGATCTTTTTTACTGTCTTTATTTTAAACCTTTTCACCACCACCCCCCTCCTTTTTTCCCTTAGCCACAATATACAACAATCTGAATGTTTCAGGAACATCTTTCTTTATCTCTGTGTCTGTGCAGTGTTCGGTGTCTGGGAACCCTGATCCCATTTTGTGAGGAGTCGCTTGGTGGTCTCTTGTTAGAACATAGAGATACAAAACATACTTCTCTTCTTCACAGAAACAGAGAACAGGTCCCAAATAATGAGAGCTAAGCAATACTTCTTGGCTTGTTTGTTAGTTTGTTTCTTCGTAATTATGGCAAATTATACATAACATAAAATTTATAATTTTTACCACTTTTAAGTGTACGATTCAATGGCATTAAGTACGTTCATAATGTGTGACCATCACTACTATCCAAGTCTAGAATGTTTTCATCATCTGAAACATAGACTCTACAACCATGAAACAATACTTCCCTTCCCCCCAGTCCCTAGTGATCTCTATTCTTTCTGTCATTATAAATTTACCTATTCTCGGTATTTGATATCAGTGGAATTACACAATACTTCTCTCCTTCTAACCTGCCTCTTTCATTGAGCATAATGTATTCCAGGTTCATTCATGTCACAGCATGTATCAGGATTTCAATTCTTTTTATGGCTGAATAATATTCCATCATATACGTACACCATGTTCTATTTATCCATTCATCTGTCAATGGACACTGGCATTATTTCCGCTTTTTGGCTCTTGTGAATAATGCTGCTATGCCTGGTTGCTTTTTGAGGATAAAAGCCTTAGATCCAACTGGAGACAGAGATAGCTGGTTAGGATACTGAGGTTTTCTGAGAAATTTTTAACCTAACTCAGTGTTCAGAGTCCTTGGGTGATGCGAGAGCCCTATTAACTCAGTTCTATAAGAACGTAAATTTCAAAAGCTATTAAAAAAAAAAAAAGAACAGAGGACATCATAAAATGTGTATCAAGAATTATTAGTGACAATCTCACAATCCCATGACCTTTAAGTGCACCCAATATTGTAACAACTAATGCCCAGATATTACACATACGACCTGACTATAATACATGACAGTGGGTAAGAGAAAATCATTGTTTTGGTACAAATATCCTTTTTTTTTCTTTTTCTTTCTTTTTTTTTTTTTTTTGCATGAGTTACAATTTGTCATACTGTATCCTCAGTTTTGTATTATGTGATAGTTGTAATGCCCCATCAGAGATGAAATACATATTCATCTTTGGAAATTATTGGAGTTAAAAATAACCAAATTTACCAATAAAAATTATTCTTCTTTCAGCTAGAGTCATTAGGTAAGAAAAGTTTATATTTCTGAATTCAGGGATTTTCTTCTCTAAACCACATCAGATTCCATATGAAATAAGTATATAGGCCATTCTGTCACATTCTTGTCTATCTTCCTTATCTGCCTCCTTCTCCTGCTCCTGCGTCCTGCCCTCCTAGCAAATGGGAAGCCATGTATATTTGCTAGGATTCTCTTACTTACCTATAACTCTCCTTGCCTATGAAATGTAGGCACATCTGAGGCTCATTCTTAGTCAACACTATGATCCAGGGAGATTTTTGCTGGGCTCCAGCCAAAGAAATGTTCCTCTTAGTGAGAAAATGGAGAGTTTTTCTTAGCAGACTGTGACCTCAGGCTCACTGGCTCTTGTTGGGAATGCAGCAAAATTTGTGCCACAAACAACATAAAAATTTTCTGAAAGGGGTGAAATCAGGGTAGTTGGTTCTCAGGTATGTACTTTTCCTGTTCGTTAAAGGGGCTGAAGACAAAACATGTTACAGATTGTCTCCCTGGTGGTGACAGTGGCCTGGTGCAGTTCTGGGAGACCTCACGCTCTGGGACTAGCAGGCAGGGTGTGTGGAGGGAATGGGGGTGGGAGATGAACAGGGCCAGGATGTCCAGAACAGGTATCTCATTCCAAAAGTATACCTAATTTGGAAGTCACAGTTTTGATCAAAACTCAGGGTCAGAAGGCATGTGTTCCCTACTCTGTGCCTAAACCCAGACCACCACCTATGTCTGTAGTATGGCCCCATGCAGCATAATTATATACAAGTAGCTACTTCATTATTGAACTGTTATGGTCCAGGCACTATGTCACATCACTTCACAATAATTCCAGGAGAAAGTTATATTATTTTCATACCCAAATTTACTAATGAGGAAACTGAGACTGAACAAGATTGATATATCTGTGATGACATAGCTCCTGAGAAATGGAAGTGTGGCTCACTCCGTGGGCCTACTCTTTCAACTGGTGGGCTTCACTGTGGTTGGCACCCCATCTTCATGCCTTGTTATTGTTCAAGGAGAGTCAGTAAGGGCTCCGAGGGTGCCTTCAGAACAGCAGAACGTCCATCAGCATTTCAGGTCTCACTGTGTCTTTCCCTGATGTCTTCACCCTTCATGTGGGCACCCAGAGTCCTGTTGAAGTGACTAACCTACCCAGCAGAGATTGCTAAGTTTTCTTATACACCACCACCTTCCTGTCCTCAGTTCTTGTCAGATGGGTATCTGTCTTTGCAAGCTTTCTTCGTCCCAAAGACTTCCTGTCAGTCTTGCAGCCCTGACAGGATTCCTACTGTGTGGAGCCAGCCTCATAGGCGCTATGAAGGGGAGCCGTGTTGTCAGGCCTCCTTCACCCCAGTGCCTGGCACATATCATGTCTTAAATGAATGAATCCCTCATTCTAGAAGTCACCTAGTGTGGGAAGAAAGAGCCGGATGTGCAGCTGAATGGGACACTCACTTGGAATGAGAGAGAAACCACACTTCTTAGAGAAGGAAACGCATAAGCCTCCTTGACCCCAGAGTCCTTTTCCCTGGCCTGCCCCCAAGACTGCTAAAACCCCAAATGACTGTTTCCTCCCCACCGCTGTCTGCCTCCCTGCCCATCTCTCTGGCTACTGAGTTGAGAAACCAGTAGGCCTTGAAAACAAACTTCCTGGCCTCACCACTGGCCAGGATGCCCATGCACCAGGGTGTCTTCACTGTGGAATAGAGAGAAGACAGCAACTGTTTTCCTGTACTCACTTCCTAGAGCATAGATGGCAGGAGCATGTTGGGCTTAGGTGGGTGTGTGCATGCGTGGGTGCTCACACACGTGTGGGTGTTTCTAAGCAGGGACCATGAAGTTACTATTACCCAGCATTTGCATTCCACACACTAAAGCAATGATTTGTCTCTTCTGACGGTTGGAAAAGGAGCCTCGTCTGAGAGTTCAAGGCAGTCCTTTGACCTGTAGCTTTGTGGGTGGCCTGAGAAGGGATGTGACCCAAGCTTTGCCAGAAGCCACAGGAATAAGTTGGAAGGTTGGGGCTTGTGCTGAACTTGAGCTTGAGGCCCTCCAAAAAGAGGCCTCTGAAGCATATTTCTTCCTCGGCTAATTAAGCATGGACAGGGGATGCGGGAAAATGTGTGGCAACCAAGCAGCCATTTTCCACGTTTTCTTACCTATGGCCATGGCACAAGAATGCGGGGGGAGCAGGGATGTCCATAAATAGTCTGGCCCCAGTTGCACAGAGACAATGCCTCTCACAACCGAAGCTTTAGCATGTGCTAGAAATGACAATGCCATCCAGTGTCAATAGTTCCAGGGGGACCCTTCATTCCTAGTCACAGCAATGAAACCGCTGGTGGGTGGTCTGTGCTGCTGGTCGTCTTCATTATCATTTCATTGTGCTTCTGGGAGGCCCAGTGCATTTTGGAACTCTCAGCATTCTAAAAGCCTTTCATGCATTGGAGAGGCTTGACATTCATATTTATATATCTCCTCTGCTTGCATGGCTGCAGAATCTCTATTCTCAGGATCCCCGTTCTTTGTGCATTCAAGGTCACACCCCATTTAAGTGGGAATTGCAATATACCCCGAGAACATCAAGCCATCATAACTCAACTCCACAATCCAGATTCCTCTCGGGTGCTGAAAGCTCTCTGCCTCTTGATTCAAAGTCAAAGGGAAACCTAGAATAAACTCATCAAATTACGATCTCCGAGTCTACCTAGGAAACTTCAAAATGTTTACTTTGGAAACTTTCAAAGTTTCATCTCCTTTAAAAAATATACCTTCAGGGGTGCCTGTGTGACTCAGTTGGTTGAGCATCCAGCTCAGATCATCATCTCAAGATTCATGAGATCGAGCCCCAAGTCGGATTCTGCCCTGACAGAGCGGAGCCTACTTGGGCTTCTCTCTCTCCTTCCCTCTCTCTCTGCCCCTCCCCAACTCATGCTCTCTCTCTCTCTTTCTCTCTCTCAAAATAAACTTTTAAAAATGAAACATTAAAAAGAAAAAATATCCCTTCAATGTTGCATTTATAAGCAAAAGTGGGCTTGTCTCAGTCAGAAACCTGGGCACCACTGCCAGCTTCTTTCCCTCTTTATATGGTGGGTAATCACTTCTGGTCATTTCTATTTATGGAGTATCTTCCAGTCCCACACCTCCATCCTCATCCTAAACTCCTAGTATTCCTCCTGTCTAGTCTGTGCCTACACTACAACTAGGATAGTTTTCTAAAAAATAAGCCTGATCACACGAGTTTCCCCCAGCTTCCAGAGTAAATGTCACCAACCTTAGTATAGCCTAGAAGGATTTCTGTTGCCTGATCCCTGCCTACTTCGTTTGTCAGGTGTTCACAGTCGCCCTCCTATCCAACCAGTCTCACAATCTTGACTAACTTGTATTTCTCCTTGAATGCTCAGCTTAAGCATCCTTTACATTTACCCTGATCTGCACCCCACATGACATGCTCTGCACACATCAGAGACAGCATGACCAGAGTCATCATGAATTTGCTGTTCTGTTTTTCACTGACCATCATATAAGGTTGACTCATGGAGAATGGACAGGTGATTGTGGAAGAAATATTAGGTAAATTTTGCTAAATTGCACCTGAAATCATCCTCCAAAGTGGCATCATACAGAGAACCATCAAAGTGATAAGTAGCTTCTTGTCATCCCTTGGCATTATGGGGGGAACAACTGAAATTTGAAGCAGGAGGCTGTGGGAGATGGTCACGAGGACCCTTGAAATGCCGTTGAGAAGTGAGGCCAAGGGGCGTGTTGCCACTTCTCCTGTAGGGCTCATCAGGCACTGATTGTCCATGCTCATGTTGGTTTGCTTGCTATTTCCTCATAAGGGGATGAATGGTAGCCTCAGGGCCCTCCTCTCCTCCAAGGCCACCAATGGTTCACATGAGAATGTCATACCAAATGGCAGAATGAGTCACAATAAGACCCTCTGTGGCCAGGAGGAAATGGTATATTCAGGCTTTATCATTTTAAATGGAATTCCCCAGTGCTCACAGAGGTATTTTAATTGGTTTCTTCATAAAAAATGAAAAGGGGCTCTTCCTCAGTTTCTGAGAGTGAGTTTGGGATTCGCTCGGATAAAACACTGTGAGAGAAGGGAACAGTCAGTGGAGTCTGTGGAAAGCCCAGATGGGCCTGACTCCCGGCATGTCCCTCACACCTCCCCAGGGCTTCCCAGGTAAACTGCACACTGTTTCCTGGAAGCCTCTCGCACGTCTTTAGGTGGTCTTTGTTTAAGCATTAGATGGATGTTTGCAAGATTATTTAAGTGGTTTCCCACAATCTATTTCAAGCATTTACTGTAAGTGGCTCCAGGAATTTTAAGTATGAGGTAAACTACAGATCGCCTCCCTAAATGCACCATATCCTGCGTTAGTTTTATACAGTAGTCTAATCTAAAAGATGGTATAAGGCCGGGGTCTGAGCTGCTGCTAACTCCCCCAAAGGGCTCTGGGTACACCGGAAATGCCTGGGAGGGGCCCCTCCCAGTATCGTCCAGGGTGCTCTCCTTCCGGGTGTGGCCCCAGACTCTCTCAGCCAGATTCTCCTAAAGACCCTCCCACAAGACCCCTTTTCCAAGATTCGACAATGGAACATGAAAAAAAAAATCTGCGAATTTAAAGCCCAAGGATATAAACTAAGTCTCTTGTGAATATGATTGCCCTCTTTCTGCTGTGCTGTAAGCAAGCTCTGACTCACTTCCCCTGCTAGAGAGGATTTCCTCCTGCATGTACTCCCAGTGCATGGGATTCTTTGAATGCCTTTGCTATTACCCCTGTGCTTTCAGCGTGTATCTCTTAATATTCTTAGGCCTTGCTGAAGGCGTTCCTAGCCATCCATCTCCACAGCTTTTGGCATTACCCATCTTGGCCTCGCCCCTGGGGTGGTTCCTGGGGATTAGTCACCCAGAACCTTCCATAGGCTTCACTGGGCATAGAAGGGTTGTCTTGTGCCTAACGGAGCTCCATGCCAGAGCTCCCCCTAGCCTTCCCACACTAGGGACAGACAGGCCTGGAGCAACCCCAGAACACACTGGAAGTTTTCATGTCTTCAGGAGGTATTGATCAAATTTAGCATCGGCCTGATCAAAAGCTACACTGTGGAAAGTGAGCAAAGCAAACTTACAAAAGTTCACAGAAACGGACATGTTCTGACCATGTACTGTAAGTTTTCTGATGTGATTGATGTTAAACTGCAGGCCCTACTAAAGCCTCTCAAAGAGGTAGTCATTACTCTCCAAACAGCCATTCTTGTCAATTAATCATCATGGAATACCAGATATCAATTATACATCTACAGATATGTCTATGATCGCTCATATGTCACCCTGAGCATTGTAGAGCAGCATGCTGGGTGGTTTTATTGCTTGGTTTTTTTTTTGTTTTTTTTTTTTTTTTTTTTGATGTTTTCATTGGTGTGAGCACTGCTGATGAGAATGATCACACTAAAGAGATACATTCATGTTACCAAGTTTTTATAACACTTTGCTGTGATGGATGGAAAGAAACATAACCTTAGCTTTTAGTCTGTCAGATATCTTAGGGCCTGACTGGGGAAGATGGGGAGCAAAATAAAAATAAACAAATGTCATCATTTCAGGTACTTCCAAGTGCCCTGACATCAATCAGGCTTATAAGAGAGAGGGTCTGGGGACTGGATTGGAAGGCAGGACACTGCTGGATGAAGGGTGTAAGGAAAGTTCCTCAGAGGAGGGGCCCTTTGAGCCCAGGCCTGAAGGGGAGAGAGGCTGGCACACAAAGGTCTGAGGGAAGAATGTCCAACCTGTGATGATAGCAGGTGCAATGGTCTCAAGATTAGAATGAGTGTGACTGTAAGGGCAGTGAGGCCAGAGCATGGACAGCACTAGGGATGGGACTTGGTTGGGGGAGGCGGTTAGAAGGTGGACCCAGGTCATGGTGGCCATATTGAATTTCATTTTAAACTTAATTGGAAGGCATAAGAAAGCTTTACTTCAGCAGAGGGTGACATAGATCTGATTTATGCTTTACGGAAATTGTTTTGTCTACCGTGCACAAGATAGGCCATAGGGAGCAAGAAGGGAAGCAGGGAGGCAGTTCAGATGGGAGATGATGATACCTTGGACCGTGGTGGTAGCCGTGGAGATGGTGAGATGTGGTCAGTCTGAAGCTGTATCTTAGAAGAAGCACCAGTGGGGGGCACCTGGGTGGCTCAGTCGGTTAAGTGTCCAACTTCAGCTCAAATCATGATCTCACAGTTCATGAGTTCGAGCCCCGCATTGGGCTCTGTACTGACCACTCAAAGCCTCACTCACACACTGTCTCTCTCTCTCTCTCTCTCTCAAAAATAAATAAACATTAAAAAAAAAAAAAAAAAAGTAGCACCAGTGGGATTTAGCTCATGGATCAGATGTAGAGTTGGAGGGGGAGAAGAAGAAGCAATGACCTCAAAATATTTAGTCTTAGCCACTGGGTGGACCTCTCCATATGCTGAAAGGGGGAGAGCTTCGCTGGTGGGGAGCAACTGATCCAGGGGGAGGAAAAAAGTCAAGAGTTCAGTGTTGGCACTGTTGGTTGTGAGGTACCTATTAGTCATCTAAGCAAGGATGTTGAGTAGGCAGATGAGTATTTGAATTTGGAACTCAAAGGAATGTCAAAGCTGAATAAATAATATAATGGTCAAGGGCATAAATATAGGTCTTAAAATCTGTGAGACTGAATAGGGTCATCTTACCTTGATGGAACATAGATCATTTAGAAAGTCAAGAACAGAGTCATGGGGCACTCCAGCCTCACAGAGAAATGGAGAGCAGGAGCCATCAGAGAGGTTTAACACAGACAGCCAAGGTAATGTGGCATCCTGGAGTCCTAGGAAAAAGTTTTTCCAGAAAGAGAAGGAGTGACCCATACCAAATGCTGCTGAGAGTCTAGCAGAGGGAGGGCAGAGAACTGATTCCTGGCTTTGATGTCAGTAGTCTTGGTCAAAGTGTGATGGAGAGGACATAGGTGTGAGTGGTTTCAGGAGCGGTGATATGTGAGGATATGGAAACGATGAATTGTAACAATCATTTCAAAGATTTTCCAATGAAAGGAAACACAGAAATGAGGCCGTGTCATAGGGACAAGTGTGAAGAGGCTGTTGTTAACATGGATGTTATTGGCTCTTGTGTGTTTGCTGATGGAAATGAAGGTAAGACATAAAAAATAAAGGAGAAAGAGAGAGGAAATAATTGCAGAAGCAAAGTCCTTGAGAAGAGCACAAGGGATGAGATCCAGATCATAAATGGAGAAGTTGGCCTTAGAAAGAAACAGGTGTCCTTTCATTTAGAGGGAGGCAATGTGATTTCAGCTTAGCAACTTCCAGCTTGTGAGTCCCAGCAAAGAGTAAGTGGATAGATACGTGAGCAAGTATGGGGCTTTTGATAAATATGCATGACTGAGGAAGACAGAGGCAACAGTTGTTAAGGGAATTTGTAAAGGAGCATTTATGCCACTAGACCAGGAATCTAAACTAAGAAAGGAAGTGAGAATACATGTGTGTGGGTGGTGGTGGTAAATAGTGAAAAAGTGGAGATGAGCTGATGGGATTGTGTGTCATGCCAGTGTAGTTCTGTTGGAGGTGGTCAATGTGTGAGATGCCTAAACTTGAGATTTTAGAAGCTTTGCAGTTATTTTGAATGACGAGGTCCAGGGCAAGCCATGGGAGTGTGTAGCTGAGGTCTAGAAGAAAAGATCTTTGGAGCAAAAGAGGTCAAGGAACTAAGAGACCAGGATGTTTGCTGGATCATCAGCATGGAGGATGAAGTCACCACGAATGAGGAAGTGGAAGAGGGGTCAGTGAGCAAAGGTGCCAAAGTCATCTCTGAATGACTGAGAAACCAGGAGACCAGTAGGCTCAAGAAATGAATAGTGAAGTCTGATGCTATTTAGTTCAAAGAAAGGTTTTGAAGAGGGAAAGAGGAGCAGCAAAGGGAGCAAGGGCACCCACTACACTCCCAGGGTGTAGAAGAAAAACAGCCTGCACAGGTGAGAGCTTTGAGGGAAGCATGGTGCTCAGAACACCACCAAGTGTCAATGAAAGCAGGATGTTGATGAGAACTTCCAGATAGGGAAAAAGGAGAGGAAACCAGATGTTTACCAAGACCATTTCAGTGGGATAGCTAGGATGTACCCTGACCTTCCTTCTGCTCCAGTCTCATCAGGGTGGTTTGTCTGGGAGCCTCAAACCTTCCCAACATTCCACAGACCCTACCTTGTTTGTGTTCTCTGGGTCCTAACACAATCCCCTCCCCACACGAGAGAGGTGGTGTAGCCAGGAGATCACATGGCTCTGAGTGATTTATAAATGTAAACAGTGCACGAGGCTGCTTACAATGAATGGAAACACCCTATGGTGTTTGGGGGCCCCAACAGCCACTTCTATGACCAGACCCCTCTTCTAATCAACTTACCTCAAATATCATGTTTTCAGAGAATTCTATATGTAAAAGAAGAAACACAGAAGCTATTGGTTTTGAAGCCTGGAAGGTTGAATGTTCTAGGAAGGTTCTGAGCAATGAGGATTCATTCAGTCTTCAGGACCATCCCCCTTTTTGTTTTGTAGGTATTTTTATTACAGTAGTAAGAGTCACTGCTCATGCCTGAATGAGGAATCTCAAGTTCATTGTGCTTGGATCCTAATGTCTGTGATAATAAGGCTGTGAAACCAGGTACATTTCAATAGTAAGTGGTAGTGAAGATTTCATAATATTTTAAGCTGTTATAATATTTTCTACTGACAAAAACCAAGTGGCAGAATTTTGGGGAACTATTTGCTCTTGGGTGGAGTAGACAAAATTTTCATATAAAGGAAAATATTTTGTCAAAAGGTATTAGTGAAAAGGGGACTTCAAATGAAAGTGATTTCAGTATTGTAATTGAGCATTTCCACACAATTGGCTCTATTTTCTTAATGAAATTAACTTATACATCCAGGGAAATGATTGGTCAACTCAGTCAAATATTTGACCAAGAGGGAAAAAAAAAAAAAAAAGAAATTTCTTATTGTTTGGGTCAAAGGATTTTACTGAGTCCAAATGAATACATCCTCTTGGTGGGGGCATCTGCTTGTTAAATAAGGACAAAAGCTATAGTTTATGTTAATTATATTCGACTTATTTAGACTAATTGAGGGAGCTTGATGATGTTAAGTATAAGTTTATGAGAACAATCTTCTGCTGTTGTAGAAGTGATAAGATACCAAAAGTGGGACACAGTATAAAAGTAATGGGCAACTGACATTTGTAATGATTAAAAGAAGCAAAAAGAATGGGTTGGTGACACTGATGATGTAGTGATAATCTGAGAACAGTGTTCTAGAATCTGGTAGAGAACCAGATCTAGAATCTGATAGAGAATTCAACCACCTGGCACAGTAATACAGCCCTGCAGACCTGCCCCATTAGTCAGTCATGTTTCTGTGGTGGTGACTCTTTCTCACAGCTTTTTGTGTGGTTTTTGTTACATGTACGACAGTAGACAAGAGTAAATACAGGCATAACTGGCTTTATTGTATTTCACAAATACTGCATTTTTTACGAATTGTAAGTTCAAGACATCAGGGGAGGATGTCCCTGCAGATATGGTGGAAACAGCAAGGGAATCGGGATCAGAAGTGGGGCCTGAAGACAGGACTGAATGGTAGCGATCTCATCATCAAACTTGAATGGATGAGCACATGGTTTCTGGAAGTGGAATATTCTCCTGGTGAAGATGCTGTGAAGACTGTTGAAATGACAACAGAGGATTTAGAACAGGACATCAACTGAGCTGATAAGGTGGCAGGGTCTGAGGACTGACTCCAGCTCTGAAAGAAGTTCTACCATGGGTCAAATGTGATCAGGCTGCATCGCATGTTCCAGAGAAATGGCCCATGAAAGGAAGAGTCGATCGATGAGGCGAACTTCATTGTGTATTTTTTTTTTACTTTTTAAAATGTTTATTTTTGAGAAAGGGAGAGAGAGAGAGAATTAGTGGGGGAGAGGGAAACAGAATCTGAAGCAGGCTTGAGGCTCTGAGTTGTCAGCACAGAGCCCAACTCAAGTATTGAACTCATGAACTACGAGATCATGACCTGAGCTGAAGTTGGATACTTAACCACCTGAGCCACCCAGGTACCTTTCATTGTTGTATTATTTTAAGAAACTGCCACAGTCCCCCAACCTTCAACACCTGTCACCCTGACCAGTCAGCAGATGCCAACACGGAAGCAAAACCCTCCAGAAGCAAAAAGACCATGACTCACTGAAAGCTCAGGAGGTAGTTAACATTTTTTAAATAACAAAGTATTTTTTTAACTTTATTTTTATTTGTTTTGAGAGATAAACAGAGAGCAAGTGGAGGAGGGGCAGAGACAGAGGAAGACAGAATCCCAAGCAGCCTTTGTACTGTCAGCACACAGCCCAATGCAGTGATCTAACTCATGAACCATGAGATCATGACCTGAGCCAAAGTCAAGAGTCAGATGATTAACCAACTGAGCCACTCAGGCACACCAACAACAAAATATTTTTTTAAGTTTGTCTATTTATTTTGAGAGAGAAAGAGAGAAAGAGAGAGAGAGAGAGAGAGAGAGAATCTCAAGCAGGCTACAGTCTCAGCACAGAGCCCAATGTGGAAGTCGATCCCATGACCCTGGGATCATGACCTGAGCAGAAGTCGGGTGTTGGACACTCAACTGACTGAGCCACCCAAGTTCCCCTGCACAAAAAAAGTATTCTAAGCCTTGATTAACTGCTCTCTGTCTGAATTCTTCATGTTTTCTGAAAGCAATGTAACTTTGATATCAGAACATATCCTTTTTAATTTCCTATTTTCTTATTTGAAGGCATACAGGAAAAAAAAAAATGAAGTCATGGTTTTCCACTCTGGTTCAACATGTCTACCTGAAACAAACCTATAGAGGTTGAAATCCTATGTTTTTTTCCACCTATTAAATGGGGAAGATAACCTGTAAGTCAGGAGTTCTTACGAGGATCATCTAATACAAAGCATGCCCAGTCCGTAAAACACAGCAAGCACTCAATAAATGTAGGTATTGTTGGCATTATTATCTGGGACCCTCTGTCGCAACCACCTTCAACTGGCTCACTGCCTAACTCTTACTCTTCTATGGAGTAGCCAAAGTGACATTTATATGTTTTCTCAAACATATAAATTAAATTCTGTCATTCCCCTTCTGAAAACTACCAGCAGCTTCCCTGTTCTTAGAATAAACTCTAAGCTTGTCACCACGACCCACAGTGACTCACTCAGGCCCCTACTCACTTCTCCAATAGGGGCTCACACCACCCTTCTCCCTACTCAAAGACACAACATCTGATGTCTTCCTGCCCCCCAAAAGTGCCAAGATTATCTCCACTGTAGCGCCCCTGTCTTTGTTATTTCCTCTTCTGGAGATGCTGCTCTCCCAGATCAGCTGGCTCCTTTTCATAGTTCAGGTCTTAGATGAGATGTTACTTCCTTGAATAACCAATCCCAGCCCATGTTAAGTACTTCCTTTCTCACCCACCAACACTCTTCAGCAAATGACTAAGTTTTGTTTCCTCAGTGGCACTATTGCTATCTGAAATTTTCTTGTTCATTGATCTGATACTTGCTTCCCAATCTTCCCCCAGTGGAAGGTAAACTCGATGAGAGCAGGGCTTCCTGTTTGGCCAATAATAGGTGCTTAATATGTAACTGCTAACAAATGAATCAATGAGGGAGTGAATGCACTCAAGAAATAAGCTTTTATAATAATGAAGCTTTCATGATAATCCTTAAAACAAAAATTAATTACATTTTCATTAAGGTGTGTGTATATGTATATGTGTATTCAGGGCACAGAGTTTTTTTCAGCGGATCTGAATGATAAAAACAATCAATAGTGACAGGGTTTCACAATGCTAAGAAAATCAGATCGCCTTTCCCTAGAGGCCAGAGTCTCGGGGAACACCGATGGACATGATCTGGCTGGGATATGTGTGCTGAGTTTAGACTAAACTAAGACTTGCTGTTCACCCTTCTCTGCAGCCAGGGTACAATCCCATACTCACACGAGCAATCATATGGAAGAGGAGAGAAGATGAGAGGGCCTCATCATGTGTGTTCATTCCCTCAGGGTCTGAGTCACTGAAAAGACAAAAGAAAGGGGAGGAAGTCTGAGCTCTCCCATGTTTCTGCCTTTCCAGGTAACTGCTCAGTCTTATCCTGGGGGAACGAGAGATGGCAATACATAATTGGCCTCTTTCCAAGCTCCTTAGAATAGAAGTTACCGTAAGATGCATGGACATGCATAGGTCCACCTTCAGAAAGTCATGCCCCTGTCCAAATACACACTGACCTCTGCCTTTTCAAAGGCAAAATTTGATCCATTAATGTTCTCCAGTGTTGGTTTCATAAAGCATTTGGATGGGCCCTTCTTCACAAATGAATAAAAATGAGTAAAGTCCTCAGAATCAAAGGAAAGCCAGGACTGGCTTCCAGAAGCACGAGGCAACCCAGAGAGTCCATCTGCAGCCAAACCATGCAACAGACCCAGACACAGCTTAGAGGCTGGCAACAAGTCTGCCTGTAGGATCTGCCAAGGAGCCAGATGCTGTTGCTTCCAAAGCTTGGCATCAGGGCCCCTGACTGCCATCCAACAAAGAGGAAAAATAGGAATGATATAATGTGGTGGGATAAAACACATCCCACCTCAACCTTTTTTATTACTCACTGAAAAAAAATATGGAAGATATTTATGGGAAAGTACCAATGTTTTTGGAAATATTGTACATACATTAGCTACAACACCATTTTTGCCAAATGGGAAATATATTTAAAATATGCAGCCTGCGTCTGTCTAAAAATAAATTGTCATCTTTTCTGATCAATGTATATGTCCAGGATATGGAAATGACTCTGCTAATTGAGGATGCTGTCAACCAGTGCACTTGTAAGTTACCAAGAAGTAAACTTGCGAAGAAGTCTGTCTGTGTGTGTGCATAAAATAGCAATTAATGTTGTTGTCATGTGAAGTGAGTTTAAGAAAGATCGGGCTTTGAAAAAGAACTATCCAATGAAGGTGGTGTGTTGAATCTCATGGTTATATAAAGTATTAGGAGTTATGTTAGGCTGGATGAGATAAGATGTTTATGAAAAAGTAGAATGTGGTGGAGAACGGTGTTGGCAAAGGCTCCAGGGTGGTATTAATAACCCACTATATATGAGAAAGTACTGGTTATGTAGTGAAAATTCACTGTCATTCTGCTTCATCTGGGTTTTAAATTAGCAAATTAATGTCACTTTTGATACCACTGGTGAAATTTCTATTGTTTTGAGTGACTCAGAATTCTACATCTAAAAATTAGAAAAATAAGGCAGGAAAGAGAGGGTATCTTTGTTGGGTGAGCCAAGGGGCGTCACCAACAGCAGAGTGCCTGGATTCACACCCACCGGAAATCCCGCCCCCGAAGTCACTGTGGGCTCAGGCCGCACACGCAGAGTCGGTTCCAGGAGCCTTCAGCTAAAATGCCTATCGCCTCAGCACATTAGCACAGGCAAATTTGTCATCCCAGCCCGTTGACAGGCGTTTGAAAACAGGGGACAGTCTGTGGGGGAGCAAGGACACTGTGAGGGCATCAGGTAAGGCAAACCTGGAGCCTGTTACTGACAGGGTGGAGGGGGCCAGTGCTCTAATCCAGGTGGAACTCTGGGGGAGATCCACCCTCTTCACTGCTTTGCCAGGTTGGAGCATTATTTCATTTTCTGTCTCAAGAGTGAGAATCTAGGACAAATACTTAAAAAAGAAAAAAAAAAGTTTTGGGTTTAAAATGCAGCTGTTTCCTTTCTAAGCTATCCATTTAAATGTGAATAATTGCATCTCGATCATTAAAATATTATTTCTTCACCCAAGACCCTTGGGTTCCTCATATGAATGGAAAAAGGCAATCAATTCAAATAAAATATGAGAGATCATTCCAGACAGGAAAGATAGATGGGATTTTCTTTTTTTTTCTTTCTTTTTCTTTTTTTTTTTTTTTTTTTTGGTTTCCTTTTTTAAATTCCATACTGCTCCCACACTTCACAGAGAAGAATGCAATCCAAAGAAATAGACCATTTTCATGTAGAACTTCCCAAAGATCTCCCCAGGTCCCTGGACACCGTTGCAGAGAAAAACTACTGCAGTAAAGGGTAGCCCCAAAAAGCCTGGGTTCAGTTGCCTGCTTCATTCATGGGACTGGTGTATATACACATGGACACAAACATTTGTCCATGAAAGCCCATGTGTACTTCAAATAAAGACCCAGGGAGAGATTAGTAGACTCTTCTTGACTCTCAGATTCTGAAAGATCAAACCGCCAAGGTTCTTTCCCACTTAATAAGGATGCTGATTGCCGGAACAAGGCAAGTCTGTACTGATCTCTTCCACACTATGCTATTTTTGCAAAAAGAATAACGGGTAAGAAAAAAAATTGATAAAATGTTTTTATCTCAGTTTTGACCTTCTTGTGATTTGTGTCACTTCTCATTGATCCCCCGCCCCCCAGCAAGTGAAAAAGGAGGTCTTATTATAATGCCAGCAAAATCAAAGAGACTTTCAAAAATTTATGTTCAATACATCTCCAAATCGGAGCAAGAGGTCAGGCTTAGCTCGGGTGAAAAATGTGATGATATAAACATAAATTCATCACTGTTACAGTCAGCAGATCATATGGACATTCCAGCATGTCAGGCAAGGACCATGATTTGTGTCACTGCAGAGAAAGATAAATCACAGTAGAAGACATAACAACCAGAATCACTGCCACCATGTAATAGATCATGATGCACCCCGATCTTTTCCAAACGTTATTTACAGTTATCAGGGCTTAAGGATGGCAAAGCACAAATGGATATTAATCTTTACTCTCCCAGGCCTCGGCCGACTCAGGGTTGCTGTCTATTAGAGTCAGCCCGTGATTTCCAGCAATGTGATAAACTCTGGCTATGTGCAGTCTGTCCAAAAGGGATCAAATATAAATATTTCCAAAAAGAAAGAGTGTTTCCAATCCCATCAATCAAATCCTTTGAGAACTCTGTCACTGTAGCATTCTGGAAACGATTGCTATGTGAGATTTTGTTCCAGAAAGGAGCTACTGAAGTAAATGAATGAGGCCATGTTATGGAAAGAAGAGGGGGGTAGAGGTGAGCGTGGGGGGCTGGGCAGAGTTAGAACACAGGAAGCTGCAGCAAAGAGGCTTTCAGAGCACTGGTGCTGGAACTGGAAACCTTTTCTCTAAAGCTTATAATGTAACTGCTATTTTATCCTTATATACTTTGGCTTCCCAACTGTGTAGATTAAATGGGAACTTGTCGCCCTGCCATCTACCATATGACCGCAGGTCAAGGCTATGTTCACACCTTCTCAGTCCCTAGACTTACTTTTGCAGGGTCCCAAGTCCACTCCATATCACATGTGTTAAAATGTACCCATATCCCATATTATAGGGCATTTCTTTCTTACTTTTTTTTTTTTTTGCTATAAGAATAAACTTTCAAATTGTGATGTTGCCTTTGAAATTATTTGGCTCTGAGTAATTTAAATCATGATAGGCGGTGGTTTCCTGGCAGCTCCTGTGTCTACGTCTTCTTGTAAAGAGAAAATATACATGTATACATCATATTCAGCTGCAGTGCAATTTTTACTAATACTAAATTTAGCAATGAAGGAAGTGGCCATCTTGTCATCTTCTGCAAATTAAATATTTATTAATTTCAATGTTTTAGTTTTCTTTTGAGCCATTACATTTTTCAGTTCTTCAATATTTTCTTGGGTCCCTAGAGTTCTTGTGTAAGTGCCTGATGGATGGAACGAACTGTCCTGGGTCCTCAAGAGTAAAAGCACTGGCGTGGGGGCATTCCATCCACTAAACCTTGTGTTCCCATGACCTAAATTCCCCCAGTCTGCTGGTGTCTCTGTAGTTTGCTCACAAGAGAGTACACAAAACTTATTTAGGTGTCCAAGAAAGCTGTCCTGTGGGGGAATGCATATCAGGGCAGTACATTTCTCTACAGTGGACTCACTGTATGGGGTCACAAGTATGGACCCAAAGACTCAAAGACAAAGAACTTGACTTGAAGAACAGAACAGTCCCTTTTGTGCTACCTATTTTTTTTTTAATTTTTTTTTCAACGTTTATTTATTTTTGGGACAGAGAGAGACAGAGCATGAACGGGGGAGGGGCAGAGAGAGAGAGAGACACAGAATCGGAAACAGGCTCCAGGCTCTGAGCCATCAGCCCAGAGCCCGACGCGGGGCTCGAACTCACGGACCGCGAGATCGTGACCTGGCTGAAGTCGGACGCTTAACCGACTGCGCCACCCAGGCGCCCCCTGCTACCTATTTTTTGATCTCCCTTTTCAAGAGACCTTTCACCCTTGAGATGATGGTTGCTTCTGACAAAGTCTCCATCCTTTGTCTTTCTAGACCCAAGGCATGCTTTTGAATTCACATCCTGTCTCTTGGCTCAGCAGTGAGTTTCATTAGGATTTAGGCCCTGGGCACATTTCTAACATGTCTAACCTTTGTAGAAACGAAGAGAATGTGCAAACACCTTCATCTCAGAGCAATCTGGGGGAGCGTCTCTGATTTATCTCCCTGATTTACTCTACTTTCAGAGCAGCACAGATAAATACTGCCTGAGATGTATATTTTACCCAATTTCTATATATTTATCTATCTTACGTACTTACCCCTCAGTTGAAATAGGTGGAACTAGGAGTTCTTCCTTCTTTTCCTCATCTGTGGTTACACGGATGGCCACACTCTTCTGTACTGCCAAGGCCCCATCTTGGATCCGGTCCATCTTTCTTGTCTTTGTCTCTTCATCTAGGCATGACTCTGACCACACCAATTCACCTGTCAGGTCTTCCAGAGTTTCACAAAAAAACATTTGGCTTTTATGTCACTCCACGCTTGGGGCCTCGCCACACTGGACACAGCAGATATCTGATATCTCGCCTCTCCCACCTGGGCAAGCAGACCCACCCTCACACCGAAGACAAGAGGTTCTTTCACAAGTTACTGGTCACAAGGACCAAATCACAGCCGGCATTCTAACAGCAGCCTTCACTGATTTCTACCATGACTTTTAAATTCCCAAGCCAACATTTTAATATTTTACTTACTCTTGGTTTGCTTCCTGCTTCCCTGGTCATCCCAGTAAGTGTCCTTGTCTGTCAGTTTTCAGGAGCTCCACCCTGACATCCTACCTGCCCTTCCCCCTGTAACCTTCCCCCCTGCCCTCCCAGTGTTCCTGCCCTTAACCTTGTTCTGTTCTTTATTCCTTGCAGTGCCTGCCCCCTTTTAACCTACCATGTAATTTACTTGTTTATTTTGATGATTTAGTGCTCATTTTTAAATCCCCTCCCCAGTGCATAAGCCTTCTCAGGCCAGGGATTGTTGTCTGTTTGTTCTCTGATATAACACAAACATCTAGAACATTGCCTGGCACATAACAGATACTCAACAAATATTTGTTGAATAAATAAATGAACAATACTTCCTCCATTCCCTAAAGGGGGGGAGCTTTAATAAAAATTTCTCCCAAGCAGTGCTATAATCTCTTGATGGTGAGTGCTAACATCTATAAATATATCCAAGGTATCTCATCCAAAAGCCTTATGGGACTGCCTGGTCCTTTACTTTTCAGTCAGACTGAAAATGCAGCCTATCTCCTTAGCTGTACAAACACTGAAGATGGGAGAGAAGCCACCACCCAGGCAGGTACAGAAACTGGGTTACCTGTGTCTCAGAAGCCTGATGTGTTGAACAAGCACACCCAAAATATTTCTCACCACATTGGAACATGTTTTGCTTATTTGTTTAACTGAGAGCTCACTAATAACTGGAATGGCCACAGCAAAGGTAACAACACATCCATTGTTCTCCAAGTGTTCTTCTACAGTGTGCCTCAACTTCCACACATGCCTATAAGACAGAAGTCAAACTAAAGAGCTTAAATTCCTTCTTTTTTGCTTTGCTTCAAAGGGCAGAACTGAAACCAACAGGTAGGTATCATAGGAATGTGTTTAAGTAGATGAAGGGAGGTTCTCACAATTAGATCTATTCAGAAATGAAATGGTTGTCTTCAATATGGAGGGCTCCAGTCCCTGGAGAATTGTATCATGGATGCTGTGGAGAGCATTTCTGCAGTGGGTGAAGGGTTGGACAGAGCGACCTCCCTGAGCTGAGATTCTATGAGACAATGGCTTATACTGGTCAGTTCCTATAGCTCACTCTTCTTAGGGGACAAGGGATGCTATCTTAGCTGGGCGGTAAGTAAACTGAGGTGAAAAAACTGAACAGATGACCCACATTTTCAGAGTGAAAATTCATGAAAAGAACACCCATATTTCTGAATTCCATTTTTCCTTCACATCAGATATAATTAGCTTTCAAAGTGAAAAGTATCAATCAAATGTGAAGGGCAAGGCAGAAATGTTTCCATATTCTTTATACTTGGATAAAAAGGAATCAGCTCCCAGCAATAAAAATTCATTTCTCAGAACCCAAAAGTAATATTGAGATCACCTAATGGGGAAGATCAACAATCTTCTATTGCTGTTCAGAGAAGTCAAAAGCATCTCGATTGGGAGAAGATATGGAACCAATAAAGTGGGAGTCAGAGAGGTACTCCCATGGGCAGTGTAGACTCAGAAGCTTCAAACCCTAGAGACTTCTGACTTTGGGCATCAACAGAATTGGCTGAGAAACTTGAAGATATAACTAAGAACACTAGCATGATGCTTTCCAGGAGTTTGTAATAGTGGTTATCATCTGAACTTCTCCTCTAAGCTCTTGAAAGGGTCACACAAAATTATTCTTCTGTTTTGAACCAGTGTATGCGCTATACTTGTTTCCCATTAAACGGTGCATCTACGCAATCTTATAATCGATTCCAAAGTACCCAGTGCCGTATTTGCTGCTGCCACTCATCTTCCTGCTCCTGGATGTGATGACTAAGGATGGAAAGTTCAAGGGGAGCTGTGTGTCTTCCAAGCTGTAAGAACTCTTAGTAACCTTCACCATGGGAAAACAGGAAGTTGGGAGAGGCTGCAGTCATATAGACTTTACTCTCAGAACTGGAAGAGGCCAATAAAATGTATGTTTATTACTCTTTACATTTGAGGTATTTTCAAGCGAGCCAAACACCACAGGACTATGAACCCCTTTGGAACCTTTTCTTTAGAAAATCCCTAATCTTGGGATCCACCTGGGTGGCTCAGTCAGTTGAGCATAGCTCTTGATCTCAGCTCAGGTCCTGATCTCACAGTTCATGAGATCAAGCCCCATGTCAGGCTCACAATGATAATGCAGAGCCTGCTTGGGATTCTCTCTTCCCCTCCTCCCTTCTCAAAATACATACATACATACATACATACATACATACACACATAATAAATAAATAAATAAATAAATAAATAAATGTAGTTTAGAAAATCCTAAATCTTAAAATTTTTGATGGTCATTCCTCTTATCAAGTAGAGGTAATATTGATCTATGGGAATGATGTAAGTTCCAACGACAAAAAGATGCCATTAAAGAAAGTTACTGCTTTGGAGATTTATCCTATAAAGTATTCCAAATTTGAAAGCTCATATAAACCCTTCAGTGCAAAGTCTTGAGGAAAGGAGTTCTCCTATTTAATATAAAACTGTGTAGAGTAAGGAACTTCTTGAGTTCACACTGTTTCTCCCTCCATCTTTGCCCCCTGAATGAATGTTCTTCTTCTCCACATAAACTGAGTTAAAATATGGCAAGACACCTTCCAGCCTTTGGATTAATTTTTTTGAACCTATTTGCCCTCAAGAGGATAAGAAGGATGATTCTAGAGAATAATTATCTACCTGTTTTGGTTCTGCAATCAAGTATAATCTGAGCCCATTCTAAAATTAAGAAGAGGCTAGGTGGAGGTAAACTGGGAACCTGACATGCACTACCTCTGCCTTATAATTGGACATTCCTCCTCATTAGTGATTCTTTTTGAGCTAGAAAGTACTAATTACCAGGGTTGTCTCTCCTCACTCTTTTTTCCCCCAAATGATCTCTTTTTGTTCAAGTTCACAGAATTGGCATCCTATTTCTTTTTGCTGTTTTAAGGATGCAGCACAGAACCTTGGCTGCTTTCAGTGCCCTGAATTTTGGAAGGTGATGTGTCCTCCAAACTGCTAATCACTGGCTCTAAACTGTGATCATCTCCTTACCAGTTCGAAGAAGGAAAATATCCAGAGCAGGGGTCATCAAACTATGGCTTGTCACCTGATTTTTTAAAATAAAGTTTTACCGGAACACGTCATGCACATCTGTCTATGTATTGCCAGTGGCTGCTTCAGGGCTACTGCAGCAGCTGAGTAGTAGCCACAGAGGCTGTATGATTCACGAGGTCTAAAATATTTACTATTTGACCCTTTGTTGAAAGAGTTTGCTGACCCGTGGTTTAGAGTACAGTGCGCTAGAGATAGCACATGATAGGGAGTTGAAAAATCAGCAACAAAGACTCACCTGTATTTTGAATTACCTTCTAATTGGCAGTCACTTCACCTTCCAGTTTCTTCTTTCGTAAAACAAGACAGGTAGCCTATAGAATCTCAAAGTGTCTCTCAAGGACCCAAACTCTGTAGTCTGTGAGTGGGACATACCCTGCCATCTCCTTCCTTCCAGGCCTGCTCTGTGCAACACTGAAGCCACTGAAAGTATCTGGCACGATCCTGTTTGCTTACATCAGGAATATCCATTGCCCCCATTTGGTGACCCAGCTGCTGAGCCCTGAAGTCCCTTCTACTGGGGGGGTGCACTCCCAGTAAGGCCCGTCCTCTGTCCCCATCATCATTCACATGTTCTTTTTCAGGTACTTGCTCTGTGACTCACCAGGTAAATCCGAAAAACTACTTCCAGCTTTAGCCACTCAGACAGTTTTGAGTTATTTCCCCATCCAGGAATGTAGGGCAGAGCACACTGGTTCTCCATACCCTCTCCTCAAATAAATGAACAAAACTTAGAAGCCCAAGAAATAAAACTCAAAACCATTCTTTTATTAAGAATCACATTTCAGGGGTACCTGGGTGGCTCAGTCAGGTAAGCATATGACTCTTGACTTAGGTTCAGGTCATGATCTCACGGTTCGGTTCGTGAGTTCAAGCCCCTCATTGGGCTCTGTGCTAACAGCATGGAGCCTGCTTGGGATTCCGTCTCCCTCGGTCTCTGCCCCTCCCCCCCCCCTCTCTCAAACAAACAAACAAAGAAACATTGTTCAGCTGACTCATTCCCTCTGTGAAAATTCTTTGTTCAACCTGTTTGCCCAAGTCTGGGTGGTCCAGTGACACAGACATCAGTGAAACAGCTGACCAGAACCTTCTCCCTTGGGGCAATCTCTACTACATGAGTTCACACACTTGCTAGGTCCTTACTAGTCATGACACCTGGCAAGGGTTATTTAACCTCTTTGGGTTTCAAGTTGCCACGTTTGCAAGTAGAGGTAACTGTCCATCTTGCAGCCCCATTCCAAGATGGCGGACAATGCATATAAAATACCCAGCATGTCGCAGGCATGACCAAAAGTATTCTCCATAATGAGATTTCTTTGAAAAAGAAATGCTTACTCCCAGCTAGGAATTTTCTCCCCACCAGTGCAAGACCTGGGTGTGCTGGCCTTCCACATCATGCTTCCTCTGAGGTCTTTGGTGGGCCAGGAAAGTTGGAAGAGCCTCATGTAGAAGCAACAAGGAAACCAGGGAACTGGAATCTAATCCATTCCCATGCAACTGCTCCCACCTCTCTGAAGACACAGAAGTATGTATGTATGAAGGTTTAGGACATCATGGGACAGCAACCAGGGACAATTTTCCTAGGGACCGTTAAGTAACTAGAATCAACCCTCCCTTCTGACCCATAATTACGGTGATTCACAGATCCTTGCTTAATTATTTTCTTGCTGAAACTGATTTTGGCTTTTGGCTCCCAGATTAAGTCTAGAAACTCCTCGAGGGAAGCACAGTGTCTTCCTCATATTTATGCTGCATATACGGTGCCTGGCACAGAGCTCGGCATATAGTCAGGGGCCGGTAAATGACAAAATGATTAATCATGACTGATTAATGGATGGACTCATAAATGAATGAGCCAATTGACTGGATATCAGGGAGGGGGATCCTTGAACATTAAGCCTCATCCTTTGTGTGGGACCAGGATGGAAACAGAAGGAAAGATAAGGGGACCCTGAATGGAGAGGATTCTGAAAAGGAAACTGAGCATCCAGCACAGGCCGGAACTAGTCGCAGCCCAAAGCGGCCCAACTGTGAACAGTCCGATTGTCCAACTCTGCAGCTCTCGGCGCCAACCCCCAGTCTCTGAGCCGCCAGGCCTCCCGGGCCCGGTGTCAGAACCCATGCTGCCGCGGGAGCAGTCATGCGTGTTCCCCCAGCAGCCGGGCCTCACGGAGCAGTGCCAATTTACCTTCCGCTACCAGGGCCAAATCACTTCATCCAGTAACTCTCCAGACCCCTGTCCCTCTCTGACATTTGGGGGATGGCAGCTCCCAGCCCACAGTGAGCAGTTTCAGAGAAAAATGCAAAAGTCATTCCTTTTCTTTCGGCGAAGGGAGCCCCTGACTGTGTCAGGGCTACTAGCTGACTATTGATGCATCTGAGTTATTAACAGTGTCTGTGTTTCTGTGTTTTGCAGGGCTGTCTCCCAGCCCCAGTACCTGCCCTCATGGTCTAAGGACACCCCATAATGCCAAGCCACAGCACACATTTCTGGGGTGATGCTCGAGCTGCCCCTTGCGCTTGAGAACCCCTGATTGTTGTGGGGCAGAGCAGGGACGACACTTTCTCAGTTCATTCTCATTGTTTTGGTTCAGCTTGAAATGCCCTTCTCCTCCCTCTTTGGGGAGTTCCAGGCTGGAGTTCACAGAGGCTCCTGATATGCAGGACCAGTTTCCGTAACAGCCCATCCCGCCTCGGTGACAGAGATGTTCCCCTGCTCTTTGGGGCCAACCTGACACTGCCTGTAAAGAAGTGAGCAGGCCCTCCACGAGGCATGTGGTAAGTGTGGTCACACATATCTTGACCTCTACTTGCAGACGTGTGGTTAGTGGTTAAGATCTAAAGTCAGACCGTCTGGATTCGAATCTTACCAGGTGGGGGAGCTTAACCAAGTTATCTTCCCTGCATCTCAATTTTCTCATCTGAAAAATGAGTTCAGGATGTGCCCACTTCATAGTGTTGCAGCGAGAATCAGGTGAGCTAACTTCTGGCACACTAGTGCTTCAGCAATAGATGTCACAATGATGCCCAGGCCAGGGCAGTGTCGGGGGCCTAGCCCTAATCCGTGCTGTTGGCTGCTTCCATGAACAACTGGATATTCTGATCTCAGCTTGGCCTCTTACTAGCTGTGTCATCACGAAAAGAACAAGGCCACATTGCATCCCATTTTCCTCATCAGGAAATGTGATAACGATACCTTTATCTACAAAGTCCTTATGAGAATCCAATGAGGTAACATAAATGAAAATTCTCTGTAAATCTACACATGCTGCATGGTGCTTGGTGATTGGGTGACACCATCTAGAACAGGTAACTGGTCTGTTTTTTCTTTAAAAGTCTCTCCTGAGAAAGATATTCTGGAACTTGACTCTGACCCTGGCACCATCTGAAACTATGCTACCCTGAAAGTGGATAAGTTCTTTTTCTTTTTTATTTCTTTTTTTCTTTTTAAGTAGGCTTCAAGGGAACCCAGCGTGGGCCTTGGACCCACCACCCTGAGGTCAAGACCTGAGCTGAGATCAAGAGTCGGATGCTTAACCAACTGAGCCATCCAGGTGCCCCGATAAGTTCTTTTTTTTTTTAATTGAGGTATAACTGACATATAACACTATCTTAGTTGTAGGCATACAACCCGATGATTCGGCGTTTGTGTATATGTTGTGAAATGGTCACTGAAGTATGCCTAGCTAATGTCTGTCACCTCACATAGTTATAGATGGTAGGTTCTTCTTTATGTTGTTTTAATTTCTCAAACTTGGCCCTATAAAAACATGAGCAGAGACTTGTCATCACCACATCGTAAGATAAGCAAAGAGCCTGACCAGGAGGCACAAGGCCTGCTTGAGGTCCAGGTATCCAGTTAAATACCCATGTCCCCAGTGCAAGCCCATGAACTTTTCCTTGACCAAAGTCTCCTCATCACTAAAGTAAGGACAATAAGCACACCTTTGCTTATTCATTTTTTCAACACCTGTTTCTAGCAGCCTCTCCTATCATCTGCCCTGTTTGGGGGACAGATCCAATGAGATGCCAACAGGGGATGCTCCAGCTGACGCCATGCAGGGCCTCTCCGTGGGACCTACCTGATCTACTTTAGAAGACTCAGCTGCCTTTTTGTAACGTCCCCACAAAGTACAGTGCTCCCACAGCACATTTATGGACATCAAAGCCCATAATTACAGATAGATCCAAACAATATGTGGGTACCAATGGGCGCCAAGGACCCTGGTAATGCTGTTTCTATGGGGGTTTTGTTGTTACTGTTTTACATTTTATCAATGCCTGCTTGTTGGTTAAATCCCAAACTGATCACCTCTGTGCATGAGGGACTGAGCATGTCCCTAGTGGATCTAGAATTGTGGGAAGTCACCGCATTGCAAGAAACCTCTGAGTGCTCACTCTGGGGCCCTAAAAGCCCCCCTCCCCAAGAGAAGGAATGGTCTGTCCCCATCTGGCTCAGTGGAAGCAGTGTGCCTGCATCGTAGGTAGAGGAAAAGGGTGGTCACATGCAGGGTGATCTGGCCACACTGTCTTTTCTGATCAGTGAACCACGGGCAGCCAGATCCCTCTGGATATCACATCATTCCTGAACTAGGGGACATGGGCTTTGGTCAGTGCCTCACCCCCTGCCCTGCCAAGCCGCTGACCACACCCTAAGGGTAAATTGGGAAAACACCCAAGCTCAGCACACAGCAGAAGTGAGGAGACCTTCGTGAGGAAATTCTGCGTCTGGAGGTCAAGCCTCACAAGTGGTTTAGTGGGCCAGCAGCAAGCCCCTCTCCAGGCCAGTCTATTAGCAGCTGGTGTGTGTGGGGGAGAGGGCAGTCATCTGCCAAATGCACAGTGTGATGGATGCTTCCTTAGGTGACAAGTCGTGAGGAGAGGAAACAACATCTACAGGGGGGTGGTTGGAAAAAATGAACTCCAGGGCAATGAGAACAAAAAAGACATGGAGGAGGGCAGCTTTCCCAAAAGTAAGTGAAAAATGGTAAAAAGTCTGTGCTCATTGTGATGAGAGGAAACTCCCTCACTTGCATGCAGCTGCTGACACTGCCCTTCAGGGTTTGGTTTCTGGTTTTCAGAGAACCGCGCGGTAGCAGGCTGTGAGGGTTATGAAAGATGTACATTTTTTGATCCTATAATTGAACCTCTAAGAATATAACCCAGAGAAGCGATGGAAAAGAAAAGAAAGAGAAGGACTAACCCTATCACAGGAAGAAATTTTTTTAAAAATACGCAAATAGATAAAAACATGTATATAGAAATACATATACATAAATTTTATTTTGAGATGAAATTAGAGATGTAAATCCAGATGTCCAGCCCAAATATCCAGAAATAGTGGGATGACCAAAGCCCTAAGATATCACTACATAGCCTGTTCAGTGGTCACTCAGAGATAAAGATGACATCCGTGCTGATACATGAGAATACACATATTAATCACATTCTGTGGACATGACAGAACATGACAGAGTGTGTGTGCACTGATGTAAAAATGTGTCCATGTACGATGTCAAGGCTCAGGGATAAATTCGGAAACATGGAAATGGTTGAAAGTTCATGTTTCCTTTTCTGTCAAATATTTCAGGGCATAATAAAAATTGTGAATTTGGAAACAGTAGTGGGGACCCCTAAGTGGCTCAGTCAGTTAAACTTCAGACTCTTAATTCCGGCTCAGGTCATGATCTCACGGTTGGTGAGTGGAAGTCCCCCCCCCCTCAACCCCGTCGGGCTCTGCAAGGACAGTGCAAAGTCTGCTTGGGATTCTCTCTCTCCCCCTCTGTCCCCACCCTGCTTGCACACGCAGTGGTGCTCTCCCTCCCTCCTCTCAAAACAAATAAACTTAAAAGAGAGAAGCGAGGATGTGGTAAAGTCACTGGGAATTTGCAGGCCCCAGAAAAGTGATTAAGAGGAACAAAACTGAACTGCCAATCACAGCGGAGTAAGAATGAGGATCCCAATTCTTGCCCCATCTCCTCCGCCCTGTCCTCCTTTCCCGCCTCTACCCACCCACCGTCAGGCCACTACGTCTACCTCTTCTTTTTAAAAGTTTGCTTTTCTGATTCGTGTCTCTTTTGCTCTGAGGTTGGAGAGATTGAAAGCCAGTGGGGCATTTCCAGGTCCTTCCTGGGTCCCTCCCAGGTCCCCTCTCTGAAGGCCAGTCACCTATGATGGGGGCTCTAGACTTTCCAAAAGGTTGGACTGTGCATTTTGCGGCTCGAGCTCCATCACAGCAAGCGTGCGTAGAAAGAGAAGGCACACGCCACAGCCCCAGAGTCCAAATTTGCCACTGGCAGCAGGTCTCAGAGCCCCAGATCCAACAATGGACTCCCCTGGTCCAGCCACAAAACATTTATAACCTCTCCAAGCAGTCCTCTGGCAGAGAAAAGCAAACTGTGAGCTCAGGAAGCTAATGACCTTGAAACTATCCATTTATCTTGGCCTTTCCCCTCCGTGTGAGATGCCACAAAAAGTGCCAGTCTCTCTCTTTCTCTCTGAAGAAGAATGGATGGAGCCAGACAGCCATGCTCGCCTCACCTTTGTTTTCCTCCTGGGCCAGGCCCAGGGCTGGAATACCGATGGGAACCAGGAGGGAAAGGAAATCATTCTTGATCATCCAAACACCTTCCCGAATCCTCTGTGTAGGGGGGACAGCTCACCTGAGTGCTGCCTCAAAGCCTAATGTTTGTCGGCTCCTCCATAAATCTTCATAAATAGACAATGCAGATTCCCAGCAAACCTCCTGCCTGGCTCCAGAGGCTGGTGCCCACCACAGCGGACAGCTCCACTCCTAGCTACCTCTGTCCTCCCTGCCTAGAGGAGGAGGAGGGCAGCCACCCTGAGGAATCTGAGCATTGGAAATCAATATTCCTCTCAGTTGCCCACTATCTGCTTCGGTGGCTGCCCTCACCCTGGCACAGGGACATCAGCTTCCCGCTGGGCCCGGCTGAAGCCAAGAGCTGGCACAGCGAGACTCCCCTTTGTTTCTGGTGTGGCCACTTGGGTGTGAGATGTTTCCTCTTCTCTTCCCTGCGACACTCAATTGGATTTGAGTTAAACAACAAATCCGTGGACTGTGGCTGGGCCGAGGAGGCAGCTAACTTGTCTCAAGCCCGGAGCACAAGCAAATCAACAAGCTAGCGAGAGCGACATCAACAAAGAGAAATAAAACTACTGTGCATTTGAAAAATGCAAAGCTGGTTTTAGAGTCCAAAAGCCCCTTTCCCCAAATACCTGCTTCTTTGATTTTGTGTGACCTCCATTTCTTTGATGACTTTTCTCCTTCTTCTTCTCCTGCCAAAGCCGTATCCCTCTCCTTTAGCTGGATCACGCCAGGGCCATGTATGCGCTGCCCGTAACACAGCATGCCAAGGCCCCTTCCTCACTAATCTCCTGTGTGCTCGTATCCAAGCTTTTGAGAGAGCTGTGTGAAGGTAGGGCATTTGGGGAAAACATCTGGAAGAAGAAAGAAGAGAACTAGGGGCTGATGCAATGGTCTCCCATTCAAATGGCCAGTTCAAGGCTCACGCGCTCTCTTTCTCTCAAGTTGGTTTTTTGTTTTTTCCCATGTCTGGCTTTAAGGGTGAAAATATATTATTTTCAGGTAAATCCACAGTTGCGTTTAAAATTCCCAGGCTGCCTTGGATTCATGAAAAAAGTAGTTTCTTTCATGTGCTACTGTATTAATGTGTGAAATGGTTAAATTAATCCTTCCATAGGATGTCTGAATAGGTTATTATAAGGTGCTTAGAGATTTGGCAGGCTAAGCCCCATCTTTCTTTCAAGATGTTAAGAGAATAAATGTAAATGCAGGAAACACTGCATGTGAGGCATCTGCTGTCCAACTGTACAATCTGAATGTCAGCACACTATTTAGGAAAAGTTAACCACAAGAGCAAGGGCACAGGATGCCCACTAGGTTGAGACTTCTGAGGAAACCCAGGAACTTGAGACTGGACCGCTTTCCTGTTGCCCAACCCTCCTGTCTTGGTTAAGACTCTTGTCTTCTAGGTGGCTCAGTCAGTTAAGCGTCTGACTCTTGGTTTCAGCTCAGGTCATGATCTCATGGTTCATGAGTTCGAGCCCTGCATCAGGCTCTGAGCTGACCCTGTGGATTCTGCTTGGGATTCTCTCTCCCCATCTCTCTGTTTCTCCTTTGCTCTCAGGCACACACACTCTCTCTTTCTCTCTCAAAAATAAATAAATAAACTGAAAAAAAAAAAGATTCTTGTCTTCTAACAAAAACCAACTTGACCTAATTTGAACCAAGAGGGAAAAGTATTAAAGAGTTGCGGGGGTGTCTCACAGAATCCAGAGGCAGTGGGATGTCTCAAGGAGCACAAAAATAGGAACTGGAGGGAAATTGGGAATCCAGGCTGTACTATTTATTGCTTGCTCTGTTTTTCTCTGTGTTCTCTGTTTACTCTGTTCTTCTGCTCTTCTCTGCAGGTCAGCTTCTTCTATTGCTGCATGCACATGGGGGAAGGTAGCAAGCCCAGTTCCTGAGCTTTGAGATTCCCTTAATGCCATCCCACACAGAGGAAATGGCCACCTCCGAATCCGAATTTTACATCAGTAGTCCTGTGGTCAGCACACCTGAGCTTACTCTTGCCCTATTCACACAGTTTGCCTGTTTCTTTTGTTCTTTTCTCAAAGCATCCTGTTCTTGTGTCAAGGCCACACATTTTGTATCTCACTTAGGATACTAATTAGATGTTTGTATTGTGTATTTAGTTGATTTTCAGTTTTCCCTTGTATCCCCTTACTTATCTTCTTTTTCAAGGTCAGCTTATTGTGTTTCATTCTGCTTCATCTTGTTTTTATGCTGCTCACTTTATTCTGAGGTCTGGTTAACTTCGCTTGTCTACTTGGAATTGCAGGTAGGAGAATGACTTGGTTTGTTTCTAGGTTGCTTGGTGGGTCTTCTCTGTGTTGAAAGCACATGTCTGTTTCTCTGCTCTTTCACAATCAGAATGACTAGGGTGTTTGTAGATGCAAGCAGACCGCTGCAATTGGCAGGCTTTACTTCAGAATAAGCAAAGGAGGAGTTGGTGAGGTGGGGTGCTGGGTTTGGGGCTAGATTGTCTCCAGATGCAATGGAGAGGTCTTCATCCAGGAGCACAGCATCCTCCCAAGCAGCCCTAATTCTTGGGTCCCAAAAGGCTGGGACCCCTTTTGTTTTGCCTGTGGGTAAAGCACTGGACTGCCTTTCTAGGGGTGGTGGAGAAGAGAGGGGAGGGAATCGTGGAGAAGCAATTGGCATGGTCATTGAATAAGTAGAATTTTCTACCTACCGAGTTTGGAGCATTCCCAGGCTTCAGCAGTAGCTGCCTGGGCTCTCTGGGCTGATGCTCCCTCACTCTGTTTCGTTCATCAAAACCCCCTTCGTCCAGCAAAACTCTTTGCTCCCAAACTCCCTTCACGCCCCTGACATTTGCTAAAATATCGTGTTTGCTGATGATGCTCTTGAAGACTTATTCCTGTACATTCTATTGGAGTCTCGGAAGGGAGTAGAAACAAATATTTCACTCATTCTGCCACCTTGAACAGGAATGACTAAATCTGAATTTCAAATTCCAATTTCAAAATCCAGTTGGTCCACCTAGATGATGGGCCCACCCCTGTTCCAATAAACTGGATGGGAAGATCTCATGATTGCTAAAAGCAACCATGGGGTGGGCTGGAATGTCTCCCCTAAGGCAGTCACTACACCATTAATTTTAAGAATTTAGATTTTTCTTGTTTTGTTTGTAAGCTCTTTATTCTCTGCCTTGTTCCAACAGATCCTGGTCTCCTGTAACTCCCTCGTTCTCACCTTAAGCAGGACTAGGTCTATTGGTGAACTGATAAATGTTCAGCAACTGGATCTCTTGGTTTGTGACATTTTCTGGTTTCTGTGGTGGATATACTCCCACTATGGCAGATTTCAAACCTTCTGGAATTACTGAACGTGGAATTGGGGAGAAATGAACTAAATTGACTCTGCCAAGTGTGTGCAACCCACCTCCAGCACACCTCTGACTGGGGTAGAGCCATTGTATAGTCCTAGCCAAAGCATGGCCAACCAGTAAAGTTGTTTGAATCCATTAAGATACTTCAGTTACAAGGAACAGAACCAAAACACTGTTTGATGAAGCAAAAAGAGAAGTTTATCAGAAAGAACCCAGAATAAATCATGGAGTCCAAGGAAGAGCTGAATGTCCAGAACTTGGGAAGAGCTGACGTTGCTTTGGTGACCTCAGAAGCAGAGACAGTTTAGGACTCGACTCCTCTTCCCAGTTTCTGGCTCTAATTGAAATTCCTTAGAGAGAACCTGATTGTCCTCGAGTTAGGTGTTTTCACCTGGGGAAATGTAGCCCTATCTGACTTCAGTGACATTTAGCAAAACAGGACTTGCTTACATAATGTGTAGGATTCAGTGTAGAATAAAAATGTAGACCCCTTTGTTAAAAAAAATTATTAATAGAGCATTAAACCAACTGTAGGGCCCTTTTAAACACAGGACCCAGTGTGACTGCTCAGGTTATATGCTCCTGAAGCTGGCTCTGGCTGGCGGGGGGTGGGGGGGGGGGTGGGGAGCTCACTCTTGTGGTCCAATTGTGAGGTCTGTCTTAGGTTCTCTTCTGAATTGCTCACTTGGGGGTATTGCAAGGCAAGCCCATGGAGAGGCCATGTGGCAAGTCAACCACATGAGTGAGCTTGGAAGCAGAGAAACTACCTTCCCCCATCCCCACCCCCCCATCCCAGCAAGTCTTCAGATGATACCGCAGACTGAATGATACTTTCAACTTCATGAGAGACATTCAGGCAAAGGCACCTATCTAATCCATACTTGGATGTCTAACATACACAAAGTATGAAATAATAGGTGTTTGTTGTTTTAAACCACAGGTGTTTGTTGTTTTTGAGGCTACTTTGTTACCCCACAAACGATAACTACTATAGTGTTATTTATTACTTTTCACCTATCGAAATGTATTATAATTTACACATGGGGGTGTTGAGTGAGTTTATTTATTATGTCGTCTAGCCTTAACTAACTTTATCCTCACAGAAGCTGTCCAAGTGATTTTAAAACATTTCTGCAAAGAAACTAGAGATTGGAATTAAGGCTGATAATGCAAACAAACTCACCTCCAGAAAATGGCTCTTAAATACATTTGAAGGAAAAAAATAACAATGACTAATCAGATCCATCAAGATGATGACCAAAAAAAAAAAAAAAAATCAACATTTTTGAAATGTGGACTTACATCCACTTGAAATTATAGCTAATCATGGTAGTACATGTATAAAAATTATAAATAAGTAAATATTCATATGTTTGTGCATACTCAAATGTACTCAACTGATGGTTTGCATGATCCAAACAGATCGGTGATGGCTGTTTCTGTGCTTGAATAGGGTTAGGGGAGAACACCAGTACCCTGTTCTGAGGTCACTTGATTACAACACCATCATCTCAAGAGAGGACAATGGTCAGGTGGGCCAGGTGCAGCCTGGGACAGCAGTTTAGAGTGAGAGCCCATTTAAAATAATCGGGAAACTAACAAGCCTTTCATGATGATAGGGACTAGTCACAGCCACACTAAATCACAGTCACACATGATGGAGATGCATTATTCTTACTTGGATATTAAAGAGAAGAGTGATTCCAGAAGACTGGAAATCCACAGGAAAACTGTAATCATACATGCAATTCACAAAATAATTTTGGTTTGGATATATAATATTCATTCAGAAAAATATCTTAAGGACCTGTGTACAGTTTTACAAATAATAGTAACATGAACCTACTGTAACCACCACCTGGTCGAGAATTAGAATGTGGCCAGCCATCTGGAAGCCTTCCAGGTACCTTCTCCACTCATATCCCTGTCCCTCTACCCTGGGAGCCACTTTTGTTCTGACTTCTGTGATCATTCTTTTTGGGCTTTACTTGATAGTTTTACCACTTTGGCATGTCTCCATAAACAATATGGTTTGATTTTACCTGTCCTTATAACTGGAAATTTTACACAAATGGAAATCATTCCACATCGTATCCTTTTGCCTTTTATCTTTTGTTCAACACTGTTTGAGAGTCATTTGTGCTTCAAATAGCTACATCTATCTTTATTGATATACAGTCCTCATTTTATGAATATCCTACTTATTTATCCATTCTTTGTAAGAGAACATTTGGCTTATTTCCAGTTTTTAGTTATCATCAGGAATTCTGCCTTAAACATTCTGGTACATTTATCCAAGTGTACACATACATGAGTTTCTCTAGGACATATGTGATACAGAAGCACAGAGTTATAAGCTGTGCGTATCTTCAAATGGAGTGGATAACGACAATTCTTTTCCAAAGTAGTTGTACCAACTTACACCTCCCTTCCACTCCACAGTGTTTGAGACTTCTCACTATTACACACCTTATCCAATCTTGGTATTGCCAAACTTTTAAATACTTGCCAGTCTCCTGAGTATGTAGTGTTATCTCTTTGTGGTTTTAATTTGCATTTCCCTCATTATCCATAAAATGCTTTTACACTTATGTATTGGCCATTTGGATTTCATTTTTGGTAATTTATTGGGTTTTGTCCATTTTTCTATTGAATTCAGTTTCTCTTATTGATATGGAGTAGGTTTTTAAAATAGATTTTCAATTTATTGACACTTAAATATTACATATTCTGTAACATAACATATTTACATCTTCTTCCAATTTACAGTCTGACCTTTTATTATTTGTATAGAATCCTTTGGTGAATACAAGTTCTTAATTTTAATGTAGCCAAACTCATGTATCTTTCCTTTCTGATCTTGTTTAAGAAGACATTGCATATATTTTTTATGTGAAAATATTCTATATTGTCATCTAAAAGCTTATAGTTTCACCTTTTGCACTTAGATCTGTAGTCTACCTGGAATTCATCATTGAAAATGTCTTCCTCTCCTCACTCATCTGCCATGCGTCTTTTTCATATGTCAAATGTCCACACATGTGTTTATCATTTTTCTGTTCTCTCTATTCTGCTCCATTAGTCCATCTGTCCATTCTGTGCCAAGACCATGCTGCCTTTACTACAATTTAAAACAAATCTGGTGTCTGGTAGAGCAAGTCTTTCTGCTTCATTATTTTCTTCAGAAGAGTCAGAGATTCTTTGTGTTTACATCTAAGTTTTAGGATCAACTTCTCAAATTCTACCAACACTTTGCTAGAATTTTGGTTAGGATTAAGATTACATGGAATCCATGAATCAGCTTGGAGAAACTTAGTATCCTTCCAAAATTGGGTCTTCTCATCCATGAATATGGTATATTTTTCAATTTGTTTAGGTTTTCTTTAATATCTCTCAATACAGTGTTAAAATTTTGTCTGTGCATATCTTCCATATGTTAAAAACATACTTATATTAATTGCTTCATATGTTTTACATAATTATTTACTGATTTATAGGAATACCATTGAGTTTTGTATATTGCTATTGTATCTAGCTACCCTGGAAAAATCCCTCATTAATTCTAATAATTTATCTGTATGTTATTTTAGATGTCCTATGAACACACTGTTGTTGTTTTTCTTGCCCTTCCTTTGCACTGTCTAGGGCCTCCAGTATAACATTCAATATTATAATTTTTATGCATGTATCTTATACCTTTGTGAAACTGTAAGTTCAATGAGGGATAAATCATTGTACAACAGGGGTATTCAATAAGCATTTGTTGAATGAATCATGGAATGAATGAGCTATTCCATCATCCAGATGGCTAATCATAGCAGAAACCATAAATGGTCATGGAGGCAGGAGACAAGTTGACAAACTGGGTTAAAAATCAAAATCAGAACCAACAGTACAAAATATACTACTGGAGACCAACATGTAGGTGCAGAATACATGCATTAGCCTAGTCAAGGACCTGAGCTGGGTACAGAAAGAGGGACAATAACTGATTTTCTTGAGCTTCTGGTACAATGTAAGGCACTTTTAAATTCATAACTCTCTTCCCTAAAGAAATTGTGGGTGGGTTTTTTTTTAGTGTGTTACTGTGCTTCTACTACTTTTAGCTTAAAGCCCAAATTTTGTATATTCTTGTCCCTGCCCACCTCTCTGACCTTGGTCTTAGAAGGGTCTAACCTCCCCACCTCCCACCTCACCATCCCTTGTTGTGTTCCACTCACTCTGACTTCTTCCTGGTTTCTAGAAAATTCCAAGCTTTCTCTAATAGTGCTTTGCCTATCTGTTCCTTCTACTTGGAACACTCTTCCCACCATCCCTCCTCTGGCCATGCCTGTTAATTTGTCAGGTCTCTGCTCTATTGTCACTTTCTCAAGCAAGCCAAACCTCATTTTCACCATGTAGCTTAGCTACATGGTGTATACTCTTAAAGCCCCTGTACTTTTTCCTTAAAGGTTCTTACCAAAATAGCAATTTTATTCCTGTGTTATTATTTGACTAACGTCTCCTAATTAGATTGTAAATTCCAAAATAGGGGTGGCTGTGTCTAGCTTGCTCACTGCTGGCTTCCCCAGCACCTGGCTAGTGTCTGACACACACATGGCAGGTAAGAGTCACTTCCTGAACTAAAACCTGTAGATCTTCACTCTCGGCTTTCCTTTATGTCACTGCCCCTCTGTCCTGTCCCTTTCTCTCTGATGCCCTCAGATGCTCCCTCCTTGTTCCCACAGCCCTGTACCCTTGATTCTATGATGCTGCTTAACCATGTGGAACCCTATGCACCTCCACCTCCAGACTGGTCTTATTAAGTTCACCTTGTACTGTCAGCCCCTGCAAGGTGTCAGGCACATAGTAGGCCTTGATATATATTAGCTTGACTAAATGAATAAATGCAAATGAATAATAAACAATGAATGAAGTGTGTATGTGCATACAAGTATTTGAGAGTCTCTTACCATGGGGCAGTCTCTTAAATGAAGATAACTAATTGCATGTTTTTTATGATAATTTAGTAATTAATCTCCCTTTGAGAGGGTCTAAGATAGAACCACCTTACACCAAATTGCAGTCAGTAGTGAATATTCTTGCAGAGAGGATCTGGGTAGCGTATGCATGTGTAGATGTGTATGTAATATAATATATATTTTTTTCTTTCTAAAAAACCTTACAAAAATAAAGAAAATGTCAAAGCCTTTTAAAGGGCGCGATCACGCTGAGTAATACAACCCTTCCTTGATTTTTGCATTATTTCAGTATGAGATGTTTTTATGGCTCTTGCTAAAAATAAAAGACATTTCAGAGTTTCTCAGTAAATGAAGCACTGTAGACTTTTCAGTTTTGTTGTTTCCCCTAAAATTAATATAATTAATTAAAATCCCATGTGAGTGTGATTTACAATCTGTGAGTCAATGAGTCACAGACTCTTATGCTAATAGGGCAGTTCAGCTTTCTGAGCTCTTTACAAAAAACTGTGCCCCAGCGAAGGGCCAAGAACAGAGGTAAGGTGACAAAGAGGCCCAGAAGGAAGGACCTCTCTAACCAGGCCATGGTATATTTATATTGTGTTTGGAATGGAGGAGTCTGAGGATGATTTGGAAAGACAACTGCTTTTATCAAGTGTAAGAAATTAGTTTAACTGAATTTAAATGCAATTACAGGAGCAGCTGGTGAAGGCTAATTTCTCTTCAGTCTGGTTTCTCAAGAACCGCACCCCCATTCTGTTCCCTGGGAAGGGATCAAGTTTCAAGGTTTACATCATTGACACCAACCCTTATAGGCTGGCCTTGGTGGAGGTCAGTGCTAGGAGCCACAGAGGACGGGGATTACCTCTCTCCTGGTGTTTACCTGAATTTGCTCCTCCCCTTTCCTTTGTAAAGAGACCCAAGGCCAGGTGCCAGTATCAAGTTGACGTTACTTTGAAAGGCTCAATTTCCACTAGGGTCCATTCTGACGTGATCTCTGTCTAGATGGCACCGGGGCTGGAATCCAGGGTTTTTAGCTGTTTCTCCTGGTTCAGGATGGTGAATCCTGTGTGATGAGGAAAATCTTTGGCTTCGAGAACTGAAAAGCTCTTAAATGTCATCTACCTGGGCCAGATCACTAACCTGATAGACTGAGAACAGACAGCCTGGGAGCAATATCCTGACTGCCAGTCTAGTGTTACTGGTACCAACACCCCACACTCCATAACCGCACCTCAAAAATGTTAGGCCCATTCTTTCCACACGGGGAATCCCTACCACCCCAAATCCAGCTCAGTGCACACACCTGATCCCCTCAAATGCACTAAAGTGAATACAGTGTTCGGGCCTGGATCTTCTGCCTTTGGGTCAAGGCTTTGCCGTTCTTAAAATATGGAATGTATAAACCATCTCTGTCATCTACGCCCCCATATAAAGGAACTTATAAAATCATTAGTAGGAGAAGGGATTGTCACAGATAAGAGAGAGGAAAGAGATAAGGACACTGGAAAAGGAGGTTTTGGGGAAGCTGATCAAAGGAAGAAAGAAGGTGGGCACTCTGGGTAAACACTGCAGAGGTCTCCTGGCCAGTCCTGGTCCTGCTCCTGGCTCGGATCAAGTGATCCTCCAAGTGGGGGGTTGGAGGGAGGCCCTGTGGAGTCTCACTTCCCCAAGGGTTACCTGGTTTCTAGCTCTGAACTAGTGGCCCCAGCGGGACCTGGGATTTCCTGTCTTGTGGGCAACCTCCCCAGGGGCCTCCACATATGAGAAATGTCATGTGAAGCTTCTGGGTTTCTCTCAAGTGTCACCAGACAAGGGCATCAGCCACAAGCCAGGCGGGGCCGAGAGATGGCCAAGCTGCTCAGTGTGCCCATCCAGCCAGTGGCATCCCGCCGCGCCCCCACGTTTCCTGGAACTTTACAGACTGCCAGATGCCTTCAAGACAAAGCTGATGGGCCCCGGAACATGGCTCTCAACTCTCCCCAGCAACGAACACTCTCCAAGGCCATCACCCTGCCGGCCCCCTCTTCACTCTCATCCTGCCTTATCTATGTGTTGGTCCCCCTTCTGCTTGGGTACAAGGCCACTCCCCCATTTCCCCCACCTTCCCAGGTGCTCACACATGAGCACACTGAGGCCTGTGCCTCGTGGGGCTGCAGGGACCCCCTGGGCCCTGGCCTCCTTGGAGATCTCCTCAGGCCCCTGCAGCTCACCTGTCTTTAGCATCCTCTCTCCCTCCTGTCACGCACACCGCCCTCTTGTCCCATGCAGGGCACTTCCTGAGGGCTCCTCATGTGGCCCCACGTTCAGCATTATTACTGAACAGACTAACACCTATAAAGGTTGTTCACCGCAGCCCTCAAGGCAGCATGTAGGCTCCAGATACTTGAAGATGGGTTTGCCAAAAGCAAAAGACTGACCCCCCGCAGGAGAACCAAGACTGTTATCAAAGCCAAAGGTCCCAATCTCATTTCCTGAAGGTTTGTTGCCTACAACCTAGGATTCAGGTCAGATGAAATTATTAATTCCTTTTATGGGGGCTCGCGTGTCTTTTTTCTCTTCCATGAATTGGCATATCACAGGGGCTTTCTCAAATTATTGGCAGGGTTTGGAGGAGAGGAGGGGCCCCCAAATGCCTGTGAACATTAATAATGTTAGCAAGATCTATTGGAGGTGGGGTCCTAACACACACAGCTCAGTGCCCACGACACACAGCTCGTGCAGCTGATGGCCCCTGCCAGGCCCCGAGAGGTAACAAGGGTGATAAAGAATGGCAGTAGATCTGTGACTCTTAATCCCCAAGAAGGACTCAGCTGTAAGGCAGACCTTACTGAAATCCATATTTTCCTCGTTCAAACTAGCCAGCCCGAGGCCCCGGCTAGAAGAGCTTGCGGCTTCTGTCAGACAACCTGCTCACTCCTGTCTCCACACCAAACCTGCTCTATTCCAGGCTATTATTTTTATATGAAACTCTCTTCCCGATCAACTCATTTTGTTCAACCCCTGCTAACTGTCTTACGACTCCCATCCTTCAGTGAGCCATACCGGGAAGACAGGGGACGGCGAGGGGGCAAGAGTGGGCATGGGGCGGGATGAAGTCACTGTCGGCAATGCACCTGCAGTCAGTGGGAGCTACGGCTGGTAAACGAACCTCAAGTTCAGCCCTCCAAGACCCACAGGCAGCCAGGCTTCTGCATAGGACTGGACAGGAGGAGCCCTTTAGGACCAGACAAGAAAGAGTTTTGTTTTCTGAGCATTGACTTGCAGCTCAGCCCATGTGAGGGCTGTTCACTGAGGTGTCTCGGCCAGGTGGTAGATTTCTCCTGTTGTCCTGTGACTTGGCTTGAAGCGGAAGATGACCCGTGTCACCTGGCACCCTGATAACAGAGAGCAAATTCCAGCAAAAAAGTGCCCATGCCTGGGCTGGCCATTCTTGTGCCCAGCAGGCAGCTCCCTGCCATCTGGCCACCTTAGAGGGACCACAGCCGCTCTGCTCCTCGCCCACCTGGCTTCAGCTGCCTCCCAACCCCAGTGACAGGGACAGCATCGCCAATACTAGGCACAAACCAGCCTCCGATTTACCTGCTTTCCTGCTCTGGGGACTGGGGACCAGGTCCCCTAATGCTGTTGTGCCCTAGTTTTCCACAGAGCTGATGCCCTGTCCCTTGAGGTAAGCAATCTTCCAACCTTATTTGCAAATACTGAAAATACAAAGCTCAAATGCATTTGTGGCACTCAGGGCACTAACATTTGTCAGGGGACTTCACTAGAGATTTCCTAAGGCATTAAGTGAAGAAAATAAGTACTGGATAGATGGGAATTTGGGGGCAAAGCGTGCACACATGTACATCGCGATGGCCTCTTATTCTAATATAACATTACAAAGAGGTGGTCCAGAAAGAGATCAGGTAGAGGACCCGGGCAGCAAAGAACTGTCATAATTTCACCATGTTTCTTAAAAGGCGTTTTTAAAAGTGTGGTAGCTTGTGTTACTCCTACAAATCTGAGCACTCTGTTCATTGGTTTATTTACACAGTGACTTATTTCGGGAGTACATTACAAGAATACACGTGATAAAATGTGAAAGTATAGATAGATACATGGGAAAGCATGTATGGGAGGGAAATTTTAGAATGGGAGGGGAAATCTGGCATGTGGATATATGGATTATAGGGTTACATGGATAATAGAGGTGAGCCACTAATCAAGAACAGATGATTGCTAAACACTGGCCTCTTCACTGGTGTTGGTGACATTAATCAACACCTGTATAAACAAGGTGCTGGCTCCACATGGGCTAAGACATGCTCTTGCCTTCCAAAAACTCAGGGTTTGGGGGCAAATAGAAGGGTCCTTGTCCAAATGGGGTCCTGTCACAGATTCATAGAGAAAAGAAGACTGGGGTCAGCAATGTGGGTCCACATAAGTATCCCGGTAGAGACTCACCGTGTACCTGCTGATCTGTGCTGTGCTCCCCCCACTGCATGCATGTCTGGCCGGCAGCCCCACTTCTCCCTGGCTGAGGTCCATGGGGAACCTGGCATGCCCCCATAAAACAGCACCCCTAAACTGCTCCTAGCCAACATGCCCTCATCCGTAAAACACTCAGCACTGGTAGCACATCTCATGGTTGGAGCCACTCCTACTATAATGTCTAACAACTTGCTAAGATTTATTTGTCTGACGAATTCACTTGAACACTGACCCAGAAGAAAGATTCAGTGTCTGATGACAGGGGGAAGAAGGCTGAAGCCAGGGCCACATCTCCACACACGTTGGTGTTGGCATTTCCGGAAGCGGTCCCCTCATTGAAGGAAACTGTGAAGACCAGGATGGGGGAGAAGGGAAGGAAATTTTTGCAGCTCATCATTTGGCTAACACTGTTGCACTGATGGCAAGGCTCTCTGTCTAGATCAATTCTTGTGTTCATTTGAGCAAAGTAGTACTAACACATTTTTTAATGTTTATTTATTTATTTTGAGCGAGCGAGTGAGAGAGAGAGAGAGAGAGATTATGTGTGTGTGCACAAGCAAGGAAGGAGCAGAGAGAGAGGAAGAGAGAGAATCCCAAGGAGGCTCCATGCTGCCAGCACAGAGCCTGACGTGGAGCTTGATCTCATGAACTGTGAGATCATGACCTGAGCTGAAATCAAGAGTTGGTCCCTTAACTGACTGAGTCGCCCAGGAGCCCCAATACTAGCCCATTTTAATTCATGCATTTGATTTTTTTTTTCCAAGTAAAAAACTCTGGATTTGGTTTTGGCCCCATCTCTAGGCAATTTTGGAAAGAAACAAATTGGATTTCAGCACTAGAGTCTCACCCTGGATTCCCCCAGGTGGATCCTCACCCTGAAACACCCAAAAGTCTCATATTGTCCACTAGATATTCAGTCTCTTCCTGTAATAGATCTTAATGGGAATCACTTATCTTTTTTCTCATCTCAAGAGTAATCCATTAAATTAGCTAAATCTGACTGCCAACCTTTATATCCAAAAATAATACAGAAAATAAAATTAAGAAAAAGTGTACACCTAAATCCAACTCTTTACTTTTCCAGCTAATATTTGATTATTTTAGACATAATTCAATGATGCTAGACTCTTTTCTAGTATTAAATTACTCATTTTTTTTCTTTTTGAGTCAAAATCCTGATGGAGAACAAGTAAATCCTAGCGCCAGCTCTGTTCCCTGAGTCTGTTGCTTCAAGGCCTCTTGACATCAGGCTCTCGCTGGGAGTTCTTGTCTGTCCTTGGGTCCCACTCCAGCAGACCAGGGGTCAGTGGGTACAGGAACCAGAAATAAGGCTTTCTCATCAGAAAGAGCTGAGCGGAAATTCCAGCACAACTACCCAGTTACTGTCTTGATGTTCTCATTTGCAAAAAGAGGTTCCTAACACCTACTTCACAGGCATTTTATAAGGATTAAATAAAATAATAAATGTGAAAAGCTTAGCATGGTGTCTGGCTCACAGTAAGGATGACAGTCATCACCACCATGATGTCCTCCTTATCATCATCATCACAGCCATCACTGATTCTTACAACTAATTCAAAAACAAGCCACACATTTCCTTTAAATCTCTGATTCCCAGTGGAGGGCTGACCTTGTGGAAAGGTGGTGAGATTTGGGTCCATCCTAGCTGTTAGCTCTGGGTCTGCCATCTCGGACAGCCTGCTTAGCCTCTCTGGGTCCTCTCACCTCGTCTGTCCAGTAGGGATGACAGCTGCTGGGAGGGTTAGCGTGGGGGTGTGTACAACGCATCCAGATCCATTAAAGATTGGCTTTCTGCACCTTCATCCTTTCTTCTTTCACTGTAACGAAATATTAGAAGAAATCACACCCACATGAGATGCCACACATCTACCTAAAAGCCTTGTAATAGCATAGGCAAAATATTTAGTCTCATTTCATCAGACTCTATTCTCTTTGGGCTCTGCTTACAATGGGTATTAATCACTTAATCATACAAGCTAATTTATACTCATCTGCTAATCAGTTAATGGCTCTTCCATAAGCATTTACATAATGTTTTTAGCCAGAAAAAAAAATGCAGTCCCCCAAAGGCCCCTAGGAAGTGTCCCTGTGGTGAGCCTACCCTGCCCGGTGACAGGGACTACCTTCATGTGGAGAATCTTCCATAATCACCCAACGGCAGCCCATCCTGCCTGTGCCTGAGCTTGAGCCTGAGCCTGAGCCTGGGTCTGCTTGACTTGACAAGACCCCCATTTGTTTGCATGGATCTGTTTAAATGCTTGCTCTCTGATGGCTGCATTTCTTCACACACCCAGATGCACAGTACAATACCTGCCCCCTCTTGTTAGAGTGAATGCACAGCTGGGCTTGTGTCTTATTAGCAGGCTGGGGCTGGGTAAGGGGGCAGCAAGGAAGAAGGAAACTTATATCTTGGAAGCTGGCCACTTCTGTGTATAACAAATATAAACCAGAACTGGGTGACACTTGGGACCATCAGCATAAGCCAAGATAGAAGTCACTCTTGCAAGGAGTCTGTGTTCCTGGTAGAACGATACCAACAATCAAAGTTAATGATTTCTTGCCATTGTACATTAAGACCAGAACATTGGAGAAAATGCCTCTTCAAGACTCAGGGTGCGCACTGTTGCACCATTTGGTTGTATAAACTTGTCACTATCTGCACCTGGGTGGCAGCTCAGCTGTGGTCAGTCCCTGGGGGGAGGATATTAACCCTTTTGGTGACAAAGGCTGGCTCAGCTTATTTTGCAACCATCTCAGTTTCTGGAAACAAGCCACATCATGTCTTGAAGGTGGAGAGTGGATGGAATCTGAAAGAAGGTAGGTCACAGACCGGCAGAGAGGGCAAGGAATGATTGACAAGAACCGTAGGTGAGTCTCTGAGAGGTTGTGTGACTTTGCTTATATTAAAACATAAACTGTGGATTGGATGGGGCTCAGACATTTGGCTACAGCACACATTTGGAAAACGCATCAGCCAGAGCAGCCATGGCACCTAATGCGCATCTTTGTTTGAGTAATGCTGATGGGAAGTGACTCAGCAAAGGCTGTAAAATGGGTTGCATTGGGAAAACCAAAGACTTCTGCTCCCAGGTCAGATCCTGAAGGCTAAATCCAGAGTTTCACTTCGTTCTTGGATTTGCTGCTGCTGCCTCCACTGGGGCCACCAGATAGCCAAGGGCCTGGGATGGTCTCCAGTCGTCTCCAGCACCCTGGCTTGGGAAGCAGGCTTTGAGTCCAAGGGTGGACATCTCTGTGGCTAGCCATCTGGTTAATGCTCATCATGCCCGTGTGGGACGCCAACAGGGAACAGACTTAGGACAGAATCAATAATCTGGCAAGGAGGAGGAAGCTCACAGCTTCACAGATGAGCTCCTGAGCATTAATTAATTTATTCATTAATTCAATAATAATTCATTAAGGGCATATTATATGACAAGCAATGCGAAGACATAGAGTGATGGTACCATTATAAAGATATATAAAGACATACCCTCTTCCTGTCTTTAGGAAGCCCATACTGGCGGAGCAAGACAACCACGCGGACGTGTAATCAGAATACAACCTTAATAAATAGTGTTTTTGTAATGTGTACAGAGTGTTACAGGACTATAAAGGAATATGCAATTATCTGAGGAATTCCATTAAAGCTTCACAGAGGAAACAGCATGAGGGCTGCAGCTCAAAAGGTGACTGGGAATTTCTACAGACACGGGAAAAGGAGAAAGTAGCAGACTTTAAAATCAGGCAGACCCATCCGCTAGCCCTAGATCTACTTGTGCAATGCTGACTTCAGTATTTAGTCTCTGTTTCTCCATCTGCAAGATGGAAATAATAAGCCTATCTTGCAGAATTTTACAAGAATTGGAGATCATCTATATTCAAAGAAGTCGTGGCTTTAGCACATTAACCAGCTGGGTCTTGAAAGAGGACATTTTATATAGCTGATATACCATGAGTAAAAACAGAGACATGTGGAAAGAAACAGTACATTTTGCCAACAGGAGGTAGTTTACCACATCGGGAAAGTAGGCCTGGGAGGAGGAAATAACAGATGACGCCAGACAGATGATTGGGGTTCATTTATGATGAGCCAGGACTGTCTTAGGTGAAGAAGAGCCAGGGTCATTCAGGCTTGCCCACGACCGCTCTGCCCAAGGGCTCACGGTGAGTCTGCTTCACGGGTGGCTTCCGCTCAGTCTTCCCGGTTCTTCCTCCTCCCCACGCCTCCTCTGTCCATCATACTCTGACAGTCCCCACGCCATGCCCACGGCTCTATCCTCAGCATCGCCATATGCCATTCCTCCTAATTCTTTAGCAGTCACGTCTATTTAGAGCTGTATTGAAAGTCACTTCTATCACTTCTCCTGCAGGTGCATTCTAAGAATACCCAACAACAAAAATCCAAACAGGCAAACAAAGAAATGACAGAAAGATCTTGATGACACCGAGAATTCATTGCCCTCTAGACTTTGCTTTCTTCAAGAGTTAGTTGGAAAGAATAATATTACCAACTTCGTGGGATTAAATGAGATAATTCCGTGAAGAGCAAAGTAAATCCTTATCAGCTTATTAGCTGCTATTATTATGATTGTTCCTAGCTTTGTAAAATAGGTAACCATTCAATACATTTGAGTGCTTACTATGTGCAGAGAATCAAAACATTCCTTTACAAACATATAATTCACCTACAACTTTTTGGGCAGATATATTCTGCAGAGAAGAAAGCACAAGCATATGGGAGCAGTATAATTTAATCACCACCTAATTAGCCAAACTATTTAAAATCGGCCTTACAATGATGATGAAAACATTCTCACTTCTAAATGCCGGAAGCTGCGTCTTCCTGTAATTCTCTCCCTGGAAAACTGCGCACTGAGGGGCTCTTGGCTCAACCCCATGTGTTGGCTCCACTGACCCCTTTCTCTCCATCACATTCAGACCTCACTGAGTCTAGTCATTTCCTTGCTTTGTCATTAGAGGAGGCCAGGATGGCCTCTGTTATCTTTCCTCATTTTCTGGATGTTTCTCCTAGTGGTGATTGTCCTTTGTGTGGGAGGGTGTGCCTGAGATAGGGATAATAGGACCCAATATTTATTAAGACTTGCTACATGGTGGGGGCGCCTGGGTGGCTCAGTCGGTTGAGCGTCTGACTTTGGCTCAGGTCATGATCCCACAGTTCGTGGGTTCAAGCCCCGCATCAGGTTCTGTGCTGGCAGTTCGGGGCCTGGAGCCTGCTTCGGATTCTGTGTGTCCCTCTCTCTCTCTGCCCCTCCCCTGCTCACGCTCTCTCTCTCTCAAAATTAAATAAACATTAAAAAATTAAAAAAAAAAAGACTTACTACACAGCAGAGGCCATTTAAGCATTTCACTTTTGTTTTTCTTGAGAGAAAGTGAGCGACATGAGACAGAAGGAGACAGAGACAGAGACAGAGAGACAGAGAGAGAGAGAAAGAGAGAGAGAATCTTAAGCAGGCTCCATGTTCAGCATGGAGCCCAATAAGGGGCTCAATTTCACGACCATGAGATCATGACCTGAGCCGAAATCAAGAGTCAGAAGCTTAACGGATAAGCCACTCAGGTGCCCCCAAACATTTCACATTAACCCTCCCATAGCCCTATGAGATTAACACCATGAGTATCTCCATTTTCTAGAAGAAGCCAAGGCTCCAAAGGGTTAAATAACCTGCCCAAAGTCTCTCAGCTGATAGGTAGTGCAGCCAATATCCACCCCCAGGCAGTCTGCTTCCAGCTTCCCTAAGAGTCAGAAAATCCAAAAGCAGTAGAAACCTTTGGGCTAAGAAGAGGCAGTTGCTGTAAGCAAACCCAATTCTTAACTCTTGTTTCCCAATTAACCCAAAGCTTCCCTTACAGAGTGTAGAGAAACCCTGTTTTCAGACTGTCCAGTGATGAAATTATGAACACCCAAGCCAGGTAAATAAATGTCCAATGGAAGGTTTCTCTGAACAGCTAATTATAAAAAAAAAAAAAAAAAAAAAAAAAAAAAATCTGTTATGACAGAAAAGCCCAGAGAAACTTAGAACAAAGTAAGAGGCCACAGTGTTCAAAGAATCAATCAAAAAGGAAAAACACTGTAAATACGGAGAAAGCCCACAAACCGAGACCAAAGTACAAGACACTCAGCAGGAATGTTCTACAGAGGATTAAAGCGTTTGACAGACAACTGGACTAGATGATTTTAAAAGATCTTTCTAAACCCAGAGATGCCATTATTCAATCAGGAATGTAATTTTTTTAAAGTTCCCAGTGTTCATGTTTTTAATCTCGTGGACTAATTCAGAGCAGGTCAGCATAAGTTTGGTGCTGCCATTGCCTCCAAACATTTCCACATCCAAATTCCACTGTGCACACCAAACCCCACGTGTTGGCTCCACTGACCCCTTCTTTCCATGCACCTTATCTCGGTTAATGGTCTCACCATTGCCAGTCACCCCGACCTGGTGCTCAGAGTCTTCCTTGACTCCTCCTATACCCTCGGGCTCCACATCCAACTGGTCAACAAGCACGATCAGCATCTAAAGTGTCTTCCCTAGCTGTCCTCTCCTACCCCACCATGGCCCTGTTGGTGCAAGTAAGTCATACTACAGTACCTACTGTGGACTAAAGACACAAAGATGAAAGTCATGGTCCTTCCCCTCAAAGAGCTCACAGCCTGGTAAAGGAGACAGGCTTATACACAGAACTCAAGACCCAGGCAAGAGGCATACAGGAGGTACAGTAAATGATACAACAGATCAATATGTATCAAGCATCTTGTTACCTCACCTGGTCACAAAAGGCTCCTAGTCCACATGCCTTGTCTCCTCATCCTGTCCATTACTCACACTGCCAGCCTAACAATCCCCTCTTTTGGTGTCACTTGATGCTCAGAAGCATAAGGGCACCTGGGTGGCTCAGTCAGTTGAGCATCCAACTCTTGATTTTGGCTCAGGTCATGATCTCACAGTTTTGTGAGTTCAAGCCCCCCATCAGGCTTTGCACACTGACCTCAAGGAGGTTGCTTGAGATTCTCTCTCTCCCTCTCTTTTTGCCCCTCCCCCACTAGTGCTCTCTCTGTCTCTCTCAAAATAAACAAATAAACTTAAAAAAGAAGAAGAAGAAGCAGCATTGGATGGCTGCACTTGTCCAGGTATGTGAAGGGCAGATTTCTGCGCCTTATGCTGAATATAACCTACGGCAGAAGTGACGGGTGCTTATGAGCTTGTTCAGAGACATTTCCGGAGTAAGACGAGCCCCCGGGAAAACAGTGGCATTATATGATTGGCAAGAGGACTAATACCAGACTCAAAAAGAATATTCACAGAGGTGGGAGGAAACCAGGAAAGAGAAAGACAGGGAAGATAGAGTGACAAGAAGTTGAAAACAGTCAGTGGCAATGAATGTTGCTGAAATTTAAGCCAGAAGAGAACTAAAAGCCAGCTACTGGTTGCCTAGTGGTTTTGCAAAAGCTACATCTTTCCATTGATTGGATCAGATACCAGGCTTCATGGGTTTGTGATTTGATTATGAGGTACAGGAGGGCTGCAAGGATCCCTGTATCCCCTTTTAACATGACTGGGAGTGAAAAAGATGTATTTAAAGCATTCCATCCTATATTCAATTTATTTAAGCCCAACATGTTGGTTTTTTCTTTTTCTTTTTTTTTTTTTTTTCTTTTTTTGAGAGAGAGGGAGAGTGAGGGGGATGGGGCAGAGAGAATGGGAGAGAGAGAATACCAGGCAGTCTCCACGCTTAGCATGCAGAGCCCAACATGGGGCTCAAGCCCACAACCATGGCATCATGACCTGAGCCAATATCAAAAGGGAGACGCTTAATGGACTAAGCCACCCAGGCGCCCCCAACGACTTGGTTTTAACTGCTGAGAGCAGAGACCATCTCGTTTCTCTTCATATCCTTATCCCATGGTAACCAGCAGTGTTTGATGCATGTTTGTTTGTTTGTTTGTTTGTTTGTTTAGGGCAATGGTAATTTTCCTGTAATTAGTTCTTAACTAAAATATTTGAGGGTGCGTGGAAATGGTTGCTTCCACCAATGGTTTCAAACATTGTTCATTGGGTTTTTTGTTCTACTGATTTGCATTCTCTCTAGAGAGGCAACTAGCTGAGTAGGCAAAAATAAACTTTCAGAGATCACATTTGAGTAATCACAAATTCTGAACTTATATTGGCCCAAATTAAGATTTATTTTTGTAATTTTGGCAGCTCTGAATTTGCAGTGTAAGTCAACAAGAAAACAGGACTTACATTGCCCCCATAACCACCAAACGATTTATAAACAACTTGGATGGAAGCTTCTATGATGTAAAGCAAATCTGCACCAGTATGCCACATCAGGTCAGATGGCGGGACTCACTTTACGTTCACCCTATTTCCTGGATGGACAGTGCCTGATCCTAAATGTTCCCTTTATTTCTATTTTTATTTTTTAAATGTTTTATTTATTAGTGAGAGAGAGAGGGGCAGAGAGAGAGAAGGGGGCAGGGGATCTGAAGTGGGCTCTGTGCTGACAGCAGCGAGCCCGACATGGGGCTCGAACTCACGAACTGTGAGATCATGACCTGAGCTGAAGTCAGATGCTCAACCGACTGAGCCACTGAGGCGCCCCCAAAATGTTCTCTTTTTTAAAAAAACTGACTTAGGGGGCGCCTGGGTGGCGCAGTCGGTTAAGCGTCCGACTTCAGCCAGGTCACGATCTCGCGGTCCGTGAGTTCGAGCCCCGCATCGGGCTCTGGGCTGATGGCTCAGCTGATGGCTCAGAGCCTGGAGCCTGTTTCCGATTCTGTGTCTCCCTCTCGTCTCTCTCTGTCCCAAAAATAAATAAACGTTGAAAAAAATAAATAAATAAAAATAAAAATAAAAATAAAAATAAAACTGACTTAGTATGCAGGTACTAGGGTTCTGATGTTTCTGAACACACTGCATTCTGAGCCACCCCAATGGCTCCGCACACAAGGTCATTTACAACATGTAGCAGTAACACGATTGCACACGATTTACAGAGGAAATAATCATTTGCTATGAAATTATCAAAAGCTCCCCTTCTGGCCATCCTGAGAGCAGTTCTCCAACAGTTTTCCCTTAGGTTAACCCCAGAATATTCTGGAAGTCTATTTATTTATAATCCTGGCACTGACCTCCTATGTCTGTGAGGTCTTTACCAAATCCAAGCGGGTGGACAAGCACTGATTCCCTGTCGCTGGCCTCACCTTGCCAGGTTCTCCCAACACCTCCTAAGCCTTTTCAAACAGAGGGCTCACCCAGCCTGCCCAGGGCCAGGGTCCATCAAGCCTTATCTGCTCTGTTGAGAGTTGGCATCCCACGGCTCCTGGCCCAGCCTGCAGCAACAGCGGTTCAGCAGTGGCCCTCACACCAGGAGCCTGTGCACACAGGCATCTCCCTGGGGCCCGGGGGAAACAGACAGAAAACCCTCATTGAAACACTGGCTCAGCGAGTTCCATTATTCATGGACAGAGAGAAAGCAATGGCGCTGAAGTTAGGCACCACGTGTCCTGACAGCCAACATGGGGAACAAGTGGGGGTTCAAACCACAGTGCACTCAACCTTCTCTGGGCGTTAGAGGAGGTCCTAAAGCACTTCTGTGTCCCCATAACGTGGGATCTGAATACCTAGGGCTGACAGAAAGGTAGGTCGACACGTCTCTTTTATGTTACAAATACCGCCTTGACGTTCTGAAAACATGAGTGAGCCACCTACTAAAAGCACATCAGCACACACACTTGCAAAGTCAAACTCCTTCCTTAACCAAATGGCCTTGAGAAGAGATGTGTAAAGAGACATACGATCCATGCTTAGCCTCTTGAGGGGGTGCTGGATTTTTAATTGACATATAAAAAAGGTAATTGCTTGAATCCACTGTAAACCTGAAGAGGTTTGATCCTGCTTCCTCCCAGCCAAAGAGTCTGTCGGTAATTTTTTCTCTTGTTCATCACAAACAGGCGCTGCATCCAAGACATTGCCCAACTCAAATCCGGTAATTCCCTCCAAGACCATCATAACCTTCCAAAATAAGCTTGTTCGTTTAAAATAGTCTTGTCAATAGCACTCACCAACTCACACAGAGCAAATAATGATTTATACCTGAAAAAAAAAGGGAAAACTGTCAGCCTTTGGCTCATCCTAGAGGAAAGAGTGATGAATTCACAGGCTACTGTTTCAGTAATTTTTACTTTAAAATGTAAATTGTATTTTTTTTGTTGTCATTACAAGAATGACACATGAGTATTATGGAAAATTTAGAAAGACCACTAACCAAAAAAAAAAAAAATAGTAGTCAATTAATTAGACAAACGATAATCCCACAGTGGAGATATAACCTCTGGTATTTTGGCTTACACTCTTCCAGATCTATCTTTCTTTCTTTCTTTCTCTTTCTTTCTTTCTTCCTTTCTTTCTTTCGTCCATCCTCCATGGCATCATGATGCTCACAGTCCTTATTTGTGAGGCCATTGTAGAAGATGAAATCTGTGTCAAGAAATAACTATGAACACACTGGATACTTTTAGCCACTGAAACCCAACAAGCCTCTTGGAGTGCTAGGTCAGGCTCAGTAGGTTCAAACCACAAGAGCTGGCTTCATTGATTGGGTGTTCGGCCACATTTTCATGCCATAGAGTGGCTCTCAGCACTGGCGGAAGCAGCGACCCGGGGGGAGCCAAGAGGGCTTACTGTAAGTCAACATGTTTGTTGATCCTGGACCAGTGGCTGAGCCGGAGGACAGGGAGAGCCCTGCAGGGCAGACAGACAAAGAGCAGGGAGACAGAGCTGGAACATGGAGGGGCGAGCAGTGTCTGCTCTCTTCTCTGGGGGAGAGAGAGGCCCTGGGATTCTTTCCATCTGCAGAGACTGCAGTGGTCAATGCCCCCATGGCCTGTGGGGCTTTGGGTATATGTCACAAGAGGGTCCTCTCCCCAGCGGGAAAATTGTTTATTTGGCATCTGACCAAAGGCATTAGGGCTCCTTTGAGAAACATTTGATCGGGGCCCAGAATTTTCATGTACGCTATGGAGAAAGGAGGTCAATTTAAAGAAAATTTAGATAGAACAAAGCAGCCTCTTTAAGGGGCAAAGGCAGGGATGCGATGTTTCTAGGGCAGAGACACTGACCCCATTCCCATTCTAGGAAAGGGACACTGACCCCATTGAAATAAACAAAAAAAGCTCCTCAAAGAGGCTCACCAAACCCAGGCAGTCACGAGCGGGAAAGAGGTCCTCACGCCTCTGCAGTCTGGCCAGGGACCAACGTCTCCATCAGCCTTGACACAATCAGTTCTCTTAATACGGGGAGGCCCTGGGATCACAGCAAGCTCCCCTGGGCAGCTGATTTGCCTTCAGTGATCTGCCAAAGCCCGTGCAAGTGCTGTTTCCACCAGAGCTGGAAAGTGTCGATATATTGCGGGGCAGGGAGGACCTCATGTTTCCCGAGCTCTTGCTAACAACAGAGTAGTCCACATTTCCTCACTTACCCCTTACAGTCACCCTAAGATGCTCAGTACTCTTGTTCCCACCTTGCAGATGAGAACGCTGAGGCTCCGATCATGGGAGGGATCTGCCCCGGGTCCCACAGCAAAGTGACAGAGCGGGCATCCAAAGCCCCTGCACACTGGTGCCAGAACTCATGTCCTTGACCTTCTATGCCGTTCTGATCTCAGTCCCCTTCAGAGTGTTTCTTTCTTCTATCCCACTGACTTCCTCCTTTTTATGAGAAGAATGGAGAGTCTTTATAGGTGACGATAATGAACACGAGAGCTTAGTTTTTCATAGACCTCTACCTCCTGCAGGAAAGGATCAGAAGTCAGCATGGCGGTGATGTTTTGTATTCCTCTGCCGTAGCTTAATTAAGGGAGCGCGTTGTGCCGTGATTACTTAATACATTTAACATTTAATAATTATCCAACACGTAGCCAGTATTCCAAGACAGACGCATCCGGAGAATCAAGAACGAAAAGGCAGGAAGGAGAAAGGGAGGAGTAGATGAGGCGTTAAGGAGTAGACAAGGTTTGAGGGGGAAGATGAGGTTTGCTGCCCTGTGCATTCTTAGTGTGGCTGCAATGGCCAAGGCACCGCGGCGAACGCTGATTCCCTTCCAATAAGAGCAGCGCTGTTCCCTGGGCAGAGAGCTGGCCGCTGAGCACACTGGGGGAGCCCTGTCCGCAGGACACAGATTCCGCTTGCGGTTTTCCAAGGGAGGGACCGATGGCCCCCGGCCATCTGTGCTCTCTGCCGGACCCCACAAGGTTTGACCGTGACAGCTGAGGGGGGGCTAGGATTGCAGCCGTGAGCACACTGGAAAAAAACAGCTGCTGCGGGTCCTTTGCTCGCTGGCCTGCGCTCCGCTGGCGAGTGGGACATTACGGCCTTTGTTATTCACGAAGCATTTGGAATCTCTGTCCATTTAAGGAAGGAAGCCGCGGGGTAATCCAGCCCTGGCTGTGCCATTGACGAGTGACTCACTCATTTCTGCCACGTGAACTGTGGATGAACCCGGGCCGCCGGGGCTCAGGCCCTTCCTCGGACGTGGTCGACAGCCTGCACTTGATTAAACTTAATGGATTCCTGAGGCATACGTGCGCTCTATATATTAAGTCAAATTAAGCCCTGTGCACCATAAACCATGCTTTCTGTTTGTTTTGATAACATTAGAGAGTTGGGAAGGAAAAGAGCAGGTTTAGGGTAAGAGCAAGAGCCCGGCCACATTGGTTTACCCCAAAGGGAATCCAAGCCAGCGCCGGGCCGCCCGGGGATGGTGGGGGCGGCGGCGGGGGTGCGGGGGCAAGGCTTGGGGGTGGGGGCTTCAGCTGGTGGGCCGCCTGGACCGGGAAGGGCTGAGGGCGCAGTGCAGAGTGGAGCTGGTCCTTGGAGAGGGGAAGCCGTGGATTTGGATTCCATCCCTGCCCTACCGCTAACGAGCCGCGTATCCCTGGGCAGCTAATGCCTCCTGCTCTTAGCTTTTTCATCTGTGGAATGGCCTGTCTCGGCTTCAGAGGGCTGGCAGGAGGGTAACATTGGCCAAGGGTTTAGCACAGCGCAGGGTGCACCGCGAACATTAAGAAAGGTAGGCATATACGTACAGGTACACCTGCATATATGTGTATACCTCTGCATGTATACATGCTTAATGTAAATATCAGGCTATCTAGGCATATACGTATACCTAGATAGTGTACTTATTGGCCTGTATAGAGACAGATCAGCCCATGTCGATACAGACACAGACATAGATAATGCACGTCTCAGCACATAGAGATAGAGATATATACATACACATACATAAAGTATCTATTGGCGTATATGGGTATATGTATGAGGTAGCAGGGAGCCTGGGCAGGGTCGGCACAGGGGACGGTATGGCAGAGGAGGGGGTGACCCCAAGGCCCGCACTTACCTGAGCCATGAATAGAGCCCCTCCTCGGGGCTGCTGGGGTAGGAAGCCGACATCTATCAGGTGGCCCCTTATTGGAGAAGCGATGTCCTCTCATGTGGTTTTTGCTGTTTCTAAAAACAGAAAGCAGAGGCTGTAACCGTGGCCAAGATCGTTCAGGGGAGACTCCTTTGGGAACCAGTAGCTGACGCGCAGCAAGTGACGCCCTCTGGCCGGAGGGAAGAAGAAGCTCAGGGGCCAGTCGGGAGCTGGGGACAGACGCCTGCCTCCTTGGGCCTTGCATCCGTGACCCTGGAGTTAGGTTCCCAGGCCCCCAGGAGGGAAGCAGCTTGGGTCTAAGCCGGCAAAGGAAAAAGGGGTAAGTTTTTCCCGGCAAATCGCTCTGTCCTGACAGAGCCACCAGCAGCCTCGTCCCACAACCCAGCATGTGACATGGCTCTCTGCACACCAGTCCTTCTGCTTCTCCGCCCACTTTCACTTCTCCTCTGTCCTTATCTTGGCCTCCCCTCTGGAGGAGCGGGTCCGGAGCACCGTGCCTGCGGGGCAGGGACAGGATGGAGCACTCGTGGTGCCTCTGCTCCAACCGTGGAAGAGACTTTAGGCCCCTGAGTCCAGCGAGTCTCAGGGTCCTCACCGTGAGGACAAGTGTACCAGCTCTGCGAGGACCCAGTGAGGTCGCATGTGTGGTGGGGGACGCAGGCTTTGGAAACGAATACAACATTGCACACACGTTCCTCTTTCAGGGACTTGCACCCCACAGGGACTCTGACAAGCTGGCTCATGTCCTTGCCACCACCACTAGAGCACTATGAGAGCACACAAAAGCTGTACACTATGGCCTGGCTTGTGCCTCCCCCAAATCCACATTTTGAAGTCCTCATCCCCAAAGTGATGGTTTTGGATGAGGGGCCTCTCGGAGGCAATTAGGTTTCCAGGGAGTCATGAGGAAGGGGCCCTCGCGATGAGCTTAGTGTCCTTTGTAGAAAAGACACCGGAGAGCTAGCATTGTCTCTCTCCCTACCACGTGAGGACTCAGTGAGAAGGCTTCCACACGCCAGGAAGAAGGCTTTCACCAGAGCTCGACCAGGTTTGCAGTTTGATCTTGGACTTCCGGCCTCCAGAAGTGTGAGAAGAGGACACACTTGTGTCCTATCAGCCGCCTGGCCTGTGGCGTTTTGCTGTGGCAGTCCGAGCTGAGTGGGACACACACATCTCAGGCTTATAACACTGACAGCAGGCTAGGTCGATCCCTACCCAGCCGTGGGGCCATGACACCAGCGGGCCAGGGGCTCTAGTTAGCACAGGATGAATGCTGAGCTTTCCAAAAAGTTTTGAAAAGCAATTTTGTTTTCCTTTGGTTTTTGAATGTGAATGATTCCAAAAAGATGGTGGGTTAAAATGTGGGACGGTTATTGGTAGAAAGAATGTACAATAATACATGCTCTTACATAATGTAAAAGTGACTGTCATACATTTTCAGAGCACGTGGGCAGGTACAGGTGGGAGAGAAGTGTGGGGAGCAGCACAGAATGTCACAGCTCCACGAGACGGAAAATGATGGCACCCGGGCACACTGAGACATCGGTACATTCACGCTCACCCTCCTTCACATCTAGTGAACAGATATTTCACAGCGAAGACGTTAATCTCCTTCTGGTCAATAGTTCTCAGCCAAATGATCAAAATAAAATACATCACTCATCGCAAGAAAAAAAACCATAACTATGTGTGGTGATGGATGTTAACCAGATTTATTGAGGTTATCATTTCAGAATACATACAAATACCAAATCGTTATGCTGCACACCTGAAACTGAAAGCGTGTTCTGTGTCAATTATACCTCAATACGTTCAGACACACACACACATGCATACACACATGAATAGATATACACATGCATACACACATACAGACGTATACACATGCAGACATACACATGCATATATACATACACACATACATATATATGTACGCACATATGCATATATACACACACATACATATATACATACACATGCATATACACATACACACATGCATATATACATACACACATACATATATACGTACACATATGCATATATAAGCACACATGCATGTATACATACACATGCATACATATATACATACACACATGCATATACACACATGCATATACACGCACACATGCATGTATACATACACACGCATACATATAGACACACACGCATATACACATACACACATGCATATATACATACGAACATACATATATACACATATATGCATATATACATACACACATGCATATACACCCATGCATATATACGCACACATGCATGCATACATACACACACATGCATGCATACATACACACATACATACACACATGCATATACACATACACACATGCATATACACATACACACATGCATATATATGCACACACATATGCATATATACATACACACATACATATATACGTACACATATGCATATATAAGCACACATGCATGTATACATACACACACATGCATATATACATACACACGCATACATATATACATACACACATGCATATATACATACACACATGCATATACACACACGCATACATATAGACATACACACGCATACATATAGACATACACACACGCCTATACACATACACACATGCATATATACATACGCAAGTACATATATACATACACATATTCACATATGCACACATGCATGTATACATACACACTTGGATATATACATACACACATACATATATACATATGCATATATATGCACACATGCATGTATACATACATGCATGCATATATACATACACATGCATACATATATACACACATGCATGTATACATACATGCATGCATATATACATACACATATGCATATATACACGCGCATGCATGTATACATACACATATGCATATATACATACACACATATATGCATATACACACATGTATATATACATACACATGCATATCATTATACATACACACATGCATATATACATACACACACACAAAAACACATACAGACGTGCATATACACAACACATGCATATATACATACACATACATATATACACATATGCATATATACATAAACACATACATATATACATACACATATGCATATATACACTCACATGCATGTATACATACACACATGCATATATACACACACGCATATACACGTACACACATGCATATACACACATGTATATATACATACACATGCACACATATATACATACACACACGCATATACACATACACACATGCTTGTATACACACACATGCATATATACATACACACGCATATACACATACAGACATGCATATACACACATGCATATATACATACACATACATATATACACATATGCACATATACATACACATACATATATACATACACATGCATATACGCATATACACATGCATATATACATACACACATACATATATACACAAATATGCATATATACATGCATATATACATAAATCACAGCCCCATCCTTAGACTTTTTTCCCCCTTCTTTGCTCTGCAATCACAAAGTCTAGGACAATGGAGAAGGGTTCAAAGTCAGCTGTCATCTCTTTCTGGTCCTTTTTGTCAGTGCTGTGACATCAAAATCCCTGCTGGGCCCCTCCCCAGCCACAGGTGACATTGACCTTGCCCCCGCAGGAGAAAGCCTTGGCAGGGCCAAGTGGGGAGGCTCCAGGGTGGCTGGGATGAACCAAGGCACCCATCTCAGGAGACCGTGCGGCCATTGATTCTACCCGCCAAGTGCCTGGAGGGAGAGTGACCGCCTTCTCTGGGCGCCGCACAAAGTACCAACTGTGAGAGGTGCCTATCAGGCCTCACCGATCTGCTTGGGGATGACAGTGTGTGCCTTTGTGAGCTGAGGCTGAACACAGCACTGGTAGGGAGGAAGAACACACCATAATGAGTGTGGTGTCTTCATCTGTCCCGCATTAGGTAATTTGCTGCATTGAGATTCCCTGTCAATTTAAAGAGAAGCCAGGGGGGGAGGTGAGCAGCAGAGTCACTATAGAAAAAAGAAAGAAGGAAAAGTGGTCTCACCTGCACCAATGTATTCACTGGGCAGAGAAAGAAGATCCCACACAAAGAGAAAGGAGAAAGAGGAAGCTCTTGTTTCCTAACTTGTTCATTCCCCACAGTCAAGGGTTCCTGCATGATCAGGGGTGTTTCCCAGGAAAATAGAAATTCAGAAGGAATGCCATTTCACCCACTATATAGAGTGAAGTATTCCCGATGAATCCAGATTTGAGGAAGAAGGTCTGGAACTTACCCCTTGAGCTCCCCACACAGACTCTGCACCCATCCCATTGTCCTGGGCTGTGATGAGCAGGAACAAGTCGGGAGGCCGGTGGGGACTGGGGAATTGCAGAATTGAGGGGCACAACAACCCCGACCTGTTGCTTCTACAGAGTCTTTCCTTGGCCACATGGCCACGCCCCGCCCCCCCAGGCTGGCTCCTCCCCAGAGCTGGGACTGAGTCTCTCTAAGGTTGTTTACCCTGGTCTGTCTTGACCCAGGGTACTAGTATGTTTTAGTAGCCCCTCTAATTGTAGAACTCCTTGAGAGCAGGGACTATATCTTACATGCTGTGGGTCCCCCTGAAGTTCTGAGCTCAGTGCCTTGTATGTGGCTGACATTTACAACACGTGTTCAGTTGGAAAGGAATGGGGATATATTACACTGAGAGCCTCCCAGCTTCTCTCCTGCCATCTTGCATGAAACCACAGCACGATGCAGTGAAACAGGACACTGAGGAGCCAGCGTTGGGCTCTCCCCCAGCTTATAGGGCTGATGCTACAGCCATAATGTGCTTGGTTACTCGGAAGGGAAGAGAGGGGCAGGCCCAGCGCTGGGGAGCTGGGTTTGCCCTAGGGACCAGGAGGTGGAAGGAGGGCAGAAGGAAGGGGGCCACTGCAGGGTAGAGGCACATCTCTCCCTGGGGATGCAGACAGGACTGGATGGGGGAGAGGCATCCCTTCCAGCAAAAGTATCTCTGCTGATGCCCAGGTTGGGAAGAGGAGCCCTCCAGGCTTTGGGGGTCTCGGAGTTCCCTGTGCTTTAAGGAGGAAGGAAAGAGTCAACGCGAGGTGCTGACTCCAGGAAGCATGGCTCCTGCTGGAATCCTGCTGGTTCTGGTGGCTTCCTGCCCCAGAGATGGGGAGGAGCCCCCCTGGCCGCACTGCTTATGCACTGGTGCCCCAGCTGCGGCTGCGGGGCTTGGCGGGGAGGCCTCCGAGTCTGCACACGGATCCCTGTGATTTCCTGCAGCAGGAATCACCCCGTGATACCAGCAGCAGGAAAGCACCTGTCTCCCTGGCACAGACCTGCCCCTCCCCTCCCCGCGCTCTGGAAGGGCCGGGAAGCCTGGTGCAGTGCGCAGAGGACCACGTGGGGCGGGAAGGCACCTTTCCAGCTACAGGCAGAAATGCCTCCCGGTGGCCCCTGTGCTGGGTGAACAGTGTGGCCCTCCCTTAGATGATCTCATTTCTTCTACCGCCACCAGAAGGGAAAGGGAGGCATTTAAAGAGGAGAGGGAAAAGGAGCCAGGATGCATTTTCGAGAGTCAGTGTGGAAAATTAGTCCTTGCGACCCTAACGGCTATTCTCCATTATGCATGCCCCCACCCCACAAACATACACTGTCGCTTTATTGCGAAGCAAAGTGTCTTCCCCCGGGCTCATCCAGAGCCTAAACAGCCAGGGACAGCGGTGGGCCTGAAGTCTCATTAAAACTTTATGCTGCAGGCGATGCAATTATTTTCACGGGCTCCCTTAAAATCTAAACGTGGCAGGTGAGGCTTACACGAAAGGGGTCGGAGCCCTTCTGTGGGTGGCGTCCTTCCAGCTGTTACACACCAGATAAATAATGCCTTGCACATCTGCCAGTCAGGTAGTCCGGGAAAGCTCAGAGTGCGTGGGAATCACCGGAATACTGGGGCCGGCTTGTTAAGGAAAGGGAAACCAACGTTCCTCCATCTCCGTGTAAGTGTCATACTCTCCCCCAAAGAAGCTCTTGCTGAACAGGGAGGCAGTGGCCAGAGGTTCCGTGGCCCTCCGTCCAGTTACACTAAACTCACACACGAGGCCAGATGGCGTGGAGCAGGGCTGTTTGCTCCCTGCTCTGAGTGGCAGAAAGGCAAGAGAAGGACCACAGGGCTCCTTCCGCTACTTCCCTGCAGGCCTGCGCCCCCGCAGGCTCCCAGAGCCAGCCTGCCCATCCCCTCTTCTCCCGGCTCACTCGCGCGGTTGACCGTGGCTGGGGAGGTCAGAGACGCTGCCTTGTCCTGGCCTCCCCGAGCGATCAACTTCGCAAACAGAAATGGTATCTCTTCTCCAAGCCTCAGCACCCCTGCTCCAACCTTCTCACGCAGCCCCCCCAGCACTGCTGGGGCACCTACTGCGGATCATGCCGCTATGCCAGCTCAGGGCAAGGAGAAAATGGCAAGGATCTGTGGACTCAAGGATCACAGAGATTTTTGAGAGAGAAAAGATGTAACATTGGTAAAGAGTGCAAAATCAGTAGCCTGGGTCAAAAATGAAAAATGCTCCGTGGCCCAAGCTCCCGGGTTTCCCAGGATAGCCCCGATCTCCAATACTCTGCCCTCGTAAGTCACTAAAACGTTCAGTTCTTCTGGCATTTAGGGACACCTAAACAGCATCTCTCAGACTGCCCATCACATCTGGAAGCCACACGAAATCCTCTTTCAGACGGTGTCTATTCTGACTCGGGAGCTGTGGCCCCGTCACCAAGGTGCAGTAAGATTGAACTTCCATCTGGGGTGACCGAGCAAGTTTCCAAGAGGAAGGGGACGTGGGGGAGCCTGAGCTGAGGGGTTGCCAATGACAGGTGTCTCTCTGCAGAAGGAATCATGGGAGGCCAAGAACACACTCCCGAGGCCACGTGGATGCAGGCCGGGTGGGGAAAAGATGCTGGGCAGCTGGGCTGTGAGCGAGCATTGGAGGATACAGACACCTAGAGGAAGGGTGTGGACTTGACGATGTCACATCAGCCAGATGGTGTTCTAGAAGGCACCGTGTTCTACCAGGTGTGAGCAGATGGTCCGTGCAGGAGGAAAGGTGTGCTGGGCGCTCCCCTTCTCTGTCTCCCTCTGTTCTCTGAAAGGCTGACCTCTGTGGACTGTAAGGGTGAATCCCGTGCCCCTTGACTTTGGGTTGGGTTCAGGTGATGTGAGGATTGACAGGTGCCTGGAAGGCGGGAGGGGAAAGAGGCTGGGGTATCTATTTCCCGGGCTTCTCCCTGAGGTGGCCAGTGCCTCTAGGAGAGGTCTCAGCCCCTGTCAGGCAGCAGTCCCCACGCCCATACCTGTCCCAGGCTCTGTCTTACCTCATCCCTAATTTCCTCGGCTAGTCCCCGGGTGCTCCATCATCCCCTCGTTGGTTTCCTTAATCTGTTCACACTTTTGCTAATAGTCCCCGCAATTACTCCTTCGAATCAGCCATCTGTTTCCTGCCAGGATCTCAGTCAAGTAAATTTGGGGGAAATGCTTGAAAATTTGCAATGCTTATTAACATCTTAAGGCTCCAAAAAGTCCTGCTGTAAAGAAACTCTTTAATTTTGTTTGATCTACAAAATCTCCACCACCACCACCCCCAACCCCCGCCCCCCACCATGGAATCCCTACCAATCGTTACAGAGGTTAAGACCTGCTGTTGTAAACTAACGGTCCTTTGCGGAAGGGAGCGACATACAGAAGCAATGTTTTAAGAAAATGGGTTTGACCTGTGGGAAGGATAGATTGGGAGGAACAGAGACCGGGGGTGGGGGGGAGGGGGGTTGTTTCTGGAAGGAACATGGTAAGAGTCTCAGCATGAAGGTGTGACTTAGGTCGTGAGAGCGGGGACAAGGGAACACGAAAGCTGAGATGCTCTGCGGCGTCCCTTTCTGGCAACTGGGACCACTCTCACCCCCCACCCCCTGTGAGAACCGAGCCTCTGTGCGTGGCGACTTCCCTGACTCAGCAGCCTCCTCCTTTTGGAGAATCTTATTAGGGATGCTCAGGAAGTACCATATGTTACCCCCAAAAGTTGACAGGACCGAGGAGTAGAATGAAATCTGACCGTTAAGTCCATGCGGCCTCCTCCCCCGTGACGTACAGGTCAGAGTGGAGGCTGTTTCAGTAAGAAATCTGCAGAGTTGATTAACGATGACATGATTAACGCGAGTCAGATCAAGATGCTGAATTAGATGATTTGAAGGGTAATTAATAGGCCAGACCCGGGTCTCATGTTGATGTCAAACTGCTCTTTTCTCAAGAATCTCTTTGGTCAAGGGCCTCAGTTTACGAGGTTCTGTGTGAATAGGACTTCAGCCTGACCCTCCCCCACCCCCCCAACAAAGTCATTCAAGAAGAAAGAACACCATTCTCTTGACTTTCTGCAAACTCCCGGACTGAGGTCACCACGGAAGTCTGTCTTTCCCTGCAGAGGCTCGCGCCATGGCCTGTGGGGGCCTGCACCCGCTCCTGTCACGGTCTGCATTTATGTCACTGCTGGGTACTTTACCCTGATTGAACCTTGCCACAGAACTCCAGAGAGGGAGCTGGGAACCCAGGTCTGCAAACGGGCCCGTTGTTAAGGTGATATAATCAATTCTCAATCATTTGCAACGAGGAAAGTCCGCTCAGCAGGGCTGGATGCAGCAGATTCTACACCCCACCGCTACAGAGAGTCTCGGTCAGGGTGAACCTGGAGGGACCCCTTTCTTTTTATTTCTTTTCTTTTTTTTATGTTTTGTGTTTAATATTTGAGAGAGACAGAGAGAGACAGAGCGCGAGCAGGAGAGGGACAGAGAGACAAGACAGAAGCTGAAACAGAGACAGAAGCTGAAGCAGGCTCCAGGCTCCAAGCTGTCACAGAGCCCAATGCGGGGCTCGAACTCATAAACCTCGAGATCATAACCTGAGCCAAAGTCGGACGCTTAGCCAACTGAGTCCCCCAGGGGCCCCTGGAAAGAGCCTTTTCTAAGCCATTTGGACTCAGTGGATGACAGCTTTCCTGGAGCAGAGAACATGGCTTTTCAAGACATCTGATGACTGTCTCCAACACTCAGGGGCATCCGCAAGGAGGAGTGGGGAGCTAATTCCCTGCAGCGAGTGTGGGCCTCGAACAAACAGTCAAAATGGTAGACTGGGGCTCAATTTTGATTGAGCCAAAGGAAATTCCTGCTATCTTTGGCAACTCGCAGAGAGAATAATAATAATAATACAGATCTATCACTGGCAGTTGATTGTAAATCCATTCTGCCTGTATTTCAATAGACAGCAGATCTTCTTAACTTTCCCAGGCAAAAAGAGAGTAGAAATCTCCAGTGACTTCAATTGCGCAACCTGGAAAATTCTAGAGCAGAAAACAAGACACCCTCGCCTGCCTTGAGAAAAGTCTTTTAGTGCCTGAACATGTTCGACACATTTCCTTGACATGGAACTTACAGAGCGGTCCATTCCGTTTTTCTCAAGGAATGGATGGGTCAGTTTCCAAATTGTAATCTTCACGTTCAAAGAGGCTGGGTGAAGCCAAAAATCTGAGCCTCAGAGAGACTCTATCACTGGGATCTGGAAAGCACCCAGGCATGGAAGGCCTCATGGGTTAGTTCAAGAGTTTTACCTTTTTTGTTGCTTGGAATGATCCATTGTCCCACGGATAACTTAGTCAAATCCATGTGTACTGATACACATACACACACATGCGCATATATACCTTCCTGCACACATACACACACTGCATACAAACACATATAAACGTATACACACGTATACACATGCACATACACACACATACACATCTTCTTTTAAAGAAGAAAGGATCTTTTTTTAAAGCATTTATTTATTTTGAGAGAGAGAGTGAGAGAAGGGCAGAGAGAGAGGGAGAGAGAGAATCCCAAGCAGGCTCCACCATGTCGGTGCAGAGCCTGACGCGGGGCTCGATGTCACAAACTGTGAGATCATGACCTGAGCTGAAATCAAGAGTTGGACATTTAACCGACTGAGCCACCGGGAGCCCCTCAAGAAGGAAGGATCTTAAACAGACTTCCACAGTCTGTGCAGACCACAAAGACTGTATTTGCTAGGTGTAGAAGGCAAGAGAAAATGGGAGATTTAAGTTCCCTCTCCATAACAAAGCGATTTCTTGCAAATCTCCCCATCAGGAGGGATGAGATGACATGCACTATTTGCTTGAACGTGGGCTGAACCCAGAGTATTCCAGCACCCGGGTTAGATCTCCTGCCTCAACCCTTCCTGTCTTAAGGCATGAGACTCTCCCCCTCCCACCCGACCCCCATCTGCAAAGTCACTAAGAGGAAATTAGCCCCTGAATTATGGAGAATTCAGGTCCCGAGGCAAACTAGAGTCAGCAACAATGTAAGTACTGGGACAGATGACCAGGCCATCTTTGTGCCTTTAGTGTGACACTTCGGGGAGTTCATTTGCACTCAGAGGGAAGTTCGATTTATAGGTGTGGACATTGAGGCTTATGGAGTAGAAAGATTGCTAAGCACCAAGCCAGGACGAAAAGACAGGTGTCCTGACCGAGGCTGTGTCTAAGAGCCAAAACAGCCACTCAGAGGCTCGGGGAACAAAACAATCCAGCCAGCTGTTTTGCATCCTTTTGCCCTGTGACCAGGTAGAGAAGCATTGGGTGGGGCAACCCCCATCAGCTAAGCTCACCCCAGGGTCCAGCCACTGAGAGCCCGTCCCCTTCCTAGGGCCCAGTTGCAATTGAACCCAAGGGTGGGCTTCTTGGAGTCAAGACCCTGTAAACCCAGCCTCTTGCCGTGAAGGAGTGGCTTTGGTCTCTCTGGGTCCTTGAGGTCCCCGAGTGGTGGAGGACAGCGTGTGTCTGCCAGCCCGGCTGCACGTCACTGAGAATAAGATGGGACAGTACGGGTCCTTTCTTGAGTTCTGCAGGAAACACCTCACTGTTTTCTTCTACGTAGCCCAGAGTGCCCCCAAATACCTCATTAATAAGGTGGGTAAGCATCTCGTGTGTCCCTCTTGCCAGATCATATCTTGGAGAGAACAAAAATCAATAGTGATCTGTTATCCACCCACCCAGAATAACTCTGGGGGATGTTTCAGAATGAGGCAGGAAAGGAATCCCTGCAGCTTCCCTTGGGTGACAATGGTGAGGGACATGAGGGCGCCTCGTTCTACCCCATCAGAAACCAGATTTCAGGGAGGGAGGGGCTGGGGAAGCCGCGTTTGCCCCCCCAGCCACCCCCACTTCTCCCTTCTCTGTCCTCTGCCACATCACCTAAGGGGCTCTTTATTTAGCCTGTGACACAGAGAGATCCTACCTGGATTAAGTCACGGGTTTATAGGAGCTGGTCTGTTTTCAAGAGCCAAGCAAAAATGTGATGGAAAGTGCGGAGAACGTGTCTCATAAACAGCATCAGAGGAAGGGCAAGAGGAGAGAGTGGTGACTCTTGCCGCGTATTCTATGCTCTGTTTATGTTTGCAACAAGTGATTTTCCATTCCTCGCGAGCGTCGTGCGAGCATCGTGTGAGGGTCACTGAGACAACCCCTCAGGCCCCGGGAAAAATACAGATCCGAACAGAAGCAGAATAGCCGCGCTGGCCGGCCAGTGCCACGACAGCGCTGACTCTGTTCCAGTGGGGGGTTTTCCTTCCTTGCCATTTTGTGCTTGTGCTCTGCTCTACGTTAAGCTCTTTGTGGGGGAGACTGTCAACCCTGCCTCCACTTCCTCTCCTGCTACTAAAGCCGAGCCTGGCACACAGTAGGTGCTCAGTACCTACTTGTTGGAGTGAGTGGCATTTTCCCCCAAGAGGACCCCGTTACCCACAAAGAAAGGATGCCGACCCACAGCCCGCGGCTCTTGGTTCCTCCACACAGACTCGTGTATAAGGACTTGTTTAGCGACGCTGAACCACACGGAAAGAGCAGGGGGCGGAGGCGTCCCACAGTCCAGGACTCGAGCTCATGTTCTGCCATCTGCCAGCTGCGTGATGTCGGGAGAGTTTTTAAATCTCTGTTCCTTGGGGTGCCTGGGTGGCTCCATTGGTTGAGCGTCCAACTTGGCTCAGGTCATGATCTTGCGGTCTGTGGGTTTGAGCCCCACATTGGGCTCTGTGCTGACAGCTCGGAGCCTGGAGCCTGCTTCGGATTCTGTGTCTCCCTCTCTCTCTGCTCCTCCCCTGATCAAACTCTGTCTCTCTCTGGAAGGAAGGAAGGGAGGAAGGAAGGAAGGAAGGAAGGGAGGAAGGAAGGAAGGAAAGATATTAAAAATTTTTAAATAAATCTCTGTTCCTCAGTTTTCTTATCTGTAAAGTGGGGAGAGTAATTGCACCTGCTTCAATGATGTGCTGATTATGAAGCACTTAGCACAGTACCCAGGACATGCAGGTGCTGAATGAGCATCTGCTCCTTTTCCTCATACATTACCCCTTGGCAGAAGGGAAAATGAGCTGACTCCTGCCAGCGATGGTAGAGAGGTGGTTGAGAGAGTTTCGCTGGTGGGGGGGGGGGGCCTTCTGGGAAAGACCCCTAGCTCAGGATGCACAGGTCGAGCGTAAGGCCCCGTGAAGGGATAGCCTGTGGCCAGGGCACCCCCCCCCACCTGCCCAGCCTAGCTCAACGGGGTACAAACATCTTGAAAGAGACAGCGCCGTGGTGATATGTTTTTATAAATAGGCATGACAGGGCTAGAGAACAGAGAATGTGCAGCCAACACTTTGCAAGCTCCAAAAAGCAAACTCAGAAAGACCACGTGTCCGAAGCACAGAGCTTATGGGGCACCCGCTCCTGAACCCCCATTTTTCTCCTGCTCCTGCAGCCATGTCCTCATCAGGACAGTCCCATCTCCCAGGCTGGGATGGCCAACAGGGGAGGGAGAGCTAAGGAGAAGCTTTGGAGACGATGGAGGGACAGATCTGAGGCTGGGCAGTGACACGGGGCCGGACACGTGGCCACTGTCCATCCTTTGAACAAGCACGTTGCCATCCTTAAAACAGGGATGGGAGAGGCAGAGGCAGTGAGGACGCCCTCCCACCCTCCCACCCTCTGACGCCTCTCCTGTTTATCAAGCCTTCCTGAGTGCAGACAACGTGCCGGAGTCAGGATGGTGGGTCAAGTGGATGCAGTCCCCAGCTTCCAGAGAGACACCTCGTGTGACAGGCACAGCAGCACAGACTCTCAAGCTGGGAAGTGTTGGGAAGGGAGCCGGGAGGGCGTCGCCCGAACTCCCCTGCTCCACTGCTCCTCCGTGACTTCAATTTTCTGAACGGCCAGCCGTCTTCCTGCCTAAGGAAGGAAAAGGAGCAGGAAACCAACTATCTGTGCTGGACACTGGTGGTACCAGGGCCTGGCCACGATTGCGTGGCAGGGTCCTGGGACCCCTGGGAAACTGAGGCCCCCACTATAAGGAACTTGGCTGAGACCCCCACAAGGGGTCAGAAGAGGAGTTGGGACCCGAACTCTGGTCTTCCTGACTCAGGAGCTCAGGGACCTATTCTCCGGCGCTCACTTCTCCTGGCTGACCTTCCTGGGGCCCTGGCCGGCTTGCTGGAGGCTTCCCAGACCCCCGTGCCCTCTGGCATCCAGCCACAGCCCTTGTCCCAGGTGAGCACCTGAGCAGAGGCCCCGGGGCCCTTCAGAGACAGGCCTGGGGCGACTCCAGCACTGACTCAAAGGCCTGGCAGTTGGCCTGGGGGCAGGGATCTCCAGCCCCCTCCTGGCCTTTGACTGCAACAAGTGTGAGGGTTTGTCCCTCCCCCGTCCCCTCCAGAGAAGCAAGGAGCTGCTGGCAAACACAGACCCAGCACCTGCGTGCCAGATAGCACAGCTGCATGTGGGAAACGGGGTCTGTCTGCAGCGCCTGTCACACGCCGCGTCCAGTTGTTGGAAGAGGGCGCCTTGAGAACTTTCCAGGGCAGAGGTACCCAGCCCTCTCTCCCCACCCTCCTCTTCTTTGCACTTGGCATTTCCGGCCGGGTTTGCCTTTCACCACCTCCCACGTGGTGATGGTGCTGGGGCTTGATGCCTCCTCCCCAGGGCTGCACAGGCTCCCCACTACCCCCGCCCCCCGCAGCAATAAAGGTGCTCAGCCCGCTCCCCGGGCCTTTCATCTTCAAAGCAGTTGTGGACCCTTCACGCCAAGGCCTGCACATCTGGCTGAAACGTTTGCGGATGCCAGGGCGGTGGGTTACCTTCACAGCTGGGGCGCCCGGGAGCCTCCTGCCGTCTGGCTCAGCTCCTCTCCCTCCTCTCCCGTGGCTGCCCACGTGGTACTCCCAAGTACCTCCCAAGTCCCGGGCTCTTCTCCCAGTGCTCTGCAGAGACCTGCCCGCCTCCCGCCAGAACTGCTCTCAGAGCCGCGGTTGATGCAAACGACCGGCCTGCATATGGAAAAGGCAACCAATAGGACATTGCACAGGTGCTCAGGAGGGTAGGAGGAAGAAGGAGGCAAAGAAGAAAAGAACAAATTGCTTCAGGATATTCATGTCTTTTGCCAGAGGGCAGCTTTGCAGGGGGATAACTCACAGCTGACTGTGAGCATTTCCACCCATGGAACAGAAGGAAGGCACTAGAATCCCAAATGCCAGGGCGCACCTCAAATATGCCCACCTGTGCCAGGCGCCCTGACGCCTGTGATACTCAAACTCCTTGGGAGTCGGCCCAGCTAAGAAATAGGAAAGGGGCTCCTGGGTGGCTCAGTCGGTTAAGCCTCCGACTTTGGCTCAGGTCATGGTCTCGTGGTTTGTGGGTTCGAGACCCGCTTCAGGCTCCCTGCTGACGGCGTAGAGCCTGCTTCAGATCCTCTGTCCCCCTCTCTCTGCCCCTCCCTAGTTTGCACTCTCTCTCTCTCTCTCTCAAAATAAATAAATAAACTTAAAAAAAAAAAAAAAAGAAACAGGAGAAGGTCACTGCATACAACAGACACCTGTCTCAGCAAAGCCAAAGGCTTTCCATGGATCGATCACTGTGTTAATTCGTTCAGTCAGTCCTCACTGCAGCCTTATGCTGCTGTAGTTTTTATTATTACCCCCAATTCACAGATGACAAAACTGAGGCTCAGGAAATTAAATAACTTGCCAAAGGGCATCCAGGCCGTAGGTAGCAGAGTTAGATCTGAGCCCCGAACACGCTGGGCCTCAAAGTGGATGGATGAACCAGAACTGTGGTTGACTTTCCTCATAGTCCCCAAAGTAACAGGCTTGGAGGGAGGAGGCGAGTCTGGGTTTGACCCCTCCACCCCCACCCCACCGAAAGGCGATGCCAGAGACTCCTGTTTCCAAAGTTCTTTTCTTCTCACATAGGTCTCTTTCTTCAACTTTCCTTTCAACAGAAAACAAAACAAGATAAAATTTTACTTCCAGAAGTCACTTCACGTGAATCCAAAATTAGTTGTTGCTTTGCCGCTCTGAAAGATGACACAGAGACAGCATCTGTGTGCCCCATCGCTCCCCTTCCCGCACGTCATGCCAACGTCAGTTCTGTCACCGCGCAAGGTGGCACTTTCTGGGTCCTGTACAGAATGTAATTTTCACTTGCCCCTGAAAAATCAATATGGAAAGGCTCTAATTCCCCAGATTTCGATTTTTCAATACAAAAGTGAAAATGAAACTCTGCGGGATTGCAGCCAAAACGGTGCCCCTGAGCCAACTGCAGTCTGGAGGAAGACTCACCAAGAGTTTTTCCAGAAAAACACCAACTTTTGACATTGTTCTCAGATGACACGTCAGCCGGAAAAGGAAGCAAACGTCGCTGAGTCCACGTGAGGTTTCCCAGCACCCCTTCGCGGAAGATGTCTCCGTCCAAAGAGATTTATGGCAAAATTAGGCTGCCCTGGGGTGTCACCGATGGGCAGTGTGGTCCCGGGGAAAGAGCTGAACTCTGAAATCAAGACGCACGAATTAAAGCCCATCTCATCATATCATGATTACTTTCCAGCCAGCAGCTCTGAGCATCTCATTTCCTCAACATGAAGGAGGAGGAGGAAAGTCTCAGCTGCTGGCATGGGCAGTAAATGAAATAGCGCACATGAACGTGCCCGCACAGGCCCGGGGCAGAGTGAACTTCCTGCCTGCCCCCGCCTCTCTTTCCCATGTCATTGGATCACTCGGGCTGAAGCTGACACCCTTCGGTGTCTAGTGTTGGCAATGGAGGGTCACAGTGAACTATCTACTCACCTAGGACATCCTAGTCCACCCATGCTGGTCACAGACCTAGGGAAGATGTCACCACCCATCTCCAGACTCTGAGACTAGAAGGTCTTCTGAAACAAGACCACCAGGATTCCTCACCACGTCCTTCCGTGGCTCTTTTGACAATGAACGGAGAAACAAAAGAGCAGCCCCCCCCCCACCACCAGGTGTGACCTGCTTGTGTAACCTGAACCACTTCCCCTGCTGCCAAGGACGGCGTCCGCCATCAGAAGCCTGCATCCCAGGACTCAGGCATTGCCAGGTGATCCCGGGCAGGTCACATAGCTTCTGGGTGCTTCTGTGCCCTCAGCTGTCCAACAGGTTAATGATAACGAGGCAGCAGGGTTTAGCGAAGAGAGACCACCCTGCCAAGTTCAGTGATGGGACTACACAAGAGAAAACAAGAAACAAAAACAGCCCCACATACCACTGAAGTCTGTTATTTCAAGCTTTTGCTCCTCCTGTGCCCTGAAACAAAGGAAGAGAGACACTTGGGGCCACTGGGAGAACACACACCCCTTCCTGGAGGTTCCCTGGTATTTGCTCAAGACGGGCCAGGCCTGGGAGGGACTCTATCACCAAAGCCAGTAGCTTGCAGGCCTGTGACCTGGAAGCTGGTGGAGGGCGGTGGGGGGGGGGGGGAGCAGGCAGGCAAACAGAAGTTGTGGAAGTAGAATCTGGCTTTTTCAAGAATCCACACACAGGGTTTTAAGGGCCAGCTGCCCCCATGCTAAGACTAAGGTCCACTAAGACTGTATCTGGCAGGAGAGGAGTGATTCTGCATGAACTGCTGTTATCAGAAGATGACGAGAGGGATTCCAGAGAGGTAGAAACAATCCATGCCAAGTACGGTATAAAAGCATCTCTGAATTTTTCTAGGAAATCAAAAGTGAGTAGGCAAGTGTTCCTCCATGTATGGTAGATGAACTGAACAGAGCCTATTTGGTTGATATTAAGAAATGGGTTTGGGGGGCACCTGGGTGGCTCAGCTGGTTAAGCGGCTGACGTTGGCTCAGGTCATGATGTCACAGTTGGTGAATTCGAGTCCCACCTCAGGCTCTGTGCTCACAGCTCAGAGCCTGGAGCCTGCTTTGGATTCTGTCTCCCTCTCTCTTTGCCCCTCCCCAGCCCATGCTCTGTCTCTGTCTCTCTCAAAGATAAATAGATGTTAAAAAATTTTCTTTTTTAAGAACTGGGTTTGGGGGCCCTTAAGACCATGTTTTCTGGGCTGGGGCATGTGGAGGGAGACCATTGGCCAATGGTTGTGACAGATTTCCAGAGTGATGATGCCATAGGTGACAGAGGCAACCCATGAGACAAGAGCTGCCCGGGACACGCCATGGGGTAGCCTGTATATACAATCTTATCTAACAGCAAAGAGTTGGGAAAACCTAAATATTTCTCAGTAGGAAACTGACTACACGCAATGGAATGCCATTATTCCATTAAAGGCGATTGAAGGTGATGTCAGAGATTTACATATCTTGATGTGAAACGTGTCCTCAAAATTTAGTGTTGGGTGAGGAAATAAGCTTCTATAAAATGTGGAATATCAGGGGCGCCTGGGTGGCTCAGTCGGTTGAGCATCCGGACTTCAGTTCAGGTCATGATCTCACAGTCTGTGAGTTCGAGCCCCATGTCGGGCTCTGTGCTGACAGCTCAGAGCCTGGAGCCTGCTACAGATTCTGTGTCTCCCTCTCTCTCTCTGCCCCTCCCCCACTTGCTCTTCTCTTTCTCAAAATAAGTAAAAATTTTGGGGGCTCCTGGGTGGCTCCGTCAGTTAAGCATCCCACTTCGGCTTAGGTCATGATCTCATAGTTCGTGAGTTCAAGCCCCGCATCGGGCTCTGTACTGACAGCTCAGAGCCTGGAGCCTGCTTCAGATTCTGTGTCTCCCTCTCTCTCTGCCCCTCCCCTGCTCAAGCTCTGTCTCTCTCTCTCTGTCTCAAAAATTAAAACAAAAAAATAAAATAAAATGTGGAATATGAGCCCCATCAGGTTAAGGGGAATCCCGCATCTATGTTGTAAATATGCATCGAGAAGCGTCCTCAAAAGCAATTGCCATAGTTTGTCAGAGTATGAGCTCTTGGCCGATCCTTGTTCTCTTCTGTGTTATTTGACTTTTCTTTTTCTTACAAAAAAAAAAAAAAAAAAAAAAAAAAAACCTGACTTTTTTTTTTTAAAACAAATCCTTCTCTGTAAGAAGTGAAATATCTTTTTATCTTCATGAAAATTTGTGATTTAACAGTGAAAAGAGCGTTAAACATTTTCCAGATCCTCCCAGACATACTATGATTAATAGAGAGTAAAGCCCTCTGTGATTCCCCAGCATCACATGAAATACTGTGGAGAAAGGCCATCACGTAAGATGCCATCAGAGGTATCTCTTCTGACTCAGTGAAATCCTCTTTCCAGCCTCTTTCAAGAAAGACTAACAAAAATCTCAGGAGGTCTAGTTCTGCATAACCATTTCTTCCCCTTTTGTCTTTGGTACTTTCCTTTTTAAAAAAAGTTTATTTATTTAGAGAGAGAGAGCAGGGGAGGGGCAGAGAGAGAGAGAGAGAGAGAATCTCAAGCAGGTTCTGTGCTGTCAGTGCAGAGCCCGATGTGGGGCTTGAACCCACAAACCACAAGATCATGACCTGAGCTGAAATCAAGAGTTGTCTTTGGTACTTTTCATTCAAATGTATATTGAGCATATATAGTACCTAAGACCTGATATCGGAAACTCACCCTCTCGTCTGCTGCCTGTGCTCTGTTTCAGGCTCATCACTTAAAATAGCGGGAGGAGGCATCCACCCATGGTGGGTCTTCTTGTGCATGGAGTGAGTCAGCACTAACCACGACACCGGGAGCCTCTTATGATGAGGTGAGTTTTCAGAAGCCATCCCTCCTCCCTTGTGCTCACATGCACAAGCTCAGGGATCATGGAGTTATGATTCCTTCAATATTCACTCGGTCAGCATTTACTGATGCCCACTGTGTGTCAGGATGGTGTGAAGTCTGGGTCTGCAGCAGTGAACAAAATAAAAAATCTCTGCCTTCAGGGAGCTTATACTGTAGTGGGAGAAGCTGGACCATCACACACACACACACACACACACACACACACACACATTTCAGGAGGTAACAAGTGCTATACAAAAGACAAAACAGGGTAAAGGGGACAGAGTGACAGGTGGCTAGTGTTATTTAAGATGAGGTTGTCAGGAAAGTCCTCTCTGGTAAAATGACCTCTGAGCAGAAGCCTGGGAGGAGTGAGAGAAGGAGTCAAGAGGACACCTGAGGGAAAAGCATTCCAGGCAAGGAAACAGTATGTGCAAAGGTCCTGCGGGAGAGTTTGCTCAACATAGTCCTAGAACTATAAGCAAGTCACAGGCTGGGACCAAGGAGCATGAGAAGGAGGTGAGTAAGAGGTCAAAGGCCAGACCTTGCAGGGCTTTAAGGGTGATTGGAAAGACCTGGGGTTACATCTGGATGGGATGGGAAACTTTGGACGAGTTCAAGCAGAGTTACACTATCTAACATGGTGGATGACGCATTTTTATTTTTTTAGAAATAGAGTAAAGAAGAGAAGATACCAAATAAATAAAAAGTAAGAGACATAATTTTAAAAGAGAAAGAGAAACCAATCCATCTGCTACCCAGAAGGGCTGTGGACAATGCTACAGTTGCCCTCCTTTGCACAATAGGGTTTAACCGTGCGTGGACATAACGTCATGAAAACCATTTGTGGCCAGTCGCCAGCCAGTGGACATGGAAAGCAGAACTTGCCACAGGCAACAATAGGAGCTTTGAGCAAAGTGGTAAGTCCCTATGAGTAATGGGTGACTTTTCTTTCCTTTGTCGGGGCTGATGGCATTTCTTTCCTGACTCTGAACCTCCTTAAGATAAGAATGAGCCCAAGCCACACCCTGGCCATGTGCAAAGGATGACAACTTTCTTCCATGTAGGTCAAAAACCATCAGTCCTGTCATATTTTATTTTTAGCACTCTATGTGTTTAAAATATATTTAGTAACAAAAGTATTAATAAAATGCTAATATCTATTAGGTGTTTACAAAAATTACTAATTTCATTCTCAGAAGAACCTTCAGCGCCATTAATACTCCCATCTTACTGCATCAGGAAGATCCAAGAAGCCTTGAAAACTCTTGCAGAGATCTGCACAGGTGGCTAGTGGCTCTGGGAATTCAAACCCATTTCCATCTGAATCGAAATCCTGTGTTCGTAGCCAGTTGGCCACACTGCTCCTGATACAGGGTTGTCCACAGGAGGGATGTACAGGTATAAGTCCTGGTTGCTTGAGAGTTTAAAGGTATTGGGGAGCCAACACCAACACCGAGAACAAATAGGCATGGCAGTGCAGGGGTGTGGCCCCAACTGTGAGTGCAGATGTGGCCAGGCCTCAGAGGAAGACTGCGGGCAATGGTGGAACGTGGACCAATGCCTCAAGGCTTACGTCCTTATTCAGCTGAGTTCTCAGCTCCAGTAAGGCTGGGGCTTGGTGAGGTCAGCCCTTATGTAGATTTTTCTAGCCAGTTGCCACCTTCTGAGCACTTACTGCGGGCCAGGCACTCTGCGAGGTGCTTGGGGTACATTAGTGCACCCCATCCACGCTACCCTCTGGGTGATTTCCCCATTTCACAGACGTGTTAAGTAAGGTGGCCAAGGTCTTCTGGCTCATAGATGGAAGGACTACAATGTTATCAAGATTGACTCAAAAGCCAGGGTCTTTTTTTTTTCAGGTATATTTATTTATTTTGAGAGAGAGAGAGAGAGGGAGGAAAGGAGGGAGGGGCAGAGAGAGAGGAAGAGAGAGAATCCCAAGCAGGATCCATGCTGTCAGTGCAGAGCCTGACACGGGGCTCAATCTCACGAATCATGAGATCATGACCTGAGCCAAAATCAAGAGCTAGATGCTTAACCGACTGAGCCACCCAGGTGCCTCAAAAAGTAGATGTCTTAATTATGATACATACATCATAACTACTGACACTTGGAATTAAGAGTTTCTCCCTTTTCCCCCAGGACTGACTTTCATGGGTGACCCTTAAGGAGACAATCTTTTTTATATTCACTAGCTCAAAGGAAAGGTGGCATCTGAAATTCCCACTCATGGATCTCTGAGTAGGATACACAATGGGTGTGTGTGTGTGTGTGAGAGAGAGAGAGAGAGAGAGAGAGAGGGAGAGAGAGAGAGAGAGAGAGAATGAGTTGGGGGGCTGGCAGCATGGAGGTAAGCAACCCAGCAGACATGCAGTCAGGACCGATCATGGTAGACAAGGAGTCTAGACTTTCTGATTCTTCCCTTTCCCATTCCTATCTAGTCAGGACACATAGACCACCACATTTTAAAGGGAAGGCTCCTGGCTCTCCCATTCCCTTTCTCTAGCAAATTCTATAACTTTAAAGTACTTATAAAATGTGTTAATTCTGGCTTCTCCAATAAAATTTTGGCCCTCCTCCTCCCCACCAAAAAAGAAAGAAAGTCAGGGCAGAGCCTGCAGCCCCAGCCTCTGCCCTCCAACAGAACACAGAAAGAGGTTTGGGGCTGCTGTCCCCATCTGAAGTCCTGCCCCTATTTATAGAACATTCTTGTAAAATGACTCTCCGAGCAAAGGTTTTGCTCAAAGTGGCCCATGCCCCCAGGCTGGGCACGTGTGTCCAGGGCTGGGTTCCCCACAGAGCTGCCTGAGCCCTGCTGGCAGAGCTGCATCCAGGACCTCCGTGGAGGGCCTCTTCTGCCTTCCTGCCCCACCGCACTCGCTGGGCCTCCTGCTGTTGGCCACTCTTGGCACATGTCCACCTCAGCAGGCTTGTGTCACATTGGGAACCATCAATATGGGCAAATGGGCTCTGCTTTCTAGGTTCATCCTGAGGGGTCTCATCCCACAACTGGAGGCTCACGGGAGGCTGTCGGTGATGATGGAACCAGGCAAGTCACCTACAAGCAATGTCCCACTAGCCCAGGCCTCACAACCAAGAAGAGAACCTTTCACCTGCACACATTTCTTCTGACCTGGAGGGTGACGGTGCCGTAACTTCCAGCCTTGGAAACACGTCCAACAATCACGTATTGAATACCTCTAACTCTGCCTTGCTATTGTTGCTTAAAAAAGAAAGAGAGAGTCGGTTAAGCGTCCGACTTCGGCTCAGGTCATGATCTCACGGTTTGTGAGTTCAAGCCCTGCGTCAGGCTCTGTGCTGACAGCTCGGAGCCTGGAGCCCATTTCAGATTCTATGTCTCCCTCTCTCTCTGCCCCTCCCCTGTTCATGCTCTGTCTCTCTCTGTCTCAAAAATAAATAAACATTAAAAAAAAAAAAGAGAGAGAGAGAGTTGATATTTATTACCTCTTGGTAAATGTAAAAGGCTCTCCCTTCACATGTGACCTTGTTTGCCAAGAGTGTGTATCTGGAAATGTTAGTTTTGTTTGACTCAACTTAAGTCAAAGTGATCTGAACTTTTAAAAAGTTTCTTGGCCATTGTAGAAGCACAGAGACAAACCTGATCACCTCTGATGTGAAGGGGAATTCACATATCTACATTGTACACATGCATCAAGAGGGATCCCCAGAGATGGCCACCAAAATGTCGCCGTGGTTTTCTCCAGAGCATGAGGTCTTTGTTAATTTCCCCCCATTGTTGTTGTTCTTCTCTGTTATTTGGGAAGAGAGTAGGGAGAGAGAGATAAATATGACACATGGCACTGTCCTCAAGGTGATGCTAATCTGCAGGTAACACCTGTGCAGAGCTCTGCCCCCGCCAAAGCACTCTCACCTATTTACTGCTTTCAAAACTTTTCCACCAGAGCTTTCCCACTGCACAGAGAAGAGTGACGCTGAATGCCTAACATAACCCACCAACAGTGTAGATTTCTGTGAAGGCCACGTTTCTCCTTAAAATTCATACAAAGTTCGCATTATCCTCTATTATGTTATTTAGGCATAAAAATCCTCTTGGTTCATTATCATCAAGTAAAATGAATGTTTCCAGGAAAATCCTCTAGGTTTACCCTGCAGCTTTCCATATCCCCAGGGTTTTCTAGGACAAAGTCCTCTCAGATCAGCCAGGGGATGACAGTGGATCCAAATCAAGGCTCCATAGACTTTCAGATTCTCTGCTAGTCTCCTCTGGTGGAAGGTTCCCTGGCAAGGGTTGCAGGGCCCTTTAAATTTGGAAGTGCTACTCAGGTAAGCTTAAAATAGGTTTACTTAAAATGTATCAGAACTCTTCAAGTAGGATTGCTGGAGAAACAACTTGCAGGCTCTAGAAAATTCTGTTGCATTTATAATTCCACTCCAGTCCTTGATGGAGTGATATCCCACAAGTACCTTGGGCATGCCTTTGGCCTCTTCGACTAAAGATTTATACTTCTTGGCTTTTGTTCTATTTTCTGGCTTTTTCGGGACCTGCAAAACCTGTTTGACCAGTCCAGTGATCACAGTCCTTAAGGCCATCAGACCCAGATGAGCCACCTTGAGCCCAACAGGTGACATCACAGGCTGCCTAGACACAGCACAGGTAGCTGTGGGCCTTCATTTTGTCAGGCTGTGGTCCACGCATAGCACCCTACTCTGTGCTTCCAGAAGGACTTCAGGAACAGTCCACTGCACTCTCTTTTCAGGTGGTATTTGTCCCACTTTGGGGTTATTCTCCTAGTTAATAAAAGTGAAACATTCGAGTCTACCTTCCGGCCTGCATCTTGTATCTGACAACACAGTTCAATTGTTTAGGTTGGCTTTGGCCCACTGGGTAAAGAGAACCCATCATGGATTTGGGTTCAAATAATTGTTCCAGGGGAATGTCACTCGAGGTGCTGTTGAGCAACTCAGTACAAGCAAAACCCCTCTGTGAATGGTAAAGCGTCTGTGGAGCCCAGGAAGCATACATGGGGACATCTGTTGTTGCTACTCTATCTTCCTCTATGGAAGTATGTTCTTCCTTTATCTGACATGTGGCCAAGATCATACCATGTCAGTTAAAGTAGAGTGACCTTTTCCCAGATGCCCAGTGAAGGGGGCTTTGGTAGCAACGGGGAGAGCAAAGAAACCAAGCAGAAATATTGCAATCACTTTGCCTTTTTCACTAAGGTGATGATACTGGATGATGTCATGGAGTCAAAAACACGGAACTGTTGTTCCTCACACACTTGAGGCATTATTGATACCTGGAGTCATTTGGTCTGAAAAGGAAAAAAAAAAAGAAGAAGAAGAAGCAATGAGCATGTCCTTCACAGTGGATTTTTAGAGCTGAAAATGTGCTGCTCTGCAGCATCAGCTAATAAATTGCTAAGTGACATCAGCTAAGGTTTTCTGGAAGAACCTTTTTTTGGATCGGTATCAGTTGTGAACGCATCTGGTCACAAGGAATGGCACACATTGCTATAGTGCCTTAAGGAAATGGGGCTTTATCTTTCTCACATGACAAGAAACATGGAGTTGAGGGCAGGTGCCGTTAACACAAGGATGCTCTCAGGGACCCAGGGCCTCTCTGTGCTGTTCCTCACTCCGTTCTCAACGCGGTCAGGTTCCTGTCTTCATTCACTGTTACCTGGGAGAACAAAAGGTAAAACAAGGCTTTCTCTTGGTAAAACTTGGCCTTTTTTTTTAAAGAAGCACGTGTTCTTGAAGGACTTCTTCCCCCAGCTCGTTGGCCAGACTATGCTCAGTGGATTTCGCTGGCTGTGGTGAAGGCTGCAAAGGGATCATTAGCCATATTGCTGTCCCATATAAAACTGGAGCTCTCTAAGTAAGGAAGTCTGAGGAAGACAGACGTTGGGCGAACAATCAGGAGTATGTGCCACAGTGGTGGGGACCTGGTGAGGAATCTTGGTGCCCATTCTACCGCTTGTCTACTAGATTCTCATCCAGTCCAAGGCTACCAGGACACGACATCTGAACAAAGGCAACAGAGCCCCAAGTATCTGATGCCTATGGTCTTGAATGAGAAAGAAAGAGATTCCAGCTGTCCCCTCTGATTCCCTTCTAATGGTGCTGAATGAAGTCATTAGCATGCATCACCCAGAAGGTGGCCCATCCATATGGCTCATGTTTGCGTATGTAGCTGTCGCTTATGGCTAAGCAGACGAAGAGATTCCTTCTCCCCATTATTTGCTTTTCTTTTCCACATGCTGAACGTTACACAAAGCTACTTAGATTCCCTTTTTCCAGTGATTTCAACAACCGACCACACCTCTCGGCACTTTCTCTCGGCTCTCCCAGGAAAGTCTGCGCACTCCAGACCTGTGTAAAGAACTATCTAGAACTGTGCCCTGGCCTCCAGCACCTGTCATCCTCCTGTGTGGGGAGATTTCTGCCAGGACCCGTTGGCTCCGTAGACTTCTGCACAAGGCTAGGTCTAAGGTCTATGTGCAATACTTCCATCTTTCAAAACCATTACTGGCATCTGCAAACACCATTTTATAAATTATTCAAAGCTTGTGCCTGGTTGTATTATTTCAGATCTATGGAAGACTGAACACTACTAGTTATAAATCCAAGTAGTAGAATTTATAAGCGTTGGGTTACCTTTTAAATAACTTGACACACTCAGATTGTATTTGGCTTATCCTCCACATAACCAGTCATTTTTTTTTTTTTCTCGAAACTGGGATGCCGTGGGCTTTTATTATAAGTGCACAAAATCCCCAGGCAAGAGAAAACAGGTCTATTAAAAGAAGGGAATATGACAGTTGAGTTCCTTTTACTGAAATGAAATAAGCCAGGCAGTTAAGAACACCTCGTGGTGTACAAATGGTCATCTTGTGTTAACAGTCACCCCCAATCTGTAGTTATGCTGTTTCCTTCCCCAACTATGAATGACTTCCTCAACAATGATTAAGTTACTCCTTGTTGGGGAAGGACAGTCTTTTCCAGAATAAATGAAAATCTCTTCACAAAGTGTGAATATTAGAGACTGGCATACTTGAAAGACTGGTCCCTTCCTGCCCTTGAGAAAAGAGAAAAAGCAGTAAGTGGTGGCAGCAGGTTTTGAGTCTCAGTAGGGTCAATGCAAGAGCCACCCTAGACTTGGGCTTCACCCCTGCAACGCTGCAGGTCAACACTAAGCCCAACGGGCACCCTGCCTATCTTATGGACTGAGGAGGAGGGGCCTCATCCCTATTCTGGGGAGAAGGGGGACAGGCCATTAGAACTGGGAAGCCCAGAGAACCCAAGCTGGGGCAGCAAAACATAGACCCCACCCAGCACCACGTGGACTCAAAGGAGAAACAAAGGAATAGCGATGGCACAAAAGCTAAGTGTGAAAAGACCAGTCAATGAACTTGCTGTCTCACGTGTAAGCAACAGAGCTATAAAAAGAACTTCAAGCCTCTTTTCAGTCAAACCTTTGTAGTCTCTCCACCCAAGAAACAGTCTCAAAATTAAACTCACAGCTCCTTATTTGGGGCCAATTTTCCTGTAACGTGTCCTCATTTTACCTTGTCTCAGGTCCGAATGAGCCCGCCCCTCGCCACCAGCCACGTTCAGCAGGGCAGACCAACATATACTCCCAGCTCAAGAAACCTGTTTTAAAAAAGAAGCTCCCTCACCAGCCTGTATTTCAGAAGTAGCAATCACAGATCCAGCCAAAGTGAAATTAAGAAATTTGCATGTCATTTATTAATATCCTTCTTGTCTGTCAAGCAGCCTTCAAAAACATGTTTTCCTCCTTTGGAAAGAAGCAAATTGGAATGAGCGCATTCACACAAAGGATCTCAGACCAGGCTATGTTTTTCTGTGGATGTATGGAGGGTGCACGAGACAGACACTAGCTAAGAAGTGCTTTCCCCTCTCTACCCTAACACCTGGAACAGACTCTCCCATCTACAACGATTCGTATCGTGTCTTCAAAATGGTCTCCTCCCCAGCATAATCTATCTTGAAATCAAGAAGGTCATTCAAAATACTCCAAGATGCCTGGGTGTCAGATCAGAGAATTGCTAATTCATTAGCTGACATAAAAACTGATGTGTTATGTAAAATTGATAATGACATAATTGATAATGACATTACGGTTCTGGGGAAAAATGTCCGTATGTTTTGGAGGTGCGCGGGGAAGAAATGCGATGATATTTCTAATTTACTTTAAAATACTACTTAGTGGGGCGCCTGGGTGGCGCAGTCGGTTGGGCGTCCGACTTCAGCCAGGTCACGATCTCGCAGTCCGTGAGTTCGAGCCCCGCGTCGGGCTCTGGGCTGATGGCTCAGAGCCTGGAGCCTGTTTCCGATTCTGTGTCTCCCTCTCTTGCTGCCCCTCCCCCGTTCATGCTCTGTCTCTCTCTGTCCTAAAAATAAATAAACGTTGAAAAAAAAAAAAATTTAAAAATAAAAAAAAAAAAATAAAATACTACTTAGTGAAATTGAAAAAAAATAGATCAAATAAATTATGGTAAGATGTTAACCACAGCTGTATCCAGGAAATGGGTTCGTAAGTATCTATTACACATTTCTCTCTACGATTTTGTGTGTGTTTACTTTTTAATTTTTTTGTACATTTATTTATTTTTGACAAGAGAGAGAGAGCATGAGTGGGGAAGGAACAGTGAGAGAGAGGGAGACACAAGATCCGAAGCAGGCTGCAGGCTCTGAGCTGTCAGCTAAGCTCAGTGTGGGACTCGAACCCATGCACAGTGAGGTCATGACCTCAGCCGAAATTGGACACTTAACCCACTTAACCTACTGAGCCACCTAGGCGGTGCCCACACCCCCCCTCCCGCCCCCACCTCTGTTTTGTGTGTTTGAACATTTTCATAACAAAAGAACAGAACCACTGAGATGGTGCTTGCATGGAATCTCCTCGACATCCTGCATCAGAGCCTCTTTATCACCTGTGGGTGCCCACAGCCATATTGGCTGCCAGCTCTCCCAACTGAAGCTCTGGGCCTGGGACAGGACGTTCACAGCCAGTGGAAGTTACCTGTAATTCACAGCACTTTCTCTAGGCTCCAGTTACCATTCTAAGCTCTTTATATGGATTGTGCCATTGAATCCTCACAGCAGCCCTCTGTGGTAGCCAAAGTAGCTACTATTATCCCCGTTTGACTGATGTGGAAACTGAGACCCCTGGGTGTTAATGTGGCCAAGGCCACCTCAGCCAGTAAGTGGCACAGCCAGGTTTCAACCCCTCAGCCGGCTAGTAATCAGAGGCCATAGTGCTTCTGTCATGGGTTCCATGGTTTGTGAGGTATACGCTTTACTGCATTATGTAGAATTGATTAAATTCTAAGAGCTCTCTTTCTACATGAATAAAGGTTAAGTTTCAGTTGTTCCTTGGTCTTTTTTGTGTTTCTCTCAGAGGCCAAGTCAATGCCTGCTACCTAACAGGCACTTGATAAATGTTTATCTCACCTAGAAGAGAGGGTCAAGGACAGCACTAAGCTGAGAACAATCCTTGAAGCCTTAGCTTTTGGCTTGGCTCCTGTGTCCCCATTAGTCAAGTATGAGCAGGAATAGCCCTTGGCAGGTGGTAACCCTCTTTAGAAGTGTTCTGAATCTTGGGGAACTCAGGTGGTTAAGGAACTCAGGTGGCTCAGTTGGTTAAGCGTCCGACTTCGGCTGAGGTCATGATCTCATGGTTCATGAGTTGGAGCCCTGCTTCGGGCTCTGTGCTGACAGCTCAGAGCCTGGAGCCTGCTTCGGACTCTGTGTCTCTCTTTCTCTGCCCCTCCCCAACTTGCACTCTGTCTCTCTCTCTCTCTCTCTCAAAAATAAAACATTAAAAAAAAGAGGAGTGTTCTGAATCCAGTTCTTTTTTTTTTTTTTTTTTTTTTTTAGAGTGGGGGGCAGGAGGGTCAAAGAGAGAGAGAAAGAGAGAGAGAATCTCAAGCAGGCTCCATGCTCAATGCAGAGCCCTACTTGGGTTCAATCCCACGACCCCAGGATCATGACCTGAGTCAAAATCAAGAGTCAACACTCAACCGACTGTGCCACCCAAGTGCCCCTCTGAATCCAGTTCTGATGCTGATTGTGGCTCCTTCCTGCCTGACAGTGAAAAACTTGGTGCACATTTATATGTATACCTGTGGAGGACCTGGCAGAAACCCTATTTGTATATCTATATATGTATCTATTTAACCTAATATCTATCATCTATCTATCTATCTACCTATCATCTATTGGCATGTGTGTAATTTTGATCATTAGAAGCCAGGAAAAAGCCAACGTCTTTTATGAACTCATCTCTACTCCCTCATGTTAGGAAAATACATGTCAGTGGGCCTTTTGGCCAGGCAAATGTCTATCAAAGATTTAGTCCCAGAATGGGAAGGCCACATGGCTGTGCGCAGTCATGTAAAAGGTTGTTCCTGATGGGCACCTTCCCTTCTTACTTTTCTAAAACTGGGTATAGATTATATGGTCTCTAAAAATTACTTTCTGTTCTTAGCTGGTACGTTTATAAATTTATTTTTCAAGGGCTAGCTCACAGTAGATTGAGAACAGAGACTGGGAGGATGTGGGAAGCTCACCATTTCATGCAGGTAAATCTCCCCAAAAAGACCCGACCAGGGGGGCACCTGGGTGGCTCAGTTGGTTAAGTGTCCAACTTCGGCTCAGGTCATGATCTCACGGTTCATGAGATGGATCCCCACATCAGGCTCTGTGCTCTGACAGTGCAGAGCCTGCTTGAGATTCTCTGTCTCCCTCTCTGCTCATCTCTTCTGCTCGCATACACATGCACAAGTACTCTCTCTCTCTCTCTCAAAATAAATAAACATTAAAAAAAAAAAAAAAAAAAAGACCAAACAGGGATTGCTGAAGCCCTTTCTGACCTTCAACAAAAGCCCCACAGGTGAGATTATCGAAAACTAAATAGTTTGGTGATTGTGTCCTGAAAGATGTTGCAGGGGAAGCCCAAAGGTAAGTCCAGACTCTTTGGGCAGCTGGTAGAGCCCCTCTGTGGGACAGTTCATTTGCTGTCACTGTCATCTTGGGGAGAAGTCTGTCCCCACATAGGAGTGCGCATCTGGCAGTAGGTCTGGGACTGAGGGAAGGAGGTCACTCATTCCCTGGATCTTGAGGATCTAAGCTCCGACTCTGGGTGGCAGAGACACGCTCAAGTTCCTCCCAGGGAGTTGAAGTAAAATGGCCGCCGGAAGGTGGCCGTAGGCCCTGGGGCTCGGAAGCGATCTCGAAGGAAGCAGTCTCTGTGCAGTGGGGTCTACTGTGATACATACTATAGTCTGTGAGACCTCAGGAATTTCAGTGCATTAGCCCTGCATGCCCGGCCTCTCTAAACCTTGTGCTGGTGTCTCACAGAAGTGCTCAGCAGGCTTCAAGTGGCTTGAAACCTGTATTTCTGTTGCTCTTTCGCAAGGCTTCAGACAGCTGGTAATCAGAGAAATACAAAATTAAAACAGCAATGGAACAGCCTTTTCCTTCTATCAGGTTCGCAAAAGTTTGAAAGCCTAACAGCCAGTGTTTACTTAGGCTGAATTACTTTTGTCCTCCCTGAAGCCTGAAACAATTTCTGAGGGGGAGAAATAGAGAAAGAGAGCCCACAGCTGTGATTGTCTTTTACGTAATAATCATGTCATCAGCATCCATGGAGACAAACATCAACAGGGCTGTGAGAGCTTTGTAATAGAAAGCCATCTGATTTACGTATTTATTAATTCACTCATTCGTTCGGGAAATGTGCACTGGAAATCTGGGAACCCAAAGCGGGAGGCAGGAGAGTAAAAATGTCTCAGATGCCAAGTACGTGTGGGGCGTAGAGCCAGGTGGTTTAGATGGATTATTCTTTGAGGTCGGGGAACAGGAGACCCTTTGCACAGCGGAAAAGAGGGGAAGCCACGTGGCTAAAGTCATCCAGCAGATGAACTCTTTGCTGGAGGCTGTGAGACAACAGGGGGCAGAGTACCCCCTACCATCCCGGGGCTTCCTGTCTGTGGGGGGCACTGAGCAAGCTCAGAGAACCCCAACACGAATGCTCAGAGTCCTGGAGCTGAGTCACTTGGGCCATGCACACCCCCCACACACACACAGCCCCGGAGTTCAAGGAGGAGGAATTACTCTGATGTGGGTGGGGCTGTGCTAACAAGGCTTCTCAGAGGAGTTTGTGAACCGAGCCTTTTAGGATGGGTCATATTTAATAAACAGATGAAGGCAGGGAAACCAGAGGAGCAGAATGTTCTGGAAGGGAGACTTGCTTGAGCAAGTCAGTGAAGAGGAAGGGCCAAAGCATGCCCAGGAAACACTGCCAGTAAAGAAACAAATAGACAAACAAACCCAAACCTAGATCAGCACAGCCCTTCAACAACTCAAGTGGATGGACAGAAACCAGTTAGAGTTCACAGTAAAGAGCTGATACAAGGAGCCTGGGACTCAGGCAACAGCCAACACATGTATCCATCAGACTTGAAGACTTGAGTCCTGGATTTGGAAAAGAGTCCGGGACAAAAATACAGAGTGTGGACTCACTGGCTTTCCAGTGGCCAGGGACTCCTGAAAGGTAAGGGATTGGACAGATCAAAGGGAACATGGATGGAACCATGCACGCTGGTTCCCAAATATGGCCCCGGGAGCAATGGAGGCAGAGGCAGAGAAGAGAAAGTGATTACACAGAGCCAGATTTTTTTAATCTTCCTCCAGTGCATGGTACCCTGACCTTCACAGAAAGGGTGCTCAACAGCTGGGGGAAATGAATAAAGGAAAAATGAATCCCAGCCAGGAACCCAGATACTTGTTGTGTGTGAGCATAGGCCCAGTACTAAAAATAACCAAAGGGAATAAAGTGATCTTTCTCAAAGAATCACTAACTCGAGCCCCCTGAGTCCTGTTTGGTTGTGCACGGGAAGAAGTTATTTATGAGAGGAACCACAGAGCCCTGGAAGAGTGAGTTGAAAGTGCCAGAACCTTCTTGCTAATGGGATCAAGACCAACAACGGCATTTGCGAATTCTAAATTCTTTCAGGGCTCCGCGCTTCTCTGAAACCTCAGAGTGTCTCCAATTATCTCAAGAAAGGGATGTCATAAAATCCTCAGGACCAAGTTAATGTTAATTCATATTCATCAAATGTGAATGGAGCTGCTGGTGCTCACCACACAGCATCTCGAGGCAAAATATCATGCAAAATTGAACGAAGGTTGCAGAATAGTAACAGCCACTATTGATTATGTGCTTACCATTCTCTGAGCGTGGAGCTAAGTGCTTTAACATCCAGTTAAAGCTGAAAACCTCCTCTGTGCCAAGTGCCCCCACCCTACTTTATACACATTTTCTCATCGAATCTTTGTAACGATGCTCTTGCTAACCCTATTTTATATGTAATCTGCCTAGTGGCACGTGTCTGATAAGTGGCAGAGAAAAGATTCAAACCAGTGGGTCTGATCCTGGAATCTGTGCCCTTAAGCACCCCCTTGTCCCCCCGCTGTCCCCCACCACCCAAGACTTGGTAATCTGTTGGAAGCAAAGTCACCTCCCGAGCTCGCAGGACAGTGGGGGCAGCCCTAGAAGATTCGCCCATGTGAAGAACACCATGTGTGACACCCGGGCAGAGTCGCCTGGACACACAGGGATCTGCTCCCCATCACTTTGGATTAGAGCCCATGTTGCATTCCAAGGCTGTGCTCGCCTCGAGACGGCAGCAGGAAGCAATTTCAGTCCTGGGTCCAGACCGCGAGCCCTCTAAACCTTTCTATCTAATTACACTTCCATTGGCTTGCATTTCTGCAGCCCTTTTTACAGGAATACTCTATCTAAAATAAGTAAGTAAAAGACACGGGAATTGGAAGGGTTGACTGAGAATTTATCTAATCTCCACATCTAACTCCAGGGACTAATCCTCTGGGGAACAGACAGGATCTCTGTAGGCATGACTGTGTTTTGCATGAACTGTTATGCATGAAGTTGCTATGTTTGCAACTAGATGGGATCCAAATTTCAGACTCACTCTAATGACACTGCAGTAAAGGTTCATTAAAAAGAGAGAGAGAGAGAAGTCATGTCACCTTTGGCTTGCATTATGATGGCCTTGGGAATGGGCTGTCCTGGCTGTGAAACTTTCTTCACTACTCTGTGGAAGCCACTGAAGGCACCTCCCACGGACTCAGCCCACCCATGTTCCAGAACCTTCTCTGGAGCATTCACAGAGCTCAAGGAGGACCTTGTTCAGAAGTCGAGCAGAACCAGCATCATCGTCTCGGCTTGGCCTAGCTCTGACCTTGGGCCTCAGGCCGGTGTTGCGTCCCCGCCTGGGGCATCCATTGGCACCCAGGCCTGCCACCTTCCTTGTGGTGTTAGCCTGGGCAGGCTGGTCACCTACTGCAATTATGCTGCCTTGCACAGAACCCTCTCACACTCCTCTTTGGAAAGTTCCTTCAGAGACATTGTGTCTTCCTCTCCCCTTTAGCCAGCTGTCCCCAGACTTCACTGTCCTTGAGAATCACCTGAGCATCTTCTCCAGCTGCAGACTCTGACCAGTAGGGCTGGGATGGGGCTTAGGAATCTGCATTCCTAACAAGCTGCTAGAGTAGGTTCTGGAGACAGTTAATGGTTAATCAGGGGCAAGGATGATGACCAAACAGATGAGGTAGCTACAGCCCACTACTATTTTTGTCTTCCCAGAGCAGGTGCTTCTTCTTCTTCTCCTTCTTTATTATTATTATTATTATTATTATTATTATTATTATTTTCTAGTAACAATCTTTCCCCCTAGCCACAGCAATGGTCAAATGGCTCAGTCTGGGACAATCAGAATCCTGCCCAGAAATGATATAAGGACAATGTGGGAGAGAGGATGTGAGGGTTAGTGGGAAGCAGGCCCCCCCTTTCCCTGAGGTTATTAAACTGGCGTGACATCGTCTTGGGGATGCCAGGAGCCATCGTCCTTGACACATGCAAGAAACCTATCATCTACAGCAAGAGGGAGTGAGTTGAACCACAGAGCAAAGTCAAAGAGTTAACTCCTAGGTCCAGTCATACCTGACGCCAGACCACTTTAGGGTTTCCAGTTATGTGAACCAATAAATTTGCTTTTTTGCTCGAATCGAGCTAATCCCTGTCACTCACACATCAAACTTATATAGTGAGTAAGACAACTTGGGATCAAACACAAGGTATATAGTGATGCTTCAGGGGGTAACTCTAAAAGTCAGTTCCTGAAATGTTTGAGCAATGGAATAATTGCTTAGCCTTTCCTGGTACCACTGGGAGATGGATAGAACTCACTTGGAATGTTTTTAAATGATCTTATAGCTAACTTCATAGTAATGTCTCTTGTGAGTCCAAAGTTCTCTGGGATAAGGGTAAGCCATGTACTTAAACCATCTCGGTGCCCAGAAGGCAGAGATCAAGGTGGAATAGGACAGTGAGGTGAAGCCACAAAGAAGTGATAGAATATGGAACCCTAAGGGTCTGACCTCCAAGGAAAAATAATGCCATAAAAAAGGGACTTGAGATCCTTTACTAGGCAATGTTTGGATTATACCTTCCGTGACGGTGCTAACACATCGTACAGACACTCCACATGTACAGCTGTTTCTTCCCCAATATAGTTATGTAGGTAAGCTTAGTTAACACAGGATCTTGACTCAAGTTCAGGTTCACAAATGGCCTCCTTTCCACTTCTAGCCCTTGATGTCATCTCTATCAAAATAGATGGAGACTGTGCAGATGTGAGTTGCTGGGAGATGAGCAAATCTCCGGAGGGGGAAGAGGGAATAGGAGGTTCCTGCCTTTCCCTGCTGACTTTTCTATTTCAGGTAATGGCAGCCCTGCCCGTCTGAGCACCCAGGTTCAAACCTCGGAGCCTCTCAACTCTTCTTCCCCCTTTCCATCTCTTTCCTCATTTATTCCAGGAAGCTGATCTGTCCCAACGCTAACTCTGTTTTCCGTTCCTTTCTCCCCATTCTCTCTGCCACGGCTATTTCCACCCCAATCGCTGTGGCCATGACCTTGCTGTTCTTCTCCTCAAACCTGCCTTTCACCGTCTTGCCAGATCCAGTCAGAAATTTCAGGGACTTCTTGTTGACTCACCCCCATGGCACACTGGAGTTTCCAAAGATGCCACAACTGTAGCTACCATTCCACGCGATCTTTCTCATGAAGAGATTTTGACTTTCCTGCCATCGAGAGGTGGAGTCTCTGCTTCCTCCTCTTAAACCTGGAGGGGCTTCAGACGCAGCAGAAGTGACGTTAAGGGACTCCCAAGCTAAGGGCCTAAAACGTGTTATATAGTTTTTGCCTGGTTCTCTTGAGAAACTTGCCATCAGACCCTTTAGTTGCCATAAAGGCCACTCTACTGCGAGGAAGCCCATGCCATGTGGAGATGCCACGTGGAGGTATTCCTAGTATGGAGGCCTCACTGACAGCTGGCAATGTGAGTGGACCTCCAGATTTCTTCCCCCAGCCAGCGGAAGAAATTTCTTCCCCCAGACACCTCCACCTCTGCGTTCTCCCAGTCGAGGCCACAGACATCATGAACTGTGCTCCTTTTGAATTTCTCACCCACAGAATCTGCAAGCATAGCAAAAATGGTTGTGTTAAGCTGCTGCGTGTTGGAGTTATTTGTTACACAGCCAAGGGATAGCGGATACAGTAAAACCCTGGTTTGTGAGCATAATTCGTTGCAGAAACATGCTTGTAATCCAAAGCACTTGTATATCAAAGCGAATTTCAAGAACCATTGGTTCCGTTGTGATCATGTGACGTTCAGCGTCACGTACGACTCGTATTGCAAGACAAGCTCATTTATCAAGTTAAAATTTATTAGAAATGTTTGCTTGCTTGTGGAAGACTCACAGAACTAGTTACTTGCAATCCAAGGTTTTACTATATTGTATTTTAAAATTCCTTGATTTTTGCACAAAACGCGTATCAATCTGGCCCCTAGCCTGCAAGAAGCTATGTACAAAAGGGGTGAGGTTTCAGGACCTGTCAGAGGGGAAGAGGGGAGCTGATCTGATAAGGGTAATCTGCGCACCCTTAGGCATTTTTTCATTACTTACCACGTCCAAGTGCATCACAGCCTTTATCCTACCCAAACCTTCACCACCATGGCCATGAGCTAGACATTAATTTTCTTCTCGAAGAGATGCAAGTATTGAAGCCCAGAGTGGAGACTTAAGCCTCCCAAGCCCTCCTGGATATGGAAGTGGCAAAACAGGAACCCAAACCCTTGCATCCGGGTCCTTGCAAGCCTCACACACCCTGAGAGCTGCACCTAAGAAAGAACACAGATGGGCACTTGGCACAACGTTCCTGGGCTCTCACCTTTCCTAGGACATTACTGGTAACTTCTCTCCTTGCAGCAAAGAAAAACAAAGCAGTCTGGCTTGGCCAGAGAAAGCCCCAGGCAACAATGTCGAACAAGCCAGGAGTAATTTGTTTCTATTCTTTTCCATGTGACTGCCGGAGGTTATCCTGTTTTTTATTAGCCCAAACTTCCCCCTTTCAAAAGATAATTCTTTGAAATCTTCTGGGAAATTAACATGGCTCAATCTGGCTCTGGGCTGGCCACCACATGCTCTCAGAATTAAGAGAACCTGAAATTTTTAACCCTTTGCACTCACATGCACATGCACGCAGAACTGAATGTGTGTCTATATTGTGCTAGCGTTGTGAGGACACAACCCACAGTGAACCAGCCGTTATGTTCAGCTTTATCCTAGAAAAAAAAAAAAAACTGATTTAGATTCCTTCCAATTCAAATGTTCTACACAATGTACAGATTTAGGTATAATTCAAACTAACCAGAAATGTTTTTATTTAAGAAATATCAGGAACCAGGGGCACCTGGGGGGGCTCAGTAAGTTAAGTGTCTGACCCTTGATTTTGGCCTAGGTCAGGATCTCACGGTTTGTGAGTTCAAGCCCCACGTCAGGCTCTGTGCTGACAGTGCAGAGCCTGCTTGGGATTCTCTCTACCCCCCTTTCTCTGCCCCTCACCTGCTCACTCTCTCTGTCTCTCTCTTAAAATAAATAAACATAAAAAATTAATTAATTAATTAATTAAATCCAAAATAAGAACTCCATATATGAGATCAGTTCTGTGGTGAGCACTGTAAATGAATGTACAATTGTAAGAGAACACAGAAAAATACACCCAGAACACATAGATGGTTTTTATACATATATAACAATGCAGCAAAGAGATAAAGGGACTAGGTTAAGAAAACTCCTAAATTCATTGAACAAGATTTCAAAAATAAGTGAATATTGGAAATAGCAGAGAAGTAATATTTGTAATGCTGATAATTCAATATTTCCCATAACTGAAGAAAGACATGAAATCTTAGAGAAAAGTGTTCTCCAACTCCCTAGTATAAATACACATCAAGACTCAACATCATGAAACTACAGAACTACACAGACAAAGAGAAGATCTTAAAAGACACAAGAGAAATGTGACAAATTATTTATAAATGAGTGGCAATTAGACACTCAGCAAATTTCATATCAACCCCAGTAAAGGTCAGAAGGCGATGAAGGTGGGTGACTGGGTCGTTCAGTCAAAGTGTTGAACTCTTGATCTCAGCTCAGGGCTTGATTTCAAGGTCGTGAGTTCGGGCTCTGCATCGGCATGAAGGCTACTTAAAAAATAAATAAATAAATAAATAAATAAATAAATAAAAGCACAATGAAGGAATATCTTCAAAGTGCTAAAAAAAATTAAACATCAACTTAGAATCTTACATGAGCTGAACTACCCTTTAACAGTGAAAGTGATATAAAGATATTTTCAGATATGCAAAGATTACACTCCCACAAACTCCCACTGTAAGATGTTCCTTAGAAAGAAAAAAAAATGACACCCAAAGACAAACTGTGGTATACACCCATGGCAAGAAAAGGTGAGTATGGAAATTGATCGAATATCAATGTCATTAACAAGGAAGAGTTTAAAAATACAAATAAATCTAATTTTTATTGAAAAGGAAAGCTAAAGTTGTTTACAATTCTAGCAAAAAAGAAGGTAAATGTAATTGTGATCCAGGGACATGTGAAGAATTTCAAGCCACCGGAGGAATAAAGTTGGGGGAGAGGGGGAAGAGGCAGTTAACTTTCCAATAGAGATCAGGGGGAAAATGCTGCCAAAAGATACTTAACGAAAAATATTAGGAAAAAAAAGTCACAATATATTACAAAAGTGAAATCTGATTAAACTCAACCAAAAACAAAGATCATCAGGTTGGAATTTTTTTAGCCATGTATATAAAAGGTTCAATTGATCAAGAAGCTATAACAATCTTTTTTTTTTTTTTCAACGTTTATTTTTATATTTGGGACAGAGAGAGACAGAGCATGAACGGGGGAGGGGCAGAGAGAGAGGGAGACACAGAATCGGAAACAGGCTCCAGGCTCTGAGCCATCAGCCCAGAGCCCGACGCGGGGCTCGAACTCAAGGACCACGAGATCGTGACCTGGCTGAAGTCGGACGCCTAACCGACTGCGCCACCCAGGCGCCCCTAGCTATAACAATCTTAAATCTTCATGTAGCTTATAACATAATCCAGAAATATACAAAGTAAAAATGGACATAACTAAAGGAAAAACAATTAAATCCAAAATCATAGACAGAGAGATATTAACACAAACCCCTGGTTTGTCAGTTCAAGCCTCAGGTTGGGCTCTGCACTGACAGCTCGGAGTCTGCTTGGGATTCTCTCTCTCTCCCTGCCCATCTCCCGCTCTCTCTCCCTCAAACATAAATAAATAAACATTTAGCAAAAGCTTATATCAGGAAAGAAGAAAGGCACGTTTCTTAAGAAGTTCAGAAAAGCGTGGAAAGGCAAATTAAACCCAAAGAAAGTGAAAAGAAAAAAAAAATAAAACTATCAGAATAGAAGTTAATAAAATAGAAAGCAAATGTATAACAGAGAATCAGTAAGACCAGAAGTTGGGTATTTAAAAACTAATAAAGTTAATAAATCCATGGTAATACTAATCAAGAAAAAAGAGAAAAGTAAAAATATCAGGAGTGAAAGCTGAGACATGACTATATGTCCTTGCATATTTACAAGTTAATAGGTTAACGTCATGGGCAACTTTATGACGACTAATTAGAAAAGGTGTTAAATGACAGTTTTTCAAAACATTTACCAAATGGATACAAAGAGAGAGAAAATCTAGTCTTTTATCTATTACACTGATTCCCGAATTAGAAACCTTCCCACACCTTCAGAGGTGAATTCTTCACATTTAATGAAGAAATAGTACCAACTGTTCACAACTCTTGCAGAGAATGGAACAAAACAAAATACTTCCCAACTTTTTAAGACAGGGTAAAGGTCATTCCCCAGAAGAAAATGATAGGGCCAAGCTTTCACATAAACACCTTTTTAAAAGCCAATCAAATCCAGTGACATAATGAGGATAAAATGTCATGTTATAGTCAAATTTATTTTAAGAATGCAAGGTTGGTTTAACATTCCCACATTGGACAGTAATAGATCAACGTCTCGTTTCCTGACTTGTTATCGAACCCTGGTTATATAAGAGAATGTCTTTGTTCTTAGTAAGTAAACACTGACATATTTAGGGATAAAAGGATCTAATATGTCAAATCTAATCCAAAATATTTCAGGAAAAATAAAATGCACATATACGTGTTTATAAAAAGAATGATAAAGCAAATGAAACAAAACGTAAGCCAACTGGTAAATGTGGGTAGAGGGTTACGAGAGTTTCTTGTACAGATCAATTTTTACATAAGCCCTAAGTTACATCAGAATTAAAAGTTACCAGAAACTCGGTGTAATTCACCTGTAAACAGAATAAAGGAGAAAAAAAAAATCATACAATCCATTTTAATAAATGCTGAAAATAATTTGATAAAATTCAACATCCATTCGTGATAAAAACTCTTGACAACCTTGCAGTAGAAGCACATGGCTTTAACCTGATATAGGTTATCTACCAAAAAGCCTGCAGGAGGTATCATATAATGTTGAAACTTTTCATCCACGGTCAACAATGAGAGAAAGATGCTGCTGTCTAGACTTATTTCGGCAGAACTTTCAGCAAAAAACAAGCCTACCCTAGGGAAATGAGAGAAAAGTCTGATCATACATCCTTTTTGGACCTTTGTTTAGCTACATGCTAAAACAAGTTGGTCTCTGCTTAGTCACATGGGCCATTCTGTCTCGTCTCTCCCAGGATAAAGCTGGTTAAGGAGCAGTGTGTTTTAGGGAAAATCCTTCCTCATGGAAACCAAGACCAAAGACCAAGTTTCCCAATGTTCAAGACGCTTTGAAGAAAGTTAGAGAACAGTATGAAAAGGCATAAAAGCAATCTGGGATAAATGGAGAATTAGACCACACTCATGGACGAGATGATGATAGATGATAAACATGTCAATTTCCCACAAATCCTCCCCAGCTCTCTCTATCTCGTGGGTTTAGATAAAACTTGATACGGACCCAAAAAATGTGTATGGGAGAATAAAAGACCCAGAAGAGCTAAAGCCAATTTTGAACACAAGGAAGACAAAGAAAAAGAAAAGGCAACAGGCCTCTCAAATATTATAAACGTGCATTAACTTTCTGTACCTAAGAGAATATGGTATCAGCACAGGAATAAACAAACAAAAAAGGAACAGATAGAGGTTGAGAAACAGACCCAGGCGTATCTGTAAATTTGACATATGACACAAATAGCATTTTGAGTCTGTGGGGAAAAAATAAACTATTTAATAAATAGTACCAAGGTAATAGGTTATCTCGTGTGGAAAAAACAAAATAAAAGTAGATCCTTAATATACATCCAAAACAAAAGTGATTGTGTTTGGATTAACTACCTAAATGAAAAAATATATCAAAACTTAAAACTTTTAGAAGAAAATAGAAGGGAATATTTTTGCCTGTTCTGAGTAGGGAAGAAGTTTTAAACTGGGCACCAAAGGAACACGTTGTAAAGATAAAGACTGATATATTTGACTATCCTGTTGTCAATAACTTTTAGCAAAAAAGACAGCTTGAGGGGCGCCTGGGTGGTGCAGTGGGTTAGGCGTCTGACTTCGGCTCAGGTCATGATCTCGCGGTTTGTGGGTTTGAGCCCCGCATAAGGCTCTGTGCTGACAGCTCAGAGCCTGGAGCCTGCTTCGGATTCTGTGTCTTCCTCTCTCTCTGCCCCTCCCCTGCTTATGTTCTGTCTCTCAATAATAAATAAATGTTGTTTTTTTTTTTTAAAGACAGCTTGAGCAGAATTAAAAGACAACTTGCAGACTGAGAGAAGATATTTCTAATGTGTGTAAAGGACAAAAGATGAGAATCCAGAATATATGAACAGGTCTTACAGATCAGTAAGAAAAACAAACAATCTAGTACTGAAAAAATGGGCAAGCGATGGGCCTTTCACAAGAGAATACCCAGTGGCTAATAATTGGGAAATTGCACATTAAACCACCACTGAAACACCATTTCCCACCAAAGCAATGGGCAGACAGAGGACGGCTGATACTACCAAGGGCTGGTGAAGGTGGAGAAGAGAGACAGTCCCTGTCACATGCCACAGGTGGAGGGCACATTGGTACAGACCCTTCAAAGAACATGGCTGGTGCGTTAGAGACACCATCTCACCTGAGAATTCCACCCTTAGAGATATACTGTATGTAACGGCGGGGAAAACCAGAGAGAGCTGAGATCCATCAATGAGATCACGAATAAATAAGCCGTAGTACCAGAGAATACTATATAGGAATTGTAATGAATAAACTACAGCTACATATATTAACACAGAGAACCCTCAAAAACATCATGTCAAATTTTGAAAATGAAGAAAAACACGTTACCAGGTGATATACACAGTGTGCTGACATGTAGACAGAGCTTACAACATGGAGACAAATATTATATATCATTATGGGTAGAAATAACACTAAAACATTCACAGAAGTGATAAGCAACAAATTCAGAACAGTATTCTCTCTGGGCCAGCAGAAACAGAATGCAAAAGAACCCATAGAGGGCTTTACCTGTTTTTAATTTTTCTTTAAAAAAAAAAAAAAAAAAAAAGGTGACCGGAAACAAACAGGGTCAATGTTAAGGTTTGGTAAGTCTCTGTGTAAGCCCATATATCCTTCTCTATGCCTTTCTGACTCTTGAAATATCTCATAAAAGTAAAATTTAATTCCTTTAAGTCTGTGTTGCAATCATAAGCATTTTCATCAAATCTGCCTATTCTCACAAATACACAAAAATCTCACCTGCTATATAGTCATTGTTTTTCCAAAAATAAAAACTGTATCAGTAAAAATGTTTTTAAAAGGAACAACCTAGCATGCACTTTCAAAGGTCAGCAGCAAAAGGACAAATAATCCAGTCGAAGAACGGGAAAAAAAGACGAGAATGGACATTTCACAGGTGAGAATATACAGAGGGCCCGTGAGCACGTGAAGGGATGTTCAGCAGCGTTAGGGAAACGCGGTTTGGAGCAGCTGGATGGCACCCGCGAGGGCTGCTAAGGTAAGACAGTGACAGCCGACAGGCCCACGAGACTCTCATCTACTGCCCGTGGCACCCACTCCTGCTCTCCACCTGCTGTGCCGCCGTCCTGTGGCTTGTGCCACTAACCTGTCGTGGCTTTATGCATTCCCCTGATGGCTAGTGAGGCTCAGCGTCCTCTACGTGACTTTTGTCCCCTGCAAAAAGTCTTTTGTCCATTTTCGTACTGGGGTATCCTGTTGGATCATCTGTTTCTCCTTGGGTTGTAAGAATTTTTGTTTGTTTTTAATAAATGCTGAAAGAGTCCCCATCATCTCCCACTCTGTGTGTTGCCTGTTTGCTTCTATTTAAAATGAAGAAGCTCCGGGACGTCCATCTGGGCGACTCAGTCGGTTGAGCATCAGATTCTTGATTTCAGCTCAGGTCATAATCTCATGGTTCGTGAGTTTGAGACCCGGGTTGGGCTCTGAACTGAGCGTATAGCCTGCTTGGGATTCTCTCTCCCTTTCCCTCTGCCCCTCCCCCTTTATTTAAATAAAAATTTTTTTTAAAGCGAAGAAGCTCATACATGCACAGAATACCTCTGGAAGGGTCCTCGGGCTGCTTCTGAGGGAGAAAGGAAATCACTAAGAGAAAGCCCAGATGGCAGATAGCCTTTTCTCCATATTTGTGTGCACTCCTTTCTTTCTTTCTTTTTTTTTAATTATCATTGTTTGCATGTATTTAATTTTTTTATTTTTTTAAATGTTTTATTTATTTAATTTTGAGAGAGAAAAAGAGTACATAAGCTGGGGTAGAGAGACAGAAGGAAACAGAGAGTCCGAAGCAGCCTCTAGGCTCCCATCAGTCAGTCACGAACCACTAGATCATAACCTGAGCCGAAGTCAGATGCTTAACCAACTGAGCCACCCAGACACCCTTTTCTGTTCCTTTTTTTAAAGGTTTTTTTTTTTTTTTTTTAATTTTTTTTTCAACGTTTATTTATTTTTGGGACAGAGAGAGACAGAGCATGAACGGGGGAGGGGCAGAGAGAGAGGGAGACACAGAATCGGAAACAGGCTCCAGGCTCTGAGCCATCAGCCCAGAGCCTGACGCGGGGCTCGAACTCACGGACCGCGAGATCGCGACCTGGCTGAAGTCGGACGCTTAACCGACTGCGCCACCCAGGCGCCCCCCTTTTTTTAAAGGTTTTAAACAACAAACATTTACCATTTCACAATCTGCAGGCCCGGAATCTGGGCACGACTTAGCTGGGCTCCCGAGAATCACGGTGTCTCAGTAGGCTGCGGTCACCAGTGGGCCTGGGCTGGGGTCAATCTCAAGGTTACCTGCAGGGGGGTCCGGCTCCAGGCTTCCTCGCTGTCTCTTCGCAGGACTGGTGGGCTGGATTCCGGTCCTTGCTGGCTATTGGCCGGAAACTGATTCCTTGCTCTGAGGGCCTTTCCCCAGGGCAGCTGGAGACCTGGACTGTAACGTGGGACTGACTTCCTTCAGAGCAAGTGACCACACGAAGGTGTGCCAGGGTGGATGCCGCATCTTCTGTCTTTCATCTTGGAAGTGAAATCCCATTGCCTCTGCCACAGGAGGTGGCGAGCAATGGGGGCCGACCGTGACTGTTGTAGGAATTGGCGAGGCCCGGAGGCGATAGTAAGTTTGATAAGGTTATCCAAGGGGCAGCGAAGAGGCTGGGTGGCAGGCCCGATGGCCAGACTCATTGCTGCTTTGCTGTGCTGCCTCACAGTTAGAAGGTGGTGTGGACGGACTCCTTGACCCGGAGGAGGGGGTGGGCGTGTGGTGTTCACTGAGAGGGACAGCTGGGGCAGACATCCTCACCTCTTCCTTTGGGGTAGCCCCACGGGAAAGCTAGGATTGGCCTCGTCCCAGTGGGCTCTTTGATGCCTTTCCTTGGTCTTAAAATTTAAAATACGTGCAGGGGCGTCTGGGTGGTTCAGCCTGACTTCGGCTCAGGTCATGATCTCATGACTCGTGGGTTCGAGCCCCGCGTCAGGCTCTATGCTGACAGCTCGGAGCCTGGAGCCCGCTTCAGATTCTGTGTCTCCCTCTCTCTCTGCCCCACACCTGCTCACACTCAGTATCTCTCTCTCTCTCGCTCTCTCTCGCTCTCTCAAAAATAAATAAATGTTTAAAAAAAAAAAAAAAAGGAACAGAAAGACTGGGCAACGTTTCTCCTGAAAAATTGATCAGTCACCTGTCTGAGGCAAGAGACCAGACGGAACCTCCCAGTGCGGGATCCCATGAAGTTTTCAAGATGTTATAGCACATCCCTGATTTTAAACAAAATCATCAAGGACATTGGTGATTTGCAGCATTTGATTATCTGGTTAATTGGAAGAAACTTCCTTCATAGAATCTTGGAGTTTAAATGTACCCCATAGAGGAGGAATCTGAAGGTGGGAATAGCGAACTTATTTCTGAAAGTTCGGAAGCTTTTTTATGGCGAATGCAAGCACAACCCATCACACAGTAGAAGCTCAGTAAATAATTGTGGAAAGAAGAAGGAGGAGGAACAGGTGGCAGAGAGGAAGGAGTTGGGGCTCTCCGTCTTCACCGCTTCCAATGTCAGGAACTCCCTGAGGTCACGCCCATGGTGCCCGGAAGGCTTGGATTTGGAAGTCAGGAGACTCGGTTGTGTGACGTGGGGCAGCCCCTTGACCTCGAACCTCACACCTTACCCCTCACCTGCTCAGGTGGGAAATAGAAAAAAATACTTCCCATGTCACAGAATCGCAGTGAGACTCAAACAAGATCACATATGGAACCCACACTCTGAAAGTGTTGTCCGCTGGGCCGACTTAGAAAACAGAGCATAAAATAAAGCATCTCCCAACTGAACACATGGGAAAAGGCCGCTGTTGGGAAAGCTGGTTGTTTGGGTAAGGAGAATCCATATGGATCCTTATCTCACATGATTTACTGACACAAATTTTAGATGAACTGAAAAATCAAGTGTAAATTGGGGCACCTGGATGGCTCAGTTGGTTTGAGCGTCCAACTCTTGATTTCAGCTCAGGTCATAGTCTCACGGTTCATGGGATCGAGCCCACGTCAGGCTCTGTGTGGAGCCTGCTTGGGATTCTCTCTCTGCCTCTCTCTCTGCCCCTCCTCCACTCTCTCTCTCTCTCTCAAAATAAATAAATAAACTTAAAAAAAACCAAGTGTAAATTGTAGAACATGTATACGTACTGTCATGCAATTAAAAAGAATAAGGAAAAGTTGTGTTCACCGGCATGGAAAGATCTCTAGGAGCTAGTGTTAGGAGAAGAAAACCAAGCTGCAGAATGGTATTGTATACATATGTATGTGTATGCATTTTACTTATGTAAAAATAAATGCCAACATACACGTGCATACACACATATGCTGCAAATTTAGAGAACGTCTGAAGAATTCACACATCAATTGTTAACAGTAGCTGCCTCTGGAGAAGGTAAGGGAATTGGGTGCGAATGTGGCATTTAAATTTTCATGGGAAAAAAAAAAATATATATATACGCACAGACATATATGCTAGTTGAATGTTTTAAATGTGTAGGTATTAATTTAAAACTTTAAAAACAAAAAGTAATATTTCAAAAGTTAAATGTAAAGAATAAAACCATTAAAAATTATGCATGAATAGAATACCTGGTCTTGTCATGAAAAAAAAGAAACAACTCTGAAAGCATAAAAACCATGTAGAAAAGTCATGGCCGAAAGTATTTCTAGAATTCACTACATTAAATGTTCGGTGGGTCCAAAACAAAAAAAGTAAAGGGTAAATTAAAAGCTGGATGATAATTTAGCATCAAATAGGGATAGGAATTAATCCTTTCTATTCTAAAATGCCCACAAGTGATTAAAGATTTAAAAAATAAGATTCACCACCCCACCCCCACCCAAAGAGCCACCGACCCTGGAAACACTCAGCCCCAAGCTCTTTGGCATGAAATATACTTTTAAAATTGTCGTCTCGTGTCCTTATTTTATAGACACTGATACAGTCGCGGTGAGTCTCACAGTCAACGTGAACATGTTGCGGTGTGCCAAGCCACAGCCCATCCCCAGGCCACAGTGCTGCTGTCACCGTCACCGCTTGTTATGAGGAAGGGTGAGATCAGCCACTTACCACCACCACCCCACCTACCCCATCCCTTCCTTTGGTGAAATTCTAGAACGGTCCGTCTTCCCTGGGTCCTGCCAGACCCAAACTCCCTCAATCTCTGCTCTTTAGATTCCTCTCTGAAGGTGAACTGAGGTCCACAAGAGGAAAGTCCAGATGCAAGGTGGTCTACAGAGTCTGCCCCTCCCCCACCCCCAGGGTGGCCTCTGGGTCAGCGGGAAACCCCAGTCCTCACTGCAGACATAGCCCGTCATAGTTTTAGCTGCAGATGATTTCACTACCCCCTCGGGCCTCCCCACGGAGAACACTCTGGCTGCTCTCTCTTCCTCTAACTGGACGGGGCTCTGAGGATTGCCTGGGCCTAGCCCCAGGACGAAACTGGAACTGAGAGCCCAGAACCCATTTCTCCAAAGTCACGTGGCCCGGGCCGCACGTCCCAGACCGACCAAACAGCAGCTCATCGGCCTAAAGACCCTTGTTGGTCAGAGAATGGCTCCATTTGCCATAAATTTTGAGAAAGAAAATGTCTTTGAGTTCCAGATGGTGCTTTTCGTTTCTGTCAGTGATTTTTCTGTGACCCCTCAGAATGGAAGATGGGAACTCATGAGGAACTAAGAGCTCTATCTCTAGATAGTCCCTCCCATAGCCCAGCATCCCCAGGGCACTCACGGCAGCCCCGGGGCTCTTGGCCTCCCAGGGTGTGGGGAAGGCACCACCACCACCACGACCGTCTCTCCTGAAGCATTTGGAATTAAGCAATATCCAACCTGGGGGTCAAGCCTGTGTGGGACAGGAGTAGACAGTTATTCTTAACAAGAACATCAGATAAAAATTTGCAATGAAAAGTTCTTGTCATCTCTGGGGCGCCTGGGCGGATCAGTCAGTTAAGGTCCAAATCTTGGTTTCGGCTCTGGTCACGCTCTCACGGTTCATGAGTTCGAGCCCCGAGTCGGGCTCTGCGCTGACGGTGTGGAGCCTGCTTGGGATTCTCTCTCTCTCCCTCTCTCTCTGCCCCTCACACTGTCTCTCCCTCAAAATAAATAAACTTTAAAAAAAAAGCTCTTGTCGTCTCATCAAATACTCACTTCACACTCGATAGCCACGTACTGAGCACTGGGGCGTGTGCAGGCGCTAAGTGCGTACAGATTGTTAACATGGCCTCCTTGCCCTGGGACAGGTGATAATTCCTAGGAATTAAGCATTCAGTGTGGTACAGGGGAAACCGCTGCTTGTGGGTAAGACTCGAGCACGTTGTTTAATCTTCCTGGGTATGTATCTATAAAATTGGCATAATCATAAAAATCTCCCAGGATCTTCTGAGGATTAAGTGAGATAACACAGCACAGCGCCAGGCGTGACACAGTCTCAGGCACGCGTTGGACAAAGAAGGCGTGAGATTCTGTCTCCATTGCTCCCCCCTCGGTTTCCTCGTCTCTAAGGTCTGTTATCTTCCCCTGCCAGTGTCACAGGCGGAAGAGGTGTGACATGAAAACACAAGAGCACCACACAAATAAATCGTCTTTGGACGGCTGAGCCCCCGATTGAAAAAGATTAAGACTTCTATTGACTCAGGTAGGTGGAGACAACTGAATGCCAACATATTCTGAAACGCTGAGTAACACTCCTCTGCGAAGGTCTGGACTGTGCCAAAGAAGACTGAGTCAGAGACCAAGTCTTCTATCACACTTCAGCCCAAGGGCCCAGTGCGGTTGCCCTCCCGTCTGGTTTTGTAAAGACAGTTCTTCTTATTTTATTTTATTTTTAATTTTGAGAAAGGGGGCAGGGGCAGAGAGAGAGGGAGAGAGAGAGAATCCCAAGCAGGCTCCATGCCCAGCACAGAGCCCAACATGGGACTCAGTCCCAACACAGTGAGATCACAACCTGAGCCAGAATCAAGAGTCGGACACTCGACCGAATGAGCCACCAAGGCTTCCCCGTAAGGACAGTTCTACGAGAGTCAGCCACGCTCACTCTTCTGTGTGTCCCCTATGGCAGCTTTCATGGGAGAACCACAAAACGGGGTTGTCATGGACACAATATGGCCCACAAAGCCTAAAACATTCCCTATCTGGACTTTTACAGAAAAATAATTTGTCAACCTATGCGCCATTGAATAACTTCTCTCCCTCTGTCACAAACACCCGTTGGTAGGAGTTACACTGTGACCCTAGAGCCTTACAACTGAGACTGAAATAATCCTTTGGATTGTGTCTGGCTTATTACTGCTCAGCCCTGACAGAAATTGTAGATCAAAATAGGGCTTCAAGATCAATCTGACGGTTTTAAAATGTGGGGAGGCAAAGGGAAGGGGGCCAGGGCCATCCTGAGGGTTCCAGTCCCTGGCTGGCCACCAGTTTGGTGTATGATGGGGGCAATCGCTTCCCATCCCTCGAGCAGTGACTCCACTTGCAAATAAGGTAACATTCACTGGACACCCGGAGAACTCTTTCTACAGGGAACCCACCCACCTGGACGTGGGCATTTGGGGCGAGATCATGTCTAAGATGCCTTTCCACCTTTCGGCTCTAGTTAAAATGTTCAGTGGTAACTGAGGTCTTGGAGACGGCCCCGTGTGGAGCACTGAGTGGTGAACATTCTCGGGGCACCCTCACTTCTGCCATGTTTCCGTGACATTCACCATCGTGCTAACTCATCATACCTCCTTCCTTCCAAAGAGAAGCCTCATTAGTGTAGGTCCCTCACCAGAGGGAAAGGAGGCGCTGGACGGCTCCACACGGGCCCTTCCACTTGGGTTACATAACTGGAGAAGGGCCGTGCAGATGGGCCTTGGGGATCATGCCGTTTCCCACTGGTGTGAGCATGAGTTTTCCACCCTGAACCCTCACCAGCAGACACAGCAAGGGAGGCTTTCTCTCTAGAGCAACTAGCCCATGTGGCAAAAGGACCTTAAAAGGTGCTGCCAACAGTCTCGAGATAATTGGGACCTGGCAGCAAGTAAGTCCTGTGGAATCAAGACCACTTTTCGTTATCCCAGAGCCCCAGAGCGAGGACCGCCTTCCAGAAGCTCAGAATCCAAGCCTGCCGATCCCGCCTGCGGAGAGCCTGTCATCCTGGACTACGTGCCCCTCGCTCCTCTCCCGTAAGACCCATCCGGGGCAGGGACCCCGGCTGACGACACGGAGCCTCTCGGACCGTGGGCACATAACACCCAGATGAGACCGGCAGCTGATGGCTTGGCATTTGGGTCAGTGGCTGCCGGGCACAGCTCTCCCCCCCGCCTGATTTCTATCTGGAAGCATCCCAGCCCAAACATGGGACAAAAGTTCTCTCTGACAAGCCCATTCCGGGTTCCAAAGTATGTTTTTATGTTTGTTGGCAAATAGAACTGTCACCAGCAACAATAACAACACTGTTTCCCTTCGACTGAAGCTACTTCATTTCTTCCCATTTGTTCCAGGGCTGGCGCTGGACAGATGAATAATGTAGGCTCGGCGGCTGGCCCAAGTCCTGACCTCGTGCCTCGAAAAGCAAACACAGTGGTGAAAATGGAGAGACTTGTTTGTTTGAACTCTCCCTGCCTGACTTAAAAGAGAAAAAGAAAAGAAAGAAAAGGAAAAACAAACCTCCCACCACCTCATTTCATCAACGTGGACACTGAAGTTTTATTGTTTTGTTTTGTTTTTCTTTTTTTGTTTTCGTTTCTCACGTTGTGAAGCGAGGAACGACAGCCCCCTACTGGCGCGAGGAATGGAGCCCTCGGTGGTCGGGGCGACCCTGCCATCTCGTGGCCGCGGGTGGGATGTGCACCCGCGGGGAAACTCCAACCTCTGAGCATCATGGAACACAGGTTGTTTGGAGGATTCTCCGAAGTGGGCAGGGAGAGGTTTCGGTGAAGACATCTCAGGGAAATGGAGTGGAGTCTTTGGAGGGAAACAGAGGCGGATTTGGAGTCAGGATGTCGGTTCTCTATCTCAATGCCGGGCAACTCCCGGTGACGTCACGCTTGAGCAGATGATCTTGTTCTTTAATTTTTTTTTTTTAATGTTTATTTACTTTTGACAGACAGAGAGAGACAAAGCATGAGCAGGGGAGGGGCAGAGAGAGAGAAGGAGACACAGAGTCGGAAGCAGGCTCCGGGCCCCGAGCCCTCAGCACAGAGCCCGACGTGGGGTTTGAACTCACGGACCGCGAGATCATGACCTGAAGCCCAAGTTGGACGCTCAACTGACTGGGCCCCCCAGGCGCCCCGATCTTGTTCTTATGAACCTGTTTCCTCATCTGTAAAATGGACGTCATAATACACGTTTGATTCTTAGAGTTTTATGAAGCTTAAGTAAGATGATGCGTGTAGAGTGACTTGTAAACTTTATACACGAATACACATAAATATATTAAAAACCCCTGAAGACATGGATTCTGGCATCACACTTGGTAAAACTTTTTCAGAGACTCCGAAGCTGTTTGCCTGCCTAACCCTATAAGGATAAAGTCCTAGCTTTAGGGTGAGAAGAGTAAAGGGCTTCACTCTGCCTCATGCTTTCCTAAATGCACACACTGTCAAATTCTCTGAAGTAAATCCAGGTTGTCTGACCTTTCTTCGTAGGGCCGGTGAGTGGACGATGAGGAATGTAGATGAGGCTTTGGAGGTTAAGCTTTGCTTACAAAGTGCCCATTAGCGTTGAGGCTTGGGTACTTGGCCACCTCGTCTCCTCTTAAAAGCCCGAGCCAGACACAACAGCTACACAAGCACTCTTAACGATGTCTAAGCCGCGTCGTGCAGACACAAGATGACTCATCAAACACAAGAGGGCTTTGGCCACTGCTTCTGTGCAGTCGTTTGGAGGAAACCAAGAACTTCTGGGGTCTAGCTCCGGACTTGGTGAACAAAGCCACGTGTGTGGTCCTCACCTGGCACTAAGTTGCATTCCTGCCTGGGTTAGCAGGCCAGCCAGTGCTTGGTCGACTGATCCCATCTCCAAGGCAAGACCCGTTTGAGCCTGGAGGTCTCCGACTCAGGGCTGGCCCTTTCAGGGCCCTCCAGTTACGGCTTATCCCTCGTCTCACTGACAGGAGGCAGGCTTAGGGTACATTTGGCTGCAGGATAGATAGTTTTGCAAGGAGAAAATAGCACACCAGCCAAGGGACAGCAAATCCTTGGGCAAGCGGTGAAGAACTATGACTCAGATTTCCAGGCCGTCTGCCCCCCAGGCTAGGCTCTGTTACCTCCTTGCTCACCTGTTTCCAAGTTGGGTTCACCCAGGCCAGGAAGCCACCTTTAGAATCGTGAATGTCGCCGGTGAGCCTGTGTTGTATCTGGAGAAGGACACAGAAGAGGGAAACAGGCTGTGTCTCTGGGAAGGTCCTGTGTCAGATCCGGGGCTGGTGGGGGAGGGGTGGAAGGCAAGGTCGTGCCCTGCCCTGCAGAAAGAGTGTGTCCCTCCAACCCCTCGGAGACGACATGCCAGAACTCCAAAACCGGAGAAGGCATTTATTCCCACCCCAACTAACTCTTATTGGGCTGCCCCAGAATCTTCCAGAGAGAACAACCCCCGCCTCAGGCCACCCCTGAAAATAGGTGGTTCTTCCTCCTCTGGTCACCGGGAGACGGACAGCAGCCAGACTCTTCCCCACAGGAGGGTACAAGATGGGGAGGCTTTTCTTCAGAACTTTTCTATCCCTGATCAATTATCTACATTAGCCAAATGAGAGTAGGAATTCAAGGTGTGGTGGCCGGACTTTCAGAGCTGAAGTGCAGGGTGACCCGACGAGGCAGAGGTGATTGTAGGCACAATAGGACAAAAGTATTCACTTCCTGTGATGTGTCATAAAGGGAAACTTAGAGCATCAGGGTTCAAGAGGGAGCCCCGTGGCCAAGGGTTTAAATATAAACCAATGAATTAATTTATTTGGATGAACACACTTACTTTTAGGATAACTATTTGGATTTATTTAGGATACACTGCTTAATAGAACCCAGTAGTGAAAATACCTATCTTATGCATCAGACTTCACAAAAGTTTAAGAAGCAGTAGAGAAAATATATTAAAACTTGGCCGCATGGGGGCGCCTGGGTGGTTCAGTCGGTTAAGCGTCTGACTTCGGCTCAGGTCATGATCTCAAGGTTCAGGAGTTTGAGCCCTGCATCAGGCTGACAGCTCAGAGCCTGGAGCCGGCTTCGGATTCTGTGTCTCCCTCTCTCTCTCTGCCCCTCCTCTGCTTGTGTCCTCTCTCTCTCTCTCTCTCTCTCAAAAATAAATAAACATTAAAAAACCTTTTTTTAACTTGGCCATGTGTTATGTGTTATACAAGACATACGAAGATTTTGCCTGGCCTTTGGCCCTGGTTGCTGGGAGGGGGCCCCCACACCCTTGGAATTTCTGCAGTTGTAAGACTGTCTTGTTATTCATGGCGGGCCCTTCAGACCACACCTGAGTTGACGCTAACACGGGGACTCTTGGTGGGTTCCTAAACAGTTTCAGGATAGGCGCCGGCCATGTTGGAAAGACCAGCCATGTGATGAGAAAGCGGGGGATATGAGTCACGTGATGTCAGCCCAGCCTCTGGGGAGGGGAGATTGTGTTCAATCACCGCGGCCAATGATTCAGTTACTCTTGCCTGTATTGCTAAACCCCAGTAAAGACTGTGGAGGACACCAAAACTTGAGTGAGCTTCCCTGGTGGGTAATCATATACCGACCACCATAACACATCCTGAAGATACCAGAGCTTCCCATTCGGGACCCTCCCAGGTTCCTGCCCTGGCATCCATTTCTTCATCTGGCTGGTCCTGATATGTATCCTTTACAATGAAACTAAATCATGCATGTAGCATTTCCCTGAGTTCTGGGAGTCACTCCAGCGAATGATGGAACCTGAGTAAGTAGTGGGAACCAACGTTTTAGCCAGTTGGTGAGAAGTGCAGGAAATCTCCAAGCCCACGGCTGGTATCTAGAGCGAGGGAAGTCTGGTGGACCAGGGTGCCTTCATTTGAAATTCGATCCAACTCTGGATAGTTGGTGGCAGACCTGCACCGTGCTATGAAACGAATCCTATAGAAGCCCCGGGGAAATTCACAAACGGTGCACTCGTCTGGGCATTATGTTCGTTCACGAATTTGCTTCCCACACATACGAGAGGCGATCAGTCACATGTGTTGGTTGAATGAATGAGTTAATTATGGCACAGGGAGCTCTCTGCCCACTGTCTCAGCCTGGGGTGTGGATCCTGCCTCACCTGACCCGCTCAAATCAGCCACAACCCCACCTACACCCTGCTAAGTGTCCTTTGCATGCTGGAGCTTATGAGTGCCCTGGGGAGAGTCTGTCTGTCTATGTCCCTTCACCTTGATAGCCAAATCCCACCTACATGAACCATCGGTTTGCTTGTTTTCACCCATGATATGGGCCAGGAGAAGAACCGAGTGGGACTTCACACCAGGATGCAAAACAAATACCAATACGAAGCTAGACTCCCAGGAAGAGGAATCTGACGGTCATGTTTGAAGAGACTTCATCCGAACTGGAAGGTTGTTGGTTTTTATAATTGAGACATAACCGACATGTAACATTATATTAGTTTTAGGTACACAACATAATGATTAAATATATGTACATATTAGGAAATAGTGACCAGAATTAGTTTAGTCAACACCCGTCACCACACATCATTACGAATTTTTTCTTTGGTGAGAACTGTTATGATCTACTCTCTCAGCAACTTTCAAATGTGCAAGGTTATTAACTGTAGTCGCCATGCTGTATATTACGGCCCCAGACCTTACTCATCTTATACAGGAAGTCTGTATCTTTTGACCCCCTTTATCCCTTTTGCCCATCCCCCACCCCCTGCCTCTGGCGTCCACCAATTTGTTCTCTATATCTACGAGTTTGGCTTTTTTTTAGATTCCACATAGAAGAGAGATCATACAGTATTTCCCTTTCTCCATCTCGTTTATTTTACTGAGCATAATACCCTTAAGGTCCATCTGTGTGGTCAGATAGCAGGATTTCCTTCTTTTATGGCTAAATAATATTCCATTCTGTGTGTGCACGTGTATGTGTATGTATACACCACATTTTCTTTATGCATTCATCCACTGATGGACAATTAGGTTGTTTCTACAACTTGGCTCTTGTGAATAAAGGTGAAGAAAACATGGTATCTTTTGCAGATAGTTTTCCTCTCCTTCAGATAAATATCCAGTGGCAGAATGACTGGGTCATATGACAATTCTACTTTTAGTTTTTGGAGGAACCTCCATACTGGGTTCCCTAGTGGCTACACCAACTGGCATTCCCACCAACGGTACATGTGGGTTCCTTTTCCTCCACACCCTCACCGGCCCTTGTTAGTTCTTGTCTTTCTGCTACTAGCCATTCTGACAGGTGTGAGGTGAAATCTCATTGTGGTTTTGACTTGGCGTTTCCCCGATGGCTGGTGATGTTGAACACCTGTTCACGTGACCTATATGGCCCGGACACTTGTTTCTGATAACTGCCAGAACGTACGCCTCATCTCCCTGCCCGCTCACAAATCCCTAAACCTTCTAGAAAAGACAGTCTTAAAATCGTGAAGGCACAGGAGACCCAGAAGGGCCGCTCTTAATGATCCAGACGTGTTGTCAAATCCTCAGAAACCAGAAGGCAGGCAGGGATGGGACGAGAGGACCAGCAAGCAGTGATACTGCTAATAGGCCAGGGGGAGGGCAGAGATGTGCAAACGGAGAGGCGGCTGGGGGCCGGTGGTGTGACTGGTTTAGGAGCGCCTGGGTGGGCTGGTGAGTGAGGACACCTATCTTCTTGAGAAGCAAGTTCCCTGAAAAAGGGGGAGTCCCTCAAGCTGATGTGCCCCCTCCTCCCTGCCTCCCACAGGAGAGGGGCTATGACGTTCAGTGGCAGGCCAAGGGGAAATCTTGAGTGTGACCGTGAACCCACCACCAGGCAACACTGGCTGCTTGAGGAAAAACCAATCCGGTGAAAAAGAGACACCAAAGTCAATGGACAGAACATACTCATGGACTCCAGGGCAGCAGGTGAAGGGGGAGGGCACTGCAGAAGAGTCTCACGGGCTGGGTGACTGAAGGACACAGCCGTTGGAGGCAGGAAAAGCCCTGGGTAACCGGTAACTCCCATGTTTGCACACAACCTGTCCTGCCCTCCCCAGGTGGGCTCCTTTTCCATTCCCTCTCTTGACCTCAGAAGCCTCCCATCCTCAGGACCTGTAGGCACCATGCTTCCTTCCTGGATGGAGTCCCCATCCTGCGTCTTTTTTCCTCCTGGGATTTGAGCTGTGACTTGTTGGGCCCCAGCCTTCCAATGTCTTTTTTCCTTCAAAGACTTTTTGCTGCTCTCGTGGGGCCTCTCATATCTGGAACACATTCAAACCTGATAACTACTTTCTGAAATAATGGACCTAACAGAAGGCACAGAAGTGCCCCCCCCCCAACCCCCTGGGCTCTGGCCCTGCTCACAGGATCTCTGGAACTTTCATTCTGTCAGCCTTCACCATCCAGGAGCTGAGTGACTGAATTCATGCTTTTCTAGATATTCATTTTTAGTTGTTAAGCTTAGTATGATATGTATCCATATTTCATATCTACTCTAGTACATACATCAGTCATGGAATTCGATTTCTAGAAGGATCTAAAAATGGTTCTAGGGCTGGAATAATGAGTGGTTCTTCTAGAGATAGGAGCCGACATACACCAGGAACATGACATATGGTTAGGTCCCCTGGGCAAGGCAGGGGGGTATGGGGGTGGTTAAGGCAAAGACCAAAGTCTTCTGACTTTCAGTCTTCTAGATCATTCTAATGAGTGATTCTCAGGTGGTTAGGCAAATGTAACTCCCAGGCCTAGGCCCTAGGGCTGAGTCAGCTGTTCACATTAAAACAGTTACTCTGGAGGGGTGCCTGGGTGGCTCAGTCGTTTAAGTGTCTGACTCTTGGTTTCAGCTCAGGTCATGATCTCATGGTTTGTGAGTTTGAGCCCTGAGTTGGACCCTGTGCTGACAGTGTGGAGCCTGCTTGGGACTCTCTCTTTCCTCTCACTGCCCCTCCCCTGCTCATGCTAGCACACATGTGCACGTGCTTTCTCTCTCTCTCTCTCTCTCTCTCTCTCTCCCTCAAAAATAAATAAATAAACATTTTTAACAAATGGTTAATCTGGAGGGGTGCCTGGGTGGCTCAGTCAGTTAAGCATCTGACTTTGAACTCGGGTCAGGTCATGATCTCGTGGTTTATAAGATCAAGCCCCACATCGGGCTCAGCACTGACAGAGCAGAGCCTGCTTAGGATTCTCTCTCTCCCTCTCTCTCTGCCCCTCTCCCACTTATGTAGGCATGTAAGCACTCTCTCTCTCTCTCTCTCTCTCTTTTTCTGTCTCTCAAATGGATAAATAAACTTAAAAATTTTTTTAAATAAAAAAATACAAAATGGTTAGTCTGCAGTCTGGCAATGTAAACAAATAATTGTGCTGCCACGTGTATTCTTATCCCACATCTAATTCTCGACTTTAAACACCGTTCAATGCCTAGGGTTCATGTTGTTCAACCCCACAATTTTCCTGCTACACTACCATTTCTTCTAAGTGTGAAAATTAAGGGCACCAGAATTCCGCTTAAGGACAGGAACTGTCTTTGTCGAGAAAAAGAAAATACCTTGATTAGTGCCTGAGTAGAATATGAGCCTCCCTATAAAGGGCCTGGGTATCAGGTGGCCTCATACCTTTCAAGGACAAGGCTGTATAACCAAGGGGGGAGGAGGGTTGGACAGGGATGCATAGAAAGGGGAGGAAGGGGGAGGGCACCCTTCCAGGACCCTCAAAATCTTGAGCAATATCTAAACCCATTACTACTCCGTGGGAGTGATCTTCTATTGTGAAAGCCAAAAAAGGAGCTGAATTGCATGTAAAGGTAAACATGACCTTGGACAGAGACAACCCAGGGGAAGGCCAGACCTAAGGTAGAGGAGGCCAGGGGACCCAAGTCCCCATCAATTAGGACATTTTTGGTTTCCACCAGGTTTAGGATTGGAGGGTTTTGAGGCATTTCACCTGGGCAACTTGAGTTGATATCTGGATTAATCAAAGATGTGGACAGGAATTTGTGTACAAAGATATTAATAACAGAGTTACATATGTTGGAAGCTGGGAAACCTAAATGTACAACAATAGGGATCTGGTTAAATGCACTGAGAGAGAGCTTAGAAACTTGGGAAACTTGGGAAAGTTCCTGCTATCATGTCAAGAAAAGGAAAACATACGAAATGCTACTGGTATTACTAATACTTGGTATTAGTTTGTTTTTTTTTTTTTTTTCTTCTTATAACAAGTGATCTTTTCTCAAAGAAAAGAGGAAGACTAAAATGTTAACAGGTCATTCCAGAGTTTGTGGGGTTATAAGTGACTTGTCTTTTATTTGGTTTGTTTCTGCAGGATTTTCAAATTCTCCATAATGAGCAAAGGAAGGTTACAATCAGGAAAAGTCAACATCACTTTTGAAGCATGGGAGTGAAGTTTGTTTGTGTTCGTTGGCTTACTTGGCAGAGGCGGGAGGGATGAGCAAGCAGGACGGTGCCCTTAAGTCATTGTTCGGGCATGATTTGTTTATGCCAGTTTAGGTAGAGACGACATTTGTGTAGCAGAGATGACGAAGGAGGGGAACCATTTCTAGGGGATCTCCTGTCTTGTCAGGAAAAACAAATTTAAAAAAAGGAAAGAGGGGAGGAAGGAGAGAGGAAATGGAGAAACGATACACTGAGACTCTCTCCTGAAATGGGGTCCAAACTGGTAGGTGAGTTCTGTTTCACTTCTGCGTGTTTTTACCTAGTCAAAAAGGTGACAGTTGCATTTGGATGTGTTGGCAGTCATGTAGAGAGAACGTGCATGTGTATGCGTGTGCATGGATGTGCCTATGTGTGCAGAGTGAGGCAATACCTTCTCTCTGTGTCCTACGTGAATTATCTGCTACAAACGAGGACAAAGCCTGTAAAACCTCAACTCCTGCCCCCCTCTCCCACGAACCCCCCATAAAATTGAGGACACCTCACTTACGGTACACAGAAAGCTGCAATCATTTTCACCTCTCTCGGCTGTCAGGGTGAGTGGCAAGAGGTCAGGCTTGACATATTCCTATCTCAAAAATACTTGAGGAAGAGATCCTATCAGATGTTCCGGGTCAGCCAGATAATGCATGACCTAGTGTCGTGGCCCTGGGCCCGGTGTCAGAAAGACACATCTCATTGTCTTGACATCGAGCACCAGAGAAGAGCATCACGTTCCCAAATGATCCCACAACTAATTTTGCAGACCATGCCGTGATTTAGAATTGGGTACAGGCTGGGGCGCCTGGGCAACCCAATCGGTTAAGCATCTGACTCTTGGTTTCAGCTCTGGTCATGAGCTCACGGTTTGTGAGATCGAGCCCTGTGGAATCCTCTCTCCCTCTCTCTCTGCCTCTCCCCCTTCTCACAATAAGTAAAAATATAAAATGTTAATTAAAAAAAATTGAGTAGAGGCTATGCCACTGTGTGCGTACAACCCTGGCCAAGCCACGTCACGTCTCAAGGCCTCAGCCACCTCACCGGTATCACGAGCCCTTAAGCGGCATTTCCAAGGTGCCTTTAAGCACTGAAAAGTCTGCCGTTCTTTAATTGTAGAAATTATGTACAAGAGTGTGTGTGTATGTGCGTGCGTGTGCGTGTGTGGTGTTTATTTGCCCAAGTGGAAGGCAACTAAGGGTGTCTAATAGGTGACAATTTCAATGATATTTAATCCTAAAGGGGAAATGGAAGGAAGTATCATTTCTTGAGTGACTCCTGAGAGTCTAGACATCATTGAGTAACACTGCAGTTTGGAAAAGAGAAGCTTGAACGTAAGTGACTTCCTCAAGAGCAGCCGATCATTAAGAGCCACAGGTGAGAAACCCCATCCAGACTGTCTAACTCCAAAGCTGTGGGACTGGCAGATCAGTCCCTTCACCTTCACGAGGCCCTTTGGTTAGATACCAGGTGGACCTTGTCACTGTCATCGTTCCAGGCACTGGGGCAACACTGCTTGTGCCACTTACCGCTTCTGCCACTGGGCTGGTCACCACGGCTCCAGACAATGCCCACGGGCACTGTGGCAGCTGTGAAAGGGGCCTTGAGGTTGGAGGAAGAGTGATTGCATCCTGTTGGCGCCCCAGAAGGTCACCTTGCTTATGAGATGGAGACTCCAGAGTCTGGGCTGAACATTAACACATCAAGAATGCATTAATCATGGCCTCACCGTGTCTCACTGTTCCAGGACCGCACGCACCCTCCCAGTCAGGGCGAGTTTTCTGCTTCCCGAGGGGAGGTGCACCTCCCCCCCCCCCCCACCGCCATCCCCCAAGCTTCTCATGACCGCACTAACTGCCATTCCTAGGAGCATCTGCTGGAATCAGAGCAGAGTGTGGGCAGGGACCCGAAAGGCCGGAGTTTCACCCCCTTGCCCTACCCACCAGGCCGCATTGCCTCTTTCAGCAACGCCTATCCTGGAGAAAGTAAATTCCAGAAGTTCGACATATGCTGTACCATTTAGGGAGGCTGGGTTATACCGAAAAGAGTAAACTACCAGGAAATCACTCGTCGTTCCGTCGCCGCTTAGCTGCGAGACTTTGGGCAAAAGCCACCAGCACTCTCGGAGCCCAAGCCCCCACCTCCACGAGGTGAAAGAATTAGGGAAGGCGATCTCTCGCACCTCCGCCATCTCGGGAGTCCACCACCTGCCCCAGACTGGCAGCTTTCACCGGGGCGCAGCGTCCTTCTAGAAACTGTGTTCTGCGGAATGACTCTGCGTTCACCTTTCGTGACTTTTCCGAGTTTCCTGCCTCCTGGCACCGTGGAGCGCTAGCCTCCTTCTGTCAATGCGTGCGGTTGGATGACTGCGGCTGGATGCCAGCCGCCGCCTCCAAGAGGCACCATCTTGCCCGACGCCGGAGCTGCCTGCTGACCTGTCCCCACAGCTGCCGCCGTGTCGCAGCCCCTCCCTGGCAGCCCTCCCCAGCCCCTCGCTGTCCCCCCGCCGGCCTCTCAGACACCACCTGAGGCGTCAGCTGGCCCTGGGGCCTCTGCCACTGGGAGTACTGGCATTAGCCCTTCACGGTGCGCCCGCGGCCTTGAGAGGCGCTTCCCCAGACGAGTCCCCACAGGGCCGATAATCTCACCCCATTTCACAGATGGGGCACTGTGGCCACAGGACCTCCTTGTCTTCCAAGAAGGAACAAAGGCGAGGCGGCAGCCAGGGCGCAAATGAAAGCGTGGGCATGCTCCCAGAGCCATGCGAGCTCTCGTAATGGGTCAGGCGTCTTTTTTTTTTTTACCTTTTGAAAGTTTGTCGGGTTTATATATAGCCTCCCTCTTGTCCTCCGAACGCGGCAGGGCTCGCCATCAGTCACTGGGCTGAACACCTGGAACTCTGTGGGGACTATCATTAGAAGGATGCGAAGCCAGGTGTGGTTTTGGACCAGAGACCCTATTGGAAGAGGGAGGATTTCTCACTTTCCAAGTTTACTCTGCTCAAGTTAAAACAATTAACCTCTTTTCCCCTTCAAACAACTGTTCTCCGCAGCTTTCCACCAGCTATAGCCAACCCGGAGCCACAAAGTCGACAGTGGACTCCCGCCACCCTTGAAGCCTCCGGGTGCAGAAGCATATGGAACCCTTCCTCCGGGCCTCCCTTCCTCCCTGGCTGCCTTCTTCCCCACCCACGTCACCACCACCCACTGGACGTTACACCTCCTGAGAGCGGGGGGTTTTCTCCAGTGCTGGGGTCATGACGAGACCACCGCCAAAGGGGCCTTGGCCACAGTTAGGCCCCCACATTGGGGCCCAGGTGAGCCTGCAGGGAGGGGAGCACAGATGGAGAGGTTATTCCCAACCACTTGGGGTCTTAGCCCTCTTAACTGATGTCGCTGTCAGCACATTCCCCTTCTGGGACTGCCACATCGCCCAGGACACACGCATGCGTGCACACACACACACACGCGCGCGCGCGCATGCACACACATGTTCAAAAGCTCTTGGTGATAGGGATATTTTCAGGAAATCATCTCTCTCCTTGTGATAGAATACAGTAGCTAGCATGATCTGAATGCTTAGCCCATTCTGGGCACTGTGCTAGGCGATTTTCATGCACTAATGACCCCATTCAATCCTTACCACAATCCTATGAGGGTGTATGTGGGACAGATGTAAGGCTCAACAACGCAGAGAATAACCCAGTCCCCAGCCAGTATGTGGCAAAGCCAGGAGTTGAAACCCAGTTTTACCTGACAGGTTGGCTTATTTGCCATCCTCTGAGATCCTCTCTGTGATGCGAGGGGTCAATTGCAGGTATGAGGCATTGCTGGTCCAGATGAGGCAGCCCCAGGCAGCCCCTGGTTCCTTCATGCCCAAGAGGAAAGGTCACACTCCCCCATCTCACACAGGCTGGCCTTTTCCTGAAGTGACAGGAGGGGACAGTGATGGACTGCCACCCTTCGAGGACAGAGTCCAGTGACGAGTTTTCGGGGTGGGGAGGAACAATTCATCATGGAAAATAAATTGATCATCTTGCAAAATGACCTAACACAGTGGTTTTCAAACGTGACTGCACGCTAGACAACCAGGGAGACTTTTTAAATCCTGAAGACTGGATTATATCCCCATCAGTGAAATCAACATGTAATTGGAAACCAACCATCAGAATTTTTCAAAAATATATAATTTTTTATTTATTCTCAAGTTTGTTAACGTACTGTATAGTCTTGGCTTCAGGAATAGATTCCAGTGACTCATCTCTTACATACAATACCCAGTGGTCATCCCGACAAGCGCCCTCCTCAATGCCCATCATCCATTTTCCTCACCCCCGTCAACCCTCAGTTTGTCCTCTGTATTAAGACCTCTTATGGTTTGCTTCCCTCTCTGCTTTTCTTATTTGTCCTACCCTTACCCTATGATCAATCTGTTAAGTTTCTCAAATTCCATATATGAGTGAAATCATGTGATATCTAGCGGTCTTTCTCTGACGGACTTATTTCACTGGGCATAATATCTTCCAGTTCCATTCATGTTGTTGCAAATGGCAAGATTTCGTTCTTTTTCATAGCTGAGTAGTATTCCAGTGTGTGTGTGTGTGTGTGTGTGTGTGTGTGTGTGTGTATTTACCTCATCCTCTTTTTTAAAGTTTATTCATTTATTATTTCTAAGAGAGAGAGAGAGAGCACAAGTGGGGGAGGGACAGAGAGAGACAGAGAGAAAGAGGGAGACCCAGAATCCAAAGCAGGCTCCAGGCTCTGAACCACAAGATCTGACTTCACCTGAGCTGAAGTCAGACGTTCAACAAACTGAGCCACCCAGGTACACCTATATAGCACATCTTCTTAATCCATTCATCAGTTGATGGACATTTGGGCTCTAATACTAGGAATATATCCAAAGGATACAGGAGTGCTGAATCAAAGGGACACACGCACCTCAATGTTTATAGCAGCACCATTGACAACAGCCAAATTATGCAAAGAGCTCAAAAATATTTTTAAATTTTCAAGCAATCACAGATTTACAGAAAAGTTACATGTCACTGTGGACGGACTGTCTATGCCCTCCAAAATTCTTATGTTAAAACTCTAATGTGAAGGTGTCAGTAGGGGGACCCCTAGGGTGATTAAGTCATGAGGTGGAGCCCTCTCAAATGGTATCGGTGCCCTTGTGAGAAGAGACACACACGTTTGCTTCTTCTCTCTGCTCTCCCCGCTGAGAGGATATGACCATCTGCAAACCAGGAACTGGAGCCTTCACCAAGAACGCTGGTGTGCTGGCACCACGATCTTGGACTTCTAGCCTCCAGAAATGTAAGAAATAGACTTCTGCTGCTTAAGATGTCCAGTCTGTGATCTTGTTACAGCCGCCCAAGCTGATTAAGATACAAGTACAATCCAAAAAGCTTTTTCCCGAACCAGTGGAGAGTAACTTGCCAACATAGTGAACCATCTTCCCAAAACATATTTGGGTCTATTTCCCCCGAACAAGAACATTCTCCTATGTAACCTCAATCAAAAACCCCAAATCAGAAAATTAACATTGTCACATCTCTACCAGCAAATCCTCAGACTCTATTTGAGTTTCACTGATATGGTTTAATAAAAAACTGTTATTATTATTGTCCTGACAACACTTTTTCCAGCAAGAGGGTGCGCTTCAGAAATCACAAGGTGATTGGTCAGGTGTATTCAGTCTCCTTCAGTCTGGAAAGCTCCTCTGTCCTTCCTTGATTTCCAAGACCTTGATACATTTCAAGAGTCTTTGGTAGAATGTCTCTCAACTTGGGTTTCTCAAGCATTTCCCTATGAGTAGGTTCAGTTTCTTCATATCACAGAATGGGTGTTCTGTACTCCTTCATCCCATTGGGTGGCTCCCAATTTTTATTTATCCCATTACTGATGACCTTCACTTTGATCTCTTAACTTAAGACGGTGTCTTCCAGGCTTCCCCACTATAAACTTGTTCCTTTTCCCTTGGTCAAGTGATTGTATTTCATGATGAGACGCAAGTGGTGAACTGCATTCTGGGAGACTGCCCAGCCTTTGGTTATGTTTACATCTCCCCAGCTGATCCCAAAGTACAACCAATTTTGAGACTCAGTGGCCTAACTCCTCCCTGTGAAACAGGCATCAGCAAAGACATAGGGACCTTTGTGAGACGAGTCAATGGCAATAAAAGCTTATATGTATTAGCCAACATTTAGTGAGCCCTTATGTGCCATCCACTGTGCCAGTCACTTTATATGCATTATTATAGCAGCTCACGGTTATTATTCATGCATTCAGAAGTTCTTCTTGAATGCCGACTGTGGGCCAAATACTTCTAAGTGCTAGGGATACAGCAGTACACGACAGAGACCCAAATCCCCTTTGTCGTGGAGCCTACACTCTAGTGGAATGCCATGTATCGAACACCATGCTAATTGTGTTCACAGTAATGATGAAAACAATGATCATAACTACCTTTATGGAGCACTAACTGTGGGCCAGACCCTTAGATCACCACCTCCACAATATTAGGAGGCAGATGCTTTTATCATGTACTTAGGAACTTACCTCAGGGAAAGAAAGGCTCTAAGGCACATAAAAATGCAGCCAGCATAGCGTTTGGTACATTAAGTATATTCTCTCCAGTGCTCCAAAGGTGATTGTGGACACTGGGATTTTTGGACAATCACACCAAACTAACAAATACGACTTTACATGCACCACGTTGGCAAAAATTAGAGAACTGGACAACATCAAGCGCTGGCAAGGATGTGGAGTAATGTGACCTTTGAGCATCATTGGTACAAATGTTAGCTATGCAGCCACTTTGAAGAGCATTTTCTCTGTGTATTCCCAAGAACCCAGGAAGACCATCCTTGATAAATACACTGGAGATATCATCCCATGAGTTCACAAAGAGACATATACAAAGAAGTTCATGCAGAGTTACATGCACCACAGAGGTGGAGGCAACCAAGGGATCTTTACTGGGGAAATGGACAAGACAAATATGTCAGGTGTATCTGGTGAACTACTTTGCAGTAGACAGAAGAAATCACCTGGATTCCATAAAACATGTGTAAATCTCAAAATCATAATGTTAACCCCAAAAATGCAAGAAACAGACTATTTATAGCATGATAATATTTATAAGAGTTTTTAAACAACCTGCAAAACAACACGGTGTATTATTGAGGTATATGTACGTATGTGTGGTGGAAGGTGGATTGGAAGGGGGACCAAAGGAGACAATAATAACTAATTAAAAATAGAAGAAGGATTATATAAGCACAATTCCTTACATGCTATGGAGTAGTGAACATGACCAACTTGATTCTGTGCCTGATTTGATTCTGTCTAGGAGCAGAATAAAAAGGAGGAGGTCTTTGGGCGTCTGGGTGGCTCAGTTGGTGAAGCGTCCGACTTCGGCTCAAGTCATGATCTTCTGGTTCGTGGGTTCAAGCTCTGCGTCGGGCTCTGTGCTGACAGCTCGGAGCCTGGATCCTAGTTCAGATTCTGTGTCTCCTTCTCTCTCTGCCCCTCCCCTGCTTGTACTCTGTCTCTCTCTGTCTCTCTCATAAATAAATAAAAACATTTTTAAAAGAGGGGGAGGTCTTTCAAAAAAGATATATGAATGATCCAGAAAGAGCTTCTTTACACCCAACCCTCTCCAAACCAGTCCTCACAGAAGGAGCAGGGTCTCCGGATCACACTGACTTCCTTTTGCATCAAACTGACCTGATAAAAATAGGCCCACCTTGATGTTCACCCTGACTGCTACCAGAACAGCCCAGGACGCTCTGACTCTTCTTACCCTGTGTCTTATAATACCCTTCTCCAGTGACAGAGACTCCCAGGAAGAAGACAGAGTCACTACAATCAGGAAACCCAAGCGTGGTTCCTAGCTTTGCAACTTGCTGGCTGTGTGACTTTGACCAAGATGTTCAACTCCTTCAAACATATCCTCTTCTCTCAAAATGAGGACCACACCAGCTAACTGGAAGGGCTGTTTGGAGAAATAAATAAGATTTTGCATGACGGAACATGGCCAAATAGGTGCTCCCTTACACCGTCCCTCTAGAGAACCTCAAAGGTACCTCAAGTCTTTTTGTCCACAATTCTAAACATCCCCCAACAATGGCAGGGTCCTAGACACTGTTAGCAAATGGGGGCCACACATATTGCTGGGCTGGTCTCCCTCACGTCCCCATCTCTAGCCCTGTCAACCGGGAGTCACTGGTGATCCCAGACCTACCCCTGACACAGGGCAATCGCATGGGTGGGGAGTTCCTGGAGGACAGTGGTGGGTAGCAGCTTTCTGGTGGCCCACTCAGCTCCACCATGTGGCTCAGCATTTTCCAAGGTGTCCCAGATGACTGGTCATTGTCTTTCTTGCAATTCCTTCACTTTGAATGGCACTTTCTCCCACCCAGCCATCAAAACCCATGACCTGGCAGCCCCCTGCCATTGTTCAAAGTATAATCACTAGCCAGGTGTTGTGGGTCCTGCAACCAGTGAGCCCTGCCTCCCCCTACCTGGCTGCCTGTGAACTATCCAGGCCCTTGGCTCCTTTTCTCTAGGAAGGTGCCCATTTTACCCATGGTGCCCATTTTACCTCTCTGCTCCAACATGGAGCTTCAGTCTAGTGCGGCCAGGTCATTAAACAAACACCAGAAACATAGAATCACAAATGGCGTTGAGCTACAGGAGGCGGTCAAGGGTGCCATGAAAAAAAATAAGAAAGTGTCTAATTCAGACAGTGGGAGGGGATAGGGAAGGCATCTCTGGGGAAAGCACGTTGTCCCTGAGGCAGCAGGCTGATCCTATAGGATCCTCTCAGCCAGGCTGAAGGTCTTGAATTTCATCCTAAGTGGAGGAAAGCCTTTGAGAACTGTTATGCTGAGGAGAGGGAGAAACATTACCTGCCTTCTATTTCACAACATGGCTGGGGCTGCTGAACAGACAGCAGGTTGGTGGGGGTGGTCTTGAAATTGAGGGTCTCTTCTTGTAATCCCACAATAATGGGTGGTGTCTTCATGGCTGCATCTGTGAGATATGTGCCTTCATCTGTCTTCATCCTGCTTTGTGATAGTGTTGAAAATCACTCAGCTTCTTCCCAGGTTAAAAAAAAAAAACAAACAGAAAACAAAAACAATGCAGGGACAGATGTATTAGCCTACTTCTCACTAATGGTCTGAACAGATGTCAGAACACCTCTGGGTACAATAAAATTCCAACCAAGATGGGAACAGGTGTGGCCATCTTTTCTAACCCAGTGATTGGCGATTTCCCTGGGTTGGCACCAGCCCATCTACCTGGAAAGAGAGGGGTCTTCTGCTCAATGAACAACAGGTCAAAGGGCCAAAGACCCCAGGAGAGGAGCTCAGTGCAGGTGCGAGCATGCAACCAGGGAATTTACTCGGTGATGTCACAACTAAATCTGTGTTTTATACCACAAGGGAGGCTCTTAAACTCCATGGAAGCATTTTCAGATTTTAGAAGCACCTTCTTCACCTTTCTTCAGGGCTTATCTGTGACTTTCCAGTCTCCTCTTCGAAGAGACTAGACCGAGGTGTCCCTTCAGCCCAGGGTTCCAGTGTGCCCGCTCCTGCACCCTCTCTGCCTTCCTGCTCTCCTGAGGCAAGGGCAGCTGCACACCCCACCAGCTCGTCAGGGCACAACAGCCAAGCTCTCTGCAAAACAGGTGAAAACTGAAAGTACAAACTCTTCTCTCATCAGTGAATCAAGACACAGACACAGTATTGTTAGAGACTGGCTTTGCCAGACAGCGGCTCTTGTTGGCTGTCCTGTCCCACCCATGAGTGCCATGGAGCCCAGCAGGGACTTAATGAGCATCTAATGGTTATTAATCATGGTTGCACATGGAGCTTTAAAATTATCCATGATATGACATTCTGGAAAAGGCAAGACTATGGAAACAGTCAAAACATCAGCAGTTGCCAGGGGTTTGAGGGGGAGGAAGGATTGAATAAGGGAAGAACAGAGGATTTTTAGGGTGAAACTACTCTGATACCATATTGGTAGGTAAAGGTCATTATGCATTTGTCCAAACCCAGAGAATACACATGTTTGAAGCTTCCTGGACTCAATTCTACCGTAGTGGGGGAGGGTTACCCACACAAAATACCAAGAGATTCTGGGACCCCAGTAGACCCCAGTCTGAGAATTCAACTCAGTTCTGATGCTATCTACTTGGAGGTAGCATCAGATCCCACAGATTAAGCCTTCAGTCCTACAAGATGTCCCCGACTTCTGACTTCAGATGCCAGTCAACTGTGCTTCTGGCCACTGGCTACAGATTGGAGGTTCCAATGACCTCCTCTGTAGGTTTGATTAATCTGCTAGAGCAGCTCACGAAACTCAGAGAAATACGTGTTTATGTTCACTAGTTTATTAAAGAATGCAATGAAGGATACAAATCAACAGCCAAATGAAGACATACATAGGGCGAGGTCCCCAACACAGGAGCATCTACGTGGCAACGTGGCATGTGGGAGAGTTTCGGTTCCCCAAGTGTGGAAGCTCTTTGAAAAAGGCCAAAAGGCCCTCCCCTTGGGTTTTTATGAGGCTTCATTACATAGTCATAATTGGCTAAGTCATGGGCCATTGGCTGATTCAACCTCCAGCCTCTCCCCTCCCCGGAAGACAGGGGGTGGGACTGAAAGTTCCACATGGTTGGTCCTCCTGGCAACCAGCCTCACCCTTGGGTGGCATCCAAAAGTCACCTTTATTAATACCAAGACTCAAAAGTCACTTTCATTAATACCAAGACACCCATTTCACCCTAATGGGTCTGAAGTGTTTGCAGGAACTGTGGATGAAAACCAAATATATCTGAGAAATATATTTTGCTCATCTGAATGACCAAATATATATTTCTTATAAGTCATTATATCACAGTACAACACCAAGAGTGAACAGTAATGTAAACCCTGGACTCTGGGTGATTATGATGTGTCTGTGTAGGACCATTGATAGTAACAAATGTATGACTCTGGAGAGGGGTGTTAAAGGTGGGGGACGCTGCACATGTGTCAGGGCAGGGGGTATATGGGAAATCTCTGTACCTTCCTCTCAATTTTGCTGTGAACCTAAAACTGCTCTCAAAAGTAAAGTCTATTTTTGGGACGCCTCAGGGGCTCAGTCAGTTGAGTGTCTGACTTTTGACTTGGTCTCAGGTCATTATCTCATGACTTGTGAGTTTGAGCCCCACATCAGGCTCCACATGGTTGATGGTTCAGAGCCTGCCTAGGATTCTCTCTCTCCTCCCTCTCCTGTCTCTCTCTCCCCCTCCTCAAAAATAAATAAGTAAACTTAAAAAAAGAATTAAAAAAAAATAAAGTCTATTTTTAGTAATTTCAAAAACTATTCATGCTCAATATATGGTATAGCCATGTGATGGAATATTACTAGGCCAGCAAAAAGGAACAGAGCACTGACACGTGCCACCGCATGGACGAACATTGAAACTATTACACTAAGGGGAAGAAGGCAATCACGAAGGACCACATACTGTCTGATTCCATTTGTTAAATGTCCAAAATAGGCAAACCTATACCTATAGAAAGTAGATTAGTGGTTGCCTAGGGCTTAGTGGAAGGAGAATAAGTATATGGGTTTCTTTGGGGGGATGATGAAAATGTTCTGAAGTTCAATAGAGGTGATGTTTGCACAACTCCTATTGAGTCGTACACTTTCAAAGCGTAGATTTTTTTCAAAGGGAGAATTAAATCTCAACAAAGTTGTTAAAGTATACCCATATCTGTGCCCCACCCCACCCCAATTAAATCAGAATGTCTTGGGGTGATCCCAGGCATCGAAGGTTTGAAGAATGCCCTAGGTGGTTCTACTTTGCAGCAAAGGCTGTGAACCACTGGTCTAGTCTAACCCTCAGTCAGACAGCTGAGGACACCAGGGACTAGAAAGCTATAGTGACTCTAGGGGAGCCTGGGTGGTTAAGTCGGTTAAGCCAACTCTTGATTTAGCTCAGGTCATGATCCCACGGTTTGTGGGCTCAAGCCCCACATCCGGCTCTGTGTTGACATCGAGGAGCCTGCTTGGGATTCTCTCTCTCCCTTTCTCTCTGTCCCTCCCCTGCTCTCTCTCACCCTCTTTCTCAAAATAAATACATAAGCTTAAAAAAAATTCCTTAGAAATCTACAATGATTCTCAGCGGCATTTAGCAGAGTCAGGACTGGAACCTGGCTTTGAAGTCAGGTCACACCCAGTTTCCCCTCTGTGTTCAGTCTCCTGGTTCAACATAAAACTCCTCACACAGGTGTCTAACACTGCCCAACAGATGGTCTCTGGCCCCCACCCACCGCCCCCCACAATGGCTCTTGAATCAATTTCCCCAAAGTACCCAAACTGCCCCTGGCTTGTCAGCGTTTCTCTTCTGAACCCCCTGCCACCACCTTAGCTCTTCAAATGAGTGGGAGTCATTTATCCAGCTGTGATTCCCACTACACGTCTCTCACCTACGCTGATGACCAACGTGCCTGCGTCCACGTGTCCTGTGTCCTTCCGCTCAGTCTCTGCCCTGTCATGATTCACATGCCCATTTAACACACAAAATCCTTTCTGTGTTCAGCTGAAAATTTCTATCATTCTATCTTTACAGAGAGGGGAAGCTATTCATCACAGAGGTCCCAGACCCTTTTGGGAACACAGTGAACTTGGCTGTTCATAACTCCCACTTTGAGTGAGAAGGCTGTTTAGACTTTAAACAGATCTTCACTACAGGTTAATATCCAGGGTGAAGATATAGGAAGGTCGTATCTGAAATCCCTGTTAATAATGAGCACTGTTCTAGGGAGCGTCGGTGGCTCAGTCGGTTAAGCATCCGACTTCAGCTCACGTCATGATCGCAGGGTCCGTGAGTTCGAGCCCCGAGTCAGGCTCCGTCGGGCTCTGTGCTGACAGCTCAGAGCTGGAGCCTGCTTCAGATTCTGTGTCTCCTTCTCTCTCTGCCCCTTCCCCACTCACACTCTGTCTCTCTCTCTCAAAAAACGAATAAACATTAAAAACAATTTTTTTATAATGACCACTGTTAGGACATTAGAAGTAAGTTTCAAGCAGAGCTTTAGGAGGTAAAATAAAAAGCAAAATCAACTATTTTCGTCTTTAAAATTTTTTATTTAAAAATTTTTAAGTTTACTTATTTATTTTGAGAAAGAGAGAGAGAGCACAAGTGGGGGGGGAACAGAGAGGGAGAGAGAGAGAGAATCCCAAGGAGGCTCCTCACTGCCAGCACAGAGCCGCATGTGGGGCTCGAACTCACTAGCCGTGAGATCAGGGCCTGAGCTGAAATCAAGAGTCAGACGCTTAACCACCCGAGCCACCCAGGTGCCCCCAAAATCAAGTATTTTCAAACAGAGGGCTTTTAAAAGTTTTTTTTTTTGTTTTGTTTTGTTTTTTTGTTTTTTTTTTTATAAATGCACATCTATGTACATAATTTGGTCCATGAAATGCATGGACTTTTGTGTTTCTTAAGCACTAAGACACTTGTAGTACTTTTTTTCATCTGGAGAAATTAAAGGGAAAGGTTCTATTTATTTACATCGGGATCCTTTCTCTTCTTTTAGGCTTTAAACTTTTAAAGGCGAGGGTCTCCTGATCCATCCTTGCATTTTTCTTTCTTCACCTTCCCCCACCGGAATCTGGCACAGAATCTGGGCCCCACAAATGTTTGGAACAAGCCCAGAGCAGGGACTCTCACATGGAGACAGGGACATAGGAAATGGGCTTAGAAGTAGCACAGTCGATATATTTCTAATAAGAAATAAGTTCTGTTACAAACTACATTCACTCAAAAATCTTTATTGAACTCCCAGTATGTGCCAGGCAGAGTTCTTGGTACTAGAGATAATCACCGGAGAAAGCTGACGCAGCCTCTAAGATGCTGCCGTTCTATAGAACATCGGCTGATGGGGACGTGAGGAATTTGACTGCATCCCGGGAAAAGTTACAGAGATAAAAATACAGATATTTGCAACTTTTCCCCCACACTCCGCAACCTGAGTTCATGCTTCCCTGTCCTTCTGGAAGTAGATGAGCCTGGGGTGGGCTCCTGTCTCAATAGTCGCATGAAGTTCACGTGACACTTTCACATATCTCATGTCACCTAACCTCACAGCTCTGTGGCATGGAAGGCATCATTGCCCTTCTATGGGTAAAAAAAGGCAAGCCTCTGGGAGGACACAGACTTGCTCACAGTCTCCCAGCAGGTGAGAACCCAGAGCTGGACCAAATTCCTCAGGTCACCAATGCCTCAGCCTGGGGGTTTTATCACACAGTTTCCTCAGGAAGCAAGAAGCCTGGGGGGTTGGGGCCAGTGGGGAGAGACGGTTCATCTTGACCCAGACACTGGCACGATACTTTCAGAAACGAACACGGTGCTAAATGGGGCTGCAGAAACAGGTGAAGGCCAAGCCAGCAGGGCTGGTGGAGAGCGAGGCTATGCCAGCCGCCCCCCAGTTACCACCACTGCCCCCCTTGCTCTCAGAAATGCCCCAGGACATGCAGCCACTCTAGAAAACAGTGTGGAGGTTCCTCAAAAAATTCCAAAGAGACCTACCCTATGACCCAGCAGTAGCACTGCTGGGAATTTACCCAAGGGACAGAGGAGTACTGATGCATAGGGGCACTTGTACCCCAATGTTTATAGCAGCACTCTCAACAATAGCCAAATTATGGAAAGAGCCTAAATGTCCATCAACTGACGAATGGATAAAGAAATTGTGGTTTATATACACATGGAATACTACGTGGCAATGAGAAAGAATGAAATATGGCCTTTTGTAGCAATGTGGATGGAACTGGAGAGTGTGATGCTAAGTGAAATAAGCCATACAGAGAAAGACAGATACCATATGTTTTCACTCTTATGTGGATCCTGAGAAACTTAACAGGAACCCATGGGGGAGGGGAAGGAAAAAAAAAAAAAGAGGTTAGAGTGGGAGAGAGCCAAAGCATAAGTGACTCTTAAAAACTGAGAACAAACTGAGGGCTGATGGGGGGTGGGAGGGAGGGAGGGTGGGTGATGGGTATTGAGGAGGGCACCTGTTGGGATAAGCACTGGGTGTTGTATGGAAACCAATTTGACAATAAACTTCATATATTTAAAAAATAAATAAATAAATAAATAAACAAAACCAATATATTCCTCGTCCTTCTACCATCATAAATAAAAAAAAAAAAAAAAAAGAAATGCCCCAGGACACTCTCCTCCCCGCTTCCCCCCACACCAATGCTGTGGACCCAGAGGCAGAGAGTGAGCAGAGCAACTGGGGCGAGGAGAAAGATCCAGCCCTCCCTGCTGCTGGCACTGCTCAGACCTCAGCTTTGAATCAGCTCAAAGACTAAAGCTCCAGCCTGAAAGCTTGGTGGCGACTGCAGGCTGTGGGCCCCGCCTGAGAGATTGTCCGAAAGTGGAGAAAGAGTGTCTGACCAAATGTATTTGCAGGCAGGGGTGGGAAAAAAATAATAATAGTTTCTTGTTTTTTGTTTTTTGTGTTTTTTTGTAGTCATAAAATAGCAAGGGGACACCTGGGTGGTTCAATCAGGTGTCTACCTCTTGATTTCAGCTCAGGTCATGATCTCATGGTTCGAGGGATCAAGCCCCGAGTCGGGCTCTGTGCTGACGGTGTGGAGCCTGCTTGGGACTCTCTCTCTCTCTCTCTCTCTCTCTCTGCCCCTCCTCCCCTTGCACAAGCTATCTCTCTCTCTCCCTCTCTGCCCCTCCCCTGCTCATGCTCTGTCTCTCAAAAATAAACATTAAAAAATAATAGTAAGTAAGTAAATAAATAAAGACCTCAGAGAGCTCCAGGCCCCGTCTGCCACATAAAGACACAGCAAGAAGGCGTTGGCTATGACCCAGGAAGAAAGCCCTCACCAGAATCCAGCCACAGTGGCACCTTGATCTTGGACTTCCCAGCCTCCAGAACTGTAAGAAATACATTTCTGTTGTTTACAAGCCCCTCAGCCTGTGGTATTTTGCTCTAACAGCTTGAACACAAGAAGACAGCCAACCGATCTTCAACATGCAGGCGCTATTATGATCCCAGCAACTCCCAACCCTATTTCACTGTCCCTCACCCTGACACCCTAAATTAGAGGTCATCTGCAAAATTCTGGCATGTGTTTTGTTTGGGTGGTCCCCCTGGGGTTGGTGCTGTGTGATCTGAGCCCTCAAAGGTTCTTTGGCCCTGGCCCCTTTGTTGCTTGCTGCGCATGAAGCCCTCTGAGGCATGCCCCTGTTGCGGACGTTGAGGGACGTCCGGAGTCGTGCTGGGCTTCGTGTACAGGTTGAGGAGAAAACCTCTGTGTGCAAGTTTGGGACCTGCATAGTGAGCTCCAAAGCGTGAGTGGCCAACATTGTCTCGCCTGCTTGCAGTGCCTCTCTGCAAAGACACAGGGAGACAGGCAGCGGGGATCCCCCTCGTGCTCATTGTTTTTCTTCTTTCTACTCTTTTCCCAGACTCCAACAACCTCCCCCCTCTACTCCGACCAGACGGCTCTGCCTGCTCAGACAGGACGGGCTCGGCCTCGGCTCAGGACGAGACCCCCTGAGAGGCTGGCTTTACCCAGCAGACAACGGGAAGCCCTGATGGGCTCTGAGCAGAGAAGGACCCTCATCCCCCTGGGAGTAGTTCTGGAAATGAACTGGATGGGAGACCAGCTCTCCTTGCTGCTCTCCCAGAACCTGAAGCCCAGACTCCGCTCAAGACGGCGGCACACTGGTGCCACCTGCAGGTAGGCAGCCTCAATTACAGAAGCAGGTTCCAAACCTGCAAATCCGAAGGTCATGAGAGGCTTTTCAAGTGCCTCCAGAAAACAGCCTGTTTGTTTGGACCAAGCCAGAAAGAACAAAGCTTCAAGGAGGTCCTATGCTAGAGACTCGAGGAGCGGCCTGGGCCTCCGTGCCTCCCCTCAGGGGACGCTGATTTATAAGAAGATTCCTGAGTTACTTCAGAAATAAAACCGCCCAGGATGGACTGGAGAGACACCCCCAACCTGCTGAAATCTGTCCCACAGCAGATTTGCAGACCACGTCTTTGCCGAAATAAAGGGCAGTCATTGCTCGCGGGAAGGAAGAAGGCTGGTTCTCGGCGACACATTCCAGGTGCCTGGAGGTACCTCCCTTAGAAATCCTCACCCACGCTGGAAAGAGAAAGAGGCTCTTGGACAAAGCGGAGAACCCGTCACAAGGAGAATGGCGCTAGGAGCCTGCCCTGTTAGCCTGGGAGGGTTTCTCCTCTCTTTCCCTAACGTTCCTGTCCTTTCCAACAAGGCCCAGGAAGTAACTAACAAGGAGAGGGTGCTAGAAATCCGAATGGAGCAGTTTTGAACATTAGCAGTAGACCTGACTCTCTGAATCTCATTCTTCCTGCCAGAAGCCACTTAATTACAGACTTCAGCATATAATCTTGTAATATTTCATAATGTGTTTCTCCCTTCTTCCAAAACAGGAGTAAAGTATTCCTTATCTGCTTTCTCCGGGTCACTGAGTCATGGGAAGTTTATTGCGGCGAAAACCTCTCTTGCCATTCACCCTATCTCCTTCTTAATATCTGATGTTTTCTTAAGAAAGTTTCTTAGTGCAGACAAGCAAGGTCATTCCTCTGAGTCTTTGCCAAGGTTGCACTGGGCTTCTGTTTCTGGACGGATGGGAACTTACAAGCAGCCTGACATCCGCCATCCTGATTTGCAGGCGAAGAGAAGGGCAGAGCTTGAACTCAGGAAGTCTGTCAGATTTATACTGTCGTGTCCATTTTCTTTTTTTTTTTTAACGTTTATTTATTTTGAGAGAGAGAGAGCAGGGGAGGGGAGGAGAGAGAGAGAGAGAGAGAGAAAGAGAGAGAGAGAGAGAGAGAGATTCCCAAGCAGGCTCTGTTCTGGCAGCATAGAGCCCGACGCCCAGGCTTGACCGCATGAACCATGAGATTATGACCTGAGCTGAAATCAAGAGTCAGAAGCTCAGTCGATTGAGCCACCCAGGTGCCACTGTGATGTGCCTTTTCAAGATGGTGAAATAGATGCCCAGAGAATACTTTGGCCAAGGACACACAGCTAACAAGTAGAGAAGGTTAAGATTTGAAATCCAACAGTTGCTTGACTCCAGATCACTTTGTTTCCTGCAGCACAAGAAATTAGAAAGAGGGAGCACTGAAGAGTTAAAAGAGGGCAGTGGGGGCCCAGAGGATGAGAGGAAAATGAGTTGGGTCTCAAAGCATATGGGGGTACGATGAGGGTACCCCAACATTGGTTATGGGGGCCAGGGGCAAGAAGGGAGGTGCTGGAGAAAAGGAAGGACAGGACCAGGGGGATAGCCCTGAGATTTGGGGTGGTGCCGATGTCAAGTGGTTAGGAGGAGGTCCTGGGAAGGAATTTTGCCTGCAGAACTTTCTGGAAAGCCAGTGTCCATGTCTTGTGTCTGCCACTACAGTCCCTGACTCCTGTAACATCCACCCTCTCTTCTCCCTACAGCCTCTCTCGTCTCACTCCAGCCTACTCTCTTTTTGTTCACTTGACTTCGTCATGGGTATATCATGGACGCTCCAGGGGAGAACTCAGGCCTCTCTTCCTCTGCCTGAGTATCACGTAATGCCTTTCACTTCTTCCTCTGTTAAGGGCAAAATATATGCTGTCAAATCAAAGATCACGTTCTGCAATTGGTTTCCCAGAGGGTTGGGCTGTTTTACTGTGTTTTTCTTTTTTTTTTTTTTTTAAATTTTTTTTTTCAACGTTTATTTATTTTTGGGACAGAGAGAGACAGAGCATGAACGGGGGAGGTGCAGAGAGAGAGGGAGACACAGAATCGGAAACAGGCTCCAGGCTCTGAGCCATCAGCCCAGAGCCCGACGCGGGGCTCGAACTCACGGACCACGAGATCGTGACCTGGTTGAAGTCGGACGCTCAACCGACTGCGCCACCCAGGCGCCCCTGTGTTTTTCTTTTAAACTGCCTTCGAGGGGCACCTGGTAGCTCAGCCAGTTAAGCATCTGACTTCGGCTCAGGTCATGATCTCACAGCCTGTGAGTTCGAGCCCCATATCGGGCTCCCTGTGCACGGAGCCAGCTTCAGATCCTCTGTCTCCCTCTGTCTCTTCCCCTCCCCACTTGCGTGCCCTCTCTCTCTTTTTCTCTCTCTCTCTCTCTCAAAAAAAAAAGATATTAAAAAAATTTTTTTAATTGCCTCTGATCTTTCGCTTCCCTTCATTCCCCTCTCAGAGGCAGCAGCGTCCAGAGGCTGAGCCACACGGACGTGGTGGGAGGTGTCCCCAGGGAGCCAGTGATGAGCTTGGAGGCCAGTCACATTGAACAAATAAGTAGCTTGAGTAAGTAAGTACATATAGGGAGGGTGATGGGCTCCAGGCCAGAGCAGTGACAGCAAGTGAAAGGGGAAGGTTGGAAGGGACCTTGAGGCATTGTTGGGGGCACTGGATTATAGTCAGAAGTAGAGTATGAGCTCATAGCTTTTAAACAGATAAATATATTAAAAAAAAAAAAAAAAAAAAAAAAAAAACACTGGCAAAAAATGGCCTCACAAGACCAAGTCAGGCTTAACACCTAACCTAACTGCAGTTTCAGACTTCCCCAGACATGTGAGTTTTAACTGGTCAGGAATTTTCTGACAAGCACCACTGAGGTAACCTGTCACATGGGTCCTCTCCACCCCCAAAGGAAGATGAGGTAATCCACCTAATATGTCTCCGTGCCCTTCCTGCTATTAAATAAGAAAAATTACACTGAGTATATATATTTTTTAGAGTTTGTTTATTTTTGAGAGAAAGAGAGAGCACGAATCAGGGGAAGGGCCGGGGGTGGGGGGAAGAGGGGATCCAAAGCAGGCTCTGTGATGACAGCAGAGACCCTGGCTTCAGGCTTGAACTCACAAACCATGAGATCATGACCTGAGCCAAAGTCAGACGCATAACCAACTGAGCCACCCAGATGCCCCAACACTGAGTAAGGGGTACATTTTAAAGATCTAATTGGCTCTATTAATCAATTTGTGAATCGGGCAGCATCCCATCCAACAAGTAGAGGGGGGGCTCCAATGGGCTACAGAAAAGGAAAGGTGGAGAGGGAGCAGAGAAAGGGAACTACTAGCAAAGAATCCATTGTTTCAGGCAAGGTCACCTTCCAGGGGAAGGGAAGGGTCTATCTGTAAACTTCCTAGTGTTGACCAGGAAATGCCTGTGTTAAAAGTTACATTCCTGGCGGGGGGGGGGGGGGGGGGCGGGGGGGGGGTTGAAACTGTGGTTAGGTTAGGTCTTAAGTCTTGATTTACTGACTTGGGCCTTAACCTAAACGATTCCATTTTGGGCCTATGGTTTTCCTTTCAACACCACTAAGGGAAGGTGACCTTGCTGGGAACAATTCTTTCTTTTCTTCTGCTAATGACCTCGCTGTTCCATCATTCTTCCTATAAGATCCTTCCATTTTGTACAAGTTCCTCTGAGCTCCCTTCTACTTGCTATATGGGATGGATGGAATAGTGATTCATGAATCACTAAATAAAGCCAATTAGCTCTTCAAATGCACTCAGCTCGATTAACTTTTATTCTTTAACAAATATATATCTAGACATATATATATATACACACACACAGATATATGTGTGTGGAAATATATATGCATATATATAAACAAATAATCTTAACTCTATCAGGTGAGAGGCCCCGGAAACAATAACATCCCAGTAGCAGTGAGCACATTTATAAACTAATCTTGGTTTCTAAATACCATTCTTCACTAAAAAGAACCAGGAAATGGCTGATTCCAGAGACAGAACAGGAACAGGGGGAGCATAGAATATATTTGTCTGTCAGAAAGTAAGGAGATGCTTAAAGAATGGTGGGAGCATGTCAAAAGGACACAGGAGCCAACTAAAGGAGTTCCCACTGGCTAAATCTCAGATAGTCTAAATATGAAAATAATATGATAGCATCAGATTTGACTTATTAAATAAAATAAGACTCCATATTGATAAATAAATGAATGAATAAGTAATTGGGATATGTGTGTGCGTGTGTGCAAGTTCTTTCTTACCATAGGCTGCTAAGTAATAAATGTGGAAGAAATTAGTGGAAACAAGAAACAACAATATGGTACCATCATGGTGTTGAGTTATTCAGATGGGGGTCATCAATGAATGCTAAGGTTGATAAGTGGAGCTTAATAAGGACCAGGTTGTTGGTATCATCTCAGAAGATCTCTCCACAAAAATGGTTATTACTAAGGCATAAGGAGTGACCTGATGGGGGAGAAATTTGGAAGACACCAACATGACCACGAGATCAAGATTAATGTCATCATTGGAGACATACTATAATGTGCTGTAATATGAAGAGCCCAGCATCCTGTCTGTGGTGTTCCCGACCAAAAGGAAATATCAGATGGAACCAGGTCTAGGTTCACCCTACAGAATAAAAGGCCTGTACTCTTTAAAACTTAAAGACATGAAAGACAGATGAGAAACTCTGAGAAATTATTCCATGTGGAAGGAGATTGAAGTGACTTGCAAGCGAATGTAATATAAGTCCTGGACTGATCAGATCTTGGACCAGAAAAGAAACAGACACATGGTTGGCTGAGCTGGCAAAGTCTAAATGAAGTCCATGGATTGGGCGGTGGTGGAGTATCAATGTTGATTTCCTCACTTGGAGGAAATACTGGATTCCCAGAGCCGGCATAATATACTGGATTCCTAGAGCAGGCATAATAAATTACCACAGAGTGGGTGGCTTAACATGGCAGAAGTTTGTTCTCTCACAGTTCTGGAACCTAGGAGTCCAAAATCAAGGTGTCTGTCAATAAGGTGGGTTTCTTCTGGAGGCTGAGGAAAAAAGTGTCCCAAGCCTTTCTCGTAGCTTCTGGAGGTTTTGGCAATCCTTGGTATTTCTTGGTCTGTGGCACCATAACTCCAATCTCTGATTCCATTTTCATGTGACCTTCTTCTCTGTATGTCTTTGAGTCGCTCTTTGTCTTCTCCTATTATATGGACATCAGTTTACTGGATTTAAGGTAGGATGTCATCCCTAAATCCAGGATGATTTCATCTCGAGATCCTTAATTACATCTACAAAGACCCTATTTCAAAATAAGGTCACACCCTAAGGTTCCAGGTGGGTATGAATTTACGAGGGAACACCATTCAACCCACAGCAGGGTTGCATCCAGAAATATCCCCTAAAGTTTCAGGGGCGACAGGGCATTATGTTTGCAGCTTGATCTCAAAGGGTTGTAAAAGTGGTAATGGGGGAGTCAAGAATTCTTTGTGTCCTACTCTTACGATTTTCTATACCCTTGAAATTATCTCAAAATAAACCATTTAAAATTTTTCTTAAACCTGCTTTTGATATTACTTAAGGTTGCTCATGGAGAAAATAAGCAGAGAATACATTCAGGAGAGAATAAGACAAGATGTCAAATGTTTGAGCTTCCACAGATTCTGCCACTGCTCCATGTCTCAGAGACTGGGGGCAGCCCTCCTACCCTGGGCAGGAAGGAGCTTGAGAACTTTGGGTCTTCTTAATGTCTCGCCTTTTTGTATTCTTCAAGGGCTTTGAATATTCTTTTTGGGTGGGTAAGACCCATTTCCAGAGGCAACTGATTTAGAATTTGGTCATGACCATGAGAGGCTTTGCTCAAGCCAAACCTAAGAGGGTAGAGGGGCTTCCCTGATTCATATGAACCTACAGCCCACTGCTGTGTACCTCGCCATGATCCTAAGGACTGCCCATCAACAGTTAGACTTAACCTTTTCACACCCAGTTTGTCATTCCTGAGTTTTTCTTTTTATTCCTATCAAAGAAAGAGAAATGTAATTCCTTTTTGCACATTACACATATTTCTACTCCTAATCCAAAATCTATCTCCCCATGTTTTAACCTTGTAATTTAGCTGATAAAAAGGTTTCACCTTTTATGTTCCTGCTTTAAATCTCAGACAGTTGATCTTCTATTGCTTTTCATTGCCTTTCAGATTTAGTGGGTTATTTTATTGTATGTTTCATTCTCGTTTTGTTTTATTTTTCTTATGGTTCATTTTAACTTTTAATCTCTCAAACTCCCATAGTCCTTGTATTAACCTGTCCTAACTTTCTTTCTTTTCCTATTCTTTCCCCCATCCTATATTGACTGGCTTTGACAATGATGGTAAAGGATGGTCCTAGGGGTGTGTCACTTAGGGGTGACAGAGCTGATGGGAGCTGTCTCCAAAGCTGTTCCCACCATAGCTCCCTCAGCCTTTTGAAGAATGCCCTCCCAGAATCCTTGCCTGGTGTTCGGAAACACCAGGCAAGGATTCCATCCCAAGGCTATAATTTGCTTGCAAATCTTATTATTTATATCTCACATAATCCAATCCTTTGTGTTTTAAAATCAGTGGGCTTCAATATCTAACCAAATTTTGTTGAGTGAAATGCACTACTGACAAGAAACCTGTCACAGGCCAGAAGGATGTGGTCAAGGAGGTCACAGCAACCTGGCCTGGATGTGGTTGACCTGTTTGGCCTTGAGCCTTGGATAAATACTCGGCAGAGGCCAAGTTACCAAGCCCATGGCAAGACTTGTTTTCCTATCTATTTCTAATCTGCTTATTTTCAAACTGTGCCAACTCCCTTTGGGCTATCTGTAAAAGGTTGCTGGATGGGTTGGTCCTCCACACTCCCATCCCTTCTCAGGACAGTCCCCCTACCCTCCCCCCCCAAAAAAAAGTCAAAGTGCAGATTATTCTGAATGAATTTTTTTGATAACAACAATCGATTCCCTATAGAGCAAACCTCTATTGTTAGGATCCAATCTGTACATCCCAGATACACTTGGGGACTCATACGTAGAGAAGAATGGAAGGCCCATTTTCTCTCCGGATCATGGGTCCCTAAATTTCTCTTTCCCACCCACTGGCTCTCCCTCTTCCATTCCTCACATGGCCCACTGGCTATCATTAGCTTTTGCCATTTCCTCTAAAATGCAATATTGGTTTTGCTTTACTGTCTTGGCTAATGTGAGACCAAGGGGAGAGTTTCAAAGACTTTCTCTCTTCCTTCTTAACTACAATAGCTATTAACCCAAAGGCCAAGGAACCAATGTGAAGGTAAAGCCAACACCAAGTATGTCCATCAAGATTATATATTCAGAAATGACCATCAGATGTGTCAGTGGGCCAAGTGGACTTATTATAAACCAGACTTGGGCCAGAATTCCATTTATTACCTTGACCCCATCTGCTTCCATTCTGTAACAGAGGCACCATAATCATGCTTCATGACTCTGGGAATGACCAAGAAAATAACTATTTTCATCCAAGAAAATAACTATAAGGATCTATGGAGAAAAGCTAAGACAAACAAAACTTCATACAATTGTGATGTTTCAGGGATTTTCCCATGAGGACTCAGCCTCTTCTTCAGTCAATGGGTTCTGAGTCTGAAAATGATCTCAGGTCCAGAAAATGGACAAAAGATCATGAAGTTTAATTATGGCAGCTGCTACTGTCCACATTCTAATTTTTGTTTGTATAAATTGAGCAATGCCCTTGTTTGGTGCCCGCTGTGTTAGGAACACTGTGCTCTATTAACCATTTCTATAACTCTATGCAGGCTTGGTCCTTTAGCTGACTGGCTGACCTGTCCACTCATTTTAATCATTGTACCACCTTACTTCTGACAGTTAAGGATAACCAACTGCTCCCTATTATTTTGGGATCTTATCATTCTCATCAGGGACCCAGGTTCCATAATAGAAGCCCTACCATCGGTGCTGGCTTACCGAGTACAGTCTCCACTGAGCTTTTCAACCATCTGGGGTCCCTCTCCCCAGTTCATTCCTTATCACTCTAGTAAGTAGAATGTCCTTCAGACACCTACCTCTTACCTCCTGTAGAATAGAGTGGTTTGGGCAGGTTTTGCCACCTTACAAACTATGGGTATACTCCAGCATGCCCGCATCTCTGGCCCTGTTGATCTTTTCATCCACTTCCTGCCACAAGAGTCTGGAACATCTATTTGACTTAACATGGGCCATTGCTTTCTCTATCCTTCCAAGAGCTACACTGGCAGCTTATTTGCTCTGTCTCCTGGGACCCTGGCCAGAGTATTAAATCTTCTATCCCAGGAGAATGCTCCCGCATCTATAAAATTTCCCTTGTCCAACTTTATGTTCTACCTCTGTGTTAAAATGTAGCCAGGAGTTGTTTACTCGTGTATGACAATACAGCAGACATGGAAAGAAGTGTCATGAAGGGAGAGGTTGATGCCCAGATTCTTAGAAAGAGGAGACATGCATACCATGCAGAGCCACATGGACAGGGACCAGAGACGTTCAGGAGTCAGAAGAAGGAGGGAAAGAACATGTTTCAGAGCCTTTACTGGGGTTTTTGCAGGAAGAAATAGGTGAAGCAGAAAAAGTACGCTGAGTAAAGTTAGGGTTGGAGAGTTTGGATAATGTCAGCAGGCTCTAGACTATAGAGGTGGTGCCTCCTTGTCCAGTGCCTGGCTCTGGGGTGATTGGGGGGTGGGGGGGGATTGGCTAAGTGTGTGAGAGTCTGATAAAGAAAAGAGTGGGGGATAAGGGTTTGGGATTGGTTGGTTTGCATAAGAAAGGTGTCCCTGCAGGGGAGTCATTTGCGGACTCTAGGAATTAACTTGCTCTGGGAGTAGCAGTCCCTCCAAGTTCAAACCCCCCCACCCCCACCCATGCCAGTGTATCAAGAATACAGAAAATAAGAAAATGCAGTCAGTACAACCCCAGTCTCCCGCTCTCCCTGGACTTTCCAGTTCAGCACTGTCAGCACCCAACTCTAAATGGACTCTGCTGGCTTCTCCTGCATCCCCCTGAGTATGGGGCACCCTTTTATCTTCAGCAGGTCCACACTTCCCCAGCCAGGTTGTAGTATAATCTTGTGCTACTCATCAGCCTACAAGCCAAAAGGGCAGAGCCTGATGAGGGTGCCTGCTGACCTGCAGGGGAATGGCCTCTCTAGGGTCTTTGGGCCATTGGGTGGATGCTAGACTTTCTTGTGGAGAAGGGGGGCAATCCCGCAGGCCCTGGGGGTTCATGCGCACCAACCCAGATGTCCCCACCTCACATCTCCAGATCCCATTCTTCACTAATTAGAGCCCTGCCCTGGACAGAGCAGACCTATCTAGGCTGAGAGTTCAGCCCCTCTCTGGACCTCTGCTACTCTACTCCTAAGAATAAATCCTGGGCTGATCCTCAGCTTTTTCTGCCTTTCGGCCACAGGAGCTGTGTGTTCGTTCCTTCACATGCTGCCGAGAAGGCCTAACTTCCACACCCACCTTGTAGTCTGTGCAATTGCTGCCGGCCTTTCACGTTCCAAAGCAGCCATTACCCCCTGCCAAATCCAAATCTATTGTCCTTCCAGTTCCTTTTCCCCCCATAGTTCTTAAATGCCCAGTAACATACTTAGTATTGCATTTCCTTTCTTGGGTCCACCATCCAAATTCACTACTGGCAAAAGTTTTACCTATCACTCTGCTACCTTTCACTGGGCTAAGTTGTGTCTCCACTGCTAGCAGCTATGAGGATGACTTTGCCAGCCTGACAGCAGGTGGTTCAGCTGCAGAATCCTATCTTAGTATGTGCTTCTTGGACTATTCCTGACAGCAACAGTTACAGGTTGGTTCCCTGGGAAACTGGCTGTGAGGTGGAAATTAGCACGCAGAAAGCTTATTAGAGAGTGCTCTTGGGATTAACACCCCTGGAGAAAGAGAAGGAAACGACTGGAAGAAGTCGGACAGTGCCATGGTTTCAACAAAGGCTCGGTTGACCCCAGAAGGAGCTCTGATACTGAGATGCCCCTTCAGAGTTTTCATGATTTGGGACAAGGGGTCTGAGCCTTTATACCCTGCAAAGAACAGTCATGGAATGCAGTCTGTCCCAGGAAGAGGACATGACCTTGGGCAAGATGGCCCTCTGCAGCCAAGGATAATTTCCGGAGGGCCGACAGCTGAAGGCTCTCAGCCAGTAGCACTTCGAGAGTCTTTCAGATCTGCAGGGGAATGGGGATGGAGACCATACATTCCTGCACCTTGCAATCTGGACATGATTTATCTTAATGTGCTCACTCCCCCATCAAGGTGCATGCTGTCTGCTTGGACATATGGTCTCTCTTTTATGATTATTTAACTTCTATTTACATCGCATCCTCCATGACAGAATTATTTAACTTTAGGACCTTAAATGCCAGGATTTGTGGTGGGTCTAAAAGGCAAAGAATAAGAATGGGAGCGTCATTTGTTCATGGGTGATTTTTCTAGAGCCAGACATGCTAACCTAAATGGAGTATTTCTCACACTTATTTAAGGACGGGATCTGGAAGCTCAGAATACAGAAGACTGATAATTTTGCTTTGAAGTACGTGAGAGCTGTTGTTGGACATCCCTTCCCACCAGGACTCTGTTATCAACCAGAAGAGCAACTTGACACTACATTAACATTTCACCCCTGCAGATATGCTAATCACTTGATAAGTTAGTCACCATTTGGAATTCTGAAAGTAGGTGAAAGGTGAATGAAACCATCCTTCCACCATTCTGGCTCATTTCTTCAGAGTTTTGTGGAGAGGAATGGTTCCTTCTTGACACACAGGACTCTTATTACAAAACATGGCTCAATACAAGTGGATGGTTGGCTAGGTCCCGAAGGTGTTTTTCAGAGAAAGCCTTTTCCGTGGGGGAATTTGGCCTGTGGTTTCATGGCCACTGATCAGTGTTACGGTTGCTTGGATTCTCTGGAGCTAGGCCACCTCGGATGTGAATAAAAAGGGACTGTTTCCAGCTCAGCCTAAGCCCACAGACTATGAAGCCAGAGGGAGTCATTTGGACTCACAAGACTGAAATGATACGTGTTTGGTATCCACGCTGCTTTCATGGTCCCCAGGAATTCCAATGCACATAGTTACCTTAATGTACCAGGGGTGCCTAGAGGCAGTTGACATCAGCCTGAGGGTAGAGGCAGTAGACATCAGCCTGAGGGTAGGAAAGCCCCAAGAGGAGGCCTGACTTTGGCAGGGGGTGGGGGGGTTATTTCATTTTATTTTCTAAATAAATTTTTTAATTTGTGACATTTAATTTTATTTATTGCTTAAGCAAGCTCTACTCCCAACATGGGGCTTGAAATCATGACCCCGAGATCAAGAGTCACATGCTGTACTGACTGAGCCAGCCAGGTGCCCCTCCATTTTATATTTAAGTCAGAATAAAAATCAATTTTTCAATTAAATTTTGTTATAGATATCAACAGTGTAATAATGTGTCTGGGTTTATCCTGTTGTTCCCCCACCACACACACACACACACACACATCAATGTTCTTAAGAGTAAAAAGACATTGGTTTTAGATACAGAAAAGTGAAAGGAAGCCCAGGTTGTGAAATGGACATGGGCCCCATTTGCACATTACTATATGTCTGTATTTTAGGGTGGCAAGATTTAGCAAATAATAATACAGGTGCCCAATTAAATTTGAATTTCAGATGGGGCACCTGGATGGCTCAGTCACTTAAGCATCTGACTCTTGATTTCAGCTCAGATCTTGATCTCATGGTTCTGCTTGGGATTCTCTCTCTCCCCTTCGCTCTAGGCCTCCCCTGCTTTCTCTGTCTTTCTCTCTGTTTCTCTGTCTCTCTCTCTCTCAATAAATAAATAAATAAACTTTAAAAAATTGAATTCTGGCTAAACAATGAATAATTTTCAGTGTAAGTATAGCCCAAATATGCATGGCACCCTATAAAGTAAGTCCCAAGTAGTGCATGGCATCCTGTACTTTACCTGGCAACCTTATTGGACTTTCAAGTGAAAACTGTTGGATTTGCTAAGAGGTTTGCAAGATGAGGAAGACCAACAAAGTGGCTGCCTGTGGCAATAGGAAGGGTAACGACTCCAAAGAACCACAGAGAAGAGCCAAAGAGAGGTTGAAGAGGCTGGGACAATGGTGGTGTAGGAAGACCCTAAGCTCACCTCATCCCATGGACACAACTAGATCGGTGTAAATCGACTAGAAAATGGCCCAAATACTGGCAGAACAGACTCCATAAGTAAATGCAGAGAAGAAGCCACATCAAAGAGGTAAGAAGGGCAGAGACGTGGTCAGGAGCTAAAAGGACCCATGGAGCCATCCAGGAGGAAGGACCTGAGGGTGCAGAGAAGGGAGAAGAGCAGGCCCTCATGCCAGGGAGTCCATGAAAGGAAGACCCCATAACATTTGGCTTTTAAAACCAGAGGAGCTGAATTTCATGAGTTCTTATAACCAGTGGAACTTAAAACCTGAAACCTTACAAATCAGTGGGCATGGCTCTGGGAGACCCAGAAGGGTGAGAGGAAAGTCTGCCCTTAAAGAGACAGCACAACAAACAGCCTACTAAGAGGGAGCATAGAATCAGCAGATTGAAAACTATCTGGGGCATACGTAGGGGAGAGTTAATCTCAGAGTGTATCCCGAGGGCCAGAGATCACTGGGAGATTCCTCCAGGAAGAAAAGAGTGAGCAGAAACCATTTCACTCAGATAAACACACGTCCACCTGCAAGAACCAGCCCGGTACTGACATTCACTACCTAATTTGCTTATACCAAGTCCACCACCCCCCAGGTTTGGCAGATCTGCTCCTCCTCCAACATGGTCTGCCTCAGTACCAGTGCTGCAAGTCCCCTGTCCCAGAAGACCATCATAAACCTTGCCAACACCCAGTCTCTCCACCCACAAGCTCTGCAGGGCTGTGATCCCTGAGATGGTAGGGATAAAACCTTGATAAAACTGCGCACCCCACTCCAGCTGGCCCGTTCACAGTGGTGGCAGCATGTCCCCTCTCACTGGCCTGTAGACCTTGTGGGCACTGTGTGACTCGCCCACTCCAACACACTCTTGGCCAGAGCCCATTCAAACCAGGGGCCATAAGCCTGGCAAGCAGCTCCAACAGGAACCAGCATCCCTCCAAAATATCTCCTGCCCCAGGGAGAGGGAAAGAAACCACACATACAGTCAGACTGTGGCCACAGCAGTGTGCTGGGGGCATATAGTTAGGCTGATTGCAAACCCTGCCCACTAATGAAAGTTTCTCAGGAGACAACACAGGACAAGTGCCCTGCAGTTTGGTGCTACTGCATCTCTGGCAAATGCCTGGTCTGACTCAAGCCCAAGGCAGCCTCAGACTGGTCCACTAACACCACAAGGGCTAGATACTGCCCAAACAGGCAAAAGAGCCACTGCAGATAACACTGCAGACTGACAGAGGAAACAGCCAAGCCACAGCAGCAGGGTGCATGCAACACACATAGGAGACACTCCTGACGTGCCAGGTTCTGGCGAACAGGGAGCACTGCACATCAGGGCACTATATGAACTTTTTAGGTCATTAATTTCATAATAAGGCCATTACTATCTCTTTTTTTACTTTTTTTTAATGTTTATTTATTTTTTACAGAGAGAGACAGAACACGAGTGGGAGAAGGGCTGGAAGAGATGGAGACAGAATTTGAAGCAGGCTCCAGGCTCCAAGCTGTCAGTCCTGATGAGGGACTCAACCCATGAACCATGAAATCATGTCCTGAGCTGAAGTCTGACACTTAACCGACTGAGCCACCAAGGTGCCCCAAGAGCCATTACTTTCAAGAGCAGGAGACATAGATGACTTTCTTAATACACAGAAACAGACCCAGAGAGTTACATAAAATAAAAAGACAAAGAAATATGTCCTGAATGAAAGAATAGGACAAAAACCACAGCAAGAGAATCAAGCAGAATGGATATGTAATATGCCTGATAGAGAACTTAAAGTAATGATCATAAAGATGCAAGCTGGACTTGAGAAAAGAGTGGAGGACTTCAGTAAGACAACAAAGAGATTAAAAAAAAAAAGAACTAATTAGAGATGAAAAACACAGTAAATGAAATTAAAAATAGAGTAGATGGAATAAATAGCAGACTAGAGGAAGCAGAAGAATGAATTAGCAACCTGGAGGAAAGAGTAATAATCAAAAGTAATCAAGCTGAGTAGGTGAGGGTGGGGGGGGGGAAGCAAAATGACAAGAGACTTAGGGAACTCAGGAACTCCATCAAGCTTAATAACATTCTTCTTCTGGGATCCCAGAAGAAGAGAGAGAAAAGGGTGTAGAAAATTTACATAAAGAAATATATAAACTATTCAACCATAAAAAAAATGTAGCCTTGCCATTTACAACAACTTGGATGGATCTAAAGAGTATGATGCTAAGTGAAATAAGCCAGGCAAGAGAAAGACAAAAACCACATGATTTCACACATACTTGGAACTTAAGAAACAAAACAAACACATAATGGAAAAAGAGAGAGACACACACACCAAAAAACAGACTCTAATTATAGAGAACAAACAGATGGTTGCTAGAGGAGTTGTATGTGAGGATATGGGTGAAATGGGTGAAGGAGATTAAGAATACACTTATCTTGATGAGCACTGAGTAATAAATGGAACTGTTGAATTACTATATTGTACATAATATAACACTGTATGTTAACTAGAGTGGAGTTAAATAAATAAAAAAGAAGAGACAAAGAAGAAAGTAAAATTGAGTTAGACACCCTAACAAAATCAGACTAAATTAAATAAATAATTTAAGTTTAGTAAATTTTAAATGAAGATTACATGCCCAAACAGACCAACATATTGGGTTTGGCAGACGAGAAAGCACAAATAAGTGCGCCAATGGTCACGTCCTGATTTGTAATCCCAGAGGAGTAGAGACCCGGTGTGATGGGGATTCCCAAGTGTATTTCCAGTGGGAAGTGGATAATGTTAATGTTGACCCATGGTTTTAAAATTTTAAGAGGTAGGGCAAGACCTATTGTAATTAACTTATGCTCACACATCTCACAGAAAGATCCATCAGCCATGGCCAAACCAGAGCAACAAAGCTTCCCGGTGACCCTTTGTGGGTCCTTGTGCACCATGGACCAGCACCAAGGGCCAAGTGCCCAGAGGCCTCTCAGGACAACAAATTCTATCCCTCCTTGTCCATCCAGGCCTTGTTCTATAAAGCTGCAATCACTGAAACCGTGTCAAACAATTGACACATCAAAGAAATAGGATTAACAATAATACTGGTTTCATGATAGAATCACTTGATAAAAGTACTTAAAGCCTAAAGTGTTCAATCCATGATAGTGTGACAATTGGCTTGCCACTTAGAGAAAAATAATTGAAGTCAGTGGATCTTTTCCCTGAGGAGGATTAACATAATTGCCTTTTCACGTGGTCATCTGAACTATCACAGAAGACATCAAAAAAAGTAAGCTCCAGACTGGCATCTGGGTTCTGGTTTCTAGAAGGTCTGCTCACCCCCACCTTTCTCCCTAACTAGATGCAGGGCCGCCTCTGGGTAGTTGCTTTGTGAACAGTGTCCTGACTCAATGAAGCGGGTAGATGAGGAAGAGAATATAAAGGAAACCGGTAGAAATGACAGTCCTGAAGGAAGCCACAAGTCATAAATTCTACCCACAAATCCTCAGAAAACTTATGCTTACCTTCCTAGGCCAGGATCAGGTTTCCCTGATTTCTAAGTCCCTGAAAAAGCCCGGTGGCATGCCCAACTCTAGATGTGACCTGACAGATTTGAAATGAGAAAATTATATATGAAAGTGTTATTTAAAAAGCCAAGCTCTGTGACCTTGGTGAGTCATTGCTATTTGCTTGGCTCCTGTCTCTCCTGACACATTGGGCGAGGGGTGGGGGCGCACCAAGGGCTCTCTGAGGTTGCTTCCAAACATGTGATTCCGTGATTGTATGATCACTAAAAGTGTATTGTCAGATGGCCCAGTAGACATTCAGGCAAAGCTGCTCAATCTCTTTATCTAAAACTGTGTCATTATCATTACAACATCTCTGGGTAATGTTCTCGGGTCTGGACACACAGGGACAAAAACTTTGATAGAAGTGACTTTGACCCCTCTTTTCTGCTTCCCTGGATTTTGTCTGTCCCCAGATCTGGTTGGACTTTGGGTTTTGAGGAGTGACTCAGAAAGACCAGGGGAAGGATTTGTACAAAGCCACAGCTCTTATATCAACAATGAGAAAAGAATAATCTGACACTCTCTTGTTCCTTTGTCCTCTTGCGCTGAGGCCCGCTGAACTGGTTTGCCCGACTTTGGAATCATGAGCACACTTTTGAATGGTTTTGGAGAAGACTTTCAAAAGAACGGTGCCAGGAAAGACAGTATAAGACCACCTTTAGGTGCAAAGAATATCCAGTGTATAAACTCTGCTGTAAACAGAATAACCATCTGCAAGTGACTGTTCAAAAACTCATGACTCAGAAATGACCTATAACTACAGAAGTACATTTGCTTTATTCAAACATTTCGTTGGTGGATTAAAAAAACAAAGTTTGTTTTCAGGTTGGAGAACATACCACAGCTATGAGTCAACGCTCCCTGACCAGTGACTTTCCGGAGAGAAAAAACAATCCGGGCTGGTTAATGAAGACTCATATACAGACCAGGCTTTCCAGAAACCTGACTAAAGTGACTTCCCTGCACTATAGAAAATGTGACTTTGTGTCATCGTTTCCTTTTTCCTTTTTCTTTTTTTCTTTTCAAAATAAATCCATTTTGGAGGAATTTGGGGACAGTTTCAAAGTTGAGCGAAGTATGACCCCTGTGCCTCAGTTTCCACATCTATCAAAACGCAGAGAGTCAATTGTTCTAAGACACATAGAGTCTGGAAACAGTGCTTGGGTTACAGCAACTCTCCACCAGTGGTTGCCATAATTATTAGTTAGTGTTATCTTCTTGAAAATCTTGCCCCAGCCTCTCTTTCTGATCTCACTTCCCTCTGCCTTCCACCCACATGTCCTATACATCAGCCACACACACTGTATGGCCTGAATCCTGCTTGTTATGGGTTATGTTGTGCCCCACCCCCTACAATTCAGCCCTAACCCACAGTGCTTCAGATTGTGACCTTATTTGGAAATGAGGTTGTGACAGATGCAATTAGTGAAATTGAGATGAGGTCAGAAGGGTGGACCCCTAACCCGTATGAGCGGTGTTCTTATAGAAGGGGGGAAATTGAACACAGACACGGGCACAGAGAGAAGTGAACGTAAAGAGGCTCAAGGAAGGCAGAGAAAAGGGGACGCTCCTATAAGCCGAGGAACGCTCAGATTTCCAGCGGACCACCGAAAGACAGAAGAAATTTCTGGAACAGGCTCTCTCTCAAGCCTTCAGATTCAACCCTGCCACACCTTGATCTTGGACTTCCAGCTCCCAGAACTGTACCACAATCGATGTCTGTTCTTTACATGCTCAGTTTGTGGTATTTTGTTAACAGTAGTCTTACCAAACACCTTGCATGGACTGAATTTCCCCACCTCCGTGTCTCTAGCAATGCTGTGACACTAGAAAAGCCTTCCCTGTCGTCGCCGCCAGTGGGAAACTCAGCCCGTGTTTCAAATGCCACGTTTGTCTGCTCACCTATCAGAATTAACTCATTTTCTACCGTCCTCTCTCTGTGCCACTCATAATTCTGATTACAGTCCACATGTATTATTAGCTAGTTGTGACTATGTCAACCTCACTAGGGTATATTATATTTCTTGCTGTGTACATTATATGGGTGACAAGTCATACCCCAAATTTCAAGGACACATTTTTAAAAAACTAACCTTCCAAATGACTTACAAGATAACCAGGACACGTAAGAAAGGGAACTATTGGGGCGCCTGGGTGGCTCAGTCGGTTAAGCGTCCGACTTCGACCCAGGTCATGATCTCGCGGTTCGTGAGTTCAAGACCCGCGTTGGGCTCTGTGCTGACAGCTCAGAGCCTAGAGCCTGTTTCAGATTCTGTGTCTCCCTCTCTCTCTCTGACCTTCCCCCATTCATGCTCTGTCTCTCTCTGTCTCAAAAATACATAAACGTTAAAAAATAAAATAAAATAAGATAAGATAAAACGTTTAAAAAAAAAAAAAAAGAACGGTAACCATTCCAGCAAGCAACAAAATACAATGTAATAGACTTGTGATTTAATATTGCATATTACACATTTGTGTCATATATTTGAGTCAGTGCCTTCACAGGAAAGCACAGTGCATTTAAATGTCATGCGTTTGCTGCGATGCCTTGAGCAGCCACCCGCGACCAGAAAGAACCAGCATCTTTTCTGCGTTTTCTCGTCATCTCAGGAAGGTGCCGACCTGTAGGTTTCATTTTGTATCATGAGAAGTTTCTCTTCCTTTCTTCTGCGGGTATTTTCATCTTGATTACCTGTCGGCATTTCTTGGAGTCACGAAGGGAAATACAGAGGAGATACGGCGATGTAAACTTCCTTTCGCGGTGAAGCCGGTTGTTCATCTTAAGTCTTACATGTGATTACTTTTCCTCTTTTCAGGATATCCACCAGCTGCCACTGCTGAGTTCAGACTTACCCATCCCCCTCTTACGTCTGCCGATCCACAGTCGATGTAACCTGCATTTGTGGGAGGTAATTTGAAGGTAGGGTGGGGAGATGTATGTGTGATTCTGGAACAAGTACAATCACCTCCTTCAGGGAGGAGCTGATGTGGGAACTGGGGACTCTGCCCCCCCCCCAAATCTAAATACACGATGCCACCCCCAGACCAGAAACCATGGAGAGCCTTAATCTTGATCCTTGTTGGCCCTCCTGACTGGTCAGTCCTCGTGTTGTGTTGACTCCACCTCCAGGATATGTTTCCAGCCTGTCTTCTCTTCGGTCTTTATTATCACTGCCCTGGCTCAGGGCACCTTCCATTTTCACTAGATAATAAAACTATGTTCTCAAGAGTCTCCCTGTGGCCACTCGTCTACAAACCACTTTCCACGCCGTAACGTACGAGTCTGATCACACTGACAGTGTTTACCATGTGCCAGGGGCTGTGGAAAGCACATCTCTCACTTAATACTCATAACGATCCAGGGAAGTAGATTCTGTTATTATTTCTTTTTCACAGATGAGGAAACTACTGAGAACTTAAGGAAATTTCATAGCCAGTAAGCGACAAAACCAGGATCCAAATCCAGCCTGACTTCCAAACATGAGTAAGCACTAAATATACTGCCCCTTGGATAACTCTCCTTCCAAATAAAATCCAAACTCATTAATGTGACAGAAGAGGCCTTGGAAGGCCTGCCTCCTAGCTGCTGGTCACCCTCATTCCCCATTTCCCCCCTCCCTATACTCCTGCCAGACTGAGCAGCTTGCTTACGTACCTCTATGCTCTGCACCTGCTGCTTGCTCAGCCTGGGATATGCCTTCTATCTCTCCTGCTGGGCTCCCTTTTGTGGGGCATCCTGATCAGGCGGGGGCCACTGGGACGGGTGGTGAAAGAATTCACCCAAAGCAGAACAAAAGAGATAGAAATTTATTGAATATACCACAGGGGAGCAGTGGCAGGACAGCAGAGCAGAGGCTGTCTGCCAGGAGGCGGTGGCGAGGGGCTATAGTTGTAGGGCGGAGTGAAGATGTATGGGAATGTATGGAATTTTCCCTTGTTAGGTAATCTTAGGAACTGGGCCTGGTTGTAATAGGTCAGTTAGGGCTTATGGCTGTTTTGAGGTGGGTCGCTTAATGAGCTGGGTGGTCACTGGGGGCCCTTATGCCCAGCTCAAGTTTTCATTACTCAAACCTATTGCTTTTATCCACACCTTTATCATCATGAGCATTTACTTGGTGGCAGGTACATCAGTTATGTCACTTATTCATCACAATAGCTCCGTAAGATGTCTTCGTTTTATGGAGGGGAAACTGAGCCTTGCAAGGTTAAATAAGTTTCTCACTGCGCACCGCTGATGAGTTGGACCAGATCTACTGTGGTCAAGCTCTTGCCTAATTACTTTTTCAAATTCTCTTTTTGGGACGCCTGGGTGGCTCAGCAGGTTAAGCCCAGGCTCTGTGCTGACAGTGTGGAGCCTGCTTTGGATCCTCTGTCTCACTCTCTCTCCATACCTCCTCTGCCCGTGCACTCTTTCTCCCTCTCTCTCAAATACATAAAACATAAAAAAGAATTCTTTTTTTAAAATTGAGGTATTATGGGGGTGCCTGGGTGGCTCAGTCGGTTAAGCATCCAACTCTGGCTCAGGTCATGATCTCACAGTTTGTGGGTTTGAGCCCTGCATTGGGCTCTGTGCTGACAGCTCAGAGCCTGGACCCTGCTTCAGATTCTGTGTCTCCCTCTCTCACTCTCTCTCCCTCTCTCTCTCTCTCTCTGCCCCTCCCGCCACTTGCACTCTGTCTCTCTTTTAAAACAAAATAAAGACATAAAAGAAATTTTTTAAAAATTAAGGCATTATGTGTAAAAAAATTCACCTTCTTTATGTGATAATCTTCAGTAATGGTAAAATCACCACCAACCACTGTTATAATATATAATAGATCTGTCACCTCAAAAGCTTCCTTGTGCCCCTTTTATTATTGACCTCTTCGTCTGCCTTCCAGCAGCTGCTGATCTGCTGTCACTGCAGTAAAATCATACAGTCTGCAGTTTTTGTCTTCTGTGTTTGACTTCTTTCGCTCAGCCAACATCCTTGATATTCGCCCATGTTGTGGCCCACATTAGTATTCTGTTCCTTTTTATTGCTAAGTGATACTCTACACTACGCATATACCATGATTGTTTACTCATTTACCAACTCATGGGATTTGAGTTGCTTCCAGGGTTTGGCTATTAAGAATAATGCAGCTATGGGGCATCTGGGTGGCTCAGTCGGTTAAGTGTCCAACTTCGGCTCAGGTCATGATGTCACAGTTTGTGAGTTCAAGCCCTGCATCGGGCTCTGTGCTGACAGCTCGATGCCTGGAGCCTGCTTTGGATTCTGTGTCTACCTCTCTCTCTGCCCTTCCCCTGCTTGTGCTCTCTTTCCCTCTCTCAGAATACATAAACATAAAAAAAAATTAAAAAGTGAAAAGAAGAATGCAGCTATGAATATTCATACACACATCTTTTTGTGGACATATGTTGTCATTTCTCTGGACTACATACCTAGGAGTAGAATTGCAAGGTCATATGCTAAGTTTATGTTTAATTTAACAAGAGACAGCTGTTATTATTTTCCAAAGTACCATTGGTCCCATCAGAGTTTTACTTCTTTTCCAATATGTATACCTTGTATTGGTTTTTCTTGTCTAATTATACTGCCTAGGATATTCAATACAAAGTTAAATAAAAATGGGGTACCTGGGCAGCTCAGTCAGTTAAGGATCCAACCCTTGGTTTCGGCTCAGGTCATGATCTCACGGTTCGTGACTTCGAGCCCCAAGTTGGGCTCTGTGCTCACAGCATGGAGCCTGCTTGGGATTCTCTGTCTCCCTCTCTCCCTGCCCCTTCCCCTCTCACTCTCTATCACTCTCTCTCAAAATAAATAAATAAACATTTTAAAAAATTAAATAGATGTGGTGACAACAGATACCCTGACATTGTTCCCGATCTTAGGTAGCTGAAGGTTTTTTATAGATATTTTTTATATTGAAGAAGTTCCTTTCTATGCCTAGTTTCCAAATGGATCTCTCATGAAATGGTGTTGAAATATGTCACATGCTTTTTCTGCCTTTACTGAAATGATCATATGATTTGTCTCCTTTATCTTATAATAGTGTGAGTTGCATTAATTCATTTTTGGATGTTAAACGAATCTTGCATTTCCAGGATAAGTACCACTTGGTCATGATGTGTTATCCATTTTATGTATTGTTGGAATCAATTTGGTAATATATTTGAGGGTTTTTTTGTGTCCACGTTCATGACGAATACCGGTCTGAAGTTCTCTTGTGATCTCTGTCTGGTTTTGGAACCTAGTTAACACTGACTTCATAAAACCACTTGAAAAGTCTTCCCTCCTCTATTTTCTTAGACTTTGTAGAGGATTGATATTATCATGTCCTAAATGTTTGCAAGAATTCATCAGTGAAGCAATCTAGACCTAAAGTTTTCCTTTGTAGGAACGTTTTTAATTATAAACTCAATTTCTTTTTAAGTTTATTTATTTTGAGAGAGAGAGAGAGCACGCAGCATGAGCAAGAGAGGGGCAGCGAGAGAGAGAGAGAGAGAGGGAGAAAGAGAATAACAAGCAGGCTCAGCACTGTCAGTACATGGAGCCCAACACACAGCCGGATTGCACGAACCACGAGAATACTCCCTCCAACAAGCCTATCATTCAGATAGAAGGAGAGATAAAGAGTTTCTCAGACAAACAAAAATGAAAGGAATTCATGAAAGGAATGGAAATGAAAGGAAGGAAAGAAATGAAAGGAAACCAGCCCTACAAAGAATATTAAACGGGACTCTTTGAGTTGAAAGGAAAGAACACAGGTGAGAGTGTGAAAAGTAAAAAATACAAAAGCAGTAAAAATAAGTATACCTGTAAATATCAATCAAGGATTCGTAAAATAAAAGGATGTAAAATATAAGACCATATACCTAAAATGTGTATTTGCGGGGGGGGGGGGGGCAAAGAATTGGTTCAAACTTGAGCGACCATCAACCTAATATAGACTGTTATATGCAGAAGATGTTAAATACAACCACATATCAAAAAATACTAATAAACACGCAAAGAATAAACAAAAAGGAACCCAAGTATATCACTAAAGAAAGCCAACAAACCATGAAAGAGCACAAGAGAAGAAAGGATCAGAGAAAAACTATAGAAACAACCAAAAAACAACTAACAAAATGGCAACAAATACATACCTATTGACAATTACATTGAATGTAAACGGGCTGAACACTCCAATCAAAAGACATGGGGTGACGGAGTGGATAAAAACACAAGACGCTCCGTCTACTGCCTCCAGGAGACTTACTTCAGACCTAAAAGACACCTGCAGGTTGAAAGTGGGGGGATGGGGAAACACTCATCACGAAAACGAATGTGAAAAGAAAGCCAGAGTAGCAATATTTACATCGGACTAATAGACTTTACAAATATTTCTACTGTTCTTTCCCTCTTTCTTCTCCTGGGGTTGTAAGTACCCAGATGTTATACCTTCGGTAGTTGTCCCCCAGTTCTGGAACACCGTGTTTGTTCTGCTTTGTTCAATCTTCTTTTTCTCTCTGCCTTTCAGACTTGCAGGTCTCTAGTGTTACGTCCTCAAGCTCAGTGATAGTGCTATGTCCTCAAGCTCAGCAACTCTTTCCTCAGCCCTGTCCAGTCTACTAACAAGCCCATCAAAGGCATTCTTCATTTCTGTTCTAGTGTTTTTGATGTCTAGCACTTCTTTGTTCTTTCTTAGAATTTCCATCTCTCTGCTTTTCTTTTTCTTCTTCTTTTTTTTTTTTTAATCTAAATTTTAGTTAGTTAACACCCAGTGCGGTGTTGGTTTCAGGAGTAGAATTCAGTGATTCATCACTTACATCCAACACCCAGTGCTCATCCCAACAAGTACCCATCCCCCAGCTCGCCCATCCCCCACCAACCTCCCTCTCTCAACCCATGGTTTGTTCTCTATCGTGAAGAGTCTCTGATGGTTTGTTTCCTTCTCTTCTCTTCACCACCCCCCCTTCCCATATGTTCATCTGTTTTGTTTCTTAAATTCCACATATGTCCCATCTCTCTGCTCGTTCTTTATGCTTGCTGCTTCATCCATGAAAGCCCTTAGCATTTTAACCACAGTTGTTTTCAATTCTAACATTCCTGCCATTTCTGTATCTGTGTCTGATGCTCGTTCAGTCTCTCCAAACTGTGTAATTTTTTTTTTTTTTTTTTTTTTTGCCTTTTGGTGTTTTTTATTCTCTTAATACCCAATGTGATGTACCAGGTAAAAAGCAACTGCCATAAATAGGTTCGAGTAATGTGGTGGTGTGGTGCGGGGAGGGGACGCATTCTAGAGTCTCAGTGATTGGGTCTTGGGGTTTGGGGGGAGCCTGCGCCTCTGGACTGTGGTCTCCGCCACTGTTTCCCAGCCCCTCCCTCTCGGGTGAGACAGGATGGCCAGGCTGGAGCAGAGTAGTTCCCTTCCTCCGGCTCTGATATTATCCCAGCTGGTTGGGCTCGGGTAAAATAGCTTTCCCCGAGGGCAGACCTTGTTTGTTAAGAAGAACAGAAGCACGAGGGGAATTTTCTTTGATAGTCCCCGTGAGAACCTCCTCGTCATGCTCCTGGAGGTAAAACTCACAAAAGTGCGGGGGCCCCTCTGCCTGGGTCCCCCTGAAGTTTTTATCACTCGTGCTTGTCCACACAGAGCCCCTAGCAATGTGTCCATTCTGGTTCAGGTTTCCTGTCCCAGCACGGGCTCCCATGGCCGTTTTCTGCTCCAGTAAGCTGCCATTCTCTAGATTCACCTTTCTGGCACGGCCGACTGCCCTGTGATGTCGCTTCTTGGACAGGCCCTAAGAACAGGTGTCACTGTTTCGGTGTGTTCAGATTTGCCCTTGTTACGATGGAGTGAGTGGTGACTCCCAAACTCCCCATGTGTGGAACCGGAAGCCTAAATTCCTTGACTACTTATTTTTACTTGTGGTCATTCTCTGGACGCGTCTTAGGCAGTGTCTGACTTCCGGGCCCAGGATAAGTGTCCCCTCTCTCTGCCCTGCCACACCTAGCCACAACTGCCCTTGTGAGTAGGAAAATCTCCTGGCCCAAAGAGCTTACAGCCTAACAGGGAGAGAAAGACTAGAAAATCAGGCAGTTTCTAGGATAATTATGGCACACGACCCAACCTTTACTGGTCACAGGAAGCTTTCCAGGGCACAGGAATATTGGAGCCCTGAGGAAAATCACAAAGTAACCAGGCAGAGAGGGCTCATTTATTTCTACGACTGTCTCCTTTTTTAGATTCTAAACTCTGGGAGGACAAATTTTATCCATTTTTGCACATTTTATCCCTATTTACATTCCCAGCACTCAGTAATTGTTTAAGGTAGCGAGTGAGTGAAATTTAAAGTTTATTTATTTGTTTTTGAGGCGGGGGAGGGGAAGAGAGAGAGAGAGAATCCCAAGCAGGTTCCGTGCTGCCAGCATTTAAGGCTCAGACTCACGAACCGGGAGACCGTGACCTGAGCCAAAATCAAGAGTTGGACACTTAACTGGCGGAGCCACCCAGGTGCCCCAGGAGTGAAATTCAATAACTGGAAAAGGAAAGAAAGGGTCATGTATCAGTTTAGAGCAATAAAGGCTCTGAAACAAACTCCACTCTGTGTCCCGGGAGCCCCCGGTAGTCTGGTGCGCTTGGAGCAGCAAGTTGTCTTCGAAGAACTGGACAGACAGGACGGCCCCAGCGGATGGAGGACCAGGCATGCGGATGGTGCCGGAGAGCAGCCATCACTAAGCCCCCTGCTTCCTGCAAAGAATCACCGAGGCAGGGTTTCCTGGATCCCACACCTGCAGCTGAAAAGTGTTTTTAAAATAGTACTCCTAGCCAAATTGCGGAAAGAGTCTAAATGTCCATCAACTGACAAATGGGTAAAGAAATCGTGGTTTATATACACAATGGAGTACTACGTGGCAATGAGAAAGAATGAAATATGGCCCTTTGTATAACGTGGATGGAACTGGAGAGTGTGATGCTAAGTAAAATAAGCCATACAGAGAAAGACAGATACCATATGTGTTCACTCTTCCGTGAGGCCTGAGAAACTTAACAGAAGACCATGGGGAAGGGGAAGGAAAAAAAAAAAGAGGTTAGAGTGGGAGAGAGCCAAAGCATAGGAGACTCTTAAAAACTGAGAACAAGCTGAAGGTTGATGGGGGGTGGGAGGGAGAGGAGGGTAGGTGATGGGCATTGAAGAGGGCATCTTTTGGGATGAGCACTGGGTGTTGTATGGAAACCAATTTGACAATAAATTTCATATATTAAAAAATAATAATAAAATAAAATAAAATAGTACCCCTAGCATCACAAATAAAGAGTGGATTAACACTCTGCAAATATTTAAAATCTTTGTGGGGCGCCTGGGTGGCGCAGTCGGTTAAGCGTCCGACTTCAGCCAGGTCACGATCTCGCGGTCCGTGAGTTCGAGCCCCGCGTCGGGCTCTGGGCTGATGGCTCAGAGCCTGGAGCCTGTTTCCGATTCTGTGTCTCCCTCTCTCTCTGCTCCTCCCCCGTTCATGCTCTGTCTCTCTCTGTCCCAAAAATAAATAAACGTTGAAAAAAAAAAAAAAATTTAAAATCTTTGATATCCTGGACTGGCCCAGGTTTTCTGCTTGACTGATGCGAGCCACACCCGCTCCCCAGGATCCCCTCCTCCAAGGGCACCGACAAGCCTTGTGCTCTACCCTGCCCCGCCCCGACCCCGGAGGTGGGCTGGCGCTTAGCTGTGAATGCCCGTCCCCAAAGGCTGTGACAGCGAAGGATCAAGAAAGGACAGTGCCGCTTTTGTGGGCTTCCTGTGGCATTTGTGGCCTCATATCTCCAGTCACCGAAGGCCTCCCTGACTTACCCCCAGAACAGACTCTGCCAAGGGAGTTCTACCACTAAATTAAAACGTTCAGTTACATCACTGTGAATAATTAACTTGGGGACCTCTCCTACAGCACAGCATGTGACACTGTGGGGCAAGGCAGAATGGGATTGAAAGGGAGGAGAGGTGACAATCTGGTTTTCTGGATGCATCGAAGTTATTTTTTCATTTTGAAATTCACAAGGGTAAAAACAGATGGCTGATAGGATAAATTCGACCACGCGCTTTGTTCAGCCTGCTCAGTGTACTACGAGTCAGGAAGGTTCCCATTAAAAATCTGTTTTCTCTTGAAAAATTGGACACCCTGGCAACACTGGGCCTATTTTCCCACGACAGCAAAGCAGTTTAAAGCTGAGTAGCAGCTGCCCCTTCGTGGGGCTTGAACACTGTCCAGTTCCTGCAGCGTGGCCTGCTCCCGTCCACTCTGCTCACTTAAGCACAACTGCCTGACTCCTCTCCTCGAGGCATCTGAGCTTTCTGACCCCTGTGTGCAAGCTTCCTAAGCTCTTATTTTATTTTATTATTTTTTTAAGGAATAAGTAAATCTATTTTCATTTTTTCATTTTTATTATTTTTTAAATTCCAGTACGTGGTATATATACACAATGGAATATTATTCAGCCATTAAAAAGAATGAAATCCTTAGCTCTTTTAAAACCTTCTTGGGGCGCCTGGGTGGCTCACTCAGTTAAGCACCCAACTTCAGCTCAGGTCATGATCTCATGGCTCATGAGTTCAAGCCCCGCGTCAGGCTCTGTACTGACAGCTCAGAGCCTGGAGCCTGCTTCAGATTCTGTGTCTCCGTCTCTCTCTGCCCCTCCCCGGCTCATGCTCTGGCTCCCTCTCTCTCTCAAAAATAAACATTACACGGGGCGCCTGGGTGGCGCAGTCGGTTAAGCGTCCGACTTCAGTCACGTCACGATCTCGCGGTCTGTGAGTTTGAGCCCCGCGTCAGGCTCTGGGCTGATGGCTCAGAGCCTGGAGCCTGTTTCCGATTCTGTGTCTCCCTCTCTCTCTGCACCTCCCCCGTTCATGCTCTGTCTCTCCTGTCCCAAAAATAAATAAACGTTGAAAAAAAAATTTTTTTTAAATAAATAAATAAATAAATAATAAACATTACAGAAAAAAAAAAAAAAAAAAACCTGTCTCTTTCCTGTCCTGCTCTCTTTCCACGAATAATAGGCAAAAGTGGTTGTCCTGTCCTGAGAGTCTCATTAAATTATTTTCATGAAACACCTTAGATAGAACCCTGACACAGGGCTCACCGACTTTCCTATGAGGTGTGAAAAAGTAAAGGACCAAGGGTCAAGAGAAATAATGTTTTGTTCCATATCTGCCTACAGCCCGTTCAGTCACGGCCGTATACCTGGCAAAAAGCGCCATGCCAGGACAAGAAGGTGCCCAGTGACACGTTCCGGATGGATGAACGCACCTGCCCAGGGTCTTACGCAGCTTCCTCACTTAACCAGATGGCCTCCCAGCGCCATCCAGCTCCGCTTTCTGTGACTCTATAAAGGGCCACGGTTTTGTGGTGGCTCCCCGTGGCTGAACGGTGCATTGATGGTCAAAGACTGGAAAGTCTGCCTGAGGTTGAGTCCTGTCGGCCAGAGCCTAGAAACATCCATTGCTTCTGTGCTAAGTCTGGATGGACAGAGGTGAACGGGAGGCAGGCTCCTGCGATCGATGAGTAAGAAAACCCGTTATCAGACCGTGGCACTCGCCACAACCACCCCCGGGCCCGCACGTCTTGCACATTTGTGCAAACATCGCCTTGTGCTCTCTTCTGACCTCCCCTCTGGGAAACGACCAGCAACTCTGAGACGGAGCATCACCGGCCCCCCACCCCCGGCCAAGAACTTCTGCTTGAGGTTAGGACAGTGGTGCCTCTATAATTACGTCGGTTGCAAACAGAGAACTAAAATGCTCATTCCTCCCGGGGAGGCAACCCAAGCCTCAGACTGCATTAAGACCCGATGATTAACAGCAGCTCATTTCCTGGATGCTGACTTCGGTTGGGGGAGTGAGAGGCGAGTGGCACAGTGCCAGGACCAAGGACAGGGAGGCTCCCGCCTGTCTGCAGTGTCCCCAGGCAACTCTTGTCAAGGTCCTTATGGGCATCAGCCTTACTTTTCCGTAATTGTACCTCTAACCAATTACTTTGCATTGAAAAGAGATCAAAGTTCAATCCAACCCAAGTGAACCAGCCTGCGGAGCGGGTGGGGGGAGTCCTGCAGGCACAGAGCCGCACTGCCATTAGTCTTCTCTTCCAGGGCTGTCCGAACATCTGCAGGCTGGTCGCACACCGGGAGGGGACCGAGACACGCAGGGCTTGCTGAGAAAGCCCGGACCCAGGGCCAGGCAGCTGGCCTTCTGATTTTGGCCGGTACCTGCTCTGCCCACAGCGCACAGCCCCCCTCCCCAGGGCTGCACCGCTTCGTGTCACACACAGGCCTGAAGATTCATTCTGATCTCAGTGAAGCAGGAGGGTTTTAACACCCTTGAACTCAGCTCTCTGGGACCCGACGTGAAGTCTGCAGTGCTTGCCGTGTGGCGTCCGTCTGGTCCCTGGCGATGCTAAGCGGGCTTTGCTTTGTTCCTAAGACTGAGTTTCCCTCCCCAGCATACGGTCCCGTTCTTATCACAGGCCCCTGGGTTTCCCCCCTCTCTGGTACCCGCCCGGAAACAGCCTCCCCACACCCCCCACCCATGCCTCCGGGAGCCAGGCCCTGCCCAGCCCCCTTCTGGGGAAAAGCTGGGTGATGCCTTTGCAGGCTGGTTTCAATGTGTCACCACTGGCACAGACACGTTGACACGGTGCCCCTTTACATCCCCACAGCATGTGTGCAAGGCTGATCCAGTCCCCAGTGGAGAGACGAAGAACAATGAAGATATTGAAAATATTGACGCTCGGAGACAAAAAGCCACTTGCCAAGATCACCCAACCAGGGAGCCAAGGAGCAGAGGTTTGACGAGTGGTCAGTCCTGCTTGAAGGCTTTCTGTTCTTATCTCTTCACCCTGGGGACACCCGGGGACCGAAGCACAGCTCCAGACGCAGCTGAATCCGGCCCCCCTACCTGCCAGCCACCCTCCCTGAGCCCAGTGCCTTCCAAGCGCTGCTCAGCCCGGATTTGCCACAGCTCCGTCCTCTCCTCCTGTTTGGGGTCCCTCGCTGCAATGACTTGACCTCATGCTGCCAACCAGCCTTTGGGGAAAAAGCGAACCCTGGGCTCGCTTGAGCTTAGCGTGGACTCATCCACTTCATAGTTTGCTGTGTGACCCTGAGCAAGCTTCTCAGCTTCTCTGGGCCTCGGTGTCCTCGTAAGGAAGGTGTGACGGCAGAGCCTTGCCTCATAGGTGGTTGCACAGGTACAAATCTGATCGCCCTTTCAAATCCTGAATCAAAAAGCCGGTTCTCTGTCCGCGAGTCCGGACTCGTTGTTCGAAACGTTGTTTTAAAGCTGAGTTTTAGAAACACGAAACAGAACTGAGACGCCACTTATAAGGAGTTTCCCAGATGATCACCGCTGCGGAAATCGGGAGATTGCACCATACCCAAAACAGGGCATAATAATGTCACGCTGGCGTTTGTTTAGAACGTAGCCGATAGGCTTTTTGCTGAGGCAAAGGCAAATCACGGGACCTGGGCGCACGTCTAGTAGCAATGCCTCTTTCCAGGAGGGGCCAGGCGACCACCGCTGACAGTTTTCTTCAGGCTCCATCAATGTTTTTCGTTGTTTAAAGACACACATTAATTTAAAGTCTCCTCCCATTCTCTGTAAATTACAGCGTTCAGATGAAGTGGCAGCTGCTGTAATTAAGACACAGTTAATTGCCTATCTCCTTAATTGCAGTGATAGGATTTTGACAGTTTGGTAAATAAGAATTGTTTGGCTTCCTCCGGCAACTTCAGCCTTGGCTTCCCTCACAAATGCTGAGTCACCCAACCCAGGGACAAAGGGGTGCCGTGGGAGGGAGGAAGCCCAGTTCACCTGCAGGCTGGGCCGCCCGAGCCCGCAAGACAGCGAACCACAAAAGCAGGAGGCGTGGGTCGTGGGGGCACAAAGGGAAACACGCCCAGAGTCGAGAGCTACCGAGTGCCAACCCGGCTTCTGACCCCACGTCTTCCCACTAGGCATGAGGGCGGCTCCATAGTGGCAGAGAAAAATCTGGTGGCCCCAAGGCAAGAACCTTGGGGTCACACAGCCGTGGGCTCAGAGCCCCCCTTCACCTTTTCTGTTGGTGTCACTGGGGGCGAGTTCCCGAAGGCTTCTACACCTCATCTGCCTCCACTGCCACATGGATTTTGCAGCAGCCACTTCGTAACATTTTGGGAATTAAGAAAAATCTGGTAAAATGCCTTAGCAACATACCGGGCTCATGGTAAGCACCCAACAAATGGACATCACGCAGCACGTCTAACTTGGGCTCTGAAACTTACGTACACAAATTTGTTTGAGTTTTCTCTTTCCCGCGAACCTCACGTCAACTGTAGTCCACCTTCCAGGTTCCCCTCTCTGGTATTTCTCTCTAGGGTCCTGCCACCTTCCAACGACGCTGATTCAAGCGATCAACATCAGAAACACTGGGCCTGAACTTCAAAGCCTCGAGGAGGCAAGGGGATGCCATGTTGATTGGTACTGCAACAGAAACAGAAGAGAAAGAAAACAGGTATCCACAATCAAACAGCGCGAATGCTCATATCCTATCCTGGTTCTTCGTAGCACTCAAAACATGACCGTTAACTCTGATCGCGCTGGGACCACCGTATTATTTGTCAGTCGCCGCTTCCCAGAAGCCATGCTAACAAGGGTGTCAGTGACAATGACTTCTGGCTCTTTCTTGGTGCTACTGTGTCTGTAGTCAGATCCCTGCCCTTGCCGAAGTATAACGCGAAGGAAGCTTTGGGATAAAGTATGTAACACTGTTGCAACGAATGAATGAACGAAGGGGAGGGACGAGGTGGAGGAACCCTATTTAAAGACAAGATTGTCTTTAAGGAAGTGGATCTTGTCCTGGGTAGCAGGCACATGGGTTCAGTTCTGCAGAGCTGAACAAGATAGACCTTAAACAAGATAGGAGCTGCTTCTGCTTTTCATCTAAGCAAAGTCCAAAGCAAGGCAGTCAAGGGGGGTTTGGTGGCTTCACAAGCTCGCTCTTCTACATCCTAAATGCATGGCTTCCGTTGCATGGTTCCAAGACCGCTCAAATCCCAGCACCTTACTGCATTCTCAAGTAAGGAGAAGGCCAGGTCATGAGCTCACGGTTCGTAGGATCGAGCCCCGCATCGGGCTCTTGGCTGACAATGTGGAGCCTGCTTGGGATTCTCCCTCTCCCTCTCTCCCTGTGCCCCTCTCCCACTCATGTGCATGCTCTCTCTCTCTCTCTCTCTCTCCCTCTCTCAAAACAAATAAATAAGCATTTTTTAAAGACCATCATTTCAAAAAAAAAAAAAAAAAAAATGGAGGACAAGTCTATGCCTCCTTCTCCAAAGGGATGGCCCAGAGACAGCACAAAACACTTCCAGTGGCATTTACTATCCATGGCCACATGTAGATGTAGCAAATGCTGACCCAGCCACCCAGCCTGCTGACGCTGGTACAGACCCCACCGAGCCCTATAATCCTTGCTCAAGCAAAAGCCGCTGGAGCCCACGGTCCCAAGACAGGTACCTCACGTTGACAGCTTCTAGCCAGCTCCGTGCTTACCTGACCCACAAACCAGGATGTCACCAGCCAATCAGCAACCTCAGACACTGATTTTCCAAGATGAGACAGAAGCAGTTCTTGGTCTTGGGGCTTTAAAAAAACCTGTGGTGGGGTGTCTCAGAGGCTCAATCAGTTAAGTGTCCAGTGTCGGCTCAGGTCATGATCTCACGGCTGGTGGGTTCGAGCCCCCGCATCAGGCTCTGTGCTAACAGCTCAGGGCCTGGAGCCTGCTTCAGATTCTGTGTCTCCCTCTCTCTTTCCTCTTCCCCCACTCTTGCTCTCTCTCTCTCTCAAAAATAAATAAACATTAAAAATAAAATTAATAGGGGCGCCTGGGTGGCGCAGTCGGTTAAGCGTCCGACTTCAGCCAGGTCACGATCTCGCGGTCCGTGAGTTCGAGCCCCGCGTCGGGCTCTGGGCTGATGGCTCAGAGCCTGGAGCCTGTTTCCAATTCTGTGTCTCACTCTCTCTCTGCCCCTCCCCCGTTCATGCTCTGTCTCTCTCTGTCCCAAAAATAAATAAACGTTGAAAAAAATAAATAAATAAAAATAAAATTAATAAAAAAATTTCAAAACCTATTGCATTTCTCCCCCCCTGAACCTAATCCCCAGAGCCTAGACTCTCTGCTAGGAGGGCTCCTTGCTCGAGCAGACCACTTTTCTGCTCAGTGCTCACCTGTGGTCTCTTAGACTTTATACATATTTTCTTGAAGAGATAAAATGGAGGCTAAGAAACATGGTCTTTGGTTGAGTCAATCCTGACCTCAGCCTAAAATTGAGGATTCTATTACTGAAGAAATTGGAATCTGGGGGACAAAGAGTAGCCTTTATCATACCCCCAAATCGAAGAAACTGGAGTTTAAAATAAATAACGACATAGATACATAACCACGCCACTGCTTTCTCCCCAGCCCCAAATTTGCTACAATCTTTTTTTTCATTTTTATTTATTTATTTTTGAGAGAGAGAGAGAGAGAGGGCACAAACGAGGGAGGGGCAGAGAGAGGGGGAGACACAGAATCCAAAGCAGGCTCCAGGCTCCGAGCTGTTAGCACAGAGCCCAGTTCTGGGGCTCAGACCCGCGAACTGTGAGATTATGACCTGAGCTGAAACCAAGAGCTGGACGCTTAACCTACTGTGCCATCTAGGTGCCCCTAAAATTTGCTAAAATCTTGAGAGGATACTGTGGGCTTGGAGCAATCTTCTCTAGATCCTAAGTGGCTAGCTGATGAAGTGACATTTGCATCTGACTGAATGACGTCATGTCACTGCACAGTGTCACCACACAGCCGTGAACTGCAACAGCAGATCCCTGGAGCCTGAGACAGCGGGGACGCATTTGCTTCTTTATCTCCTCCACCTGCAGCCCAGTAAAAAGAGCACCAGACTTGGAGTCAGGAGTTCAGAGCTGAATTCAGAACCGGAGCTCAGCCATCTAGGGTGTGAGTGATTTTGTGCAGGTGCTGGGACAGAAATAATGGTGATGGCAACTCATGCCTGATGAGATGTTACCATGTGTTGGACACTGTTAATGTTTTTTATATGGATTGATTCTCTACCCCACAACAATCTTGTGCCATAGATAATAATAATATTATTTCTGCCGCATGTCAACCCATAGGAGACATTAGGGCCTAGAGATTAAGAAATAACCAATGGAACCGGTAAAATGGCGCAGTGAGAATTTGAACCCAGGTCAGGGGCACCTGGATGGCTCAGTCGGTTGAGCATCCGACTTCAGCTCAGGTCATGATCTCACGGTCCGTGAGTTCGGGCCCCGCATCGGGCTCTGTGCTGACAGCTCAGAGCCTGGAGTCTGCTTTGGATTCTGTGTCTGCCTCTCTCTCTGCCCCTCCCCTGCTCGTTCTCTCCCTCTCTCTCTCTCTCTCTCTCAAAAATAAACATTTAAAAAGTTAAAAAGGAAGAAAGAAAAGAGAGAAAGAAAGAAAAGAAAGAAAGAAAGAAAGAAAGAAAAAGAAAAGAAAGGGAAAGAGAAGGAAAGAAAGAAAGAAAGAAAGAAAGAAAGAAAGAAAGAAAGAAAGGAAGGAAGGGAGGGAGGAAGGAAGGAAGAAAGAAAATAGCACACGTAAAGGCATGGCCATCACTGACTGCAAAGTGGCTGCTGGGCTCCAGACAATGTGTTCTCAATCAGGAAGAAAAGAAGGGGTCGGTGAGAAAATGCATTTCATTGGTCATGAGGAAAATAGCCCTCAGCAATGCCCCAGCAGACTTTTTGTTAGTTGTCTTTGGCCAGAACCAAGTCACAAGGCCACCGGGAGCCACAAGGAAGGACAGACAACCCACAGTTGGCTGAGGCTGACCAAGAATCGTCCACTGGGGCTGGACCCCTTGCAAATGGAATGAAACCAGGGTTGTGTTAGCAAAGAAGGAACCAGGGGGTCAGGGTGGTGGGAGGCAACCAGTAGGCTTAGCCTCACAGCAAAGTAGAGGGTGAGGTAAGAATGGCACCATGAGTCTAGTAAGGGAAGAACTAAAGAACTAAAGGGAAGAACTCACCAACTCTAGTTGGTGAGATGCTAGAGGTGAAGGCTGAGGAAGATTCTTTTTTTTTTTTTTTTTTATTTTAATGTTTATTTATTTTTGAGAGAGAGAGAGAGAGCATGAGCAGAGAGAGAAGGAGACAGAATCCGAAGCAGGCTCCAGGCTCCAAGCTGTCAGCACAAAGCCTGACACGGGGCTCGAATCCACGAACCGTGAGATCATGACCGGAGCTGAAGTCGGACACTAAACCGACTGAGCCACCCAGGCTCCCCCTGCGGAAGATTCTTCGGTGATTCGCAAATGTATGGCTTGGGTGACCAGGATGTCAGTGGTTTAAGTAACCACCGGAAGGCAGACGACTGAGATGCATTGTCTTAGTCCACTCCAGCTGCCACAACACAGCACAGGCGAGGTGGCTTAGACAACAGGGATTTATTGCTCATGGCTCTGGAGCCTGGGAAGTCCAAAGTCAAGGTGCCGGCTCATTCAGCTCCTGTGAGAGGACTCTGCTTGAGTTGTCGGTGGCTACCTTCTCACTGCGTCCTCACATGTGTGTGTGTGTGTGGGGGGGGGGGGGGGGTGGATCTCTCTCTTTCTTGTTGTCCTTTAAGGGCACTAAACCCATCATGTGGACCCCACCTTGATGACCAATCTATCCCTAATTTCTTCCTAAAGTCCCCATCTCCAAACACCATCACCCTGGGGCTTGGGGCTTCAATACATGAATTTGGGGGTGACAAACACTCTACCCCCAACATGCCTAAAATGATTTTGTGATTTAGGAGACATTCTGTTGCTTTGGGATTCTTCAGAGACGTTCTTATCTCTCGGTTTGTTAGGAGGATCAAACAAATAAAGCAAGTAAAAGTGTGTTTACATCAGCCCCCTCTGATACTCCGTTGCCATCATCACTTAAACAGAAGGCAGTTGGAGTGGCTCTCCGATCCTATTTCCCCAGTGGCTGCATTCGTGCTATGTGATCTGAGCCCCTGACAGACAGGCTGTGTCATTTTCATATCAGTTTCAAGTCCCAGGACACCAGGAAGCCCTGTGTCTGAGGACCCAAGACCTGGCCTGGTGCCTGCCTCCTGAGGTGAATCTCATTATTCCTTCATTCTTCCAAGAAATTAATTTTGTCATCAAGTTAATAGTAATCATTTGTACTGTGTAAAAGCAAAAAAAAAAAAAAAATTTATCCAACTTGGTGGTGGTGGTTTTTTTTTTTTTTTAATCACATTATGAGGTATGATTGACATACATCTGGGTTAGGTCTTTATTAATTTTTTTAATGTTTATTTATTTTTGAGACAGAGAGACAGAGTGTAAGCAGGGGAGGGGCAGAGAGAGGGGGAAGACACAGAATCTGAAGCAGGCTCCGGGCTCTGAGCTGTCAGCACAGAGCCCGATGTGGGGCTCGAACCCACGAACCATGAGATCATGACCTGAGCCGACGTTGGACCCTTAACTGACTGAGCCACCCCGGTGCCCAGTTAGGTCTTTAAAAGTACATCATATGCCACAATATCTCCTATGCAGTACTCTTGCCAAACTATTGTGTTCCTCATTTCTGATGTTTTGTTTTGTTTTGTTTTAAATCTCCTGGTTAAGGGTCTCACTGATGTTCTCCACTCTTTTCTCAAGCCCAGTATCTTTGTGATCATTACTTTAAATTCTCTCTCAGGCATATTACGTATCTCAGTTTTGCTTAAGCCTCTGGTTGTAATTTTGTCCCATTTTTTTCACTGGGACATATTTCTCTGTCTCCCCGTTTTGTCTAACTCTCTGTGTCTGGTTCTGTGTGCGAGGAAAGTCAGCTCTTGAAAGTCATGGGTGGGGCAGGCACTGATCCTTTAACAAGGTTGCACTGGTCCTCTGCCAGAGGGAACATGCCTCCGATGCTGAGGTGGGGCCAGCTGCTGCCTCTGCGAAGTGCGTGCAGGCAAGGCATGCAGTTTGAGCAAGGTGTCCACGTCCTCCGTGGGAGGTGACAGGTTGCTGCCACAGGGACCGAGGTCCCTCAAAGTGCGTAGGTAGGGGAAGCAGTGTTGGCATGGTTTGCGCTAGTCTTCTGCAGCGGGGGGGGGGGGGGGGGGGGGGGGGGGGGGGGGGGGGAGCTGCGGGGCCAGGACTGAGACACGCAAGCCCGGCTGGAGGCAGTGGGGTGCAGTGTAAGCAAGTTAGGCGGTGAATGCTGGGGCCCCTCTGGTTCCTGCAGGCGCAATTAATAAATAACTCTTCCTCCCGTACGCCCCAGGCATTTTTCAAACTGCTGTCTCTAAGCTATATCTCAGAGGGTTATTTGTCATGCTGTCTCTTTAAGGGTGGGGATGGTTTCCTATCACCCTCCAGGCTCTCCCAGACCAGAGCCCTCTGATTTTTAAAGTTCGAAGCTTTATGTCCCACTAGTTGTAAGAACTTTCGAAATTTGGTCGTTCTAATTTTCAAAGTCAAATGCTATAGAGATTTGTCTTCACATGTGGGCTCAAGGGTGTGGTAGTCTGTTTCTCTTCCCCCTCTGAGACTGTGACCCTCTCCCTAGCACCGTGGACCACAGTCCATTTAGCTCTGCCCTGGGACTCCACCCTTCCTACCCTCTTGAATGTAGCCTCTTTTTTTTTTTTATTTTTTTTTAATGTTTATTCATTTTTGAGAGATGGAGAAAGACAGAGCATGAGTGAGGGAGGGGCAGAGACAAAGGGAGACACAGAATCTGAAGCAGGCTCCAGGCTCTGAGCTGTCAGCACAGAGCCCAATGTGGGGCTTGAACCCATGGACCGTGAGATCATGACCTGAGCTAAAATTGGACGCATAACCAACTGAGCCACCCAGGCGCCCCTGGCCTCTTCTTTACAGTTAGTTGTAGAGTTTGTTCTCCCAGTCTTCAGGTCATTTTCTAGCTTATTTACAGTGATGGGGGGTGTTATCTAGTTGTATCCACAGGACGAGGTCAGCTTAGAGTCTTTCTACTCCGCCATCTTCCTTGGAAGTCAGCCATGTAACTCTGTTTTTTTTTTTTTAATTTTTAATGTTTATTTATTTTTGAGAGACAGAGAGAGACAGAGCGTGAGCAGGTGAGGGGCAGAGAGAGAGGAAGACACAGAATCCGAAGCAGGCTCCAGGCTCTAGGCTGTCAGCACAGAGCCCAACACAGGGCTCAAACCCACAAATCATGAGATCATGATCCGAGCGAAGTCGGACGCTTAACCAACTGGGCCACCCAGGTGTCCCTCAGCCATGTAACTCTTAATGTCAATCTGTTCATATGTTCAGAAGGACGTCTAAACTGATGTTAACTTATCCAGGACAACGATAATTTCTGACTCATGAGATTTATGTTCATTTTTAACTTTCCTCTCTGTACGTTTTTTTGTATTGTCAGGTTTATTTCCATGAATAACATGAGGGCATTTTTGTTTGTTTTTTCCTTCATGAAGACTATGGATTGTTATTCTTAGAGGCACCCGGGTGGCTCAGTCGGTTAAGTGACTGACTCTTGGTTTCGGCTCAGGTCATAATCTCACGGTTCATGGGATCGAACCCTGCATCAGGCTCTGCGCTAACAGCGTGGAGCCTGCTTGAGAGTCTTTCTCTCCCTCTCTCTCTGTCCCCTCCCCCACTCTCTCTCAAAATAAATAAACTTTAAAAATTTTTTAATTTATGTATTTTAATTAAAACATAATTCAACCTGGGCTTCAATGTCCGATAGAGCTAGGTTCAAACCGTAGACTTATTAGAGCCTAGTTGTGACTTCCAGCGAGTTCCCTCGCCTCTGTTAGCCTTCATTTCAAATGGAGATATTTACCTTCAGAGGCCACAGCTGGGATTTGGGATGGTATGTGTCAAATAGCTAACACAGTGCCTGGCAATAGAAGGTGCCTACCCAGCAAATGAGAACCATTTATCACTTCTATTAGTGTAATCCCGGTATGTTGCGTCTGTTCTTTAAACTTTCCCCACCTCTCTACTTTTGACAAAGCGCTGTGTCACCAAGACTTTGGCATTAAACTACTATTGTCTCTGTTCCATGTGGGTGAGGCTCCCAGTGGGAGCCCCAGTCTACCCCTTTGTCTCTCCTAAGTACCACCTAAAATTGTATGGAAATTAGGGCACCTGGGTGGCTCAGTTGGTTAAGCACCTGACTTCAGCTCAGGTCATGATCTCACGGTTCGTGAGTTCAAGCCCCATGTCAGGCTCTGTGCTGACAGCTCGGAGCCTGGAGCCTCCTTCGGATTCTGTGTCTTCCCCCTCTCTCCGCCCCTCCCCTGCTCACGCTCTGTTTCTCTCTCTCAAAAATAAACATTAAAAAATATTATTTAATAAGAATAAACATAAATAAAATTGCATGGAAATACCTTACTTCCTCTTTGCAAACACTATTTAACTGAGGGGTGGTCCTGGGCCCAGGCCAGCGTCCTGCAGATAATACTCGTGGTTTATCTTGGTTCTGGTTTTTGGTAAAGGTTGGTTTGAATAGGCACATTCGCGATTCTGTTCTTCTGAGGTTACGACTCTATTCTACATAGTAGTGCTGCTGTGATGCTCCGTGTTTGGTTTGAACTGTATCTGTAAACAATCAAAAGCCTCCTCTGATGGCCTCAGTAGAAGCAGAATGGAGCCTAATTGAGTGCTGGACCAAGCAGAGCTGGGCTCATTCGTCCCCCGTGTGCCCTACTTCCTCAATTCTAGCTTGCAAAGGGTAGCACATGCCAATACCGCACCACCCAGCTCTTTAACCTTATGTTGTCCCTGGAATACCCTCTACAGAAAAGAAAGTTCTGATGATGAAACAGTCTGGGTTATTTGCCCACATGGTGTTCTCTTCCACCCTGATTTTCACCCTTTCTTTCTTGTGCAGCTTGGCTCTCATAGAGACCAAACGATCCCTACTTTTTCTAAGGCCATGACCTGACAGGCATCATCTAGCAAAACTTTCTGTCCCACAGTGCATCACAATAGCCTTTTGAGTGATGTAGAAGGATCAAGCCCTATATCTCTGCAGTGTGTTTTTGCAGTATATCCAGCACCCGGAGGTGGCTGAAATAACCACTGTCCTCAGAAGACTGATTTTTAAGAACAAAGAGGACTCTACCCACTGGAGCCCAAGCAGGTAACACCGGTTCGGTCATTACTGCTGGAACATCTCTCTCCTCCTACTTAGTGCTTATAGTACTAAATTGCTGATTGCATTTTGAATGTTCTGGAGACGAGCACTCACAGTTAAGCAAACTTTGTGGCAAACGATTCTGTAAAGCCAAGAATTCTTTTGGAAAGTGAATATTCATACCTCTCAGCTTTAAATTATTTGAGTAGATTTAGCTCAACATTTTTTTTTTTCTTAGAAATGAGGTACACCCATGTAAAGGCATCTGGCTCTCTGCAATACAAAAAGTACAAAGATTAAAAGGGTACCTGGGTGATTCTGTTGGTTAAGCCTCTGACTTCGGCTCAGGGCATGATCTCACGGTTCATGGGTTCGAGTCCCACGTCGGGCTCTGTGCTGACAGCTCAGAGCCTGGAGCCTGTTTCAGATTCTGTCTCCCTCTCTCTCTGCCCCTTCCCTGCTCATGCTCTCTCTCTCTCTCAAAAATAAATACACATTAAAATTAAAAAAAAAAAAAACAAAAAACAAAAAGAACAAAGATTAAAAACTGTTTACTAGATTAGCAGGTTATTGAGTTGACTGATTGATTGGTTCTTTCATTCAGTCATTCCAAAGTATGCACAGAGCACTTCCTTGGATGGGGAGTACTTTGCCAGTCAATGAGGCAGGAGAAGGACAAGGACAGTGAAGACAGTGGCTGCCAAAACAATATGGTCCCAACATCTAGGAACTTGCATTTCAGGTAGACAGGCCAGACCTTGTATGAAACTCATGTCTTGTGCTTTGAAGAATCTCTAGAGCCTTATCGGAGGCCTGGCACAAACTTTTTACTCATTCAATGTTCTCTTAAACAATAGAATGAATAGATGAATTCAGAAACCAATAACCCAATGAAGACAGGCCTTAAAACCAAAATGCGTTATAGGATTAATTAAGGGCTCTGGGAGTCCAGAGGTGGGCAACGGACCATTTGGAACCCAGAAGAGAGAGGCCTTGGAGGATATGACACAGACCTTGAATAAGGCCAGGAAGGGTGGGTGGAACTTAGATTCAGAAGAAGGGAAGAAAAAGCATTGAGGCAGTAGAATTCAGAGTAGGATTGGGAAGCGGGGGTAGATAACCAATCTTCGTGAACTGGGAAGACTGGCTTCTTGAGGAAACTGAAGAAGGAGGGGACTGTCCAGGTCATTCAGTGGTGGAAAGCCCTCTTCTCAATTCTTCTCACAATACACATGCTCAAAGGCAAGTGGTAGCAATACACTATACAGCCACCCTGCAATTAGCCAGGCCACTGTCATACATCCAGCCAGGGTGGGTCACACCAGTTCTGAGCAAGCCCCCACCCCATGGCTTCTCTGCACTGTCAGATCACTAAGGAGTGGCTTTCCCCAGGGGCCCAACCTCCGCCAACACCTTGAGTGCCGATTCCACACCTCCAAGGAAAGGCGGGGGTGGGGGGTGGGGGGTGGCGCACAGGGCTCTGGGGTTTTGAAGTACATCTAGAAAACCAATTGTTGGGGCGCCTGGGTGGCGCAGTCGGTTAAGCGTCCGACTTCAGCCAGGTCACGATCTCGCGGTCCGTGAGTTCGAGCCCCGCGTCGGGCTCTGGGCTGATGGCTCAGAGCCTGGAGCCTGTTTCCGATTCTGTGTCTCCCTCTCTCTCTGCCCCTCCCCCGTTCATGCTCTGTCTCTCTCTGTCCCAAAAATAAATAAATGTTGAAAAAAAAAAATTAGAAAACCAATTGTTGCTACTTATATACCAGTTTAAATGCCACCCTCTGTTTCCTGAATTTTCCCAAAATTATGGATAAATAACATTAGAATCTTGGGACCCTGACTACTCTTCTGCCTCTGCTCCTTCTTTGAACAGATTAATTAAGTGATAAAACTTGCTAGTTATTTGAGGTTCACAAGCTTATTAAATTTACCAGGCAGTTACTACTGGTTCCGCTCAATCTCATACTGGGAGGATCTAACCTCTGATTTAACAAATATTATTTTTAGTCCTTCCTACCATAAAAAATTGATGTTGCTTTAAAATTTTAAACCACAGAAAGCCCATCTACATGAGGAAAGCTTATCACATGCTTCCTATCAGGGAAAATGTTCAGGTTTTCTGAAGCAAAGGTGACATCTGTTCTTGGAGCCTTTTCCTTTAAAATTCTGAAAAATTCGGAGGTGGGGGGGGGCACCTGGGTGGCTCAATCGGTTTAGCCTCCGACTTCGGCTCTGGTCATGATCTCACGGTTGGTGGGTTTGAACCCCACATCAGGCTCAGACCCTGATGCCTGCTTCAGATTCTGTGTCTCCCTCTCTCTCTCTGCCCCTCCCCCACTCATGCTGTCTGTCTCTCTCAAAAACAAACATTGAAAACATAATAAAATTCTGAAAAAGAGTGTGGGTGGGGTGTGGGGACACAGCCACTCAACAACCTGAAAGGTAACTTGTCGAGGAAACTTGTCAAGGATTCTGTTTTAGAAGCTATGAAGCTTCAATTTTGTATCAACTTGTGTGACGTTGTGATTAGTATCAGACTTGATCTCCTTCCAGCAGGTAAGTAACGAGAAAGCAGAACCACATGTCTCTTGCTAAATGCTTTTTCCTTAGTGCCTGGCACAGTGCCAAGCAAAGGTGGTTGATCAAGAAATATCTGTTGAGTGGATCAATGAGTCAGTGGCACTGTAGCAGGAGGAGAAGGGCTTCCGAGTCAAACAGATTTGGCTTTTTTTTTTTCCTTTTCTTGTTTATTGGCCATGTAACCTTCAACGTGAAATTTAACATCTACTAGAAATTCAGGATAATGAAGGAAAACTCTCAGGACTCCTGAGAGGATTGAGTGAAACAGCATATGTGACAACTGTCTGGTGGATAATTAGTGTCAGCCCAGGATGAGGCCTTTCCCATCGTTTCCCACAGAGGGTGGCTACTCTTTTTCAAAATTGTTTTGGCTATTTTAGTTCCCTTGCATTTCCAAATAAGCTTTAGAATAAACTCATCTATATTCTCCAAAAACTCCTACTGGGTAGTTTGACCAGATCCAATTTGGGGAGATTGTCATCTTTACTATGTTGAGTCTCCCAAACCATGAACATAGTATATCTCTCAGGTCTTTGATTTCTTCCATCAATTCTGTAGCCTTCAGCATACAGAGTCTGTGCATGTCTTGTTAGATTTGTGCATAATGTTTCTCCTTTTTTCTTTTGAGCTATTATAAATAGTTGCATTTTAAATTTTGGGCTCCAATTTTTTATTTAAAGTATAGAAATATAATTATGTGTGTTGACCTTGTATCCTATGATCTTGTTAAAAACGTTATTTGTTTTGGGGCGCCTGGGCGGCTCAGTTGTCTGGACTTACCATGCAACTCTTGATTTCAGTCCAGGTCATGATCTCACAGTGGGGAGATTGAGCCCCCATGTCAGGCTCAGTGTGGAGCATGGAGCCTGCTTGGGATTCTCTTTCCCTCTCTCTCTCTCTCTCTGCCCCTCTTCCAGCTCATGTGCACTCTCTCTCTCTCTCAAAATAAATAAATAAGCTTATTTATTTATTCATAGGCTCCTTGGGATTTTCTACATAAACTATTATATCATTTGTAAATAGGGACAGTTTTCTTCCTTTCCATCTATATGCCTTATATGTCTTGCCCTGGCCTTATTGTACTGTGTAGGACTGCCTGCATTATGTTGAATAGGAGTGATAAGAGTGACATCCTTGCTTTATTTCTGATTTTAGGAAGAAATCAGTCTTTTTCCGTTAAGTATGATGTTAGCTGTAAATTTCTATAGATGTTCCTTATCTGGTTGGAAAACTTCCCTCATGGTTGGCTAAGAAATTTTACCATAAATGGATAGGTTTTATCAGATTTTTGACTGTTATATTATTTAACAGAATTCTGATTTGATCCATAATATATTCTGGAATACCAAAAAGTTGCTGAAAACGTTGACAAGATAAATCTTATACCTTTGTCCCTAACTCAGTATGTTGAACATTAACGTTGAGGCAGTTTGTTGCAACGTTACGTCTTTTATTCATGTACCTTAGTTCACCTTCTGAACATCAGAATAATAAAAAATTCTATTATTAAGCTTTCATTTCTGTGCCCTGGGAGTCTAACCGCAGTGGTTTATGTGCCGGTATTAATTAATTGGAAGTGATTACAATTCTCCTAAATAAGAGCCATGAAGTTGCCCAAATCTTATCTCATTCTTAGCAATGTACCTTAAGGAATAAATTTCCTAGAATCAAAATATATTTATATTCAGCAAGATCAAAATGGCCAGTACTATGGGACTGGGTTTCATAAATTCCGGCATATTCGATTACTCAATAAATATTTATGAAATGTCCACCATGTGCCAATTTTTATCTTTGGCCCCAGGGATACAGCAGTGAGGATAAGAGACAAACTTCCCTGTCTTCATGGAGACTACTTTCCGATGGGGAGACAGACCTAAATAAGATACATATGTAAACATGTAGTACAGCAGGTGGTGATGAGCATTTTGGAGAAAAATAAAACATAGCACAGGGAGGAGTCCAGGCGTGGGAGAGGAATGGGGTACTATTTTAAATAAAGTGATGGTTGGACCTCACCAAACTACATAAAGGAACCTTAAACATTAGAATTAAGAATACTCTGCAGCAATGTGGAAAAATGTCATGATACCTCATTAAGTGAAAAGCAGAGAATATAAAACAGGAGATCTGCCGTGGTTTCGAGTATTTAAGTATGTACATATATAATGTATATAAAACATAAAAAATGAAAATAGTTTGTGGATAATTTTCATATTATTTTACAGCATTATTCACTTTGAGCATAATTACGCCCGCAGTTTAAAACAAGAAAAATGTTTAAGGTTCCCTAAGGCTAATTCAAAATGGAATGGAACGTATGTATGGGGATCCAGCTAGAACTCACCTTTGCCCCGGAAGGATTTTATTTGGGGCACCTCTGAGGAAGAGTCTTCTATTCAAGCGACCAACAAAGAGTCTGTATTTTAAAGGAGATGAAGGTTCCATTGTCCAGGGTGCTGAGAACAGTGGTTGCACAGTGTTGGCTGTGAGTATGGAAGTGATGGCAAGCTTAACATGCGTGCGTACTCATCTCCTTCAGATTTGGCATGTGAATCTATTTTTCACGATCGACTAAAATAAAACGAACTGACACATCTTACTGCAAACTACATTCTCTTATTTGTTCCAGAGATGACAAGTAATCACACAAGATGTGACTTGGTAGCCTGTATATGTGGTAGCAACCGTTCTCTAGGGATGCAGAAGGACAGGTTGCAACCATTGCCAGACAATGTCTTCCGATGATTCTGAGAGCTCAGATTCCGTGTGGGCTGTTCGTGTGTTCCTCCGAAAATGTTTTTTTGTGGCCCGGCCAAAGCATGGCAGCCCAGGACTGGTTTATTCCCTCCGGTGTTGATTCAGAATTCCTAGGCACTGAGCAATCACTCTATCCTCAAAAGGCAGACGCGGTGTTGTCTTAGTGAAGTGCAAATGTCCTGAATATCTTCCATTCTTCTCTCCGGCATGTCACGTCTGGTGAAGGAAAATCCCAGCAGTCACAAAGCTTTCCGAGTTCATGCAGGAGCTCAGTGGTGTTTACTCAGATTTTCTCTTTTGTTCTTTCTACTTCTTGGGTGTTTTTTTCTTTTTTCTTTTTTTTTTTTTTTTTTAATAATCACACTAGCACTAAAAGAAAAACACAGATTACATAATGAGCAGACTCCACTGGATAGCCAAACTATTCTAATATAATCTTGCCTGAAAATGTTCAAGCTGCTTGAAAAATACATTCAGAGGCGAAATAACGCAGCTAGCTGGCCTGTGAATGGTCCGTGGACTAGTTTTGACTAGAAAAGGGAAGAAGGAGGCACCACACACTTGTTTTCCGACCTATCTCCTAACCAAAGAAGGTTACTGCTTCTTTGGGGCTGTCCCACTTTTGTTTTGGCTGATGGTCTGGGCGCTCTGTGGTTTTTGCGATGTAGCATAGTAGTCAAATGTTTCTGGAACCAAATGGATCCCCATCCTGGTTGCTCAGTGTCCTTGTACAACTTATTTCCCAGTACTTCTTTTTTTTTTTTTTTTTTTTTTTTTGGTCCATAAAATAGCGGGTTTCATGTCACCTGACACATAGTACACGCCCATACATAGAAACTCATATTTCTCTGTTCGCAAAGGTGCTGTTTTGTGTACAGAACACACACACACACACACACACACACACACACACACACACACGCATTATTGCTTCCCTTAACCCTCCAGATAGGTATTGTAATCATCAAAACACAGAGCAGCTGCTTTAGTCTGTTCTGGCGGCTGTAACTAATTCCCGTGGCCTGGGTGGTCTACAAGCACCAGAAATGTATTCCTCACACTTTTAGAGGCTGGAAGGCCGAGATCTGAGCGCCAGCCTGGTGGGGGTTCTGCTGAGACCCCTCTTCCGGGTTGCAGGCTGCCGAGTTCCTATTGTGTCCTAACGAGACAGAAGAGAGCAAGTGAGCCCTCTGCGGTCTGCACCATTTCCATTCGTGGGGTCCCCGCCCTCTTTCCTTCTCAAAGGCCCCGCCTCCAAACACCACCGCTTTGGGATCAGGGTTTCACACGTGAATTTAAGGAGCTCAGGGGTAGAGGACACACACATCCGGTCCCCTGCGGGGAGACGACTTTCCCCATTTCTTCCAGCCACGTGGGTGCCGGTCGGACACTCCACTGCTATGCTATTCTTTACCCCGTTTATGCAGACACAGGCCCAGCGGTCTGCGCATATGCATAATACAAACACACGGTACAGAATTGATGAGGTACCCGAACGGTAAACTAAAAAAGTAAGGCTTTCTCCCATGTCTGTCTCCCAGGCACTCCGTTTCTCTTCCCATCGTGGACTGTTTCTCAAGAGAATACTCATGTGTAGTGGTTTTCTGCTGAAAGTCTTCCTCTATGGGAGATAATCAGCTGCAATGCGAAGTGTAGACTAGAAACAATCTAGATTGTATGTTTATGTCTAGGAAAAAGAAAGAGTTCGGTGTCGATGGTGAGGCCCTTAAAAAATCATGAGAAGGACAATGAGAAGCAGACTCTGGGGAAGGCCTCCAGGAAGCTTCTAGAACGCCTCCACAACACTGACCCAACATGGGAGCAGCTACCTGTGCCCTACTCAGGAAGCTGCTTCCAGAACCTACTCCCAAAGCCACCAGCACGGCCACTGCGGTGCTCGCTCCATACTCCTAAAGATGGTGTTTGAACCCCAGAATGTGGCCTCAGTCACTGTCTTCGATGCACTTGCTTCATGACACCCAGTGCCGGAGACCAGCCCCTGCCTTGTTCTGCAGACACTCACCACACGTGGCTTCATGAGCAGCAGGAAATGGCCTCTGCCTCGTTTCTGCCTTCCAGATCTCAGCCCGGTCTGTCGGATTTGGAGGAGTCGAAATCCTATCCAGAGTTCTAGGTGCCAGGGAGTCTGGACATGTAATGCAAAGCCCATGAGCCAGTGCGGTAGGAAGGCACCTAAGAAGGGTGGGAACAGACACTAAAGATCCAACTGGCACAGTAGTTTCTTTTTTTTTTTTTTTCTTTTAGGGTGAATTCCTGCTGACCTCTGTGGCTCAAGTTTCGCAGATTGTTGTGTTAATCCTCAGATCAATTTTCTAGGTGTGCAAAATGGTTCGTTGCTGATCTAGTTGCATTTCAGGGATGGGAGATGCAGAGAATGTCACACTGCTCTGCCATCTTGGCCCCTCCCCCCCCCTTTTTTTCTTTTAGAGAGAGAGAGAGAGCAGGCATGAGCCAGGGAGAGGGGCAGAGGGAGAGAGAGAGAATCTTTTTTTTTTTTAATTTTTTTTTCAACATTTATTTATTTTGGGGACAGAGAGAGACAGAGCATGAACGGGGGAGGGGCAGAGAGAGAGGGAGACACAGAATTGGAAACAGGCTCCAGGCTCTGAGCCATCAGCCCAGAGCCTGACGCGGGGCTCGAACTCACGGACCGCAAGATCGTGACCTGGCTGAAGTCGGACGCTTAACTGACTGTGCCACCCAGGCGCCCCAAGAGAGAGAATCTTAAGTAGGCTCCTCAGCATAGAGCCCATCACAGGGTTCAATCCCACAATCGTGAGATCATGACATGAGCTGAAATCAAGAGTTGGACACTCAACCGACTGAGTGAGCCACCCAGGCACGCCCATATCGGCTTATGCTTTCCACTTTTTTTCCCCCTTTACTAGTTTCTTTCCTTCCCTAAGTGGTCTACAAGAAGCCATGGATAGTCTCCTTACTCTTCAATTTTCTTACTGTTATTTCTTTCCAGACAGACTTTGTGGCACTAGACAGCTCTCACATGGAAGTGGACTGTGTGTCTAGTGTATATGCGATATAGTACATAGTGTGTATACATTTGCAATATAAACCTTCACTCTGTAATGTTTTTTAGACTCCCATCCACCATGGCTGCCATCCGGCTTCGAGAATTTATTGACCGCCGCCCAGTGATCCTATCTAGGTAACGTTCTTCCAGACGCAGACGCCATCCAGAGCTGTGGTGAGGCACAGACACCTGGGGTGGGGGATGGAGGGTAGATTTGCTCAGCGGGTGCTCTGTGATTGAGAGGTAATAGCTGCCAGAGGTTCCAATGACATTTCTTTGAGTTTGGGGAAAGTTGTAAAAAACAAACAAAAAGAAATTCCACACTGATGGCAAAATCCAAGCAAACAGGCAACTCCAAACACCCAGGAGATTGGAAGGATATTGGTTTTTGCTTGGGAAGGGCTTCAACAAGAAGGATGAGGAACCTCAGCCTAAATTTTAGCAGGGGCCCCTTTAGTCTGCTCGGGATCAAACAAACCACTTCCTGCTTCTGCCATATGGGAGGTTGAAACAAAGTAGGATTTTCACTCTTCCTCCAAGTTCCAGTCTTAGACGGGCCAAGACTAACAAGTCCTAGGCATGTGTTCTTGGGCTAAAGTCATCTTGCTGAGAGATATTGGGTAATAATCTATAGACTTTAACCCAGCCTCCCTTTACCACTGGCCGTGGGGTCTGGAGAGGCTCAGAAGCTATGACAATGGGTAAGACACTCACACGGTAAGCGACTTTGAGGTCAGCCTCTTTGGCTTCATGGTTTTGAGTGAGGCCTGTGTTTATTTTAGTATCTAGTTATTTTTGACAATGTTTAGTCAACAAAGATAAGTCCTTTCGCTTCCAGAAATTACCGAAGGAGGGATGGGGAAAGGATGCTTTGTTCCTACAGTCCTCTTTCAGAGAAAGGACAGAGTCTACCCTTCTCTCCCAGAAGCCCACACTATGAGGAACTGGAGGAAATAGGGATGGGTTCCAGTATTTCTTGATTTCTGCCTCCCCACAACCCTTTGGTCTTTCGGAATGTGTTTGAGATCTGTCTTGCCCGCTGTTGAGTTATTTAACTGTGGGTCATCTCCTGGGCAAAATGGAAACAAAGCTCCCTTAGCTGCTGCTAAGGAACTCAGTGGGACTGAGGCAGGGTCATCGGGCCTGGCCTAAACTAGCTCACAGGGAGCCTGAGGGTTTGGGCGAAACAGTGCAGCAGGCACAGGGTCCATGAAATTCTAAGGTGGGGCTGGATTCAGTTGTCTGCGCTCATCCCTCAAAGCCTTCACGACGAGGCACACCACCCGAACTAGGCTGGGGCCCCAGCCTCCCCGCCGTACTCACTGTGAGGCTGGCCCTTGTCTATGTCTTTCCTGAATCTGCAACAGGAGGGGGTCCAATCCATCAGTAGGTTCCTCAGTTGTACCTCCAGGACGTATCTCCAATGGGAATGCGGCCTGTCCCCACTCACCTGCCACGACCACCGTCCATTCTCCAGAAAGCGCTTCCAAAAATGTAACTTGGTTCAAGGCCCTTCATTTCATTAAGCCTTGCAATCACCGCATTTTGCATAAAATCTAAACTCTGCTAGGGCCCACGCGGCTCTCCACAAACGGGCCCTGCCCCCACCTCAGCTTCCTCTTCGGCCAGCCCCACTGTCTTTCCTTCATGGGAAAATGGAATCACACACAGGCAGGGGCACCTGATAAATATTCAGTGGTTCACCAGTCATAGTGACCACACAGCTCTCACGAGAATTATACCAGGTGTAAATGCCACCTGTGGCCATTCCCAAGCTACAGGCCTGCCTCTCAGGCTGGGCTGAGGGGTGAGTTCGTTTGCAGAGCATCAGATGCTCCTGAAAAGACGGTTTTAGGCGGATAAGTGCAGTGTGGTGTGGAAGAAAAAAAGAGGTGGAATTTGTGTCAGATGTAAGTGGATTTTTTTTGATGTTTAGTTATTTATTTTTGAGAGAGAAAGAGAGAGAGAGAGAGAGAGAGAGAGCATAAGTGGGGGAGGGGCAGAGAGAGAGAGGGAAACACAGAATGTGAAGCAGGCTTCAAGCTCCGAGCTGTCAGCACAGAGCCCGACACAGGGCTCGAACTCACAAACTGAGATCATGACCCGAGCCGAAGTCGGACACTTAACCAACAGAGCCACTTGGGTGCCCCACGAGTGGATTTTTATTTTTTTATTTATTTTATTTATTTTTTTAATGTTTATTTATTTTTGAGACAGAGAGAAAGACAGAGCGTGAGTGGGGGAGGGGCAGAGAGAGAGGGAGACACAGAATCCGAAACAGGCTCCAGGCTCTGAGCTGTCAGCACAGAGCCCGACACGGGGCTCGAACCCACGAACTGCGAGATCATGACCTGAGCCGAAGTCGGACGCTTAACCGACAGAGCCACTCGGGTGCCCCAAGAGTGGATTCTTAAAACACTGGCTGAAGTGGTCTCTGGGAGATCAAGAGGCAGCTGGAGGGGTCAGCTCATCCTGCCCGGAGTCATGGTCACACCTACCCCAGATCACCAAGTATGTCCACAATGTCCCGTTGACTCACAGAGCCACACGGAGCCATAGCTGATCAGTTCCCCCCCCTACTTTACTGATACCTGACGCCCCCCTCTTCCTGGAGGGGAGAGTGAGTCTGGAAGATAGCAGAGCGGGCACGGCGGTCTCCCAACCTCTGCGCCAACCAGCTCGTGTCCTTACTAAGTGACTCATTCCCTAGAGCCTGCTCCTCCCTGACACAGCACTTACTCGTCGTGTATGATCAGTTAGCGCCCGAGTGTGGTTTTCCTGCCAGATCGTGAACTCTTGGGTAGAAGAGAATGTTGCATGTCACTGTCTCCCTGTCCCCTGCACACGGCGGACACCTCAGAGCCTGCAAAGAGGGCTTGTTTCCTTGAACCAAGGACAGCTTCCAGCTAACACGGCCATGTCTGTTTCTTCCCCGTCCCTTCGGTGCACGGCATCTACTTCCTGCCTGCCCGTGAGAGAATCACAGAGTTCATATAAAAACAGCACCGCGGGGCGCCTGGGTGGCGCAGTCGGTTAAGCGTCCGACTTCAGCCAGGTCACGATCTCGCGGTCCGTGAGTTCGAGCCCCGCGTCGGGCTCTGGGCTGATGGCTCAGAGCCTGGAGCCTGTTTCCGATTCTGTGTCTCCCTCTCTCTCTGCCCCTCCCCCGGTCATGCTCTGTCTCTCTCTGTCCCAAAAATAAATAAACGTTGAAAAAAAAAAAAAATAGCACCGGATTCTTCTGAAAGCCAGCCATCCTGCACACCGAGAGATGACTCTGGGTGCAACGTGGAGCTCAGAGAACGGGTTTGATCCTTGGCTCTGGCATTTACCAGCCGGGTGATCTTTGGAGGGCCCAGCTGACCTCTCTGAACCTCGGTCCCCTGTTGTTCATAATGTTTACCTGGCAAGGTGACTAGGGATTAGATGAGATCACCCATGTAAAGGAGCCTCATAAAGCCTGAGGCCCAGCACAGACATAACAGAGGACTGCAGGGCCACGTCAGGTCACAGGGCCAGGCTCTTGAGGGACGAACACGCCTGACCTCCCCTGTGCATATCGGATTCCGTCTGCAGCTAAGCCCAGGTTTCTGCTCCGGCTACGCACACTCTCGTCTGCACAGACCACATCACCTCAAAGAGCCAAGCTTTGAGGGGCTGGCAGACAACGTGTGGGGGAATCGGCCAAAGCAGGAATCTGGAGGAGGAGGAGAAGGGGTCTTAGAAGCCAACCTTCCCACAACTCATTCAGGAATCTTAGAAGCCAAGTCAATCGACGGGTCTGAGCAGAGCCCAGGCAGGGGTCCGCGGCCGGGTCTGGAGAGACCGCTGCTTCCCCCACTCCCGCACCCAGCCCCGCCAGGAGAGGCCAGCTCCTGACTGACAGGCCAGGTTACGTACGCTCTGCCCCTCATTAACCTCTCGACTGGGATCTTCCTCTTCTGGAAGGTGAAGTCAGGCCACGTGGGGAGCTGGGAAAGTCCACCCAAAGAGTTTGCCCTTCTTTCCCCAATCCTTTCCACTTCTCCACCCAGCCCCTCCTTCCCTTCAGCACCTGCTTACGCGCTTCCCTCCCCCTCCCCGCTCCTGGGCCAAAACCTACCAAGAGAGACCCCCCAGGGACTGGGAGCTGGGCCTGTGATCTGGTGCTGGCAGAGAAGGGCTTCCCCATCCTCAAAACAGCTTTTACGGATGGCTTCTACGGAGCAGTGCTTAGGTCACTCGCCTGTATTCAGCAGGCGTTTGTTACAGGCATGCTTGTGAGAATCCACGGTCAAAACTCGGCCTACTGAAAACGGCACAGCAGCTGTGAGAGACCAGTGTGGCTTCGGAACCCCGGCTGGATTGCTCACAGACTGCAACAGGGCGCTAGGGGGATCTTTCCAAGGGAGTGCTTCAGCCACGGGACGGGTGCCCAAGAAAGTCCCAGGCTCTCAGAAATGTCATTTGTTCCCTATGATTGTGCCAGTTCCTCTCCTTTCTTATGACTTAATCCCTGCTCGTATTTACTCTTCGGGGCTCAGTCACTTTATCCGAGCCACTGGGCAGGCCCAGACAGCCTGTGGTTTTTCTGAAAAGTCAGAGCTCCCGGAGGCCCTGTTTGCATAGACAGGCAGACCCGTCCTGTTCACAGCACTTGCCTTTCGTACTGGTTAGACAGCGAGGTCCCCACTGGCCCCCCGCACACTCCACTTTGATCCCAACTCTGGCCTCATCTTGGCTTCTGAAATTCCCCTCACCTCGAATGTCTTCCCCATCCTGTTTGCTTGCCGAAATCCTGGACATCCGTCCCTCAACCACGACCCCACTGACCCTTTATTCAGATCACCATTTCAGCACATAAAGAGCAAAGGGATGCCTGGGTGGCTCAGTCGGTTACACGTCCGACTCTTGATTTCGGCTCAGGTCGTGATCTCACAGTTTGTGAGTTCGAGCCCCACGTCGGGCTCTGGGCTGACAGCGCGGAGTCTGCTTGGGATTCTCTCTCTCTCCCTTTTTCTTTGCCCCTCCCCGGACCTCTCAAAATACATAAACTTTAAAACAACAACAACAAAAAAGAGCATTATGAGGACAAGTCAGCTCCTAGATCTGTATCTAAGAACGCTCAGTGTGCAGGCACGTTGTGTGAATTCAGTAAGTGCTGGTTGGACTGCGGACACGGTTCAGATTTCCATTCATCACCCGACACGTGTTTGGTGAGCTATTTCGTGCAAAACTATATACTGTTTTCTACCAAGTCTTCCCTTGGAACTCTGAAATAGCATCGTCTGAGAGCTCAGAACCTGTGGAAGTCCCCAAACACCTACATATCACAAACTCTCCCCACGATGGTCACCTGCCTGTGTCCCCTCCCTCTCCAGAGGAGTGGCAGCCTTCTTCCTTATGCCTGAAGCCGTAAGTCAAGCCTGTCCTTGTATTGGACGCCTCCCTCCCAGCCTCAACCCTTTCTCCCACGGTGTCCCCTGTCCTCTACAGCCACCTTCCCCAACACATAGCTCGGGTTTTTCCGTGTCCCACATAAATGACGACACCTGCCTCCTGGCCAGTCTCTGTACTTCAGTCAGACTCCTCACCTTCATTGTCCACACAGCCACTAGCAAAGATCTTTCTAAAATAAAAATTGCACTATGTCATTAATCTTCTTTTTAAAAATGCTACCAAGATTCCCTGCCCCCTAGTGAGTGGTTCCCAACCTCTCGGACACAACGCCCCCTTTATGCCTAACATAATCCAACTACACGTAATTCTGAAATGGCAACATAATGCAGTGACCATAATCTAAAAGGAAAAGTAATTGGTTATAAAGTAAGACGTCTTTCAAAACTTTTTTTTTTTTAGTTTATTTTTTGAGAGAGAGAGAGAAAGCAGGGGAGGGCTGGGGAGGGGCAAAGAGAGAGAGAGAATCCCAAGCAGGCTCCACACTGTCAGCACAGAGCCCGATGTGGGGCTCAAATCCACAAATCATGAGATCGTGACTTGAGCCGAAATCAAGAGTCGGGTACTTGAACTGAGCCACTCAGGCACCCCAAAATAAGATGTCTTTCAAACGGTAGGGTCTGGATATCCCGGCACCTTTGCCTCACCTCGCCTTGGTTCAGCGGTACACGCCCACCCACCCCTGCTCAACTTCACACCCCAAAAGCACTTCCTCCCCCCCACCAATTTGTGCTTCAAAATGTCTTTACAACCCAGCCCTCCCTGGCAAAGCTAAGTTCCCTCCTCCAGCCCACAAGCGCCCTGTGCTTTGGCCATCATAGTGCCTATTCATTTCTTGCCCCATACACTTAATTGCCACAGCTTTTAAAAAATCTAAAATACTTGGGCAAGTTTGTAAACTTACCAAAAGTAGGGAAAAAAATAGTATAAGAAGCCCCCACGTAACCATTCTCTCATTTCAACAATGATCAACATTTGCCCCCACTGATTTTAAATAGCCTCTTATTTCTTTTTCTGATAGTTTGAACCTAATACCTGACACATCAAATACTTCCTTATGACTCTTGAGAAGGAAATCCTGAAAAATGGATAACAGAAGACAGCCCTATCAAGAAATTCCAAAGGTTTCCAGAGCTCTGTGCCAGAAACCGGAAGCAAAGACTACATGTATTTTTTATTATACCACAGCTGGCATTCTGCTGTAAAGAACTAATTGCTTTTTTTTTTATCACCCTTTTACTTTCTCCACTAGTGTATTCATCGCTCATCAAGGAAAGGACATCCAAGGATATTACCCCGGGCAGCTGGCAAGAGTCCACTTTGATTCTAGTGCGAAGAGACCTCCCAGGTGAGGAGACCTTCCTAAATCTTAGTTTTCAAAAATTTCATTAAAGTTAGAATGATAAAATGAAGAAAAAAAGGGAGGGATGACAATTTGTAGTCATAATAATGATAACAATAATAATTATTATTTAATGGCTAAAAAAAAAAAAAAAAAAAAAGCTTGGAACGAAATACACCAAACTTAACAAGGACGTTTTATGACTGGTTAAGATCATTGGTATTTGTATTTTATTTTTCATCTTTCTCTCTGTTTTCCAGATTTTTCTCTAAAGAACATATATTACTTTTATAATCAACAATAAATATAGAATGTTACTAAATCATCAAAGAAATGTAAGAAACACCAAGAGTTTAGAGTTTCAACTTGTTCAAAAAACTTACCCTCCTGAGAGTCAGTTTCCCTCTCAGTAAAATTCTGAATTTGGTTTCTGTCTTTCCAAATGTGATTTTAACAAAAAGAAAAGGAAAAAACAAAGAACAGTCACTTGGACGTTCTTTAAGTTTATTTATTTATTTATTTATGTATTTATTTAGAGAGTGCAGGAAGGGCAGAGAGAGAAGGAGAGAGACAGAATCCCAAGCAAGCTTCGCCTACCAGGGCAGAGCCCAATATGGGGCTCAATGCAGGACTCGATGCGGGACTCACTTCATATAGTTGCACATTTTTTTTACTCATGATGAGAACTTTTAAAGTCTACCATTTTAGGACCTTTCAAATACACAATACAATATTATTACCTATAATCACCATGCAGTACATTACACTTCTAGAATTTATTTATCTGGAAGTTTGTACATTTTGACCTCCTTCACCCATTTTCCCCATCCCCCCAAGTCTGCCTCTGGCAGCCACCAATCTGTTCTCTTTTTCTATGTGTTTGGGTTTTTTTGTATTCCACATATAAGTGAGATCATACAGTCCTTGTTTTTATCTGATCTTTTTTCACACACACACACATATATATATATATATACATATATGAGAAAAACATATATATATATGTATGTATACAACAACATCTTCTCTATCCATTCATCCATCAATGAACACTTAGATTGTTTCTATGTCTTGGCCATTGCAAATGATGCTGCAATGAACATGGAGATACAGATATCTGAGACAGGGATTTCACTTTCTTTGGATGTGTACCCAGAAGGGGAATTCCTGGTAGTCCTAACTTTTGGAGGAACCTCCATACTGTTCACAACGGCTGCACCAGTTTGCAGTCCTACAACAGAGCACGAAGATTCCCGTTTCTCCACCTCCTCGCCAACACTTCTTATCTCTTGCCTTTTTGATACTAGCCATTCTAACAGGTGGGAGGTGACAGCTCACTGTGGTTTCAGTTTGCATTTCCCTGATGGTTAGTGACGGGGAGCATTCCTCATGAGTCTGTTTGCCATCCATACGTCTTCTTCGGGAAAAAATGTCTATTCTGATTCTCTGCCCGTTTTTTAGTCAGACGGGGTTTTTGTTTTTTGTTTTTTTACTATTGCCTTGTATGAGTTATTTGTGTATTTTGGCCATTAACTCATCAGATATATGATTGGCAAATATTTATCCTATTCCACAGGTTGCCTTTTTATTTTGTTGCTCTCCTTCACTGTGCAAATCTTTTTAGTTTGATGTAGTCCCGTTTATTTGTGTTTTTGTTGCCTTTACTTTTGGTGTCAAATCCAAAAACTCATTGCTAAGCTTGATGTTAAGGAATTTACTCCTTATTGTTTTCTTCTAGGAGTTTTATGGTTTCAGGTCTTACCTTCAAGTCTTTAACTAATTTTGAGTTGCTTTTTGTGTATAAGATAATTCATCTTTTGCATGTTGCATTTTTTCCAACACCACTTACTAAAGAGACTATCCTCTCCCCACTGTATATTTTGGGGATTTTTTTTTTTTTTTTTTTGTCTAAACCAATTGACCACATAGATGTGGGTTTATTTCTGTGCTCACCATACTGTTCTGTTGGTATATGTAACATATGTGTCTTTTTATGACAATATCATACTGCTTTAATTGCTATAGCTTTATAATATAATTTGAAACCAGGAAGCATGATGTCTCCATGTTGTTTCTCTTTCTCAAGATTGCTTTAGATATTTGGACTCTTTTGTGGGATTTTTAGGATTTTAGAATTCTTTGTTCTAGTCCTGTGAAAGAATGCCTTTGGAATTTTTATTTTATTTATTTATTTAATTTTTTATTTTTTTCAAAAGAGAGAGTAAGAGGCAGAGGGAGAGAGAGAGAATCCCAAGCCGGCTCCGTGCCTGTGCAAAGCCCGACACAGGGCTCGATCCCATGAGCCCAGGATCACGACCTGAGACGAAACCAAGAGTCAGACTCTCAACTGACTGAGCCATCCACAGGCCCCTGCCTTTGGAATTTTTATAGGAATTGCATAAAATGTGTAGATGGGTTTGGATAGTATGACATTTTAACAATATTAATTCTTCCAATCCATGGACACAGAATATCTTCCCACTTATTTGTGTTTTCTTCCATTTCTTTCATCAGTGTCTTAACGGTTTTCAATGTATAGGTCTTTAACCTCCTTGGTTAAATGTACTCTTATTTATTGTTTTTGATGCAATTGTAAATAGGATTGTTTTCTTAATTTCTCTGTCCGATAGTTTATTGTTAGTGTATAGAAATGCAATACATTTTTCTACATTGATTTCATATCCTGAAACTTCACTGAACTCCCTTATTAGTTCCAACATTTTTTTGGTGGAGTCTTTACAGTTTTCTATATATTGATCATGCTATCTGCAAATAGAGACAGTTTTACTTCTGACTTTCCTATTTGGATACCTTTTATTTCTTTTCCTTGCCTAATTGCTCTGGTTGGGACTTCCAATATACGTTAAATAAAAGTAGTGAGAGTGGACATCCTTGTCTTACTCCTGATTTTAGAAAAAAGCTTACAGCTTTCTAACTTGGAATATGAGATTAGCTGTGGGCTTTCATATATAATCTTTATTATGCTGAAATATGTTCCCTTTATATCCACATTATCATTAATGGATGTTGAATTTGTCACATTCTTTTCCACATCTACTGAGATGATGGTATGATTATTATCTTTCAATTTTTTACTGTTTTATTCATTTTCATGAGAGAAGGGGGGATGCAGAGAGAGATGGGGAGACAGGATCCAAAGCAGGCTCTGCACTGACAGCAGACAGCCCGATGTGGGGCTCAAATCCATGAGTTGCAAGATCATGACCCAAGTTGAAGTTGGATGCCCAACCGACTGAGACCCCCAAGGCGCCCCTCCTTCAATTTGTTAATGTGGCATATTATGTTGATTGATGTGCAGTTGTTGAACCATCCTTGTAGCCCTGGAGTAAATCCCACTTGGTCATGGTGTACGATCCTTTTAATGTGTTGTTGAATTCAGTTTGCTGATATTTTGATGATTGGAACCTTGTTTTGTATAACAGTTTTCCTGAGATAATTCCCACACCATAGAGCTCATCCACTTAAAGTGTTCAATTCAACTGAAACCTTTGTTTAAACTTAATTATTTATTGTGGACTTTCTTCCATCTCAAAATTTATAATTCCACAGCATCACTTTTAATGGTGGTATGATATTCCTGTACATGTCTGTATCATTTTCTAAATAATCCCTCTTTTTTCACATGAAGATTGTTTCCATTCTTTTATTATCATAAAATACTTTGGTGAACATTCTTCGAGCTATGTCTTTGGTGACACCCCTAATTTCCGGAGTTGGCTGTGACAAAGTATATGCACATTTTAAAGATATTAATACTCACCACCAAAGTGTTCTCAAGCAAGCCGCACCAGTGAGTGTAAACTCCCACACGTGTATGGAGATATTTCACCATTAAATTTTGATTCTTCTTTACTTTTGCTTTCAGAGGGGACTTATCTGAGTGGAGGGACAGGAAGGTTATAACTGATTTCAGGTTCATCCAACACCAACTTGCACCACAGTGGTTAGTCTGGTCAGAAGACAGTGTTGGTTCCTGCAGGGAACCAAACATCCATAGGGAAGAAAATTACGATGGGAAAGGGCATTGGGGAGATGTGGAGTACAGGAAGTAGCCACACTTGAGCAGACCCAGTGGAGGTTTCAATGCAGGTCGTCTTCTGGAACCTGTGGTTGAGGAGGAGGAGGGATGCTACCATGGGGGAACAAGGGACTGGGATCCTCGAGCCACCTGCTGAAAACCCCGCTGTGCTGGCCTTGGTGCCATGGAGTCATACCAATAGTATCTTTGTAGCCTCCTGGCTGCTTCCAGAGAGTGGATTTCAGCTGATGAGAACGTTGGACTGCTTTTCTTCCACTGGGTGCTCAGCAAGCTGTTTCTATTTTCATCTAGACCTCTCATAGACTTGACGATTCCACCCAAGAGAAAAAGCCAGTATCAGCCTCAATTAGACCAACAAACTCTCATTCGATACATTTGTTTTCGAAGACATTCAAGGCCCGCCGAACCATGGTATGAAGAAACCACCTACCAAAGGGACTATTCTCTGCCATTTTACAAGATTGGTAAGTCAGGTCAACTGCTCTTCCTCTCTGAGATCACACTTGACTCCGATGAGCCTCTTTCATGGGCTTCTAGCCATCAGGGACGTGTCTGGGACCAATCAAGTTGGGGACAGTGTGTGTGTGTGTGTGCGTGTGTGTGTGTGTGTGTGTGTCGAGGTGCAGGAAGAAGAATTTAGAGGCTGGCCCAAGGGCTGTTTCCGCCTCTCCTTTTTTCCAGCTCGCTATAGAATTCAAGGATAAAAATGCAGAAATGTCAGGGTGGCTCAGTTGGTTAAGCATCTGACTTTGGCTCAGGTCCTGATCATGTAGTTCATGAGTTCAGGGCTCTGTGTGGATGGTACAAAGCCTGCTTGGGATTCTGTCTCTCCTTCGCTCTGCCCCTCCCCGACTTGTGCGTGCACGTGCGCTCTCTCTCAAAATAAATAAACAAACTTAATAAAAAAGAAAAGAAAATGCACAAATGTCCTTGCTAGGAAGCAGGCTCAAGTGCGACTGCTTCTTACCGAGCCTCTCATCACTCAACAAATTCCTTGTGGTGCCTAACTATATTGAGGAAATTTTTTTCTTTTCTCCCATTTTTTTTTAAATGTTTTATTTATCTTTGGGAGAAAGGGCATCAGTAGGGGAGGGGCAATGCGGGGGTGGACAGAGGATCTGAAGCAGTCTCCACACTGACAGCAGTGAGCCTGATGTGGGGCTTGAACTCACCTACTGCGAGATCATGACCTGAGCTGAAGTTGGACGTTTAACTGCCTGAACCACCCAGAGGCCCCCTTGTTCTCCCATTTTAAACGACTTTATGACAATTTGACATTTGGGGGCATGTTTCAAAAATTCTAAGTTCCCTGTACATTGCAACATGTGTGGCTATGAAGGGCCAAGCCCTCCCCCAGATGTGAGCCGGGGGTACACACGTGGATGCCAGTGTAGACGTTACTTGTATTCCTGTCCTCACGGATGCCTTGAATTTTAGTGAGGGGAAGGAGTCGCTGCGTTGACAGGCTTTGTAAGTGAGTTAACCCCACTGTTTCTGGAGCTCTTACCCTGTGGCAGGCACATATTTTGTTCTTGTAACAGCACTCTTAGGTAAGTGCTATTATTTCCCCCATTTTCCAAGAAGGGGGGATCGAGTTTCTGAGACAGTTAATGACCCAGATCACCAGGCAGCAGGTAGGAAGGGCAGAGTTCAGACCCAGGCCATTTGAGACATAGCATTCAGGCAGAGGCCAAGCTCTGTGCTTGACCTGTAACCCATATGGCCTCTGTCACAGCTGGGTGTCACCTGTTTATCTAAGAGTTTTCTTTAAAGTGAGTCACTTTCTTCTTGCTTGAGAAAGAGTAAGAAACCGAGTAGGCGGATGGTGGAGGGAGTGGCTGGGGGTGAGGAGGGCCCACCCTTCCTCCTGTTCTCCCCTGAGAAGAGTGGCTAGGCCAGGGATGGGGCTCAGGTCCCAGGGGAAGAGCAAACACCAGCAGCCAGGAGGGTGGGAGTCAGGCCCAGGCGACTCATCTCTAGACAGTGGAGCCACAAAGGGGCGGGGGGCGCAGTAGATGAGGCCAACAGGCCGCATGTGGGCAGGAGGCATCTGGCATAAGAGGTTCCCAGGGGTGCGAAGCTGGGTTCTGGGAGGTGGGAGACGGGTGGAGGCTGAGCAGGGCGGGAGATGAGGGAAGAGGGAGGCTGGGGGCTGAGATGAGCTCTAGGGAAGGAGGTGCCAGGAGGGAGTGTGGGACGGTAGAAGTTGGGGTCCCACAGGGGGCCCCGGGACGGTTGTATTAACGGAAGCCAGGGTGGGTATGGGTGCAGATCAGGGCTGAGGATGAGGCCTGAGGGGGGACGGGAGCCACCAGGGGCTGAGTAGCTGGAGAGGAGAGGTGGTCAGGAGAACCAGCTAAGCGTCTTGCCCTTTCGAGAACATTCGAGTCTGAAGTCAGCTTCCTTAGCAGGGGGTAATCCAGGTGGGCCTTGGGTTACCAAAGTGGTAATAGACAAGACCTTCTTTCCAATTCCTCTGCTTCGAGGGAATCTGGTGAGACAGAAAGACACAAAAGGTTTTCTCCCCTGCTTGTTTTAGACGACGATTCTTAATTCTTTCCGCCCTATGGAACCAGGGGAGTGTTTAGCGACGCAGCTGAGTATTTACCAGGTTCTGTGTCCCTAACACCATGCCGAGTGCCATGGGAGGAGGTGAGCGCCAAGCCCAGGCTCTGACCTCAGCCACGGGGCGTTCCCAATCGATCAGGAAGGTGAAGCAACAACCAGCCTGCCAGAGAATGACTAAGCAACTAGCTGAGTGGGAGCTGGAAGGTGGGGTCTAGAACATGCTAGGCCCTGATGGATGAGGTTCCAGGCAGAGGGAACAGGGGCCCCCAGGCAGGGACACCGCAGCTGGGACGTGGTGGGGGGATGGTGAGGCTCGTGGAAGGTGGGAGAGCAGGGAGGACTCCAGCCAGGAGGACTCAGGCCCCAGGGCCACTGTGGGCCTGCATGCCCTGACTCTTCAGTGTTGGGGAAGACGCTCAGCTTCTCTGAACCCAACTTCTCGGAAGACTGTAGTTTAAAAAAATTTTTTTTAACGTTTTATTTATTTTTGAGACAGGGAAAGACAGAGCATGAACAGGGGAGGGTCAGAGAGAGGGAGACACAGAATCTGAAACAGGCTCCAGGCTCTGAGCTGTCAGCACAGAGCCCGATGCAGGGCTCAAACTCACGGACCGCGAGATCATGACCTGAGCCGAAGTCGGCCGCTTAACTGACTGAGCCACCCAGGTGCCCCATCAGAAGTCTGTAGTTTAGCATAGCTGTTAGGATTTAAAATGTCTGTCATGGGCCCAGAACTGTGCTGAATGATACACACACACACACGTGTATACACTCGTGGTTGCAATGAGTCATAGCCCCCGTGATGTAGCTATTATTATTTACTCCACGTAGCAGAAGAGAAAACCGAGCATTACAGACTTTAAGAAACTCACTCCATCCAGCAGCTGGTGGGTCGTCGATCCGGGCCCTCCAGAGAATGAACGGAGGGAGGCTTCACAGGAAATGGGAAGAAGATTCAGGTGGTGCAGCATTTGGAGTGAGGAAGGACACCATCAAGAGAGAACTCACGAGAACTCACGAGGCATTAAAGCTCGTTGCACAGCCGCCCACTCCGACCGCAGGATTGTTGGTGCCTCTGATGGAAATACTGGTTTTCGGCCAGAGACGTGTCAAGCTGGGATCCGTAGGCAACTGAAAATGAGGTGCTGGAAAGTCCAGCAGGCAGCATTAGACAAGGAACAGGGTTGGACAGCCCCCTACCCAGTGAGGGTTGAAGCCTGACCCATTCAAGAGATAATTCATGTTGAAATATTCATTGACCCGCTGAGCGAGTGTGTATGAGTTATCTATCGTGGAGGAATGTCTCACTCCAAAACCTAATGGTTTATCAGATAAATGATCATGATTTTCACCTTTTAGATGGGCAGTTCTGGCTCAGGGTTTCTCTCTCAAGGAATCAGTCACCTGCAGTGAGCGGGGCATCATCTGAAGGCTTGACTGGGGCCGGAGGATCTGCCTCCAAAGTGGCTCATTCACATGGTCGTCACTCACATGCTGGCTCATGACTGGGGCCTCAGTGCCTTTCCAGGTGGGTCTCCTCACACCAGTGCCAAATGTCCCGAGGGCAGGGCAGTTAGCTCCCCCTACCTAGAATGGGCAATCTGGGATGAAGGGGGAGACGGTAATGCCTTTTCTGACCCGGGGGCAGAATCCACACACTGTCACTTCTGAAGGTCCTACTGAGGCAGTGTGCAAGGATTACATAAGGCACGGGTACCACGGGGTGAGAATTACTGGGGTCCGCTTTGGAAGCTGGCAAGGGTGCATTGACTGAGCACCCTTTATGAACCAGCCACGGTGCTGTCTGGGGGGGGTACAGTGACCTGGATAGACAGGACACCTGCTTTCATGGAGCTGACATTCTTGGGGGCCTACAGAGCATAACCAAGCACGCTTTGTCAACATTATAGACTGCAGTGGTGCTATCAGGGAAACAGGCAGGGTGATAAGTGAACTCAAGGGAGTTTGCTTTTAATAGCACAGTCAGGGAAAACCTCTATGCAATTTTAGCTGAGCCCTGGAACACAGGAATGAGTCACGTTAGAGAGCGTTTCGGGAGAAAGGAACAAACCGTAAGTCCAAAAGCTTGAAAGCAGGAAAGGCCTAGGCTTGTTTGAGGAACAGAAAGGAACCCATTGTAGCGGGTGTGTGGTCAGGGAGGGCGCCTGGATTCGAATCTCAAAACAAAGACCTGGAAGGGTTCGAGCGGAGGAGTGACCGATCATTTGTATTTTTAAAAGATCACTCTAGCTGCTGCTAAGACCCTGTTTGGAGAGGGACAAGAGGTAGGGCGTGCCGACCAGCGAGGAAGCTATTTGCCTGCTTAGAACGGAGATGATGGGGCTTGGACCAGCAGGGAAAATGAAAAAGGATGAATGGATTCCAGAGATATTTTGGAGGTGACATCAGCTGGACTCAGTGACTTGCTGTGAGAGCGTTTTCATTCATTCATCTTGTGTTCTTCCAGTAAATGATTTGAGAGCCTATTTGTATGCCAGGCAGTGTGCAAGGTTTTGGCGATACAGTGTCAAACAAAAATAGACACAACGTTTCCACATGCAGGAAGCTTCAACCAGAACCCGGATAGAAATAAGCATACCATTTCACCTGGCATAAATGCGATAGAGCAGAATTTATGTGGTGCTATAGGAACGCTTAATGGGTTTCCCTGAGGAAATGATGAGCGAAAAGTTCACTAAGCGAGGAGTAGGGGAAGAGCTTCACAGTGAGCACAGAGTGTGCAAAGGCCCTGTGGTAGGAACACAACATGTTTGAGAAACTTAAATGTGCTAAAGCACAGAGATCAGGAAGGGTGGAGCAGGATGTAACTACAGATTAAAGACAGGAACAAGGAGAGGGTATACAGGCCATTTTCAGCTCCGGCACCTCTAGCCTGAGACAAATGGCAAATCACTAAAAAGTTTTAAGGAGGGTGGAGACGCCATGATTAAAAGTGCATTGTGAAAATGAGAAGGAAAGGGGGGCCGGGTGGGGAGTTGGGTGAGGCAGGGATTGAATATGCTGAGCCAGGAGCACCCCCGCCCGCCGCCCCCAGCAGTGGTTAGGCTAAAGGTTCTCACCCTGAGTGACATCACTTTTCGCAAGCCAGATGCCCAGGAGATACCCATACCAATTAAATCAGGATCTCCTGGTGCAGGGGTGGGGTGGGGTAGGGTGGGGTGGTCCCAGGCATCAGTAATTTAAAAACCTCCCCAGATTAGTCCCCCGTGTGGCCAAGTTTGGGAACCAGTGGTTTAGGCAGGTGATGACAGCTGGTAGCAGTAAAGAGAATTGGATGGATTTGCGAGGTGCTTACGGGGCAATTATTTTGTGAACAACCATCAGGTAGGCGACAGGGGGGTCTTCAAGAGACCTAACAGAGAGAGGTCACAAATCTGAGCACTGAGAGAGACCACAGCAGGCACTGAATCGAGGGTTTGTTTAAATCAAGAAACTGTACTCCTTGAAGGAGTCTTTGGGGGAAGGGCTTCTCAGAGAATAAGATCGATACAAAGTGGTTTACGAAGACGTGGGTTTTTCGTTTTTGTTTTTGTTTCTAATCTTAACCATTTGACCCGTCTTTGTGATCAGATTTTAAGGGCCGGACATATGCCTAGATTAGCACTGACTCGCATTTCACTGTCGGGTTCTCATTTCCTCTTTGGGCATTGTTGAAAAACGGATTAAATAGAGATTGTGATAGATCACCTCTCAAGAAGTTCTTCCTCAGTAACAAATTCATTCTCAGCACATTCTCAGGGGTGCGTTTATTTTTTTAGGAAACATTGATTAAGCACGGACTCTGTGCAAGAACCAGTGTAAGATGGACAGACTCCATCCCCAGAGAACCTAGAGCCTGTGAATATGAGACGGCCCCTCACACAAAATTTGCCCATGTATTACCCTGGCACCAAATAATTAAAAGAACTCATCCTCTGAAAATAAAATATCTGCTCTTCGTAGCGATGTGACCCTTAGACTCCCTGACCTTCCGATTTCTCATCTGTAAAAAGGATAATAATAGTATCTACCTAACAGAACAGAGATAACCATATAAGGAACTTAGCATTGTGCTTATATGTAACATTAATAGGCCTTCAAAAAAATATTAGCTATTATATTATCGATCAAAGAATAAACATGTGCCATAATAAATGTTTGTAAACAAACAAACAAAAAACCCTAATGCAACGGGATTGTGTTTTTTTCTGGGATCAAGTTCTAAAACCAGTGCCTCAAATAGTTATCACGTATAATCGAAGTTATCCTTGGAAATCTCTTAAACTGTTCCAAGTGTTACTATCAAATGATACTAAATTATTACAGTAGTTGGAATAAATGGGATTCAGGAAGTTGGTTAAATTGTCTCCGTAGTTCTCACTTAACTCGTTTTATTTTTCGATGATGACTTTGGAAGAAGTCACCCCCACAAATCCACATGAACAAGAGTTTCACTTTATCAAATGGTAAGGAAGTCCCCCAAATCATTTCGCATGTCCTTTCCACAGTAGTCCCACCCCCAAATCTGCATAGCGTAGTTCGGGCTTGATAGCATCCACTGTCTGTGGGCATGTTGACTCGGTGAAGCCCCAAAAGTTTATTGCACGTTCTGGGAACGTTTATTGTCCAGTGGATCCAGTCGAATGAGTGTGTCATTCAGCTCCATGGCTGGTGAGGTATTCTTCAGGCTCCTAAACCGCTTAGACACAGTGTAACCCTCGAGAAGGTCAGAGTTGCTATTTTAACCCCATAAGCCTTGGGAAGTTGAATGGTTACTTAGTTCAGACAGGTACACACTATTCAATTAGATTTAAAGAATCCTGGGGCGCCTGGGTGGCGCAGTCGGTTAAGCGTCCGACTTCAGCCAGGTCACGATCTCGCGGTCCGTGAGTTCGAGCCCCGCGTCAGGCTCTGGGCTGATGGCTCAGAGCCTGGAGCCTGTTTCCGATTCTGTGTCTCCCTCTCTCTCTGCCCCTCCCCCGTTCATGCTCTGTCTCTCTCTGTCCCAAAAATAAATAAACGTTGAAAAAAAAAAAATTTAAAAAAGAATCCTCCAGGGATGGCATTTCGAGTCATACTCCTGGGTTCAATGAAATATTATCCTTTCTTAATACCAAGAAATGTTTGTGTCTTTCAATGTTGTTGAAGTAAGTGTGGAAGGTGTAATGGCGCAGTGAAGAGGTCAGGGACTTGGGGGCCAGGTATTCCTGGGTCAAGTCCCCTCACTCTCCTATAAACTTGGGCACGTTCATGAATCTCTTTGAGATGGTGACCCCATCAGTGGGCATCTGAGGATTACCGTGGATATTAAGGTAAGTAACACAGTGCACGGCACTACACGTAATACAGCTGCGTTACGATGCTATCGCCATAACACCGTGCTCTTTGGTTCACCCAGTGTGGATGCGATGACTGATGCATTTATCCCCAAGCCCTCCGCGAACCCTCAGCTCCAGACAAACAGAACTGTTAGTGATTGTAGATAAGAGGGTATAAAGTACAGGAACTCCAGTGGGGGTAAATTGAAGGATGGTACCAACTGAAGTTTGATACAAACACACAGAGTGGCCCGTTTCCAGTGTGGGGTTTATAGGGTTTGGGGGTCTACAATTGGGATGTCAAAATGCAAACGTATATGACTGATTTAATTTTATTTACATGTGGGCATAATTCAGTGAGGTGCCTCTTGATCACAGAATGAAACACAAATAACCTTTTGACTAAGTCCTTTTCCCCCACATCTTTCACATATATCCCTTTCTCTTCAATCCCCCAAATTATTTTATTGCATACAATTGTTGTGGACACTATTTTGGGGCACTTGGTTGGCTCAGTCGTTTGAGTGTCTGACTTCGGCTCAGGTCATGATCTCACAGTTCGTGAGTTAGAGCCTCACATTGGGCTCTGTGCTGACAGCTCGGAGCCTGGAGCCTGTTTCGGATTCTGTGTCTCCCTCTCTCTCTGCCCCTCCCCCCCCCCACCTCTTTCTTCCTCTCAAAAATGAATAAACATTTAAAAAACTAAACAAAATTGTTGTTGACACTATTTTAAAATTTAGGAGTGAACGGTCTTAAAATAAATCATTGATTTGTTTTAAATTCCAGATTGGAACAAGAAATTAGCCACAGTTTCATCGAACCCTAGACCACTCAATTCTCTGCCAGAGCTCTACTGTTGTCAAGCGAGGCAGTTGTGAATGAAAACCGCTTAAATTGTAAATAACCATGGCATTCAAACAAAACAACATTTGGAGTTCTTAGGTGACTCTTTTAGATTAAAATAATAACAGGACTGCTGTTGATTGAAGTGTGTATCTGGGTGGCTACAATCCTGAAATATTTACATGCGGCAAAGTCTTTTCAGATTGAGGCGATCAACCTAAGGGCAGGGGATCAAGAGTCAAGTTTAAGGCGCACCTGGGTGGCTCAGTCGGTTGAGCATCTGACTTCGGCTCAGGTCATGATCTCGCGGTCTGTGAGTTCAAGCACCGCATCAGGCTCTGGGCTGACAGCTCAGAGCCTGGAGCCTGCTTCGGATTCTGTGTCTCCCTCTCTCTCTGTCCCTCCCCCGCTCATGCTCTGTCTGTCTCTCTCTGTCAAAAATAAATAAACATTAAAAAAATTAAAAAAAAAAAAGAGTCAAGTTTAAGACAACTTGTCATCTCTTCTCACGTCAACCATCTTACATTTAATACAAAGGTTATACAGGGGGCCAGGTAAGAATATAATCTGCTCAATAATTGCATTACTCATTATAAAGAAAAGAGAAGAGAAGAGAAGAGAAGAGAAGAGAAGAGAAGAGAAGAGAAGAAAAGAAAAGAAAAGAAAAGAAAAGAAAAGAAAAGAAAAGAAAAACCTGGGGAAGTAGCCAGGGAGGTAGACTGCCAGCAACCACAGATCCTAAAGGTGTTCTGGATGCAGAAACCCAGAAGTGGCTTAGGGCTGTAGTGAGTTATGGGAATGGTTAAAAAAAAAAAAAAAAAAAAAAAAAAAGGATTAATTGATTAATTGAAAGTCTGATTGAAAGTCTGTGTATAGACAGTTAATACCCTTATCTTAACAACTGGGCATCAGTTCCCCAGGCAAAAAGCTAGCAGGTTTTTTTTTTTTTTTTAAAGAAATTAACGATCCCAAAGAAAAGAATCCTACATTCTGGCCCCTAGCATCCCCCCATCCCCCCACACCCCAGCATACAAGTGGTTCCCTACTCAACCCCCCCCCCCAAAGTGAAACCTACTAGTTAACAGGCGTCCCCCCCTGGGAACACAGTTTTAGGTAGTTTTCCACTGCCTTGGTCGTAGATGTGAAGAGCCAGCCAAGGATCACCAGAGAGTTGGAAAAATAACGAAACATGAAAGACAAAGACCAAAATAAAGAGAAGAAATGATCCCAGAGGAAACACCAAGGAATCGAAAAGAAGCTAACAAAGTAACATTGTCATCCAACAAGGGATGCGTCATCCACAAACATGAAAACGCCATCTTTCCAAAGCTCTTGGACATTAAAAACGTGATTGCTAAAAATTAAACATTTGACAGGATTGGAAGAAAATTCTGAAAAGCTCTATATGGAATCAAAAGACAAAGAAAATTATTGTTTTAAAAGAAAAGACACAGACTAATAAATCAGGGGGTCCACCACCTAACAAGCATCCTAGAAACAGAACAGAGAAAATTAGAGGAAATCATCAAGGAAACGTTTTCACAGAGCTAAGGACCAGGAAGCTGCTCAAACGCAAAGGTCTCGGCTGTGGCTGAGCACACGAAAACACAGAAAATAAAAATAACCAGCTTTTGGTTTCACTGATATTCTCTGTTTTCTAGTCTCTATTTTGTTACTCTTGACTCTACTCTTGATTGTTTCCTTCCTTTTACTGGCTTTGGGTTGAGTTTGCTTTCTTTTTTTATCTCCTTAAGGTGGAAAGTTAGGGTCTTGAATGTGAAATTTTCACTGCTACCAATTTCCTGTGGAGCTCTGCCCGTGTTTGCTGCACGTTCTTCTCTTTGTGTTTCCTCCTTTCCTCTGGGAGTTCTTCTTTGACTCATTTGGTTGAGCGTGTGTTCTTAAATTTCCACTGTGAATTTTTCAGTTTTCCTTCTGTTACTGATTCCTAGCATCGTGCCATTGTGATCAAAGGTACTCTGTAGGATTTCAGTATTGAAAAAAACTTTTTCTTAATGTTTATTTTTGAGAGACAAAGTGCGAGCTGGGGAGGGGCAGAGAGAGAGCGGGAGACACAGAATCCGAAGCAGGCTCTGGGCTCCAAGCTGTCAGCACAGAGCCCGACACGGGGCTCAAACTCATAGACCCCGAGACCATGATCTGAGCCAAAGTGGGACGCTCAACCGACTGAGCCACCCAGGAGCCCCTGGTTTTCAATATTTTTAAATCTGAGACTGGTTTTGTGACCGAACATAGGGTCTGTCCTGGAGAATGTCCCATGTATGCGTGAAAAGAGCGTGTATTCTACTATTTTGGGGTGAAGGGTTCCACAGATGTCTGTTAAGTCTGGCTGGTTTATAGTGTTGATCAAGTTTTCGATCTCCTTACTGATCTTGCATCTAAATGTTCTATGAATCATTGAAAGTTGGGTATTGAAGACTCCCAACTGTTATCGTAGAACTACGTCTCCCTTCAAATCCATCAGCATTTGTTTCATATATTTGGGGGCTCTGTTGTTTGGTGAGTACATATTTAAAATTATTATATCCCTTAGTGACTTGACCCTTTTATCCATAAAGCCCTTTGTCTCCTGTAATAATTTTTGACTTAGTCTATTTTGTGACATTAGAATATCTTCCATTCTTTCACTTTCAACCTACTTGTATTTTTGGATCTAAAGTGAGTGACCTCTAGACAGCATATATGACCTTGAGTTAGGCAAAAGACTTCTTCTTCTTCTTCTTTATATTTATTTTTGAGCGAGAGAGAGAGAATGAGCAGGGGACGAGCAGAGAGGGAGACAGAGGTCCAAAAGGGGCTCCGCATTGTCAGCACAGAGCCCTATGCAGCGTTCGAACTCGCGAACCATGAGATCATGACCTGAGCCAAAATCGAGTCGGATGCATAACTGACTGAGCCACCCAGGTGGCCCTAAATCACCAAACTGTATTCTTAGAACAGGTGAATTTTATGGTCTATAAATTATATCTCAGGGTGCCTGGGTGGCTCAGTCAGTTAAGCGTCCAAAGTCAGCTCAGGTCATGATCTCATGGTTTGTGAGTTCAAGCCCCACATTGGGCTCTGTGCTGACAGCGCAGAGCCTGGAGCCTGCTTCAGATTCTGTGTCTCCCTCTCTCTCTGTCCCTCCACCGTTCATGCTCTGTCTCTCTCTCTCTCTCTCAAAAGTAAACAAGCATTTTAAAAAATTATACCTCAATAAAGTCATTTCAATAAAAACCATACGTATGTAGACCTTTGACAAAAATAAAACAAAATCAGAGCAAGAAGCCTTTAAGGAAGACAGAATGATGCTGTGCATAAAGGTGATACAACTTACTTTCCTTCTTAGGTAGATTCTACAGAGGTGGATGCGATTCTAAGTGAAATTGTATCAGAAATTGCAAATTGATTCCCCATATTGCAGTAACTCCCTCTGCGGGCAGTACATGAAAACGCCATAGCTCTAATGTTGCATATTTAACACTCAGAGATAAGAAGTGGAATCTCATTGTGTTAACTTACGACTTCCGGTCTATAGGCAAAGTGAATGCCTTTTCATGTTTTGGGTCATTTACATTTATTTTCCTGTGGATTGACAAGCACCTATTACTTGGTCCATCTTTCATTAACTGTCACATTCTTACTCGTGCTAGCTCTTTGTATATAAAGGATATGTATTGAAATCTTTTCTCCCAGTTTGTTGTTTTCCCAGGGTTTTTTTTTGTTTTTGTTTTTTGTTTTTTGTTTGTTTGTTTGTTTTTTAATGAGCTTTGTCCATAAGTATTTAAAAATTTTTACTTTGGTCAAATCTGTACATACTTCTTTAGGGTTTACAAGCTTCCTACTTTTGTTTAGAAGGCTCTCCTGAAGTTATTTTCCTTTATTACTTTCATTGGTTAAAACATTTTTTAATTTGAATTTTATTGAATCTGAAGTTCATATTTGAGATTGTATGTGTTGTCATTTTTTAAAATTTTATTTATTTTAAAAAAATTTAATATTTATTTATTTTTGAAGGAGAGAGACAGACAGAGGTTGACCTGGGGAGGGGCAGAGAGAGAGGGAGACACAATCCGAAGCAGGCTCCAGGCTCTGAGCTGTCAGCACCGAGCCCGATGCGGGGCACGAACTCACGAGCTGTGAAATCACGACCTGAGCCGCAGTAGGACGCTTAACCGACTGAGCCACCCAGGTGCCCTTATTTATTTTTTAATTTACACCCAATATAGTGCAATAATGATTTTAGTAGATTCCAGTGATTCATCCCCTATGTATGACAACCAGTGCTCATTCCAACAATTGTCTTCCTTAATGCCCCTTGCCCATTTAGCCCATGCCCCCAAACAACCCCTCCTTGCTGTCATTTCTTTAATGCATCATTTTCCCAATGACATGAAATGCCATTTTTAGCCCATATCAAGCTCCTATGTGCATGTAGGTCGCATCTATTTCTGAAATGTCCAGTCCATTTTCCTTCTGTATTTGTTCATTCCCATGACAGGATCACATACTTTGACTATAGCAGCGTTATAATGTCTTTAACATCTGGTAGGGAAACACCTCTCAACACATTCTTTTTTCAAAAATATCTTAGGAATTCTTGCACATTCATTTTTTCACCAAAGCTTCAGTGCAATTTTGCCCAGTAGACAACCCCCTGGCAATTCTGACCGGAACAGCATTAAATTTACATACTCATTTGTGGAGGGCATTTGACTACATCAGTCAGTTAATATATAAAAAGTATATACTAAATAGGCCGTCTCCCCGTGGAAACTTCTTGTTCTGCCGTCTAGTTACCTTCTACTGAGCTTTGAGATCTGGAGTGCACTTTTCTGTTTTAGTTTTTCCGTTTCCCCATTAGGCCCCCTTAAGCGTTTTGGCCTAATGCTTTCCTTTTAGAGGAAACATATTTTGGTTATTTGGCGGGATCCTCCTCCAACTTCTTGCCAACCTCATCAGCCTCGCCAGCCCCTCACTCATTTTGTTCCTCCAACTTTCCAAGTGTTTCCAGCCTCCACACCTTTGCACGGCCCTCTGACTACTCATCCTTTTGGTCCGTTTGAATGCTATTTCTGCTAAAGGCCTTCTCTGACCCTTTCCAGACTTACATTAAGTTCTGTTTCTGTTTCACGGCACCCTGCACTTCCCCATCGCAGCACATATCCCTCGCAAGTATGTTTATCTGACATGCTGCCCCCGACAAAATACCCAACACCTAGCAGATTCTAGCATACACACTTGTTAGTGAAGACTTATTACTGGAATATAGTTACCTGGGACTTCAAAGACTGAAATGTATCTGAAGAACAGAACCTCTCTCTTAACCAATTTAATTAGCAAACAGCTCACAGAGAGGAGAGAATCAATCAACCTAGTCAAAAAGGAGTCAATGTCTATCAACATCCATAGGAGATTGATGTTTTTTGGAGGGGGGAAAAAAATCAGTGATTCAGAGAATGAGTTGTTTTTTTTTTCTTTTTTAAAGTTTATTTATTTTTTTGGTAATCTCTACACCCAATGTGGGGCTCAAACTCATGACCCAAGATCAAGAGTTACATGCTCTTCCGGCTGAGCCAGCCAGGAGCCCCCAAGACAGTTTTGTGGGTTTTTTTTTAAGTTTATTTATTTTTATTTTTTTTAATTTATTTATTTATTTTTTCAACGTTTATTTATTTTTGGGACAGAGAGAGACAGAGCATGAATGGGGGAGGGGCAGAGAGAGAGGGAGACACAGAATCGGAAACAGGCTCCAGGCTCTGAGCCATCAGCCCAGAGCCTGACGCGGGGCTCGAACTCACGGACCATGAGATCGTGACCTGGCTGAAGTCGGACGCTTAACCGACTGCGCCACCCAGGTGCCCCTATTTATTTATTTTTAAAGTAATCTCTTTGGTAAGTGAGTTCTTCACATCTGCCTCTGGACCATTACTAAAATTATGTTTCAATAAAGCAACGCTTACAGCCAAGATGAGAATGTGAACTTAAAAGCCTAATTTCAACTCAACCTAATTTGAAATTCAGGCAGGAAGATAAAGGGTTAGGAGAAATAAAAGCCCATCCAATTTCTGCTGAAAAAAATAAAAATTATTTATTGTATACGAAATATAAGTTATTTTTACATAAAAGCCATTATTGACCCATAATGGGCTTGTAAGATCATCTGTACGATCCTTTTTGTTTATTGAAACCAACAAGGCTGCCTCTCTCGTAGAACTTTCTGAACTAAGTATCAACGAAAGTATGTCTAGTGAAGACAAAAGAGGTTAATGTTCTTTTCTAAGATTCTGTTTTGATCTCTCCCCACCTCATCCCTACATTCTACAGGGAGAAAGCTGCTGCTTCTATATCCAAGTGTTGCTAGTACTTCTCCTACAGAACAAAAACACAATACACAAACCATACTAGAAATATTTGGTTCATTTTAATCAGCTATTGATGGTATAATAAAATAAATTTAAGTGGCACCTAATTTAAACATTTAAAATAGTTCATCAGAGGATAATCTACAACACACTACATGACGCCTAATTGTCAGAACATTACCTCTTTTTTTTCCCAAGAAAGAAAAAAATAAAGGCACAATCAAAATTATGACCAACAATTTGAATTCATTTGGACACTTATAGATGATTTTGTAGGCAAACCGGCAGGCACAATGTTGAAAAATCAATCCACTAGGTTTAGAAATAATGGTAAGATAAAAAAAACGACAGCTATACATTTCAGAGTTAATGCCTGAAATTAAAGAAAAATATCCACCAGTTAGCACAATGATCTTTTAATGACTAATTTTTTTTTTTAACATTAAGATTGTTGTCTTAGGGAACGCCCTTCTCCAAACATTTAATTAAATGTTCAATGTATTAAATAATTTACAGAGAGAAGTAAGTTTTGTGTTCTGTACAAATTAAAGGACACACGAATATAACCCCCTCCCCCCCCCCCCCGCCAAAGCTCAAATTTGCAATGGTCTCAGCAGAAACTAAACAGTTCACAAGTTAAACAGAACTTATAGCATTACAAAAGTTTACAGAACCCTTCTTTTCATCCTTTTTTTCTAACAGCAAAGATAACAATGACAAATTGAATGACCAGAATGTAAAAATATTTGTGCAAAACTGCATTAATTGTTCTTACCATTTAATAGAGGTAAAACCTAACAAAGCACAACGACAGTCATGAAGAAGAACTACACTGGAAGGAATTCTCTTAGATTTCGAACATGGATCGTACTAGGACTAAACACTGAAGGAAAAGGTGGCACCGTGAGCAGGAGGAAAACGTGACTCGGCGACTCTGCCAGCGAAGGCGGCGGACCCTGGACTGCGCCGAAGTTTCTCTCCACACCAGCCAGCCGCCTTAAGTGACTGGGAACACCTGCAGGGCTTGAAACTCACTCCAATGTCTTTATTCTCGAAACTCACTCTAATGTCTTTATGCTCGAAATTTGCAGATCATAAATGAAGTATTTCAGAAAGTCCTCTCCCCCCCCCTCAAGGAGTGTTTCTTGTGTCACTGGAGGTCCTTAAAAGAGTTGAATCATAGATTCTCTGGATTTACCTACACCGATCCATTTAACTGGGATGGGGGAAAAAAAAGAAGAACATTAATTTGTTTATAATGTTCGATCCTTGGGATGAAAAGGTCCCCACTTTTCCCGGTGTCACTATTTAGCTTTGCCAGGTGTCTTTTGCTATCCGTGGCTGTCCTGACAGTAGACTGTGCTGATTTCTAAACAGAACGTGCAGTCGGCATCCAGCACAGGTGTGAGACTTACCGCTTCCAGTGTTAATCGCGGGGTATTTCCAAGTTGTCGATGCCTGATAATTAGGTCAGTAAGATACTGGCCCAAACCAGCAGAGACCGAAAGAACCCTTGATCAAGTCCCTAATAACTACATCAGCATCTGATAAATACAGGATGCTAGGAGGTTCTGCAAGTACCAGCATAACTTTTATATCTCAAGAAAGGAGAAGGGGCTGGAAGCAAATGCCATTTTAACTTGCAGAGCCCGGACCAGTCTATAGGAATCTCTCAACATCGTACCACACCTTTATGGTCTTTTATACAAGTCACTGTCAAAGTCACTACTGCTTGTGTTTCAAAACAATGCTGACTGAGAGCCACAGCAAACATGCTGACTTAACTCTGGCATCAGGTTGGTCAGGACAGCTAGCAATGTGGAAAACCAGACTTGTATTTGAGAGGAGCAGAAGAGCAAAGAAAGCACTGTGTTAAAAAGAAAGACTTTCGGTAACTGGTCAGAGCCACTACTTGATTATGCCTAACTCCCTGGCCAGCTTAGATTTGTTTCTTAATGTGGGTTTATTCTTTGCTCTTCTTGTAGATCTTTTCAAATTGGATCGCCTATTTTCTGTACCTGTTATTCCCTAATTGTTCAAGAAACACCCCCAACTCCCAAGGGTGCTTTAACCCGGAATGGAAAGACTGCAAACCATTTTTGGTGGAGGTGAAGACACAAAAGGGTTTGTTACTAAGAGGGAGAAAGCAGGGCGCCCAGGTGGCTCAGTCGGTTGAGCGTCCGACTTCAGCTCAGGTCATGATCTCACGGTTCGTGAGTCCAAGCCCTGCGTCAGACTCTGTGCTGACGGCTAGGAGCCTGGAGCCTGCTTCAGATTCTGTGCCTCCCTCCCTCTCTCTCTCTGCCCCTCCCCAGCTCATGCTCGCACTCTGTCCCTGTCAAAAATAAATAAACTTAAAAAAACAGAAAAACAAAAAAACTAAGAGGGAGAAAGCAACGAGCATAAGTGTAAAAGTAACCTGCTGTCTTCAGGCATCTGAAGGACTTAAAGAAAGGTGATTATATTTATCCTAAGAAATAAGATTATTTTGTATCTTCCTGGGCATTTATACAAATCATGAGCACTCTACAAATTAACACTGATCTTCCTCTAATCCCATCTCAAAGATACAGTCAAGTTAGAAGCAGAGAAAAAGTAGAGATGGCTGTTCATAAAGAGTTTATATTTACCTGGAATTTGAAGCTCATCTTCAATAAATCGAACGTAATTTTGTGCATTAACAGGGAGCTCTTTAAATGTCCTTGCATTTGATATGTCTGTGTTCCAACCTGGGAGAGTCTTGTATTGAACTTCAACTTTATTTAAGACTTCTTGGTTTGCTGCAAGTTAAAGAGGATGTATGCTTTCTCATGGTATAACACTGTCTATTGCTAAATAAGTGATTTGCTAGGTCATAGGTTCCTGATCTCTTCTCAAAATCCTTGGAGCCAGATGCGCTTTGAAATGCAGAAAAAAATGTTTTGTTTTGTTTTGTTTTCCTCCAGAGTTTAGGAAGGTCAAACAGTACATTTACCATTTGAGGTGGTATTTTTATAATCAAACACATTCCTGCAGCCACCAGATTATTCACTCGAAGCAGATAGAGGATTGGTTCTAATATCAACTCAGGTCAGGTCTGACTTTGGTGCCGACCTTTCCATTTTTTAGAGCTTTCCAGATTTCCACACCGTGGATTAGAGGCTGTGGACCTGCATAAAGGCAGCAATCTCACAGAAAGGAGACTGGCGGACTCGCTCTCATCTGGGAAATCAATGATTTTGGTGACTGCACAAAAGCTTAGCTGGAAATTTTCTTCATGATCTCACCTAACCGTTTTCTCTGTACCCCCCTGGTAGAAACTAAAAGCCTACGAAAGTAAGAACAGTTTCTTCGACCAGAGGCAGTACGGTGGCTGCTGTGGTGTACCATCCAGATTTCCCGCTTCGGGATGGAGGCCCTGCCCCCCCACCCCCACCCCTGCTGCGGAAGCACCCCTTCTGAGGATCAGGTTCAGAATCTCCCCAGAGACCGCCCTCCACTGGAAGGAGCTGCCTCCCTGGAGCAGCGCGTATCCCACAACGGGTCAACGTAGACCACAGGCAGCACAAAACTGCAGTTTCTGAGAAAAAGGAAACTCACGAGCAAGTCCTGAGAACAACTCCACCATCTCCCAGGGACAATGTCCTGACAACTAAAGGTCAGGACACTGGAGTCAGAGGAGAACAATGGCCCCACTGACTGAGAAGGCAGATACCAGATTTCAGGGAGGTTGAAGCAGTGAGAATCACGGTCCAAGCGTCAGAAAGGAAGGAGCTATACAGAGAGCTCCCACCCCTCAGAGACCCTGAAAGTCCCCTGGCTAACGTTCACCTTTACATGCTACGATTGGGACCCCTGGAGGCTTACGGACAGCAGGGGCCACAGTTGAGTGCGACAGGTTCTAGAGTTCCAACAATGCTGTCGGAAGGGAAGGGACACAGTACACTGAAGCTCCAGCCAGCACTGCCACACTGGAGAGATCTCTTTATACCCCAGTAACTCTCCTGGCAGCAGCCGAGACAGCAGAAACACTGCTTCATTTAAATAACGATGATCAGTCGGTTAAGCGTCTGACTTCAGCTCACATCATGATCTCATGGTTCACCAGTTCGAGCCCCGCGTCAGGTTCTGGGCTGACAGCTCAGAGCCTGGAGCCTGCTTTGGATTCTGTGTCTCCCTCTCTCTCTCTGCCTCTCCCCTGCTTGTGCATGCACTCTCTCTCTCTCTCTCTCAAAAATAAACATTAAAAAAAAAATTAAAAACGATGCGCCAGAGTACAACTGACCGCAGATCCTCTATAATAAAGCCTAAAACCAACCTCTGCCAAGATCCACAGAGGAAACAGAATTTGTAGACAGACTCACACCAGGTTAGAGGCTTGGGAAACACCTTGGGTTCTTCCTGTAACTATAGAAACACAGTGGAAAACCAAGCTCATGCAAGTTCAAGATGATCAGCCAGTAATTCAACTGTCCCCTAAAACAAGAACCAATACTCTTCAGAGGGAGGTAACGGAATCTGAGTCACTACAACATAAGCGCATTCACCCAGAAGTCATTAGACAGAAATAGAGATCCATGGGGCACCTGGGTGGCTCAGTCAGTTACGCGTCTGACATCGGCCCAGGTCATGATCTCACGGTTCATGCGTTCGAGCTCCATATCAGGCTCTGCTCTGACAGTGTGCAGCCTGCTTCGGATTCTCTGTCTCCCTCTCTCTCTGCCCCTCCCCCGCTGATTCTCGGTCTCTCAAAAATAAATAAATAAAATTTAAAAAACTAAAAAAAAAAAAAAAAGAAGAAGAAGTAAGAGTAGTGAACCACAATCAACTTAAAAAACAGTCACGAGAAACCAAACTGGAGACGGCCCAGCTGTCAGACTAACAGAAAACGGCTTTCAAGGGGTTTCCAAGAACTTGCAGCGACCCTCGGTTCCCAAGGACTGGTCGTCATTAGCAAGCCACAACACCCACCAACCTACAAGCTTCATTAAGCTAGTAGACATTCCTTTGTTTGGCCGATCCCCCGTCTTACAGGATGACTAAACAAATGAACAGTTAGTTCCTATTTCCGAAAGCTGGTAACATTTATTGAACTTCCTGAGTAACTGAAAAAATCATGTAGCTACGGATGTGCTTGAAGAAACACATTGCCTCATGTGGGAAGTCTCCTTACAACCACCCACTCTTGACACAGGAGATTAGACAAAACCACTCGTGTGGCTTGAAGGACGGGGTGGGTTAATGTATTAAGAGCCTGCTTACCCTTACAGGCAGCACTCTTCTACTCCACATTTCTCAAGGGGCGGGGGAGGGGTGGGAAGCAGAACACCTATGAAGAAGTCACTTTCAAAATAGGGAAGGTGAGATTCAGGGGCCGCATCGCTGAGCTCAGAACTGCCACGTTTCTTCTTTCTTCCTTTGAGTCTGAACACATGCGTCCTGCAACCCGGAACCCAAACGCGCGGCAGCTACGAAACTGAGGCCAGTGACAAGTGACTATACTCGCGTGGTTCCCAAAGGACAGGGCAACCCTGTGGCTACCTGTCACCGACCTATTGGAGACTGCTCTAACACATCCCCTGATGCCCTGATAACGTTCTGTGTACCGCAGACTGAAGAACGTACCTGGGAAATGAGGTATGATTTCACCATCGAGCTTGTAAGCAACCCCAACTTTGATTTCCGTAAACATGTCCAAAATATCCAATTTGGTAAGTGCCAACCTAAGCGGAAGGAGAGGCAACGTTAAAAGAGCAGACTCTTCGAGGCCCTAACATCTAACGCGATGAGGAAGTAAAGAATTCGTACCAAGCTAAGCATTCCAAAGCAATTCTGAAAACTGGTTAGGATTATCTTCTGAAGTACACATGTAAAGCGTGCATTTTCCTCATGATAAAAAAATGACTTACCTACTTGTGAGGAGCTCTCATAATTCCATTTTCCCTGACTGACCCACACCATCTTGCTTAGCTTTCTTATGAGGGATCAACACACACGTGAGGGGCAGCGGCCCGGTGTAAAGGACGCAGGCTATGGGACCCGGCAGAACTCGCTGTCCCACAGAGAGGATGACAAGATACATGGACATTTATGCATACACCATAGGCCATCATCTCGCCACTCTAGTCACTATCGCCTCCGCCCTTCTGCTCAGAAACTGTCAAAGCCGAGTAAGGGAACCACATCAAGGACCTCTTCATGATACATCCAATCTCCCAATAAACTGACTGGGAAATAAGGGGAAATCTATGGCATTAGATAAAATAACAGGTTTGAGAATCACATCCACAAGGTATCTTTTTATTCTTTATTTGCTCTTTGCTAGAAGCTAACCCAGAGTAATAGAGACATGAATACGTTTATTTACATATTTGCATATATGTGTTCATAGCAACTTTTACTGAGCATTTTCAGGGAGCCAGGCAGCATGCTGTACGCTCTCACTATATTTCTCGCCCAATTTTCAAAATACTCGTGTGAAGTCGGTATCATCATCTAGGTTTTAAAGATGATGAAAAAAGGCACAGGAAGATGAACTTGCCCAAAGCCACAGCACAACGTGTGAGTTGGAGATTTGAAAACAGGAGGTAGACATTCATCAAGCCCATGCACCAGCTCGGTCATACTGCCTCCTCTCCATGAAGGCAAAGTGTGCCAACCCATCTACCTACTTATCTTACTTCCCTCTACACTTGCATGTGGAGCATCCTGATTCCTTTTTCCCAACCCAGATGTCTAGGAAGACAATGTGGGGTCCTTTCCCTTGGACACCCTTCCCCTGGATCTTGGGCCCCCTGCACTTTGAGCTACAATTGCATTTGGGGGCTAAAGAGTGACACTACCACCAGGATACTACTCTTAAGGTTGCAATCCACAAAAACTAACCTTTGGTCATGAACCCTCCTGTACTTTCCTGAAATAAATGTTTCCGAGAATACTCACGCAGTAAATCCATTAATCATATGAGCGTATTTGAGCAAAACGAGGTCCAGCCAGCCACACCTTCTTTTCCTTCCAGTGGTTACCCCAAACTCGCGACCTCTTGTTTGTAGTAATTCTCCAATTTCCTGGGAAATCAAAAATAGGGCTTTTGGACTACACTCCCAGTGCTGTGAATCTAGTAGAATTAATTATATCTAAGATCATATAACAAGTCGAAGTCTCCTAGAGAGGAACATCTCTCAAAAACTAACGAAGTGGAAGACAGAATTCCATCCAGATGATGGATGTTGCGTGAGGCATTATTTGGAAGCGATCCACCTTTGGCTTCGTTTTTTACCATTTCTTTAAAACCAGTAATTTTTATGATGTCAGATAACTTCTTAAGATTTAGATTAACATATAAGAATAATAAATGCTACATATGAAAAACAAAGTTGTCAGTAAGTATTTATTACAAAAGACAAGCCAATTATTTGCAAGAACAACTGTAGTCCGATGATCTTCCTGAAAACCGGAAGACAAACTCTCAGTAAGGAATCGCACGATGCCCTTTCAAAGAGAAGGAAGGTCGACAACAGCGCTCCAAGTTCTAAGCCACAGCCATTGTCTACAACCTAACCTTCCGTCCATGGTCTATCTATTCCCTACTTTACACCTTTCCGATTAAAGTCATTACCTCTCGTATTCTGACACTGACACAACTATGTAGTTTTTAGACTGCTGCTGTGTCAGGTTTGAATCCCAGCCCCGTCCACCTATGTGCAAGTTATGGTGACTCTCTGTGCCTCAGTTTCCTCATGCGTAGAAGCGGGGGGGGGGGGGGGGGAGGGAGAAGTTGGTGACACCACCCAGCTCCCTGAGCTGTCGTGAGGTCCACAGAGCTCCCGAGCATACAACACTTCAACAGTGCCTGGCCCGCCATCACCGCCACTAAGTGTCGGCGAAGGTTAGCCCAGGTCCGGAGGTCACTCTCCTCAGCCCTGGTTCCTGACAGGCTCCTAGTGCAAGGCAGCTGTTATTTTTAACCACCTTTTTCTCCTCCCCCACCTTGATCTCCCTCGTGTACCCACCTTCCCATAGCCTTGCACCTACAAGCACCCTTTTTTTTTTTTTTAATGTTTATTTATTTTTGAGAGAAAGAGACAGACCACGAGTGGGGGAGGGGCAGAGAGAGAGGGAGACACAGAATCTGAAGCAGGCTCCAGGCTCCGAACTGTCAGCACAGAGCCCAAGGCAGGGCTCGAACCCATGAGCCGTGAGATCACAATCTGAGCTTGAAGTCGGACGCTTAACCAACTGAGCCACCCAGGTGCCCATAATCCACAAATGCCTTTAAGTGCCCTCTAACATTTCTCTTTTGTTGCCAATATGCTGCTACTTCAGTGAAGTGCACAGGAAGGTAAGAATTTGTTAAGGGGGGGAAGGGAGCAGAAGTTTATATTTTTTATTTATTTTTTTTTGAAAGAGAGAGAGAGCAGGGGAGGGGCAGAGGGGAGAAAGAAGGAGAGAGAGGAAGGGAGAGGGAGGGAGAGGGGGGGAGGGAGAGAGAATCCCAAGCAGGTTCCACACTCTGTGGACATAGGGCTCAATCCAACAACTCTGGGACCATGAACTGAGCCAAAATCAAGAGTTGGACGTTCAACTGACTGAGTCACCCAGGAGCCCCCAGAAGTTTTTCGGGGGCACCTGGGTGGATCAGTCGGTTAAGCATCTGACTTCGTCTCAGGTCATGGTCTCATAATTCGTGGATTTGAGCCCCGCATCGGGCTCTGGGCTGACAGCTCGGAGCCTGGAGCCTGCTTCGGATTCTGTGGCTCCCTCTCTCTCTGCCCCTCCCCCACTTGTACTCTGTCTGTCTCTCTCTCTCTCTCTCTCTCTCAAATATAAATAAATAAACAAACATTAATAAAAAAAAAAAAAAAAAAAAAAACAACAACAACAAAACTTTCGGAATTAGATCAGCTGAAAACGGGCTTACATTGTCCTGCTCTGTAGGAAAGGCCCCGATGCCAACTCGAGTCGTGTAGGCTTTCACGACCCCATATACTTCTCCGACATTTTGAGGGGGCATCCCCAGCCCGGTACAGACACCTCCAACCGTACAGTTTGAAGAGGTCACAAAAGGATAAGTTCCTAAAAAGAGAAACAAATATTAAACTATACACACATGGGCATATGTTACTCGGAAACAGAATTATAATGAAAAATCCACATTTGAGTATATTCCAGGTAGTGGACAGACTTGACTAGAACCGTGCCCTCAAAAGCTCAGTGTTTTCCTCTTGATCCTTTCTGTCCATAAGGAGGTAACAACACAGGCGGTTAGAGCTGGCAGGTGTGGGCACTGGAGAGGCTCTGTGGGCGTATGCACGCTTACTCAGCTCTGCTCGGTGGGTGCTCGCCAAAGCCTGCTAGATGACGTGATGCCAACTATGTAGACCTACAATCTACGTACTTTTAATATTCTTCTGTTAATTTGAAAACAAGTTTGTCTTATTTCCTTGATACAAATTTTTAAGACACATCAGCAACCCAGAGTGACACCAGTACACCATGAAAGTCTGTGGTCTTCATTACCCTTCCTTCTGATCTCTGTTCAGGGAAGAATCCCCAAAATGACAAGGGAAGCTAAGAGGGGTGTACTCCCCAGCCCCAAAGATCCTGGATCCCCACTTAAACTATCCACTAAGCTAATCAGACACTCTCCTTTCTTCCCAGACTGCACAGACATATTAAGCAGTCAAAAATCCATTATCTACTGTAATAGAAATACACTTTTTAATTGGTTTACTTGGGAGTCAAAAGCCGATGAAAGGTCAGTGAGAGCTGAGAACAATCAGACTTATCCTGAGGGATCAGGCTCAGGAAGAGGCCAACAACCTGATAGGGCAGTAGCTGGACGGTATTGACTCGCTCACTTTTCGAAGATGGAAGAAATGCCCTAATCTGTTCGGAATCTCACACCCAAGATGTTAAACAGATTTCCACAGACCTTAGAGTGGACATGTTTAAGGACAGGGTTTATTCTTGATATTTAAAGAAAGGCTGAATTAAAAGTAAAGATCCTTCCATAGGATTCCTCTCATCATCAAATGGAGCCTGAACCAAACAATGAAAATCAGTTTACAGAATCTCAAACCCACTGACCCAAACGGTGATTTCATTTTTCTCATAAACTACAAAACTTAACACGTGTTATATTTTCCACAACATTCTTTTCAAAAAACAGATGAGTGGCAGATGGCAAACTTCCATCATTCCTGAATAGACAAGCCTGGCTTTAAAATCCTGTAAGGCTGGGAATGTAAGCTGGTACAGCCACTCTGGAAGACAGTATGGAGGTTCCTCAAAAAATTAAAACTAGAACTACCCTACGACCCAGCAACTGTACTACTCGACATTTATCCATGAGATACAGGTGTGCTGTTTTGAAGGGACACATGCACTCCCTGTGTTTATAGCAGCACTATCAACAATAGCCAAATGTCCATCGATGGATGAATGGATAAAGAAGATGCGGTATATATATACAATGGAGTATTACTCAGCAATCAAAAAGAATGAAATCTTGCCATTTGCAACTACGTGGACGGAACTGGAGGGGATTATGCTAAGTGAAATTAATCAGTCAGAGAAAGACAAAAATCATATGACTTCACTCATATGAGGACTTTAAGAGACAAAACAGATGAACATAAGGGAAACAAAAATAATATAAAAACAGGGAGGGGGACAAAACAGAAGAGACTCATAAATATGGAGAACAAACAGAGGGTTACTGGAGGGGTTGTGGGAGGGGGGATGGGCTAAATGGGTAAGGGGCACTAAGGAATCTACTCCTGAAATCATTGCTGCATTATATGCTAACTAATTTGGATATAAATTTTAAATAATAAAAAAAATTAAAAAAAAGAAACTCAAAATCAATGTTGGAAACATTAAATAAAATTATAATTAAAAAAAAAGAAGTGTACTTGTGGTGAGCACTGAGTAATGTACAGAATTACTGAATCACTATATTGTACACCTGAAACTAACATTACACTGTATGCTAACCAGAATTTAAATAAAAGTTTTTTAAAAGTTAAAAAAAAAAATCCTGTACGGGAACGTTAATTATTTATATCCTAAGTACTTTAGGGCTCGGTTAAGCCCCCATGAAGTCATAGCTCACTCACCAAAATCAATATCTAGTAGGGCTGCATTCGCACCTTCTACCAAGATTTTCTTTGGTGGTCCATGTAGGGCCTCATAGAGGAAGTAAACTCCATCTCTCACCATTGGTTTAATCCTTTCCATGTAACCCTACAGGCAAAGACAAAACCCAATTCCAGTGTGTACTAATAAATGTACAACATGATCAGTACAAGTAAAACTTACCTGACTCTAAGACAGGTAAGACTTAACTAACGCAAAACAGGAGGGGCTGGTGATGGTACTCAGTCTACTGGACATTTGGACTAGCTTTGGTCTCTCGTCCTGATTCTCCAGAACCAGAAAAGAGACCCTTCCACATTAACCTTACTGCAAGTTCTGATGACAACCTTCCTCGTGGCCAAGACTCCTTCTTCACAAACCAGCTTGCAGGAAAATGAAAAGAACCGGGTATATTACATTGTGCTTTTGCGTCCGGTGAGGTCTTGAAAAAGCTACATTTACAATCCGTTTGTAACCACGAGTTTTGCAACTTGCATCCGGGTGACTGTCAAAATGTTGGTGCGGGTCACCAGTGTCATGCAAATATTGACAACTGATTGTTAACACTCTTTTGCCATTGTATTCCATTATAGCAATAGCTCAGCAGTATTACTAGTAGGTAATATCAAATACGATTTTACACACGAGCATTAAAAAATTTTCACAAAACATATTAAAAGGATTAATAATCCTGCTTATTTTTAGAATTCAATTAAAAATGTCATATAAACAAGAGTCCCCCCAAGGCCTAAAGTACAAATACAATAAAACCTAGTTTCGGGGCACGTAGGTGGCTCAGTCAGTTAAGCGTCTGACTCTTGATTTTGGCTCAGGTCATGATCTCACAGTCGTGAGATCAACCCCACATCGGGCTCTGAGATGGTCATGGAGTCTGCTTAAGATTCTCTGTCTCCCTCTCTTCCTGCCCCTCCCCCTCTCGCATGAGTGCACATATGCCCATGCCCTCTCTCCCTCTCTCAAAAACAAACAAGGAAGCAAACCCCTAGTTTGAACTATGTTTCAATATTTAGCCAGACTAGTATGGAAATTCCAACATCCACTTGTGAAGTCACCTCTGGTGTTACACCAACTGATGAAAGTATGGTCCCCCACCTTGGCTCTGGTCTCCTGCTTATTCCTGTTTTAGTCCTTTTTTTATGCCTGAAGTGACCATACCATTCATCATGTCCCTTATTCCTTCAAGTGCTGGTTCAACAAATAGCACCTATTAAGAATCTTCTTACCCAATTCTGTTCATTATTATTCATCTACTTCACATGAAACATGCATAAAATGGAACTGAAAAGCCATAACCATACTTTAGCACATAAATATTTCCAAGTTGCTAGCAATAAATTTAAAACATTTGCCGCATGACAGAATGAAAAACAATGGCAGTGTATCCTAAGCAATGAGCAATACACTGAAATCTAAATACTCAGCATTTAGCATCTTCCTTGGAGGTCTTTTTCTTTTTTTTTTTTCTTTTTTTTTTTTTTTTTTAAGGAATTTAGTGAGTAGATAGGCCTAAAGTCTATAATCATTCTAGAATAACATAGGAGTTTGTAAATTCCTATTCAGTTCTGGAATTGATGTTCATACCGATTTACAGAAGACAAGGAGTAATAATCAGATACACAGGAAGCAGCTTGAAACTCACCAAAGACCAGGGAGGAATGGAAGGTGGAGAAGGCAGGAGACTCGTCTACTAACTCAGGCACCTGACACCTAACAGTTGCCAAACGTGGGCCCAACCTTTGCCAATCACCTTGGTCTCGTAAGAGAACAGTGCTAAAGAGACCGGCCCCGGGGGCCCTCCTTCCGGAACGTGCTGGCCAGCTTTAAAAGTCAACAGCCCCGGCCGTCCCTCTGTTGATCTCTGCTCCACATTGCTAGGAGGGATTTTTATTTTTTACGTAATCCACATCGAGTCTTTTTTCTGCTCAGAATTACTCAATAGCTTTTCCTTAACTCCAGGATAGAAGGTAAAATCGTTATCGCTAGACAGAAGACCCCCAGAAGACCTCCCGCCCACCCCCGCCCCGCCAATATTTCATTTCAGCCACATCACGCGAAGTGACCCAAACATGCCCTGTTCTTTTCAGTAGGCCTTATGCTTTCAGACTTAAAAAGGACAATAATTTGCCATACCAGTCCTTACTTCCGGTACGTTACACAGTCTGTGTGGTACTTTGTACACCATAAGTCATTTAATGTACATCTTCCCAGTCACAATGTGATTTCCATAAAGGAAATTAGAGACTGTATGCTCTTCATTCTTATGTTTGCAAGTCCTAACACAAAGCCCGAATGAATGATCTGAGATGTCAATCTGGCAAATGACTTTTTTAAAAGGACATTAAAGGGGCCAGAAAGCATTACCTTGAGTTTTTGTAATTCGCCTTCAATGTCGATTTCCAAAGTGGGGTATATAGATTTGTACTGGTTGGCCAGAACTTTGAACCTGAGAAACACGGATAAATCAAGATGTTCGCTCTGTGTAAAACCAGTCTGAATAGATCACTTGATTCAAATGGTTTCTGTAGATAAGTGGTTTTCATAACAAATCAATCCAGGACTGAAGCTACATTCTAAGACATAAAAGCTACACAGGAGATCGGTCATATGAATAAGTGATACATTCAAAATATTTTTTAATTCAAATGTAGGAATGCCAATCATATAATTAGGGTGATGTGTGTGGAGGGAAGGGGATGGCCTAAGATCTGTAACCACTAGACTTAAGTCAGTGTAAATTATATTGCGCTGTGTAAAAAAAAAAACAAAAGGAGACAGTCTACACAATGCTTTTTAAAGAGACAGAGGCAGAATTTAGCAACTGGTCTCCAGTAATGTCAGTGGAGGTGCCCTGATGGCACAAACTGCTGCCTGAAAATGGATTCAGCCATCGGGTCTTTGATGCCACCTGTCATTAGACACAACCAATTAACTCCCTGTCACTGAGTCACCACACAGCTTTGATGATTGTTAGGTTTCTCATGGAGACTTTTCTAGAGAGTAAGCATCCATGAGGCAATTTCTATTTTTTAAGGTGAGCTTAAATATTAAATAGTTCACCAGTACCTAAGAGCCTAATTATGTCTAGGCTGGGGGAGTCTCTGGAACTGAAAATCTGAGGGGTCAAGACTCTAGGGGGCGGTAACCCGACCACAGTACCGCCACACCCCCCTGGAATCTATTTCTCAGCAAACTATACCAAACTCCAATCCCTACATATAATTTTGGCTTTGCCTTCTTGGGGTACTGCTAGGATACCAACAAGATGTTACTTTTCATGAAGTTAATTTGAAATTAAGTAATAAAAAGTAACTTTAATACTCCAAATAAAACAAGACAGCCAAACGCCACTATTCAACTAGAATACTGATCTTACCAATTTGCATCCTGATTATGAACAATCCCCAAAATCCCATGTGCTCTTTCCATTGTGAAATACAAGTTAGTTACCTCTCAGAGAAGCCCTCGAAGTCAGAAACAAGATCGCACATCCGCAGTCCACTCCGAGCAGCTTTGGAAGAATAAACTGGGCCAATGCCCTTTTTTGTGGTACCCAAGCTTAAAAATAAATCAAAACGGGCTTCGAGTTAGACAAGAAAGAGGCACTTCTTGTGGTCGGATCATTACAAAGAATGGAGTTACTTCGACTCCATATTTTGTTTCTGCTATTTTCTCTAAGTTTATCGTCACAACCCTATCGATTTCCTCTGAAATCCAAACATATTCTAATAATGTTTCTTAAACCTCTGGCCTAGGATTTAAACATAAGGGGCTGGATCTGCTTAAACTGCACCAAACACAAAAACACATACTTTTTCCCGGCTTGTTCTTGTCTCTGTTGCTCCTGGATACCATCAGCTGCTTGATGAAAATCGAATACTGAGGAGAGAAACACCAAATCACAGTCGTTGAAACAGAGACCACATGGGAGGAGCAAAACATACTGCATTTGAAATGACTTAAGCTACAAATGCCTTCGGCCTACTTTCATCACGACGAATCAGATGGATGCTTTTAAAAAGCGTCAATATGGGGCGCCTGGGTGGCGCAGTCGGTTAAGCGTCCGACTTCAGCCAGGTCACGATCTCGCGGTCCGTGAGTTCGAGCCCCGCGTCGGGTTCTGGGCTGATGGCTCAGAGCCTGGAGCCTGTTTCCGATTCTGTGTCTCCCTCTCTCTCTGCCCCTCCCCCGTTCATGCTCTGTCTCTCTCTGTCCCAAAAATAAAATAAACGTTGAAAAAAAAAAAATTAAAAAAAAAAAAAGCGTCAATAATGTGGGAGTGAAGTTATGACGCCAACAGGCACATGAATACGAAAATAACGCCCAATTGTTCATTCCTATTAATTGCAAACTATATTATTTTAAAACTGGTCAGTAAGAGGGTAAGTTTGGGGCCTACCCTACAATCCTATGAAGCTTCACTTACTAGGACACCCTCTTTTCTTCAAGTTCTACCCTCCAGACATCTCTGCGTTATCTTGACATCTCACTCTCCCTCACCAGTCCCAAACTTCCGTCATCTCTCACCCCAAACCGTGGCTTCCTAATGAGTGCATTTCCACTCTTGGAAATTCACATGATCTCGAATTCATAATTCTTAAGGCAGCAAAGCCGTCTTTCCAAGACACAAAATATGATGTCACCACCCCCTTGCCTTTAAAAACTCAATGGCTTTCTGTTGCTCAAAAGAGAAAGACAAAACTCCTTTATGTGGCCTCTCCTCTGGCTCCGTGCTCTGGTCCCCTTTCTGCCCTTGGGTCACACGGGCGTTCTTTCACATTGATGGCTACAAGGCGGACACTCGTGTCTGAATGTGGCTCTTCCTGTGCCTGCGCGTGCACTCACAAACTCACGCCCCACCAGTACTTTAGGAAGTCTCCTACCAGCTGATTTCCTGTGCCTACAAGTTCTCAAATATTTACCGACTGAATAAATAGCTACTTGATGGAACAGGCGGGCCTAGAATTTTGCCTTACAACTTTTAACCAAGGCTTCTTTTGTTTCCAAAAAGCCAGACAGGAGTATAATTTATGTACCATAAAATTCACCCACTTGCAGCGTCCAATTTAATCATTTTTCATACATTAAACCCTGGCTTCTTTTCCCTAATGATTGTGATTGCTTCCATATAAATAAGTTGAAATGTTTACATTTTAAACAGAACGACTGACATTAAGTTTCCTAGAAAGCAGTGGTGGCTTAGCTAAAAGATCTGGTGGTATCAGAAGGCTTCTGTTGTAGTTATAGATGTTGAAACTAGAAAAATTCGAGGAAACCTGACCTTAATCCACCCTCTGATTGACCCTACAACCCCCTCTGCCCTAATTCCCTCTTTTGAGACACTACAAAATTGTCAAGGCAGTCCTCTTCCCAACTGTATGGTTAACAGATTTCCCCAGTGGTCTAGAACAGGGGTTCTGACACTTCTTACACTAGGTGATGACAACACAGAGACTAAATTTTTATTGTGTGACATAAAATTACCCTGTAAATCACGATGCGTCTTCGTGCCACAGAAGCAGGTAGCAACAACATCCTTAAACTACACTGCCATATTGCACACCAAAAGGTATCTATGGGAATGTTCAGAGCACTATTATTTGCAGGAACTCAATACTAGAAATGAGTCAAAGCCTCATTAATGGGAAAATGGATAAACTGTGGCATTTTCATACAATGGGATACTATTCAGCAATGAGAAAAGTATAAAATATTGCTTCATTGAACAATAAGGATGAATCTCATGGGCACCCTGTTGAGTGGAAATCAGACGCAACAGATTAAATGTGTAATCTGTATCGAGTTCAAACAACGACGACGACAACAAAACCAATCTATAAGTGAGAGAATAGCGGTCTCCCTTGGTGAGACGGAGTAGATAAGGACTGGGAAAGGTCATTAGAGTGATTTTGTTTGTTTATTTGTTTCACTGAAATATATTGACCCAGAACACTACTTCCAGGCATACAACATAAAGATTCAATATTTGTATGTACAGGATGCTTGGACTATTCTGGTTCTTGTAGTTCCAGAAGAGTTTCAGGACTGTTTCTTCTATTTCTGTGAAAAATAGGATAGGGATTGCACTGAATGTGTAGATTGCTTTGGGTAGGACGGACATTGTCACAAAATGGATTCTTCCAATCCCCGAGCACAGAGCATCTTTCCATTTACCCGCATCTGCTTTCTTTCATCAATGTCTTACAGCTGTCAGTGTATCGGTCTTTTACATGCTTGGGTAGCAAAGTAGCTTTTTCGGGCACTAGAAAGGTTCTGTTTAACAAGGTAGACACTGATTAAAGGGGTAAAATATGTGTACACTTTTTGTGCATTTTGCTGTTGTGTGTGAGATGTTAAAATGGTTATTTATTTCTAATAACAGCTATTGTATACTATAGGGATTAGTTTATTACCATGTACAGCTAATAACCATTTTTATTTACTTTAGAGGAGCCCGAACAGTTCTTAAGAAGCTGTTTCATTAAAACTCAGACTTTGCCAAAGTGAGACGTTGGAGTGAGCTATTTCTTTCGAATAAAAAAACATTTTGCATTTAAGTATCTGCTGCATTTTCTACGCCCAAATAAGTTACAGTGGCAACTTGCAAACCACAAATAAATGCTTGATGGAAAGCAGGCAAACCATATTTCTCAGAAATTAATTTAGTACCTTGCCACTAAGCTAATGTTTCCTTAGGTTTTTCCAGGCCCCGGGGAGCTATTAGTGAACTCGAGTAATTACTTTCATAAAGCCTCATCGTGGCACAGAGCCTTAATACCCCCACTAACACTGTTTTTGAAAGAACGCTCTTCGTGTGAGGTTGCTTTGAACACGTCTTCCACTGTCCACAGCCTAGATAAGGAAAACAAAAAATGCTGCCTTGGGGACTCAGTCTAATTTTTAAAATAGAAGATAATTATGCACTTTCAGTAGATAAGTTTTAATAACACCATCTTTTATTATTATAGTTAAGTTTTATTAACACCATTAATGTCACACTGTATTAATGTGCCCACGTGAGCTTCAGGATCCGTAATACCCACGTCGCCTGCTGCTCTTCTAAGTTGTTTTGGGGGTTTTATGAGTTGTGGCCACTTACTAGGAGATCTACCCTCTTAAGAGATTGTTAAGTCGCAAGAGAACACGGTCATCTACAGCCTCAGTGTTGCACAGGAGGTCTCTAGAACTTACTCAGGAGATGACACAAAGGTCATCTTTGCAGTGACACATCCCCAGCCACTGTATCGGAAATTATAGATTGCTACCCACCTTCTCCAAACTGCCAGATGCGACAGGTGGCTCCCCCCTCCTCAGACCGCATCACTACATGCCATGGTGCGTTTGTTACAGATTTATCTTGTTTGTCATCTGTCTGCCCTACTATACCACACGCTCCATTTTTTCTACTGCTGAATCCTCAGTGCCCAACACTACACCTGGCACAGAGTAGCCATTCAATAGATAGTTGCTGAATCAAAGGACAGACACCAACTAACCTAGATTTCAAATGTTTAAAGAAATTTAAAGTCTCAGCCATTTCTCAGATCTCTTTCCATCGGTAAGTATCTCTTACATTACAAATTTTGTTAGGCGTTTCAAAGCGACAGGTCGCAATTATAATGTAATGGTTCCCTGCATGCTTGCTTAAGTATGCTAACGTAAAGAACTGACCAACAATGGACTCATTTAAAAATTTCTGTAAAAGAAAATTAGCTGTTTAAAGCAAAAATTTAAGAATGCAATGTAGAGTTTATAACAACGTAGACATGAAATGTAGGACAGTAATAACACAAGGGACTGGATAAGGGGTATAGAGGGCGTCTGGGTGGCTCAGTCGGTTAAGCGTCCGACTTCGGCTCAGGTCATGATCTCGCAGTTGATGAGTTCAAGCCCTGCGTCAGGCTCTGTGCTGACAGCTCAGAGCCTGGAGCCTGTTTCAGATTCTGTGTCTCCCTCTCTCTCTCTGACCCTCCCCCATTCATGCTCTCTCTCTGTCTCAAAAGTAAATAAACGTTAAAAAAAAAATTAAAAAAAAAAAAAAAAGAAGAAACATTGCCTTGTAAAAATCTTGGGTTAAATATCATATCATGTTAAGGTAGATGATTAAAGATGCATATTATAGGGGCACCTGGGTGGCTCAGTTGGTTAAGCATCCAACTTCAGCTCAGGTCATGATCTCACCGCTCGTGAGTTCAAGCCCCGCATCAGGCTCTGTGCTGACAGCTCAGAGCCTGGCGTCTGCTTCACATTCTGTGTCCCCCTCTCTCTCTCTGCCCCTCCCCCCTCTCAAAAATAAATAAAAACATTAAAAAAAATTTTAAAGATGCATATTATAAATCCCAGAACTACCAAAATTCACAAAACAGGAGGTATAATTAATCAATCAATAAATAGTGCAGATAATATTTAAAATACTAAATCTAAAAGAAATCAGGAAAAGGAGGAAAAAAGACAATGGCAGGAATAGAAAACAAAAAGCAGATATAAATTCAGCCATAACGTTAATTAACTATGTTTATAAATAAATGATCTAAACACTCCAGTTAAAGGAGACATTGTCACAATGAATAAAAAGCAAGACCAACTATATTTTGTGTATAATAAATGCCCTGCAAATATAGATATAGATAAGCTAAGGATGGTTAGATTGAAAAAGATACCTCCTGCAAACGCTGATCTTAAGAAAGGTGTGCTGGTTCTTAAGAGTAAGGAATATTACCGCGGCACATTCCTGTGTATACCAACATACATGAGGACATCTCATCACGATCAAAGTTAATCCACCAAAACAGAAGTTTAAATAGACACACCACCCAAAGCACACAAAGCAGAAATTGACAAGAGGTGAAAAGACAGACGAATCCAGTTACTGCTGGAGGTTTCAGCGTGCCTCTAAGTGACTGACAGCAAGGAGACAGAATACCAGCGAGGACACAGAAGACGTGAACACCCTTTAACTGACACTTAGGGAACACCCCACTCTCAACAGAACACATATTCTTAGGGCATGTCGAACACTAACCAAAAGAGGCCCTGTGCCAGGCCATAACACAAGTCTCGACAAACTGAAAACAAATGAGATCACATGCAGAGTATATTCTCTGTCTATAACAAAGTCAGGAATAAATAAGGGAAATCAGAAAAAGCATCCAATATTTACAAATGTAAACGTATTTCTCAAGAACTCGTGGGTCAAAAAGAAATCACCAAAAAGTATTTTCAAATGAATGGAAATAAACGTACAAAATGTCAGTATTTGTGGAATGTAGCTAAAGTAGTAGGAGACTCATACGCAGCTTTAAATGCTTATATTAGAAAAGAAAGGTCTACGTCAATGATCTAATAAGCTTGAAAAGAAGCTAGAAGTGAGCAGATTAAACCCCCCAGAGTATGTCAGTCCAGCACAGTTCACTTCAGAGAAATTATTTGAATGGATTACTGAGGTTTAGCCATAGGCTTCAGCCTCTGCTGGTAATTTGGAGGCACTGCTACTTAGCTGATACTTAAGAAACTTGATGGGGTCGCTCTTAAATGGAGGTCAAGGCTAAAACTAGAGCAGCTCTTGCCTCAGGAGACCTTTGTATTTAAATACAATATAAGGGGTGCCTGGGTGGCTCAGACGGTGTGTCTGTCTGACTTGGTGTGTCTGTCTGACTTCCGCTCAGGTCGTGAGCCCCCGGCTCGAGGGTTCGAGCCCCACGTCAGGCTCTGTGCTGACAGCTCGGAGTCTGGAGCCTGCTTCAGATTCTGTCTCTGTCTCTCTGCCCCTCCCCTACTCGCTCTCTGCCTCTCTCCCAAATATAAAAAACATAAGAAAAAAGTCTTTAAAAATGCAACTTAAGAGCTTGCATCGGTCAGTTCTCTCTCTTTCCTGGTTAGTGTCTCAAAACCATGTGACTGATAATTAACAATTCTATCCCTTCAAAGGTAGGACAGGAACAAGGAGACAAACTTCAAACTTCTTGGTGCTGCTTGAAGTTAATTTGAGAATCCAGTTTGTTCTAACAACGGACAAGGAGGCTACACTGAATAAAGTCTGAACCACTGAAAAAGCCACATGGGTACATTTTAGACACAAAGAGTCACTCTCAAGATTTTTTCCAGATAGAAGACCTGCTTTTTACATGCGTATTAATGTGCAAGTAAATGCTCTTCATATTTGATATGGTTTATTATATCTTTTATTTTATTTTTTTTTTAAGTAGGCTTCATGCCCAGCATAGAGCCCAACGCGGGGCCAGAACTCCCCACCCTGAGATCAACACCTGAGCTGAGAGCAAGACTCAGATGCTTCACCAACTGAGCCAGCCAGGTGTCCCTAATATGCTTTATTTTATAACAGAATTAGAGACGTTTCTCATGAAATGCTGCTTATGTTATTCATTAGTTTAGCTAATTCCTCAGAAGTTAGTGATAACTTTCTGAGAATAAGGCAGTTATAAAAAAATGCATGTTATGCCCCTTACCAATGTGAGCTCTGTCGGATATAATAAGCCTTTTTTCCCAGCCTTCCAGACCTAGAGGGAAGGAGAAAAAAGATACAGTTAACTGAACACTTTGTATAATTTTTAAACCTTAATTTCTTTAGGGATACAATGTTTCAAAGTGTTTTTCACGGAAGTAATCACTAACACATCTTGTCTTCTGTACGGGATACATATTTAACAGGAATGTTCTGACCAGTCATTCATTATATATACACTCATGAACAAATTCTATCTTTTTAAATGTTTAACTCTAAAACGCTTCAAACTCAAGCCAGCCGGAGCCACATAAAATACTTCTAAGAATCCAAAAGCAAATGGTGGGAAAATGTCATTTTTGTTAGAGGCAGGGGAGGGGGAATTTGCTGCAGAGCAGGAGAAGAATTTTAAGAAAAGGGAGTTAATTTGGGGAATGGCACCCTTTCCCAAAAGACAATTATAAAAAGTGGGATTAGAGGCGCCTGGGTGGCTCAGTTGGTCAAGTGTCTGACTTCAGCTCAGGTCATGATCTCATGGTTTGTGAGTTCAGCCCTGCATCAGGCTCTGTGCCGACAGCTCAGATCCTGGAGCCTGCTTCGGATTCTGTGTCTCCCTCTCTCTCTGCTCCTCCCCTGCTCGTGCTCTGTCTTTCTCAAAAATAAATAAAAGTTTAAAAATTTTTAAAAGATTAAAGAATTTAAAAGGAGACAGCACCACGTAGGTAAAAATGCAGGGAAGCCAAGAGGGATGAGAGCCGCAGGCAGCCAGGATTCTGTGACATCACATCGAACTGTCAGGAACACTTGAGGTTGGATTGCTACTTTTAAACTTGAACAATGAAATCGAATTGAGTATTTCCAATGAGCCAGGCTAAGGGCAAACAGTGCTTTTCCTCAACTGCGTATTTATTATTTGCGTTGCCAAGTGCCCCTCAAAGCCCAGCAAGGCAGCCAAACTGAATGTAAACAGACTTCCACAAATCCCAAAGAGATTAGCAAAGGCAGGAAATTAAGGCTTTAAAAAAATTGTTCTTAAGGAGATGGGAGTGAATCATGTCATAGAAAGAGCATCTCTCTCATGTGGAGGGAGGGACAGAAACAACCCTGTTTTATCCCAGGGTTATACAACCCACGGGAACGACACTGACTGACTGTGTGCAAAGGGGACCTCACTGGTTTCCTGACTCCCACAAGCTAACGTTTGGTTTGGGAGGTGGGGATGATGAATCTCTGGAGTTTCTCCACCAGCGAACGGACAGTGATTCCAGGAGCTTGAAGAGAAACTCTATGGATGACCTGGGTGTCAAGAAATCAGGGCTTACACAATTACCTTATTCTGTTTGTCTTCTGTTTACAATACTGATCATACTGAATAAAATGTAACCGACATTGAAAACATTTGTCCTACGATAACCTGCAATTTTATTTATTTTTTTTTTTATTATTTTTTTTTTTTTAATTTTTTTTTTTTCAACGTTTATTCATTTTTGGGACAGAGAGAGACAGAGCATGAACGGGGGAGGGGCAGAGAGAGGGAGACACAGAATCGGAAACAGGCTCCAGGCTCTGAGCCATCAGCCCAGAGCCCGACGCGGGGCTCGAACTCACGGACCGCGAGATCGTGACCTGGCTGAAGTCGGACGCCCAACCGACTGCGCCACCCAGACGCCCCAACCTGCAATTTTAAAGTATAAGACAAGGGAGCCTGGGTGGCTCGGTCGGTAAGCATCCCACTTCGGCTCAGGTCATGATCTCACCATCCGTGAGTTCAAGCCCCGCGTCAGGCTCTGCTCAGAGCCTGGAGCCTGCTTCAGATTCTGTGTCTCCCTCTGTCTCTGCCCCACTCGTGCTCTGTCTCTCTCAAAAATAAATAAACATTAAAAAAAAAAATTTAAAGCATAAGACAAAATGTTTTGTCCGGTGTGAGATTTTTCAACAAACTTTACAATAAACAAACCAGTTACCAGGCAAAGCAGTCAGGCTTTCATACCTTTTCCCTTTTGGACATTTTTCTCTGCTTCCTCAAATAATCCAGGTAGATGAATTACCACACCATTTCCTAAAGGAAAGCAAAAAAAAAAAAAAAAAAAAAAAGACCAACCTTAAATATTTATACTTATAATACAGATATACATAATGATATTAAAATACAGACATCTATGATAACTCTCATCTAGAATAGCAGGTAAATGAAGGACTTAATAAACAGAATATCTGATTTCTCAGGGAGTTACCACAGAAATGATTCCAAGTTTTTAACAGTAGTGTAATGTAAATACACATAGAATATAAAGCACTAAAGTTACATTCAAAATAATTTGAAATTTCTTTGAAACAAAGTGAAACTTATTCTGAAAGAACCTAGTTAGGTCGGTGTAGGCAAACTGAACCAGGTTACAACGATGCTAAATCAATGCCTTTAAAATTGGGGAATCACACCCTATTAGTGGCCATAAAATCAATTTAGCGGGTTGTGATTAGCATTTTTAAAGATAAAAAACTAGGCCAAAAAACTTTAGATCGCATCACATTATGAGGGTTCAGCATCAATCCGTGAAACACCTCCTATATTTCTCACTGTGCATCAGTGTTTGGAAAGCTGATTTGATGATCTAATACTACTTTATAAATTTAAGATTGCCAATGGCCACAGTTAAATGCAAGTTATTCCAAAAAGCATTAGTGCTAAAAGACAGAGTTGTAAAATAGCCAGAGTTAGGTTTATTCCAGAAGGTACCAAGGTCAAGATTAATAAGGGACCAGTGATTATTTGAGCAGTGAGAGATGAAATCAGCTTGGATAACGAAAAATGAACACCATTATCAATTGAGGGAAAAAACCCCAAACGGTTCAGTTTATACACTCACCAATGAATGCGGTAACATTGGGATTAATTATTCCACTGGGTAAAAGATGAAAATCATATTCCACAGAATCTACAACAACTGTATGGCCGGCATTATTTCCTCCCTGAAAATATAAGACAGGGGAAAATTGACCCAGACAATAAATATGACAAATAACACATCTCCCTTCTAAAGTGAACTAGTAATTTCTTCTAAAATGTCAATATAACTGAAGAAAACCCAAGTATGTATTCGCCACAAATACTTATTTTTATTTTTTTAATGTTTTATTTATTTTTGAGACAGAGAGAGAGAGAGACAGAGCATGAGCAGGGGAGGGGCAGAGAGACAGGGAGACACAGAATCCGAAGCAGGTTCCAGGCTCCGAGCTGTCAGCACAGGGGCTTGAACTCAGGAGCCGCGAGATCGTGACCTGAGCCGAAGCTGGACGCTCAGCCAACTGAGCCACCGAGGCGCCCCACAAACACTTATTCTTTAGAGGCTTTATAATAGTTTGACTATACCCTCTTCTTCCCCCACCACAGTGCCCTGGTTTTTCCTGACAGGATCTAGAAAACTAATAAATTCAGGTTTCTAGAAGGTAGAAAGACATCTCCCCTCTTAAAAAGAGAAAAAAATGTGAGAAAAGTACAGGGAACAATTAGTTATTCTGGCTTGGGCATTATAGAGGACATGTAGCAATCTAATTAATTATCCGTGATATTTCATCCAAACACAGAAAAATCCCTAGATTAAAAGAGTAATCGATCCAGTTATGTCGACCCTAACTTGACATAAACATTCATGTAATTCCCACGGTACTAAAAGGGCGTCAAGCAGCTCTGTGACCTGAAATGTGTATTCTTACACGGACTTATCTATCAAAGAGGAAATCTCCAAGTAACTCCTTCCAATACTGGCTATCCTGAGACTCCAATTCTTAAATGTGTAAGTCAGTCTTGTGGGTGTTTAGTACCAATCCCTGAATCCGCTCATCTCTGGATAAAGTAATACACTGGGTCAAGGAACCTCTAAAGTTGAGAAACATACTATAACCCCATAGTGAAACTTCCACTCTGTGAAGCTGATGCCTAGAATGGTCAACACAAAGCAAAACCTGAGGTCAGATTAGGTTCACAGGAGACTGATTATTAAGTGACCACATAATTTTTCTAATTTTTTTTTTTTGAGTTTATTTATCTTGAAAGAGAGAGAGAGAGGATGGCACAGAGAATCTCAAGCCCACTCCGCACCCTCAGCACAGAGCCTGACCTGGGGCTTGAAGTCACAAACCGAGAGAACATGACTGAGCTGAAATCAAGAGTCGGACGCTTCATAACGGACTGAGTCACCAAGGCGCCCTAATTTTTCTAATTTCTAAGCCTAAAAAACATTAAAAAGAAAAACCCCACACAAATCAACTGATATTTAAACTTCTACATAATATTAACAAAAAGCTTAAAGTAAACAAACCAGGAATATATTTGCAACAAATACAAAATTTAACAACATCCTTGTTGGACACTAAAAAAAATACCAATACACTATGTGTCCTGAGAATGACTAGTTTAACTTTATCCCAAGGCTGTTTTTGACAAAATGAAGGTTATTTACTTTTTACCAAATCATCACCAATCACGAACTCACAAAACCTGCCAGAAGATTGGTCTTGCACAAATAAATAAATAAATGCCTATTTACACTGTTCTCCACAAATACAAAGCAAAGAACTGCCTGCTTTAAGACTAGTACATGTCTATGTCAGGTATGTTTAAAACAAAACAAAAAAAGACCGGACAGTGAGGTCTGGAAGGCAACAGGTGGGCGGCAGGTCACAGGAGGACATAAGCAGGAGTGATTAGCAGCACTTCCCTCACTCGATACACCACCAAGGGAACCTGGTAGTATTTCCCTACTTTTTATGTTTTAATAAGAAACATCTGCATGTGAGAAAAGGCTCTGAAGGATGCCCGGTAGGGGTGAAGTCTTCCTCATAGTCCTCGCCCCACCAGGCCCTCCCTACCAGTCACCACCAGGTTTTGGTGTAACTTCTGGAGGTAATTTGCCAAAGCCAACAGGTAATCTGCATCCTGTTTCATTGCACACATCCAAACGGCGGGAGCTGTATACTCCCGGGCAGCCTGCTTTTACTTAGCAAATCTGAGCACGCGTTCCACACCTTGTGAACTGAACCACCTCATTCTTTTCATGGCCCTACCGTACAGCTTTTTATACGGTCCCATACAGAATTTATTTCCCACAAGAGAGGCATCCGGGTTGTTTCCAATCTGTCGTCCTTAGCAACAACGTCACGGCAGCACTTCCTGGTGCACACTTTATTATGACTTCACACTTGTGCAAGTTTATTACCAATTCTGATAGAACCCTAAAAGAAAAATAACTCACAGGACAATTCTTACTTGGTGTTTATAGCTTTTCTTTCACAGATCTATCCCTCATGCTAATATTAGCTTTTTTTATCACGACTTTTTACGATTGAGGAGACCTTCCCCCAAACTTTCAGGAAAAATCTTTCCGGAGTATAAAGCTCATTCAAATTTCTGGAGATCCTACGAAGAGATCCTATGAAGATGCTCATTTGTTATTAATTCTAAATTGTTATAAATCACTAAATCTAAGAAATTTGTCCTCAACTGTTATAAAGTACTAGTGACTTTATGACAAAAAAAAACTAGTAAAGCACTATTACTTCAGCAAAATCAGTTTATTTTTTTAATCCATCATTTGCCTAAGATAAAAAACCACGCCACAACTTTTGGAGTAGACCTCTGAAGTCAGTCTCCTAATTTACATAAAACTACTTTTATAGGTACACTAATATAATCATTTGGTGAAACAATTATTAACTCGGCAGTGCCCAATAATGTTCTTATTGTGTAACCAAACCCTACTCTCTTAGATAATGTTTTACCAAGACAGGCAGTGATGGTGGCAGCAACCGTAATAAAGCGGATTGTTTGTTACGGGTTGTGAGAGATGACGCTAGGGGGATGAGACGGTTTAATTTGTTAAGTTCTTCCAAGTTTACAGGTGGTGGTTCAGGCTGGAAAAGTTCAGCTGCAAAAGGCTTGAAAATCACACTTTAGTGAACAGCTGAGCGCATTCAAACATTAATCAGCCCTTTCGATAACCAATGTCCTATATTCAGGCTTCCTATCTCATGGAAGATTTCTCATTGAAATCTCGGGATTTCAATCTCATTTAAATTCTACTTGGTTGAGCAAGAAAATGTGGTTAAACATGCCCAGAATAACCCTAGCTTATTCATTCTATTAAGGAGCTAGGGAAGAAAATGTAAGCCTGCTTATTAGCGTATCTGGTCATTAGTGCCCCGGGGGAACTGGGGTAGGACGGCTTCTAATCTCAAACACACAACTCTGCAGAAAAGATTCCTAAGGTGAACTGAGGGGGAGTTACTCATAAGGAGCTTCCTGACAAGGTGATCTATACAGGAGATAAGCTTTCGTAAACTGTCGTGTTTTACAAAATGCGACAGAGGCAGCTTCAAATCTGAAGTGTCTATTTGGCTGCTAACCTCAAATATTCATAGATGGTGTGCAATATACAAAAGTCCCCTTGGGAGCTCAGGCAATGGTCTCCAAACACAGACTACACCGGTCCAAGGAGAGGTCAGCACACTAGCAAGTAGCAAAACACGGTTTCCATATGCGCACCACTGCTAACCACACCACACCCTCCCCCCACACCCTTCAGTGAATTAGGGGGGCAGAGTCTGAACCACAGGCTTCCACATCTGTGATCACACTGCCGGTCACAGGGGCAGTTCCGCAAGCGTGCCAGAGCAAGTAACGAGAACATATATATTTAATCGTGTTTAATAATTCTCACAAGGAGCACTGGGGAGGCCAGAGAGCACTATATAAACGATGGGAGAGGAATATCGTCTACTTTTAACGGAGATGTACTACTCTCTTCCCAACGCGAAATTTCTGCAAAACAAACTTGATAAATTATCCCCCCTCCCGGTAACGTACTAATCATATATTCATATTAATAGTTACAAGTAACTATGTCTTGCTGTTTTGTTAAATTCCTGTAACACATGGTCCTAGTCACTCATATAGGACACATGTAGGTCCTAGTTACTGTTAACTATCAAAGCTGCATGTTTTATATCACTTAACTAAAAACACAGAATGTGTTTAATTGTCATACAATCAAAAGAGCTGTGGGCTAGCAATTAATGTTGTTTTCCAGATCAATGATACCAAGAGAGAAAATATTTTTTAACAATTCTCAGATGCCTTAATTTTTTAAACATTTTAAATTCTGAAATTTACCCTTTAAAACCCCAAGAAACAAGAAATCCGTGTGAACCCAAAGTAACTGCATATTATGTGGCAAGTTGCTTTGAGAAAAAACCTAAGTTTATAATGGCTTAAATGATGGTTTTTCCTATACTGAATATCAAGAATAAATGCAAATTCAGGGGCACCTGGGTGGCTCAGTCGGTTGAGCATCTGACTTCGGCTCAGGTCATGACCGCACAGCTCTTGAGTTCGAGCCCCGCGTCAGGCTCTGTGCTGACAGCTCGGAGCCTGGAGCCCGCTTCAGATCCTGTGTCTCCCTCCCTCTCTGCCCCTAACCTGCTCACATTCTGTCTCTGTCTCTCTCAGAAATAAACAAACATTAAAAAATTAAAACAAACTAAATAAAAACAAGAATAAATGCAAATTCACTGTACTGAAGTAAAAAAATAAACCTATGAAAGAAAATCCAATCAGGTCTCACCAGTCACAAAACATCCCCTAATTTGGTATTTATTTTACTGATTCTCTTCGACTGTTATTCTTGCTTTAAGATTAAATATAAATAAAATATTAAATATGCTGCTTAATGACCAAGAATAAAATGTCTCTCGAACATTATGATGGAGAACATTATGATGGAGGCAAAAGCAGAGCTAAAATGCTATGTTCTCAAACCTAAAAATCAAAGTTTCTGACGTACGCTTTTAGTTTTATAAACCATTCCTAAGATAGGCCATTTTCACTGTTTTAATTATAGTTAATCAAAACCAATTTTTTCAAATGTTTATTTATTTTTGAGAGAGAGCAGGGGAGGGGCAGAGAGAGAGAGGAAGACAGAGGATCCCAAGTGGGCTCTATGCTGTCAGCACAGAGCCTGATGCGGGACTCAAACTCAGGAACTGTGAGATCAAGACGTGAGATCATGACCTGAGTGGAAGTCGGATGCTTAACTGACTGAGCCGCCCAGGTGCCCCAATAAAAACCTATTTAATTCCAAACATTCTTCTCTCTAGAAAAACAGCAGCTCTACAGTATATTTAATACTGTTACCAAACAATTCACAAATAATAACCCAGAGCCAGTATTTCTTCATTGCGCATTTTCCTATATAAAATTAACTCTCCGTCAGCTACACCTTCTTTATGTTTTGTCCCTCTTCTTTTCCCTCTCCCCCCAAACTCCTTATTTTGCAAATCATTAATTGACCCAGACTGGGAAACCTGATCCGACCAAGCCTGAGCCAATCAAGATCCTCCCCTCTTGGGAATTGGATTTTGAGTAGCGAGAAAGGCAGTAGCTCAGTGACACCTGTAACCTAAGGGAGCCTCCTTTAAAAAAAGGTTGCCAGTTCGGGCTGCTGAGCTCCCAGGAGCTGCCTTTACCCGAGGCCACCCTGAGGACTGGCCAACCCGTCCTTGCTTCAAACAATTCCCCATTTTGCCTAAGACAGCCTCCCTCCATTGCTAGCAAACAACAGACTCCAAATGATTCACCGCAGGAACTAACTGCAATATAGTATGCATACAGCTGGCTCTCTAAAGTTCCTATCTTGCACTGGTGGTAAACTGAATATAAAAAATGATTAACTTCCAAATGTTAGTATGTATGCTGTCAAGAACAAAACTCGGAAGCACTACAGGGATGGTATAACAGTATTTAGTTATTTTGTAACTGTTCTCAGTTGTACACTTCCCAATTGGGGTTTGAAGCCTAAGAAAGGAGACAATTAATTTTCCTTCCGCCGGAGCCGTCAAGCCAAACCCTAGAATAAAAGCTTGGATCAGGAAATGGTGGTATGTGCAAGTTTCCAATTAAGAAGCTCCAAAGGTCCAGGGGAGATTCAAAAGAAAAGGTTTTGGGGGCACCTGGGTGGCCCAGTCAGTTAAGTTCGACTTCAGCTCAGGTCAGGATCTCACCGTTTGTGGGTTCGAGCCCCACGCCGGGCTCGGTGCTGATACCTCGGAGCTTGGGGCCTGCTTCGCATTCTGTGCCTCCCTCTCTCTCTCTCCGCCCCTCCCCCACTCACGCTCTGTCTCTCTCAAAAATAAACAAACATTTAAAAAAAAGTCTGGAAGGGAATGAAATGAAACGACATTAGTCTGCAAAAGCGACTCCAAAAAAAGAAAAGAAGAAAAAAAGCGACCTCTGGTTCCCAACTCAGCTCGCTATTGGGGTGTTACCTCTTTCCCAAATCACTCCCCTAACTGAGTTCCTGCTGTGACCGCGGAGGGGAAGACAGTCAAGGCCCCCCCCCCCCCACCCCGCCGTGTTGCAAACCCGAAACAATGGCGTCTGCAGCAACACCAGGCGCCCGAGAGTCCAGGGCTGACACTTTTGTGCGCAAGCCTGGAGGCCTTTCTCAGGCCACCGAGGCCTCTGACACGGTCTGGGCGTCTTTGTCCTTTCTGCCCCAGTACACGAACACCGTGTTATGACCACAGAGCGCAAAGTGAACACCCGTCCACAACAGGTCCTGCCCTGGATCACAGGAGAGGACAGCAACGCCTCACACCCCGCGCCTCCGAACCATCCCAGCAAGCAGAGAAGGGTTCCTATGTCTTGCCTGGAGTCTTCAAGCATCTTAGAAACCTAACAGGCTTTTGAGACAACGCTGATGACCTGGGCTGGTTTCTCGGGAGAACGTCAGACCTGTGCCTGTCTTTCCACACGAAACACTTCTCCTTACGCCAAAACTAAAACACTTGTCAACCCACAGAAAGAAAGTCATTATAAACAAGGATGACTAGCCTTTTAGGAAGACGTTCATCTAATTGCAATTGGCTTATGATTTCAAAATAGAACAGGTTAAGTGACTAGCAGTAAGTCGACCAGTTAAACTATTCAGCAGTAACCAGACACACTAGATAGGAAGAGAAAATATATACACTGCTCAGTTGTCTTTTAAAGGCTTAAGATACTCTCTTTACCTCACGTTATTATGGTTACCTTCCAGTTTCGTGCAGATAAATGTCACACACATGATGAAAAGCTCTGGAGGACCTTAGGTTCCTAATCAAGCCGCGTGTAGATGCTAGGCACCAAGCTCTAATATACACACTTACTAAACCAGGGTCACGGATGGAAAGATCAGACACGCAGCCAAAAACTGCATAAACCAATGATGTGTGATGCAGCTTTTGTAAATGCTTGAGAAAAGTTCACCCAATCATTACATTTATAAAGACATTTCCTTAAAAATGCACTGGAAGTGTACGGCAGGTTTCAAGTAAAAAAAAATTTTCTCATGAATAAAAAAAAGGCTTGAAATAGACAAAAATCCCACTTTTTAAAGAAGAATTCTAAATAATCTGAACTACACAGAATTAAAAGTTGGTTCAATGCAAAGAACCATCCCACGTTGGAGCCAGAGTCGCCTTGGGAAGGGACTTCTGTTGACGGTTCTCAACTGTGCCCACAGCCAACACTGAATACCTCAAAGTCCTCTTTTCCACTGGTAAAAGTATTCCGACAGTCACCAATCTCTACTTATTGGTGAGTAGCTTATCCATACTGATCTTTAGTGTCAAAATCTGACATGGGGCCCAAAAGATAATACTGCTAAATTTGGGTCCGGTTATAGTAAGCCAGTAACTATATGTCAATTTACCATTTCACTCTACATTTGTTCTGGGCAACAGTTTGTCCTAGAGATAACTTGAAATTACCCAACTCACTCACCCATTCCCACCAAAATTAAAGAAATAAAATAATATTGATCAGATGTCACTGAGATGATCTCATGATTTAAAAATTTATGCCTCAAAAATAGAGATTATACATTAACAAATTACATGTTATATCCTACTGTACTATTATATATAATATCATATATTATCTATATTTATATCAACAGAATAGGCTTAAACAGTAAACAACTTGAGATATCCTCATTAACTAAATTTTCAGATCTACTGCCCTCAGCAGACAAAAACTATTTTACTAGAATGACACGGCATTCAAGTGAAATATGCTGAGGAAATACACACAAAAAATTACATACATCAGTTATCTCTTCAAACACACAAGACATAAGACTTTAATATAAACCATTAAAGCCTCTGAACATAACGGTACAGTATAAAAGTACTAGTTAAAATACTAAGTAACAAATGTTAATCCAACCAATGCTGGGGATTCCACCTTAAACTCATGCCATCAGTCAATTAACTTGTCCAGGGAGATGTTAAAATAATTTACAGGAAAGGGTTAAGCTACCGGTCTCAAAGAAATTTCTAGACGTGATCCAAACACCTAATAAATATTTGTTGAGGATTTACTTCCTCTCTGTCTCACACGGTACTTGGTGCTATGGAAAAAAAACAACAAAAAAAGCACAAATCGTCGTTTTGAGAAAATTTATATTCTGGCAGGGAAAACACAGTAATCCAAGAAAGCAAGATTTAACCAAGTATACCACACATTGGTATACATCTCTGTACTTGGGAAAGTCTATGAACTTTATAAAAAGTGTTGACAGGGGACACAGAAATAGCGATTATTATGAATCTGGAAAAACAGTTTACCCTAAATGCTAATTCTTTACCACCTTCAAAATTGTGGGAAGTGGTTTGGGAGGTAATTTTAGCTGTATCAAGTCAAGGCATTAAAAAACACTTTAGTTATGCCTTTTAAATTGTCTCTCAATTTTTCTAATCATTCCAACGACAAAGTCTCAGTTTGCTGCTGTTAGGTCTTCTATACTTTTTTTTTGTTGTTTTAACTTACTAATAGCTGGTTTCAGAGCCTTCTGCGAATGTCAGCATCTAGCTACAAATTAACATTTTCTTCATTGTATTTATTTTCATGGCAAGCTTTTACATAAAGCAAGTGACAGGATACACTTTGCCTTTATAATTAATTTTAGTTAACATTTTTCTTTATGTTAACTTTAAAACGCTGAGGGGAAAAAACACAAAGAGAGAGAGTACTGTCCTAACTATTCCGGATCCCAGGCAACTTCATGGTTAACCAAGACCACCTTGCTGACTTTCTAGAACAATAAATAAACCTGCTTAACAAGTGGTAGAAACGGTAACTGCTAAAACCTCTGTAGTTTCTACTCAACAAAATAAAGAAAATAAAATATAACAGTTTACTCTGGAGGATGGGGGGGGGGGTGGGGGTGGGGGTGATAGCAAGAGACTCCTAACAAAGCAACTTTTATGCTGCCAGAAAGGGGCCGACCTACACCCACCCATACTTTAACTCTTTGAAAAACCCCTACCAGTATCCTTCTCCAATCCCTAACTGGCAATACCTGCTTATGTAGCAGTTGTCCCTCGGACTGTAAGCTACTTGTGGGCACAATCCCTGCCTTTTTCAGCTTCTTAAGTCTGGGGCTAAGTGGTTCCCCCTTTATCCCCTGTAGATACTCATTCGGTGATTGTTGGATAAATAAAATACACCTGGAGTTGGTCCTACACGTACGGCTTTTCCTTAAAAGACATCAATTTAAAATTAAGATATCAGGAGTGGTTGTTCTTTGATGTTAAGCCCTACATACTGATTTATGGATCTAGAGAATTTACCAAATTGTAAATAATTCCGTATAAATCCTGAATCTGCAATACAGGCCTTAAGGGTGTTGATGAAAATGCCACTAGCGTTGCATCTACTCTTTCCAATAAGGCATTTGATATATTTAACATAGTTAAATGCAAGGTCAGTTTTTCTTTCAAAAACTTTATTTTAAATTGGAAAAAATTCCTTTATGATTCCATTGTTAAACCATAAACACATCATCTGTATACCACTTCTAGAGAAACAATCTGTACACAAGCCGAGTTTATGGCATGAATATGATCAATAAAAACCGTACCAAGTTCTAAAAAAGTATAGATTTCCAGTAACACACAAAACTTAAATCACCAAACAAGGCATTTCAAGCTACAAATGTCTTTCCAACGTTGACTTTTCCCAGCGCTCTATAGACACTGAGAATTTCAACATTCCATATTCTTCAGTTTTATAAGCCAGGAGAATTTCAGTAAGTAGGAGTCAGCTTACTAGGGCTGACCAAATAATATAAAGTTACCAAGGTGAATCACAAGAGAGACGCTTAAATCTATTCATTACGTAACTACTCTCAGTAACAAACTAGTAAGAGTCCTTCCAATGATGAGCTCTTAAAAGGCACTAGAATATGAAGATTTTAGAATTATATAAGGATTGCAGTCAGTCAAAAGTTTACAGGTGGCGAACGTCTGCGTAACAGGTCTGCACAAATGTTCCTCCTCTGTCTTCAGCTAACAGTTTTAAGCCAAACTTGGCTCCTTTTCAATCACTTCTCTCTAGGCTTTCCAAGGGCATCAGATGAGATTGGTCCACGACCTTCGTCAAGAGGACATTCACAACAACACAGAAACACCTTCTCTTGTATACAAATTCATTCTACTATTTTTCAAGGAAATACTAAAATCGAGGATCTTTTAGAATAAATGCTCTTCAACGTTACATTCTCCAAACCTTCTGACAACCCATAATGTTACTCAGCCTAAGCATTACTATTTCTGGGTAAGGAAGACGGCAGGAATGACAGGGAAGGGGACAAAGAGGCCGAGCCTCTCTCCCTTTCTACCCAGCAAGAGTTAGGTATTCTCATTCTTCTTTCCCTGTAGCATGGCCAGATCTGATTTTAAGACAAAAGCAAGGTGAAAGCTGGCTTTTGGAGCAGCTCCTAAGGCCATGTGGGGCAGGACTTGCATGGAAACACGCTTAGGAGTAAGGCAGTAAGTAAGTAAGGTAAGTGGGTCGCCAGAGGGCCGGAGGAAGAGAGATCTGAAGGTGGGGAGAGGTGGTGGTGGTGCTAAGTGGTAATACTAAGAGGCCATGACTACCTTGGCTAAGGAATGGGCAGGGTGAGTTTCTGCATGCAAAAAACAAAACAAAACCCCACGACAAATCAGAATATCTGCATTTAGCTTTTTCTGTACTTGTGATTACTTTGTTTCTGCTTGTTCAAATGACATTCAGGTAGAACGCTTTCAATCGAGTGGGCCTACTAACTTGTTACAACATACACAGCATGGCATCATCATACTGTGCCATGTTCCCGAGGAAGAGACCTACCTTCTTGCGAGGTAAACAGCAGTTCATTTCAAATACATCGCAATTTGTTTTGAAAGTGGTTATTGCTCAACCACTTCGAATTTTGAAACTGGTAATAGTTATCTAAGAGCCTTCACAAAGGCGTAGCCTAGAGGCTGCTTCAAAGCAACCAACAAATCAGAAGAAAGCTTACACTGAAAACCACGTGTCTCCGGGTAGGAAGTACATTACCGTTCCATTTCCCGAAAGTTCACTTTCCGTGTGAGCGTAACAATGTAAATATTTCTAAATACCACATTTGACATCCGCGCATTATTTGCCTCACTCGTAGAGGAGCTGGGATTCTTTCATCTGGGACCAACAAGTAACAATAATCTACCCTTAACATGAACACACGGGGTACGGAGTCAAAACCCGGGGCCGTTAACTGTGCAAAGCCCGGAGGCTGGGTTCTCGTGTCAACAATGTGGACGGGAGGAGGCAAAGGTCTGCACGCTGGGGGCCTGCAGGTGGGGGAGTGGCGAGCGGCTTTTCGGGCGCTTCGGAACAACCCATTCCGCCCCCCCCCCTTCCATCGGTCTCCCCCGGCTGGGTGGGTGGGTTAAGGGGAGGGAGCGTGCTGCAGCCGTGCGGGGTCTCCGCCCGGAGTCGGGAGCAGGCCTCCCTCGGGCGGGAGCGTCTCAAACTCGGACCGTATCCCGTCCCCACCCCGGCCCCAGACCCGGGGCTGGGCACTGCCCCCCACACCCAAAACTGCAGCCCCCGAGGGATCGCGCGTCTCCCAAAGACTCCCCGTCAACCAGAGCCACCCCAACCCCTCGGGTCAGGGGTCTCTGACCTCCCGCCATTTCTCCACGTCGCCGCAGCTCCGAGCAGGAGAGAACCTCAAGGTGACACCTCCTTTTGGACGACGGATCCGGGTTCCGCGCCCGCGCTCTCGGGCCCGGCTTCGCGTCAGAGCCCGGTCGCCTCACCTGGCAGCGGCACACGATGTCGGCGTCCTGCGCCAGCAGATCCACCACCTTGCCTTTGCCTTCGTCGCCCCACTGCGCGCCCAGCACCACCGTCACCCGGTTCCCGCCGGGCCGCGCCCCGGGGCGGCCGCAATCGCCGTTGGGCAGGGAGGATGCCGCCGGGTTGGTCTCGGCGAACGCCATGGCTCCGGTGACGCGAGGAGAGCCCGAATGAGGCGCGGGCGGCGAGGAGTGCGCGAACCGAACTGCTCTGCGGCCGCCAGCCACATGCGGAGGAAGAAGGAGCCAGAGGCCGGCCCCGCCCCCGCCCCCGCCGGGCCGCCCCTCTCCAGCCAGGCCCCGCCCCTCTCCCCGCCACAGCCCACTCAAGGGGCGACCATGACTGCCCCGCGCAGGCCGGCCGCCGCAGCACCGCCCGCAGGAAGAGGCCCCGGTGGCGGCAACCGCCGCCACCCGGGACTGAGGCCACGCCCCTTCCGCAGCCTGGCGCGCCACCCCAGGGGGAGCCCGCGAGCGGAAGGTGGCGGGGGCGGGGCCTCGAGCGCGCTTCGCCTCATCGCCCCGCCCATCCGCCCTGGTCCCGCTTTTCAAACTGGAGAGGCGCGGAGGTGCGTGCTCGAGCGTCGGACTACAACTCCCGGCATGCAACGCTCTGGGCGGAGGCGACGTTTTCTGGGGCCATGGTGTTCTGCCGTCTGCAAGCGTTCGTCCTCAAATTGTTTTTTAATGACTTGCCTTTATTCAGCGACGAGATAGCGTGTGCGAAATTCAAAGGGTGGAATTCCAAAATATAAGTGGGATGGAATTGAAATGTATAGATTTGGAACTGGAAACTAAAGGCCTGGAAGTAAGAGAGATGGGGCAGGGATCAAAGAGGGCAAACTCAAAAGTAGAGCAATGGAAGACATTAGAACTGAGTCTAGAGATCAAGTTCTAACCCTTCTCATTTTACACACTAGTAACAGAGGCTCAGAGAAGAGGAGAATACTGATGTATAGTTTGTGCCAAATATTGTGATGCACTTAGCTCTTTTAAATTCCACAACCACGTAAGGGAAGTAATACTCTCTTACCCTTATTTTATAGGATTTAAAAGTTAACTTGCTCTAGTGCGGGCTGAATTGGCACCGAGAGAACCCAGAGCCCAGGCCCTTTTTGTACATTCCACTCTTTAGTGTTTGAATCGCGCCTAGCTTCTGGAGTAAACTGTATCAACTGCTGATCTAATGCTCTTCCAACTGCAACACAAATTAACTATGACAGCTAATTCTGATATAAAGATGCTTCGGGAAAAAGTGCGAATAGAGTCTCATGTAAACATTAAATGCAATGCCTACTACATATATATCGTATACACACAATCACGTTCTCTAATGGTCCCTAGAGCGTATTTTAGTATTATACTGGTTTTATTCAATGATTCCTTGTCCGTAAACCTTGAGGACGTACTACAAACCATGATGGTACTGGGCACTGAGGACGTAAGGAGGAGTAAAGGTAGTTGCAGCACTCAAGGATTCAGATTATTTGGTCTACTAACAAACATAAATTAGAAAACTGAAAATTGTGGTGTTTGTTTATCTTAGCTTTACCACAAGATTACAAACCCCTTTGTAAACCAGAAAGCTGTCATATTTCCTTGTACTCAAGTGCACGAGGTGGCGTTGGGCCTAAAGTAGGTGCTCAATAAGTCCCCGTTACTGTTCATTTCTGTTGAACTTAAAAACCACTTCTAGAGTGCTGGATCCTGGAAAGCACTGCCAGATATGTATTCGCTATTGCAATATTTATGTACAGTCACAACGAAGACTTGGGCTAAAGGATGTAGGAACTTAAAAGCTTCACCCTCGTTCCGTCAACTGGGATTTTCCGGAGTGGTTTTGCTCTTTCACTCCCAAAAAGCACGGTTTCTGCCCTTCCTCCCGTCTGGCTTTACGTTTCCTCCTCCAACCAAAGGCCAAGCTCAGGAATAGCGCAGGTAGCTGCGCGCTGGCACGCATGCGCACTGCGCGCTGGCCCTCGCGGGTGGGGCTCGACCCCGCCCTGCGGCGCGGGGCCCCGGGCACCTCCTCGGCGGGTCCGCCGGCACCCCCGGGGAGCGCGCGAGGGCAGGGTGGGCGTGGCCCAGGCCGTTGGGCGGACGCCATCCCGGCGCCATGTCGGCCCAGGGAGTGGCGGTGTTGCTGTCGTGGCTGAGCTGCTGCGGCTCGGCCCTGTGGAGGTAGAGAGACGCCCAAGGCGCCCTGGGACACCGGGCAGGGCGCGCCCCCGCGCCCTGGCGTCCTGGCCCACCCGCCCCTGCGGACCAGCGCCCCGAGCCCCAGCTCCCGGCCCCCAGCACCGGCGCCCCGCCGCCCCCTTCCGCCAGTTTTCCATGAATGGGGCGGGAGTAAGGGGCAGTGCTAGGGCTCTGCTACTCCAGGGTCTTGGTGACTTCGCGTGGCTGTCGGGTGCACAGCTGAGCCCCCGCGAATCCGTACACTCGTTTCCTCCTGCCGCGCTCTCGTTCCGCCAGAGACGAGCGGAGCAAACGAGAACCCAGAAGTCGCCACCACCGGGGAGTGGAGGCAGGGAGCGAGGGCACTTCCCTAGGATGACTAGGTGGTTGATGGTTTCTAGTGCTTTGTAAGCTTCCATTTTTTCCTCTATAAGGTGAAGAAGATGAAACCTGCCTCACGGGGTTGTCGTGAGGCTTGAATGCAAAGATATATTTAGCTCCCAGCATAGGCCTGGCAAACAATGGATCAATAAATAAGGATAGGGGATATTATTAAGGATAGCCTGTGAATTCTAGGTGTTATATAAACTTTATGTTGTACCCCAGAGGTCACCAAACTTTTCTGGAAAGGACCAGGTAGTAAATATTTGGGGCTTTACAGATGATGCAGTCAACCCTGCCATCTTAGGGATTCACGCACACCCTTACAATAGCGAACCAGGGAATGTGGCTGTGCGCCAATGAATCTCTATTTTAAAAACAAACAGGTGGAATTGGACCTGTAAGGCATGGTTTGACACCCCCTGGTCTACATTCATAACGGACGAGAATACTAAATTCATTGAGATAATTAGTGCAGACAAAGTTGCAGGCAAAATTCAGGGTAGATGTCTTGTTGAACGAATTCTTCCTTTGCTCAAGGTCTAACAGATATGTACCTACATTTTCTACTAAGAGCATTAACATTTTGTTTTTGACATTTCGTATCCCGATGGAGTTGGTTTCCTTTAATGATCTAAGGTAGGGCTGCAATCATTTCTTTCTCCTTATGAGTCCAGTTCCGTTTTCCAGTTCCATTTATTGAATATTGCCTCTGTCATATGCAAAACTTCCCTCTGCACTTATGTCAACTTAAGGGTTTGCTATACAATCCCTCTTATTTGGAGGAGAAATTAGTTTTAATATTTATATTTGACCTTTTCCTCCACAGGTATTCCAGTAACAGCCCAAGCTACCACATTTTTAGTACCAGAAGTACTGTAAGTGTTTAATTTTTTTCAAAGTATAGTCAAGAATCATTTTTTACCTTAGAGCAAAGAGCAATGTTTTATACTTAGTTGTATAGTGTGGTGTCATTCATTTGTTTTTATTTTATTTCCGTTGTCTCATTTGTCATCCTAATATAAATCCCCTTCCCGATGAATGTCCTTAGATATGTGTGTAGCAAAAACAAATAATGTGGTTTTGAGTGTTTTTTTTTTATTTAGTATTCACAGATAAGATGGCCATACAATATATTGAGTAAACTATTGACAGTGAAAGAGTGCTATTAATATTTTTGCTGGGACAGCGGGTATGAATTGGAACTGCCTAGATAAACGGAGATGTATGGTCACCAAAGCTGTAGATTTCATTCTCTATATTACTTTTTTTATCCAATACTTTGCCTTAATTTCTTCTGAATGCTGCCTGCTTACTAGTGTGTGTTTTATTTTATTTATATACCCCCCTAATGATGGACACATGGCTTTCTATCACCACAAACAACACTGTGAAGAAGATCCTTCTACATGTCCTTTTACGGGTCTGCGCAATAATTTTTCAGTTATGGTTGCAGGGACACAGGGAAAGCAGACAATTTAACTAAATTCTGCAAGATTGTTCTTAAATGGCAATCACAATTTCCACTCTCACCTAGTGCACATCTCCACCAAAGTCTGGTATTATTGAAGTTTCTATTTTTTACCAACATCGTTAGTATGTGCTAATATCACTGTTGCTATTTTCATTTCTCTGACGGCTAGTGATTTTGAGCATCTCTTACCACATTTACACAAGCTTCTCTTCTGAATTGCCTGGTCATAACCTTTTGCCCATTTTCCATTTAAGTTTATGCCCTTTTCTTGTTGATTTACAGAGTGCTGTATACATTCCACTCTCTATATTAGTTGAATATTGGTTTTAAATGTTTCAGTTATCAGGGCATCTGGGTGACTCAGTCAGTTAAGTGTCCAATTATTGACCTCAGCTCAGGTCTTGATCTCAGAGCTGTGAGTTCAAGCCCCACGTTGGACTTTGCACTGGGAGTGAAGCCTACGTAAAAAAAAGTTTAAGTTTTAATCATTTTCTTGTCTCTCATCTACTCATCTAACCATTAACTTTGTCCATGGATATTTTATTTTTCAAGAAAAAGCCGACTTTTGTTGAACCAAACCACTCTGCCTCCCCGCTCCCCCCCACTCTTTTTGACCTCATACTTTCTACTTTTTTTGGAGCCTTTTTTTTTTTTAGTGTTTATTTATTTTTGAGAGAGAGAGAGACAGAGTGTGAGTGGGGGAGGTGCAGAGAGAGGGAGACACAGAATCTGAAGCAGGCTCCAGGCTCTGAGCTGTCAGCACAGAGCCCAACATGGGGCTTGAACTCAAGAACTGTCAGCTCATGACCTGAGCCAAGTCAGACGCTTAACCAACTAAGCCACCCAGGTGCTCTTGGAGTCTTACTTAAGAAAAATCTTCTCCTGCCTGGAGTTGCAAAGATATTTATCCTTTTTCTTTTATATGCTTTATATCTTGACCTTTCAGATATAGGTCAGAAATTCATCTAGAGTCCACTTGTATATAATATAAAGTATGCATTCACATTATTGTCTCCATGTAATGAACCACCATCAATTAAACAACTTACTGTTTTTCAATTATTTTCTGGTATTATCTTTTTAGATGTTGTCAATATCTATATATAGAAAAAAGATAATACCAGAAAAATAATAGAAAAACAGTAAGTTGTTTAACGTAGCTGCAGTTTAGTTTCAATGGTGTATACTCTTTCCTTGAATTAACATGCCACAGTATAGGCATCCTTTTATTCTAGATAAGCAACTAGGTTGTTTCCATTTTTAGTCTGCTATGATTAGGGCTACTAGGAACATTTGTATGCCTATCTTCTGGTTAACATATATGCATTTCTGGTGGGTATATAACTAAGTGGAATTGGTAAGTCCTGGGGAATATGCACGTGTTCAGCTTTAGTAGGTGATGCAAAAGATTTTACAAAGTAATTGTATCAGTTTACACTTATATTCTATGTTTATATATATCATTGCATTTACATTATTAAAAATTTATTACATTACTCAAAGTCAGGCAAAAGGAAGCTATACAAACAACGTCATTTGTTTTTAAATCCATTGCTATCCATTTCTTATAAAATCTGTACTTATCACCTAAATTGTTATTTGTAGTTAATTTCTTTAATATCATTTGTCTATTTCATCTTTGTTTCTTGAACATCTTTGCTGTATAATTGACCATTTGATTAGTCATTTTAAAAATCTCTTTTTTTTCTAAGTAATCTCTGCACCCAGCATGGAGCTCAAACTCATAACCCCACGATTAAGAGTCACATGCTCCACCAACTGAACCAGCCAGGCACCCCGTAAAAATCTCCTTTCTTGATCTCTACTGTTTCTTTATCACTTTTCGGGGGGATGACAGAAATATATCATCTTAGTTGGCAATTGGTAACCAAAATAGTGGAATTATGTCATTATAGAAATGCAAATTGGGAGCCAGAGTTTGATTCTCCACAAGGAAGGTAGACAAAATGCAAGAGAGTAGATGCTAAAACCAGTGGTATAGCAGCTTCCTTGCAAGTGATATTCAGAGAAAGAAAGAAATTATTGAGTGTACAGAAGACACTTTAGGGATGAAATATTTCATAAATCTTGATGGAAAGCATTTTGAAACAATTTTTCTCTACCTATTTGCTTTTCTGGGAGCTTTGGCATGAGCTTTGGCAGGATTCAGGTTTGACACACATCTAGGAGCCTGTGAAGGTGCTCTGAGGGAACATAAGCTGATGGAGGCCATCTCTCTACTTCCCTATGTCTCTCTACAGCTTGCCAGTATCTCCCATAAAGGAACTTATGTGTTTGTCTAGAGCCTCGTTTTTGTAACCCACAGGACACCTCCGGATTTCCTGGCTCTAGTGGCCAGGGAGGCTTACACTTGTAGTCCCATTGGACTATATATATTTGTATACTTTAAAAGCTACTGCTTGAGTGTCTGGCTTCTAGACAACATGAATCTAAGTGCTCACTGAGATTCTCCCTTTGGGACAATGACAGGACTGGAACATCCTCAACTACTGGGAGTTATTAAAAATAAGGTAAGCTTCTTAGACAGTCACAAAGTTTTGAAGGACAACCAAGACCTAGGGCAAGGTTAAATGATAAGCTTCATCTTTTACAGAAGGCCACTTCATCAAGACTAGAAGAGGTGGTTATTTTATCTAATGCATAGAAATGAACACAAGAGAGTCAAGGAAATAGAAGAAACAGAGGAATATGTTCCAAACAAGAGAATAAGATAAAACCTCAGTGACAGGGGTGGGGGAGACACCTTACTCTAATGGAGATAAGTAATTTGCCTGATAGAGTTCAAAATGATAGTTGTAAAGATGCCCTTTGAACTCAGGAGAAGAATGGTTGAACACAGTGAGAACTTCAACCAAGAGATACAAAATATAAGAAGATACCAAATAGAAGTCACAGAGCTGAAGGATATAATAACTGAACTGAAAGGTACACCACAGGGTTCAGTAGAAGACTAGACAAGGCAGAAGAAAGGATCTGTGAACCTGAAAGCAGAGCAGTGGAATACACCTAAACAGAGCAATAAAAAGAAAAAAGAGTGGGGGGAAAAAAGTAAAGATATATTAAGGGACTTACAGAACAACATCAAGTGGACTAACATTCACATTATAGGGGCCCAAAAGAAGAGAGAAAGGGGCTGACAATTTTTAAAGAAATAATGACTGAAAGCTTCCCTAATTTGGGGAGGGAAACAGACATCCAGATCCAGGAAGCCCAGAGAGTTACAAATAGGATGAACCCAAAGAGACCCCAACAAAGACACATTATAATTTAAACATTGAAAGTTAAACACAAGGAGAGATCTTACAAGCAGCAAGAGAAAAATAACTTCTGTTACATGCAAGATAAACCCCATAAGGCTATCAGTAGATTTTTCAGCAGAAACATTGCAGGTCAGAAGTGAGTGGCACAATATATTCAAAGTGCTGAGAGAAAAAAACTTCCACACAAGAATACTCTGTGCAGCAAAGTTTTCATATAGAATTGAAGGAGAAATCGTTTTCCAGATAAGCAAAAGCTAAAGGGATTCATCATCACAAACTAGCCTTACAAGAAATGTGAAAGTGACTTTTTATGCTGGGGGCGGGGGGGGGGGGGGAAGGTACTAATTAGTAACAAGAAAACATGAAAGAATAAATCTCACTGGAAAGGTAACTGTATAATAAAGGTAGTGGGTATAAAGCTAGTGTGAAGGTGAAAAGACAAAAGTACTAAAAATAAACTAATAATTTCTTAAGGGATGCACAGGAAAAAAAGACGTAAACTATGACATCAAAAACAATGTGCAAGGGGTTAGTAAAAATGTAGCACTTTAGATTGTGATCAACCTTAAGTTATTATCTACTTAAAATACACTGTTACAAGTTTTTGTGTGTAAGCCTCATGGTAACCACAAAGCAAAAAACCTGTAGTAGATACATAAAAGATAAGGAAGAAGGAATCTAAGTATGCCACAAAACAAAGTCAACAAAACAAAAGAAAGAGAGGAGAGAAGAAACACAGAGAAACTACAAACCAGCCAGAATACAGTTAACAAGATGGCATAAGTACAGCCATACCTCATATCATTGTGCTTCACTTTATTGTGCTTTGCAAATACTACTGTTTTGTTTTTATTTTTGTTTTACATATTGGAAGGTTTATGGCAACCCTGCATCAAGCAAGTCTGTCAACACCATTTTCCCAATACCATCTCATCTGCTCATTTCATGTCTCTGTGTCACATTTTGGTAATTCTCACAATATTTCAAATTTTCACTATTGTATTTGTTATAGTACTCTGTGATCAGTAACTGCAGCTTGCTGAAAGCTCACATGATGGTTAGCATTATTCACAATGTTTTTTAAACTAAGGTGTGTACGACATAATGCTATCACACACTTAATAAACTATAGTACAGTCTAAACAATTTTTATATGCACTGGAAAACAAAAAAATTATGTGATTCATTTTATTGTGATATACAATTTATTGTAGTGGTCTGCAAATGAAACTGCAATATCTCAGAGGTATACTTGTACATACCTATCAGTAATTACTTTAAATGTAAATGGACTAAATTCTCTAATCAAAAAACCAAGTGGCTGGCTGGATTAAAAAAAAATCCATCTATGTGCTGCTGATAAGAGACTCAACAGATGTAAGGACAAACACACAGACTGAAAGTGAAGGGATGGAAAAGGATGTTCTGTGCAAATGGAAACCAAAAGAAAGCAGTGTTGGCTATACTTATATCACACAAAATAGGCTTCAAGACAAGAGCATTACATGAAGAAGAAGCATTCAATCGAATAAGATGACATAACATTGGTACCTATTTATACATTCTGCATAGGAGTTGCTGAACATATAAAACAAATAATAACAGAACTAAAGGGAGAAATACACAACAATACAATAATAGTAGAGGACGTTATTATCCCACTTTCATTAGTGGATAATCCGGACAGAAAATCAAAACGGAAATATCAGCCTTGAACAACACATTCAACCAGATAGAACTTAACAGATATTTACAGAACATCCCATCCAAAATGAACAGAATACACATTCTTCTCAAACACAGGGAACATTCTCCAGAATAGAGAGGTCATGTGTTAGGCCACAAAGCAAGTCTTAAGATTAGTATCATATCAAGGATGCTTGGGTGGCTCAGTTGGTTGAGCATATGACTTTGTCTCAGGTCATGATCTCTCAGTTTGTGGGGTTGAGCCCCATGTCAGGCTCTGCACTGACAGCTCTGAGCCTGGAGCCTGCTTCAGATTCTGGGTCTTACTCTCTCTCTCTGCCCCACCCACACTCATGCTCTGTCTCTCAAGAATGAATAAACATTAAAAAACAATAAAAAAAATAAACATTTTAAAAAATTAAAAAAAGAAGATTAATATATCATGCAAATTTTCTGACTGCAGTGGTATAAAACTGGAAATCAATGATAAATAGAAAACTGGAAAATTCACAAATATGTGGGGGTTAAACAACATGCTACTGAAAAACCAATGCATCAAAAAATAAATTGAAATACAAATCAACCAGTAACTTGAGACAAATGAGGAGGGAATGGGATGCAGCAAAAACACTTCTAAGATAGAGGTTCATAACTTAAATGCCTAAATCAACTAACAAGAAAAATATCAAACAATATTACACCCCAAGAAACTAGAAAAAGAAGAAATGAAGCCCAAAGTAGGTAGGTAGAAGGAAATAACAAAGATAAGAACAGAAATAAATGAAGTAGATGGGGCGCCTGGGTGGCTCAGTCAGGTTAAGCATCCGACTTTAGCTCAGGTCGTGATCTTGCGGTTCATGGGTTCAAGTCTTGCGTCAGGCTCTGTGCTGACAGCTCAGAGTTTGGAGCCTGCTTGGTATTCTGTGTCTCCCTCTCTTTCTGCCCCTCCCCTGCTCATGCTCTGTGTCTGTCTGTCTGTCTGTCTGTCTCTCTCTCTCTCAAAAATGAATAAAACATTAAAAAAAAAAAGAAAGAAATGAAATAGAGATTACAATAACAATAGAAAAGATCAATGAAACTAAAAGCTGGTTCTTTGAAAAGATAAAATTAACTGCAGGATACAAAATCAATATTCAAAAATCTCTTGTGTGGCTGTACACTAACAGCAGTCTGGAAGAGAAATTAAGAAAACAATCCTATTTGGAATTACATCAAGAAATAAAAATACTTAGCAATTGGGGCGCCTGGGTGGCGCAGTCGGTTGGGCATCCGACTTCAGCCAGGTCACGATCTCGCGGTCCGTGAGTTCGAGCCCCGCGTCAGGCTATGGGCTGATGGCTCAGAGCCTGGAGCCTGTTTCTGATTCTGTGTCTCCCTCTCTCTCTGCCCCTCCCCCGTTCATGCTCTGTCTCTCTCTGTCCCAAAAATAAATAAACGTTGAAAAAAAAAAAAAAAAAAGTAAAAATACTTAGCAATAAATTTAACCAAGGAGGTAAAAGACTGCTACATTAAAACTATAAGATATTGATGGAAGAAATAGAAGAAAACATAAATAAATGGAAAGATATTCCACACCCATGGATGAAAAGAATTAACATTATTGGGGCGCCTGGGCAGCTTAGTCAGTTAAGCATCCGACTACAGCTCAGGTCATGATCTCATGGTTCATGAGTTTGAGCCCTGTGTCAGGCTCTGTGCTGACAGCTCGGAGCCTGGAACCTGCTTCGGATTCTGTGTCTCCCTCTCTCTCTGCCCCTCCCCTATTTGCACTCTGTCTCTCTTTCTCAAAAATAAATAAACACTTAAACATTTTTTTTAAAGAATTAACATTGTTAAGATGACCATACAACTCCAAGAAATCTACACTTTCAGTGCAATCTTTATCAAAACTCTGATGCCATATTTTACAGAAATAGAACAAACAATGGAAAAGTTTGTGTAAAACCATAAAAGACCTCAAATAGCCAAAGCAATATTGAGAAAGAAGAACAAAGCTGGAGGGATCGCCTTATCTGATTTTAAACTACATCACAGAGCTGTAGCAATCAGAACAATGTGTTGGCATAAAAATAGATATAGAGGGGTGTCTGGGTGGCTCAGTCGGTTGAGTATCCAACTCTTGATTATGGCTCAGGTCATGATCTCACAGTTTGTGAGACCGAGCCCCAAGTTGGGCTCTGCACTGACCGTGCGAGTCCTGCTTGGGATTCTCTCTCTCCCTCTCTCTCTCTCTCTCTCTCTCTCTCTCTCTCTCTCTGCCCCTCCACCCCCCTCTCAAAATAAATAAACGTTTAAGAAAAGGGGCACCTCGGTGACTCAGTCAGTTAAGCATCTGACTCTTGGTTTCAGCTTAGGTCAAAATCTCATGGTTCATGTGCTGACAGCACAGAGCCTGCTTGGGATTCTCTGTCTCCCTCTCTCTTCCCTTCCCCTGCTCTCTTTCTCTCTCTGAAAATAAATAAATAAACTTCAAAATACATATATAGAGAGGGATGCCTGGGTAGCTCGGTTGTTTGAATGTTCAACTTTGGTCAGGTCATGATCTCACAGGTCATGAGTCTGAGCCCCAAATGTGCTCACTTCTGTCAGTGCAGAGCCTGCTTCAGATCTTCTGCCCCCCTCTTTCTCTGCCCCTCCCCTGCTTGTGCTCTCTCTCTTGCTCTCTCTCTCTCTCTCTCTCTTAAAAATAAATTAACAACATTAAAGAAAACAACACAGAGATTGGTGGAACAGAATAGAGAGCCCAGAAATAAACGCATGCATATACGGTCAATTAATTTGCAACAAAGGAGCCAGGAATATACAAAGGGAAAAAGACAGTCTTTTCAATAAAAGGTGTTGTGAAAACTGGATAGCCATATGCAAAAGAATGAAACTAGACAAGTATCTTATACCATATACAAAAATTAACTGAAAATGGATTAAAGTCCTGAATAAAAGACTTGAAACCATAAAACTCTGAGAAGAAAACACAGGCAGTTAGTTCCTTCACATTGGTCTTGGCAATGACTTTTTTTTTAAACTGACACCAAAAGCAAAGGCAACAAAGAAAAACATAAACAAATGGGACTACAACAGACTAAAAATATTTTTCACAGTAAAGGAAATCATCAATAAGATGAAAGGGCAATGTACCAAATAGGTGAAAATATCTACAAACCATGTATCTCATAAGGGGTTAACATCCAAAATATATAAAGAACTCATACAACATACAGCATAAAATAGGAAAAAGCAAACAATTTGATTTAAAAATGAGCAGAAGATTTAAATGTACATTTTTCCAAAGAAGATCTACGGATTGCCAACAGGAACATGAAAAAGTGCTCAGTGTCACTAATCATCAAGGAAATGCAAATCAAAACCACAATGAACTCACTTCACACCAGTTAGAATGCCTATTATCAGAAATGAGAGAGGATAAACAGCAACTGACACCACAGAAACACAAAGGATCATAAGAAAATACTGTGAAAAAGTATATGCCAACAAACTGGACAGCCTGGAAGAAATGGATAAATCTAAATAATCTTCCAAAGCTAAACAAGGAAGAAATAGAAAATCTGAGCAGACCAATTAAAAGTAACAAAATTGAATTGGTAATCAAAAAAACTATCACAGAATAAAAGTCCAGGACCAGATGTATTCACATAATGAATTTTACCAGACATTTAAAGAAGAGTTAATATCTATTCCCCTCCAATTCTTCCCGAAAATTGGAGAAGGAAAGCTTCTAAATACATTCTATGAGGCCAACATTACCCTGATACCAAAAACAGACAATGACACCACAAAAAAATAAAACTACAGGCCAATATGCATGATGCACATAGATGGAAAATCCTCAACAAAATATTAGCAAACTGCATAAAACAATACATTAAAAGATCACTCACCATGATCAAATGGGACTTATTCCCAGGATGCAAGCATGGTTCAATATCTGTAAGTCAATCAATGTCATAAATGACATCAAGAAAATGAGGGGGAAAATTATATGATCATCTTGGTAGATGCAGAAAAAGCATTTGACAAGATTCATGATAAAAATTTTCAACAAAATGGGGTTAGAGGGAACATACCTCAATATAATAAAGGCCATATAGGAAAACCCCACAGCTAACATTATACTCAATGGTGAAAAACTGAAAGCTTTTCCTTTAAGGGCAGGAACAAGACAAGGTTATCCACTCTCACCACTTTTATTCAACCTAGTACTGGAAGTCCTAGCCACCCACAGCAATGAGACAAGAAAAAGAAACAAGATGCATGCATATTGCTAAAAAAAGGGAAAAAAAGGGTGGGGGGCGCCTGGGTGACTCAGTCGGTTGAGCGTCCAACTTCGGCTCAGGTTATGATCTCGCTGTCCATGAGTTCGAGCCCCGTGTCAGGCTCTGTGCTGACAGCTCAGAGCCTGGAGCCTGTTTCAAATTCTGTCTCCCTCTCTCTGCCCCTCCCCCCACTCATGCTCGGTCTCTCTCTCTCTCTCTGTGTCAATAATAAATAAACACTGAAAACTTTTTTTAAAAAAGTTAAACTGTCACTATTTGCAGATCACATGATACTTTATAGAGAAAATCCTAAAGACTCTACCAAAAAGCTACTAGAAGTAATAAACCACTTCAGTCAAGTTCCAGGATACAAAACTAATATGCAGAACTCTGTGCTATTTACTAACAACAAAGTAATGACTTTATTGTTAGCACTAACAGTAAAGTCCCAGAAAGAGAAATTTGAAAAACAACACCATTTCAATTGCATCAAAAGTAATAAAGTACCTAGGAATAACCAAAGAGGGTGAAAGACGTGTACTCTGGAAACTATAAAACACTGATGAAAGACATTGAAAATGACACAAACAAATGGAAAGATATTTAATTCTCATGGACTGGAAGAATTAATATTGTCAGAATATCCATATTATCCAAAGCAATCTGCAGATTCAGTGCAATCCCTATCAGAATACCGATAGCATTTTTCACAAAACTAGAACAAATAATACTAAGATTTGTATGGAGCCACAGAAGACCCTGAAGAGCAATCCTGAGAAGGAAGAGCAAAGCTGGGGGTATCACAGTTTCAGATTTCAAAACAATAGTACAAAGCTGTAGTAATCAAAATAGAATGACACTGGCAGAAAAATGAACACATAGATCAATGCAACAGGATAGAGAGCCCATAAATAAACCCACATTTCTATGATCAATTAATCTATGACAAAGGATGCTGGAATATACAACGGGGAAAAGATAGTCTTTTCAACAAATGGTGTTGGGAAAACCGGACAGCTTTCTGTATAAGAATGAAACTGGACTACTTTTAGCAACATACAAAAAAAAAAAAAAAAAAAAAAAAGAAAGAAAGAAAGAAAGAAAGAAAGAAAAAAAAACTCAAAATGGATTAAAGACCTAAACACGAGACCTGAAACCATAAAAATCCTAGAAGAGAAAGCACACAGGCAGTAATTTCTGTGACATTGAGCATAGCAACAGTTTTCTAGATATGTCTCCTAAGGCAAGTAAGACAAAAACAAAAATAAACTATTCATACTACATCAGAATAAAAAGCTTTTGCACAGCAAAGGAAACTATAGAAGTAAAAGACAACTACTAAATAGGAGAAGATGTTTGCAAATGATATACCTGATAAGGTGTTAATACCCAAAATATATAAAGAACTTATATGACTCAACCCCACCAAAACCCCAAAAACAAATAATCTGATTAAAAGTGGGCAGAGGGGTACCTGGGTGACTCAGTTGGGTGAGCATCTGACTTTTGATTTTGGCTCAGGTCATGATCCCAAGATTGTGGGATCAAGCCTCCCATTAGGCTCCATGCTGAGTGTGGAGCCTGCCTAAAACTCTCACTCTCTTCCTCTGCCCCTCTCCCCCACTTGCTCTCTTTCTCTTTAAAAAAAAAAGGGGGGGTATTAAAAAATGGGCAGAGAAGCTAAATAGACATTTTTCCAAGGAAGATGTGCAGATGGCCAACAGAGACATGAAAAGATGCTCAACAACACTCATCATCAGGGAACTGCAAATCAAAATCACAATGAGATATCACTTCACATCAGAATGGCTAAAATCAAGAAGACAAGAAACAGTAAGTATTAATAAGGATGTGGAGAAAAAGGAACCCTTTTGCACTGTTGGTAGGAATATAAATTGACACAGCCACTGCAGAAGAGTATGGAGATACATCAAAAAATTAAAAATAGAAATACCATATGATCCAATAATTCCACTACTGTTTACTCAAAGAAAATGAAAACACTAACTCAAAAAGGTATATGCCTCTCTGTGTTTATTACAGCATTTTTTACGATAGCCAAGACATGAAGCAACCTAAGTATCCATCAATAGATGAATTGATAAAGACAATGTGATACGTACACACCCACAAACACACAAAATGGAGTTTTACACAGCTATAAAAAAGGATGAGATTGTGCCATTTGAGACAGCATGGATGGACCTAGAGGGTATAATGCTAAGTGAGGTAAATTAGACTGAGAAAGACAAATACCATATGACTCCACTCAAAATGGAATCTAAAACAAGTGAATAAGCAAATAGAGGTATTCTAGACATAATATTTCATCCATAAATATTTTAGTATGTATGTTAAAATGTTAAGATTCTTAAATTTTATTTTATTATTATTTTTACTTCCTTAAGAGTCTATACACCCACTGTGGGTATCAAACTCACAACTCTTGAGATCAAGAGTTGCAGGCTCTAAGGGCGCCTGGTGGCTCAGACAGCTGGGCGTCTGACTTCAGCTCAGGTCATGATCTCACCACTCATGAGTTTGAGCCCCGTGTCAGTCTCTGTGCTGACAGCTCAGAGCCTGGAGCCTGCTTTGGATTCTGTGTCTCCCTCTCTCTCTGCACCCACCCCCTCTCCTTCAAAAATAAATAAACATTTTAAAAAAGGCAACCCTAGGGGCGCCTGGGTGGCGCAGTCGGTTAAGCGTCCGACTTCAGCCAGGTCACGATCTCGCGGTCCGTGAGTTCGAGCCCCGCGTCGGGCTCTGGGCTGATGGCTCAAAGCCTGGATCCTGTTTCCGATTCTGTGTCTCCCTCTCTCTCTGCCCCTCCCCTGTTCATGCTCTGTCTCTAACTGTCCCAAAAATAAATAAACGTTGAAAAAAAAATTTAAAAAAAAAAAAATAAAAAAAAAATAAAAATAAAAAAGGCAACCCTAAAACTCTTTAAATACATACATACATACATACATACATACATACATACCATAGCCAAGGCAATGAGACAAGAAAATGAAATAAAGACATCCACATTGGAAAGGAAAAAAAATAAATTACCTCTATTTGCAGATGACATGATTAATATAAAAACCCCTAATGAATCCACTAAAAAATTATTAAAACTACTGAGTTTAGTAATTTTATATGGAAATTCACGTGGAATTTCACAGGGAAATTCAAGAAAAAAAGAATAGACAAGACATTTTTGAAAAAGAACAATGTTGGAAGACTCACAGTTCCTGACTTTAAAACTTAACTATAAATCTGCAGCAATTGAGGGGTGCCTGGGTGGCTCAGTTGGTTGAGCATCTGACTCTTGGTTTTGGCTCAGGTCGTGACCTCATGGTTCATGGGTTGGAGCCCCACCTCTCTCTCTACACTGACAGAGCCTGCTTTTTTTCTTCTTTACTTATTCCACTTATAGTCTCTTAGTTGTTTTTCTGCCTTTCTTCAATGCCTTTTTTTCAGTTTTTATTCACATATGATTTCCCACCAGTAACTTTTAATTTTCATGTCCCTTATCATCATCTATTTCATGTGCTGGTTTAGTCAACTCTTATTTCTATTTGTGTTTCATTTTCTGTTCCTACCTTATGAATTTACTTTATTTCAATTCCAGTATAGTGTTATATTTCAGTTTCAGGTGTACAACCTAGTGATTCACCTACTCAATGAATTTATAACTCAAGATTTTTCTTTCTCTTATCACCAAATGCTTGTTTGATATTTAATTCAGTTAAATATCAGTTTGCAGTTTTCTTCTGCTTTTTGTTTGTTTGTTTTTTTAAGGGAGTTTAATGAACTGAAATGTTTTTATTTTTATTTTCTATTCTCCTATAGTAGCTTTTTATAGGTAAAGTCTGATTACACCTTTGAATTTTATGGACAGTTTGGCAGCCTAAGTTGGTTTGCACCATTCCTAGATAAACTTCTCTCATTGTAGCAAAGTGCAGTTTCTTTAACTGATGGCTTTTTGTTGGTAGTGTTGCATTTTCTTGGTTGTTTGGTTTGGTTTTTTGACTCACCTGATCCTAAACTTCCCCTCTTGGTTCTTCCCTTCACCACTTACTCTCCGAAGGGTGTTTCCCTTTCCTGTATCTTCTCTCCTGAAGTGACACCTTTCTGAGGGTCTCACGTGCTTTTAATTCCTGTCCTCATAGTTCTGTGGTCTCCCAGGAGGTTTTTTCCTATTATATTTTTGCACCTAGGGAGTGCTTTCTCTCTCTGTGGGTGATTTGAATTCAGTCTTAACCTTTTGTTTCCTGTCTTTTCCCTGCAGTGTTTCAGAAGCCTCCTCACTCTCCACAATGGATTATGATAGGAACTTGAGTGAGAGCTCTGCTGAAGATAGTTGGTTTTTCTACTTACAGGTCTACTTGACATTTATAGTATGCTTTGTCTTCTTGCTTTGCTGTAATGTAGACTTTTCTGGGTTTTATTTGTTGATCTGTGTGTTTTTTTGGAAATGTGTGGAGAGAGTCAAACTTATGTGGCCACCATTACCTGGGCTAACCATAATCCCCCCCACCCCTCATGTTTTGATACATTGTCAGATTACAGGAATTAGCAACTATATCCTTTTTTTATACCCACCATGCAGAGACATGGTTCTGCAAAAACTTCTTATGTAATACTTAGCCTCAGTCCTTATGCTGATGTCTCCGCAGTCATTTTGATGGCCTGAAGCTCTTCTAGCAGAGTCTTGAGGAAGGGCTCATAAGAGTAATATTACCTGAATTACTTTATGGTCATAAGAGCTTATTTATGGATTTGATATCTAAAAGTTGGTGTATCTGGATATAAAAATTATTGGCTTCTGTTTTATTTCTGTTACTTTGTTGTCTCTGACATAAAGTGTTGCTTCCAAAACATCTGGTGAAAATATGATTTGCTTTCCTTTATGAATAATATGTGTGTTGGTTGTTGTTCTGGTTGTTCTTGTTGTTTTGGTCACAATCCCCAAACTGTTTCTTTTTAAGCCCAGTGCTTTTATTAATATAGCTCCTGGTTGTTTTTATTTTTTAAATCATTCGTAATTGTTTTTCATAGATATGAGCTGTGCCTTTTTAATATGTTGTTTCAAGTTATTTTATCTCACATATTACTCTTGACTTAGAGTTAGTGTTGATGTTACTGTTATGTTCCAAACATCTTGGTTTTCTTCTTCAGGATCTCCCAACTATACATACATTGGATTTTCTTTGCCTATCTTTTATATTTGCCACTTATTCTTGAATTACTTTTTATCTCTTTTGTTCTTAAAAAGCTGTTTATCTCAAGGCCTTATCTATTGCTTATTCACAGTTGTGTTTTTTCTAAACACATTTGGTTTATTTCTGAAATGACTTTTTCTTTTATTTCTATATTTTTCCTGAGTTCTAGCTTATTTATGAATTTCAAATTCTGATTTATATTGTTCTTTCATAATTATTTGTTTTGCCTCATTTTGAAATAGTAGATGTATCAGCCAGTGTTCTCACAGAGAAACAGAACCATTTTAAAATTTATACATACTTATATTAAGAGATTTATTTTAGGGAACTGGCTCCTGTGACTGTGGGAACTTGCAACTCTGAAATCTTTAGGTCAGGCCAGCAAGCTGGAAATTCAGTCAAGAGTTAATGCTGCAGTGTTGAAGCAGAATTTCTTCTCCAGGAAACCTCCATTTTTTTCTGAAGGTTTCCAACTGATGGAAGAGGCCCCATCCACATTATTAAAGGCATTCTCTTTTACTTAAAGTCAACTGACTATAGATATAAGCCACATCTATAAAATATCTTCACAGATAAACCTAGGTTTGATTAAATAACTGTGTACTATAATCTAGCCAAGTTGATACATAAGGCTAACACTCATATTAAGTTATAGCGTTCATTTATACATTGTGTATGTTCTTACAGTTATTCTGCTTCATATTTTCTTTTTCGTGTAATAACTATGTGAAATTAGACTGTGATCCTTTTTCTGTTGCTTTTTTTTTTTTTACATGAAATTAATTTTCCTGATCTTTAAGGAGGGTGGGTCAAAATAACTTTTCTAACTTCATGGCTGTAGAGTTACCTCTTCTGTTGTTTTGTAAAGTATCCAAAAAATGAGGCTAATACTTTCTGAGATCTCCAGATTCTATTTCCCTCTCTCATTTATCTGTAGCTTCTCTTTCCTTTGTCTTTATTTTCCCTTCCCAACTCTATTGGGATTCTTTTCCCTGTATTTTTCATTACAGATCCTTGTCCTAGAAGGTATCTTTGGGTCCTTGGTTTAGGGTTCGTAGGGCCTAGCTTCTCCTGCTCTTTCAGACATTATCATGGACTTCATGGACTTACTTAGAAATGGGAAGTGCAACAACCCCTCTGGTTAGAGTTGCTATCCTCGAAATGTCCTGCCATGGTTTCCACTGAATACCTATCACTGATTTAGTGGTTCTTCCCTTCTAAGGTCTACCATATTTGCTTTCTTTTGCTTCTTTATGCTCATACATGTGAGTCTGGTTGTTTTAGCTGGTTTGTTCTAACCCACTTATATTTGGGGATTTTGACAGATACTTTGTCACCAAGTTTTATTATTGGCATTGTCCAGTGTTGTTTGTTTTATTGGTACTATCCTAATTGTTCTCTCTCTGCTTATAAGGAAATTTGGGTAGATTGAAAAACTACATCACCACTAACCCTTCACAATTTGTTTTCTTTTTTAAACTCTTCTTTTTTCCTCTTTTTAAATAGCCTTCCTTCTACTATTTTGGGTTTTCTCTGTTATTTTATTAGCATCTTCTACTGAAAACAGAGTTTATTCACTTTCAAACTACCTTATTTCTTTTGTATATATTGAAGGATATAAATTTCATTTTAGGAGTTATTTATACTATATGCTACATTTTGATAACATTGAATGCTTTTATTGTTTATTTATACATATTTTGTAATTTCCTTTGTGATTCCTCCTTTACTCCATGAATCACTCAGAAGTAAAGTTTGGGCTTTCTATTTTAAGAATTGTATGTATCCTAAGATTTTCTTCTACCTTTATGAGAAATTCTAATTTTATTTCATTAATATCAAAAGCATAGTATGTGTGATAACAATTCTTTGAGATTGGCTAAGACTAATTTTGTAAATAAGGTCAATTTTGATTAAATGTTCTATGTAAGATTGGAAAGAATATGTTTTATATTGGTAAATTTTAGGAAGTGTGTGTGTGTGTGTGTGTGTGTGTGTGTGTGTGTGTGTGTATCTTTTACAGGTTTATCTGTAGTTTGAGAAAAGTGTATCAAAAATATACCACAGTATTTGTGACTTTTAAATTTTTTCCTAGTAATTCTATCAAATTTTGCTTTATATAATCTGCAGGTTTAAGGCAATCTCTATCAAATGCCAACACCATTTTTCACAAAACTAGAACAAATAATACTAAAATTTGTATAGAACTACAAAAGACCCCAAGTAGCCAAAGTGATGTTGAGAAAGAACAAAACTGGAGGTATTACAATCCCAGATATCAAGCTACACTACAAAGCTGTAGTAATCAAAACAGTATGGTACTGGCACAAAAATAGACATAAAGATCAATGGAACAGAATAGAAAGCCCAGGAATAAACCAATTAATCTATGACAAAGGAGGCAAGATTACACAGTGGGGAAAAGGCAGTGTCTTCAACAAATGGTGCTGGGAAAACTGGGCAGCAACATGCAGAAGAATGAAATGGGACCACTTTCTTATACCACATATAAAAATAAGCTCATAATGGATTAGAGACCTAAATGTGGGACCTAAAACCATAAAAAATTCTAGAAGAGATCACAGGCAGTAATGTCTCTGACATCAGCCACAGCAACATTTTTCTAGATATGTCTCCTAAGGTAAGGAAAACAAAAGCAAAAATAAACTATGGGAACTCTATCAGAATACAAAGCCTTTGCACAGCACAGAAAACCATCAACAAAACAAAAAGACAACCTACTAAATGAGAGAAGATATTTGCAAAAGATATATCTGATAAGGGGTTAATATCCAAAACATATAAAGAGCTTATACAACTCAATACACACACACACACACACACACACACACACAATCCAATCTAAAAATGGGCAGAAGACCTGAATAGACTTTTTTTCCAAAGACCTACAGATGGCCAACAGAGATGTGAAAAGATGTTCAACATCACTCATCATCAGGGAAATGCAAATCAAAACCACGATGAGATATCACCTCACACCTGTCAGAATGGCTAAAATAAAAAACACAACAAACAACAAAGGTGGGTGAGAATGTATAGAAATAGGAACCCTTGTGTACTGTTGGTGGGAATGCAAACTGGTTCAGCCACTATGGAAAAGAGTATGGAGATACTTTAAAAAATTAAAAACAGAAATACCATATGATCCAATAATTCTACTACTGGGTATTTATCCAAAGAAAATGAAAACACTAATTCAAAAAGATGTATGCATCCCTATGTTTATTGAAGCATTATTTACAACAGCTAAGATACAGAAGCAACCTAAGTATCTATCAATAGATCAATGGATAATGAAGATTGCTTATCAGTAGATGAATGGATAAGGAATACACACACACACATATGCACACACAAACACACACACACACAGGAATATTACACAGTCGTACAAAAGGATGAGATCATGCCATTTGAAACAACATGGGTGGGCCTAGAAGGTATGTTAAAGTGAAATAAGTCAGATTGAGAAATAAGTCATAGGGTTTCAGTCATATGTAGAATCTCAAGAAACAATGACAGCAACAACAAAGAATAAACAAAACACAGAATCAGACCTATAAATACATAAGACAAAATTATGGTTGCCAGAGGGAAGGGTGGCAGGTCAGGCAGAATGAGTACAGGGGAGTGGGAGATACAGGCTTCTAGTTATGAAATGAATGAGTCAGAGGAATGAGACACAGCATAAGGACTTTGTCAATGGTATTGTAATAGCAGTATATGGAGACAGATGGTGGCTACACTTGTGGTGAATGGAGCATTAATGTAAGAACTTGTGGAATTGCTATGCTGTATACCTGAAACTAATGTAACATTGTGTGTCAACTAAAATTTAAACATTTTTTTTCTTTACATATTTCAGGGTTATGTTATATCTTCTGGTGATTTTTTTCTCTTTTTTCTTATACACTGTCACTGATCCTATCATTTCAAACTTATGACATAGTTGGTATCATAATCCCCTTTTTGCAAGCAAAGACACTGATACACTCTTTGCACACGTATATCTACATGAAATGTGTACACATTATAAAACTGTTACTCTAAAGGTGAAATGATGTCCCAACGCTGGCTGAAGTAGACCAATGTTGAGACTGACACTGATGATATTAGGATGTGGATCAGTATCCTTCAAAAGAGGAAAGAAAGAACTTATAAATGAAAGAATGTGAAGCAAAAAAAAAAAAAAAAGAAATAAGGAAAATGTGACTGATGAAAGTGATAGTGACAGTCAGTGATCTGTGAATAGTAGGACCTCAGAATTCACCATGCCTTGTTTTGAAGTGTAGGATCTTGTCTCATCCATTTTTCTTTATCCTGAGAATCTGCTGGAGTACAGTCACCTGCCAGACACTTGAGAGATTATTATTATTATTATTATTATTATTATTATTTTACTAAAAAAATTTTAATGCTTATTTATTTTTTAGAGAGAGGCACAGAATTGAGTAGGGGAGGGGCAGAGAGAGAGGGAGACACAGAATCTGAAGCAGAATCCAGGCTCGGAGCTGTCAGCACAGAGCCCAATGCGGGGCTCAAACCCACAAGCTGTGAGATCCTGACCTGAACCAATGTCAGATGCTTAACTGACTGAGCCACCCAGGTGCCCCTATTATTAATATTTTAAGTGTTTATTTATTTTTTAGGGAGAGAGAGCAGGGGAGGGGCAGAGAGAAAGGGGGACAGAGAATCCCAAGCAGGCTCTGCGCTGACAGCAGAGATCCCAATGCGGGGCTGCAACTCACAAACCAGAAGACCATGACCTAAGCCGAAGCTAGCCCCTCAACCAACTGAGCCACCCAGGTGCGCTGATTATTTTTGAAGTAAAATAAGAATCTTATAGGGTTCTTTTATTAATTTATTTTCAAGTTAGTTAACATACAGTGTAGACTTGGCTTCAGGAGTAAAACCCAGTGATTCATCTTTTATGTATGACACCCAGTGTTCATCCCGAACACTCCTTAATGCCCGTCACCCATTTAATCCACCCCCAACCCCCACTCCAGCAACCCTCAGATTGTTCTCTGTATTTAAGAGTCTCTTATGGTTTGCTTCCCTTTATGTTGATCTTATTTTTCCTTCCCTTCCCCTATGTTCATCTGTTGAGTTTTTCAAATTCCACATGAGTGAAATCATATGATATCTGTCTTTCTCTGACTTAATTTGCTTAGCATAATACCCTCCAGTTCCATCCACATTGTTGCAAATGGCAGGATTTCATTCTTTCTCATCGTCAGGCAGTATTCCATTCTTCATCCATTCATCAGTTGATGAACATTTGGGCTCTTTGCATAATTTGGTTATTGTCGTTGATAGCACTGCTATAAACATTGGATGCATGTACCCCTTCGAATCCTTTGGATAAATTCTGGTAGTGCAATTGCTGGTTCTATTTTTTAATTTTTTGAGGAACCTCCATACTGTATTCCAGAGTGGATGCACTGGGTCACATTCCCACCAACAGTGCAAAAGGGTTCCCCTTTCTCCGCATCCTTGTTGTTTCGTGAGTTGTTAATTTTGGCCATTTTGACTGATGTGAGGTGGTATCTCACTGTGGTTTTGATTTGTATTTCCCTGATGATGAGGGATGTTGAACATCTTTTCACCCCTTTGTTGTGCAGAAGCTTTTTTTCTTGATGAGGCCCCAGTAGTTCATTTTTGCTGTTATTTCCCTTGCCTCCTGAGACATGTCAAGTAAGAAGTTGCTGTGGCTGAGATCAAAGAGGTTGGTGCCTGTTTTCTCCTGTGGGATTTTGATGGTTTCCTGTCTCACATTTAGGTCTTTTATCCACTTTGAATTTATTTTTGTGTATGGTGTAAGAAAGTGATTTAGTTTCATTCACCTTCATGTTGTTGTCCAGTTCTCCCAGCACCATTTGCTAAAGATAGTGTCTTTTTCCATTGGATACTCTTTCCTGCTTTGTAGAAGATTAGTTGGCCATACATTTGAGGGTCCATTTCTGAGCTCTCTATTCTATTCCACTGACCTATATATCTGTTTTTGTGCCAATACCATACTGTCTTGATGATTACAGCTTTGTAATACATCTTGAAGTCCAGGGTTGTGATGCCTCCAGCTTTGGTTTTCTTTCTCAACATTATTCGGGCTATTAAGGGTCTTTTGTGGTTCCACACAAATTTTAGGATTGTTTGTTCTAGCTCTGAGAAGAATGCTGGTGCAATTTTGATTGGGATTGCATTGAATGTATAGATTGCTCTGGGTAGATTCAGAATTTTAACAATATTTGTTTTTCCAACCCATGAACACAGAATGTTTTTCCATTTCTTTGTGTCTTCTTCATTTTCTTTCATAGCTTTCTGTGGTTTTCAGCACACAGATCTTTTACTTCTTTGGTTAGGTTTATTCCTAGATATTTTATGGGTTTTAGTGCAATTATAAATGGGATTGATTCCTTGATATCTCTTTCTATTGCTCCATTATCTGTGTATAGAAATGCAACCAATCCCTGTACACTGATTTTATATCCTGAGATTTTGGTGAATTCCTATATCAGCTCCAGCAGTTTTTTGGTGGAGTCTTTCAGATTTTCCAGGTAGAGTACCATGTCATCTGCAAAGAGTGAAAGTTTGACTTCTTCTTTGCCAATTTGGATGACTTTTATCTCGTTTTGTCGTCTGATTGCTGAGGCTAGGACTTCCAACACTACGTTGAACAACAGTGGCAAGAGTGGACATCCCTCTCATATTTCTGATCTTCGGGGGAAAGCTCTCAGGTTTTCTCCACTGAAGATTATATTAGCTGTGGGCCTTTCATATGTGGCTTTTATAATGTTAAGGTGTGTTTCTTCTATCCCGACTTTCTTGAGGGTGTTTATCAACAAACGATGCTGTATTTTGTCAAATGCTTTTCCTGCATCTGTTGACAGGATCGTATGGTTCATATTATCTTTTCTTCTATTAATGTGGTCTATCATGTTGACTGATTTGTGAATATTGAACCAGCCCTGTAGCCCAGGAATGAATCCCACTTGATTGTGGTGAATAATTCTTTTAATGTACTGTTGAATTCAGTTTGCTAGTATTTGTTGAGAATTTTTGCATCCAGGTTCATCAGGGATACTGGCCTGTGATTCTCCTTTTTAGTGGAGTCTGTCTGTTTTGGGAATCGAGGTAATGCTGGCTTCATAGAATGAGTCTGGAAGCTTTCCTTCCATTTCTATTTGTTAGAACAGTTTGAGAAGAATGGGTATTAACTCTGCCTTAATTGTCTGGTAGAATTCTCCTGGGAAGCCATTCTGGCCAGGACTCATTTTGGGGGAGATTTTTGATAACCGATTCAATTTCTTTGCTGGTTATGGGTCTGTTCAAATTTTCTATTTCTTCCCATTTGAGTCTTGGTAGTGTGTGAGTGTCTAGGAATTTGTCCATTTCTTCTAGATTTTCCAGCTTATTGGCACATAATTTTTCATAGTATTGTCTTCTAATTGTTTGTATTTCTGTGGTGTTGGTTGTGATCTCTCCTCTTTCATTCATGATTTCATCTATTTGGGTCCCCTCTCTTTTCTTTTGAGAAGTCTGGCTAGAGGTTTATCATTTTTGTTTATTCTTTCAAAAAACATTCATTGATCTGTTCTACTGTTTGTTTTTTTGTTTGTTGTGGCTCTACATTGTTTATTTCTGCTCTAATCTTTATTATTTCTCCTCTTCTGCTGGCTTTGGGCTTTATTTGTTGCTCCTTTTCTAGCTTCTTTAAGTGTAAGGTTAGGTTGTGTATGTGGGACCTTTCTTGCTTCTTGAGATAGTCTTGAATTGCAATGTATTTTACTTTTAGGACTGTCTTTGCTGCATCCCAAAGGATTTGGACTGTCATATTTTCATTTTCATTTGCTTCCATGTATTTTTAAATTTCTTCTTTAATTTCCTAGTTAGCTCCTTCATTCTTAATTAGGATGTTCTTTAACCTCCATGTATTTGGAGGCTTTCCAAAAATTTTTCCTGTGGTTGATCTCAAGTTTCATAGCATTGTGATCTGAAAATATGCATGGTATGATCTCAATCTTCTTGTACCTATTTGAGGGCATTTTCTGACCCAGTATGTGATCTGTTTTGGAGAATGTTCTATGTGTACTCGAGAAGAATGTGTATTCTGCTGCTTAACATGAAATGTTCTGAATATATCTGTTAAGCCCATTTGGTCCTATGTGTCATTCAGAGCCATTGTTTCCTTATTGATTTTCTGCCTAGATGATCTGTTCCATTGTTGTAAGTGGAGTGTTAAAGTCTCGTGCAATTATGGTATTACTACCCAAAAGTTTGCTTATGTTTGTGATTAACTGATTTATGTATTTGGGTGTTTCACATTGGGGGCATAAATATTTACAATTGTTAGCTCTTCTTGATGGATAGACCCCTTAATTATGGTATAATGTTTCTTCATCTCTTGTTACAGTGTTTGTTTTAAAATCTAGTTTGTTTGTTATAAGTATGGCTACTCTGGCTTTCTTTTGACATCTGTTTGCATGACTGCTGGTTCCTCACCCCCTCACTTTCAATCTTCAGGTGTTCTCTAAATGAGAACATCTAAAATGAGTCTCTGGTAGGCAGAATATAGATAGATCTTGGTTTTTTATCCATTCTGATACCCTGTGTTTTCTGATTGGGGCATTTAGTCCATTTACATTCCAAGTGATTATTGAAAGATATGGATTTAGTGCCATTGTGCTATCTGTAGATTTCATGTTTGTTGTGATGTCTCTGGTTCTTTGTAGTCTTTGCTGCTTTCCACTCACAGAGTCCCCCTTAGGATCTCTTACAGGGCTAGTTTAGTGGTCACAAACTCCTTTAGTTTTTGTTTGTCTGGGAAAGTCTTTATCTCTCCTTCTGTTCTGAATGACAGCCTTGCTGGATAAAGGATTCTTGACTACATATTTTTCCTGTTCACTCCCTTCTGGCCTGCCAAGGTTCAGTAGACAGGTCTGCTACCAACCTTATATGTATTACCTTGTAAGCTAAGGACCTTTTGTCCCGGGCTGCTTTCAGAATTCTCTCTTTATCTTTGTATTTTGCCAGTTTCACTATGCTACGTCGTGGTGTTGACCTGTTTTTGTTGATTTTGAAGGGAGTTCTCTGTGCCTCTGGGACATGGATGCTTGTTTCCTTCCCCAGATTAGGGAAGTTCTCAGCTATAATTTGTTCAAATAAACCTTCCGCCCCTTTCTCTTGCTTTTCTTCTTCTGGAACGCCTATGTGATGGATACTGTTTCATTTCACAATCATTTAGCTCTCACATTCTCCCCTCGTGATCTAGTAATTTCCTTTCCCTCTTTTTTTTCAGCATCATTTTCCATAATTTTATCTTCCCTTTCGCCTACTCTTTCCTCTGCTTCTTCCATCCTTGCTGTCACTGTATCTAGTTTATTTTGCATTTCATTTATAGCATTTCTTAATTCATCATGCCTAGTCCTTAGGTCTTTGATCTCTGCAGCAATAGATTCTCTGTTGTCTTCTATGCTTTCTTCAAGCCCATCTATTAGTCTTATGACTATTATTTTAAATTCTTGTTCAGATATATTGTTAATATCTGTTTTGAGCAATTCTCTGGCTGTAATTTCTTCCCAAATTTTGTTTTGAGGAAGAATTCTTCTGTTTCATCATTTTGGCTAATTTCTGTCTTTTGCATGTTTTAGTAGCTTGTTCTGTGTCTGCACCTGCAAGTACTACTATATTAAAAAGGGGTCATTCACTGTTGAGGGCCTGGCACTTCAGGAAGTGTTTTTGGCATATGTTGCATGCACTCTATTGTTGTGTTTTGGCTGCTCTATCCCACTGGTCAGTCCTCTGCAGAGGTCCTCCTTGCTTGTAGTGCTGGAGTGTTTGGACCTTCCACCAGGTGGGCTTTGATTTGTTTGTTGAAGTAACCATGGAAAAAAAGGAAAGAGGTGGGGGGGGGGCCTGATCCCACAAGAAAAGAAAAATGAAAGGGGAGAAAAGAAGACCAAACAGAGAATCAAAAAACTATAAGGCTTAAATCCAGAGAAAAAGAAAGGAAAATAAAGAAGGAAAAGAGATAGAAAAGATCTAAAAAAATAAAGTAAAAATGCCCGAACAGACTATATATATATTAAGAATTGACCACAAACAATTCAGAAACTATGAGCCTTATTCCAATAGAAAAAAAGAAGAGGGTAAAAAGAAAAAGAGAAGAGAAGAAAAAAAGAAAAGAGAAACGAAAAAGACCACCAGACAGGCAAACAACAACAATAACAACAGCAACAGACAGTTGTCTGTTGGTGCCAGGGACAGGTGGCTGTCCTGGTCTGGAGGAGAGGCTGGCTGCATTGGCTCAGTGTCAGTCTTGTTCCAGTAGGTGTGCAGTTACCAGGGGCAGGGTTTGGTGTAAGTGTCCCGCCTCCACTGGGGGCCGCTGTGCTTCTCTCTGAAGCCCCACTGTGTTGGTGATGGGGAGAAAACTGGCGACACCTCAGTCTCTCCTTCCCACGCCAGGTTGTCTCAAACCCCTGTTCAGGCAGCCCTCACAGGATAGCGAGGGCATTCAGCTTGACCTGTTCCTCACGGTTCTCCAGCACCTTCTAGATGCCCAGCTGGGATTCAAAACCCAATGTCTTAAAGGACCCCACACAGCATGGTTCCTGTTCTGATGTAGAGCCACTCCACTCTGCTGATAAAAGACTGGGTGCCTGGGTGGCTCAGTCAGTTGGGCTTCTGACTTCAGCTCAGGTCATGGTCTTCCAGTTCTTGCGCTTGAGCCCTGCATTGGGCTCTCTCCTGTCAGCACAGACCCCGCTTCGGATCCTCTGTCCCCCCGCCTCTCTCTGCCCCTCCCCTGCTTGTGCTCTCTCTGTCTCAAAATAAATAAATAAACTAAAAAAAAAAAAAAAAAAAAAAAAAAAAAGGCCTTTGGCTGGCACCTGCAGGGTCTTTGTCATTGGGGAGGCAATAAACCCTTTTCCCAAAGTACTCTGGAAAGGGGTCTGTTTTCCAGTAACCCCCTGAGATCCGTGTACCAGGCTATGCGCTCCAGGGGGAGGTTCCTCCTCCACAGGAGCACCCAGCAGCTCCTGGCTTAGCTTCGGAGAAAGTCGGCGAAAGTCGTGCACTTTTGAAACCTCTGAGTTTCAGTTCCTAAGGCTGTTTGCAAAATAGAAACTGGCACTCTCTGTATTTCTCATTCCCCCATCTGTGGTCTGGAGAGGTTTTCCTTTTGTGCCAACTGAGTACTGACTTTTACAACCCCTCTCTCTTTCACTCCCTTTTGTCTCTGCACAGAAAGGGCTCCCTCCCTTCCATGCCTCTGTCATTTTCTCTCCACCACTCCATATACACGCACCTCCATCCCACCACGCTGTCTCTCTCCGCCCCTGGAGGTCCTTCAGCCACTCTGCAGATCCATTTCCTGGGTGGTCCAAGTGATCTCTCCTCAATACAGCTGTGTTTGAGGGACCAGGGCAATCCCAGTCCCCCTACTTCCCTGTCGTCTCAACTCCACAAAGAAGCTTAGAGTTTTTAAGGGAGACTACTGAAGTGTCTTGGAAAAGCTACATTGCCTTTCCTTTGTCGTATTACTTTGTACAATTTTAAAGCAATAAAATGTTTAGTCATTCTTTCTTTCAATGATAAGGACACAGAAAATTCAACCCTGCCTCTGAATACTGAGGTAAAAATTCTGGGGCAGACTTTTTGTTTGAACTATTGTACCTTCTTTTTTAGATTACGTTAGAGTATGAAGGAACATCATTTCTTGAGTGGAGTGTGCCAGGAACTTGTTCAGTGAAAAATAAAAGGTAAGATTTTTGCTGCTGATGTCAATATAATGTGTGTATTTACCCATAAAAAAGTATTCATATAGTGCGGACAGTCAGATTTAAGGCAGTGATTGAATGTAAATTTCTTCCCATTAAATAGATGTGAGAAGAAAGACAAGATCTCTTTGAAAATAGGATATGGGGTGCCTGGGTGACTCAGTCCGTTAAGCATCCAACTTCGGCTCAGGTCATGATCTCAAGGTTCATGGGTTTGAGCCCCGCACTGACTGGGCTCTGTGCTGACAGCTCAGAGCCTGGAGCCTGCTTCAGATTCTGTGTCTCCCTCTTTCTCTGCTCAACCTCTCTCTCTCTCTCTCTCTCTCTCTGTCTCTTTCGCTGTCTCTCAAAAATGAATAAACATTAAAAAAATTTTTTTAAAGAAAATAGTATAAAAGTAAAATATGCTGTATGTTTTATTTTTCTTATTAGCATACAATTAATGTTTTTAGGCTTAAAAAGTAGGGAATTTTTCCTAATCTTGTATGCTTATTTATCTTTCTGTTCTTTTTAAATACTAGCTCACCGAGGACAGAGCTGCGTTGTTCTTCTCCTGGTGTTCATACTATAAGACCAATTGTTGTGGGCCCAGTGAGTTGATTTTAATGATAACTTATTAAATCTTGAGTAATTATTTCTGTTACACTTTATTTCCCATATTTTGAGCTTTCAACCTAATTTAATCTGTTTTAAATAGTATGTGTTAATCATAGATAAGAGGTATTTTTAAATTATTATCAATAGGGCATTAACGTCCAGATATATCTCATAGAAAATGATGTTATGAAATGGTATGTGATTTTACCTTAGCCGTTTTGTCAATAAGTATGTGAAAGCCTCAGTTACCACCTTCCTGGTAACAATACTCCCCAATGAGTGGGTCTCACATCATACACTTTTATAACAATTCCCTGGATTAAAAGCCATTTCTAGCAAGTTTGTTTTTACTATATTTTCTTCAATTCAAGAAAGCATTTGTGAATGCAAATACATAAGAATGATGTTGAATCCTCTCTGGGTTACAAAAAAAAACCGAAAAAGTTAAGCATCAAAAACATCGACTCTCTACTAATTAGTACCAGGTACCGGCCGGGCATTCATAGCTGATATTCCCACGCAAGTGTGTCTAAAGCCACTGCCATAGAGACTGCGTGTGACAAAATTTGACTACATTTGGGGGCTTATGCCTTCTTCTTGATTTCTAATCTTTATTTTCAGAGAACAAGTAGAGTGATGCAGGAGAGGCCAAATGAATATTAATTCATTTTTTGAAAACTCATAGATTGAAAAGTATTTCAACTTGAGGTTTTTGAGTTTATGAATATTTACCAGTTTCATGGACACAATTCTGAGGAAGTAAAGGCTTACTCCTTTTCCTTTTGTTGTGTGTTAGAAGCCCAAATGTGCAATGTTACATACACACAAATACATGCATAGAGAAGAGTCTCTTTGTCGTTTACGGATAGTGCCATCAGATCTTACAACCTTTAAGGATGTACACGTGACTTTAGAAATAGATTCAAAAACACTCAGATATAACAATCCAAAATGTCTCCAGGCATTGCCAGTGTACCCTGGTGAGCAAAATCATCTCTGATTCAGAACCATCATGGAAGAAAATGAATTGAATTGCGTTTCAGTGAGTAAGACTGTCCAGGAAAACTCACTATTTTCCTTTATACACTCACAGAGAACATTCTGTTACCACATGAAGTATAAGGGGTTGGCTTCCATACTGACTAATTCTCTGATACCAGCTGTCTTACAATTCTAAGTTCTGGCATTTTCTACATGGAGTTAACTTCCCATCCACCAGGTTAAGGGCTCAGTCCCACAAGACTGCTCCACTTCGGATGCCAACTGCAAGTCCCAGTTTGTCACCTGTACTCGTGACTGACTGTCCATAAATCCAGGTTCCTACAACCTTCTCCTCCGGGTCAATAATTTGCTAGAACAGCTTGCAGAACTCATGGAAATTCATTTATCGGTTATAATAAAAGATATGATAAAGGATACAGATGAACAGCCAGAGAAGAGCTACATAAGGCAAAGTCTGGAAGGGCCCTGCGCACAGGAGCTTCCGACCCCATGGATCTGGGTTGTGTCACCCTGCCAGCACATGGACATGTTTACCAGCCTGATTTTTATGGGGCTTCATCACATAGGCATGATCAATCATTAACTCATTTTCTAGTCCTTCTCCCCCCTCCAAAGGGTGGGAGGTTGGGGTAAAAGTTCCAAGCTTCTAATCATGGCTTGGGCTTTCTAGTGACCAGTTCCCATCCTGGATCCCACCCCAAGTCGCCTCATTAGAACAAAAGGGATTGAGGATCTCTGTGTCAGACCCTCCCGTCGTTCAGGAGATTATAAGAGTTGTAGGAGCTCTGCATCAGGAACTGCGATCAAAGACCAAAGATTAGCAGGAACTGGGTGCAAAGACCAATACATAACAAATTTGTCACTCATGATAGTGAATTCATAATTACAGAGAATAGCTACAGAATTGAACTAGTATTACATGAATATTTGTTAGTTCTATTCTGAAATTTGTTCATTATACTTCCTCTCATCTTAGATCAATAATTTAGTGCCTCTGTGACTTTTCTGCCTGTATCCAAATTTGCATTTAAAGCTACCTTAATTTCCTTTTAGGATTCAGAAGAAGAACGCAATTTGTCTGTGCAAAGTTCTCATATCTGCTTCCTGTGGTATTATAGAGTTATGTAAGTAAGGCAGTGTTGAATACAAAGATGATTAATGCTTTTTAAGAATAATTAGATTTAACTTTTAATTAACCACAGATGGATTATCTACATTATACTTTTCACATAAGCTTGCACTCACCAATCAAGATATCCTCAAATAAAATGCCAAACTAATATTGGGAAACAAACAATAAAAGTAACAATAGCAACCACTATTTGAACATATATTTCTAATGTTCATACTTGATGTAAATTATCTCTCTCACTTTTCATAACAAACAGAAATGCAAGTCTTGTTATCTTTATTTTATAAATGAGGACATGTAAGCTCGGGTAGGTTAAATAACTCGGATAATAATACACAGCTACTAATAACTAGCATTGGGATTTGCCGCTGGTTTTTCAGACTACAGGGCTCTTTTAATTCCATTATATACATAGTTTCTCCAACCCATATTAACATGAGAGTGAATGAAAATAACTAAAAAGAGAAAACTGGCACAGGAGAAAATAATTAAGTGCATTAGAAAATCATCTGATAAGTTAAAACCAACAATGAATCAGAATATTTTTCAGTGCAACAGTCAAGGAAATATCCTAAGTCCTGAATAGGATACAGGGAAGTGTCTTATGTGGCCCCTGCTCCCCCGAGGACTCAACAGCCTCGCATTTCATTGGCCACAGGGATTACTTGAGGACTGACACATGACCCAGGCAGTCGCCAGCAGAATACTCGTGTCTTCTGTAAAGCGGGAGTGGTTGTTGCCGATAGTTGTCTTGGTTCACGTGGTCCCTTAGAAGTCAGATGGCTCTGCAGTGTATATGCAATTTTCGGACTAGAAGCCCTGATAACTAGATGTTAGCCAGCCCTTCAAGGAGTGCACGTTCTATTCCTCTCAGAAATGCTGCCACCTTCCCAGACTCTTACCAAGAAGCAAGGATGGAGTCTCTGCTACTCCTGAACCTGACAGGGTTCTGTCCTAGTTGCGGATTTCAGATGTGCCAATCACCAGCTTTCTCCTGTGGGTTTGAAACCAACTGAGAAACAGACAAAGGCTAATTTGGAGATAAAAATTCCCTGTACAGCAGAATTGGGGAACAGAACCTTCCTCTCTGGCCACATGGGTTATTTTCTACTTCCTCCAAGCAGAGACCAGGGGGACCATCAGAGAAGGCAATCTGCCAAAAAAAAAAAAGCATTGAAAAAGCACTGATAGTCAGTTTCATGAGTTTCCAATCTCACTCACACACACTGAGCCCCAAGAGCTAGTGACGGATATGGGCGTCCATACTGCTCTGATCTGGTCATGAATCATGAAAACAAAATCGGAAGAAGCAGCACCTTTCTAGGGGGAGCAGCTAAGCCCAAAGAGACAGCTCAGTGGGAGCTAAGTGTTTTTCTGTTACGTAAGTGGTAAAAATGTACACAATTTATCACCTGTAAAAATACCATTTAAAGAGTAAAATGAAACTAATACTCATGTATTCATCACACAAGTCAAGGAAGAGAACATTACCAGTACCGTAGAATCTGCTACTTAGAAATGCAGAATCTGGGGTCTCATTCCAGACCTCCTAGATCATTACCTGCATTTGAACAAGATCCTGTAGTCATTGTATGTACATTATTGTTTAGCAAATCCCATTCTGATGCACATGAACAAAACTTTCTCTAGGATATAGACCTAAAAGTACAGTTGGCTAAAAGTAGGATATGCATTTGTTCAAGTTTACTAGGTAATGCCTAAATGCCTCTTGAAAAGATCATTCAAATCTACATCTACACCAGCCGTGGACTACATCTACACCAGCAGCAGATGAATGTTCCCCTTGTGCTACTTCCTCACCAGTACTCAGTATTATCTGACTTTAATTTTACAATCTAGTAGATGTGAAATTATGTCACTGTGCTTTTTATTTGCATTTCCCTAATTACTATTGAGCATATTTTCATTTATTCATGAAGAATTTTTCTTCTCTTTCTGTTAAATGAGGATTTTTACCCATTTTTGAGTTATTTTTGTTTCAGAATAATTTATAAGATTTCATTCTAATGACTAGGACATTATTTATATATAATTTCAATATATATATATATAGAAAGAATTTATCCCAGTTTATGCAACTTTTCACTTCTTATGATCTCTATTGATAACAGAGGTCCTTGCTATTATAGATGAATTTGCCAGCTCTTACCTTAATTGGGTTTGTGCCTTTTTAAATCAATTTAAGAAACCTTTTCCTCCAAGTTCATAAAAATAGCCTCCTATGTTGTTTCCTGAAAGGTCCACATAGTTTTGACTTCCACAGTTAGGTCCTTAATCCATCTGGAGTTAGTTTTTGTATATACTTGGAGATAGGGACCCAATTTTATTTTTTCCATGTGAATAATTAATCTAATCAGACCCATTTATTGAATAATGTATTTACCTGTAGTGCCTGCTTTATCATACATCGATTTTCCATGTATGCATGTGTTTCTTTCCAGCCGGCTCTACTGTTCAGCTGATCTGTTTGTCTGCTTAATAAACACTACATTATCTTTATTACTATAATTTCATATTTCAAATCTTGATGAGTGACAGTGCAAATCCCTGACCCACTCTGACCCCAAATCTTGTTCTTCTTTATGAGTCTCTTAGCTTTGTCTGTTTTTCCTCTGGCCTATTTTTTCCTCTCTATGAAATTTTAGAATTGGTTTGTCAAATTCCACAAAAACTCTAGTAGGGATTCCTATAATTTGTCTCAATATTTAAATCAATTTGGAGAGTTTCAGCTCAAGAATAATACATAACCTTCCATTTATTTAGGTCTTTTTATATGTCTGCCAAAAAAATTTTGCAGTTTTTCATAAAAGTGCCTGGACATTTTTATTAGACTTATTCCTAGATGCTTTATATTTTTGTTTCTATTACACTCAGTTTTTTAAAGCTACCATTTTCTATATTTTCTAACCAGAGCTTCTTGCTGTATAGAACACAATTTACTTTTGAATATTGATTTTTGTATTCAACAATCTTGCTAAATTCTTATATTAATTCTAACAATTTACTTACATATTCTCTTGGAGTTTTTACAAATCCTATCACCTGCAAATACTGATGGTTTTCTTTATCCCTTTCCAAATAAGTATGGCTTTTCTTTCTTTTATTCTGACTGCTTTGCTAGAATATTCAAACACACTGTTTCCTAGAAGGGTGAAAGCAGGCCTCCTTGTCTTATTCCTGATTTTAAAAGGGAGGCTCTCATTTCACTAATTTTGCAGAATATTTATTACAAATTATGAATTAACCTTTACCCAGTTGAGGAACTTCCCTTTTATTCCAAGTTGGTGGTGAATTTTGCATATGAATCAGTGTTGAAATTCGTTTAAAGTTTTTCTACTTGCACTTCAGAGTTCATATGGTTTTTCTGTTTTACTATGTTAATGATGAAAAATAGTTATTAATGTTTCTATATTAAACTAACCTTGTATTTCTGGAATAAGCCAACTATTCCAGATTCCAACTACTCCAGAATTCTTGATGAATTCTCTTTCATTTACATTGATGAATTTTCTTTGTTAATACTGTGTTCAGATTTTTTTGGTGTGAATTTCATGAGTGAGTTTGGCCTGTGGTCTTACTCCCCTTGTGCTATCATTTTCTGCATTTGGTATCGGGATTGTGCTAGACTCATCAGGGAAGTTAGGAGTGGTCATTCTTTTCTATTCTGAGAGATTTTGTGTAACATTGGAAGTATATGTTCCTTAAGTATTTGATGGAAGCTTGCACGGAAGTTTACTTGGGTCTGGATTTCATATGTGTGTGTGGGGGGGGAGGAGATTTCCTAAGTGTTAATTCCATTTTTTAATGGTTATAGTGCTATTTTGGAATTACAATTCTTGTAAAATCCATTTCTGTAAGTAGTACTTTTCCAGAAATTTATCCATGTCTTCAATTAGCCATCTTAATATCAACTTTAATATCATAAAGTTGTCTGTAATATCCTCTTATGAGTTTTAGTCTCTGAGGTGGTTGTAGTGTTACACTTCTGTTTTAACATTTCTTTTCAACGTTTATTTATTTTTGGGACAGAGAGAGACAGAGCATGAACGGGGGAGGGGCAGAGAGAGGGGGAGACACAGAATCGGAAACAGGCTCCAGGCTCTGAGCCATCAGCCCAGAGCCTGACACGGGGCTCGAACTCACGGACCGCAAGATCGTGACCTGGCTGAAGTCGGACGCTTAACCGACTGCGCCACCCAGGCGCCCCTGTTTTAACATTTCTAATAATTTTATTTGTGCCTTCCTTTAGTTCCATGTCCTTGTGGTATTCCTCTTTTATTAGTATTTTCAGGGAACCAACTTTTGGCTTTTTGAACTTGTCTATTGCAGTCTATTTCATTTCAACCCATATTTTCTATGATTTCCTTGAGTTTGTTTTTCTAAAACTTAAATTGGCTATTTAGCCCATTAGGCATGAGGCTCTCTTTTTTTCTAATGTGTGTGTTTAAGGCAATCACTTTTCTTCTAAGTACTTCTGTAACTGTATTCAACAAGTATTGCAAATACCTCCTGTGATTTTTTTTTTTATTGCTCAGAAATAATTTTCTAATCCTCGCTACAATTTGTTTGACCCATGAGTTAGTTAGAAATGCATTTTTGGGGGCGCCTGTGTGGCTCAGTTGGTTAAACATCTGACTCTTGATTTCGGCTCAGGTCATGATCTCACAGTCATGGGATCAAGCCCCACGTCAGGCTCTGTACTGGGTGTGGAGCCTACTTGAGAATCTCTCTTTCCATCTCCCTCTGCCCCTCTCCCCCACAGGTGCCCTCTTTCTCTCAAAATCTTTTTTAAAATACATTTTTCAATTTACAAACCTATGAGTGTTTTTAATTATAACCTGATTGTATTGGGATAAGAATTGCTGGAGGAAATTTTTGACCTAGCATCTAGTCAGTTTTTATAAATGTCCCATGTGTACCCATAGAAAATACATTTTCTTATTGTTGGGTCAAATATTATAATCACACAATTAGTAGATCAGATTTGGTAAGTGAACTGTTCAGATCTTCTGTGTGCTTACTTGACTCATTGTTGGCTTGATCTATCAATTAATGAGAGGGCTCTGCCAAATGTCCCACTAGGATGGTAGATATGTCACTTTTCCTCATAGGTACCTAAGTTTTTGTTTGATATTTTGAGGTTATCTTTTATGTGTATATAACTTTGGAATTACTGAGCCTTTTTGAAGAATTGAAACTTTATTTGTAGTGATCTTGCTTCTCACCTGTAATACTTTTTCTTTTGTTGCCTCATGTTCTGTTTTATTTTCTGTTAATATATTCATGGGTCTTTATCCATTGATTTTCAAGTTTTCCATAAACTTATATTTTAAGTGTTTCATTAATGAATGCCTTGAAACTGGATATTCTGTTTTCTAAAATGACAATCTTTGGCTTTTAATTGGGCAATTTGGAGCGTTTATGTTTATTGTGATTGCTTAAGTTTATATTTATGAAAACAATTTAATGTGCTTTCCATTTACTTGCTTAATACCCTTTATGTCTTTAGCATGTTTTAACCCTAATCATGCCTTGGTCAATATTTTCATTCTAGTCAGTTCTTTTCTCCTTTTTCCTTGACTTTCTTTTTTTCCTGATTTAATTTTCTTTCATACTTGTTTAGAAATTATGAATTGTATGTCTATCTTACATGATACTCCAGTAATTTTAGATGTATCAAGTCTAAATTTAATTAATACATTTATTCTTCTCTTGAACAATACAACAATCTTTAGAATACTTTACTCTGATATTATGCCTCTTTTTTTAATTTTTTTTTTTTTACATTTATTTATTTTTGAGAGACAGAGAGAGACAGCACAAGCAAGGGAGGGGCAGAGAAAGAATGAGACACAGAATCCAAAGCAGACTCCAGGCTCTGAGCTGTCAGCACAGAGCCTGACGTGGGGCTCAAACCCACAAACCATGAGATCATGACCTGAGCTGAAAGTTGGCTCTTAACTGGACACTTAAGTCGGACACTTAACCAACTCAGCCACCCAGGTACCCCTATTTTATCCTCGTTCTTGAAAAATAGTTTCTCTGAAAATACAATTCTGGGTTGGTTGCTGTTTTCTCCCAAGACTTTAAAATTATTGTCTGCTAAATACAGAGAACAAACCGAGGGTGGATGGTGGCGGGGGGGGGGGGGGGGGAGTGATGGAGGGGGAAGGGAGAGAAAATGGGTGATGGGCATTAAGGAGGGCACTTGTTGGGATGATCACTCAGTGTTGTATGTAAGCCAATTTGACAATAAATTATATTTAATAAATAGCTTCCTAATAGTAAAATAAAATAAAATAAAATAAAATAAAATAAAATAAAATAAAATAAAATAAAATAAAATAATTGTCTGCTGGGTCCTACTATTGCAATTGTAAAGTCCACTGTCTAATAGTTTTATCTTTTAGGTTGTCTGTATCTTCTGTTTAATGCCTTACCTTGCCTTTGGTGTTTCACTATTATAGGTTTTTTAAAAAATCTATCCTACATGTGGTTTATTGCAGTTTCTGAATCTGAAGATTAGGGTCTTTCATTAATTCTGAAAAACCAGTCATTATCTTTTCAAATATTGATTCTCTCATTTTATTCTTTCTCTTTAGATTTTCATAAGAAAATATATGTCACCTTTTCATTCTGTCCTTCTTGAAATATTTTCATATTTTCTATCATTTTGTTTTCCATGACTCATTGTAGACTATTTTTTTTTAATTTCAGTTTGCTAATTCTCTCATCATCTGTGTCTAAAATTTGTCTTCACTAGGGGTGTCTGGGCGGCTCTGTTGGTTAAGCATCTGACTTCAACTCAGGCCATGATCTCACAGTCCATGGGTTCACACCCAGCATCGGGCTCTGTGCTGACAGCTCAGAGCCTAGAGCCTGTTTCAGATTCAGTGTCTCCCTCTCTCTCTGCCCCTCTCCCAGTCACACTCTCTCTCTCTCTTTCAAAAATAAATAATCATTAAAAAATTTTTAAATTTGTATTCACTAAAATCCTGTCTAGAGGCAACTGCCACGGTATATGCTCCCATTTTTTGCATTATTGCATCCAGAACTGCCTTTGTAATTTGTTGGGCCATATGAAGACTCTTGTTAAAAAATCAGAAGAAAAATAGTGTTAAAAGTTTTAAATATAAAGCATTCCCTTTCTTCCCCAGTCACTCTCTACTGGTCTTCGTGCTTTTATTTATATTTAATGTCATGCTCCCATGGACATGAGAATACTCTTGGGCCAACTGCAGACCCTCATAATCACTTGGCGATTCAGCATGTGTGCAGTTCACTTTCTTCCAGGTTTCCCCTGTCAACAGCCATTGAACCAACACCTCATGCCCCAGTCAGGGGTGGCATCTGAAGAAGTCAAGCCTGGTATCTTTCCTTACAGTGGGTCTAGCCATCTTCACCTATAGCAGATGAGTAACCTCCAAGGGTACTGCAACTTATCACTTGAACACACTAAGTACCCTGATTGGGGGTGGGCAAGAGACTCACTCCTGTGGAGACGAGGCCTCCATCTGCCACAGCACAGTGCTGCCACCTGGTGAGGCAGAGGGCAGCTGCTGCCATGCCTTACTCCAGATGCCACAAGTTTCATATACCCTACACTGACCCTCCCACACCTGAGCCCTGGCCATTGCCCAGGGTGAAGGCAGAAGCATTTTCAGGACAGGGAAGTGAGGAGGCCAAGACCAGGTGGAACCCAAGGTACCAGGGAATGGAGGAGTGAGGTACCAAGAACCTGTCCTGTGAAGGCAGACAGGAACAGGAGTCAGGACTGCACCAGCCAAAGCTCCCAAGTGCGTGCTTCATTGTCCCATCATAATTCACATATAAAATACAAGTTCAAAGATAAATTTATTAATAATTTCAAGACAAAGATTGCAGTGGATTAAACCTCAAGCACCAGGCCCTGCTGAGCACTGCTTGAGCACTGGGCTTTCCAAACCTATTGACTCTGTTTGCCCCCAAACCTGAGTCCTGACTCTGAGGAGGAAAATTCATGGAACAGGTACCATGTTATCATCTAGACTCTTGATTTATTTTCTCTCTCTCTCTCTCTCTCTCTCTCTCTCTCTCTCTCTCTGTCTCTCATTAGAACAGAGAAAAGGAAGGGAGAAGAATCCAGGAGGAGGTCATGCTCAGGCTGCTATCTTTCCTGAATTCATGGTGACACTGTTTGGCTTCATCACTCTATCCCAGTACTCGCTACATACTATCTGTCTATCTACTTAAATAGCTTGGTAAAGTCACTGAAAGTTTGCCAAGTTTAATAGGATATTTTTTACTCCTCTTAGCACTTGACCACTGTACCACATATAATGTTGGAGATGACTTATTTCTTCTTGAAACTCTTTTCTTCCTTCACTTACCTGCTACTATCTTCCATGTCTTTTTTCTTTTCTTGTACAAATATGTTGTACATATTTTCTTGTACAATACATCATGCTACACATTAGATCCTGGAACTTAATTAGCTTATAACTAAAAGTTTGTACACTTTGGCCAACATCTCCTTGTGTCCCCTAGCTCCAAACCCTTGGTGTAAACATCAATATACCCTCTGTTTCTATGAGTTTGAAGTTCTTAGATTCCATATATAAGGGAGGTCATATAGTGTCCTTCTTGGTCTGACTTATTTCACTTAACATAACGCCCTCCAGGTCCATTCATGTTGTTGCAAATAGCAGGATTTCCTTCTTTATATGGCTGAATGAAATTCTATTGTATAGATTTACTACATTTTCTTTATCCACTCATCAGTTGATAGTCACTTAGGTTGTTTCCATATCTTGGTTATTGTGAATGATGCTGCAGTTAACATAAGAGTGCAGTGGGGCACCTGGGTGGTTCAGTCAGTTAAATGTCCAACTTCAACTCAGGTCATGATCACACAGCTCATGAGTTTGAGCCCTGTGTCAGGCTCTGTGCTGGCAGCTCAGCCTGAAGCCTGCCTGCTTTGGATTCTGTGTCTCACTCTCTCTCTGCCCCTCCCCCACTCATGCTCTGTCTCTCTCTGTCTCTCTCCCAAAAATAAATAAACATTAAAAAAAATGGGAGTGCAGGTAACTCTTCAAAATAATGATTTATTTTCCTTTGGAATATACCCAGAAGTAGGATTGCTGAATTACATGGTAGTTCTATTTTTAACTTGTAAAAGAACCTCCACACTGTTTTCCATACTATCGGTACCAATTTACATTCCCACCAACAGTGCACAATGGTTCCTTTTTCTCCACATTCTTACCAACATGTATTTGTCATTTCTTGTCTTTATTTATTTTTTTTTTTTCATATCCATTCTAACAGTTGTGGGGTCATATGTCATTATATCCCTGATGATCAGTGATGTTTAGCACCTGTTCATGTACCATACCAAATGTATGTCTTCTTTGGAGAAATGTCTTTTTAGGTACTTTGCCAATTTTATAATCAGATTGGGGTTTTGTTTGTTTGTTTTTTGTTTTTTGATATTGAGTTGTATGACTTTCATATATGTTGGATATTAACCCCTTATCATATATATGGTTGGCAAAAATTTTCTCCTATTCTGTATGTTAGCTTTTCATTTTGTTGATTGCTTCTTTTGATGTGCAGAAACTTTTTAGTTTGATGTGATCCTACTTGTCAATTTTTACTTTTGTTGCTTGTTCTTTTGGTGCCATATTTCAAAAAATCATTGTCAAAACTAAGGTCAAGGAGATTTTTCACCTATGTTTTCTTGTAGGAATTTTACTGTATTTCGTCTTACGTGTAAGTCTTTACTCTATTTTCAGTTAATTTTTTGAGCGGGGTAAGATAGTATTCTAATTTCATTCTTTTTTTGAGTCTGTTTTTAACAACAACACCATACTGTTTTCATTAATATAGCTTTGTAATATATTTTGAAATCAGGAAGTGTGATGCCTCCGGCTTTGTTCTTTCTCAAAACTGATTTGGCTATTGGGGGTCTTTTGTGGTTCCACACACATTTTACAATTGTTTCTTCTGTTTCTGTGGGGGAAAAATGCCATTGGAAATTGATAGGATTTTATTGAATCTATAGGTTTTGGTAGTATGGATACTGTGGCAATATTAACTCTCCTAATCTATGAACATGGAATATATTTCCATTTATCTGGGTCATCTTCAATGTCTTATAGCTTTTGGTATATAGATCTTTAACTTCCTTGGTTAGATTTATTACTAAGTATTTTATTGTTTTTGATGCTATTGTAAATGCACTTATTTTCTTCCTTTTTCAGATTGTTTATTGTTAGTGTATAGAAACACAACTGATTCCTGCGTGTTGATTTCATATGCTTCAACTTTATTGAATTTGTTGATTATTTCTAACAGTTTCTTGGTGGTGTCTTTAGGAAGACATATATGATATTCAAGGTCATGTCAGCAAGCAGAGACAATTTTATGTCTTCCTTTCTGATTTGGATGCCTTTTATTTCTTTTTCTTGCCTGATTACTCTGGTTAGGAGTCCCGTACTGCATGGAGTAGGAATGGTGAGAGTGGAATGGGCACTCTAGTCTTGTTCTTGATCGTACAGGAAAACTATCAACCTTTCACTATTGAGTATGATGTTAGCTGTAGGCTTGTTATATATTGCCTTTGTTATGTTGAGGTATGTTCTCTCTATATCCAATTTGTTGAGAGTTTTTATTAAGAAAGGATGTTGTGGGGCGCCTGGGTGGCGCAGTCGGTTGAGCGTCCGACTTCGGCCAGGTCACGATCTCGCGGTCCGTGAGTTCGAGCCCCGCGTCAGGCTCTGGGCTGATGGCTCGGAGCCTGGAGCCTGTTTCCGATTCTGTGTCTCCCTCTCTCTCTGCCCCTCCCCCGTTCATGCTCTGTCTCTCTCTGTCCCAAAAATAAATAAACGTTGAAAAAAAAATTTTTTTTTAATAAAATGCTTTAAAAAAAAAAAAGAAAGGATGTTGTATTTTGTTAATGTTTTCCTGCATATATTGAGATGATCATATGACTTTTGTCTTTCATTTTATTAATGTGTTTCACATTTATTGCTTTGCATATGTTGAACCATCCTTACATCCCACTTAATTATCATGTGTGATCCTTTTAATATGCTGTTGAATTCAGCTTTACTAGTATGTTGTTGAGAATTTTTGCATCTGCTCTTCAGGGATATGGTCTGTAGTTTTCACTTCTTGTAGTGTGCTTTTCTGACTTTGGTATCAGGATAGCACTGGCCTTGTAAAATGAGTTTGGGAGTTTCCTCCTCTTCAGTTTTTTGGAAGAGTTTGAACAGGATTGTCGTTAATTCTTCTTGAAATATTTGCTGGAATTAACTAATGAAGCCATCTATTCCTGGGCTTTTCTTTGATGAGAGATTTGTGCTTACTGACTCAATCGCCTGACTCATTTTTAGTCTGTCATATTTTCTACTTCTTCCTGGTTTAGTCTCAGTAGATGATAATGTTTAAGGAATTTATTTCTTCTAGATTGTCAAATATGCCGGTCTATAATTGTTCACAGCAGTTGCTTATGGTCATTTGCATTTCTGTAGAATTTGTAGTAGTGTCCACACATTTCTGATTTTAGTAGTTTGAGTATTCTTTTTCCTTAGTCTAGTTAGAGTTTCATCAATTTTGTTTATTTTTTCAAGCAACAGTTCTTAGTTTTGTTGATCTTTTCTACTGTTTTTTTTTTTTTTGGTCTCTACTTATTTCTGCTCTGATCTTTGTTATTTCCATTTTTCTGCTAACTTTGGATATAATTTGTTCTTCTTTGTCTAGTTGCTTGACATATAAAGTTAGGTTGATTATTTGAGACCTTTCTTTTCCCTTAATGGGGGTATTTATCACTATAAACTCCCCTTCTTGAAGTGTTTTTGCTGCATCCCATAAATTTGTTATATTGTGTTTCCTTTGTTTCAAGATATTTTTAAAATTTATTTTATGTAAATCCAATTTATTTTATTTATTTAACATAGTATAATATGAATTCAGGAGTAGAATTTAGTGATCCATCACTTACATACAACACCCAGTGCTCATCAAGATATTTTTTTAATTTCCTTTTGATTTCATCTTTCACCCATGGTTTTTCAGTGTGTTGTTTAATGTCCACATATTTGTGTATTTCCCAGTTTTCCTCCTGTAATTAATCTAGTTTCATACTATTGTGGTCATAAAATATACTTAGTATGATTTCAATCTTTTTACATTTGCTGAGACTTTTTTTTTTTAACCTAACATGTTTCACTTGGCCTAAAGTATAGTCCAAGGTCAACTTTCCCTTATTGACTGTCTAGATGATCTATCCATTGTTGAAAATGGCATATGGAAGTCCCCTGCTATTATATTATTGTATATTGCTCTCTTCAGACCTGTTAGTATTTGCTTAATATGGTGCTCTGATGTTGTGTGCATATATGTTTACAATTGTTATAGCCTCTTGATGAATTAGCTTCTTTATTATTACACAGTTACCTTCTGTGTCTCTTGTTACACTTTTTAAGCTTACAATCTATTTTGTCTGATATAAGTATAGCTATTCCACTCTATTTTGGTTTCTACTTGCATGAGCTATCTTTTCCCATCCCTTACTTTGAGCCTGTATATATCCTTGAAGCTGAAGTTAGTCTTTTATAAGAAGCATATAAAGGGGTCTTGTTTTTGGGGCGCCTGGGTGGCGCAGTCGGTTAAGTGTCTGACTTCAGCCAGGTCACGATCTCGCGGTCCGTGAGTTCGAGCCCCGCGTCAGGCTCTGGGCTGATGGCTCAGAGCCTGGAGCCTGTTTCCAATTCTGTGTCTCCCTCTCTCTCTGCCCCTCCCCCATTCATGCTCTGTCTCTCTCTGTCCCAAAAATAAATAAACGCTGAAAAAAAAATTTTTTTAAGGCGTCTTGTTTTTTATCCATGCAGCTATTCTGTATCTTTGTTTAGAGAATTTAATCCATTTACATTAAAAGTAATTATTGTTAGATAGGTCTTACCAATTCCATTTTATTAATTTCCTTGCTCTTTTGTGTTTTTTTAAAGTTTATTTATTTTGAGAGAGACAGAGACAGCACGAGTGGGGGAGGGGCAGAGAGAGAGGGAGACAGAGAATCTCAAGTAGGCTCCACAATGGTGCCCCTCAATGCGGGGCTTGAACTCATGAACCATGAGATCATGACCTGAGCCAAAACCAAGAGTCAGACACTTAACCAACTGAGCCACCCAGGTGCCCCCCTTACTTTTTTGTATTCCTCTGTTCCTTTCTTCTTCTCTTGCTGTCCCTTTGTAAACTGATGATTTTCCACAATGGTATACTTTGATTCCCTTCTCTTTATCTTGTGTGAACCTATGATAGCTGAGATTTGTTTTGTTTGTTTTTGTTGTGGTTACCTGTTGGCTTACTTGAAATATCTTATAGATATAACAGCATTCTACGTGGGGCTGATAGCAGCTTACCTTCTATCACATACAAAACTCTACCATTTTATTTCCCCACCCCACATTTTATGTTTTGTTGTCAATACTGACATCTCTTTAAAAATTTTTTAATGTATTTTTTGTATTTTTTAAAATTTAAATACAGTTAACATACAGTGTTACATTAGCTTCAGGTATACACTATAATGATTCAACAATTCTATATATTACTCAGTGTTCATCACAAGTGTACTCTTAATCCCCTTTATTTATTTCACCTATCTCCCTACCCACCTCCCTCTGGCAACCACCGGTTTGTTTGCTATATTTAAGAGGCTGGTTTTTGTTTGTCTCTTTTTTTCTTTGTTCATTTGTTTCTGTTTCTTAAATAGCACATATGAGTGAAATCATATGGTATATCTTTTTCCAACTGACTTATTTCACTTAGCATTATACTGTCTATCTCTATCCATGTTGCAAATGTTTAGATTTCACTTGATTTTTATAGCTGAGTAATATTCCATTGTATATACATACCAATCTATGGATGGATCCTTGGGTTGCTTCCATATTTTGGCTATTATAAATAATGCTGCAATAAATACATGGATACATATATCTTTTCAAATTGCTGATTTCATTTTCTTTCAGTAAATACCCACCAGTAGAATTACTGTAGTAATTCCATTTTTAATTTTTTGAGGAACCTCCATAATTTTTCCACAGGGGCTGCACCAGTTTGCATTCCCACCAGCAGTTCATGACTGTTCCTTTTTCTGCACATCCTTGCTAACACTTACTATTTGTTGTGCTCTTTATTCTAGCCATTCTGACAGTTATGAGGCAATATGTCATCGTGGTTTTGATTTGCATTTCCTGAATGATTCATGGTGTTGAACATCTTTACCTGTCTGTTTTGGCCATCTGTATGTCTTCTTTGGAAAAATGTCTATTTGGATTCTCTGCTCATTTTTTAGCTGGATTATTTGAGTTTTTATGATGTTGAATTGTAGAAGTTCTTTGTGTATTTTGGATATTAACCTCTTATTGGATATATCATTTGTAGATACCTTCTTTTATTCAATAGGTTGCTTTTTTTGTTTTATTTATGCTTTCCTTTATTGTACTAAATCTTTTTACTTTGATGTAGTCCCAATAGTTTATTTTTGCTTTTGTATCCCTCCCTGAGGATATATATCTAGAAAAATGTTTCTACTGCTGATATCAAATAAATTACTGCCTATGTTTTCTTTTAGGAGTTTTATGGTTTCAGGTCTTACATTTAGGTCTTTAAACCATTTCAAATTTATTTTTGTGCACGGTATAAGAAAGTGGTCCAATTTCATTCTTTTACATGAAGCCATCCAGTTTTCCCAGCACCATTTTTAAGAGATTGTCTTTTTTGCATTGTATATTCTAGCATTTTTATCATAGAGTAATTGACCATAAAAATCATGGGCTTATTACTAGACTCTCTATTCTGTTCTATTGCTCTATGTGTCTATTTTTGTGTCAGTACCATAATGTTTTGATTACTACAGCTTTGTAGTATAGCTAGAAATCTAGGACTGTGACACCTCCAGCTTTCTTCTATTTTAAGATTGCTTTGGCTACTCAGGGTCTTTTGTGGTTCCATACACATTTTAGGATTATTTTCTCTAGTTATGTTAAAAATGCTTTTGGTATTTCAATAAGGATTTTATTAAATCTGTAGATTTCTTTGGGCAGTATGGACATTTTAACAATATTGGTTCTCCCAATCCATGAATATGGGATATCTTTCATTTGTTTGTGTCATCTTCAATTTCTTTCATCAGTGTTTTATAGTTTTCAGAGCACAGGTCTTTCACCTCCTTGGTTAAGAGTTTATTCCTATTATTTTAGTTTTTTTGGTGTAATTATAAATGAGATTGTTTTCTTAATTTCTTTTTCTGCTGCTTCGTTATTAGTGTATAGAAATGCAACAGATTTCTATATATTAATTTTGTGCCCTAAAACTTTACTGAATTCACTTCTCAGGTCTAGTAGTTTTGGTGGAGTCTTCAAGATTTATTATATATAGTGTGATATCATCTGGAAATATGAGTTATACTTCTTCTTTCCTAATTTGGATACCTTTTATTTCTTTTTCTTGTCTGATTACTGTGGCTAGGACTTCTAGTACTGTGTTGAAAAAAGCAATAAGAGTGGACATCCTCACTTTTTCACCATTGAGTATGATGTTAGCAATGCGCTTTTCATATATGGCCTTTATTATGTTGAGGTATGTTCCCTCTAAACCTACTTTGTTAAGAGTTTTTATCATGAATGGATGTTACATTTTGTCAAATGCTTTTTATACATCAATTGAGATGATGATATGGTTTGTATCCATTCTCTTGTTAATGTGATGTGTTAAGTTGATTGACTTGCAAATATTGAGCCACACTTGCATCCTGGGAATAAATCCCACTTGATTGTGGTGAAGGATTTTTTAAATGTATTGTTGGATTTGTTTTGCTAATATTTTGTTGAGAATTTTTATATCTGTGATCAGACATATTGGCCTGTAGTTCTCTTTTTTCTTATAGTGTGTTTATCTGGTTTTGATATCAAGACAATGCTGACCACATAGAATGAATTTGGAAGCTTTCCTTCATTTTCTGTTTTTTGGAATAGTTTGAGAAGAATAGACATTATTAACTCTTCTTTAAATGTTTGATACAATTTACCTGTGAAGCTGTCTGTTCCTGGACTTCTATTCGTTGGGAGTTTTTTGATTACTGATTCAATTTCATTGCTGGTAATCAGTTTATTGAAACTTTCTATTTCTTCTTGATTCAGTTTTGGAAGCTTTATGTTTCTAGGAATTTTATCCATTAATTCTAAGTTGTGCAATTTGTTGGCATATAATTTTTCATGATATTCTTTTATTGTTTGTATTACTATGGTGTTGGTTGTTATTTCTCCTCCCTTATTTCTTTTTTAAAAATTTTTTACGTTTTTTTATTTTTGAGAGAGACAGACAGACAGAGCATGAGTGAGGTTGGGGCAGAGAGAGAGGGAGACACAGAATCCAAAGCAGGTTCTAGACTCTGAGCTGTCAGCACAGAGTCCAACGTGGAGCTCGAACTCACAAACTGTGAGGTCATTACCTGAGCTGAAGTCAGATGCTTAACTGACTGACCCACCCAGGCACCCCTCTCCTCCTTTATTTCTTTTTTTAAAGTTTATTTATTTTGAGAGATAGAGAGAGAGAAGAGAGAGCAGGAGAGGCCAGATAGAGGGAGAGAGAGAGAATCCCAAGCAGTCTCTGCACTACCAGTGCAGAGTCCTATGCAGAGCTCAAACCCATGAACCATGAGAGCATAGCCTGAGCCAAAATCAAGAGTCAGACGCCCAACTGACTGAGCCACCCAGGCACCCTCTTCTCTTTTATTTCTGATTTTATTTCAGTTTTCTCTCTCTCTCTCTTTAGGTTTATCAATTTTGTTTATCTTTTCAAAGAACCAGATCCTGGTTTTATTGATCTATTCTATTGTTTTTTAGTCTTAATTTATTTCTTCTCTAATTTTTATTATTTTTTTCTTCTACTGGCTTTGGGCTTTATTTTTGTTTTTCTAGCTTTAAGGTTAGGTGTAAGGTTAGCTTGTTTATTTGAGATTTCTCTTATTTTTTGAGTTAGGCATGTATTGCTATAAACTTCCCCCGTAGAACAGCTTTTGCTGCTCCCCAAGGATTTTGGACCATTATGTTTTCATTTTTATTTCTCTCTTTGTATTTTTTTATTTGCTTTTTGATTTCTTGGTTGACCCATTTATTGTTTAGTAACATGTTATTTAGCCTCCATGTATTTGTGTTGTGTCCTTTCCAGATTTTTTTCTTGTGATTCATTTCTAGTTTAATACACAGGAAAAATGCATGATATGATTTCAATCTTTTTTAATTTATTGAGACTTGTTTTGCTGTATAACGTGTGATCTATTTTGGAGAATGTTCTTTGTGCTCTTGAAAAGAAGGTGTATTCTGCTGTTTGGGGGTGAAAATGTTCTGAATATCTGTTAGATCAACCTGGTTTAATGTGTCATTGAAAGCCACTGTTTCCTTGTTGATTTTCTGTCTCTATGATCTATCCATTGATGTAAGTGGGATGTTAGGGTCCCCTACTATCATTGTGTTATTGTCAATTTCTTCATTTATGTCTATTAATGGTTGCTTTATGTACTTAGGTGTTTCCATATTGGGTGCATAAATATTTATAATTGTTATGTCCTCTTGTTGCATTGTTCCTTCTATCATTATGTCATGCCCTTTCTCTCTTGCTAGTCTTTGTTTTATGAGACTGAAGCGCTACCTACTGCGCTAATGAGGCACCTTCTAGTCTTTGTTTTAAAGTCTATTTTGTTTGGGGTGCCTGGGTGGCTCAGTTAAGCATCTGACTTTGGCTCAGGTCACGATCTTGCAGTTAGTGAGTTCAAGCTCCACATCAGGCTTTCCATTGCTAGTGTGGGCCCACTTTGCCCCTTCTCCGCTTGTGTGCGTGTGCATGCGCACTCTCTCTCTCTCACACACAAACACACACAAATAAACATTTTAAAAAATAAAGTGTATGTTTTTGATATAAGTATTGTCACCACAACTTTCTTTTCCCTTGCATTTGCATGATGAATGATTTTCCATCTCTTCACTTTCAACCTGCATGTGTCTAGAGGTGTGAAGTGAGTCTACTGAAGGCAGCATATAGATGCATCTCCTTTTATCTCTCGCTCTCTCAGTCACCCTGTATTTTCTGACACAAATGACTGGAGCATTAATTTTTTTACATTTAGAGCAGTTGTCGATAGGTGTGTACTTATTGCCATCTTGTTATTTGTGTTATGGTTGTTTTTGTAGTTCCTCTTGGTTCCTTTCTTCTTCTTTTGCTCAGTTCCCCTGTGGCCTGATGGCTTTCTTTAGTAATATGCTTGGATTCCTTTCTCTTTATTTATCGTGTATCAAAGGTTTTTGATTTGTGGTTACCATTAGGTTCACCAGAACCAGGCACTTCAGGGATGTCTCCCATGTGGATTGTATATGCCCTACTGTTGTGGCTGAGCCACATTTGCCTTCAGTCAAGTCAGTTATATTGGCCCACTTTTGCCTTTTTTGGGTACACTGGGTGGGGTTTAGCCCTTGTGCTATTAAGGAACTGGTCTGGGGCCCCTGTGGGCTTGCAATTGGGCAGTGTTAGAAGTCAGCACAGATGCCTGCCCTCAGCTACAGTCTCACCAACCTACAGGGCCCTCTCCCTGCCTTGTCCACAGAGGCCTTCCTTGGTGTGTGGATCTGGCAGTTGGGCCAGATGCCAACCCCCATTCCATTTGCTGGGGTTGCCCTTGCTCCAACCTACAGAGTGCTCTCCCAGCCTGTCCCTTGGGAGGTTTTTGTTGGTAGGTGGAGTTGGCAGTGAGACTCACAGTTTGCCCCCAGTCTGTCTGTGGGTGCTGTAGTCACACTGAACTGCAGAGATTTCTTCCTGTGCTGCCCCCGAGAGCTTTCTGTTGGTGAATGGGGCCACAGTCAGACCACATGCCTGCTCCCCCATACGTGTGCGGGAGCTGTGGTCACACCGACCAGCAGGGCACTGCACTACCAGCTGTAGGGTTTAGCTGCTGGGACTATGGGGACACTGGTGTGTGTCTGGTTTTCTTCCCCTCTCCCCAGGGCTAGAGTCACCTTGGAGTTCCACTCGTCCCTGCCAAGGCTGCTTGCAAGGTGTGCTGGGGCAGGAGCCACTTTGAAGAGACACCTGCCACATGGGGTGGGTTGGATGGGGTGGATACACAGGAGAACCTGGAGGCAGAAAATGCAGTGTTAGCAAGATACGTGGATTGTGTTCATGCTCGTTCCCACAAGCATCAGCTGTCTAAGCTGGTGGGGGGCAGAGAAACAGTGCCTGCCATCTCTTCTGTTCTTGGAGAAGTCTCTTAAAGGTCCCTGTCCCTCCAGTGCATATTCTGAGATTAGCAAATAAGTCGATACCTCAGTAAATAAATCTGCCATATACCTCAGGCACTTTCCAGACTGCTGCTTCTCTGCTGTGCCTTGGCTGGGTTGTTTACTTTGCTGGCCCTTTACAGGTGGCATTTCAATTTCCTGTTGCACTGTGGCTCTCCTGGAGCTAAGCCCACTGATTTTTAAGGTAGTCAGAGCTAAGCCCTGCTGGTTGTAAAAACTCATGAAATTGAGCCTCACTGGGTTTCACAGCCAAGTGTTATGGGTACTCATCTTCCCAGTTTGGGTTCCCCGTGCCTGGGGTGGCCGGTGTGGAGTCTGATGCTCTCGCTTCTCCATGCTTGTGCTGTCCCTCCTGTTTGGGGTTAGCCTCACCAGCGTGTTTGGCTCCCAGCCAAACTTCCCAGCCAAGGCTTCCCGAAAGCCTTTCCTACCCATTTTGATGTGGCCTCCTCTCTACGGTTAAGTGTGAAAAGTCTGTTCTGCCAGTCTTTCAGTCATTTTCCGTGTTAGTTGCACTCATGTGGCTGTTATCTCCGTGTGTCTGTGGGATGTGGTGAGCTTAGAATCCTCCAACTGTGCCATCTTCCCAGAATTCTACTTCTCTGTATGTTGTGTGGCCATTATAATTTGTAATACTTTTGTCCTTTAACCTTTACACTAAAGGTAAGTGGCTAACACACCACCCTGTTACAACATTAAAATATTCAGAATCTCACCATAGACTTACCTTTACTAGTGTGTTATATATTTTCATGTTTTCTTTTTACTAATTAGAGGACTTTTTATTTCAGCTTGAAGAACTCCTTACAACATTTCGTGTAAGGCAAGCCTAGTGGTGATAAACCCCCTCGATTTTTACTTGTTTGGGAAAGTCTATCTTGCTTTCATTTCTAAAGGACAGATTTGCTGATAAAGTGTTGTTGGTTGGCAGTTTTTTTCTTTCAGCACCTTGAATATATCATCTCACTCTTTCCTGACTGTGAGGTTTCTGCTGAGATCACCTAAGGGTGATCGTTTGTATGAGAGGGTTTTTTTTTTTTTTACTCCTCCTGCTCTTAAAATTCTCTTCTTTGTATTTTATTTTAGATAATTTTATTATAATGGCTGTGGAGAAGATCATTTTACATTGAAATTTGGGGGTGATTTAGCTTTATGAACTTGAATATCCAAATCTTTCCCTAGATTTGGGAAGTTGTCAGCCATTTTATCTTTAAGATTTTCCTTCTCTTCTCCTCCTGGGACTCCAGTGATGCACTGATTGTTTCTCTTAATGGTATCCCAGGCTTTGGTCATCCTTTTTTATTCTTTTTTTCTTTTTTCTTTTCTGAACTGGGTAATTTCAAATGATCTGCCTTTGAGTTCATTGATTCTTTCTTCTGTTTTGTCCAGCCTGCTCTTGGAGATCTTTTGTAAATTCTGCAGTGCAGTCATCGTATCCTGAGCTTCAAATTTTCTGTGTGTGTGTGTGTTTCCATGTTTTCCGTCTATTGAACTTCTTGGTTTATTCTTCTATTGTTTTTCCGATTTCATTAAATTGTTGACCTTTGTTCTCTTGTAGCTCTCTGGGCATCTTTAGACACATTATTTTGAATTCCTTTGTGAAGTATTTATGTATCTCCATTTTGGGGGGACCCATCACTGGAATTTGTGTATTCCTTTGGTGGTGTCATGATTCCTTGATTTTTCATGTTCCCTTTAGCCTCACATAAGTGTCTATATATTTGAAAAAGCAGCCACCTCTTCCAAACTTTGGAAGACTGACTTTGCTAAGGAAAACCTTCACTGGTGGGTGGAGAATACAGTGACCCCAGGTCTAGTGATGTAGGGCACCTCAGGGGCATGTGGCATCTTGGGGTTCAGAGATGCATGATGTCTCATTAGGTCAGGCCACTGGAGTCCATAAAATCAACAACTGTGTGATATTTGGCAAGTGCTATGCAGTGCTCACAGTGACTGCAAGGGCTGTTAATGTTCTCCACAGCACCTCCAGGTCCAGTGGCTAGGGACCAGAGCAGGAAGTGGTAGTGGCCCGAACCAGTGGTGTGCACATATTTAGCTGCGGGGGCCTGCTGGTAGTTTTGTGTGTCCTGGTAGGGGTCAGTTTTAGGCACGCACATAGTGTTGAGGGCCAGGGCCAGCAGCAAGGGCCAGGCCAAATGCAGGCATACAAACAACTGTAGGAGTCCTGGCTACCCGTGTGCATTCCTGTGGCTGTGGTATTTCACCACAGATATGGGCACAAGTAATGGAGGCCGGTAATAGTAGACAAGGCCAGATCTAGACTCACAAACAGCTTTGACCATTGGAATGACTTCCCAAAGATGCAGGGTCTTGCCACAGACATGCCCAAGGTAATGGAGCAAGTAGTGGGAGTTGGGCTGGGGAGCCTAGAGGTGCACATTTGGAGGAGCTAGCCCTAAGCACCTGCAGAGGGGTGGAGGTAGGCTGTGGGGTTCTAGGCTGCATCTGCACTTGTACGGCTGCAGAGGCTGAAGCTAGCTGCTTGTATGGATCCTGTTCTCTGCCAGTGGTGAGGACAGGGGAATGGGAAGGGACTCAGGCAGCTGGAACCTGCAAATGCAAAAACCTGTGGGGTAAAAACTAGTGAAATCTGCAGGGGTCCATGATGGCTGTCCTGACCATTGGTTTCTTCTGTAGTGAAAGCTTCTGGGTCCCCTGTAGAACCAGGTTACTGGGACCCTCATTGCTCCCACTGTGTGGTTGATACTGGTAGTGCTTGCCTTTCTTCCTTGTTTCTGGCCATCTCTGTGCATCTCAGCTTTGACAGTCTCTGGATGGGGTGAAACCTAAACAGGTCTTGCGTGCAGTACCCCAAAAGGCTGGGGACGCTGGTCAATCACCCTGCCCTCCCTTTTCCAGGGAGGGGAACTCTACAGCTGGTGAGTTCCCTCTTGACACAGAGCAATGCCGGCTTGGCAGATGGGATGATTAGAACAAAATGAAGCATTCTTCCTTCCCTTTTTGTGCCCTTGCTCCTAGGTTTTTGTTCTACTTCGTTGAAGTTTCTTAAGTGGACTCTTGAACTCTCCCAGAACTGTTTTTGTTTGTAGATAGCTGTCTAATTGTTGATCTTTGTTGGGGAATGGAGGTTGGCTTCTTCTACTGTACCATCTTGGTGACATCAGCCTCTTCTGTTTTTTCTAACGATCCCCTCCCAGTCTTTTTGTTTGGCTTTTCATGATATGTCCTTACCTTAAATGTCAGCTCCATTCAGGTTTCTTTCTTTGACTCTCTTTTCATTCTACGCTTCAGTTTGTGCACCACTTAAGAAAGGCAAGCATTCTGATAAAGATCCAACAGAATGCTGCTAATATCATCTTCCAAGAAAATCGAGGTTGTTACTTTAACATCAACTGATACTGTCTCTCTGCAAGTTTACCTTTAATAAGCTTTTTAGTATCAATACTAAAACCTTTCTCATATTATCAGTACATTTCTCCTTTTGCCTTTAAATTTTCCTTTCCAGATAGACAGGTAAGTCACTCAGTAACCCACTTCTGTTCTTATTTCCTGCACCTCAGACAAGTAGCATAACACAAGGAGGACATTCCAGCCCTGAAGCTTGGGATCTTTTTGATCAACCTAGTTCTTTGTGAACACTTAGCACATTTGCCTATCAATATTTATAGTACTTACTTCCATTTGCTTTCTAAAAATCAGATTGAACATATGGGGGCACCTGGGTGGTTCAGTCAGTTGAGCATCCAACTCTTGATTTCAGCTCAGCTCGTGATCCCCAGGTTGTGGAATCGAGACCTGAATTGGGCTCCATGCTGAGCACGGAGTCTGCTTAAGATTCTTTCTCTCTCTCCCTCTGCCCCTCCTCCCAGCTTGTGCTCCCTCTCTCTCTAACAACACATTTTTAAAAAATAGAATAAAATCAGCTTGAACATATGAAATATTGTTTTCATTATATGGTCTCAGAAACTCATTGCATACATATTTACTGATTCCCAAAATATCTTTTTTTTTCCATTTTATACATAATAACGTACCAGGCACTGTGCAGCAATCAGCAAATAAAAGAACATAGTCCCGAGGCATTGACTTTTAGAGCTTATATGATAAAGAAAATACAGATATCATTAAATGAACATCACTTTCTAAAAAACATGCAACTGAACATACAAATAAATGTTCCTTTCAGAAAATTTACATTGAAAGGGCAGTTAATGAAAGATTTTCACTGCTAATTGATGACTTTGTTGGCATAAATTGGCATAAATTACAGCATGTAAACACTATAGACTTTCTTAGGCAGAATGATCATATCACAGTTTTAAAGACTGCTCATGCAATTTTGGCTACGTGAACTTGTAATGTTACTAAGGCAGCATGCAGATTCAAGCCTGTCAGCCTTTGACATGTGATAACATGTGAGAATCAGTCGTTATATTTAATTATAGACATAGTAGCTTTTTAAAAATTTAGTATTTAATTGTTTATGTATTTATAATGGAATATAAGAATATTGAGAGACTTAGAAACATGTATATTGAAAGCGAAGTATTCAAACTAATATTTAGCCTGCTGTTTACTAAAATGTGATTCCTCTTTTTCCCAACAGAAGTTTCTTTCACAACTTTACCCAGGTAAAACATGTTTTGAAATTTTATATATCCTTCCCATATCACTACTGTATTATTTGCCTCTAATCTTTCATGTTACCCAGAAGGAGAATTTCCCAAACTAATTTTTCAACAAAATTTGCCTAGAGCAGTGGTACTTACAATATGATTTGAGGACCCCTAGAGCTCCACAGACCTTTTCAGGAGGTCCCTGAGCTCTACCCTTTCCCAACCACATATCTGTGCAAGGATAGATTTTCCCCACATACTTCCACCAAAACAACACGTGCCAACAGCTTGAATGCAGGAGCACAGATGATAATTCAGCTGTCTTCTATTAAGACAGATAACACAGACATTTTGTGATGTAAAATGCAAAACAACCATTCTTCTGCTTTTCTTTGTTTTGGAAAATAGCTCTTTTTCATTAAAATATATGTCATGTTAACATTTTATGGGTTTATCATAGTTTTTAAAATAAATTCATAAATATCTTTAAATCTTCTCGGTTTGATACATGGTAAATATTGATAGATCTGACCCACCTAAAACAGAAGCTCTGTGATATTCTCAATAATTTTTAAGGCTATGAAGGGGTCTTGAGATCAAAAGGTTTTAACATCTGGTCCGAGGGTGGAAGATGATAGTCAAGTAGAAGGATCCTAGGCTCGCCTCCTTCCATGAATGTAACTAAATAGCGATCAGATCATCCTAAACACGCGAGAAATTGATGTGAAGACTGACAGAATAAACTCCACAACTGACGGTAGAGAAGCCACATCAAAGAAGGTAGGAAGTGTGGAGATGCACTTTGGGAGAGAGATTGTGGCCACTGTGATAAGGAGGGAGCCATGGTCATGAAGAAGGACAAGAGACAGACTAGCACACAGGGGAGCACACAGGAAAAATAAATCCCTGTAGCAATTGGCTTGGAAAGCAAGAGGGGCCAAATTTCATGAGTTCTTGCAACCAGTGGGCTTAAAGGTCAGTGGGCTTGACTGGGATAGACCCTGAATGGCACTGCACTGTTCTTGCAGAGAAGGCAGGCAAACAACCCTACATTGTGGAAATAGCAATCAAAACAGCACCTGTGGCACACAGTGGGGAGTTTATTAGGTCATCTCAGAGCGAGTCCTAGAGAAGTAGCATTCACAGAGAGAAACCTCGGGGAACAAAGGAATTGGCCAGCGTCATTTCCCTCTCCTGACCCTCAGCATAAGCACAGGATCACCTGTGGGAACCAGTGCGGCACTGACACTCACTACCTACCTTGCTTACACCAAGCTCCACTCCCCCATGCTCCAGTAGAACTGCCTATCTGAGCCATGCTTGTCTCAGCCCCAGCATGGCAGACCCCTTCCCCCAAAAGACCAGCCTAAAGCCCTACTCACACCATGTTACCCATCATGGGAATTTTGCAGCATCTCGGTTCTGCCAAGTGGAGTCAACAGAGCTCACTTCACAAACAGACCAAAGCACACCTAGTTAAAATGTGCCACATTCAGGCCAGAGACCAAACAGTGCCTACAATAGGCAGAGACTCTGCAGATGACTGGCCTGAAGGATAAAACAGCCAGGACAAAGCAGCAGAGCACATGCAACACACATTGGAGACATTTCCAGAAGCGCAGGCCCTGGGGAACAGATGACATTACATGGCAGAGAGCACTATAGGACCTCTTCTTCATAAGATCATTACCCTCAAGAACAGGAGACATAGCTGACTTTCCTAACACAGAAATAGGCACAGAGACACAGACAAAATGAGAAGACAGAGAAATTTATTCCAAATGAAAGAACAGAACAAGACCATGCCAGAGATCTAAGTGAAACAGATATAAGTAACATGTCTGATAGAGAATTTAAAGCATTGATCATAAGGATACTCACTGGACTCAAAAAGAGTAGAAAACATGAGTTAAACCCTTACACAGAGATAGGGAACAACATAGCAGAAATAAAGGTCGTAATAAACAAAATGAGAAATATGCCTCATGGAATGAACAACAGACTGGAAGAAGGAGAGGAATGAATTAATAGCCCAAAAGACAGAGTAATGGAAAGTAATCAAGCTGACCATAAGAGGGGAGAAAAAAAGAATTATGCAAAACAAGAATAGAGTTAGGGAACTCAGTGATTCCATTAAAGGTAATAAAATTTGTATTATAGGAGTGCCACAAAAAGTAGAGAGAGAAAAGGGGTCAGAAAATTTATTAGGGAAGCTGAAAACTTCCCTAATTTGGGCAAGAAAACAGATATCCATATCCAGAAGACACAGAGAACCCCCATCAAAATCAACAAAAGCAGACCCACACCAAACATATTGTAATTAAATTAGTAAAATATAGTGATGAAGGAAAAAATGTTAAAGCAGCAAGACAAAAGAAGACTAACTTAACAGGGAAAACTCATAAGGCTAGCAGAAGATTTTCCAGCAGAAACATTTCAAGGCAGAAGGGAATGGTATGATATATTCAAAGTGCTAAATGGGAAAAATCTGCACCTGAGAATACTCTATCTAGCAAGGCTATCATTCAGAATAGGAGAGATAAAGAGTTTCCCAGAAAAACAAAAAAACTAAAGGAGTTCATGACCACTAAACCATCCCTGTAAGAAATTTTAAAGGGGACACTTTGAGTGGAAAGACCAAAAGTGACAGTATAAAGTAGGAAACACAAAGCAGTAACAATATTTCTGTGAAAAAAAAAAAAAGTCAAGGAACTCACAAAATAAAAGAATGTGAAATATAACAATATATACCTAAACGTGGGGAGGAGAGGAGTAAAGAATGTGTTCAAAGTTTAACAACCATGGACTTTAACAATATGGACTGCTATATGCAGAAGAGGTTATATACACACCTAATGGTTACCACAAATCAAAAACCACTAATAAATATGCAAAAATACCAAAAGCAGGCAAAGAGAAGGGAAGTAAGGAAGTGTAGCTCAATATCCTTGTATATATAGGTGCAAAAATTCTACATAAAATAATAGCAAATGGAATCCAACAATGTATTAAAAGAATAAATTAAAAAGGGCCAGTATCTTCCAGAATGCAACATTGGTTCAATACCAAGAAATCTGACAACAATATCCATTCCATAAATGCAGTAAAGAAGAAAATAAATGATCACATCAGTAAATTTAAAAATTGAACAGCCATTCCTAATGGAAACACCAAACAAAACAAGTTTAGAAGGGAACCACATTGATTTTAACATTTTAAAAATGTTATTCTAATTTTTATTTTTGAGAGAGAGAGAGAGAGAGAGAGAGAGAGAGAGAGCATGAGTTGGGGAAGGGCAGAGAGAGAGGGAGACACAGAATCCAAAACAGGCTCCAGGCTCTGAGCTGTCAGCACAGAGCCTGACACAGGGCTCGAACTCACAGACTGCGAGATCATGACCTGAGCCGAAGTCGGATGCTTAACCGACTGAGCCACCCAGGCACCCCAGGGAACCACTTAATTTTAATAAAAAAACACTGACTTCTCAAATAATTAACAATATTATTATAAATTATGAAATATTTTTGATTCAACTAAAATCAGGAACTGGACAAATGTGCTCATCTGTCAGTAAATATCATCGCTATTATTTAACATTGTCTTGAACATAACCGTGTAAGTAATAAGACAAGAAAAAATGTACAATATTATAAATTTATAATAGCAATAAAGACTAAAATACTGATGAATCAATTTAACAGGAAAGACACAGAACTTGTAGCAAGAATCACTCTCAAATTTTGTTGAATGATTTTTTAAATATACTTTAAATGTTTATTTATTTTGAGAGAGAGTGAGTGCATGCATGGGTGGGGGAGGGGCAGAGAAAGAGGGGGAGAGAGAGAGAGAGAGAGAGAGAGATCCCAATCAGGCTCCATGTCGTCGGCACACAGCCCGATGTGGGGCTTGATCCTACAAACCATGAGATCATGCCCTGGGCTGAAATCAAGAGTTGGACGCTTAACCAACTGAGCCACCCAGGTGCCCCTGTTGAGTGATCTTTAAAAGATCTAGTTTTTAAAGTATTTAATTGGATCTAATGTCAATTTTTTGACTGAAAAAATATCTTTGTTTTCCAATTTATTCTTTTTAAAATTTTTATTTGTTTTTAATTCCAATATAATTAACATACAATGTTATATTTCAGGTATACAATATAGTGAACCAACCATTCTATCCATTACTACTCAGTGCTCATCATGATACGTGTGCATGTATCTGAATCCCCTTCACCTATTTCACCCATCCCCCACCCAACTAACCCCTGGCAACCACCAGTTTGTTCTCTGTATTTAAGAGTCTGGGGGGTTTTTTTGGTCTCTTTTTGAAAAAATATTTCACTAATTATGTGTAGTAATATGGTATAATATGTTATACTCCTGGAAGAAAATGAAAGTGTAATCCTCTCTTATACCATATAAAAAAATAAATTCCAATTGGCATACAAGAAAGAGTTTAATGTAAAACCAGATTTGGGGAGAACTTGAAGCTGTGCCATATAAACTGAAGGGAAATCTTATCCTAGACTGGAAACCAGAATCTTTAAATTAAAGATAGCCAAAATTGAAAACGTGAAAATTAAAAACTTTTGTATCACAAAAGTACCATAAGCATAGTTCAGACAATAAATAGTTATGAAAAAATTTTACAACATAGATGACACTAACCAGCTAATATCCCTAAGTGTTCAAAGAGATGGGAGAGGTGTAAACTGGTGCAGCCATTTTGTGAAATCATCCTGCATTATCTGACACATATCCTGCAACTCATCATTCCCACTCCTGAGTATATACCCAGGAGAAAACTCTTGCTCTCAAGCATCAAGAGACATTTTCAGAAATGCTCATAGCAGAAAACACTCATGGGGCGCCTCGGTGGCTCAGTAGGTTGAGTGTCCGACTACAGCTCAAGTCATGATCTCACAGTCTGTGGGTTTGAGCCCCGCGTTGGGCTCTGTGCTGACAGCTCAGAGCCCGGAGCCTGCTTCGGATTCTGTGTCTCCCTCTCTCTCTGCCCCTTCCCCGCTCATGCTCGCTTGCTCTCTCTCTGTCAAAAATAAATAAACATTAAAAAAAATTTTTTTAAATGCTCATAAAATCCATCCCTCCCAAACAGAAAGAATCCAAATGCCCATCAACAGGAAAATGGAAAAATTGTGGTACATTCACATGATGGAATTTTAAATAGCAATAAAAATGAATGGGCTCAGTTAGGGCAACAACACAAATAAATCCTAGTTACACAATGTTGAAAGAAAAAAAAAGCAGATCCTAGGGGGCTATGTGTGGGATGACTAAGTTCAAAATAGCCAAAAACTAAACATCATGTTAATGTTTAAAATTAAAAAAAAGGGGGCGCCTGGGTGGCTCAGTCGGTTAAGCAGCTGACTTCGGCTCAGGTCATGATCTCGCGGTCCGTGAGTTCGAGCCCCGCATGGGGCTCTGTGCTGACAGCTCAGAGCCTGGAGCCTGTTTCAGATTCTGTGTCTCCCTCTCTCTCTGACCCTCCCCCATTCATGCTCCGTCTCTCTCTGTCTCAAAAATAAATAAACGTTTAAAAAAATATATTAAAAAAATTTAAATTAAAAAAAAATTAACAAACAGTTCAGGAAAGTGAGTACCTGTGGGCAGAAACAGAACCAGAAAAGGAACAATATGTAGATAAATGAAAGATATTTGTAAGGTTCTTGTACTCGAATATGGTGGTGGGTTCTTGGTTTTTATTTTGCTATTTTAGAATTTAAATAGTTACATAAAAGATAGTCATACCAATAATAATAGTGTGTTGTGAGCCAAGGATTGTGATTATTCTAATTCTGTATATGTGTACCTGAAGTCCAAACAAAACAAAGAGCTCTTACAAAGGGTAAGAAAATGGTAAGTGCCAACAAAAAATGTAAAAGTGCACTGTACCCAAGAGCAAATCTAACAAACCTGAAACAATACTGAAATTCACATAATCTCAGGAAAACCCAAATTCACAATGAAATGTCGTGCTCATCACACTGGTAAAAACAAGAGAAAACACTGTGAGAGGGAAACTGGGCCACAGGGTGTAACCCAGATTTTGTTGGTGGAAAATGTGTACAGTTAGAGACTTAGTACATTTTTGGAGAGTAATAGGGAAACACCTAGTAAAAGTATTTATACCCTTTGGATCAGGAGTCTTACTTCTGGGAATCTACTCCACAGAAGTCGGACCTCCAGTACATAAAGCTATATGGAAAAGGTCCTATATTTTGCAGCATTATATTAGTGGTAAAACAAAACATAATAAAACTGGAGCCACAGTAAAGCCCCATTAGAGAAATGGATCTATAAATTACAGCGTAACCACATTGTAAAATATGATTCAGGCTTTCTGAGAACTGACACTGGCGACTTTCAATGGGGTACACTTGCATGAGAAAAAGAGAATATGGGAGTGTGTATAATATGATCCAGTTTTGTTTTAAAAACTCTTAAAATGCCTCTTTTTAAAAATACATGTAAACATGTATTTGTCTACATGTCTGTAGATGCTTACATGGTGTAGAGAAAAATAGGGGAGGGCACATAATAGTTGTTTAAATCGTTTTATAGGTTGAGAGAGGCTTAATAGGTGAAGGGACTATAAAGGGAAAATAAAGCCATGCTATAAAAAAGCAAGGAAGGAAGGAAAAGAGGAAGCACAGCAATATGAAAGGACAATATAGAATTAAAGCAAACAGATGAAATAGGATAAATAGGAATATGATATAATTATACAGGGAATAAAATGTTCATGTATGTGTATATAGGTGTGTGTGTGTGTATCCATATAACCAAAACACAGAGGATTTAGAACATACAGATGTCGAAGTTATTAACATAAAGAATTCTACAAATTAATAAATCAAAGACTAACAGCCCAATAGAAAATGGCAAATAGGCAAAGGAAGTGAACAGATAGTTCACAAGACAGGAAATACAAGTGGACCTTGAACATATGGAAAGATGCTCAAACGTTTTTATAATAAAAGAGACGGAGGCTAAAACTGCATCAAAGCACCATTTTTCACCCACCAGATTGGCAAATTCCAAATGTGTGACAACACACAATGAAGAAAGAAGAAATCTCATACACTGCAGTATCTGTGAAAATTACAAATGCATATACTGTATGGCTCAAGAATCACACTTTTAGTCATACTCCAAAGCACAAAATAATATATGTACAAAATTGCTCATTATAGCAATATCCAGTGGAAAAGTTCATGAAAATATGTAAAGATCTCTAAGATATAACTTTAAGTGAAGAATATGTTTGAAAAAAACATGTTTATGGGGCGCCTGGGTGGCTCAGTCGGTTGAGCGTCTGACTTCAGCTCGGGTCATGATCTCACAGTCTGTGAGTTCGAGCCCTGCGTCGGGCTCTGTGCTAACAGCTCAGGGCCCGGAGCCTGTTTCAGATTCTGTGTCTCCCTCTCTCTGACCCTCCCCCATTCATGCTCTGTCTCTCTCTGTCTCAAAAATAAATAAACGTTAAAAAAATTTTTTTTAATTAAAAAAAGGAAAAAAACATGTTTAGAATACTTGCATTTATAAGAAAGAAAAATAACATCTTAGTTATACACAAAAATTTTATAGAAATATAAACAAGTGATAGTAGATACTTGGGGATACAGTGAGAAGTGAGTGATGGAGTACAGAGTGGGAAAGACGAAATTCACTTTATTTTGAATATAATTTGTTTTTAACTATGTGAATAAATTGTCTATTCAAGGAGAAAATCAACAAGAAAGAAAAAATTAGATCTACATCTATTGAAATGACAATGGTGTAGATCAAGTGATGTATCGAGTGACAAAACCAAGTGTTGAATTGTGATTATAGAGAAAGAGATATAAACATACATGCACAGTTTTAACATTGGTTACTTCAAAAGTGTAGAGGAAAATTAACTCTTCCTTCATAGGTCTTTGGTTTGTTTCACTTGTTAAAAACAATATGTATCACTTTTGAGTTTTTTAATGGGATAATCAAAAATGTTTAAATAAATAAAAACATTTTTATTGTTATAAAAATGAAATTTGTCCAAAATGTAGAAAAATACAAACACTTTTTTATTTTGTAGGTTATCATTGTATGGATATATGACCCAGAAAATGCAGATCCCAGTGAGATTCTACGGAATGCAAATGAACCTTCACTAGTAGGTGGAAACATTACTATTATCACAGATAAAATAATATGCTATGGTTCCTTTTTAAGGGCTTTGAATAATTTATTATAAGCATTCCAGAACTAACTAACCACGCTTTAATTATCCATTACATTTAGCCACTATAGTGATTTTGAGCTAGTGCTCAGTCTCCCCAATTATAAATCTTTCTCCTGAATTCTAATTGAGCATTGCCCTTCCTTTTATGAACCGCATTATTCACGAAGATGCTAACCTTCAAAGTGCTTTAAAGGTGTTCCTTGAGCATCTGTCTAGATATCATCTTTCAAAAATCTGTCCAGTCCCTTACTGAACCCTTTACCACTTGGACACTAGTGAATTTCCTAAAGGGGCAGTACAGTGGATGAACACAGATGGTCTTCAATTTATGTGGCTTGACTTATAGTTTTTCTACTTCACTATAGTGCAAAAGTGATATACATTCAATAGAAATTGTACTTTGAACTTGGATCTTTTCCCAGACTAGCGGGCTATCAATGTGGCATGATACCTTTGCGTGACACTGGGTGCTGGCAGGGGTCACAAGAATAAACAACCAGTACATTTAAACTATTCTGAACACATACAACCATTGTTTTTCAATTTCAGTACAGTATTCAATGATTTACATGAGACATTAAACACCTTATTATAAAACAGCCCTGGTGTTAGATGGTTTTGCCCAACTTTAGGCTAATGTGAGTGTTCTGAGCACATTTAAGGTAGGCTAGGCTAAGCTACAATGTTTGGTAGTTAGGTGCATTAAATGCATTTTCCACTTAATGATATTTTCAATTTATAGCCAATTGTAATTCAAGGAAGATCTGTATGTCCTTTATTTCATTTGTTACAAATTTGTCTCTTTCAAGATTTAAGTTTTCTGTCTTCTGTTATAACAAAAACCTATTGAAGAGAAGAATAAAATGAGTTTTAGTTTCATATGAGACTATGTCTTAATGAGTCAAGATATAATTTTTGAATAGTATGTTACATGCTTCTTGGTAGCCAAATTCACAAGAGATGGACTAACAAATCAGAATGACAACCTATTGGGGCGCCTGGGTGGCTCAGTCGGTTGAGCGTCCGACTTCAGCTCAGGTCATGATCTCACAGTCCTCACAGTCTGTGAGTTCAGGCCCCGCATCAGCCTCTGTGCTGACAGCTCGGAGCCTGGAGCCTGCCTCAGATTCTGTGTCTCCCTCTCTCTCTGCCCCTCACCTGCTCATGCTCTGTCTCAAAAATAAATAAAAATATTTTTTAAAAAATACTTTAAATTGTAGGGTTTTATTCTGAGGTTTTTTTCTTACAATTTTAACTATGAATCATATCAGAAAGAAAAAACCATAGATGTGTACAATATAGTTTAATGAATAATAACAATTAGCCCTATAACCACTATCAAGAAGTAAAACACCAACAATAGTACACAAGGTCCCCATATGTGCACTCTGAATGAGCATAATTTCTCCCTCCACCTTAGAAGTACTTGTATGGATATAATCATTTTGTTCCATCTAAAAGTAACCATTATTCTGAATTTGATGGTAATAATTGCTCTGCTTTTTTTTATTTTTTATTTTTTTTTATTTTTTATTTTTAGCTTGTTGCATGATTCCTAACCAATGTAGTTTGGTTTAGTGGGTTTTGGTTTTGTGTTTACTTTTCTACTTTATATAAATGGAATCATGTTTTCTATACATTGTACATATTGCTGTTGGGGGGGGTCAACTTTATATTACTTATTCATGTTATACCGTACCTATAGTTTATTCATTTTTGATCCTGTATGATATTTCATCATTTCAACATACTATGCATTTTTCATCCATTCTACTGTTGATGAATTTTGGATGGGCTTTTGTTTTCTTTTGTTTGTAAGGAGTGTTGGTTTCTTTCTTTTTGTTCAGCTTTATTGAGATATAAATGATATATAACATTGTGTAAGTTTAGGTATACACTGTTGATATGATACACTTATATGTTGTGAAATGATTACCATAGTAGAATTTTTAACACCTTTATCACCTACATAATTACCACTTCTTTTTTGTGGTAAGATGATTTAAGATTTACTCTTTTATCAACTTTCATTATTTAATACTGTGTTATTAACTATACTCATTATGCTATACTTAGATTCCCAGAATTTATTCATCTTATCACTGGAAGTTTGTACCCTTTGACCACCAGGTCCCCATTTTGCCCACCCCCTCAGATCCTTCAGTCACCATTCTACTCTGTTTCTGTGAGCTCAGCATTTTTTACATTCCATATAGAAGCATATCATATACTATTTGTCTTTCTCTAATTTATTTCACTTAGCATAATGCCCTCGAGGTCCATCCATGTAGTTGCAAATGGAAACATTTCCTTCTTTTTTGTGCTTGAGTAGTATTCCATTGTATGTACACCATATCTTCTTTATCCATTAATCTGTTGATGGACACTTAGGCTGCTTCCATATCTTGGCTATTGTAAATAATGCTGCAATAAACATAGGGGTGCCTATATCTTTTTGGATTACTGTTTTAATGGGGAGGGGTAAATACTCAGCAGTGGAATTACTGCATCATATGGTGTTTCTAATTTTAATTTTTTGAGGAACCTTCATACTGTTTTTCACAGTGGCTGCACCAATTTATATTCCTGCCAACAGTGCACAAGTGCCTTTTTCACCACATCCTTGCCAACACTTGTTATTTCTTTTTGATTTTAGCCATTCTGACAGGTATGAGGTGAGGCATCTTTTCATGTACCTGTTGGCCATCTGTATGTCTTCTTTGGAAAAAAGTCTATTCAGATCTTCTGATCATGTTCAAATTGGATCGTTAGTTTTTTTTTTGCTATTGAGTTGTATGAGTTTCGATATATTTTGAATATTAGCTCCTTAATTGATATATGATTTGTAACTATTTTCTTTCACTCAGTAGGTTGTCCTTTCATTTTGTTGATTTAGTTTGCTGTGCACATATGATTTTTATCCTTTGTTCTGTTGTAGTGGGTTAAACTGATTGATTTTGGGATGTTGAACGAGCCTTGCATACCTAAAATAAATTCCATTTGGCCATAGTATATAACTCTTTTTATATATTGTTGGATTCTATTTGCTATTGTATTTCCATATAGTTCAAAGATTTTTAAGTTTACATTTCTTTTGAGACTTCTTCCTGACCCATGTGTTATTTAAAAGTGTGTCAATTTCCAAGTAGTTAGGGATTTTCCAATTACCTTTCTGTACTAACTTCTAATTTAATTCTATTATACTCTGACAACATACTTTCTATATTTCTATTCTTTTAAAATATTTATTGATTTGTTTTCTTAATTCTACTATAATTAATGTACAGTGTTATATTGATTTAAAGTATACAATATAGTGATTCAATAATTCTATACATCACTCAGTGCTCATCATGACAAGTGCCCTCCTTAATCCTCATCACCTATTTCACCCAAACCCTGCAACGTCCCCTCTGGTGACCACTAGTTTGTTCTCTATCGTTAAGAAACTCATTTTTTTTGTGTGTCTCTTTTTTTTTCTTAGATCATTTGTTTTCTTAAATTTCACATAAGAGTGAAATCATATGGTATTTGTCTTTCTCTGAATGACTTATTTCACTTAGCATTATACTCTCTAGGTCCATTCATGTTGTCACAAGTGGCAAGATTTCACTCCATTTTACAGTGGAATAATATTCATTCATATATATATATATGTTCATATTATATATATTCATTCATGCATATGTGTATACATACATACATACATACATACATACCACATCTTTTAAAAAATTTTTTTATTGCATTTATTTTTGAGAGACAGAGTGAGACAGAGCATGAGATGGGGAGGGGCAGAGAGAGAAGGAGACATAGAATCCGAAGCAGTCTCCAGGCTCCAAGAAAGAGTTCAGCACAGAGCCCAATGTGGGGCTCAAACCCACGAACTGTGAGATCATGACCCGAACCAAAGTCAGACACTTATCCGACTGAGCCACCCAGGCGCCCCATACCACATCTTCTTTATACATGCATCCATCAATGGACACTTGGGCTGCTTCCTTATTTTGGCTAGTGTAAACAGTGCTGCAATAAATATAGGGGTAGATATATCTTTTCACATTAGTATTTTTCTTTGAGTAAATACACAGTAGTGGAATTACTGGATCATACAGTAATTCTATTTTTAATTTTTTGAGGAACCTCCATACTATTTTCCACAGTGACTACACTAGTCTGCATTCCCACCAACCGTGCACTAGTGTTTCTTTTTCTATGCATCCTCACCATTTGTTGTTTTTCTGATTTTAGCCATTCTGACAGGTGTGAGGTGATATTTCATTGTGGTTTTGATTTTCACTTATATGATGATTAGTGATGTTGAGGATCTTCCCTTATGTCTGTTAGCTGTCTTTGCAGAAATATCTGTTCATGTTTTTTCCTATTTTTTAACTTTATTACTTGTGGGTTTTTTTGGCATTGACTTGTATAGGTTTTTTATATATTTTGGATACTAAACTTTTATCAGATATATCATTTGCAAATACCTTCTCCCATTCAGAAGGTTGTTTTGTTTTGTTTTGCTTTGTTCATTGTTTCCTTTATTGTGCAGAAGATTTTAGTTTTGATGTAGCCCCAATAGTTTATTTTTGTTTTTCTTTCCCTTGCCTCAGGAGACATATCTAGAAAAAAGTTGCCATGGCTGATGTCAAAGATATTACTGCCTGTTTTCTCTTCTAGGGTTTTTATGGTATCAAGGTCTCACATTAGGTCCTTAATCCATTTTGAGTTTATTTCTGTGTATGGTGTAAGAAAGTGGTCCAGTGTCATTCTTTTTGCATGTAGCTGTCCAGTTTTCCAACACAATTTGTTGAAGAGACTATCCTTTTCCCATTGTATTGTCTTGCCTCCTTTGTCATAGATTAATTGACCATCTAATTGTGGATTTGTTTCTGGGCTCTCTATTCTATTCTATCAATCTATTATGTCAATTTTTTTTGCCAGTATCATACTGTTTTGATTACTACCTCTTTGTAGTATATCTTGAAATCTGGAATTGTGATATCTCTAGCTTTGTTCTTCTTTCTCCAGATTGCTTTCGCTCTTTGGGGTCTTTTGTGGATGCATACAAATTTTAGAATTAATTGTTTTAGTTCTGTGCAAAATGCTGTTGGTGTTTTGATAGAGATTGCATTAAATCTGTATATTGCTTTGGTTAGTATCAAGAATTTAACAATATTTGTTCTCCCAATCCATGAGCATGGAATGTCTTTCCAATGATTTGTGTCTTCTTCAGTTTCTTTCATCCGTGTCTTATAGTTTCCAGAGTACAGATCAGTCACCTCCCTGGCTAAGTTTATCCCTAGGTTATTTTATACTTTTTGGTGCAATTATAAATGGGATTGTCTTCTTAATTTCTCTGTCTCTACTTTATTATTATTGTATAGAAATGCAACAGATTTCTGTATATTAATTTTGTATCCTGAAACTTTGAATTCACTTATCAGGTTTAGTAGATTTTGGCAGAATCTTTAGGATTTTCTATATATAGTATCATGTCATCAACAAATAGCAAAAGTTGTACTTCTTTTCAATTTGGATGCCTTTTATTTCTTTTTCTTGTCTGATTTCTGTGGCTAAGTCCTCCAGTACTATGTTCAATGAAAGTGGTGAGAAAGGACATCCTTGCCTTGTTCTGATCTTAGGGGAAATGCTTTCAATTTTTTACCATTGAGGATAATGTTAGCTGTTGATTTTTCCTGTATGGCCTTTATTATATTGAGATATGTTCCCTCTAAATCTACTTTGTTGAGAGTTTTTATCATGAATTGCTGTTGTTCTTTGTCAAATGTTTATTCTATGTTTATTGAGATGATCATATAGTTTTTATCTTTTTTCTTATTGATGTGATGAATCACATTAGTTGATTTGTGAATATGGAAGCACCCTTGCATCCCAGGAATGAATCCCACTTGATCGTGGCGAATGATTTTTTTAATGTATAGTTGGATTCGGTTTGTTAATAGTTTAAGGATTCTCGATCTGCATTTGTGTTCATCAGATATATTGGCCTATAATTCTTTTTTCTTATAGCGTCTTTATATGGTTTTCATATCATGGTAATTCTGGCTTCATAGAATGAATCTGGAAGCTTTCCTTCCTTTATATTTTTTGAATAGTTTCAGAAGAAAACATACTAACTCTTCTTTAAATATTCACTAGAATTCAGCTATGAGGCCATCTGCTCCAGGGCCTATTTGTTGGGAGTTTTTGATTATTGATTCATTTTCATTGCTGGTAATTAGTCGGTTCAAATTTTCTATTTCTTCCTGATTCCGTTTTGGGAGGTTACATGTTCTAGGAATTTATGCTTTCCTTCTAGGTTGTCCAATTTGTTGTCATATAATTTTTCATAATATTCTCTTATGATCCTTCATATCTCTGAGGCATTAGTTGTTATTCTTCTCTTCATTTCTGATTTTGTTTCTTTGTGTCCTCTTTTTTTTAATGAGTTCTGCTAATAGTTTATCTATTTTGTCAATCTTTTCAAAGAACATCGATCTGTTTTGTTGTTTTTTTAAGTTTCGATTTCATTTATTTCTGCTGGAATCTTTATTATTTCCTTCCTTGTACTGGTTTGGGTTTTGTTTTGTTATTTCTTTTTATTCTAGTTCCTTTGGATGTAAGGTTAGCTTTTTTATTTGAAATGTTTTCTTGCCACTTGAGGTAGACCTCTGTTGCTACTTCCCTTTCAGAATGACTTTTCCTGCATCTTCCAACAGTTTTAGACTGTTGTGTTTTTATTTTCATTCGTCTCCATGTATTTTTTTTTAATTTCTTCTTTGATTTTTTGGTTGACCTATTCATTGTTTAGTGTCACATTGTTTAGCCTCCATTTATTTGTGCTCTTTCCAGACATTTTCTTGCAGTTGGCTTCTAGTTTTATAGTGCTGTGGTTGGAAACGATGAATGGTATGACTTCAATCTTTTTTAATTTGTTGAGACTTATTTTGTGGCCTGACATGTGATCTATTCTGGAGACTGTTCCATATGTTCTTGAAAAGAATGTGTAACCTACTGTTTTAGGGTAGAATGTTCTAAATATGTCTGTTAGGTCCTTCTGGTTTAACATGTCATTCAAAGCCACCATTTCCTTGTTGATTTTCTTTCTCAATGACCTATCCATTGATATAAGTGGGGTATTAAAGTCCCTACTATTATTGTGTTAATGTCAATTTCTTACTTTATGTCTATTAATAGTTGCTTTATGTAATTAGGTGCTCCCATGTCGGCTGCATAAATTATTTCAATCATTATATCCTCTTGTTGGATTGTTTCTTTTATCATTATGTCATGTCCTTCTTTGTCTCTTATTATAGCCTTTGTTTTAAAGTCTATTTTGTCCAATATAAGTATTGCTACCCCAGCTTTCTTTTCACTTCCATTTGCATGATAAATGTCCTTTCATCCCTTCACTTTCAATCTGCATGTATCTTTAAGACTGGTATGAGTCAGGGTGCCTGGGTGGCTCAGTCGGCTAAGCGTCTGGCTTCAGCTCAGGTCATGATCTCACAGTTAGTGAGTTCAAGCCCCACATCGAGCTCTGTGCTAACAGCTCAGAGCCTGGAGCCTTTTTTGGATTCTGTGTCTCCTTTTCTCTCTCTGCCCTTCCCCCACTCACTCTCTCTGTCTCTCACAAATGAATAAACATTAAAAAAAAATTTTTTAAGTCTGGTATGAGTCTCTTGTAGGCAGCATATAGTTGAGACTTACTTTTTTATCCATTTTGTCATCCTGTGTCTTTTGATTGGAGCATTTAGTCCATTGCACTGAAAGTAATTATTATGCAGTTTTTTGAAGTTTATTTTTATTTATTTTGAGAGAGATAGAGAGCAAGTGGGGGCAGGGCAGAGAGAGAGGGAGACAGAATCCCAAGCAAGCTTGGGACAGAACCTGATGCAGAGCTTGAACTCACAAATGCGAGATCATGACCTGAGCCGAAGTCAAGAGTCAGATGCTTAACTGAGCCACTTTGGTGCCCCTCAAACTAATTAATTATTGACAGATATGCATTTATTGTCATTTTGTTATTTGTTTTATGATTTTTTTGGTAGTTCTTCTCTGTTTCTTTTTTCTCTTGCTTTCTTTCTCTTTCTTCATGGTTTGCTAGCTTTCTCTAGTGATATACTTGGATTCCTTTTCTTTATGTTTTGCATATCTATCACTGTGTTTTTCCTGTTTGTAGTTACCATTAGGTTTATATATAACATCTTGTGCATATAACAGTCTGTGTTATTTTGATTGTCACTTAAGTTTGAACCCATTCTAAAAGCACTAAATTTTTACTCCTCTCCCCCCACCTTTTTAAGTATAGTATCATACTTTATATCCTTTCATTCTGCAAATCCCTGATTGATTTTTACAAACATAGTTATTGTACTTCTTTTGTGCTTCCTACTTTTCTTACTCCTGCTTATCGTCTTTATTTTCCACTCAAAGAACCCCCTTTAACATTTTTTTGTGAGGCTTGTTTAGTGGTAATGAACTCCTTTAACTTTTGTTTGTCTGGGAAATTGTTTATATCTCCCCTCTGTTCTGAATGAGAACCTTGCTGGATAGAATATTCTTGGTTAGAGGTTTATTTCTTTCATCATTTTGACTATATCATGCCACTCCCTTCTGGCCTGCAAAGTTTCTGCTGAATAATCTGCTGATAGCCTTATGGAGTTTCCCTTGTATGTAACTGTTTTCTCTTGATGCTTTTAAAACTCTCTCTTCATAATGATTTGTTATCTTAACTACAATGTGTCTTGGTTAGACCTCCTTTAGTTGACTTTGTTGGGGGCTCTCTGTGCCTCCTGCATCTGGATTTCTGTTTCCTTCCTCAGATTCAGGAAGTTTTCAGCTATTATTTCTTCAAATAAATTTCCTGCCTTCTTTTCTCTCTCTTCTCCTTCATGGATTCCTGTAATGTGAATATGGTTACACTTGATGGTGTTGCTGAGCCCCATTAATTTATTCTCATTCTTTATTAATGTTTTTTTTTTGCTCCTGTTCAGTGTGATTGTTTTTCATTACTCTGTCCCCCAGTCACTGATCCATTTTGCTTCCTCTAATACTTATTCCCTCCAGTGTATTTTTAATTTCATTTATTGAGTTCTTCATCTCTAACAGGTTCTTTTTTATGTTTTGTATCTTTTTTGGTGGGGGTCTCACTGAGATCTGCCACTCTTTTCTCAAGTCCAGTGAGTATCTTTATGACCATTACTTGGCATTCTATATCAGGCATGTTACTTATCTCTGTTTCATTTAGCTCTCTTGCTGTGATATAGTCCTTTTTGTTTGTTTGGCATATTCCTTGTCTCCTCATTTTGTTTGACTCTCTGTATACATTTCTATGTGTTAGGAAAATTAGCTATGTCTTCTGCTCTAGCAAATAGTGGCTTTATGAAGAAGAGGTCCTCTGGTTCCGTGCAGTACAGTGCCCCCTGTTCACCAGAACTTGGCACTTCAAAGGTATATTCACTGTATGTTGCATGTACCCTACTGTTGTGACCGAGCCACATTTACATTCAGTCCAGTCATCTGCAATGGCTCTCTTTGCCTGTTATGCACAGGGTTATGTTCCTGTGTTATTAATGGGCCAGTCTGGGACCACCTTGGGCTTGAGTTGGGTCAGACCAAGTGCTGACCAAGCTGCAGTTGCACCAAACTGCAGGGCACGCTCCGATGTGTCCCCTGTGAGTCTCTCATTGATGGGTGGAGCCTGCAATTAGACCAGATATCTGCCCCCAGCCCACTGTTGGGGCCACGGTTGGACTGGTGTATGTAGTTATCTTCCCCTCTCTCCAGGTAGGAGTCTTTTTGGAGTGATGCTGACCCAGCCAAGACTGCTTGCACAATGTCTGCTTTGGTTGTACTCTTGCTGAATCCAATTTGGAGCAGCAAGTCCTGTGGAGAACATGGGTGTAGGTGCCAGGAAGATCCATGCTGGTCTGCTGTGAAAGACGACCTGCAATCACCAGGAAAAAATGCCAAGGTCAGGTTGGAGAGGGTGAGTTGGCAGAAGAGTACAGGGGGTGAGATGTGTGGCATTAGTAAGATTTGCTGACGTCTGCTGTGGGAGGATGCTTGGCACTGATTTGGAGAGCTGCTGAGGCTGGGTTGGAAGAGATGAGTCTGCAGGAGGACATGGGGGCAGGGCACCCTGTTAACAAGCTAGCTAGAGAGTATAGGTGCTGTGCTGATTCCTGCAGGTGTCCGTGTATCTACACTGGGGGGCAGGGAAGGGAAATTGCCCCCACCAGATTTTTTGTTCTTGGAGAAGTCTCCCAAACATCCCTGCCTCTCCAGTAGATGTTCTGAGATTACTAAACAAATTTCCCTCCCATATACTCCAGGCATTTTTCAAACTGCTCCTTCCATGTTGTATCTCAGAAGGGCTGTTTTGTTGTACTGTCTCTTTAATGGCCAGGACTCAGTTTTCTCTCACCCTCCAGCTCTCCCAGAGCCCAGCTACTGATTTTTTTAAGTTCCAGGTGTTAAGCCTCACTGACTGTAAGAACTGGAGAAGTTAAGCCCCTCCGGTTTTCAAAGCCAAATGTTATGGTTATGATTTATCTTCCCAGTGTGGGTCCCCTAGGCTTGGGGTGCCCAGTATGGGGTCTGCTCCTCTCCCTTCTCCTTGCTAAAGGTAGTCCTCCCTCCTGCAGGAAGTCTCACAGGTCAGTGTGGTTCCTGAACACATCTCTGCTTTCTACCCTCCCCGGTATGGCCTCTTCTCTATATTTAGTCTGTTCTGCTAGTCTTCAGGTCATTTTCTGGGATATTTACACTGATATGTGTGTTATCTGGTTGTATCCATGGGACAAGGTGAGTTAGGATCCTCCTACTCCACCATTTTCCCCAGAAGTCTATGGTTTCTATTTTTTTTTTAATTTGTTAAGTAGTGTTTTATGGCCCAGAATGTGGTTGCTTGATAGGTAAGCACATTTTGGGGTGATGAAATTGTTTTGGAACTAGATAGAGGTAGTGGTTGCACAACATCATGAATGTACTAAAAGCCTCTGAACTGTAAACTTTAATTTGGTTAATCTTATGTGAATTTTACCTTCAAAAGAAATTATTTTATTTTATCCTTGTTTACTTCTTTTCTAATGCTCTCCTTTTTTATGTAAATCCAAGTTTCTGCCCTTTATCATTCTCCTTCTGTCTGAAGAAAATATTTTAACACTTCTTGCAGGACAGATCTGGTGGTGAGGAATTCCCTTGGTTTTTGTTTTCTGAGAAAGTCTTTATTCCTCTGTCACTCTTGAAGGATAGTTTTCCTGGATATAGAATTCTAGTTTGGTGGATTTTTTTCTTTCAACACTTTAAATATTTCACCCATCTATCTTCTTGCTTGTGTGGTTTCTGACAAGAAGTCTTTTTTAGGGGTGCCTAGGTGGCTCATTTAGTTAAGCATCCAATTTTGATCTCAGCTCAGGTCTTGATCTCAGGGTCATGAGTTCATGCCCCATGTTGGGCTCCATGCTGTGTGTGAAGTCTTCTTCAAAGAAAAAAAAAAAGGAGGGGTCACCTGGGTGGCTCAGTTGGTTGTGTCCAACTTCGGCTCAGGTCTTGATCTCACAGTTCATGAGTTCGAGCCCTACATCAGGCTCTGTGCTGACAGCTCAGAGCCTGAAGCCTTCTTTAGATTCTGTGTCTCCCTCTCTCTCTCTGCCTCTCTCTGCTCATTCTGTCTCTGTCTCTCTCTCTCTCAAAAATAAATAAACATTAAGAAAAATTAAAAAGAAAAAGAAATAAAGTATCTTTTAATTGTTACTCTTGTTGATCTATAGGTGTTTTTGGTTTTTTTTTTTTTTTTTGGTGTGCTTTTTTTTCCTCCAGTTTTTTTTCAAGATTTTGTTTTTGCCTTCAGTTCTCTGTAGCTTGACTATGGTATGCCTTGGAGTAGTTGTTTTGCATTTCCTTTTCTTGGTGTTCCCTGAGATTCCTGGATTTGTGTTTTTGTGTTTGTCATTAGCTTTGGAAAGTTCTTGGCCATTATTGCCTCAAATATTTATTTTGCTCCATTCTTTCTTCTGGCATTCCAGTTGTGCATATGTTACATCCTTTGAAATTATCCCATAGTTCTTGGAAGTTCTGTACCTTTTTTTAAAATTCTCCCCTTTGTATTTCAGTTTGGGAATTTTCTTTTGATCTGCCTTTAAGCCCACCAATTCCCCTCTTCAGCTTTGTTTTGTCTACTGATGAGCATATCAAAAACATTCTTCATTTCTATTACATTGCTTTTTATTCCTAACACATCCTTGACTCTTAGAATTTCCACTTTTCTGTTTACATTACTCATCTGTTCTTCCATATTTTCTAATTTTTCTGTTATAGCCCTTGACATACTAATCACAGTTATAAATTCCCTATCTGATAATTCTAGTATGTGTGTCATTTCTGATTCTGGTTCTGTAATTTGCTTTTTCTCTTCAGACTTTGTTTCTGCTTGCCTTTTGGTATGCTTACAACTTCGTTTGCTGTTGTTGATACATGTTATATTGGGCAATAGGAACTGGGGTAAATAGGCCACTTCTATGTGGATTTATATTAATCTGGCTAGGAATTTAATTTAATTTAATTTAATCCACTGAATTGTGTAAAGTCCATCCACATGTCATGAAATCTAATGGACACATCTCAAGACTTGGTAGCATTTAACATGTCAACATGTTTAACCATTTCTTTTTTCTTCATTTCATTTTTTTTTCTTGTTTGCTGTAGCTATAGGTGCCAGAAACTTTAAATTGGTTTAAGATTCTTTTTTTTTGTCTCCCCTTCTGACTTCAGGTTTATCTAAGTTTCCCTCTTCAGAGATTGTATGTGTCTTATGGCTCTTTAAGCTATGATCCACTATTAGACTGAAGCCCTTTTGATGTGGTGGTAAGGTATGAGTGAGGAGAGCCTTATACAATCTCCCAATTAAATGCCAGCCTTTTAGTGGGCTTGCTTCTCTTGTATGTGACCTTCAGAGTTTATTCTTATATAGCTTCGCCCTCCCTTAACTTACTGAGACTGGAAGTCTAGAGGAGATGGGAGTGAGAGGAATGCTCTCCTCTATGGCTCTGGGACAGGACACCAGTAAAGTCTTTCTCTCTGGAGAGTAAGCCCTTGTTGTGAAAAGGGTGGGCCTTCAGGATATTTCACAAAGATTACTTTTCCTCTCCCTCTGCCAGAGCCATGAAGGAATCTTTCTCTAGTCCTCACTGTGAGAATTTGGTGGAGTTTTCCCTAAAACTGTAACCATAAGGAGATTCTTTACCTCAACTCAGCTTCCCACAACTTGTCAAAATTACCATTTAAGCGTTACTTACCACCATTTTATGGCTCCAGTAGCTTCTGCTCCACGTAAGCAGATCTCAGCTATGACTTTCTGGATTCACCTGACTCTCCCAATCTTGGGACAATAGTTTGCCTTGCAAAGTCAGTTCTCTGGATGGGTTCAAGAAAAGTCATTGATTTTTAATTTGTCCAGACTTTTCTTGTTGTAGTGATAGAAGTGACATCTTCCAAGCTCTTTACATGGTGGAGCTGAAACTCTGTATAATGTATTTTTATTTCATTAAAAATTTTTAATGTTTATTTATTTTTAGAGAGAGAGAGACACAGAGACAGAACGTGAGCAGGAGAGGGGCAGAAAGAGGGGGAGACACAGAATCTGAAGCAGTTTCCTGGCTCTGAGCTGTCAGCACAGAGCCCAATGCAGGGCTCAATCCCATGCATTGATCATGAACTGTGAGATCATGATCTGAGCTGAAGTCAGATTCTTAATCAACTGAGCCACCCAGGCACCCCTGTATAATTTATTTTTAGTTCTGTTCATTCTTCAATGAATACCGTGCATCTTCAGTCTCTACAACCAAGAACTTCCATATATGGTTGTACAGCTTGAACAGAACAGCCATTGTAGTGACTCTGCTTTTAGTCCACTGAATTGTGTAATCAAAGTTCATCCCCCGTGTCATGAAATCTAATGGACACGTCTCAAGACTTGGCAGCATTTAACATGTTTAACCTTTTCTTTTTTCTTGAAACACTCTCCTCTTATGGCTTCCCTAGCAGTGAAACATCTTAGTTTCCCTCCTACTTTACTTGCTAGCCTTTGCCAACTCCGTTACTTACTCCTCTTCCTTCACTAGTCTTTAAACGAGTCTTTGCATTTACTCCCCAGGTGATCTCACTTAGACCCTATGGTTTTAGATATCAATTACATGAAAATGGCTTACAAATTTATATCTCCAGCAAGAACTTTCCTCTTTCCTTTTCAAATAATAAATTCAACTGACCACTGCCATCCTTGTTTAGATGTCTTATAAACAGGTTATAAACAGTATGGATAAAATGGACTCTCCAGTTTGCCTGTAAATCTGTTCTTCCCACAGGCTTCACCATCACAATACATGACACCACCATCCCTTGTACTGTCTCAAGGAACAGCTCCCTAAGTGATCTCAGTGCCCCCACTCTGTCCCCACCCTAAAATCTATTTTCCATATGACAATGACAATTTTAAATATAGTATGTCAAGGTTTCCGGTTCCAGACTAGAGGAAGTAAATGCTTTCATTTTACTTCTGACACTGGTCAGAATGGAAAGAAATCCTAGACAAAATACATTTCACTCACAAAAAGACTGAAAGAGAGAAAAAGGAAAGTAGAGGTGATTAGGGACCTTGAGATTCTAAGAGCACCCCACCAGTGAGTTCCCTGAAGTTCCCTTATATACTCTGGCCTGGGCATTAGGGATGCCTGAATTCAGTAATTCCAGCAAGCACAGAAGAAAACAAGCCCCAAGAAAGGCCTGCATTCTTTATCCAAAAGACCAGACAGACCCATTGGTGGCCCAGAAGGGCAAAAATCTTTTAACATACCTGCCTGTTCTTGAACCAACCACCACAAAAAAGAGCGGTTCCCATTTCCCACTACAATAAGTGCTGCAGTAGGTGCTCCGTTGGCCAGAACCCTGTCTCTCTTCCCACCTCCTGCAGTAATAAGGAACTTTCCCTCCCTTGTGGAGCCTACAGGTAGAAATCTGACTCTCACCCATCTACAATAATGAAGCAGTGTCCTTCTCGCATGGTGCTCATAGGCAGAACTCTTGACTTCCATCCCCACACTGCAGTAACACGGCAAAGCTAATTACCACTTCTAGTCATGCATCTCTTTCTCTTCTCTCTCTCTCTCTCTCTCTCTCTCTCACACACACACACACACACACACACACACATACAAATGAGGCAGTGCCTCATCCTGCAGCACCTGTAGGTGAAACTCTGACTCCTACCTCTACCTTCTAATAAGGTGGGACCCCTGCTCTGCAGAGCCTGTGGATGGGATTCCAAAGTCAACCCCACCCTATAATAAGGAAGCAGTGAAGCAGCAAAGCAGCACCCCTTCCTTGTGGTGCCTGTGGGCAGGATTCTGACTAACCTGTGCCCTGCAATAACAAGGAAACACAGCTTCCCTTCCCTAACTAGCACTGGGGGACTAGTGGGTGGGGTCCTCTATTCCTGTTAACACAAAAGTGGAAAAGAACAAAATGGCACTGCAGTAACTTTATAAACTAACATTTGAACCACAATCCACAAAAGTGATCTATGACATGCATTCTGATGCTAAACAGATTGACTACCTCATAATATGAAAGATTTAAGTAGGAATTCACATCTTATTATATAATACTAAAATGTTCAGGGGATACAGTCCAAAAATTACTCACCAGACCAAGAAAAAGGAAACTCTTAACTTAAAAGATGATCAACAGAGGCCCCCGGGTGGCTCAGCTGGTTAAGCATCTGACTCTTGATTTCAGCTCAGGTCATAATCTCATGGTTCATGAGATTGAGCCCTTCCATGCTGTCAGCACAGAGCCTTCTTGGGATTCTCTCTCTCCTTCTCTCTATCTGCCCCTCCCCCACTCCCCATTCTCTCTCAAAATAAACATTTTTTAAAAAAATAAAAGATCAATAGATACTATATGAGACAAATGTTGAAATTATCAAACAAAGGAATCAATCAGTAAACTTAAGATAGAACAATAGAGATCACCCAATTTTAACACCATACAGATTGAAAATAGAAACAAAATGAACAGAGACTCTGGGACCTGTGGAACTATGACAAAAGATCTGGCATACGTGTCATTGAAGTCCTACGAGAGAAAAAGACAGTGGGACAGAAAAAGTAAGCAAATAAAATATGGCTGAAGATTTCAAAAATTGACAAAAGACATAAATCTTAAAACAAAGAAGCGCAACATAGGCGCCTGGGTGGCTCAGTCGGTTTAGTGTCCAATTATGGCTCAGGTCATGATGTCATGGTTCGTGGGTTCAAACTCCATGTAGGGGTCTGTGCTGACAGCTCAGAGCCTGGAGACTGCTTCAGATTTTGTGCCTATGCCCCTTCCCCACTAATGCCCCCCTTCTGCCTCTCCTCTCAAAAATGAATAAATGTTTAAAAATTTTTAAAAAGAAGGGGCACCTGGGTGGCGCAGTCAGTTAAGCGTCCGACTTCAGCCAGGTCACGATCTCACGGTCTGTGAGTTCGAGCCCCGCGTCAGGCTCTGGGCTGATGGCTCAGAGCCTGGAGCCTGTTTCCGATTCTGTGTCTCCCTCTCTCTCTGCCCCTCCCCCGTTCATGCTCTGTCTCTCTCTGTCCCAAAAATAAATAAACGTTGAAAAAAAAATTAAAATTAAAAAGAAGCACAAAAAATCCCAAATAAGATAAACCCCAAAAAGCCCACACTAAGACATGTCATAATCAAACTTCTGAAAACTAAAGATAAAAGGAAAGTCTTGAAAACAACCAGAAAGAAACAATGCATTTCCCATATAGAATGACAATTTGACCAATGGATTTCCCATCAAAAACCATGGAAGCCAATAGGAATTTGTACAACTCTTTTCAAGACTCAAAAAGAAAGAACCACCAGCCCAGGATTCTATATCCATCAGTCAAAAATGAAGATAAAATAATGACACTTATAAATTAAAGAAAACTATGAAAGCTTGCAGTCAGCAGACATACATTAAAATCATGGATACAGAAAATTCTTAACACATAAGGGAAATAGAAAAATAAATCCTTAAACATCAGGTATAAGAAAGAACAAGGAAAAGAGTAAAAAGATGGGAGGATATGATTGTCTGTCCTTACTCTTGAACCTTCTAACTCATGTTTGATGGTTGAAGCAAAATATTATAACATTGTCTCACGTGGTTCTCAATGTATGTAGAGGAAATATTTAAGACAGCTATATTATAAATAGAGGAGGGTAAAAGGATATCAATATGTTTTTGATATTGTACCCAAACATTACATAAGAACATAACCACTAGGAGAAAACTTGGTAAGGGGTGCCTGACATCTTTGCAACATGCTGTGAATCTATAATTCTTTCAAAATAAAAAGTTACAAAAATTTTTTGAAAAGCTAAAAGAACTGAAGAAATAGACAAATCCACAATTATAGTCAGGTGCTTCAGTATTTCCAATAATTGAAAGAATTACTAAACATAGGATACAGAAGAAATGAATAGCGCCATCAAACAATGAGATCTGACAGCCATGGAATATTCTGCCCAACAACAGTAATATGCATATTATTATTTTTAATGTTTATTTTTAAGACAGAGAGATAGCACAGTGGGGGAGGGGCAGAGAGAGGGGGACAGAGGATCCGAGGCTGGCTATGCGCCGACAGCAACAAGCCCAATGCGAGGCTTGAACTCAGGAACTGCGAGAACCATGACCTGAGCTAAAGTGGGACGCTCAACTGACTAAACCACCCAAGCGCCCCTACAGGTTATTCTTAACTGTGCACAGTCCAGTAACCAAGAAAGACTATATCTTTGGTCATAAAACAAGCCTTAACAAATTTAAGAGAATTTAAATCACAAAAAAATATGTTCTCTGACTATAAAGGAATCAAACCAGAAATCAGTAACACAAAAAACAGCTAGAAGTCTCCAAACACTTGGGAATTAAACACATTGCAAAATAACTCATGTGTCAAAAAAGTCTCAAGAGAAATAAAAAATACTGAACTGATGGAAAATGAAAATATAGCATGACATAATAGGTGAGACATAGCTGAAGCAGTGCTGAAAGGGAAATTTATACCACTAAATTCTTACATTAGAAAAGAGGAAAAGTCTAAAGGTCATCTAAATTTGAATTTTAACTCTTTTATAGCTACAATAATCAAGGCCACGTGGCATTAGCAGAGTACTACATACACAAACTAGTGGGACAGAACAGAGGTTAGAAATAGACCAACAAACGTACCAACAAACTGATTTGTCTGTGAGGACAGCAGCAGGGTAGGGGTACCTTTTTAATTGGATGATGGAAAAGCAAGAAATAGAGAACTTCCAGAACTACTGTGTCCAGGAAGGGAGATGAAAACTTTATCCACTGAATTGTATTAACTTTACTTTAGGCAACTGATTTTTAGCAAGATACAAAAGCAGTTTAATGGAGGAAGGATGGTCTTTCACCAAATTGTGTTAGAATAATTGAACATTCATAGGCACACACAGAAAAAGAACCTCCTACTTTATACAAAAATTAATTTAAAATTTAAATAGATCTAACCATAAAACATAAAACTATAAAACTTTCAGGAAAAAACAGAGTAGAAAATTTTCATGACTTAGGGCTAAGCAAAGAGTTCTTAGAAATGATACCAAAAGCACAATCTGTAAAAGAATCAATTATTCAATTGCACTTCATCAAACTTTAACTTTTGCTCTACAGAGACCTTTTAAGAAGATGAAAATACAAGCCACAGGCTAGGAGAACATTGTTTGTCAATCACATATTCACCAAAGAACTTGCATCTATGCATGATCTATGCGTGAGCCAAATAATAAGCAAATTAAAATGTCGTGTGATTAGAACAAACAGTGAAATAAAAGAAACATTTTATTTTTACTTCTTTTTAATGTTTATTATTTATTTTTGAGAGGGAGAGACAGACAGACAGGCAGAGTATTAGCAGGGGAGGGGCAGAGAGAGAGGGAGACACAGAATCTGACGCAAGCTCCAGGCTCTGAGCTGTCAGCACAGAGCCAGCATATATAAAGAATGCTCTAAACAAATTATGCAGTTAGAAAATGGGCAAAAGACTTGAACAGGTGCTTTGTGATAAAGGATATATGGATGGCAAATAAGCTCATGAGAAGATGTTCAACGTTATTAACTATTAGGTAAATACAAATTAACGCTATAAGATAAGGTCACATGCCTATCAGAATGTCTAAAATTTTAAAATACTGATAATTACAGGTGCTGACAAGGATACAGGGCAATTGTATCTCATACATTGCTGGAAGGGATGAAAAATCTACAGCCACTCTGGAACACCATGTGGCAGTTTCTTATAAATTGAAACATATATTTGCAATATATCCCAGGAATCTCACTTCTCATTATTTATTCTAGACCTAGACATAGGGAAATAAAAACTTATGTTCAAACAACAAACTGTACAAAAATATATCAGTTTTTTTTTTTTTTTGTAATAGCCCCAAACTAGAAACAACCCAAATGTCCTTCAGTGGGTGAATGAGTAAACTGGGAAATGTGACTCAGCAAGAAAAAGAAATGAGTTTTTTTTTTTCCCCAAAAAAAGTTTGCAAAGATTTTGGGTACCCAGAATTGCCAGGAAGGCTTGGAAAATGGGTGGGAACTGGGAGAGACCAGCCCTAATGCCACAGTGAAGATCATAGCACAGGAGCCAAAAGTATGCATGCCCCTGCCTTTGCCTGGAACTGCATCTGGTGGTGCTGACCTCTAGCACAGGTCATGGGATGCCATGTGCTGGCACTTCTGCCTCCAGAATCTGGAGGTTGTTGTCACCACCATTGTCCTCTGAGGGGGCAGGGAATTCTCCAAACATCAAGGGGCCTTAGGTGCTCATCAGATAAATGAAAGGCAGTGCTCACTAAATGACTTGTATGTCTTGCAAAACTAAGTTCAACAATGTGTTCTAGCAAAATAAAAAATGAACCCAACAAGGAAAGAAGAAGCCATAAGCTTCAAGACGTGGTGGAATAAACTTAGGCATTTGATGAGAAATCCTGATTTTGCAGAGGTAGGTCTAGAAAGTTACCTCTACCTGGAATGGGAATAGGAAGTTAAATCGTCCTTGAAGAATATCAACACAATGAAGTAGTTGCCATGAAACAAATGGTATGAAGTGGGGATGTGTAAATGCATAGTGATATTAATGAGACAAAGATACATATTTCTTTTTTAGTTAATAAGAAAAAAAGTCCATAGAAATTATTGGAAAAACAAAAATCTATGAGTGATCTATGCATGAGTCCAATAATAAGCAAATTAAAATGTCATGGGATTAGAACCAAACAGTGAAATAAAAGAAACAGTTTATATTTTATTTCTTTTTAAATTTTATTATTTATTTTTGAGAGAGAGAGAGACAGACAGACTATAAGCAGGGGTTGGGGTAGAGAGAGAGGGGGACACAGAATCTGAAGCAGGCGCCAGGCTCTGAGCTGTCAGCACAGAGCCTGATGCAGAGCTCAAACTCACAAACCAGGAGATCATGAGATGAGCTGAAGTTGGACGCTTAACCAACTGAGCCACCTAGGCGCCCCAAGAAACATTTTTAAACTGTCACCAAACCTTCCAAGATATAAACTCTTTTAGTAGCGAGTAGATATCATGTACATTTGTGTTTAATTTGTTTGGGTTTTTAATAGTTTCCAGTTTTAGTCACTGTTCAAGATTTTTTTTTCTAATAGTGACTTATTGCTATCAATATTTGTTTATAGATCCATTTTCTTCCTATTAATTTCTTGTGGCACATCACTCTGAAAGTAACCATAAGTTTTATACTTTTTTAATAAAAAATATTTTGTTGTGAGAACTCTTGGAAGGAGGGGCCAAGATAGCAGAGCAGTATGGAAGTTCTCTGCTTCTCTTGTCCCTGAAATGCAGCTAGATCAGCATCGAACCATTTTGCACCCCTAGAAAATTGACCTGAGGATTAACACAACAATCTGCATAACTTGAGCCACGGAACTCAGCAGGTACACAGTGCGGAGAGGTGAACTAGGGGAGACAGAAGCCACAGAGGGTAGGGAGTGTTATTTGCAGAGAGAGGACAGAGAAAGGTGGGGGGAGAGTACAGGAAAAACACTCCCCCCAAAAGTAGCTGGAGAGAAAAAGAGTGGAAGTACCCACAGTTGCCTGAATAAGAAAGAGAGAAAGGAGAAAGGAGAGGGCTTCAATATCATTAGGACTCTATAAACAGGGCTGAGCAGCATTGGAAATTCCACAGCCCAATACCTGGCGGTGCTCTGGTGGGCAGGGCAAATCCCCAGGAGCTGGCATTGAGGTCCAAGGGGTCCACAGGCCACATGGGGAGAAGCAGTTCCCCTGCTACCCTGCTAGGAGGGCACTTGGTAGAAGCTGTACGGCTTTTCCATAGGCAAAGTTTCCAGCGGACCCCGGAAAACACAACTGCTGGTATTGGAACAAAAATACCAGGGTGTAGTGAAACCTGACTCATGTTGTGTGTTGTGATTTACCATAATCCCTGAAATACCGCCCCTATGAGATCAAACGAACTTATTCTGGGGCAAGCCAGCATCCAGTCACAACCTCTGAGCCTCTATAGCAATGTGATCCCAGGAACGTTCCTGGGGCAAGCTGGCATCTGGCCATTGCTCTGTGAGACCCTCCCCCAGAGGGTCAGAGTGGGTCCAAGCTGCAGGGCCCTCAGAAAGTGAGGGGTTTGGAGACAGAGCCCCATCTGAGATAAAATTTGGGAGGGACCTGAGACCTGGAAGTCTCATAGCTTGGACTTGAACAGTGTAGAAGCAGGAAGTAAAAGGAAGGCAGAGACAAAGGAGGGGTGCTTGATTGCCGGTGGGGTACAGTACAGATTTCTGATGCTAGAGACTGGGAAGCTAAGCTGGGTGGTGCCATTTTCACCTCTCCCACGCATGTGCACACACCCCTACATGCACCACAACAATCCACCCCAGTAAGCTAAGCAGCACCACCTAGTAGAGAACAGAAACTTTACACCAAGCTCCATCCAACTGCACCAACCAAGCCCTAGAGGACAACCACAAGTCTCTGCCTGTGTAGTGTATGAAGTATAAAGTACTTCAAAGTTTGACTTCTAGGGGAAACTGGATGTAATTTCATTCAGATTGCATTCGGATCGCTGGTCCACCTATTCAGATTTTTTGTTGGTTTTGTGTTTTCTATTTTTTTTTTAATTTTAATGGTTATTTATTTTTGAGAGAGAGAGAGAGACAGAGTGCGAACAGGGGAGGGGCACAGATAGAGGGAGACACAATAAACTGAAGCAGACTCCAGGCTCTGAGCTGTCAGCATAGAGCCTGATGTGGGGCTCAGACTCATGAACTGCAAGATCATGACCTGAGCCCAAGTCAGACACAACCAACTGAGCCACGCAGGTGCCTCTCTTTTCTTTTTTTTCTTATTCTTGGATACAGAAAGAGTATCCATTTTATATAAATTTTTATATTTTTTACATAATTTAAAAAATTTTACTATATAAATTTTTTTGGAAATTTATTTTTTATTCTATTTTACCTTCTCCAGTTCATTTTATTGTACTTTATTACTGTATACATTTTTCTTAATTTTTAAACGTTTTCTTACTTTTTTCTTTTTCTATTCTTTTGTTCCATTTTTTCCCTATTCAATCAAGCTTCTTTCAACAACCAGACCAAAACATATCTAAAATCTATCTTCCTTTATTTGATCTTTTTGTGTTGTTTTTAACCTTTTTAATTTTATTTTTTTAATGTTATATTTTATTTTTTTAATTTACCTCCAAATTATTTAGAATATACTGAAGCAATGATTTCAGTAGATTCCTTAATGCCCCTTACCCATTTAGCCCATCCCCCCTCCCACAACCCCTCCAGCAATCCTCAGTTTGTTCTCCATATTTATGAGTCTCTTTTGTTTTGTCCCCCTCCCTGTTTTTATATTATTTTTGTTTCCTTTCCCTTATGTTCATCTGTTTCGTCTCTTAAAGTCCTCATATGAATGAAGTCATAGGATTTTTGTATTTCTCTGACTGACTAATTTCACTTAGCATAATACCCTCCAGTTCCAGCCATGTAGTTGCAAATGGCAAGATTTCATTTTTTTGATTGCCGAGTAATACTCCATTGTATATACACCACATCTTCTTTATCCATTCATCCATCGATGGACATTTGGGCTCTTTCCATACTTTGGCTATTGTTGATAGTGCTGCTATAAACATGGGGGTGCATGTGTCCCTTCAAAACAGCACACCTTATCCCTTGGATAAATGCCTAGTAGTGCAATTGCTGGGTCATAGGGTAGTTCTATTTTTAGTTTTTTGAGGAACCTCCATACTGTTTTCCAGAGTGCCTGCACCAGCTTTCATTCCCACCAACAATGCAAAAGAGATCCTCTTTCTCTGCATCCTCGCCAACATCTGTTGTTGCCTGAGTTGTTAATGTTAGCCATTCTGACACGTTCGTGAGGTGGTATCTCATTGTGGTTTTGATTTGTATTTCCCTGATGATGAATGATATTGAGCATTTTTTCATGTGTCGGTTGGCCATCTGGATGTCTTCTTTGGAGAAGTGTCTATTCAAGTCTTTCGCCCATTTCTTCACTGGATTATTTGTTTTTTGGGTGTTGAGTTGATAAGTTCTTTGTAGATTTTGGATACTAAGCCTTTATCTGATATGTCATTTGCAAATATCTTCCCCCATTCTGTCAGTTGCCTTTTAGTTTTGCTGGTTATTTCTTTCACTGTGCAGAAGCCTTTTATTTTGATGAGGTCCCAGTAGTTCATTTTTGCTTTTGTTTCCCTTGCCTCCAGAGACTTGTTGAGTAAGAAATTGCTGCGGGCAAGATCAAAGAGGTTTTTGCCTGCTTTCTCCTCGAGGATTTTGGTGGCTTCCTGTCTTACATTGAGGTCTTTCATCCACTTTGAGTTTATTTTTGTGTATGGTGTAAGAAAGTGGTCCAGGTTCATTCTTCTGCATGTCACTGTCCAGTTATCCCAGCACCAGTTGCTGAAGAGACTGTCTTTATTCCATTGGATATTCTTTCCTGCTTTGTCAAAGATTAGTTGGCCATACATTTGTGGATCCATTTCTGGGTTCTCTGTTCTATTCCCTTGATCTGAGTGTCTGTTCTTCTGCCAGTACCATACTGTCTTGATGATTACAGCTTTGTAGTATATAGCTTGAAGTCTGGGATTGTGATGCCTCCTGCTTTGGTTTTCTTTTTCAAGATTGCTTTTACTATTCGGGGTCTTTTCTGGTTCCATACAAATTGTAGGATTATTTGTTCTAGCTCTGTGAAGAATGCTGGTGTTACTTTGATAGTATTGCATTGAATATGTAGATTGCTTTGGGTAGTATCAACCTTTTAACAATATTTGTTCTTCTTATCCAAGAACATGAAATCTTTTTCCATTTCTTTGTGTCTTCTTCAATTTCTTTCATCAGCTTTCTATAGTTTTAAGTGTATAGATTTTTCACCTCTTTGGTTAGATTTATTCCTATGTATTTTATGGGTTTTGGTGCAACTGTAAATGGGATCAATTCCTTGATTTCTCTTTCTGTTGCTTCATTGTTGGTGTATAGGAATGCAACCAATTTCTGTGCATTGATTTTATATCCTACAACTTTGCTGAATTCATGAATCAGTTCTAGCAGTTTTTTAGTGGAATCTTTTGGGTTTTCCATATAGAGCATCATGTCATCTGCACAGAGTGAAAGTTTGACCTCTTCCGGGCCAATTTGGATGCCTTTTATTTCTTTGTGTTTTCTGATTGCAGAGGCTAAGACTTCCAATACTGTGTTGAATAACAGTGGCAAGAGTGGACATCCCTGTCTTGTTACTGACCTTAGGGGGAAACTCTCAGTTTTTCCATTGAGGATGATATTAGCGTTGGGTCACTCATATATGGCATTTGTCATCTCGAGGTATGATCCTTCTATCCCTACTTTCTTCAGGGTTTTTATCAAGAAAGGATGCTGTATTTTGTCAAATGCTTTCTCTGCATCTATTGAGAGGATCATATGGTTCTTGTCCTTTCTTGTATTGATGTGATGAGTCACGTTAATTGTTTTGCAGATATTGAACCAGCCCTCCATCCCAGGTATAAATCCCACTTGGTCGTGGTGAATACTTTTTTAATATATTGTTGGAGCCGGTTGGTTAATATCTTGTTGAGGATTTTTGCATCCATGTTCATCAGGGAAATTGGTCCATAGTTCTCCTTTTTAGTGGGGTCTCTGTCTGGTTTTGGAATCAGGGTAATGCTGGCTTCATAGAAAGAGTTTGGAAGTTTTCCTTCCATTTCTATTTTCTGGAACAGTTTCAAGAGAATAGGTGTTAACTCTTCCTTAAATGTTTGGTAGAATTCCCCCTGGAAAGCCATCTGGCCCTGGACTGTTGTTTCTTGGGAGATTTTTGATTACTAGTTCGATTTCCTTACTGGTTATGGGTCTGTTCAATTTTCTATTTCTTCCTGTTTCAGTTTTGGTAGTGTGTCTGTTTCTAGGAATTTGTCCATTTCTTCCAGATTGCCCATTTTGTTGGCATATAATTGCTCATAATATTCTCTTATTATTGTTTTTATTTCTGTTGCATTGGTTGTGATTTCTCCTCTTTCGTTCTTGATTTTACTTATTTGGGTCCTTTCCTTTTTCTTCTTGATCAAACTGGCTAGTGGCTTATCAATTTTGTTAATTCTTTCAAAGAACCAGCTTCTGGTTTCATTGATCTGTTCTACTGTTTTTTTTAGTTCTGATAGCATTAATTTCTGCTCTAATCTTTATTATTTCCTATCTTCTGCTGGTTTTGGGTTTTATTTGCTGTTCTTTTTCCAGCTCCTTAAGGTGTAAGGTTAGGTTGTGTATCTGAGATCTTTCTTCCTTCTTTAGGAAGGCCTGGATTGCTATATACTTTCCTCTTATGACCGCCTTTGCTGCGTCCCAGAGGTTTTGGGTTGTGGTGTATCATTTTCATTGACTTCCATATACTTTTTAATTTCTTCTTTAACTGCTTGGTTAGCCCATTCATTCTTTAGTAAGATGTTCTTCAGTCTCCCAAGTATTTGTTACCTTTCCAAATTTTTTCTTGTGGTTGATTTCGAGTTTCATAGCATTGTGGTCTGAAACTATGCATGGTATGATCTCAATCTTTTTGTACTTACTTAGGGCTGATTTGCATCCCAGTATGTGGTCTATTCTGGAGAACATTCCATGTGCACTGGAGAAGAATGTATATTCTGCTGCTTTAGGATGAAATGTTCTGAATATATCTGTTAAGTCCATCTGGTCCAATGTGTCATTCAAAGCCATTGTTTCCTTGTTGATTTTTTGATTAGATGATCTGTCCTTTGCTGTGAGTGGGATGTTGAAGTCTCCTACTATTATGGTATTACTATCAATGAGTTTCTTGATGTTTGTGATTAATCGATTTATATATTTGGGTGCTTCCACATTTGGCACATAAATGTTTACAATTGTTAGGTCTTCTTGGTCTATAGGCCTCTTGATTATGATATAATGCCCTTCTGTATCTCTTGATACAGTCTTTATTTTAAAGTCTAGATTCTCTGATATAAGTATAGCTACTCCAGCTTTCTTTTGTTGACCATTAGCATGATAGATGGTTCTCCATCCCCTTGTTTTCAATCTGTAGGTGTCTTTAGGTCTAAAGTGGGTCTCTTGTAAACAGCATATAGATGGGTCTTGTTTTCTTATCCATTCTGTTACCTTATGTCTTTTGATTGGAGCATTGAGTCCATTGATGTTTAGAGTGAGTACTGAAAGATATGCCTTTATTGCCATTATGATGCTTGTAGAGTTGGAGTTTCTGGTGGTGTTCTCTGGTGCTTTCTAATGTTTTGTTGCTTTTGATATATATATGTACATATATACATATATATATGTATATATATATGTATATATATATATATACATATATACATATATATATATACACACATACATACATATACATATTTTCATCTTTTGTCCCCTCGAAGAGTCCCCCTTAATATTTCTTGCAGGGCTGGTTTAATGGTCACAAACTCCTTTAACTTTTGTTTGGGAAACTTTTTATCTCTCCTTCTATTTTGAATGACAGCCTTGCTGGGTAAAGAATTCTTGGCTGCATATTTTTCTGATTCAGCACACTGAATATATCCTGCCACCCCTTTCTGGCCTGCCGGGTTTCTGTGGATAGGTTTGCTACAAGCCTGATCTGTCTTCCCTTGTAGGTTAGGGACTTTTTTTTCCCTGGCTGCTTTCATGATTCTTTCCTTGCCTGAGTATTTTGTGAATTTGACTATGATATGCCTTGTTGATGGTCAGTTTTTGTTGAATCTAATGGGAGTACTCTGTGCTTCCTGGATTTTGATGTCTGTGTCTTTCCTCAAGTTAGGAAAGTTTTCCACTATGATTTGCTCACATAACCCTTCTACCCCTATTTCTCTCTCTTCCTCCTCTGGGACCCCTATGATTCTGATGTTGTTCCTTTTTTGAGTCACTGATTTTTTTAATTCTTAAATCATGCTCTTTTGCCTTAATCTCCCTCTTTTTCTCTGCTTCATTATTCTCTATAAGTTTGTCCTCTATATCGCTGATTCTCTGTTCTGTCTCGTCCATCCTTGCTGCCGCTGCATCCATCCATGATTGCAGCTCAGTTATAGCATTTTTAATTTCATTCTGGATATTTTTTACTTCTTTTATCTCTGCAGAAAGAGATTCTAATCTATTTTCAGCTCCAGCTAGTATTCTTATTATCGTGATTCTAAATTCTGGTTCAGACGTCTTGCTTGTGTCTGTGTTGGTTAAATCCCTGGCTGGCATTTCTTCGTGCTCTTTCTTTTGGGGTGAATTCCTTCATTTTGTCATTTTGAAGGGAGAAAAGGAATTAATGAGGTAGAAAAATTGCAATTAAAAAATTAAAATTAAAAAAATATTAAAATTAAAAATTAAAAACACACCCACACATAAATCGAACAGATGATACTAGATCCTAGGTGTGTTTTGGTCTGGGTGTAGAAAGTGGTTTGACAGATTAGAGAAACAAACAAACAAAAACAAACAAAAAAGGCGGGGGGAGAGAAAAAAATGGAAATCGTTTGAGAATTTGAAAAAATGAATACACTAAAGTAGACTAAAATACACAAAAGTAGAGAATATAGTAGAAAAAATTACAGAAAGATATTTTTAATAAAAATTAAAAATAAATATGAATTTTTTCATTTTCTGTATTTAAGAAAAAAGAAAAGAAATGAAAAAGAGAAAAAAGATTAAAAAAAGAAAAAAGGAAAAGACAAAAAAAGGAATCATTTGAAAATTTGAAAAAGTGAATACACTGTAGTAGACTAAAATAAAATAATGGGAGTAAGATAGAATATGAAAAAATTTACATAAAAGCAAAAACTGTAGTAATAAAAATTAAATAAAAATATTTTTAAAATAAATTGAAAGTGAAAATGAAGTTTTTCTCTTTCTGCATTCAAGAAAAAGAAAAGAAATGAAAAAGAAAAAAAAGAAAAAAAGGAAATTGTTTGAAAATTTGAAAAGGTGAGTACACTGAAGTAGACTAAAATAAAATGATGGAAGTAAAGTAGAATTTGAAAAAATTTACACAAAAGTAAAAAATATAGTAATAAAAATTAAAGACAGATATTTTTAATAAAAATTGAAAATAAAAATGAGTCTTTTCTCTTTCTATATTCAAGAAAAAGAAAAGAATTATAAAAGAGAAAAAGGAGAAAGAGAGAAAAAAAATTGAATAGATGAACCTGCTAACTGATTGAAGTAGGACTGAAATTGCTTTGTTTTCCCCTAGAGGTCAGTCCATGTAGCTCTTTATAGTCCATAGCTTAAGCCGGTGGTGAGGTTTGTGTTCTTGAAGAGCAAAGTTGGCCCAGTTGGGCAGGGCTCAGTGTAACAGCTCCGCTCTCCCCTAGATGGCGCTGCTAGCCTACTGGGGTGGATTGTTGTGGTGCTTGTCGGTGCACATGGCACATGCGCGGGAGCGGTGAAAAATGGCGCTGCCCAGCCACCCAGTCTGTTCTCCCACATCAGCAGTCGTGCGCCAGTCCTCTGTCTTCAGCTCTCGTCCACTCCCCACTTTTTCACTCTCCGTGACCAGGCCCAGGCAGTACCTCTCTCCCAAGTTTTGTCTCAGATGTGGCTGTTTTCCCCGGCCCCTTACTTCTGAAGGACTGCGGCTTTGACCCACTCTGCCCCTCTGCAGGAGGGTCTCATCGAGTGGTGGCCTAATGAGCAATGGCTGAATGTTGGCTGCACCCACAAACACCGGCTGGATCCTGCTGTTGCCGGTGCCCTAAGACTGCAGCTAGGTGCCAGCCCGACCCCCCAAAAATTTGCTAGACAGTGTAGCCTCAGCATTTCAGGGACCGTGGAAAATCGCAACACACATCTGACACCAGGCTTCACCCTCAACAACCTTGCCCCCGCACCAGTGAATGTGGCTGCCTTCCGGGGTCTGCTGGGACCAGGTGACTTCAACAGTCTCTACCAAATATCCTTCCATCAATGGAACCGCTTTTCCCCATGTGGCCCGAGAACCTCCCGGACCCCACTCTGTTCCTGGGCATTCACCTTTCCCACCAGAGCACCGCCAGGTATCGAGCTGTGGAGTTGCAGCCTTTGCACTCCCCTAGTTTACAGTCTTAATGGAATTTAAACCCTCTCCTTTCTCCCTTTTTAGTTTAGTCCCTGCGACTGTTTCCAATTTTCTACTTTCTCTCCAGCTGCTTTTGGGGAGGGGTGCTTTTCCCGTATGCTCCCCTCCTCCCCAGTCTCCATCCTCTCTCCACCCACAAAAGCAGTTCCCTACGTTTCGGGGCTTCTTGCTCCCCAAGTTCAGCTCTTCGTGTCATATACCTGCTGAATTCTGTGGTTCAGGTTGTGCAGATTGTTGTGTTAATCTTCCAATTGGTTTTCTAGGTGTGTAGGATGGTTTAGTGTTGGTCTGACTGTATTTCACAGACGCGAGACACACAAAAAGCTTCCATGCTGTTCTGCCATCTTGGCTTCTCCCCCAGATTGTCTCTTTTATTTTCTTTTATTCTTTTTCTGCCTCCAAAATGATAAAATGAAGGGATTCACCCCAAAAGAAAGAACAGGAAGAAATGACAGCCAGGGACTTAATCAACACAGATATAAGCAAGATGTCTGAACTATAATTTAGAATCATGATAATAAGAACACTAGCTTGCGTTGAAAAAAAAACATATAATCCCTTTCTGAGGAAATAAAAGAGGTAAAATCAAGTGAGGACTAAATTAAAAATGCTATAACTGAGATGCAATCTTGAATTGATGCCATTGATGAAGCAAAGCAACAAATCAGTGATACAGAAGCCAAAATTATGGAGAATAATGAAGCAGAAAAAGAGAAACTAAGGCAAAAGAGCACAATATAAGAATTAGAGAACTCAGTGGCTCACTGAAAAGGAATGACATCCAAATCATAGGAGTCCCAGAAGATGAAGAGAGAGAAAAAGGGATAGAAGGTTTATGTGAGCAAATCATAGCAGAAAACTTTCCTAACCTGGGGAAAGACACAGACATCAAAATCCAAGAAACAGAGAACTCCCATTAGATTCAACAAAAACCAACCATCAACAAGGCATATAATAGTCAAATTCACAAAATGCACAGACAAGGAAATAATTTTGAAAGCAGCAAAGGAAAAAAGTCTTTAACCTACAAGGGAAGACAGATCAGGTTCACAGTATACCTACCCTCAGAAACTTTACAGTCCATAAAGGAATGACAGGATATATTCAACATGCTGAATCAGAAAGATATGCAGACAAGACTTCTTTATCCAGCAAGGCTGTCATTCAAAATAGAAGAAATAAAGAGTTTTCAGACAAACAAAAACTAAAGGAGTCATGACCACTAAACCAGCCCTGCAAGAATGTCTAAGGGGGACTCTCTGAGGGGAGAAAAGATGAAACAAAACAGAAAAGACCAAAATCAACAAAGACTACAAAGGACCAGAGAACACCACCAGAAACTCCCACTTTACACAATTGCCAACACAATGGCAATAAGTTCATATCTTTCAGTACTCATTCTAAATATCAATAGACTAAGTGCTCCAATCAAGACATATGGTATCAGAATGGATAAGAAAATGACATCCATGTGTATGCTTTTATAAGAGACTATTTTAGACCTTAAGTCACCTTCAGACTGAAAGTGAGGGGATGGAGAACCATCTAACATGCTAATGGTCACGAAAAGAAAGCTGGAGTAGCCATATGTATATCAGACAATCTAGATTTTAAAATAAATATTGTAACAAGAGACAAAGAAGGGCATTCTATCATAATTAAGGGGTCTGTCCACCAAGAAGATTTAACAATTGTAAACATTTATGCCCCAATATGAAAGCATCCAAATATATAAATCAATTAACCACAAACATACAGAAACTCATTGATAATAATACCACCATAGTAGGGAACTTCAACACACCTCGTAGAGCAATGGACAATCATGTAAGCAGAAAATCAACAAGGAAGCCATGGGTTTGAATGACACACTGGACCAGATGGACTTAACAGATATATTCAGAACATTTCATCCTAAAGCAGCAGAATATACATTCTTCTCAAGTGCACACTGAACATCCTCCAGAATAGATCACATACTGGGTCACAAATCAGCCCTCAACAAGTTCAAAAAGATCGAGATCATACCATGCATATTTTCAGACCACAATACTATGAAATTCAAAATCAACCACAAGAAAAAATTTGGAAAGACCACAAATACTTGGAGATTAAACAACATCCTACTAAAGAATGAGTAGGTTAATCAAGAAATTAAAGAGGAAAGTAAAAAGTACATGGAAGCCAATGAAATAATACGACAGCCCAAAACCTCTGGGATGCAGCAAAGGCAGTCATAAAAAGGAAGTATATAGCGATACAAGCCTTCCTTAAGAAGGAAGAGAGGTCTCAGACACACAACCTAACCTTACACCTAACGAAGCTGGAAAAAGAACAGCAAATAAAACCCAAAACCAGCAGAAGACAGGAAATAATAATGAATAGAGCAGAAATCAGTGCTATCGAAATCAAAAAAACAGAACAGATCAATGAAGCCAGGAACTGGTTCTTTGAAAGAATTAACAAAATTGATAAATCCTTAGACAGTTTGATCAAAACAAAAAAAAGGAAAGGACCCAAGTAAGTAAAATAAAAAATGAAAGAGGAGAGATAACAACCAACACTGCAGAAATACAAACAATAGTAAGAGAATATTATGAGCAATTATATGCCAATAAATTTGGCAATCTGGAAGAAATGGACAAATTCCTAGAAACATATAAACTACCAAAACTGAAATAGGAAGAAATAGAGAATTCAAACAGACCAATAACTAGCAAAGAAATTGAATAGGTAATCAAAAACCTCCCAAAAAACAAGAGACCAGGACTGGATGGCTTTCCAGGGGAATTTTACCAAACATTTAAAGAGTGAACTCCTACTCTTGTGAAGTTATTCCAAAAAATAGAAATGGAAGGAAAACTTCCAAACTCATTCTATGAGGCCTTGGTCCCAAAACCAGACAACAACCCCACTAAAATGGAGAACTATAGACCAGTTTCCTGATGAACATGGATGCAAAAATTCTCAACAAGATACTAGCCAACTGGATCCAACAATGCATTAAAAGAATTATTCACCATGATCAACTGGGATTTATACCTGGGATGCAGGGCTGGTTCAATATCTGCAAAACAATCAATGTGATACATCACATTAATAAAAGAAAAGACAAGAACCACATGATCCTCTCAATAGATGCAGAGAAAGCATTTGACAAAATACAGCATCCTTTCTTGACAAAAACCCTCAAGAAAGTAGGGATAGGAGGATCATACCTCAAGATCATGAAAGCCATATATGAAGGACCCACCACTAATATCATCCTCAATGGGGAAAAACTGAGGGCTATCCCCTTAAGGTCAGGAACACGATAGGAATGTCCACTCTCACCACTGTTATTCAACATAGTATTGGAAGTCCTAGCCTCAGCAATCAAACAACTCAAAGAAATTAAAGGCATCCAAATCAGCAAGGAGGAAGTCAAACTTTCACTCTTCGCAGATGACATGATACTCTATATGGAAAACCCAAAATATTTCACCAAAAAACTGCTAGAACTGATTAATGAATTCAGCAAAGTCACAGGATATAAAATCAATGCGAGAAATCGGTTACATTTTTATACACCAATAATGAAACAGCAGAAAGGGGAATCAAGGAATCTATCCCATTTACAATTGCACCAAAAACCATAAAATACCTAGGAATAAACCTAACCAAAGAGGTGAAAAACCTATACACTGAAAACTATAGGAACTTATGAAAGAAACTGAAGAAGACACACACAAAAAAAGGAAAAATATTCCATGCTCATGGACTGGAAGAACAAATATTGTTAAAATGTTGATACTACCCAAAGCAATCTACATAGTCAATACAATCCCTATCAAAATAATAGAACACACAATCCTAAAATTTATATGGAACCACAAAAGACCCCGAATAGCCAATGCAATCCTGAAAAAGAAAACCAAAGCTGGAGACATCAGAATTCCAAACTTCAAGATGTACTACAAAGCTGTAATCATCAAGACAGTATGGTACTGGATCAATGGAACAAAATAGAAAACCCATGGGGCGCCTGGGTGGCGCAGTCGGTTGAGCGTCCGACTTCAGCCAGGTCACGATCTCGCGGTCCGTGAGTTCGAGCCCCGCGTCGGGCTCTGGGCTGATGGCTCGGAGCCTGGAGCCTGTTTCCGATTCTGTGTCTCCCTCTCTCTCTGCCCCTCCCCCGTTCATGCTTTGTCTCTCTCTGTCCCAAAAGTGAATGAACGTTGAAAAAAAAAAATTAAAAAAAAAAAAAAAAAGAAAACCCAGAAGTTGACCTACAAACATCTGGCCAACTAATCTTTGACAAAGCAGGAAAGAATACCCAATGGAATAAAGACGGTTTCTTCAGCAAATGCTGTTGGGAAAACTTGACAGCAATATGCAGAAGAATGAACCTGGTCCACTTTCTTACACCATACACAATAATAAACTCAAAATGGATGAAAGACGTAAACCTAAGACTGAAAGCCATCAAAATCCTAGAGGAGAAAGCAGGCAAAAACCTCTTTGACTATGGCTGTAGCAACTTCTTACTCAACACATCTCCAGATGTTTCCAGAGGCAAGGGAAAAAAAGCAAAAATGAGCTATTGGGACCTCAAATAAAAAGCTTCTGCATGACAAAGGAAACAATCAGCAAAACTAAAAGGCAACCAAAGGAATGGGAGAAGTTTGCAAATGATATACCAGATAAAGGGCTATTATCCCAAATCTATAAAAAACTTATCAAACTCAACACCCAAAAAACAAATAATCCAGTGAAGAAATGGGCAAAAGACATGAATAGACACTTCTCCAAAGAAGACATCCAGATGGCTAACAGACACATGAGAAAATGCTCAACATTACTCATCATCAGAGAAATACAAATCAAAACCACAATGAGATACCACCTCACACCTGTCAGAATGGCTAACATTAACAACTCAGGCAACAACAGATGTTGGCGTGGATGTGGAGAAAGAGGAACCCTTTTGCGTTGCTGGTGGGAATGCAAATTAGTGCAGCCACTCTGGAAAACAGTATGGAGGTTCTTCAAAAAATTAAAAATAGAACTACCTTACAACCCAGCAATTGCACTACTTTGTATTTATACAAAGAATACAGGTGTGTTGTTTTAAAGGGGCACATACACCCCAATGTTTATAGCACTGCCATCGACAATGGCCAACGTATGAGAAGATCCCAAATGTCCATTGACAAATGAATGGATAAAGAAGATGTGGTTTAGGGGCACCTGGGTGGCTCAGTCAGTTGAGCGTCTGACTTCGGCTCAGGTCATGATCTCACAGCTCGTGAGTTCAAGTACCGCGTTGGGCTCTGTGCTGATGGCTCAGAGCCTGGAGCCTGCTTCGGATTCTGTGTCTCCCTCTCTCTCTGCCCCTCTGCAGCTCACACTCTGTCTCTCTCTCTTTCAAAAATAATAAAATATTTGAATATAATAGTAATACACACACACACACACACGCACACACACACACACACAATGGAGAAATACTTGGCAATCAAAAAGAATGAAATCTTGCCATTTGCAACTCCGTGGATGGAACTAGAGTATATTATCCTAAGCAAAATTAGTCAGTCAGAGAAAGACAAATATATGACTTCACTCACATGTGGAATTTAAGATACAAAGCAGATGAGCATAAGGGAAGGGAAGCAAAAATAATATAAACACTGGGAGGGGGACAAAACATAAACTCTTAAATACAGAGAACAAAATACAGAGGGTTGCTGGAGGGATTGTGGGTGGAGGGATGGGCTAAATTGGCAAGGGGCATTAAGGAGGACACTTGGTGGGATGAGCACTGGGTGTTCTATGTAGGGGAAAATCACTGGATTCTACTCCTGAAATCATTATTGCACTATATGCTAACTAACTTGGATGTAAATTAAAAAAAAAAAAACTCTTAAAAAAATATTTTGTTGTTACTTAGAATTCAGTGCTGTTTTCTGAATTTGAGATAGTTGATCAAGATTTTCTAATTATACATAACTAAATACATATCTAATACTTTATACATTATAATGTATAATGTAATCTAATACTTTATACATTATAATGTATTTAATTATAAAAATTAAATAAATTAATATGAATTTATATTTATAAATATAAATATAAAAGTGAATAAATGTAATTAAATATATATTTAAATGCTTTAATAAACATGTATGTAGAATTTATATGAATTGCCATCTTAGGTGTTTTTCTCAGCGTCTTTTACCTTCAGAGGTGAAATTTCTTAGGAACTTCTATGTATTAAGAAAAAATATCCAAAACTTAGAAATAAGGCAGAAAGATGACTGCATGTTCTTTCAGTGTCATATTAGGGCACTATCTAACAGCCCACTCCAGGATCCCTTAAATATTTAAAGGAAAGTACTTTTTAAAAAAATTATGTAAAATATACATAAACATTTATCATTTTAGTAACTATTTTAAGTGTACAGTTTAGTGGCATTAAGTACATTCCTATGGTTGTGCTTCCGTCTCTAAGAATTTCACAACTCTAAATACCTTATATAAGTGGAATCATATAGCATTTGGTTTTTTTGTGACTGATTACTTCACTTAGCATGATATAGTCGAGGTTCATCCATGTTGTAGCATGTGTCAGAATTTTTCTTCTTTTTAAGGCTAAATAATATTCCATTGTATGCACAGCAAAGGAAACAACAAAACTAAAAGGCAATCTACTGAATGGAAGAAGATATTTGCAAATGACATATCTAATAAAGGGTTAGTATCAAAATATATTGAAAAAAACTTAGGCAACTCAACACAAATAAAAAACAAATAATCCAACTAAAAAAATGGGTAGAAGACATAAACAGACATTTCTCCAAAGAAGACAGACAGATTGCCCTCAGACCCATGAAAAGAATCTCAAGATCACTCATCATCAGGGAAATGAAAATCAAAAGCACCATGAGATATCACCTCACATCAGTCAGAATGGCCAAAATAAAAAACACAAGAAACAACAAGTTTTGGTTACTGTGGAGAAAAAGAAACACTTGTACGCTATTGGCAGGAATGCAGACTGGTGCAGCCACTGTGGAAGACAATATGGAGGTTCCTCAAAAAATTAAAAATAGAAATACCCTATGATCCAGCAATCTCACTATTGGGTATTTGCCCAGAGAATACAAAAACAGTAATCCAAAGGAATATATGCATCCCCATGTTTACTAATGGGATGTGTACATCTCATATCTTCCTTATGCATTCATCAGTTGATGGACGTTTATGTTGTTTCCATAATTTGGCTATTGTAAATAATGATGCAGTAAACATAGAAATATATATATATATATATATGTATGTATGTATTATGTATATATGAGTATTATATGTGAATATTGCTCAGCCATAAAAAGAATGAAATCTTGCCATTTGCAGTGACAATGGATGTCCCACTTGTTTAATTTTGATTTTGTTTTTGTGCTATATCATATCACAAAAAAGTCAATGCCAAGACCCACATCAAGAAAATTGTTTCCTATGTTTTCTTCTAGGAGTTTTATAATTTCAGATCTTATATTTAATATTTTAATCAATTCTGAGTTAATTTTTGTGAGTAGTGTAAGATCGGGGTCTAGTGTCATTCTTTTACTAATGAATATCCAATTTTCCCCAGCACCATTTACTGAAGAGACTGTCTTTTCTCCACTGAGTGTTCTCAGCTCCTTTGTCAAGTACTACTTGATTGCATATGCTTGGGTTTATTTCTGGACTTTCAATTCTGTTCCAGTGATCTGTCTGTTTTTTATGCCACTGCCATACTGTTTTGATTGCTATAGCTTTATAATATATTTTGAAATCAGGAAGTGTGATGCCTCCTGCTTTATTCTTCTTTCTCAGGATTAACTTGGCTATTCAGAATCTTTTTTGGTTCCATATAAATTTTAGCATTCTTCTTTCTACCTCTACAGAAAAATGTCATTGAACTCTCGATAAGGATTACACTGAATCTATAGATGGCTTTTGGTAATATAGACATTTTAACCATATTAATTCTTCTAATCCATGAACACAGAAATACCTTTTCATTTATTTGTGTCTTCTTCAGTTTCTCTCATCAATGTTTTGTAATTTCAGAGTACTAATCCTTCACCTCCTTGGTTAATTTTATTCCTAAGCATTTCATTGTTTTGATACTATTGTAAATGAGATCATTTTCTTTACTTCTTTTAAGGCAATTTATTATTGGTATATAGAAATACTACTGATTTTGTATTTTAATTTTGTATCCTGCAACTTTAATAACTTGATTAGATCTAATAAGGTTTGTTTTTGTTTTTGTTTTTGTTTTTTTGTGGTATTTTAGGATTTTCTATATACAACATCATATCATCAGCTAACAGACACAATTTTATATTTGCCTTTCCAATTCTGATGCCTTTTTTTTTCTTGCCTGATTTCTCTGGTTAGGACTTCCAGTACTGTGTTGAATAAGAGTGGTGAGGATAGAAACCCTTGTCTTGTTCCTGATATTAGAGGAAAAGCTGAGTATGATGTTAGCTGTGCTGTGGTCTTGTCATATATTGCCTTTGTTATGTATTTTCTATATGTAATTTGTAAAAGAGTTTTATCATAAATGTTTTTTCTGTGTCTACTGAGATAATCATGATTTTTGTCTTTCATTCTATTAATGTGATGTAACTCATTTATTGATTTGCATATGTTGAACCATCCTTGTTTTCCAGGGTTAAATCCCACTTGATCATTATGTATGATCTTTTTAATATGCTATTGAATTTGCTAGTATGTTATTGAGGATTTTTTGCATCTGTATTCATCAGGGATATTGGGCTATAATTTTTTCTTCTGGTAGTGTCCTTTTCTGGCTTTGTAAAATGAGTTTGGAACCATTCCCTTCTCTTTGATTTTTTCGAAGACTTTGAGAAGGACAGGTATTACGTCTTCTTAAAAGTTTATCAGTAAGGCCTTTATTTTTAATAACAGTCACCTTTCAGGTTTGACCAGCAAACCCTGGGGTGGTGGATGACAGAGTACTCCAGACTCCTGAATCAGAGAAAGGAGAGGGCAAGGGGGCCAAGCGCTCTAGTGGCAATGGCCCCAAGCAAAGCTCTTCTCCAAGCAAAGTTTTTATTGAGAATCTTATTAGTACATTTCAAGAGGTACAGGGGAAAGGAATGTGTAGTTTCAAAAGCAGGAACAAAGCATACTAAAAAATTATCGGGGGAACAGTACAATCAGGGCAGTGACGTGCAGACAGGCAAAGGGAACATGACAGGGGCAGTATATATGTCATAGGAAGGGGGTTGTTTTAATACTTTAGATTAAGCATTTACAGAGTGGAGAAACATGTTGATCCACAGGCAAGTTCAGGCTGCCTTCAGCCTTGAAGTTTCAAAGGAGACCCAGTTTTGCTGGTCTCTTTGCTGCTTCTCAACCAGCCATTTCCCAGACTGCAAACACTCCTTACTTACATCTTAGCCAGGCAAGTTCTATGAACTTCCAAGGTCATCCTAATGGATGTGAGGTTATATCTCACCATGGTTTTGATTTGCATTTCCCTAATGATTAATGATGTCGAGTATCTTTTCACATGCCTATTGGCTATTTGTATAATTTTCTCTGGATAAATGCTATTCAAGTCCTTTGCCTGTTTTTTAACTGTTTTTGTTGTTGTTGAGTTTTAGACATTCACTATATATTCTGTATATTAATCCCTTGTATGTGATATGCAAATACTTTCTTCCATTCTATGTGTTGCCATTTTACTCTATTGGTAGTGTCTTTTGATGCAAAAAGTCTTAAATTTCAAAGACTTCGAATTTGTCTATTTTTCCTTTAGTTCCCTGTGCCTTTGGAGTCATACCCAAGAAATCAATGCCAAATCCAATGTCATGAAGGTTTCTGTCTGTTTTCTTCTAAGAATTTTATAGTTTTAGCTTTTATGTTTAAAGAATGCACTATTGATATGCATAACAACTTGAATGATGCTGAGTTAAAAAGCCGATTTCAACTGTTGTATATTGTATGATTCCATTTATAGAATATTGTTTTAATGTTTATTTATTTATTTTGGGAGAGAGAGATCACAATCAAGGAAAAGGGGCAGAGAGAGAGAGATAATCCCAATCAGGCTTCATGCTGTCAGCACAGAGCCCAATGTGGGGCTCAATCCCACAAACCATGAGATGGTGACCTGAGCTGAAATCAAGAATTGGATGCTTAACCAACTGAGCCACCCATGTGCCCCCTTTGATAGCAGCACTTTCAACAGTAGCCAAATTATGGAAAGAGCCTAAATGCCCATCAACTGATGAGTGGATAAAGAAATTGTGGTTTGTATATATAGTGGAATACTACTTGGCAATGAGAAGGAATGAAATATGGCCTTTTGTAGCAATGTGGATGGAACTGGAGAGTGTTACGCTAAGTGAAATAAGTCATATAGAGAAAGACAGATACCATATGTTTTCACTCTTATGTGGATCCTGAGAAACTTAACAGAAGACCATGGGGGAGGGGAAGGGGAAAAAAAAAAAAGTAAGAGAGGGAGGGAGCCAAACCATAAGAGACTGTTAAAAACTGAGAATAAACTGAGGGTTGATGGGGGGTGGGAGGGAGGGAAAAGTGGGTGATGGGCATTGAGGAGGACACCTGTTGGGATGAACACTGGGTGTTGTATGGAAAACAGTTTGACAATAAATTTCATATTAAAAAATAAATAAATAAAGACAATGTTGTTCCAGAATCAAAAAAAAAAAAAAAAAAAAAAAAGAAGAAGAAGAAAATTTTAGAGGTGACAAAACTGTAATCATTGAAAACAGATAAGTGATTGCCAAAAGTCAGAGTTAGCAGGCAGTTATGACTCTTAAGAGTTAACATGATGGGGTTTCTTCTTTGTAATGGAACAGTTCTACCATCTATATTTTATAACAGTTCTATATTGTGGTGACGGTTACATAAATCTAGACATGTGATAAAATTTCACAGAACTATATAAAAAAAAGAGCACCTGTAAAACAGAATGGAGAAATCTTAATAAGATTCATACCTGAGTGAATAGTGCTGCCTCCTCAATTTCCTGGGTTTTGACAATGCACTAAGATTATATAAAGCTATTGTCATTGGGGAAAGCTAACTCCTTGTGAGTCAAACTATTTCAAAATAAAATAGTTATAATTATATTTTAAAATTTCTTTTAACATTTGCCCATTGTACTAAAAGTAAAATCCAAACTATTTTCCAAACCTACGATGCTTAGCATGATGTGGCCTCTGCCTATCTTTTATCTAACCTTTTCCTGCACTATTTTCTCTCTTACTACTTTCTAGCCATTATCTCTCTTTCAATTCCTCAACCATAATAATTCCTCTCCCACCTCAGAGCTTCCGTGACTCCTGTTCATTCCGTCTGGAGCACTCCACTCACAGCTACATTGCGAAAGAACTATACTCTTCTAGCTTGTGAGATTTTTTTCTACTTTATTCATTCAACAAACACAGGTTTAGTAGGCAAAAACCTCAAGGCAGCAGTGCAGTTTTAGACACATTGGTTTGAAGTGTTTGCAAGACAAGCAAAATCATTGTTAAAAATCTAGTCAGGTACATTGATATTGAACTAGATACAAAATTTGGGATCTGGGCCATAGAATTTGAGCATTTTTATGGAAACTGAATGATACTTGAAGCCATGCGATTGAATAAGATTCTCTAGGAAGAGAATGTACTATGAGAAGGGTACTGGGAGGAAGAGAATCTGGGACCAAGATCAGGGGATCTCCAACAGCAAGGAGCGAACAGTAACATGGAAGCCGAGTAAGAGAGTGTTTCCAAGGGGAGACTAGTCAATAGTCCAATGTGTCAAATGCTGCTGAAAACTCAGATGAGATAAACAAAAAGTATGTTAAGTTTCAAAACATGTAAAACCATATACTGATGTTATAACTAGAAAAATACTTTTAAAAACAATAATGCAAAGTTTGACATCACCATAGTGAAGTTTGTTCTGTCATAGATTCCTAATAGTAAAGTGAACTGGCATGGTCCTTTTAGAAATCGTTTCAAGAATATGCATCAAGAATGTTTAAAGGATTCATAGCTTGTGACCCAGTAATCCCATTTCCCAGAATCTCATCAAAAGAAATAGTCCTAACTGAAAAAACTGTACCACTGATGATATCCATGGCAATAATATTTATAATAGTGAAAGAATAAAGTTACCTAAATGTCCAATAGGGGAGTGTTAAATCAATGCTGATAATCACTTAATTGAATATCATGCTATCATTAAAAATTATGTTTATATAGACTTCCAGTTAAATAACATGGATACATAATAGTAGCCTTCATTTGGTAAATTCTAAGAAATATAATAAATGTGTTTTTATAGATTTATAATTTCTATATGTTAATTTTTGCCATATTTATAAAACTATCTTTAATGACCATGAATCATATCCTCTTAATGAAAAAACCTGTTTTTAAGCTTGTTTGCGGGATTGTCTTAATTTTTCTTAACCTATCCTTTTTTCTATTATTTTTTGTATATGTCACTTATTATATTTTATTCCTATCTTATTCTTTGCTACATTTATTCCCTTCCTTTCCTTTGCAGTTATATTAAAGACAGTTGTATTGTATTTAAAATTCTGAATAGGGGCGCCTGGGTGGCGCAGTCGGTTAAGCATCCGACTTCAGCCAGGTCACGATCTCGCGGTCTGTGAGTTCGAGCCCCGCGTCGGGCTCTGGGCTGATGGCTCGGAGCCTGGAGCCTGTTTCCGATTCTGTGTCTCCCTCTCTCTCTGCCCCTTCCCCGTTCATGCTCTGTCTCTCTCTGTCCCAAAAATAAATAAATGTTGAAAAAAAAAATTAAAAAAATAAAAAAATAAAAAAATAAAAAAAATAAAATTCTGAATAGTGAATATAATTTTCTGGAATGAAACTTAAAATATCCATTATTATTTACCACGCAAACCTATATTTCTCTATCAAAATCAGTAAATGTGTATGCTTTGGAGGCCCTAAGGACCTGACCACGTTCACTCCCAAAATTAAGTTAAATCCTATTAGATAATCCCATATGAATACACCCTGATGATCATCATAGCAATCTCAAAGTCTCCTTTGTTGGTGGCTGACATTTCTAGGAAATTAACTGGAGCATTACTGGAGGATTAGGGCAGAAGGAAGCCATAGAATTTTGGACTGGCTGTCATTATCTGATATTTTATTCTAGGCATTCCCCATAATGAAACCATTGCCTCTATTCCAAAAATACCTATTAGGAAAAATTCCAGGAAGTTCAACTTCTCTTTCAATCTCATTAGAAAAAGAAGCATCAAGTCAGATCTATTGTTATACTAAGAGAAGTTTTGTTAAAGCCTCCAGATGTCATTTGAAACCTACCTTGAAAGAGGGTGTTGTTTTGAAGTCAGATTCGTATAGAAATAATTCTAACAGATTAGTTTAGAAACTCCATTATGTATGTCATTAAAGTTAAGACATAATGTATTTAAAGGTTCCCATAATCTCAATTCATTCAGGAATCTGATTATGTATATTATTTTCAACATGTTGGAAAGGGTATTATAACTTCTTTTTAATTCATAAAGTTCAATGGGAGAAGAAGCATTATGATAGAAAAAACCTGATCTTGAAAATGTGGTAAATCTATAAATATAAATAGTGTCTTAGCTAAAATAACAAATTCAGTACATCATGATATAATTTCAGAATAATTTTGTCTATGAAAAGTAAAAAGAGGAATTTTTTTGTTGTTTTACAGAATTCCATAATACTTAGCAAGCAGTTGGCCACTTTGGGACAGAAGCCTACCATATTTACAACTCTGCAGAGAAAGGTTTATTTTCCAGAGAGTAAAATGAAGAATGGGTATTTAATTTTAAAACTTTGAAATCAAAGCATTAATTTTAATTTAATTTGTTTTAAAACTTCATACATAAATTTTGTTTTAAATTTTGTAAAGTAACTACCAGAAATTTAAAGTAAACGAAATTCTAAATACCTAGTGAAATTTTATGGAATAATCTTATGTGTAATTGCCAAGTAGCTTCTTTCATGATACACACAAAAAATTGTGATAATCAGAACTGGTTACCAACTTAGAAAATGCCAGTCACACCTCTTGATTATAGTTTTATAATTTCATATTAATAGCTAAACTTTAGTCCAAGTTTAGCCTTGGATGTTGGCAAATCCTGTCAATATCTCAAAACGTTTCCTGACAATTCAGAAAAGCGAACCACAGTGGTTTAACTGATGCCAAAATCATTACCACCATCAGTACACATACACACAACAAATTCTACCTCAGGGATAAAATCTGTTACAGTTAAAGTTATTTAGTAGGTGACCATGGGGTTTAGACAGCCTTTCTTAGTCTATTACCACTAGGCACAGGGCAAGGTGCTTATAACTAAAACATACAATTCCTGCCCTCAATGACCTTGCGTTGATTGGGGAGACAAGGAAGCAAATAGACATTATGATAGAGGTGAACCCAGGAGAAATGGAACAGAGGGTGCACAAACAAAGGTTTGAATAAAAGGGAATCAAGGAGGACTTTCCTAAAGAGGTGAAATCTGCATTATTGAAAAGAAATAAAAGTTAGTCAATTGGGGGAACATTCCAGAGAGGCAACATATACAAGGGCCTTTGAGCAGAGACCCGAGAAAGCAGAAAGCAATGCATTTCAGATGATGCAAAGAAGTTGAGTTCGTGAGTAAAGGGTGACATTCAGAGAAGATATTTTTTAAACATCATAATAATCTGGGGCTAAAATTCCTGCTCATTTTGTAAAACTTTGAGAGTTAGGAGAAACCGTTATTATAAAACCTACCAAAGGCTTGTCTGATATAGCCGGCAGGTAGGAAGTTGTAGGTACCGTTTGTTTCTTTCCTACCGTGAACAGCTCTATGGAGCCTCATCTATCACATGATTCACCCTTTTAAAGTGTGCAGTTCAATGGCTTTTAGTATATCTACGGAGTTGTGCAACTATCACCACTGCTTAATTCTAGGACACCTTTATCAACTCAAAAAGAAACCCTATTCCCTCCTCCTCCCAGTCCTTGGTACTATTAATCTATTTTCTGTCTCTATGATTTGCCTATTTTGGCTATTTCATGTCAAGAATCCTGCAATATATAGTCTTTTGCGACTGGCTTCTTTCAGTTAGCATAACGTTCTCAGGGTTCATCCATGTTGTCGCATGTATCAGTATTCCATTCCTAAAAAGGAACAAAATTTGCCAAATATTATTCCATTCTATGGATATATCAACTTTTTAAAACATTCATTCTTCAGTTGATGGAGATTTTGGGTTTTTTTTCCCATTTTAGAGCTATTATGAATAATGCTGCTGTGAACATTTACTTACAAGTCTTTGTGTAGACCTAATGTTTTTATTTGTCCTGAGTGTGTGCCTAGGATTGAAATTGTGAGTCATATGGTATCTAATTTCAGAGAAATTACTTTGTATGATTTCAGTTTTCTTATATGTATTGAGGATTGTTTTATGGCCTAACGTACAGTCTGTCCTGGGGAATTTTCTATGTCCATTTGTGAAGAATGTATGGTCCACTATTGTTGGGTGGACTGTTCTGTAGACGTCTGTTAGGTCTGTTGATATATAGGGTTGTTTAGGTGTTCAATTTCTTTGTTGGTAATCTGCTAGTTGTTGTATCCATTATTTAAGGTGGTATATCAAAGTCTGCGACTATTTCCCCCTTCATTCTGTCAGTTTTTACTTCATGTGTTTTGGGTCTCTGTTGTGAGATGACAACATATATGTTTATCATTATTATACTTTCCTGATAGAAGACAGACTCTTGACATTATAAAATGTTCCTCTTTACTTTCGTAGCTTGCTCAAAGTTACTCAAAGTTGGTTTTGTTTGCTCAAAGTTATTTTCTCTAATATTAGTATAGCCGGTCCAGCTTTCTATGCCTGCCTTTGCATAATATATTTTTTCTACCATTTACTTTGAACAAATTTGTATTTCGGAAACTTAAATGCATCTCCTATGGACAACATATAGTTGGAACTTATTTTGTTATCAGTCTGATAATCCCTGCCATTTCATTGAACTGTTTAGTCTGCTCACATTTAATGTTATTACTGATAGAGTTGGATTTATGTCTGCCATTTTATTTTTACTTCCTATATTTCCTATATAGGAAATTTCCTATATAGGATATTTCCTATATCATGTCTTTTTTGTTCCTCTGTTTTTGTTTTCTTTTGCATTAAGTGAATATTTTCTACTGTAATAATTTAATTACATTAATTTTTTTGCTGCATTTTTGAAATATTTTCTTAGTTTATTCTCTGGGGTTGGCCATATACATATAGCACACTGGAAAAATGAGAACACTTACATTGCACAACAAATTTGAAGGATAATTTTACATTATCACACAATGTTAAAGATGCACATGCCAATAGTTTGCCATTTCAATAACAGTGTATATTCTACAGAAATTCATGCATAAGTACCAGGAGATGTGTGTATTTGTAGCAGAATTGTTATAAATAAATTTTACAAATACAACATCGAATGAAAAAAGCAAGTCACAGAATAAAAACACAATGATTCCATCTAGATAAGGTGCAAAGTTTGAAAAATCAAAGAATATATTGCTTAATAATACATATATGTGGTAAACTGGTTTTATAAAAGATGAGAATTGACTTATGTGTACTAACCTTATATCCTGCAACTTGCTATCATTGCTTATTAGTTCTAGGATTTTTTTGTTTGTTCTTCGGAATTTACTTACTTAGACAATCATGTTCTCTACAAATAAAGAACATTTTATTGCTTCCTTCTCAATCCTGTACACCTTTTATTTCATTGTCTTATCTTACTATGGTAGCTAGTTCTTCCAGTGTGATATTGAATAGGAGTGGTAAGAGGAGACATTGTTGCCTTGTTCTTAGGAGGAATGGATCTAGTTTCTCACCATTAAGTGTTTTGCATGGTTTTTTGTAGATGCTCCTTTATCAAGATGAGGAAGTCCCCCTCCATTGCTTGCTTAGCTGAGAATGTTTGTCATGAATGGGTGTGAGATTTTTGTCAAATGCTTTTTTTGCATCTACTGATGTGATTATACACTTTTTCTTTTTTAACCTGTTGATGTGATGGATTATATTAATTGATTTTTAATACTGAACCAGCCTTGCATAACTGGAATAAATTCCATCTGGTCATGGATCTGAAACTTTTCCAGTAATGTCAAAGGATCTATAACTTTTCCTGTAGTATCTTTATCTAGTTTAAGTATTAGGGTATCTGGTTTTCTCTGTTGTTCTTCTATTCTTCTGTTTTCAATTTACTGATTTCCATTGCAATCTTTTTCTTCTGTTTGATTTAGGTTTATATTGCTTTTTTCCCTCTAGTTTTCTAAGGTGGAAGCTTAGAGTATTGATTTTAGGTCTTTCTTCTTTTCTAAATATTCATTTAATGCCATACATTTCCCTCTAAGCGTTGCTTTCACTGAAGCCCCCAAAGTTTGGTAAGTTGTATTTTTTTCATTTGTTCAAAACACTTTTTCACTTGCATTTCGTTCAAAATATTTTTAAATTTCAGTTCAGATTTCTTCCTTAACCGATGTGTTATTTAGAAGTGTTTAATCTCCAAATCTTTGGGGATTTTTTCCAGTTATCTTTCTGTTATTGAATTCTAGCTTAATTATGTAGTATTTTAAGTACATACTTTGTATAATTTCTATTCTTTTAAATTTCTCAGGTGTGTTTTGTGACCCAAGATATGTGGTGTCATGGTGAATGATCCCTGAGAACTGGAGAAGAATGTATATTCTGCTGTTGCTGGATGAGATATTCTTTATTTGTCAATTAGATACACTTGATAAATGGTGCTGTTCAGTTCAGTTATGTCCTTACTAATTTTCTGCCTGCTGGATCTGTCAATTACTGAAAGGAGGTTGTTGTTGTTGTTGTTAATGTTTATTTATTTTTGAGAGCGAAAGAGAGACAGAACACGAGCAAGGGAACGGCAGAGAGAGGGAGACACAGAATCCGAAGCAGGCTCCAGGCTCTGAGCTGTCAGCACAGAGCTCGAGGCAAGGCTTAAACCCACAAACTGAAAGATAATGACCTGAGCTGAAGTCAGTCGCTTAACCAACTGAGCCACTAGGTGGCCCCTGAAAGAGGAGTTCTGAATCTCTAACCATACTAGTGGATTTTTCTACTTCTTGCGGTTCAATATTGTTCAATAAGGCATACATGTGGCAAAACTAATTTTTATTTTTTTTTCCGTGACAAAATGTCAGATTTATTCAAAGATGTTTACCACATTCCTTGCTCTGTTCTGTATATTATGCTAGACATTATAAGAAACACAGCAAATAGTATGATGCCATTCTTGTCCTTCGGAGATTATAGTAAAGAGAAAGCATTTATTCATATATGTATAATTTTTTAATATGAAATTTATTGTCAAATTGGTTTCTATACAACACCCAGTGCTCATCCCAAAAGGTGCCCTCCTCAATACCCATCACCCACCCCCTCCCTCCCACCCCCCATCAACCCTCAGTTTGTTCTCAATTTTTAAGAGTCTCTTATGCTTTGGCTCTCTTCCTCTCTAACCTCTTTTTTTTTCCTTCCCTCCCCCATGGTCTTCTGTTAAGTGTCTCAGGATCCCCATAAGAGTGAAAACATATGGTATCTGTCTTTTTCTGTATGACTTATTTCACTTAACATAACACTCTCCAGTTCCATCCACGTTGCTACAAAAGGCCATATTTCATTCTTTCTCATTGCCACGTAGTATTCCATTGTGTATAAAAACCATAATTTCTTTATCCATTCGTCAGTTGATGGACATTTAGGCTTTTTCCATAATTTGGCTATTGTTGAGAGTGCTGCTATAAACATTGGGGTACAAGTGCCCCAATGCATCAGCACTCCTGTATCCCTTGGGTAAATCCCTAGCAGTGCTATTGCTGGGTCATAGGGTAGGTCTATTTTTAATTTTTTGAGGAACCTCCACACTTTTCCAGAGTGGCTGCACCAGCTTGCATTCCCACCAACAGTGCAAGAGGGTTCCCGTTTCTCCACATCCTCGCCAGCATCTATAGTCTCCTGATTTGTTCATTTTAGCCACTCTGACTGGCGTGAGGTGATATCTGAGTGTGGTTTTGATTTGTGTTTCCCTGATGAGGAGCGACGTGGAGCATCTTTTCATGTGCCTGTTGACCATCTGGATGTCTTCTTTAGAGAAGTGTCTATTCATGTTTTCTGCCCATTTCTTCACTGGATTACTTGTTTTTCAGGTGTGGAGTTTGGTGAGCTCTTTATAGATTTTGGATACTAGCCCTTTGTCCAATATGTCATTTGCAAATATCTTTTCCCATTCCGTTGGTTGCCTTTTAGTTTTGTTGATTGTTTCCTTTGCTGTGCAGAAGATTTTTATCTTCATGAGGTCCTAATAGTTCATTTTTGCTTTTAATTCCCTTGCCTTTGGGGATGTGTCAAGTAAGAAATTGCTGTGGGTGAGGTCAGAGAGGTTTTTTCCTGCTTTCTTCTCTAGGGTTTTGATGGTTTCCTGTCTCACATTCAGGTCCTTTATCCATTTTGAGTTTTATTTTTGTGAATGGTGTAAGAAAGTGATCTAGTTTCATCCTTCTGCATGTTGCTGTCCAGTTCTCCCAGCATCATTGGTTAAAGAGACTGTCTTTTTTCCATTGGATATTCTTTCCTGCTTTGTCAAAGATCAGTTGGCCATACTTTTGTGGGTTTAGTTCTGGGGTTTCTATTCTATTCCCTTGGTCCATGTGTCTGTTTTTGTGCCAATACCATGCTGTCTTGATGATTACAGCTTTGTAGTAGAGGCTAAAGTCTGGGATTGTGATGCCTCCTGCTTTGGTCTTCTTCAAAATTACTTTGGCTATTCGGGGCCTTTTGTGATTCCATACGAATTTTAGGATTGCTTGTTCTAGCTTCAAGAAGAATGCTGGTGCAATTTTGATTGGGATTGCACTGAATGTGTAGATAGCTTTGGGTAGTATTGACATTTTAACAATATTTATTCTTCCAATGCATGAGCATGGAATGTTTTCCCATTTCTGTGTATCTTCTTCAATTTCCTTCATAAGCTTTCTATGGTTTTCAGCATACAGATCTTTTACATCTTTGGTTAGGTTTATTCCTAGGTATTTTATGCTTCTTGGTGCAATTGTGAATGGGATCAGTTTCTTTATTTGTCTTTCTGTTGCTTCATTATTAGTGTATAAGAATGCAACTGATTTCTGTACATTGATTTTGTATCCTGCGACTTTGCTGAATTCATCTATCAGTTCTAGCAGACTTCTGGTCTGGTCTATCGGATTTTCCATGTATGATATCATGTCATCTTCAAAAAGTGAAAGCTTAACTTCATATTTGCCAGTTTTGATGCCTTTGATTTCCTTTTGTTGTCTGATTGCTGATGCTAGCACTTCCAACACTATGTTAAAAAACAGCGGTGAGAGTGGACATCCTTGTTGTGTTCCTGATCTCAGGGGGAAAGCTCTCAGTTTTTCCCCATTGAGAATGATATTAGCTGTGGGCTTTTCATAAATGGCTTTTATGATCTTTAAGTATATTCCTTCTATCCCAACTTTCTCGAGGGTTTTTATTAAGAAAGGATGCTGAATTTTGTCAAATGCTTTTTCTGCATCGATTTTACAGGATCATATGCTTCTTTTCTTTTATTAATGTGATATATCACATTGATTTGCAAATGTTGAACCAACCCTGCAGCCCAGGAATGAATCCCACTTGATCATGGTGAATAATTCTTTTTATATGCTGTTGAATTCGATGTGCTAGTATCTTATTGAGAATTTTTGCATCCATATTCATCAGGGATATTGGCCTGTAGTTTTTTTTGTTTTGTTTTGTTTTGTTTTGTTTTGTTTTGTTTTGTTTTTTGCTGGATCTCTGTCTGATTTGGGAATCAAAGTAATGCTGGCTTAATAGAATAAGTCTGGAAGTTTTCCTTCCCTTTCTATTTTTTGGAACAGCTTGAGAAGGATAGGTATTATCTCTGCTTTAAATGTCTGGTAGAATTCCCCTGGGAAGCCATCTGGTCCTGGACTCTTATTTGTTGGGAGATTTTTGATAACTGATTCAATTTCTTCACTGGTTATGGATCTGTTCAAGCTTTCTATTTCTTCCTGTTTGAGTTTTGGAAGGGTGTGGGTGTTTAGGAATTTGTCCATTTCTTCCAGGTTGTCCAGTTTGTTGGCATATAATTTTTCATAGTATTCCCTGATAATTGCTTGTGTTTTGAGGGATTGGTTGTAATAATTCCATTTTCATTCCTGATTTTATCTATTTGGGTCATCTCCCTTTTTTTTTTTTTTTTTTTTTTTTGAGAAGCCTGGCTAGAGGTTTATCAATTTTGTTTATTTTTTCAAAAAACCAACTCTTGGTTTCATTGATCTGCTTTACAGTTTTTTTTAGTTTCTATATTGTTTATTTCTGCTCTGATCTTTATTATTTCTCCTCTTCTGCTGGGTTTGGGGTATATTTGATGTTCTGCTTCTGTTTCCTTTAAGTGTGCTGTTAGATTTTATATTTGGGATTTTTCTTGTTTCTTGAGATAGGCTTGGATTGCAATGTATTTTCCTCTCAGGACAGCCTTTGCTGCATCCCAAAGCGTTTGGATTGTTGTCTTTTCATTTAGAAATAAATGAAAATTTCTTTAGAAATATAAATTTCATTTAGAAAGAAATAAAAATTTCTTCTTTAATTGCCTGGTTGACCCATTCATTCTTTAGTAGGGTGTTCTCTAACCTCCATGCTTTTGGAGGTTTTCCAGACTTTTTCCTGTGGTTGATTTCAAGCTTCATAGCATTGTGGTCTGAAATATGCATGGTATGATCAATACTTGTATACTTATGAAGAGCTGTTTTGTGACCCAGTATGTGATCTGTCTTGGAGAATGTTCCATGTGCACTCAAGAAGAAAGTATATTGTGTTGCTTTGGGATGCAGAGTTCTACATATACCTGTCAAGTCCATCTGATCCAATGTATCATTCAGGGCCCTTGTTTCTTTATTGATCTTGTGTCTAGATGATCTATCCATTGTTGTAAGTGGAGTATTAAAGTCCCCTGCAATTACCACATTCTTATCAATAAGATTGCTTATGTTCGTGATTAATTGTTTTATATATTTGGGGGCTCCCGTATTCAGCGCATAGACATTTATAATTGTTAGCTCTTTCTGATGGATAGGCCTTGTAATTATCATATAATTCCCTTCTTCATCTCTTGTTACAGCCTTTAATTTAAAGTCTAGTTTGTCTGATCTAAGTCTGGCTACTCCAGCTTTCTTCTGAGTTCCAGTAGCATGATAGATAGTTCTCCATCCCCTCACTTTCAATCTGAAGGTGTCCTCAGGTCTAAAATGAGTCTCTTGTAGACAGCAAATAGATGGGTCTTGTTTTTTTTATCCATTCTGATACCCTACGTCTTTTGGTTGGAGCATTTAGTCCATTTACATTCAGTGTTATTATAGAAAGATATGGGTTTAGAGTCATTGTGATGTCTGTAGGTTTCATGCCTGTAGTGATGTCTCTGGTACTTTGTCGTCCTTGCAACGTTTCACTCACAGGATCCCCTTAGGATCTCTTGTAGGGCTGGTTTAGTGGTGATGAATTCCTTCAGTTTTTGTTTGTTTGGGAAGACCTTTATCTGTTCTTCTATTCTGAATGACAGACTTGCTGGATAAAGGATTCTCAGCTGTATATTTTTTCTGTTCATCCCATTGAAGATTTCCTGCCATTCTTTGCTGGCCTGCCAAGTTTCAGTAGATAGGTCTGTCAATAGTCTTATCAGTCTCCCTTTATATGTTAGAGCATGTTTATCCCTAGCTGCTTTCAGAATTTTCTCTTTATCCTTGTATTTTGCCAGTTTCACTATGATATGTCGTGCAGAAGGTCGATTCAAGTTACGTCTGAAGGGAGTTCTCTGTGCCTCTTGGATTTCAATGCCTTTTTCCTTCCCCAGATCAGGGAAGTTCTCAGCTATGATTTCTTCAAGTATACCTTCAGCACCTTTCTCTCTTTCTTCCTCCTCTGGAATACCAATTATGCATACATTATTATGTTTTATCGCATCACTTAGTTCTCTAATTCTCCCCTCATACTCCTGGATTTTTTTCTCTCTTTTTCTCAGCTTCCTCTTTTTCCACATTTTTATCATCTGGTTCACCTATTCTCTCCTCTGCCTCTTCAATCTGAGCTGCGGTCACCTCCATTTTATTTTGCAGCTCATTTGTAGCATTTTTTAGCTCCTCCTGACTGTTTCTTAGTCCCTTGATCTCTGTAGTAATAGATTCTCTGTTGTCCTCTCTACTTTTTTCAAGCCCAACGATTAATTTTATGACTATTATTTTCAATTCATTTTCTCTTACATTGCTTAAATTGGTTTTGATCAGTTTGTTAGCTGTCGTTACTTCCTGGAGTTTCTTTTGAGGAGAATTCTTCCATTTCATCATTTTGGATAGTCCCTGGAGTGGCATGGAACTGCAGGGCTCTTCCCCTGTGCTGTCTGGAGTAATTGCCTTGGTGGGTGAGGCTGCAGTCAGACCTGATGTCTGCCCCCAGCCCAGCGCTGGGGCCACAGTCAGACTGGTGTGTACCTTATCTTCCCCTCTCCCAGTGGCAGCACTCACTGTGGAGTGGTGTAGACCCTGTCTGGGCTACTTGCACACTGCCAGACTTGTGGTGCTGCTTCTATAGGATCTTGTGTATTAGCCAGGGTGGATCCACAAGGTGCACAGGGGTGGGAGGGCAGACTCAGCTCGCTTTGCCTTTGGTGACCCACTTTGGGAGGGGCCCTGTGGCACAGGGTGGTGGCGGCGGCGGGGGGTGGGGGGGAGGCAGACCTGCCGGAGAGATGGATCCACAGAAGCACAGCATTGGGTGTTTGCGTGGTGCAAGCAAGTTCCCTGACGGGAACTAGTTCCCTTTGGGATTTTGGCTGGGGGATGGGCGAGGGAGATGGCGCTGGCCAGCGCCTTTGTTCCCTGCGAAGCTGAGCTCTGTCCTCTGGGGCTCAACAACTCTCCCTTTTGTTGTTCTCTAGCCCTCCTGCTCTCGGAGCAGAGCTGTTGACTTATAACATTCCAGATGTTAAGTCCCACTGGCTGTCAGAACACACTCCGTCCGACCCCTCCACTTTTGCAAACCGGATTTGGGGGTTCTGTCTTGCAGGGTGAGCTGGCTGCCCCTCCACCACCCCGGCTCCCTCCCGCCAGTCCGTGTAGTGTGCGCACCTCCTCTCCACCCTTCCTGCCCTCTTCCATGGGCCTCTTGTCTACGCTTGCTCCAGAGAGTCCGCTCTGCTAGTCTTCTGGCGGTTTTCTGGGTTATTTAGGGAGATGTGGGTGGAATCTAAGTGGTCAGCCAGACGTGGTGAGCCCAGCGGCCTCCTACACCGCCATCTTCCCTGGAAAACCTCTGAGAGTCTATGTATCCAAAACTAATTTTTAAAAAGCACAGGAATGTGAACACAAGCGCAAACACAAAATCAGGCGAGTGTTTATGTGTAAGCAGGTAGGAGTGGAGGAAGGAGAGACGTGGAGCATTTCTAAGGTATGGGTAGCGTTCTGATTCTTGATCTAGGTGATTAATACACAGATGTTCATCTCAGTATTATTCTTTAAATGTGTGTGTGTATCATATACTCTTTTTGTATATATGATACATTCATAATAAAATTATTAAATATGTGGTTTTTAAAATTTTTTTAATGTTTATTTATTTTTGAGAGACAGAATGAGACAGAAGATGAGTGGGGGAGGGACAGAGAGAGAGAGAGGGAGACACAGAATCCGAAGCAGGCTCCAGGCTCTGAGCTGACAGCACGGGGCTCAAACCCATGAACTGTGAGATCATGACCTGAGCCGAAGTCAGATGCTCAACTGACTGAGCCACCCAGGTGTCCCCTAAATATGTGGCATTTTTAAAGAATCACAAAGAAAAAAAAAATATATATATATATATATAATATTAGAGGTTCATTTTTTTTTACTTTACATCCAAATTAGTTAGCATGTAGTGAAACAATGATTTCAGGAGTAGATTCCTTAATGCCCCTTACCCATTTAGCCCATCCCCCCTCCTACAACCCCTCTAGTAACCCTCAGTTTGTTCTCCATATGTATGAGTCTGTTTTGTTTTGTCCCCCTCCTTGTATATATATATATATATATATATATATATATATATATATATATTAATATTGCCTTGGATGCCATAAAATACCATCCACATGATGGTTTAGAATCAGGGTTTAGAAAAGGTTATCCTTATAAAAGATACATTTTGTAGTAAAATAAGAAAGCAAAATAGAAGAGATAGTTTTGGGCAGGACTTAAAAAACACTAGAACATAAAGACAGGAGAATGGAAGAGGAACTCCCACGGGACATTAAGAGCACCAATAGTTCTGACAGGCAAACAGAAAGAACACACTTGAAATATAATATGGTAAGGGAAATTGAATAGGAAAAAATATGGAGATTTCCTGAAAATTATTTGGAATGCTTGAATTTTTTCCTGGATATAATTAAGGGGCCATTGATGTTTCTAAGCAGAACAGCACTTAATGAAATTCAGTTTAAAGGAGATAAATTACAACATGGCAGATTAAATACAATTGTTTATCTCCACTCTCCCCCATAATCTCAGTAAGATAGTTGCAAGCCTACAAGGAGAAGCAATGGGAAGGGAGGCAAGAAAGTAGAAAGCAGAGAGAGAAGTGGTAACTGACTTAGTAGAGCATGAAATTGTATTAATTAAGAGCTCACAGAGGGAATTCTAAAGTGATGGGGACCCCCCAGTGTGCCTTCAGTTCTTTCCTCCTGCTCTGCTCCCTGAATATGGAAACCTAGCAGATATCCTGGCAAGATAGAAGAGGAGTTTTCTTTGTGTTAACTGATCAGACCTACTCAAAATAACTTAAATTGGAGTCAGAAAGGAAAAAGCACGATGGAGCACACGGGGAGCAAGAAGTGACCCACACACAACTTGTTACAACTTCTCTCTTAAATATTAGACAACCAAAGACTAACAGAGAATTATAGGTTCCAATATGAATGTCAGACACCTGAATCAATAAAAAGAGCAGTAGAACTCAGAGGAAACAACACATAGAGCAAGCCAAAGAAAAGGTCACAAAAATGTATAAAATCTTCAGAGAAAGAGAAGATATTATACACATAAAAGAAATTAAGATGTTATAAAATGGGAAAGAAGTAAGAAAAGAATTTTGAAACGTGTATGATCACCATAAAAAACATTTGAAAACAAAATGATAGACGTGGAAAATTGAAGATGTGGTTTATATATACAATGGAATACCTACTTGGCAATCAGAAGGAATGAAATCCTGCCATTTGTAACAGCATGGATGGAACTGGAGGGTATTATGCTAAGTGAAATAAGTTAGTCATAAAAAAGACAGATATCATATGTTTTCACTCATATGTGGAACTTGAGAAATTTAACAGAAGACCACGGGGGGAAGGGAAGGGGAAAAAATAGTTTTAAACAGAAAGGGAGGCAAACTATAAGAGACTCTTGAGGAAAATAAACTGAGGGTTGATAGGGGGACGGGGGGCTGGGAAATGGGTGATGGGCATTGAGGAGGGCACTTGTTGGGATGAGCACTGGGTGTTGTATGTAAGCAATGAATCACGGCAATCTACCCCCCAAACCAAGAGCACACTGTATGTACTGTAAGTTAGCTAACTTGACAATAAATTATATAGAAATAGAGAAAGAAAGAAAGAAAGAAAGAAAGAAAGAAAGAAAGAGAAATAAAGGCAGTTAAAAAAAATAAGGAAAAAGAAAATTGAAATGCTCAGTATGTCTTAGCTAGGCCTTGAGTGCTGGCTCCTTTCTAGGCCTTGTAGATAGGAAGTTATCCATTCAAACAAAATAGTCACCGATGCTTAGTTATAATGGGGCTATACACATATGAAATTATTATTGTATATAGAATAATATATTTATATTTATATATATATACATATGTGTGTGTGTGTGTATATATATATATATGACAATGTAACAAAATGGTACTGATGTTTTTTTATGTTTATCTATTTATTTTGAGAGAGAGAGAGGGAGAGAGAGAGAGAAAGTGGGGAAGGGGCAAAGAGAGAGGGAGAGAGAGAGAATCCCAGGCAGGCTGTGCACTGTTAGTGCAGAGCCTGAGGTGGGGCTTGAACTCACAAACCATGAGATCATGACCTGAGCTGAAATCAAGAGTCAGATGCTTAACCAATGAGCCACCCAGGCACCCCATGATGATTTTAGAAATTGTACTTTAAACTGATGTTACCGAGTCAGTAGCGTAGCTTGCCAAAAACAGTAATTGCATTGAGTGTCATGGCAGCATGGTGATTTGGTGATAACCCTACAAATGCCCCAACATGGGCTGCCTTGACCTGCCAGGACCACAGTCCGAGTGGGCAGAATGCCATCACCCAGGTATGTATTCACTGAGGAAATAGAAAACTCAAGAGATGTTCACTGAACATCTACAACCCGACATCTCCTCGATTGCCCTGCTAAGAAACTCTCCTTGGAATTTTTCACGACTTCTGAGATTCATGGTAGAATGCTTGTTTTCACAAATACCTCTGTATGTCCACTCAAAAGATAGACCCAGCCCTGTTGAATAATAGAATACCAAGAAAAAAAGGGGAGATCCTAAAATCTTAAAGAAAGGCAACCCATTTAAATAATAGCAAGAATCAGTGTATCATCTGGCTTTTCATTAGTAAACTTTAATACAAAAAGAAGGGAGAAGATGCCCTCAGAGCTCTGACGTCTCTGCCTAATTTATCCAGTAGGTGTGTAAAATATTTTCAGATATTCGGGGGTCTTAAAATTTTATGTTCATATATTTTCTATTCACATATACATGAATGTACGTTCATATTTCACACTCATATATATTTTTTATGTTCAATTTTATACTTTCACAGAGAGGTACTGAAGGATGTGCTTTAGCCAAACCAGAAAGATCAAAGCTCTGGACTGAGAACATGGTGCCTTCAGCCCAGAGAGTTATGAAATGAACAAGTACTAGATGACCTGTCTTTACCACATGGAAAATATTAGGGAGCACCATTTCACCTCCTGGCACACTTAGGAAACAACAGATTTTCAAAATCAAATAATTATTAACTCTAAGAGAAGGATTATGAATATATATGTGTATATGTGAAGATGTAATTGTAGTACAATAACTGGCTCAGTAGTAAACAATATTTACACAGTAAAACAATGTAAACCCTATAGGTTTAGCTAAACACTGTGATGTTGGAGAAGAGACGTATGGGTAGTTAAACTTTATGAGCAATACATCTTCATCTGTCATATAAGAAGCCAATAGATAATGTGTAAAAATTATATATTAAGAGAGAAGCATAAGAATATTTGAGAATTTGGAGACACACTGCAAATGAGAGAGCTGTAAGAGTCCAGATTGTTTTCCTTTGGGAACAAGAGTGAAGAATGTGGAGAAATGGGGCAGGGGTAGCCTTTTAGTGCTATTTAATTTGTTTCACCCAGATTTATGTTGATAAAAATAAAATTTTTTAAAAGATGATAAATGTCAGTAGTGTACAAAATGGATGAGAAGAGAGGCCATTACATTTTTATACATTCTATGTTTATAATTTCTACACTTAATTCTAATATTTTATATACATAATTTTTTATATTTAATTTTTATATTTTTAATTTTCATATTCTTCTTCTTCTTAGGACCTGGCATATTTCAGTGCCAATGACAACAGATGATGTGCTAAAGGAAATTAAAGGAAATCAAGTGGCTTTCCAAGACTGCTTTATCGCAGATGTTCTTTTCCTGCTGACCTTCCCTTTGTTGACAATGCCCGAGATTCCTGACTCTTTACCAATCACTTCACCGCAAGGTAGTCAGTTAATATTAGCCTGGGCTACTTGTGTTCTTTCATCGGTTGTGGTGGTAGCTGATATGGAGACCTTTCAAACAAATGATTCATTCCGTACTTGGACCAGAATCAGAGTGCCTCCAAACATTTTGACTGACGATGAGAGACACAACGTGTCTGATGTGAACATATCGTGGGATGGAATATTTTTTCTAATAAATGGTATTCTTTACATCAAAACTTTTACTGCGTTCAAAAGACTGGGAAGAAATGAAAATCTTCCTGATGGTGGAATTATTGGCGTTACCTCAAGAAAATGGTGTTGGGCCAGACATTTATTAAAGGTTAGTAAAAGATTATATATATATATATATATATGTATATTAGACTTACACATTTAGACAAATTCACCATATCACTTAATTCCATGATATAAAAGAGACTATACTATGCAGATTTTGCAGAGCTATTTTATTTTTGGTGGTAAGTAAAACCATCTTCCTAACCTAAATTTTCAGAAACCTCTGTTTAGAGATGCATTTCCAACAACAAAGAATGAAATAAATCTTGGTTGTTATTATGCAGAGTCATTTAATTATATTATGAGAGTTTTGTTTTACCTCGATGTGGGCAAAAGGCCCAAAAAACTATTTTACCCAAAGATATCATGTGCTCTCAAAATTGTATTAACTTTTCTTTTTGACAATATAGTGAATAAAATATTTTAGACATTCTGACAGGTGTGAGGTAATATCTCCTTGTAGTTTTGATTTGCATTTCCCTGATAATGAGTGATGTTGAGCATCTTTTCATGTGTCTGTTGGCCATTGGCGTGTTTTCTTTGAAAAAATGTCCATTTATGTCTTCTGCCCATTTTTTTTAATTTTTAAAATTTTTATTTTTTAATTTACACCCAAGTTAGTTAGCATATAGTGCAACCATGATTTCAGAAGTAGATTCCTTAATGCCCCTTACCCATTTAGCCCATTCCCCCTCCCACAGCCTCTCCAGCAACCCTCTGTTTGTTCTCCATATTTAAGAGTCTGTTTTGTCCCCCTCCCTGTTTTTATATTACTTTTGCTTCCCTTCCCTTCTGTTCATGTGTTTTGGATCTTAAAGTCTTAACATGAGTGAAGTCACATGATATTTGTCTTTCTCTGACTAATTCATTTAGCATAATACCCTCTAGTTCTATCCATGTAGTTGCAAATGTCAAGATTTCATTCTTTTTGATTGCCAAGTAATACTCCATTGTATATATACACCACGTCTTCTTTATCCATTCATCCATCGATGGACATTTGCGCTCTTCCCATACTTTGGCTACTGTTGGTAGCGCTGCTATAAACATTGGGGTGCGTATGCCCCTTCAAAACAGCACACCTGTATCCCTTGGATAGATACCTAGTAGTGCAATTGCTGGGGCATACGGTAGTTCTATTTTTAATTTTTTGAGGAACCTCCATACTGTTTTCCACAGTGGCTGCACCAGCTTGCATTCCCACCAACAATGCAAAAGAGAGCCTCTTTCTCTGCAGCCTCGCCAACATCTGTTGTTGCCTGAGTTGTCAATGGTAGCCATCCTGACAGGTGTGAGGTGGTATCTCATTGTGGTTTTGATTTGTATTTCCCTGATAATAACTGATGTTGAGCATTTTTTCATGTGGAGGTTGGCCATCTGGATGTCTTCTTTGGAGAAGTGTCTATTCATGTCTTTTGCCCATTTCTTCACTGGATTATTTGTTTTTTGGGTGTTGAGTTTGATAAGTTCTTTAGATATTTTGGATACTAACACTTTATCAGATATGTCATTTGCAAATATCTTCTCCCATTCCATAGGTTGTCTTTTAGTTTTACTTATTGTTTCCTTGGCTCTGCAGAGGTTTTTATTTTGATAACGTCCCAGTAGTTTATTTTCGCTTTTGTTTCTCTTGCCTTAAGAGACCTATCTAGTAAGAAGTTGCTATGCCAATGTAAAAGAGGTTACTGCCCATGTTCTCCTCTAGGATTCTAATGGTTTCCTGTTTCACATTTAGGTCCTCATTTTAAATTTATTTTTATGTGTGGTATAAGAAAGTGGTCCAGGTTCATTCTTCTGCATGTCACTGTCCAGTTTTCTCAACACCATTTGATGAAGAGACTGGGTTTTTTTGCATTGGATATTCTTTCCTGCTTTGTCAAAGATTAATAGTCCATATAGCTGTGGGTTCATTTCTGGGTTTTCTATTCTGTTCCATTGATCTATGTCTATTTTGGGGCTTATACCATACTGTCTTGATTACTACAGCTTTGTAATATATTTTAAAGAAAGAACAAATTTTAAAAACTAATTAGAAAGTGTTTTGAACTATGGGCACCTGGGTGAGTCAGTTGGCTAAGCATCAGACTCTTGATTTCAGCACAGGTCATGATCTCAGGGTTCATGAGTTAGGGCCCTGTGTTGGGCTCTGCACTGACAGTGTGGATCCTGCTTGGGATTCTCTCTCTCCCTCTCTCTCTCTCTATGCCCCTCCACTGCTCATGCCTTCTCTCTCTCAAAATAAATACTTTTTAAACTGAAAGAAACAAACTGTTTTGAACTGAAAGAAAATGGAAACAGAATATGTCAAAATTGGTGGGATGCTACTGAAGAGATACTTAGAGGGAAATTTATAATATTAATCCTCTATATTACAAAAGAAGAAATATCTCAAATCCATGATCTCTGCTTCCACTTTAAGAAACCAGAAATGATTTCAACCAAAAGTAAACAGAAGAAAGGAAATAAAAAAAAATCATTGGGTAAATTAATGGCATTAAGAAAAACAAAACAAATAAAAACAGAAAACCTACAGAGAAAATCAACAGAACCAAAAAGCTGATTCATTGAGAAGGTCCATAAAATTGGCAACTCTTTAGCCAGACTGACTGAGGATAAAACAAAAAAGAGAAGACACAAATTGCCAATATTGAGACTGAAAGAAGTGGAATCGGTGCAAAGTCTGCTGCTGCTAAAAAGACAGTAAAAGAATGTTACAAACAACTGTAAATACAAAGTTAAAAAGAATCTAAAACACATTCAAAACCATACAATGGACAAGTTACTTGAAAGACACAAACTACCAAAGCCTCCTTAAGAAGAAACAGATGACAGGGGTGCCTGGGTGGCTCAGTTGGGTAAGCGTCCAACTTTGGCTCAGGTCATGATCTTGCAGTTCGTGAGTTGAGCTCCACGTTGGGCTCTGTGCTGTCAGCTCAGAGCCTGGAGCCAGCTTCAGATTCTGTGTCTCCCTCTCTATCTCTGCCCCTCCCCCATTCATGCTCTGTCTCTCTCTCTCTTTTAAGAATAAACATTAAAAAAAAAAAAACTAAAGAAGAAACAGATGACATGAATACTCTTACATCAATCAAAGAAATTGAATTTGTTATTTAAAAACCTTCCCACAAAGAAACCTCCAGGCCAGGAGGATTTCATCAGTGTCCTGCTATATATTTTAAAAATAAGTGATACCAGTTCTAAACTTCAGAAAATTGAAGAGGGAGTAATACTTTTCAATTGATTCCATGGAACAGCTTGTCTGATACTACAACCAAGAATAACATATTAGAAAAATATAAAACTACATAGCAATATCTCTCATAAACAAAATTTTAAACTTCTAGGCAAAATTTTAGCAAACTAGATCCAACAATATATACAAAGGAAAATATATCATGCACAGGTAGGGTTTTAGTTCAGGAATGAAAGAGTGGTTTACATTAGAAAATCAATCAACACAATTTACCATATTAGAAAACAACAAAAGAAAACCATATGATCATTTCAATAGACACAGAAAAGCACTTGACAACATCCAATATACACAGTTGATTTTAACAATCAGCAAAATAGGAATAAGAAGGAATTTCTTCAACTTAACACAGGACACTCATATAAAATCAATGGCTAACATTGCACATGATGGTAAAAGACTAGCCCGTTTAGATTTAATGCAGTTATTGCTGTGGTTGGGTTTAACTCTACCATTTTGGTATCTATTTTCTATTAACACTATATATTCTTTATTTCTTTTTTTTTTCTTGCCTTCCTTGCTCAAAATAAGGAACAAGGCAAGAATGTGTGCTCCTATTACTTCTATTCAACATTGTGCTGGCCATTCTAGTAGGTGCAATGAGTCAAGAAACAAAGGCATGTACATTGGAAAGGAAGAGCGAAACTGTCTTTATTACCAAACAGCATCATTAGATGTAGAAAAGGTTACAGAATATACAAGAAACCCATCAGGGCTAATAAATATGTTTACTAAGATTGCAGTTTACAAGATCAATATAAAAACTCAATTTTATTTCCATATGAAATATACAATTTAATTTTGCATAGGAAATATACAAGCATAAATGAACAATAATAAATTGAAACTTTAAGAAATACTATTTATAGTACATTATAAAATATTAAGTGCTTAGGGATGATTCTGACAAAAGATGTGCAAGTGTATATACACTTAAAGACTACAAAACACAAATAACCGTATGATTTCACTCATGTGCAATTTAAGAAACAAAACGAACAAGCAAAGGGAAGAGAAGGAGAAGCAGACCAAGCAACAGACTCTTAACTATAGAGAACAAACTTATGGTCACCAGAAGAGAGGTGGGTGGAGGGGTGATGGAAATAGGTGATGGGGATTAAGGAGTGATGAGCACTGGGTGATATACGGAAGTGTTGAATCACTATATTGTACACCTGAAACTAATATTACACTGTGTGTTAACTCACTGGAATTTAAAAGCTTAAAAAAATGATACCACCACACACACTACACATATAACACACACACACACACACACACACACACACACACACACACACATTACAAAATATTACTGGTGAAATAAGACTTAAGTGGAGAGACCTGTTCATGGGTGAGAAGACTCTGTTAAGGTGTCAATGCTTGAGAAATTCAACACACATCAGTTAAAATCCCAGTAGGCTTCTAATAGAAATTGAGAAGCTGATTCTAAAAGTCATATGGAAATTCAAGAGAGAACCAAAAAAATTTCCAGAGTTCCAAGAACAAATGCCATTAAAAATGTACAAGATCTTGGTTGAGACGAAAATAAAATATTATCAAAAATATTAATAAAGATCCGAATACATAGCTATATCATGTTCATGGATTAGAATACAGAATATTTTAAGCTTTTCAATTCTTCCTGGATTTATCTATCGATTTGATGCTGTTCCAGTCAAACTCCCAATGTTACTTTGTGGAGCTCAGTACACTGATTCTAAAATACATATCAAAGAGTAAAGAGCTGAGAGTTGGAATGGTTGGGTAGCAAAGTATTTCTTCTATCATACATCAAAATTTATTACAAGGCTATAGTAATTAAAACATAAAATATTTATGGCAGTTTTTTTTTTCATTTCGTTCCACATCTCACCAACATTGGGTGTGTCCAATCTTTTATTATCTAAACTCTTCTAGAGGGTATGCACTAGCTTTCTTATGTTTCATGCTTATATGGTGCATTATTTTTATCCTTTTACGATCAATCTGTCTGTGACTTCATACTTCTTATAAACTGCAATCTTGCTTCTTCTCCAATGTGACAATATATGCTTTAAAATTATAGTATTCAGGGGCACCTGGGTGGCTCAGTTGGTTAAGCGTCTGACTTTGGCTCAGGTCATGATCTCATGAGTTCATGAGTTCACGATTTCGAGCTCCCTGTAAGGCTCTATTCTGACCATTCAAAGCCTGGAGCCTGCTTCAGATTCTGTATCTCCCTTTCTCTCTTCCTCTCCCCTGTTTGCACTCTCTCTCTCTCTCTCTCTCAAAAATAAATAAACATTAAAAAATATTTTAAAAATTATAGTATTCAGTCCACCTAGATTTAACATAACTACTGCTATGGTTGGAGTTAAGTCTACCATCTTGGTATTTGTTTTCTAGTAACCCCACATGTTCTTTGTTTCTCTCTTCTTGTCCTCTGAAGGAATCATGTTTTTTTCAGTATCTCTGTTTTCAACTGTGTTCATTTTTTTTTATTCAAGATCTTCTTTGTAGTGATTGCACTTGGCTGTACAACAATCTTTTTGTTAAGGCTATTTATTTATTTTAAGAGAGAGTGTATGCACGTGCACATGCATGAGTGGGGAAGGGGCAGAGAGAGGGGGAAAGAGAGAGAATCCCAAGCAGGCTTCCTGCTGTCAGTGCAGAGCCCAATGCAGTGCTCAGTGTCATGAACTGTGGGATTATGACCTGAGCCAAAACCAAGAATCTGATGCACAACAGAGTGAGCCACCCAGGTGCCCCATAATAATCATCTTTAATTTATCAGAGTCTAATTTCAAGTAGTATATACTTAACAACAGTGTAAGAAACTTATGACTGTATGGTTCCATTTATATCCCTCCCACCCTTTATATTCTTATCTCATATTTTACTTCTAAATATGCTATAAATTTCAAAATATATTGTTAATATTTTTCCTTTATTTTTTTTTAATTTTTTTTCAACGTTTATTTATTTTTTGGGGGACAGAGAGAGACAGAGCATGAATGGGGGAGGGGCAGAGAGAGAGGGAGACACAGAATCGGAAACAGGCTCCAGGCTCTGAGCCATCAGCCCAGAGCCTGATGCGGGGCTCGAACTCACGGACCGCGAGATCGTGACCTGGCTGAAGTCGGACACTCAACCGACTGCGCCACCCAGGCGCCCCAATATTTTTCCTTTAAAAAGGTCAATTGTCAGGGGGCCTGGGTGGCTCAGTCAGTTAAGCGGCTGACTGATTTCGGCTCAGGTCATGATCTCATGGTTTGTGAGTTCGAGCCCCACCTTGGGCTCTGTGCTGACAGCACAGGGATTCTCTCTCTCCCTCTCTCTCTGCCCCTACCCTACTTTGTGTGCTCTCTCTCTCTCTCTCTCTCTCAAAAAAAAAAAAGTAAATAAATGAATTAATAGTCAATTGTCATAAAGATATATAGATATAAACTGATGGCAAAATAAGTCTTTATAGATATATTCTCCCAGGCATGCTTCATTTCTGTTTGCATATCCAGAGTTCCTCCTGAATCCATTTCCCTTCTGCCTGAGGAATATCTTTGAATTTTCCTATACAACAAGTTCTCTCAGCATTTGTCTGTATAAAGGTGTCTTTATTTTTTGGCCTTCATTTTTGAAGGGCATTTTTCACTGAATACAGAATTATAGGATGACAGCTGGGTTTTGTTGTTTTTAAAGCAATTTATGATGACATCGTTCCATTATCTTATGGCCTCTATCATTTTGGGGAAGAAGTCAGCCATCATTCATGCCATTGTTCTCACATATACAATGTGTCTTTTTATCTGTCACTGCTTTTAGAATTTGCATGTTATCTTTGGTCTTCAGCATTTTTATTATGTATTATTCATTAGTAGTTAGTTGTGATTTCCTTTGTATGTATCCTGTTTGTGGTTCAGCTGAGTCTCTTGGGTTTCTGGGATTATGTCAGTCATTAATTTGGGGATGTTCTCGGACATTATCTCTTCAAATATTTCTTCTGCACCATTCTGTTTTTCCTCTCCTTCTAAGGGTTTAAAAATGCATATATGACACCATTTACTATTGTCCCACAGACCTCAGTCTGTTCATTTTGTGTTTACTCTACTTCTCTCTTTGTATTTCAGTTTGTATATTAACCTGTCTTCAAGCTCACAGCCCCTCAGCTTTTCCCACTTTACTCTTGAATGCGTCTAATAATTTTTTTATTCCTGATGTCATATTTTTTTTTATTTCTAACACTTTCACTTTGTTCTTTTTTATCATTTACGTATCTTAGCTGAAATTCCCCATCTCTGTACTCGCGTTGCCCATCTTTTCCAGTAGGTCCTTCAGCATTTTTACCAGTTATTACCTCTTTAGCCATACTTGGGCTCTTAGCACTGACAAGATTCCAGGGATCTCTTCATACTTTACAACTGGCCCACCACCTTTCCAAACTCGAGGACAGCTGTCTCTGCTTTATAGTCTAGCTGCCAGCTTTTTGATCGCTAAAGAATTCTCTTTCCTCAGCTGCCCTGGGATTTTCAGGCATTGGGAGATCTCTCTCTCTCTCTCTCTCTCTCTCTCTCTCTCTCTCTCTCATGCTTCCCTGTCCCCAGTTGTGGCAGGGAGGCTGCCTTACACTTTGTAAAGGCCAAGCATGTCTCAGAGGGAGAGTCTCTCAACCCCCGTATCCCACTCCCAGCCTATGGTAGCTGAGAATCCAGAGTACAGATGGATTTCTCTCAACTTTGCTGCCTTGCAGCGTGCCCCCTCCCTGTCTTCAGAGGATTACTGCTTTATTTTTGAGAGAGTCCCTGAATGCCTCAAGGGGATCTCTCAGCTCCCTGGCCTTGTCCCAAAACCTTGGGCTTACTACACCTATGCACTAGGTGAAGATCTATAGGAAAGTTTGTGGGTGGGTAAAAACTCATTCCATGGCTGAGGCTCCTTGGAATTCCCATATGTCATATTTATGATGGATTCCTCTTCCCATCCCTCTGCCAAGAATGAGCATAACCTTGGGTCTTTTCTATGAGAGGCTCATCACTTTGTTTCTAATATATTTACTCTTGGAAGATCATCTCACACTCATTTAAGCAACACAAGCTCTAGACTTTTTTTTTAAGTTTTTATTTTTTTTCTTATTTTTTAAAAATTTTTTTAAAGTTTAAATACAAATTAATTAACATATAGTGTAATAATAATTTCAGGAATAAAATTTAGTGATTCATCACTTACATATGACAACCCAGTGCTCATCCCAACAAGTGCCCTCCTTAATGCCCCTCACCTCTTTAGCCCTTCCTCCCACCCAAACCCTGTCAGCAACCCTCAGTTTTTTCTCTGTATTTAAGAGTCTCTTATGGTTTGTCTCCCTCTTTGTTTTTATATTAATTTTGCTTCCCTTCCCTTCTGTTCATCTGTTTTGGATGTTAAATTCCACATATGAGTGAAATCATAGATTTGTCTTTCTCTTACTGACTTATTTCACTTAGCACAATACCCTCCAGTTCCATCTACGTAGTTGCAAATGGCAAGATTTCATTCTTTTTGATGGCTAAGTAATATTCCATTATATATATGTGTGTGTGTGTGTATATATATATATATATATACACACACACATATGTACATATATGTATATATATACATATATACATATATATACATGTATATATATACATATATATGTATATACATATATATGTATATACACATGTATATACATATATACATATATATACCACGTCTTCCTTATCCATTCATCCATCAATGGACATTTGGGCTCTTTCTATACTTTGGCTATTGTTGATAGTGCTGCTATAAACATTGAAGGGTGCATGTGTCCCTTCAAATCAGCATACATGTATCCTTTGGATAAATACCTAGTAGTGCAATTGCTGGGTCATAGGGTAGTTCTATTTTTAAGTTTTTGAGGAACCTCCATACTGTTTTCCAGAGTGGCTGCTCCAGTTTGCATTCCTACCAGCAGTGCAAAAGTTGTCCTCTTTCTCTGCATCCTCGCCAACATCTGTTGTTGCCTGAGTTGTTAATGTTAGCCATTCTGGCAGGTGTGAGGTGGTATCTCATTGTGGTTTTGATTTGTATTTCCCCAATGATGGATGATGTTGAGGATTTTTTCATGTGTCTGTCAGCCATCTGGATGTCTTCTTTGGAGAAGCATCTATTCGTGTCTTTTGCCCATCTCTTCACTGGATTGTTTGTTTTTTGGGTGTTGAGTTTGATAAGTTCTTTATAGATTTTGAATACTAACCCTTTATGTGTTATGTCATTTACAAATTTCTTTTCCCATTCCTTCGGTTGCCTTTTAGTTTTGCTGATTGTTTCCTTCGCTGTGCAGAAACTTTATATCTTGATGAGGTCCCTATAGTTCATTTTTGCTTTTGTTTTCCTTACCTTTGGAGAAATGTCAAGTAAGAAGTTGCTGCAGCTGAGGTCAAAGGGGTTGTTGCTTGTTTTCTCCTCGAGGCTTTTGATGGCTTCCTGTATTACATTGAGGTCTTTCATCCACTTTGAGTTTATTTTTGTGTCTGGTGTAAGAAAGTGGTCCAGGTTCATTCTTCTGCATGTCGCTGTCCAGTTTTCCCAGCACCACTTGCTGAAGAGACTGTCTGTTTTCCATTGGATATTGTTTCCTGCTTTGTCAAAGATTAGTTGGCCATACGTTTGTGGGTCCATTTCTGGTTTCTCTAATTCTGTTCCATTGTGTCTGTTCTTGTGCCAGTACCATACTGTCTTGATGATGACAGCTTTGTAACACTGTTCGTAGTCTTGAATTGTGATGCCTCTAGCTTTGCTTTTCTTTTTCAAGATTGCTTTGGCTATTCAGAGTTTTTTCTGGTTCCATACAAGTTTTAGGATTGTTTGTTCTAGCTCTGTGAAGAATGCTGGTGTTATTTTGATAGGGGTTGCATTGAATGTGTAGATTGCTTGGGTAGTGTCGACATTTTATCACTATGTGCCCAAGAGACTCCTTTTGACAGTCATGGAAATAGAAGTTACATATTAAGTAAAAATCTCTAAGAATTAGAAACAATTGGGAAGAAGAGACAGGGGAGAAGAGGGATCTTGGCTTGCAAAATGAAATTAGGCCCACTGAATTTCAGACACAGCAGTCTCTCTAACAGCCTGTGTTCATAAAAGGGTAGTATTGATCCAAAGTTTTAAGTTCTCTCTTCTCTTGATCTCATATCCAAGGAAGCTATAATTCCAAAAATAACTTCATGTTTGAAGTGTCTTTATATCTTGACCGTAGTGAACATCAAAAAGGCACTCCTGGCCAGAGTGGATAAATACATAAGAAAAGAGAAGGCTGATATTCTCTGGGGATTTTTTTTTTTTAATTTTTTTTTCAACGTTTATTTATTTTGGGGACAGAGAGAGACAGAGCATGAACGGGGGAGGGGCAGAGAGAGAGGGAGACACAGAATCAGAAACAGGCTCCAGGCTCTGAGCCATCAGCCCAGAGCCTGACGCGGGGCTCGAACTCACTCACGGACCGCGAGATCGTGACCTGGCTGAAGTCGGACGCTTAACCGACTGCGCCACCCAGGCGCCCCTCTCTGGGGATTTAAAAGGGAATTAAAATTAATTATGTCTATAGATAAAGAATAAAATTACTGAAATAACTTATATTTATGAATATATACAATATGACATATTTCCATGTAATGTATTTCAATGCCTCGAGTATTATTCAGAAATACACTAAGTGTCAAACCTTAATAGTTACTACATTTTATTTTTAAATATAGCAAATTAGAAGACAGGAATTGTAAGGACCATCCCTAAAACAAAAGATCTTTAAGTTATTTTCCATTTTGTTACAGAGTAAAATAAGAAGTATCTTCGCAGTCTGGACCAAAAGTGAACTTTATCTTGGATATCCTCTTCTTAGATTTATGAAAATAATGACTACTGAAAAACTGAAAAGCCTTCTAAATATATCACCAACCGATACACTAACTATACACAATGTTGAGTATCCAGGACACCCTTTGGAGATTGCCTTGTTATTAAGTTACTGCTCTGCATGCACAGTCAACAAAAAGATTTATGTGGTAATATATAATGAAGATACAGAGCAGTGGATGAACCAAGACTTTGCATTAGATGTCCCTATGGACACTTTTGTAAATGCACATTTTCTATATTCAGCACTTCCAGAATTAGTACTATGGGACAAACATAGGGTCTACTATTGCTATCACAATTTCACCGAGACTGGAGTCATCCAAACACCTACAGAGTTTGGAAACTTATCAAGGTTGTCACAGAACAGCACCATTCATATTATTTTCATCGGTGAGCCATTCTCAGTCTGCAAAAATTTATTCTAGATTTTCTAGTAGATACCTTCCTTACGAAGATGTAACAATTATAAATGCACTAATATATGGGTATATGGGTAGAGAAAGGTGTACTTTTTACCGCCTAAAAACGGATATGTTTTAAGCTCCACTAAGGTCAGTTATGATCTCACATAGCAAAATGGCCAACTCCAGTTCTGGGTTTTTTTTTTTTCCCGTTAGATTCATTTCGGTCAATCAGCACATACATATGCATTTTAGTGTTGGAAGTGATATGGTGTTGTATTCATTTCCTAGGACTCCTTAGGGCTACCACTCGCTGGGTGGCTTCAAACAACAGGAATTTATTGTCTCAATTTTGGAGGCTAGAAGTCCACATTAAGGGTGTCAGCAAAGCCATGAATTCCCTCTGAATGCCATGAATTCAGAATCCCTCTGAAACCCAAAGGGGGATCTTTCATTGCTTCTTCCCAGCCTTTGGTGGCTTTCTGGTAAACCTGGCCGTCCCTTGGCTTGCAGCTGCATCATCCCAACCTCTGCCTTCATCACGATGTCGCATTCTCCCTGTGTCCTCACACGCCAACTTGTTGTAAGGACACCAGGGCCCACCCTGCTCCAGGAGCACCTCATCTTAACTGATTGCCTCTGTAATGACCCTATTTCCAAATAAGGTCACATTCTGAAGGAGTACTGGGAATTAGAACATCAACATATCTTTTCTGAGGGGACACAATTCAAGCTATGGCACATTTTGTAGAGTTAAGTGGACCTGTATTCACATCCACGAGCAAGTCATCGAACCTTTCCAAGCTTCAGTATTCTAATCTAGAATGTAGGGCAGCTGTGTCAACTGGATAAGAGATTGTATGTAAAATGCTTAAAATAAAACTGGGCGCATGGTAAACCTTCAGCTAATAGAAGTTATTCTTGATCTTGTTATTCCTGAGGTAGCATACTAAACATTATAGGCAATGCCGAGAAATAGGAAGTGCAATCCTCAAAAAGCCTAGTTAGGAGGTAACCCCAAACATGGAATTTAAAGGAAATGTCGCTGTCATTCATAATCAGTCTTTCTTGACCTCTATCACCCTTCAACTCCCAACCATTTGATTTTTATGTTCCCTTTTACAACAAAACTCTAAAAAATATTGCCTACTTTCACTTTTTCCTCTTTCCTCCCTTTCTCTTGAAGGCACTCTAATCAAATATTCCGTGGAAACTGCTCTTGTTAAGGTTCTCGATGACCTCACTGTGCTAACCCAGTGGCCAATTTTCAGCCATCTTCCATGACCTGGAAGCAGCATTGGAAACCACTTAGCAGGGCCTTATTTTTGAAATACTTTTTCTTTTTGAAGTTTATTTTTTACTTTTTATTGAAATTCTAATTGGTTAACATACAGTGCAACAATGGTTTCAGGATAGAATTCAGTGATTCATCACTACATACAACACCCAGTGCTCATCATAACAAGTGCCCTCCTTAATGCCCATCACCCATCTAGCCCATCCCCCACCCACCTCCCTCCATCAATCCTATTTGTTCTCTATCGTTAAGAATCACTTTTTACCTCTTTTTACCCCTTTCAACATGTCCATGTTTTGTTTCTTAGCTTCCACATATGAGTGAAATCATATGGTGCTTGTCTTTGACTTATTTTGCTTAGCGTAATATACCCTATCTCCATCCATGTCATTGCAAATGGCAAGATTTCACTCTTTTTGATGGCTGAGTATTATTCCTTTGTGTATATATACACCACATCTTCTTTATCCATTCACTAGTTAATGGACATTGGGTCTCCCTCCATAGTTTGGCTATTGTTGATAATACTGCTATAAACACTGGGGTACATGGACCCCTTTGAATCTGCGTTTTTGTATCCTTGGGGTAAACACCTAGTAGTGCAATTGCTGGATCATAGGGTAGTTCTGGTATTAGCTTTTTGAGAAACCAGAGTGGCTGCACCAGTTTGCATTCCCACCAACAGCACAAAAGTTTTCCCCTTCAAAATGCTTTTTTTTCACCTGACTTTTGGGCTATCGCTTCTTTACTCTTCCTACTACCTCACTAGCTACTCCTCCTCAGCCTCTTTTCCATCTTCATCTTCCTGATTCCCAAATGGAGAGGCACCTCAGGGTTTGGTTTTCAGGAATCTTCTGAGTTCTGTTTACATTTGCTCTGCCCTCTGGCCATAAGCCCTAGCCTCAACTCCAGGCCTTATTCCCAGCTGCCTTCAGCATACCTTCATTCGGATGACTAGTAGGCATCTTAGATTTGACATCCAAGAACGGATCCCTGAGTTTCTCGCTCCTGTCTCAACCTGCTCCTTGCCTAGTCCTTTCCTGTCAAGTAAATATCACCTCTTCCTGTCTTCCCAGGCACAAACCTTGACCTCATCCTCGAATCTTTCCCTTTGACATCCCACAACTAATCCACGGGCAGCTCCTGGTGGCTCTATGTAAAAAGTCTATCTAAAATCTAACCCCTTTCCACCATCCTCACTCCAGTCCAAGCCAGTGTCCTCTCCAGCCCATACGTGTAAGAGCCTTTCATGTGCTCTCCCTGCCTCCACCAGATTACAGTCCACTGGGAAGCTAGCGTGAGCCTTTCAAAACATGCAAAGTCACATTACTCCTCAGCTTAAAACCCTCATTTGGCTTCCTGTATCACTCAGGATAAAATCCAAAACTGTTACCATGGCCCGAAAAGCAGTATGTGGTTTGGCCCCAGACTCTGATGTCATCTATCACTTGACCCTTTGTTCACTGTTACCTAGCTGCAGACTGGCCTCTTTGCTGTTCCCTGGTTACCTACTGTTTCATGTGCCAAAAGCGTTGTTCACATTGATGTCTACATGACTCTTAACATTGGATTCAGGTTTAAGTCCAAATGCCAACTGTTTGGGGAGCTCTTCCCTAGCCCTGACCTAACTCCCATGCTGTGTCCCTTACACTTCTTCATTTTGTTCACAGCACTTCTCATCTAACAAATTACACGTGTACTTATTCATTAACTGAATCTTCCAACAAAAAACAAGCTTTGTGTGACTTTGTTATATTTGCTGCTTTACCCGCAGTGTCTAATATAGTATATAATAGGTACTTTTTTGAATAAATGGATGAACATGTATTCATTGAACACGCACTATTTGCGAGATGCTCTTCTGGGAGTTGGAGATAGCATGGAAATTGGACACAATCCCCACCCTTTCAGCATTTACAAAATTGCAGAGGATAAAGACAAGTAAACCTACAAACAATGCAACATGGCTAATGCTATAACAGAGCCAATATTGGGCGCTACAGAATCACATAAATCGAGTACCTTACTCAAGTCTGGGGGCGGGGGTGGGGAGATACAGAAGGCTTCCTTGGAGAAGTGATGTCTAAGCTGAGGCTTGGGAAATGGGTAGAGGTTAGGTAAGCAGTGAAGACAACAATGAAGACAGTGTACCCAACCACCCAGAGACAGAGACAACAGGGTACAACCCAGGACTCGAAAGACCATACACTGCTGAAACAGAGTTCTCCAGAGAAAAAAAGAAGTCTCCCCTGGAGAAATGAAGTTCAGTTTATGAAAGTCCTCACAAGCCATGTGAGAAAATTGGACCTTCTCCTGCAGCCTGTATAGGGAGTTCTAAAGAGTTTTCAGCAGGAGAGAAGCAGAATATTTGTGTTTTTAAAAGACTGCTGGCCACCATGATAAGGAGATAAGGTTAGAATAGTAAATTGGGGATAGATTTTATTTTTTACTTTTTTTATAGAAAATACTTTTTTAATGTTACATTTGTCCCAACACAGCATTCCACTAACATATCTGTATGGGTGTGTGCATTTTACACAAGTGTATAAAAATGTTTATGTACATTTTTTTTCTTTTTTTTTTTTTCTTTTTTTTTTCTTTTTTTTTTTTTAATTTTTTTTTTCAATGTTTATTTATTTTTGGGACAGAGAGAGACAGAGCATGAATGCGGTAGGGGCAGAGAGAGAGGGAGACACAGAATCGGAAACAGGCTCCAGGCTCTGAGCCATCAGCCCAGAGCCTGACGCGGGGCTCGAACTCCCGGACCGCGAGATCGTGACCTGGCTGAAGTCGGACGCTTAACCGACTGCGCCACCCAGGCGCCCCTATATGTACATTTTTTAATTTAAATTTTGGTTAGGGGGCGCCTGGGTGGCTCAGTAGATTAAGCATCTGGCTTCAGCTCAGGTCATGATCTCACCTTTTGTGAGTTCAAGCCCCGCATTGGGCTCTTTGCTGACAGCTCTGCTTCAGATTCTGGGACTCCCTCTTTCTCTGTCCTCCCCCGCTCATGCTCTGTCTCTCTCTGTCTCTCTCTCTGTCTCTCTCTCTGTCTCTCTCTCAAAAATAAATAAACTTTAAAAAATTTTTTAATATAAATTTTAGTTAGTTAACATACAGTGTAATATTAGTTTCAGAAGTAGAATTCAGTGATTCATCACTACGTACAACACCCAGTGCTCATCCCAACACTTGGGGACAGATTTTAGAGGGACCTTAAAGTCTGAATGTTGTACTGAAGGCCATTTGGAAACACGGAAATAAAAAGCTTAAACAATTCATAAACATGAAATATGAAGTCAAAAGCCTTCCACCTTCACCATTTTCATTCCTCAAATAACCCACTATTCAAAAGTTCCTGTGAATTTATTCAGACTTTTGAAAAAGAAAATTCAAAACACAATAAGCTGTATTTTCAAAATATCTAATACACATAAAAACTATGCCACTTTCACTGCTGCAGAGTGTTCATGGTTTAACTGTACTATTATTTAGACCAATAGGAGTATAAACAGATATTTACATAGATAGATATCAGGCGTCATTTCTTTTGCTACTACAAATAATGCTGCAGGAAATGTGCTTCTATATATGTATATGTTTTCTACACTTGTACAGGTATTCTTTGATATAAGTTATTAGATGTAGAATTCGTGATTCAAAGCTCTGAATATTCAAAAAATCAATAAATCTTTCCAGTTGCTCTCCAGCAAAAGTTGCCACAGTCTGTTTCCCCAAAAGTATTAGAAAATGTGTATTTTCATATGACATATTTGATATTTACCCACAGTACAGAAAAAAATGGGTAATTCTCATTTTAGAACTCATTTTATAATTAGAAGTTATATCTAGTTTCATGTGTTTATTGGCCATACTCTTCTATGGATTGTCAGTTCTTACTCTTGAGATATTTTTGCATGGGGTTATCTATTTTCTTATTGATACCGATATGGTCATTACTCACAGTGTATATTCACCATTTATCTTTGACATGTATTGCAAATATTGTCTCTTGTGTGTAATTTCTTGTACCTTTTTGGAGGGATTTGGTATTTAGAATTTGTGTTTTTGTGTAGTTAAATTTGTTAATATTTCTACTTGTGACTTTGGATGTAATGTCATAATTTGAAAGGTCTTTCCAATTACAAAAATATTACTAAGTATTTTCTTTTATCATTTTTACTTTTCTAATTTGCATATTTCAATCTTTAATTCATCCAGAATTGTGTTTGGTATAAGTTAAGAATTTCGTTTTATTTTTTGTCTTTATGTCTTTCACTGAAAGCTGATGTTGCCTTCAAATCACTGTTTTTTTTTTGTTGTTTTTTTTTGTTTTTTTTCTTAATTTTTTTTTTCAACGTTTTATTTTTATTTTTGGGACAGAGAGAGACAGAGCATGAACGGGGGAGGGGCAGAGAGAGAGGGAGACACAGAATCGGAAACAGGCTCCAGGCTCTGAGCCATCAGCCCAGAGCCTGACGCGGGGCTCGAACTCACGGACCGCGAGATCGTGACCTGGCTGAAGTCGGACGCTTAACCGACTGCGCCACCCAGGCGCCCCTCAAATCACTGTTTTAGAAACCAACCCTTACCCCCCCAGATTTGAAATACTACCTTCCTTATCTATTTATTACTCGTGTCAACTAGGTTCATTTTCTAGGCTATTCTGTTCCACTCCTACCTGCATGAGCTCTCTGTCGTTTTGATTACTGTAGCCCTAATCTCCTAACACACCACATAATTCACTTATTTTCATGTCCTATTGACTGTATTCCTGCAGGAATGTAAGTTACACAAGAGGGAGGACTTTCTGGGTTTTCTCCTAATGTATCCCCCACAAGTTTCTAGAACACTGTGTAGCCAGAACAGGCATGCAATTTGTTGAAGAGATGATGATATGTGTGCAATATTAGGTCTTCGCAAGCAGGAATGTTGTACACTTCATTATTTGTATTTTCTCTAATTGGTTTCTTCAAATAGTCCATCTCTTTAGTCAATTTTAGAAGTTTGTATTTCCTTAGGAACTCATTCATTTTATCTGGATTTGCTACTTTATTGGCAAAGGTTTTCCATTTTAATTTTTAGATTGCTTATTGTCTGTAATAGTATTCTCTTTCTCATTTATAATGTTGTCTGTATCCCACCCCTTATTAATTTGGCTCACAAGATATTGTTTATTGTGTTTAGGGGTTTTTTTGGGGGTTTTGTTTTCTTTCTTTTGAAAAGTATTCTTAGTTTATTTATCAAATCTGCTTTCTATTTAATTCCTTAATTTCTGCTTTTGTCATTATTGATTCTTCACTTGTGCTTTTTTTTTTTTTTTTTTGTAACTTTGGTGCTCTGTGGCCTGCTTCTTATGTTAAATGATTAGTTCATTTATTTTCAATCTTATTTTCTAAGCATTTAAAGCTACAAATAAGCATAAGGCTATGAATTTTTTCTCACTACGGCTTTATCTGCATCCCCAAACTTTTATATACAGTGTTTTTAATCTCATTATTTTAAAGTCATTCCTAATTTTCTTCTTAACTTAATATTTAATCCAAAATTCATTTAATAATGTTTCAATGAGCAGCGAAATAAGCAGAAGAGAGAGTGCCATATAGCACACAGAAGGGACACCTAATTCAGATTTATGACATCAGAAAAGTCTACACAGAGGCGCCTGGGTGGTTCAGTTGGTTAAGTGTCCAGCTCTTGCGTTTGGCCTAGGTCAGGATCTCATGGTTCATGAGTCTGAGCCCCCATCAGGCTCTGTGCTGACCCTGTGGAGCCTGCTTAGGATTCTCCATCTCCCTCTCTCTCTCTACCCCTCCCCCACTCATGATCGATCTCTCTCTCTCTGTGTCAAAAATAAATAAGAAAACATTAAAAAAAGAAAAAGAAAAGTCCACACAGGGGAAAAGCCCTCTAAACCAAAACCAGGGAGAAGGTACACACTAGAAAAATTAGATCAATGGTCAGGATGAGAGTTGAAGTAGCAAAGACCCAGAGGTGCAAGAGAACATGGCAAGTTCGTGGAACTGAAGTTAATCGTGTATGACTAGATGGTAGAGGGTGAGACCAAAAGTGGCAACAAGGCTTGTGGGAGAAGGCAAGGACCACGTCACCAAGTGACCTGGACACTATATAAGATCCAAAAGCAATATGTGTTTTTTGTTTTGTGAGATTTTAAACCTTATATATCATCATACTGTGTGTATCCTGCAACGACTTTTCTCACTCAACATCCGGATATATTCTGTTAGGTCATCCACCCGCATCCATCCTTCTCTCCTCCTTCCACCTTGTGAAGTTGCTAGAAACACACACACACACACACACACACACACACACACATACACACACAGCACAGCAGGCCAAGAATTTGGTACGCCTGGATGGACTTTTGTCAAAAGCACAACAAAACAAAATTAAATTTATAAAGGATCTAAGTTCCATGAGAAAAGTTACCAAATCACTTTAGCATCACAGTGTTACTGACCTGTCAGCACTGGTGTTGGATGCCCTGTGTGTTGCCTTAGCGCTAAGGGCAGCGTACCCTTGCAGTTTTACTAAAAGACTCAGAAGAATATTCCAAGCTTCATATTCACCTTACCGATCAATGTAATAATTTCGCCAACATTATTATATTGTTGAATTTCTACTGACAACACTAGGACTGTGTGAAAGCTTAACGTTATAAGGACATCTATGTGGACAGTGATGTCTTATTAAAGTATTCTGATCCTAAAAAAAAAAATTGGCATTTCTGATTTAGGGGTTTTATTAGCATATAAACTACAGCAGTCTGTGAAAATATCACTTATTTATTCAAATTTCAAATGTAAGATGCATACACATAATATACTCTGAACCTTCCTGACTCTACGAATCGACCTTCCTCCTTTTGGTCAGTCCCCTTAAAGCATTGGGTGGTTTGGGTTTGTTTTGGGGTGTTGTTGTTGTTGTCGGGTTTTTGTTTTTTTGTTTTTTTGTTTTTTTAGTTAAGGAAAGTATACCCCTAGAAGCTGTACACGGAGAAAGTCGTATATGGAAAGAAAGCTATGAAATCAACTAGCTCCACTGTTCATTTTACAGATATGGCTATAAAACCAAAGAATGTAAGAGACTTATTGTCTATGAACCTCTATGACTTAGGCATAAAACTCTGTTAAGGGAAGAAGTTGGCTTTTATTTATAGAGTGAACATGAGAGGAACCAACACCCACCCCCGTTTCTTATCCCAGTTTTGTTGGTCTGCTAGGGCTACTGTAACAAAATATCATGAGCTAGGTGGCTTAAACAATACAATTTTATGTTATCACAGTTCTGGAGTCCAAAAGCCCAAGATCAAGGCGATCTCAAGGTTGGTTTCTGGTGAGGATCGTCTTCTTGGCTTAGAGACATAGGCCACCTTCTCACTGTGCCCTCATATGGCCTTTTTTTCTGTGTGCATGCAGAGAGAGAGAGACAGAGAGAGATCTGATGTCTCTTATTCCTCTTATAAATAAGAATACCAGTCATATTGTATTAGGGCCCCTCTCTTATGACCTAGTTTAACCTTAATTACCTCTTTAAAGATATTTTCACTTGGGGGGACACAATGCTGTCCATAATACAATGCTTCCTAATAATATGATTCTTGTCATGCCTATCCTTATTATTATTTAATGCACTAATTCTAGCTTTTTAATGGAAATGATGTCATATATACCTAAGTGATATTGTACACGCAAGAAGAAATCTATCCAGGGGAAACATTGCCCCACTATGAAGTGGGAGAGATGTCCTTCAGCATCACGTAAAGTTGTAGTTTTCTGCCTGCACACTCTAACTTTATCAAAACAGACAAATCCTTCCTTACTACAAAAGAAATTATTTTGGTTAGAAGTGCATGGATTCGCAGTTACTTAGAATAACACAAACTTTTCTCCTCCTTTTCCAGATTATTATGGAAATGTGGTGGTGAAAATGGAAAATAACATAATGTTCTACTTCAAGGCCAATATTAAAGACGCGGTAAAACTACACGCATGGACAAATAGTACACTGAAGTCAACAGTCTCGATGAGTTCCTCTGGGCTAATGTATCTCATACATGTTTTTGAAAATGGCACAATACGTCCACAGGAATATCCTTTAAGACTAGAAGCAAAAAGTGTAACTTTCAATTCAAAAGAGAAATGCCCCTACGTGGCATTTCTTAATAATATTTTTAGTGTTTTTTTCTTTTTGGACAAGGGACAGAACGTGTCCATCTGGACTCAAATAGTCTATCCAGAAAATATTGGTCTGTATATTGTGGTGGAATCATATGGCCCAAATATATTACAAGAGACATATCAGGTTCACTATGAAGTTGCCCTAGGATACTGCACTAAAACCATGGTAAGTTGATAGTTTGAAAATGTATTCATATGACTGTAATAAATGTGAAATTATAATATTGACTTTTATAAATCCTATCACCAAAAAAATAGCGTCTAGCATTGTCAGTCACATTCCTTGAGGTTTTCTCATAATATCATGTATCCTTCGTTTTAGGTCCTCTTGGCCAATGTTGCAGTAATTTCTGTTAACTGATTGTGGTAAACAGTGTTTGATGTGAAGACAAATTAGAACTTTCTTAGTCTGTTGTAAATGTGTGTGTGTGTGTGTGTGTGTGTGTGTGTGTGAGTGAGTGTATTTTTTAAAAAAAGATTTTCCTTCTAGGTTTAGCTTGGAAAATGTTGAGAAATATACAAGTTTTTAATAAATAAATGATAAGCCATTAGCTCCTGAGTCACACATTTCACTTTTAATATCCAAAAGGCCTCTTTGCTGCCTAAAAGCACATTCCTGCAGAATTCTTTGTCAATTGTATTATCTGCTTCCTGCTTCCTTTTTTGTTTTTAATGCATGGCTTTGTATGGACTTCTATCAGCCACCTATTATACTATAACATCACCCAAAACGCGATGGCTTCAAACAGTATCCAAATCTATTTGTCAACATTTGGGTCGTGAGAGGCCGGGCAATTCTGCTGGTTTCACCTGGGTTTATTCATCTGGTGGTTTGTCTGGGACAAGGTGATCTAAGATGGCCTCAAATACATGTCATGTGGTTGGCGCTCACGCTGGCTTGTTTGTAGAAGGGACATCAGCTGAGCACTTGTCTGTGAACCATGTGACCTCTATTGTCCAGGCCAGACCTGGCTTTTCCCCAAGGCGGTCTTAGGGCAGTATTCCAAGACTGCATGAGTAGAAGCCACAAGGCCTCTTCTCGGCCACATTCTATTTGTCAAAGCAATTCATGAGGCCAGTCCAGGTTACTTACGCTGTGAGGGGTGGTGCCTACAGGAAGGAGAGGAATCACTGAAGCTAGCTTTGGAAACAGTCCAGCACAATTAGGTATGAATGAACTGCATATATTATTTTGTGTACTACTTTCCGATGAACATTATAGCATAAGCGTTTTACGCGTTACTACAGTTTTTTCCCCAACTCTCTCTATTCTGTTTCCCACCTTCTCTTTCTGGGCTCAGCTTTCTTTAGCATATATGAGGGTGGGCCTCTGAACTGATGCAATGCAATGGAGTGTTCAGTTAATTCCAAAGTCAGTTAAAGCAGAGAATCCTAAAACATGAAACATATATATGAAGCATTGTACTTTAACTTCAATAAATGAATGTGCATTCATTAGTCAATCTTTTAATATAGGACCACAGGCTTTTCTTTGAAATAAGTCAACTTATTGGAGCGCCTCGTCTCCTTTCTTGAATAACCTTATTTGTAATGCATTATCGCTGACTTCCCATTTCCGTTTCTTTAAAGTAGAGGAGGGAAGGGGCGCCTGGGTGGCTCTGTCAGTTAAGCCTCTGACTTCAGCTCAGGTCATGAGCTTGCACTCTGTGAGTTCGAGCCCCACATCGGGCTCTGTGCTGACAGCTCAGAGCCTGAAGCCTGCTTCGGATTCTGTGTCTCCTTCTGTCTCTGCCCCTCTGCCTCTTATGCTGTCTCTCGCTCTCTCTCTCTCTCAAAAATAAACAAACATTTAAAAAATTCTTAAAAAGATCAATTAAGTAGAGGAGGGAAAACAAAATTAATGACACTGGGAAAGGAACCAAAGTCCTTTTTGTTTTTTAAATTTTCAACCAGCTTTTTATTGTTACCTTGCTCATACCTAATTCAGCAATTTCTTCAGGAACTTGGTTTATTAAAACTTTCCAAAGCAATCAGTTTAGTTCTCAGAGAAGCAGTAACTGACATTTCACCAGTTCATAATGTTTCATTCCACAACTACAATAATAATGCAATCTGGCAGAAACGGGTTTAGAAACAAAGAAAGCTGATTTAGGTTTGTGTACAGTCATAGGGATAGATCTTAAAACGGTGTCGAGTAGAAAACAGTGTTAAGTGAGAAACTGAGATCGATCACGTGGTAACATTTACAAAAATTACAAACACCCGCATACAAATCACAAGCAACAAAAAGAAAAGCATTATTCATTTTCCGTGGATACAAAGATACCTAAGGACATATATCAGACAATATGACATCATCAAGTATGATGACATCATACTTGTTTGATAAATATGGAGGCCTACAGAGGAGACAGGAAATGGGGGAAGAAGTTACAGGGGAAAAGTAAAACATAATGAATAAAATGAGACTCAATTGATCATGTTTCAAGAAATAAGGAGTATCTTCAACTCACTTTTCTGAAACTGAGTTACCCCTTCTTCCAGAACAAAAACAGAAAAGAGTTCCACTTCCTTTAGCCCCGGAATATTTTCTTTCATTATCTAGCCCCAATATCTGCAGATGCTCTCATAAGTTTTCTTTCCAAGAATGGGCTGTCTCGTGTGCATTTGCCCATTTGCAGTTTAGAACTTCAAAATAAGTTACCAATCAAAATATACAAATGACCAAGGATATAAAAATTTACCTGTTTTGATAAAATACTAGCTCTGTCATTTATTAGCAATGCACATTAACTGATGACATTAAGCAAGTTTTTTAAAATTTGATTCCATAAAAATCTTAAGACTGCTTTTACATCTAACTTTTTTATTAAATTATTTTAATTCCAGTATACTTACCATATAATATTACATTAGTTTTAGGTACACAATGTAGTGCTTCAACACTTCCCTACATCACCCAGTGCTCATCACAACAAGTGCCCTCCTTAATTCCCATCACCTATTTCCCCTTTCCCCCCACCCACCTTCCCACCGGTGACCAAGAGTCTGTTTCTTGGTTTGTCTCTCTCTCTCTTTTTTTTTTCCTCTTTGCTCATTTGTTTGCTTTCTTAAATTCCACATCTGAGTGAAATCATATGCTATTTGTCTGTCTCTGCCTTATTTCAATTAGCATTACGCTCTCTAGTTCCAAAAAATGCCATTGCAAATGGCAAGGTTTCAATCTTTTTTGTGTGGTGGAATAATATGCCACTGCATATATGTGTGTGTATAATATATATATATATATATATATATATATATGTTATATAATCACCTCTGATATATATATATATATATCACCTCTTCTTTATCCAGTCATCAATCAGTGGATACTTGGGCTGCTTCCATAATTGGCTCTTGTAGATGATGCTGCTATAAACATAGGGGTGCATGTATCACACCTGTCAGAACGGCTAAAAGCAAAAACACAAGGTGTTGGCGAGGATGTGGAGAAAGGGGAACCTTCTTGTGCTGTTGGTGGGAATGCACACTGGCGCAGCCACTCCGGAAAACAGTATGGAGGTTCCTCAAAATGTTGAAAATGGAAGTCCTCTTTGATCCAGTAATCACCATACTGGGTGTTTACCCCCAAAAAACACAAAAATACTCAGAGAAGCAAGTTTTTTAGTCTTTCTATGCCTCCGTACCCTCATCTAAGTAATGATGATAATAATAATAATATATTATATGTAATAAAATATATTAACATAATTTTGTTAACATGTTAATACAATGAAATTATATAATATAGTCATTATCATAATATTTACTTTGTAAGGTTATTAGGATGAAAATGAGTTTAGGTATGTAAACCCTTGGAGCTGCGTCTGGTACCTGGCAAGCACTATGTTTATGCATTGCTGCTACCACCACAATCACCACTGTGGGTGCTGCTCTTAAGGCTGTTGCTACTGCTCCCACCACCACATTTCACCAATTCTAAGGCACATTTTTTAAAAATTTACACCCAAATTAGTTAGCATTTGGTGCAACAGTGATTTCAGGAGTAGATTCCTTAATGCCCCTTACCCATTTAGCCCATCCCCCCTCCCACAACCCCTCCAGGAACCCTCTGTTTGTTCTCCATATTTAAGAGTCTCTTCTGTTTCATCCCCCTTCCTGTTTTTATATTATTTTTGCTTCCCTTCCCTTATGTTCATCTGTTTTGGAGCTTAAAGTCCTCATAAGAGTGAAGTCATATGATATTTGTCTTTCTCTGACTAATTTCGCTTAGCATAATACCCTTCAGTCCCATCCACATAATTGCAAATGGCAAGATTTCATTCTTTTTGATTGCCGAGCAATACTCCATTGTACACATATACCACCACATCTTCTTTATCCATTCATCCATTGATGGACATTTGGGCTCTTCCCATACTTTGGCTATTGTGGATAGTGCTGCTATAAACATGGGGATGCATGTGTCCCTTCGAAACAGCACAACTGTATCCTGTGGAGAAATGCCTAGTAGTGCAATTGCTGGGTCGTAGGGTAGTTCTCTTTTTAGTTTTTTGAGGAATCTCGGTGGCTGCACCAGCTTACATTGACACCAACAGTGCAAAAGAGATCCTCTTTCTCTGCAGCCTCGCCAACATCTGTTGTTGCCTGAGTTGTTAATGTTAGCCATTCTGACAGGTGTGAGGTGGTATCTCATTGTGGTTTTGATTTGCATTTTCCCTATGATGAATGACATTGAGCATTTTTTCATGTGTCAGTTGGTCATCTGGATGTCTTCTTTGGAGAAGTGTCTATCCATGTCTATTGCCCATTTCTTCACTGGATTGTTTGTTTTTTGGGTGTTGAGTTTGACAAGTTCCTTATAGATTTTGGATACTAACCCTTTATCTGATATGTCGTTTGAAAATATCTTCTCCCATTCTGTCGGTTGCCTTTTAGTTTTGCTGATTGTTTCCTTCGCTATGCAGAAGCTTTTTATTTTGATGAGGTCCCAATAGTTCATTTTTGCTTTTGTTTCCCTTGTCTCCGGAGACATGTTGAGTAAGAAGCTGCTGTGGCCAAGATCAAAGAGGTTTTTGCCTGCTTTGTCCTCGAGGATTTTGATGGCTTCCTGTCTTACATTGAGGTCTTTCATCCATTTTGAGTTTATTTTTGTATCTGGTATAAGAAAGTGGTCCAGATTCATTTTTCTGCATGTCACTGTCCAATTTTCCCAACACCAGTTGCTGAAGAAACTCTTTATCCCATTGGATATTCTTTCCTGCTATGTCAAAGATTAGTTGGCCATAGGTTTGTGGGTCCATTTCTGGGTTCTCTATTCTCTTCCATTGATCTGAGTGTCTCTTCTTGTGCCAGTACCATACTGTCTTGATGATTACAGCTTTGTGGTGTAGCTTGAAGTCTGGGATTGTGATGCCTCCTGCTTTGGTTTTCTTTTTCAAGATTGCTTTGGCTATTCGGGGTCTTTTCTGGTTCCATACAAATTGTAGGATTATTTGTTCTAGCTCTGTGAAGAATGCTCATATTACTTTGATAGGGATTGCATTGAATATGTAGATTGCTTTGGGTAGTATCGACATTTTAACAATATTTGTTCTTCCTATCCAGGAACATGGAATCTTTTTCCATTTTTTTGTGTGTCTTCTTCAATTTCTTTCATAAGCTTTCTATAGTTTTCAATGTATGGATTTTTCACCTCTTTGGTTAGACTTATTCCTAGGTATTTTATGGGTTTTGGTGCAACCATAAATGGGATCAATTCTTTGATTTCTCTTTCTATTGCATCATTGTTGGTGTATAGGAATGCAACCGATTTCTGTGCATTGATGCTATATCCTACAACTTTGCTGAATTCATGAATCAGTTCTAGCAGTTTCTTGGTGGAATCTTAGGAAACCCTAAAGATTTCCATATAGAGTATCATGTCATCTGCAAAGAGTGAAAGTTTGAACTCATCCTGGCCAATTTTGATGCCTTTTATTTCTTTATGTTGTCTGATTGCAAAGGCTAAGACTTCCAATACTATGTTGAATAACAGTGGCAAGAGTGGACATCCCTGTCTTATTCCTGACCTTAGGGGGAAAGCTCTCAGTTTTTCCCCATTGAGGATGATATTAGCGTTGGGTCATTTATATATGGGTTTTATGATCTCGAGGTATGATCCTTCTATCCCTACCTTCTTGAGGGTTTTTATCAAGAAAGGATGCTGTATTTTGTCAAATGCTTTCTCTGCATCTATTGAGAGGATCATATGGTTCTTGTGTTTTTTTTATTGATGTGATGAATCATGTTCATTGTTTTGCAGATATTGAGCCAGCTCTGCATCCCAGGTATAAATCCTACTTAGTCGTGGTGAATAATTTTTTAAGTGTATTGTTGGAGCCGGTTGGCTAATATCTTGTTGAGGATTTTTGCATCCATGTTCATCAGGGAAATTGGTCCATAGTTCTCTTTTTTAGTGGGGTCTCTGTCTGGTTTTGGAATCAAGGTAATGCTGGCTTCATAGAATGAGTTTGGAAGTTTTCCTTCCATTTCAATTTTTTGGAACAGCTTCAAGAGAATAGGTGTTAGCTCTTCCTTAAATGTTTGGTAGAATTCCCCTGGAAAGCCATCTGGCCCTGCACTCTTGTTTTTTGGGAGATTTTTGATTACTAATTTGATTTCCTTACTGGTTATGGGTCTGTTCTAATTTTCTATTTCTTCCCGTTTCAGTTTTGGTAGTGTGTATGTTTCTAGGAAGTTTTCCTTTTCTTCCAGAGTGTCCATTTTATTGGCATATAATTGCTCATAATATTCTCTTATTATTGTTTGTATTTCTGCTGTGTCAGTTGTGATCTCTCTTCTTTCATTCTTGATTTTATTTATTTGAGTCCTTTACTTTTTCTTTTTGATCAAACTGGCTAGTGGTTTATCAATTTTTTTAATTCTTTCAAAGAACCAGCTTCTAGTTTCATTGATCTGTTCTACTGTTTTTTTGGTTTCGATAGCATTAATTTCTGCTCTAATCTTTATTATTTCCTGTCTTCTGCTGGTCTTGGGTTTTATTTGCTGTTCTTTTTCCAGCTCCTTAAGGCATAAGGTTAGGTTATGTATCTGAGATCTTTCTTTCTTCTTTAGGAAGGCTTGGATTGCTATATGCTTTCCTCTTGTGACCGCCTTTGCTGCATCCCAGAGGTTTTAGGTTGTGGTGTTATCATTTTAATTGGCTTCCAAATACTTTTTATTTTCCTCTTTGACTGGTTGGTTAACCCATTCATTCTTTAGTAGGATGTTCTTCAGTCTCCAAGTACTTGTTACCTTTCCAAATTTTTTCTTGTGGTTGATTTCAAGTTTCATAGCATTGTGGTTTGAAATATGCACAGTATGATCTCGATCTTTTTGTACTTGCTGAGGGCTGTCCCAGTATGTGGTCTATTCTGGAGAACATTCCATGTGCACTGGAGAAGAATGTATATTCTGCTGCTTTAGGATGAAATGTTCTGAATATATCTAAGTCCATCTGGTCTAGTGTGTCATTCAAAGCCATTGTTTCCTTGTTGACTTTTTGATTAGATGATCTGTCCATTGCTGTGAGTGGGGTGTTGAAGTCTCCTAATATTATGTTATTACTATCAATGAGTTTCTTTATGCCTAAGGCACCTTTTTTTTTTACCACCTATGACATCAGGATGAGTCTTATACCCTGTGGCATCCTAGATGTGATGAATTATGATTTTATTCTTTGCATTCTATACTTTCACTCTGATGTGTGTAGATGTTTACGTTTATCCTGCTTGGGACTTCTTGGGCCTCTTGAATCTGTGGATCACTGTCTTCATCAGGTATCTTGTCAAATGTCATCTTTGCCTCTGTCCCTGTCTTTTCTCCTGAAACACTGATGAAACAAAAGCTAACCCTCCATCTATTCCCCATGAGTCTTTCTTCTTTATTGTCCATCTTTTTATCTCTCTGCAATACATCGTTATAATTTCTTCTGATCTGTCTTCCACTTCACTCCTTCTTCTTGTCATGCCTGATCTGATGCCAAAATTATACACTGTGTGTTTATTTTGACTCTTGTATTTTCCATCTCTAGAAGTTTTATTTGTTCCTTTAAAAAAACACTGACACATTTATGGTTTCTTTTACACAACAGATATTTTCAACTTGTAATTTATTTCCACACGACTAGTAAACACATCTGTTTTATAATCTGCACCTATTACTTCCATATCTGCAGTCTGAGCATGTGTTATTTCATCTATTTCTTATCCCTCATCATTGTTTATTCTGGTTTGTTTATTCTCATGCACACCTTATTTCCTTGTGCACTTGGTTATTCTTGACTATGTGCTGTTACACTTGTAAAACTATCTGTAAGAATTCCCTGAGGTCGAGTAAGAATATGCCTTGATCTTAAGATGATCTGTGTTTGCTGCTATCTAGGGGTACCACTCCCTTGAAACTTCTTTAAATCCTGAGTCTTCTGGACAAACAATTCCACCCATACAAGAACCTACCCATAGGTAGGCTACCAATTGTTAGGACAAATTTTTTTCCTTTTCTTGCTTTTTCTGATCACATAGTAACTGAAGTCACTAGAAAGTTAAGGAGGGCCCAAATTTAATCTTGACTTACTCTTACTCTGAGAATACAATCTTCTGATAACACAGGTTAATGTAGAGAGGATATCCAATTTGATTCTCTATCTTGAATTCTCTATCTCCTGACTATGTTGACAAATGCCTTTGGGGGAGAAATAGATTATGGCCTCTGGTGTTCTGCTTTATTCTCTAGATTCCTAATTTCCCTCAGTCTTTGGGCTAATAGTTCTCTACTCTCTTGTCAGTTATTGGATGCTTTTAAAGGTGACTTCACAAAAGGCTGATGTTTGTAGGTTTTGTGATATGTGTGTTTTTAAGAGCAAAAGTTTGTCGGGGTGCCTGGGTGGCTCAGTCAGTTAAGTGTCTGACTTCGGCTCAGGTCATGATCTTGGGATTTGTGAGTTCGAGCTCCGCGATGGTCTCTGTACTGACAGCTCAGAGCCTGGAGCCTGCTTCAGAGTCTGTGTCTCCCCCTCTCTCTTCCCCTCCCCTGCTCACACTCTGTGTCTCTGTGTCTCTCAATAAGAAATAAATGTTAAAAAAAATTTTTTTAAAGAGCAAAAATTTGTCTGTAGAACCCATCTACCACTAGCAGAAATGAAAGTCTCCAAATCATTTCCTAATTATTTATAATGAAATGGTTTTTAAACAGATGATCACATTCACAAAATATGTATTTTTAAAATAGTTCCACTGGGTAAATATTTTCAGTGATTATGATCCAAAATAATATACATATATGCTGGTTGAGTTACAGACCCAAGCTTGAGCACCACTTAAGTGACAATTGATAAGCAACCCTTGGAGAATCTGCTTACATTTCACAAAAGATAATATTAAAATTTTCAAGGCTAATTATGCTATTTTTATCATTACATATGAAGAAGAGTATGGTGTACAATAGAATACAAGTGTAAATTTGACAACTAGCTCCTTTCCTCGAAACTGAACTAGATTTATTTTTAGTGTGATGACCTCCACAGCCTTCAACTTTATCACGAGAGATTGCATATTTCGTTTAATACCACTTACCATCCAAGATGTGGATAAATAAACTTTGTCTCAGAAGTTAAGATTTTTTGCAAAGGTTATATTAGAGGTACAACATCTCTGTTCTAATCATACCAGATTAGCCAGAGTCAAATTGATATCTCTGAAGATATGTATAAATATATACAAAACAAAGAAGTACCACCAAAAAAGTAATTTTGGGATATGGTGATTATAGTTACCATGCTTTAAAAATATGCAGCTTATGGGGCACCTGGGAGGCTCAGTCGGTTGCGTGTCTGACTTCAGCTCAGGTTATCATCTCACAGTTTGTGAGTTTGAGACCCACATTGAGCTCTGTGCTGACAGCTCAGAGCCCGGAGGCTGCTTTGGATTCTTTGTCTCCCCTCTCTCTGCCCCTTCCCTGTTCACATGCTCTCTCTCTTTCTCTCTCTCTCTCTCAAAAATAAATGTTAAAAAAATTTTTTTAATTAAATAAAAAAATACAACCTATAATTTTTTTCCTCTAATATCATACATGTTCCGTAACTGGATTTATCCTGAAAAGATAGAAACCTTCTGGAATGCTGAACATTGAGATGAAACGTGCCCCAGGTAGAAGAAAATAGCAAGGACATATACACAAGGCAAATAGATTTTTTTTTAACTACTCAAAAACAAGAAAAGAAGTTTCAGGCAAATGACTCCTCAGAGTCTCAAAAATTACAGACAACATTGTGTCTGTAATTATTCTAAAAACCTCAAAGAAGAAATAAAAAGGTCCAAAGATGAGGTTATTAGGACCAGGAGAAGGCTGGTCACACATCAGGAATGAAATGAAAAATTAAAAATGAAAATAGGAATATTGCAATGACAAAAGTAAATGAAGAGGGAGAGAGAAGCAATCAAAATAAAGGGACTATGGTAAAATGCAATTCAAAGAGAAAATAAGAAAAAGGTAACAAAGGAAGTCTAATATGTACATAATTGGAGTTTCTGAGTTAGAAAAGAAAATAAATTGGAAAAATACTAATTATATTTTTTCTTACCTAAAGAAAGTTTCAAATCTGTCTTGAAAGTATTCATTGTCCCCCCATTCCCAGTTTTCCTGTTTTAAATAAACTCTCATTTTCTTTTCCAGACAGTAACATTTTTTCAAAATGTAAATTATGAGGCAGTAGATGATTACTTCAAATTGCAGTAAGTATGACTTTTAAAAGAACCTACTCGGTATGAAATGTGCTATCAAGGGTATTGATTTCCAGGTGTTCTTTTACTTAAATGGCCTCATATCACTTTCAATATCCAGATTTCAAATTCCTTTAAATGTTTGGAGAGATTTGAAATTACTATTCTGTATAAAAATGTAACGAAATGAAACCTATCAAGGTTTTCATTCATCCAATTGAAGATGCAAAAAACAAGCTATTTCTTTATTCAATAATTTTCAAGTGTGTTTTATCATTCATTCCCATCCCAAAGTCTTTACATACTATCCTTGGGCAGACTAGAACTCTAACATCAGAAAGTCTTTGAGCAGAATCAGAGAAAACACCATCGTTGACTCTTCTTGGAATAGGTAGGACCTGAGCACGATAATTCCCGGAGGAAGCAACTACTCCGGAATTGAGTCTTAAGGCATTTCTATGGTCATCATTAATTCCTGACTCAATATATTCTCTGGAAAAATGGCACTGCTACTCCAAGTGAGTATGAGTACCTACTCTATGCCAAGCACTTTCTAGGTGTTCAAAATACATGGTGAACAAGAAAAGAGGTACTGGTGTTGTGGGACACATCTCTTGTGGGAAAAGACAAAGAACAAATCATCAAATAAATGAACAAGATGATTTCAAATAGTTTTAAATGCTATTAAGGAAAGAAAACAGCACAAAGTGGTAGAGAGAGACCAGGAAGGGGAGGGAGAAAAGTCTACTTTAAAGACAGTACTCAGGGAGGCTCAGTTCATCCCTCGCCCCCTCACCTACCAACTTTTCTCTCAATTCTTCTAATGTTGTGTGTTTCTTGGGGTATTTTTGATTTTCTGGATATTTACTTAGAACTCTGTTGCTGTAGAATACAAATCAAACTATCCAGGATACTTGAGGTCAGTCGAAGACTCGAGAAAAAATACCTAATGCTTTGAAATCAGCCATGGCAGGAAAAAAAAATCTACCTATAAGAAAAATTATATGGAAAATTATAAATGCAGGGGTGCCTGTGTGACTCAATTGGTTAAGCATCCAACTCTTGATTCTGGCTCAGGTCATGATCTCATGGTTCATGAGATCGAGCCCCTTTGTCAGGCTCTGCACTGACAGCATAGAACCTGTTTGGGATTCTCTCTGCCCCTCCCCACCACACATTCTTTCTCTCTCTCAAAAAAAAAAAAAAAAAACTTAGAAAATTATAGATGCAGTATTTGTTATAGTGTTCTTCACAGATCTATGGTATATTACTGTATTTATCAAATCAACATTTCCATCACATTGGAAAACAAACCATAAGTGACATAGTTAAAATTATAAGATGCTTCCTGATTTCAAAGGTATTAAATGAGAAAAAAACATATATCTTAGAATTGATGAAATATGGAACAGTGATTTAAAAAATATAAAAATGTGCTATTTGTATCCTAACTTATTTATTTACATTTTATACCCAATATTTGATAAATAAATAAATATGAAAATGTGATGAATAGTGGAAGAAAAAGAACCTTTGCATGTGGTTAGTTTGTTTTTCCCCAGCTGTTTCAAAAAGGAAACACCTGAGCACCAACAGGATAGAATATTAATAAAACTTCCAAAAAACTGTGATTTTTGGCCCTCCCCAGTTTCTCTGAGCACAAAATAACTCTTGTGCACTTCATCACCCAGAAATTTGATCTCATTTTTGCTTCCAGTCGGATCATACTATGTGGCATAATGTGGTTCAGGAAATTGATTTCATACCTTACTCTTTATTGTTCCCAAAGTGTTATCAATAGGAGGAAAAGATCTGTAGAGGGTAGAGGAAGAACAAATGGAGCAGCTGTAGCCTTTTGATACCATCAGAAGCAGGGCAAGATGTCAGCAGCACAGCCTCTCCTCTAGGGACTGGGGGTGTTAATAAAACAGGGAGTTGAAATGTTGATAGCTCTCATTTCTCTTTCCCATTGGGCCGACCCTATGCCAGCCCACCATGAGGTGCAAGGGGCTTTCCAGAGTGACCACGGTGCACAGCTGCCTTAGCAGAAGCAGAGAGCAGTTGCTATCACTACCCCCTTCTAGGCCTCTAGAATTCCTCACAGGGCTCAGTCACATTGTGTACATGGGATTTTTCATAGGCTCTCCAGAAAGGTGGGATTGTGCCCGCCTCCCCTGTGATTCTATAATCACCTGCACGTGCCGTTTCTCCTAGACTCCAGAACACGGGTCTTCTGCTTCTCCACATGAGGCCTAGTGACTCAGCAAGACCATGTCCGATATCCCAGAAGGTAAGTGATATGGGCAGATCAAAAGCTTTACCTCAATAATGGATAGAGGCGCCTGGGTGGCGCAGTCGGTTAAGCGTCCGACTTCAGCCAGGTCACGATCTCGCGGTCCGGGAGTTGGAGCCCCGCGTCAGGCTCTGGGCTGATGGCTCAGAGCCTGGAGCCTGTTTCCGATTCTGTGTCTCCCTCTCTCTCTGCCCCTCCCCCGTTCATGCTCTGTCTCTCTCTGTCCCAAAAATAAATAAACGTTGAAAAAAAAAAAAAATAATGGTAATAATGGTGGTGAGCTGTATAATCCATACAATACCTCTGTGCAACTCCACTCCCCTCCTACATTTGTAACGTTTCTCCGTAGGGAAGAGATCAGGGAACAAAACTCTGGGAATGGATCACAGTTCTGCCTTCCGTGGGTTTGCTGTCGAAAGTGAGACATATAAATACCTATAAAAGTGTAAAATTATTAGTTTATGGAGACAAATAAAACTTTATAAAGGAAAAAGTGAAATTAATGAGAACAACAGAAGCTGGGTGTGTTTGTCAGAGGAAACTGCCAGTCATGTCCACATTGACCCTGCATTTATTTCTTTATTCAAAAAAAGTGAACCATTGTTTCATTCGAAAAAATGTATCGGATACCGACTGCGTTTCTCTGTCTCAGTATGTGTGTGTAACCACGTAACCACCACCACTGTCACAAAGACCAAAAGACAGACTCTTCCCTAGTCATAAACAAAAGCCAGCATGAGGGAATGTGAGATACATGGTCATCAAATAGCCCAGAAGAGTGGGCCATTCTGAGTGTCCCAAAAGGACTGTTGAAGAATCAGTAGAAGTTGAGCAGGCTGGATGCAAAGGGAACCCCAGGAAGACGCATATACCAAAGTACAGCACCGTGAAATAGCAACAGCGTGTTCAGGTAACCAGAAGCACTAAGAAACTGAACACCAATTCTTTTTTTTTTTTTTAATATTTTTTTTTCAACGTTTATTTATTTTTTGGGACAGAGAGAGACAGAGCATGAACGGGGGAGGGTCAGAGAGAGAGGGAGACACAGAATCGGAAACAGGCTCCATGCTCTGAGCCATCAGCCCAGAGCCCGAGGCGGGGCTCGAACTCACGGACCGCGAGATCGTGACCTGGCTGAAGTCGGACGCTTAACCGACTGCGCCACCCAGGCACCCCCTGAACACCAATTCTTCAACATCACCCCACCTCTTCTGAGTCAGTTCTACTCCAAGGGATGCCTCCTCTCTTTATTCCCTCCCAGCCTAATTAACAATCAAGAAACATATATTGATGGGAACGCAAGCTGGTGCAGCCACTCTGGAAAACAGTATGGAGGTTCCTCAAAAGACTAAAAATAGAACAACGCTACGACCCAGTAATTGCACTAGTAGGCATTTATCCAAGGGATACAGGTGTGCTGCTTCGAAGTGACACATGCACCCCCATGTTTATAGCAGCACTATCAACAATAGCCGAAGTATGGAAAGAGCTAAAATGTCCATTGATACATGAATGGATAAAGAAGATGTGGTATATATATATATATATACAATGGAGTATTACTTGGCAATCAAAAAGAATGAAATCTTGCCATTTGCAACTGCGTGGCTGGAACTGGAGGGTATTATGCTAAGTGAAATTAGTCAGTCAGAGAAAGACAAAAATCCTATGACTTCATTCATATGAGGACTTTAAGAGACGAAACAGATGAACGTAAGGGAAGGGAAACAAAAATAATATAAAAACAGGGAGGCAGACAAAACAGAAGTGACTTATAAATATGGAGAACAAACTGAGGGTTGCTGGAGGGGTTGTGGGAGGGGGGATGGGCTAAATGGGTAAGGGGCACTAAGGAATCTACTCCTGAAATCATTGTTGCACTATATGCTAACTAACTTGGATGTAAATTTTTAAAAAATTAAATTTAAAAAAAAGAAACATATATTGAGTACCTACTGTATACCAGGCATAACACAGTGAGGAATCCCTACAAGAAGAATTCAAAGTTACATGAAATAACAGCCCCCGTCCATCAGGACCCCAGCACAAGGAGCCTGTTCCCAGCAGAGTGAGCTTGCATGAATTTGGAAGGAGCCCTGAACAGAGGCAGATGTGATCCAAGCTTGAGTGCGGCTGACAGACACACGGCTTCCCCGGGCAACTTCCTGCAGGTGCACACCAGCCACTCCCCGGCCGGCCTATCCCACCACCTTCCCAGCTTCATCTTCGCAGGAAGCAAGAAACTGCAACCTAGCCAGCTCTTTCTTCCCCAGCCTAGATCTGTTCTCCACCTCCAGCTGCTTGTCCCGTACAAGATGCCTTCCAGAAGCACCCTGCTTTCCTCTACCCCTTTTTCCTATCTACTCACTAGGTTTGTTAGGGATCCCAACCACTGGGTGCTGCCCAGCCCAGGCATTACAAAAACAGGTTAATCTCACCTGAGTTCAGATCCAAGCCTTGCCACCTGCCGGCTGGGGCAAGCTACTAACCAGTGATTTGCCGTCACCTCGTTTGCCAAAGGGAAATTGGTCTTACAGTATTTATCCACTCTGTTGAGAGTATTAAATGTGATCCATTTGTGTAAAGTGTCCAGAATGGTGACTGTCGCAGAGTAGCCATCTAATATTTCCAGTTTGTTTCTTCTCTTTCCTCCTCGGCATGCCCCAAGACATGGACAGTTCAAATCTAGCCACCCTCTGTGCCCCACTGTAGGTAGCTTGTATTGGCTGCAATGAAGCCACCCTAGTGAGCCATTCCCCAGAAAGCTTTAGTGATTCCTCCCAGGATCAATTTCCCCAGGGAGAGATGACTACACTCTATGTAATGCATTATCTACCAACGTTTCTGTGTTGACGGCCTTCAGAATTCCTGTCTCAGTTCAGTTGTTCTGCCTGGTTAGAAGGAATGTGCTGTGTCCACTTCTGAGCTAAGTTAAGAGCAGTCCTACCCTGTCTCTGCACCTGAGAGAATAATGTGAAGTGTTTGCTTTGGCAGCACATATACTAAAATTGGAAAATAATATTAAATAAAGAAAGCCAGTGCGCTCATTGTTTTCATTTGGGTTACATGTCAGAATACCTCTAATTAGGTATCCAGTCCTGAGAACACTGTCAGCCCCACAGCAGTGGGTGCACGGGTGCCCTAGAAAACAGCCTTTCTCGTGCATCCCATACTCTGTACCAACGTTCCTGTTCACGTTCCACATGCGGGTCAACTCAGATTTTTAACCCCAAGCATGGTTGTTGATTTTTGTCAACTGGGCCCCGGAAGAGAAGGGATGCTATGACTAAGACACCGAGTGATGGTGGGTCCTGACTGAAAGACTCACCCCTAGGAAGCCTAGGATGGGGCGGCAGGGTAGTCAACCACGTGTGACAAATGGATAGGTTAGTAAAGATAAAGGGCAGGCCCATGCTTCTGAACACATTTGACTGGAAAACAAAGCTTTGATGATGAAGGACAGCAAGGACTGTAGGTAGAGTTGCTGAGAGAACAAATCAGGTCCTGTGACCAAGATCAGGTGGTTCAGGCAATAAAATCCATGAACTCCTGCTGTAGGGCATGCCTTTCAAATGAAGGCTGAAGGGCCTTGGTTTCACATGCACAACTCTTTAAATCCATCAGGCTTATCTGGACATTATTCTCTAACCCCATCCTCTGATCCCCAAGTCCTACTGTGGGGTAAGGAGTATTAGAGGTTTTTTCAGATTTGTCTTATGGAAATATGCAACATACAGGACATGTTTAAGACAGAAAGCAAGCGTCTAGATCGCCCCTAGGAAGCCTAGGATGGGGTGGCAGGGTAGACAGCAACGAGTAAGGCATCCGGGAGCCAGGTTGAAATTGAAATAGGCATCCTGGTCAGGGAAGAACCAGGTCTCTGGTTAAAAAGAAGTCAAATTAATAGCTATACATATTATAGAAACCTACCAGCTGAGCCAGAGGTGCTCGTAAAAGATGAGATTGGGTCAGTTCTCTTGAGATACTGATGTCAAAAAAGCAGAGTACTAACCTTTGGGCAATGGTCTGGGCAACCGGAAGCAAAGAGAGAGAAAAAAAAAAATGTGATCAGAAAGAAGGAGTAAAACAGCACAGAACAGTATGATAAACCGTACATTTAAAAGGTTATTATTTCAAATCGAAAATGTAATTGCTTTTAGCTCATGAGAACCAGAACCACTGATCTCACCACTTAAATTGCTTCATTTTAGGTGTTCCAAATAGCTGTTGGCTGTAATCCTCATAAATACATTGCTGTTAAAGGGCAAGTATATTTGCATTTGACCTGTCTTACTCTTTGCATTTTAAAACAAATGGTGAACTACATGGTAATTACTGGTGGTGCTATTAGCCTGATGACTGACATGTTCTTGATGAAATCCAAAGTTGAATTGGCATTGGTGTCCAAAACTTGAATTGAAGTTTGTCCAAACTAAATTTGCGTGAACCTTTTGCCAAGTCAAACCTTACATCTGAATCGCACAAACAGATAAAAAGAATTAACCTCTTCCCCGATTACCAGCATTTTTCTCCACCTTCCCTTTTAATAATCCAGTTCCCAGCTTTCACCATCACCTCTTCTCAGCTCTTCAGGCTCACTTCCCAGGGAAGGGAGAGGCATAAACACTTAGGTCTACTTTCTGTCCTACTCAAATCAGTCATGATCTCATCTCTGTCAGAGAATCGCTTACATCCACATCAGAGAAGCCTCAGTTTCCTGCACCATTTCCCATGGGACATTTTTTTAGAGCAAACCTCACAGAACCATCAGTGCTTCCTCCAGAGAACCCCAGGGTTCTCTTTATTTGATCTTACTGTGGTTTATGATGAAGCACGCTGGATTTTGTCATCCACTTGCCAAAGCTCTCTTCTGTGTGGGCGAGACTCGAGGTCAGCAAGCACAGTACGTTCAGCTGAGATAAAGGTGCACTTGAGACGAGAAGGTCTCCTGTGGTTAGGAGTGGGGGAGAGCGGGGGACCAGGGGCTCTTATGCAAGTCTATTTGTGAAACGACTTGCTCTCATCCAAACAATTGTCTATTCACCTGCCATTCCAATAACCTTTGGAGTGTGGAATTGTGATAATCGGTTGCTGGCTTGGTGATTAAGTATTCTTATTTAATTCAGCAAGGAATTTGCATTTTCCATAACTCCTGTTCCAGGAAACACGAAGGCTAACTAATTTATATAGCATAGAGCATCCTGCTTCTGGGATGGTCCATGTCCTTGCTTCTTAGAGAATGGTCAGTGGACCAGCACTGGCATCTTGGGGAATTATTAGAAATGCAGAATCTGTGAACTTCTCCCACTCCTGCTGAGACAGAACCTCTATTTTAACTAAATTTCTGGGAGATTAGCAAGAGCATTAAAATTTGAGAATAACTGCTGTCCTGTTTCCCAGGACTACTGCACACAGTAGCCGTGCCTGCAGATTTCTTTCTTCAGTGAAATGCAGCTTCAATCAGTCTGTTCTGGGAGGGTATACATGGTGATTGTCAGATAGCTGGTTGTTCACCAGACCTATCTGGAAAGCATGTTTGAAAAACATAGATTTCAGTACCTTATTCTAGGCCTCTTAGTCAATGACTAAGAATGACTGCAACCCAAAAAATGACCCTCTGATCTTAAATTCAGGATGTGATAGGCCTAAGGTTTTCACAGTCATGAAAGGAGACCTATGGAGTTCAAGGTGCCCACGACAGGAGAAATGTCCATGATGAAGGGCATCTCATGGGGTCTGTTTTGAGTTTCAGGGTGAGAGATGGTGTAGACTTCCAATATCTCTCTAAACACAGTGGTGATTTGAGTCACTCCCTTGCTGGAAGTAGCCAGCAAAAATGGTCAAATGAATAATTTAACTTACTGAAAATTTTATCACTTTACAGACCATGATAGCCTTATGTCTGCATGAATCCTAACTGGAAATTATGTGAATGCTTAAAGTAGCTCCTTACCTGTACAACTGAGTCTCCAGTAACAATTAGGAGTCTGTGTTTAATATATATATATATATATATATATATATATATATATATATATACACACACACATATATATATACATATATATATATATATATATATATGGAAGAAAATAGTCCAAAGAAATTTATCTTATTTTGATAGATTTTCAGTGAATTCTTCACATGTATCAAATATATATAAATCAATATATTTCAAATTCTGATGTCCTCAGAAACATTTATGAAGCTGATTTTTTTAAATAGAAATGTGAGGGCCACACACCAACCCCAGGATTCTAATTCAGTAAGTGATAATTCTGTGATACTCTCAAGTCTGAGAATCACTGAGTTAAATGATTAAATGTCTGTTAAGTATATAAGGGATGATAATATTACAACTTCATTATGTTTTATTTTTTGTAGATTTAATAAAAAAGAATGTCTTCAGCATGATTTCTTTTACCATATTGAAAAGTAAGAAATAGTTTTAACATAAGCACTGAGTCTTATATTAATATAACACCAATAATTTAGAATCAAGTAGTATTAATTCCTATTAACATCAATCTTTTCTAAAATATGCATTCATTGCTACGAATTTACCTCTAGGCACTGCTTTTGCTGCAACTCACAAATTTTGATAAGTTGTGTTTTCATTTTCATTTAGTTCAAAATGTTTTAAAATTTCTCTTAAGATTTCTTCTTTGACCCATGAGTTATTTAGAAGTGTGTTATTTAATCTCCACACATTTGGGGAGTATTTTGTAATTATGTTTATTTATTTAACTTTTGTAATACCTCCTTACCTGAACAAAGTAATGGTTTTGATTTTTAAGTTTGAAAAGAAGAAAGAAAAATAAGTAATGAAAAATGATTCTTTTTTTACAGGTCATATTTGAGGAATAAACCATCTAAAAACTTGGTAAGAAAACTATAATTTTATCAATCAGACATATATAGAAAATAACTAAATCATTTTTCCTTTTCTAGCGAGTAAAATATAATTGGAAAGAATATGGCTGCCCATTGAGACTTGATTTTCGAGAAAAGTTTCACCCTTTGGTTCAATTGTAAGTATATTCTTACTAAAATTTTTACTTACTTTGAAAGTTTCAAAATTAAAGTATGAAAACAAAGCTAATTAATTATGCACTTAATAATAAATATTTTTGAGCACCCAATATATTCAACTCTAGGTTTTCAATACTAGTTATACAAAGTTGGACTACCCATGGTGCTTGCCTGTTGAGAGAGCTTGTAATTTCACCGCTGAGACATAGTGGATAAGATAACTGAGGCTCTTCTCAGGCATGCAGGTGATCTCTTCACCCTTGCTTTATTCTCTCTATATCTCTCCCCAAGCTCTTACCAGCACCCCTGCCTGTTTGATAGGAATTATCTTCCCCAGGTGACATATGACTGTTCTGTCCATGGGCCAACAATAACTGAAAGGTTGCAAGGAAAGAAACTAGATTGCTGATAAGGGCTGGTACATTGGGGAGATTTCAAAAATATTATCTCTAACTTAATTATTAAAAATAATATTTTATAATGAGAATAAAATGCTATTAGGAAGGCTTTTGCATGTAGTTTTTATATTACTTTGCTTGTATCTTTGATTTTATTCTTGATTGATGATTTTAGTTAGGCTCCACACACAACATGGAGCTCAAAATCATGACCCTGAGATCAAGACCTGAGCTGATATCAAGAGTCTGACTCTTAACCAACTAAGTCACCCAGGGACCCCATGATTATAGCAGTTACACAGCTTGTTGCAAAACTTAAAATAGAAAAATATAAGAGCTAAATGACCCATTTCCTAATTTTTTTTTTTTTTGCTATTATAAACAAAATGGTGGTGAATATCCACTTACATACATGTTTGGATACCAGTCCAGATATGCCATTAGGAAAAATTACTGGAAATGAAATTCTTATGTGTAAAATATCAAAATTTTAGTCAAGGTTTCCAGCTTTAGAGTTTGTGGGACCTCTCAGGCTAGAGACAATTTCTGAGATCTCTCAGGTGGTAGGTATGACATAGTGAATCAGGTGCTCTGATTTAATTTTGCTATGGGAGCTGTCCTTATTGGGACCCAGAAGTCCTCTGCCATCATGTCCTGCCCACCACTCCTCACCCATGGCAGTTCTAAGATTCTGTGCTGTGCCCTCTACATCATTGTCCTACAGTCCCTCTGTCCTGGGTCCTCTGAGCTATCAGGCCATTCTGCTATCTTCTTAAGTTTTGTTCTTCTACACATCTAGTGATGCCACTGCTTTTCCTGAGAACCCTTGAAACCCCTTCCACCACTGAGGCCTCATTTTTCTCTTTGTTTGTTTTGCTTTGTTTTTTAAATTTTTATTTTAATTCCAGTTAGTTAACATACTGTTACATTAGTTTCAGGTGTACAATATAGTAAGTCAATAGTTCCAGACATCACCCTGTGCTCATTATGACAAGTGCACTCCTTAATCCCCATCACCTATATCACCCATTCCTCCACCCCCATACCCTCTGGTAGCCATCAGATTGTACTCTATAATTAGGAGTCTGTTTGTTGATTTGTCTCTCTCTCTTTTTTTCCCTTTCTCATTTGTTTTGGTTTTTAAACTCTACATATCAGTGAAATTATATGGTATCTGTCTTTCTCTGACTTATTTCAGTTAGCATTATACTCTCTAGTTCCATCCATGTCATTGCAAATGGCAAGATTTCATTCTTTTTCATGGCTGAATAACACTCCATTTTACACACACACACAATGGAATATTACTCAGCCATCTAAAAGAATGAAATCTTGCCATTTTCAACAACATGGATGGAGCTAGAATGTATTATCCTAAGCAAAATAAGTCAATCAGAGAAAGACAAATATATGATTTCACTCATATGTGGAGTTTAAGAAGCAAAACAAATGAACATATGGGAAGGTGGGGAGATAAGAAATGGAAACAAACCATAAGAGACTTAATGATAGGGAACAAACTGAGGGTTGATGGAGGGAGAATAGTGCGAGATGGACTAGACGGGTGATAGGTACTAAGGAGGGCACTTGTTTGTGATGAGCACTGGGTGTTGTATGTAAGTGAAGAATCACTAAATTCTACTTCTGAAACCAATATTGCACGGTATATTAACTAACTAAAATTTTTTTTAAATGAAGAAATAATGCTTGGTAGAATTCACCTGTGTAGCCATCTGGTCCTGGACTTCTGTTTTGGGGGGAATATTTTGATTACTGACTCAATTTCTTTGCTGATTATTCAACTGCTCAAATTTTCTATTTCCTCCTGTTTCCGTTTTGGTAGTTTGTACATTTCCAGGCATTTGTTCATTTCTTCTAGGTTGTCCAATTTTTTGCCGTTATGGTTTTTTCATAATATTCTCTTATAATTGTTTGTATTTCTGTGGTGTTGGTTGTTATTTCTCCTCTCTTGTTTATGATTTTATTTATTTGGGTCCTTTCCTGCTCACTTTCTCTCTCTCTCTCTCTCTCTCTTTCTTTGAGAAGTCTGGCCACAGGTTTTCCAATTTTATTGATTTTTTCAAAGAACCAGCTTTTGGTTTCATTGAACTGTTCTATTGGTTTTTCAGTTTCTATAACACTTATTTATGCTCTAACCTTTATTATTTCCTTTCTTCTGCTGGTTTAAGGTTTTGTTGTCTTATTCTAGCTTATTTAGGTGCAAGGTTAGGTTGTTTATTTGAGATTTTTCTTGCTTCTTGAAGTAGGCCTATATTGGTATATACTTCCCTCTTAGGACCACTTTTGCTGCATCCCAGAGGTTTTGAGCCATTGTGTTTTCATTGTCATATGTTTCCATGTACTTTTTTATTTTTTCTTTGATTTCTTGTTGACCCACTCATTGTTTAGTAGCATGTTCTTTAACCTCCATATATTGTGCTCTTTCCAGATTTTTTCTTGTGGTTGACTCCTAGTTTCATAGCATTGTGGTGAGAAAAGATGCATGTATGACTTCAATTTCTTGAATTTGTTAAGATTTGTTTTATGGCTTAATATGTGATCTATTCTGCAGAATGTTCTGAGTGCACTTGAATGTGTATTCTGCTGTTTTAGGATGGAAGGTCCTGAATATATCTGTTAAATCCATGTGGTCCAGTGTGTCATTCAGAGCCATTGTTTCCTTGTTGATGTCCTATATAGATGATCTGTCCATGGATGTAAGTGGGTTGTTAAAGTCCCCTACTATTATTGTATTATTATCAATTAGTTCCTTTATGTTTGTTAACTTTTTTATCCATTTGGGTGCTTTGATGTTTGGCGCATAAATATTTACAATTGTTGTATCTTCTTGTATTGCCCCCTTTATTATTATATAGTATCCTTCTTTGTCTCTTGTTACAGTCTTTGTTTAAAGTCTAGTTTTTCCAATAGAAGTATTGCTAGTCCAGCTTTCTTTTGATGTCCATTTGCATGATAAATGTTTCTCCATCCCCTCACTTTCAATCTGCAGGTGTCTTTTGGTCTAAAATGAGTCTCCTGTAAGCAACATATAGATAGCTCTTGTTTTGTTTTTGGTGGTTTTTTTTTAAGTTTATTTATTTATTTTGAGAGAGAGAGTGAGCACGTAAACAGGGGAGGGGCAGAGAGAGAATCCCAAGCAGGCTTAATGCTGTCAATGCAGAGCCCAACATGGGGCTCGATCTCACAAACTGTGAGATCATGACCTGAGCAGAAATCAAAAGAGTCAGGCACTTAACTGACTGAGCCACCCAGGTGCCCCAAAAATGAGTCTTGTTTTTTTGTCCTTTCTGTCACCCTATGTCTTTTGATTGGAGTGTTTAATCCATTCAAAGTAAGTATTGATGGGTATAAACTGACTGCCATTTTATCACTTGGTTTATTACTTAGTTGTTCCTGAAGATTTTCTCTGATCCTTTCTTGTCTTTCTCTCACGTTTTGTTGATTTTCTTTAGTGATATATTTGCATTTCTTTCTCTTTAGTCTTTGCATACTTATTAACAGTTTTTGGTATATGGTTACCATCAGGTTTGTATATAACCTCATCTGCATGCAGCAGTCTATATTAAGTTCGTGGTCATTTAAGTTTGAAACCACTCTTTTTGCCTCTCCTACCTATAATTTAGGTATATGTTATTATGTTTTACATCCTTTTTTTGTGTGAGTTCCTTGACTGACTTTTTTTTTTTACAGAATTACTCATTTCTTTTGTGTTCCTTACCTCTCTTCTTTTCTATATTTAGTAGCGGAGTCTGTTCTACCAGTCTTCAGATAACTCTCTGGCTTATTGATTTGGATGTGGGTGATGTCTAGTTGAAAATGTGGGATGGGATGAGCTTAGGGTCCTCCTATTCTGCCATCTTCCCAGGCTCCTTGTTTTTTTTGTTTTTTGTTTAATGCAGTACCTAATCCCCCAGTGGTACATAATCTTAATGTTCTCTCCCAGAGAAGTGTACTCTTCAATTCATTATTATTAAACATCTTTGAACATTTTACTCTGGTAGGCAATGGGAATTCAAAGATAAATAAGATAGGATTTCTGTTCCCAGGGCTCAAGAGCCTGATGAATTAGATAAACATATGAGCTGATATGGAATAATAAAAAGGAAACTCAAAAGAAAAGAATCCAACCCAGCTGCGGAAGGGAGATGGGCTTTGGGAAATATTTCCAGAATAACTTGCATTTGAGCTAGTCACTGAGTCTTAAAGGATAATGAATATTTAGCTGAAGGCAGGGAGGGAAAAAGAGAAGTGGGGAAGGTGATAATGGACTCCACCAGGGAGCCTTTCAAGCAAAAATGATGGTGAGGAAGAAAATGCACAGTTCCAACAGTAAAATGCTGTTGGGGCATTAAGTGAGGCAGTAAGTGTCAAGCCAAGAGGCTGGGAAACTAGCTAGGTGGAGTCTACCTTGTGAAAGACTTTCTGTCCATTCTATGGTAGAGTGGCATGATCAAATATGTGCCTTAACTAGTTCTCTCTGGGAGAAGGGTAGAAGATGACCTTCAGGAAAGCACGTCTAAGTAGGGAGACCATGTAGTAAACTATATTGGTAGTACCAATGGAGGAAAATTGGTACTCCAGTTGGTACCTCCAATGGTAGTTCCATGGAGGAAAAAAACAAGTGATTAAAATAGCAGCAAGGACAAAGAAGAGGAATTATTTATGAGAAAAATGAGGGACTGTAATACACAGGGCTTGATAATTGATTGATAATTGACAGAAGAAAAGAGAGAATGAGGAAGACAAATGAGTCCCAGTGACCTCAATTAGAAGAGGTCTCCACAAACTTCTACCACCTTACCAACTCATCTGCAAACATCCGTCCCCTTGAACTCTGTCTGTCTTCCTATCATCATAGGTGAACTATATGTACATGTAAGGCCTCTCTCTCCATCTGTGAACTGGATCCCCACCTGCTTTCCTAATTCAGAACACTGCTTCCAAAACTGCCCCCTCCTTCTCCGGCATTATCGACTTTTCCCTCTTGACTGTATCATCAAAGAAACCTGCAGTTCTAATGTCATCAGAAACAAAAACACAACAAGACCCTCCCTTGACCCCCCTACCTCTTTAGCTACCATACTCACCGTGACTAACTCTCCTCCTGTCCCCCAGCCCCTCTCAGTGAGGATTCCACCAGCACCACGCCACTGGCACTGCTGGCTAGTGTCACCGGTGGCCTCCATATTGGTACACCCAGTGCTCAGCCCACAGGACTCACCCTACCTGACCTCGTTAGCAAGAATTGCATAGCTGGTCACTCTCTCCCAATTGAAACGTTTTCTTCACTTGGCTTCACATCCTCCTACTCTTCCTGCTACCTCGCGGTATCTCACCATAAACCGAGTGCAAAGGACGCGTGGCGGAAATGTGTGCTTACGGTGTCTTTATGTACAGATTTTTCAAATTGTGGTAAAATACACATAACAAAACATAGTGAACATTTGGATGTATACGTTGTATGGTCAGCCAGTGCAATACTGCTCAGCAGTGAAAATGAATGACTAAGATGGTTGTAAGAGGGAATCGGACAGTTAGCCACGAAGCTCGGGTTGGGTAGGGAAGGAAGAGTAGCCGGGAGGGAGCTGCTGATGAGGAAAAGAGATCAAGAGACTGGAAACTTCTATGGATTCATCTCAAAACCTAATATTGAATGTCGGGGGGCGGGGGGGGGGGGGAAGTTGCCAAAATATACTTGCAGTGTAACCTCATGTTACATTTATTTGCAAACCCACAAAGCAACACTATATATGATTTATGGATATATTTATGTATAAGTAAAGTTTAAAACCTGGATGGGAATGATATATAACAACTTTCACATTATTCTCTGTGTTCTGCATATTTGAAATGTTTTCTAATTAAAATGAAATAAGCTATAGGAGCCAAGTCCATGAAGAAAACTGGGGAAGTAGCCATCAAAGGCCCAGGTGGCAATGTTGAAAGAAGAATAATTCATCCTCTGAGACTTGGGGGGAAGGAGTAAAAAAAAAAAATTTATTTTTGATGTTTATTTATTTTTGAGAGAGATAGAGACAGAGTGCAAGAGGGGAAGGACCAGAGAGGGGAGACACAGAATCCGAAGCAGGCTCCAGGCTCCAAGGTGTCAGCACAGAGCCTGATGTGGCACTCCAACTCACTGACTGTGAGATCGTGACCTGAGCCGAAGTCGGAAGCTTAACCGACTGAGCCACCCAGGCGTCCCGGAAGGAGTAAAATTAAATGTAGAAAGTGACTGGTTTGGAAATAGGAGTATGGGAGTGAAGAGAAGTCATGTCTGACAGCCTCAATTTACTTCCATGAAAGAGAAAGGACGCTGTGTAAACGGGGCGCCCTGAGGAGTTGAGGAGGAGCTTTGAGGAGGATGTCAGGGGTCACTGAGGGTAATGTGAGACGGTCTGGGTAAGGCGACCCATAGAAAGATGATCAGACAACACCGAAGGCACAATTGAGTTGACGCCACAAGTGGGTTCAATCCCACATATTTGAATTTCTCGAGTGACATGTGCCTGAATGCGGAAGGCACAGTGTGACGTCCAAGACTGGGGTGAGATGTTGGAGGCAGGGCCAGAACAAGTGAATGAATCCAGGATGCTGGGCAGGGAGGAAACTGCCTGGAGGAGGAAAGCAGAGAGGGGTCAGGATTGGAAGTCTGGTGAGGTCAAGGGGCAGATGAGAGTCTGCGAGGGGTGAAGGAGGCGGGGCCGGAGAGCAGACAGCAGCAAACCCTACTTTGGACCACGTGGCGGCACGTTTGTCTTGGGGTTACTTATGTACGTGTCTGGGCACCAGGACTCACGTGATAGAGCATGCTGCTTCCAATTCATTCTCCTGGGATAATTAACGCAGCTATTAAAGCACCACAAAACAGAAAATAAAAGACATGATACCATGGGCTGAGTGGCTGTGCAGGACTGAAAATATATGCATCCAGCGGATCCACGGAGAGGTCTCTCCTTCCGAATTCCAAAAGGGGAACTGTCACAGTGAAGTTACAAGTTGTAGGGAAGTTAGTTGCCAAGTAAAGACATTTGCGAATTTCTCAGGTTTCATTGGTATCATATCTTATTAATGAACATTAATGAAAATAAGCCATGCTTACACGGGGAAGTATTTTTGTCCCGTATGCTCAGTGAAATCAATAAAACATCATCAAGGAGCATTATAAACCCGGGAAATATGGGGTCATGTAATTTATCCTTATTGCCACTAGATGACGCTATAGCTTAATTGGTTTTGTGAGTGTCAACTGATGTCTGCTCCCAGTTCAAGGAAAATCTTTTTTTCTGAATTCGAATAAAAGGTATGGCTTTACAATTAGTCCTTAACAATTCAAGAATGTGATGGTTTTCAGAAGATGCAAACAAGCTGCACCTTCCGAATCTCCTAGAATGAGAGCTTTGCTAAAGCCTGGCCCAAATCTCCAAAACTGCATACCACATTAAATGTGTCACACACGTGTGTGCATTTTCCTGTGGAAGGAACTTTAGAGTTTAGAGTTCTCTATGACCTTCCTCCTGTGCTGGGAAACAAGCCGACCACCACTACTCTAACCCCTAGCTAGTCACACCTGAGTTCATGTCTTCATGGTTCCTAAAAATGAATTAAGATGAAAATAAAGTAGCTTCTTCAGATACCACTTTCTGATACGTAAAAATCCCCTGCCCTGCTTGTGAATGGGACAACAGCTGGTTTTTTCTAAGCAAGAATGGACGGTGTCAGGTTGTAGGACATACGGAGAGCCAGGTAGAGTGACCCGTGAAGTCAGGCAGAGTTGCAGGCAGTGGGTAGAGAAACACTGTCAAGGACCCTTGATCTTTTACGGATAAACACAGAGAGGGGAAGCAAGAGAAAATATCAGACACTGGGGCAAGAGTCCTGGAGTCAGAGCCCAGAAGCAAGCGCCTGAACCAAAGTCCTAAGTGAAATTTTCATCCTGGGGAATGGGGGGGGGTGGGGGGTGGGAGGAGACATTCCCATTCAGAAAAACGGTTACTGACTGATGGAGAAGGAAGATGTGACCATGTTTAAAATGGCAGCAAGGTCTGGTACACACCAGTAACTTCACCAGTAACTGAACCTGAACTTTGGTCTCAAGCCCCTGTTTCCATACGGTACCAAAAAAAAAAAAAAACACAATAATAATGATCTTAACAATTTGAAGGAACATCCCTTTTGAAACACACTGAATTTGGGGTGAATACTCTAAGCTCAATGGGGCTTATGTCTCCAGTGCTGGCATCTGGGGGGTGGGCAACCTGTCCATGCTCGACTGTCTGCTGGGGTCTGCTGTGGGTAGAAGTCATCACGAGCTCTCTGGGCATGGGCCATGCATGACTGTGGCTCCTGGAAGCTGGTGACCACTTCTAGCTCTCGGCCCCACGAGAGGTCTCACTGCTGCTGCCCGTCCCCTGACACTCAGCCCTGTCCTCCAGCCGGGTCCTCCCGGGAGATCCAGAACATCTGCTCTCCTAGTGATTCCGTGCTTTAATTCGCTGGCACGCAACAGTCACCCAAAGAATTCATGTGGATTCAATGACACCAGGGGACCTTTGCTGTGCCCTTCCTCCTTCATCCCTGCAGTCTTTTTCCCTGCGACCAGCCAGCACAGCAGGGCCTCACCTCCTCACTACGTGGTTCCCGTCAAACTGAAGAGCACTTAGGGCTCTGACTGTTGAAAAGGCGACATCATTCTGCTTTGTCACTATGAGGCTGATTTTGAGGGGTGAAGGAAACCTGTACAGTAGGTACAGTTGTTATTTTACAGATAAGTGAGGATGTCGAGGCTTCCAGAACATAAGTCACCTCCCTGGGGCTGCAAGGCTGGCTGTTCAGGGATAAACACAGGACTGAAACGGAAGCCCACCAGACAAGAAAGCTGCCACTCTTAACCCCTGTCCTCTACCCTCAACTACTATTGTTGTGCTTGTTGTCTCACGCAGATACAATGAAAATGGCTATGTTGAAGATGTGGAAGTCAATTTCATTGTGTGGGAAATACACGGCAGGAACGACTACAGCTTTAATAATACCATGAAGAAGGTATGGCGTCTTTGAGTTGAAACAGACCTGAACGCGCAGGTAGACCTGTCGTCCTGTTTTAAATCTGTATATAAATTATCTAAGGGAAATAGAACCTGTAACACATGGGTAGAAAACACACACGACCTGTGTATTAAATTTTGTGAATACTGAAATTCATTCACAGGGAAAGAAGCCCTGGTCATAGTCACAGACTTTGGGGTGCCTGGGTGGCTCAGTTGTTTGAGCATCCAACTCATAATTTCAGCTCCAGGTCATGATCCCAGGGTCATGGGATCGAGCCCTGCATGGGCTCTGCACTGGGTGTGGTGCCTGCTTGAGATTCTCTCTTCCTCCTGTCCCTCTGACCCACTCAAGCCCTCCCCCACTCTCTCAGGGTGAGATGAGATGAGATGAGATGAGATACTCAGCCTCCTTGGTGACAACCCTCTCACTTTGCAGGCCTTGGCAGGAAGACCTTACCCCTCCTGGCCACCACACTTCACTCCCCTATGCAGCCTTCTATCCTGAGGGCCTCCCATCACAATGGAGCCTCCCCAGAAGTCACCAGCATTGATTCCTTCTTTTCCCCAGAGATCTCAAGCTCAAAGGCAGGGATGACTCCTTCCAAAGGAACTTTCTCATCTGTCAGAGACCTTAATGCTCCAAGAAGGAGAACCCACCCAGATAGCAGCCAAGAGACAATGAGTTCCGCCTGCTACCCCTCCAGAATGTTGCAAGAACAAACTGTCTTTCAATTATGTGGCCAAACAAATCCATCCCACCATGTTCCTCCTACACTTGTCCAGCACCCAAAATGTGATTCCTTCCCAACTACCCTCTCCCCACAGTCTCATCCCTAAACTATTCCATTCTTCTTATACCTGGGTCCAGATTCCCTGGCCCCCATTCCTCTCCACCTTCTCAAACCTTTCTAATATACCCTGGAGTTAAATGCCCCTTGACCCTTCTTCAGTAGACATTCCTCAGAGAATATAATTTTCCCTGTTTTTCTCTCAAACCAAGGGTTCTCTTTCTCTCTCCCCAAAGTACTTCAGGATAAGCTGCGGAACTAAAGCCCTCCCTAATCCACAGTATCATGGCCAGATCAATAATCCCCTCACCCTAATTCAAGTGTCATTTGTTTAAGGCCCCTGTCATCCAGGTGTCACATACCCCATCCCTGGCTGTTGCTGTCATTTGCTCAGAACTTGGTGAGTGTTCCTCATGGCCTAAAAGCAGTTACAGTTGACTCCTGACTGTGGCCAGCCATCACATGGGGCTATTGCTGGGGAGAAGCTTTCTAAATGGGCATGATGTTTCCCAGCCCTGTTTGTGTCTGGGTGGGGCCACATGACTGGTTCTCACCTCCGGGGAATGAGCAGAAGCGATATGTGTCACTGAAGTGCTAAAGAAGGGGTCGCATGAACCTCCATGCGTCCGACCTTCCTCCACATGTCAGTCTATTGCAGCAACAATTAAAGACGGAATAGATACAAGCTGGGTAAGAAGGGACCGGTGAAGGGAACCTTCAAAGAGCCACTAGACAGAAAAGCCACTCCACTGCTTGAGAAGAGTCATCCATAGGAACCCTCTCACCAGGGACATCTGCACCGGACTATGTGTGAGCAGGAATTGAACTTGAATGCGTAAAGGCCCTGAGGGTTGGGGTTTATCGTGGCACAGCTGAGCCTGCCTTGACCAATGCCAGTCCCCTTGTTATAATTACATTTACATTCAAACACTCCAGGGGCACCTGGGTGGCTCAGTCGGTTAAACGTCCAACTCTTGATTTCAGCTCAGGTTATGATCTCATAGCTTCATGAGATCAAGCCCCACATCGGGCTCTGCGCTGGCAGCGTGGAGCCTGCTTGAGATTCTCCTTCTCTCTCTGCCTCTTTCCTGCTTGCACTCTGTCTCTTTTTCTCAAAAATAAATAATAAATGAAAAACTTAGTAGATAGATTTGGAAGATGGCAGCGTAGGAGGACGCTGGGCTCACCTCATCCTGCTGATCACTTAGATTCCACCCACACCTGCCTAAATCACCCAGAAAACCGCCAGAAGACTAGCAGAATGGAGTCTCCGGAGCCAAGCGTAGACAAGAGGCCCACGGAAGAGGGTAGGAAGGGCGGAGAGGCGGTGTGCACTACACGGACAGGCGGGAGGAAGCCAGGGCAGTAGAGGGGCAGCCCGCCTGGCAAGGCAGAGCCACTGAGACTGGCTGGCAAAAGCGGAGGGGCCGGACTGCATGGGTTCTGACACCCAGTGGGACTTAACATCTGGAATGTTAAAAGTCAACAGCTCTGCTCAGAGAGCGGGAGGGCGAGAGGACACCAGGAGGGAGAGGTGTTGAGCCCTGGAAGACAGAGCTCAGCTCGGCGGGGAACAAAGGCACTGGCCAGCACCATCTCCCTCTCCCATCCCCCAGCCAAAATCCCAAAGGGAACCAGTTCCCGAACTGCTTGCGCCGCAAAAACACCCAACGACAGTGCTTCTGTGGATCCATCCCTCTGACGGGTCTGCCTCCCTCTTGGTGCTTCAGGGACCCTCCCGCAGGGGACCACCAAAGACAAAGCGAGCTGAGCCTGCCCCTCCCGCCCCTGTGCACATTGTGGATCCACCCCGGCTAATACGCCATATCCCATAGAAGCAGCACCACAAGCCTGGCAGTGTGCAAGTAGCCCAGACAGGGGCCACACCACTCCACAGTGAGTCCTGCCCCTGGGAGGCAGGAAGATAAGGTACACACCAGTCTGACTGTAGCCCCAGCAGTGGGCTGGGTACAGATGTTGGGTCTGACTGCGGCCCCACCCACCAACACAAGTTACTCCAGACAGCACAGCGGAGGTGCCCTGCAGTTGGGCGCCACCCCAGGGACTACCCAAAATGACAAAACGGAAGAATTCTCCTCAAGAGAAACTCCAGGAAGTAGCGACAGCTAACAAATTGATCAAAAACAATTTAAGCAATATAACGGAACAAGAATTTACAATAAGAGTTGAAAAATTAATTGCTGGGCTTGAAAAAAGTAGAGATGACAGCAGAGAATCTATTGCTACTGAGATCAAGAGACTGAGAAATAGTCATGAGGAGCTAAAAAATGCTATAAATGAGGTGCAAAATAAAATGGAGGCGACCGCAGCTCGGATTGAAGAGGCAGAGGAGAGAATAGGTGAATTAGAAGATAAAATTATGGAAAAAGAGGAAGCTGAGAAAAAGAGAGAAAAAAATCCAGGAGTATGAGGGGAGAATTAGAGAACTAAGTGCTGCAATCAAACAGAACAATATCCATATAATAGGAATTCCAGAAGAGGAAGAGAGAGAGAAAGGGGCTGAAGGTGTACTTGAACAAATCATAGCTGAGAACTTCCCTGATCTGGGGAAGGAAAAAGGTATTGAAATCCAAGAGGCACAGAGAACTCCCTTCAGACGTAACTTGAATCAATCTGCACAACATATCACAGTGAAAATGGCAAAATACAAGGATAAAGAGAAAAATCTGAAAGCAGCTAGGGATAAACATGCTCTAACATATAAAGGGAGACTGATAAGACTATTGACAGACCTATCTACTGAAACTTGGCAGGCCAGCAAAGAATGGCAGGAAATCTTCAATGGGATGAACAGAAAAACCATGCAGCCGAGAATCCTTTATCCAGCAAGTCTATCATTCAGAATAGAAGGAGAGATAAAGGTCTTCCCAAACAAACAAAAACTGAAGGAATTCATCATCATTAAACCAGCCCTACAAGAGATCCTAAGGGGGATTCTGTGAGTGAAATGTTGCAAGGACGACAAAGTACCAGAGACATCACTACAAGCATGAAACCTACAGACATCACAATGACTCTAAACCCATATCTTTCTATAATAACACTGAATGTAAATGGACTAAATGCTCCAACCAAAAGACGTAGGGTATCAGAATGGATAAAAAAAACAAGACCCATCTATTTGCTGTCTACAAGAGACTCATTTTAGACCTGAGGACACCTTCAGATTGAAAGTGAGGGGATGGAGAACTATCTATCATGCTACTGGAACTCAGAAGAAAGCTGGAGTAGCCAGACTTAGATCAGACAAACTAGACTTTAAACTAAAGGCTGTAACAAGAGATGAAGAAGGGAATTATATAATAATTACAAGGCCTATCCATCAGAAAGAGCTAACATTTGTAAATGTCTATGCGCCAAATACGGGAGCCCCCAAATATATAAAATAATTAATCACAAACATAAGCAACCTTATTGATAAGAATGTGGTAATTGCAGGGGACTTTAATACTCCACTTACAACAATGGATAGATCATCTAGACACAAGATCAATAAAGAAACAAGGGCCCTGAATGATACATTGGATCAGATGGACTTGACAGGTATATTTAAAACTCTGCATCCCAAAGCAACATAATATACTTTCTTCTCGAGTGCACATGGAACATTCTCCAACACAGATCACATACTGGGTCACAAAACAGCCCTTCATAAGTATACAAGAATTGAAATCATACCATGCATATTTCAGACCACAATGCTATGAAGCTTGAAATCAACCACAGGAAAAAGTCTGGAAAACCTGCAAAAGCATGGAGGTTAGAGAACACCCTACTAAAGCATGAATGTGTCAACCAGGCAATTAGAGAAGAAATTTGAAAATATATGGAAACAGGGGCGCCTGGGTGGCGCAGTCGGTTAAGCGTCCGACTTCAGCCAGGTCACGATCTCGCGGTCCGTGAGTTCGAGCCCCGCGTCGGGCTCTGGGCTGATGGCTCAGAGCCTGGAGCCTGTTTCTGATTCGGTGTCTCCCTCTCTCTCTGCCCCTCCCCCGTTCATGCTCTGTCTCTCTCTGTCCCAAAAATAAATAAACGTTGAAAAAAAAATTTAAAAAAAAAAAAAAAAAGAAAGAAAATATATGGAAACAAATGAAAATGAAAAGACAACAATACAAAAGCTTTGGGATGCAGTGAAGACAGTCCTGAGAGGAAAATACCTTGCAATCCAGGCCTATCTCAAGAAACAAGAAAAATCCCAAATACAAAATCTAACAGCACACCTAAAGGAAATAGAAGCAGAACAGCAAAGATACCCAAACCCAGCAGAAGAAGAGAAATAATAAAAATCAGAGCAGAAATAAACAATATAGAATCTAAAAAAAACTGTAGAACAGATCAATGAAACCAAGAGTTGGTTTTTTGAAAAAATAAACAAAATTGATAAACCTGTAGCCAGGCTTCTCAAAATGAAAAGGGAGATGACCCAAATAGATAAAATCAGGAATGAAAATGGAATAATTACAACCAATCCCTCAAAATACAAGCAATTATCAGGGAATACTATGAAAAATTATATGCCAACAAACTGGACAACCTGGAAGAAATGGACAAATTCCTAAACACCTACACACTTCCAAAACTCAAACAGGAAGAAATAGAAAGCTTGAATAACCAACGAAGAAATTGAATCAGTTATCAAAAATCTCCCAACAAGTAAGAGTCCAGGACCAGATGGCTTCCCAGGGGAATTCTACCAGACATTTAAAGCAGAGATAATACCTATCCTTCTCAAGCTGTTCCAAAAAATAGAAAGGGAAGGAAAACTTCCAGACTCATTCTATGAAGCCAGCATTACTTTGATTCCTAAACCAGACAGAGACACAGCAAAAAAAGAGAACTACAGGCCAATATCCCTGATGAATATGGATGCAAAAATTCTCAATAAGATACTAGCAAATCAAATTCAACAGCATATAAAAAGAATTATTCACCATGATCAAGTGGGATTCATTCCTGGGCTGCAGGGCTGGTTCAACATTTGCAAATCAATCAATGTGATACATCACATTAATAAAAGAAAAAATAAGAACCATATGATCCTGTCAATCGATGCAGAAAAAGCATTTGACAAAATTCAGCATCCTTTCTTAATAAAAACCCTCGAGAAAGTCGGGATACAAGAAACATACTTCAACATCATAAAAGCCATTTATGAAAAGCCCACAGCTAATATCATTCTCAACGGGGAAAAACTGAGAGCTTTCCCCCTGAGATCAGGAACATGACAGGGATGTCCACTCTCACCGCTGTTGTTTAACATAGTGTTGGAAGTGCTAGCATCAGCAATCAGACAACAAAAGGAAATCAAAGGCATCAAAACTGGCAAATATGAAGTTAAGCTTTCACTTTTTGAAGATGACATGATATCATACATGGAAAATCCGATAGACTCCACCAAAAGTCTGCTAGAACTGATGGATGAATTCAGCAAAGTCGCAGGATACAAAATCAATGTACAGAAATCAGTTGCATTCTTATACACTAATAATGAAGCAACAGAAAGACAAATAAAGAAACTGATCCCATTCACAATTGCATCAAGAAGCATAAAATACCTAGGAATAAACCTAACCAAAGATGTAAAAGATCTGTATGCTGAAAACTATAGAAAGCTTCTGAAGGAAATTGAAGAAGATACACAGAAATGGGAAAACATTCCATGCTCATGGATTGGAAGAATAAATATTGTTAAAATGTCAATACTACCCAAAGCTATCTACACATTCAATGCAATCCCAATCAAAATTGCATCAGCATTCTTCTTGAAGCTAGAACAAGCAATCCTAAAATTTGTATGGAACCACAAAAGGCCCCGAATAGCCAAAGTAATTTTGAAGAAGACCAAAGCAGGAGGCATCACAATCCCAGACTTTAGCCTCTACTACAAAGCTGTAATCATCAAGACAGCATGGTATTGGCACAAAAACAGACACATAGACCAAGGGAATAGAATAGAAACCCCAGAACCAGACCCACAAAAGTATGGCCAACTGATCTTTGACAAAGCAGGAAAGAATATCCAATGGAAAAAAGACAGTCTCTTTAACCAGTGGTGCTGGGAGAACTGGACGGCAACATGCAGAAGGATGAAACTAGACCACTTTCTTACACCATTCACAAAAATAAAACTCAAAATGGATAAAGGACCTGAATGTGAGACAGGAAACCATCAAAACCCTAGAGGAGAAAGCAGGAAAAAACCTCTCTGACCTCAGCCACAGCAATTTCTTACTTGACACATCCCCAAAGGCAAGGGAATTAAAAGCAAAATGAACTATTGGGACCTCATGAAGATAAAAATCTTCTGCACAGCAAAGGAAACAATCAACAAAACTAAAAGGCAACCAACGGAATGGGAAAAGATATTTGCAAATGACATATCGGACAAAGGGCTAGTATCCAAAATCTATAAAGAGCTCACCAAACTCCACGCCTGAAAAACAAATAACCCAGTGAAAAAATGGGCAGAAAACATGAATAGACACTTCTCTAAAGAAGACATCCAGATGGCCGACCGGCACATGAAAAGATGCTCCACGTCGCTCCTCATCAGGGAAACACAAATCAAAACCACACTCAGATACCACCTCACGCCAGTGGAATGGCTAAAATGAACAAACCAGGAGACTATAGATGCTGGCGAGGATGTGGAGAAACGGGAACCCTCTTGCACTGTTGCAAGAGGCTGCAAACTGGTGCAGCCACTCTGGAAAAAGTGTGGAGGTTCCTCAAAAAATTAAAAATAGACCTACCCTATGACCCAGCAATAGCACTGCTAGGAATGTACCCAAGGGACACAGGAGTGCTGATGCATAGGGGCATTTGTACCCCAATGTTTATAGCGGCACTCTCAACAACAGCCAAATTATGGAAAGAGCCTAAATGTCCATCAACTGATGAATGGATAAAGAAATTGTGGTTTACATACACAATGGAATACTATGTAGCAATGAGAAAGAATGAAATATGGCCTTTTGTAGCCACGTGGATGGAACTGGAGAGTGTTATGCTAAGTGAAATAAGCCATACAGAGAAAGACAGATACCATATGTTTTCACGCTTATGTGGATCCTGAGAAACGTAACAGAAGACCATGGGGGGAGGGGAAGGAAGAAAAAAAGGTTAGAGAAGGAGGAAGCCAAACCATAAGAGACTCTTAAAAACCTAGAACAAACTGAGGGTTGATGGGGGTGGGAGGGAAAAGAGGGTCGGTGATGGGTATTGAGGAGGGCACCTGTTGGGATGAGCACTGGGTGTGGTATGGAAACCAATTTGACAATAAATTTCATATTAAAAAAAAAAACCTTTAAATGCAAACACTGTGGTTTCTGACCTCAACCCCCAATTATCTAGCCCTGTGGTTGTTATCCCCACTGCTCCTCTACCTCTTACTTTTCCTCTCGCAGTCTAGACATCCACCATATTGAGCCCTCTGCTCTCTCCCTCTCTGCCACCCCCATATTTCCTCTTTTCCTGCCTAACTTGAGCTCCATGGTTTCGTCCTCCAGCCTCCATCTTGCCAATACCTGCAAGTCGCCTCCCCGGGTTGTTCCAATGCCCCACACGGCAACTTTGAACATCAATAATTCTGCCTTATCCATGCCTCTGAGCTGCAGATCACTTCTGGAAAAAAAAAAAAAAATGAAAACTGCACTAACTGGAATGAAGAATTTGACTATTAGGAGTGATGACTGAAAACAGAGTCATCTGGAAGAGGCATCAGAAGGAAATGCCCAGGGGCACCTGGGTGGCTCAGTCGGTTAAGCGTCCGACTTCAGCTCAGGTCACGATCTCACGGTCCGTGGGTTCGAGCCCTGCGTTGGGCTCTGGGCTGATGGCTCAGAGCCTGGAGCCTGCTTCTGATTCTGTGTCTCCCTCTCTCTCTGCCCCTCCCCCGTTCATGCTCTGTGTCTCTCTGTCTCAAAAATAAATAAACGTTAAAAAAAAAAAATTAAAAAAAAAAAAAGAAGGAAATGCCCAGAATTACGCACAGGGAGATAAGCTGATTGGAAATATAGACAAGAACATAATGGAGACTCACTGTCTACATCTAAGGAGTAGAGTCCTAAAAAGAGAGAAGAGAGAGAGTTGGGCAGAAGCAAAATTTTCCCAAACTTGAAAAAGACATCGAGGCACAGAAAAAAGTAATCTGTATCCTGAAACACTATGGTAAAATTTCTGAAATCAAAAACAAAGAGAACCTCAAAGGCAGCCAAAGCAAAAAAAAGAAAAAAAAAAAAGAGTACCTATAAGTCTTCAAGTTGATTTCTCTATAGAGATAATGCAAACCAGAAAACTTTGAGTAAAAATATCTTTAAATTGCTGAAAGAAAATAAATTCCAAATCTAAAATTTCATATGCAATGAAAATAGCCTTTAAAAATGAAAGTAAACAACAGGTAATGCTTTAAAAGACACAGGTGAAATTAACGGGAAAAATTTTAAAGTAAAAAGAAATGAACAATGGGATAAAAAGGATTTCAGACAAAGTGACAAATACTGAAGATAAGCAAAGACCCAAAAGAAATCCGTGAAAAAGAAAACCAGAACAAAGGAACAAAACCAATGCTAATCATTCAAGAAAACATCTCTCCCACCCTTGGCCAAGAAAAAAGACTTGAAGCTTCATATGGAAAGAGCATAGCATATACTCAAGAATATCAGAAAAGGGGCGCCTGGGTGACTCGGTCAGTTGGGCATCCGACTTTGACTTGGTTCGTGATCTCGCAGTTCATGGGTTCTAGCCCTACACCGGGCTCTGTGCTGACAGCTCAGAGCCTGGAGCCTGCTTCAGATTCTGTGTCCCACTCTCTCTCTGCCTCTCTCTCTCTCTCTCAAAAATAAACAAACACTAAAATATATATACATATATATATATCTATATCTAAGATATAGATATCAGAACAGCCAACCCAAGTGACCATGTAGGCAAAAAAGCAAGCAATTTACATATAAGGAAAATAAAATAAAATTAACATTTTTATAGCAATGCTTTATGCCAGGAAAAAATGGAGTAAAATATTTAAGATACTAAAGGAAAATAAATACTGAGCCAAGGATTTTATATTCAGCAAAACCAATGACTCTAGAAAAGGCACAAACTGCTATTAACATGTAAAAAAAATCAGATGATATTGTTCCCATGAGTCCTTCCTGAGTAACTTATTAAATAATAACCTTCAAACAATGACAATTAATACTAAAGAGGTATCAACATAAGAACTAGAGGAAAGCATAATATAGAGTTACTTATAAAGCTGAAGCAAAGCGAGGGTTAAAAGGGAAAGAGAATAGTATATAATGGATGTATTTTCTGACAATATAGGTATAATACAGTTATAAAATATGCTAGGAGAATGCTAAGATCATATGTCAGAGGGAAAATATAACTGTTTTCAGTAATCACAATAGCGGTGGCAATATTTGTATTAGTTATTCTGATGTTGTGAGGTATGTAATGTGAGATATTCTAAGACTATCATTCTTCATCAAGTGTTTTGGTATAAAAGCAAGGAGACACGTATGTAAAATAGAAGTTAGACAAAAAATCCTGAATTTGAATAGGACTCCATGTAAACTCGTGAGGTATTAGAAACTCATGTGATCTGGATAGAAATGTATTGTTCATAGAGAGAGAAATTTTTCCTAGGCTGTCCAGTAAAATCCCTAGAAGCATAACCAATTGGTAGAAGTATCCTCAGTACCCAGGTGGTTATCTTGAAATATTATCTCCCACTAAAAAGAACTGGAAATTCTTAAATAGCTGATTCCAAGCCTGGAGGAGGAAATGTACATGATGGGTTTGGGAGAGTTTGACATACCCGTTAGCAAGGAAGTATCAAAGACTCCTAGGGTCATGTCAAAAGTAATCAGAAGTGAACATGAAGAGGTTCCTACTGGCTGGAGAAGGGACGATCAGAGCTTCATTAAGGGTAATTACCGCAATATTGCCAAGACCCATTAAATGCATTAAACCTATGAGTTAAAACGGTTTTTTCAAAAAGATACCTTTGGAGAATGATAGAAAACCAACTCCTTGTTTTAAACACTGGCAAATAAAGACAAGGACACAAATATTTCTACTACCTTCTGCAAATGAGCCATCCCAATGGGTAACCAAATAGTAGATAAGGGGAAACATCTCTTTATAAAAGTTTTCCAGTTGAAAAATGAAAAAAAAAAAAGAGAGAGAGAGAGACAAAATTAGAATATCACCACTTTAAGCCCAAATGATAGAGGTTACTATAAACAAATTTATATTAACAAATTTGACAATGAAGAATTGGATAAAATAGACAAACGCCTTGAAAAACACAATTTACCAAAGTTTCTTGGATTCTAAGCAATAAACAGACATCTATAATCCCAGATGGCTTTCCTGATGAAGTCGACCAAATATTTAAGGAATTTTTCCCTTCAGCTTTCTAAAAACTCCGGAGTATTCAAGTGAGAAGAGCACTTCCCAACTCATTTCATGAATGCAGGACGACCCGCTGAGGACCTTAAAAGAAAAGGAAATTATGAGCCAATCTCACCCATGACCACAGATACAAGGCACCTAACCAAAACACTGGTAAATCAAACTCGGCAATATATTTAAAAATCACGCATCCCCCACCCCCCCCCCAAAAATTTTTTTTTTTTAGAAAGAAAGAAAGAAAAAGGGACGCCTGGGTGGCTCAGTCGGTTAAGCATCCGATTTCAGCTCAGGTCATGATCTCACAGTTTGTGAGTTTGAGCCCCGCGTTGGGCTCTGTGCTGACAGCTCAGAGCCTGGAGACTACTTTGGATTCTGTGTCTTCCTCTCTCCCTGCCCCTCTCCCGCTCATGCACTCTCTCTCTCTCTCTCTCTCTCTCTCTCAAAAATAAAAACATTAAAAAAAAATTTTTTTTTAAATCACGCATCCTGACAAGTTTTGTTTATTTTATAAATGAAGAGCTGGAATATCATTTGAAAATCAAAGAGAGCCACTATATTAACAGAATAAAGAACAATAAGCATGGATTATTATAATAGTTGAAAAGCCATTAGGTTAAAAAATTATTCATATGTATGTAACATTATTTTAAAAATACACCTTGGAATTCTGAGGGTCATGAGTTTAAGCTCCACATTGGGAGTGGAGCCTACTTTAAAAAAATAAAGAATAGCACCAAAATAAATCGTAGAAAATTATAAGTATATGGTAACTTCTTTAACCTAATAAAATGTAACTACAAAAAAAAATTATAGAAACTTCTTACTTAGTGGTGAAAATTTGAAAGCCTTCTTTCTGGAGCCAGGAGTGAAATGAGGGTGTCAGTCATCACCACTTCTATACAACATTGTTTCTGATCTCTGTAACAAGGCAAATGATACAATGCAAATTAATTAAAAGCATGAGAATTGGAAAGGAAGAAATAAGATGGTCATATTCACCGATAACATTACTTTTCATGTGAAACACTTAAAATAAGTGAGTTTCCCTTTTCTACAAGGTCAATATACAACTGTCGATTGTTCCCCTTTATATCAGCAAACATTTAAGGAATGAAAAAATAAATAAATATACATTTTTCAATGACATTAAATATATTAAATATTAGGAATGAATTTATATACAAAACATGTGTATATATACAAAATATACATGTGTGCGCAGTTTTTTATTAAGTTTTTTATTTTAATTCCAGTAGAGTCAACCTACGGCATTATATTTGCTTCAGGTGCACAATATAGTGACTCAACAGTTCCATCCTGGTCATCACGAGAACACTCCTTCATTCCCATGACCTGTTTCATCCATCTCCCCCACCCACCTCCATTCTGGTGACCATCATTGTGTTCTCCACAGTTAAAAGTAGATTTCTTGGTTTCTCTCTCTCTCTCTTTTTTTCCTTTGCTCATTTGTTTGTCTCTTAACTTCCTATATGTACAATTATTTGACAGAGTGGTTGTTTAAATGAAGCCCAGACATGGAACTCAATGATTGAGCTTAACAAGCACCTCCCACTAGAAGAAGTCTGGGGACCTGAGGTAAGGAAATTATTACCCAGAAAACTTTATTTGTAATAACTAAATTGGCATTTCAGCATTAACAAAAGCTTGATGGAAACATTCTGGATTTAAATTTGTTTCTGCAACTCACATCCAATTTTTCTATTGCATTAGTATTATGATTTCAAAAGTGCTTCATCTTATTCCTGTTTGATCTTCCATTGTTCCTGTGTTACCAACAATTTTAACTTTTTTCTGCTGAAACCTGTGTTTGCAGATTTATTAAATACCTGACAAACACGCTGAAGCATTGAGAGTAAGTCTTTCTAAAGAACACCTGAAGTTTCAATTTTTGTACAACGAAAAGACCACTTCTGAATGCCAACTATCAGTCCCATACTATAATATTTTCCATTTTTTCAATCGAACTTTCTTGAATTGAAATTAATTTATGTTATATGGAAAATCAAATCATATCTCATGAATAAAAGGGACCTATACAGTACCTGAGCCTGTAAAATGTAAGTCCTACAACAGAAATGTTACTTTACTTCTATATCAGAATCTGTGCATGTCAAGACAGAGATATATATACAAAAAATGTGTATTATCCTCTATATTCCCAGCTCTAAGCATTCCACTTTCCATCCACCACTCCCAACTCTTCCAGCAACATAACCCTAGAACCTTGACTGTGACAATCCTTTGGACAATCCTTCAACCTCAAAATGACCTTCAATCCAGTGACCCCACCACCCTCACCCCACCCCCAGGTTCTCTTGCTCTTTATTCAGCTTAAATTCCATGGTCAATAATTCTATCACTCTGTTGATATGTACCCTGAATTCCCTCCTTCCTCACACTTCTTCAGACTTGTGTGGCTAAATCACAACCCTCATTAAATCCAACTGTCCACCTTGACATCTGACTGGTGGTTGGAGGAAGACATACCCATGCTGACTGGTTTCACTTTAATTTCATGATTAAAACCATCCCTTAATACTGCCCAACAAACATAAGTGTATTTCTCCAGATCATTCCCTTCTCCCCTCTAGCTATCACATACTTTCTCCTCTCTCCTATCTGTAACACCTCTTCCCCTAGAAAACGACCCTAAGGTTTTTGTCTTTGTTTCCTGTTCAGAACTATAAACACTGTTTTTCTTATGCTATTGGAAAACCGGGAGACTTGAATCAACCGTATGAGATTATCAACAAGTCTAACTATAACCATTTAGTTTGGCCCGTAGACCATTCTGGAATGTATGTGTTTCGTGTGAAGATCCTGGATCCAAACTATAGGTGAATATAAATATTTTATTATAATAGTTTTAGCATATATTTAAAGGGATAATCATGGGATTGAATAAAATTTCTACTCCACTCTACAAAGTCCAATAAATGAGTTACACTAAAACATGACAACGTCATATAAGGCAAGAGGGAACCCAAAAAGATATATGCACCCCCATGTTCATGACAGCATTATTTATAATAGCCAAGGCGTGGAGGGAGACTAAGTGCCCATTAATGAGTGAATGATCAAGAAAATGTGGTATATATAAGTATAGAATGGAGTATTATTCAGCCATAAAAAGGAAGGAAATCCTCTACCTCAAGAAGGAGGAAAAATCTCAAATAAACAACTTAACTTTACACTTCATAGGACTAGAAAAAAAAGGAAGGCCCAGAGTTAGTAAATGGAAGGAAATAACAAAGATCAGAGCGGAAATAGAGACTAAAAAGACAGTAGAAACTAAGAGTTGGTTTTTGAAAAGGTAAACAAAACAGACAAAATTTTTGCTAGATTCAATAGGAAAAAAGAGAGAGGACTCAAATAAAATTGGAAATGAAAGAGAAGTTACAACTGATACCAAAGGAATACATAGGATCATAAGAACTACTATAAGCAATTATATGCCAACAAGTTAGACAACCTAGAAGAAATGGGTAAACTCTTAGAAACATACAACCTACCAAGACTGAATCATGAAGAAAATGGAAAATCAGGGGCACCTGGGTGGCTCAGTCGGTTGAGTATCTGTTTAAGTCCAGCTCAGGTCATGATCCCAGGGTGGTGTTATCAGGCCCTATGTCTCACTCTGCCCTGAGCATGGGACCTGTTTGGGATTCTCTCTCTCTCCCTTTGCACCTCTCCTCCTCTCTCTCTCTCTCTCTCTCTCTCTCAAATAAAAAAAAAAAAAGGAAAATCTGATTAGACTGACTACTAGTAAGGAGAGTGAATCAGTAAGAAAAAAAACTCTCAACAAAAGTCCAAGACCAGATGGCTTCACTGGTAAATTCTACCAAACATTTAAAGAACATCTAACCTCCTCAAACTCTTCTGAAAAATGCAAGAGAAAAGAATGTTTCTAAACCCATTTTATGAGGCCAACATTACTAGTACCAAAACCAGACAAAGATACCACGAGAAAAGAAAATTATAGGTCATTATCCTTGATGAACATAGATACAAAAATCCTCAAGGAAATATTACCAAACCAAATTCAACAATACATTTAAAAAGGACCATATACTATGATCGAGTGGATTTATCCCAGGGATACAAGGATGATTTGATATCTGCAAATTAATCAGTATGATACACATTAACAAAACGAAGGATAAAAAACATATGATGATCTCACTAGATGCATAAAAGCATTTGACAAAATCCAACATTAATTTATTATTTAAAAAAAAAAAACTCTCAACAAAGTGGAGAAGGAACATACCTCAACATAATAAAGGCCATATATGACAAGTCCATGGTTAGCATCATACTGAATGCTGAGAAGCTGAAAGCCTTTCCCCTAAGATCAAGAACAAAGATGAGAGACAGAGATGCCCACTTTTAGTTTTGTTCCACATAGAATTGGAAGTCCTATCCAGAGCAATTAGGCAAGAAAAAGAAATAAAAGGCATACAAATCAGAAAGGAAGAAGCAAAATGTTCACTATTTGCAGTTGACATGATATTATATCTGGAAAACCCTAAAGACTCCACCCAAAAAAAAACCTGTTAGAACTAATGAACAAAGTCAGTAATGTGGCAGGAAACAAAATGAATATATAAAAATCAGTTATGTTTCTATATACTAATAATGAACTATGAGGCAGAGAAATTAAGAAAATCTCATTTACAATTGCATCAAAAAGAACAAAATACCTAGGAATAAATTTTTTAAAAAAAATTTTTAACGTTTATTTATTTTTTGAGACACAGAGACCAAGCATGAGTCGGGGAGGGGCAGAGAGCGAGGCAGTCACGGATTCCGAAGCAGGCTCCAGGCTCCGAGGTGTCAGCACAGAGCCCAACATGGGGCTCAAACTCACGAACTGCGAGATCATGACCTGAGCCGAAGTCGGATGTTCAAACGACTGAGCCACCCAGGCACCCCTCCTAGGAATAAATTTAACCAAAGAGTTGAAAGACCTAGACACTCAACTCTTTGGCTAAATTTTTATAAGACAATGATGAAAGAAATTGTAGAAGGCACCAATAAATGGAAACATATTCCATGCTCATGGATTGGAATAATTAATATTGTTAAAATACCCAAAGCAAACTACAGATTCAATGCAATCCCTATCAAAATTCCAATAGCATTCTTCACAGAATGAGGACAATCCTAAAATTTATATGGAATGGAATGACAACAGACCCCAAATAGCCAAAGTCATCTTGAAAAAAAAGAATAAAGTGAGAGGCATCACCCTTCCTGATTTCAAACTATCCTACAAAGCTATAGTAATCAAAACTGTATGGTCCTGGCATAAAAACAGACACATACATCAACGGACAGAATAGAGAGGACAGAAAAAACCCACACATATATAGTCAATTAATTTATTATAAAGGAGCCAAGAATATGCAGCAGGGAGGAAGACAGTCTCTTCAATAAATGGTGCTGGGAAAACTGGACAGCTACATGCAAAGGAATGAAATTAGACCCCTGTCTCACACCATACACAAAAATTAACTCAAAATGGATTAAAGACATGAATGTAAGGCCTTATCCCATAAAACTGGGAGAAAACATAGGTAGAAAGCTCCTTGACTTCAGTCCTGGCCATGATTTTTTGAATCTGACACCAAAAAAAAAAACAAAAAAAAAACAAAAAAAACAGCAAAAAGAAACAAGTGGGACTACGCCAAACTAAAAAGCTTCTACACAGCAAAGGAAGCCATCAACAAAATGAAAAGACAACCTGTGGAAATCACACACCCAATAAGGGGTTAATCTGCAAAATATACAAAGAATTCATATAACGCAATACGAAAACAAACAATCCATTTAAAAACTAGGCTGAAGATCTGAATAGACATTTTTCCAAGACATATAGATGGCCAATAGGCATGTGAAAAATGTGCTCGACGTCACTCATCATCAAGGAAATGCAAATCAAAAGAGCAACAAGATATCACCTCACACCTGTTCAAATGGCTGTTCTCAAAAAGACAAGAGATAACAAGTATTGGCAACGATGTGGGAAAAAGGGGATCCTGTGCACTATTGGTGGGCATGTGAATTGCTGTAGCCACTATGGAAAACACTATGGAGTTTCCTCAAAAAGCTAAAAATAGAACTACCATGTGATCCAGCAGTTCCTCTCCTGGGTATTTACCCAAAGAAAATGAAAGCGCTAATTTGAAAAGATTCACCCTCCTGATCATTGCGACATTATTTACAGTAGCCAAGACATGGAAATGATGTATGTGTCCATCAATGGATGAATGGATAAAGAAGATGTGGTATATAAATACAATGGAATATTACTCGGCCATAAAAAGAGAAGGAAATCTTTCCATTTGCTACAACATGGATGGACCTTGAAGGCTAGAATCTACTTTGGCTCGAAACCGAATTTTGCCACTGATAGATATGCCTCCTTAAGCAAATTGTTTAGTCTCTGAGCTTATTCCTTTATTTGTCGAATGAGTCTATAATTCCTCTCTTAATAGTATTCTGAGGATCAAATGAAAGGCCTGGGTAAAAATCCCTAATTTTGCTCAATCATTCCTTTCTTCTCTCTTCTCCCACATGAAGATAGGTGCAGTCGTATCATTAATGTTGATTTAGCTCTACTCTATCTCTTTCCAAGAAATAGGCTACATTATTAACTTTAGAAGTTAATAACACAGTTCCATATGTCTAGTTCCTCACATTCTTAGCTTCTTGAAAGAGTCAACCTACATCAGGTGAACGTCACAGGCTCTTCGATCAGTAAAACATTATTATTATTATTATTATTATTATTATTATTATTATTATTGCTGTTGCCTTGGGACCCACCATCAAAACGATACAAAGCTGTTAAGAGGACCATGAAATCGCACTGACAAGCTCTGAGAAATTATACAGCAAGCAGGCCAAGTCACACGTATGGAAAAATCATCATGGCTGTCATACAAATGCATCTAGTCTCTCCATTAACGAGAAATTGACACCTTAATTAGGATTATACATGATTTGATCATTACCGTAAAGATTTGGAGGGAGTCTTAACATATTGCACTTAATTTCATCTTTAATATTATTTTTCTGATTTGCAGTTTCTGTAACCTAACAACTATCTTTGCAATAGAGACCTTTGGAATGATTCCCAGGTAATGCCCGCGCCTAATCAGATTTTAATGAGGGAAGTTGTAAAAGACAAGGGTGGCAGCTAAAAAAAGGAAAAACCCCTCTCCCCCATTTCCCTGGGACCCTAATACTTCTGCCCTATATGTGATACCCTAAAATTGTATGTATCAATCATCCCAGGGATGCGTCTGGAAGGAGTTTCTGAGAATTGTTACTGCAGCTGGGGGTCCCCTTTTGTTCCATCCCCCAGTGCCTGCTGTCTTCCCATCCAACGTGTCTTTCAACCCCACGTAAGGGCCAGACTGTAGGCTGCAGTGGTGGAGACTGGGAGCAGACACTGGCTGTGCCCCCAATGACCCCAGGTCCGCCCTTGACCACTGACCATCATTCTTATGCATCCGGGAAACAGGTAGCGAAGGCATTTTCCTGGACCCAACATGAGTTTCCCAGGAGGGCAGAGTAAGGAGTCTTCATGCTCACCCTGGGGTCACAAATGACTTTGCGTCTCTGTCCTGGGCCTGGTTTTTGTAAAATGTTAAACAAAAATGGAAGACAAACAATTAAGTTACTTATGGCCCTACTTCAAACATTACTGACTCCTTGATGTTTTGTACCAACGGGAGATCAATAGTGTGAATAACCTACAAATGAGATGAGCCATGTGTTATTTCGAAGTGACTTTGGGAAACATGTATAGCGTTTGGCAGTGACTTCCCTTCCTAATGAGGATTCGATTGGTATGTTTGATTTCGATGAATATTAATAACATCCGTCCACCCAAGTATCCACCATCAGAAGGGGGCATTGGTGAGTTGGAGAGGACAGAAGACAGTGAAGGAGGATTTCACCCAGTCGCCCCAGCTCACCTCCTAGTAGCTGGGATTTTAGCAGCCAGGGCATATGGTGCAGCCTAGGGAACAGTCTGTAGGTTAGTGACCGCAGCTTAGTCTCTATTACACCTGAGCCCTGAAGGGGGGCGGCAGAGGAGAGAAGGGGTTAGCTGGTGGTGGACATTTTCCTAGCGAGAAAGCCCTTTTCATGAGCAAACAGTGGCTGAAGACCAGCCTGTAGGAGGCAGACATTTAGTGCTCCCTTGCCTTTTGGCCCAGTGCTCAACCACTTCCCCAGATTTTCCACTGGGTCCTTTGGAGTTGCTACCATTTAACCAGCAAACTCACCTAAAACCTCAACCATCCTCTGAGCTCCCCCCTCTTATCTCCCTCTCCCCCGCCCCCAGGACACTGCTTCACCTTCAGCCCTCTAGAGTGCTGGCTGTTTATTTCCCAACGACCCCCAGGTGCCTCGCAGCGCCATTACCACTGTCGGATCATTATTTATCCCGGTTCTTCTAAAACAAAACTAAAGCGTATCTTTTTCAACACCCACCCTTTGAGGCTCATGGCATCCTCTGTACCTCCGTCCTTTCTCTGTGTTGCCGCATCCTCCCCAAAGTCCCCTCCACTCATTGATGACCTTGGCCCTGCCACGCTGTTTCCACCTCCATATCAGTCCCCACCATCTGTGCCCACACGGCTAACCCTGCCAACATCAAGGCCTTTCCTCATCCTGAGTGTCCTCTTCCTCTGCTGTGTTTCCACCACCCACTCCCATAGTCACACTGCGGACACTGGCATTACTGTCAGAATGTCTCTGCTTCCCGAAGCATCCGCTCAGACATCCCATTCTCTGACCTTCCAGCTTGCTACTCCAGCTATACTCACCACAGCTCTTCATTGTTCCCATTGGGACCTCCACTTCTACTTTCAATTTCTCCTTTTTTATTTAGTATCTTCTTACACTTTATTCCTTCAGTAGCACTAGTATCTCCTTACCTTTCTGGAATTTAGCGCCCCACAGCGCTCTGTGATTACACCTGAACGGCCAAGTGTTGGTAAAGAAAGTGACACAACAGGGCAGATTAATCACCGACTTCATGTAGGTCACCAACACTACCTGAGAATCTTCTTATCTTTCTCTGGCCAACCAACGTCTCTACTCTCCATAACGACCTCGGACCTTATCTAATTAGCTTCCTCCTTGGACCATCTTTACTTAACAACCATCAGATGAGCTTGTCTCCACCGTTCCAGGGAAATTAGAAGCCAGCACCCGGGAACACTCCTGATTCCTGATTCCAAACATATAAATCTGCAAACACCTATATCCGTTCTCTCCTTTTCCCATCCTGTTACAGTTAAAGAAATTTTATTCCTCCTCTTTAATTCTTCCTCTTGTGCTTTGAACCCTCTTACTTTCTAAGGAAACTTCCAAATCCATTATTTCTTCTCTCTTTTATATATTAAACTTTGCCTCTCAACTAGATCCTCCTCGTAGGCTTTTAAGCACCCCCAAGTTTTTAATTTAAATAAATTGATAAAACCTTGGGGTGCCTGGGTGGCTCAGGTGGTTAAGCCAAGGTCTGTTTCTTGAGTTTTCTCTTGTTCTTTTGTTTGGAACAAATTTCTTCCATTTCTTCATTTCCTTTGACTGCGTTGGCTTCTTACTTAGAGAAGACAGCCTCTTTTCAATAGTCTTGTAGGATTGGTCTCAGGGAGGAGATGAACCTTATTGTTCAGTCTGGCCCTAGCTGTTGGTTGTCTCTCAAACCTTTGACTGTCCAAGATGCTTTCTTTAAATATTTTTTTTTAATGTTTATTTTTGAGACAGAGACAGAACATGAGTGGGGAAAGGGACAGAGAGAGAGAGAGAGAGAGAGAGAGAGAGAGAATCCGAAGTAGGCTCCAGGCTCTGAGCTGTCAGCACAGAGCCCAATGCGGGGCCCAAACCCACCAATTGTGAGCTCATGACCTGAGCCCAAGTGAGACGCTTAATTGACTGAGCCACCCAGGTGCCCCTATCCGAGGTGCCTTCTTAATTCTGAGTGTTTTCTAATAGTTGAGGGTGTGCCAAGACCTGTCAGCCTCCCAAAGAAGAAGACCTCAGTCAGCACCTGGATGCAAGCTGATTGGAAGCTGGACACATAGGCAGTGGCTTTTCAAGTATGCAAATAGACCTCTTTCAGGGAAAAGACTGGGAGATGGATGTTCCTGTCTGTTCCCTCTGTGCCAAGTCCTGGGTTAATCCCAGCTAAATGGAGTTTGTCACACTCCTATAGGACTAGTGAATATAAGTTCTCCTGACCACCAGAGTCAGGCGATAAAGGGGGTGTCCCCTGCATGGCAGCCATAGAAGCTGGGCCACCGGTCATGTGCAGAAGCTCCTTTCAGAGAGATACCAGTGGTCGAAGGAGAAGCAGAGAGAACGTTAAGATGGCACTTGCCATGCTCCCAAGTGTCTGGAAAGGATTTCAGTTAGTCCCTTGATGTGCGTTAAATCAGGAGCCTGAACCCCAGACCATAACTTGTAAGATAAGCAAATAGACCTCTTGGTGGAAAGACGAGGAGATGGGCATTTCAATCTGCTCTCTCTGGGCTAAGAGTTGAGGGGGGCTTAGCTCCTGCAAGTGCTCAGGATCCCTTTTGTCCCTTTTGTGGGTCTCATAGATACAAGTCCGGTTGGCTCTCAGAGCTAAGTGTTTGGGGGGCCTGTCCCTCAGGTGGAACTCTTGTAGATTGAGACTCTAGATGTTGGGTCCAAACCCTTCAGGCTTCAGGGACAAGCTCCTGGTTGTGTGTTGCTGTGCTGGGTATGGGGTTTATGGTCAGATTATGTTCTAGTCACTCCTACCCATTTCGATGTGGGTGGATTTTTTCTCATTCACCCAATGTGTAGATGTTGCTCAGCTAGTTTCTGGATTTCTTTTGGAGAGAACTGTTCCTCAGATAGCTGTGGCATGGGTGTGATGGTGGAAGGAGGTGAGTTCAAGAGCCTCCTATGTCACCATCTTGAACCGGAACTGGCCTGCACGGAACCTGATATTTACCAGCCTTCATCTTATTTCCTGTTTCATCAGTGTTGACTCTTCCTTTGACTGCTGTATTGCTTTATGGGTTTTCCTAAACTTCTATAGCCAGTCTCTCTCAAGTAAAGAGAGCCTCAACCTCCTTCACCAGCCAATAAATGTTGACTTTGCCCAGGGCTCAGCCCTGGTCACGTGAGCTTCTCATTCTGGCAAGCTCAGCCATACTCATGGCTTCAGTAAGCATCTATCTATATACGCATGACTCCCAAATCACATCTCTGGCCTGTCCAGGGCCAAAGATCCTACCATCTACTTAACGTCTTGTTTTAGATGTCTCAAAGACTGGTCAAACTGGACACGTCCAAAAGTGATCTCGTGATCTTATCACCCGTTCCCTTACCCCATTATTTGTCCCACTCTAAAAACGATCTGTTGGGGTAATTGCATACATCCCTGCAGGTTGTCTCTGCACAGCTCCAAGAGAATCCATTCACATGGGCTATAATATGAATGGTGCCTTCAGGAGATGAACAGTACAGCAACCCTGTGCTCCTGTGTTCCTTCTCTCAGGAAATAGCACATTGAAGTGTACAAGCCAAACATCTACAAGTCAAAAAGAAAAAATAAATAAGTAAATAAAATACCAAAAACACAAAAACAAAAACGAAAAACCAAAAAACCTAGGGCTCACGTTCATTTCTCTATTTCCCCCAGCTCATCCAGTCACTGATTCTCATTCATTCAATCTCCTGAACCGCCCTTTAATGAGCCCGCTTCCCACCAAGCCTATCGCCACCTCTCCAATCCAAGCTACCATGATCTCAGATGGGAACAGCTGCAGTAGACACCTAACACATCTTGCCTCATTCAGTTCTATTTTCTTCTAGTTCATTTCCTTCGCTGGGGCCAAAGTGATCTTTTCAAATGCTAATTTTATAGCCTGAAACCCTTAGGTTTTTTTTTTTCCTTAAAATGGTAACTCCACAACAAGGCTTACAAGACCTACCATGATCTGGCCCCCATCTCCTTTGCCAATCTCATCTTGCATTATGCTCCCGCCATCTTCTCTGCTCTAGACCCACCGACCTTCTTTCAGTTCCCAACTTTCTCCATACTCTGTCCTGAAACAGGAACTTCACAGGTGCGATTTCTTCCATCTGGCAACTCTTGCTTACCTCTTTCCTACTTAACTTTACCAACTACGTTTCCGTTTAATTCTTCATAGTTTAGGATAATTATATTTTCCCTAAAATGGAGGCATTTCTTGACCCTATCACCAGGTTAAATCCTGCTATAGTAAGCTTTCATTGTGTTGTATCTCTCTCCTACTTAGTTCTTATCGCAAATAAAATTTTCTATTTATTTTCTCATCACTGATTAATGATTATGTCCCCACTTGAATGTAAGCTCTCTAAGGATGGGGACCATGTCTATTCTTACTTATCATTGTTTATCCAGGTACTACCACAGGACCTGGCTCATATCAGGTAATTTATTGAGTCAGTTAATTAACTTCCTCCAAGAAGGAAACCATTCACTGGAGTCAGATTAAGCTCGTATCCATATAGAAGGAAGGTCTGAGTAAGGAGGGACCTGGGGAAACTTTAACACTGCAAATAAATAATTATGGCTTAAAAAGGAACCAAAAACTGAAGTCAGATAACAGGACACCAAATGGAAAAGAGCACAGTGTTTGGCTCAAGCAATAAATCCGCCCTGATGGGAGGCACCCATGCAGAGTCCCAGGTGAAGAGGCCTGGTACCCAGAGGAAAGTAGCAGAGAGAGAGAGAGAGAGAGAGAGAGAGAACAAGAATGAGCAGGGGAGGGGCAGAGAGAGAGGGAGACACAGAATCCAAAGCAGGCTCCAGGCTCTGAACTGACAGCACAGAGCCTGACGCAGGGCTCGAACTCACGGACCTGAGCCAAAGTCAGATGCTTAATGGACTGAGTCACCCAGGCGCCCCAATTTATTTTTATTTTTTGAGAGACAGCATGAGCAGGGGAGGGGCAGAGGGAGAGAGAGAGAGAGAGAGAGAGAGAGAGAGAGAATCCCAAGCAGGCTCCAGGCTCCATCCCACAACCCTGAGATCATGACCCAAGCCAAAGTCAAGAGTCAGACGCCCAGGTGTTCCCCGCCCCCACTGCGGGGCATTTTTATCCAGGGAGCCCATTCTAACGCTCCTAATCCTATTCCCACCAGTACTCTGTTCAAAGGTCACCACCACTGGAAAGCCTTCCAGATGTCTGCCCTCCCACTCCCGCCCCCCCCCCCCCCCCCCCAGCGAATTTCATGTTTCTTTCTCTCATTCACCACACTCTCTGTTTTCCTCCCTGGTTCACCTTGAACACTAAGAGGCAAACGTCCTGAGGGTAGACAGGCTGTCTTACTAATCTCTGTTTGCTGTCAGTGGCATAGGAACTAGCCATTCAAACGTTGTCTGACTAAATAAATTCACAACCAAAGTGAATGATGACTTCTAATGGACTGGTTTTTCTTCTGTTCTTGTTTCAGTCCCAGTGGCTACCTGGTTGCTGCTTTCCTCTTTGTTCTGATGCTACTGTTCTTCAGTATTCTAGTTTTGAGCTATTTCCATTACATGAGGATCTATAAACAATGTATTTACGAAACACTTAACAAATATGAAAGAACACCAAAGAATAATTAGGAGGAACCAAAGTTTGTACAGTAGGGATGTATATATATTTATGTAGAGAGAGCATGTATATATACTTACATTGCAAGTGTGCGTGTGACCAAGACGTACAAAGCACATAGTATGTATCATCAAATTGAAGCTCCGAAGAATGTTTTTGAATTGCCCCAAGACAAATATCCTCATATCCGTTGTATATTACAAAATTAACGTTAAGGTGTTTGCACTTACCTCAAGGTACTCTATATGCTCTTCTATGGTGTTCTAAAAAATTAAAATGAAGCTAACTTTGGCTGTTAAAATCCTTCCTAAGAATGTGAGTAAATTTTTTGAAAGTGTATAAACGTGTCAAATATTATTTTGCGTGAAACTGCTCATATGAAACCTTAGATGGCTATAGTTCGCTTATGCACAAAAGGCTTAATGTGTCCTAAATGATCTGCCTTCAGCGTATTCCAGAAGTTTTTCTAGCAGTAGAGTCACACATGAAATGTACAACTTGTTATATTGAAAACAAGGAGCGGATGCTCTAAGTTTTAATTTTAAGTTTTAAAGTGCGATTTTCATGTTCAACATAAGCTGCTTAATTTGCCCAAGGGTCACCACAGCTTTCAAACAATCAGTATTTCTAGCAGTCAGAGTTCAACTACAGAAGCAGAACTTGTGGGAAGCGCGTGTGTGTAAAGCAATTTGTTTAAAAGAATTGGCTTATGCAGTTGCGGAGGCTAGCTACACGAGAATGAAATCAACAGCACGGACATCAAGAATAGAGGATCACAGGGGCGCCGGGGTGGCTCAGTCGGTTAAGGAATTGACTTCAACCAGGTCATGATCTCATGGTTCATGGGTTCAAGCCCCGAATCGGGATCTGTGCTGACAAGCTTGGAGCCTGGAGCCTGCTTCAGATTCTGTGTCTGCCGCTCTCTCTCTCTGCCCCTCCCCCCCCCTCAAAAAATGAATAAACATTAAAAAAAATAAAAACAGAAAAAAGAATAGAGGCTCACAAAGACTAGAAGATCTTGAGATGGAACCCCAGGGGCAGATCAAAGCTGCTGTCCACAGTTGGAATTTCTTATTTTACTAAAATCAAGAACAAGACAGGGATACCTGCTATTCACCACTGTTTTTGAGAGTTCTGACATTACAAGAGGAAAATAAAATAAAATAACCATTATAAGCACTGGGGGAAAGGAGATAAAAATCCTCTCTTTCAAAAATAAGATCATATGCCTAGGAAACCCAAACTTAGTCACAAGAACTACCCTATAGTTGTCTAGACTAAGATAATTTGATGGCACAATGTAAGATAAATATTTAAAAATTAGTACTTTTTCTCTAGAATGCTATATAACAACAATAGAAATAACAAAAAGTAATCTATTCATTGTAGTGACAAATTTTTTTTTATGTAATTTATTGTCGAATTGGCTTCCATACAACACCCAGTGCTCATCCCAACAAGAGCCCTCCTCAATGCCCATCCCCCACTTTCTCCTCTCCCCCACCCCCATCAACTCTCAGTTACAGAAATTAAATTTTATTTAATTACAAATCTTTAAAATCTTTATTGAAGGAGGTGAGACAAAATCTGATAAAAATATTTGATAGAAAGAAAAAACACCCGATAAAAATGAGAGCAAAGGATACAGTCATTTTACAGAGGAGCATACCCAAACAGCCAATAAATGTATTTAAAACAACATTTTTTGTGTGTGTTTACTATGCGCCAGGAATTGTTATAATAATTTACCTAATTCTCTTCAACGCTGTGAGGTGGGAATATTATTATCCCATTGCAGAGATGAGGAAACAGGCACAAAAAATGGCAAATAATTTTTGTAAGGTCACACAGCTGCTAAGAGATGGAGGTGAAATTCACACTCAGGCACACTGACTCCAAAATCAGGTGCTGTCCACCTCTGATAGTCAACCTCACCCCAGTCAGAAAGATACAAAGTTACAATGAGGCTGCACCCAAAGGCACAAAGTCGGAAGGGTAACTCTTGGGAAGGAATGAGGGTCAGGAAACTCTCGCACTTCTGAAGGAAAACCCAATTATTTCAGCCTTTTTGGAATGTGATCTGGTAAGATCTATTGAAAACATCTATGCTCTTGCGGCGCCTGGGGTGGCTCAGTCCGTTAAACGTCCGACTTGGGCTCAGGTTGTGATCTAACAATTCAAGAGTTCAAGTTCGAGTTTGAGCCCCGTGTCCAACTCGGAGCCTGCTTCGGATTCTGTGTCTCCCTCGCTCTCTGCCCCTCCCCCACTTGCACTCTGTCTTTCAAAAATAAACATTTAAATTTTTTTTAGTAAAATAAAAAATACGCATATATACACGCTCTTAGACCCAGAAATTCCACTCTTAGGAATCTATTTATGGGATGAGATGGGATGGAAAGGAGATATATATACATATATATATATATATCTATATATATATATATATCCTACTTGTAGGATATATATATATATATAGATACTTGTATCTATATATATATATATAGATACTTGTATCTATATATATATAGGATCCTACTTGTAGGATATATATATATATAGATATATATATATATATGGGTAGATATATAGATATATAGATAGATAGATAGATATATAGATATATACTTGTATATACTTGTATATACTTGTATCTATATATAGATATATATATATAGATATATACTTGTATCTATATACTATGTATATACTTGTATCTATAGATAGATATATATATATATAGATATATACTTGTATATACTTGTATATACTTGTATCTATATATATATAGGATCCTACTTGTAGGATATATATATATATATATATACTTGTATCTATATATATATATATAGATACTTGTATCTATATATATATAGGATCCTACTTGTAGGATATATATATATATAGATATATATATATGGGTAGATATATAGATATATAGATAGATATATATATATATATATAGATAGATAGATAGATATAGATATAGATATATATACAAGTAGGATATATGTACAAGTAGGATATATATATATAGATATATATATATGGATAGATATATAGATATATAGATATAGATATCCTACTCGTAGTATAGATATAGATATATATATATATATCCTACTCGTAGTATATATATATATATATGGATATATATATATAGAGAGAGAGATACAGAATCTATATATACGTATATGCTGTATCATTGGTTGTCATGACAAAACTCTACAAAAAGAACTAATGCCTATCAATAGGTGAAGAGTTGAATCGATTGATTATACGTTGACCATATAGATCAATCTGTACTAGTCGATTTGAAAGATTTTCCACGAGGTTTTGTTGAATGAGAACACAGAGAAGTAGTTAGAGTATGATCTTACAAACAAAAGAAAACCTCTGTGTGAGAGAACATGAAGAAATGTTCGGAAGGATACATCACATTCCGTTAATGCTGTGTGCCTGTGTGAAGGTGTCTGTGGGTCACTGTGGGAGGGGAGTGGGGATATATCAAGAGAAGTTCTAAATCAAACCCTTAAAAGGGCGGAAGAGGAAACAATAGAGGAGTAGCACGTAAAACTCTCCTTATTGTAAAACAGCGTGTCTGTGATGTAATTCCAAGTGACATTTGCTTTCTTGCTCTCGTTCCAGCCACATTGAACTTATACCATTTTTATTCATACAAAAATAAAACTCTTGTCATCGTGAACAAAAACATGGGAGACAAGGAAGGGGAGACAGTAAGTGGAGGCAACTCTTTCAGAGAGTTCCTTTGTTCCTGTGACAGGGAGCAAAGAAATGGAGGCCAACACAAGGCAGAGGTGAGGCCGGGAAGATGTTCTGGAATACTGAGAGGTATCGTCCGGGAGCTAGGGAAAACCAGCAGAGGAGGCGGATAACTGCTGGACCAAAATCTTGAGGAGGCAAGATAGCTGTGATCCAGCGCTGACCCTAAGGATGGAACATTTCACCCACTGCTACAGGGGGGAGCCAGAGTGCCGGGGTACCCGTGTAGGTGGGGTGGCAGGAAAATGAGCAGTGTGGCGGCCTTGGGAATGCTCCTGGCAGGCCTCCAAATGAAGATGTGCGACTGAGCCAGGAAATCGGCAGCTGCCTTCGGGCGTCCACCACCACACTTGCACCAAGGCCACACGTGCACCCTCAGGCTGCTCCCCTCCGGCGACAGGGTACAGAGGGGATACTGAGGCAGACTGGATCCTAGGTGGACCAGGACCCCTGCGGCCTGCCTCAGGGACTCCTGAAGGCTTCTCAAACTTATATCGCATGGCCCCTGTAAGGTGGTGTGGAGACCCCCACCCGATCTCTGTCTCTCGCCCTCTTTTCTGTCTCTGGTGATTCTCCCAACCTTCCACTACTTCGCATTTCCTTTCAGGGAGTACTTCCTCTAATAAAATCGCTGCATACTTAATCCCGTGTTGGCGACTGCTTCTCAGAGGCCTGGGCCAACGCAGCAGTGACCCGAGTGGTCTGAGCAAATGGGCAGGCAGAGGGGATTTGAGACTGGCCCAGCACCCAGCAGGCAGAGACAGCACCATCCTGGAAGGTAAGAGGGGCCGCAAAAGTTTCTGGCTCAAGCTCATGGTTCAGTTGCTGAAGTTTTCATTGGTAGTGACCTGGGAAATGTCCCGGTGGGAGTGCTAGCGGGTGTCATGGAGCAAGCATTTGAAAAGCATGGACTAACAAAGACAACAGAGTCCCCCGGTTCTTGCTAAATTACGTATGTTTTTCATTGAAATATAATTGACATACAACATTGTGTAAGTTCAACGTGCGTTGATTTGATATTTACATGTCGCGAGAGGACTACCATTGTGGCATTAACTAACACCCCTGTTGTGTCACATAATCATTTCCCTTTTTGTGGTGGGAACAACTCAACATCTAATCTTTCAGCAACTGTGAAGTTTATGATGATCGTTGACTATAGTCACTGCGCCGTGCCATAGCTCTCCATTGTCTGCTAGTTCCAAGTTTGTGCCCTTTAACAGCATATGCCCAATTCCCCCACCCCTCTGCCTCTGGTAACCCCCATTCTACTCTGTTTTTATGAGGTTGGCTTTTGAGGATTCCACATATAAGTGATATCACACAGTATTTGTCTTCCTCTATCTGGCTTATTTCACTTACCATAATGCCCTCAGGATCCATCCATGTCGTTGCAAACGGCAGGATCTCCTTTCTCAAGGCTGAATAATGTTCCATTGGGTATATATGTACACCACATCTTCTTTATCCATTCATCCCTTCACACTTGAGTTGTTTCCATAGCTTAGCTACTGTAAGTTATGTTTCAATAAACATGGGAAAGTATATATTTCTTCAAAATCCTGTTTTCATTTCCTTTGGATATATACCCAGAATGGAACTGTTGGATCACGGGGCGGTTTTATTTTTATTTTCAGTTCATTTATTTACTTTAAGAGAGCACATTCACACAACCTTGAGAGTAGGGGAGGGACAGAGAGAGAAGGAGAGAGAATCTTAAGCAGTCTCCGAGCATGGAGCCTGTTACAGGGCTTGATCTAACTGTGCGATCATGACCTGAGTCACAATCAAGAGACGGCCGCTTGACCAACTGAGCCACCCAGGGGCCCCTTATTTTTAATTTTTTGAGAACCCTCCGTACTGTTTTCCATAGTGGCTGACCAAACTGACATTCCCACCAACAGTGCACCAGGGTTCCCTCATCTCCACACCCTTGCCAACACTAGTTATTGCTTAACAACGTGCAGAAGGTCAGTGCGAGGCAGAGCCCCAGTGGTTCCAGGCGAAGGGTGGTGGCTTCAGAGGTGGCTTATAAAAAGAGATCATCATCACTAGTAACAGAAGGACAGACACCACTGAAGCTTTGGAATCACAGGGCTCTAGAGATGTTTGAACGCTCAATCAAGGCAGGTCTGTTATGTAGAGGTTGAGGTGCTGGTAGGGATAGAGGTTGAGGTGCCGGTAGGGAAAACCTGGGATCCTGAAAACTGGAACAAGGTCATCTGGATGGATGCCTCTGAACGCACAGTCTCTCCACACCCACTCCTTCCCACACGCACCCTCTGGACATGAAGATGTTGCCCATCCATCTCTAGTAAGTGGTCACTTCCCCTGGGCTGGGGGATGCTGCAGAAGCCCCTCCCTCACAAGAGAACGTGTGCCCCCCCCCGCCCTCGACATCCTCTCATGGATTGGTACAAAAACTAACCTTTATGTACCCACTGAGCGAGGGGAGGACTCCTGAGACTGGATTCCAAGGGTTCTTTAAAGCCGGATAAGCAAGTTCTTGATGGCTTGGAAGCATTTTCTCAGGATATGGGATCTAACTAACACCTTATCGAGGACCCTAAGGGAGGGGGCAAGTTTACTGCTGGGGTGGCTCTCAGGAACCTGGAAAAAACAACAGCTAACTGTCAGCACATAGAAAAGCCTGAGTCCTGGCAGTTGGTAAAGGAAGGAATAAAAAGGCTCAGGGAGGTGACAGGCTGGAATGGATGCATTACATGAGGTCCCGATGGCACGCCAGTCATCAGGGACATATGATCTGACGAGAGGACCACCAGCATCACTGAGAGGCCCAGTGGTGGCTGCCACTGCAGCCAGGGGCGAGAGGAGGTGAGGCAGTCACAGATGGGGTTCATTAACACCCACGGGGAGGACAAGGCCCCAAAGTAAGAGAGGCTTGGTGATGGCACTTCACTTCCAGAAACCAGGGGGCCACAATTACCATAAGGACAAGGAGTGGCCATGGGGATTTGACCTGCAGGGAATTATGGAGATGGTCAATAGAATATTCTGGCAAAATTGTTGGACAGCCAACAAGGTTGTTGACTGCACCTATTAAAGAAAACAAAATGGAGGAGGCGGTTAAGGGCAATCGTCTCGACAAAAAGTCATCGTCCTTGCTCCAGTCCCCAGACCTAAGTAGATTATTAGATCCAGAATCTGCCAGTTCCCTAGGAAAAAGGGCCCTGCAACACCAGGGCAAGTCTATAGCATGACAATTCCCCCAGAGACCTGTGGCCATCCAGTCAGTCGGCTGTATTGGTCAAAGTGGTGAAAGCACCTACACTGGTCAAAGTGGAATAGCCAGACATTTGGAGGACTTACCAGACGGAGGTCTGACTTGACAGCGATACTCAGAGGCCCAATGTGCCACCAACCCCCTTTAGCATGGGGACCTTGAAGGGCCACAGTGGCTCCATGCCAGGGGTCCTTTCCCCAGTCCTCAAGTGCATAACTGGAATTGACACATGTGGCTGTTGGAGTAAAGCCCACATGGGGCTCCTGGACTGTGGGATAGGAATGATCATAGTTGGGACGGCCAAATGGAAACCTCTAAAACTGCTCCCCCCCCCCCCCCACACACACACACGAGGCCAAGTTAGAAAATCATTACCATTTCCAGGTGGGTAGCTGAGATTACTGCCACCATTAAGCCCTTAAGGATGCACGATTGGTAGTCTCTGTCACGTCTTTATTTCATAACCAGTCTGGCCCATGCCAAAAAAGGAAAGGATCCTGGAGAATGACCGTAGACCCCTGCAGATTTAACCAAGTAGTGGCTCCAACGACAGCTGGCGTGTCAGATGTGGTGTCCGCGCTAGGGCGGGCTAATTGGACCTCGGGTATCTGGTGTGCAACTACTGACCTGGCAAATGTATCCTTTACGGCCCCTTAAGAAAAGAGGGTCAGAAGCAGTTCACGTTTACATGGAAAACAATATTCAATTATCTGCCCATCTTATAGAATTCCCAAGTACACATTGTCATACACAGAACCAAAATAGCAAACCAAGCCCATGTCTGGGCTGCTCGCAGAGTCTGGGATGCCATGCTGTTGTGGGACCCCGGTCCTTCTGTACCAATTAAGAATGAAACAGCCAGCTAGGGCAGATGATTGCCCAACTTTCAACAAGGATGATCTCTCTCTCTCTTTTTTTTTAATGTTTTTATTCATTTTTGAGACAGGGAGAGACAAAGCATGAGCAGGGGAGGGGCAGAGAGAGAGGCAGACACAGAATCCAAAGCAGGCTCCAGGCTCTGAGCCGTCAGCACAGAGCCCGACGCGGGGCTTGAACTCATGGAGTGTGAGACCATGACCTGAGCTGAAGTCGGACGCTCAACCAACGGAGCCACCCAGGCGCCCCAAGGATGATCTCTATCTTAGCACCAATACGGAATAATTCTGGAGACATGGGAAGCACAGCATTGACAGGTGAGCTGTGTGGAACTCTTACCTCCGAGCCAGGAAAAACGAAGTGTCTTGCATGAAGTGATCATCCACTCTAGGTCTACAGTGCTGGTGCCCTGCCTGGGCAGCCTCCTCAGTGGCCGCTACCCAAGACTGATCAAACACAAGTCGGTACAACTATCAATGGCTGAAAAAGCCACTTCGTCAGTACAGATACCTAAGACAAAACCCACAATTATCCTCTGAATCTTTCCATGGGGTTTTCTTCTCGGTTGGCAACTCTGAACTGGAAAACAGTTTCAAGATGTCCTGTAGAGTGTACATTTGTGCCTTTTAACTCTGGACTACCTGTCGGGCTGCAGCAGTCAAGATGCACCCCCCCCCCCCACCCCCAGTCATCCTCGCCTCCTAGTAGTCACATCTGCGTGGTCTCCTCCCACACTGCACCAGAGTTGGTCTGCGTGATGTTAGGTCCCTTCCGAGATCAGGTGATAAGACACTGCGGTTTCCTTCTCTGTCACTTTCCCACTCTGGGTCACTGAGAGAACCAGCCACCAGGCGGTCGACCCTGGAAAGGCCCATGTGGTGCTGACGTGTAGCCTCCTGCTACAGCTACGTAAGTGAGCTTGGAAGATTCTCCAGCCCCGGTCAAGCCTTCAGATGATGGAAACTCCCTAAGAGACCCGTTCACCTAAACATAAATCAGATGGTCTCAGACTCCCGACTCAGAAACTGTAAAATGTGTGGGTTTTTTTAATGTTTATTTATTTGACAGAGAGAGAGAGAACAAGAGGGGTAGGGGAAGAGAGAGAGGGAGAATCCCAAGCAGGCTCTGTGCTAACAGCGCAGGGCCTGATACAAGGCTCTATCTCACAAATCATGACCAGAGCTCAAATAACGAGTCAGACACTTAACCGACTGAGCCACCAAGGTGCCCCTAAAATGTTCTGTTTTAAGCTGCTGTTTCGAGGTGTTTGCTAGCCAACAGAAAATAAGGCACTGTCAGGCTCAGTTCATGTCTACAACACAGCTCATGTAGCAATAAACTTAAAATTTATGTTCCTCTGTAATGCTTTGGAAACTTAATGTCTCCCTCTGGGTTGCCTAAGAAATCGTTTGTGGGAGTTTGTATCAAGGCTCCTATCACTCAGTTTCAAATCTGCCGTTCTCGGTAGAGGCTGGGACTCCACTGCCCAGTCGGTTTCTTGGGACCAGGTACCAGAGGGACATGGGCAGGCAGGAGGAAGGGCTTCCTGTCCCCACCTTTCCTGTCCGCGTGAACTTGGCTATGCTTCTTCACCCCGGAAGGGCCGCAGGCTTCAGTAGCGTGTTTGATTTCTAATTTTTTTAATGTTTATTTCTGAGAGTGTGTGCACCAGCAGGGTAGGGGCAAAGACAGAGGGGGTCAGAGAATCCGAAGCAGGCTCTGCACTGACAGCAGAGAGCCTGGTGCGGCGCTTAAACTCACAAACCGTGAGATCGTGACCTGAGCTGAGTTGGATGCTTGAGCCACCCAGGTGCCCGCAGCATTTGATTTTTTTTTTTTTAACGTTTATTCAATTTTGAGAGACAGAGACAGAGCTCAAGCAGGGAAGGGGCAGAGAGAGAGGGAGACACAGAGGCTGAAGCAGGCTCCAGGCTCCGAGTTGTCAGCACAGAGCCGGATGCGGGGCTCAAACCCACAAACTGTGAGATCATGACCTGAGCCTGAGTGGGACGTTTAACCGACTGAGCCACCCAGGCACCCATGACAGTGAATTCTCTTCTGGATCTGATGAATTAGAAGTGACCACGGGACATGGGATGTCAATGAATTCTCCAGAATCTGCAAATACATTAGTGTACGTAGGGAAAAAAAAAGACTTTGCAGATGTGATTAATGAAGGATCTTGAGATGACATACTCCTGCCCAATGTAATCATGAAGGTCCTTCTAAGTGAAAGGGGGAAGCAGGAGAGTCAGAGAAGATATGAGGATAGAAAGAGGGGTTGGGGCAATGTGGCCATGAGCCGAGGAATGAGAGCAGCTTCTAGAAGCTGAGAAAGGAAGCAGATTCTCCCCCTGGAGCCTCCAGAAGGAACACAGCCCTTGATTTTAGCCCAGGGAAACCCATCTGGGACTTCTAACCTCTGGAACTGTAAGATTATAAATGTGTCTTTTATATACATTGTAGTTCCTGTTCATGTGAGACAGCAGCCATGGGAAACTAGTATCTCCGGTAGAGAAATCCAGTAGGCTGCAGGCTATACCGGCCCAGTGCTTGGGACAGATGAGGGGTTTGGAGTTGGGGGCATCAGACTTTTCAGCATGTGTGTGATTATGACAGCTGAGAGCAGATGAGATCACAAAGGTCAAGGCAAGTGTGCAGGGTCAGAGGTGAAGTGAACCGGCGGTGTGAGCCCTCGGGAGTGCAGCAAAGACTCAATGAGGTGTTACCGGATAGCACCCTTCCCCCATATCTCTAGTTTGTTCACCTGGGTTGGGTGGAGAAGAAGACCACACCAGAGACGGAAGGGAAGGCAAAGCAGCTGGGTACACCGAAACTCGAGTTTAGAACTTTGTCCACAACAGGTCTGAGGACAGTCAAATATCAATCATGCATCCAGCACTTACCACACTCGGCATTGCCTGGCCGGTGAATCTTATTTCCCTAGTATATTTGTTTCTCCCTATTCTACACCCCTGTCTCTCTCTCTCCAAATTCCCTACACCCCTCACCTTCCCTCTCCGACTCTCCGATGACCATCTTGCCTCTTAATCATTGAGAAAATCAAAGCAAAGCAGGAGGGAATATTCATTCCTCCAGCCCCCAAATTTCTAACCTGCCTTCATTTGTCTTCTGTATCTTCACCACTGTGCACCTGCACCTGCCTTACATGCCGTCACCATGGTTGAGGCATCCTTCCTACTAAAGGCCAACCCTGTACCACTCGTGCACTAGATGTCCTCTTCTTACCTGGCCCTCAGAAATCCCCCCCCCCCATCTCCTACATCATCAATTTCTCTCTCTTTACAAACAACTATACCTTGGTATCGCTCATCTTAAAAATGTCCTCCATTGGCCACATAGTCCTACCCCACTATTGTCCCCAGTTGCCTGTGGATCTCCATGTCCTCACCTCACATTCACTCCTCAAACATTCCGGATGTTCTTTGGATCCCACTCTTCCCAAGACTGCTCATGTCAAGATTACCAGTAACCTCCAATTTGATACAATCTAATAGTCTTGTGGCTCCTGAGTTGCATGTTCTCGTGTCTCTGCAGTTCCTTTTCCTTCCCAGCTTGACCTCTAAATGAAGGATCCTAGAACTTAGCCTTTGGCCCCTTCCTGTGTTTTTAGCTACACATTTTCCTAGGTCATCCAATCAGTCCCAAGGCTTAACAGTCTATTTATAATGGCTGCGTCTCCAGCTTACACCAATGCCTATTTGATATCATGGATGTCTAGAAGACATTTCTAACTTAACACGACCAAACCATAATTCTTGATTTCCCTCCTCCCAACCGTTCTTCCCAAGTTTCACATCTTACAAATGCCACCACCACCCACACAATCTCCTAAGTGAAAAATCTAGAAACTGCCCTTGAATGCTTTCTCCCTAACAAACGCAACTCATTAGCAAGCCCCACGAGACTCCACTTTCAAACTATTGCAGATAGAATGTTCTCAGTGTTCCCCACTACTCCCAATGCCCAAGCCACCTTTTGGTATGCACTGTGGAACAGCTTCCTAATTGGTTGAATGTTAGCTTTGCTGCTCCCCCTTTATGCGGTTTTTGTCCGGATGGATAGCCGTCCTTCAGATCTCAGTCTAAACCAGACCTTGTCACCAAGACGTTCCAGATGCAGCCACCCTAAGATTACTGTCAATCACTTCATCCCATTTTGATTCTCTGCAAGGCACATACCACCCATATTTATTCTTCCTCCTCTTATTACGGTATTCCCCAGGGCTCACAACACTGCCCGGCATACGGCAGGCACACAAAGATTTGTTGAATACATGCAAAAGCAGCTACTGTGTCCTAACGTTATGCTAATCTGTGAATGCTGTACTCTCCTCCCATTGTCAGCAAGACAGTTTCATAAAACGTAAGATTTCATACTGAGCACTAGCTGGACGCGTGTTATGCGCCCCCCCCCCACCCACCCCCCCCCGCAACCTGCCTTCCTCTATTTCCGCACCTTCTCCACGTGCAAAAAAATAAGCAAGGAAGGAGGGTTTGGAAAACAGGGTCATCGCTACGGTCTTTTGCCACACTCCGCTGGCTTCAACGTGCTCAACGCGACGGAAACTAACAGCAGTGGCCCCGACCAAGAAGGGTTGAAGGTAGAGGACTTCACCTGCCGCCAAGGGCGGACCGCAGAGGACCGGCGCCGATCCCCAGCACTGCACGCTGGGAGCTGTAGTCTCCGGGGGAGGCCTGGTGTGGTAGGAGCGGGATCCCCCGCTGCATGCTGGGAGTTAGAGTCGACGGCTGGAAACCGTACTTGTGAGATTCGGCCTCTGCGCTGGGAGCGGCGAGCGGCGGAGTCCTCGCTGCATGCCGGGAACTGTAGTCTTTCTGGGACCCCTCTCTGCTTCAGCGTGGAGAGGCGCCATCTTAGGTCCCGAGGTGCGGCCGCGCCGAGCCAGAGCGCAGGCGGGCTCAGCCCCCGCGCCGGGCCGGCCCCGCCCCCGGGGCGCCTGGCGCCCGCCCCCCGCTCAGGCCCCGCCTTTCCCCACGTGTCCGCCGCCGAGGGGAGGTGCCTGAGCCGGAGCGGGCCCGCCAGAGGTCCGGCCCCGTCGGCGCTGAGGGTCCTGTCGGCGGCGCCCGGGAGCGGCCCGGCTCCCCGATGCTCCCGCGCCGGCTGCCGCGGGCCGGGCTGTGCGCTTAGTGCCCGGCTCTGGCCCCCCGAAGTGCCCGCGGGGGTGGGAGCGGCCTCGGCCCCGCGGAGACGGAGCGGCTGGAGGACGAGGCGGCGGCCGCGGGGAGGAGGATGGGGGCTAACCAGTTAGTGGTGCTCAACGTGTACGACATGGTGAGTGCGGCCCAGGCCGGCGTCCTCCGGCCGCGGGGCTCGGACCCCGGCCCCCGGCCCCTGCGCTTCCTGCCGCGCGTCCCCGCCTCCGGCTTAGTTCTCGGGGGTGGGGGAGGGGAGCAGGATTAGGTTTTAATCCCCGCGCACGTCGGCGCGCGGGGAAGCGCTGCCCGGTCCGCCCGAGGGCTCCGGCCGGGGCTCCGGGCGCCGGGCCCGACAGCTGGGCGGGCGAGCGGTGTCCTTTCGGCGAAGCTGGGGTCGCGGGTCCGACCTCCACTCCTGTCCCCGGGGACTCCGGGGCCGCCCCGTCCCCGAGCGCCTGTCCGCCCCGCTCTGCCGCTTCTCGCAGCCGCACGGCTCCCGGTGCCCGAGTCTCCAGAAACTCCCAAGCTCACGGCTGTCGGTGCTTAGGCTAGACTCTCTCCAAAGGCGCACAGGGGCCGACAGCCCCTTGCCTCCGAGGCAGCCTCATTCGGATGAATGAGGCTCTAGTTTACCGAGAAAAATAGCCTAGCTGAGTTACGTAGATAGAGATCTAGGTGGTGCTCCTTTGCTAGATTCTGAAGACCACTCTGCAGGTGATGCAACAGGTATCCGACGTGACCGCAGGAGAGGGAAGGGGAGTTTATGAGGTCATCTAACTTCGGGGTGCCGCAGGCACCCGGGATCGAGTCCGAGGACTGGTTTGCCACGGAATTGCGCCTGAAGTACCCGGCAGAGAAGGATCGGGGCAGTTAGATGCACGCCTGGCTTTGTTGCTTTCGGTTGGCTAGTTTTCGTTCTGCGAAGGGTTCCCTCCGCCTGCGTGTGTAAAATTTCTTGTAAGTGTTTTGGCAGGTGAAAAAGCCCTCCTCGTTATTTCTGTGGGCTGAAAGATGCAGAAGGAGCTGGAATACGAGAGGTCAGGAGTCACGGTTCGCCCTCGCAGATCTAAACTTTGTATTCCTTTGCTGTGTGTAAATTTCTACCTTCACAGTGCAGCTTCTTGGGTAGAAAGGAATTTCGGCGTCCTATTCTGGGAGTTATGTCAGGATGGGGTAGAGACCGCCTGGGACTTGAGGTGACGTCTCCGTTGATTTGGTGGAGAGGTTTGGGGGTGGAAGGAGATGGATGGACGTGCGTGAAACGTGGTAGGAAGAAATTAGAGAAGCATAGAACTGGAGGGCCTAGAAACGCAAGGCACTAGTTAATAAGGTCTTTGGCGTGTGTCACTGGTTAGGAGTGGTTCTCTGGATTTCAACTTTTTGTGGTCAGTGGGATACCTTTACTGTTCAAGACTTTTCATTGCCCTTTTACTGTTTCATCGCCTGCCCCCCTCCCCCCACCGCCGTCATCTGCATTTGGTATCTTGTCTGTTCTTGAAGACTTACAAAACATCTCACGGCATATATTCTGCTTTTGAGAACACAACATGCCTCTTCTTCTGGATCATTAAGCCCCTTTATAAGTTAGGGTTATGTAACAATGACCAGAGGGTCATAGACTAAGAGAAATCTGAAGGTCGAAGCAGGGAGAAGTTTTGCTGCTTTCGTAAAACTGAAAATACATTATTTGGCCTATGATGGGCTTCCTTGCACCTCAGGTGCTCTATGAATCACAAAAATCGTTGCTAATTGTGGTGAGTGTAGGAAAAGCTAGAGGTGATATTTAAACCGATACATTTTAAAGGGAGGAATGTTCTGAAAGATGTTAAAAATATTGTTAGCAAAGATCTTATTCCTCACATCACTTTTATAAAGTGGGTAGTTACAGAGGAGGCAGGTAGAGAAAAGGGTAAATTAAACCTGCCCAGATAACCAAAAATAGGATCTAGAATTTCTAGACCACAGTCTGATTCGTGATCTCCTCTGCTGAATAATTCCTGTGTTTGTTTCTTAACGTATTGCTTTTCCCTCGCAATAGGAGGAGAAGCAGCATATGAATGTTTATCAGAATGGTAAATAGTTGAACTATTAGAGTTCTGACAATCTTGCCCTTGTTGTGTTCTTTTGAGGGCTTTCAAGCTGTGGCTGTTTGATGTCAGTCATTCAGCAACCTACAATTTTTTATGACCTTGTAGAAGTCACAAAAATGAATGAATGATCTTTCCCTCTTTGAGGAATTTAGAATACCATGGGGGAGGTACAACAGTAGTAATAATTCAAAACAGAATAGTGTGATTTTGTGATTTTGGTAGCAGAACAGGATGTAAAGCAGACCACGTGTGGTTGTGGGCTCAGGAATTGCTGGAAGGTGCAGGGACCTGTAAAGGCGGAGAGCAGTCAGCAGGAATCGTTGTGGCCAGAGGAGAGCGCACGTCGGCCTGGGAAATAATCAGCTGGCCCAGGAGAACTAGAGTGTAGGATGCATGAAAGAGACACATTGGAAAGTTTGATTAGAACTTTATTAGTTTGGGGCTGGAAGGAAGGGCTAGGGGTGGGGGGTAAGGCTCTGAACCAGGGGGGCCATCTTCACGGTAGGGAACAGCATGATCAGAGGTATGTTTTTGAATGAAGACCAGTGTGTTGAGGAACAAGTGTGTTTCCTTTATACTCCCTTTTCCCAAGTTGTATTGGTTTTGGAAACCTTTTTGCTTGATGTCAGGGGCAAATCCTTTTATCTTTGATAGTACTGCCTGTGCGTCATAGATGCCTTTGATGGGGATTGCTGTTGTCTGTACAGGCCCCGTCTAGCAGCATTCTGTCTCGTCCAGACTTCACAAACATCAAAATCAACCTTTGGTTTGCACTTCTAATCACTGTTTATAGGGACCCCTTGCCTGTATCCCTGTGTCTCCTTGTCTGTGAGGCTGTCACCAGCTCCAGCCCTGACTGTTTGGTTCCTATTCCCTAGATTGGGAATCGCTGATCATTTCTGTTTGTCCCTAACTGCCACATGTAAGAAGAAATTGTATCAGGGTCACCCGCATTAACTTCTTCCCACAGAGGGATAGTATAATCCTTAAGAGGTTACTTAATCCTACAAAGTGCTGCTAAATTATTGCTTGCTGCTTTCTCAGTGATTATGTTCCTCTTTGTACTTGGGGATAATCTACCACCAATAAAACCTGTCCTGGGTGATTTTCTGAGTCTCTGAATGAGGTGATTCGCATATTCCCAGTTTGCTAGCATCCGTAGTAGAGCAGGTGATTCAGACTAGTTTCAGCTGCTGGGACAGTCTCTGCTGGAGCCACAAGGTGTTCATTTGCCACGGATCCAGATTTTGTGCTTTTTCAGGTTATCTTGACTACTAATGAATTGTTAGAAAAAAAAAATATGCAGTAGCTTGATAATATTTGTAGATTCATTCTACAAACAGTTTTCTTCCTGTTTTCAAATAGCATCTGTACATCTCCAGAGCCTTAATAGGAAAAAAAAAATGCATTCTAAGACTCTTCAAGCAAGGAAGTTTGGCACCGTACTTTAGACGATCCCACCTCCATCCTACCTTGAAGAGAACGTGAGGGCACGCACATGGGAGAGGACCTGACTTCCCACACATCTTTAGATCTAACTCAGACTTATTTTTAATGTTTTATTTATTTTGGGGAGAGAGAGAGTGGGGGAAGGGTAGAGAGCGAGAGAGAGGATCCAAAGCGGGCTCTGTGCTGACAGTGGAGAGCCTGACACGGGGCTTGAACTCATGGACTGTGAGATCACGACTTGAGCTGAAATCAAGAGTCGGATGCTTAACCGACTGAGCCACCCAGGTGCCCCCATAATATCTTTATATCAACATGTCCAGAACAAACTTTTTCCTTTCCCTTCTCTCCATAGCTCAGATTTTCCCCTTTACTCCATTTAATACCCCCCCCAACCGCTCCCCTCACTAGCCTCCCCCCACCACTATTGTGTTGTAATTTTGTCCTGATGACCTTCTGTTTAGTTTCCCAAGCCAGAACCCTGGATGTAAAACTATTAATTCTTCTGTGTTACAAACCCTTCATAGTCCAGTCACCAGGCCCTGTCTCCTTTAGTTGGGTTGATTCTGTCTAAAAGTAATTGAGAGCTTAACAGTCAGTAGCTAATACTGGAAGGGTACTTGTCTTGAGTCCAGATATAAACAGTCCCGGGGTTGGTTCAGCAGCTCTGCTGGGACATCGGGGACCCAGAGTCTCCATGCTTCTGCTCTGCTGTCTGTTCCCATCACGTTGGCTCTTGTTCTGGTTTGTCCCATCATAGCTGTGAAATGGCCATCGTAGCGGCAAACATAGTATCTTCAGTGGGACGTGAAGGAAGACAGGGGTAAGCAGGGCCTTCTGTGTGCACCTCTCTCCTTCTAATAGGCAGACGAGGCTTTGCCAAGGCTGCTCTCCTTTGCCGAGAAATGGTCCCAAGTTGGCTCCACCGTGACTGGGAGGAAGCTACCTGACTTTCCCGGCCTGAATGGCAGTGAGCTGCAAACCCTAGTCCCATTGTTCTTTAAGTCGGTTACCTTATCATTATTTCTGCTGTTGCTTCTCAAGTTCAGGTCCTTGTTATCTCTGTTCGTAGAACAGTCTTCTGGCTTCAGTCTCTGGCATTACTTCGTTTTAATCCATCTTCCCTTCTGTCACCAAAGTCATCTTTCTGAAACATAGATGATTGTGCCATTCCTGTGCCTAAAATTCACTTGCAGGGTTGGGTCTAATGCCCTTTATGATGTGACCCCTCCCTGACTAATAGGCCCACCTCCCACCAGTCCCACACTCTGTCCCATCCCAGCACAGACACTTCGTGCTCAGTACTGATATGTTTAGTTCTGCAAGCAGGCTCTGCTACAAGAGCTTACGCCTCAGTGTCTGTGCTTGTCTTACCTGGAATGTCCTGTTCTGGCATCGGCCACCCGCCGCCTCCTGCCTTAGCCTTGTCTTTATTCGGCAGACTTGCGCCAACTTTTGCGCCCTAGTTGTACTTTGTACGTATCTTCCACTGTGTGTGTCATAATTCTGTGCGTCCCATTAGACCAGGTTCCTCGATGGCAGTATCTAGAACTGGGCCTGTCGTGAGAAGGTGTTCTGTAAATATTTACCAAATGAATGGGACTTCAGGCAGTTTTATTAGGAATGGTGCCAGTACTTAAATGGCATCAAACAGTCTTCCAGTTTCCCTTCCCTTTGTGCCAAAAACCTTTCTGTATTTGTCCCCCTATTTAGTACATTACTGGATTTTAGCTTTGGTTGTTGTAAAGGGGTGATCGAGTGAAGGGGGGAGGAACACGGGAAGCGGGGAAGGAAAACTATCAAATATTCTTCTTTGACATAGTTTCGTTTTGTTTGTTTGTTTGTTAAACACTGTGGGGCTAGACTGTTGATTCAGTGAAGTTGGAGCCGCAGCCACTCCTTGAGAGGCCCCCCTCACCTTTGTCTTCCTTTACATGCTGCCGAGCGAGGATCCCGCAAGGCTCTGACGGTCCTGTTGCAGCCGTGACCCGCAGACCAAGAACAAGTAGTTGCTCCTGGGGAGATCATCTTTCTGAGAACATTGTCAGAATTTCAGCATGGATGAACCAGTTAATGGGAACTAGTCTTAATTCCCTTGCACCACGTCTGCTTCTGGGCCCAGGGCCGCTTCACCGCTTGACATAGAAACAGTGGGTCCGTGAGTCTAACCAGAAAAAAAGGACGGTCAGTCATAAATCTGACCTCCTACGTTATCTGTGGCGGTATCATTACTTTTTTTGTTTAGTCTGTATGAGAAAAGAATTTAATCTCTGTACGGATTTGTGTTCTGTTGCTAGAAAAACGAATTGCCAAAAATGTAGCGGTTTGAAATGGCTCGTGGGCCAGACGTCCAGGTGGGCGGGGCTGGTCTCACAAGGCTAAAGTCAGGGTGTCGGTGGACCTAGACAGGGACAGATTTGCCACCAGGCTCATCCAGATGGTACCAGGATTCGGTGGCTTGTGGTTGTAGGGCTGAGGTCTCCTTCCATGCTGTTCCGTGCAGTTCCGTGCTGGCTGCCAGTCGGAGCCACTCTGGGCTGCTTGGAGCCTCTCACGTTCCTCATTTGCATCCTTGGTCTTCAGACCAGCTGGAGGGCCTGGAGTTGTGCCATGTGAGAGTCTGACCTCCCTTCCCCTGCGTCTAGCCCACCTCCATCCAGAGAGCTCTCCGCTCGTTTAATTAAAGGGGACCCACAAGGATATGCCAGGGTAATGTCCCTGTGTTAAGGTGTCTCTAACTTAAATTACATCTGCCAAGACCCTTTGCCATGATTCACAGAACAGATTCACAAGTTCTGGAAACTAGGGTGTAGACACCTTATAGAGTCCTTTCCCTATCGCACCATCTATGAAAGGTATTTTGTAAACCCCAGAATATTCAGTTCTCCCTTTTAGCAGGCCCTTGACTTGTCATGGAATAAATATTATCTCCATAACTTAAAATGGAACATTTGAAGTATTCAAGAAGTAAAGCATGGAGAGGCGCCTGGCTGGCTCACTCAGAGGAGCATGTGACTCTTGATCTTGGGGTTGTGAGTTCGAGCCCCACGTGGGGTGTAGAGATTTCTTCAATAAAAAAAAACTTAAAAAGAAAAAACATGGAAACCTTTTATGAGTGGCTCATACTCCGATGTGAAAGGTCCGGGCATGTTGGTGAACACAGGCCCTTCAGACCGCAGCGGGATATTGTGTAGCAGCTCCGAGGTCACATTTGTGATGATGGATAAAGCTAACAAATTAGAATTTAATGAAACTAGTAAATACGACTAAATACCAACGAAAACCTATTTTAGGTGAATTCTTACATTGGATAGAATTTTTTTTAAATGTATACTTTAATTTCCTTTTGTTGACTGATTTTCTAGAAGATTATTTAAATTCCAAAGTATTATTGTTCAAGTGTCATCCAGTCGGTTGATAGAATATACAGGGAAGTCTGCCAGAATAAATAATCTTAAACTATAACAAAGGCAGAAAAATAATAAAGGGAAATGAGCTACATGAAAATAATTTTAATTTTCAATTAATCTGAAATGGATTTGGGTATATGACTGTGATTGCCCTTCCCCCAAAACAATAACGTAAAAACAAATTGACCCCACATTATTTGGAATAAAAGTCTGGGCTCACTAGGTTGTGATACTACTAAATTCTTGCCCATATGGAATTGGGGAGTCTCATTACTACACTATTTGAATTATTATAATTTCACAGCGTATCTTAGGCTGGACCAGTTTCCTTTCATTATTTTTCCCAAATTTTCTTGGCTATTACTCATTTCCTCTTCTAGGCTTTCTGAAAAATTCCGTACATTTTTTTTTGTCTCTTTGGGTTTTTTTTTTTTTTTTTTTTAAACTGTCTTAAAATACACATAAAATGCACTGCCTTAACCGTTTATGGCTGTATTAATTCAGGAGCGTATATTCACACTGTTGTGCAGCCGATGTCCAGGACTTTTTCATCTTGCAAAACTGAAACCCTGTATTCATTAAATTCCCTTTACCCCTCCCCTCGCCCCTAGTTACCACAGTTCTACTCTGTCCTGCGAATTTGACTAGATACCTCCTAGATGTGGAATCAACAGGACTTGTCTCTATAACGAACTTATTTCACTTTACATAGTGTCCTAAAGTTGTACCCATGTTGCACCACATGTCCGAGTTTCCTTCCTTTTTAAGGCCGAATAGCGTCCCGCCGTGTGTGTATCCATTCATGTGTCCATGGACATCGGGGTCGCTCCCACCTTTTGGTGACTGTGCATGATGCTGCTTGAACACGAGCGTACAAATAACCTGTTTGGGTCCCAGCTTTCAGTTCTTTCAGAGGCGCACCCAGTCTGTAAGTTGTTGTTTTCATTGGAACTGCACTGGTTTTAGTGCAGTTTAAAGTAACTTGGGAAGAATTGGCATCTTTCCTATTAACATATTCTTTTTTTCTCAATGGTGAAAATGGGATTTTTTTTTTTTTTTTTTTTGCTTTTTGAAATTTTTATCGAGAAAATGCAAATATTTCATACATGCATGTAGTTGATAGGTTAATTCCAAGTCCATATATCTGAGCCATCTATTAACAGAATATACTTCATAAGTAAGTAAAATAAGATTGATTCTAGGTCATTTTGTCATAAACATCCACGCTGCATACGTTTTCACCATGTAAGTAATTGACTATAGGGCAATTTGCTGTAAAAAAAAAAAAATCACAAAAAAATGACATTTCATTTGAAAGGACATAGTGAAACATGAAAAATGAATAACAAAATTAAAAGATCCTATTGCGAAATACAAAATATTTGAATACATTTAAAACATGTGTAGACTTTTGACAGTATTGCGCAAATAACCGATTTGATTTTGTGGATTGTACCTAGGCATTCGTCTTCGAAGTCTTTCATTTGTAGTATTATACCTTTTTTTTCTTTTTTTTTTGTATGTTGATTCATCTCAGCATCACTGTTTTCCTTCTTTCACTTCCTTCCTTCGTTAAGAGAGGTATCTGTTTCCAAACACGAAGATGCGGATTCGTAACCGAGCTTTGCATTGTGCAAGCCGCCTGCACTGCTTTTTTCTCCTGGCATGTTGTCACATGTTGGTGATAGTCTGGAATTCTCTGGGAAGTGTGGACGATGTGCCGGCGCCCGGATGCGTTCGTGATGGAGCCCTGCCATCACCATCGCTGCCACGCTCCCCTGTCCCCAGTACAGCACGGGGTCTGGCCTGACCCTCCTGTTTCACACTGCCCGTAGGCGGGCTCCCTCACGGTGTTTTTGTCAAGTCGATCCATATAGTCGTTACCATCCAGTCTTTCAAGAACACTACGTCCATGCATCACTGAATAGATCGTCGTGAGAGCAAGCTAAGATTTATACAACATCAAAACAGGAGTTTTGTTAATGGAGAAATAAACCGACGGCCAACTTCGATACGTTAACCCAGCCAAGGACGGTCGAGTCATCGACTCGACTGGGGAGATGAAGCCAGACCATCCACCAGTTATTTTAGCTTTTATGGCAAAATGTTCTTACAGCCAACTGGTGGTACAGCAGAACTGTTTGTGGCAAAAACGTCTGTGGCTGAGACGCACAGGGCGAAAATCCCGGACGTGACTAAAAGGCATTTGGTATATTAAGTGGCAGTAGGACTCACCAGGAAAATAAAGCAGGGGGAGGGGAAGGAGAGCGTAGGCCGGGATGGGGCAGTGCGGTTTCTACTACGGTTTCAAATCGAGTGGTCAAGAAGGGCCTCGCCAAGAAGAAGGCATTCCTGAAAGGTGAAGGGGTACACCGTGTGGATACCTAGGGAAAGAACATTCCAGGCAGAGTACGCAAGCACAGAGGATAAACCAGGCCACATGCCTCCAAAGTAAATGTACAGCAAGAAATAGAAGCTTTTAGGGGGAATTTCTGATTTATGTTCTCAGATAGGTTCATGAGGGTCATTGAAAATTGAGCAGACAGTACCAGAGAAGGAACAATCTGAGATCAAGAGAGATTCCGCAGAGGTGAAAAGTGCCATTGCCTGACTGAAAACTGCAACAGGAGATTGAAAACTAAAGAGAAAGTAGCAAGATTTAGAAAACCTCTCAAGTAGAAGTCTCGCCAGCCTCCAAAAGGATCAGGTGCCAGGCAGTGTTTGTTAAAAGTTAGGAACGTTCAAGCAAAGCCCGGTTTAACTTTTAAATGTTAAGGATGAAATAAAAAGTCCTACAGACACGCACAGGCAAAAAAAGGTACCTCAGGGGACCAAAATCAAGACTTCTCTGTCCTGACACCAAACCCCAAATACAACGGAGCATTGTCTGCGGAGTCGTGAAAGGGAGAGCATTTCCGTCTGAATGCCCTGACGTCTCTAGTGGTCACTCGCGCAAAAGGACGTGGAGAGTATCTGGCACCTCTGGGGGGGCTACTGGAGGTCTCAAGAACTTAAGAATGGGGTGGTGACTGTAGAGGAAAAGCCATGGTCTCCAACGCTAGTTGGAGTTAGCAAAGCTAGTTCCTATGATATATATGGTTATGGACTATGCCAGGGTCCTGAATTACTCTTCAAAGAGAATGAACATGATGTTACGATTAAGTCCCAGGTTGTGTTGACCAAATCTGGAAGAGAGGGAGGGAGGGAAGTCAGCAGATACGGTTGGTTTTGGTCTGTATTGGAAAATTGTATGTGTAAATGCTTTTTGTCATGTAAATGTAAGTAGTGTTGGGATAAAGTTGGATCTAGAGGGGAAACAGCAGAGAAAACACAGTACGTACAGTGGAGGAGAGAAAACAGAAAGAAAAATGGAAAAGGAAGACAAATAGGCCCAAATACAAAAATTATGAGATGGTCGTAAATAAATTAAATCCCCTATTAAGTTTGTTAAGTATGTTTATGTCCTTTCCTTACAGAAATTTTAAATTACACGTGGTCAAAACTGTCATCGTTTTATGACCATTCAGGTTTATATCATCCCTAGAATGGCTTTTCCGGGTCTGAAATTATAGAAGTAATCCCCGTGTTTACTCTCCAGGGGAAAACCAGTTACCCCAACACTGTTGATTGGATGATCGATCGTTCCCTATGTTAATTGGAGGTGCATGCCACATTTATCCTCTAACAGATTGTCATGGATGTAGAAGTCCTATTTCTTGACTCTCTGGGCTTGTCCTGTATTTAGTTGCCTCTTCCCACACTCTCATCAGATGTTTAGTTGCGTATTCCAGTGTTACGATACTGGTGATGGAGGTTTCTCTTGCTCTCTCTTGGCATTTTATGTTTCTCACACATTCGTATTTCAAATAAAACTTAGAATCAATTCATCAAAAAAACTCACTGAAATTTTCAGTGCAGTGACATTAAGTTTATGAATAATTTGGGGGGAGAATTGACAGATTTAGAATATTGAGTCTCCCCATAATATAAGAACTTTTGTATTTTAACACTCATTTTTGAGAGAGAGACAGAGTGCAAGCAGGGGAGGGGCAGAGAGGGAGGGAGACACAGAATCCAAAGCAGGCTCCAGGCTCCCGAGCTGTCAGCACAGAGCCCGACGCAGGGCTGGAACCCATGAACCATGAGATCATGACCTGATCCGAAGTCAGACACTTAACCGACTGAGCCCCCCGCGTGCCCCAAGAACTGACCTTTTTGAGTGACTATTACAGGCCAGCCATTGCCTCATATCATCATCCCTTTTTAAGATGATGAAGCTGAGGCATAGTTGAAAGGCCTGCTCAGATTTGTGGCCATAAGTGGTAGAGCACAGTCCTGCATCCCGAGCTCTGACACTACAATCTGTGCCCCTAACCACCACATTACAGTTCTCTTCCTCCTCCCATCCCTGGAAAGTGCTGTTTCTCTATTTGTCTTGATTTCCACACCCCTGACCCCACCTAACTTCCACTCTGTGCTTTCTGGAACTCCTGAAGGGGCAGTGGCAAAAAAAAAAAAAAAAAAAAAATCCCTGACCTCTGAATATTCCTGTGATGGCTAATTGTATGTGTCAACTTCACTGGGCCAAGCTAGTACCTGGGTTTTAGTCAAACATTAGTCTAGGTGTTGCTGTGAGGGTATTTTTTGGATGCAATTTACATTTAAGTCAGTAGACTTTGAGTAAAGGATAATGGGGGTGGGCCTCATCCAATCCGTTGAAGGCCTTAAGAGCAAATACTGGGGACCCCTAAGGAGGAAGGAACTCAGCCTCCAGAGGAGCTACAACATCACCTCCTCCTAGGTCTCCAGCCCCCCCCCCCAGCTTGTCCTGCACATTTTACACTTGCCCCCCGCCCCCCGCATCATGTGAGCCAGTACCTTACAATGACCCCTCCCTTCCTGCACCTTCATCCAAGTTAGATTCTGGCATCACCGTTACTGCCGTTCCCTCTGGCATACTTGTCTGGCAACCCTAGTGAAGTTGAACTCCCCATCTCAGCAGCTGAGCGCGGCTCGAGAAAACCCCACAGCCATCCTGACTGATCTCACTTTGAAATCGTGACCACAAACCCCAAGGGGACCCTAAATGCTGTCTGGCAGTGCTTCCATATTTCTTTGGTCAACTGACTTTCCCACTCCAAGACAGCTCCGGTGCCCCTCCCCGGCCGTCACTCTCCGCTGGTGACTTCACTGCTTGCTTCACTTTAAACAAGAAAGTAGGGGCGCCTGGGTGACTCAGTCAGTTAAGTGTCCGACTTCAGCTCAGGTCAGGATCTCACAGTTCATGAGTTCGAGCCCTGCATCAGGCTCTGTGCTGATGGCTGGGAGTCTGGAGCCTGCTTTGGATTCTGTGTCCCCCTCTCTCTCTGCCCCTCCTCCACTTCGTGCTCTCTCTCTCCCTCTCTCTCTCTCAAAAATAAACATTAAGAAAAAATTAGAAAGGAGCAGCTGAAGAGAATATGATCTCCCCCCCCCCCCACCACCACCACCACCACCACTGCCTTGGTACAGTCCTGCTGTGCGTGGAACGGGAATCACCCGTGTCCTTACCGGAGGTCAGACCTCCCACTCTGTGCTGGATCCCAGCCCCTCACTTCGGTGCAAGGACCTCTCACTCAGAACCGTCCACGCTCTCACCTGCTGTCCTCGTAGTCGCTATGGAACGTGCTATGATAGTTTCCGGTCCTTGTCCTTCTGAACTGAGGAGTTAGTGGACTTATTCTGACATTCTGTCCGTTGACCATGCACCATATGGCACCACGCTCTCAAGCCAGAGGTTTGTGTCTTTTTAATCAACTTCTTTAGAAATGTGTTACTTTAAAAGACTAACAAGGAAGCAAGCAAGAGCTGGGCTATTTCAGGCCTGTTCATTCATTTCTGTTGCTGTTTATCTGGGCATCAAACGGTAATTCACACACGGTCAAGTTCCTCACTCTGCAGTGAGCTTGAGGGCAGAGACAAGGTCTTACTCTTTATTCCCAGAACTTGGTGCATTGTCATTGCTTTTAAAAGGTTTGTTAGGCTCACCTGAAGTTCTCCTAGGAGCCGTCATCCTGAAATTGTTCCTCTCTCCACTGTGTCCTCTTGTTCATTGAGGCTGCCTGCAGGACGATGGAAAGGATGGACGGACGGACCTCCCCACCCTGTCAGGTGGCCAGCGAGAGCCCCAAACATCTGTGCCGGTTCCGAACAGGACTATCAATGTGACACAGAGTCATGGCTAAGGCAGGGGCAGCCGGAAGCTGTCCTTGACCTCTTCCTTGATCAGGCCTGCTGTCTGCCGTTTGGAATCTGTTCTTTGTCTTTGAGGTGTAGTCTGGAATCCCTCAGACCGTGTGGATTTGCATCCCACCTCCTGCTTTTTACCTGTGTGACCTGGGAAGGTTTCTTAACTTCTCTGTGTCTCTGTTCCTTGCTAAGATGGGAATCGCAATTCATAGGGTTATTGTAAGGGTCGATTTATGTCCAATGCATGGACAGGGAGCTGGTACATGATAATCACAAGAAAGCACCAGCTGTGTGTTAGTGGTGTTATTTGCAGGATTAGAAGAAACTGAGCAAGCTCCCGGTTGTATTCCTTCTGCAGTTGCAACACCTCGTAACTTGATCTTTGGAATTTCCTCGCTTTATCTTAAGGAGTGTTCCGCTACCGAGGACAGGAAAGCAGGCTGTTGCGTGTTTGACATTAGCTCTAAAATCTCCCATCACGGTGTATGTGTAACTCTGGGGCTAATTATGTAAGCCTTTTCTCTTCCCTTGTGCGTTGAGAGCCTTTGAGCCACGTGAACTTAATGGAGCTGATTTCTCAGTCTTGAAACATTTGTGGAAGTTGTGAAAACAAACAGCTTGGCCGAGACTGGTTTGTACACCATAGCAGAGTTCTCATTTCTAGCTCATTGTCCGGCAGTCAGTTAAAGCAGCCACCAGGTAAACACACTGGTTCTTCCCAGCCCTTCTCAGCATAATGTGCGTGTGTGCCCTAGTTTACTGCCCAGTAGTACGGGAAGTTGTCTGCTTGAAGGACTCTTGCAATTCTCAGGTCCAAAACGAACGTATCTTCTAGATTTCTCCTCCTGATGTCCTAGAAAGGAGTTTCAGATACGAAGGTTCGTTTCCAGAACAGGAGGTCTCTACGTTACTGAATTAGTGACCAGGTGGGCACATTATATGGCATTTAAGGCAAAGGCTAGGCAGTGACTCTTTTTACTTGCAGTGGTGCGGGAGGGGTCACCATAACTTCACACTTAAGGAAAAATGATGAATAGTCATGATCTCCATCTTACTCCGAAGTTGTTCGGGGCGCTTCCAGATCATGTAAAGAAAAGGAGGAGCCCATGAGGCTGTCTGCTGGAAGCCAGGCTGTGTGATAGGAGCAGCAGTAGGTAGAGGCTATGAAGCCTGGGCTGTTTATGGTTTGGCCGCTCATCATGTGACCATGGGCAAATTACTCCTAAAGAGATTTACGTGTTTTGCATGGACCGTTACTACGAAAGAGAGTGAGTGAAAGTACATTTTAGGGTAGCATTCAAAAATGAGTTTTTGGTTTACTACATATGCACATATTTCTCTTCTAACACAGGTTTGTGATTGATTGCTTACATTCTTAATGAGTTCCTTATGGACAAGGACTGAGTTAATCGTCCGTGTAACCCCAGCGCCTGGCAGCCCCTGACACATAGGTGTGCCTACATTGTATTGAATCTGGGTTGTTTAACTTGCTTCATTTATGGCTTTGCTGCAAGTAAACATTTTTAAATGAGATTTAAACTGAGGTGCAATTTAGGAGACCCTTCTAGAACAGTAGCTCTTCTTTTAAAAAAATTTTTTTTTATTGTTTATTTATTTTTGAGACAGAGAGAGACAGAGCATGAACGGGGGAGGGTTGGAGAAAGGAAGACACAGAATCCGAAGCAGTCTCCAGGCTCTGAGCTGTCAGCACAGAGCCCAATGCGGGGCTCGAACTCACGGACCACGAGATCATGACCCGAGCCGAAATCGGATGCCCAACTGATTGAGCCACCCAGGTGCCCCTAGAACAGTAGCTCTTGATTGTATCCTAGACCAGCTAAGAAATACACTTACATCACACCATTACGCACATGTGTAAACTGATACCAAACGTTCAGGAAACACCTTATTCAGTGTCTTGTCCTCTGATAAGTCCTATTCCGTCATATTTCACTCATTGGAAATAATGCCGGTGCCAACCCACCGAAATGATTTCGGGATCCTGTAATGGGGTGCAACCTACAGTTTCAAAGATGCTTCTCAAGAATGCAAGCTCTATGAAAACCAGAACTTCATCATATTTGCTACCATGTTGCTAGCGCTTGGCACATAGTAGGTGTTCAGTAGATATCACCTGCATGAGTAAAAGAATGGAGATACTCTTTTCCATAGGTCACAGTCGAAAAGATAAAGCATTACAAACTCCTTGCTGCATTTCAATTCATCCAGTATTTGAGCAGTCTACTAGGTGTAATACAGTGCCCTCAGCACCATGGAGGATCCAGGAATTTTTTTTTTTAAGTTTATTTATTTTGAGAGAGAGAGCAGGGGAGGGGTAGAGAGGGAGGGAGAGAGAGAGCATTCCAAGCAGGCTTCACACCATCAGCATGGAGCCCAACGCAGGGCTCGAACTCAGGAACCGCGAGATCATGACCTGAGCCAAAATCAAGAGTTGGATGCTTAACCATCTGAGCTACCTGGGCACCCCTGGAGGATCTAGAATTAAAGAACACTCAGCCTCAGGCCTCGCTCAGTTTAGAGCCCAATCCAGAGTGCAGGTCAAATACAGATAGGCCATGAAAGAAGTTTCAAGCTTTTACCAAAATATCTGACATCAGCTATTGGGACAACTACACCAAGTGCCTCGTAGGAAAGATTTGCCAAGAACTTAGATTTCTGGTACAGATATGCCGTCAGGACCAAGAATTGACAGTACTCTGCCTCATCTATACCAGAGATAACATTCTCTGGTAATGAAAATCGAGCCAAACTGTAGGTTACATGCAATAGGTTTAGTCTTAAAAATATTCAAGGAGCATTTGGTTCACCGTTGATTTGACTTGTAAAAATCTATTCTCCTTTAAAAAACAATTTACAGTTATCCTGGGTCTAGCTTGTGGTGGGTCCTAAAAATTAGGTTTTTTGACAAGCACAGGAATTTGTTTTTGAAAATTGGTTTGCCTAGTTGATAAAGCGGAGGAAACTGACGTTATGTGAAATGCATAGGAGCACATTTTCCTTGGTTTTAAGTTTCCTGTGAGTGCGTAGTGATGTGTACTCATGCTCGTGAACTTCAGGACAGTGCTGTGGAGCTTTAAGTCTCAAAGCACAGTCCTTGGGAAGGCCAGCTTTGGACTAACCTTAAAATGGATCGTCAGAACTGTGATTTAATAAAAGAGGGTGCAGGCTGAATAGTTCTGCTGAAACAAACATACACTGGGACTCTGTGTGTGTGTGTGTGTGTGTGTGTGTGTGTGTGTGTGTGTGTATGGTTACACTGTCTCAAAAAAAGCTTTACAGAACATTTACAAAACTTGAAACCCTATTAACTAAAAAATTACTAGCAAATAAAGATCGAGGCTTAATACCTAAGGTTATCAACAATTTATAGATAGCATGGTAATGAAAATGTTAATGTTATGTAAAGATTTTTTTTCCTAAGACCCAGAAAGTGAGTGATGTGCTTATTTTATTTATTGTTTTAAATTTTTTAGCGTTTATTCATTTTGAGCAAGACCGTACAAGCGGACGGCGGGGGTGGGCAGAGAGAGGGAGACACAGAATCCGACACAGGCTCCAGGCTCTGAGATCTCAGCACAGAGCCCCACGCGGGGCTCGAATTCAGGACCGCGAGATCATGACTTGAGTCAAAGTTGGACGCTTAACCAACTGAGCCACCCAGGCACCCCAATGTGCTTATTTTAGATAACATTCTCTGGTAATGAAAAAATTGGACATTCTTAGAAATAATGATAATGGAATAGAATATGTAGTGTGCCATCCTTCTTACGGTATAAAGCAAATTAACAGATCTGGATGCTTACGGTTTTATCTAGAAAAGAAAGTAGTCTGTCTCAGTTCATTCAGTGAGTTTTTATTGACTCTGTTTTACGATTAGCCTGATGGTAAGGCTCTATAGATAGCATTTTAATAAGATTTACTATTAAGTAGCATTTGCTGTAAGATTATCTAGGACTCAATCCAGTGGTACCAAAAAGACCTCCTGAGGTAGTCAAACAGTGTGAATGTCAAAGACGGCTTTATATGAGATGGCACTATGGGAATTACCCCAGTCTCCACTACTCGCGGTTTATTTTTAATTTTTAACTCAGTAAGTGAAAGGCCTTCTCTTTTCCCCTAAACACCTTTTTAAATTTTTTTTTTTTCAACGTTTATTTATTTTTGGGACAGAGAGAGACAGAGCATGAACGGGGGAGGGGCAGAGAGAGAGGGAGACACAGAATCGGAAACAGGCTCCAGGCTCTGAGCCATCAGCCCAGAGCCTGATGCGGGGCTCGAACTCATGGACCACGAGATCGTGACCTGGCTGAAGTCGGACGCTTAACCGACTGCGCCACCCAGGCGCCCCCCCCTAAACACCTTTTTTATGGGAGTTAAGTAAAACACTTGCCTTAACCCACACGAACACGGGTTTTTTTTAGGGGAAACCATCATACTTTATACTTAGATCAGTTAATACTACCTTTTGAGGAAGTCAGGCCCAGCACCTAAGTGGTTATATTAAATGTTTTAAGTTCCAGACTAGGGAGATAGCATGTATCCTCACTGCTGCTTTCAAACAGGAAGCATAAAATTTTATTAAGTTGATAAGTCAAATCACTGACTGAAATGAAGTTTAATGAAAGTTCTCTGTCAGAAGAATAACATAACATTTTAATATAGGACTGTAATACACCACAGTCAATTCACTTCTGTAAACAGTGCTTTAAAGTAATAAATGGAAATGTTTAGGTCAGTGTTTTGCATTGAGGCAAGATGGAGCTCAAAAGTAATTGCAGTTATCGATGTATTTGTTGCCTTCCCACATATTTTAAGATGATAGGTTTCCTGTGAAGTGTTTCCTTTTACCTTTTATTATATTAATACTTAAAAAGCTTCGAAAAGCCCTCTACACTTCCGTGGCGGTTGGTGTCGGAAGAGGTGAAGCTGGAATCCGTGCTCCTTCCTCGGCCCTCTTCTGTATGCTTGGGAAGGCCCAGGCCGTGATGGCCCAGTGCCGAAGTGACGTGTGGCTCTCCAGTTCCTCGCTCCTGTTCGTGACTGTAGGAGCGCCCTGTGACACCACTGGCATACTTATGGAGACCTGTTCCTCAAACCTGTGCTCCTCCAGAGGATACATGATCGCGTGTGGGATTCTTAAAGCAGACGCAAATTAATTCTGCCGTTGTTTGCTATTCACTGTAATGAGTCACTGCTCCTGGGAATTTGACATCGGCTCCCAAAGATTCTTGAAAATTCCGAGATCTAGCAGATAGCTGGCACTGAGCCGCTTATTTACATGAGCGTACGGCCATTTCCCGGTAGGTAAGACGAAAGCATGAGGGAAGGATCACATGGTCAGTAAACGTGTTTGCTACTCCTGACGCTTCCTGTTTCCCGGGCGGGTCAGGTAGCCCTCTGAGGACTTCACGTGGTGTATGCTATCTATTAATAATCCCCATTTTATAAATAAGGACAGAGAAGATGGCGTCTTTTTTAGGTTACGCACCTAGCGAACAGTGAAGCCAGAGTTTGAACCGAGGCTTTCAGGCCCCAGGATCTGAATTGGAATCCAAACGCTCTTTGAGACCAACAGGGGACCTTGAAGAAGTTCTCATATACGTGCATCAGAAGAAACCAAAGCAAAGAGCTCTGGTCTCCTGACAGCCCAGTGTCTTTTCCACTATCGTTCAGATTCTTCAGCCCGTGTGGGTTGTCGTACTTGGATCAACCTCTTTCTATCCAAGCAATATCTCTGTAGTCAAGTGTAACAGAAGCCACGTCCTTGGGATCTAGCCCGGAATAAAGGAACACTGTGGGCTTTCCTGTTAGACCCGAAGGGAAGGAGCGCTCTGGATGAAGCCAGCTGACCAGGCGATACCCTCCATCCAGATGACTTAAGTAGGTGGTTGATGGGGAGACACTGTGGTAACTTGCTGGTTTCGTGGTTTGAGAGAAGACTAATTCGTGGGAGCGTCTGGCAGCTTGACCATTTTCCTTTGCGACAGAAACGTCTGATTTCTCATATGATCCACTGAGGGCCTCTCTTCCTCAGCACTGGGTGAATTTGGCACATAGCCACCTCTTGTGGATGTGCCCCTGACGTTCTGTGTCCCTTCTCTCTCGCAGTGTGGCCTTTGTGTGATAAACTCTCTGTGATGGCCAGCCCCGGCGTCAGTCTGTAGAGCTCTGGGAGCGACAGTTCTCAAACTAGTCCCCTGAATGCTAGTTGTACTCTTACACTTGAACCAAGCTCTTAGGAGTAAAAGTGGTCTTTTCCAGTTCGGATGAACGGCTTTTGGGTGAAACACTTCTGGGTTATCCATCTTTCCCAAGTACGTGACTGTAAACCTTGGCACCTGCTACTGTTTAGACAACAAAATCCGGGAAGACGTATCCAGCAGAAATTAACAGAAGTCTTGCGTACATCCAGCCATATCTAACTCAGCAGCTTGTTTTGTTTGTTTGTTTTTCATGGACGTGTGTTCTTGGCTGGGAGCTCATGTTGTGTATTTTTTGTTTCTTTTGGAAAATGTCAGTGTTTTATGGTGTTCTACAAAAGCAAGAATTTCCATAGCAGGTTTGAGAAGCTCTGTTAAAGCTCTGTGGGGAGATAAAGTAAACACAAAGGATGGAAACCATGTCAGAGAAGGACTGAGAAACCCTACTGTTAATTTCAAAAATCTTGGACTTGGGGGAGGATAGTGGTTAAATCACGGTAGGGAAGTTTTGCAACTGAAGTCATTTAGGAAAAGGCTCAGCTGTCATATAGTTTTTTGTTTTGTTTACGCTTATCTTATTAAACCCCCACTTAAAACAGGCACCATCCATATCGTCTGCAAAGCCTTGGCAGGACTTTGAGGGCGAAGGACTCGACAAGGCATGCTGACCTTGAAGGCATGTTGACCTGTCTTCCACAGGCAGCCAGCCCGGTTTTTAAAGGTGGAGCCTCTCAGGCCTGTGCTCTAATAATAGAGCCAGGAAGCCCAATCAGAACAGACTCATTTGGAGGGCATCACTCTCTATGACTGACCCCCCCCACGGAAGCTTTCCCCTCTTTCCTTCTGAATTCATTCAGGGAAAAAAAAAAAAAAAAAAAAAACACCAAAGAAAAACATCTAATCTCCTTCATCATGTAAATTCTAAGAATTTTGGCAGTAATATGCTGCTGTTCATATGTTCATTCTGGTCCCTGACCAGAATATATGTATTTAGAGTTGCTTTTTGTCTGTTCTTTTTTTTTTTTTTTTTTAATGTTTATTTATTTATTTATTTTTTTTTTTTTTAATTTTTTTTTTTTCAACGTTTATTTATTTTTGGGACAGAGAGAGACAGAGCATGAACGGGGGAGGGGCAGAGAGAGAGGGAGACACAGAATCGGAAACAGGCTCCAGGCTCTGAGCCATCAGCCCAGAGCCCGACGCAGGGCTCGAACTCACAGACCGCGAGATCGTGACCTGGCTGAAGTCGGACGCTTAACCGACTGCGCCACCCAGGCGCCCCGAATGTTTATTTATTTTTGAGACAGAGGGAGACAGAGCATGAGTGAGGGAGGGGCAGAGAGAGAGGGAGACACAGAATCTGAAACAGGCTCCAGGCTCCAAGCTGTCAGCACAGATGCGGGGCTTGAACCCATGAACCGTGAGATCATGACCTGAGCCGAAGTCAGACGCTTAACCAACTGAGCCACCCAGGCGCCCCATCTTTTTGTCTGTTCTTGATGTGTTTGTTATTTGTTTATAGCCTGGCTTCTATGTGATTTTTGAAGGCAGCTGTCCGAAATTTGAGAAGTAACCTATTTAAAGGCTTTTGACTGGGGATAAGAGTTCAAGAACTAATTGGACCACCTTTTGTGTCATTAGAAAATGTTTTACAGGGGTGCCTGGGTGGCTCCATCGGTCAAGCATCCAACTTCAGCTCAGGTCATGATCTCATGGTTTGGGGGTTCAAGCCCCATGTCAGGCTCTGTGCTGACAGCTCGGAGCCTGGAGCCTGCTTCAGATTCTGTGTCTCCCTCTCTCTCTGCCCCTCCCCCTCTTGTGCTCTCTGTCTCTAAAATAAATAAACATTAAAACTTTTTTTTTAAAGAAAATGTTTTACAGTAGCTTGTATATTTTTCATTGTTTTTGTTTTGGTCGAAAGCCCCACGGTCATGATCTGCATATTTTATTTCACTCAGATTGAAGTTTACATTGGACCATTTGTTAGAGTAAGCACAGGGAAATGGAAACTTTTTTTTTCTTCATGAATTTTTTTGGTTTTCATTTTGCTAACAGTGGGAAAACTTTCCTATAATGCCAAATTTCCTTATTTTTTTTTTTCCAAAGGAACTAAGTATGTATTGTATTCAAAGGAAAATTTGTCCTTGGGGGACACTTGGTATTTATAGAACAGTTTTTAAGTTTGCCGACTACAAAATGACAGGCTCTTCTGCCGTTTATCTGCAGTTCATAGATCCTTTATTTCTGTTCTTCGCGTTTTTTGAACCGTTTTCTTGAGATATAATTCACATGCCATCCAGGTCACCCTTTGTGTGCAGTTCAGTGGATTTTAGTGTGTTCACAGAATCCTACAGTCATCACACTCCATGTTAAAAATTTGTCTTCACCCTGAAAAGAAACCCCATCCTATTAGCAAACACTTCCATTTCCCTGCAGACCTCCCAGCCGAAAGTAACCACTGCTATACTTTGTTTTCTTAAGTTACCTGTTCCGGGCATTTCGTGTAAATGAAATCATATGCTCTGTGGTCTTTCCTGACGTGGCATAATGTTTTCACAGTCCGTTCATGTTGTCCCCTGCATCAGTACTCCAATCCCTTTTGTTGAGAAGTGGTGTTACATTGTATACATATATCACGTTTCATTCATTCATCGGTTGATGGACATTTCGATTGTTCCTGGTTTTTGGTTATCGTTAAGTAATACTGCTATGAATGTTGATTACAAGTTTTCATGTCACTGTGTATTTTCAGTTTCTCTTGGTGTAAACCCAGGAGTGAAATTGTTGGCTCATAGAGTAACTCTAGGTGTAATATTTTGAGGAAATGCCAAACTTTCCCAAAACTGCCATGCCATTTTGAATTCCCATCAGCAGCGTATGAGGATTTGTTTCCCCACATCCTTGTCAGCTTGTGTTTGTCTTTTTTGATTATTGTCATTGAAGTGGGCGTGAAGTGGTATTTAATGGTTTTGACTTGTGTACCTTCTTTAGAGAAATGCCTGTTTAGATCCTTTGCCCATTTTTTAACTTGGATTATATGTCCTGTTCTTGAATTCTAAAAGCTCTTTATATATTCTGGATATATATGCCTTACCGAATACGTGATTTGCCAGTATTTTCTCCCATTCTGTAGGTTGCCCTTTTACTTCTTTATAGTGCCCTTTGAACTTTGAACGTACATGTCTTAGTTTTTGTGAATCTGATTTATTCTCCTTTTTTCTTTTGCTCGTGCTTTTGGTGTCACAACTATGAAGCCATTGTCTAATATAAGATCATGAAGATACACTTTTGTTATTCTAAAAGTTTTATAGTTTGCTGCTCTTACATGTAGGTCTTTGATCTATTTTGAGTTAATTTTTGTATATGGTGTAAGGTGGGGGTCCTGCTTCATTCATTTGCATGTGGATATCCAGTTTGTGTTTCTTTCTTTCTTTCCTTTTTTTTATTTTTTATTTTTTTTTTTTATGCTTATTTTTGAGGGAGAGAGAGCATGAGCGAGCACGAGCAGGGGAGAGGCAGAGAGAGAGACACAGAATCCAAAGCAGGCTCCAGGCTCTGAGCTGTCAGCACAGAGCCTGACGCGGGGCTTAAACTCCAGAACTTGGAGATCATGACCTTGAGCTGAAGTCGGACACTGAACCCCCTGGGCCACCAGGCGCCCCATTCGGCTTCATTTTTTAAAAGAACTTTCTTTCCCTCATTGAACTGTCTCAGCACCCTTGTCAAGGATCAGTTAATCATACGTGTAAGAGTTTATTTCTAAACTGACTTCTTCTCCATTGATCTGTATGTCTGCAGTTACACACTATAGCTCAATTCTAAGTTTTAAAGTCAAGAAGTGTCAGTCTTCAGACTTTTTCAAGATTGTTTTGGATATTAGACTTCAAGCATTATCTTACCAATTTCTGCAACAACAACAACAAAAAATTGAGATTGCAGTGATTCCACAGGTCAACTTGGGGAAGATTGTCATCTTAACAATATTAAGTTTTATATTCTGTGAGCATGGAAAGTCTTTCCATTTATTTAGGTATTTAATAATGTTTTATCGTTTTCCGATACAGAGTTACATTTTTTTGTTAAATTTATCCCTAAATATTTTTTGCTGTAACTGTAAATGGAATTTTCTTAGTTTCATCATTGCTAGGATGCAGAAATACAGTTGATGTTTGTATATTAATCTTGTGCCTTACAATCTTGCTGAACTTGTTTATTAGTGTTAATAGATTTTTAGTGGATTTCTTCAGATTTTTATATGCAAGGGTACATCATCTGCAAATAGAGATAATTTTACTTCTTTTTTTCCAATCTGGGTGTCTTTTATTTCTTTTTCTTCTGCAATTGCCCTGGCTGGAATTTCCAGTACAGTCTCTTGGAAGGGGCAAGAGCAGACATTGCTGTTTTGTTCCTGATCTCAAAGGGAAAGAAAGCCTAAAGTGTTTCACCATTAAGTATGATGCCAGCTGTGGCTTTTCATAGATGCCTTTTATCAGACTGGGGAAGTTTCCTTATATTCCTAGTTTGTTGAGTGTTTTTATCCTGAAAGTGTGTTGGATTTTGTTAAGTGCTTATCTGCATCTAATGAGATGATTGTGTGGGGCTTGCCCTTTATTCTGTTGGTATGGTTTAGTACATTAATTTGTTGAATATTAAACCCACTTTACATTCCTGGAAGAGATCTCACTTGGTCACAGTGTATAGCCTTTTTTTATATGTTGCTGGAGCCAATTTGCTAGTATTTGGTTGAGGATTTTTGAGTCTGTGTTTATAAGAGATGTTGGTCTGTAGTTTTCTCGTGAGGTCTTTGTGTTTGGTGTCAAGTTCATTGTGGCCTCGTAGAATAAATTGGGAAATGTTCCCTTTTCTTTCTTCGGGAGTAGTTTGTGAAGAATTGGTACTAGATTCTTAAGTATTTGGTGGAATTCACCAAAATCATCTGGGTATAGTCTTTTTATTCATGGGTAGTTTAAATTACTATTCTCTCTCTCTCTCTCTCTTTCTCCATTCTCATTTGTTATAGATCTAGTCAGATTTTTTATTTCTTCTTGAGTCAGTTTTGGTAGTTCGTGTCTTTTCAGGAATTTGTTCGTTCTGTCTCAGTTGGTATACGGTTGTTCATAGCATTCCGTATAATCCTTTTTATTTCTGTAAGGCCAGTAAAGAGATCTAGTCATAGATTTCCAACTAGTAAATAGTTACTTTAATCTCACAAAGAAATTAACTCTTAAACTTGGGGGCTTTCTAGGTATAGAAACTACAAAGAAACATGAAAGTCAAAGTACTGTCGAGTCTCCCATTGTTATTGCTAACAGTGAATAAACAGCCTCAACTTTAATGCCTGCCCGGCACAGAATATTGAGACACAGCCTTTGAGAAAAAAAATGATGTTAGGAGGGGGTAAGCTTCTGCTGTTTAATACTGTCCAAAGGAATGTCTCTGGGTTAAGACCTCCTCTTCCTGGCAACTTGTAGGCTTCAAAACCTTGAACAAAAACACTTGACCTGATGGTCCAACTTTCCATCCGAGAGTGGAGGTGAATGCTACCAAGTGTTCATTTGCCATTGTCGTGTGTCTCAGCAATTTTCATTAGAAACGTTATGGAGATCAGATCTCCTTAGAGTGAACTCCAAGGGACTGGCCAGATGTTTGGATAGGACATTTCTCTCTCATTTTTATGTTTCTCATATTTTACAGATCTTCCAACTCTAGAAATGCATCAAAACATACACATTTTTCTTTCGTAGAATGTAAAGTCTCAAATGCAGGGACATTTCCGACTCTAAAGCAGTAGAGTACCTACCCAGGCAACTTAAAGGAGTTCTAAGCATCGGAGAGATTATTTTCAGTTGTGAAAGGGCAGAAAATAAAAGATCTGAGTTCAAGATCCCCACTCTGGCAAGTGCATTCCCTTCCTTGCCCTCCCTGTCTTAACTCCTGGCCAGAAGTCACCATTTGTGTATGATTTTTATTTTCGTGAAAACCTTTCCGTTAATAAAGCATTTAGATTCCCATTATAGAAATTTATTATAAAAGCACTTTATATATTTATTATAAAAGCTATTTACTGCTCACCTAAAAGATAAATTGTTAAAGTTAAGCGATACTAGACATTAAATGGAAATAAATGTTTCGTTTCTTAAGAGTGTAAAACCTTTTGAGTTATCGCAGACAAACCATTTTGGATATATCTCTGTGGAGAATATTCTATATTTTGAAAGAGAAGCTACTCTATAAAAAGAGAAAAGGTCACATTTAAAGCGGAGCTGTCTGCATCCAGAACAAAAGCCTGTCGGTGCTGTTGTTAAAGAAATCAACAGTACACAGACCAAATTATTGGTTGCAAACAGCATAAACAATGGAATTTTTCAAATGGAAAAGGCAGTTTAAGTCTTAGAGAAAAGGAAACCAGCCAGTGACTGCAAAAGCCTAGCAAAAACTGTGTGCAGACTAGCTGATCCCCTTGTGGTGTTTTCTACTCTTTCTCTGAAAAGGGAGAGAAAGGAGGAGGATAGCAAGAAAAATGGAAAAAGCCTCTCTTCTCTTGGAAGGAGGCGAGAACCAGATCATTTTCTTTAGTTCCCCCTAACTTTTTATTTTGAAAATGTTTATGGCTTCAGAGAAGGAAAACTGGAAAGAAGAGTAGTCTGTATACTCTTCACCTGGAGTCACCAATTTTTAACCACGTTTGCTTTCTCATACCCTCTCTTACACATACACATACCCACATTCACACCCACACAAAGTCACAAACATTATAGCATTTCATCTCAAAATACTTGAACATGCATTTCCTACCTAACAGGGCATTCTCTCTACCTAACCACAGTACTGTTATGACACCCAAGAATTTTCCCATTCGTTATTATTTCCCCTAATAAAGTCTTGGGGAAGAAGACGGGGGTTTAATGTAAGATGCAGTCAGGGTTCCTTCATTGCATTTAGTTGTCGTATCTTTTTCATCTTCTTTAAAGAGTAATAACCACTCTTCTTTTGACTTTTATGTCACTATTTTTGAAAAGACCAGGTTACTTATAGAATATCCCGTAGTCCAGGCTTACTGATTTTTTTCCTTATGGAAGCATACGATATGTTAAACATATCTTGACAAAACCAGTAAAGAAAATGTTGTGGCCTTTCTATTTTATCACATCAGGAGGCACGTAACATCGGTGTGTCCAGCTGTTGGTGATTCTGTTCAGTCACCCACATAAGATATTCACCGTATTTTTTTTCATATTGTCAAAGGTGTCTTTCTTTTTCTTGTAATTTAGAGAAATGTGGGGTACGATACTTTGAGACCCGGTAAACATTGTTCTCCACCAACCTCCTCCTTTTTCTCCAAAATCAGGAAGAAAACAAGGATGCCCACTCTCCCCACTTTTATTCAGCATATAACTGGAATTAGGCAAGAAAAATAAATAAAAGGCATACAAATTAGAAAGAAAGAAGTAAAACGGCCGCTATTACGGATGACGTGATACCATATATAGAAATTGTTAGGACTAATAAAAAACTCAGGTTGTGGGATACAAAATTAATATGTAAAAATCAGTTGTGTTTCTGTATACTGGTAACAGACTTGTCAGAAGGAAAAATCAAGAAAACGTCCCATTTACAGTTGAATCAAAAAGAGTAAAATACCTAGGAATAAATTTAGTCAAAGAGGTGAAAGACCTATATACTGAAAACTATAATACGTTCATGAAAAAAATTGGAGACAAGTAAAAAGCAAAGATATTTCGTCCTCAAGGACTGAAAAAATTAATAGTGTTAAGATGTCCATGCTATCCAAAGCAATCTACAGATTCAGTGCAGTCCCTGTTAAAATTCCAGTGGCATTGTCCACAGAACTAGAAATAATTCTAAACAGATTTTAGACCTGAGTAACCAATTTTGACAAAGAAGAACAAAGCTGGGGCTATCACACTCCCTGATTTCAAATACTACAAAGCTCTAGTAATCAAAACAGTATGATATTGGCATAAAAACAGACAGATACATCAGTAGAAAGGAGTAGAGAGCATGGAAATAAACCCGTGCATTTTTTGGTCAGTTGATTTACCATAAAGGAGGCAAGAATAGAGTATAGGGAAAGGGCAGTGTCTTTAATAAATGGTGCTGGGAAAACCAGACAGCTCCGTGCAGAAGGATGAAGCTGCGCACTGTTTTACACCATATACAAAATCAGTTCAAAATGGGTTAAAGGCTTGAATGTAAAACCTAAAATTATGAAACTCCTAGAAGACATAGGCGCTGATTAGCTCTTTGATACTGGTCTTAGCAATGTTTTTTTTGGATCTGACTCCAAAGGCAAGGGCAACAAAAGCAAAAATAAACAAATGGAACTACATCAAACTAAAAAGCTTCTGTGCAGTAAAGGAAATGATCAGCGACATGAAAAGGCAACCCGCTGAGTGGGCGAAAGAACTGACACAACCCAGTAGCAAAAAAGTCTGATTAAAAAATGGGGAGATGATTTGAATAGGTGTTTCTCCAAAGACGTACAGGTACATGAAAAGATGTTCAACATCACCAATCATCAGGGAAACACAAATCAAAACTACAATGAAATCTCACCTTACACTTGTCAGAATGGCTGTTACCTGACAAGGTATTTCTTCTGACAAGAAATAACAGAATATGGAGAAAAGGGAGCCCTCTGAATTATCGGTAGGATTGTAAATTAGTGCCGCCACCATGGGAAATAGTATGTAGACTCCTCAATAAATTAAAACATGAGCAACTTTATAAGCCAGCAATTCCAGTACTCTGGGTATCTATCCAAAGAAAATGAAAACACTAATCCAGAAAGATACGTGCATTCCTGTGTTCATTGCAGATTTATTTACGGTAACCAAGATGATGGAAGCAACCTAGTTGTCCATCTGTGAATGAACAGCTAAAGCAAATGTGGTTGATTGACTGATTGAGAACTCAGCCATATGAGTAGTATAGCATGTAAATATTACTCAGCCATAAAAAAGAATGAAGTCTTACTATTTGCAGCACGGATGAACCTTGAGTGTATTAGAAGTGAAATAACGCAGACGGAAAGAGACAAATACTGCCGGCTTTCACTTACGTGTAAAATCTACAAAACAAAACAGAACAAAAACCCAGACTTACGGAGAACACGGTGGTGGTTGCCAGAGGGGAGGGTCTTTGGGAAAGGGAGGGCAAAATGGGTGAAGAGGAGTAAGGAGTGCATACTTCAAGTTATAAAATAAATAGCTCACTGGGATGTATTGTACGTCAATAACATTGTAAGGTGAAAGAGGGGAACCAGACTTACTAGGGGGACCATGTCACAGTGTGTGTAAATATCAAATCGCTGTGTTACACAGCTGAAACTCGTGTAATATTGTCAATTACACTTCAATAACTGTCTTCAAATGTTTAGGTAAAAATGAAAGTATCCCTTTATACTGCACCCCCGCCCCTGCTGTAGCTACGCCCCTTTCCCAAACTGTGAACAGAGATTGAACTGTATCCTTCGAACTTTCTTTTGCTGTAGTTGATGGCAGTTTTGTTGTATTTTTTCCATATTTAGCGTGTAAACATGTACGAAGGGCGTATTTATTTATTTTGCAAATAATGTGACCATGCTACAGATGACATATCGTGACTTGGTGTTTTACTTTATGTGTCTTTTTATGTCCCTTTGTACTGAGTTACCTCACTCTTAGGAGCTGTATGATAGTTTATACTATGGATTTACCGTAACTGATATTTATGTTTCTAGGTTTTCAGTATTCTAGACAGCTGCAGTGAATATCCTGGAGTATGTCTCTGCATATGTTCAAGTATTTCTATAGAATAGATTTCCAAGAGGTAGAATGGTTAATTAACTGTCATTGATTCACACTTCTGCAGTAGCTTCCTCACACCCTTACCAACACCGGCAATATTTAGCAATATTTTTTATATTTGCCAATCTGATGGGTTAAGAAAAGAATGGTAGCTTACTGTTTTCATCAATATTTTTTTGTTTTCTAGTGAGAATGTTCATTCATGTTTGTTAGCCACTGATTTCTACTGTGATTTCTCACTTGTCCATGGGGGTTATTTTTTTAATGGAGCTTTCGTACACTATATCCTTTGTGGTCTGAATTTCTGCTACCTAAACTCTGGAATTACGTAGATTTGATAAAGTCTTGAGAAATCCCTTCCTATATGTACCCTCACTGCTGTATCCAAAATCAAACTGATTCAGATGACGACGTTCCTGACTTGCTGTCAAAACTCAGGAACCAAAGAGAATCTTTTAGAGAGGAAGACGCAGCTCATTCTAACCTTTGCTATGGAGTGTTACGAATTCACCCCCCTGTGTGTGGTTTATCTTTTGATGTCATTCATGCGGTTTTACCCAATAAAAAGTTGGAAATGTTTGTCGAACGTCTGTGGTTTTCCGGTGTAAGTTCTAAGGTTTTGCTTTTATCTAGGTCATCTTTTCTCAGTTAAGAATTTTTTCAATCTATTTTATTTTCTTCTCTATGGTTATTTTTAGGCACACTGGAATTCTTGGGTACATGAAGTGTATCTTTATGCATAATGTATTTTGTCAACACATTTTTAATACTTCATCCTTTATCGTTAATCATAAACATCAACTTTATCATACACCAGATTCTTATGTACGCAAGGATCTTGTTCTAAAGCAGTTTAATGAATGTATCAATATCTAGATAAGAAAGTTCCTTATTCTTTTTCAAATATCCCTTGCTTATTACTGCTTCGTTTTTCTTCCGGGTACATTTTAGGACAAAATAAATCGATTTTGCCCATTTATGCTTCCTGCGGCAATGTATGTGAATGTGCGCTCCCCTGGGTCTGGGAGAAACTGGTTAGGGGTCTGGAACCAAGGGTAAAACTTGAATAAACCCAGAAAAATTAAAGACAAATTATCCTCTAAACCTGGAAGAAATCTAATGGGTTTGTAACACTGTTAAGTGCCGCCTAAGTGTTTGTTTAATGAGCTCTTGACTCATCGATTCTTCTAGGTAGACCCTTTCCAGTCCTTGTGCTTCTCCGCGGTCACCCCCAGCATTCACATCACGATGCTGGTGCACTCCCTTCACTCTTCCAGACATCTCTCCCCATCCCCCTATGCCCCAACCCCCCCCCCCCCACTTTCTATCCGAGGAAATTTCATTGGTTCCTAAAAACCCAGTTCAGATACTACCTTTTCTGGGAATGTTTTCTTCCTGCCGACGGTAAGAAGGTTGTGGGAGCCTTTGTGCCTCTTCTTATTTGTTCCTATATTATCATTATCCAGCTTCGGACTGAGCCAGGGCAGAAATGCCATATGGGTGTTTTTCAAGTGTTTTTGAAAACTAGTAAGACATCTCCCAGTCTTCAGGGAGCTCACCAGAGAATGGGAGGAAAAGCTGAAGCTAGAAGAAAAATAGATGTGAAAGCATAAATTATATGTGATTTTTTTTTTTTTTTTAAGCCACAGGAGAGCTTTTATATCCGTTTTTCCCCCCAACCTGACCAGGTTTAGGTCTTATGGTTTACGCTCTAAGCCTTTGCAAATGGAGGCATTCATAGTACCAGCAGAGGCGCAGAGATTGGACCAATCCTTTATCACGGTGTTTGGAGGCCAGAAGGAAAAATACTGAGAAATGGACTTAGAAAGACCTAGATGTTCCGTGAAGGACTTAGGGGTCATAATTGCTATCGTGTGGCACTGTGTTTTAAACGAACAGATATTCTGAATCTCTCCTTTTTTTCCTAGTACTGGATGAATGAATACACCTCGTCCATCGGAATTGGAGTTTTTCATTCAGGAATTGAAGTATACGGCAGAGGTACGTGTACCCACCGTGTGAACAGGCTTTCCGAAGACTGTTTTCTCTTAAAGCGCTCGCAAAATCATCACTATAGGTCTTCCTCTTTTTTTGCAACTGCTTCCATACATTACTGCAGAAAGTAGAAGAAAATCTCCCCACATTTTGTACTGTAGTCTGGGAAAATGCCCAGAGTTGAATGCATTTGAGGAGAAAGTACTCAAGTTCATGAACATAACGTTCGTTGAGTTATCTTTTCTCCCAAATACAGCGGCTTAAAAAGCAGTTGCTTCTTGGATTATTTCACCACCACAGTTTTGCTCTGACAAATACTGGAGTTCCTAAGAAGCCTTGTGCTTTGAAAAACCATCATTCTGGTTGGAAGAGTATTGGTGCTAGAGTGTCATACTTGAAATACCAATTTCCTGAGGGAATTTCAGTATTAAATTTTGTTTTTGGAGACTTGCAAGTGTGTAGTTATAAGGTTGGAAAATATCACTGAGCAAATCCTGCCCTTGGTTCCATCTAGCTTTTTGCTCAAGAATGATGGCCTTTGTCATTAGCCCAAGCCCTTTTATTCTTCATTGCCCTTAATTATGATAAATATGACAGGAGCCACTCAAACCAAGCAGCTTTGTTTTTAACAGCTTTTTCCTTTGTTCTAATTCCCGCTGCTGGTGCAGGATAATTTCCTCCAGGTCAAGCTGTAAGCAGTAATGATCTGCATAAGACGGACCACATTTCCAGTTTCGTCGGGGTTGTAAAAATACATTATTTTGAATCCTAAACTCACCCCGTAGCAGAAATGTCTGTCACGTGCTTCAGTCAGGAGGCCTTTGTGCGGGCCCTGAGAATATGCGTTGCAGTCCACCTGGAGTTCCCCGTGAAGACCGCATCCCTGCTGTAGCTGGTGCAAGGAAGAGGCTCCATTACCTACCTGGGTCGGTGTGGTGCTTCTCCTGTCCCTTTCTTACATTCCACACCAGCCGCTTCTGGGTGCAGCATAGCGTATCACACGTTCGCTATAAAGATGTGCCATTTAAGCTCCATGTGAGTTGGGAGCCTGCACTGTCTGTCTCCCAGATAATTAATCCCCAAAAGCAAGGAGGCTCTTGCCCAAAGGGTCAGCAGTCACTACGTGTTGCTGCGGGTGGCCTCGTCATCTGTGGGTTTGTGCCCTTGTTTGACTTCGCTTTTGCCAGAGTTGCGTGTTTCCCCTTTAACTGAATCTCTGGTGTTATAGTTTTCTAAGTGCTACCAAGTTGTGAACCGCTTGATCCCGTTGCTGTGAAGTAGAGAAGGACGTGTGGGCCTGTGGCGCTTTCTCCATTTTCCAAGCGAAGAAACCAAAGCTCAGATCAGCTGGAAGTCAGATCAGATCAGCTGCTAATAGTTCTTAGAACTAGGACTTGAACCCAGGTGTTCTTACGTGCCAGTCATTATTCTGTTACCTGTCTAACCATTGCGCCCCTCCACCAAATGATTCAGGAGTCTTCAGAAACATGGTTCGAAACATGTTCGTATAAGTTTAGCAAAGCTAAAGTCAGATGTCTTCCTGAAAGTAAATGACGCTTCTTGAACAGATGAATAAATGGCTCTGTGACTTTCCTTAATGGACTTGAAGAAGTTAAAAATCTAAACATAATCTTTCCATATCCAACCTGATTATCGACAAGGTTTATTATAAAGTCCTATCGTTAAGATAAGTTTTAATGTGTATTTCAGAACTGAATGCCAAACACTTTCTTATCCAGACCTTTGCTTTTTTTCTGGAAGGTCTGAATCAAAAGTAAACTTGGTATGTGCCTTGTTCTCACCCATGCTTTGTTCTAAGACCTTTCACGATTAGATTTAATAAATTTTAAGAGATGAGATTAATTTAAACATTTGTTTGTAATTTTTAAAGTAAGTCCACTAAGATTTGCCACTTAAATATCTAAATATCTCATACCAGCAATTTGAATTCCTTCCTTCTCCGCTTCTGTTCTGGATGAGAGTTTATATCCCATGATCCTTCAGTACAAGTAGTTCCCGCAGAGCTGAAAGATCTTCCGCGAGAGTGTGTGTGGAGAGGTGTATACATTAACTCGGCAGCTTGCTTGTTTTCTTGAATGAGGGGGATTGAATTCAGTTTTCCAGGTTTGGTAATGTTTCATTATTCAAAGATAAACCAAGAGCCTTCAACCCATGAGCCATGAAAGCTCATTACTGTTAGTCAGTTTCTCCAGTAAAGTGTTGAGTTTGAAATTTGATGCCTTCAATTTGGAAAGCGGCAAAGTGCAGAACTGACCGCCCATGTCTTTTGGCACGACACATGGGCAGAGAGACCGTGGTCACCTGCGATAGTCACCCTCCTCCTGCCAACAAGAGGGGACGAGTCAGGGTCACCTTTGAGTGTCTTTTGTTATCAGAATCAGGCCTTTTGTATCGACTGTTGTTACACGTAACAGCTAAACGAGACTGAGATATTTGTAAAAGCATTGATAAACTGGAAAATATTTAGATGGTGTCGTTATTATCCTCATCATTTATTAAAGCTAATTCAGCATTCTGGTTAAGTTTTGTGTGATAAATACTAAAAATCATGAGTTTTCTCTTTTCAGAATTTGCTTATGGTGGCCATCCTTACCCCTTTTCTGGAATATTTGAAATTTCCCCAGGAAATGCTTCTGAACTAGGAGAAACATTTAAATTTAAGTAAGTAGGGAGGATAATTTTTATTACACTGTCTTAGGTGCCAAAGCTTGTTTTCAGGCCTATGGAAGTCACTCTGTAGACTAAAATCTAGGAAGTTAAAATGTTTAACGCTGTTTTAGTTGCTGACATTTATTTTAAAGTCAAACCTGTCGGAGTTTGTGTAAAGATGAGAATCGGCCAGATGAAGTGCCTGAAATAACCTAGTCTTTTGCTTTTTTTCAGGACCCACGTGAGTTATTTTGTGTACTTTAGAAATGTTCTTACTTTAGTATGTAACTTGGATTCTGCCTTAGAAAACGTGTGTATGTGAGTGATAGCTTCCCCCTCAGACTCCCGTGCAGAGAGATGGAAGAAAGGGTCGCTGTGACCTACCTGACACTATTAGAAACCTCTTTACTCTCCCAGCGAGTGCAAACAAAGATGCAGCATCGCTGTGTTGTACGTCTGAAACTAACGTAACGTTGCGTGTCAACCATACTCCAAACAAATGAAAACTTTTTTCATAAAATGCATGAAGAGAAAAAGAAGTGGTAGGATTTTTTTTTTTTTTTTTGTAATCTTTTCATTTTTCCCGATGAAAGGGATACTGTTGATACATTTGAAATACCCGAACAGTTGATTAGCTGAGGAGCTATTGTTAAGGTGCATGCAGTACGCCTATCGAGAAACGAAAATACTCTGGACCTTACCGAGAATTTGAAAGCTTAATGATCCAAATTTCCATTTCTTAGTTAAGGTTTGTATGTGAAGAGATACTTAGAACCTTAGTTTCAAGGAGCTCTAAAGAACCTTCTGGGCCTATAATCATTAACTTGCCAAGTGGAGAATAGCGAAATGAGGTTGTTAACATTGAAATTCAGGGTAGGGCTACTACCCATGTCGATCACTACCAAGTTCATGGTTCTCCCAGCCTGTCACTGATTTGCTCTAGTGCCATCCTGAGTCTGTTCCTCGGGTGTCCCTTTTGGCAGGACTGCTAGATGAAAGGGTTTTCTAGGTATTTGTAGTTTTCTTGGATGCCTAATTTGTATCTGCCTTAACTTCTGCTTTCTGTTGGATATCATGTCTGTCGCATTTCCAGGGTGGGGGTTGGGTGGAGGGTGTTTGGTTTTTAATTTGGGGGTTGGTTGGTTGGTTTTTATAATGCTGTTAAAAAAAAAAAAAAAAAAACTGTAGTTGTTTGGTAGTTTGTGTCCCCGTGGCACAGAAGCCAATAACATAAAAGACTATTTCTGAATGGGATTATGGCCAGTTCTTCACTGGCCAGTATTACTGAGCAGGAATATTTGCAGCATGATTTGGGCCTGCAGTAACCTGGCTGCTTCCACGGTGCTTGTAAAAATAACAGGACCGTGCGTTTTCAGTATATGACACGCTGCTTCCTAAAGAAAATGACCAAGTTTGCATTGGTATGATTTAGAAGTAACGGACTTAAGAGATTAGGGTAGAAATGCAAAAGCTCAAGTAACACAAAATGTAAAAGTATCTCATTTACCGTTTAGTCGTAGTGCATTGACTCCACTCTGTTAACCAGTCAGAATATCCCTGGAAATGAGCAAGTCTTGAAACACGCTCTTTCTCCATACCTGAAACTTACACAGCTGTGGTTTCTCTTTCTTTCTTTTCCTTTTTGTTCTTTAAGAGAAGCTGTAGTTTTAGGGAGCACGGACTTCCTGGAGGACGACATAGAGAAGATTGTGGAGGAGCTGGGCAAGGAGTACAAGGGCAACGCCTACCACCTGATGCACAAGAACTGCAACCACTTCTCCTCGGCACTGTCGGAGGCAAGTGTCACCCTGCGGTCCTTCAGGCACACGCCCTCCGCTGTCACCCTGCCTCCTTCAGGCACAGAACCTCCGCTGGTGTGCCCACTGCACTGCTCTTTCCTTTGCTCGTTTCCTCCTTGTCTTCCCGAGTCTTCGTGTTGTGTAAAGCGTGGCATTCTGGTTCTTTGCCTCATCTGAGTGGCCTTTCTGAGGTCGGTGGCTTCCGAGTGGGCACCGCGTTAAACTGTGACCCCATTCACGACTTCGCCGCGGGGAGGGTGAGCACTGATAATCGTCCCTTCTTATCCTAATCCGTTCCCTTCCAACCTGAGCTTCCTCTTTAAAGAAATTAATGCTGGGGCACCGGGGTGGCTCCGTTGGTTAAGCATCCAACTCTTTTTTTTTTTAAGTTTATTTATTTTCGAGAGAGAGAGACAGCATGAGCAGGGAAGGAGCAGAGACAGAGAGGGAGACACAGAGTCTGAAATAGGCTCCAGGCTCCGAGCTGTCAGCACAGAGCCCAGCATCGGGCTCGAACATGGGAACGTTGAGATCATGACCTGAGCCGAAGTCGGACACTCAAACGACTGGGCCACCCAGGCGCCCCAAGCGTCCAACTCTTGATCTCAGCTCAGGTCACGGTCTCACGTTTGGTGAGTTCGAGCCCTGCGTTGAGCTCCGCATTGGGCTCTGCATTGACAGTGTGGAGCCTGCTTGGGATTCTGTCTCTGCCCTTTCTCCCCCCACCCCACCCCCTTCACATGTGCCCTTGCTCTCTCTCACTCCCTCTCAAAATAAACTTCAAAAAAAAAAAGTCTCCACTGCTAAAAAAATTAAAAAAGAAAGAAAGAAATTAAAGCCTGAACCACTTCTGCTACTTAGCCACAAGATTCTTCTTTTTCTATATTAGTTGCCAGTATGATTTTTCTCCCTGGCGCTTAAAATTATTAACAAGCCGTCCATCTCTGCGGTCTTGAAATTTCGTTCTGCCAACAGAACACCCCACAGGCACTTACTTGCCTTCCCTGTTCTGGACTCCCAAGCCAGGAGACCTGAGAATTGCAGGACCTGAAAACAGAAACCAAAGGGAAGACATGAGACTGTGAGATGAGGGCTGGAGAATCCGCTAGCCCTGAGACAGCTTCTCTGCTTGTTGACCTGTGGCGGCTGGTGGCAGGGCAGTGTCCCATCCTGCAGAAGCCGGAGGGTGTGAGGGACAGAACAAGCTGCCATCCCGGTGGTCCTCATCCCTTCCCACGTGGCTCTGGACAGGCCCGGGCTTGCGTGTGGCCTGGGATGGGTCCCTGGGACCCTCAGCAGGTAGGACGCAAGATTCACGTCGCTTCCACCCCTGCACGGCCGGCTGAGTCAGAATCTTATCGCTAGTGATTGTGCCGACATGGGAGTTACAGAAGCACCCCCAGGCTCGTGCATACGCCAGTTCCACGGAGGCGACCCGGTTGCTCCCCAGGAATGAGAGAAGGTTCAGGCCTCCTTGACCCCATCTGCCGGAGACGCGTTCAGGGATCCATCGAATGGGAGAATCGGCAGAGATCCTGGATGGCACCCAGTCCCGTGTCCTCGGTGTGCAGACGGGGCAGCTGCCGTCCGTTGTGAGTGGGGAAGTGGCCTGTGGAACTGGGAATGACAGATGCAGCCCCAGGACACCTGGCCGTTTTAGCCAGGCCGCTGATGTGAGGCAGGGACGTGTAGCCCGGGTGATGCCTGAGCTTCGTTCCCTCTCCGGGCAGGAAGAGAAAAGGGAAGCCCCCCAGTTCCCCAAGTGGAGTTGTGGGTGAGCCCGAAATGCTGACCATTGGTTGCTGCCTCCTCCGAGTGGGAGGGGACATGATGAAATCGTTCCTGGGGCCGGAGCAAGGTCAGAAGGGGGACAGGGGGGCCCTGCTACTGAGCCCCCACCCCCTCCCAGCTTGGCCCTCCCCCGACGGCTGGAACAACAGTCTTCACTAAATTTACTGCTGGGGGTTTGAAGAAATTCCCAGTCAGGAAAGAAAAGGGGAATTTTTTAATGGCTTTGTATTTTGTGATTATACGATAGGAGTTGATGTAAAACGATTCATGCTTATAATTGTATAGGGGATGCGGGGACCGTCTCGGGAATACTGGCAGAAAACGCGTTAGTGGACACAGCTCTCTCACTTCTTGAAGCCGCAGAGTGGGTGGATTAAGTCTCAATTATTAAACGAACGCCTGTCTCCACAACTGGGATTTTTTATAGGGTTTTTGCCTCTCGCAGCCTCTAAAGGCAGACGACATACAGAGAGAGACAATTTCCAGATGAACTTCGGGGTTTTAAAACGCGGTTTTTAGATACTGATTAGCCCTTATACTGTCAGTTATCTGAGGCGGGGAGGTGAGGATTTTCCGGTCGTGTTTATTTGTCAGCTGGTCTTGAAAGGGGCCTCGGAAGACCTCAGTTGCTTAACCTTAGAAACGTGGCTCCCTAGCTGTGCACCGTGTTCACTCACTCATTACTGTCCTGGCCTTTTCTCAAAATCCTGAAATCACGATCCCGATTGCCTGCCCCAGACTGTCGGCCGAAACCCACCCTTGTCTGCTCCACACCGGGCCAGACTGAAAGCAGGTGCAGGCCCAGGAACCACCTCCTCCTTGGGGACCCTTGCGGGTCTGGACCCCTGTCCGCGGAGCCCTCTGCCACAAAAGTGTCGTGCACGTCGACCGCTCCGTCCAGGTGGCATGCAGGTGTGCCCTGGGAGGGGCTCGTTCCCCAGCAGGGCCCCCTGCGCCCAGCCGCTCGGCCCCGTGTCGCTAACCAGGGATTCTTGCCAAAACCCGCAAGTGGGGGAGAGCGGGGCCCCTCGGCTGCTGCAGTGGTGACAGCAGGGGGGCATCCAGACCGCCTTCCCCCCACTCCCCCTGCACTCCTTAGTGAGGCAGAGCCGTTACCAAATGCAGCAGCCACAGAATTGGGGTGTTCCTCCCTAGGCCCTTCACAGGCTAAACGGTCAGGGGGAAGGAGGGGTGACCTGTAAACCCGTTGTGAAATCTTCTGCAAACTCAGGATTTCATCCTGACCAGTGCCTGATAACGACGTGTCCATCTAGTTTGTCACATAAAAATATTTTCCAGTGACAGCTTCTGTTCTCGTATATGTCCTTTCCAGACCAAAAAAAAAAAAGAAGTCCAGATGAGAGTAAAGGATAATTTTTAAAGCGTAAAGTTAGGATTGCCAAACGGCGCACACTGATTTCGTGACCGCGAAAACCAAAATCCTGGTGCCGGGGGAGGTGTGCGGGCAGGGAGGCGGCCTTCATGACCGGTTTCTCGATGCTGCTCCTCCCCTCGTCCTAAAGACCAGCCGTTGCGTCTTGCCTTTCTGAGCTGCTGCGAGCACCTTGGATCCGCCAGGCTGCTCACCTGCGAGCCAGCGACAGTGCTGACACAGCAGAGAGGCTGTTCCCGCACCTGCCGCACAGAGTGGAGGCCGATAACCTGGTCACGACGGACAGAACTGTTTGGGTCTGTCTGTGGGCAGACCCTCCAAGATTCGACTGATCTTTCAGGCCAGATCGGAAGCCCTGTCAGTGCGTTTGGGCAGCGGTAACAGGGCAGCACAGGCCCGGTGGCTAAGAGACAACAGACCGTTCCTTCTCATGTCCAGGATCCAGGCACTGGCAGGTGCAGCCTTCTAGTGAGGTCCTAGGCCGCTTCTTGCCTTGGCCTCAGGTTGCGGGAGGAGTGAGGGGCTCTCAGATCCCTGGTAAGGGCACCAGTCCTATTTGTGAGGCCTGGGCCCTCATGACCCGCCCACCTCCCAGGCTCCCTACTTCCACCAGCGGTCAAGTTCGAGGTTAGGATTTCAGCTTACCGGCTTTGGGGGACAAAAATCCTCATCCTCGAGCGAGTCCCACGGTGTTCACTGCCAGTGAGGAAGCACGCTGGGGGCCTTGTAACCGGTGCTGCCTGACCCATGCGTGCCCTGCTTGGGGGCCCTCACACTGTAAACCTCCCGTTCTGGGGGGTGTCACGTGTGCCCTCTGGGATTGGTTCTTGTGTGGGTGCCCTCTCGTGACCCCACCTCTGGCCGGGTGAAGAGGGTTCCCACCAAAACTCAGGTGGAAGCCACTCGGCTTTCTAAAGTCAGCCTTTATGGGTTTGCTTTAGTGGGGTTTGCTCTAACTGGCTAGGTCCAGGAGCCCTAAAAGTTGTGACTGAAATCAAAACTCCAGGTTGCCCTCACCCTGCTGTGTAGGGTCCTTTGGTAATATTTGCTGCAACAGCTTGGCTAAGTTTGGGGAGGGGGGTGTAGAAAAAGAGTTAAAATGGGTCAGAGGCTGCTGTCCCTATAAAAGACTGGGGCCTTGGATGGCATCTGAGAACTTGACTTTCGGAAGGGCTGCCAACAGTTGCAAGATGGAAGGGCAGCTCACCAGACCTGACCTTGTGTGCATAGCGTGATTTCTGCAAGACACCTGCTCCCATTCCAGGGAACCCCAAATCTTGGCACATGCTGAGAAGCAGGTGCCTATACGAACAGGCACAAATAAAACCTTGGATGCTGGGTGTCCAGTGAGTTTCCCTGGTGGACATTTCACATGTGTTGTCCCCCCTCCTTGCGGGGTGGACCTGAGTGAATCCTGTGTGACTCCATGGGAGAGGCCCTTTGACAGCTTGTGCGTGGTTTCCTCTGCACTTTTCGTCCATTTCCCTGTAGTAAATGAGAGCTGCGACTGCCGCTGTGTACCCAGTCCCGTGGGTTTCTTGGCAAGTCACGGTCTAACCAGGAGCTGGTCTGGGGGACCGCTGACACAGCTCACTTCTCCAAAAGTAATCAAGAGGTTTTTGTTGTGTTGTTTTGTTTAAGTGTCATGAATTTCCCCTCCTCCCAGATTTAAAAATACTTGACTTCATGAGAAAAATCTCAAACAGCCTAACCTTCCACCAAAAGAATTAGAAAAGAACAAACAGAGCCCAAAGTTAGTAGAAGGAAGGAAGTACTCAAGATCAGAGGAGAAATGAATAGAGACTAAAAAGACAGTGGTAAAGATCAGTGAAACTAAGAGCTGGTTCTTTGAAAAAGATCAGCAAAATTGACAAGCCTTCAGCCAAACTCACCAAGGAAAAAAGAGGGTTCAAATAAATCAAAAGTGAAAGAGAAATCGCAGCTGACACCACAGAAACACGAAGGAGCGTTAGAGACTATGGCGAACAATTCTGTCCATAGATTGGACAACCCAGGAGAAGCAGACGTTCCTAGAAACATACAGTCTCCCGAGACTGTATCGTAAGTAGAAAATCTGACCAATTTACTAGGGAGGTTAAATCCAGCAAACAGTAGTCCACGACCAGATGGCTTGACTGGTGACTAACACGCAAAGGTGTAATACCTAACCTCAAACTTTTCCAAAAATGAAGGAGATGAGTACACTTCCAAACAAATTCTGTGAGGCCAACTTCACCCCGATACCAAAACCAGACCAGGACGCTACAAAAAAAAAAAAATCACAGGCTGGTATCCCTGATGAACAAAGATGGAAAAATCCTCTACAAAACATTAGCAAACCAAATTCAGCAATACATCGAAAGGATTCTATACCGTGATCGAGTGGGATTTATCCCAGGGGTGCAGGGTGGTTCCACAATCGCGAACCAATCAGTGCGATATACCACATGAAGAAAATGAGAAAAAAGAATCATACGGTCATCTCAGTAGCTGCAGAAAGGCATTTGACAGTATTCGGCGTCCACTGATAAAACTCTCAACGAAGTGGGTATAGAGGGGACGTACGTCAGCTTATATAATGAAGGTCGTACAGGACAAGCCCACAGCTCGCGTCACACTCCGTGGGGAAAAGATGAGGAACAAGACCGGGATGGCCACTCGTGCCGTTACCAACAGTGCTGTGATGAATATCCCCTTACATACATCTCTTCATATTTTGCCAGCATGTCTCTGGGGGAGATCTCTAGCAGGGGACTCACTGCTTGAAGCTTAAGTGCAAAAGTAATTTTGCTACATAAACCACTACCCGCAGTAAGAAATATGTTTTACGCCATGACCCGGTCTAAACACACATGTACACGTAACACGTTAAAACAAGTGTCACAATTACCCCACCTCTCTACAGTCTGACGCTGAATGACTCACTGGTGGATCTGGACTCAAAGTTTAGAGACGCTGGCTTGGTAGAGGACCAGCACACTTCTGAGAGGGCCGGGCGGGAGATCTTTTAGGCTGTAGGACTGGTCACGGACGGCACTCTGCCGTGGAGAACTCAGCTCCCGGGCACGGCTGCTATAACTTCACCTACGAAATCAGGAGGCTGTAGTTTGCTGTCCTCTGTTTTAGCCTGATCAGGACACACACACACACACACACAGAGACGGGTTGGGATGAAGATCAGGGCACACACACACACACACGGGTTGGGATGAAGTCAGCCTCCTGGGAAGCACATGGACGTGGGAAGAAGGGAGGGTGCCTGCTGAGTAAAACCAGGACTTCGGAAGCAGGATGAAGGAAGTAGCTGTTGACAAGTCAGCGGTGGCTGTACGTTAACCTAAATATCCCTTGTCGCCTCTTCTGTGGTCAGCCTTCGGGTATGCAGATACCTGAACGTGCTGTGGGTATAAAATACATGAAACGTTCCCCTGTGTTTCATAGCGCAGAGGGACAGGCATGGCGTTGTGTAAGGTCCATTGCTCGGCTTTCCTCCAGGTGTAGTTCATGGACATATGCAAGTATTCTTAAGTACTCTCTACCTCTCTGTGCTGCCGGGCCAGCTGATCGGATTTGGTCAAAACATGCCATCTTCCCTCGAGTGAGGCCATCTCACTTGTTAAGACAGAGACTTCGTATTAAAGGAAATGTAACTGTTGTCTTGTAAGGCTAACCCCTTTAGGAAGGAAAGCTACATGGTTGCTTAATTGCAAGTACCAGTTTACTTACATTTTAGCTAATTTGGGAGCATAAGATATTTTGAAACCTTTTTTCAAGGTCATCAATTCAGATATGATGTCAAGATCATGATTTTTGACACGACTGGAGGCAGGACTGCTAAGGGGACAATGAAGCAGGGACACAGTAAGCCAGCCCCGTGTTGTCTGCAGATGGGAAGGAGGGTGATAAAGAGTGAGGTCCGCAGTGTCCGGGTGGCTCAGTTGGTTAAGTGTCATACTCTTGGTTTTGGCTCAAGTCATGGTCTCGTGGTTCGTGAGTTCGAGCCCTGCATCGGGCTCCATGCTAACTGTGGAGTCCGCCTGTGATTCTCTCTCTTTGTCTCTGTCTATCTCTCTGCCCCTCCCCTGCTTGTGCTCTCTGTCTCTCTCTCCCTCTCTCTCAAAAATAAACTTTAAAAAAAACCAAAAAAGTGAAGTTAGTTGTGGAAGACCCGATTCTTACTGTTTGAGATTGGCGAGGGTGTGGGTTATGGCCCAGAGTCCTCTAAGGACAGGGTAGGGATGGGGAGTGGGCAGAGAGCTGCCGCAGACCGTCAGCTGGGAGGGAATCCCCCTGGCCCCACGCCTGCACCCCCACACCCCTAGCGGAATCTGTGGACGAAAGCTCAGCCTGGCCTTCCAGCCTGGTTCTGACCGCAGAGTCGCAAAGCCAGGTCTGCATCCGTGGAGACGTTTCTTTCTTGACCAACACGAGAAGTAACAGTTTAGAACGCGGGCCCGGACAAATGGGGTGGCGGAGACTGGACGGAAGTAGGAAAGAATCTGTGAAAAGGGACAACTGACGGCGGGGAGGATCCCCAAGACCAGCCGCTCTGACCGTCTGGAGCGTGTTACTCTGGTCCCTGTGTCAGCAAGGCTTCCCTGCTGTGTTGTTTGGAGCACTTGACATGGAGTCTCAAAGCAGTTGCAGGGAGCCAAACGGAATTAGCTTCATGCTGTAGGTGTAGAAAGTGAGCCACTTGACAAGCCTCCGGAGGTGGCGGCTGCCTGTCATCCCGGCCTATGTGCTTCCCCGCACCCCGCCTGCCCGTCCCCCGGCACCGGACCGGGGCCCCTCAGCCCGCACCCCGCCTGCCCGTCCCCCAGCACCGGACCGGGGCCCCTCACCTCGCTCACCTGACACCGCCCCCTCTCTCCTCCGTAGATTCTGTGCGGGAAGGAGATTCCTCGCTGGATCAATCGTCTGGCCTACTTCAGCTCCTGTATCCCCTTCCTCCAGAGCTGCCTCCCCAAGGAGTGGCTCACCCCCGCGGCCCTGCAGTCCAGCGTCAGCCACGAGCTGCGGGAGGAACTGGAGGAGGCCGAGGACGCGGCCGCGGCCGCCTCCGTGGCCGGCCCCTCGGCGGGCTCCAGACCCGGGCGCCACACCAAACTATAAAAGGCCTCCCAAGTCTCACCCTCAGAACTGTCTCCGGCCGGTGACTGTCCCCAGAGAAAAGTAAGAGAAGCGTCCTTTGGGTATTTTGTATGCAAAGATGGCTCTCCCCCAAATCCCAGTTCTTCAGCTCAGGATTATATTTGTAATCAAAAGAATCACTTGGCGCAGGAGGGAGAACTTTGTACGAAGCCGCCCTCGGTTTTTTTTACCCACGTGTAAATTGGGGTTTACTTCTGTTTTCTACAAGCTCTGTTAAGTTATGTTTACAGTATTTTGTATCGCTGTTTACAAACCTTGCATGGACTCCTGCCACCGTGAAAGAAGACAGCCTTCACGTCTCGGGAACTTCGGTGGATCACCTTCCTCCACTTGCGACAATTTCCAGAGCTACGGCGTCTGCAGTCGGCACACGAAGGGCGCTTGAGGGGCTCTGGCCACCACTACCTGCTCCAGAAGGGTCGTTGAGGTTCGCGTGTGGTTCTGTTCGCGTTCGGGCCCTGGGACACCGAGGCCAAGGAGCTCCCGCAGCCCGAGGGCTCGGGGCCCGGGTTGGCGGGAAAGGCTCTGCTGGGCGGGGGCCTGCACCCCTGACACCTGTCCCCCCGGGCAGGCCGGCCCGTCCCATGACGCCTCTGATTCTGCCGTTAGGATGGTTTTCGTTCGAGATAGTCTTGCTAGGAACCGAGGGGTATTTTTGCACACGTGTTGGGGGCTTCATCGATCTTTTAATATGGACTGACCTCCCTGCACACGATTACGCTGACAGGGCGGGAGTAGCAGCAGGAGTTGACATTCAACTGCTTTTGAACTATTCAGGCTGCCTTTTATACTAGACCTTGAAAACTGGAGCCTGAAGTAACGCCCTCCACAAAGTTCACGGTTTGATATCCTGACACTTCATGTACCAGACGGAGCGCGTCAGAGTTCTGTTGCTTCGTTCCGGGGGTAGTTTGACCTCAGAGTAGAAAAACCTAGTCTCATTGACCTCTCATTGAAGGATGTTTGTGTGTCTTAAAACTCCTCTTTTTCTGTTCTCCCAAGTGTGTGTCTCTTATGTGACCTCCTCCCACAAGGAATTGTCACCACCGATAGATAAGTCCTCGTTAGCAAGGACTCTGTCTGCTCACATCTACTCCCAGTTTGACCCTTGGATGTAAGAGCCAAGTCACTACATGTCAGATTCAATTTTTCTGCCTTAAGAATGAATGTCCTACATAGAATATTGGGTGAGCGCATAAATTATCCAAGGCAGTGACTTCAGCTTTATATATATTGTTAGTTTTAAAGTCACCTCCTTTTATTTAAACTCCTAGATCGGATTGTTTGCTATTTCTCTTTGTAAAGATACATATCTTTCAGTAAAGGACATTTTTAACTTTTCCATCAGCTGACTCTGATTCATTGTATCAACCTAAGCACACCCTGTTCGAGGGGAAAACGGAACCTTGGGTTATAAGCTGTGACCTGAGGCAGATGAAGCCACTTAACCTAATTTATGCTTTTGACTGTTCTGTTTCTGGAGAGGAAAGCCTTTCCGGTTGTATTCTCAGTTCTTCAGGGGGTGCAGAGCACCTGTTTAAGAGATGTGACAGCAAGAAGAGACGAGCATCTGATCTTTGTGAGAAGTAGGCTTGGTCCGGGCCCGAGAACGAGATTCAGAACACGACACTGAGACTCAGGCAGGTGTCCTTGCTCGGAGGACAGTCCTGTCGCTGAAACCCGGGTTAGTGAAAAGCGTTGGATGCGGTTTGCTGGGGAGTGTTTTTAAAACACGTGGTGGAGGACCATTTTCTCTAACCCATTCTGGCATACGCGAGCCAAGTCTGTGCTGCTCGCGGCGGCGGTCAGTGAGACCCTGGTGCGTAGCCCAGAACCCCCATCTGTGGTCCCCAGAACCCAGCGCCTCAGCACACATGATTTCATTGTCGTCATACTTCTCCTCAGCATCCGGAGTTAGAAGTAGCGTAAAGGGTCCTCAGAGAAATCCACGGCAGCCTGAGGCCCGTTGTCACGCTGGCAGCCAGCAGATACGGTTCTGGGCGTGAGATTGCCCGCAGCCTAAATTGTACTCGAGGTTGAAAGATACAGAAATGTCTTCACTGTAGAAAATCTCATTTAAGTCCGTTCCAGGCTGCAGTTCAAAATTGAGACTGGACTTAACTAGCATTTAACCAGCGTCTCCCTGCCCTTGGAGGAAAAGAATTGTGTTCTCGCAATTGTGATCTCTGCTCAGAAAGACCCAGTCGTGAAGATACACGTGACGGGATGGAGTCAGAGACTCTGTCATCGTCACCGAGCGAAACACGCTTCTCACAGTAGGTTGGACAGAAATAGAGTGTGGGAGGGTCAGGAGCGGTGTTTTCAACGCCCTTGGGTGGGTTGGGGGGGGGGGGTCTGTCCACCCTGAGAAGGGGGTGTCAGCTCTGGAACGTGGCCTCTGGCCTTGTAGGAGGCGGTGATGCCACAGTGATACCTGAAGCCCAGCCGGGGTTGCTCTGACCCACAGCTCTGGCACAGGCTCCCTTCACCAGCATTTGCACAGAGCAGGGAACTCTGGTGTTAGCCGATCGATGGCACCGTGTACACGAGGAGACACTACAGGCAGCTCGGGCCTCTGTTTCCACGGCTTCCCTCCATCACAAAACGGGTAGAAACACATTCACTGCTTCAGGGCTCTAACGTGTGCGTCTTCTTGTGGCTTGGTTTCTGCAAGATACTCCATACCTTTGACACCTGCTGTGTTTTCTTCGGGTTCTGTTCAGCAAGCTGGCCATACTGCCATTGTGTCCTGTTTTCCCTTCAGTGTGGTTTTAGGGCTCAGCTCAGTTGTTAGACTCGCGTTGTCTCCGCAGTCGATACACATCTTCGCTGTTTGAAAGGTGTTACAGCTGTTAAAGAATCTTCATGAACCTGAAGATAATCTCTTGTGAAGTTGAATGCAAATGTACTGTCATTCATAGTGTTTATATAAAAAAATACCAGGAATTTCACTTTTGCTACCTTGATATATAGCATTGGGCTATCATGTTAACAACATTGAAATACATCGATTTATTAAAAAAAAATACTTTTATAAGAAATGTTTTATAGTGCTTTCTGACCTCCAGACCTCTTATGTGTTTGTGTTGGGGGGGGGGGGTGGGAGCTAAACTTTTAAAATCCAGGGATCCTGGGGCACCTGGGTGGCTCAGTCAGTTCAGCATCTGACTTCGGCTCGGGTCATGATCTAATGGTGAGCTCAAGCCCCACATTGGGTGGGCTCAAGCCCCATGCTGACAGTGCGAAGCCTGCGTGGGATTCTCTCTCTCTCTCCCTCTCCCTCTCCCCCTCGCTCATTTGCATGCTCTCAAAAAAAAATAAAACCAAGGATCCCATCTGCTATGCAGACATGGTCAACCATCTTGTGAGCCCCGGTGTATCTACTCACATGATTGCTCTTGGCCCAAATCTAGGGCCCGGTTCCTTCGCTGCCAGAGAGGACAGCCACATCCCTCACAGGCAGTGTGTCAACCCCTGCTCTTGGGCAATGAAAGCAAGCTGAGAAGGGTGACGTGTCCTCTGCTGTCCACCCAGAGTGCGGAGGGGAGACCCACAGAGGAATAGCCCCCGCTGTGTGCACACACGCGCATGTGCATGCACATGAGGCGCCGAGCAAGCAGAAGCCAGGGTGCTGGGACTCCCTGTTTCCTATGAACCTGTTCTGCTTCTGTTCACCTCCGGCCCAACCCTTCCCCCTTCCCCACTGGCCTTTTTGTACCTAGCCAAGTAGTATTCCCTTCCACTAGCTCAAAAACTTCTCTTGAATTAAGTGTCGTTAAACAAACTGGCAGTCTTGTGGTCAGTGCCTGTCCATGATCTGCTAAGAAGGAACAATCTAGAACATATCTGTTCTCCCCTCAAACACAGCCACAGAAATGGAAGAGAACCCCCACCCTGATCTAAATAGGTTCTCATAGGATTATAACAATTCTCAGGGCACGTGGCGGGGGTCAGTTGGTTAAGCGTCCAACTCCGGATTTTGGCTCAGGTCACGATCTCCCAGTTCGTGAGATCGGGCCCCACATCGGGCTCTGTGCTGACAGTGGGGAGCCTGCGTGGGATTCTCTCCCCCCTCTCGGCCTCTCCCCCGCTGGTGATCCTTCTCTCTGAAAATAAACTTAAAAAGAAAAGATTATAACAAGTTGGCCACAAGCTCAGATCTGGTAAAGCAGCTGGTCTTGGCTGCAGAAGAGATGCCACATACACTGAGAAACTGTCCTTACTATCTGCTCCTGAAGCTCTCATCACCCAGACGTTGACCTTGTTCTAAGTTTGCAGAAGCATACGTTGATAAAGATAAATGGCTTTGTGCTATACTTTCCAAGAGTCACATGAGACGTGGGCAGTGTTTCCTTACAGATTCTGAACCCAGAGAACTGCCGCGCCCTCTCAGACTAGTGCCTTTGATCCTTCCCCCCAAAAGAAAATCCTCCCAAAGATCACCCCTAGACCCTGCACTGGGAAGTGTGGATAGTTCCCTTGTCGAGGCCACGGGGGAAAGCTAATGAGAAGAAGGGTCTTCTCAAGTTCATCACAGAGACATTCATTTCCAGAGGCCAGACAGGCACGCCTCCTGATGAGGAGGGCTCTGTGACCCCAATCAGGAATGTTCTGGTCCCAGGCTGTTGAGCGGAGTAGAGCTCTTTATGTACCTTGAGCTCCTCCCTGACCCCCTCATTCAGGAGCAGTTGCCTGGTTCTACAAAACACTCCTGGCCACTTCACAGGCCCAGTTAGGGGAGCCTGGCTGCCAGGCTGTTTTCCTCACACCCCTAACTCCCAGAGAGCGGTGGGAGCTGGTGCCTGGGCAACCTCCAGGTGCTTCTGGGGCTGCATCTGTACAGAGGGAGCCACCAGCCTGGACAGGCTGTCCTTAGAGCTTTGCAGGCAGGTGGACTCGGGAATACAGTTGGCAAAGTTGCGAAGCCAGACCCCTCGGAGGGAGGGAGGAATGACCTGTTGTGTTTGCTCTGCACTGGGAAAGGCATATGGGCAGAGCGGCGAAAACTTAGACAAGGAAAAGTTATTCCGTCTACCTAGGACCCTCCGTCCATGTGGCCAGTGATCATGCATCCAAATGGGGATGGATTTTCAGATCACCAGACTGGAATAGGAGAGACGAAGGCATTCAGGGCTGCCAGACTCGGCCCTAATCAAAGACAGGACACCCTTGCCTCCCTCTTCCCCAGGATCAGCCACCAGGCATCACAGGGAGGCCATGGCCATGGCCCCTGGCAGGTAGTTGACCATCCTCAGAAGACCAGCATCCCCACAAATACAAAAAGTTGTCATCTTGAGTCTGAAAAGGCAGTGGATTTTGTGACCAAGACAATGGAGTAAAGGGACTCTTGTGCCCCTGCTGTGTACTCCCCGAGGCAGCACTGGGCACTGTACCCACATTACTTCAACCATCGCAACAGCCTAGGCCATGCATGATTCCTGCTTTGCACACAAACCATCGAGGGGCGATTAGCCCAAGACCACACGGGCGGCGTAGGAAACGCCCACGTTTCAACCCAGCCCATCACAAAGCTTCTCCTTGCATTCAAACACACTGCTTTGCTGACGGGGGGATCCCTGGCCCACCCAGGACCTGCTGAATCAGATCCGGCATTTCACAAGACCCTGGGGTGATTCCCGTGCACTAAAGTCTGAGAAGCCTTGCCCTGTACCTCAGGACTCTGTTCCGTGCGGGGCTGTTCCAGCCCCTCTGCCCACCGAGGTGAGAACTGCTTAGAGGTGACTGTCCGGCAGGTGTCGTCAGTCAGAGGCATGAATGTCTGCAATACCTGGTGACTGAATCTCCAAAATTGAAGAGGTGTGGTATGGTTTTCTGAATGTCTCCTGGGTTTGACGGAATTCATCTAAGTTACTCAAGGAGCAATCCAAAAGCGCGAAGCATAAACTTGACCCCGTCCAAGCTGCTAACAGGAAGCCCCGGATCCACACACTAGGATTCTGGACTGTGCTTTGAGCTGTTGTCCACCCCCCTGTGAGGGGCCACCAGGGTGGCACCCAGCACGCGGCCAGCCTAGCCAGTGTGTCACCCAAGTCCCAGCTCACAGGCCGCCCTGCCCCAGTCTGCACCCCCCACCACCCTGAGCGTGGCCTGCTGTTCATCCTCCTTGGGCACCCCCATTGGCCACAGGCAAGTGCCCCAGTAGCCTTCACGTCTTCAAACGTCTCCTGGCCTCTCCGCCTCACGTGCACCCCACTGTCCCCTGCAGGCGTGCCCCCCCCCAGAGTGTGCACCCCCACCGCTCGTGGCTGCTTCCACAGACCTCCTCCTCCTCCCTCCCAGCTCCCCAGTGCTCCGCCTCCTCCTGCCTGTCTTCCCCTCCACCCCAGTCCTGTCCTCATCCATTCCCAGGGACATTACCCACACGGGTGATGCATCCCACACCCTTTCCCCGCGTTTCTCCCCAGGGCTCTGTTGCCACTGGGTAAGACAGTCCCTTGTGCTAGACCATCCTTCCTGTCACACATGTGGCATCTGTAGACTATGGATTAATCAGAGCACTCCCCACCCCCAGTCCCTGCCATGTCTAACGTCCCCAGGGGGTGGGTGGTCAGTCCCTGGTTGAGAACCACTGTCCGTGTCCCAGTCCCTCTTTCGCCACAAGCCTGTCACCACCTCCTGACGTCCGGGCTCAGCGAGCACCAGACTCTGCGGGAGGCTCGGCCCTACAGTCCGCGGCCAGTAGTGAAATCAGCTCCAGGTCGGGACACTCCACGCCTGGGCCCCTCTCTCTGGCATCGTCATGGCCTGGCAGGTCCAGCCCCAGCGGCCGATCCACCACATGGTCCCCTCCACGCAGCTCCCGTGGGAGCCCGGCGCTACCCCGGGTGACACCTTACGTCCCATCACGGCTGATCCCTCGCCCACATCAGCCCAGAACCTCACCGTGTGCGTCTTTGAGCCCGAAGGCAACCTGGGCAGTTGGGTCTGTTAGGAAGACCCGGGCTCCAGCATCCCCTGTGCGCCTCTACTGTCACAGAACATCTCACTTCTGACACGTCTGGTCCCCACACCAAGCAATTCTGTGCCACACCGGCAGGGTGTCCTGCGATGGACGTCAGTGCTGACGCCGGGTGCCGGGAGAGGGTGCCAGACCCCCCCCCCCGCCCAGTTCAGGGCTCCGCTCACTGCAGGCGTCCCCAGTGACCACAACTTCTGGTTGCCGTGGTTACAAATCAGAGGTTCCCACGACCCCTTCCTTGAGTCCAATGCACCTGCTAGAGCAGCTCACAGACCTCAGGGTATTAAAGGACATGATGAAGGACACGATGAACAGCCACACGAAGAGATACATAAGGTGAGGTCTGGGAAGGTCATGAGCGCAGGAAATCTCTCCCCATGGGGCTGGAGTGCGTCACCCTCTCTCATGTGGAAGCGTCCACCCCCTGAAGCTCTCCAAACCCTGTACCATTGGGATTTCTATGGAGGATTCTTCAGGAAGGTGTGATGGATCATCACCTCCATTTCAGCCCCTCCCCCTTCTCTGGATAAGTGGGGGTGGAGGGGGAGGTGAAAATTCCAAGCTTCTAGTCATGGCTTGGCCTTTCAGATGAGCAGCCCGCATCCAGGAGCCGTCCAGGACACCCCCCGACCCCCGAGTGGCCTCGGTAGAACTAAAGGTGCCCCTAGTTCTCTTACCACGTAGGAACTTACCAGAGTTTCAGGAGTCCTGTGTCCAGAACAGGGGCGGAGACCAGCGTGTGTGTTTCCTATTAACTCCCAACCTCCAATGTCCCAATCTGCAAACACGTGGATTTGTTCCCAGAATCACCATCCCTGTCACCATGGGAGGCAGTCTCTACTGTTCCCGAAGGCCAGCTCCTCCCTTGTCACACGACACCTATTTCCCGTTCTCCACTGGGTCATTTCCTAGCAGCATAAAATACGTTCCGTGGTTTCTCAGCTAAAAGCAGAACCGAAAACACCCCGACCCTGCCTCGACCCCCTCCCTATAACAGCGCCGCGTTTCTGTTTCTCTGTGCAACAGAACGCCCTTCACCTTCACGTCCCAGTCATTCTTTTCAACGGCACCTTTGTGGCAAGATACATAGGCAAAGGGATGTGTAAGATGCATGTGTACAGTTTAAAAATAGTAGGGGCGCCTGGGTGGCGCAGTCGGTTAAGCGTCCGACTTCAGCCAGGTCACGATCTCGCGGTCCGTGAGTTCGAGCCCCGCGTCGGGCTCTGGGCTGATGGCTCAGAGCCTGGAGCCTGTTTCCGATTCTGTGTCTCCCTCTCTCTCTGCCCCTCCCCGTTCATGCTCTGTCTCTCTCTGTCCCAAAAATAAATAAACGTTGAAAACAAAAATTAAAAATAGTAAAATGCGGGCGTCTGGGTGGCACAGTCGGTTAAGCGTGCAACTCTTGGTCTCAGCTCCAAGAGTTCAAGCCCCACGTCGGGCTCTGTGCTGACAGCGCGGAGCCTGCCCGGGATTCTCTCTCTCCCTCTCTCTCCGCTCCTCCCCCACTTGTGCTCTTTCTCTCGCGCACGCGCGAAAGTAAATAAACTTTAAAAAATAATAAAAAATAGTAAAACGAACACCTCCCTGTACCCACCACCCAGCTTAAAAAGCAGAACACACGCAGGACCTCAGAAGAGTCATCCCGTTCTGTGGTGGCTTCCTCCTCCCTCCACAGAGATGCCGCCATCCTGAGCTCTGTGTTCATTATTTCTTTGCTTTTCTTTATGGTTTTAACACCCACATAGGCATCCCCTTGACAATATGTAATTTGGTTTTACTTACTTTAAAATGTTATAGGGGCTCTCGGGTGGCTCAGTTAAATGTCTGACTCTTGATTTAGGCTCAGGTCATGATTTCACAGTTTGTGGGATCGAGCCCCACGATGGGCTGTGGGCTGGCAGCAAGGAGCCTGCTTGAGATTCTCTCTCTCTCTCTCTCTCTCTCTCTGCCCCTCCCCCCTCAAAATCAATGAATAAACTTTAAAAATTTTTAAATGTTATATACATGAAATCACACTGTATATGTTCACCTGTGACTTTTCAAATTCCATATTCTATTTTTTTTTAATTTCTTTAATGTTTATTTATTTTTGAGAGAGAGAAAGAGACTGTGTGAGTGGGCAAGGAGCAGAGAGAGAGAGAGAGAGAGAGAGAGAGGGAGACACAGAATCTGAAGCAGGCTCCAGGCTCCTAGCTGTCAGCACAGAGCCCGACACGGGGCCTGAACCACAAACCGTGAGATAATGACCTGAGCTGAAGTGGGACACCTAACCCACTGAGCCACCCAAGCCCCCCTCCATATTCTATCTTTTAATTCAGGCATATGAATGTGTGTAGCTACAGTTCATTTTTCACTGCTGTGTAGTATTCTGCCACAGAAATAAACCACAATTTTATTTATAGATTCTACTTTTATGGGCATTTGGGGCCATTTCTGGTTTATTGTATTATGAGCAATGCTTCTATGAATATTATAATGCATATCTCCCACTGCACATGTAAAAATTTCTCTCAGAACGGAATCGCAAGGAATGTACCTGTTCAACTTATTAATGTAGGAAAAACAAGGCACTCTTCTTATTACACTTTTATTACATAAAAAAAAAAATCCTATCCAGCCCTCTCTCCACCTGCTAATGAGAGCCCCACAGGCTACCTATTTTCTTATAATGTCATACGATGAAATTTCAGAGCCTGGCCTTCAAAAAGATTTTCTCGATGCTAACTACAGGAGTCACAGAGGTGAGACCCGTGCCCTGTTCCCACAGCTCTGTCGCCGGGACGGAGGACGTTCAACAGCACAAAAGTAGTGCCGAGAATCCGGTTGGCTTGGTTTTAGAACTCAGAACAGAACGCCTTGTTCTAAGCCAGTCAAGTGGACGCGTGCGAGCATTCACCACCATTTGCGACTCTGGTTGGAGCAACAGGGGTTGGTTAGACGCCCGCCCGTTAGAAATGGTTGCCGTGCCCCATGAACATAACCACCAGGGGAAGGCAACCTTTAAGGGACACCTGCTGTCCGTCTTACTCCATAATTCACGGGCTTAATTATAGCGCTGTAGACAACATCTCAGTGAAAGGTTATAGATACTTGAAAAAAATGTCTCCCGCAGATCAAGAGAGGACCGTGACCCTTCTCTCCCAAGTGCATTTTTGAGACACCAGAGCCCCTGCGAGATTTATTTAACACATCCTCTGAAAGTAACATTCTTGCGTCATCTCGTCAGCACGTGGTGATGGAAACCGTTTTGCCAGTGTGGCTGCAGCGCTGTCCGCGCTCCGGAGAAGATTCCCTTTCCCACTGCTGCGCACCCCTGCCCATCCCTGATACTGACTGACTCTCCAGCGTTTGGCAATCTGCCAGCGTAAACTGGCACCGAGCTGTGCTTTCGATCTGCGTTTTCCCGCTCAGCTAACAGGATTGAGAATCTTCAGTGTTTCCGGGCTACTTATGTTTCCTTTCCTGTGACATGTCCGTCCTACCCCTTGTCTGTTTCGCTATGAGGTTATGTGTCTTTTTCTTACTGATTTGTAGGAAATCCTGACATGTTCTGGCTACTCTTCTTTGAGAGTTCTGTGTACTGCAAATCGTTCCTCCCAGCTTGAGACTTCTCTTTTCGCTTTCAGGCGTGTGTGGATAAACAGAAGTTCATTTTAAAGTAGTCAAAAGTATCAGTATGTTTCTCTATGGTAAATGTTTTTTTGTCCTAGCAAATTCATCTCTCCCCCTAAACCATAAAGATATTCTTCTACGTTTTTCCAAATATTTTAGTGTTTGCTTGGTGCAAGTCTTCAATCCATCCAGAATCAATTGTATGTGTATGTGAGGCAGAGAGAGACCCAGTCTAGTTGTTTTTCTTACGAGTAACAAGTCGCCCTAACACACTGCCCCAAGTAGCCTGTCCATTACCCGCTGATTTACAATTCCTATTTTCTGTTAACCAAGTTTCCGTGCATATGTGAGTCTCTTTCTCGTCTCTCTCTACTTCCACTGGTCTATTTACTATCTCCAGACTAATGATACACTGTCTTAATTGCTAAGACTTTAAAATAAGTCTCAGTGTATGTTAAAGCAAGTCTCCCTAACTTCTTTTTTTTTTTCAATTTTTTTAATGTTTATTTATTTTTGAGAGAGAGAGACAGAGTGTGAGTGGGGGAGGGGCAGAAGGAGAGGGAGACACAGAATCCGAAGCAGGCTCCAGACTCTGAGCTGTCAGCACAGAGCCTGACACGGGGCTCGAACTCACGAACCGTGAGCTCATGACCTGAGCCGAAGTGGGACGCTTAACCCAATGAGCCACCCAAGCACCTGAAAGCAAGCTCACAGGTTAAGCAGGCTGTGGAATACAGACAAGACTCCTAGGAGGGGTTAAATAGAGCACAGAAGTTTCCTCACCTGTGAGGCGCGTTAGGCACGGGTGAAATAGAGCACTGTGCGCTGACACAGATGACATGCGTGGAAAGCCCACGGAGGTGCCAAATCCTCACGAGGAACACAAAGCTCCAAATATTTATTATACGCCACATCACGCACTTGGACTCCAAAATCCCACGATGCGGCAAATCTACCTGAGGCAGCCGCGGCACCAAAATGCCTAACCAAATATGCATAATATACATGAGGCACTCGACATTCACGAGTTAAATTGGCCACTGTTTTAAAATGTACCCAGATTAGGACGCCTGGGTGGCTCAGTCGGTTGGGTGTCTCGCTTCAGCTCAGGTCATGATCCCACACAGTTCGTGGGTTCGAGCCCCGCGTCGGGCTCTGGGCTGACAGCTCAGAGCCTGGAGCCTGCTTCGGATTCTGGGTCTCCCTCTCTCTCTGCCCCTCCCCCACTTGTGCTTGGTCTCTCTCTCTCTCTCTCTCTCTCTCTCAAAAGTAAGTAAACGTTAGGGGCGCCTGGGTGGCTCAGTTGGTTGAGCGGCCGACTTCGCTCAGGTCATGATCTCGCGGTCCGTGAGTTCAAGCCCCGCGTCAGGCTCTGTGCTGACAGCTCAGAGCCTGGAGCCTGTTTCGGATTCTGTGTCTCCGTCTCTCTGACCCTCCCCTGTTCATGCTCTGTCTCTCCCTGTCTCAAAAAACAAACAAACAACAACAACAAAAACAAAAAAAAAAAAACAAAAAAAAAAAGTAGACGTTAAAAAAAATTAAAGAAAAATGTACCCAGATTGATTTTAACCAGGTACAGTAGGACACGCAGACACAGAAACGAGGGCCGTGCAGGAAGACGTTACACTCACCGATCCCCGGAAGCAGGCACGCCGGCCCCGTGGGGGAGAACCGAGAGCCGTGGGGAAGCCGAATGAGCAAGAGAAAGCAGGAGCAGGAGCCTTTGTTGTGGTTTTCCCAGAAGGAGACAGGCAAGGCAGGGTCGGCAAGCTGAGCGGGCAGAAGACTGGAGAGTTTGGATAGCTGAGCAGGCCCCGGGCTACAGAGAGGCCCTAGTTTTCCAGAACCTTCCCTGGGCTGATGTGGAACAGGAGGAGAGTGCCCCAGACCGCAGGATCCTGATGGAAGGATAGCTCACCCTGACGTGGGCAGCCCCTGCCGGGTCTGCAAGACCCAAAGGCGTCAGAGCATCAGAAAATACAGAAAATAGGGGTGCCCAGGGGGCTCAGTCGGTTAAGCATCCGGCTTCAGCTCAGGTCACCATCTCCGGGTTCATGAGCTTGAGCCCCACGTCGGGCCCTGTGTGGACAACTCAGAGCCTGGAGCCTGCTTCGAATTCTGTGTCTCCCTCTCTCTCCCTCTCTCTCTCTGCCCCTCCTCTTGTCTTTGTCTCAAAAGTAAACATGAAAAAATTAGAAAAAAGAAAATACAGAAAATAAACAACAGGATTAGCAGGGTCACCCCCTCCTGGGACCATGCGGGCTCTAGCGTCCCAGGCACCCTCGCCAGGTGTTCTGTGGGCCACCTGGTGGCTGTGGCCAAACGTCCTGCCTCTCCTGGACACCGTGAACGTCCATCTCAAACATCTTCAGTCTCCTTCGCCACCCTGGGTGTCCTGAGCTCTGGTCCCCACAGACCCCTCTGAGAGCTGATGTGACAGAGGGAGAGACTGTGGGATTCTCTGTGAACCTCATGGAGCACAAGCCTCAAGGCCCCTCAGCTCCAGGGGGGGATCGGAAGCCAGGCTGCGTCCCCGATGAACGCTGTGGAACCCCGGGTTCAGGCGGCTGGTCCTTCCTCCCACCTGGGCCCTCCCTGTGTCTGTGTTACTCCACTCCTCCTCCTTGCTTGAAGCTGTGTGTTTACACCGTGCCATTTGGGCATCTCCCTGTGGGCCGTGAGCTCTGCCCCACGGCCCGGATGGCCAGCTTGGGGGGCAGGGGGTGCTTGGAGGCCACCAGCGCGTCAAGGCCGCTCTTCCTGTCCCACTGCTGATTTGCCAAAGGGCGCTTTGGAGCAAGACGCAGCCTCGGGTTCGTAGTTGTCCGTGACCGCTGGTGCCTGGGTTGTGGAGTCTGAGGTTTACGCTGTACGAAAGCCAGTATGGATCTTGAATGAGAACAGGAATTAGCACAAACGACCGGAGTCTCACAGATTCTAGTTATTTCATTTTTTGTTTTTATTTATTTATTTTGAGAGAGAGAGAGAGACAGTGTGACTTGGGAGGGGCAGAGACAGAGAGAGAGAGAGAATCCCCAGCAGGGTCCGCACTGCCAACGCAGAGCCCGATGGGGGACTCGAACTCACGAGCTGTGACACCAGGACCTGAGCGGAAATCAAGAGTCAGATGCTTAACCCCCTGGGCCACTCAGGCGCCCCAGTTGCTTTGTTTTTTAAGGTCTCTTTAAGCAGTTTACCAGGAGTCCTAGGTGGGAAAGCTTCCATCCAGATGGGCAGGTTCTAAGGGCCAAGGCCAGTGAAGGGCCTGAAGCTCACGGCCCGTGAGCTTCGTGGGGAACCCCATTTGCTGGTGCTCCCGGAGAAGACAGCCCTCCCCGCTGGACACCTTCCCTTCCCCTCCCTGCTCCTCGGAGTCCGGTCTCAGGGCAGACCCGCACGGGTCCCTGCAGACTGGCACAGCCGTGGGCAGGGCAGCCTGGCGGGAGCTGGGGCTGGGAGAGAGCCCTGGTGGCTTGTGGTGATGCCCTGAGGCTCCCCCCTCCAAAGGGCTCCCCAGCTTGTGGGCCTAAGAAGCATCTGGAAGCTGCAAACACAGATCCGCACAGGCATCACCTCTGAACAGTCTGAGTCAACGGACCCCGAGGGGGCCCAGGAATGTGCATTTGTAGCCAGCACTCCAGGGGGTTCAGACTCAGGTCTGCCGACCCCACTTGAAGGCAGGTGGGCTTAAGGAGGGCTGGAGAGGCCCGGACAGAGAGGCTTTCGTGAGCGGACAGGCAGCGTCCTCCCCTCAGCCTGTTTCCATCTCTCTAGTTGGACTGTTTGACCCCAGGCTCTCAGGTCCAGCGGCGCGGATCCAGAAGGAAGGACGAAAGATTCACGGAGCACCTCTCTGCACCTTCGCATCATCCCCTGTAATCCTTCCAGCAGAGAGGGAAGGGACGTTCTGAGAAGCGAAAATAAGTGGCCTGGGGACAAGCCCCAGTCCCGTGCTGCGACCTGGGCTCTGTCGTGCCTCTCGGGTGCCTTGAGGGAAGCAGTGGAGAATATGTTTATGGAGCCCCTACGTGTTCCAGGCCCTGTCATGTCCGTTTCTGCACGCGGTCCTCACGCTGGCCTGTAGAGACGTCGCTGTCCACATCGCAGGCACGGGGACTGAAACTCGAGGAAGTTGAATAACCTTCTCGTGGCCAGACAGCCTGTCGGGGGCAAGCCGGTGTCGGCCCACGTCTGTGTGACCGCAATCGGCCGCCTCCCATGGGCTGCCCACCCCCGGCTCGGTCACTTGGCGCCCCCAGGACTCATCTGCAATGTCACCGGTGCTGAGCGCCTCCCCGAGGCTGCAGGGAACAGCCCGGCGAAGAGCAAACTCCAGGCTCGCACACAGGCTGCCATCACTGCCCTGCCACCAGGTGGACAGGGTCCGATCTCCCCACCACCGGGAACCGAGGCTCGGCTAACGATCAGACGAGCGGCAAGTGGCCTAGTGCTAAAGGGGCCCTGCTGGACCTCAAGGCCGAGTGGCTCCATTCTGACTTTCCGGAACCATTGTCACCTGTCTCTGCGCAGTGCCTCCTGGGTCAACCCCCAACCCCTCTGTCAGGTGATCTAAGAAAATGTTTGGCCTGAATGGCGATAAAGCAACAGAGACCACTCTTCACCTGTCTCTCTTCCATCTTCCCCCTCCTCTAAAATTCTTTAGGGAGCTGGCCACCCCGAAAGCCCCAACTTGGTTCAGACATCCGGAGAGCGGACCTTATTCCGCAGGCTGGGGGTAAACCCTGATAGTGTCAGCCGTTGATGGCAATACGTTTCCCCTCTGGCCCTTGAGACATGAGGACACTCTGCTGGAGGGATTCTGAGGGATTCCTGCCTCTTATGAAGGTCCGAAGACGCAACCCTGTTCTTGCGGGTGCTGTTATACCCAGAAGGTGCGTGCGAACTGCCGCAGCCTAAAGATAGAGCCAGTGCACCAGGGACAGAAATGGAGAGACTTGGGACTTTGATGCTTCGCCGAACTGCTCGTCACCCAAACCCGGAACTGGTCTCCCTAGGGATTTCTTATGATGTGAGATGACCTCCCTATTCGTATGCGACTTTGAGTCTCTTTTCTCGCAGCCAGAAGCAGCCTAACTCATGCACCTGAACCGGGCCAGGACTAGATCTGGCTTTGCGCACAGCTGTATCCTGCCTAAGCTCATATGATGTGTCGGGCCGATTTCTCTCCATTTCTTATCTCCACCTCCTCACGACTGGCTCCTGCCTCAGGCACACCCTCTCCTCGAGGGCCAGGCACGAGGTGTCCTCGTGTGGGGCCAGCAGGAAAGAGCCTTTGTACCGAGGTCCTAAAGTCTTTTCTTGACTTTCCCCACGGGGAAAACGCTCCCATCCCTGACCTACACAGTAACCGCGACATGGAACATGCTGGTTGGCTTAAGACAGGCTCTCAAATAGGGCTGCGTGTTAGAATTAACCGGAGCATTTAAGAAGTGCATATCATTAAGTGAAAGAAGCCGATCTCAAAAGTCTGGATACTGTCTGATTCCAATTATAGGACACTGTAGAAAAAGCAGTGGGAAGAAAGAAAGGAAGAAAAAGAAAGAAAGAAAGAGAAAGAAAGAAAGAAGAAAGAAAGAAGAAAGAAAGAAAGAGAAAGAAAGAAGAAAGAAAGGAAGAAAGAAAGAAAGAGAAAGAAAGAAAGAAAGAAAGAAAGAAAGAAAGAAAATCAATGGTTGTCAGGAATCTATGGAAAGGGATGAACCGTAATGTAAACTATGGACTGTGGGTGATAAAACAATGTGTCGGCGACTATCACAAATAATCCACGCTGGTGGACGATGCTGACCATTGGGGGAAGCTACGCAGGAGTGGAGGCAGAAAACGGGTATGTGGGCACCTGTACTTTCCACTCACTTTTGCCGTGAACCTCAAATTGCTCTTAAAAAAAAAAAAAAGTCTATTACAAAAAAACAAAGCCGGTGCCCAGGTTCCTGCCCAGAACCAACAAACCAGAGTCTGAGGGTGGAGCCCAGGGCTTCTGAAGGACTCGGGTGGATCTGTGTGCAGCCAGGATTGAGGACTGCTGGCAGAGCCCGGGGAACCCATCCCTGGACCTTGGCATAGATAGTGTCAACCTTTTGCACACCTAATGGCAGAGACTGTTCCAGAAGAGAATCTGGGATACTTTTATTACCAAGCAGCATGAGAGATGAATGCCACTGTCAGGGACAACATACCCAGCTGGATTCCTATCCCAGGAGCTCACAGCTCCGGGAGTAAAAGAGGCTGTGTACCCCCCCCCCCCCCCCACACACACACACACAAAGTCGCTGAGGGCTTCTGTTTTGAATAAGGAGATAAGCATCTCAGCCTACAGGTACAGATGTCCTTTCCAGGTGGGAGAACAGGGTCTTGTTTTCTTTAGCACCTCGTCCTACCCCCCAGATCCCCTTAGGGTGAGCGCACGGGCTAGGAGTCGAGGTCTAGGGCTGTACTGGAAAAACAGAGTAGTCTGTAAATCCAGTCGCCCCCTTCCAGGCATTCAATGTATAGCAGAGGCTTATTAATCCAATTTAGGATGAAATCCCTTCCTGCTGCTTCCAGCTTGATATCACTTCCCAGGGTCCACAGATCTGCCCTCCATCAAAGAACGAGACCATTAAGCAACCCCACCCAGCCTCTGCTGGCCAGCATCAAGGGCCCCAGGACACTGGGAGCAGCAGGACAGAAGGTCATGAAGGTTCCAGGCCTCTGTCACTCACTGACCTGTGGGGTTCTCACAGGGACCACATGAGCCATCACGCAGGAAAGCATTTGCAAATTGTGAGCCCCTGTGCAAAAACAGAGCGTTACTTTAAAATCCATATATGAAGATGTGCATTTTTTAAAAATTAGGAAAGTATTGGTATCAGAAAGGGTTCTTCACTTTACATCGTGTTTACCCAGGAGTCCTTTGAATGACAAGTTCCCTGTTCCTTCTAGATGATTCTGTCAACAGAGCATGTTGGGAAAACTGGATATCCCACGCACAAAAGAATGAAGTTGGGCCCTCACTTGATGCCATCGTCAAAGAAATGAAGCCGGACATTAGTGAAAGCATTTAAACATTTAGATTAAAATGTTTTATTCAGAAACTACTGACAGTAGGAAAAGAGCTGAGCTCCATTCCTATTTGTGCAGAAGTGACTGGTCTTTTTGAGGGAGAAGGTGGGGGGGTGTGCCTCAAGTGAAAAATGACAAAGGGCTGGTCAGTGTGAATGTGACTGGGCCAGTGGGGTCTCTAGCTGGCAGTTATGGAAGTTAGGAGTCTATCCTCCCACACAGTCTGGGAGGAGCCCTACTTCTCCTGATGATTACATTTCAAAGGAATGGCTCTCAGGTTCTTGAGAGAGATACACATCAGTTTTAGGAGACTTATAAACATCTCAAAGAGACAGAAGAACAATTCACACTTGTACTCCCATTTTAGTATGTGTTCTAAGAAAGGGAGGTCAAGGCCCTACCTTCAGGTGTTGGCTACAACAAACAATAAATTCTTTTGACAAAGCTGAACTTTTCCAGACAGGAACTCTACAGTGGGGCTGGGTTGCCTGAGGGCCACCGGCCTTAGACTGCCAAGAGCCAAGTTCAAGGTCTCACCAGGTCTCCTAGTACAAGGGTTTAAATGGAGTGTTTGTGCTCAGAGTTCATGCTGTCCTCACCATAAGCAAAAATTAACTTAAAATGGGTAAAAGACCCAAACATAAGAACTAAAACTGTAACACGCTTAGAAGAAAACACTGGACTTGGCAATGATTTCTTGGATATGACACCAGGAGCACAGGCAACCAAACAAAAAAAAAAAATTGATAAGGTGGAAAACAGCAAAATTTAAAATGTCTGTGCTTCGAAGGACACAAACAACAGAGTGAAAAGGTAACCTACAGAAGGAGAGAAAATATTTGCAGGTTGTGTATCTGATAGAAGAACTCCTACAACTCAAAAAGAAAAAACAAGGCCAATTTTAAAAATGGGCAAAGGACTCAAAGAAACATTTCTCCAAAAAAGATATACAAATGGCCAATACGCACACGAAAGATGCTCCATATCACTAACCATCAGGGAGATGCAATACAAAACCACAATAGGATTCCACCTCACACTCATCAGGATGGCAACCGTGGAAGGAGAGGAGAGGAGATGAGAGGGGATGGGAGGAGAGGGGAAGGGAGGGGAGGGGAGGGAGAGGAGAGGAGAGGAGAGCAAAGGAAAAGAAAGGAAAGGAAAGGAAAGGAAAGGAAGAAAGAAGGAAGGAAGAAAGACAGAAAGAGGAAGGAAGGAAGGAATGAAGGAAGGAACGAACGAACGAAGGAAAAGAAAGAAAGAGAAAGAAAGAAAGAGAAAAGAAAGAAGAAGGAAGGAAGGATAGAAGAAAGGGAGGGAGGGATGAAGGAGTGAAGGATGAGGGAGGTACAGAAAGAGGGGAAAAAAACAGAAAATAACAAATGGTGGGGATATGGAAAAATTAAAACCCTTGCACTATTGGTTGGAATGTAAAATGGTGCAGCCACTGTGGAAAAGAGTATGGTGATTCCACTTGTTGTGATGAGCACTGGGTGTTGTATGTAAGCCAATTTGACAATAAATTATACTTACAAAGAAAGAAAAGAAAGAAAGAAAGAAAGAAAGAAAGAAAGAAAGAAAGAAGAAAGAAAGAAAGAAAGAAAAGAAAAGAAAAGAAAGAAAGGAAAGAAAGAAAGAAAAGAAAAAGAAAATAGTATGGTGATTCCTCAAACAATTTTAAATAGAATTACTACAAAATCTAGCAATTCCACTTCTGAGTATATACCAAAAAAAATTTGAAAGCAGGGTCTGAAAGAGGTATTTGCACACCCATGTTCACAGCAGCATCATTCAGAATAGCCAAAGGTGAAAGCAACCCAAGTGTGTCAGATGAATGGATCATATATATATATATATATATATATGGGATATATATATATGGGATATATATATATATATATATAATGGAGATAGATTAGATATATATGAATTAGATATATATGAATATTATTCATCCTTTAAAAGGAAGGAAATTCTGACATATGCTACAGTACAAATGAACCTTGAGGACATTATTCTAAGTGAAATAAGCCAGTCGGGAAGAAGGGAAGATGGCAGTGGAGTTTTGTGAGGCCTCGGTTCCAACAGCAGTGGTGACGGGTCTCATTTCAAAAGGAGACCAAAGCACACTTAGTTAAAATGTGCCACATTAAGGCCAGGGACCAAACACCACACCAGGCAAAGAGAGACTCTACAGATGACAGGCTCGAAGGATAAAGCAGCCAGACAAAACAGCAGAGCACACAGAGCCCATATTGGACACACTCTTGGAAGTGCCAGGCCCTGGGGAGCAGGGGACACTACACTGCAGGGCACTACAGGATCTCTTCTTCATAAGGCCATTGCCCTCAAGAACAGGAGACGTAGCTGACTGTCCTAACACACAGAAACAGGCACAGAGGTGGCTCAGTCAGTTAAACATCCAACTTCAGCTCAGGTCATGATCTCACAGTTCCTGGGTTCGAGCCCTGAGTTGGGGCTCTGTGCTGACAGCTCAGAGCCTGGAGCCTGTTTCTGATTCTGTGTCTCCCTCTCTCTGCCCCTCCCCTGCTCACACTCTGTCTCTGTCTCTCAAAAATTAATAAATGTTAAAAAAAAGAAAAGAAAAGAAACAGGCACAGAGACCTAGATAAAATAAGACAGAGAAATTTGTCCCAGATGAAAGAACAGAACAAGACACAGCCAGAGATCTAAGTGAAACAGATATAAGAAACATGCCCGATGGAGAATTTAAAGCACTGATCATAAGGATACTCACTGGATTTGAGAAAAGAGTGGAAGACACCAGGGAGACTCTTACCACAGAGATAAAGAAAAACCAATCAGAGAGGAAGAGTGGAATAAATGAGATAAGAAACACGTTTGATGGAATGAACAGCAGGCTGGAAGAAGCAGAAGAATTAACGACCTAAAAGATAGAGTAATGGGAAGGAATCAAGGTGAACAAAAGAGAGAAAAAAGAATTATGCAAAACCACAATAGACTTAGGGAACTGAGTGATTCCATTAAACATAATAACATTCAGATTATAGAAGTCCCAGAAGAAGAGAGAAAAGGGGGCAGAAATTTTACTTGGAGATAATAGCTGAAAACCTCACTGTCTGGGGAGGGAAACAGATATCCAGATCCAGGAGGCACAAAGAACCCCCAACAAAATCAACAAAAGCAGATCCACACAAAGATATATTGTAATTAAATTGGCAAAACATTAAAAAAAAAAAATTAAAACAGCAAGAGAAAAGAAGATAGTAACACACAAGGGAAACTCCACAAGGCTATCAGAGGATTTTTAAGCAGAAACTTTCCAGGTCAGAAGGGAGTGGCACGTGCTAGTCAAAGTGCTGAATGGGAAAAATCTGCAGTCAACAATACTCGACCAACAAGGGTATCATTCAGAATAGAAAAAGAGATTAGAGTTTCCCAGACAAAAACTAAAGGAGTTCATGACCACACTACCAGTCCTACAAGAAATATTAGAGGGGACTCTGAGTGGAAAGGAGAGACCGCAAGTTAACAGTACAAAGGCAGGAAACGCAAAAGCAGGAACAATGACTATTTCTGCATAAATTCAGTCAAGGAACTCACAAATAAAAGAATATAAAATACGAACATATACCTGAAACATGGAAAGGAGAGGAGTAATGAATGGGTTCGAATGTAAACAGCCATCAACTTAATATAGACTGCTATATGCAGATGATGTTATACACATACCTAATGGTAACCATATATCAAAACCACTGACAAATATGCAAAGAATAAAGAGAAAGAAATCCAAAATATCTCTTTAAAAAAATCGAACTATGAAAGAGAGAAAGACAAGAAAGGTTCAGAAAATCTTCAGAAGCAACTGCAAAAAAAAGTAATACAAATGGCAATAAATACATATCTATAATTACTTTGAATATAAATGCACTAACACTCAATCAAAAGACATAGAGTGAAAGAATGGATTTAAAAACAAGACCCATCTATATGCTGCCCACAAGAGACCCATTTTAGACCCAAAGACATCGGCAGACTGAAAGGGAGGGGATGGAGAAATATCTATCACACAAATAGATGGCAAAAGAAAGCCGGACTAGCAATACTTATATTAGACAAACTAGACTTTAAAACAAAGACACTAACAAGAGACAAAGGACACTATATAATAATAAAGGGGACAGTCCAACAAGAAGATACAACAATTGTAAATATTTATGCACCCAACATAAAGTACCCAAATGGATAAAACGGTTAATAACAAACATAAAGGAACTAATCGGTAATAATAGTAGGAGACTTTAATGCTCCACTTAATTCAATGGACAGATCATCTAAACAGAAAATCAACAAGAAAGAAGGGCTTTGAATGACACACTGGACCAGATGTATTTAACAGATACATTCAGAACCTTCCAGCCTAAAACAGCAGAATACACATTCTTTTCAAGGGCACTCAGAACATTCTCCAGAATAGATCATGTATTAGGCCACAAAACAAGCCTCAACAAATTCAGTAAGATCAAAGTAAGACCACGCACCTTTTCTGACCACAACACTTATGAAACTAGAAATCAACCACAAGAAAAAAACTGGAAAGAGCACAAATACATGGAGGTTAAATAACATGCTGTTAAACAATGAATAGGTCAACTAGGACATAAAAGAAGAAATACAAAAGGACATGGAAACAAGTGAAAATGAAAACACAAAGGTCCAAAATTTCTGGGATGCAGCAAAAGTGGTCCTAAGAGGGAAGTATATAGCAATACATGCCTACATCAAGAAGCAAGAAAAATCTCAAATAAACAACCTAACCTTACACCTAAGAAAAAAGAACAGCAAACAAACCCCAAACCAGCAGAAGGAAGGAAATAATAAAGGTTACAGCAGAAATAAATGATGTAAAAATAAAAACCAACAGTACAAATCAATGAAACCAGAAACTGGTTCTTTGAAAAAAAATCAATAAAATTGATAAACCTCTAGCCAGACTTATCAAAAGAAAAAGAAAGAAGGAATTCAAATAAATAAAATTACAAACGGGAGAGAAGACATAACAACACCACAGAAATACAAACACTTATAAGAGAATATTATGAAAAACTATATGGCAAGAAATTGGACAACCTAGAAAAAATGGACAAATGTCTAGAAACATATAAACTGCCAAAACTGAAGGAGGAAGAAGTAGAAAATTTGAACAGACTGATAAACTGCAAATTGAATCAGTAATCAAAAAAGTTCACAACAAACAAAAGGCCAGGACCAGATGGCTTCACAGGCAAATTCTACCAAGCATTTAAAGAAGAATTAATACCTATCCTTCTCAAACTATTCCAAAAATAGAAAAACTTCCAAATTCCTTCTATAAAGCCAGCATTACCCTGATACCAAAACCAGATAAAGAGACCACTAAAAAAGAGAACTACAGGTGAGGTATCCCTAATAAACATAGGTGCAAAAATTCTCAACAAAATACTAGCAAACCATATCCAACAATACATTGAAAATAGTATTCACCATGATAAAGTAGGATTTGTTCCTGGGTTGCAAGGTTGGTTCAATATCCACAAATCAATCAACATGATACATCACATCAAGGGAAAGGATAAGAACCATATGATCATCTCAGAGACAGTAAAAGCACTTGATAAAGTACAACATCTATTCATGATTTAAAAAAAAAAAAAAAAAAAAACCTCAACAAGGTAGGTTTAGAGGGAACATACCTCAACATAAGGGCCTTATATGAAAAACCCACAGCTGACCTCATCCTTAGTGGGTAAAAACTGAGAGCTTTTCCCCTACATTCAGGAACAAGACAAGGATGTCCACTCTTGCCACTTTTATTCAACATAGTACTGGAAGTCTTAGCCACAGAAATCAGACATCATAAAGAAATAAAAGGCAGACAGCAAGAAGTCAAACTTTCACTATTTGCAGATGACACGATACTCTATATAGAAAACCCAAAAGACACAAAAAAACTACTACATTGATAAATGAATTCAATAAAGACGCAGGATAAACAATCAATGTACAGAAATCTGTTGCATTCCTATACACCAAGAATGAAGCAGCAGAAAGAGAAATTAAGAAAAGATCCCATTTACAATTGCACCAAAACCAATAAGATACCTAGGAATAAACCTAACCAAACAGATAAAAGACCTGGACTCTGAAAACTATAAACACTGATGAAAGAAATTAAAGAAGACACAAAGAAACAGAAAGACTTTCCATGCTCATGGATTGGAAGAACAAATACTGTTAAAATGTCTATACTCCCCAAAGCAATCTACACATTTAATGCAATCCCTATCAAATACCACCAGCATTTTTCACAGAGCTAGAACAATCAATCCTAAAATGTGTATGGAACCACAAAAGACCCCATATAGCCAAAGAAATCTTGAAAAAGAAAAGTGAAGCTGGAGGCATCACAAATTCTGGACTACAAGTTATATTACAAAGCTGTCGTAATCAAAACAGTAGGGTACTGACACAAAAATGGACACATGGATCAATGGGAGGGAATAAAAGAACCCACGAGTTTTTGGTCAACTAATCTTCAACAAAGCAGGAAAGACTGTCCAATGGGAAAAAGATAGTTTCTTCAACTGTCTTTGAACTGCTACATGCAAAAGAATGAAACTGGACCACTTTCTTATACCATGCACAAAAATAAACTCAAAATGGGTTAAAGACCTAAATGTGAGACCTAAAACCATCAAATCTTAGAAGAGAACACAGGCTCTAGCAACTTCTAGATATGTCTGCTGAGGCAAGGAAAACAAAAGCAAAAGTAAATTACTGGGACCACATCAAAATAAAAAGCTTTTACACAGCAAAGGCAATAATCAAAAACTAAAAGGCAAGTGATGGAATAGAAGAAGAGAATTGTAAATGGCATATCTGGTAAAGGGTTAGTATCCAAAATATGTGAAGGACTTAAAACCCCAACACCCAAGAAACAAATAATCCAATTAAAAATGGGCAGAAGACACGAACCAACATTTCTCCAAAGAAGACATCCAGATGGCCAAGAGACACATGAAAAGACGCTCTAAATCACTCATCACCAGGAAAATGCAAATCAGGACAACAATGAGATATCACCTCACACCTGTCAGAATGGCTGAAATCAACAAAAGAAACAACAGGTATTGATGAGAACGTGGAGAAATAGGAACCCTCGTGCACTGTTGGTGGGAATGCAAACTGGCGCAGCCGCTGTGGAAAATGGTATGGCGTTTCCTCAAAAAGTTAAAAGTAGAGGGGCGCCTGGGTGGCGCAGTCGGTTAGGCGTCCGACTTCAGCCAGGTCACGATCTCACGGTCCGTGAGTTCGAGCCCCGCGTCAGGCTCTGGGCTGATGGCTCAGAGCCTGGAGCCTGTTTCCGATTCTGTGTCTCCCTCTCTCTCTGCCCCTCCCCCGTTCATGCTCTGTCTCTCTCTGTCCCAAAAATAAATAAACGTTGAAAAAAAAAATTAAAAAAAAAAAAAGTTAAAAGTAGAAATACCATTATGATCCAACAATTTCACTTTTGGGTATTTACCCAAAGAATATGAAAACACGAATTCAAAGGGATACATGCACCCCTGTGTTTACTGCAGCATTATTTACAATAGCCAAGATATGGGAGCAGCCCACATGTCCATCAGTTGATGAACGGATAGATGATAGATACACCTGGTTGGCTCTGTTGGTTAAGCATCCGACTTCAGCTCAGGTCATGATCCCACGGTTCATGAGTTTGAGCCCCATGTCAGGCTCTCTGCTGTCCGTACAGAGCTCGCTTCAGATCCTCTGTTCCTCTCTCTCTCTCTCTCTGCCCCTCCCTGTTCATTCTCTCTCTCTCTCAAAAAAAAAAAAAAAAAGAATATTACTCAGCCATAAAAAATAATGAAATCTTGCCATTGGCACAACGTGGATGGAACTAGGGAGTATAATGCTAAGCAAAATAAGTCAGTCAGAGAAAGACAAATACCATATGATTTCACGCATACGTGGAATTTAAGAAACAAAACTAATGAGCTAAGGGGGAAAAAAAGAGAGACAAACCAAGAAACACTTTTAACCATAAAGAACAGATGGTCACCAGAGGGGAGGTGGGTGGGAGGTAAGGGAAATAAGTGATGGGGATTAAGGAGCACATTTGTCATGATGAGCACAGGGTGATGTACGCAAGTGTTGAATCACTATATTGTCGACCTAAAACTAATACTGTTATGTTAACTAACTGGACTTAAAATAAAAACTTAATAAAAAAAAAAAAGAGAGAAACCAGTCATGAAAAGACAAATAGTGTATGATTCCATTTATATGAAATTCATACGGACAAAAAGTGAAACACTCTTGCCAGGGTTCGAGGGAGAGGGGGCATGGAAAGTTACTATTTAATGGGCACAGAATTTCATTTTGCAAAAAGACGAGAGTTCTGGAAACGGCTGGTGATGGTTGCATGATCACATGAACGTGCTTAGTACCACTGAGCTCTACACTTCAAAATAGTTACGATGGTCGATGTCATGTTTATTTTACAATTAAAAATATTTTTTTTTAATTTTTTTTCCCAACGTTTTATTTTATTTTTTGGGGGACAGAGAGAGACAGAGCATGAATGGGGGAGGGGCAGAGAGAGAGGGAGACACAGAATCGGAAACAGGCTCCAGGCTCTGAGCCATCAGCCCAGAGCCCGACGCAGGGCTCGAACCCCCGGACCGCGAGATCGTGACCTGGCTGAAGTCGGACGCTCAACCGACTGCGCCACCCAGGCGCCCCTAAAAATATTTTTTAGAAAATGGTTCCAGTCATGTGGTGGCTGTCAGAAATATAATGTATAAATACAAAGTTAAGAGCTACTGTACCCATGTGAGTCAGACCGGGGTGGTGGTCGGGGGGCATCGTAAATCTTACCTCTCTCATTTGGCGGATGAAGGCTGCCTTCCATGCCCAGCCATATACATATATATATGTACATTCCTTGGAGCACCGAGTCAGGTAGAAGCTTCTGGAACTCTGGGCACATTGACCTATTCACAGAGCACAGACCCCTCCTCTTGGGCTCATCAGTGGTGTGAAATGTACAGCACCCCTCCCCTTCTCTTTCAGAGGGTAAAGCAATTCACCGTCTCGAACTCTTTTCCACGGACCCCAAGCACCACAGCTCGTCCCCTGTCGTCCCCAGGGTCACAATGAGCTGCCCTCTTCACTGGTAGCCACCGCCCAGAACTCAGAGGGTGAGGCTGCTCAAGAGGCCGGTGTCCTTCTCCATGGACACACGGAGGGGTTGGGGGTTGCACCAGAAAACAACCCAAAATGGCTAACAGAAAACTGCATTTCTTTTTATTGGCTTTCTGCTTGAAGGAGGATAGACGTGAGAGAAGGAACAAGTCTCATGCCGGTACTACTCCAGCCCCGGAGGATCAGAAGTAAAGACTGTCACCGTGAAATACTGTCAAATTCCTGAGCAGTGGGGGTGGGGTGTCTAATGGGGGAAGGGTCCACCAGCCCAACTCCCTGATACAGCACGTGCACCCGAAGGCCGTGTTTCTGCCAAACCTGGTCTTTGACAGGAGATTCCCGCTGGCATATGAGCCCAGAAAATCTAGTAAAAGCTACCACTCTCTTGGCCTGGGAGGGATCCAGGATAGGGATCCAATGGCTGGGAGACACCGATCACAGGGAGGCCGCCTTACCAAAACCATAAGGCTTTGTGGGAATACCTACAAGTGAAACTCGGAATTTCACGAGTGAAACTCTGGTCTCTGGGAATTAAACCACTATAATAATTCTCTAACTGAAATATTTACATTACACCGTGCCTATACCCAGAGCTGACGTGTGTGCGTGTGTGTGTGTGTGTGTGTGTGTGGAAATGAGTGCACACAGACCCCAGCACGATCTAGACGAATTTCCTTAGCCTCACGAAGAGGAAGGATTGTGGAGGCCACAGACTGGCAAAACAAAAAGGCACAGCTACACCCAAATTATGGGTCCGAGAGAATTACCTTTGCATTAGTTTGGCTAATTCTGGCCAGTTTTCTGAAAGAAAGAAACGCGGGGAACTTTGCATAGTTGGAATCTCTTAACGTATTATTCAACAGCACCTCTGTTCTGGGCTTTGAGGATTCAGGAATTTGGTCCTCTTCCAGGGACTTCTAAAAAAAAAGTCTCTCACCTTCAACCTCTCCAAGCAAGGAAGATCTCACTGGGCTGCTCCCTACAGAACGGCTTTTTAATCAGGCATCCTGGAATCCCGGTCTCATCAGCTACAGACAAGACAACAGCACTGATTTCCTTATAAGGATGAAGGCTGGCTACACAGCTTACCAGCTTTTCTCGTGGAAGCGCACCCCTTACCACACCCCTGAGGAATAACTTAGGGGGTCCGGGGCAAGGGCAGGAATGGGGAGGTTAGCAAAGGGGCAAAATGCACCTAACCTCAATTATAGACAGTAGCCCCCCCCCCCCACTTCAGCAGCACCCACATCAAAGCAGAGAAGCTTCTAGGCCCCTCGCTCTGGGTTTCTGGCTTGCTGTTGAAAGGGCAGTTTGGGCAGGTGGGGGCAGCAGGGAGGACCGTAGGTGTGGGCAGTAGTCTCTGGGAACAGCCCCAGGAGAGGCAAGCTTAATAAGTACCCCGACCGTGGATGCCCTTTCAGAGGCCTTCCAGCACTTTCCCTTCTAGTATTTTACTTTCATCCTCCCATGCTTGTGGAGGCCGCGTATCATTAGCAGGTTTTTATTGATGAGGAAAAAGGAAGAAATTATAGACCCACCCAGGAGTCTCCCGGATTCCTCTCCCTTTCCTCTTTCATCTCCCATCACTAGTTTTCAAACTCCCTGCATGCAAACCCCAAACCTTGGTTTTCGTGTTGGTTTACAGAAGCTCACAAATGCCTGTAAACAAAAAATAAATAAATAAATAAAAGAGTTTGAGCACGTCCATGCGGGGTGAAGAGCTCAGCAATCCGTTTAAAACAAAAATGGGGCGCCTGGGTGGCTCAGTCTACAGACTCTTGATCAGGTCTTGAGTTCAACGTTCTGAGTTCAAGCCCTGCCTTGGACTCCATGCTAGTCGTGAAGCCTACTTAAAAAACAAACGAAACCTTTTTTTTCTTTTTTTTTTTAAATCCCCCAAGGGCTGTGACTTCTGCGGCTCTCACCCCTTCCCAAGGGTTGTCCAGGCCCAGAAGGCGCAACACAGGGTGCGGGAACCCAGGAGGTTGTGGGGTCCCTGGAGGGTGCAGGGGGTGGTGTAACTCCCCTGGTGGGTGCAGAGCTCCGGGAAGGTGCAGGGCCCCAGGGGGATAGGAGGTCCCTGGAGGGTGCGAGGTCCCCAGGGTGAAGGGGGTGGGGGTGGGGGACATACTGCTAGGCGCCTGGAGGGTGCAAGGCTCCAAGAAGGTATGGGACCCCAGAGGGATACGAGGTCCCTGGAGGGTGCGGGGCCCTCGGGGCGGGGGCGGGGTGGCGAGCCCCCCCCCCCCCCACCCCCGAGGGTGCGTGGCCCCTGCGGCGCCTCCCTGGCTTCCCTTCGCCTCGAGGCCCGAGGCCCTGCGGCCTAGGAACGGCGCGCTGACCCGAGCCCTTTTCGTCCCCGAAAACGCGTGCGAGGACGCCAGGTGGCAGGCGCCCGGCCCCAAAAAGCCCGCGTTCTCTCATTCCCGTGGCGTCGGGTTTATTGTCATTCCTCGCCTTTTGTCCATCACAACCGAACCAAAGCTGTGGGCGCACGGGGCGGCCCGGGGTGGGGGTGGGTATCCTGGCGGCCGCCCGCGGCCTAGTCTCGGCCGGTCGCGCGCTCCAGCGCCAGCAGCGGGATCTCCTCCAGCCGCTCGGGCCGCTCCCCGCACCGCAGGTAGCGCCGCCTCCAGGCCGCCAGCCGCTGCAGCAGCCTCTGCACGCGCGGATGGGCCCACAGGCCGCGCTCCGAGACCGCCCGGCCGCGCGCGCGCTTGGCCTTCCTGCGCCAGCCGCGGGCCGCGCCCCGCCGGAACAGCCGCCGCCAGCACCAGCAGCCCGCGCCGCCGTCGTCCGCGTCCCCGCGCTTCAGGCGCGCCGACCCCTCCGCCGGCCCGTGCTGCGCGCCCCCGCCACCGCGCCGGGGCCACCCGGGCCGCGCGTCCTCCATGCCGCCCGGCCTCCGCGCTCCCACGGGCCCCTCTCGGCGAATGGGTCCTTTCCGCCGCCTCCCTGGCGTCGCCGCGGCCTGCCCTCGGGCTCCGGTTGCCAGGGGAACCCGAACGCTGACCCCACAATGCCCGGCCCGGCGGTCCTCGTCCCGGGGCCGAGCGCGCGGCCCACCCTCAGCACCTGACGAGACCCCGGAGACCCAGCTAAGCCCCCGGTCCTCGAATAGGTCGGCGGGCCAGGCTGTGTACTGATTCCCGGACTGGCCTCAGTCTGGCGGGAAGGGACCTAGGACGTGCCCGGGGTCCATCTGGCCCTCCCGCTGACTCCCACCTTAAGCATCTGCACGACCCCCACTGGATCCGGGCTTGATGTCAGTCCCTGGGGGCTTGTCATCTGGGGGGTGTGGGGCCTGGTTTCAGGTATTCCGTACTTTTCCGCCAGTAGGGAACCAGAGTTGCAGGAGAGATCTCAAAACCTGATTTTCTTCATCCGACCTCTTCCTCGTGGAATTATGATTGATTTTTTTGCAATGTTTTTTTTTTTTTTCTGATTGCAACCATACGAATTTTTGTGGAAAAATTGAAAACACAAATGCAGCAAAGAAAACATCTTTTCTCCTGCTTCTGTAATATCATTTTTGCACTTGTCAGTTTCTCAAATTCAAGCAAGGAAAAGTTAAAATAACTTCCCCATGTTGTGCTTATTATTTCTAAGCACTCCACCCAACATTCTGTACATTTCTCTCTCTCTCTCATTCTCTCTCTCTCCCTGTCTCTCTCTCTCTATTTGTAGCCCACTGACAAGTGAGCAAGCTCAGATATATCTGCCTGAGTTTGAATTCTGGCTCCAACATTTTCCAGCTTTAACTTTCGGCAAGTTACTTAACCTCTCAGTGCCTCCCCTTACCCATCTGTGAAGCTGAGGAAATAGCAATCCTACCTCTGTGTGTGTGTGAGGGGGGGTGGGGTGGGGGTTGAATTAAATGAGCACTTAGTATACACTGGGCACATGGCACATGAGTAAATTATGACTATGCAATCCTAACAGCAACTCAAGTGAAGCGGTGCCCAAGTGAATATTCCCCGCTGTGCTGATTGAGAAAATAAAGCCTAAAGAGGTAAAATCATTTATCTGGGGTAAAATAGCTTGTAAGTTAAGGCAAATGATTTGCACCCCAGATTCTTTGAGCCCCAAGATATCAAGTGACCATACTGTTGAGTATTCAACTAGTCACCTTAGTGGTACAGTGTCCCTCCTTCTAGTGTACCCACCCTCCAACGACCACAGCCAATAGGTAAGGGCTGGCATTTAATGTTTGCATAGACTCTGGGTGCAGAAAACAGGAGGAAAAAAAAAAAAAAAAAAAAAAAAAAACAACCCACCAGCTGTCCAGTCCTTATTTCTAGCGACTTTATAAATTCACAGTCATCTGGGCAGAAGCCTTTTTGGTTCCTGTCGCTCCTGAGCAGACGCTAACAGTGGCCTTCCTTCACTCCCTCCCTTCCTGCACAGAGTCCCCCTGCAAGACCCGTTCCCCTGTAAGAACTACTTTGTTTAATTTGCTCCTTCTCCATTGTTCCAAGGCTGCCTCCTCCTTGTGTTCAGGCTGTCTGTGCTTCCTGCCTGCCTTGACCCGTAGCAAGTCAAGCACAAAGTAAATCCTGGCTGACAGATTTGGCTTGTAAAGAAACGAGTGCATCATGGGGCGCCTGGGTGACTCCGTCAGTTAGGCGTCTGACTTAGACTCAGGTCCTGATCTCGCGGTTTGTGAGTTCCAGCCCCACATCGGGCTCTGTGTTGGCAGTGCGGAGCCTGCTTGGGATTCTCTCTTTCCCGCTCTCTCTGCCCCTCCCCACTCGCTTAATTAAACTTTAAAAAACAGCAACAGCAACCTGAGAGGTGATGAGGAACTGTCTCACAACAGCCCCCAGTCAGCTGCAGGCAAGTGGGAAATGCTCTGGCAGCTCCGACCAAGCCCCCCGTGCCCTCCTGTTCTGGAAGGATTGCTGGAATGTTCTGTCAAGACTTAGATTCGGCTGCAATTCTTGGCTGGCTTCTGTGGCCTCTGTGGATACACACAAGGTGGTCAGGGCACCTGCACAAACCAGTTCACAAGCTTCCTGAATCTTCTTCTGGCTGTTATGGACTAAGCTGCGTCCCCTGAAAATTCCTGTGTTGAGGTCCTAACCCCTAAAGCCTCAGAACGGGGAGATGGGGCCCAAAGAGGTCATTTAGATGAGGTCATGAGGGCGGGTCCTAATCCAATATGGCTGGTGTCCTCCTAAGAAGAATGGGACACCGACGGACATGCAGGGAAGACACAGGGCAAGGTGGCCATCGTACAAGCCAAGGAGAGAGGTCTCAGAAGAAACCAAACGTGCCAACACCTTGATTTTGGCCTCTCAGGCTGCAGTATTGTGAGAAGATAACATGTCTGATGTTGAAGCCATGCAGTGTGGCATTTAATCATGGCGGCCCTGGCTAACGAAAACACGGGCTCGCTGGCTTTGCCTCCCATTTCATTTTGCCTTAAACCCCTCTTCTTCCTAGGTCATTCTGCTCTCAAAGCACCAGGAAGCACTTCCTAACTTTAAGGCTCTGCCACTCCCACGTGGACGCTCTCTGTGAGGCTCCGACCAGGCCTGTGCATCGTCAGGCCACCGGGAAGGGCTGGGCGGTCGCAGACAGAGCCTCAGGCCTGGCTTGGAGATTGGGGTTTTCCGATATCTGCTTGGGCTAACCCTGGGTCCAGGGTTGCCAGATAAAATCCAGATCACCCAGTTGACCCTGAATTTCATATCAACAACAAATAATCTTTTATTATAAGTATGTCCTATTTATTGCATAGGCATGCTTATAGTATAAATCAACGGGTCATTTGTGGTTTTTTTTTTAAGTTTATTTATTTTGAGGGAGAGAGTGAGTGGGGGAGGGGTAGAGAGAGAAGGAGACAGAATCCCAAGCTTGAACTTGGCTTGAGTTCGACACAGGGCTCGAACTCACAAACCGTGAGATCGTGACCTGAGCCCAGATCAAGAGTCAGACACTCAACTGACTGAGCCACCCAGGTGCCCCTTAACTGGTCTTTTGTATTTTTATTTGCTACCCTACCAGGGTCTTGGGGAGAGTCAAAGGCACCCTTCATAAAGGCACCCTGGGGCAGTGTCCCTCCAGATCCCTCAGGAGATCTTCAAAACTGGCCAGAGGCTGGAGCAGTGTCCACGTTCCCCGACCTCAAGCAGAAGCTTCTCATGCCGCCGTGTCCTAACCCAGGTACCCAGAATAGTCCCAGAGACCTGGAGTCTCCAGAGTTAAGAAGAGCTCACATTATAAAAATAATGGGGTGCGAGAACCCCCTTTCTTCACTCCAGGATTTTGAGGGAGTGACAGAAGATTAGGACCAAAGATTTGGTACCCCCCCCCCCAAATCCAGGGGGAAAAAGGATAGCGCAATTAAGAGCATAGGCTTTGGGGTCGTACTGACTTGAGAGAATTGGCAAAATGGTGTTGAGCACGTAGGGACCAGTCTCTACATCATGTCTCAGCAGAGCATGAGAGTACCCTTCCTACCTGTCGTCATGGTGACGAGCGATGAGACAGGCACGTAGGGCCTTAGTCAGTGCCTGACCCAAAGCCCGTGCTCGGTCAGTGGAGCCCTGTGTCCTGAAATTTTCTCCACTTTGGCCAGTTTACATCTCCTGCTCCCAACGCTCCCCGGCACGTACAGGTCTCCTCACGGGTGTCCCAATAGTGCCTTCGTTTCTGAAGCTCTAGGGCCAATGACAAGCTCTGTGCGCTCAAATTCCTGGAAACTTTCCCAGGAAGATTTGGGATGCAGAGATGTGACGTTGAAGAAAACAGATGGATTTGGTTCTCCTGAGGTATGGACAGTGAAAGGTCAGGTAGGGGAGAGCACGCACCACGCCAAGAGGCCCCAGCCCAGGAGGCCTCTTCCTCCCATCTCCAGCCAGCTCCCCCGCATCGCACGCCCGCCGGCTACGCAGCCAGGAACAGGTGGACAGCGCCGGCTGAGCCCTAGGGCTACGGGATTAAGCCAGCACTCGGTTCCATCAAGGCTGAGCCAGTGACATCATCCCTATATATGAAAGGTGACATATTTGTAAGCAGAGACATGAAGCAGGGCCATGAGATCACCCAGGCCAACACCTGCCGTTGCCCAAATAACTGGGCCAGAAGTGAAGTGTGGAATTTGAACAAAACAGAGATTTTGCCACTTCTCGTTTTGGATATTGCCCTCATTCTAATATAGAAATTCGCAAGGTGACCATTGCAAAATTGTTCTTTATTGTAAGAACCAAATGTTTCCCCTAGATATTTTGAGATAAAATTTGGATAAAGTAAATGCATCCTAGGGAAAGCTGGTTCCCATTTTAGGAAAGCAAACTCTGTATCCAAGGACACTGGATAATTACACCCCTGAATGTTTGTGTGCTATTACAGTGACTACGAGGGAACTAGGTTCTCTCCCCTTTACCGTGTGTAAGCGGATCTTACCCTAGGATGTCAAGGCTACTGAAATGTTAGTGCTACCTCAGCGTCAGACAAGGCTTCCCCTTAGAAGACCCCCAAACCACGGCCTATGGAAATCCAAAGCATTCTCCCCCCACCCAAGATTTCTGCAAATTCTTTGTCTCCAAACTCCTCTCTCTGTACATGTACACCTTTCTCTCTGACTTTCACAAAACCCCTTTCACAAAACTTTCACAAAACCACTTGAAACATGGGACATCTGAAATTCATAGACTTTCATGGAAATCTTGGAGAGGGAAATCAAGGGGCTTACATTGTAAAAATACAAAGGACTTCCCAAAGAACAGTATCATGGTTCTCTGGGTGTCCACCTCTGTGGGGCCTCCCTGCCCAAGCTCAGCCTTCTCCCTCCTCCTGGCTTTGTTCAACCTTGCCACTCTCTCCTCTCCACGTCTCTTTCCCCTCCTTCAAAGAAGACAGAAAAGCAATCCTCTGCCTTGTTCATGGCAAAGAAGTTTTCCTTTTTCTACTGATATATTGATGCCTGGAGACAAATGACTTCAAAATCTTACCTACCTCAATCAGCTTGATATTTTTCTTAAAGACAGATATTTCCACCAAAGAGAATACCTTTTCACCTCCTTACATGAAGTACATTTCTATTGTTATAATGTAAACCTTTGTAACTTCCCTGTGGGGTCAGAGGTGGTGAGTGGATAAGTGAAGAAGGAGGATGAATACTACTGAATCAGTATCATCTCTATCACCAATCATCACCATCACTGTCATCATCATTACCATCATCATCATCACCACCATCACCACCATTATCAACTTCACTATCAAAATCACCACATCACCATCATCACCATCATCACCGCCATCACCACCATCACCATCATCATCATCACCATCATCACCATCATCACCATCACCATCATCACCATCATTACCACCATCATCATCATTATCATGCATTGGCTCTGGCTGTAATATAAGGGCATAGCATTCATGATAGCACTTCAGCCTCACGACAGTGTATGAGGCAGATAGAAAGAGCATCACATTTCACAGGTAAGGTCACTGAAGTGTAAATTGCTGTTGAAGGCACTATGGCACTACAGGCAAGCAGAGACAAGAGGCCAAGGCAGGAAAATCTTGCAGATAGGATTCCCGCCTGAGGAACTGACTAGGAATTTGACCGCCCTCCTGGGTGGAAAACCAGGAACTACCAGGAAGGGGTAGAGGGGTGCTGGAAGATTTGAACCAGGCAACGATATACGATATTTATGAGAGAAGAAGCTTTTGTGTTGTTCTTGGAGAAGGTCAAGATGCAGTTAGATGTTGCCTTGTGTTGGGAAGTAGCAAGGCCCTTGGCCTCTTGGAGAAAGGGAGCTGGAAGAAAAGGGCCCAAGGCAAAGCTGCAAGGGGTTTCTGGGGATAGAATAGAGTTGTCTTAAACCAGATTGTGAAAAGGGACCAGCTCTATTTGCTCTTTACTCACATTAGCTATTGTAGGGTCAGTGACCTAAAGTTTGTAAACATAATTTTGTAGACCCTTGAGTTCTGTCTGTGGCTTATTAATTTCAGTTTTTTTGCTGTCTTTATAAAGTTCTCCTAGACAATGCCAGCCTACTTTTTTTTTTTTTCAACGTTTATTTATTTTTGAGACAGAGAGAGACAGAGCATGAACAGGGGAGGGGCAGAGAGAGAGGGAGACACAGAATCGGAAACAGGCTCCAGGCTCCGAGCCATCAGCCCAGAGCCTGACGCAGGGCTCGAACTCACGGACCGCGAGATCGTGACCTGGCTGAAGTCGGACGCTTAACCGACTGTGCCACCCAGGCGCCCCAGCCTACTTTATTTTTAATAAGGAAGATAAAGAGGAGATTTTTTTAAATAGTTACTAGGACCAAGTTTTAAATGCTAATTATGTACAACATATATCTGAGCAAGGGAATGACTAAGGGAATCCAGAAAGAGTTTCCAAAGGAAAGGTGGAATTCAGAGAGAAGGGGTCTGGGACACTGACACAGCCACACTCTGCCACCCTCTGCCCTGAGTTCTCCACTCAAAACTTTGACGTTGAATCAACCAAACACAATGAGTAAATCTTGTAAGGCTATGATTTAAATAAATCAACCGTAAGAGGGGAAATTTGAGCATGGACTTTAGATGGCACTAAGGAATTTTTGTTTATTTGATTAGGTGTTAGAGTGGCATTACAATTTTCCAAGGTGAGGGTTGCTTGGGTGGCTCAGTCGGTTTAAGCGTCCCGCTCTTGATTTCGACTTGGGTCATGATATCACAGTTCATGGGATCAAGCCCTAAGTTAGGCTCTGTGCTTAGTGGGGAGGCTGCTTGGGATCCTCTCTCTCCCTCTCTCTCTCTCTTTCTCTCTGCTTCTCCCCGACTCCCTTGAGTACACGTGCTCTCTCTCTCTCTCGAAATAAAATTTTTAAAAACATTACAGGGCACCTGGGTGGCTCAGTTGGTTAAGCGTCTGACTTTGGTTTGGCTCAAGTCGTGATCTCGTGGTTTCGTGAGTTCAAGTCCCGCATCAGGCTCTGAGCCTGTTTGGGATTCTCTCTCTCCCTCTCTGCCCCTTCCCCACTGGTGTTGTCTCTGTGTCCCTCAAAATAAATAAATTTACATTTTTTTAATAAAAAACATTGCAAAAAAAGTTTAAAGGTAAATACTGAAGGATTTAAGTGCAAAACTGGAGTTTACATTAAAATATCCAGGAAAAGGAGAGGGAGAATGGGTAGATGAAACACATCTGGCAAAATGTTGGTGATTTGTAAAGCCGAGGGGATGGGTCCATGGGGATTGTTATATCCCCTGTGGTTTTGCATATTTTTCCAAGAAAAAACTTTGGAGAGGCTGGCATAAAGAGTTTGTCACTGTGGGCCCTACTTAGTGTGATGGGAAACAGAGATAACTTTTCAGGTGATTTGAACAGATGTTTGAAACCACTGACCTCAACTATGAGCCCTTCCTGGCAAGGGAGATGTGCCTGGGACACTGACCCAGATCTCTACCTCATTTGGCCTAGCCCACAGCCCAGAGGAAATCCCAAGGGGCAAGATCTCAGAGGAGGGAAGTCTCCCCCACATTTTTACCACAGAAGGGCCACGGGCCATGGAGGCCACGCCAGCCTATTGGTAAATACTTCTCGGAACCCAAGGGATGATGTTCTCACTCTGGAATTTCTAAATCACAGCATCCAAACGATGACCATAAAGTCAAGTTGCTTTCTCTCAGTGTCTCAGTTTCCACATCTGGAGAAAAACCTGAAATAACAAGATGGGGACAAACCAAACCTGCTCTCTGCCAGGGACAGCTGTGAGGCTCCGAGAGAGAGCCACGATTACAAGGCGACCAAACAGACACTAATTACAAGCCACACAAGCCCCGAGGTGCTCCCTCATCCTTGGCTCCAAAGCTTCGCGGCCGATGGCTGGTGGAGGAGTGTGAGTTCGCTGCATGATGCGGTCAGAAAGCCCTGAGGACTGGGCAGACATTCCAGGGGATTCCTGGCCCAGGATATTCCAGTCCAGTGGCCAGGATAGGCAGCGCATTCCAATGTCGGCTTGGGCCAAAGGCTGCATTTATTTGGCCACATGTTTTATTTAAGGAAGCCCAAAACATGTGTTTCGGTCAACAAATTCCTTACTCCACACTCAATAGCCAGCGCGGCCTCCAGAGATAATTTGGGTGGGTAGCTCATGCTGTTTCTGTTTCCAGGCTGAAACCTCTGTGGTTCAAAGGCCCCAAAGATGTCAGGGCCTGATGCAGTTTGGGGACTCGCCCACCCTGTGGAGGTGTGGACACATGGCAGGATATTGGGAGAGGCCGTCTCGGGTTGGCCCTGTTCTCCCAGCTTGGAGGGGAGCGGCTCTGCATTCTCGGATGCCCGCATGTCTGTCTGCTTCAGACCAGACAGCACCCAGGGAGATGGACAGGGGCGCTTGCCCTGTCCACTCTTCCTCGTCTGACATCTGCCCCACCCCCAGCCCTCATAGTCAATGACCCTGCTCCTCTCAGGCCACAGAGGTTCGAACCCAAACTGCATCACAGAACTGGTCTCCCCGCATGGGGTGCCTGGGTGGCTGAGTCGGTTGAGCGTCCGACTTCGGCTCAGGTCACGATCTCATGGTTCGTGGATTCGGGCCCCACGTGGGGCTCTGTGCTGACAGCTCGGAGCCTGGAACCTGCTTCGGATTCTGTGTCTCCCTCTCTGCCTGCCCCTCCCCCACTCAGGCTCTGTCTCTCTCTCTCTCTCAAAAATAAATAAGCATTAAAATAAAGGAAAAAAAAGAAAAAAGAAATGGTCGCCCCCCTCCAAGAACTGAAATCACGATAGTTTCTGGTTAGATATGTGTGGGTGCCGGACCCAGAAAGTCATGTCGACTCACGCCAAGTTCTAAGTATAGGCAAAGGCGGAGGTATGTATCCCTTCAGTGTATACCCTTTCCAGCAAGATATACTCATTCTGTTGGACAGTATAGACTAAGAGTTTTCAACAGACACGTGGAGCAATTGCTCAAGGTCATACAGTAATGCCCAAGGACATCTAACTGGCCTCTGGATTTCTCGAATCCAAAGGCAGCTCATACCCTATGAATGAGAACTGCTACCTCCTTGGGAAGACGCGGCTTCAACTGAACCCACGTAACGTGAATTAAGAGGTCTGGTGGGGCGATAGGCTCGGCAGCGTTGTAACCCAAAAATCAAGAGGGGGTGAAGGAACGGGGCATCAAAACAGCCAGCATCCAGCAGAAAACGGCCAGCCCCCGAAATCACTGAACCCGGCACACCTTCCGAATTAGGTATATTTTAGGCGATGAATGTAATCTTCAGCTCTATTTTTAGCTTTCCAATCCTCCAGAAGCAATTGTGAGAACAGATAAAACCTCGGTGACAGAATCTATTACGTGTGAACTGCTCACCCCGTGTCTCGGAGGCAGAAACACTACAGTTCCTCAGGTTACGCTTTGTTGTTTTTTTTTTTTTTTTTTTCCTTTTGGAAGGTGACACAAAGAGATTTCTAAATTCTTCATAGTGGAATACTTACTCGTTTGTAACCGGAACATTCCTCAAGGTCTGTAAATGAAATCACGAACCCTCGGGCCTTTTCAGACATAAAGTTGCTGGGAAGTCTGACAGAATAAATGGCTGGCTTTCCTTGACACCCAAATGGAAAAAACCGTGGCCAGAATGGTGTTCGCGACGCGATGTCGCGTTGGTGGCTTTGGTTCCCAATTCCTCTCTCCAGGCAGTGTGACAGGCTCAAGCAGATGAGTCATCTGGGGTGGCCTCAAACTCCGCACGACCAGGCTAGCCTGGAGCCATCAACACAGACCCGGGGGACACGATGAAAGCGGCCAATGAGGAGGTTAACCGAGGGGCCGAAGGAACGGAGGGGACACATGGCTATCGGGAGGAAGGCTGGAGAGACCCCCAGAGTGCGCCGTTCTGGGGCCCAGCCCCGCTTCGCCAGACCCTAGGTCCTAGCGGCACTGGTCTGGGATAACAGCTGTGTATCTCATACGGAGGACTTATTTCCTTGAAGGTTATGAGAACCACACTCCAGCACACTCAGCCACAGGCAGAATCCCCTGTGAGCTCCTCCAAGATGCCACTCGGTGGTCGACACCATTATTTATAACCCCAAGGCCGCTCCCATCGGTCTAATTAGGAAAGCCGGGACCCTGATGAGGCCAAAGCCCGTGCCCCAGGCACCAGTCACCAGGGTCAACAGAGAAACTGATCCTGGGCAGCAGGTAGGAGGGGTCATCTGCACCTGCAAAAGCGAGTCCTGGCTCTGCCCCCGGCCAGGGACAAGTGTCTGCACTTTTCTGAGCCCCGGTTTCCTCCTCTGCAACCCCGGGGATCATAATAACATCATCTTCCAACGTGAACGAATTCAACGCGGACCGTGAAAGTACTTCGTTAAACGCCATGACACGTGGGACGTTACGAATTCATGAGGAAACCGAGGTTCCTTGTAATGCATTCGTCCCCAGCACATGGTCTTTTATGTACTTCATAAATATCCGAGGACAAGGGGGATTATTAGGATTAAAGTATGCCGATCCCCCTCCCCCACCGCCAGCAGCGGACCCGGCAATGAAAGAGAAGGCAGGCCATGAAGCTTAAGGGAGAAAGTGCCCTCTACCCTCTGCTGGGGGCTAGAGGTTCCTGGGGGTGCTCTTCTGAGGTGTGCGGGAGCCAGGAGACCACCTGTCAGCCTTTTCCAGGCATCTGAAGCTTTCTTTCCTAAAAAAAAAAAAAAAGGTAACAATCTAACCCAGGCTTTAGTTTCCAGGCAATCAGCTTCCACTGAGCCCGTGTTTTGGCACTTCCTGGATGCGTGAGTCGTATTTACTCTGCACAGAACAGCGCAGCTCAGACCCCAGCTGATGGGACCTCAGTGCAGGCTTCTTCACCCGCTTCTGCCCTGGGTCTCTTCTAAGAAGAATGTTTCTACGTACATGGAAAGGGAGATCACACAGGATCATAAAGGACACAAACCAAATCTGATAGTTTTACAGTTTATGCAAAGCAACATGTTTGCCTCATTATGAACATACTTTAATAGCAATATTGGGCAGCGGGTCTAATCTCACTATCAAAACTGAGAAAGTGGTGACAATCGTGACGTTCCAAACAGCCGTAACGTGACAGAAAATGTCTTATGAGTGTTGTGCTGGCGACAGAGTCACAGGGACTGCTAATGGTTTCTGCCTGCATTTCGGTTGGAGGTTAGTAAACTTTCTGAGCCTGCAGACCTCCTGACACCTAGTCCCTAAGTTAAGAATTCTTTCTTTGGCGCAAATAGTGACAGGGTCTGAGTAACGGGACGACACAGGACCAACTCAGTTATTATTTACTCACTGGGTCGTTAGAAGCCTTGTCCAGGCCGAGCCACAGGGAGCCATGCTGGTGGCAGAGGCTAAAAGGCACCTGTGACCCACATAGGGCCCACCTACTCAGAGAGGGGCTGTCCCTCACCTGTGCCCCTGTCCTTCACCCCCACGCCACCTGGACATCAACTCTGTCTTTCCTCTCACATTTGTCTTTTCATCTCCCCTCCCACTGCCCATCTGTCTGAACTGACCTCCTGGGCTCGAGGGACAGCTGGTCCCCCTCACCCTTCCAGTGTGACCTGTTCACCGCTATCAGGCGAGACTTCTTCATGGGGCTTCCCTGCGTCTCCCTTTCTGCTCAGAGACACCTGCTTTGACTGTCCCTTGTCACTGGTCCCAAAGCCACATCTCATTTTGGCTTTTGGGGCCCTTCACAATTTCAAAGTTATTTCTCTCTCTCTTTTTTAGTGTTTATTTATTTATTCTGAGAGAGACAGCAAGAGCTGAGGAGGGGGCAGAGACAGAGGGAGAGAGAGAGAATCCCAAGCAGCATCCGCGCTCTCAGCACAGAGCCTGACACGGGGCTCGAACTCTCAAACCGTGAGATCCTGACCGGAGCCAAGGTCAAGAGTCAGACGCTTAACAGACTGAGCCACCAGGTGCCCCTCGAGGTTGTTTTTCATCAATTCTCAACAAGTGCCCAGTCTCCTTCTGGCTCAAGCACACACACACACACACACACACACACACACACTCAGGCTTACACTCCTTGCCAGACTCACCACTCAGTTGAGGCCTGTGTCCGCCCCCTGAACCGTTCTCCTGTCACCATTCACTCACACCAAATCCTGCCTGTCCTACAAGAACCACCCCCCGTCCCTTCCCCCAGCTGAGTGCCACCGACCTAGCCCGTCTCTCAGTCCCCACTCATGATTTGGCGTTAAGTATCTCCTATGTCATGCACGTTGTCTCTCCAACTGGCCTCTCAATGCCTTGAGGATAGGGAATCCTATCTTCTACACTCCCGTGGGCTCCCTGGGCCCAGACTAATGCAGAGCATACAGAGAATTCATGACATTTGGTCGAATTATCACAACATGGGAAAATGTTTATTTTATTAGATCTCTTTGGGGGAGCTCTGTACGTGTTTGGAAGAACGGCTTTCACGGGCTCCTTGAGGCCAAGAGTGAGGCCTCTGGAGGAATTCTCAATCAACAGAAGATGTTGTTTCAATTACTCCTGTAAGATCAAGAGAGTCATTCGTGGAGCTTCTGAGAAAGAGGGGAGGCAGAAGGGACATGGGGAATAAGACAGATTCTGTGCTGCATTATGATGAACCACTGCTACTCCAAAGCCTTCAGCAAAATTCTATTAAAACTCACCAAATAGCTGGGACACATAGATTTCTGATGGATGGAAACCAGTGAGGGGGCCAAGTTTTATACCAGGGGTGATGTGGGGCTTTAAGACTTTATATGGGTGCCAGAGCCAGATGGACAGGGGGGCCTTGACCGGCATTTGGCTCATGTTCCCATAAATGACAGGCCAGTGCAGACGACTATCATGGACACGCTTGTGATGGCACAACAGCCCCAGATGTAGTCTCCCTCCTCCACTCGGCTACTGTCTATTTAAAGAAGTACCAAAGTGAAGGCCAAGCAAGGCCCTCAATATAGGACAGTCACGAGTCTGTCTTTGATAAGACCCACATGGAATGTGTTGCCTTGACTTGGGTTTGATGTTGAGATCACCTCAAGATCGGGTCAACCATCCATTCCATGAGCACACTTCCTTAGATTGGATTCAGGGGGCCACGCCAGGCTTTCGGCCCTGTGTATTCAGGGTGTAGGTGGGATTTTGCACTTACTGGTTCCATCACCTGTAAGTGTCCTCATTTAGGGAGGCATGAATTCTGCCACCTCAGCTCCACCAGGAAAGGCACTTACAGTCCATGTCACCAACACTGTAATCCGAGAAAAAATACAATGGGACAAACAGGCATTTCATTTATAAGACGTGACAGAGACTAGATAAATACTCCACAGACTCAATTCAAGTTCATTACACAGACTTTGTTCATCACGTTACATAAAAATGTTGCAAAATCGAGTAGAGTATGTATTAGAGTTCTCTAGAGAAATAGAACCAATTGTATATACATACATATGGGGGCGGGAGAGAGTCGGGAAGAAAGAGATTTATTATTTATTATAAGGGATTGATGCGTGTGATTACGGAGACGGTCAAGTCACAGGATTGCAGTCAGCAGGCTGGAGACCCAGGAGAGTTGATGATGTAAGTTCCAGCCCAAGACTGGCAGGCTGGACACCAGGAAGAGTGGGAGTCCAAATGCAGGAAAAGCTGAGTCTCAGCTCAAAGGCAGGAAGAGTTTCCTCTTAGCCTTTTTTGATGTATTCAGGCCTTCAACTGAATGGGGCGGGCCCCACCCATACTGGGGGAAGATTATCTGCTTCGCTCAGTTCCCCAATTCCAATGTTGATCTCATCCGGAAACATCCTCTCCGACGTACCCAGAATCGTGGTTCACCGGATGTGCAGAAAATTCGGTGGCCCAGTCAAGGTGACACGTAAAAGTAACGGTCACAGAGTACAACAAGGTATCTAATTATACCGGGTAAAAACACAGGCAAAGTGAATCAATTGTGTAACAAAGTCAGAAGAGGGGTGGCTGGTTCCCGGTCTTTCCTGAATCAAACTTGGTTACATAGGTATCTCCTGTCGTGAAGGAGCCCCTCAGGGGCTGAGCCCTGACTGAGCCACTCAGGCGCCCCTCAATTCAACATAGTTTAAAAGGTGGGCAGGAGGCGAGGGGAGGGGGGGGGTGGTTGTGAGTATCTGTCCTACTGGAAACATCTACTGAAATGTCTTAGAAGATAATCCTGCTATAAATTCCTTCCAAAAAAACTGTGTTTCCTTGGCTCCTATCTTTCAGTCTCTCAAAATGCCTGGCTTGGGAGCAGAATGATACGGCCCCTGTTTTGATTCCCTTACACGAAAGCCCACTTACATCGAGATGCATCTTTTGTGCCTTACATGGGGCCCCAACATCTGGCCCCAACCAGGGGACGCTCCCACCACGTCCGGAAGCACAGGAGTCCAGGCTGATCCCGGCGGGGGCCACAGCTGGAAAACCTCAACAAAGCTGACCGGGTTGAAGTGACACCACGCAGGAACCTCGTCGCCAAGTTTTCTTCCATTTTTGCTGCTGTCCTGCTCTCCCTGAGTCTCCTTCTGAGAGATCATTGTTGCTTTGACATTTCTGGGCAGAAAGAAATTGATCTCAAACCCGATTCATATCTGGCTCTTGGCGGGGGGGCAGGGGAGTGGGGGAGATCTCATCGTGCAAAGGGAGCTTTGGATAATTTTTTGAAGGAGTACTGTCCAAAGACATTTCGTTTCCCTCTTAATTCTTCCAAGTGCATATTCTTTGAGAGTTGAATTCCCAGACACCCTGTAAAGTAGAAATTGACGGGTCAGGGGCGCCTGGGTGGCTCAGTCGGTTGAGTGTCCAACTGCAGCTCGGGTCATGATCTCGGGGTCCCCGCGTTCAATCCCCGCTTCGGGCTCTGTGCGTGACAACTCGCAGCCCGAAGCCTGCTTCGGGTTCTGTGTCTCCCTCTCTCTCTGCCCCTCCCCTGCTCATTCTTGTTCTCTCTAGTGCTGACCTAAAGTCTCTGGCCTCCACATTAACATTTTGGCCTGAATCAAGTGCCTTGTTAAAATCCTTCCAATTAAGTTTATCCTTTCATTTGGTAGACTATTAAGTAGGCATCCCATCAATGCTGGAAAGCGGGTGACCTGATTTGGGACTGCAGCTCAGCCACCCACTAAGTGACCTTTGGCACATCATTTAACCTCTTCGAGGCCATTTCCTCAAACCTGCAGTGTGTGGGATAGATTTAAATGCATATATGCAAAGTTCCTAAGCCACCGCAGCCATTCAGATGAATAGCATCTATTCGTCACCATTGTTGCCATTAATTTCAATATCCCGTGAAGTCAGCGTAGACCTGGTCCAAGGAAATCAAGACAGTTGAACTAAAATAGTGCACGAATTAGGGCGCCCGGGTGGCTCGTGGGTTAAGCCTCCGACTCTTGGTTTCGGTTCAGGTCACGATCTTACAGTTGGTGAGTTCAAGTCCCGCGTTAGGCTCTGCACTGACAGCACGGTGCCTGCTTGGGATTCTCTGTCTCCCTCTCTCTCTGCCCCTCCCCTGCTCGCTCTCTATCTCTCTCTCAGAATAAATAAATCAACATTTTTAAAAATAAAATAAAATAGTGCACAAACTCCTTTATACTTCAGGACGTTTGAAGCTCTACGATCAATAGGACACACTTCAGTAGAATCGAGACAGGGTTCAAATCATCAATAGGTCTGGAATCTACCAGAATTAGAGTGTTTGTGATTAGGTATGCCTAAGTCTTTAATAAAACGGAACAAATGCAATTTATTTTAAAATCACTCTAGCATGGCTGGCTTGAGGTTTTTATTACATTCGATCGATCCTTTTAATGACAGGAATGAGTGGTAGGGAGGTAGTCTACTTAATTGCATTTTGATGAAGTGATGGATTTTGAAATCTTGATAAACATGATTCGAAATGACAAACGCGGGGCGCCTGGGTGGCTCAGTCGGTTAAGCGTCCGACTTCAGCTCAGGTCACGATCTCGCGGTCCATGAGTTCGAGCCCCGCGTCAGGCTCTGGGCTGATGGCTCAGAGCCTGGAGCCTGTTTCCAATTCTGTGTCTCCCTCTCTCTCTGCCCCTCCCCCGTTCATGCTCTGTCTCTCTCTGTCCCAAAAATAAATAAACATTGAAAAAAAAAATTTAAAAAAAAACAAAATGACAAACGCAATTCAGAGAGACATAATAAGTGGACTTTGCAATAGCTATTGACAGTGAAGAAATCTTGAGGAGAGGGTCCACATCCATGTAACCTTCTTCCTAGCCTGGGAAAAATTCATTTCTTACACGGTGGTTTGCAAAGTATGACAAGAACAGCACTGAGGTTGACTTTAACAAGTATGTTGAAAACGTGATTACTGAAGAAGGTAATGAGATTTTTCTTTCCGTTGCAGGAAGGAGAGAAAGTTCCTCTCCCTGAAATTTTCACGTCGGATAAACCCAAGGCTGAAAAGGAAATAATTATGTAATTCCTCTGCTTCACGTTATCTCCTTTTTAAGGAACACAAACTATTAGTAATACCCTGGTGAGAATTTTCATATGTGAGTCATTGCCCATGAATCATCAAAAGGCTTTGATTGGGAAAGATGCAGTTATATGCCCTATTCCCACACTAAAAGAATCACTCCCCTCCCACAGGGGCCAACAGAAAAACATGGCTCTTCAGCCTTGAACTTTAACTTCTTTTCTGTATTTCTTTGCAGTTTGATTTTTATGGGGATCTGGTCTAGGCTGGCCGGCTCCTCTGCGACTGACGTTATTTAGGGCTTCCTTCCACACAGGATATAATTCTTGCTCACTGTTGTCTCTGCCTTCATTGGCTGTTATTTCTGCAAGGATAACATTCAAAAGTCACTGTTTTTAGAGGCTTACAGTTTACAGCGCAGTTTCGTAATTACCCCATTGGAGCATCTTAGCAACTTTACGGAATATAAATTAGTGCCCATTCTACAGGTTGGGAAACGGAGGCATCAGAGCGGGGACGTGACCTCCCAAGGCCCCACACCTCCTCGAACCAAGCAGAGTAGATCTAACCCCTCAGCAGCTCACCGGCCCCCACCTGCCTGGGAGCTGAGATGCGGAGAGACCCAGAGAGCACAGAGGGGTTCTCTCCAGGGAGAGAGCAGGGAGCACGGAGACTCGCAGAGCCGGCCACGTGGCCCAGGGCCACCAAGCGCACTGCCCAGGGCCACCAAGGCAGGGTGCGGCCTTGCCTGGGTCCGCCGGGCCCCCCCCCCCCCACCGCGAGAGGGCCAGGCACCGAGGACACCCCGTGAAGGGAGGGGGCCGGTGCACACGGGAAGCTCACCTCTGCTATTCTCACCCACTGACCCCGTCCCCCAAGATATGCACATGGCCTGCCCCCCACACCGGCCTTCCTGGAGCAGGATGCGCTCCTGTCTGCTCACAGCTGCAGGGGGTGGTGCAAAATCAAACCCAGCCACCGCCTGGGAGGGCGAAGAGAGTGCGCACGGCGACCCTCCGCGGGGACGGCCTCAAGCCTCGAGGCCGCACGCCCCAAGGCATCATCTCCTGGATTTGATGGGCCCCCGCCTCCAGAATCATTCACCTCTTGCCTGTGGGTGCACAGTGGGAGACGCGGTCACGCAGACAAAATCATAAATGCAGTGCTCAGGGCAAAAGCGGGCTCTGTGTTCTGCCCTCTCTTGTCCCTTCCTTCCCTGTGGTCACCCTCGAGGCCCCTTCCCAAGGCCTTGCGCCAAGAGCACAGTGCCTACGACGGACCGCGAGCACAGAGGGTTCACGGTGGCCGGAGGAGCACTGGCCAGCAGGGCCCCGGGCAACCCTGGCCTCCCGGCCCTCGACCTCCCCTCCTCCCGTCTGCGGGTCCCCGGCACTGCGGGTCACGTGCCGACCCCTGTCATGACCAACACCCGCAGTGCCTCCCAAGCTCATTCTCAGACCGCCGACCGGCTACTCTATCTGTCCGGCTAACTCCTCAGTGACACATTCCGATGACCCTCTGACCCCACCGGGAACCCACCCCTCCTGTCCGCCCCCGGTTTCCGCTTGTCCTCTCCTGGTTCCTCACCCACCTTGTCCCGTAACTAAGCCCTGTGCTCACTGGCCTGCTGACACCCTCTGCTCCCTGCCCCTCTCGACCCGAGGCCTCCGGATGAAACCACAGCCCTGGTTAAACGGACTCCGCCAGTCTTGGGCCCGCACAGCCCCGGCTGGAGAAAAGCACAGAGTCACGTCCTCGGTGCTCTGGAAATTGGCCATGATGAAAGCGAGTGGGGCCCGAGTGACGCCCCCCAAGCCTCCCGTACTTGTCTAGTCTCCCCTCTCCCTCTCCCCCTCCCCAGCTCATACCTCTCCAACCTTCTCTCTCCAACCCCTCAGGCCTCCTCCCCATCTCGGCAACTTTGCTCTCCCTTCAGCGGGAAAATGGAAGCAGGGAGACCAGAACTCCCACAGGCCCAACATTCCCGCCAGCCTGCAGGAGGGGCTCGCTGCTGGGCCCGCGGCCCTGGTGCAAGGGCTGAGCGGCCGCACCACCGCATTCTCTCTGCTCAGTTATCCCTGTCCACGGACAGCACGCTATTCTTCTTCATCTTTTTTTGTTTAATGTTTATTTATTTTTGAAAGAGAAAGAGAGAATGTGAGCAGGGGAGGGGCAGAGAGAGAGGGAGACAGAAGATCTGAAGCAGGGTTCTGGGAGAGAGCCCGACGCGGGGCTCGAACTCACGAACTGTGAGACCATGACCTGAGCCGAAGTCGGATGCTTAACCGACGGAGCCACCCAGGCACCCGTCTATTTTTCCGTCTTAAACGGAAAGAAATCTCTTCACCTCCTCTCCCCTCCAGCTCCCAGCGGATTTATCTTCCTTTACCACCAAACTTTCTGAAGGAATGGAGTGCACATCGCTTCTGCCACCCAAGTTTCTCTCCTCTTCTTTCTTGAATCGACTGCAACCGGGCCCCCTCCCTGCACCGAGCAGTCCCGGAGGCCACCCGTGGTGCCGTCACCAACCGTCTTGTCACCCCCTCCACCACATGTGACACAGCTCATGTTCTCTGCTTCTTAAAGCTCCTTTTCCTGTCCTGGCTCACCCCTACTTCTCAGCCATGTGTCCCAATGCCCTTGGGGGTCCCTCTTCACTTCTGTGACCTTACGTGTCAGCGTGCTGCAGGCCTCGATCTCTGGACCTTTTCTCTCTTGTTCCCATGGGGGAGTTTCATCCACTCTAGTGGCTTATGTACAGTTGGGGCGCTTGGGTGGCTCCGTCAGTTAAGCACCCGATGCTTGATTGACACTTAGGTCACGATCTTGTGGTTCATGAGTTCGAGCCCCATGTCAGGCTCTGAGCTGACAGTGTGGAGCCTGCTTGGGATTCTCTCTCTCTCTCTCTCTCTCTTTCTGCCCCTCCCCCACTCGCTCTCGCCAAATAAATAAGTAAACTTTAAATACTACAATTGACCCTTGAACAACACGGGTGTAGGGGCACCAAGGCCCACACAGTCAAAAGTCCAGTATAACTCTTGACCCCCAGAAAACATAACTACTAACAGCTTACTGATGACCAGAAGCCCTACTGATAACATAGTCAATTAACACGTATTTTGTATGTTATATGTATTATGCACTGTATTCGTCTAACAAAGGAAGCTAGAGAAAATAAAATGTTACTTAAAAACTCATAAGGAGGGGCGCCTGGGTGGCTCAGTGGGTTAAGCATCCGACTTCAGCTCAGGTCATGATCTCACAGTCCGTGAGTTCGAGCCCCGCATCAGGCTCTGTGCTGACAGCTCAGAGCCTGGATCCTGCTTCAGATTCTGTGTCTCCCTCTCTCTCTGCCCCTCCCCTGCTCATGCTCTGTCTCTTTCTGTCTCAAAAATAAATAAAAACATTTAAAAAAATAAATAAAGATAAAAACTCATAAGGAGGAGCGCCTGGGTGGCTCAGTCGGTTAAGTGTCCAACTTCCGCCCAGGTCATGATCTCACCGTTTGTGAGACTGAGCCCCAAGTCGGGCTCTGCTCTGTTAGTGCGGAGCCTGCTTGGGATTCTCCCTCTCCCTCTCTCTCTGTTCCTCCCCGCCTTGCACTGTCTCTGTCTCTCTCCAACTAAATAAATAATTTAAGAAAGTAAAAATAAAAAACTAAAACCTCCTAAGGAAGAGAAAACACGTTCGCTGTGCTGTATTTATCAGAAAACAAATCCGCGTGTAAGTAGACCCGCACAGTCCAACCCCGTTGTCGTTCAAGGTCAGCCGCGTGTGATGATCCACAAATGTGCTACCTTCAGCGAGAACCCTTCCCTTGAGAACCCTTCCATGCATACTCACAACCCAGCGGCTCCTGGGTCCTCACCTGGCTGCGTAACCGGCACGTTAACGAGGCCCCACACGGAGCTCACGGCCCTTCCGGCCGTCTTCCCCAGCTGGCTCGAGACAACAGTGTTCTCGTTGCTCAGGCCAGAGACGTTGATATGATCCTTGATTGTTCTCTTTTCTCCCCCAACACACCCGTTTGTTAGCAAATGTCTCAGGCCACACTGTCAGAACATCCAAGATCTAACCACTGTTCACCCCCCCTCCACTGCCTCCACCCTTGTTCAAGCCAGTGTCACCCCTCACTTGGGTTACCACGACAGCCTCTTGGCAGGCCCCGCTGCTTCTGTGCTTGTCTCCTCTATTCTACCCTCAACAAAGCTTCCCGAACCATCTGGTTAAATTCCATCACCCAGCGCATCTCCGTTTCATGCAGAGGGAAGCTGGAGACCTTAGGGGGGACCAGCGCCCTTCCTGGCTGCACCCCTTGTCTTCCCGCCCTCATCCCTGCTGCCCCCACTCACCACCCCCCCAACTGCCAACAGCCACACTGCTCCCCTACTCACCGGATCCAGACACACTGCCCCCACCCCCCCATGGCTCCAGCCACACTGACCCCACCACCCCACTGACCACAAGCCAAGCTTTTCTCCTTAGGATTCATTGCACCCTAACGTACACTTTATGCACTTTACTTACTTGTGTTCGTCGTTCCTCTCCCCTCTCAGACACCTTTGCGGGCCGGGAGTTTTGTCTGTTTGGGTCACTTCCATATCCCGGTGACCGGGAAGGTTCACGGTAGCCACACTGTGTGCTCACCACTGCGGGTGGCTTCGTGGACAGGAAGGCCTAAGCCCACGCGAAGAGGATGATTCCCTAGCGGTCGCATGGGAGGTATGGTTTCCAGTGCTTACACCCCGAGTACTGCAGAGAAATGACTGCAGTGGGGGCCCCTCTCCGACCTCCCCGCCATCAGACCACCGAGGCCCAGGCGGTGAGGCCATAGCCTGGTGCCAGAAGCCCCGAGGAAATGGGCTGATTTCGGCCTCCCACTCTTACCAGGAGTTTGACCTCGGGGAGAACAATTGATCTCTCTAAACCTCAGTCTCCTGATCAGTAAAATGGGAATAATGCTACCACTCCAAAGGTCTATCGAAGGGTTAAGTGATACCGGATAAAATACTTCCTACAACGCCTGACACAGAACAGCACTTGGAGAATAGAAATGGAATTTATTAGCAGAGAGAAGAAGCTTGTCTATTATCAAAAGGATGTGGGGGGTGGGGGCGCCTGGCTGGCTCGGTCGGTGGAGCATGTGACTCTTGATCTCGAGGTTGTGAGTTCGAGCCCCACGTTGGGTGTAGGGATCACTTTACAAATTTTTTTTGAAAAAAGGATGCTGAGGGGTCGCTTGCTGTGTCTCTACAGAATGAATATGCTTTGGCCACAGCGGGGAAGGGTCAAGTTCAAACCATGGAAGGCGTGTCCTGTTGTAAAGGGGAGTAACCAGGGGAGCAGCTTCTACAGAGAAGCTGTGACATCTCACCAGTACAAATCTTTAAAGACTTGTATATTCTGGTTTGTCACAGGCTCTGTGAACCTTTCTGGTTTACAAGGCTGGGATCGTAAAGAGTCACAAACATGGTGCTTCCCCGGAGATGCTGCGAACCCCACAGCAAAACCTGACCTCCGGAAGCTAACAGGTGCATGTTCCGAAGGCAGACACTGCAATCCTCACCCTCCTTTGTTAATTCGCCTCTCCCCTTTTTTTCAATCATATTTTGTTTTCATCTTCTTGGTTTGCATTCCGCCCCCCGCTCGGTGTTCACTGACGGAGTGCAAGCACTTAGCCTTGAAAACTGCAGGCTTTTCTAATGGCAGGCGAGAGACAGCTCATCAGAATGAGTAGAGAAACGCGTGTATGCCCCCTCACACTGAAGGCAAGTGGATACTCTCTTCTACAGCATAAACCATCCTTGCGAACATTACTTCCGGTCAAAGATCTGGTAAGATCTTGGGATTTCAGAGAGCATTCTGAAAATAACCTTTAAGCTTGGCACAGTGGCAGTCTCGTAGCCAATGAGGTTTATCCGAGGTGCTATTATTGCTAATTGAAAATAACCTTTAAGGGGTGCTTGGGAGGCTCGGTTGGTTAAGCATCGAACTCTTGATTTCAGCTCAGGTCATGATCTCACGCCCGGTTCATGGGTTTAAGCCCCGTGTCTGGGTCCCCGCTGACAGCACAGAGCCTGCTTGGGATTCTCTCTCCTTCTCTCTCTGCCTATCCCCCACTGATGCTGTCTCTCTCAAAATAAACTTTAAAAAAAAAATCTTTTAAAAAAAGAACCCTTGGGGCGCCTGGGTAGCGCAGTCGGTTAAGCGTCCGACTTCAGCCAGGTCACGATCTCGCGGTCCGTGAGTTCGAGCCCCGCGTCGGGCTCTGGGCTGATGGCTCGGAGCCTGGAGCCTGTTTCCGATTCTGTGTCTCCCTCTCTCTCTGCACCTCCCCCATTCATGCTCTGTCTCTCTCTGTCCCAAAAATAAATAAACGTTGAAAAAAAAAATTTTTTTTAAAAGAACCCTTAAGATGTCTATAGTACTGATCATCTCACTTAATAGTTTGTTCCTTGGTAGTAATTCCATTGAAATGGACATCTCCATTTTCTAAACGCCTGTGATTTTCATGTGTTAAGCCGGAAAGGGATCATTGCCCCTCCCTTCCCACATGCAAGGTGGTAAAAAACAAAAACAAAAACAAAAACAAACAAGCAAAAACCTCAGGACTTTCTTGAATTTGTATTTGAACAACAAGTCTGTGTCTTGCTTGAATTAACAGCACTAACAGATCAGGGTGACCAGAGCCTTAGCTCTGCCTTACAGGTCTGGTTCTCAGCTCCAGCTGAACCTTAGCATCCCCTGCTGGTGAGTACCTAGGTTAGTGATTTCTGAGTACAATCACCCAGGAAGTTTGGTCTGGCTCCCGAGTGGTAAAATCAAACCAGCATTTCCGGAGATGGGGTAGAGGCACCAGTGTCGCATTAAACGGTGCCCAGATGGCTCCAGTGGGCCACCAGGGCTGAGACCCACTGGCGCGGCCGAACCAACATATATCCTACTTCCTGGGACAGAGTTTTCCACGTGGTTTTGCAGGGCTTTCCTGATAAGTGAAGTAAGTCTCAGTTAACAAGACAGAAACTATAATATTAATCCAGACTCATGTCATTTACTGCTATAATTCCTCTTCATATGTAATTTTCACAATCCCCAAAACGCTTTTATTTTGGTGTTAAAATTTGTGGTTCATAAGATCCTCCTTTTAGGGGGAAAAAAAACCCTCAGATTTCTCTTTTAAACCCTCCAATTGTTTTCTTTTCAATCAGACCTTTGCCTGGTGGTTTAAAACTTTAAAGGTATCGACCCTCTCTTTTCCTCATAAACAAAAAGCCTTACGTTGATTTATTTATATTTATCAAACTTTTCAAAATGATACTTTATTATTATTATTGTTATTATTATTGGAACGCTATCCCAGAAGCAGAAACGTCCGTGACAGGGAAGGCCTTTGTGCCCACGTTTCTATATTTTCTATAGAGAGCTGCTCTGTCTCGTGCTGTAGCTAAAAACCACATGGGGCTCTTTAAATTAATTTATAGCAATTCAATTTAGAAATTCAGCTCCTCAGTTGGACTGGTCACATTCCAAGTGCAGTGAGAGGCAACGATGATAGACTGTGCCTAAGTAGAATATGTCCACCACTGCAGAAAGCCGAACGGGGCAGCACTGAATGTGTGACTTAATTTGTACAACCACATACGGTCTTGCTCCTAGACGTTAATGGAACCCAGGGGCCCTCCCCCTCCACCTGGGGAAGATCCTAAGCCAAGAGGTAAGGAAGTGTGCCTTAAAGAGCACAGCCCTGCAGGTTAGAGGGAGCTGTTTCTGGGGTTTCTGAGGTGTAAGCCCTTCGGCTTTGACTGTGAAGGTAGCTCATTTCAGGTGGCTCCTCCAGTAAGCATTAATGCGAAGTATTGTCAAAAAACAAAATTGGGGGGCACCCGGGTGGCTCAGCCGGTTAAGCGCCTGATGTCGGCTCAGGCTGTGATCTCACGGTTCGTGGGTTCAAGCCCCACGTCGGGCTCTCTGCTGTCAGTGCAGGGCCCACTTTGGATCCCCTGACTCCCTCTCTCTGCTCCTCACCCCCTCTCAAAAGTAAATAAACATTTTTTTTTAAGTGTAACAAAGTAAATTTGAAGATCTAATTGGCTTTGTTAAATAATTCGTGAATGGGGTAGCATCCCATCTGGCGAGAGGAGAACTCTAACAAAAGCAGGGTTTTTAAAAGCAGAAAGGGGGCATTTAAAAAAGAAGAAGGGAACTTGTTAGCAAGGTTTGCATTGTTTAGGCAAGATTGCCTTCTTCTTTTTTTTTAATTTTTTTAAATATTTTTTTTTCAACGTTTATTTATTTTTGGGACAGAGAGAGACAGAGCATGAACGGGGGAGGGGCAGAGAGAGAGGGAGACACAGAATCGGAAACAGGCTCCAGGCTCTGAGCCATCAGCCCAGAGCCTGATGCGGGGCTCGAACTCACGGACCGCGAGATCGTGACCTGGCTGAAGTCGGACACTTAACCGACTGCGCCACCCAGGCGCCCCTAAATATTTATTTTTGACAGAGAGAGAGACAGAGAGAGACAGAGCATGAGTGGGGGAGGGGAAGAGAGAGAGAGACACAGAATCTGAAACAGGCTCCAGGTCCTGAGCTGTCAGCACAGAGCCCAACGTGGGGCTTGAACTCACAGACAGCAAGATCATGACCTGAGCTGAAGTCGGATGCTCAACTGACTGAGCCACCCAGGTGTCCCAAGATTGCCTTCTTAGGGTAGTGGAAGGGGTCTGTCAATAACTTTCCTACTACTGACCAGGAAATTCCATGTTGACTGGTTAAAGGTTACATGGGGATTTGGGGGATTGAATAGGCAGTTGGGTTAGGTATTCAGTCTTGGTTTGCTGACTTGGCCTAAGTGATGCCATTTTGGCCTTGTGGTTTTCTTTCTCTCTCTTTTTTTTTTTAATGTTTATGTAGTTTTGAGAAAGAGAGAGACAGAGCGTGAGAAGGAGAGGGGCAGAGAGAGAGGGAGACACAGAACCCGAAGCAAGCTCCAGGCTCTGAGCTGTCAGCACAGAGCCCGACACGGGGCTTGAACTCACCAACCGCAATATCATGACCTGAGCCTAAGTCAGATGCTTAACCGACTGAGCCACCCAGGTGCCCCTCTTTTTAATAGTGTTAACATAATCAGCAGAACCGGGGAGACAGGTGACACAGGCACTGATAGGGACCGTCAGCTTATCAAAAGAAAGACCCTTCTCAGCCTAGAAGCCCAAAGCTGGGCTCATGATTCCAAATGTGTGGCCACTGCAATGGCAAGGACTTAACCAATCAAGGGGATCGTGACAGCCCTAAAAATCTGATGAGGGCAATTAGGCAAAAAAGAAAAAAAAGAAGAAAGAAATACAACTAGCACTATTTGAAGGTGACATAATCTTGCATATTGAAAATTCTTAGAAATCCACTAAAAAACTATTGGAATTAATATGTTTAGCCAGATTTGCAGGGTACAAGATTAATATACAAAAATCAGTTGTATTTCTATAACACAACAGTAAATAATGCAAAAATGAAATTAAGAAAACAATTCCATTGGGGTGCTGGGTAACTCAGTTAAGCCTCTGACTCTTGATTTCAGCTCAGTTCATGATCATGGTTTGTGAGATCAAGCCCCAAGCTTGGGATTCTCTCTCTCTCCCTCTCTCTCTGCCCCTCCTCTCAAAATAAATAAATAAACTGAAAAAAAAAAACCCTTTTTGTATGCTGACAGATTAAAAAAAAAGAAAATTCAATCTACAGTGTCATCAAAGGGAATAAAGTAGGGATAAATGTAACGAAATAAGCATAAAACTTGTACTCTAAAAATTACAAACTATTGTTGAAAGAAATTAAAGGAGGCCTAAATATTGTGAATACAAAGACATTCCATGTTCATGGATTGGAAGACTTGATATTGTTAAGGTGACCAACACTCCCCAAATTAATTTACAGATTCAATGCAATCCTTGTCAGAATCCCAGCTACATTTTTATGCAGAAATCAACAAGTTGATCCTAAAATTCATATGGAATCGCAAGGGATCCAGACTAGCCAAACAATCTTGAAAAAGAAGAACAAAGTTGGAGGACTCACACTTCCCAATTTCAAAACTTAGTACAGGGCTACAGTGATCAAGACAGCATGGTGTGGGTATAAGGGCAGATGTAGAGATCAATGGAATAGTTTTGAGAGTCTAAAAACAAACCCTTACTGACAGTTCAATGGGGAAAGAATAATCTTTTCAATAAACTGAATGGGGACAACTCCATGTTCCCTTCCTTATACCACACACAAAAATGAACCCCGAATGGATCATAGACCTAAATGTCAAAGCTAAAACTACAAAACTCTTAGGAGAAAACATAGGAGTAAATATTCATGCACTTGGCTTAAGTAAAGCCCCCTTACACATGACACAAATAGCATAAGTGACTAAAGAAAAAATAAACTGGATTTCATCAAAATTAAAACCTTTTCTGCTTCCTAGGATATCACCAAGAAAGTGAAAATCCAACCCACAGACTGGGGGAAAATATTGGCGACTCATATCTCTGATAAGGAATTGCATCCAGAACAAAGAACACTTACAACTCAATAATAAAAAGACAAATAACAGAATTTAAAAATAAGCAAAAGGTACGAACAGACACTTCTTCAAAGAAGACACAGAAATGGCCAACAAGCGCATGAAAAGATGCCCCAAAATGGCTCATTAGCCCTTGGGGAAATGTAAATTAAAACCAACACAAGATATCACTTTGCATCCATTCAAGAAATATAATTTTTGGGGCGCCTGGGTGGCGCAGTCGGTTAAGCGTCCGACTTCAGCCAAGTCACGATCTCGCGGTCTGTGAGTTCGAGCCCCGCGTCGGGCTCTGGGCTGCTGGCTCAGAGCCTGGAGCCTGTTTCCGATTCTGTGTCTCCCTCTCTCTCTGCCCCTCCCCCGTTCATGCTCTGTCTCTCTCTGTCCCAAAAATAAATAAACCTTGAAAAAAAAAAAAAAAAAGAAATATAATTTTTTTTTAAAAAGATACCAGGGGCACCTGGCTGGCTCAGTCAGTGGAGCACACAACTCTTGATTTGGGGGTCTTGAGTTTGAGCCCCACATTGGGCACAGAGATTACTTTTAAAAAATAATAAAGGTATTATCTATTTTTAATTAGTTTTTAATTATATTAATTTAACTCATGTGTTTAAGTAATCAAAAAGATAACAAGTGTTGATGAGGATGTGGAGAAATGGAAACCTCACTACCAGTGAAAATGTAAAAATGGTGCAACCCCTTGGGACAACAAGCTCAGCACGTCGTCAAAGTTACCACGTGACCCAGTGATTCCTCTTAAAGATCTATATGTACCCACAGAAACCCTCCACACAAACACTTGTACATGATCAATGTTGACAGCAGGATGACTCATAGTAGCCAAAGGTTGTAAACAACCCCAAGTATCTATCAACCGATGAACGGATAAACCAAATGTGAACGTAGCCACACAATGAAATATTATTGGGCGATAAAAAGTAACGACGTACTGTGTCATAGCACAGATGAACCTTGCAACGTGCTAAGTGGAAGAAGCCGGACACCAAAGACTGCCTGCTGCATGGTTCTATTTGTCTGAAATGTCCAGAAGAGGCAAGTCTATTCAGACAAAGTAGATTGGTGGTCTGGAGGGCGGCGGGGAAAAGTAATTTATGTGGGAAGTTCGCTGGCGTGATGAGAGGCTCCAAGGTTGATTATGCCGCTGGTTGCACAACTCTGTGACCAGGTGGATGCCAGTGAGCTGTACCCTGCAGGGGCGGGGGGGGGGGGGGGGGGGGGGGAGGGGGAATTGCCTAGTCTGCAACTTAAATCTCAATAAAGCTGTTTAAAAAAAAACAAAAAACAAAAAGATCTGGTGAACCTGTGAGTGCTGGATGCCAGCCAGCACCATCTAGAGCCTAGACTCTTCTTTGAAGTGTGGACGGTGGACCTGACGCAGCTCAGGCTTTCAACCAACTTATTAAATCTGCATCTTCCAACATCCCATAGGCACACTTTAAGCTTGAGAGGCTTCGGACTCAGGAAACAAACTCTAGAGCGACGTAGTGATTGATAGACATTGAGAGAATGTACGTGACATGTACTTGAAATATTTCTTTAAGTATTACTTTGTCTTCTTTATTTATTTTCTGAATCGAGGGTAGTGCTGTGAGATAAATGTTTATGCTTTTATTCAAACATGATAGGCATGCTCCTAACTGATCCCCCCTTACCAAGTTCATCCCATGGCCCCTGTTCTCCATTCCCACTGCAGTGGGCGCTGGCTGGGCTGGGTGCACAGTGAACCCCTCTCTTGCAAGCTTGTTCTTCTGAACACCATCACATTCGGCAGGTGGATGGGCTGGTCCAGAGGCTCCAAGTCAGCTCTATTCACCTGCCTGGCAAGACGGCAGGGATGTCTACCAGGCTGCGAATGTCTACGAAGGAGCCTACATGGGCCTCTTCAGCATGGTGGTCTTGGAGTAGTGGGATGTCTTTTTGTATGGTGGTCCGGGGCCCCAGAGTGATTGAGTGGGCAGGAAGTGAAAGTTGCCAGTCTCCAAAGGCATGGACCCCAAATTGGCACCGCATCACTTCCATCCTATTTTATTGGTCAAAACAGGCACAAATGGGGCGCCTGGGTGGCTTAGTCAGTTAAGTATCTGACTTCAGCTCAGGTCACGATCTCATGGCTTGTGAGTGTGAGCCCCGCGTTGGGCTCTGTGCTGACCGCTCAGAAGCTGGAGCCTGCTTCACATACTCTCTCTCTCTCTCTCAAGAATAAACATTTAAAAAAAAAAGAAAAAAGAAAAACAGGCCAGAAGCTGCCCAGATTCAAGAGAAGGAGCCATAGACCTAGTCGGGGAGAGAGGAAAATGGGAGTCATTATTTAGCGGGTATAGAGTTTCAGTTTTGCAAGATGAAAACGCTCAGGAGATTGATTATACGACAATGTAAATATACTCAGCACCACTCAACTCTACACTTAGAATGGGTAAGGTGGCAAATTTTGCATTACGTGTATTTGACCACAAGTAAAAATACAAAAAAAAAAAAAAAAAAAAAAAAAAAAGAAAAGAAACTCCCTTGAACAACGCGCTGCCAATTTAAGGCCACCATGTCATACATAACAACAAGCACGCGCCCAATTGCTGCTGACAGTTGGCAATCTCTTTAAGCTCATCTTAGCTGTCTGTAGGGCCCAGGATTTTATCACTGCAAAATTGTGTTGGTGGTGTCATAATTTCTGAAATAAACGTGAAGACGAGACACCACAGAATGTGCCCAGTGAGATTCTGAAATGGGTCCTACAGGGAGGGTGACAGAACCGCATGGGAGCAAGAGCAATGGAATACGTTCATCTGCAGTTCAGATCATGGAATATGTAGAATGAAGCAAAACCGATAATTGGGAACGACTCTCAAATGTTTCATTTACAGGTGAAAAACCAGAGGCCCATAAAAATTACCTGAGGACATGGAGGCAGAGATCATGCTCCTGGATGAGAAGATTTAATACTGTGACTCCCTCTTTCTCCCTGGCTTCTCAGTGGGAGACATGTTAAAGGACAGGGTGGAGGGTCTGGTGCCAGCAGTTCTGTGTGCACTGGGCCCTGTTCAGTGTCATAGTTGGGGAGGGACACTGGGGACTTGCCTCAGGGCACACAAATTCAACTGGTGCAAACATGTTAAGCCATCATCTTAGAAGAATGGGTAAAACTTGGGGCGCTTGGCTGGCTCAGTCAGTAGAGGATGCGGCTCTTGATCTCAGGGTTATGAGTTTGAGCCCCACGTTGGGTGTAGAGATTGCTTACATACATACATACATACATACATAAATAAAAGATCGGGTAAAACTTGATATTCTCCCCACTCAGCAAGAGCCTTCCTCCACCTCTCAAGTCATTGGCTCTTGATCTCTTGAACAGAGATGGGTTGAGGCCAACACCCACAGTCAGCTGAGGCCCTTTGGGCTCTTGTCCCTCCCAGGCTCCTGACCTTAGCTGGGGAGCAGCCTCTGTGTCAAGTGTATCCTCCACCTACTGATAGAATCCCAACACAAAGGGTATAAGGAGATCCTCAGTGCAAGTGACATCAAGAATGTGACCAATATTTGATGTCCAAGGGAAACAAAAACAAAAATAAAGTATTGGGACCTCATCAAGATAAAAGCGTCTGCACAGTGAGGGAAACAATCAACAAATCTAAAGGGCTGCCTGAAGAATGGGAGGAGATACTTGCAAATGACATATCGGATAAAGGCTTAGTATCCAAAATCTGTAAAGAACTTATCAAACTGAACACCCAAAAAACAAATGATCTAGTTAAGAAATGGGCAGAAGACATGAATAGGCATTTCTCCAAAGAAGACATCCAGATGGCCAACAGACACATGAAAAGATGCTCAACATCACTCATCATCCGGGAAATACAAATCAAAACCAAGATGAGATATCTCCTCACACCTGTCAGAATGGCTAAAATGAACAACCCAAGAAACAACAGGTGTTGGTGAGGATGTGGAGAAATGGGAACCCTCTTGCATTGCTGGTGGGAATGCAAACTGGTGCAGCTGCTCTGGAAAATAGTATGGAGGTTCCTCAAAAAGCTAAAAATAGAACTATCCTACAATCCAGCGATTTCACTACTAGGTATTTACCCAAAGAATATAAAAATATAGATTTGAAGTGGTACATGCACCCCAATGTTTATAGTATTTCACTAATAGCCAAACTATGGAAAGAGCCCAAATGTCCACCAACTGATGAATGGATAAAGAAGATGTGGCATATATATATATATATATATATATATATATATATATATATATAGTTAGTTAGTTAGTGGAATATTACTTAGCCATCAAAAAGAATGAAATCTTGCCATTTGCAACTATGTAGATGGAACTAGAATGTATTATGCTGAGTGGAATAAGTCAGTCAGAGAAAGACAAATACTTTATGACTTTACTCATATGTGGAATTTAAAAAACAAAACAGATGAACATATGGGGGGGAGAAAAAAGAGAGAGGGAAACAAACCACAAGAGACACTTAAAGGTAAAAAACAAACTGAGGGTTGCTGGAGGGAGGTGGGTGGGGGATGGGCTAGGTGGGTGGGGGATGGGCACAGAGGAGGGCACTTGTTGGGATGAGCACTGGGTGTTGCATGTAAGTGATGAAACACTGAATTCTACTCCTGAGACCAGTATTGCCCTGTATGTTAACTAACTGGAATTTAAATAGAAAGTTGAAATGGAAAAAAAAGAATGTGGTCTATATTTGAAAGGAAACGTGGAGACGTTAATACTAAATCCGAATGACAAGGTTGAGTATCACGGACATTTCTAGGCTGCCAAGACAGATGAGTGATCACACTGACCAGTGTCCGCTCTGTGGGTGCCATCAACATAAATGACAAGGAAGTAGGCTATTTGGCTTTCCAAAGGTCAAGACAACACAAAGCCAGTTAGCAGATTTGGGCCAGATTCCGGAACCAAAGCCCAACTTGTGTGCATCTCTGACCTTTTGACGTAGAAATCCCATTTGGAGGCGTCTACTCTAACCGTAGTGACAGATGTCGTCTCTGTCCAGCATCCATCCTTGTGGGGAACAGCACCGCCTTCCCTCGGGAGATTTCATCTTGGACTAGGAGGCTCTCTGTGGCAGAGCCCCACAGCACTCGAGTAGCTGGGACAATGAGTTGAACTTGAAGGAGGACATCACAGTTCCCCCCCAGAGACTACCAGAGGCTGCGGTCGTGGGGGTGGGAGCTGTGCGAGCGGGATGTAGGGATGAAGAGAAAGACAAGACCTCCCAGGGGGAGGAGCCAGAAGCAGCAGACCCATGAGATCTCCTTGAGATGATGGATGTTAACGAAACCTGTTGTGATCAGTCCACAATACATGTAAATCAAACCATCTTGCCCCTTGCCTTGAATTTATAGAGTGACGTAGGTCAATTATTTCTCAATAAACCTGGAAAAAAAAAATAAAAAATTATGAGAAGACACAAAAGTGTAAAAATATAATGCCAGTCACCAGGAATATTCCACTTTCATACATGTGTGTATCCATACACATAAGTTAGAATCATGAAGTATTTATTGTTTTGGTTTTATACCTTCCTTTAACTTCACATCATAAGCATTTCCATGTCATTGAATATTTAAAAAAACAATTAAAAATATTTTTAAGTTTATTTATTTATTTTGAGAGAGACAGAGACAGCACGAGTGTGGGAGGGGCAGAGAGAGAAGGAGAGAGAATCTCAAGCAGGTTCTGCACTGTCAGCATAGAACCTAATGCGGGACTTGTACTCATGAAACCGTGAGATCACGACTTGAGCTGAAACCAAGAGTCAGACGCTTAACCAACTGAGCCACCCAGGCTCCCCTAAAAAAAAAAAAAATTTTTTTTAAAGATTACATAACATTCTATCAATGGATAAACCATACTTTAACCATTTCTCTTATCAGGTCTTCTTTTTCTTTTGCAAGATTATATATACCGCTATCATGAACATCCTTTGTGTGCGTCCCTGATAATTCCCTTAGTATCTTAACGAGTATCTTTGTGGCAAGTCACAGGAGCCCAACTCAAAGTAGCTGAAGCAAAAAAGTAGAACGCATTTGCTTACATAATGGACAGAAGTCGAGCTGCCCCAGGGATGACAGATGGTCCCAAGGGCTCTAACAAGGCACTCTATCCTGCCTGTTTCTCTCTGGGCTTGCTCTCATTCTCTCCTATGCTCTAGAATTATCCTACATGAGTCAGAGATGTGCTGTGGGGTAGCTCTGGATATAAGTCATCCCAAATCATGAACCCCAGAGGAAAGAAAATACTTGATCTTTACCCCAGTCCATAAAAATCCCTGGAAAGGTCTCGGATTCCCTGGCAGGGGTATGTATGGTCACATCCACTTTGAACCAACCACTGTGCCCAGGGGGTGGGCACTCTGACTGTCAGCTTTCACCAGAACCACATGGTTGAAAAGGAGAAGGAAGGAGTGTTGTTGCCCACAAGGATGGATGCTGGACAGAGACGACATCTGTCACTACGGTTAGAGTAGACGCCTCCAAATGGGATTTCTACGTCAAAAGGTCAGAGATGCACACAAGTTGGGCTTTGGTTCCGGAATCTGGCCCAAATCTGCTAACTGGCTTTGGTGTCGTCTTGACCTTTGGAAAGCCAAATAGCCTACTTCCTTGTCATTTATGTTGATGGCACCCACAGAGCGGACACTGGTCAGTGTGATCACTCATGTCTTGGCAGCCTAGAAATGTCTGTGATACTCAAGCATGTCATTCGGATTTAGTTTTAACATTTTTACATTCACTTTCAAATATTTACTCCTCTTCTGGGGTCACCCACATTGACTGCTGACATATGGTGGAGTATTGAGACAGAGATCGAGACATCTCTGAAGGTGGTGGCCTTTCTAGTCCTGGATCCCCATGGGGTTGGCCAAAGCTGTCACTGGGTCTGGATCTCAGCTTGACTTCTTCTTCTGCCCAGTCCTGCTTCTGAGCCCTCCCTTCCATAGATGCTGATCCCAAGGGCAATCCTTAATAAATACTCCACACATCAAACACTGTCTCAGAGTCGGCTTTCTGTGGAACACAACCCACAGCATAGCCTTTATGATCTGAAGTCATTTTGGTCTTGGATCCCAAATTGCCTTGTATGCTTTGATTTCGCAAGGGTATGCCTACCTCTCATGGGGTATGCTTACAAGAAGACTGTAAGCGTCTTGAGAGCAGACGCTGCTGTACGTTTCGTTAACACCCATGCCACCCTTCCCCCACCCTCCATCCCAGCACTCTTTGCTCTGAATTAAACTCAAGGATTTAGTGCGACAAGAGCAAGCACGTAAAGGGCCTTAGAAATTTTATATCTACATTATTTGCAAATCACAATGGGGAAAACATGGACTCTTGTCTCAAGGGCTCAGGCTGATATAACAAAATACCACACAGATTGGGTGGTTTACACAATAGAAATTTGTTTCTTACAGGTGGAGAAGCTCAAGATCGAGGTGCTAACTGATCCAGTTCCTGGTGGGAGAGAGGGAGAATGAGAAAGAGACAGAGAGGATACCTTGTGTCTCTCCCTTTTTTTATAAGGACATTAGCTTCATCCTAAGGGCCTCACTCTCGTCACCTGATCTAAAACTTACCTCCCAGAGGCGCCATCACTAGGGATTAGGGCTTCCACATATGAATTCTGGGGGGAGTCACAAACATTCAGTTCATAACCATTCTTTTTCTTTATTTTTCTTTAATTTTTTTAGATGTTTATTTATTTTTGAGAGAGACGGAGACAGAATGCGAGTGGGTTAGGGGCAGAGAGAGAGGGAGACACGGAATCAGAAGCAGGTTCCAGGCTCTGAGCTGTCAGCACAGAGCCTGACGTGGGGCTTGAACTCACCAGCGGTGAGATCATGACCTGAGCCGAAGTCAGACGCTCAACCAACTGAGCCACCCAGGTGCCCCAATTCTTTTTCTAAAAAGGTCCTACAGTTTCTGGATTCCTTCCCCACTCACACTCTGTCTGTGTCTCTGTCTTTCAAAAATAAATAAACATTAAAAAAAATTTTTTTTAAGAATTATATATAGCAACGAAGGTTAAGTATTCTGCCTTGTAAAGCCAATTGCAAAGTGGAAAAAGAATCCCCTCTTCCCACGTTTCCCATTCCATTGGACTTCTTTTTTTTTTTTTTTTTTAATTTTTTTAATGTTTATCTTATTTTTGAGAGAGAGACAGACAGAGAGTGAGCAGGGGAGGGGCAGAGAGAGACAGAGATACAGAATCCAAAGCAGGCTCCAGGCTCCTTGCTGTCAGCACAGAGCCCGACGCGGGGCTCCAACTCATGAACCGTGAGATCATGACCTGAGCTGAAGTTGGACGCCCCTCCATCCTCTTTAATCGTCATTACTCTCTTTGGCTGTTTCAAGTTGCATGATGGATTTACTTAAAGTTAGCTGAATTATCATCAGAGAAAGACATATATCATATGACTTCACGCACATGTGGAATTTAAGACACAAAACAGATGAACATAAGGGGAGGGAAGCAAAAATAGTATAGAAACAGGGAGGGGGCCAAAACATAAGAGACTCTTAAATATAGAGGACAAACAGAGGGTTGCTGGAGGGGTTGGGGGAGGGGATGGGCTAAATGGGCAAGGGCCATTAAGGAGGACACTGGGGATGAGCACTCAGTGTCATATGTAAGTGATGAATCGCTGGATTCTATTCCTGAAATCATTGGGGCGCCTGGGTGGCGCAGTCGGTTAAGCGTCCGACTTCAGCCAGGTCACGATCTCGCCGTCCGAGAGTTCGAGCCCCGCGTCAGGCTCTGGGCTGATGGCTCAGAGCCTGGAGCCTGTTTCCGATTCTGTGTCTCCCTCTCTGTCTGCCCCTCCCCTGTTCATGCTCTGTCTCTCTCTGTCCCAAAAATAAATAAAAAAACGTTGAAATCATTATTGCACTATATGCTAACTTAGATGTAAATTTAAAAAAATAAAATAAATAAAAAATAAAAGTAAAAGTAGCTGAAGTAGCAATCCTTGAAATTCACCAATATAGGAAACCTGCGCAGGTATACTAGGGCGACACCTGGTGGTAAGATTTGCAATAACATCATGAACCTCCTATAATGGCGGATTCTCAGCTTACCCCTGAAGAAAATGGAATAAAATTTTAAGAACCATTTCACAGAGTTAGCGACAAGGAGAGGGGGTGTGTGCACATGCACACATGTGTACATCTTCTTGTGCATGGAAGATAGAAATGACCCACGACACAGGCAACAAAAATGAGAGTATGATCCAGAATGTGTGCCGTTTAGCCTGTTCCTTAGGTCTTCTGACCTCCTACAAGATACTCAGCCACTCTGGGCCCCACTTTCTCATCTGTAAAATAGAAAAAAATCATAATGCCTACTGAATTCTCTGAACAGCCTAAATGAAAAGGCGTTTTGTGAACTGTATGAACACTATCTACACATATGTCTATATATACATATGGAATTAAGACTAAATGAGAGTTAAAAGAGAGTGAGTATAATTTGCAATATGGCCACACGCTCTGACAACATTTTTTTGTTTTTTTGTTTCTAATAGGGCAAGAACAAGGTGATGGAGCATGCAGAAAAGGGCTTTTTAAAAAAATCTCTTTAGTAGTCATATTGGCAGTGTTTGTGAGACTGTTGTAGGAGTATTAAGGAAAAAGCAAATTGACTAAGTATGGGATAGTCTCTTATCCATTTTGTTTTTGAGAACCCTCTACTCAATTTTGGAAGAAGGGGTACACAGCTGTAAGATAGAAGCGGTTAAGCAAAAATCTTGTGGTCCTGAATTTGAAGTATCCGTATGAATAGATGGAGTATTTGTGTATATCATATCATATCATATCATATCATATTATACTATATTATATTATGCTATATTATATTATACTGTACCATATTATACTATATGTTATATTATATTATATTACACTATACCATATTATACTATACCAAATTATACTATACTATATTATATTATACTGTATTATTATATTATACTATACCATATTATACTATATTTATATTTTATATATTATATTATATTATATTATATTATATTATATTATTATATACAACCTCCACTGAAAAGGCTCAGAAAGAAAACAGCAACCAACAACAGTAGCAATGAGCATCTTTGGTGCTGATTATTATTCTGAAATACCATTTCCCACTAACAGAAACCCAGGCTTCTTGAAGAAATGATTGATTCCTGGTTTGAGGCAGGAAATGTATACATTGACCCTGTGACATCACTTAATCATATGAGATGGCAGCAAAGCTGTCTTAGACGACTAGATACTGTAAAAAGGATTCAGAGGCCAATGGTAAGAGGCATCCACTTGCCAAAGGTGGAGTCATTTCTGCTTCAGTAATTCCAAGGGATTGAAATTTAAATCCATAGGTTCATAATTATATACCTTTTATTTTTAAAAAATTTAATGTTTATTTATTTTTGAGAAAGAGAGAGAGACACAGAGCACAAGTGCCAGGTAGGGGCAGAGAGAGAGGGAGACACAGAATCCAAAGCAGGCTCCAGGCTCTGAGCTGTCAGCACGGAGCCCCATGCAGGGCTCGAACTCACAAACCACAAGACAGTGACCTGAACCAAAGTCGGAAGCTTAACCGACTGAGCCACCCAGGTGCCCCTTTAATTATATATATATATATATATATATATATATATATATATATATATATATTTTTTTTTTTTTTTTTTTTTTTTTAAACCTGGGTGCCTGGCTGGCTCCATCAGTAAAGCATGTGACTCTTGATCTTGGGGTCATGAGATCCATGATGGGCATAGAGCTTACTTTAAAATAAATAAATAAATAAAATAAATATCATCACATTTGGGGGATGCTTGAAAAACCGGTACATAACTGGAAAGAATGCAGCACTTTTCCTACCTTTCCACATGAATTGTACCGCTGGGAAAGCAAATGGTAGATGAAGGGCAGCATTTCCATATGAAAGTGTTACAATTAATAAATGAAAGAGAAGTGATGGAATTAGAGTGTTACCACCCTGCACTCCCAATGAATTAATGGATTTAGGCATTAAGCAGCAATGGCTGCTAACATAACAAAAGGGAATCGGATGATTTTATGCCTCCTGATTCAAGATCACATCACCACTTAATGATTTCGCCAACGGGATTGACCTGGGTCTCACCACGCCTCAGCTTCATCCAACCACCAAGTGGTAGGAAATCCAGAACATGCTGACCTGTACCAAGAGTACGTCATTGGGCAACATCCAGACTACAGAGAATTTCGCAAGCCAAAGGATTCAGGTTGTTCAATGGATAAAGTATAAGGCTGAGAAAGGGATCAAGGGGAAACTTAAAATAATATCAAAAATTTTAAATGGGGGCTCCTAGGTTCAGCATCAGTCGGTTCAGCATCCAACTCTGATTTTGGCTCAGGTCATGATCCCAGGGTCGTGGGACCGAGCCCTGTCTTGGGCTCTGCACTGAGTGTGGAGAGATTCTCTCTCTCCCTCTGCCCCTCTCCCCTTCTCATGCGCTCTCTCTATGTAAGAAGAAGAAAAACCTTAAAAGAACAACTATAGAATCCCAGGGTATTTACCCGGGTGAAAGGACTGTAGGAAACACAGGCAAGTGATCAGCTTACTGGTTACTTGGGAGGAAGAATATGGTCAGTATGGGGTACATGGTGGTGTGGGGCGGGGGAGCTCTACTCAGTGGCTGGCAAAATTTTATTTCTTGATCTGGGCAGTAGTTACAAGGGTGCTATGATGATTCATTAATATATGCATTATAATTAAATATTAATACATTAAATATAAATATAATAGTATGTCAATATAAAATTCAATATTAACTTCACACCTCAATTTTGAGTATTAATCTGAGTATTAAATACTAACATATACCTTATGATTTATTAAGCTCTCCGTTTGTTGTGTGTGATTTTTCTGTATCTGTGTTCATTTTTGCAACAAAAAAAAGCTAAAATAAAAAAAGAAATTGGCTGGCAGAAATTTGTGGAATCTTCTCACAGCAGTAGAAGCACACGGAGGGTTTTCACAGCTTTGTTTTTACACTTAACCTTTCCAGTTGATAAGGTAATGGTAATTACTTGGGTTGGCCACTAGGGTGTGCTGTCCGTTGCCCACAGCCACTGCGCTTGATCCGGTAAAGAGGGACTTCCCACGTTTCTGTAGTGCCCCGTGAGCATTAGGACAAAGCAAGCCATTATCCCATTGTCATTTGATCACGATCTACCTAAGTGTCAGAACCAGCAAATTTTATTTGGAAAGTTAGATCCAATGTGTAAGTACAGTGTAGATACTGAAAATGCTGTAGCTTTCTCCCCCTTTAAGTTTTAATTTATTTAATAAGTTATTATAACCAAACCTCATGAGCCATCATAACAAAACATTAGGACCTAACACATGGAGGATGAAGGGTGACGTTGTCAGATCCGTCTTTTACACAGATGAGAGCACACCCGTGGCGAGGACAGAAACTCTCCAGGGCTCTTCAGACGCGCCATCAAACATGTCAGGCACGCTGCCCTGGGGGGACTGCCACGAGCAGCCGGCCGGCCTTTGAGGGCCCCTGAAGAGTGAGAGTGTTGGCAGGGTCAAGGCTTTAGAGCGGAGATGGGGAGCAAAAGTGGGACTGTGAACCCAAGAACCGTCCTGCCTGATGCGCAGTGTGGAAAGGGCTGCTGGTCACAGAATTTTATTCGTAAGCTTGGCGGGCCTACATCTTCGGCGGGGAACAGTGGCTCCTGTAAACAGCTGCTTATCTTTCCTCTATGGGGTGAACAGGTGATCTCTTAATAAATCCTGGGTCTCGGGTGCTTTGTGTTGCTAAGGAAATAGAAAGCTTCTGAATTGTTCATAGGCCAAGAAAAAAGATGCTTTGAGTTTTGTAAATTTTTTAAAACTATTTATTTATTTGAGAGAGAGGGAGAGAGCGCGAGCACGCACCTGTGAGCGAGGGAGGAGCAGAGAGAGGAGAGAGAGAGCCAGACGCTCAACCAGCTGAGCCACCCAGGTGCCCCTCGTCTTGTAATTTTTCTACAAGGCTGCAATAGACAATACAACAGCAAACCTTAACCTGTAGCAGCTTAATTTTTACTCTGTCATTTGGCCGGACGTCTCCAGCCATCCGAGGGTGTCATGCAAGTGCACGTGGGTCGGTGTGCATGTATGTTTGTCACAATGCACTGGAGTCAGGCATTCTGGTTAGTTTTTGAGATGTGAGATTGGGTGGCTTCATTCATCCGAGACACCTGGGGGCACACACCCTTCCCCTTCCCGCGGTGTCTTAGCGGGAGAGGTGGGATGCTGGCTGAGGGCAGGGAAAGGTAGGTGGGGAGGATTCCCGCTCGGCAGACACCGAGGCTTGTCCCTGCTCCCTGGTGCCATTTAGGGACCCCATGCCTCAACCCAGAGCCCAGATCCAGCCTCTGTCGCTGTAGGACATTCCCAGGAGCCTCAAGCATACACTTTGTTCTGGGCTCCTGGGTACCCCACAGTGTCCCAACCTCTAGGCTTCCTTCCGGCCCTGCCAGCCTCACTCCCCCGGTGTCCCCTCCTACACCCTGACGCTTCCTCCGGTGCCCCCTTTTCTGAGGCACATGCCATGGTTAAGAAATGGACTCTGAGCTCACAGAGAACCAAGTTAGAGTCCCGGCTGAGCCACTTTTTTAAAAAATTTTTTAATGTTTTTATTTATTTTTGAGACAGAGAGAGACAGAGCACGAGCAGGGGAGGGGCAGAGAGAGAGGGAGACACAGAATCCGAAGCAGGCTCCAGGCTCTGAGCTGTCAGCCCAGAGCCCGACGCGGGGCTCCAACTCACGGAGTGTGAGATCGTGACCTGAGCTGAAGTCAGAGGCCTCACCGACTGAGCCACCCAGGCGTGCCCCAACAGGCTGAGCCACTTTTACGTGACCTTGGGCAAAACATCTAACCTCCCCAAGCCTCGGTTTCTTTTTCCATTACATAAGGATGGTAAGGATAATAATATTGATGTAATATTTATCTTTTCACAAAGCAAACATTCACCTGTAACCAACACCAGATCAAAAAATAGAGCAGGAGGCACCCCGCGCTGCTGCCCCCTCCCATTCGCTGACGCGGCCCGCGCCCCCTGACGTGGAGACCGTAGATTTGTCTGGTTTTGAACTTTACGCAGATGGTAGGTAACCTACAGTGTATACATTTTCAGGTCTGGCTTCTTCCGCTCAACCTTCTTTCTATTTCTGGGATTCACCCACGTTGTCATGTTAGCAGTGACTCCTTCTCGTTCTGCCACCGATGAGCACTTGGGTCCTTTCCAGTTTGGGCCATTACCAAGAAAGCTGCTAGGAACATGCCAGATGTTGTCTTAAGCAGTAGAAAATAAACACGCTCACTCTCTCCTGCACTGGGGCAGAACAAATTCTAGACGGAAATATCACACACATGGGGCACCTGGGGGGCTCAGTCGGCTCAGTGTCTGACTCTTGGTTTCGGCTCAGGTCATGATCTCCTGGTTTGGGAGTTTGAGCCCTGAGTCAGAGCCTGCTTGGGATTCTCCTTCTTTCTCTGCTCCTCCCCTGCATTCTCTCTCTCTCTGTCTCAAAATAAATACAAAATAAATAAAATAAACTTGGGGCGCCAGGGTCACCCAATCAGTTAAGCACACAACTTCGACTCAGGTCATGATCTCATGGTTGTGGGATCAAGCCCTGCGTAGGGCCCCACACTGACAGAGCAGAGCCTGCTTGGGATTCTCTCTCTCCCTCTCTCTCTGCCCCTGCCCTGGCTTGTGCTCTATGGCTCTCAAAATAAATAAAGAACATTTGGAAAAAAAGAAATAACACACACATTACAGAGTTGTTTCTGAGAGGTAACATGGCACAATGGAAAAAGATACAGGGTTTAAGATAAGACACACTCATGATCGAATTCTGGATTTTCCACTTACTAGTAGTCAGACTTGGACAGTTACTTGCCCTCTTTGAGAATCAGTTTCATCACCTGAAAAGTAGTAATAAAAAAATATCTCCCTTTGGAGTCACCTGGGTGACTCAGTCCGTTAAGCGTCTGACTTCGGCTCAGGTCATGACCTCAGGGCTCGTGAGTTCAAGCCCCTCGTCGGGCTCTGTGCTGACAACTCGGAGCCTGGAGCCTGCTTTGGATTCTGCGTCTCCTTCTCTCTCTGCCCTCCTCCGTCTCTTCTCTCTCTCCCAAAAATAAACACTAAAAAAAAAAGATTTTTAAAAAATATCTCCTTTGTATGGGCACTTAGGTGACTCAGTCAGTTGACGGTCTGACTCTTGATTTCTGCCCAGGTCATGTTCCAAGGGTCGTGGGATCGAGACCCACATCGGGATCTGTGCTGGGTGTGGAGCCTGCTTAAGATTCTCTCTCTTCCTCTGCCCCTCCCCCCCCCCAAATAAAAACATATATATATCTGTCTTGTTTGGTGACAGAGATGGTCACCTGCCATGGCCTGGCAGGGAGCCCGGCACAGACGGCCCGTGTAAAGGTGTGTCTGAGCACCTGCACCAGCATTCTAGGGGTGAGAGAAGACCACAGGTGCAATGGCAGAGGCCCCTTCCCTCCTGGATGCATGTACTCAGGGTACTTGCTCAAGCAGATGTCCTGGAAATAATCTTATCATAAAAGAAACAAAGGGCAGAGACATTTAAAAATTTCCAGAACGTCTGACCAACTGAAACAAATCTAACTGCACATCCGATTGGTGCTGTATCCAAACAGATAAAGACTAAATCGTAGTACTGACTGCACACCCCCTGTGGGGTACACCCTAAGGGCAAAAGACGACAGAGAGAGAAATAGGGACACGCACAGGAGGAGCAGATCGTCACGGTAACATCCTAGGAACCAAGATTTGCAGCGTAAAAGAAAAGAGGTAAGAATATAAAACCCAGGGGCGCCTGGGTGGCTCAGTCGGTTGAGCGTCCGACTTCAGCTCAGGTCATGATCTCACGGTTCATGAGTTCGAGCCCCGCGTTGGGCTCTCGGGCTCTGTGCTGTTGGTTCAGAGCCTGGAGCCTGCTTCGGATTCTGTGTCTCCCTCTCTCTACGCCCCTTCCCCACTCACACTCTGTCTCTCTCTGTCTCTCAAAAAATGAATAAACGTTAAAAAAAATTTTGTAAAAAAAGAATATAAAATCCAGAAAAGTTGAGTAAAAAAATCTGTAACTGATTAATATGTACTATTATTTAGTAGACAGTAACTGTCTACGGAAAAGGCCAAGAAGCAAAGACACCTAATGGCAAGGAGCGTGCCTGAGGCCCAGATTGTAAATATCCTAATTTAAATATCAGCATAAGTTCATGACTTAATGAAACTTTTCTTTCTACCTCTGCTCATGGAAAGAGCTTGAAAGCAATGGCATCCTGGGAACAGTGAGGTCACCTAGCAATCAGGTCCTGGTTTCCAAATACTTTACCCACTTAAAAAAAAATTTTTTTTTAAATGAAATGGCTCTTTGGAGAAATGGCGAGTCTGGGTCCAAGGCAGAAAATACACAAGACGTTCCAGGGATATCTTTTGTGTCAGAAAGAAAGGAAACTATTGAGGACCTCCGGGATCTTTTCAAAGATACAGGACTCGACTTGATAAGGCCAAAATTGGGACAATTTGAATGTCAGAAAGAATAATGACCACAGTGGATTAAAAACAATAAAATTATAGGGGCAGCTCAGTTGGTTAAGCGTCTGACTCTTGATTTAGGCTCAGGTCGCGATCTCGCTATTTTGTGAGTTCGAGTCCCGCATGGGCTCTGTGCTCATAGCGTGGAGCTTGCTTGAGATTCTGCCTCTTTCTCTGCCCTTCCCCCACTCACACTCTCTCTCTTTCTCTCAAAAAAAAAAAATTACAAAAACCCAAACACCCATGACACTAATCGCCCTGCCCCTCCCCCCAACCACCACCACCACCAAAAAAAAAAAAAAAAAAAAAAAAAAAGCCCGCATTGCTTGTTTTTGGAGATTATCAAGGTACCAACACATTTTTCTGCGAGTTGGCAAATGAAGGAAGAGTCTAAGTATTTGCCCTGCCTTTCTAGTCAGCTCTGATGTCAAGCTAACCACACGGTTGATGAAGGAAAGTTCTTTGAGAAGCCCAGTTCATAAATCCAGAAGCAAATGGTAGCCACTAATGAAGTAATGCATCTTGGCCACGGTCATCAGTAGGGACGAAAACCATCAGCTCAGGGGAACTTTCAATGGAGGGATCAGGCCGACGCATTGACTGCTTGACCCAAATCTTTGAACGTCAGAAATAGGGAGCGTGTGGCACGACGGACGGTCAAGTATCTCACCTGCAAACCTGGATCTAATCAAGCCTCTGGAGCTGCCTGCCAGTTTACAGGAAACAGAAGGACAGCAGAGCGGGCTAAATGACGCAACAGGGGCACCTGGGTGGCTCAGTCGGTTAAGCATCCGACTTTGGCTCAGGTCATGATCTCACAGCTCATGAGTTCGAGCCCCACGTCAGGCTCTGTGCTGACAGCTCAGAGCCTGGAGCCTGCTTCTCAGATTCTCTGTCTCCCTCTCTCTGTCTGTCTCTCTCTCTCTCAAAAAATAAACATCTAAAAAAAAATGACGCAACAGAGGGGCGCCTGGGTGGCTCAGTCGGTTGAGTGTCTGACTTGGGCTCAGGTTATGATCTCGTGGTTCCAGCCCCGCATCAGGATCTCTGCTGTCGGCCCAAAGCACATTTCAGATCCTCTGTCCCCCTCTCCCTCTGCCCCTCTCCCGCTTGCTCTCTCTCTGTGTCCCCCCCAAATAAACAAACATTTAAAAATAAACAAATAGGGGCACCTGGGTGGCTCAGTCAGTTGGGCGTCTGACTTCAGCTCAGGTCATGATCTCACAGCTCGTGAGTTCGAGCCCCGCATAAGGCTCTGTGCTGACGGCTCGGAGCCTGGAGCCTGCTTCGGATTCTGTGTCTCCCTCTCTCTCTGCCCCTTCCCCCACTCATGCTCTGTCTCTCTCTCTCAACAATAAATAAATGTTAAAAATTTTTTTAAATGTTCTAGCAAAAAAAGCAGGGTAGGATGATACGTATGAAGTCAAATGGACCAGAGGTTGATGGTTCAAGCAGATAAAGGCTACTTAAGAGCCCATTATGTTATTCGCTCTACTGGGGGGTATATTTGAAATCTTCCAAGGTAGAACATTTTCAATTTTATCTAGAATTTAAATCTATGCCACAGACATAAAGTACATTGAATCTCATTAATTTGGACTAATGGAAATCAATGCCAAACTAAACTTTTTTAGAGTATAATTCCAATTGTAGAAAAGTGTATTTCATTTCAACAGACTGTATATTACTCGTAAGTTGATGCAGTCACTTGGACCGGGAATGTTTTAAAGAGTTCTTTAAAGGGTTCCTAGATAAAACATCCGTCGTTGTATCTGGATGGTTAAGGCAGGTAACTCTTCAATGTCCGTTTCAGCAAGGGCCCCAAAGGCCAAATGGTGAACAACAGGTTCCAAGTTACCTGCTGTCTCGATTGAGATAGCGACTGGACCAGACCGTCTACGCTGGACTGGTAAAGGGGGAGATCTAGGCCAGGTCCTCGGGTACCAGGTGACCACCGTCTTCTAACTTACGAGAGGTCAGGAGCTGGGCTGTGTCCTCTGCCCACTCAATCCCAGGGAAGGGATGAGGGTCCCCAAAGGGGCTCCGAAAGCCCCAAGGGCACTCAGGAGTTGGGGGTCATGACTGACGGCAGGCATGTGAAAGGGGAGAAGCCATGGCAGAACAGCCTGTCTGCAGGCAGAGCAAAGAGAATCACCTGGAAACGAGCTATACTTCCGCTGATGGCCAAGCAAAGGGAGATGTTTCCAGGGACCATATGTGGACCCCATGGTGGGCCCCTGCCTGGTGTCATGGAAGGAATTCCTCTAAGAGCACCACTTAGAATCCGGACCACCCAGAGGTCTGTCCTGCAGACCTACACCCCTGTCCACCATGGGAAACGCTGCTCTGTCCCCTTCACCCTGCCCCGCAGGCATCAGAAACTGCTACTAATTTCCAAGCCAGAATTAGGCCCAAGCTTGGGAAGCGGGGACATTTTGAAATTAAATACATTTGGAGTTTCTTTTTTCTTTTTCTTTCTTTCTTTTTTTTTTTTTTTTTTTTTAGAGAGAGAGCGAGAGCACTAGCAGAGGGGAGGGACAGAGAGGGAGACACAGAATCCAAAGCAGGCTCCAGGCTCTGAGCTGTCAGCACAGAGCCCGACGCGGGGCTCGAACTCACAGACCGTGAGATCGTGACCTGAGCCAAAGGAAGTCAGACGCCCAACCGACTGAGCCACCCAGGAGCCCCAGATTTGGAGTTTCAACAGAATTCTTAATGAGACTTTACATTTTCTGAAAGGACTTATTCAGGTGACAGACACAGAAACCAAAAAAGCTTTGGGACGTAGTCATAATTTTATCCAAGAGAGAGGCAGAATGAGTCTACAGAGTAAGCTTAACAATTAAAATTTCTTTTAGGGGCGCCGGGGTGGCGCAGTCGGTTAAGCGTCCGACTTCAGCCAGGTCACGATCTCGCGGTCCGTGAGTTCGAGCCCCGCGTCGGGCTCTGGGCTGATGGCTCAGAGCCTGGAGCCTGTTTCCGATTCTGTGTCTCCCTCTCTCTCTGCCCCTCCCCCATTCATACTCTGTCTCTCTCTGTCCCAAAAATAAATAAACGTTGAAAAAAAAAAAAATTAAAAAAAAAAAATAAATAAATAAATAAAAATTTCTTTTATACTTACCTACTCAATCGAGATTTTTTTCACCAAACCACTGAAAATACTTGTAAAACCTTGGCAGTAACTAGAGAGCTGGGGATCCACACAGGTTGAGACCAGAGGGCCAGGGGCCAGATGGTGACGACAGCTGAGCCCTGTCACGGATCTTGGTCTTTGTCCTAAAAACAATGTGGAGCCCCTTCATTGTGGATTACGAGGTAGGATATTCAGTTGCACCGGGGCAAATGCGGTGGAAGCTGGAGTGGAAGCGGGAAACCAGTTCGGAAACTACAGGCATCCGGAATCCAGCCAGATGGTGGCAGTAACCCTGCTGGAAATCAGGAAGGCGAGGAGATATTAGGTTTATTGGATGAGAAAATCTACAGGGCTTTTTGATGATTGGCTATGGGGGGGGAAGAAGGGGGGCGGGCAAGAGAGGGTCCCTGGGATTATGGACTGAGCACCTGCATGGGTGTGGTGCCTTTTCGGGAGGGAGAAGGCCACAGGGGAGGAGGTCTGGAGGGAAGAATGATGAGCTTTGGTTCCAAAGCGGTCAAGTTGAAGTGAAGTCCCTGGGAAGGGAGCAGGCAGGGAGCTGGAGACAGGGCCTGGGGCTCAGAAGAAAAGGGGCCACCGAGAGCGAGTGCAGCCTCCGGAGGGCCTGGCTGGCTGGGCCGTGTGGGAAGTGACATCAGCGGCCAAGAGAAAAGCCCCAGGGAAAGTGAGGGGTGGGAGGGGAAAAAGGTCAACCCAGAATATCTCAGAAGAGGAGGCCAGAGAGCAACCAAGAAGAGGGAGAGAGAACAGTGCCATCAAAGTTTAGGGTCAATGGAATTATAATAGTGGGGGGAGGGGGGGCAGATGGTAGCCACACCCGCGACACGCACACCACACCACACAGACTTGCTGAATCACTGAGGTACACCCGAGACTAATGTAATTGTGTGTCCTCTCTACCCCAATTCAAAAAAAAAAAAAAAAAAAAAGTTGAGGGAGGAATAAACCACAAGTTCAATGTTGTTGGATGGCCAAGGCAAAGATGTGAAAATGGTCGTTGAGAGTTCTTATAGTTTTGACAGACGGACTGAGTATTCGGGGATAAATGACACAACATCTGGTGTGTCCTTCAATGTAATCCTGGGCTGGGGTGGGAGGCAGCGGGTGGGGCTACCTGGGCGCGAGCTGCTAATTGCGGGAGCTGGGCGCTGAGCGCGGGGAGGTTCACCTCGCCCTTCTCTCTACCTAGGTGTGTGTTCGAAACTTCCCACCACAAAGTTTTTATTTGCCCCGTATGGAGGTTCCTCAAAGAGTTAAAAAAATAGAACCACCCTATGACCCACCAGTTGCACTACTAGATGTTTGCCCAAAGGATACAAAAATACAGATTCGAGGGGGCACATGCGCTCCAATGTTTTTATAGCAGCATTATCACCAACAGCCAAACTATGGAGAGAGCCCAAATGTCCATTGACTGGTGAATAGATAAAGAAGACGTGGGGTACACACACACACACACACACACACACACACACACACACACACACTGGAATATTACGCAACCATAAAAAAGAACGAAATCTTGCCATGTGCAATGACGTGGATGGAGCTAGAATGTATTATGGTAAGCGAAATAATCGCAGAAAGGCAAATACCCTATGATTTCACTCTTCTGTGGAAACTGAGAAACAAAACAGATGGACATGGGGAAGGAAAAAGAGAGAAGGAAGCAAATCATAAGAGACTCTTAAAGACAGAGAACAAACTGAGGGTTGATGGAGGGAGGTAGGTGGGGGATGGGCATTAAGGAGGACGCTTGTTGGGATGAGCACTGGGTGCTACATGCAAGTGATGAATCACTAGTTTTGCCATACATGTTAACTAACTAGAATTTTATTTTATTTTATTTATTTTGAAAGAGAGAGCGTGTGCGCGCTCACGTGGGGGAAGGGCAGAGAGACAGGGAGAGAGAGAATCCCAAGCAGGCTCTGCACTGCCCCTTAGCTAACCAGAATTTAAATGAAAACTTGGGGAAGAAAAAGGTTGTATTTTTTCCATAATAAAAAGTAGCCTTTGGGAGCACCTGGGTGGCTCCGTCGGTTGCCTCCGACTCTTGATTGCAGCTCGGGTCATGATCTCACAGTTTGTGAGTTCAAGCCCTGAGCCGTGCCCCGCAGCTGGTAGCATCCTCTTGACCCAGAGGAGAGCCGGGCACCTAGCAGGTGATCAAAAAACATCCTTAAGCCAATGAATGAGTGAAACCCACCGGAGAACATTTTAGTTTCAGCTTTAGTGACAAGCTTTTCTTTTTTCCTTTTTTTTTTTGGAGGGAGGGATGGCGCTTCTGAGGGCTGATCTGTTACTTTGCCCAGAAGGTCAGTGTCTCCTGAATCGTGTGCCGCATTGCCGTCCTCTCCTTCCGTCTTCCTTTTCCCAATGCAGTTAGTTTTTATTGCCGCCACCAAGAACAGCTCCCAGACTTAGCACTTCACATCTTGTGCCTTTGAAAAATCCCCCTCAAATACGAACATAAAAATCCTACTCTAAATGCAAAAGATAAGTTCACCAAAGCGTTGCTCTAAAGAAAACGTCCACTTCAAATCCTCTTTTTTTCACTTCACTTGCAATTTAAAATTAGAAACGAGTCTTGGGGCGCCTGGGTGGCTCAGTCGGTTAAGTGTCCGACTTCCGCTCAGGTCATGATCTCACAGTTCGGGCCCCACGTCAGGCTCTTTGCAGACAGCTCAGAGCCTGGAGCCTGCTTCGGATTCTGTGTCTCTGTCTCTCTCTGCCCCTGCCCTGCTTGTGCTCTGTCTCTCTCTCTCTCTCTCTCTCTCAAAAATAAATAAATATTAAACAAAATTTATAAAAAAAAATAAAATTAGAAATGAGTCTTGACCTCCACCTCCCCCATCAAAAGCTGGTCCCTGGAAGAATAAAAGCATACCGAATGATTCCAACAAACTTTTTGAAAACCACATTACCTTAAGGTAATTTAATTTAATTTAATTATTTAAGGTAATTTCCCTTTTGAAATACTAATGTCCGAAATGCTAACCCTAGTGAAAAATAGTAATATCTTACATTTGATTGTGTATTATATGCATAAGTGTATGCCACCCGGCCCCAGCATTGTTTGAGATGGCAGGCGGTGAGGGCCACCGAGGCAGGAACCGTGGTTAAGGCCAGTATCTTGGGCTCATAGACTAAGCTCCACTCTCTCTAGCTGTGTGATCCTGAGCCAGTCACTTCTGGGCTTCAATTTCCTCCCCTGTAGAAGGAGGTATTAATGCCTCCCTCACAGGGTTGTGAGGGTTAATGAAAAGCCCTTGGAACACCTGAAATGTGTGAGTTAGCTAATATTGCCTATGTATTGTCTTTCTTTTTACAGATTAGGAAACTAAGACCCAGAAAAGTTCACAAATGTGCTTAAGGTTGCACAGCCAGTAGGCATCTGAGTTTTGACTCATCCCCAGAATTTCTCACTCCAAACTGAGTGCTCCTTCCATCGAACTACAATTATCTCCCATTTTAACAACGAGAATGTTCGGCTGCGCTTAGACAAGGTCAGAAATAAGAATCCTCAAATTATAGCATGCAATCGGGAACTGACAGCAAGAATACCATTTGCACGTTCTCACGACGTCCCCGTTCTAGATAGATCAATCACCAAAGCACAGAGATTTAACTACTGTTTTACCAGCAACAAAGTACCGTGATCCTTTAAGTTATAGCTAAGTAATTCCCTTCGGGATTGTTTTTTGTTTTTGTTTTTGTTTTTGTTTTTTCTCATCACTCCCTCTTACTGGCCTCTGTGACCGGATGCAACTGTATGGCGTGTTACAAAAATACAGCCGATCTCGTTATTCACCATAAAGTGAATGTCCTGTAAAGTCACTGCGAACAGAGTTACTGAATTCGCAGGGGGAAAAACAGGGTTAGGTTCGGTGAGCCTCCGGCGACAACATTTTTGTCAAGCAGTCAAATCATAACCTTGTTTTATGTGTGTTTCTGTTTAAAGACACCTTATTTAATATACATTGTTGATTCGTTAACATTGAACTCAGGGGCGACATCACTGTAACTCATGCCTGAGCAAAGCGTATCTAACACGTATTTCTCTCGTAAAGTACTTCACAGCCTTCTTGTGCTCAGGAGCGTTGCCAGGACCCCAGCACTACACTCGGGGGCCACTTTAAAGAGCAAATCACCTACGAAAAACAGAGCAATGCCAAAAAGCATGGCATAAAAGTGACCACGAGAGGGACATTTATAATATTCAAGCTAATGAAAGCAGGCAGAATGCCACCGTGTTCTACCTCGGTTGGGAACGTGCGCATTGGGCAACTCAAAAATTTCACCACGCTGTGTGTCTGGCTGTGAATGACCCAGGGACTTATTTGAGGATAACAAATCAATTTTAGCAAGGAGATGAGTTCACAAATGGAGTCTGCAAATAACTGTCAGGAAGAGCCGTACGTACTTGGAACAGAGAGAGGCCGTGTGGAAGGGGGCCGTGAGCTTCTAGACTGGCTCGCCTGTTAAGGAGGTGCGTGGACAAGTCCCCAAGTCAATCTCCAACTGGATCCAGAAGTCCTTGCGGCACTAACATTCATTGATGCATTTAATGACTGTCACATAAGCATGCAATAGACGACTTGACTAAATGGATCATGGGACCTTTGCGACTCTGGGCAAACAGCTAACCTCTCTGAACATAGATTCCTTCTTTACAAAATGATAACATTTGGCTCAAAGAGTTGTTGGGGTGGACAATGACATGGGATAATAAATGAAATCATAATATATGCGAAGTGCCTACAACATGGTGAGGACTAAAACGGTCATTCTTTCCTGAGAATGTAGAAAGCCTGCTTATTAATATAAACTTGTTCGGGGCACCTGGGAAGCCCCAGATCGGTTGGGCACCCGACTCCGGCTCAGGTCGTGATCTCACTGTTTGCAGGTTTGAGCCCTGCATCGGGCTCTGTGCTGAAAACTCAGAGCCTGGACCCCCTGGAGCTTGCTTCGGATTCTGTGTCTCCCTCTCTCTCTGCCCCTTGCCGACTCGCGCTCTTTGTCTCTCTCTCTCAAAAATAAATAAACATTTAAAAAAAATTTTTTAATAAATAATACAAACTTGTTGAACTGCATGCTGGGAAAAGGGGCTACTTAATAACTTCATAAGATCCAAGAATAACCAATGACGAATATGTTTGATCAAGTACCTAGTGGTTTCTAAACTGGTAATAAAATATGTCAAGATTGTTCCTGAGTTATTGCCAATTAGCAGATTAAATGTGGCCAGCTCAGCCACATCAGGTTATCAAAAGTCCCTGGCTTTCTCATGCATTGATTCATTCATCTGTTTATTCCACAAAGATTTACAGACTACTTACTATGTGCCAGGCACTGCTCCAGGCCCTGGAGATAAAGCAGAGAACGAAATAGTTAAGTCCCTGCTCTCCAAGAGCTTATGGTCAAGCCTAACGAGGGGCAGACAATAAACCGAGATCTAGTGCAGTGTCTGGTGACAATCAGAGCTAAGAAGAACAATAAAGTGGCTCAAGGGGACAAGAGCAACGTGAGGAGGACCCCCTTAGATGGCAGGGTCAGAGGAAGCCTCTTTAAGGAGGTGCGTTTGAGCAGCAACCAGGATGGTGGGAAGGAGACACCCGAGAGAAAATCCTGGCAGGGCAAGGGCACTCCAAGCCTTGAAATACGAATGAGTCTGGGGCACCTGGGTGGCTTAGTCAGTTGAGCATCGGACTCTTGATTTTGGCTCAGGTCATGGTGTCACAGTTTGTGGGTTCGAGCCCCGCTTTTGAATCTGTGCCGACACGTCTGAGCCTGCTTGGGATTCTCTCTCTCCTCTCTCTCTGCCCTTCCCCTGCTCTCTCTCTCACACAAAATAAATAAATAGTAAAAAAAAAACAAAGAATGAGTCTGTGCATCGGATAAACAACATGGAGGCCAGGGCCCCAGAGTGTAGGGTCAAGAGGGGAGAGCAGTACATGAGGTCAGAGTGGTAGGACAGACCAGTTCATGGAGGCCAAGGAGGTCATGCTAAGGACGGTGGACTCCTTTCTAGATACTGTGGTGAGCCAGCCAGTCATGGTTGGGAGCAGGTAAATGACTTTTCTGATGTGTTTGGAAAGAGTAACTCTGGGTGTCATGAGGCAAAGACCATGTGAGGGTCAAGAGCGGAAGCAGAAAGACCAAGCAGGGGCTGCCCCGTCACGTAGGCAGGAGGTGGTGGTGGCCTGAAGGAGGGTGGTCGGCTCCTGAGTAACAGGATGTAACTGGTGCCGGGTTAACTATATTCATGGAAGTCATGGTGCAGGAATTCTTTACTAACAGCTGGCAGGACGTTTAGGCGCTCTGTACCCGAGTTGGACTCTAACTGGCCTTAAACAAATCTGAGGGGAGAAAAAAAGCCAAAGTTCTCAAAACCACCCCTTTTTCCTCTTTCAGATCTCTGTGACCTTACCCTGCAAGACCTTTGAAAAGGAAAGAATATACTGGAGATTTCCTTCGTGGAATTTTTTTAAGTCGGGTAAACATACATTGAATGAATTTGAATTGCTTTTTAAATCCAATTATGAAACATTTAAAGCCACTGAAAAGCATAAAATACAACAAGCCTGGCTGGCTCAGTCAGTTAAGCGTCCGACTTCGGTTCAGGTCATGATCTCGTGGTTTGTGAGACAGAGCTGACAGCTCAGAGCCTGGAGCCTGCTTCATATTCTGTGTTTCCCCCTCCCTCTACCCCTCTCCCCCTCATGCTCTGTCTCTCTTGGTCTCTCAAAAATAAATAAATGCTAAAAAAAAATAAATAAATAAAGTAGGGGGCGCCTGGGTGGCTCAGTAGGTTAAGTGGCCAACTTCGGCTCAGGTCATGATCTCACGGTCCGTGAGTTCGAGCCCCGTGTCGGGCTCTGTGCTGACAGCTCGGAGCCTGGAGCCTGTTTCAGATTCTGTGTCTCTCTCTCTCTCTCTGACCCTCCCCCGTTCATGCTCTCTCTGTCTCAAAAATAAATAAACGTTAAAAAAAAAATTTTTTTTTTAAATTAAAGTAGAATAGAATCTTCCTGGTTGCCTGTCCTCGGTCACATACCTCTCCTTCCCCACAAGAGGAAATATTTTCCTGAATTTGGTATTATTATTTCTAGGTGGACCTTTATGTTTTTACTACTTTATATGCATTGCTACATGCATAGTGTTGTTTTGTATAATTTTAAGCTTTATATAAACACTTTACATATCTTTGCGCGGTTTACATTTTGTTCCAAATTATGTAAAAAATATTAAAATTATTGTAAAAGTCATCCACATTGATGTTAATCTAGTTCACTTGCACTGATGATATATATGTTATTGCTGACTTCGCCACAATTAATTTACCCATTCTCCCATTCAAGACACTTCCATTGTTTACATTTACATTGTTCTTGGCATACTGCTATGATTATTCTCACTTTTATATGTGAGAATTCACACTTTTACATGCCCCCCTTTTTTTTTTAAATTTTTTTTCAACGTTTATTTATTTTGGGGGGGACAGAGAGAGACAGAGCATGAACGGGGGAGGGGCAGAGAGAGAGGGAGACACAGAATCGGAAACAGGCTCCAGGCTCTGAGCCATCAGCCCAGAGCCCGACGCGGGGCTCGAACTCACGGACCGCGAGATCGTGACCTGGCTGAAGTCAGACGCTTAACCGACTGCACCACCCAGGCGCCCTACATGCCCCCTTTTATATGCGAGTCAAAGTTAAATCTATTTTACTTACTATTCAAAGCGTGGTCCCAACATTAGCAGTATCAGCATTGGCTGGAGCTTGCTAGAAATGCAGAATCTTGAGCCCCACAACAGACCTATTGAATTAAATCTGCATTTTAACAATACTCCCAGGAAATTTATGTGCACAAAGTAGCAGTCTAGCAGAAGCAGTCCTTCTCAAATGATTGATGGTGAACCAGTTCTGTTTTGGTTTTTACATTTTCAATCTGTTACACACGGATATTTTGTAAAATATCAACATTTCAGGGGCGCCTGGTGGCTCAATCGCTTAAGCGGCTCAGGTCATGATCTTCCGGTTCATGGGTTCGAGCCCCGCGTCAGGCTCTGTGCTGACAGCTCGGAGCCTGGAGCCTGCTTCGGATTCTGTCTCTCCCTCTCTCTGCTCCTCCCCTGCTTGTGTTCTCTCTCTCAAAAATAAATAAACATAAAAAAAATGTTTTTAATCAAAATTTGATATCACTGCTCAGGAAGGGAAGGACTTATCCAAGTTCAGATGGTCTGGGAAGTTCCCTGGAACGTGGCGTTGAGCTTGCCATGGAGACTGGGACATGACCAAAATGGAACACCACATCAGGGAGTCTGCCTGTGGGAAGACAGCAGAGCGGGGAACCCTTGCCAGCCATTCACTGCAAAAGTAGTTTTCAGAGAACCCATGACTGACAAAAACATTTCAGGTAATTGGAGGATATGTGCAACAAAGTCCACATGAAATAGGGAAGTTGCCAAAGAAGACTTTGCCTCGTTTGATTATATACCAACTATGGATGGAAGGAGCAATCTGAAAGATTTGAATAGAAAAAAGAATCAACTTATGGGGCGCCTGGGTGGCTCAGTCGGTTAAGCGTCCGACTTCAGCTCAGGTCATGATCTCACGGTTCCCAGGTTCGAACCCCACATAAGGCTCTGTGCTGACAGCTCGGAGCCTGGAGCCTGCTTCGCATTCTGTGTGTCCCTCTCTCTCTGCCTCTCCCCCACTCGCTCATGCTCTGTGTCTCTTTCTGTCAAAAATAAATAAATATTTTAAAAATCTTTAAAGAAATAACACACACAAAAAAGAAAAAAGTAATCAACTTAAAGACTGCCAAGCTATGGGGCGCCTGGGTGGTGCAGTTGGTTAAGCGTCCGACTTCAGCCAGGTCACGATCTCGCGGTCCGTGAGTTCGAGCCCCGCGTCAGGCTCTGGGCTGATGGCTCGGAGCCTGGAGCCTGTTTCCGATTCTGTGTCTCCCTCTCTCTCTGCCCCTCCCCCGTTCATGCTCTGTCTCTCTCTGTCCCAAAAATAAATAAACGTTGAAAAAAAAAAATTTTTTTTTAAAAAAAAGACTGCCAAGCTAAAACTGAACTACTTGGGAGCCCTGATCCACAAAAACAATATATTATTGAAGATCCCTATTACAGGAATGACTCCAACTCGAGGATGTGTACCTGGCGGTGTATCCATTCACTGTCGAAGACCGACACTGACTACACCAAAGTGAGGTTCAACATTTCTCAGTAGCAGTGTTAAAGGGAAGTAATGTCCCATAGCTCAAGGCCACATATGTTTCTCCAGTTGACTTAGTGTTTCTTACCTTAAAAAAAAAAAAAAAAAAAAAAAAAAAAAAAAAAAGTTGTAGATGGAAATCAGTTGTGTTCGGCAGAAAAATACATTAAAATCTTCGATTCAGACAGTTTATGGAGTACATTAAGTGTTCTCAGACCGGTTGAACCTCCCACTTCGCCCCAGTTACAAAGATAGGGGGCCAAACAAAATGGTAGACCCGCAAAGCGGAACATAAATGAAGTAAACAGCTTATTGTCAAGGCCAGATCAACCTCGGAACTCACGGTCACAAATGATCTCCTCTCCTTCTTCAGGAAGTTTATGTAGATAATTTGATAAAGAAAAAATGCGTTCTTTTCACTTTTCATCTTTCTATCTCAGGGCCTTTTATTGAATAAGAATGGCCCCATGCACGGGAGCCTCCAGCTTCAGCTCAGGTCATGATCTCACAGTTCGTGGGTTCGAGCCCCGCGTCGGGCTCTGTGCTGACAGCTCAGAGCCTGGAGCCTGCTTCGGATTCTGTGTCTCCCTCTCTCTCTCTGTCCCTCCCCTGCTCACGCTCTGTCTCTCTCTTTCTCAAAAGTAAATCATCGTTAAAAAATAAATAAATAAAAATAAAAGGACAGGAAAGAGAGAAACATTTATGGGGTTAATCGTTAGCACCTTTAATACTTCTTAGATTTTGTATGCTTAGTTTATCTCATAAGGAAATCGACTTATTTGTTCCCATTTAAACCAGTGTACCTGTGAAATTTTAATATACCCAGAAAGAAGGACACCACATGCTGGCTTATCTTATGGTCAGTTTGAGGAATGTGTCTGTTTTCATAGGCACACACACCAAATGTAAATGTATATTGGCTTAGGTGGGACAAAAACCATTGTAAAGGTTGAGAAAGGAATTATATTAGGTTGAAGTGCTTGAATATTAACATGTTAGGTTAATAACCTTTCATCAGTGTTTAATAAATGTATAGGAAAATATGGGTGATTTCTGTGTGCTTTAAAGTAACTAATCTCCCAATTCATATGGAGATATAGCAGGAAAGACTGTTTGCAAAATAAAGTGGGGAGCTATAATAACACAACTGAAATTAAAAAAAAAAAAAAAAAACGGGGTGGGGAGTACACTGGAGGGAAAGAGAATGCCAGAAGGAGCAGAGGCTGACGTCTCGGGCCTGGGACAGTTGGACTTCCTGGCATGCGCTGACGAGAGGGAGCACAGGAAGGAATTTTGGCCTCACTTCGCAAATATGAAACCTAAGGCTATCCAAGATGCAGTTTTAAACGTGCAGTGAAGAAACTAATGGTTTCTTGTACAAAGCGTTAGTTAAGGATCTTGAAGAAGACGGCATCAGTATTTTCCCTATACTTAAATAATCGTCCTCCCTAGTGGCTTTAAGAAGCAATTGAATCCCCACTAAAAGTACAAGACTTCTTTGAAGAAATGGTTGATTACAGGTCTGGGGCAGGGAACGTGCACAGAAGCGTACTGAGCATACAAAGAATGTCTATATCTAATTGTAACGCATTAAACGCATACATACGGAAAATCATATCCAAATAGATCTATGAAAAGGGGAGGAGGAGCTCCAGCAAACAAACCTAGGTGGATTGGCAAAATATGGAAACCACCAGTTGACAACCCCAATGTAATCATCAGTTCAAGGCAAAATCATGCAAAAAAAAAAAAAAAAAAGGCAACACCGTGAGGTGAACGGATTTGGGGGAGACTTGCATAGACTTTTAAACGCAAAAAGGGAAGCCTATCTTTACGATGGAGAGTTCCTGGTCTCCACGTTAACCGAGGGACCAAAGTTAGCATCGCTGTAGTGGGACCACTGACATAGGAGCCCCCGGATGGGTTACAATCTGAAATACACATCATCTAGAAATATTCTTACTAAAAATGTTTAACTTGGATTTAATCAAGCTATTAGACCACATGTGTCAATGGGAATATAAATTTTCTGTATAAATGTTCTATCTAAAGCAAAAACGAAACCAAAAAGCCCACAGGTGAAATTTATTTAAATACTTAATTTAGCCCATATCTATATAGGAAATATTAGTATTTCAACATGTAATCAATATAAAAAGTTAGTGTTCATATTTTACCTTCTTTTTTTGTAGTGGGCCTTCAAAATCCAGTGTGCACATTTCGGGGCACCTGGGTGGCTCAGTGGGTTAAGCATCCGACTTCAGCTCAGGTCACGATCTCACAGTCTATGAGTTCGAGCCCGCGTCGGGCTCTGTACTGACAGCTCAGAGCCTGGAGCCTGCTTCAGATTCTGCGTCTCCCTCTCTCCCTGCCCCTCCCCTGTTCATGCTCTGTCTCTCTTTGTCTCAAAAATAAATAAAAAAAATTTAAAAAAAATTTTTAAAGCACATTTCAATTCAGATGATGAGTTTTCATTGGAAATGCTTGATCTGTATTTAGATTTCATAAAATTTACCACTGAAAAAGGAGATTTGCATACCTAAGTTTTTCCAAGCACACTTAACATTTTTCCAACAATGAAATGGAGCATGAGTTTTAGATTCAAATTATTTCAACTTAAATTAAAATTCAGTTTCTCACTTGCATTAGCATTAGTTGCGCAATGCCTACCATACTGGAGAGCGCAGTCCTAGACTTAACTTCCAGTTTACAGAAAATAAAGGTGATAGTAAGTAGACAAGTTAATGATACCACAAGAACAATCCAGAATGTGGGACGTTCTGCAAAACAACTGGCTTAGTTTCCAAACATTCAGTGTTATCAGAAAAAATAAGATGGGGAGACCGTCCCTGACAAAGACTAATGAGATGTAACAGTCAAATGCAGTACCGGATCCTTGTTTGAAAACAAAAACCAAAAGCGTGGGCAATTGGAAAAACTTCTCTGAACAACCAGGGAACTTTGAATATGCACTACATGCTAGATGAATCACGGAATTATTGCTCATTTTCCTTAGGTGCGATAACGGCATTACGATGACATAGGAGATTGATTTATCTCGAGGAAGGATAATAATTCTAGTGGGAGAATCATTCTAGAAATGCAATTGGATCAAAATATCAGTCAAAGTTGACAGGAGAGGGGCACCTGGGTGGCTCAGTCGGTTAAGCGGCCGACTTCGGCTCAGGTCATGATCTCGCGGCCCGTGAGTTCGAGCCCCGCGTCTGGCTCTGTGCTGACAGCTGAGAGCCTGGAGCCTGTTTCAGATTCTGTGTCTCCCTCTCTCTGACCCTCCCCTATTCATGCTCTGTCTCTCCCTGTCTCAAAAATAAAACGTTAAAAAAAATTTTATTTTAATAAAAAAAGTTGATAGGAGAAAAACATATCCAGGGGCATGGTGACCCCAAAATGTTTATCTTCTACGCAGCCTTTTCCCAGGAAGCGCCTAGAGGATGCCATCCTCCAAAATGAGCGAGGAAGCCAAGAAAGAGGAAGATGAGGAATGACGAAGCAGGTGACCCAGCACAGGCGAGAGGTGGTGAGAGTCTCCAGGAGGATGGCTGGGAATCCGTCCTAGAAAGCAGCCATTCTGGACTGGACCACAGAGAGAAAATCTCCAGGAGAGAGGTCTTCAAAGAAAAACCTGGCAGGCAGGTAATACAATGTGTTTGACTCTACTGTGGGAATTTGATAACTCTACTGGAGAATTTTGAGAGAAATGTTAGTGATAGGTGCATTCAGTAGTATATTGGCAAACCACCTCTCTGAAGAGAAAAAAGAAAGAAAAAGCCCTGATTTGTAGCATTTGTTGATTTCAATGGCAGAAATACTCCCACTATTGCCTTTTTTTTTTTTTTTTTTTAAGAGAGAGAGAGAGAGAGCAGTGGAGGGGCAGAGAGAGAGAATCCCAAGCAGGCTCTGCTGTGAGCACAGAGCCTGACTAGGGGCTCGATCTCACAACCCTGGAATCAGGACCTGAGCCGAAATCAAGAGGGGACTCAATTGACTGAGGCACCCAGATGCTCTCAAAATAGCCAAATTAAGCTACCAGCATGAAGTCACTGAACAGATTTGGCAAGAGGTGCCCATGATTGGGTCTCAAGAGTCATTAAGAAATGCACGTATACTATCAATTGGTCCCAAGAACCAAATGAGAATTATATGGTATAATTCAGATAATTTCTTATGCAAAAAAAAAAAAAAAAAAAAAAAGAGCCAGTAAGACCTAGCTCCAACAAAATTAAGCAAACGCACAAATACAGCAATTACTAAATCCCTCCCCCTGCCCCAAAAAAGTTCTACAAGAAAAGAAATGGAATCCTATGACTCCGCGTGGCTTAGCTACAAACATTTACATTGTCGTGGCAACGTCCCCACGGAGTGCGGGTTTAACACTGCAAAATGTGATGCCCCATGTTGAGAGGAGGGGGGGAAGGGGTAGAAAACAGAGCTAAATTGTCACTATCAGTAGACAATGCCTAAAAGTGAAAAATCAAGAAATAAAAGAATAAGTCTTTTATTTAGAAATATGAAGGGAAGGGGCGCCTGGGTGGCTCAGTCAGTTGAGCGTCCGACTTCAGCTCAGGTCATGATCTCGCGGTCCATGAGTTCAAACCCTGTGTCGGGCTCTGTGCTGACAGCTCGGAGCCTGGAGCCCGCTTTGGATTCTGTGTCTCCCTCTTTCTCTGCCCCTCCCCTGCTCATGCTCTCTCTGTCTCTCTCTCAAAAATAAACATTAAAAAATTTTTTTTAATTCAAAAAGAAATATGAAGGTAAACTATCAGAATAACGAGCCAAAAGAGATAAAGGCCACTGTCTGTGGGGTGCAGAACAGACACCCCGAGTAAATTAGGGCGGAAAACAGCTGCTTTTCTTTCTGACTCCATTAAGCCTTGCACACACTCATGTGCACATATGCACACACGCTCACATGCACAGACACACAAATAGGAAAGAAGAGGAGGAAAATTCAGACTTCTGGTTATAAAGGTCTGACAACACAACTTTTTATCGCTCCCTTCCTTAAAACCTATTGAAATGATGAAAAGAATATAAAAATAAATCGGCATTTCTGCTGGAAAGACAGGAGAATGTACCAGTAGAGGACCAGGACAGTAGGCATTTCCAGATGATACAGAGGCGCTGGGATCGGATTGATTATTAAACCCAGTACACCTGATTTAAAAACAACCCCACACTCAAAAAAATAAAAAAATAAAATATAAAATAAAACAAAACAAAATGAAATAAAATAAACCCCACAGAAGCCTAAGAGGAAACCTCAAACCTTCGCTAGCACAGCCCTGCTAACCCCCTACAACGATATTCCCATTTCCTTCCCACCAGCCTGCAGATGACCGCAGCTGTCTAGGATGGGGTTCCTGATCCTGGATGCTCTCTCCCAGATGAGAAAATGAAAGCAGACACTCTGGGCAGCGTGCCAGAGGGCTTACAACCACCAGGAGCAAAGGAAGAGGTAGAGAAGAGTTTTTCTGGTCCCGCTCTGCCCACTGCGCTAACCTACCACCTCATTTAGGACCCCTGCATCCACTGCCAGACAAACACGGAGACTTGCAACAGCCAGCATGGTTGGCAAAGCAAAGCACCACGGTGGGAAGGAGACTGAACAGATCTGGCATCGTGTTATCCTGAGAGTCGCTCCTTTATTTCTTGTCACTGAGACCTGGACTGGATGCCATCGTTTTCAACACCTGGCTCAACTTTTTATCCATTCAGTGACTTTCTCCACACCTTCCCAGTACACTTTTTTCTTAATGTTTATTTATTTTTGAGGGGGGGAGGAGCAGAGAGGGAGGGAGACACAGAATGTGAAGCAGGCTCCAGGCTCTGAGCCATCAGCACAGAGCCCGACGCGGGGCTCGAACTCACCGACCATGGGATCATGACCTGAGCCAAAGTTGGACACTTAACCCACTGAGCCATCCAGGGGCCCCTCCAGTACATTTCTTTCTTGTTTAAGCTAACTAGAGTCAGAGTCTGTTACTTGGAATGAAAAAACCCTTGCCATACAAAAATATGGTTGAATGATAATAAGCTTAATTTTATGTTACTGAGTTTATATTTATATATCCATATATTTATAATATATATATTATACTATTATAACTAATAACCTTAACATAGTACTAATATAGGAACACACACTGTTTTCAAATGCCTATGGAACATGCACAAAATAATCTCTTAGGTAACACACACACACAAATGGATAAATCACAAAAAGTAGAAATACACGTGACACAGTGTAAAACAAAACAAAACCAAAAAACTAAAAGCAAATTCCAAAACTATATCCACACTCATTTACTTGTGAAGAAATAAAAGCTGAAACTATTAAAAATTTAAGGAAAAAAAATGTAATAAGAACATTACCTCTCAAAATCTATGACATACCATGGGATAAAATGATTCTCAGAGCAAATTTTATAGCCTTAAATATATTCATTAGAAACCAAAAGTGAACTAAGGGAGTCAATTCAAAAAGCTGGGGGAACATGGGTGGCTGTCGATTGAGCGTCTGACTCTTGATTTCAGCTCAGTTCATGATCCCAGGGTTGTGGAATTAAGCCCTTCACAGACACGCTCAGTCTTCATTGAGCACGGTCAGCTCGGAGCCTAAATAAAGTCTCTCTCTCTCTCTCTCTCTCTCTCTCCCCCTTTCTCTCTCCCTCTGCCCCTCCCCCACTCATTCTCTCTCTCTCTCTCTCTCTCTCTCCCTCCCTCCCTCCCTCTAAAATAAAATTTAAAAAATAGATACCAGGTAAACAGAAAAAATGCAAAATAAAAAATAAGATAGATTAAAAAAAAGTGGTTACTAATGCCAAAAGCTTGTCTTTTAAGAAATAATATATAAATGATCAAAATTATTAATGAGAAGGGAGCACATGAAGATTATTTTCAAAATTATGGGAGTATTTTTTAATTATGGGAGTCAAGGCTTATGTAAGCAAGACGCAAGATCAAAAGCCATAAAAGAAAATATTGACAGATTACACTCCATTTTTTAAAAAAAGTTAAAAGAAATGAAGTGTCCAGAAACAAAATTAAGAAGTGAAGTGGAAATAACTTTACTATGAATTAAAAGCCAACATTTTAAGGAACTGCTATAAACAAGTAAGAAAATCACATATACAAACACAATTTTTAATGTGCAAAACCTATATACAAAGTTAGTTCTTGGAAAAAGAATAACCAACAAATATTTGAAAGAATGCTCAAAGTTTAAGCGGTAAGTTTAAGATAGTTTAAGCAGGAAGACCCCACTTTTCACCCATCACATGAGCAGAAATTTTAATACATAACATGTAGTGTTAAAAAGGTTGTGAGGAAACAGGCTCTCCAACACATTGTTACTGGGAATGGAAACTGCTAGTATTTCTGGAGGACACTTTAGCAGTAGGTATTCAATTTTTTTAAGTTTCTTTATTTATTTTGAGAGAGACAGACGGTGCGAGTGGGGGAGGGACAAAGAGGGAGAATCACAAGCAGGCTCCACAGGGTCAGTGCAGAGCCAGAGGCTGGCCTCGAACTCAGGAACCATGTGATCGTGGCCTCAACCAAAACCAAGAGTCAGACGTTTAACCGACTGACCCATCCAGGCGCCCCAGGTGGTCAGTTTTGTTTTGTTTTTTTTAACCTTTATTCATTTTTGAGAGACAGAGACAGAGCGCAAGTAGGGGAGGGGCAGAGCGAGAGGGAGACCCAGAATCTGAAGCAGGCTCCAGGCTCTGAGCTGTCAGCACAGAGCTCCACCCCCCACCCCTCAAACCCAGAACCTCAAGATCATGACCTGAGCCAAAGTCGGACACTTAACAGACTGAGGCACCCAGGCGCGCCCCTCAATTTTTTAATGTCACACCCCTTCCAATCAAGCCACTTCCAGAAATCCATCCGACTAAAATACTTGAACATGTGCACAAAAATATAAGTATAAAGATGCACTGAAGCACTTTTTTTTGATTAGTGAATAAACAAAAACAGAAACAAATTTTCTGTCACTCAGAAGGAAAATGAGGTTTGATGAAAGGATTGATGGGCAGCCTTTAAAACGAATGAGAAAATCTATAGGTACTTACATGAAAAAGTTTCCAACTTAGTGTTAAATGGAGAAAGTAAACTATTGAATGCAAATTAGTGAGTAATTAGATCTGTGTATCATATACGTACATACAAGTAGGCGTGTAGGGTGGGCAGGTAGCCGCTTTTTATGCTAAATTCCCATGTTGTTTTAGTAAAGGAAAAAAGGAGAAAAAAAGGACAGTTTGGAAACTGACACATCAAACCTGTGAGTTCACCTTAGGGGAGAAAGGAGGGGTGAGAGTGGAAAAAATGTTTACTTTTCAGTCTTACCCTGTAAACTTGGGGGGGGGGGGCATATTGTATTGGAGAGGATAATACAACATGCAAGTATTACGCAACTTTTGTGAAAATGCCGTTTTTAGTATAAAGAAACAATAATGCTTTCCAAGACCATGAGTTTACAGTTTTTACATAATAAGTTTACAGTTTTCCAAGTCACAGGAAAAATAAAATAGCAGCGCTTATGTGTTTCACCCGGTACTTTTCCAGTTCTCCTTCGTTTTCAACAATACTAGGAATTACTTCAAAAGAATTCCTCCCTCGTTTACGGAATCTTACTACCCCGAAACAGGACCTTCCAGACCAGGAGTTCAAAGCACAATTAGCTCGACGGTTGCAGGAGAGAACCCCCACGTGGCGGGATGCAGGGGTGCGGAGCTGTTCTCCCACTGCCCAACACCTACTACAGCAGTAGGCGGTGTAACTGTCCGAGTCCACCCAGAGCTCGGGTGGCACGCAGAGCTGTCCCCATCCACCGCGCGTGGCACGGGGACTGCAGAAAGGGGTCGGGCGACGGTGGGGACGAGGTCAGGAGCCGGAACGGGGCGACAGGGACCGCCGCCTGCCCGCCGCGTACACGCGTGCCCAGGAGCGCACTTGCAAGGGCACCGGGCGGGGGGCGCGCGGCCCCGGCGGGCGGACGGGAGGCCCGGGAAGGGGGCACCGCCCGGCCTCTTCCGCCGCGCTCGGGCCCGAGCGCCCTGACGCACGTCCGCCCACGACCGCTCCCTCCATTTTGTCCCCAGTCTCCTTCGGGCGAGGCGGGCGGCGCTCTTTTAAAGCCATTAAGTCGTGGAACTAATAGGGGAGGCGGCGGGGCGGGCGTGGGACGGCGGAGTGCAGGGGGCCGGCGCTGGAGGCTACACGGCCGCCGGCGCTGGGTGGAGCTGCCCGCGGCAGCCAGGGCTCGTCCTAGGGCCGGAAGGACAAAGGACACTCAGGGGCCGCGGGCCGCGAGCGAGCGCGGGCCTACTTCCGGGCCGGTGGGCCAGGGCTGGGGGCGGGCTGGGCCGCCGACCCGGCCGCGGGGCCCGCGCGCAGGACAAAGCGGCGGCGGCGCGCCCACTCTCCGCGCCGCGGACCCGCCTCGCGCGCGCGCGCCCGGCACCCAGGCACGCGCGCGCGCGCCCGGCAGCCGACGGTTAGAAATGGCGGTCGGGGCGGAAGGAGGGGGCTGGGGCGGGAAGCGGCGCAGCCTCGAGGCGCCAGGGTTTTGTTTTGCCCCCGCCCCGCCGAGGATCCCAGTGCAGGGCTGTTTCACGAGCCCTCCTTCTCTCACGGCCCCAGCCCCCCGGACTGCGGAGACCCCCTTGTGGAGAAGGCGTCACCCGCCCGTTTGAACAAAGGAGACGGCCCCCCAACCCAGGCGGCGACCCTGCGCGGCCACTGCGGAGACGGCAGAAACCTGCCCTAAAATGGCGGCCGGCGCGCGGGGGCGGGGCTGGCAGGGGAGGGGGCTTCCGCTCGCGGCGCGGGCGGGGCGGGGCGCAGGCGCCCTCCGGAGGCCATGGCCGCCGCGCCGGAGCCCGGCGAGCCCGCCAAGGGGAAGGTAAAGGGGCGCGCGGGCCGGGGGCCGGGGGCCGGCGGTGGGGGGAGGCCACCCGCCGGTACGCGGGTTCCGGAGAGTTACCGTCCCCGCCCCGACATTTCTAGCCGCAGCGTCCTGACGAAAGTGTCCGGGACTCGGGGGCGGAGGGGACCGAGCGGCACCGGCAGTGACCGTGACACGGGCTGGCGGCCCTGAAGGAGAGCGTAGCCGGCCGGGGCCCCTGCACCGCCATGTGCTGGTCGCGGTGAAGAGCGTTTGCGCGCTCCCCGAGCACCGGTGCCTGGTCTTGGAGATTGTGTCCTGAGCACGACACACGGGGACCCCGGAGTGCCGAGGAAGGGAAACTTGGTTAGATTCCGGGGAACTGCTGCGCACAGCAGGCGGAGGGCGGGTGAAGACTGAGGTTTTCCCCGTTTGCGTGCGCTCACCTGCAAACTGCACCATTTCACGTCTGCGGAAGATGCAGTCGCTGCGGCGCGTTGCTCTCAGGATAAAAGCCGAATTCCGTGGCCTGTAGTACAAACCCCTCAAGTAGCCCCTAACCGTGCAGCCTGTGTGATTCCTCTCCCTTCCAATTGCACCAAAGCTACCCGAGGCTCTAGACACAGGGGGCTTGGAAAAGGAGGGCGGTTTCTTCTAAAGGGCCTCCTGACTCCCCAAAGCAGACGGAAATGCCTCTGTCCCCATCTCCCCGGCACCTTCCACTTAGCTACATCATTCCCGCACTCATGATACTGGATGTTCATCATTTATGTCGTCTTCCTCTTGGGCTCCTTCAGGGAACCCAATTTATATATCCTCAGTGCTGAGCGAATAACGGATGTTCAGAAAATGGAAGAAAACATTTTTTTTTCAATAGAGAGCTTGTAGAGATGCTCACTTTGGGCCAATAATGAACAAATACGCAAGACCTACTGTGTGCCAGAACGGTCCTAATCTACAGTTTTAGGATAGTCTCTGCTCAACTTGGAAATTTTGCTACTTCAGTTACTGCTTCTCTGGGGATTTTTCCGTTAAATTTGGCTCAGGTCATCCGATGGTTAATATGAACAAATGTTGGATATTTCCATATTGAATATCAAAACATATTTGTCAGTTTCTACACTATTAGTGCCTTTTTTTTTTAATGCCTCATACACTATTTGGAGTATACGTCATGTAACCAAATGTACCCCAATTTAAAAGTTGTTTATTTCAAGAGGCACCATAACTGTAAACACTGGCATCTTAAAAAGGGCTTTTATCCCTCTGTTTGTTACCTTTGACAGATGACTGCTATCATTTAAGGGTGCAAAGTATGGTTTAGCCATTGAAAATTTAAAAATTTAATGGAAAAAATACTATTGACCTATTTAATTGGTCCATCATTAGTAAAACAAAATACTGTAGTTGGTGAAAAGAAGGCTTAGGTACAAGCCGCAAAACTGAACACTACCAGATTTATGTGGCAAGGTTGGGAGGGGGGGAAAAGCTTACTCATAAAACACTAGTACCTATCAAAGCTCATACAAAGAGATTACAAAATTTATGTAGCATAAGCTATGACTGAATTAGTAGCCCAGGGTGATGTCAGAAAAGGAAGCCTGCAGTTCTTTTTAAAGAATTATTCAGTGATCATTCCAGTGTAATCTAGGGATTATTAGCATCAGCAAACCTAAGATAGAAATGGGAGTTAATCAAGCTGATAGAACTAACCCTTAAAAACTCTCTGCCCCCATTCTCTGCTCTCCAGGAAACTTTAAAATACAAAATTTGGTACTGGCCTACCAGGAAAGCACTGTAGGTAAATTCTGAATTTATCAACCCATTCAAAAAGTATTTACAGAGTACCTCCTGAGTATTAGGCACTTGGTGCTAAAGACACAGCCTTGATCAAAACAGGCAAAATGTTCCTTGTGGAACTTCCGTGGTGCTGCAGGACTCAGACAAAAGGGAAACCAGAATTTCAGCTACTGACTCAACCATGCAAAGATCCAGGAGAAGAAAGGCAGTGTGTGCTAAGGAAGAACCATCTGGGTCAGTGCACCTAGACCAGAGGATGAGAGTGGGGGCCTTCACGACAGTAGTAAGGAAGGCATGGGGGGATTTAAAAGGACGATGGTCTGTGAAGATACTATGAGGGATGATGGTAGCCTGGTAGGAGCAGCGGAGGTGAATTTAGTTCAGGATGTGTTTGGTTCAGGTATGTCCCAGACTTGTCAACACATTGGACATGGGTTTGATGAAGGATTCAAGGATGATGGCGCCTAGGTTTTTGGTCCGCAAATTGGTGGAGTGATGCCTGAGAAGTAATTCTAATTTGGAACTATTAATTTCAAGGTGCTTCTCTGACATACACAAGGCATCGCTAGACAGATGAATGGGGAAATGAAAGCTTGGGAGAGGTTAGGTGTGATTTACAAATATGGGAGTCGCCATCATGCAAATGGCATTTAATTGAAAGCCTACATTTGGGAGCGGCGAAGGGCAGTGCGAGAGGTCATCGGAGGAGGGAACAGCAGCACTGCCAGGAACGGCCAGCAAGGTAGAAAACCAGGAGGCACTGTCCCTCCCATCTGAAGCCGAGGAAAGCGTTTTGAAAACAGTGCCATGTGCGCTGATGGGAGTACGGCGGGTTTTATGGTGTCTCACGCAGGCTTCTGCAGTGCAGCATAGGGATAAATGCTCTTTGAAGTGAGTTAAAGGGAGGGGAGGTTAACTTTAGCTTTGCGGTGAGAGGGAGCAGAAAAATGGGATTGTACCTTAGGCGGCTTGTTGGCGAGAGGGGTGTCAAGAGAGGAGGGGTTTTGCTTTTAGCCCGGAGAGGAAAAATAATGGTGCAAATGAAGGGGTAACCACATTTGCACCATTTTTGAGTGGTCAGGAGGAACCCACTGCAGTTAGGACTGGTTTGAAATAGGAAGACAGACACCCAGTTCATCTGGTGCATCGGGAGGAAAGTATGTACCGGCCCTTGATGCAGTGGGAAATGGGGTGCCTCTATAGTTGTCTATTTCCTATAAATTATTAAACTGGCATGCTGGCTTAGAAATCTTTTGAGCATCCCTAATTCCATCAAGGTGAGCTGGAAAAGCTGCTTTTCCAAATCTAAGCTTAAAATTTTTATGGGGCACCTGGCTGATTCAGTCAGTAGAGCATGTAAACACTTGATCTTGGGGTCGTGAGTTCGAGCCCCACGTTGGGCAGAAGAGTGTCCGTTTTTTTAAAAAAAAATCTTAACATAAATAGTACTCCAAAGGGACTTATGGCTTGAGCCTTTTAATTTACATTTCTGAGCCTTACAATTCAGTGTACTTTCTAAAAGCGTTCTATGTGCTTAAGACTGGTTTTTCATTAATTTTCCTATACTTGCTTTTAAGTAATCAGTCTAAACTCCAGCTTTACTGGGAAGCTGAGAATTCTCTACCAATGAAGGGAAGATTGGGCTCTTAAAAGAAGTCTGTGCACTCTTATACGCAGTTTTGATACAAACTGCCGATCTGTACTTAGTACTTACTCCCTAGATGTGTGACCTTTGGAAAACGTCCCCCCATTTCATTTATGAAAACAAAAGAAAGGGTTAAGGGATAGTGGGAAGGACAAGCTTTGGGGGTCAGGCGGACTTACTTCCACGTCCTCTCTGACCTCTCTGCAGCAGGTCACAGCCAGGCTCGGAGGTCTCCTCACATTGAGAGGTTGTGACAAGGGATGTAAAGGGCCTGGAAGGACAACTCCCGCCCCAGCTCTAAATTACTGTTGTTTAATTAGACCAGTGTTGGTTTCTTAACTTTAGCACAAACCAGTTTTGTTGGATGTGGTGCTGATAAATGTAGTGTGGAATGTTTGGCAGCAGCATCCTTGGCCTGTAGCCACATGTTGGTTTTCTAGAAGATTCCATTTTATAAAGTAGATGTAACTTCTTTTAAGGGGTCTTTTAAAATAAGACTATTTTGAATCACCTCCCTTTTTAACATTTACTTTTCTTAACAGTATCTAAAAGCTGTCCCTGATCTGGTAAGATTCCTAGAAGGGGGGGGGGGGGGGACCCTGAAACTTTCTAAACCTAGATCTCCACGGCCCATCCCAGAATCTGAGGGCAGATTTGAAAACCTCTAAACTGAAAAAAGGTAAGTTTCCTAGCTGACTTAGTGCTATTTCAGATATTTGGCAAGGTATTTTAACTTTATAGCCTAAGTACCCCCAGAAACGTTTCGTCTGCAGATGCTGCCCGGTAGGACTCGGGTATGGAAGGGAATCCACATGAAAAAAGCCATTCATAGAGTGATGAGTGCAGTGGCCAACCCGATTGTTCCTTTTATTCTTAGGACGTCTCTGCCCAAACGTGCAAGCCATAGTGACTTCCTACCCTGTGGCAGACCTGAGAAAATGGGCACAAACCACCCCTTCTGGTCTTCCCCTAGGTAAATGGGCTGGTCTGAAGACGAGGGCGTTAGCCCTGGACTGCAGTGGGGAGCCCTGTCTGCAGAACAGCTCATACCCTCCCCACCTGCCATGACTATTCTGTCCCCCTTGGCTTTTTGAGCTGATGGGGGACAAGCGGAGTTTTCCTAAATCAAATGAACTGCTAGACACAGAATCAACCTCTTTGAAAACACAGGGACGTATTAAGTTTGTACTGAAGAGCTTTTACAATTAAAGTCGGCCACATGTATCCACCAAGCAGCATTAGGGGTGTGTGTCTGGGATGGGGGAACAGGGAGAGAGAAGAAAATGGGATAATCAAGAAGATACATAATTTCAGCTTTATTGTGAACCAAATCACACTTCTTGCCTGGCAGCAGCTTGAGCCAAAGCAGCAAACACAGGAGGAAATACAAACAAGAGTATCTTCATAATTCAACCTTTAATCTGATTTGCCATTTACTGCCCTTTTCCCATTCCTTCCGATCTTTTCCCTCCTCCTACAGGATCCTGCCTCACACCATGCTGTTCACAAATTATTCATTGAAACTCTTTAAAATATTTACTAAGAGAGTGTGCGTGTGCACACACACATTGGGGGAGGAGAGAATCGCAAGCAGGCTGTGCTGTCCGTGCAGGGCTGGATGCGGGGCTCCATCCGTGACCCTGGGATCATGACCTGCGCCGAAATCAAGGGTCAGACACTTAGCTGAGCCACCCCAGGTGCCCCATAACTGAAACCTTTATTTTTTTTAAATGTTTATTTCTGAGAGAGAACGCGAGTGGGGGAGGGGCAGAGAGCCGGGGACAAAGGATCTGAAGTGGGTTCGGCAGTGACAGCTGCAGGGCTGACAGCAGACAGCCTGATGTGGGGCTCAGACTCAATCAGACCTGAGCCAAGGTCGGGACACTTAACCGACTGAGCCACCCAGGCACCCCCATGACTGAAACCTTTATATGGACAAGTCTGCTTCCTTTTTTCAAAGTCTGTTACCGAAAACTTGCATTTACTCAAGTTTTAGGAAACCGTCTCATTGTTTTCTAAGTCCTTCTTACGTAGGCATGCCAGAGTCCAGAGTGAAGCAAGTGTGACTTTAAAAAAAAAAATTGTGTCCTGCCTTCCCCAAACCCCGAAAATCGACTTCCATTGGATATTCACACTAAGCATGTGAGGCTAAGCTGAGCAGTATGTTTTTTAATCAGGAAGAGCAAGTCCATACATCCATGCAGACTGTAGAAAAAGGCAAGGTTCATCTTAGCACCCGAAGGAACTTAAATCATCTCCTAGCCTGATGCCTTTCATTATAGATCGAGGGCCACAGACATTAAAGGATACACATATATCCCACAGGCTGTAGAAGTCGGTGGCAGAGCTGACAGAGAAACCCACCTGCACGTTTCCACGGCTTTCCCCATGACGCCTCCCCCGCCCCTCAGTGCCGTGTGCTATCAACAAAGACTCAAATACAGTCCAGCACAATTTCTTATCACAGGCAAGGAAACAGACCAAGAAATAGTGCACGTGTTATCTTCACGTGAAATACTTTCATGAACAAAACTGATGTTCACCTGATACCAATAAAATCCGAAGTCCTTGTTGACTTTAAAACAAACGGCACTACAGTCTCATAAGCAAGCGCGGCTGAGTATTTACTTTTACCATTCTGTGCTTCCCGAGGTATGGGAAGCAAAGTGTTGCTTAATTTCAGTGATCACCAGATTGCCACCAGATAATTTCATTGATGTTTAAATGATCAATGATCAGAGTGACGGATGCTCTTATTTCCAAATCAGTCAACCGGCAAATTGTGGTATTGATACCATACTTTAATTCGTTTAGATGTTTAACTTGTCCTGTTCTAATGGGGTTTTCTGGTCAGATTCTCCAGGTTTCCCACATTTAGAGATTCAGATTGTAGGCCAAAGCCCGATGACCAAAGATGGTAAGTGGGTTCACGGTTGTCACACAGCACATGGCCTAGAGTTTTTAATCTTTGCCAAACCACCCAGAAATAAAATATTTTGTTCAATCCAGGTTCTTTTCTATTTTATCCTAGACCTTTAAGCTCCTAGGAATTTTGGATGTCGAGAACATCCCCTGTGCACGAGATTCAGTATTATATGGTTCATTAGGATCTGTTGTGGCTGGCCTTGGACATTTTTTGTTAACTAGTGAGTATCTGTTTTTCTCTACATGTGGTGAACATTTCCCAGATGGACTAGTATGTAATGTTTAATTACAATGGTCATGTTATGCTTTTTGACAGGTAGGATTAGAAGATCATGTGATGTTGGAGTAGGAGGATTTATCTTGGTGACATTAGGATGCTGGTATGTGTACTAAGTAATTCCAGAATATCCAGGATGGTGATAGGTTTCTCCAGTTCAAGCACATGCTCTTTTCTGAGCCACCTCCCACTAGAAGACTCCCCCCACCCCTGTGCCTTTATATCTTTTAAATGTGCGTATGTAGACGCATTTTATACCATTTGTCAGATGAACAGACGAATGCAGGACATTCCGTCAACACCAAGTTATGACTTGCACTTTAGGGAAGGCCTCAACCTTTTCCACGCTCACTTCCGGCTTATGGCAGCACAGCTGAAAATGCTACTTTAAGAGTGTGTTCACAACTACTGGCACAACACATGCATGAATCTGATGATGGGTTTTCTTAAGGGGGGCGGGGGGAGCCAGACCCAGAGGACCCAGAGTACATCATACATATGAGGTTCTACAAGTAAAACTAAGCTAAAGGTCATGAAAGTCCTCATTTTATGTAAAGCATACCTTAATAATAATAATGTGCTCATAGGTATTCTTGACATCAAACTACCCCCCCCACAAACAGTACTCCGAATCAGAATGGTGGTATTTTCAGTCTTGGAATAGTCATCTGTAAGGCCTCTTGAATTTTGTTACTACAGACATCACACTTGTCTCTAGAAGAACTTTCTATGAAGAAAGACTTAACTCCTGTTCTTTTCTTACAAGGTTCCACTGTAGGTATAATTATGCAAAGCTAAGAATCCAGGAAAGAATGGCCAGAGAAGGAATTAAAAATAAGATTTTATATGAAAGTACCCACCTTGATCCTCAAAGAAAACCAGCCAACGGCAACGGCGGCAGTGGGGTGACCTCGAGCACAGAAAACCCAGCTCCAACTCACTGAGGCCCACGCTAGTACACCTTGTACGTGCCGTGACTTTCAATCAAGTAAATAAAGCGTATGTTAGTTGTAGTCTCTTTTTCCTACACTTGTGTGAACACACACTTATTCTCACTCTTGGACTGCGGCCAGCGTAGCAGATAGTGGGCTCGTCAAACTTAGCGGCCTCACATGCTCAGAAAAGTTTCCTTGTAGTAAGAGTGTGAGTAATGGCATTTCGAGAAACAGAATCTCTCCCAGTTGGGTCAGCAAACTTGCCTTAAAAACAAGTAACAACTGCATTACTGTATCCTGTTAAAAATGAGGAAATACTTCCTGGTTTCTAAAGTTAGGTGCTACTGTAAGCCTTAAAACACTAATGGACCGTAGGACTTTGCGGATTGCTGTTTTAAAAACGCACTCACCACCTGACCATATTCTTCGATTTCTTAGAACACGTAGGATCTCTCCAAAAGTGAAGATTGTTTTTAAGTGCTCTAATTTTTCTGGAAGTATGCAGTTTCTTTTAAATGGAATTTAAATATACACAGGGCATGCACAAACATTTTCAGAACTTGTTTGGTACAAACAAAAAACTACAGGATCACACACATATTATTACATTAATGTGAATAAGTAATTTACAATCCAACCAGCTTTCATGTAAAAAGGCAAAACAGAAACAAAAACAAGGCACCCAACCAACCAAGTCTACAGCATTTATTCATTCACGGGAAAAAAACTCCCTTTTGGAATGGAAGCAATGGAATTATTTATTTTTTGGCTCAATAAATAGCCAACAGGACTTTTCAGGAAAATCTCTTAAATAATTTGACAAAACACAAGCTAGGGGGTCCCTTCCTGGTTAAGAGACGGTAAGTCTGAACACAGACCAGCGGACAGGATTCTGGTTATTTATTAATGGTCCTAGAGCTGGATTATGGTGGGGAGCCAGAGAAACAGAACAAGACCAAGATATCCTGAAACTTTATTCTGGGGTGTCCCACTTTTCAAAGGTAAGTGGGGAGTGCATGCTCCGTTCAGGTCACACAAGGGAGCACCCTTCCCTCCTAGGCCCACCTTTCCCGTGGCCGTCCTCACCAGGGGCAGGGCGCGCGGGCTATGTGGTCTCCCAAATGCCACACCTCCTAAGAATATTCTCATCATCTAGGGGCCGCCCAAGGCAGGATTTGAACACTAATGAGGAAAGGTTGTTGGAAAGGAAAATGCAGTTTACGAACATCTGTCCACTACAGACACAACTCAAAAGCTGAATCCAGTCTGTTATTCAAAGTGACCAGTCACTCACGTTTTAAGAGGCAGCACTGTATCTGCATGGGGGGGGGGGGGGGGGGGGGGGGGGAGGGGACCGAGGAGTACTGATCCAACTGGACCTTTAATAAGCTGTGTGCACAGGCCACTCCTGTTCTCAGCTTCGGTTTGCAAACGGAGGCGATGTATAAAATCAGGCAATCAGATTAAGTTAACTCAGTTCCCACCTTGCCCTCCCATTCTATGATTACATCTTACCCTGAGTGAGAGAAACCTCTCGGCTGGCAAAAATTTCCAAGGCCTTCACCAGTTACAAGGTTAGTTCACTTTCACAGCAGAGTAACTGCATAAATTGAAGACCTGGGTAAAAACAAAGTTGTGACATACTTACTTGGATTGACTCTGAAAATATCGTTTAGTAAGTTTACATGATGATGCCTTCTATTTCCTTCCTCAGTTACGGAGGTTAGGGATCACACTCCTTGCTGGACTAGAACACACTCCAGGCCCCTCCCCTGTGGCTCCCAGACACCTTCCCTGAGGCCTCCCGACAGACCTCTAGGTCCCACTGCTAGTCTCCAACCCCGTCCACTCACGCTCCGCCATCCAACCTCAGGCTCCCACCGGGTGAGCGCTGTGCCAAGCCTGTCTCCAGCGCACCTCCGGCCACGGAGACCTGAACTCAGGCCTCTGCTTGAGCTCTCCCACTCTGGCCACAGGCAGAGCCCAAGTCCCTTGTCGGCAACTCCGGTCAGCTCTTCTCTTTATGTTCCCAACCCGCGTGCCTGGCAAGGGCAGTCCCGTGTCTGTTAAACAGTGCTCCAGGTCCCTGCTCCCCCCCCCCCCACTCGCCACGGGACTGGAAGGGCAACCTACCTTCCGTGACAGCAGGAACCTCCAGGTGAATCTCGGCTTTCACTGTTCCATTAATTCCAAAACTTCACACTAGGTGATCTAGCAGTAGATACCAGCTAAATAGCTGATTAAAATAGAATTGCGGCCATTAGTAGTTTTAAAAACGCTTTGTGGCTTATCTATAATGCTTCGTTAAATCTGTCTGGTGCTCTATGCATTTCCCCCTTCCCTTACCCCTCCCTCGACTACTTGCCTTTTCCATCACAGTAAAAGGACCTCAGGGAATTTAACATTAACTAGAAGCTTTTCTTTGGACTTGTGATTTATAATGACCAAGTTTGGCAACAAAAAATTTTAACTATTCCTAGTACCATTATTTGATTTGCAAGCATCTTTTTAGTCTACGTACCTCTACTCCATCGCTGGTTTCCCTTTGCTTCGATTATATAATGCGAGGAGGTCTATATAATAAATTCAGGACTCCTGTTTATGCACTTTTCAGCAAAGAGCTAGGGATCAAATGGGGTTGGAATCCTTCTATTCCTAGATAAAAATCTGTAGCGGATGGGGGTCAAGGCACCCCTTTGAAAGTCATGTTAATATACGTACTACAGTTTGGGTAAACAGAAAGTCTTAATGAGTAGAAAAAAATAAAGCGAGTGCTAAACTTCTGATTTTTAATGGTCCTCTATAAGAATAGTTTTTGGAAGCATCTTAAAATATGGTCCAGTGGTCATCCAATGAGGACAACAGAATATACCAATACCCCAATGCTGGCGTCTCACGCGGCCGATTTTATGCAGGAAGCTCCACCTTTTTTCTCTTAAAATACGAAGCTTTAGGGACAAAGCTTATTACAAAGGTCTTCCTCAAGGTATTACACGTTGAAGCTTGTAACGTTGAAGCTTATAACTCCTACTTCAAGTAGGAGTCTTCAACAGCTATGCTTGCCTTACTCTTCATTTTCTAGAATAAAGGTTTTTTTCCAAGTATTTCTATCTTGACAAAACCAGCAGTGACTACATTAACACGAGCAGGCACTAATGTAAAAAGCCTTCGGTTGTTCATTTTTGTGAACAAATGGTATCTGTTCCACTTTCCTAGGAATAACATCCGTTAAGTTCCATATGCCATAAACTTATGGTAGGACCTCCCCTTAGGAAACCAAAGTCAACAACCTGTATACACGGGGTTTCTTAATGGAGCAGTTTCCATGGAAATGTTTCTTCCCTTTGGACTGTGGGAACAAGTCCTATGAAATGAAAGCTATGCTTTGCTATCTGAATTCAAAGCTTATTTCTGAAACAAACCTTTTTCTTGTAATGGTTTTCTTCCTCAAGTGAACAAAATCGGATTTTTACTCTTTAGTCTGAAACAGAGCAAGCAGTCTGCTCTTTCAGAAGCCATCAGATTTTAGGTGACACCGTAGAGCTCTAGTTCATTGAGCAAATCCTGATAGCTACGTCTCAACGCTATACTGTATTACCCAATACATTTCCCTCTAAGCTTCTTATCAAGCCTTTAAAGGACTTCAGGGCGGTGAGAAATTACATGCTCTGGACTGGCACAAGCAGAGCTCACACTGAGCCTTTTTATTCCTTCTGTCTTCACAATTTAAATTTACTTCCTAGTTGATTTTTCCATTTTGATATGGAGTCCCATCTCATTATCCAAAAGGATCTCAATCTATTTTCCAAATGTTTATAAACTAATAGAGTAAGCATGTACGCATTTAGCACAGATGCAGAAAGATCTGGGGAAAACACGGACACAGGTATCCTGGACAGTTTTCTGCATTAAAGCATTTTCCGTAATCTCTACAAGTGAGGAGAATTAAAAAGAGTGTCTTCCAAAAAGTTAACAACAGAAGGAATTTGAACCATTAGACTAAGGACCTAACCTTTTAAGGGCTCAGCTCTATCTGCATACGCAGTCTTAAAATCCCATGCAAGGACCACCACTTGCGGGCACACCAATACTTCATACTTGGGGGTGCGAAGGACAGAGGAGAAAACCTGGTTTTCCAGTTTATAGAATCTAGCCAATCAGGGTTACCAATGTCTCCCAATCCCCTACTTTTAAATAAGAGAGTTCTAATTAAGGTGATCCTGGAAGCCCAAAGAACAAGTATGAAATGTACAAGCAGCAATGAATTTGGAATACCTATTGGAATCACTGGAACACATTTAGTTGGGCCCTTTACTCTTCCACACAGGACATTCACATGGACAGACTAAGGAAAAGGAGATGAAATTTCAATCAGCATATATTTTTTTTTTTTTGCTTTATTTCTTAAAAAAAAAAAAAAAGATAGATAAAGCTGGAACCTTTCGTTGTACTTGACCATGACGCTCCCACTCCCTTCAACTAGACCACTGAAATGTAAGGACACCTTCTATTACTAGCTACCTAAAAAAATTGCTAGTTGCCATTCTAGTAAAAGCCCCGCTCCTTCTTCTGAAGTACCGATTTTCCCTCACCTGTCTGTAAGCCTTAATACTTCAAAACGTTTCCGTCACAGGTTGGCCGACCATACTGGCCATCTCGCTGTTCTTGGCCTTTTAATTTTTTTTTCGTTGACCCTAACGTGTTGAGTATGCTTCTTAGGTGCTTGGCAAGTGCAGAAAATTTCACTGCACAAAGCGGATTTTACTTCCGGTGAGCGCCTGGACTGTTAAAGGACTGGCAGGGCAGAGCATGCCATAAACAGTTCAGTGTTTATTTAGACAGGTTGGCTCTCTGGCCTATGCAGTCGGAGCTGCGCATGCTCCAGAGAACGTGCTCCGCCACTGGGACGGCAACGCCACTGGCGGTGCAGCCAAAACAAGCGAATCTTCCCCAAAGACATTTCTCTATTTACCTAGACTGACGTTACCGCCTTGCTTTCAACTATAGAACATAGTTTCTCATACCCACCCATCCAGCTTTAAAACCAAACCCCCCCCCCTTGTCAAGATGCAAGTATACGTTGAATCCTGGCACGAAAAGGGAGAAAAAATTGTAATATTCCTAGGCAATAATTAAAGTTAAGTACAAACTGAAACACACAGTTAAGGTCCTTGTCCTAATAACCTCCCTAACCAAGTAGCGCCTATCGATGATCTGTTCCCCTACAAGTAACTGCTCTACAATCACAACTGAATGCCCCAGGAGCTACGCAATGCCAAGAAATTGTAGTTATTCCGCTTTCCATGTGGACGGCACAACCTAACTTCACAAAATACACAGGTGTTAACATTTTTAAAATAACTCCGGTTAACATTAGGACTATAGTATTTACAATCTACTGAGCCTTACAGACTAAATTAAGTTCCTTGGACCAACTAATCAGACATACTCAATCTCCTGTAATTTTAGTCAACTGGTTAGGATGTGACGTCTGTCACTTCATGTACGCGCATGCTGTTGGCCTTCTCCTATGGATCTTAAGTGCTCGTATGGGGTCTCCAGCCGCATGCACGTTGAAATAGACTAAGTATAACCACCAAATAAAGTAGCGTACGTTCTTAGCAAAAACAATTGGCTATTAAGTAGGTGATTTCAACTATTCAATGTCACATATACAGGATTTAAACTTCGGGGTATTAAGGGACTTGGGGATCCTGGTTTTTCTTTTTGTCTACCCCAACGCACCCAAGAGATATACACTGTGTCAATCAGCACGCCTTTAGATCACTTTCATCACAATTCTGAAGGGTTTACCTTAGATAATAGCGAGGTGAGTAAAAAAGAGGAGGAAGGCTAAGGTCACTCGCTTCAACACGAGCTAGCCACCATAAAGTATTTTTAGTATTTGTCTATCACGTACCTGCAGTGCTGGCACCAGGGTATAAAATACACTGGGCCTCAGAGGAACCTCAAGAAAAACTCAACCACTAACCTAGCTACACATACGACCCCCGAGTGTTTCACTGCAGACTTGAAGAAAAGGGCCGAAAATTCAAACCTAAATCCAAACAGAAGGCTCCGCGTAGCAGAAGGGCATTATGGTTTTAGGTAAGTTTATGAAATTAACCATTCGAGTTCGAACAGGCCGGTTGAACGGGACTAAAACTATTTAGACAGCTAACACAGTTAGTCTAAATACCAATTTACCGTCCCCTTTAACGCCCCGGGCGTAACCATCGTGACCTATTGCCAAGGCCCTTAATGCTACGTATCTTTGCTCTTTACCATTACTGAAACGTTACACCATTTCTCAGAGCCCCAGAAACACTGACGACAAAGTTTAGACTCAAACCATTTTAAATACTTAGGTACGCACGGCTTTAGAAAAGAATGCTGTACTCCTCTTTCCGGAGTAGTTCGAGGAATATTCTGGGGGGTGGGAGTGGCCAATTATTCTCTGCTACATCCACCCACTTTTAAAAAAGACATTTTATACTTACGCGTACAAAGGGAGTCGTGGAAACGGTTTTTAAGGTTACATTACCAGACGCTAAGACTTGGGCTATGAAAGACAGGTTTATGCCTTCCTTGGTAGCTTATCCTGGTTTTGGCTTTTTAAAAAGTACCAGATATATTCCTACAGACCTATAATCAGTTTTTTGTAGGTGACTGAAGTCTACCCCAAGCTTAAAAAGGTATGGGAATACTTCGTTTTTATTTGTGCGACGGGACCTATTATGAAAACGGTCCTAAGGACAAACAGCCAATTTATATTAAGCGCACAGAAAAACACACTGATTCCCGCAACTGATGCAAGCATTGGATAAAGAACACATTATCTCCATGAATGTAAATTCTCCCGAAGGTGGAAAACATACTTAAGTATTACTTCTCCCGGAAAAATTTTAAGTACTTTGTCAAGGCAAGTAATCTTTAGGAAGCTTTAATACCTTGTCAGTGCTCAGGGCATGGTCCTCATTTTCAGACAGAATCTACCCTGGGCAAGTGTGAGCTTCGGGTTTTGTGGATTTAATGAGGCTTCCTTTGGTCAGACTGACTTCACTCGTGCTGCATTCTAAGATTTCATCTTACTGTCTGGCCAGGAAGGGGCCACAAGTTAGTCCTGACCTCCTAGGTCCGAGCCAGAGACCTCCACGTCACAGGCCAAACGGGAGCCACAAGACAGAACCTACCAGCAGCAAAGCAAATGCTCTACAGGACAGGAGCTGTTACTTCATTTCTTACAGTGATCTGCCATCTTTCCTGATTAACCTATTCCTGCGCTTCTCACACCGCTGGAGCTCACCAATCTGATCCAACACCTCACTCAGGAGGACAGGACCACCTGCAAAACTTTCTAGGGGGAAGTACCACTGAACCAACAGCAATCTCACCGGTGGAGCGGAGACATTTGTTCCCCACTAGGTCTTGTGTTTCTTCGGTTCTGCTCGCCACAGAGGAAAGGGCTAGAGGAGGGGCAAGCAGGAGACCAAGTTTCTCGTTTACAGACCCGACTCTGCTAATGGCGTTTCTTCTTTTTCGCCCTTTTGCTTGCTATCTGATACGCTCCCGCTTCCCAGTTCCTTAAACACGAAGATTATTCCTTTCCAGGCATATTTAGTTCTAATCTTGAGGAGACTGCTGCTGGAAATTTTAACATATTCCTGGACAGTGTTTTTATCTATTCCACTGGTCTTCCCAAACTTCTCTGGACTACCCAAGGGAGAACAGTCTACCTGACAGTATTATTTGGCCATTACTCCCTCACCACGATTCACGTTAGAGTATGAACTCCTCGGGAAGCAGTTTTCAACTAGAAGGTTGATCCAAGATGTTTCAAACGTACCCAGAACACTGATTAGCAACAAAGCTGAAAACAAATTTTTCCCCTGGGTAGGTCTACTATGCAATCCTCGTAATTACAATGTGTACTGATATAATAGTTAATGCCAGTGGTTGCCAGCACTAAAGCTAACTGCTAAAAAAACAAAAACCCTTGAGACGCTATCTTGTCCCGTTAAGTATTCTCACCGGAATTCCAGGATTAGCCTCCGCTCCCAAAATGTATCAACTTAAACCTACACCACCAGCTAAAACTCCACTCCCGCTCCGCTTGTGGCAGAATTCCTAGGAGTATGAAGAAGTGAAAAATCTGACTGAAGATGGCTAAAACAAAAATCTAAGCAAACAGAAGAAAATACAGACAAACCTCAACTTACCAGAAGCAACCTAAAACACCAACAAAACGCTAGACTGAAGTCAAGTTTTAGTTCTACAGTTTGACTCCTGATTCCTCACTTCACATCAGTGAGGGTCCTTTAGAAGATTAAGTGTTCTGTGCAAACCCAATAGAATTACAATTAGGGGATCTAATGCGGTCACATAGCTACAGTTAAGTTAGCAGTGTTGTGTAGTCGTGAAATCAAGGACTGGCTTGTACGATGGCTTCTAAAAGCATCTGTTCCCAGAGTCTCACGTATCAGATATATGCGTATTAAGATATTCTCGAGGACAGCCGTTAGCATTTCGTAAAGATGGTAAACTGAGTGTTAACTTCTCCCAGCCAGTACACCTTTTCCCCTCGTTAAATGTTAAGTCGTCTGGGGGGGGAGGGGAAGGAAGGATTCAACTTTACTTCGTAATTAAAACTCAATTGTCAGTATACATTTAAGTTTTTAAAACCTAAATGTTCGAAGTACGGAGTACAGAATAAGCTGTCCAGAAAGCACACACTTAAATTTCCTCCTCTTGGGAGTTTTATAAAGGGATTTTGAACCTTGATGGCGAGAATCCCAAAACGAGAGTAAAATGAATTCTTTTTATTGCAAACAAACGTCTAAATTAATTTCTCCACCCACTTTCTTTAGAAAGAAAAAGAAATCAGCAGGCTAAGGAGATACCCATTCAAGAACTGACATGATTAAAAATTAAGATATAAATGGGTGACTCACAATTTCATTAGCTTACAAAGATGGTGGAGTAAAGTACTACAAGCACACTAGTGATACAGTATTTTGTGGGAGAAGGGCATACAGACATAGCTAACTTCATATAGATCCCATTAGACAACTGGATTTACAACAAGTTTTTTTAATAAGAAATGGGCAAAGCCAGCTTTCTTTTCAGAATCAAAATGCAGAACAAATGGAAAAATTATGGTATTGAACCTTCACAAGTTTGAGCCTCCACAAATAATGCAACCAAAGTTTTACATTTTGAACAGCCCTTCTACGTACACTCCATCTTCTCTCTCTTGGTTCCAAGTTTTCTCTTCGTTCCCCATTAGGCCAATTCCGTTGTTATTTTAAAAAAAAAAAAAAAGAAAAAGAAAAAGACTTCCCAGTTATGGTCAGGAACTACGATGGAAGCTTCCCCCTCCGCCGCTCGGCAAACTACAGAGAGGATGGAGTGTTCTAGGAGCAGTACAGAGTCTCAGGTGATTCATGAGGACTGCGCGGTCCTCCCATGAATCTGGTTGCTAACATTTCTATTATATTGTGACAATGACTCCCGACTGTTATCTCTGTGAGAAATGGGGGGAGTAAATTCTTAATAAAAGACACCAGGTACAAAGCAACATTTTACTTTTGTTGTGATAAAAAAAAAAAAAAGTCACATTTTACAGATAAAATGTAGAACCCTGAAATACTGACACATTCTCTTATCGTGCACAATGCTGAGGTTCTCTTACGATTCACTTTAAAACTGCAATTAAAAATGTACAAAAAAGAAAAGAAAAAAAATCAACCCACAAAGCTTCTAAAAAAGGAACCCGCAGGCACTTCCTCTTGTGGAATGTTTAAAAAGTTAGCCTACTAAAGAAAACAGTCGACTTCTTGTGAAGGTTTTGGAGAAATATGTATCAGTTCGTTTTATTTGGGTATTCAATAATATCCTTGGTGATAATGCTGACTCCATGGCTTCTGACCCCAGAATTGCTGTAAGAGAAAATTTTTTTTTTAAAGAAAAAACATCAATAAGCCACTCAAACTGCTTTTAGGAAATGACAATCTAATTCAGAGTAATTGCTGGAAACAAATTTACACCTGTCATACCTCTGATTTCTATCAAACCAGATTTAGTTAGTATTAATATCCCATTATTATCAATAAACACATTACAAAAGAAAACACATCATGACTTGGTTAGTTTATACAATTAAAGCTAACAATAAAAAGAACCGTACGTATTAAAGAATATTACTTTATTAAAACAGTAAGTTACAGCCATCTCCACCTATATTCAAACCTCGCCCTGTAACGATTATAAAAACGCTCCAATCCCTGCGCAAGGGTTTCAAGACTGACTCTTACGATGAACTTAAGGCACAATGAATGTACGTAGCACATAAGTTACTTACACCCTGCTGCCACTGGTTGTAGCCCTGAGATTGGTTTTTGTAGCCACGATTGTTTCCTCGTCCTCTGAAGTTCTGGGGGGGGGGGGGGGGGGAGGCAGGGAGAAAAAAAAAATCCTTGAAAACTCAAACTCCAGAGCACAGGTCTGTGCCATACACAGGAGCCAGCAGCACAGGACAGGCCTCGCCTCTAGCAACTCAACCCTGGGCGCCCTGTGCTGTTTGCTCTCGGTGTTTAATTTATTCATTTAAGACATCGTTGGACGTGCTGCAGGTTCATGCACCTGAACACCAAACTTAGGCAGCCCTCGGTTCTACCATCCCTGGGGTTCCTGCGCCACCGCACTCAGACCTAATGGCCTCACTGAGGCTGTGACATGACTTTACAACTTTCCCGACTCCATTATCCGAATCATCAGGGCGGGGGGGCGGGCATTACCTGGTTGTAGTTCCCTCTGTTGGGCATCCCGCCTCTGCTGTAGTTCCCTCTGTTCGAGTAACCGCCTCGGCTGGGGAACACGGGGCCGCGAGGGTACGGGTAGCCGATGCCGCCACTGCCGCCACCGCCGCCGCCTCGCTGCGGCATGTTGCCCCTCCTGTTGTAACCACCACGATTCCCAGGAGCTGCAGACAAGACACGTTGGCTTTAGCAACCTCGCACTTCCTTTCCACAGGACCCTACTCTTGCGGACTGGTCCTCTACTGCAGAGAAAAGTAACTTCTAAAACCAACAGGGGCGCCTGTCTGGCTCGGTCGGGTAAGCATCTGACTCTTGATTTTGGCTCAGGCCCTGACCGCAAGGTCTGTGGGATCGAGCCCTGCGTCAGGCTCTGTGCCGACAGCGCGGAGCCTCCTTAGGATTCTCTTTCCCCCCCTTCTGCCCCTGCCGCGATCACACACACTCTCTCAAAATAACGTTTAAAGAAAAAGACACAACGTTTAACACCTAACAAGGCGTGCTTAGGATCACATCACGGCATCTGAAGCTAGTTACTAGGGCAGCAGAGTCCAGGGAGGTCAACTGTCCTGCGTTAAATTCAGTTGACCACCACCCAGCACCCAAACTTAGAAGATGGTCATCACTCGTTCCAACCTCCAACCAAGTGAAACTCAAAAGCAAACTCGCCTCCTCCTCTGAAACTCCCGCCGCGCATGTTGAACCCGCCACGTCCTCTGTGGCCGCCGCCTCTGTTGAACTGGTTCTTGCCACTCTTATTTTTATTGCTCTTCTTGGAGCCAGTGTTCTGTTTCTTTTCCGGCGGCAGCGCCTTTTTGCTCTCCTCCTTATACTGCTCCAGAAGTTTTTGGGCTTCCTCCTTCTGCAGCTCAACATAGGTGATTTCATCAAAGCACTCGGCCACCTCCGGCAGCGTGAAGTTTCCTACAAGGAATAGGGTCAGATTAGCCCCAGACCACAGTCCTAAAGCCTGCTTTCATCCTTTCAAACCACGCTATGCCATCTGCTCGGTGTACGAGCGTTTCCCTAAAGAGAGAAATAAACCCCACACACACATTCCCTTAACAAAGAGCGGAGGTAACTCAGGAACCGGCATCACCGGCAAACGTTCACGCGAGTTTGCAGGTACAGATCTCGGAAGCTTTAACGTTAATAGAATTAAATTCATACCTTTCATTTTGAGGACAGCGTGTTCTGGTAGGTCTTTCCCCTCTACTTCAGCTTTCTTCTGTGTTCTTTGCTTATAGTCTTCATCTTTTGGGCAAACTACGACAGCTTTTCGCTGGAAGCCTGCAAACAGGCACATTTTTCTCCTCTGGGCAGCAGCAGACACGTTGGTCTTTAAAACAAAGTTCATAAACCCAAATGTTAGCTCCACGCCAAACCCAATCATCAGTTCCTTTTGTTAATAACCTCAAGGCTGCAGCTCACCTGATCCAGAATGAAATTTCGCTTCTTACGGGCAGCGATCTCAATAAACTTTCCGAGACACTGTGGAGCCCTCTGCAACAGCGTGTTCAGTTTTCCAGTATCAGCCATCTGTTTCTTAAAACCTGCCACCTGTTTTAAAAGTTCAACAGTTCCTTTGAACTTGTGAATAAAGCTCAATTTTTTTTTAATATCAGCTTAGATCTACATGGAAACCAGACATTGCAAAGTTTAAATACTGCCTTTCCTTATCATCACTACAAAAAAGGTCATTTTATCATGTAAGCAAGATCCTCTGCTCTCCTAAGTTCAGCTACTAAATGTCGATAGTTCAAAGTTTCCTAGAAAAAATAAAGCGTCGCCCCTGGAAGGCACTTTACCTTCCAGACAGAAGTAGTTTACATCCTTCTATAGTTTAAGTAACCAATGGAACTTTGCCCAAGCTCCTATCTCTAAAACACCAACGCAAAATGGATAAAGACAACAGGCAAAAAAGTTTTAATGCCTCCTGGTCTTTTTAAAGTGCTGAGATCACACCCTCAGTATTTTTCTTACCATCATTTTATCCATTATGGTGTTTGTTCCGAGAATGTTGTATTTACCAGGATTTTCTGCCGCATGTTTAGTAACCCAGGTGGTTTTCCCAGCTCCAGGCAAGCCAATCATCATAACAACCTACCATGGAAAAAAAAATGTTTCACTTAGTAGAGCCATCTAAAAATTCCTGAAGTTATTTTGTGAAGTGCACAAAAACCCAGTTTCAATTTGTAAATTTTCATTGCCCTAAAACAAGGGAATTTTTGGAAAACTTAATATTCTACATCAAAAAACACAGCTACAGCTGATGCCAACAGCCGTGCCACAAAGCACATGAAACAGAACAATCATCCAGATCTTCTGAATGTCATTCTTGCCAAACAAAAGTAACCTTCAAATGCTTTAAAAAAAAAAAAAATCCACTTACTTCACAATCTTTCTTCTCTTCAGGCCCCTTTGGTCCTCTAACTCGATCCTCTAAGGGGACATTCTGGATAAAAGTATAATCTTCTGGTATTGGAAAATATGGCTTTTCCTTCTGACCAAAATTAAATTCAACTGCACAGTTGTGGCAGAGAACATGCGGGAAGAGTGGCCTTCCAGCAAGAATTTCCTTACTGATTTTGAAGGCAATGCCAAGATCTTGCCCGTTCTTTGCATAGGAGAGTTCTACTTCATCGCTTTCAAAGTTCTGTTAAATTGGGGAAAAAATTAAGATTTTAACCTGCTTCCTTTAAACTTGCTTTAAAAAACCCTCAAAATTCAAGTTGAGTGAAGCTTACCCTCTGGAAAACAGATTTAGGTTAAACGTTAGGAGCTTTAGAATAGTTATAAACAATGAGACACACACACATCTAGAAGCAGAAACAATACTGCCTTCAGTAAAATACACTAGATTTTTCAGGTCCAGTTCACATTAAGTAGTTTTTAGTCAAAATGGGTTAGTAATGAAGGCCAATGTCGATAAACCTTTTTAAAAAAAAATCCCCAGCTAGTAATTGCTCACTTATATATAGAAACTTAGTTGACTTACAGCAAAACATGTTATCACATCATTTTCATCAAATTTCTCTCCATAATCTTCAGTCTCACAGTTGCAGGTTTTTATTCCTTTAAGAGAATACCCATAAGAGAATTCTTCTTCACCTAAGAAAATAATGAACTTTCGTGAAATCGATTGTTCAAAACAGTCCCATGACCCACATATTTTAACATTCAGGATAGAGGACAACAATATAAATGAGTACCTAACCTAATATTCTTCCACTCATGCTGTATCTAAAACTTAGACAAGTAATGAGAGCTACAAAGGCTTATATAACTATTTGAAAAACTGCAGACCACAGGATAATGCTTTTCCTAACCACTGGTCATAAAACAAGTAACCATCCTACTATACATGCTAATAGCATTCATCTCTAAAATACTAACAAAATAGATTAAAAACAAACAAGACAGAATTAGAATACTTCTAATTGTATTTCACTACTGAAATCAGACCCTGAACACTCATGAGGACAGTACTCTAATGGAAACTTTACCAAGCAACATTCCACTTGTGGTTAGTGACCAGCCAATCCGAACTTCATGTATGTCAATATCTTTTGTATATAAATGCCTTACTGGGATCTTCTCTGTAACCTGAAAGTCAAATCATAAATGATTACAATGAAGATAAACCCTTGAACTCTAGCTTCATTTCATCTGGGCCATGGGCTAATTCTTCTCTGGCTACTAATACAAAGATACTCATTCTACCCTGTCATCTCCCCCCTCCCCCATAAGAACTTTACAAATTGACAGAACTTATAACTTGGAATTGAAAAGGTTCAAGTTAAGTACTTGGTTGGATCACATTTAAAAGAACAGATAATGTTTAAAAATTACATATTCCTGACTCGAAACCCGATGAAAGTATACGCTCAACATGCTTTGCTCTGGGACAAAACGAGAAACCCGACAGTTATTTTTAAACCCTTGGTGGGCCTTTCAAGTGCCTGATAAAAAAGGAGCACCCTAAAGAAAAACAGACTGGCTCAATAACAAATTCTGATTGTAACAAATATGGTTAACGGTTATAAAACAAAGGTCTTCCAAGCCCCTCTTCCAGTCCACAGAAACTTCCAAAGAAAGAAGCCCCACTGACACTGAATAGTGTCCAGCAACTGGAAATTCACTTGTTTAAAAAAAAAAAAAACAAAAAACCAAAGTCACAAAACTGCATTTACCTTCATCTCAAAACAGACTTTGCCTTTGGACACACCATAAGATGCCCTTCCTCCGGCCCAAAGAAAAGCAAAACTCTCCATAGTAAGGGAAGAAGCACTGAGGCGGTCTCTTGATATTTTAAAATGTAGATCACAATTATCTGTAATTATATCAAATACCATATTATTTCTTTTGACATCCAACGTGAATACAGCTGCTACGTAGGCAAAACCTGGTGATTACATTCTTGCGTATTTCCTAATGCTTCACGGACACTGCTTCTACAAACCATGCTGCTGTTCTGACCTTCCATTTAAGCCCCACCCCCACACCAAGTCACTCTCACCAAATTACCAACTAAAGCGTAAACAGCCTCCAAAACTAAAACAGCCAGGTTTAACGTGTATTTTAAGTATATAAAATAATCAAGACAATGGGACATGGATACATACCTGCTCTGCTCTTTACCTTGATTTAGAGGCAAGCAGTAGAGGATAGCAGGAAATCAAAGTGAAGTATGCCAGAACCAGGGAGAATTTACCCGTGCCACAATAAAACTGAAGGTAGGCCATGATATTTTAAAATACAGGAATATGAGACGTTGATCCTGCACTTTGTAATTTTAAAACACCAGGGGCTCTAGATCCTAAATTCTTTCTAAAACTTGTGAAGGCAGCCTCAACCCTACAAAGTGCAAACCTGGTTGTCTAACACTGTTCATATTACAGCATTTTAAGGTCCCTTTTCCCCAGGCTTCCCGGTTAGGCAGTAACAATGGGGGATTATCCACTTCCCGGATTACTCAAATCCAAAAGGTCTTTAACTTAGCTACCTTTGGGTCACTGGCTCATTTCGTATGCACCTTCTTGGAGTTCCCCCCATGAGAGCTAAAGTTAAAAAACTGTTTTCTTCAACAGTTTTTATTGATGAAAGGAAATTAAACCTAGTTTGGAATTCTCCTTAAATAAGCTTTGCTCTCAAAAGATTCCTGATCGCTGATAGAATTTTTGGCTCAAACTGTGCTTGTACCCAATGTAAGTAGCAAATTAAGGAGCTAATATTCCTCAGTAATGAATTAAAAGCCTACTCTGATAGTAGCGTTACTTCTTGAATCACTGCTTCACTGTCCTACCCATGCCCGCCCAGTTTGTATTTAAGCAACCGAACTGTATTTAAAACTTTCAAAGAAACTACTTTTCCGTGTGTGTTTTCTCTTTTAAAAGACTCCCTTAGCTCAACTACCTGCAAAGGACATTTAGTAAGAAATCCAGGGTCAATGTTTACATCCTCACAAACCTGATTAAAATTAAATTCGTATTGGAAAACACGGGAATCTACACTTTAACTGCCTGGATCTACAGGGCAGGTTCACACCTTACCGCTTACTTTTCAAGCAATTGTTTCTACCTTTTGTTCTTTCTATCCAAGTGAAAGAATTGTGCATTCTGATCAAATGTTAAACCAACAAAACGTTGTTGTTAAAAAATAAAGTCACACACGTGACAGCCAAGGCCCATCTAGAGGTCTGCAATCCTCCTCATACTCAATTGCAACCCAACTTGGGTAAAGGAGCAGTATTTACAGCGCTGCCATTGACACCATTCGCTGCTGAAGAAAGCTAGTAGCCCCGTGATAGCCCACTGCTGCTGCCCCAGGTCTTTGGAAGAAATCAACTTATGTTAAAGCAGCAGCTACTGAACTGGAATTGAGAACAAAAGAGCAGTTATTGAAAAAGTAATATTACAATCTTTTAGAATAGGGAATACACTTGCGTGCTAATGGGAAAAGCCATTCATTACATATTTCACTAGCCCAAAGAGCTCCCTTGCTAGAATTCTACCCCAAAAAGGGAAATTATCGTAGGAGCCTGCAAGGACAAGTTACAGATAGTCTTACAAGTTTCCATTAGCTAACTAAAATTTAAAAAACTGGCATTAATTTTACATTCCTACAAATGAAAACTTTCGAGTCATATAAAAAAATATAACCAAATTGCCGAAGCCTGGAAAATTATCAATACGACACAACCGATGCTGTACTAAACATTTAGCTACCGAAATCTGAATACAAGCCATCACCACCTTCCTTTTAACAGAAACGGTTTAGGCCAAGTTTTATGCGTTTACGTTCAGTGCACTGCGTTGTTTTCTAACACTCTCGGACCCAAACCGCCACACTGAGAAACCAGGGGAGTAGACGGGAGAAACCGCTTCACTTACAAGTATCAAGACAAACCACTGTGTCATCGAAGTGCTCATCTTCCTCTTCAACAGGTGGCTGGGGAGATTTGGCTCTGAAAGACAGAATTGTCTCCTGATTCAGCTTGTCCTACCCAAGACCGAACGGGTAACGAGTAGAACTAGATGGGCATCCTCTACCTGCTATACTTGTTCTCTTCAATGTACTCAAAATATCCACGGCCATGATCTTCTCGAGGTCTTTTCACACCTCTCTTTTTATCTCCGCCTTTCTGCTCTGTTTTGCCGTCTCCTATAACACACAACACCCCCGCGTAAGGGGCCAAGCCGCGACACGGCGGAAAAGAAAAACCCCCTTCCTGTTCAAAGACGCAAAAAGCTCGACTTTCCCGTTCTTTTCCGGGAGGGTTTTCAATCGACGAATCCAACGCGAACCCAAAGAACAATCAGCTCGGAACCGGGCTGCAGTTAGTGACGCAGTCCAAAACCATCGCTAATTTTGCCACTCTACGCGAAGATTCGAGAAAGCTCCTGCAAGCTAGCGCGGCACAGGCCCCGAGCCCACGTGTATCCCAAAGAGAGTTCAGGAAGGGGGGAGGGGCCGGGCCGGCCCGCGCGCCCTCCCCTCCCCTCCCCTCCCCCACCCGGGCCCGCGTTCCCCGCGGCCGCATTGTACTGATCTTCCGCCCCGCTCTCCCCGCCCGGCCCCTCCCGCCGGAAGTGACGTCACGCCGAGACCCTGCGCTCCTTGCACAATACCGCGGCCCAGCGCCGCCAAAGCGCGCCCGCCCCGGGCCCTCGGGCCTCTCCCCTCCCCCCGAGACATGTGCCCGCACCGCGCGCACGCAGCGCGGCGGCGCCACCGCGGGCCGACGGGGCTCCCGCCCGCCGCTCCTCCCCCTGCCAGCGGCAGCTGCAGCTTCCCCCCCCACCCCCCACCCCCGGCTCGCCAGCCACATAATGGAGGCGCCGCCGCCACCGTCGCACGCCCCGAGCCCGAGGCCTCGCGGCCGGGCGGGATTCCCCGCGCCCCCTCCCCCCCCTCCCCGCTACCCCCGCGGCGGCCCCCGCCCGGGGCTCCCTCCCCCCGGCGGGGCTCCGGCAGGCCTGGGGCACGGTCCCCACCCCGCGCGGGCCTCCCGCCGCGCGCAACGTACAACGCAGCACTCACCCGCCGCCGGAGCCCCGGGGCGACCGCCGCCTCCGCCGCCTTCCGCCTTCTTCTTACCTCCCGCCTGCTGCTGGCCCTGCCTCGCCCCGGGCGGCGCCACCGTCACCGCGAACAGCGAGGTGGGGCCGCTGCTCTTCCCCGCGGCCTCCTTGGCGGCCCCGCGCTGCTGTGGGGGCTGTTGCTGCGGCGTCGCCGGCGGTTGAGGCTGCTGCTCCCCGTGCCCGTTCTCGTCGCCCGCGCCTTCCTCCTCGTCGCCGAGCTCATCTTCCCCTTCCTGGAAGCCCTGATCGTCGCCGTTCTCGTCTTCCGAGGCGGCCTCCTCCTCCTCCATCGGGCCCGAGTCGGCCGCCCCCGCGGCCCCGTTCTCCTCCCCTAGCTCCATCTGGTCGCCATCCAGCGCGGCGATCCCTTCCTCCTCCTCTTCCTCCTCCTCCTCCTCCTCGTCGCCGCCGGCCGCGGCCTCCTGCTCGAGGCCTGCTCCCGAGCGCCCGGCGGAATCCCCGCCCAGGTCTAGGCTGCCGTTCCCGGGCTCCATGGCGGGGCGGCCGCCGGCCTCCTCGTCGTCCAGCGCGGCCTGGAGTCGCTCCATGAGCTCGGCCTTGAGACCCTTGTCGGAAAGGCGCCGCTTCTTGAGCTCCTCTTTCAGCTCCGAGACCTTCAGCTTTTTTACATTAACAGGCGAGGAACTCATGGTGAGGGCCCCGATTCACCGCTAGGCGCTGGCTCAAACTCGGCTCCGCTCACTCGGCCACTGGTGGCGGCTGCTGCGGCTGCTCCTCGGCCCGGGCGGCGGCTGCGGCTGCGGCTGGAGGTGGGTTCGTGCTGCAGAGCGGACCCGCCTGGTGTCGAACGGCGCCAATTCCTTTCACCGAGTTCGCGAGGGAGACGCGGAGACTCGCCTGGCGCGAGCGAGCACGCAACGTCCTCTCGCAGGGGCGGCGCCGCGCACGTAATATAGGCGCCCCGCCCCCTGCGCCGCCGGGAGCGCCGCGCAGGAGGAGAGCCGGAGCGCGCCCGCGCCCCGCCCCGCCCCGCCCGTGCCTGCCTGCCTGCCTCCCCGCCCCCACGCCGAACCCGCCAAGAGCGCGGCGCAGGCCGCGCAGTGCGCTTCCAATTGGGGCCGAGCAAATGGAGGAAGAGGAAACCGCCTTTCGGTTAAACCGATCTTCTGCAGCCTCCGCTGGCTTTTCTAGTCCTCTGCCGGCGGTAATCGTCCCGCTCTTGGCCTTCCCAGCCCGGAGGCTGTGTGCGCGCACAGGCTCGCAGGCCTCGACCTGGCCTGTTCAGTCGAGCCCTCCACCTTTTCTTCCATCTTAGATCTGCCTTCGTATCTGTCTCCCCAGCTATTTGTTCGAAACTCCTTCAATCTCATTTCCGTGTCGGTTTGTACCACACGAATCGGCAGTTATCGGACGCGGGGGGCTTTCTTCCGCTTAGTGTTTGGTTTAATTTTTCCAAGCCCTGCCTGGCGCCCTGGGTTTTAAATTGAGGAAGGGCGAGGACAGAGTATCTCTATTGTCTCTTCCCCAAGCCCGGGTGCAGGGCTGGCTTCGGGAGCGGGAGCCTCCACTCCATGCTGCCAGCCTCCCCGGGGCAGCTGTTCGCCCGGTGCTCAGAGCCTGAGAAGTTAAATAAGCCTCAGAATGGCGTTTCTGAGTCGGCTCTACCTACCCAAACACACAGACCTCTGCAAAATTAATTCCGTCCAACTCAGGACCTGGTCATCCAGTTATGACGTCCCAGCAGCCAACAATGAGGATGAGACCCAGCTAGATCATGCACAACGATTCTACTCCTCATCCCATACAAATACTCCTGATCGTGCTGAAACTCATAGGTTAATTATCAAGGCTCATGAAAAATAAAAAACGAGAAAAAGAAAACGAGACTATCCCTCCCGAAGACAATTCTGTTATTCTGGTGTATTTTAGAAGCTTCTTTTTCCTCTTTGCGAAATAAAAGGTGTGTTATGTTCTTGCGGTTTTGGATAGGGGTGCCAGAATTTGGATTTGTGATGGGAGGAACATCTTAAACCCCAGAAGATCTGCACAGTGACTGGCCAGTGGTCCACGATCTCGGAGGAGGTCAGTTACCCCCACTGTTTGGTGTTTGGCTGGCACAGTAACGCTGCCCCAATGTTCATTTAAAATTGGAACACTGCGAACACTCCCCCATAGGCTAGTGTGATTTAACTGATTAATAAATTTCATTTTTAAAGTTTCTTCTCCATAGCTTTTAAGGAGCATGTGTTTTACCACGCAGTCGTTATCAAGATGAAATATTAACACTTGTGAAATGATCTGAATTGCAATTAACGGACTATGCACAGTGCTGGTAATTCTCAGCTTAAAGCTGGTGGAGGTGGAAGGTACCCAAAATAGGAACTTCCAAACCGTGCCAAAAACTCATTTAGCCTCTGCTTATAATGTCCTTGGAGCTTATAAACAACTCACAGACTGGAATTTGAGCTTTTCAAGTCCTTTGCCTGTGTTCAAAAACGGGAAGAGAGCTCCAGGGGGCTTCCGTGTCCACCAACTGGATAATTAGTCTCTTCAGGAATCAAAGTTAAATGTAGTCATTACAATGGTCCTTTAAGTTTATAAGTGTCCTTAGATACTCTTACATTTTTAAATATTCGTCATAGGAAAACAATTTCCACTTAATTAGAAAAAAAACCAAGCTCTGAAAGTAAAGTCTGTAGGTCTAAATGTCGATGTATAACAATTGTTCTTGGTACGTTAAGTCAGTTGTAATAAACATGAAATATAAGAGTAGATGGGCACGAAAAGTTCCATAGCTTTACCTCCATTGACTTTTAGAGCTTGATGGAGCCAGGAGATTGTCTTCGGTCCACCCATTTTACAGCCCGGGAGGCTGAGGGCCCCCTTCCCCGCCAGGCCCCCCCCCCCATGCTCCTTCCTTACACTGGGACTTCTTAGATAACATTTGAAAGAAAAACAGTTTTTGCGGATGGTCAGAGCCATCCGTTACTGTTTGTCCTGTCTACAAACAGGTGAAATCTGCAATTCCATATTTTACTACTTGCAAGTGCAAATAGCGACTTAGCGTTAGCGTTTTTGTTTTCTACCCTTCTAATGCCACCATGATTGTCCTGTTCTGCAGAGACCAGGAAAAGTACAAGTCACTTCCCCTAAATCACTGGGGGGCCTGTAAGACTCTTGAAACTCCCCCTTTCTGAAATCCTGGAGACTAGTTAGGATACTGAGCGGAAGTCGGGACAAATGAATTCTCAGCAGCAAAAAGCGATTAGCCCATTGTGTACAGGTAGCCGATCTATTACCACGTTAGGGGGCCCAGAATATGTAGCTTACATTTGTAGGTTGATGCAAAGGCACATACCTAAGCACCGTAGTTTGTCACAGAGTTCACTCAGCAAACATTTTGGAGCACCTTGTCTAAGGCAGGCCGTGCGTGGCGTACTGGGGATACAGCGGTGAGCTGCTATGAGATACTATGCCGTCCCTCTCTCAGGGAGAGTCAGGCAATGTATCAAATAGAGGTGGGAACAAGTACTATGGGGAAATGCAAATCAGGAGAGCCAGAGGGTATGCTGATGTGGGGGTGAGTTTTTCAGCTATAAATGGGGGTGGGGTCAGGAAAGCCTAAGAAAGAAGGTAACATCAGAGCAAATATCTAGAAGAGGCGGAGGCAAAGAACGGCAAATATAGAAAACTGAGAGAGTCAACGCCCAACGGACCCATTTATCTACTTAACAAATATTTATCGATCGCCTGCTGTGGAGGAGTATTTTGCTATGTGCAGGGAAAACAGACATGAAGGACCCAGGCTCAGGCCTCTAGGAGCTCGCAGTTTGGAGAGAAACGACCGGCTATGATCAGGATGCTACGGTGCCCTAACCCGCGTAGAGCCGACCACCTTGACCCTCTGCTGAGCTCCCTTCAGCAGGGTTCCCACGGGGTAGGTCTGGAGACACGCTTGTGTACCCACGGACGTTCACACGTGGAAACCAAAACCAAAGCAAACCTCACATACAGACTTAAGAAGCCCAGTTGTGTGACATCTGACAGTAAACAGTAATTAGCTAGGATAATCTTCTAGCATCCCCATTATTCTAGATACAGAGCTAACATTTGCAGACTTTTGCCAGCTGATAATTAAGTCCTTCACTGAACGCTGTCCGGGCTTTAGGAGGGCAAAAGTCAAACTGAGAGTGCCCCCAACACTGTCCTAATTGCCTGCACACCGTGTATATATACTCTTTCCTTCGTCCCTTCTGCTTTTACTTTATTCCACCCAGGTACACTTTACATTTTTTTCTTAATGATTATTTAGTTTTGAGAGAGAGAGAGAGAGTGTGTGTAAAGCAGGCTCCAGGCTCTGAGCTGTCAGCACAGAGCCCAACGTAGGGCTGGAACTCGTGAACCGCAAGATCATGACCTGAGCCGAAGCCGGATGCTTAACCCATTGAGCCACCCAGGCACCCCTACCCAGGCGCACTTTAGATGGGCTGTTTCTTAAGTCTGCTGTGTTTGTCCCGATTCATTTACTGGGGGTATGAATTGGCAGGGATTGAGTGCCTGCTAGGGATCAGCCTCTGTGCTAGTCATTTTATACAACATATTTCTAATTCTCATAGCAATGTCACAAGGTAGGAATTATTATCTCCATGTATAGATGGCGATAACTGAGAATCAGAGGGGTTGAGGAAGTTGGCCAAAGTTGATAAATGGCAAGGCTGAGGGAGCAACTAGCCTGCCTCCCGTGGCCAAGCTCCCTCTGCTGCACCAAGAGGATGCATTAGAGTTCCAAAGTCAAAACTCACATGCTGGGTGGCAGCAAGATTTGATGGTGTATCGTCACAGGAGAAAGAGACACGCCAATGATTCCATTGCAAGGGTAATGTATGCGATGATGGAGAGGTGTCTTCGGTTTGGGATGTGGAGCGAGGAGTTGCTTAAGGGAAAGACGCGGGAGCCGAGTCTTCAAAAGCGTGTAGGGCTGAGAGGGAAGGGCATTCGGGCAGCAGGAACAGCCTCTTTGAATGCACAGAATGCACGTGAATCATTCCCATGGCTGGAATTCAGTACGGCTGGGGTAGGAATAAGGCTTGGGAAGCAAGGGTAGATGGAAGGGTGGAGAATACTGAGAGGGGACAAAGAGGCAGATTAAAAAGAATCCAGCTGAGCTAAGATACTGGGGCTTCATCCGCTGACCAAGACGTGGGGAGGGCGGGCACTAAAGAATTTTAAGCTGAAAAGTGGCACCATCAGGTCCAAATTTTAGAAAGATACGTAAGCAGAAGAGTGTTGAAAACTCCCACTCGAGTAGGTTCTAGGCAGGAAACGTCAGTGAATGAAGAGGTCCAGGTGTGAGAAACACCGCAGTCATGACGGGGCAAGTGACAGTCTCCCGTCAGGGCCACCCTGGGAGGGATGCCGGTTTCAGAGACCTGGAGCAAAGGCCCCAGCTGAATAGGGCAGCCGCCTATGGCCTGCAGGGAATCGTCACTTGTATGTGACATCTCCTGAATTTTACAGGTGGCCAAGGCCATGCAGGCCGGAAAACAAGAACAATTCCTGTCTTTGGCCACCTGTTTGTAAGCCCCAGGCTAGAGGGTCACGGAGGTGTCAAAGGCCAGAAGACCAGTTAGGAGGCTATTTGGAGTGAACCAGTTGAGAAGGCATGAAGGCCACCTGACCCAGGTCAGATGTGTCACTTTAAGTTTATTCATTTATTGGGGCAGGGGTGGGGTGGGGGAGGGGCAGAAAGAGAAGGAGAGAGAAAATCCCAAGCAGGCTCCGTGCTGCCAGCGCAGAGCCCGACTCGGGCTTTGATCCCACGAACCATGAGATCATAACCTGAGCTCAAATCAAGAGTTAGACGCTCAACCGACTGATCCACCCAGACGCCCCCAGATGCGTCACTTTAGAGGCACCCCAGTGATGTTCCTTTGGACTCTGACATGACCACCCAGGCTTGGCAAATTAATCATTTGGGTTAATTTTCGAAACAGAATAGAAATGAAAGATTTCGTGGGAGTGGGCACCGTCTTTCCTAAAGGAAAGTGGCTGCGCAGCACCCAGTTTTTTTGGACGTTTCCGACAAGCGTGTATGAAGGCAGTCAGCCCTCAGCTAGCTCCTTACCCACCACCCCCCTCCAGCAAAGTGGCCGCATACAGACCACAAGATGTATGAATCAAGTCACAGAATCAAAGCAAACCTTAGCAACACGTAAGGCCTGGGAACTTGCTCCCTTTCCCTCTCTCTACGTGTTTATACCATCGGGATAGGGGGAGGCTGACTGCAAGGAATGTTCGGATAGGAGCACAAAGGGAAATCTGTAACCCAAGGGGGGTGATCTATGGAAAGAAACACGGCAGTCTCGACTGGTGGACCTCAGCTGTCCAGGGTGGGCCCTGTAGGGGCGACCAGGGGGCTCAGTCGGTTAAGCATCTGACTCTTGGTTTCGGCTCTGGTCACCATCTCGCAGTTCATGGGTTTGAGCCCCGCGTCCGGCTCCGTGCTGACGGGGTGGCTCCTGCTTGGGATTCTCTCTCTCCCTCTTACTCTGCCCGCACCCTGCTTGCTCTTTGTCTCTCTCTCTCTCCCAAAATAAATAAACAAATGTTAAAAAAAAAAAAAAAAAAAAAAAAACCCAGAGTGGCCTTTGTTATAGGACCACATGGGGAGAGGGACAGACAGACGGACAGGACATACGTATGAGAATCTGCCAACTTACCAGTCGTCTCCCTGAGTCATTGCCCAGCTGTGCCATGTCTGAATGACTTCTCGTGTATCACCTGTCATCCTCCTAGTGAGTCTAAGCTTGTCCGAGGCTGCGCCTTGCTTATTCTCCTCTGTTTTAAGATTCAGTTTGGGTGTCACCTCCTCCAAGAAGACCTTCCAGATTACCCCCCACCCCAGCCTCCCTTGCCCTTGACTATGTTGCATATTCCTCCTCCGAGCTTCCAAAATCTCCAATGCCGTTCCTGCCTCCTGGTTTTATATTCTGTTTCTATGTCTGTCACCCACTGACTGACCTTCTCAAGGGGGCATTGCTGTATGTCTAGGTTCATTTACATTCTTAGTCTAGCCTGAGAGGTAAGCATTCAGGACAGGTGATGTGTGGAATAAGTGAGCCTTTGTAGATCCACAGAGCTCCACAAATGGCTCTGTTTCTTACCAGGCAGGTGACCTCAGGCAAAGTTTCTCCTTCTCTCCTTAGTCTCTGAATCTGTAAAATGATCACGTGCTGTTTCCCCCTGAGGGGTAGGAATTACATATGCAAAAATGCTACACTATAACATGCTATACAGGGGCGCCTGGGTGGCTCAGTCGGTTAGGCGTCTGACTTCGGCTTGGGTCATGATCTCGTGGTTTGTGGGTTCAAGCCCCACATCGGGCTCACTGCTGACAGCTCGGAGCCTGGAGCCTGCATCGGATTCTGTGTCTCCCTCTCTCTCTGCCTCTCCCCTGCTCACGCTCTGTCTCTCTCTCAAAAATACATAGACATTTAAAAAAAAAACTGACATGCTATACAAATGTATGGTATTTGTATAGTTATTATTTATCAAACAGGCTTTTGGGGGAAAAAGAGGGGGAAAGTTTTTGTTTACCTATCTCAATCTGAAATTGAGTGGTAACATAGTGTTTATTTTGAAAGAATTTATAATTTAGTTTGATAGCTTTGGGAAAAAGAGAGAGCTATGATTGTCTGGGTTGATACGCTATGTCTCTCTTTTTTTTTAATTATGTTTTTATTTTTATACATTTGAGAGAGAGAGAGAGCACATGAGCAGCAGAGAGGCAGAGAGAAAGAGGGAGAGAGAGAATCCTAAGCAGGCTCCCAGCTGTAAGCACAGAGCCCAATGTAGGGCTCGATCTCACAAACCGTGAGGTCATGCTCTGAGCCAAAATCAAAAGTCAGACGCCTAACCAACTGAGCCACCCAGGTGCTGCTACACCTCTTTTGATTGGGAGTCAAGACTTCGAGCAGTTTATCTTCCTCCTGGGGCAGCAGTCACATTAAAGAACATTTTTTTAATGTTCATTTATTTTTGAGACATAGAGTGCTAGTGGCGGTGGGGGGGAGGGGTAGGTGTCAGAGAGAGAGCAAGACACAGAATCTGAAGCAGGCTCCAGGCTCTGAGCTGTCATCACAGAGCTTGACATGGGGCTGGAACCCATGACCCGCAAGATCATGACCTGAGCCAAAGTCGGACGCTTGACAGACTGAGCCACCCAAGCACCCCTAAACGAAGTCACATTTAAACAAAAGGTCTGGAGAGATTCTTGACTCTTGAATGCTTACCTGTGCACAAGGTTCACGACCAACTCTTGCTAAAGAAAAAACATAAGTGGGTGCCTTACATTGCTTCCGCAGAAGCATTGTCATTGTGCATAATAATAATAATAATAATAAAAACCTTAAAACTGATGAGACATTAAAAAATAGTGCAATGGGGCACCTGGGTGGCCCAGTTGGTTGAGCGTCAGACTTCAACTCAGGTCATGATCTCACAGCTGGGCTTGTGAGTTCCAGGCCTGCATTGGGCTCTGTGCTGACAGCTCAGAGCCTGGAGCCTGCATTGGATTCTGTGTCTCCCTCTCTCTCTGCCCTTCCCCGGCTTGAGCTCTGTCTCTCTCTGTCTCTCAAGAATAAATAAGCATTAAAAACATTTTTTTTAAGCTCAGTGCTTTCAAGTGTGTAGATAAAGTTATTGACAGCCCATCACATGGGACAGGTTTCTCTTGGTAACGGGGACGGCCACTCTCACACCCTCGCCTGGGATGGCTCAGTGATCCACGGTGAGGCACTCGGTCACAAAAGCAGCACAAGTGAGATGTAAAAGGGGGTTCCGCTCTCCAGTGCTCACTGTATCCCTGTCTTCCCCTCCAGAAATGGAACTTCTGAAAACGACCTTTATCACAGAAATACTCCAGCAGCCCAGCAGTCCAATGACAGATGAACCTGACCCACAATTATGATTGATAATATTGCCTAGGCACGTTGATGAAGCACTTTGTCAACAGAATCTTCATTTGCGTTTGTCCAGAGGGAACTGAGGAAATTTACCTCCCTGGCCCTCCCACCTTCCTCCACTGTCCGCCCCCCCACCAGGGAAGACAGGAACAAACACATTCAGAGAGGGGGCGGCCAGTGAGGTTTCACTCACGCCTCCTATCTTTCTGCACAGGGCTAGGATTTCTTCGCGCTCTGAGAGAGGTCTGATGGGCTGCACGCTGGGACAAATTTCCAGTTTCTTCCTCCATCAGCCCTTGGGTCAGGCCACACCGTTTACTTAAATGTGAACTCCCAGGACAGAACTTCAAACGAAGATTTTACATTGTAAATACTGGCGATTTTTCTACCAGGGGTGGTTCGAAGTCAGCTGCACTTACCATCAGCATGATAATAAAGAGCTTGCAGAGAAGTGAATCACTCATTAACAATTCGCGGGAGCGATTGATCTTTTTAAGGCCCTGCTGAAAGCTCTTGGCGGCTTCCCACCGCCTTGGAGATAGAGCACGAAATTCTGCCCGGGCCCCCCGGAGGGGAGGGGGGTGGCTCCAGCAGCCTCCCCAGTCTTTTCCCTGGTTTCCCTGAGTGTCTTTGGCTCTGAGGACCCTTGTGATCCCAGGGCCTGCCTCTGTGTCCTTCCCACTCTTGGCCTGGCTAACCCCCTCTCTGCTTCAGATCTCAACGTAATCCTGATGCCCTGACCAAGTTCTGTCCTCCCGACGGAGTTTACTGTTCCCCCCCCTCCCCCACCAGCCCACACTTCCCTTTCCAAACACAAACTGTCACTACAGTAAACCCACCTCTAAGGAATGTTGTCCATGCAAAGTGCCCACTGTGTCGGGAGCATCCAGCCAATGTTAGCTTTCTTCCCATTGACTTGCTAGTCTCCCTTCTTGCACTATATCTTGTCTGTCTTGTTCCTTCTGTAACCCAGACCTCCCACAATGAGAACTGGGCTGAATCTGAATCATAGGTGCTCAATAAACATTGGTGGAATGAAGGAATAGATACAAATGTGTTGACTAGGGGATGTGTGTGTGTGGGGGGGTATTTTTTAATGGGTACAGGGGTTTCTGTTTGGGATAATGAAAAACTTTTGGAGATGGGTGGGGGATAGGCGTACAACATCGTGAATGTCACTGAAATGTACATAAAATGGTTAAATGGTCAATTTTACGTTATGTATATTCTACAATAAGAAATTTTGTTGAATGAATGCGTAACTTTTTCTTTCTTTCTTTTTTTTCTTTTTTGTTTTTTAGTAGGCTCCACACCCAACGTGGGGCTCAAACTCACAACTCTGAGATCAAGAGTCACATGCTCTACTGACTGAGCCAGCCAGGCGCCCCTGTAGTTAACTATTTTGAACCTGATCTTTATTCAACTCTAATACTTTAATTCAGTAAATATTCGTAGAGTGCTTACTATGGGTAATGTACAAAGGTGCTCTCTTGGACTTATGGAATAGTCTAAAAAATACACTCAACTTTCACACCCAGTTACCCTTCGTATGTAAATATGTTTTATCTAGGTCTTCTTCATCTTTATATCCCAAGCCAACAGCACATAATATGTGTCCAACCTTCATTTGCTAAATCAAAAATAGGACATTGGCAATAACCTAGTGTTTAAGTAGGGCTTTCCCCATCACAAAATGCTTCCCAAACAATATCTCCCATCTTGTTCTTTCTCTTCCTTTCTCTTTCCTTCATGTTAACAGTCATCCCTTCCAGACTTTCCGTTGTCAGGCCCAACACAATTTCCTTAATTTTCTTATCCTTGCTTGACCAGCTAGTCATTCCCACGTGTCTAAGCAAATTTTCGAGGCCTTCGACAAAGTCCAAGTCCTGGAAAAGGGTTGCACTTGACTCTGATAAGGCCAGCTTAGCAGATAGGTTGAGCTATCCTCCCTACGACCCCAAGACCTCCCCCACCCCCACCCCCATCACCTGTCACAGAACCTTCTGGGCACCCTTGGGAGCCGGGAGGACACATCGCACCTCAAAAAGGAACCACACACCATTTGTCCACTGTCTGTGGTCTGAATGATGGGTTTCCCAGTAGCTTTTCTTTACTTTCCACTGAATAAACTTCAGTCTTTTTAGAATGTGAGGAGCTCGATAAGAAGAGATGGTATAATAAAACATTAGGCAGCACTGTAGAGAAGGAAATATCAAAGTATGAGGCTAATCAGGGTGATAACGAACATTCCGTTTTCAAGGCCCGTGTCAAACGGCGTTTGTCACCAGCGGGAGCAGTCTTCCGAGGAGCTTGGCTTTCCAAGGTAGACACCGTGGAAAGAAGTAGAGAGGCGACGACCTTTAGATCATGGTTTTGAGGGCGCCTGGGTGGCGCAGTCGGTTAAGCGTCCGACTTCAGCCAGGTCACGATCTCGCGGTCCGTGAGTTCGAGCCCCGCGTCGGGCTCCGGGCTGATGGCTCAGAGCCTGGAGCCTGTTTCTGATTCTGTGTCTCCCTCTCTCTCTGCCCCTCCCCGTTCATGCTCTGTCTCTCTCTGTCCCAAAAATAAATAAACGTTGGAAAAAAAAAAAATTAAAAAAAAAAAAAAAGATCATGGTTTTGAGATCTCACTTGACTTCCATACATCTGATGTCTTGGACACAGGGGGTGAGTTCCCATCTAAACACCGTCTTCCCAGTGGGTGCCACACGGAAGAGCTTTTACGAGCCCCGACCCGAGCCAGGCTGCGAGCGGTAGAGTCCATCCCCTGTATTTACTACCTTTGTGAACTGAGGCATGTCTCCTGACCTTTCTGTACCTCGGTTTCCCTCATCTGTAAAATGAGAATACCGAGGTACTTAGTCATCAAGTTGTTATGAGCGTTTGACCCACAAATACTCGCAAAGCACTTCAAACAATGCGAGGCTTGTACTAAGTATTATATCAACATTTGACAAGTGAATAAAATCCCAAGTATATTTAATGCACATCTTACTACCCCCTGGTTTCCAGAACAATTTCATGTGAGTCACCTCACCAAATCTTCCCAACTCTGGGGTAGGTAGGATTGCCTCCATTTCACGGATGGAGAAATAAGGTTTCCTAAGCGTTTTTGCTAAGTTACTGGCTTTGAGGAAAGTTGATTAAAAAAACAAAAACACAAACATTTAATATCTTTTATTTCTTATCCTTTCTCCAAGGGAAAGGATCAGCTCTCTTTTTTCCTATTTCCACAGCAAAGGGAATGGTGGGGAATCACTCAATTTTTATTTGATTGCATAGTAATAAGTAAACTAGTTACTGATGAAATAACATATAGTTTGGGGTACCTGGGTGGCTCCATCGGTGGAGTGTCAGACTCTTGATTTCAGCTCAGGTCATGATCTCACGGTTCACAGGTTAGAGCCCCAGGTCGGGATGCTTAGGATTCTCTCTCTTCCTCTCTCTCTGTTCCTCACTCGCCCACATGCGCGCGCTCTCTCTCGCTGTCTCAAAATAAATAAATAAATAAATAAATAAACATTAAAAAAATAAATATAGTTTGTATCTGTGTATTTACAATGTCTGACACATTGCATGTGTCTATTCTAAGACTATTTATCTATTGATCTTTATTAGTAGTAGTGGTCTATTTATCCTCATTGTTCAAGAACCAATATTAATGTTAATTTCAAACATATTAGTCTCAATGGTGTATGTTATACTTACACTCCAAAGCCTAGCTTGAAATTTAGGCTTTCAGCCCGTCGAGGGAAGCTCAGTGTAGACTTTGGATTGAGAGAAACTTCTCTTTCTTCTCCCACCACACACTCATACCTAGGGCTACATGAGAAGTTTTATTTTCTGCTCTGCAGTTATTGGCCTTTCCTTTTATTTACTTTTTTAAAAGTTTATTTACTTATTTTGAGACAGACAGCATGCAAATGGGGGAGGGCCAGGGGGAGGAGGACAGAAGATCGGAGACAGGTTCTGTGCTGACAGGAGCGAGCCCGATGCAGGGCTCGAGCTCACGAACCACGAGATCATGACCTGAGCCAAAGTCGGCCGCTTAACGGACTGAGCCACCCAGGCGTCGTGGCCTTTCCTATTTTAAATAGGATAGTATGCATGGGGCAAAGGTTCTCAGAGTAGCAGAAGGAACCAGAGAAGCAAGACTGCCTTCCTCCTCAGGCCCTATGTGCTTCTGGGCCCTGCAGAGTGGTATTAAGTATACAGTCTTGGGAGCTGGGAGCCAGTAGTAATAATGGTATATGCTATATATAATATATACTATATTAGTATGTCTGGCATTAAATCCCAGCTCTCCCATTTTCTACCTGTGTGACTTCAGCCAAGACACTCGATTTCTGTCCATTTCCTCATTCACAACATGGCGGTAATGGTACTGGGCAGTTGGAAAGATTATGTGAGTTCACGAGTGTTAAGCTTTTAAAACAGGCACATTCCGCAAATGTTAGCTGTTAGTGCTATGTTCTGTTTTGCTCGACGTTGTCATCAGCCTCTTCTCTAAGTCAATGGCTTTCAAACACTTTTGCCCATGACCTTCAGTGAGAAATACATCTTACAGCACCATCGAGTATGCTCACACATAAAAAAACTAAATCGAAATTTTGCAAATTCACTACTCTGAGCACCTGCATTATCCTCTATTAGTTTCTGTTCCCCTTGAAAGGAAAATACCGGTACTTCCCTATTAAGTAGATTTCACAATCCCCTAATGGATTTGAAAAACTCTGTTCTTTGATACCTGTGATAAGCAGAATAATGTCTAACACATCCACGCCCTAATTCCTAGAGCCCGCCAACATGTTGCTTTAACTGGCAAAAGGAGCTTTGCAGATGTGACTAAGGTTACAGACTCTGAGATGAGAATGTTAAACCGACGGTCCAGGTGGGCTCACTCTAATCACATGAGCCCTTAAAAAGCAGAGAACTTTGGGGCGCCTGGGTGGCGCAGTCGGTTAAGCGTCCGACTTCAGCCAGGTCACGATCTCGCGGTCCGTGAGTTCGAGCCCCGCGTCAGGCTCTGGGCTGATGGCTCGGAGCCTGGAGCCTGTTTCCGATTCTGTGTCTCCCTCTCTCTCTGCCCCTCCCCTGTTCATGCTCTGTCTCTCTCTGTCCCAAAAATAAATAAACGTTGAAAAAAAAAAAAAATTAAAAAAAAAAAAAAAAGCAGAGAACTTTTCCCGGCTGTGGTCAGAGAGAGATGTGACAACAGAAGGGTAGGAGATGGGAAGGGAGAAAGACTCTGCCGTTACTGGATGTGGACATGGGGCAAGGTGGCCATGAGTCAAGGGAACTTGGTATCCTCCAGAAGCGGGACAAGGCAAGGAAACAGATTCTTCCTCAGAGCCTCCGGAAAGAAAAGCAGGCCCGCAACACCTTGATTTCGGTCCAGTGGGACCCAGGACAGGCTTCTGACCTCCAGGACTGTAAACGAATACATGTGTGCCGTTTGAGATACCAGATTTGTGATCTTTGTTACAGCAGCAATAGGAAACTAATACACCACGTAAGCTGGAAAACTTGACTTCGTCTTAGCTCTCTCTTCCTAGCCTCATACATTTCAGCAACTCCTCTATTCCTTCTGCCTAACCTTTGAGTACCTCTGGAATAACCCATATGCTTCCCCGATTCATTGCCCTCATTCTTGGGCCCATTGATCTCTCTCTTGAATGATAGAAACTCCTAACCACCTTCTCTACTCCTAGTCCCCAATCTGCGCCCCCCCCCCCCCCGATTTCTGGCTTTCAGAGTTAACTTTCTCAACCACCAATGCAATTACCTTTTGGTGCTTTTGAGGCTTCATCATGCCTGTCCGATAAAATCTGAGGTCTTTGGAGAGATATTCCAAGTGCTTTGGATGACCCTTTTCAAATCCCTCAGGACATGTTTCCCTACTGAAATTTGCACTGTTCTGGCTCCTTGGGATATTGTATTTATAGTCATGTTGCCATCTCGCTTTATTATATACTTGGTGGTTTAATTTTTTTTTTTCTTGTTGTTTTCAGACTTTAAAAAACTGCTTCCTGGGAATGAAAGAAGGCACATAGGGCACCTGGATGGCTCAGTCGGTTAAGCGTCCAACTTCGGCTCAGGTCATGATCTCACATTTTGTGAGTTTGAGCCCCGCGTTGGACTTTGTGCGGACAGCTCGGACCTGGAGCCTGCTTCGGATCCTGTGTCTCCCTCTCTCTCTGCCCCTCCCCCGCTTGCACTCTGTCTCTGTCTCTCTGTCTCTGTCTCTCTCTCAAAATAAATAAACGTTTAAAAACAAAACTTAGGAAGAGAGAAAGAAAGAAAGAAAAAAAGAAAGAAAGAAGGCACAAAGGCCAGTCAGCCCACAAATTCTGTATCCCAACCAAGACCTCTGAGTGTGTAGTTTATATTATGGCTCTCCAAGCACGGTGGGTTTTATTTTATTTATTTATTTTTTTTAAACATTTATTTGTCCTTGAGAGACAGAGAGAGGCAGAGCATGAGCAGGGGACGGGGAGAGAGAGACACACACAGAATCCGAAGCAGGTTCCAGGCTCTGAGCTGTTTGTTAGCACAGAGCCCAACGCGGGCTCGAACTTACGAACTGCGAGACCATGGCCTGAGCCGAAGTCAGAGGCTCAACCGACTGAGCCACCCAGGCGCCCCCGGGTTTTATTTTTTAATTAGCGCTTTAGTGGCATGGAGAACTCTCTTTACATGCTTGGGAAAAGTAAACAAATTTGCCAGGCAGTATATTATTTTCATCTTCTATTTTAACAAGCCTCGTTAAACACGTGGACCAACCTATGCATTTGAAAGCTCCCGCGGGACCCAACCTCAAAATGCAGATGAGAAAGAAATGTGTGATGGTGCCCTCTCACACCTCTGCGGGCAGGAGTCCGAGGTACTTCCTCACGGTCCACATGTGAGAAGGAAGGTCACCCAGAACAACCAAAGTCCTAAGTCTCAACCTGCCCCCAAGGTTTCCCCAGCATTGTGGTTTTTTCCTACATATCCCCTGTGGTTCAGCCAACCAACTCAGATAAACGCACAATTAAATTTCGCCACAGCCAGAGGAAATTTCAGATCCCAAAATGCACACGTTTATAAAACTTTGTATTCGTTCGCACCAGCTGCCGTAACAAAAGAGCACAGACTGCAGCGGCCTAAACCACGGAAATGTATTTTCTCACACTTCTGGAGGCTGGAAGTCCAAATTCAAGGTGCCTGTAGGATTGGTTTCTTCTGAGGCCTCTCTCCTTGGCTTGCAGACAGCCACCTTCTCGTTGTGTCCTCACATGGCTTTTATCTGTACACGCATCTTTTCAGTGTCTGTCCGTGTGGCCAAACTTTCTCTTCTTATAAGGACACCGTTTGGATTGGATAAGGCACACCCTAATGGACTTATTTTAATGGAATCACCTCCTTAAAGTCCCTATATCCAAATACAGTCAAATTTTGAGTTACTGGGGCTTTGGATTTCAACATGAATTTGGGGGTTGGGGTGGGACACAATTCAGCCCATAGAAAACAGTAAGGACGTTACCCCCTGATGCTCAGCCTTGACACTCTCGGACTTCTTCTTCTTTTACATTTTTTTAACGTTTTATTTAATTTTTGAGAGACAGAGAGAGACGGAGAGTGAGCAGGAAAGGGGCAGAGAGAGAGGGAGACACAGAATCTGAAGCAGGTTCCAGGCTCTGAGCTGTCAGCTGAGCCCCACAGGGCTCAAACCCACAAACCATGAGATCATGAACTGAGCCGAAGTCAGACGCTCAACCAACTGAGCCACCCAGGCACCCCACACACTCGGGCTTCTAACAAACTCCCCCTTATGTGCTGGTCAAAGCCCCCATTAAGGTCCTTCTGTCTGAGGATTATATTTCTATTTTCCAGCCTCCAGGCTGGTCTCTACCCCACAGCCCTAATGTGGTCTCTGGAGGAGGAATCATGTCTTTTTGTCGGAGCCTCACACACCTACCCCACGTTCTTTGGTTATCATTTTCGCCTGTCACGGCGACCTCATCACTGACTCAGCTTGCCTACACTGCCATAAGAACCCTGCTTTCTTTCCCGTCTTCCTGATGCTTTTGGCTGAGGCTCTTTTGCAGCCTATCCTCAGCCCTTATATTTGCAGTGGAATTTCTGAGATACTGTGTTTCTCTCTGGCTTGCTTCCCCCTCCCCTGTGCCCTGTTTTCTTTAAAAGCAGTTTTGAGTATTACTCTACTCTTTGCTATATGTAGTCACTTAAATCCCACTCACCCCACACAGCTTGAATCCCAGATGCATTATCTTTCCAATCAGAAACTCATAAAGATCATTTTCAGTGATCCTTCTAACATTTCCACTATGTAATTTGGGGGGCCCTCCCACTCCTCCCACCTTCCGTTCACAGCTCTCTCTCTCTCTCTCTCTTTTTTTAATGACATTCTTGCTTCATGGACCAGGCTCAGACCTGACCAGTGGACTTGGCCACCCAGGAGTGATGCCCCAGTCCTTGGCTGTGGTCTGGGAGCAGCGCTGCTCCTCAGGAATGAGTCAGGAGCAGAGTGCGATGCCCAGCAGTGGCAGTGGATTTGGGGATGGATAGCTCATGCCTGGAGCAGTCACAGGTCCAAGGTCAATGTCCTCTCCTGGGAAATTTGGTGGTATGTGCAGGTAGATATTTGGAGAATGGACAAGGATAGCATGACTAATCTAGGCAGAGGCTTATTGAAAAGACTTTGAGGGGTGCCTGGGGGCTCGGTGGGTTAAGCATCCAACTTCGGCTCAGGGCGTGATCTCATGGTTCAGGGGTTCGAGCCCCACATCGGGCCCGCTGCTGTCAGCACGGAGCCTGCTTCGGATCCTCTGTCTGCCTCTTTCTTGGCCCCTCCCCCCACCTCAAAAAACCAAACAAACATTAAAAAAATTAAATAAAAGGTTTTTTTGTTGTTGTTTTCGTCTGGCAATTGTGTGTGTGAGGGTTACGTGGGTACTGAAGACTCCCAGCCTAACGCAGAGTCACCCTGGGGGACCCTAAGAGGAACTTCAGTTCCAGGGTCTACTATCTGGAAAACCAAATTTAATTCTCAGGCGCCTGAAGCATCATGTGAGTGTCAATGTCTTTGCTTTGATCTCGCTTAGCTGAGATCTGATTATCTGCGTTCAAAGTTTGCATTAATATTCAGGCTAACTAACAGGCAAGGCTGAAAACGCTGAGGTTGCTGGCCAGCCCACTTGTTAACTACTATAATTGAACTAGACTGTGGTCATTAATATAAATGACAGTGACTCTCCTTGGTCATCTGGTCAGCAGTAAAGAGCACCGAGCTAAGAGCAAAGGATCTGTTTCCAATCCTAAGCCCTCTCTCAAGCATTATTTGCACCTCTCTGAGACATTTCCCTCACCTGCTTAAAGAATGAGATGAATATCCTGAATGCGTAACTTGCATTTGTGAAAATAACAGGCACACATTGTTCAATGGTCAAATAATGCTACAAGGCTCATCGCAAAAAAAGAGCAGATTGTTTTTTATACAGATGGTCACAACAGTATCTCCCATCCCGCAGTGTTCTTCTGAGACCTTGACACCTTGGGAATGGGTGGGGGGGATTGGGGAGGGTCTATGTTTCCTCCCCCCTAACCAGAGTGACAGACGAGTATGTATTGATCAGGGTTCTCCAGAGAGATAGATCAGTAGGATAGAGACAGAAAGACAGACAGGCACACAGACAGACAGAGACATTGATTTATTATAAGGTATTGGCTCCCCCAGTGATGGAGGCTGAGAAGTCCCACATCTGTCCTCTGCAAACTGGAGACCGAAGAAGGCCCGTGGGATGTAGTTGCAGTTCAAACACCTGAGAGCCAGGAGCTCCAAGGGCGGAAGACGGATGTCTCAGCTCACGTGGGTCAGACAGAGAGCAAGTCCGCCCTTCCTCAGTCTTTTCGTTCTATTCAGACATCCAAAGGACTGGGTGATACCCACCTGCGTAGGGAAGGCTGCTCTACTTTGCTCAGTCTACTGGATCAAATGCTGATCTCTTCCAGAAACCCCCTAACAGACGCGCACACAGACGACATTTAACCACATATCCCCAGACGTTCCGCGAGCCAATGAAACTGACATGGAAAATTAGCTCTCACAGATGCCACGTGACATCTTGTTCCCGTGGGATACTCACCTCTGGAACCCTGAGCTCCCATATGGAAAGAGCTCCCATTAGGCTACCTGGAAGGATCCCCTAGAGAAGCCCTGAGACTGCATGGGGAGAGAGAGAGAGAAAGAGGGAGAGGAAGAGTGAGAGAGGGAGACCAGGGAGAGAGGCCAGGCTGGGCCCCTGTTGCTCCCGCCCCACTCCACATCCTTGAATCTGAGCACCAGCCGGAGAGCCCTGCGTCCCAAACTGCCCAGCAGAGCCGCTCCTGAAATCCTGAGCTCGGAGCCAGGGAGAGCCAATGCACACAGGGGCGGTTACTGTTGGAAGCCGCCAAGTTCCGGGCAATTTGTCACCCGACAGTGGGAACCAGAACACTTCCCAACCCACCTCCTCGTTCAGCATCTCTCTGCCGAGAGCCGCCTGCCTCCTTTCTTTTAGCAACGTCTCCTCCCTGCTCATAACTCCGGGAGGATTACTTGGCTGATACGGCTATCCGTCTCAGACGTGTCACAATCTGACTCGCTCTTTTTGGAAGATGGGAGGCATCGTATTCTTCTCTCAACCCTCCTTCCCATTTCTACCTTGTCCATCAGCCAAACATTGTCATATCGAAATCTTGGTTAAGCCAACACTGACTTTTTTTTGCCTTATCGTTACTACCACCGAGTACTGTCCACTGTTGAGCAATTGACCCACGACCATTACGTCCCCTTTCTAATCTCTCCCTTGCCCACTCCTTCGGCGTCTCATGTCAGGACCGCTTCTTACCGCCACACTCCCCAACGGGATTGCGAAGGCCCCCAAAAAGATCTTCCTGCGTGGTTAAACCCATCACACAGGGCCAGGGCGACAAGGCCACCTCTTCTGGTCGGCAATTCAGTGTTTTAGCCCAACGGTTTCTCCCAAGAGAGTCATCCTTCTGCCCGAGGATGGGCTGAGGCTGGTGATATACCCGGGTGACGCGCTGGGGGAGCAGGGGGACAGGCCTGGCTACACTTTCACACAAACCCTCAGCTTTCTGCCCAGGGCCTCTCCCCTGCCTCCCTGGTTGCCAGCTCTTCCTGGATCTGGACCTCTAGGTTTCTATTTCTCCAAAATTAACCTCTGGACCCCTGGGGAGTGGGGGCTGGGTAAGGTGGGGAGGCGGGGCCTTCGCCTGGCTGTGTGGAGAAGGGGAGGGGGCATGATGGGAAATCTTATACATGACTTTGAACCAATTCTTCCATTGCCAGGTCCAGGCAGCAGGTGCCGATTTATCCCAGCTGCGAAGCTTCCCTGGGTCTGCAGAGCCCGTCAGACCCTCCTCTGATCTGGTGCTTTTCCCTTTAAAAAAATTTTTTTTTAAATCATTTTATTTGTTTTTAATCCTCATCATGGTTAAGTATACTCTTTAATCCCCATCCCCTCAGCCCCCCATCCCACGACCCACCTCCCCTCTGGTAACCAGCAGTTTGTTCTCTGCCGTTAAGAGTCTGTTTTTGGTCTCTCTCTCTCTCTCTTTTTCCTTTGCTTGTTTATTTTGTTTCTTAAATTTAACATATGAGTGAGATCATAGGGTATTTGTCTTTGCCTTATTTCGCTTAGCACACCACTCTCCAGCTCCATCCATGCCATTGTAAACGGCAAGATTTCATTTTTTATGGCCAAATGATACTCCCTTGTCAATCTGTACCGCATCTTTATCCATTCATCACTTGCTGAACACTGGGGCTGCTACCATAGTTTGGCTATTGTAAACAAACCTGCTCTAAATTTCAGGGTGCGTGTATCCTTTTGATTTCGTGTCTGTGATTTTGGCGGGGGGGTAAATACCAGAGGTGGGATTCTTGGATTATATAGTATCTCTACATTAATTTTGGGGGGAAACTCCATACTGTTTTCCAGAGTGGGGGCACCAGTTTGCATTCCCGCTGGCAGTGCAAGAAGGCTCCCCTTTCTCCACATCCTCGCCAACACTTGTTGTTGCTGTGTTTTTGATTTTAGCCATTCTGACAGGTGCGAGGTGGTATCTCATTGTGGTTTTGATTTACATTGCCCTGATGATGAGTGATGTTGAGCATCTTTTCATGTGTCGGTTGGCCATCTGGATGTCTTCTTTGGAGAGATGTCTGTTCGTGTCTTCTGCCCATTTTTTTTTTTTTAAAGATCTTACTGTTTTTAAGGTTTTTTTAAAATTTATTTTGCGAGAGAGAGACAGGGACAGAGACAGAGACAGGGTAAGCATGAGTGGGGGAGGGGTAGAGAGAAGGAGAGAAAGAATCCCAAGCAGGCCTCAAGATGTCAGCCCAGAGCCTTATGTGCGGCTCGGTTTCACAAACGGTGAGATTGCAAGCTGAGTCAAAAAAAAAGAGTTGGACACTTAACCGACTGAGCCACTTAAGGGTCCCTAAAGATTTTACTTTTAAGTAACCTCTACACCCAATATAGGGCTTGAACCCACAACCCCGAGATCAAGAGTCATACGCTCTAGCAGCTGAGCCCAGCCAGGTGCCCCATCTTCTGTCCATTTAAAAAACAATTTTTTAAAAATCTTTATTTATTTTTGAGAGAGAGAGAGAGAGAGACAGAGCATGAGCAGGGGAGGGGCAGAGAGAGACACACACAGAATCCGAAGCAGGCTCCAGGCTCTGATCTGTCAACGCAGAGCCTGCCGCGGGGCTTGAACTCATGAACCGTGAGATCATGACCTGAGCTGAAGTCCGATGCTAAGCAGAATGAACCACCCAGGCGCCCCTCTTCTGTCCATTTTTAATTGAATTATTTGTATTGGGGATATTGAGTTGTATCAGTTCTTTATATACTTTGGATACTAACCCTTTATCTGATAGGGCATTTGCAAATATCTTCTCCCATTTAGTAGATTGCCTTTTAGTTTTGTTGATTATTTCCTTCAGTGTGTATAAACTTTTTATTTTGATATAGTCCCAGTAGTTTATTTTGCTTTTATTTCCCTTGCCTCAGGATACCTATCTAGAAAAACGTCATTAGAGCCGATGTCAGAGACATTACTGTCTATGCTCTCCTGAGCGATTTTTATAGTTCAGGGTTCTACATTTAGGTCTTTAATCCATTTTGGGTTTATTTTTGTGTATGGGTAAGAAAGTGGTCCAGTTTCCTTCTTTTGCGGGTGGCTGTCCAGTTTTCCTGACACCATTTGTTGAAGAGATTGTCTTTTTCCCATTGGATATTCATCCTCCTTTGTCGGAGATTAATTGACCATATAATTGTGGGTTTATTTCTGGGTTTTCTATGGCTTCTCCCTTTTTTATGTGAGTCACCACGCTTCATCTGATTTCCCTATTCACAAAATGTATTATTACCTCTCATCCACTGTTACGTTCTCTTTTCTTCTCCCTGGCCCCACAGGTTTATTTTTACATCATTTAGGAGAGTGTCGGCAGGCAACAGGGATGAGTACTTGTGTTGTCTGCGCCGTGTTTGAACAGCAATCTCCCCACCTACACTTTGAAAGATCACTCTCAGAACCAAACAGAACAATATATGCAAAAGTGCCTTGCAGACTCTCAGGTGCCAAACAAATGTGATTTACTATCATTTGGTCCCTTGGTGGAATTTCCTGTCTCGCTACTTTTGCCAAAATGGACACTTCAGCAAAGGCAGTCATCCTTCTAACCATAATCCTTAAAAATCTTCATTCATCTATGGGGCGCCTGAGCGGCTCAGTCGGTTGAGCGTCCAACTTCGGCTCAGGTCCTGATCTCACAGCTCGTGAGTTCAAGCCCCTCATCAGGCTCTCTGTTGACAGCTCGGAGCCTGGAGCCTGCTTCAGATTCTGTGTCTCCCTCTCTCTTTCTGCCCCTGATCCCCTCGCATTCTGTCTCTGTCTCTCTCAAAAATAAACATTAAAAAAAAAAAAATCTTCCTTCGTCTGTGTTTTATCTAAGAAGATTTGCTACCTTTATTGGCACATTGTTTTGAGATCAGATACCCCCAAATATAATTTTAAAATAGTTAAAAGCCCTTCAGGGGTGCCTGGCTGGCTCAGTTGGAAGAGCATGTGACTCAATTTCGAGATGGTGAGTTTAAGCCCCACGCTGGGTGCAGAGTTTACTTAAAAATAATAAAATCTTTAAAAAGCATTCCTCAAAGTGATATAACCATCATAGCTATAAAGTTGCAAAATTTAAATTCTTAGTAAGTTTAAGTGCATGAATTTAGAGTGTAATCAAATAACCAACCAGCCTTTTATTTTTTAAGTTTGTTTATTTATTTGGATCATGAGCAGGGGTGGGGGCAGAGAGAGAGGGAGAGAGAATCCCAAGCAAGCTCCGTAGTCAGCCCAGAGTCGGACATGGGGCCTGAACTCATGAACTGGGAGATCATGACCGGAGCCAAAATCAAGAGTCGGATGATTTAACCACCCAGGTGCCCCCCACAACCAGCCTTTTAGATGCCAATTTAAAAGCTTAAAAAAAGAAGGGACCCCAGAGTGGCTCAGTCGCCTGAGTGTCCAACTTGGGCTCAGGTTATGATCTCACAGTTGGTGAGTTCAAGCCCCACATCAGTCTCACTGCTGTCAGCACAAAGCCCGCTTTGGATCTTCTCCCCCCCCCCCCCCCACCTCTCCCCTGCTCGTGCTCTCTCTCTCTCTCTCTCAAAATAAACAAACATGAAAAAAAAATAAAAGCTCAAAAAATAAGAAGTTTAAAGTATCCGATGTGACCTTCATAAATTGGTTAACGTCTCAAGATGATTACGTGTGCTGTTCAAAGCAAGTTGCAGGGGCGCCTGGGGGGCTCAGTTGGTTAAGCGTCGGACTTCAGGTCAGGTCATGGTCCCCCAGTTCGTGGGTTCGAGCCCCGCGTCGGGCTCTGAGCTGACCCGGGGATGGGGGGGGGGGGGGGGGGGACTCTCCTTCCCTGGAGCTCCGGGCCCCTCCTCACTCCCCTGAAGTTGCTTTTCCCCTTGATTTCAGCCTGGGGTGCCAACTGCCTCATTCATCCTCCAGCCGAAGCACCCAGCACGGGGCCGGGCCTGCGCGGTGCCCACGTGTCTGTTGAAGCGAAAACACTGCCGGCGGCCGCGTGCAACTACCACTGCGCCTTTTGGGGGGGATACAGCCAAGGGAGTTGGGTGGAGACTCCGCTTGAGATTTTAAGGAGACAAAGATGAGGACGCCTTCCTCCCCCGTGGAGACAAAGTTGTGGAGCTGACAGATTGCTTCGTCTTTTCACGCGACGGGGAACGAGGGGCGGAGAAGCAAAACCTCGGTTCTGGCAGCCGCCGAGCCCAACGCGGGAGGCGGCGTGGATCCTGGCAGCTCGCGTGTTCCATGAGAGACACCTGCTTTGCTGGCAGCCGGGAGACAAAGGCTCAGAATAGCACAGGCGAACCCACTCACAAAAACACAGAAGCTCCCCTGGACTGTAGGCAAGGGGTCGGGGTCGGGGGAAGGCCAGGAGGAGGCCTGGGGCGGGGCTGACTTGGAGCATGTCCCAGCGCCGTCAAAGGGACTTGAATTTCCCCCGTGATGGGCCGGGAATGGAATCCAACGCCCGTCGAGTTCAGAGGCGGCGAGAGCCTGGCTCAGGGCTCGCAAGGTAGGTATGGCAGGCTGCGGCGGCGGCGGGGGGGGGGGGGGGGGGGGGGGGGGGGCAGGAGGCCATGGGGGGAGGGTCTCTGGGCCCTACTGCTGAGAACTGGGCTGTCCCTCTGTTGGGGACGCGGTGAGCTCCCCGGCACTCTGAGTTCCAGGGCAGTGGGGCTGGTAGTCCTGGAGGCAGTGAGAACCGCAGCCCAAACAAGAAAGCAGGCGGTGGGGGACGCGAATCAGGGACCGGGGGCCAGAGGCAAAGCCCCAGCCTGGGAGGCCACGCTGTTAACCAGCTTGAGTGCCTCTCCCGGGCCTTCTGACAAAATAGTCCTAGTGTCCAAAATAGTCCCTTCAGAAGCTCCTTAAGGAAAGGGTCCTGGGGGGTGGGGGGGTCCCCTGGGTGGCTCAGTCGGTTAAGTGCCTGGCTTCGGCTCAGGTCGTGATCTCACAGTTGGTGGGTTCAAGCCCCGCGTCAGGCTCTGTGCTGACAGCTTGGAGCCTGGAGCCTGCCTCGGATTCTGTCTCCTTCTCTCTCTGTGTCTCCCCTGCTGGTGCTCTCTCTCTCACTCTCTCAAGAATAGATAAACATTAAAAAAAAAAAAAAAAATAGGAAAAGGTCCTGGGGTCACAGAAGTTTGGGAAACACAGCTACAGTAAACCCTCTTAGGGATTCACAACGAACAGTAGCCCCAAGGGGCTCTTCATGAAAGGAAAAATAGCAAAAACCAAAACCAAAAAACACTTTACTTTCTTTAACCCAGGCTTTCCTCAAACGCTTTTCTTCGGGTTAAGGCCTGTCGGCGTCCTGCAGAAAGAGTTCCATCAGCCGTAACATGGGGACTGCTGTTCCCCGGAGGCCTTGACCCTGGAATATTGCCTTTCTAACAATCTATAGTGAAAGATAGATTTAATTATAAATCTTAGCCGTGAGTTTTAATGTCTTCTTGTCTCAAATAACATGTCAGAGTTATGGAAAATTCACATGTCTTTTTTTGTTTTTCCAATTAGCTTTTTCAAAAAATATTTTATTTACTTTTCACAAGCGGGGGAGGAGCAGAGAGAGGGGGACAGAGGATCCGAAGCGGGTTCTGCACTGGCAGCAGTGAGCCCCACTGGGGCTCGAACCCACGAACCCCGAGATCGTGACCTGAGCCAGAGGTGGACGCTCAACGAACTGAGCCACCCAGGTGCCCCATTTCCAATTCGTTTTTTAAAGATGAACTTTATTTTTTTTTTAATGAAAATCAAAAAAAAATTATTTTATTTTATTTTTAGAGAGAGAGAGAAGTATGCACAAGTAGGGTGGGGGGAGGCAGAGAGAGGGAGAGAGAGAATCTCAAGCAGGCTCCACACTCAGTGCGGAGCCCAATGCGGGACCCTGGGAGCATGACCTGAGCCGAAATCAAGAGTCGGACGCTTACCGACCGAGCCTCCCAGGTGCCCTCAACTTTAGTTTTTAGAGCAGTTTGGGGCTCACAAAAACTTCAGCCGCAGGTAGAGAGTTCCTGTATGTTCCCTGCCTCCACACAGGCACAGCGTCACTCACTATCAACGTCCCCCACAGGATGGGGCATTCGTTACCACTGATGAACCTACAGGGACACATCAATATCACGTCAGTATCACCTACAGCCCCTGGCGAACATTAGGGTTCACGCTTGGTGTTGTACAGTGAGTTTGAACAAATGTATAACGACACGTCTCCACTGTCATAGTGTCATACAGAGTGTTTTCAGTGCCCTCAACGCCGAAAGCGTCCTCTGTGCCCTGCGTATTCGCTCCTCCCTCCCCCCTACCCATGGCCACCACTGATTTCATTACAGTTACTGTCACCACACAAAGTTATTCCAATATTATCGGCTATCTTCCCTGTGCCGTACTTTGTATCACTTGACCTGTTTGTTTTATAACTGAAAGTTTGCACCTCTTAACCCACTTCACCTATTTCACCCAGCCCCCCCCCCCCTTTCTGGAAACCACTAGTTTCTCTCTGTATTTATGAGTCTGTTTCTGATTTGTTTTTAGATTCCACAAACACATGAGATCGTATGGTATATGGCCTCCTCTGTCTAACTTGTTTCACTTACCATAATGCCCTCTAGGTCCATGAAGAGGATATTTTTAAGAGGGGAGAGAGAGATGGGGTGCCTGCGTGGCCCAGTCGGTTAAGCGTCCGACTTCGGCTCAGGTCACGATCTCGCGGTTCGTGGGTTCGAGCCCCGCATCGGGCTCTGTGCTGACAGCTCGGAGCCTGGAGCCTGCTTCCGTTCTGTGTCTCCCTCTCTCTCTCTGCCTCCCCTGCTGGCACTCTGTCTCTCTCTCTCTCCCTCTCAAAAATAAATAAACATTAAAAAATTAAAAAAGAAAAGAAAAGAAAACCACTGGCCTATGGGGAAACCCAGACTCCATCAGAAAATCTCAAAAAGCTTTTTCTATTCGGCCATTTACCACTGGTAAGCATTTGGTGACCTAAAAGGTTAGTGAGAAGACAGATATGAAGACCCAGGAGATACGAAAGAAATGGGCCAAGGACATGGCTTTTCATCTCACAAGACAAACCGCATCAGGCTTTGGCTGGGACAGGACATGCGTCGGTCAGGTCGCGAGGCCAAAGGAGAGAGAAGAGGTCGTTTGCTCCCGAAGCCTGTGAAAGGAGACCGTTGGAACCTTCGTTTGCAGGGTTATCTGCAAGTCTTTTCTTGATCTGAAAAGCCGTTTGGTTCTGTGCAACTGCCCTTTTGAATGTTCCTCGAGGGGAAATGCTCCTTTTCGGAATCAAAAGCTAGGGGGGGCGCCTGGATGGTTCGGTCGGTTGAGCATCGACTCTTGATTTTGGCTCAGGTCATGATCTCCAGGTTCATGGGTTCGAGCCCCACGTTGGGATCTGCACTGACAGCACGGAGGCTGCTTGGGATTCTCTCTCTCGCTCTCTCTCTGCCCCCTCCCCGCTTACGTGCTCTCTCTCTCTCTCTCTCTCAAAATAAATAAATAAACTTGAAAAAAAAGAGAGAGCTAATATCTAATACTTGTTGTAACCATCTTTTTTTTTTTTTATTCCTTTAAATGTTTGTTCATTTTTGAAGGAGAGAGAGAGCGTGAGCAGGGGAGGGGCAGAGAGAGAGGAAGACACAGAATTTGAAGCAGGCTCCAGGCTCCCAGCTGGCAGCACAGAGCCCGATGCGAGGCTCAAACCCACGAGCTGTGAGATCAGGACCTGAGCCGGAGTTGGACGCTGAACCGACTGAGCCACCCAGGCGCCTCTCTAGATTTCAGTTTAAATGTTGCTTCCCTGTCCCCAATGTCTAGGCAAGTCTGTTATATCCCTGGTTGCAGTACTTTGTGTACTGGTAATTAACCAGTCACTAGCAATAATTTCATTTTTGTCTCCCTCGCTCGACTTTAGCACCTGTGTCTTCGCACACGTACGGTTGTGTGTTCCCAGCACCTACTGGCACCTGATACATGGTGGCTGCTCCGGAGGCATCCGTCGAATGATGAGTGAGGTCATGCCCGTTTGGACTTCCAGTTTCAATGTTGGCTAAAAATGTCAAAAAAATAGATTATTTTTGGGGTGCCTGGGCGACTCGGTCAGTTAAGCATCCGACTCTTGATTTTGGCTCAGGTCATGATCTTACGGTTTGTGAGTTGGAGCCCCGCATCAGGCTCTGTGCTGACGGTGGGAAGCCTGGTTTGGATTATCTCTCTCTCTCCCTCCCTCTCTGCTCCTCCCCTGCTCTCTCTCTCTCAAAATAAATAAATAAACTTAAAAAAAAGATTATTTCCTATTAACTTGTGTCTGTTTAGCTTCTGACCTGAGAATCATAATTTGTCTTAATTTCCTTTCAACTTTTCCTAAGAACATTCCTTCAGATCAAGGGCTGTGACCCTGACCCAGTCTTTTAAAATATTTTTCTTTTTAATTTTTTTTTTTTACATTTATTTATTCTTTGAGAGACAGAGCACAATTTGGGGAGGGGCAGAAAGAAAAGGAGACACAGAATCCGAAGCAGGCTCCAGGCTCCACGCTGTCAGCACAGAGCCTGACAGGGGGCTCGAACTCACAAACTGTGAGATCACGACCTGAGCTGAAGTCAGACGCTTGACTGAGCCACCCAGGCACCACTTAAAATATGTTTTCTATCAGTGCTTCTGAATAATTCATATCCTCGCTTTTGTATTCTCATTGGCAATGGTAGCATAGTATTTTACCATGTGGAGGGTTTATGTAACTATTTCCTATCGAGGGGGCATTTATGGTGTTTTTAGCTATATATTTTTTAAGTTTATTTAATTATTTTGAGAGAAAGAGAGAAAGCACGAGTGGGGGAGGGGCAGAGAGAGAGGGAGAGAATCCCAAGCAGGCTCCACATTGTCAGTGTGGAGCCCAATGTGGGGCTCAAACTCACAAACCATGAGATCATGATCTGAGCTGAAGTCAGATGCTTAACCGACTGAGCCACCCAAATGCCCCTCTTGTTTCTTTTTAATGTGTATTTATTTATTTTGAGAGAGTGAGAGAGAATGGGACAGGGGCAGAGAGAGGGAGAGAGAGAATCCCAAGCAGGCTCTGCACTGTCAGCATCGAGCCTGATGGGAGGACTTGACCTCAAGACTGGTGAGATTGTGACCTGAGCTGAAATCAAGAGTTGGATCTCAACCAACTGAGTCACCCAGGTGCCCCATTCAACTTTCTGATAATCATAAAAAAAGGAAAAAAAAAAAAGGCCACAATAGGGGGGAGTGGCTGGCTCAGTTGGTAGAGCACATGACTCTTGATCTCAGGGTTGTAAGTTCGAGCCCCACATTAGGTGTAGAGATTACTTTTTTTTAATTTAATTTTTTATCTTTTTAAATTTACATCCAAATTAGTTAGCATATAGTGCAACAATGATTTCAGCCGTAGATTCCTTAGTGCCCCTTACCCATTTAGCCCATCCCCCTCCCACAACCCCTCCCATAACCCTCAGTTTGTTCTCCATATTTATGAGTCGCTTCTGTTTTGTCCCCCTCCCTGTTTTTATATTCTTTTTGTTTCCTTTCCCTTACGTTCACCTGTTTTGTCTCTTAAAGTCCTCATATGAGTGAAGTCATGGGATTTTTGTCTTTCTCTGACTAATTTCACTTAGCATAATACCCTCCAGTTCCATCCACGTAGTTGCAAATGGCAAGATTTCATTCTTTCTGATTGCCGAGTAATACTCCATTGTATATATATACCACATCTTCTTTATCCATTCATCCATCGATGGACATTTGGGCTCTTTCCATACTTTGGCTATTGTGGATAGTGCTGCTATAAACATGGGGGTGCACGTGTCCCTTCGAAACAGCACTCCTGTATCCCGTGGATAGATGCCGAGTAGTGCAATTGCTGGGTTGTAGGGTAGTTCTGTTTTTAGTTTTTTGAGGAACCTCCATACTGTTTTCCAGAGCGGCTGCACCAGCTTGCATTCCCATAGGTGTAGAGATTACTTAAAAATAAAATCTTTTTTGGGGTGCTTGGGTGGCTCAGTCAATTACGCGTCCAACTTCAGTTCAGGTCAGGATCTCACAATTTGTGGGTTCGAGCCCCACATGGGGCTCTGTGCTGACAGCAAGGAGCCTGCTTTGGATCCTCTGTCTCCCTCTCTCTCTGCCCCTTTCCTGCTTGTGCTCTCTCTCTCTCTCTCCAAAATAGATAAACATTTAAAAAATAAAAAGAGAATCTTTTTAAAAAATGCCATAATAAAGACCCTCATACATAAATGTTGCTACATCCCCAATTATTTTCTCAGGATAAATTTCTAAAAATAGAACTCGTAAGTTAAAGGGTCTGAGCATTTTCTAAGACTAAAGACATATTTTGCCTGGTTTTGTTCCACTAGGGTTGAGCTGGCGTCTCAGACTTAACTCAGTATTCATGTGAGTTGCCTGCTGACTCTATACCCACCCCTTGCTTTTTCGGTGTCAGCGCCTACATCCGCTCTATCTCCTGTATTTCGTCCTGCTTCCCGACTGGCGACCACATTGCTTGATTTCCATGTCTCATTACTCTCCTGACTGATTTGTTCGTTGACTTAAATATTTACGGAGCTCCTACCGTGCGCCAGCAATGGTGCTCGGCAAAGCGAAGTAAACAGCTGTCCAAATGATAACCGAAGGTGGTAAGTGTTCTGAAGGGCGCCGACGGGATGCTAGAATGTAGTAAGAGAATAAATCTTCTCTCCTTCGATAGGTTTTGAGGAAAGTCCTTTCTGAGAAGGTGAGCCCGAAGGATAAGTAGGAACTAACTGACTGATAAGTACACGAAAAGATGCTTGACACCATTAGCCATTAGGGCAGTGCCAATCAAAACCGCAGTGAGGCACCACTTTGCAGCCGCTAAGATGGTTGTAATGAAAATAAACATGGGAACAGGTGGATGACAGGGAGAAATCAGAAGCTTCAAACACTCCTTGTGGGAATGCAGAATGGTATAGCTGGTGCGGAAATGGTCCAGCATTTCCTCAAATGTCTGAACCTAGAGTCGCCACGTGACCCAGTAATTCAGCTCCTAGGTGTGTTATTAAAGAGAACTGACGATGTGTATTCACACAGAGCTCGCTCACGAATGTTCGTAGCAGCATTATTCCTAACAGCCGGAGATTCGAAACAACTCAAGCGTCCACGAAGAGGTGAATGGGGAAACCAAATGTGGTATATCTATTCAGAGGAATGTTATTCAGCCATAAAAAAGAACGAGGCACCTTGCTCTTCTACAATCCGCTCCCCAAAGGCAAATCATGTTATTCTGACTCTTCTGGTGCTTTCTCATCACACTTAGAATGAAATCCAAACTCCTCATCCAAGTTTACCAAGCACTAGATGATCTGGCTCCTACCCGCCTCTCAGACCTATTCTCTGATATGCATTCATTCCCCTGCCCGCTTCTTTTTTTTCTGTACTTAAAACATTCCAAGTTCATCTAGACTGTAGTGTTTCTTCTGCTCGAAATACTTTCTCTTCTGGTCTTTGACTGGCTCCGTTTTATCATGTAGATCTCATCTTAAATGCTCTCTCCTCAGGGTTGGCTTTCTCGGCCGCTCAGTGTAACGAGTCGTGTAGTCGCTTCTCTCCGGACATTCAGTGTCAGCTCTCTGCATGGTCTCAGTGCCATCTGATGTTGTTTCTTCTTTGTTTCTTGTCTGTCTTTCCCACAAAATCTAAGCTCAATGAAATGTAGGGACCTCATCACTTAGAACAATGCTTGAACAGAGGGCACGTAGGTGGCTCAGTCGGTTAAGCGACTGACTCTCGGTTTCGGCACAAATCACCATCACACGGTTCGTGGGTTCAAGCCCCGTGTCAGGCACTTGGGTCAGCACAGGGCCTGCTTGGATTCTGTCTCTCCTTCTCTCTCTGCTCCTTCCCTCTCTCCCCCCAACAAAAAAATGGGCAAACTTAAAATGATTTTTAAAAAATTTTTTTACTGTTTATTTGTTTTAGAGAGAGACAGAGTGCGAGCAGGGGAGGGGCAGAGAGGGAGAGAGAGAGGGAGACACAGAATCCAAAGCAGGCTCCAGGCTCTGAGCTGTCAGCACAGACAGCATCAGCGGGGCTTGAATCCACAGACCGCCAGATCATGACCCAAGCTGAAGTTGGACACTCAACCAACTGAGCCCCCCAGCCGCCCCCCAAAATCTTTAAAAATAAAGAACAGTGTTTGAATGAATGAATAAAAGCCTTTCCATGAAAAGAAAAAAAAGGAAGTGCTGACACAGGCCACAACATGGATGAAGCTTGCAAACATGATGCAAAGTGAAAAAAGCCAGATAGAAAAGGCTGTGGCCTGTTGTGATGCCATTTATATGAAATGTTCAGAAGAGGCAAATCCATAGATGAAGCATAGATTGGTGGTTGCCACGGGCTAGGGGTGGGGGGATGGGGAATAACCACTTTTTTAAAGTTGATTTACTTATTTTGAGGCGGAGGAGGGGCAGAGGGAGGGAGACAGGGAATCCCTAGCAGGCTCCACACCGCCAGCAAGAAGCCCAACGCAGGGCTTGGACTCATGAACTGTGGGACGATGACCTGAGCCAAAGTCCTACGAGCCACCCAGGCACCCAGGGAATAACGACTTTTAACGGGTATGAGGGTTTGGGGGGAGGTGAGGAGGTTGTTCTGAAATTAGATCGTGGTGATGATTGCACAACATTGTGAATACGCTTTAAAAAACACCAAATGGCAGGGCGCCTGGGGGGGCTCAGTCGGTTGAGTGTCCGACTCTTGGTTTGGGCTCAGGTCACGATCTCAGGGTTTGTGATTTTGAGCCCCGCGTTGGGCTTTGTGCTGACGGCACAGAGCCTGCTTGGGATTCTCTCTCTCTCCCTCTCTCTTTGCCCCTCCCCAGCTTGCTCTCTCTCTTAAAAAAGAAATAAATATGAAAAAATTATTTAAATGAAAAAACACTGCATTACACACTTTAAGACGATTAAAACAGGGGATTTTATGTTAATGGAATTACTTGCTTTTGAGGTGAAATTCACCTAACATAAAATCCACTATTTTAAAGTGTACAATTCAGTGGCATTTAACACATTCCCAAGGAAAGTGAAGGAAACAACACCCACGTGTCATGTCAGGAAAGGATGACTGTCTTCCCATTGCCATTTTTACGATGCGCTTGTAATTTTTTTAGTTTATTTATTTATTTTAAGAGAGAGGGGGCATGCACACACAGGAGGGGCAGAGAGAGAGACAGAATCCCAAGCAGGCATCGTGCTGTCAGCACAGAGCCCGATGTGGAGCTCGAACTCAGGAACCCTGAGATCATGACCTGAGCTGAAATCAAGAGTCGGACACTCACCTGACTGAGCCACCCAGGCGCCCCTACGACGCACTTTTTAAACAAAATCTTCCAAGGAAAGATATTATGAAAGATTACCGTGAGGGGCTTCATTTTGCTGACACGTGGTACAAGTTGTAAAGTTAAAGTATCAGTCCCTTAGGAATTACTTTATGCTGCTATGAATGAAATAAACTTTGAGATACCAAAAGTGCAGGGAGCAATCAGAAACAATCAGTCAGGAATAGCACAGCAAATCCAGAAGGACAAGAGCTTTATTACCACGGCTGAGCTGAGCAGGGGTGAAGCAGGAGAGAGAGGCAAATGGAAGGAACAGGGTCAACCAAAGACCAGAAGGAGAGAGAGAGAGAGACAGAGACAGAGCGTGAGCAGGGGAGGGGCAGAGAGAGAGAGGGAGACACAAAGCTGTCAGCACAGAGCCCGACCCGGGGCCCGAACCCACAAACCGAGAGATTGTAACCTGAGCCTAAGGCAGACACCCAACCGACTGAACCACCCAGGCGCTGTCCTTTCTCTCTTAGTATGATCGGCATTTCCGAGGCCACACTTCCCGTTGCCGTCACCAAGTTGCCTCAGCTCCTTTGCACTCAGAGACCACCCCTCTTGTATATTCTGATGACCGACCTTTTGCCCAGATCAGGAAAGCTCCGTGAAGAATGAGGTTTGTCCGTTCATCCTTCTGTCCATGCAGGAAGGTATTATTGAGCAACAATCATATACAAGGCACATGTCACTTAATACCCGGAAAACGGAAAAATGGCTAGGTTGATTGCTAGGGCAAAGGGTCACAGCAGCCTTTTCTGTGTGCATTTCCATCGACTGCTAGGCAGAAAGACTTCAAAAAGCAACCAGTTGCATGCAGGGGGCTCAGAGGCCTCCCCTGTGAATTATTTGCAATGATCATTCTCTAGGACGGAAAAAGAAGCCTGGCAAGTTTTTATATTTGTCCTTTAATACCTCTAAGGTGGGGCGCCTGGGTGGTTGAGCATCCGACTTCGGCTTGGGACTGATGGGGTTGCTGAGAACAGGAGTTAATGCAGGTAAAAAGCTTCCACAGCAAGGGCTGGGACACAGTGAGTCCTTAAACATTATTATTTTGTAATTAAAAAAAAAATTTTATTTATTTACTTTGAGAGAGAGCACAAGCAGGGGAGGGGCAGAGAGAAAGGGAGAGAAAGAGAATCCCAAGCAGGGATGCAGGGCTCGAACCCACAAACTGTGAGATCATGACCTGAGCCGAAACCAAGAGTCGGTCGCTCAACGTGCTGAGCCACCCAGGTGCCCCTTATTTTGTAATTCTTTAATGTTTATTTATTTTGAGAGAGAGAGAGAGAGAGAGAGAGCATGAGCATGAGTGGGGGGAGGGGCAGAGAGAGAGAGGGTGAGAGAGAATCCCAAGCAGGCTCCGCACTGTCAGCACAGGGCCCCATGCAGGGCTCGAACCCACGGACCGTGAGGTCATGACCCGAGTCGAAATCAAGAGTCGGACCCTTAACTGATTGTGCCACCCAGGCACCCCTATTATTGTTATTATTATTAAAATATATACAAATTGACACAGTTTAAATCCACCAGGAATATTCAGTGCTTTCGGCAATGCAGCGTTATTTAAAACTTTATTGTGTGAAGCTATGCCACTTTTCTTGGCGATTACCAAGTTCTTTGGGGATGAAGAGAAACTTGGATATTTCAGTGAGCTAGGTTTTCACGGTGACTGAAACAGGTGGGGGAGTTCCAGTGACCACATACGAGTGAAGCGCACAGAATTCTCACGCGAATCATTGCTAATGGGAAAGTTGACTTTTCCTCTGGATTAAGGACAACACGACGGGTTCTGAGAACAGTGGTGGGTTTGCAGAGGATTATAAGAGCAGGCTGCAGGGGTGCCTGGTGGCCCAGTCGGTTAAGTGTCCAACTCTTGGTTTGGGCTCAGGTCATGATCTCACGGTTTGTGGGTTCAAGCCCTGCATCGGGCTCTGCACTGAGAGCACAGAGCCCACTTGGGATTCTCTCTCTCTCCCTCTCTCTCTGCCCCTCCTACGCGTGCGAGCTCGCTGTCTCTCAAAATAAATATATAGACTTAAAAAATAAGAGAAAGCTGCAACCTGAGGGACCCGGAAACAACAGAGACTGGGACCTAAGTAACCACCACCAAAGAAACGGGGATCAGAGCTGTGCGTCATCAGAAGGAAATTGGTAATGGTGCTTGGGTGGGGCTTTATTCTTTCCAGGGGAGATTCAGGTTCAGAATCAATCATTTGGTGAAATGAAAAGAAAACGTGAAGGGGACTGGACGGAGAGTTCTAGTACTAGAGACAGCACGGGTCACGTTGACACAAGCATGGCACTCACAGGAGGAGGGCTCGAGGGAGATGGCCTTTTACCCGTTGGCCTTTCTGGGTCTCAGTTTCCCAGCCACGGAATGAAAATTCAATGGAGACCGTCTTCCTCCACAAAGTTAGAAAAGGAGTAAATGTCAAAGTTCCTTAAAAGAGACATTCGCTAAATGTAATTATTGCGTGCGGATGTTGTCATGTATTTACTCTTCCAGATTAATTTTGGAATCACTTGGCTGATTTCTCGTGAAATTCTTTTGGATTTTTTTTTGTTGAAACTGAGTTAATGTATACATCAGTTTGGGAAGAATTGACAGAGTTTTAATATTACATCTCTTCTTCTGGGGACAGGACATGCCTCTGCATTTATTCCAGTCTCTCTTTGTGTGCTCCAGGAAAGACTCTCAGGTTTTTGTGTAAAGGTTCCTTACATTTCTAATTTTGTTTGTGACTAGACCCTTTACACTCTTTGGTTGCTATTTGAAATTGGATGTTTTCTCATTATATTTTGTATCTGGGTTATAGAAAAGCTATTTTTTAATATTGATTTTAGAACCAGTCACTTAATGAATTTCTCTTATTCTTTCCAACAGCATTTCGGTTGATTGCCATAGAGTTTCTGACTACACAGATAGAGGACCTGAAAAAGAGAGAGAGAAAAGGATAATTTCATCTCTTGGTTTCCAATAATTAAACTCATTTTTTCATTGTCTCTTTGGTTAAAAACTACCAGAACAACATTGAATAATATGGTGAGAGGGTACACATTTTACACGGTTGTTTCAGATTTTTAAAATTTTCTGATTTTATTTTTTCAAGTTTATTTATTTATTTTGAGAGAGCGCACGCATGCGTGCGTGCGTGAGACAGAGAAAGAGAGAGAGAGAGAGAGAGGGAGGGACGGGGAGGGGCAGAGAGGGGAACAGAGCGAGAATCCCAAGCAGGCTCCACATTGTCTGCTCAGAGCCAGACGTGAGACTTGAACGCATGAGATCATGACCTGACCCCAAATCAAGAGTCAGATGCTTAACTGACTGAGCCACCCAGACTCTCCTATTTTTTTTTTTTTTTTTATTTTAGAGAGAGAAAGGAAGCAAGTGGGGGAGAGAGGCAGAGAGAGAGAGAGAGAGAGAGAGAGAGAGAATCTTAAGCAGGCTCCACCCTCAGTGAGGAGCCAGCCCAGGGCTCGATCCCATGATCCTGGGATCCTGACCTGAGCCCAAACCAAGCGTTGGACACTCAACCGACTGAGCCACACAGGTGCCCCTGTTTCAGATTTTCGAATGAATGTCTGTAGAGGTTAGGGGTATGATGTTTACTGTTGGTTTCAGAGACAAAACTTCTAATACATGAAGGAAGATTCCTTCTATTTTTTCTTTACTAGTGGGAAAAAGAAAACACGTGTTAGTTATTAGAGTTCCTGCTTGCAAAGAGTATTTCCCACAAGGCCCCGCATATCTCATTTCGGTCAAAAGCCCTTAGATCCACCCCAACTTAGCACACATCGTCGGATTTGTGAATCAGTAATAGTTTGCGTAATCATTAGGACCTGAATACAGAAAGCCCCTTTTAAATAAACACGGCGAAAATTAAAGTAAATTCGGGAGAACAGGGATCCCGCGCAAGTGCCACATGTAAGGCATTTTGTCAGACGCGCCCAAGCAGTGTTTCTCAAAGAGGGGTCCACGGTTCACCTGAAGTGCTTGCTGGAAGGTGTAGATTGACGACTGCATCCCAGAACCACCGAAGGGGACGCTGGGGACGGAAGCTGGCGAGCCACCATCACAGCGCGCTCCCCCAGTGATGCTCGTGCACCTTGCGGTTTAAAACCCTGCCGCAAAGATCAGCAGAACTTGAACAAAAGGGAAGCTGAGTGTATTTAGACTTGTCATCACAGAGTGGCGTTAGCTTACCTGTCACGCCGCAGTGAGTCAACCAGTCGACGAAACAGCCTGCCTACAACTCACCCCGTCACTTTGGTCTGGGTGGAATCCTGACCATTTCTAGAAAGTTCTTTACATGGCCGATTTTTCCAACAGTGCCACAGAGGCCCCAGTATGCCTCCAGAGGAGGCGGAGTTGCTGGAACTCTCTTTTTACAACGTCAAGCCTGGCGGGTCCACTTCTATCTGTTTTAGCGCCCCGGGGAGTATTCCAAGAATAAACGTTTGAAAATGACTGATCTACACCCGTTAGCGACATCTTGATTTTACTGAAGATTTTGATTTTTTTATGTCGGTGCACGTGATTACAACAGTCTTGAACAAGGTGGACATAGTCCCTTTTGTGTGTTTCTTCCTTTAGATATTGGTCTCAAAAAGTGAAATCTCTTCTATATCAGGAACCACGACTGCGCATGTCATGTCTAAAATGCTTCTATGAATCCCAGGACATTCTATAGCTGTTCATTATTGCTATTCAGAAATTCTCTAAAATTTTTATTTTAAAGGTTTTGAAAAGGGGGGGGGGGAACCCCAGTGAGATAAATATGGGATAAATAGGGGCACCTGGCTGGCTGGGTCGGTAGAGCATATGACTCTTGATCTCACGGTTGTAAGTTCAAGCCCCATGCTGGGTGTACAGATCACTCAAAAAAAAAGAAAAAAAAAAGAAAAAGGTAATGAATGTAGGCTCTGGGCCCAGGACTAGGACAGGAGCCGGATCTCTGGCTAGAGCCTTCCGATCACCTTCTGTTTTTTTGGTGAATATCCTTATTCCCCTCTGGGTCTCAATTCCCTCTCTGTTAAATTGAAGATGCTGGAGCGTGAGATTTACAAGATTCCTTCCGGCTCTAAAAGTTGATGACTTATTTGCATGTCAAAGTACTCAACATAGCCTGCATATCGCAGTACTTCAGGCTCTAGTCACAAATAAGAAGAATTTTCTGGTTAATCATCAGGTACAGAATAATGTCCTGTACCGCTAGAGATGAAGACTTATTACAAAATTAACTCAGCACAATTAGTGTTTACTTATGTGTAATTAAAAGCAAATTATTACTTTTTTAATGTTTATTTATTGAGAGAGAGAGAGAGAGAAAGAGAGCACGAGCGGGAGAGGGGCAGAGCGAGGGAGACACAGACTCCGAAGCAGGCTCCAGGCTCTGAGCTGTCAGCACAGAGCCCGGCACGGGGCTCGAACTCACGGACCGTGAGATCATGACCTGAGCCGAAGTTGGACAGAAAAGCAAATTATTTTAAGGGACTCTAAGCTCATCATCATCATTATATTTTTTAAACTAACGCATGATACATTAACTTCCTGTGTTCCATTAAGATAACCAGCTCACGGGGCGCCTGGGTGGCGCAGTCGGTTAAGCGTCCAACTTCAGCCAGGTCACCATCTCGCAGTCCGTGAGTTCGAGCCCCACGTCAGGCTCTGGGCTGATGGCTCAGAGCCTGGAGCCTGTTTCCGATTCTGTGTCTCCCTCTCTCTCTGCCCCTCCCCCATTCATGCTCTGTCTCTCTCTGTCCCAAAAATAAATAAACCTTGAAAAAAAAATTAAAAAACAAAAAAACAAAAAGATAACCAGCTCATTGTGGACAAGGATGCCACATTCAATCAGGCGCGGGATCTCATTTCTCCACTTCAGGTTTGGGCTCCCTTTCTATTTATTTTTCAGGGCAAGTTTTATTTTTTTCAAGTAGGTCCTTCCTCTCCTCCCAAGACCTTAGCAGAGCTGACATTTTAGATGTGTTCTTTTGTACTCCATAATTTCTCACCGGTGCCCACTGCTTATAACAAAAAATGAGTTGAGTTATGAACCTTTCACCTCTTTAGCAAACACCGTCAGAGCGCACCCTGCAGCCCTAGCAGGTGCTCTAGAGCATGGGAAGCAAAGAAGGAGAGGGGATGGCCGCGGTCCTGAGCAGTTGCCAGCCTTCCTGATGTACTGGAGGAAGGGGAAACCATATCCAGCATCCTGATGTCGCGACAAGGCTGATCCTTGACCAATGCCCATTTTTCCCTTTGAGACAAAATTCCTTAGCAACAGTCTCTTGTGAAATATACATTTGACATTTTAACAATATGGTGTTCGTTGGACGCAGAGCCCCGGGAATATCTCTTTGCGGTTGTCAAAACAAATTCAATGACAAGATAAGGAGTGGGTTGAAGTAATTAATACTATTTTGGTGTAAGCATCACTAACAAAGTGGTAAAAGACAAGGGCTGAAAACGACAGCCGCTTTACCTAATGATCGTATTTCCCCTTCCCCTGCCCCAAATGCTATTCTACTGTTTTATAAAAGAGAGATAAGGGGTAAGGCATCTTAGCAGAAGAAAAAAGTAGGCAGGTACAACCTACAGAAGAATTTATCTTCCCTTTGCTTCCATCCCAGTTTCTTCTTTGCCTAGAGATCGTAGCATAGATGGTATTCCCAGGAGGTTGGGTTCCCCAGGGCTGGGTAAAGTAACGTATCTTAAACAACTCTTCACAGCTGACTTCTCCTTTGCATTTGCATGTACCCTGCACTGCGTAAGCCCCTTATAATATATATGGTTCTCTTTGCTTTGCTGGGTTTTTCCCCCCCTTGTGTTAAAGAGACACTCGATAGCATCCCACAGGGCTGTGTTTATTTTCACCTCACAGCTCCCCCACTTTTGCGAATGCAAATTAGACACTGCTGTAAGGTTTTTTTGTTTCCTGCTTTGTTGGAAAAGCTTTCACAGTGGCAATATCTGTGATCGCTGGTGTATTAAATGTCAGGCCTCGAATAATTACTCTGCCCTGAGCTGATGGTAAAACAGGGAACTAATTCTTTACTTCTCATCCCGGGCAAGAGAACTGCCCTTAGGATTCAACCCATACTGGTCAGACATGCTCAGACTCAGCCCCGTTGTGTATCTCATGCTACCTCCAAGAAAAAGAAAAGAGAAAAGGAGGAGAAGGAGGAGGAGGAGGAAGAGAGGAAGAAGAAGAAAGAAGGAAGAAAGATGAATTCACAGAACCTAGACTGACTAGTACCATTAAGAGGAAATTACATTCACCATATTTCCACGAAATGGCAAAGAGAACCAAGATAAATGCCAGGATGCATCTTGGATCTTACCGATTTATTAGCTTGTGGCAGAATTTAGGAGAGCAGGAAAAGACGTGACTTGTACCCTTTGGGATCAAGTAAATTTTTTCCAAAATTATTTGTAAAATATTATTTGGCTATTTATTGTGTGCATTTGAAAATGAAAGTAAATTAAAGAATCCGTGGACTTTACATCTTTCTATACTTAAACAAATATTTTTAAGTTTATTTTGAGAGAGAGAGAGAGAGAGAGAGAGAGACAGCACTCGTGTGCATGCACATGCACGAGTGGGGCAGCCGCAGCTGGAAAGGAGAATATCAAGCAGGCTCTGGGCCGTCAGTGCAGAGCTGGTTTCGGGGCTTGAACTCACCAACCTGAGCCAAGATCAGGATCAAGAGTCGGATGCCTAACCCACTGCGCCAATCAGCGTCCCCACCCCAACCTGTCTATACTTTTTTATAGTGTCTCTAGTGTAAGAATGTCGGGATCATTTCTGCATTATAATTTAATTCCTTCTAAGTCAAGTGTTTTCGTGTGATCTTTGAAATAAATAACAAAGAGAAGCATCAGTGTTCTTAAGTGGGAAATGGAGTACCAAATACCTCCAATTAAATGTGCAATATGTCAGGAACTGCCAGCCGGCTGCTAACATTTGAGAATTGCGGTTTTCCAAATATATGTAGTTAAGTCGTCTGTTAAAAGGATACGCGAACCTGCACGCTCTTAGGAATACAGATGTCGATACTGGACCACGGGAGGAAGCCTCTGGTGCCCGGACTTCTGGATCTAGGCTTATAAATATGAATGAACAAGGCCAAGGAAACGCAACAGCAGCACGAGGGGGGAGGGGCACCAGCCCACCACCTACCGCTCCGCGGGCAGCTCCCGCTGCACACCTGTGCCCACACCTGCACACGCCACGGACACCCGCGTCCACGCCCATGTCCACACCTGCTCCCCCCCGCGTCCCACCCACCCACACCCACACCTGCTCCCACCCGCGCCCCACCCACCCACACGCACATCCACATCTGCATCCACCCCACCCACCCACCTCCACGCCCGCATCCGACACCGGCCCACACCGCCTGCAACCGCGGAAACCCGCCCCAGGTGCTTGCGGGGACTGGACTCCCCTTCTCTCCCCACCGCAGGGATTCTTGCCCGGCGATCCTGCTGTCAGGTGCCCGGCCGCCTGCCTAACACCATTTTCTTGAACACAGTGAGAGTATATTGTGAAGGCGTAGCCTGTGTGAATGAAGTTCATGTCAGAGATTCGAGCAAAAGAAGACAGTCTGTGCGCGTCCAGAAGCCTAGAGCCCCGTCGGCTTAGCAATTTTCACTGGTCATGCGCAGGGTGGTTCTAAGCTTGGGAATGTAATGGTTTTACAATTGTGGGGACTGCATTTACCCTGCATTCACTTACGTTTTACCGCACCCACCTTCAGGAAGTTTGACACACGCCTGATGATTTTTTGTTACTCATTTTAGAGAAAAAAGACGCAATGTTAATTTGGAAAAAAAAAAAAAAAGACTAAATACGAAAAGGACAAACTACCTTCAAACTCGTGATTACATACAAAGGCTTGATCAGATTCAGTTTCGATTTTTTGACGTAAGTACGTCACAGGCTGATCATTTCGTACTGTGTCACATCAAGGGCACATGATACTCGGTGGCTTCTCTTTTGGTGATGACAGTATCTGTTGACAGATACTATCGACTTGATGCTTCATTGTAAAGTCCCCACCACACCCCACCCCCACCCCAGCTGTTCACCTATGGTTTCAGCAGGCCCGTGATGATCGTTTTCTAAATGCTCTATTCATTTGTGGTTGCAATTCATTTGCCGTTGACGACATTTTCATTGTATCATCCCTTCTTCATTTATTAGCAGGATCTCTTCTCCTTGATTATTTGATGACCCTGAGATGCAATCCTTGCAAGAAAGGCAGAATAAATGCTTGCTTCTTTATTTTTACTCATTTATTTTCAGAACAAATGATTCTTTCCTTAACATCCTTGGAAGGCGACCAGTGAGTCTGTTTTTGGAGCATTACTAGGAACCTGTGGATATTATCACACTTGATGGATGTCACTCTGTTGCAGTATTTATTTACTTATTTCTTGGATTCTCAAAATATCCCACCTTTGGCCAGTGCCCCCGTGTCCTTCTGACACAACCCCAGAAATCTTTGACAGCTTCCTTGCTTCCGCCACAACAAGATGTTCCAGAGGTCAAAGGAACATATTAAATGCCACTGGGGGAAAGCGATCAGCAAAATGTAGAATATGAGACACCGTGCAGGACAAATTATTCTGTTTCTGCAATAATAAATTGATTTGAGGGGGAACGAAGGAAGCGAGAGACCTCTAGATTGGAAAGTCATCAGTTAAATGCAATATCTGGACCTTGTTGGATCTTGACTTAAAAAGAAAAAAAAATTCTGTGTCTCCCTCTCTCTCTGCCCCTCCCCCGTTCATGCTCTGTCTCTCTCTGTCCCAAAAATAAATACACGTTGAAAAAAAAGAATTAAAAAAAAAGAAAAAAAAAGAGCTGTACAAAAGTAACATGTGAGATACCCAAAGACGTTCTTAGGCGGGCTGGCTTTTGGATGATACTAAGGACTCATCGCTAAAAATCTGAGGTATGGTACTATGACTGAAGTTATGTTAAGAGACTAAAAGACTAAAAAGAATTCTGTATTTTAGAGATCCGTTACTAAAGTGTTTCTGGATGAAAGTATACGATACCTGAAATTTGTGTCAAAATAATCTCGTTGAGGTGGAGAAAGTCGGTGAGATACAGACGGGGTGAGACGGGCCTTGCGTTGATGATGATTGAGGTTGGGTGATGGGTACGTGGGGGTTGCCTATGTTATTCTCTCTGGTTTTATATCTGTCTGAAAATTGCATAATAAGGGGTTTGCGATCTATGTTAAAATAGAAATCACCCTAGAAGGAAGCCGAGGAGGAACCGATCGTGGCAGAACTACACCAGCTCCAGAAATAAAGTCTTGCCTAATCCAGAAATGTGCTAGCCACCTGCCAGCCGCAGTGGCAGGGCCAGAGGAAAGATCCGGTGACTAAGCCAGGAGAACGGTACTGCCTTCCTATTAGCACTGTGTTGCATGATTCCTGAGGTGGGCCGCGGGCTTCTGCTGGGTGCTTTGCCTGCATTTACCGCACGCAATCCTCACGCTAACTGGGTCAGAGGGGTACTGTGATACCCATTTTGCGAATGGGAAGACTGAGGTCCAGAGGGCCCACTCACTTGCTGAGCAGCACCGACACGCCTCGGACGGCTCGGTCTGGCTGTGGAGCCCATGCTATTAACACAGCAGCCTGAACAGCTCTCGATAGACGCCAGTCCCGTTCGAAGCGCTTCACGTCTATTAATTCATTTAATATTTACGGCAATAACCCTTGGAGGGTGATGCTGCTGAGATTTCGCGGAGAGGAAGTTGCAAAGCAAGTGCGCCAGACCACACGCCTAGCAAGGGGCAGGGGCCAGACCTGTCTGCCCTTCTCGCACCGGTGGCCCCTCCGCTGCACCGACGGCTGTCCGCCCCGGGTCCTTCCTTCCTGGTTTGGCAAACATCTACTGAGCATGCGCAACAGGCAGTCTGTCTCCCGGGCGCCGGGCCGTGGTGATGAAGGAGTCGTTTTCCCACCGTCCGGTGGCTAACAGGCCCCAGGTGCCTGCCTCCCCGGGAGCTACCGAGGAGATCATGAGGCGAAGACTCAGAAGCTCACGCTACCTTGTTGGCACTTCCTTGGTTGACGCCGAATTGGAAGGAGAACGGAAGCAGCAGCCCCGAGAAGGGTTCTCCTGGACCCTAGAGGGGAGCCTCTGGAGGAAGGGGCCCGTGGATCTTCTTGCGTCGCACGATGATCGTGCACGGGGCCAGCTGGTTCCTGTCCCCCAGGACACCATGCCCATTCCTGCACCAGAATGTTCTCTCTCTCTGGCTGGGTTCTGTTCGTCCTTCACCTCCTCTCTGCCTTGGCTCTCAGGGGGCTCCCCTTCTCTGAAATCGTTTATTGGTCACGCTGATCCATTTACGACTTAATTCTGTACGAACCTCAATTGCTACTTACCGTTTCACTGTGTAGTATCTTGCCTCTACGTTGAAATTGTAAATATTTTCAAGACAGAGACGAGGTCTTATACTTTCATGGATATTCCGCCAGCAAGCCCCAGACCATGGAGGGGGTGCTCACTAAATATTGTTTAAATGAAAAGAGTCTGTACACGGCAGTGTTTGTTAGATGGCAATGCATAAAATGATTAAGATCACAAGCTCGCTTCCGAGTGATGTGCCTCGAACCAAATGATTTACATTCTGAATGTCTTCGTGTTTTTCTCTAGAATGGAGATGATGATTCCTTCTTTGTGCATGTAGATGCTCAGCACAGTGCCTGGCACAAAACAAAGATTCAATATTTGTCAGACCTAATATTTTTATTATTATTTAAAAAATTTTTAATGTTTATTTCCGGGGGGGGGGGGGGAGACACAGAATCCGAGCTGTCAGCACAGAGCCCGATGCGGGGCTTGAACCCACGAACCGTGAGATCGTGACTTGAGCCAAAGTCTGTCGCTTAACCATCTGAGCCACCCAGGTGCCCCTTTTATTATTATTATAACTGCCTAGCAAAGTAAGGTTTTATTAACTAACTATAGCATTTTTTTCCTACATGTGAAGTCAAATCAGAAAGTTGCTTGGTATGCATGATTTAGTTGGCTGGGGAGGTTGGGGGGTATAGTGGAACAAGAATGGGCACCAAAGGGGGTGCTGGGGCAGGGGCTGAGTCGGTTGAGCATCCGACTCTTGATTCCGGCTCAGGTCATGATCTCGGAGTTCATGAGTCCAAGCCCCGCATCCGGCCCTGTGCTGACATCGAGGCACCTGCTTGGGATTCTCTCTCTCTCCCTCTCTGTCTGCCCTTCCCCACTGGCTCACTCGCTCTCTCTCTTTCTCTCTCTCTCTCTCTCAAATTAAATAAATAAACTTAAAAAAATATGTTTAAAAGGAATGGGCACAAAAGCTGGGCCAGAATTCACATCTCACCTTTAACACTGGCTGCGAGACCTTAATATTTATAAGCTTCCGTTCGTTCTTTGGAAAGTTGGAAATAATAAAAGGAATCCCGTCAGGTTGTTGTATGGTTTAGAAAACAAATACAAAGCACCTAGTCCAGAGTTTAACACAAGATGGATCTTAGGTAAACCATTGTGTTAATATCATCAAGCCTGTAGCGTCCCCTCTCTACGGAGACTATGTCTGTTAAGTAGAAGAGACATTTGTGGTTGTACATTGACCCCGCTTTTCTAGAAAGTGTTAGCCCTCTAGACTAATGGTAATACCTCCGTCCCTCTGAATTCTTGGTATTTAACAATACCACTTACTGTTACATACTCCCAGGACACTTGGTACATGATAGGCGCTTAATGACTTTACATTGAATGACTCGGTAATTTACTTTTTATAGACCCACAAAGATCATCCCCCTTCTGTTAACACATTTATCCTCAGCTCATCAACCCTTAATCTACCGATGACTGAACTCATCCATTACATTTTTTGCTTCTTAATGTTGTTCTCAGGGGATAACCTTCATACCTGTACTCCTTTGTTCCACCCATTGGTAAGATTTTAGATCAGATAGGAGAGAGAGCATCCCAGGCTGGGTGAATGATGTTTTCGAGGGGGTCAGGGCGTCGAGGAAGACCAAGTGAATAGTGCTTGACTGGAATCAAGAGTGCCAGATGGAAAGAAATTTAGAGATAAGGTAAGATAAGGGAGGGTGGAGACAGATTGTGGAGAGACTTTATGGTCAGGCTGAAGAAGGCGACTTGACATTTTAGGTGATTGGAAAAGCCAGGAGATTGTCTACATAAGTTACAATGATTTTTAAATTTTTTTTTCAACGTTTTTATTTATTTTTGGGACAGAGAGAGACACAGCATGAACGGGGGAGGGGCAGAGAGAGAGGGAGACACAGAATCTGAAACAGGCTCCAGGCTCTGAGCCATCAGCCCAGAGCCTGATGCGGGGCTCGAACTCACGGACCGCGAGATCGTGACCTGGCTGAAGTCGGACGCCCAACCGACTGCGCCATCAGGCGCCCCAAGTTACAATGATTTTTAAATTTGATTTTCTACGTTACTTTAAGGAGTCAAAAGTGCTATTAGGCTTACCATGGAAATAGTAATCTCATGCCCTACCTCTTGCGACCCCCCGTTCCTCCCCCCAGAGGTAACCATGTTTGAGTCCTATACCTGTTTCTTTTGGTTATTTGAATTTATTTGTTTTTTTTTTTTTTTGTATGAGAGATGATTCCCAGCCCTTGCTCCATCCCCTTCCCTCAGTCTTCCCAATATATTCACGTCATAATTTACGCTAAATCAATTTTTCCCTTTACATCATTCTGACTGTATACAGTTTTCAGCCAATTAAATTTTATTTCCTGTACAGTTTTTTGTTTTTCCTAGTGTTAACGATTGCCTCACTGTTTCATTTCCTTAGTTTTCTGCGTACTTACCACTAAGTCAACCCCAAATGCCCCAATCAAGATACAAATTGATGAAATACATTCAATAATCTACTGAACTTTTTCTCAACCCGCCATGTGGAACTAAGATCACGGAAGTTCATGTTTTGTCATTTTTCTCCTAGTATTCTGCCAAGGTTATCTTCTTCCAGTACTGAAAAAAACCAACCAACCAAACAGACAGGGGCAATGATTTAATGAACCAGTCACGAAGGGATATTGATTAGGGCAAATACTTTGCCCGTGAATAAAGAAGGTAGGATGGTGAATGTAGGAGCATACAGAAAGACATCAGGATGTTGTTGGCTGCTGAGGCTAACATTAATTTATGTTCCCCAAATAGGGTGGATTCATTTCTACAATATACCTGTTCTTATTCATCTCCTGTGTCCCGGCACATAGGCCATTGTTTGATTCTTAATTGACCATGCATAAACAGCCCTTGGCAATGTCCCTGACACAAAGCAACTCGTCAATATCACTTCTGTATTTGTGTAACACACATCATCTACTCAGAAACTTTGTTTTCATTTTAGCTTCTAGTGACCTTTGTTATGGAAAGCCTTTGTATGCAATTGCTAACTTTTCCAAATATTTTCAGGTTCATTATTTTCATTCGATCCTCAGAGCATCCAAAGACTTCGACTGATTTTGAAGCCTGCTGTGGTGCTTGCTAAGTGGTGTGTAAGTTACCTACTTTCTCATTTTTCTCAAAGAAACTGGGGATCACCTCATGGGACAGTTGTAAGAGTTAAATGAGATCATCTCATTTAGGCCTGGAAATGGCCTCAGAGATCATTTATTTAAGTGAACTGATTTTTCCAGTAGGGGAATTGAGGCCCAGGCACTTTTAAGTGAACACGGGCATGTTCTGTGGTTTTGTTTGGTTTCTTTGGGTCTGGACAATGCTTTTAAGCAAAAAAGGAGTAGTTGCCAAAACAGGTTTGGCCATGTATGAACAGAAAACCCAAATTAGTGGTTTAAATAGAATAAAGGTTTCTCTTCCATGAAAAAAAAACTGTGGCCCCTAGGTGGCTCAGTCGGTTAAGCGTCTGACCCTTGATTTCGGCTCAGGTCATGATCTCATGAATTCGAGCCCTGCATCGGGCCCTGCTCTGAGGGTGCAGAGCCTGCTTGGGATTCTCTCTCTCCCTCATTCTGTCTCTGCCCTTCCCCAGCTCTCCCTCTCTCTCAAAATAAATAAATAAACTTAAAAAAAAGAAAGGGAAAAGAAAAACTAAAGATAGCAAATTCAAAGTGGTAACTCCAGAGGAAGCAGGAAGCTAGGTACCTATCGTTCTGCTCTACTCTTCCTAACACAGGGCTTCCATCCTCATTACTGTGTTAGGACACAAAGTGGCTGCTGGGGCTCCAGCCATTTCCATTCTGTCAGGAAGGAGGAATACAGGGAGGGAAGAGGGACACTTCCCAGCTCAGCTGTCCCAGGGGATCACCTGGACATCCCCATACGAATTCCCCTTTTATCTCATTATCCACCCGACGTGCAGAGGAGATTGGAAAATGTGTTCTTTTATCTGGGAAGCTTGCCGCCTGGGTTAAAGCAGGGTTCTGTTATAAAGAAAAAGGGGGAATGCATTGGGTAGGCAGTTTCTGTCCCAGTTGTCAACATTTTCCAGATCAGAATATGTTATGCAGATTTTGGATTTCTCTTATAAAAATTGGAAGATAGAGCTGCGTTTGGGGCCAGGGAGAAGAAAAATCTCAGCTGGATTGGAAGGGAGAGCCAGAGAGAGTGAGGGAGACCCGGGAAGGCTGGCTGAGGAGAAAGGAGGGAGTGGACGTCCTGAGACACGAGGAGTGATGTGGCATTCTGTTCTGATAACATTTGTGTTTTGCAATCTAGTGATAGTGTGGAGGATGCGTTAAACAGAAAGAGAGCAGAACGAACAGGAAGGAAGCTACTGCAGAGATCCAGGCATCAGGTGATGGGGTTCTAGACCAGCAACGGCAATAGAAATGTACTGTAAGCTCTACACGTGATGTTTAATTTCTTAGTAGCTGCATTTAAAAAGGGAAAGAGAATCAGGTGAAATTCACTTTCATAGTCGATTTCACTTTTCCTTCATTTTTTTTAATTAAAAAAAATTTTAATTTTTAAAGTAATCTCTACCCCCAATGTGGGGTTCAAACTTACAACCCCGAGATCAAGAGTCACATTCTCGGGGCGCGTGGGTGGCTCAGTCGGTTGAGCGTCTGGCTCTTGATTTCAGTTCAGGTCAGGATCCCATGGTTCTTGGGATTGAGACCCGGGTTGGCTTCCAAGCTAAGTGTGGATCCTGCTTGGGATTCTCCCCCCTCACCCTCTCTCTCTCTCTCTCCCTCTCTCTCTCTCTCTCTTTTTACCCCTCTCCCCTGCTCACTTGCTCTCTCTTTTTCTAAAAAACTAAAAATTAAAAAACCAACTCACATTGGGGCGCCTGGGTGGCTCCATCGGTTAAGCGTCCGACTTCGGCTCAGGTCATGATCTCATGATTTGTGGGTTCGAGCCCCGCGTCGGGCTCTGTACTGACAGCTCAGAGCCTGGGGCCTGTTTCAGATTCTGTGTCTCCCTCTCTCTCTCTCTGCCCCTCCCCCACTCGCACTCTGCCTCCGTCTCAAAAATAAATAAACATTTAAGACATTTGAAAAAAAAACAAAACAAAAAAACCAAGTCACATTCTCCACCCACTGAGCCAGCCAGGTGCCCCTGGATTTCACTTCTCTGACATGTTTAAAATATTATTATCTGAATATGTAATTCATATCAAAATTATCCATAAGATAGTTCACATTCTTTTTGTCCTAAGTCTTTGAAATCCAGCGTATATTTTGCCCTTCCAGCACATCTCAATTCAAATGCCAAATTTTCATCAGAAATACTTGGTACAGGGGCACCTGGGTGGCTCAGTCAAGGTTAGGCGTCCGACTCCGCTCAGGTCATGATCTCACGGTTCGTGGGTTCGAGCCTCGCGTCGGGCTCTGCGCTGACAGCTCGGAGCCTGGAGCCTGCTTCGGATTCTGTGTCTCCCTCTCTCCCTGCCCCTCCCCTGCTCACATGTACCCTCTCTCCCTCAAAAATAAAAAAATAAACTTTAAAAAAGTTATTACTTTTCCAACAACTGAATTGAGTGTTTTTAAATTTATGTTACCTAAAATGAAATCAAGTTAAAAATTCACTTCTTGATCACACTTACCTCATTCCAAGTCCCAACAGCCACACTCAGCCAGGGGCTCCCTGCCCTGTTGGGACAGAAGGAAAGGACCCAGTTTGAGACGCATGGCTCGTAAAAGGTGGTCATCAAGAGGAACGCTGCAGACCCCCATCATCATCACCTCACAAAGCATTAGGCCAAGCATCGCCGTTTGGCACATTCCCTAGACTCGCCGGCTTCTTTGACCTCTCCTGCCCCTTCACCTACATTGCTCTCCCTTTCTTTTTTCACCCGGAAAATGTCTCCGTATCTTTTAAGCCTCCATTCAGAGGTCATCCCTGTGAAATCTACCCCAGGCCCCTCAGGCTTGGTAAGTTGCTCTATCCTATTTTCACACTTTTGTAGATCTGTAATGTTTCTGCGGCAGGGAACCGTGTCTTAATGGTCTTTGAATCCCTACCACATGGCAGGTGCCTTATAGATTCTCAAGAAAGGTTACTGAGTGAAGAAAACCTTCCGTTTAGCCTGCATCTTGTTTCTTTATGGGCACTTTTGTCTGACACATTTTTTAAAATTAGTATTAAAAATTTATTAAATTATTAAAATTTAAATTATTTAATTATTTTAAATAATTATATATTATTTATATATTAAATGATTATTTAATTATTTAAGTTATTAAATTAATTATTAAATGCTTATTAAATTAATTATTAAATTATTAAAAAATTATCTCTCATTATTTTTGAGAGGGAGAGAGAGAGTGTGTGTGAGCGGGGGAAGGGCAGAGAGACAGGGAGACAGAGAATCCGAAGCAGGCTCCAGGCTCTGAACTGTCCAAACAGAGCCCGCCGCGGGGCTCGAACTCACCAACCATGAGATCATGACCAGAGCTGAAGTCGGACCCTTAACCGACTGAGCCACCTACTTAAAATTTTAAGTGCATATTCCCTTTGATCCTCCCAATTCTACTTTTAGGAATTTATTGTATAAGAATATTTGCATACATACATAATCATGTGTGGAACAAGGGTGACCTTTGTATTGTTCATTGTTATTTTGAAAATTTGGAACAGCCCCCACATCCACTGGCATCAGGTGATTAAATGAAATGTAATATGTCCATACTGTGGAGTACTATGCAGTTGTTGCAAAGAATAAAATTTCTCTCTGTAAATATAAATATATAGATATATCTTTCTATATATTTAAAAAAAATTTTTAATGTAAACTCCAAACTACACATGGGACTTGAACTCATAACCTCAAGATCAAGAGTCGTATGCTCTATGACTGAGCCAGCCAGGTACCCCACTCTGTTTTTTTTTTTTAATTTTTTCTTTAACATTTATTCACTTTTGAGAGACAGAGCACAAGAGGGGGAGGGGCAGAGAGAGAGGGAGACACAGAATCTGAAGCAGGCTCCGAGTTCTGAGCTGTCAGCAGAGAGCCCGACGTGGGGCTCGAACTCACGGACCGCGAGATCATGACCTGAGCTGAGGTCGGATGCTTAATCAACTGAGCCACCCAGGTGCCCCTGTTTTTTTTTTTTTTTTTTTAATGTGGAGAAATATCCATGCTTTATCACTGAATAAAGAAAGCAAGTTAGAGATAATACTATATTAAAATAAATATGCAAGAATATTACACTGACACTTAACTGTGATTATATTTGGGGTATTAGAACTGGGGGACGCATGGGTTTTCACTTATACCAACACACGTTTTGTTATCGCTTGAGGTTCATTCAATGCTCACATATCATACTTACAATATTAAAAGATATTTTTAAATATATAAGGATACCGGGAAAGTAGAGAAACAAGAAAATGTGTCAACAGCAGAAAATCCAGGCTTCGTAGGAAGCAGTAACCCCAAGCCAGGCCTGCCAGAAAACAGTGACAGCTCTGATGGCCTGGTCACCTCATTCTCTCCTCAGGAACGAAGGCCTTTTGCACCCTGCTTTGGCGACATGTCCATAACTACCAAACCATTTTCTTAGATTCTTTTTTTTTTCTTTTAGAGAGGGAGCTTACATGAGGGGAGGAGAGGGGCAGAGGGAGAGGCTCTTAAGCAGGCTGCACACTCAGCTCGTAGCCCGTGACCCTGGGATCGTGACCTGAGCCAAAATCAAGAGTCAGACGCTCAACCAACTGAGTCACCCAGGTGCCCCCCTTGGACTCACTTTCTAATGCCTTCTCTCCAGTTTACATAACAAATTCCCCAAGAGAAAGGATCTTGATTAGGTTGGCTGATCATGTTCACCTGGGTGACTCCTGTTGGGTGAGATTCTTTTGCCAGGCTACCTCCCGGTCCTGTATTCTCCCTTTATAGCTCACTGGCTTTGGCGAGAGCCGCCGGACAATCAGTCATGGCCAAGCTTGCAGAGCTATGTGACACAAAGCAAGGCAACATGCGTAAAGATCGCCCACATTTTAGAAGAAGAGGATGGGTAAGACAGAAGCAGCATCACACGGACCACCCACTGTCCTCTCCCTTTGGTCTGATGCAACCGAAGACAGAGAGGTTAAACAGAGTCAATAGTCATCCGACAGCGTGTCACGTCGAGAAAACCAGCCAACAACCCGTCTTGAAGACGTCCTCGTCAGTGAGGAGGAAGCTCGTCTTCGTCGGATATTCCTGGTGGGTCAGTTTGTGTTCCCTGGACCATGAGTTTGCACTGCACGTGCTTACGATCAACAGATTCCAGAAGCAACCTTTCTGCACTACTTGAAGCTTTCTTTTTTTTTTTTTTTTTTTTTAATGGTTATTTGTTTTTGAGGGAGAGAGCGTGCGCGCGAGTGGGGGAAGGGCAGAGAGAGAGAGAGAGAGAGGCCCAGAATCCGAAGCAGGCTCCAGGCTCTGAGCTGTCGGCACAGAGCCCCGCACGGGGCTTGAACTCACGGACCGTGAGATCATGACCTGAGCCGAAGTCGGACGCTCAACCGACTGAGCCACCCAGGCGCCCCTGAAGTTTTCTTTTCATTCAAAGATTAATTGGTTGAGGAAAGGTAAGCAAAGAAAGAAAAGGAAGGGAAAAGAAAAAAGAAAAGGAAACCCAAAAACCAGTGTTACTGCTTCTGAAGGAATGACAAAAGTCATGCTGTTTGCAGGAATGAAAATGCAGAATTTTATAGAATCTGGGATTCCTGTAATGCTGTATTCTTGAAATATTTCAAAGCCCAGTCTGAGCATCTATATTTAAACCTTAAAAGGCAGGTCATTCAAACCCTCCAGGATAAGGGAAAGAAGGCAAAAGAATAGATGTGTCCCAAAAGGCTGTAGGGACGAACACTTTCTTCATTATATTTAATCTAAAAGTAGACATCTTCAGGCCACTAGTATATTGTTAGTCTTTTCTTGCCGGCGAAAGGGCCATCTGTCTTTGAAAACCGATATAAGGTCTATTTGTATGTATGGTACTCGTGAGCGGGGTAAAAGCCATACGAAGGGCGACCTGCGACATCAGGTTTCTATGCCTCGAAGCAGGAAGACCAATTCACCAAGGTGTTATCTGGTCCAACTGTTGGGTCAGTGAAGTTTTATTATTATACAACGTCTGTCGCATATTTTTCATCCCTCGTGTAGCCATCACAGTGTCTAATGACGATTTCAATTTGTATTAAATAACCGAGTATGGAATGTCTGTCTTGTGCCAAACACAGTGGAAGGTGCTGGGATGCCAGAGTAAGAAAGATCCGTTTGCTGGCCTGACGTTACTCCTATCTAGCAGGGAAGTGCATAGCCAACTATAATGCAATAGAACGTGTGCTCGATGCAGAGGTGCACAGCCTGGTACTTAATCCCAGTTAAGGTTACCTCATTTCACCAGTTCTAAGGCGCACCTTACATCTCTGCCGTCGGGAGGCATCTTACAATTCGTGGCGTCTTGCAATTATTATCGGCGGCTTTGTTTGCTTTTCTTCAATGACAGCGAAACAACGGAACATCTTACAATCAATGGCACCCTCAACTGGTGGTGTCTTTTTTCTTAAGTTTTTGTTTACTCCTTTTGAGAGAGAGAGAGCGCAGGGGAGGGGCAGAGAGGAAGGGAAAGAGAGAACCCCAAGCAGGCTCTGCACTGCCAGCGCGGAGCCTGATGCAGGGGTTGAACTCATGAACCTCGAGATCATGACCTGAGTCGAAATCAAGAGTCAGACAACCCAGGTGCCCCTACATTGGTTGCGTGATAGGGTCACATAGAAATGAGAGAGACACTTACGCTGGGTCTCTGAAGAATGAGTAGGATTTTTTGCTAGGTGGAAAAGCAATGCACGACGGTGGAAAAGCAACGCGCGACGGCAAAATCCACTGGCTATAACCTTTTGAGTCAGGAGACCTGAGTCCTAACTTCAGAGACCCTGGGCCATTTCATAAGTAACAGCTGAGCCTCGTTTAGCGAGCGCTGTGTGTCTGGCAATGTTCCAAGGGTTTTAAATAAGTGGACTTCTTTAGTTCCCAAAACAAGCCTGGCAGATAAGACGCTATTATTATCTCCTTTTAAAAAATGAAGAGGGGCGCCTGGGTGGCGCAGTCGGTTAAGCGTCCGACTTCAGCCAGGTCACGATCTCGCGGTCTGTGAGTTCGAGCCCCGCGTCGGGCTCTGGGCTGATGGCTCAGAGCCTGGAGCCTGTTTCCCATTCTGTGTCTCCCTCTCTCTCTGCCCCTCCCCCGTTCATGCTCTGTCTCTCTCTGTCCCAAAAATAAAAAATGAAGAACCTGTAGAAGTTAAATAAATTGCTCATAATTACCCAGAAAAATAAGCAGCGAATTAAAACCCAGGAGACTGGCTACAGCTGTCCATCACTGACACAAAGGTCTCAAATGAGTTTTTGCCGGAATGTTGCACAAAGGTTCCTTATTATCTAATGCGAGGAAGAGGGCTTTTCAGGTGAAGGGGACACTAGGAGCAGAAGCCACAAGATTTTAAAGTGTTTAGGAATTCCTTTCGGCTGCAGATCTGGGGGGGCGGGGAAGAGGGTTGAGGCAGGCAGGCTGGGGGCTGCAATATCACCAGACAGGAAGCTAGAAGGTTATACTGATGTCAGAGTACAAAGTGCTTCATTGAGCTCTCGTCTCTTGGACTTCATCTCTAGACCACACAGCACTGGTAAATACTTTGGAGCAGGGGGGTGACTCAATCATGGCTGTGACTTAGGAAGATGACAGCCAGGAGTGGGAAGGCGCATTCGGGTGGAGCATGACGAAGGGCAGGGACCCATCGGGTGGCTGACTGCTTGGTGCAGGGACACAGCAGAGGCCTGTGGGCGGTAGTCATGGGCGGGCCCAGCACGGGTGGCCAGAGACGCATTTCAGAAGGAGATCCGAGCCCCGTCCCACAAAGGCAAGGGTAGCTCTCCTCAGACAGTCACGGAGGGCAGGTCAACCAGCCACCCCAGGACTGCAGGACAGGGGTTTGGAATCCATGTACTTCCGGGTAAACCTGGCTTGTTTACCTGGATGTTTTGGGTTTTTTTAACTTAAAAATTTTTTTTTGCTTTAATGTTTGTTTATTTATCTATTTATTAAAATTTTTTCTTGGGGCGCCTGGGTGGCTCAGTCGGTTGAGCGTCCAACTTCAGCTCAGGTCAGGATCTTGCAGTAGGTGAGTTCAGGCCCCGCGTCGGGCTCTGTGCTGGCAGCTCGGAGCCTGGAGCCTGCTTCAGAGTCTGCGTCTCCCTCTCTCTCTGCTCCTTCCCCACTCACGTTCTGTCTCTCAAACATGAATAAACATTAAAAAACAATTAAAAGAAAAATTTTTTTTCGTTAACATTTTTTCACGTTTGAGAGACAAAGCGAGAGCAGGGGAAGGCAGAGAAAGAGAGGGAGACACAGACTCCGAAGCAGGCTCCAGGCTCCGAGCTGTCAGCACAGAGCCCGACATGGGGCTCGAACTCACGGACAGTGAGATCGTGACCTGAGCCGAAGTCGGACGCCCAACCGACTGAGCCACCCAGGCGCCCCTACCATATCATTCTATGGAGTTTGTTTTATTTTTAGAGAGAGAGTGTGTGAGCAGGGGAGAGGGGTAAAAGGAGAGAATCTTCAGCAGGCTCCACACTCAGCGTGGAGCCCGACGCGGGGCTTGATCCCACAACCCTGGGATCCTGACCTGAGCTGAAATCAAGAGTCGGACGCTCAACTGCCTTGAGCCACCCAGGCGCCCCTCTACAGAGACTGTTGAAAGGTTGGTTTTGGTTTTGTTTGGTTCTTAATCCGACACACAGAACGTTGCTTTATTCATGACCGTATGTTGCCTCGCGCCTTTCACAAGCCGGTGACAGTGCTCACCGTGAGCTCGTGGCTAGAGGCGGCCTGGAAGTGAGGAGACGATTGGCCTGAGTTAGGCACAGAGACCTCAATTTCGAGAGGAGTCTGGTGGGAAGAGAGTCCACTGATGGTCAAGAGTAATCGCGTGTCCGCTGTGCCCAGAATGCTAGAGAAGGGACCTACGCACTGAGGAACAAGGTCAGCTTCTTCGTCGGCCGACGGGTCGGAAAGGGACCACCGGGAAAAGTAGTGTACACACACAGTAGTGCACATCAGCCAATGGGATGAGAAAACGAGCACTGCGGTGCAGACTGGACGTAGGGAAGCAGCCGCGTCTGCCGCGTGTGGCCCCCGTATGTGCGCACTGGCCTATGCTGCACGGAGCTTGAGCGGCCTTGACAGAAGTGCCGGATATCCCAGGTGTGTTTGGCCTAGTTCTCATATTCCGAAAACACGGTGGCCGAAGAGAAAGAAAAAGACAGTGTCACTCAGAAGCTCGGAATTTGGGGGGCACCTGGGTGGCTCAGTCAAGTGTCCAACTTCGGCTCAGGTTATGATCTCACGGATCGCGGGTTCGAGCCCCGCGTCGGGCTCTGTGCCGACGGCTCGGAGCCTGGAGCCGGCTTCGGATTCTGTGTCTCCCTCTCTCTCTGCCCCTGCCCTGCTCGTGCTCCGTCTCTCTCTCTGTCTCTCATAAATAAATAAACATTGAAAAAAAATGTATTAAAAAAAAAAAAGAAGCTCTGAATTTGCGAAGGTCTCTCTACAGCCCTGTGATTCCATTCTGCCTCTCCAGGCGCCATGGCTGTTCCCTCACAGAGAGCTCTTCCTCCACCGTATGACCCCATGGGGCAACGGGATGGTGTCACTCTGAGCGCGTTCATCCCTGGGATTGCCCCCATAAACCTAACGGAAGTTCCAGAGATGCCCCATCAGTGATGTGGCATTTGCCACCAGGGGAAGGGTGCCGGCCAGGCCAGGCAAGACCAGGACTCCAGGTAGCACTGGACTCCCAGGAAGGGAACTGACCCATCAACGCCCCAGGAAGCTGGGGCAGGCGGGTTCCCTCCCTCCACCCCACACCCTAATATTCCAAGTAGTTCTAAGGGCTTCCAGAAGCTGCCGGAGCAGAGTGGAGGGAGGGCCTAGCGTTTTTGGGGGAGGTTGGTTTGCTTTGAGTCAGAGCCATCCAATGGGAATATAGCACAAACCACGCAGGTGATTAACCAAAATTTAGCAGCCCCATTATAAAAAGTGAAAAGAAACAGGTGAAAATATTACGTGGAATATTACATCTCGGCATGTGATCAATGTAAACGTGTATTAACGAGGTATTTTACGCGGTTCCTTTGTATCTGTATTCAGATTCTGTATCTGTATCCTTTGTATCTGTATTCAGATTCCAGGGTGTATTTTCTGCTCACACCTCAGTTTGGAACGGCCGCATTTGAAATGTTCAATAGCCACGTGTGGACATGCACAGGTCTAGACACCTACACTTGGGGCAGCCAGAGTAAAGCACCAGAAGTGTTTTGTCTGGTTTCCCAGGGCCAGGGGCCGGACTCTTCTCTTCCCCATGTCTCACTCAGCTTAGGGGGTTTCTGTACTGAGGACGGGACTGCCTCCCTGTCCGGTGGTTCCCTTCCACTCAGCATTTACCAAAGTCCGAAAACTTCCTCGAGAGACTGAGTGCGATTTTTTTTTTTTTCCTTTTCCAGATTTAGGACATCCAGGCCCTTCAGCACGGAGGGCGAAGTAGGGGCCCTCTTGCTCTGGTCTGAGGCTGGTTCTGGAGTGCAGTAACATTATTTCAACTCCTGGATCAAGCAAAGCCAAAATCCAGCTCTACCTATAGACATTTGAGTGACGCGTGTCCTCTCTTCTGCTTGAGGCTGTTTATGAAGGGTTCTCTATCGAGCACAACTGAAAGATTCCTAGCTGATATAAGGTTAACACTTCCTTTCAAATATCGGGAGCTGAATAATCCTCAAGGGACCCGTCAATGCCTCTCTGTTCTTGGGGCTGTGCAAACAAGTTACTTTCCAAAATGTCAACTGTCTTACAGGTTTCTCTAATTGTAGGTAAAGAGACAAGTTGGACCACATCAGACAGGTGCTCCCAAGCTTGCTCAGCCTTTCAGGCAAACACATATGTTACTGACATTCTGATTTTCACAACATCCTTCGCTTTTTTCAGATGCATGGGAAGCCCATAAAATAATTCCTCAGAAGCATCGGCAAAAAACCCCAAATCTTAGGAATATGAGAATTCCTGAACAGAAGGGCATATTACTATTTTTTTAAAGTTTATTTATTTCGAGAGAGAGAAAGAAAAGAGAGCAAGTGTCGGGAGGGGGGGTGCAGAGAGAGAGAGAGAGAGAGAGAGAGAGAGAATCCCAAGCAGGCTCCATGCTGTCGGCACACAGCACACGGAGCCCAACTTGGGGCTTGGTCCCATGAACTGTGAGATCATGACCTGAGCCAGGATCAAGAGTTGGACCCTTCACCGACTGATACACTCAGGTGCCCCAGTATATTAGTATTTTTTTTAAATGTTTATTTATTTATTTTTGAGAGACAGAGACAGAGCATGAGCAGGGGAGGAGCAGAGAGAGAGACACAGAATCCGAAACAGGCTCCAGGCTCCGAGTTGTCAGCACAGAGCCTGACGCGGGGCTCGAACTCACAAACCGTGAGATCATGACCTGAGCCGAAGCCGGACGCTCAGCCGACTGAGCCACCCAGGTGCCCCTCGTATTTTTTTTTTAATGGGATGTTTCTATACACTAACAATGAACAATCAAAAAAGGAAATGAAAAACAATCTATTTACAGTAGCCTCAAAAAGATTAAAATATTTAGGAGTATCACAATGTTAAGACGTATTACCCAAAGCAATCTAGAGATTCAAATGCAAATCCCACTCAAAATCCTAATGACTTTTTTTCCCAGAAATAGAGAAAATCCTAAAATTTGTATGGAATCCCAAGGGACTCTGAATAGTCCAAACAATTTTGAAAGAGAAGAACAAAATTTTGGAGGACTCAACTTCCTTATTTCAAAACATATTACAAAGCTACATAGTACACTTCAAAACAGTGCGGTACTGGCCTAAGGACAAACATAGAGGCCAACGGAATAGAACACAGAGCCCAGAAATAAACGCTTATGTATATGGTCAAATGGGGAAAGGACATTCTCTTCAACAACTGGTGTTGGGAAACTTTGGGTGTCCATCTAGGAAAGAATGAACTTGGAATCTTATTCTCCATACAGTAATTAAACCAAAATGGATTAAAGACCCCCAAACTAAACTCAAAGAAAGCATTTGGGAAAACTTGAAGACGCTAGGTTTGGCAATGATTTCTTGGACGACACAAGCACAGGCCAACAATAGCACAAATTAACAAATTAGATGACATCGGACTTAAAACTTTCTGTGCATCGGAGGACAAAATCAATGGAGTGAAAAAGGCAACCTACCGAATGGGAGAAAATACTTGCAAGTCATATATCAGATAAGGGGTTAATATTCAGAATATATAAAGGACTCCTACAACTCAACCACAAAAAAAATCGAGTAATTCGATTTAAAAATGGGCAATGGCAGGGTGCCCGGGTGGCTCAGTCAGTTAAGCGTCCCACTCTTGATTTTGTCTCATTCAGGTCACGATCTCACAGTTTGTGAGATTGAGCCCCGTGTCGGGCTCTGCGCTGACAGTGAGTAACCTACTTGCGATTCTCTCTCTCCCTCTCTCTGCCCCCTTCCCTGCTTGTGTGCTCGCGCTCTCTGTCAAAATAAATAAAAAATGGGCAATAGGCTTGAATAGACATTTCTGCAAAGTTGATATACAACCAGCCAACAAGTACATGAGAAGGTGGTCAACACCACTAATCGTCAGAGAGTTGTAAGTCAAAACCACAATGAGATACCAACTCTACTCACTGTAATGGCTACCATCAAAAAATTAGAAAATTGTAAGCGTTGGGGGATACGGAAAATTGGATCCCTGTGCAGTGTTGGTGGGGTTGTGAACTGATGCAACCAACATGAAAGACCATACAACGGTTCTTTGAAAAATTACAAATAAAATGACCATATCCAGGAATCCCACTTCCACAAGCCAAAAAAGCAGGGTCTCAAAGAAGTATTTCCACCCCATGTTCATAGCAGCATTACTCGCAACGGCCAAGAGGCGGAAGCAACCCAAATGTCCACTAATGGATGAACACACGAAATTAGCATATTATTTAGCCTGTAATGTAGGGGATTTAGCCTCAATGTAGGGGATATTACTTAGCCTTAAAAAGGAGGGAAATCCCGTCACATGCTATAACATGGATAAACCTTGAGACATCATGCTAAGTGAAATAAGCCAGTCACACAATGACAAGTACTCTATGACTCCACTTGTATGAGGTGTCAAAAGTAGTCACACCCATGGGAACAGAAAGTGGAATGGTGGTTTCCAGGGGCTGGAGGGAGAGACGGTGGGGGGCGGGGGTCAGGGGGGTGGAGAAGAGCAGTTGTTTCACGATTATAGAGTTTCATTTCTACAAGGTGCAGAAGTTTGGGAGATCTGTTGCACAATAATGCGAACATAACACTACTGAACTGCACACTTAAAAATGGTTAAGATGGGGGCGCCTGGGTGGTGCAGTCTGTTAAGCGTCCGACTTCAGCCAGGTCACGATCCCACGGTCCGTGAGTTCGAGCCCCGCGTCGGGCTCTGGGCTGATGGCTCAGAGCCTGGAGCCTGTTTCCCATTCTGTGTCTCCCTCTCTCTCTGCCCCTCCCCCATTCATGCTCTGTCTCTCTCTGTCCCAAAAATAAATAAACATTGAAAAAAAAAATTTAAAAAAAAATGGTTAAGATGGTAAATTTTTTAAAAAAGAGACGTAGTCTGGCTCTCTTCCTATCTTAATGCACCTATGGTTGGTTCATTAATACACATATTCTTTTTTTTTTCAATTATTTTAGTTTATTTATTTATTCTGAGAGAAAGAGAGAGAGCGAGCATGAGTGGGGGAGGGGCAGAGAGAGAGGGGGAGAGAGAGAGAGAGAGAGAGAGAGAGAGAGAATCCCAAGCAGGTGCCCCAGTATATTCGTATTTTTTTTTTAAATGTTTATTTATTTATTTTTGAGAGACAGAGACAGAGCATGAGCAGGGGAGGAGCAGAGAGAGAGACACAGAATCCGAAACAGGCTCCAGGCTCCGAGTTGTCAGCTCAGAGCCCGATGCGGGCCTCAAACTCACCAACCATGAGATCATGACCTGACTGGAAACTTTTTTATATTTTTATCGTAAGTGTACTTAGAGGTACTTATAAGAAGACTTCCTATGTCCCAATTGGTTTGCTTGAACCAAACTCCAAGCAAGATGCACACATTACATCTGGTGGTTATAGCTCTTCAGTTTCTTTTGGTTAAGAGTGATTTCCTTCCTTCCTCCATGGCTCTTTTTTCAATGCTATTGACAGATGGAAGACGCTGGTCTAGTCCGTCCGGTACAACGTCCCACATTTGGGATTTGCCTGTTGGCTTCCTTCTCCTGGCATTTAACTCCTTGTCCCATTGCCTCTCCTGCTCTCTCCCTCCCTCCCCCCCCATTTCCTGTCAATGAAAGCTAGCTCTAGAAGCTTCATTAGATTCAGGTTCAGTTTCTTTTGGTGAGATTTCATATTAGGGTGGTATAGCCATTGGTAATTTAATAAAAGTTCCTACAAAATCAAGCAATGTTGGCATCTCTCCTAAAGACGCCCTGTCATGGGGCATAAAAACTCCAAAGTCCAGCCACTAGCTTCAACCATTTTTTCTGCTCTTGCTTGTGTTGGCCAGAATTGATTGCCTATTTTTGTCATTGTCTAAAGCAGAGAAAACAACCCAAGGGCCTCCCTGACTATGGAACGTGTTGGGAATGAGTAGGTACATACCCTTTGGGTTCTTGGTTGCAAGCCACAGAAATGAACTCTGCCCACCTTATGAAAAAAAGTATTGCATTAGGGGCACCTGGGTGGCTCAGTTGGTTAAGCGTCCAACTTCGGCTCAGGTCATGATCTCACGGTTCATGGGTTCGAGCCCTGTGTCGGGCTCTGTGCTGACAGCTCGGATCCTGGAGCCTCCTTCGGATTCTGGGTCTCCCTCTCTCTCTCTCTCTCTCTCTCTGCCCCTCTCCTGCTCACGCTGTGTCTCTCTCTCAAAAATAAATAAACATTAAAAATTTTTTTAAAAAGTACTGCATTAAAAGGATATAGGATGGATTATAGAATCTGTAGGTAAGCCAGAGAACCGGGCTCAGAAAAAGGATAGAAGTATCAGGAAGCTAGGCAGAAGCACCCATAACCAAGGTCACCCCATAGGATCCTGTTGGATGGGAGGCCTACCACCAGCATCAGACGTTCCTGCCACCTTCTGTCCCTAGACCTTGCTCAATGGATGGTTCTCCACCATCTCTCTACCTTCATGTCACTTGCTCAAGATTCAGAGTTCCGGGCGGGTGCAACTAATTTGCCATCTTGGCTCACACATCCACTTCCTGCTCTCAGAGTTTTGGAAGAGGGGGTATCTGGACGTTTTGGCATCTGTAGTGGAATCCCTGGTCTTCCCTTACCACTTACAAAATGGGAGATCAATCCTAATTGGAAACCGTGTAGCCAAAAACCCTAACAAATATCCATTGCCCAGAATGAATTGGATTACTGATGAGATCTGTTCAAAGGACAGGTGAATAGGAATCACACAGAGCAGAAGGAAGGTTTTCAAACATAACCGCAGTCAAGGGTTTCGGCCAAACAGCCACATCTGATGACCTGTGATGGTTGTCACCTTGTGGCATGCGGTCAGAATCACCTGGAGGGCTTGTTGAACCACGGAACGTGGGGCCCCACCTCCACAGTTTCTGATTCCGTAGATCTGGGAAGGGGTCCAAAAGCTTTCTATTTCTGACAGGATTGTGGACAATGCTGGTGCTGCTGGGCTTGAGTTTATACCCTGAAAACCACTAGGTTAGGTTCCAGATCAATAACTCTATGTTATGTTCTCACTCAGATAATGTGTGTAAGTGATAATCTGTGATTCAAGCTTCAGAAGGATTCTTCACATTGTGACTCTGTGGTCCAGCATTAGCCTGTAAATCGGACTTCTTTCCCATACACTGTTCAGGTTCTCGAACTTGACTTCCCCGCATTATTTGTCTCTGGCCTAAAATCCCTGGTTCCATCGCTATTCTTCATGTGTCACGGGCTTAATTCTTCTCAGCACCCTGGTCACCTTCCTATGGATTCTTTTCAGATCGCTACTGTTCCTGTTAACGTGAGGGACCCAGAGTTTGAAACCTATTCCAGATGGAGTTTGACTACTGTAGGGCAAACACAAGAGATAACCTCCCTTACGTTGTTCCCTGTCTATTAATTTCCTTCATAAGCTGAATCATATGATTAGCCTCATTTTGATAGTTTTAGCCTTGAAAGTACAAGCCAAACTTCCTTCCTTCCTTCCCCTTCCTTCCTTCCTTCCTTCCTTCCTTCCTTCCTTCCTCCCTTCTCTTCTCCCCTCCCCTCCTCTCCTCTCTTCTCCTTTCCCCTCCCCTCCCCTCCTCACCTCTCTTCTCCTTTCCCCTCCCCTCCCCTCCTCTCCTCTCTTCTCCTTTCCCCTCCCCTCCCCTCCTCTCCTCTCTTCTCTTCTCTTCCTTCCTTCCACACTTCTTAATGTCCATATCCTCTCATTGTAAAATTGATCATGTAAGTCTGAGTCTAGGATTTAACATTCATCCATATCAAATTTTATTGTTTGAGCCTTGACCTATCATATTTCCCTGTTATGATACTTTAATCTTAAATTGCCAGGGAGCCTGGGTGGTTTAGTCAGTGAAGCGTCCAATTTCAGCTCAGGTCATGATCTTGAAGTTCATGGGTTCGAGCCCCATGTCGGTCTCTGTGCTGAGAGCTCGGAGCCTGGAGCCAGCTTCTGATTCTGTGTCTCCCTCTCTCTGCCCCTCCCCCGCTCATCTCTATCTCTTTCAAAAATAAACATTAAAAAAATTTAATCTGAAATTACCTGTTTGATATAATTATTGTGACTTGAAACTTTGTGACAGCTAAAGATATGATCAGCATAGTACAAATATTCATTCATTCATTTATTCAGTAGGTGTTTACACGTTCTATTATATTACCGTTGCTGCTCTCGTCCCAAGCATTAATAAGATGTTGATCAGAACAGGGCCAAGGATAGAGCTCTATTGCACATACTCCCAGGAATACATTGGCCGCTAATCCACCCTTTGAAGGTTACCGTGATTGTATCCATTATCACTTTACCTAAACCTATTTCCACCTAGTTTCCCCGACGATAATTTGTTTACGAATGTGTCTTCAGGTTTCTGGCACATACCTTGATGAAATGAGATCCATGCTGTCAAGCAAGGAGACTTGGAGACCAGGAGATTCTGTGTTTCGAACGATGTTGTGGTCCATGACTTGGGTCGTTAGAGCAAGGTGTGCGTCCCAGGTTTGCACTTACTACAATGAATCGTTCGCAGGGTGCTCAGTTCTCAGAGCCTCGGTTTCCTCATCTCAAAAAAGGGAAACAAAGCCAAACTTGCAAGGTTGTTATGAGGATGAGATATCATATATTGAAAGCATCTAGTACGCACTACTCTTTTGAATGTGGTGTGTGAAAAAAATCATAGGAAGAGAAGGATTTCCAGGGAGGGGAAATCAGATTTTTTTCAAATCCTATCTAAATTCAGGAAAAGGGGGCGCGTGGGTGGCTCAGTTGGTTAAGCATCCTACTTCGGCTCAGGTCATGATCTCATGGTTTGTGAGTTCGAGCCCTGCGTCGGGCTCTGTGATGACAGCTCAGAGTCTGAAGCCTGCTTTGGAATCTGTGTCTCCCTTTCTCTCCGCCCCTCCCTTGCTCGTGCTCTGTCTGTCTGTCTCTCTCTCTCTCTCTCACAAATAAATAAATATTAAAAAAAATTTTTTTATCAGGGAAGCTTTGATTCAGGGATTTGTAAATCAGAGAATTAAGCAGCACAGGCAAAAATGATTATCAAATAATTTTTAAAATTTTACTATGATCTTTAACCTCAGTGAACTGGTTTCCTACTTAATTAAAATATACAATACGGTCATGTGGTTATTTCTCTCATAATCTGTGGCAAGGTTTGAGCCACTATCATTTCTGTATTACTATGCAGAAGACCTTCCCAAGGCTCAGAGAGAAGAAGCAAATTTTATTTTCTCTGGGTTTCGCATGTAAAGTAAGGACTTTGTATAGGATTTTGGAAGGATTATATGCCATGACATTTCCCTGGTTATTCTAAAAGGAAGGTAACAAGACATTAATTAAATAATACAAATATTTGCATGAGGCTTTGAAAAAGAACACAAACAAAAAAACCTGGTAACTATATCTAGAGAGGGATTTTAGGCTGGTGGAAGGCAGGGAGGAGGGAGACTTTCTTTTCATTATACAGTCTTTGTGTACCTTTTGAATTTTGTACTGTAGGCATATATTACTGATTCAAAAAAATAGTTAATCCTTTGTAAGTAGTGGAAAAAGAATTTTAAATAACCTTATCCTTTTCACTGAAAGCTTCTTTTTGTAAAATCTCAAAGCTTGATAACAAAGAAACCAAACTAAATTCCCTGAAAAGTCCCATTAAAGTCTGATAATGTATATGAGTTAAACCAGTTAAATGAACCACATTAAAATAGATTTACTTTATAACTTCTAAACACTGCCTCCCAGCCATTCCAATTAACAATAAATTGTCTCTAAAAAGATGCCTGACCCATTTGCAAAAACTTTACTGAAAACATCGAATTTTTAAATGCGGACAGTTTAAAAATTTTTTTTAATGTTTATTTTTGAGAGAGAAAGACAGACAGACAGAGTGTGAGCGAGGGAGGAGCAGAGAGGGAGACACAGAATCCAAAGCAGGTTGCGGGCTCTAAGCTGTCAGCACAGAGCCTGACACGGGGCTTGAACTCACGGACCTCAAGATCGATCATGACCTGGGCCAAAGTCTGAAGCTCAACCGACTGAGCCACCCAGGTGCCCCTAAACACGGACACTTTTAAAGTATAAGGAACAGGATAGTATGCTCAATTTAGATGTTGAAGTATCGAGATCTATGTTTTCAAAATATTTTGGACAACTGTATAACTTTTATATAGAAGACATTTTTATGGTTATATATTTGACTTTTGCTAACAAGATTGTATTCTCTGAACAGTCAACAATTTGCATAAATCCTGACTGCCTGTTTGAGGCAAATAAAATAAGAGTTTTACAAAGAAAATTGTGCACAAGAGGAAGAGATTAAAACCATCCCCGGGCGTCTGGCTAGCTCAGTCGGTGGGGCATACAATTCTTGGTCTTGTGGTTGTGAGTTTAAGCCCCACATTGGGTGTAGAGGTTACTTAAAAATAACATCTTGGGGCGCCTGGGTGGCTCAGTCAGCTAAGCATCAGGCTTCGGCTCAGGTCACGATCTTGCGGTTTGTGGGTTCGAGCCCCGCGTCGGGCTCTGTGCTGACAGCTCGGAGCCCGGAGCCTGCTTCGGATTCTGTGTCTCCTCTCTCTCTGCCCCCTGCCTGCTCATGCTCTGTCTCTCAAAAATGAGTAAATGTTAAAAATTAAAAAAAAAATTAAATCCTAAAAAAATCAACTATCTCCAAGGATGACTTAGATCATAGAGCTTTATAACACAAAATGAGAGCCCTTCGGTTTGTGAAATTTCATGCAAAAATACTTGTTTAGAAAATGTTTCCGTCTTTAGGTATGAGCCAGCATCATGGAAATATTCTTTGCCTCAGCTACTGCTGTGATAGACGCTCTGACAGAGCCCCGTATTAGCTGATTTGGCAAATGCCAGGAAAATGAAAACCCAAATCCTTGCGCTTAAGGAGTGAATAAATACCCAAGGATATAATAACTGCTTGAGAAAGTCCGTAAAGACCTGCAAAGCACTAGGACCAAACAATCAAAATTACATCCTGCAAGTATTTCTTATAAGTACAGTGGATATTTAGTGTGAGAGGACTCATTTTTTCGGTTTGTTCAGATGACCAGAAGAAAATGCTTTGTTTCTTGAAATCGTCATATAAGAGAGTCTGCTTTTATTTTTATTTTATTTTTTTAAAGATTTTATTATTCTATTAAACATTTTTAACATTTGTTTATTTTATTTATTTATTTTTTTAATGAATTATTCAACGTTTATTTATTTTTGGGACAGAGAGACACAGTGAACGGGGGAGGGGCAGAGAGAGAGGGAGACACAGAATCGGAAACAGGCTCCAGGCTCTGAGCCATCAGCCCAGAGCCCGACGCGGGGCTCGAACTCACGGACCGCGAGATCGTGACCTGGCTGAAGTCGGACGCTTAACCGACTGTGCCACCCAGGCGCCCCAACATTTGTTTATTTTTGAGAGAGAGAGAGAGAGAAAGAGACAGAGCATGGGCGGGGGAGCGGCAGAGAGAGAGGGAGACACAGAATCCGAAGCAGGCCCCGGGCTCCAAGCTGTCGGCCCAGAGCCCGTCGCGGAGCTCAAACCCACCAACCTTGAAATCACGCTCTGAGCCGGAGTCAGATGCTTAACCAACCGGGCCACCCTGGCGCCCCAAAGATTTTATTTTTAAGTAATCCCTACACCCAACGTGGGGCTCAAACTCACAACCCCGAGCTCAAGAGTCGCATGTTCCACCGACTCAGCCAGCCAGGCGCCCCCAAAGAGTTTGCTTTTAAACTAATAGAGATTTAATGCTGAGCAAACAGAGCAGAAGGAAAATCTTCTTCCTCGTTTACCTGGTGTAATGGTATTATCTCCCTTGTGAAGTTCCTGGCACCGTGGTAGGTTCTCGGTACATGTGAGACCTCTTCCCTCCCTCCTGGTTAACCTCAGCAGCCGGGGTCTCCTAATTCCTCCCTCAAACTAGAGCGACTACGTCAGTGTCTCCTAACAGGCCAGTCCACTAGCAGACCGCACAGGAGGCCACTCGTAAGGAGTCCCTTGAACAGCAGTAGGCAGGCAGACCAAGGCTGTTATCTCTGCTGTCGTCGAGGGGGAACTCAGGGTCGCAGGGGTGACCTCAGACCGCCCAGAAAAGCTCCACGGGCGCTCGAGCCAGAGAGCACCCCGTCTCCCAGAGGACATGACAGGGATTCTGAAATCTTTGCCAAGCGGTTTTAACCCAGCGCCAGCGGGGTGTAGACGCAGGAGGCCAGGATTTCCCCTGTAGGTGTAGGTATATGTCGCTGCTTCCTTATAAGCTGTCCTGAGACCACGCAGGCTGGGACACATCCGCTCAAAGCTAATACTCTGTTAAACAGTTACCAGGACTCCTGAGGTTCCCAGCAGACGTCTGAGGACTCCCAGGGGCCAAAGGCCCCAACTGAAAGGTCTGGGGGTTGTTAAAATGCCAAGTGGGGTTGCTGTAGCACTTCCCAGCCACTCAGATTGCAACTGAGCCACCCAGAGATCACTTACCTGATGTGTCTACCAAGCCCTTTGACCTTTTCCCTTCTAGGACAAGAAGAAACTCAGAATAATAAAGAAGAACGATAACCACCTTTTACTGCGCTGCCGTTTTGTGCCAAAAGCTATGGAAGTGCCCGAGACACCACCACCGACCCGGTTTTTCTTCACAACAGCCTGCAGGGAAGTGGTGTTTTCTCATGTTGCGAATGAAAAAGCTGAGACTCAGGCTAGAGAATTTGCCCCGGTTCCCACAGCTAACAAGTGGCAAAGATAGGATCGGAACCCAGGACTGATCGGCATTAATACCCGTGCTTAACCTACTCGGTACGCAGCTTTATAATGACACGTAGTGTTAACCATGTGCTTGGCAAGGCGAGGAGTCTCTAGCAACACAAGGATTTGTTTTTTGTTTTTTGTTTTTGAGTATTAAAGGCGAAAACATTTGAAAGCGCACAACCTGTTGCCCGTCATGCGGCAGGAACTCTGTTAATTTTTTTTTTTAAATCGTTGTCTGGCATCCTGGAACATGTGCAGTGCGGTGGGTAGGCACACAATGGTCTTCTACAGGGCTTGATGGGTTCTAGGGACAACTATTATATATTTAAAAATAGCAGCACTCACATGCTTCCATAGTAAATCAGTTGGCCACGTTAAAAATAGATTCTAAACATAGCAGGAGCAGAAATCCAATCTAATGCCACCAAGTCACCGAAAACAGTGACGGCGGTTCAACAGGAAAGGAGACCTTGCATCAGTTGATTATGCGTTTGTCTGAAACCGTCCACCTCCGTTTCAGATTCGGTCTATCCCTCCTCTACAGCAGAAAATACACACACGTGCACAGGTGCACGTACATACACCTATGCAAGGAAACGAAGATGACACGTTCCCATTTATTTCTCTATAGTTGTGTCATTTACAAACCTGTTCATGTTGAGGCTTTGGTACTTAACACATACTAGATGAGCTACAACAGTATGCATTTCTATAAGATCTTTTTTTTAAGTTTATTTAATTTGAGAGAGAGAGAGAGTGGGGGAGGGGAAGAGAGAGAGAGAGGGAGACAGAGAGAGGGAGAGAGAGAGGGAGACAGAGAGAGGGAGAGAGGGTAGGGGCACATGTGGCCAGACTGGTCAATATCTAGAAAGGATGGGACACAGAAGCCACAGTCAAAACGATTCCCTCTGTGTCCAGCAAATTTATAGTGGCAGACATAGAAAGTTGGGTTAATACTCTGTCACTGTCATTTGAAACCCTGGGAGGTGGCATGCCAGATAAAAATTCTAATTGCTGTGCCAAGGACTCCTTCCCCAGAACCACAAATGGCTTTCAGGAAAAGACTGGAGTTTTGGTTCTCCTTTACTATTATTATTATTTCCTTTTATTTTTATTTTTATTTTTATTTAAATTTATTTTTATTTTTATTTATTTATTTATTTTTTTTTTAAAGAACAGATAATTCTTTCTTCTTTTTTTATTTTTTTAATTTTTTTTTCAACGTTTATTTATTTTTGGGACAGAGAGAGACAGAGCATGAACGGGGGAGGGGCAGAGAGAGAGGGAGACACAGAATGGGAAACAGGCTCCAGGCTCTGAGCCATCAGCCCAGAGCCCGATGCGGGCTCGAACTCACGGACTGCAAGATCGTGACCTGGCTGAAGTCAGACGTTTAACCGACTGCGCCACCCAGGCGCCCCTAAAATTTACTTTTTTTTTTTTTTTTTTTTTTCAACGTTTTTTATTTATTTTTGAGACAGAGAGAGAGCATGAACGGGGGAGGGGCAGAGAGAGAGGGAGACACAGAATCGGAAACAGGCTCCAGGCTCTGAGCCATCAGCCCAGAGCCCGACGCGGGGCTCGAACTCACGGACCGCGAGATCGTGACCTGGCTGAAGTCGGACGCTTAACCGACTGCGCCACCCAGGCGCCCCCCCTAAAATTTACTTTTAAAAAATATTTATTGTTGAGACAGAGCGAGAACATGAGCAGGGGAGGGGAGAGAGAGGGAGACCGAGGATCTGAAGCAGACTCCGGGCTCTGAGCTATCATCACAGAGCCCGATGCGGGGCTGGAATTCACGCATCGCGAGATCATGACCTGAGCCAAGTCAGAGGCTCAACCAACTGAGCCACCCAGGCGTCCTGCTTCAATTCTCCTTTAGTCCCTACTTGAGAAGTGTTTAGAGCACACAATTCATTTTCTTTTAGTTGCTAGAGTGTCCCAGCTGTGTGCCTGATTATTTAGGGAAGAAGCCACAAACCATGTGTCCCTAAGTCACATAATCTTATTTCACGAACGGCAAAAAGAGAATGACAGCTGGGTGTGTATTATAACTTGAAATAGAATGTCACATTGAGCAACCTGTACCATAAAAAATCAAACGTAAAGATACATTTGAGAGATGTCTTTTTTGGGGGGTACCATATAAAGAATGTAAAAAAATTTACAGAAGGACATATCATAATGTTGATTTGTGAATTAAGGAACAATAACCGTTTTCCTTAAAAGAAGTCTGAAAGAGGTTTATTTGTAAAACATGATGCAAAAAAGGAGAACTGGGGACAAAAACATAGGAGAGTGGCTAATACTATAGGTTTCGGAGTCAGACTACCTGAGTTCGTAACTCACTTTGGTCAACTGTAGGTCTTTGGGTAAGGAATCTCACTTCTCCAGGTCACAGTTCCTTAGAGTGTCAAGAGGGAATAATCATAGGTGTATACCTCAGAGGGTCATTGTGAGGGTTAAAGTCCTATATGTAATTTCAGGCTGAGCACATAGGACTTGCAATATTCGTTATTATTTTACAAAAAGTAACAGAGCAGATAGATATCACTAAGTACCGAAGATAAGCCGATTACTACAATCAAGGACGGATTTTTTTTTCCCCAAGAGCTAAAGGAAAAAAAAAAAGAAGACTTCACTTTTTGGCCTCAGAAGCGATAAACATTCATCAATAAAGACTATCCAAACTTAAATAGCAGACTATTGAATGAAACTGGGAATACAGGACATTGCCTGAAATAGCAGATATCTTCAGTGGCAAGATTTTCACACCACAGAAACAGTTATTCACATGAGATGCCTCCCGCCAGCTCTCTGAAGGGGCTACGGGCTACAGCACTGTCATGTAACTCCTGGTGGAGAAAAAAATTCTCTGCGTTCTGGTATATGTGCGTAGGACATGGAAAATCTAAAAAAAAAAAAAAGAAACATGAAAAAATTTGAAATGATTGTTATCTTCTTTAATTTTTTTTAATGTTTATTTATATGTAAGAGAGAGAGAGAGGGCGTGAGCAGGGAAGGGGCAGAGAGACAGAGACAGAATCTGAAGCAGGTTCCAGGCTCCGAGCTGTCAGCACAGAGCCCGACGTGGGGCTCCAACGCATGAACTGTGAGATTGTGACCTGAGCCGAGGTTGGATGCTCAACCGACTGAGCTGCCCAGGCACCCTGAAATGATGCTATCTTCTTTAAAAAATATTAATTGGGGTTCCTGGGTGGCTCAGTCCGTTAAGCATCTGACTTCGGATCAGGTCACGATCTCACAGTTCATGAGTTCGAGCCCCGCGTCGGCCTCTGTGCTGACAGCTCAGAGCCTGAAGCCTGCTTCAGATTCTGTCTCTCCCTCTCCCATTGCCCCTTCCCTTCTTGTGCTCTCTCTCAAAAATAAATAAACTTGTTTATTTCTGAGACAGAGTGTACGTGGGTGCACGAGCTGGGGAGGGGCAGAGAGAGAGAGGAAAAGAGAGGATCCCAAGCAGGCTCGAGCTTAGCATGGAGCCCGACATGGGGCTTGATCTCAAGACCATGAGATCATGACCTGAGCCAAAATCAAGAGTCAGACGCTTAACTGACTGAGCCACCCAGGGGCCCCGAAATGATTGGCGTCTTCAGCGTGCCCTTAGCAGAAGCAGATCTTGGTTTATTCATAACTTACCTAGATTCGTAAGTAACCAGCAAGTATTTGTTTCAGACATTGGGCAAAGGTATGCAGGTTACAAAGATTAATAACATGCATTAGTCTTTTTGGACTTCTATGTTCCCCGTATAGACTGAAGAAAGAGCCACATGATTTGGATACTTGATGTGAGGAAAGAAAACTCCATGTAAAAATGAGAGTCAAATGTCCCCTCTCCTTCCAAAGGGAAGACCTGTTCAGTTGGTGCCATGGGAGACGGCGCTGTCTGCCATTAGACCATGACAGCATTTCCCTTGAGAAAGCCAGGCCTGAACTCAAACACCGGGATGGCTTTGCAGCTAATACACCAAATCGCTTGCCGTATAATACGAGGAAATGGTTATGGCCTGAAAAAACTTGAAGATAGGTTTAATCAGTCCTTCTCTCTATTCACAAACTCGCCCTGTAGACTTTGTCTAATTTCCAGAAACGTTGGAGGTGTTTTGGAATTACATTGAATTGCTCTGTTCAGTGCTCCCTCACCCCGGGGCATTTCTCTAATATAGTACCTTTCTTATTGCACTGTTTTCCCCCTGTTAGTTCTGAGCTACCTGTTCATTAATTGAGCCAAATTATCTAGAGGATACAAATTACATAGAAGAGTTCAGGGACAAGGCTGTGTTTGACACAGTTTTTTGAATGCATTAGTTCATTGATTAATCCAGCGTTCCCAAACTTTATTCAGTTACTTTTCACGTCTGGTTTTTGTCATATCCTTGTTACTTGTACAGGTAGATCATATTTTCTTTAACTTGACATACATTGAATAATTTCCAAAATGTAGTTTCATCTTAAGCAATATTTCTGAAATCGTGGGTTTGAGGTACTAGATTTTATTTTTTTACTTTTATTTTTTAAATGTTTGTTTATTTTTGAGACAGAGAGAGACAGAGCATGAACGGGGGAGGAGCAGAGAGAGAGGGGGAGACACAGAATCCGAAGCAGGCTCTAGGCTCCGAGCTGTCAGCACAGGGCGTGACGCGGGGCTCGAACTCACAGACCATGAGATTGTGACCCGAGCCGAAGTCGGATGCCCAACCGACTGAGCCACCCAGGGGCCCCTTGCTTTTATTTTTTAACATTTATATATATGTATATATTTTAAAATGCTTATTTATTTTTGACAGAAAGAGAGAGACAGAGAATGAGTGGGGGGGGGGTGGGCAGAGAGAGAGGGAGACACAGAATCAGAAGCAGGCTCCAGGTTCCAAGCTGTCAGCACAGAGCCCTACGGGGGGCTTGAACTCACAGACCGCGAGATCATGACCTGAGCTGAAGTCAGATGCTCAACCGACTGAGCCACCCAGGCACCCCAATGTTTATATATTTATTTTTGAGAAAGAAGGAGTGTAAACATGATGGGGTGGGCGGAGGGAGAGACAGAATCTAAAGTCAGGCTCCGCATTGTCAACACAGAGCCCAATGAAGGGCTCGATCTCACGACATGGGGATCATGACCCGAGCTAAAAGCAAGAATCAGAGGCTTAATCAACAGAGCCACCCAGGTGCCCCAAGGCACTAGATTTTAAGTACACATTTAAAAAACCCATCTATGTAAATTAAAAAAAATTTTTGAGCCACCTGAAATAGTCTACCACTCATTTGGGGAAAAGGGGGTTAATAAATTAATGAAAAACTGAATTTGAAAGGCCTCTTTTGGCTTCTCTAATCCAACACAGTTCCACAGAGGTTCAGAGATTTGGCCAAGCCCACTGGCCCAGGGGAGAGTTAAGAGTAGAACCTTGGTCTGTACCTTAATGTTACAAGTTTAGTGTTTTCCTCATCATGTTTGTTTGCAAAGTGTACCCCAACTAGCTGATTAGCTATTTAAATATGGGAATTTCTACCAAATAAAAGGATTTTCTTCTGGGTGTAAATGGTATGAAAGTACTTCCTCTGTCGGTAGCTAACAAGCAGTTAATAAGCCAATTGCTTTAGATCACTAGAATCCTTACGTTCTTAGTTGCCAAAGCAATCATCATCTCTAATTTTTAAAATATAATAAAATAAAAAGAATAGGATTACACGAATAGAAAATGTTAATAATGAGGGAAATGGGGGCACCTGGCTGGCTCAGCTGGTTAAGTGACTGACTCTTGATCTTGGCTAAGGTTATGATCTCATGGTTCGTGAGCTTGAACCTCCAATCGGACTCCATGATGAGTGCGGAGCTTGCTTGGGATTCTCTCTCCCCACTGCCCCTCCCCTGCTTGCCCTTGTGCTCTCGTGCGCTCTCTCTCTGTCAAAATAAATACATGTTAACAAAAATAATAATGGGGGAAATGGCGGAGGAGCCAAAAAGAGGTACAGTACATGGGAACTCTACTTTTTGCTTATTTTTTTTTTTTTTTTGCTCTAAAAAATAAAGTCTATTAATGAAAACAAATGAAGAATGCTACTGAGGTTTACTTAGTCCTATTTAAAACTGGGATTATATGTGACTGATACTATTTTTGTCCACTATATTTTAGTAGTAGGGTTTTGCTATGGACGTTGAAGAAGCTTTCATTGCTAGGATAGCCCAAGGCTGGACGGACAAGAGTACAAACAGGCTTCTATGGCATATAGATGTGTAGACCCTGGACTGGATATGAAATTTGCCTTTAACATTATCAACGTCTGATCCTAAATTCTATCTGTGTTGTTACTAGATAAGTGATTGTTTTTAATAAAAAAAATTTTTAGTGTTTATTTTGAGAGAGAAAGGGAAAGAGAAAGAGATCGTGAACCAGTGAGAGTGGGGGAGGGGCGGGGAGAGAGGGAGAACTCCAAGCAGGTTCTACGCTGTCAGCTCAGAGACCGACGACGCTGACCATGAGATCGGACCGTGAGATTGGAACTTGCCAACCATGAGATCATGACTTGAGCTGAAACCAAGAGTCAGATGCTTAACCATCTGAGCCACCCAAGTGTCCCTAGATAAGTGATTCTTAACGGAAAAGATCATGGTTATCAGCCTAAGATTTCAAAGCATAAGTATAATCAAGTGGTAAAGATGTCATACCCATGTTAAAGATGTGGAGGCACAGAGGTCTAATAAATATGCCACAGCAACGCCAGCGGTAGAGATTTCTAAATAACATCAGAGAAAAGGAGAAGGAAGATTCAGGATTCTAGACCTTTGGTTCTCTCACTGTGCTGCTCATTGTTCAAGTGATCATTTAAAAAAACAACATAACGACTTTGGGCGCTCACATTTAAAAGAGAAGGGCATTAAAAAGAGATACACATAAGCCTTCATTCTGTACAGAGTTGCTTAGGATTCAGGGAGGGTTCTATGTTTGTGGACATTAATTTTAAAAGTATTTATTACATTCTTGGTTTTGACTTTTTTTTTGCATTGTTTTATGATTAGATAGAACAAATATAACACAAAGCTCTCTCCCCTGTGAGAGAGCTATTTATGATTAGTATTAAGTTTGTAGTTAATATTCGGTTAAAGGTCAATGGATTCAAAGGCCTTAAAGACCCATTCAAGGCACTGAAATAAAACAATCTAGTAAATAGATTTAGTCAAGTTAAATTCACAATCTCTTGATCTTCACATGGAGATATAACCTACCTCTTACCTCCTAGAGAAGGACACCGTTGGTCTAACCCAATGACATCTTTTTTTTCCTCTCTCTCCCCAATGACATACTTCTATGGTATTCTGGATAACTGAGAACTGGTCACACGTTACAAATAAAAAACCACTACAGACATGGTAAGGTTATAGTGTGCACTATACGTCATTTGAAGGGGAAAGCTGTTTTGTGGGTCACTAACTTAGGAAACGTGGGACCAAAACAAAAACACAAACAGAAGACAAACAAACAAAAAAACGCAAACCAAAAAAAAAAAAAAAAAAAAAAAAGACCAGCTCAAAAGCTATCTCAGCAAATAGAGAGCAGCTATCAGCTGTCATGTTTGTGAAATCCCTATGGTGCCTAACGGATTGTCCTGCACACCTATATTTTCTATAGTGAGCGAATCTTCCTCCTGTAAGAACGGAGGGGGCGGGTAACACGCACAAGACAGTGCCTTCCTGCCACCCCACCTCCCCTCCAGGCATTGGGGCTGACTTCCTCTTCTGACTTGGTGAGGAAGGATTATGAGAATGTGAGAAGAAATGGGAGGTTCTAGGGAACTGGTCGACCCTTTCCAGGCGCACAAGCCGTGCCCTGGCAGCACTGCCCCTGCCTCCACTCGCCCAGTTTTCGTTCCCACCCAAGCCTTTCTAAAAATAACTTCCTTCCTAACCTCTCTCCAGCCGCCACCACTCACTCTCAGTCTCGCACCTTCCCTTACTTTCTTTTTAATTTTTTTAACGTTTACTTATTTTTTGAACGACAGAGCATTAGCAGGGGAGGGGCAGAGAGAGAGGGAGTCACAGATTCCAAAGCGGGCTCCAGGCTCCGAGCTGTCAGCACAGAGCCCGATGCGGGGCTCGAACTCATGAACCGCGAGATCATGACCTGAGCTGAAGTTGGACGCTTAACCGACTGAGCCACCCAGGTGCCCCTTCCCTTACTTTCTTGAAAATAGAAAGGAGGAAAAAAGAAGAGTGTAAAGAAAACCCCAGCAAAACTGGAGATTCTTAGGTTTGTACCATTTTGCTTAGCGATATTCTCTGGTGGGGATGGGGTTGCAAATCCCTGTTCTGGGGGAGTTACTAGGTAATGTAGGATTGTATCAAGGAGTTAGCTGCCAATTCACAAGAATATTGAGTCTCAACTGATTGTTATTTGCAGGCATTTTACTAAGTGGCCATCATCATAGGCCAGGCCTATAGAGTCAACCAGGAGGCACAGCATGGAGCCATGTTTTCCAATTCTAAGGCTACAAATGGTATTGTAATTGTCTTTAATACAAGATAATAATACTGATGGGGTTTTGGGGTGTTGGTGGGGGTTCAGAGCCAACAGCCAAGAAAGAATTCTTCAAGACGTCTTTGGTGCAAAAAAAAGCGTGGGCAGGAAGAGCTGCCCTGGGGTTGTGCACAGTGACTGCTTATATACTGTGGAGGTGGGGGAGGTAAAGTCAAGAGGAAGTTTCTTAAAGGGATTTCCACATGCTAAAGAGGATTTACAGATTACTGGAGGCCTAGCTATTGTCAAGCTAAGGTTGTTTTTCCCTCTGGCAAAGCAGTAACAGTAAGACAGTAAGCAGTTCCTGGAGATTAGGCTATCGATGAGATATTTGTAAACTGATGGAGACTCTGTTTAACTATTTGTTTTCTGCCCTTTCCTTTGTTCTTGGGCAGCCAGGAGTGCCTGAGGAATCTCACATATATCCCATGTGGGATGGGGGGGGGGGGGTGGCGTGTGTTAGCTTGTCCTTGGCCTTCAGCTTCCCTTATGGTCCCTCATCAGTACTATATACAGCAATTAAAAAAAAAATCCACATATACATAGATCTAGAACTATGCATTTATCCCTTAGGCTAGTTTCCTTTTGTCCTGTAAGAGCCATGTGGACTGTCATTAATCTGTGCAAACTCTGGGAAGGAAATTTCATTATAGTCGTGGTGGTTTTGAAATGGTACAGTGAAGGAAGCACCACATGGGCCAGGAACCACCCTCTTACCATCTCAGAGAGAGTCAAGAACTTTACGAACCAGGAATCATGCCTCTAAAAAATTTCTAGGATTCCAGGATGTGTATAATAACCCCATTTGTTAATTTTATTATCCTATCTCTTTCCTCATACGTCAGCAGTGAAATTCTTGAAACTAAAAGAAAACCCAGTTTACATGATTGTATTGAAGGGTAACAAGGAAGGTGGCATCAGAGAGATGGGGATGCTCCAGCCCCCTTCACAACACCTCTCCTCACCCCATGGGTGGACGATGCCTCCTTCAAGAGGGAGGAGAGCAGGCCAGTCCTTGGGACACAGCAGAGGGAAGAAATGAAAAATCCAGAGTGAGATTCTGAGGCAGAACCTCAGGACAGCCTTTAGGGCTCAACTGTAGAAAAGCTACTTTTCCTCTTAGAAAAACCATTTGGGGATCTTCACTCTTGGTGTCGTCATCTTTAATACAGTAGCCATCTTTCAGGGATACTGTGATGCGAAGCAAGACAGTCCATGTGAACTGCTCGGCATAGGTCCTAGAACACAGTAAGTGAACCAAATAATCTCACAACTGGTCCTGGAGCCATTGAGGAGTCACATGGCCACAGTCTAAAGACATTAAATCAGGCCAGAAGTAAGGGAGCGGTATATGTGGCTTCATGTCCCAACTGGTCAACCCATCTCCTTATGTCCATCTAACCTCCACGTAACCTCAGGTGGGGGAAACTGAGGTTCCAGAGAAGAAATAACATGGCCAAAGTCATGTAGCTAAAGGGCAGCGGGTCCGTTTATCTCCTATTTGCTTGAATCTTCTATTCAGCATTATCTCCTTATGCGAATGCTAACATAAACGAAACTTAATTTTCAAAGATTTATTTTTGGAGCTGGAACTAAAAAAATCATTCCGAAGTCAATCACCAGCACAATTCTACACTTTTTCTCTATTTTCACACCTTGTGGGGGTGGGGGTTGGGGAGAGGTTATATGAGCGATCATAAAACATTTATCGAATCTCTGGGTCAGCTTCCCCCTTCACCTCTCAGGTCTGATTTTCGATGAAGAAAGAACAGAGACTCACCAAAAGTTACTTCATGCTGAGAGTCCCTGGAAAGTGCTACTTAGGGCAGGAAATGAATTAAACAGTGACTTGCTGTGTCAATGTGTGTTTTCAAGTGAAACAAAAAGAAACATGTGCTTTTGAGAAAAATACGGCCAGGAGTGTGATTTTTCTAGATGCTTCAAGAACTGCAGTTTCACGTAACATTTACTTTCAAGCTGCCCACAAGTGCTATAGTCCCGGCTTCCTGCCCTGGGTCTCCCTGAAAAGCCCGAAGGGGCTCTGGCACTGAAAACAGTCTTGTCTGGGGCCAAGAATTTAATGCAATCCTCCATTTTCCAGGGGCCTGAATCTCAATCTGCAGGAAGGTGGGCCGAAAAGAAGAGTCATGGGTGGGGAAGAGCGAATTTTGCCTCATCTCCTGCCCTCTGAAAGCTAAACTAAGACTTTTAAGTCTGTCCAGGCAAGCATGCCATTATCTGGTTCCCTTAGAGTCCCCAAGAGTCTCTGTCAGTTGCTTTGGTTGATGTTTTGAAGCAGTATTAAAATAAAAAAAAAAAAGTGGGGGAGGAAGGTGACTAATTCTGCCCAGAATATTTGCCCTTAACATTCTTCTCCAAATACTCAGGTTACTAAACAGGATGTAACAATAATACGTATTTAATTAAGAAGCAGAATAGCACAGGGGCTCTGGGATCACAACTAGATCCCTCTTACCAACTGAAGCAGGCCATTAATGTGAAGATGTGGCTTTCTCATCTGTACAACGGGGATGCCAGTATCAGCCTCATAAGGATTAAAAGAGATAATGTATACACAGTATTCAGAAGGGTTGTTTTTATTGCCGTAACTGTAATGAAACCAAACCGTTACTCTGTTGTATTCTGATAAGGTTTTCATTTGGAGATACCAGGGGTAGGTAGGGAAGGTATCTTGAAGGGGCTGAGCTTTCTTCTGTCCTTTCTTTCTTTCCTTCCTCCCTGCCTCCTTTCCTTCCTTCCTTCCTTCCTTCCTTCCTTCCTTCCTTCCTTCCTTCCTTCCTCCCTCCCTCCCTCCCTCCCTCCCTCCCTTCCTTCCTTCCTTCCTTCCACTAATCTCTACACCCCAATGTGGGGCTCGAACTCATGATCCCAAGATCAAGAGTCACACGCTCTACCAACTGAGCCAGCCAGGTGGCCCAGGGAGAACATTCTTGATGTTAACCATCCACGGAAGGGTAATAACTTTAGGAAATGGGAATTAGACAAACCAGAGAAGTAACTGCCTCCCGGTCATTTCCTGGGTCTAGCGTTCAAGGCATCTGGATATGCTTAAAGCCACTTCTGCTTGGGAAGATTTAAAAATGGCAGGGTGGAAATCAGGAAGGGGCCACAAACGGAAGATGCTAAGCTCTATCATGTAGACTGCAGACGGCATGCGGGGAGCAGTCACTACATTCTCTAGTGAAGAGTGTGAGGCCTGGATCAGACCCCCTCCTGTTGTGTAGCTCCCACTGGAAAAGCAAACTCTCCCAGTGGAAGCTGAATCTCAGGAAAGAAGTTGGGAGTTTGACCTCAAAGCGTTCCTTCCTACACGGAAGTGGGGGTTTATCTCGAAGAAAGTGGATTTCCTCGCAAGTTCTTAAGCTTTGGAAAGCTCTTGGTTACATCTGTTGGGTCTCATGAAAACTCCAAGATAGGGAGTTTGGATGTTGCCATTTCTACTTTTCTGAGTTAACAGAGTTTTAAAGAGATAAAAGAGGGGCGCCTGGGTGGCTCTGTCGGTTGAGCATCCGACATCAGCTCAGGTCATGATCTCATGGTTTGTGAGTGTGAGCCACGCATCAAGCTCTCTGCAGTCAGCATACAGCTCGCTTTAAATCCTCTGTTCCCCTCTTTCTCTGAAATAATAAAAAAAATACTTAAAGAGATGAAATAAATGACTTGCCTAGGATCGTGTCAGTCCACGGCAGTGCCCAAGGAAAATCCAGTTTTTGCTTTTTTAATGATTCCTAGTCCAAGAAGATTTCAATTATCCCCAGAATAGGAAAGGAGACATAGTGTGAAGATGTTTTGACTATGATTTTGCGTCACTCACGCCACTTTAGCTTTCCATTTCAGACACAACTCAGGTAACTGAGTCAATTGTATTCAGAAGAAACATCTTCTTTGTCCCTCACAGGCACGGAACAGACATATTCCGTGTCCCTCACTGGCATGGAATCAATGCCTGTGTAAACAGATTTAACTCACTATAAATTCAAACATGCAAAAGGACATAACCTGTACATATCCATCTGGCCCCACTGAATAATTAATCAACTGTCATTGTCTAGAACTGTGCCCTTGCTTTTTAACAGTCTGGTAGTCTGATTTAGCCCTAAGATTGTATAATAGCTGAGTGGGGCCAGAAATAATTTTCCAATTAGGAATTTCAGAAAAACTCATGAAAAATCACGATGAGAATCTTAAGTGAAAGAATGCTCTAGCGACATACAGTATTATCACAAAGTTACTCAAAGTCATAGTTCAAAAACAAAATATATTCCGGGGCCGGGGGGGAGGGGGAAACCAGTTGTAGTTTGCCATTGTCCACAGCAAGTTAATAACATTTTAAAAGAATTTAAAGTGTAATAAAATCAGAAGTCAGTTTTCCACAACCAAAGAAAAGTGGACAGTCAAGTAGCATCGTGTAGATAATTACTCACTGGCATTGTACACCTCTATTTTGTCATTTGGATTACTATTTTTTTTTTCACTTTGTGGAGTTTTCCAGAATAATGATACTTTTACGTGTAATCAGCTAGTCAATTGAAAAGTATGTTTTAATCTCCTAGTATGTGTCCCAAATTAGGTGAGGTAGAGAAACTATGGGTATATAAAAGATGTATATGGTCAGGCTCTGTCTTCAAACCTAATTAATTGGAAGAGACATTAATATGTTACTTCTTTACTCATCCAAATTTAGAGAAACCGTATTGTCTTAAATATGCTGTAGGAATTCGGGGAAGTAGAGATTAATGTGATTTGGACTATTCTAAATAATCAAAAGCTTTGCTTGTTAGTGAGTCACTGAAAGGACTAATTCCAGTCTTGATTTTGAATATATATGTTATTTCAGTCACAAAAATTGGCAAATTGTTCTAGGCACCGGGGACCAACATGTGGACCAATAAAGTGTTTCCTGTCCTCGAGAGCTTGCTGTACAAGTAAATATACAAAGTCATTGCAGATCAATGGACGAGGCTCTATGAGTCCTGGACCACAGAGGAAGCTTCAAGGAGTTTGTGACCTTCAACGTCTTGACAACTTGGGGGGGGGGAAGGGGGGGGGGGGGGGGGGGGGGGGGGGGGGGGGGGGGGGGGGAGGGGGCGGGGGGGGTAAATGTGCATTTGCAGGAGGGTGAATTTTGAGAGAAAGGCATTCCAGAAAAAAGAAACTGCAAACGGCCTGTGAAAAGGCATAGTGAAAAGGAAACCTGAGACCAAAGCTGAGGTTTTCTTTCCTACGTTTATTTCAAAGCCCTTCACTATCTGTATAGAGAGAGGGAGTCTTTAAAAACAAACTACTAGACTCTAACGACCACGAAATTTACATATATGTGAATGCTAATGGTTACTTCCCCATGTTTTGGGGTGTTCAGAATTTACTGTAAACAACTGTATCCATTTTATGTAAGTCCCTATCTTCTAATAGAAGCCATTTTGTGATGATTCGATAGTTTCTAATCAATTTCAAAGAGAATGCCGGTCGTGGCACCAAATGAATGTCTTCTATAACAAATACTTATTTTAATTAAGCCTAGTTTGCTTTAGGGTTCACTGAGAGAGTATAAGGGGCATAAAAACTACGTTAAGAAAATCATTAGATACTAGTACCTTGTATTTTGAAGGCCTCAACATTTACTGTGAACAGTTCATACAGGTTTACATAACGTCACTCCAATTAGCATGCACTTAAAAATCATCCAAGATTAGCTTAAAAATCTCCCATTTGAACCAGATAATGCAAAAATCATTTTAAAAAGAAAACGTTCTCGTATAACGAGCTTATCCTTAAAAGGAGACAGAAATGTAACATCAGGCTACGGCATCAAAGTTTGAGAGCAGCGGCATTGAAAACTTTCCCGTGGCGATCTTAACTGGAGGTCACGTCACATTTCACCAGCGAGGACATTTTCACGTGCACGTCGAGGAGGAAGGCGGACACCACTCGGGGGCCGGGACACCCTCCCGTTTGGGGTCGGAAGCTGCAGCCCCGACGGCGCCGAGTTTGCGCCAGCTGCCCCCCGGCCCCGCGCTGCCCCCCGCTCCCCGGCCTCTCCGCAGCAGGGAGGCCACGGCTCGGCCCCCGGCTCTCCGGCTGCCTGTTAACATCCGCAGGGAAAAGGCCTAGCAGCGCCACGTCGCGCAAACACGGGAGGGAGGGAGCCGCGTCTGCGAGGTCCCCACACGGGTCAGCAGGGAGCGAAAGGCTCGGGGCTCCCTCCCTCCCTCCCTCGTCCCCAGGGGGCGGTGCGCGCGGGGGAGGGGCGCGCGCTCGGAGCCTCCCCCCCCCCCCCCGCCAACGCCCCCGCCCCAGGGTCTGGACTCGCGCTGGGGCTGGTGGGGGCAAGGACGCCTCGACCTAGGGTGACGGCAGGCATCTCCCGGGCGACGGCTCCGCAACAAGATGGCGGACGCTAAAGAAAGGGAAGGCCCAGGTAAGAGCCGCCCGCCGCGACCCCGGCCCGCACTGGGACGCTCCCGGCGGGGTGGGCCGCCCTCCACCGGAGCCTCCTCCGCCGGGAGAGAGCCGACAGGGGAGGGGGCCGCCGGCCCGCCCGCGGGGGAGGCCGCCTCCCGCGACACCCGCAGCCTCCCCGCCGGCGCCTCGGCCCCGCCCAGTTCCCTCCTCCCGCTCCCCTCCCTTCTCCTCCCGCTCCCCTCCCCCTCCCGTCTCCCTTCTCCCCCCTGCCGAGCTCCCGGCCGCGGCTCCGCCAGGCCGGGGCGATAATGGCGTCCTTGTTCGCGGCCGCCGGCATCCCGCCTCCACAGCCTCGCCTCGGCCTCGCTGCCGCGGGCGCCACGCCGGCAGCTGCCGGGCTGCGGGCGTCTGGGGCGGCCCGGGCGACGACGGGCTCCGGCCGCCCGGATCCGGCGGCCTTTTCGGGCCGCGCCGAAGCCCCGCCCGGCGGGAACGCGCCCGCCGCCTCCATTTTGCAGCCTCAGTGGGGACGCGGGGGGGGACGCGAGGGTACCGGCCTCGGGCTCACGGGCGGCCCCCCTCCGCGCCTCCAGTCCCCGGAACGCCCGCCCCGCCCGTCGGGGCCAGTCCGGGCACACGCGCCCCGCAGCCCTGGGAGGGTCCTGGGAGGGAGAGCCTCGAGGAGAGAAGGCGGACGAGCCCGGCTGCGCGGCGCGGGGTGGGGGTGGGGGGGGAACCCTCCCGGGTCTTTGAGGGGCGGGCGCCCCGGCGGAGCCCCGACCGTCCGCGCTGAGCTGCAAGACCTTGACGTTGTCTCAGCGCCGCCCCGATCCTCGGGCACCCTCCGCGGTTGCTCAGAAATAACAGCCTGTGTGCGCGCCAGCGGGCGCACTCGGGGCCACAGCCGCGGCCAAGAGCCGGGAGACCGGAGAGGCGAACCTCTTAAGAGATGAAAAGTATTCCAGCCCTGTTCCCCCTCTGGAGTGCTTGACACACCCCGTCACGTGTCCCCTGGCTCCGCCGGCGACCAAGTGCGTTTACAAGTGAAGAAACCAGTCTCGTTTGGGTGATCACAGAAAATCAGCGGAGAGACACGGGAAACCGTGCCAAAGATCTACCTAGTGATAGCAGGAATAGGATTTGATTTATTTATAGCACTGCTAGCCTGTAGAGTCGGAATGATGGTATTACAGATGTTACCGTTCCTAAGATGGCCTTCTAATATTACTGTGCCCCTTTAAAAGTGAAAGATCCATCCAAAGGCAATGATTACTTTAAGACTCATGTTAAGATGTTTTATTTTTTTTAAGTTTGTTTATTTATTTATTTTAGTAATCTCTACACCCGATGTGGGGCTGGGAACTCACAACCTCAAGATCAAGAGTCCCATGCTCCTTGACCTGAGCCAGCCAGGGGCCCCTTTAATTTTAAGACTTCCCCAGGAAACCAAATGAATTGTTTTTGTTTAGTAAATTATTTACAAAAAAATGGAAAAATCATTAGGGGATAAATGAGCAAGTTAGCTATGGATATGTGTGTGTGTGTATATATATATATACACACACACACATATATATATACACACACATATATGTATATACACATATATATATATTTAAGATTAATGAACATGAGAAAATGCAGTGGATCGTGTTGCGAATACAATACTTGTTTAAAAAATAGATTTTTCTGATATTTCAGTTTTCAGAAATACTTTTCTCTGTAGAATAAATTCAGAGGAAGAAACAATTCTGTTCATCGCTACAGAAGTAATGATAAAAGCTGGATGTCATTCATTGAGCTGGCATGTATTTAATGCCTCTGGAAGGTGTTCTGATTAGGCTCGGATTTTGGAAGGTGCAAATATGAGGAAAAGCATCTTTTGTCCCAAGAAAAGTGAGATGAGAAGGGAGATAAGACATCCACAAAGGGGAGAGAACAGTTAGCTGGGCTCAGTGGCCTGTATGCCAGGTGTGTTTCTCGTCTCTGCCCTTGACCTTCTCAATCAGTCTGTATTTTAACAGATCTGTAGGTGACCCATAGGCATAGAAAACTTTGAGAAGCAGTGTTACATAGTATTTTTTATTATTAACAATTTTATGAGTTAACTATAATAGCAGTTTAGAGGACCTGATGAAATAAAGGTCCATTGCCTGAGGGTAACCTAGCAACTCATTTGGCAGTATCTTTTTTTTTTTTTTTTTTAATTTTTTAACGTTTATTTATTATTGGGAGACAGAGAGAGAGAGAGACAGAGCACGAGCATGGGAGGGGCAGAGAGAGGGGGAGACGCAGAATCCCAAGCAGGCTCCAGGCTCCACGCTGTTAGCACAGAGCCCAACGCAGGCTCAAACTCACAAACCGTGAGATCATGACCTGAGCTCAAGTTGGCCACTTAACTGACTGAGCCACCCAGGTGCCCCGTATATACATATCTTCTTTGTAGGGACATGATTCCTGTCCCGTATTTGATTCTGAGCTCTGAAGGTTGAGAAATTACATCTCCCCAATTAGTCAGCATTGATCAGCCTTTGGGGATTCACTCACGCCAACAACTAATGAATTATTTAAAATAAATTTTTTTTAAGTTTATTTAAGTAATCTCTGCAACCCAATGTGGGGCTCGAACTCATGACCCCAAGATCAAGGGTCTCCTGCTCTTCCAACTGAGCCAACGAGATACCCCTGACGAATTAATTTTTCTTCTCCTCCCCCCACCTCCAGCTCCATGAATTATTAATTCATTAGGGGTAGGCTGATACTTTAACCAGAAAGCTGATCTCTTAAACTTTTGGGGAGGGTGAATTTATATTTCAGAAGTTCCTTGATGAACGTGGAATCACACAGAAGAAAGGATAGTTTTGGAGGATATATCCATTACTCTGTACGCTTCGAGAGGAAGGGGACTGTTTTCTGCTCTGTTAAACTCAGTGTCATGCAGAGTGCTGTCCGTCCCCCCCCCCCCCCCCCCCCCCCCCAGTTCTTACAGGTAAGCAGTATCTTTCTATTACATCTGGCTCAACAAACTTTTTGAGAGCCACAGTATTCACTGGCTTGTCTTCCAAAGACAACAATCTCAAAAATCCTCTTTGTAGAAACATACATATATTTTAAAGAGTTCATCTTTAATCTTGAGTGTTTTTCGGGGCACCTGGGTGACTCAGTCAGTTAAGCCTCTGATGGCTCAGAGCCTGGAGCCTGCTTCAGATTCTGTGTCTCCCTCTCTCTCTGCCCTGCCACTGCCTGTGGGTGTGCCCCCTCCCTCTCTCTGTCTTTCAAAAATAAACATAAAAAAAAAAATTGAGGGTTTTTTTTTTTTTAATTATAAAGGAAGATTAATTTTCTGGATTTATGTTGTATCCAGCTCTTCAACATGTAGGGATTAATCTTGATAAAAGTAGTGACAACACTAGTAACAAAAATTGCCTATGATGGGTAATTATGTTTTATTTATAGCATTTTCTATAAGACTATAGACATTGACGTTCTACTCAGTTGTAGCATTTTTGTGGTTTAACATAATATATTTCGTCCTAGATCAAAATATGTATATAGTTATGTTAGCTAAAAAAGAAAGGAATTTAAATTTTAGAATCAAGTTAATTCTAGAAGTTTCTTAATTTTGTTTTACTGAAAGAACGTTTGAAATGGGATAGCAAAATTTTGTTATTTGTTAATTAATTAATTTTTTTGCAGAGAGAGTGAGTGAGGGAGAGGGGCAGTCGGAAGGGTGGGGGAGAGGAGAGAGAGAGAGACTGAGGGAGGGAGGGAGAGAGAGGATGAGTCTTAAGCAAGCTCAGCACAGAGCCCAATGTGGGGCTTGATCCCAGAACCCTGGGATCATGACCGGAGCAGAAATCGAAAGTTGAATGCTCAACTGACTGAGCCACCTAGGTGCCCTCAAAAATGGTTTTTGAAGTTCTGCTATTTCACTCAAGTTTTCTCAGCTAGAATATTTTTTTCCTTTTCTTTCTATTTTGTTTGTTTAAATAGAGAATCAATGCAATTGTTGATTCTTTGAATCTTTAAATCTTACTGTTTCTGTCTCCTAGAGAATTTTATATAGGACTGCAAGGAACTTCTGTTTGTAATTAGAATTGTATCTAGGAAACAAAGTGCTTAGGAGTAAAATTCTCTGAACTTTTGGCAGGCTAGGGAGCTTTGGAAGGTATGTCAGTTTTTTTTAGTAAGCCTCAGATACTCAAAAGCTTGCTTTAGGATATACTATTTTTGTGGGGCTCACGGGTGGCTCAGTCAGTTAAGCGTCCGACTTCAGCTCAGGTCATGATCTCACAGCTGGTGAGTTCAAGCCCCATGTCGGGCTCTGTGCTCACTGCTCGGAGCCTGGAGCCTGCTTCAGATTCTGTGTCTCCCTCTGTCTCTGCCCCTTCCCTGCTCGTGCTCTGTCTCTTTCTCTCTCAAAAATAAGTAAATGTTTTTTGGGTTTTTTTAATTTAGGATATACTATTTTTTGTACTAAAATCTTGCTCATTACTTTGCATTGCTTGGTAAAGTTCACTTCAACTATCAACTAAATGGAAGAGGTTTTACAGGTTTTTGTTTGTTTCTTTCCTTGTATTGTGCTGTTCCTTTCAAAACCCAACATTTGGAAATCTAACGTAAAAAACAAACTACAATCGGACATTACTTTTTAAGAAAGGAACTGTTGAGGGGCGCCTGAGTGGCTCTGCCGGTTAAGTGTCCAACTTCGGCTCAGGTCATGATGTTGTGGTTTGTGAGTTCGAGCCCGGCATTGGACTCTGGCTGACAGCTCAGAGCCTGGAACCTGCTTCGGATTCTGTGTCTCCCTCTGTCTGCCCCTCCGCTGCTTGCACTTTGTCTGTTGCATTGTCTCAAAAATAAACAAACATTAAGAAAAAAAAAAAAAAGGAACTGTTGATAGTACAGGGTATACTATGGAGTAGTAGAAAAAGTGAGCTTTGGAGTAAGACCTGAATTTTGAATTCCAGCTTCCCCAAGCTCTGTCTGATCTTAGCCAAGATGCTAGACCTAAGGAGCCTCTGGTTCCTCAAATGTAAAGCAGGAATAATTATACCAATTTCATAACGTTATTAGGTTGGGGACAGTGTCTTCTTACTCATCTTCGTATCCCCAGCGCCCACCATGATGCCTGACAGTAGAGAAATGCTGAATAAATAGGAAGGAAAGTGCTGGACACCCTCTAGGAAATATGTAGCTCTTAGTATATGTGCGGCATGGAATCCAAGAGGAAGAAAAACTTAAATCTAAGTCTTTCCAGTTGTCAATCACACATGATGCATTCATGCATATTTTGGGGGACCATTTAGTAAGTTTTCTCCCCGTTTTAGACAGATAACAATCCAGGTAGAGATGAATGGAAGGAGAAAATGAACTTCCTGAAACTTGATATGCTTCCTCTAGTTCATAATAAAATTTGGAGGAAAAACTGGGCTGAAATTGATGTTTGTAGCGACCGGTAAAAACTTGTCAAGAAAACGCATGCTGTAAAAAGCAAGTGGGCAATGAGACACCACTTCACACCCATTCGGACGCCTATGATAAACAATAGCTGTTGGTGACGCGGGGGGGAAATTGCACCCCTTACGGGCTATGGATGGGCATGTAAAATGGTACCATTGCTGTGGGAAATAGTCTGGCAGTTCCTCAAAAATTCAGATATGAATTATTATATGATCCAACAACTCTGCCTCTGGGTTTAAATGTTTTTTTAATGTTTATTTCTGAGAGAGAGAGAGAGCGCACGCGTGCACGCGGGAGGGGCAGAGAGCGAGGGAGAGAGAGAATCCTAGGCAGGTTCTGTGCTGTTATCGCAGAACCCGACGTGGGGCTCGAACTCCCGAACCACGAGATCACGACCCAAGCCGAAGTGAGACACTCCACCGACTGAGCCCCCTGGGCGCCCCTCTGCATCTGGGTTTCTACCCAAGATAATTGAAAGCAGGAACTCGAACAGGTATTTGTATGCCCGTGTTCATAGCAGCATTATTCACAATAGCCGTAAGGTGGAAGCGACTGAGGCATCCATCAGTGGGTGAATGGATACACAGAATGCTGTATATGCATATGATGAAATATTGTTCATCCTTAAAACAGGAGAGACATTGTGACTTCATGGTACCACAGGGATGAACCTTGAAGATATTCTGCTAAGTGGATTTAGCCAGTCACGAAAAGAGAAGTACTGTAGTATTCTCCTTATATGAGGTACCTAGAGTTGTCCGATTCATAGGAACAGCAAGTTGAACAGTGGTTGCCAGAGGTTAGAGAAAAGGGAAGTCGTTATTCAATGGGAAGAGAGGTTCAGGTTTTGCTAGATGAAGCATGTTCTGGAGATTGATTGCACAACCACATGAACGTACCTGGCACTATGAACTGTACACTTACGAGTGGTTAAGACGGTTCATTTTTTATGTTTGTTTCACCACAATTTAAAATAGATCAAATGGAAATGTTGAGTACATCCAAAATGAAAAAAAAAAATGGTACTTTTTTGGGGGGAAGGCAATTTGGAAGTTCGTGTTAAAGAAAAAAATGATGTCCACATGCTTTGATTCTTTAATATACTCCTGGGTATTTGTCCTTAGAAATATATTCTGGAAAAAAGTGAGAAGTAAACAAATAATGATTTTAAAGTTACTTATAAATTTGAAGATACACATAAGATCTACTTGTCCAACAAATGGGGGGTGTAAAGTAAGTTGTTATGTATTGACTTATTGAGCTTTAGCCATTTAAAACAACATATAAAAATTATATGCATGAATGGGTAAAGATTACAGGGGAACATAGGATGAGATCAGGTTGGATAGATTTTTAGGGGCATTCATTTTTAAAAGTCTCATTATTTTATTTTTTAAATGTTTATCCATTTTTGAAAGAGAGAGTGTGCGTGTGCGAGTGGGGAAAGGGCAGAGAGAGAGAGAGGGAGAGAGAGAATCCCAAGCAGGCCCCACACTGTCAGCACAGAGACTGATGCGGGGCTCAAACTCACAAACCACAAAATCATGACCTGAACTGAAGTCAGACACTTGACCGACTGAACCACCCAGGCTCCCCCAAAGTCTCATTATTTTATTTTATTTTTAAATTTTAATTTAATTTTATTTTTTTTAATGTTTATTTATTTTTGAGAGAGAGGGAGAGACAGAGCATGAGCAGGTGAGGGGCAGAGAGAGAGGGAGACACAGAATCCGAAGCAGGCTCCAGGCTCCAAGCTGTCAGCACAGAGCCCGATGCGGGGCTCGAACTCACAAACCGCGAGATCGTGACCTGAAACGAAGTCGGACGCTCAGCCAACTGAGCCACCCAGGCGCCCTAAAAGTCTCATTATTTTTTATTTTTATTTATTTTTTTTTAATTTTTAATGTTTATTTTTGAGAGACTGAGAGAGAGCATGAGCATCGGAGGGGCAGAGAGAAAAGGAGGCACAGAATCCAAAGCAGGCTCCAGGCTCCAAGCTGTCAGCACAGAGCCCGATGCGGGGCTTGAACTCACAAACCGTGAGACCATGACCTGAGCCGAAGTCGGACACTTAACTGACTGAGCCACCCAGGCGCCCCAAAAGTCTCATTATTTTAATGTCATTTATACAGAAGCTTTAAAATGCACTGAACTGTTTTTATGATTTAAAACCTGTATGCCAATTGTAAATTATTCTTATCCATTTGTGAAAATGTGTTTACCACACCCTGTACTTGACAATGCTTCTGTAAACCTCTAGTATGGATCTCATAGATATGAAGAGTGTAATAAAGTAATTTATTCTTTAAATGCAGCAATAAATTTGGAGTCTAAAGACCTGGCTTGAGTTTGGATACTGCTTTTTTTTTTTTTTTTTTTTTTCCAGATTTTACTTGGGCGTGTCACTTAATTTCTCTGAACTTCAGTTCAAAGAGTTCCCAGTCTAATGAGCACTTACTCTGAAGTGGGGCCTGGGCTAAATGTTTTTACATCAGGTCAGTCATTTAATCCTTCCAACAAACCTATGTGATAGATGCCTCTGTTAACATCCTTTCTACAAATGAAGAAACGGAGGCTTAGATCGGTAAAACACACTTCCAGTTTCAGCTCTGACAGATGAGAGCTTGGAAGTGATCAGTGCTGTCACTATAAATGGGAAGAAGCACTTGGTAATTTTGGCAAATTGCTGGAAGCTGCGTGAACCACCATAACTGTGGGAAACTCCCTGAGATCCTGTAGTCCTAGGCAATCCCTCTCCCTTGGGTTTTGCTTCCAGGAACCCTACTGGGTCATCTGGTAAAGAGCCCAGAAGACCCCATGTTGCTCCAGCAGGGGAGCGGGGAGAGTAAACATTTTGAAATCTCAGTGCATTCCTCATAACAAAGACCTGCTCTCCAGGGGAAAGAGACTTTACCAGTGGATCTGAGGGGGCCAGGAAAAGCCAAAAAACAGTCATGAAGGTCACAGCCTTAGACGGATCCACTAAAAGAATGAAGTTTAGTTATGAGATAGATGCTTCTCTTCACTTCCACCTTCCCACCACATCACACAGTTGTAGCACAATAATAGTGGATCACAGATGAAAGATGTGTGTGGTGAACACTCTGGTGAAGGAGGAGTCCTTAGAGGAATCTGGCACCTGGAGCAACAGCAAATAGTAAACACAGCCTGATTCCTAGGTAAATTGACATAAAGCCTCTTGTTTGTCCGTCTTAGTTCCTATTACTTTATGGATCATGTCTGGCTTTCAACAAAAAATTACAAGGCATGCTAAAAGCAAAAACACAGTCTGAAGATAAAGCAAGAGTCAGAACTAAACTCAGATCTGTGATGCATATTTTGGAATGATCAGATGGAGAATTTAAAAAAGAGCTGTGATTAATATGTTGAGGGCTCGAATGGAAAAAGTAGCAACATACAAGAACAACACGGGCAGTGTAAGCAGAGACATGGAAATGCTAAGAAAAAATCAAAAGGAAATGTTAGAAATCCAATGCAATAGAACAGAAGAATATCTTTTATGGGTTCATCAGTAGACTCGACATGACTGAGGAAAGAACGATGAACTTGAAGATGAGGTCAATAGAAACTTCGCAAACTGAACTGTAAAGAGAAAAAAGAATGAAAAAACAAACAACCCAGCATCCAAGCACTGTGGGACAATTTTAAAAGGTGTGAAGCACACATAATTGGAATACCAGAAGGAAAAGAATGAAAAGATGGAGCAGAAGAAATATTTGAAGTAGTAATGAAGCTTTTCCCCAAATGAATGACAGGTACCGAAACAGATCCAGGAAGTTAAGAGAACACCAAGCATACGCTGTTTAAAACTGCAGAAAACCAAAGATGACAAGAGAATCTTGAAAGAAGCTAGAGGAAAACAAACCCCTTCCCTGGGCTTTGTCGGAAACCATGTAAGCCAGGGGAGAGTGGAGTGAAATATCTGAAGTGGTGAAAAGTCGGAAAAGCAATGTAACCAAGGTCACTAGTGATGGAAACGAGGTGAAGCAAGGACTCCATTCAAGTCTGACTCCAAGGCCAATGTCTTCTGCCTCTATGCCTCACATAGAGAAGTCAAGTGGACATTTAAATAAGGAAGAAAATAAAAGTCACCCACCATCTCATTATCTAGAGTAGTGCTCAAACTTCAGTGAACATCAGAATCACCTGGAAGCCTTGTAAAAACATGGATTGCTGAGCCCCCAGACCAGGATTTCTGAACCAGTGGGTCACACCAGGGGTGTGAGAATTTGCATTTCTGTCAAGTTATCATGGGATGAGGATGCTGTTAAAAAGCACTGATCTAGAATCAAGTTTGTCATTCTGATGTGTTTCTTTCCAGATTTTTTTTTTCTTGGCAGATTTGTATTTTGTTGGTTTCCTATAGTTGATATTGTAGATAGTTTTATTCCCGGCTTTTTCACTTACTCTTTTTTGTTTGTTTGTTTTTTGATTTATTTTTGAGAGACAGAGAGAGACAGAGCATGAGCGGGGGAGGGGCAGAGAGAGAGAGAGAGAGAGAGAGAGAGAGATTGAGAAACAGAATCGGAAGCAGGCTCCAGGCTCCGAGCTGTCAGCACAGAGCCTGACGCGGGGCTTGAACTCATGAACCGTGAGATCATGACCTGAGCTGAAGTCAGATGCTTAACTGACTGAGCCACCCAGGCGCTCCTTCACTTACTCTTAATAAGCACTTTCCCATGTCCTAAGTGTTTCTCAAACACATCATTTAAAATAGCTGTATTCATCGTTATTTATGGCACATATTTACTTAAGCCTTCCCTGACTGTTGGATATTTAGATTGTTTCCAAATTTTCTGTGCTGTAAATAATGCTGCAATCAGTGTTCTTCCAAAAGGACCTTTTGACCCAGCTTTGATCCCCACCCTCTACCCTCTTTGAATCTCACCTCTGTTGGATCTTACTAGTTAATAACAGAGGGTAATCTAATTTCTAAATTCTAGGAGTATCTTGTGATCCTTTTATACTAATTACATTAATTCTTTTTTCAACTTCTAATAAAAAAAAAAAACCTTTTTATTAACCACGTAGTGGTCAGAGTTTATGATCAGTGTAAGATACATATTTGCTTTTTGTTTGTCTGTTGTATTATAGCACAAACTCCATGAAGTCAAGCGACTTGTTTCATTTACTGCTGAATCCCTGGAATTTAGGACAGGGTGGAGGAAGTAGCAGTCACTGTAAATATTTGTTTAATGAATGGATGAACCAGGAGTAACACATTGAGTAAAGAAATTTAATGTCACCCTTCATGATCTCATTATGGGTAAATGAATTTTTCTGCTAACCTTTAAAAATAAATGCTGAAAATAGCCCAGAGCTACCCCCATTACATTTGCAGAAGCACTGGGACTGGAAACACATATTTAATCTAACTTCACAGCAAGCTAGAATGCTACGTCCACTTCACCATGGTGATTGAGCACACATGTTTATTTTTACCATTCTTGAAACCCCACTAGCACGACAGGAAGGGAATTACAAAAAAGGCATAGACCTACAAGGGTAAAGAGAGTGGGAGAGGAGATAATAGCGGTTTCTAAAAAGACGTTAGGAGAAAAGAATAAAAAGATACTAGGAGAGGATGTAAGAAATTATTAAATGGATGGATGAGTGGCAACTAGCCTAGCAGAACCAAAGGAAAGAAACCCAAGTCTGTAGAGGAAGGAGCCCCGAAGAAACAAACCAAGGGGAGCTGTACTACCCTGGGGACGCTCGGGATTGACAGCAGCAGCCATGGCTGAAGGCGTGTGTGTGCAGTGAGGCTAAATATGGGAGGTGTGGATTGAAGTCACGGCACATGGTTGGATCTCCCGTCCCCTGGAATGACCAGGTGATCACTTCCCTTCCGTCCACGCGGGAGACTGGAGTCGTACTCTCTGATGACTTTTTTTTTTTTTTTTTTTTTTTGGGACAGAGAGAGACAGAGCATGAACGGGGGAGGGGCAGAGAGAGAGGGAGACACAGAATCGGAAACAGGCTCCAGGCTCTGAGCCATCAGCCCAGAGCCCGACGCGGGGCTCGAACTCACGGACCGCGAGATCGTGACCTGGCTGAAGTCGGACGCTTAACCGACTGCGCCACCCAGGCGCCCCTCTCTGATGACTTTAAATCAGAGAGACGGGATTTAGGGATACCAGCACAGTTGATGGTAGGAGGAGATGTGCCACCATTTATTATTGTTACCATCTTTGATATAGTAGCTGAAATATTATTGCAATTTGTATGAAATGTAAATATTGTCACATAGATTAAATATTCTGAGTAGGACTCAAGATAATAAACCTGGAAAGAGGTAGTGTGTCTAACAGGATGTCAAAGAGATGGGGATTTGAAATTCTTTTCATTAGGAATGAGGAAGAGGCGCTGTGTGCCTCTCTAACCGATTACTGGATTCGCACTGGTATATAGAGTAGTACGCATACTAAAAACTTCAAAAGAAAAGTGAAAGGGAATCCAGAGATTCAAAGACCTGAGGTGAAATCCGTAAATACGATGAAATTTCATGTGAAGCCGCAATATAAAAATGAGAGGGAAGCTGTCTCAAATATGGCCTCAATTTCGATGACCTTGATCTCAGCTACACTTCCATGGCCAAACTGGAGACTGCCATACTCTAGAATTGGGGCACCTCTGACAATCTCACATTGAGATATTTCATTCTTGGGCAATATTTTCTTCAATATTTTATGGGAAAAATAACTTTGTAAAACAATTTCCTGAAATAATTCACACTTTGTGGAATAATTTCAAATTCACAGGAAAAACTACAAGAATGGTACAGAGATTTCCCACATTCCCTTTACCCCCATTCACTAATGTCAACATTTTGTCACATTTTCTAGGAACAAAGGTAGTCGTCTCTTATGTAAAATCTCTATGAAGTTTGAGTTCATCTAATTCTACAGTCCACATCTCGATTTTGTCAGTTGTCCCAGCTGTCAAAAATGCCTGCTCTAGCATTGCCCCTCTAGGGCAGGTTCTGGTCCAGATCACGGACTGCGTTGAGTCTCTGGCCACTCGTCTGTCCTCTGGAGCAGCACCTCCATCTTTCTTTGTCCATCATGGCCGTGATTGCTTCAGAAAGGGCTTGGGTCATCTGCACGACTGCATGATCTCATCTCTCTACTCCCCTCCCCTCCTATTCACTCTGTATTCCTTTCCTTTCCTTCCCTTTCCTCTCCTCACCTTTCCTGTTTATTTATTTATTTTGAGAGAGAGAGAGTATCCCAAGCAGGCTCTGAGCTGTCAGTGCAGAGCCCGACTCGGGGCTCAAACTCATCAACGTGAAATCATGACCCGAGCCGAGGTTGGACGCTTAATGGATTGAGTCACCCAGGCACTCCAACTCTTTCACTTCTTACGTGGCAGGGCAAATACAAGCCATAAGATAGAAATTCTCCCAGTTTCTTGACACATACGCATTTATCTGTATCTACCTACCGGATTATTGCAGAAGCCCCTTATGTGGTTTATTCGTTTTCATTTACCGTGCTGAGAATCTGGTTATCTGGTTATGAATTCTCTACCTAAAGCCCTTTAGCGTTTTCCCCTTGCATCAGTACAGGCTAAACTCTCTAACAGGACAGATTAGGATGTTTTGTTTCGCCAGGTCTTTTTCTGATCACGGGTCTGGCACCACCTCCGTGCCCTGGACATTTCATCCCGACGAACGGTGTATCCGTTGTTCCCGTCATGACAGCGGTAGGCCCGTGCACACATCGTTACCGCATGATGGGCTTCATTTAAGAAATTGTGTTGCTTGGTGGTAAGAACGGGAAGTCTATAGTAAATCCTTATGGATTCGTATTTCAGCTTTGCCACTTCAGAGCCGGGTGGCTTCGGCGTAGGCACCACACCGTTCTACTTTCTTCACGTGTCAAACGGGTGTAGCAGAGCCGACCTCATATGGTAGCAAAACATGTAACAGAGAGCTTCACACGTAGTAAGAGCTCTGTACGTGTTCTCAGTCGTCACGCTGTGCTCGACACTGCGGGAACACTTAAAATTTCTTTTAACGTATATTTATTTACTTAGAGAGAGTGCAGGGGAGGGGCAGAGAGAGAGAGAGAGAGAATCTCAAGCAGGCTCCACACTGTCAGCTCAGAGGCTGACGCAGGGCTTGATCACATGAACCACGAGATCATGACCTGAGCTGAAATCAAGAGTCTGATTTGCTCAACTCACTGAGCCTCCCCCCGCCCCTCCCCAGGCACCCCTGGGGGAGCAGTTAGATGTGGACCTTGCTCTCTTAGAGATGATACTACTGCAGAGGAGAGAACCATAGTTACAGAATTATTTAGCTACATTTGGGATAAGTACTTCAAAGATCGGGGTTTCAGAAGAGGGACACTTAACTTTTTCTTCCTTCGGGGGTTTTGAGCATGGCATTCCCTCTCGCTAGTTTTCAGCAGGAGGAAGTGCAAGTTTGAAAGGCCGAGGCAATAAAGAAGAGCGAGTGGCTTATTAGAGCATTGAATGAGTGCCCGTGTAGCAAGTGTTAAAGAGCGGTAGGAGGTGAGGTTTGTGGAGTAGACAGAAGTCGGGCCTATTTGATGACCAGGCTGGAGGGGGGTGGGTGCTGACCAATTTTCAAGAGGAAAAGGAAGCCATCTTAGCTTTTTAATCAGGGAGAGAACACCGTTTAGGTTTTTATTTCATTTCATTTCATTTTTTAAGTTTATTTATTTTGAGAGAGAGAGAGAGTGAGCAGGGGAGGGGCAGAGAGAGAGGAAGAGAGAGAATCCCAAGCAGGCTCCCAGCTGTCAGCACAGAGCCCGACACAGGCTTGAACTCACGAACTGTGAGATCATGACCGGAGCCCACACCAAGAGTCGGACACTTAACCAACCCAGGCACCCAGGCACCCCTTAGTTTATGTTCTTAAAAGGTCACTTGCTGGGGTGCCTCGGTGGCTCAGTGGGTTAAGTGTCTGCCTTCAACTCGGATCATGATCTTGCGGTTCATGAGTTTGAGCCCCACGTTGGGCTCTGGGCTAACAGCTCAGGACCTGGAGCCTGCTTCAGATTGTGTCTTCCTCTCTCTCTGCCTCACCACCTGCTTGCATTCTGTCTCTCTCTCTCTCTCGCTCTTAAAAATAAACATTAAAAAAATTATTAAGAAATAAAAGGTCACTTGGCTGTACTGTGGCAGATTGGAGCAGGGTGGGAGCAGAGGATGTTGGTGGTGTCTCAGACTACATGGCAACAGAACGAATGACTGAGAACGTCTCAGAGTCTAGAGATTTAAAAAGAAAAAAAATTTTTTAAATGTTTATCTCAGAGAGAGAAAGAGAGCATGATCAGGGAAGGGGCAGAAGGAGAGGGAGACAGACTCCGAAGTAGGCTCCAGGCTCCGAGCTGTCAGCACAGAGCCCGAAGTGGGGCTCGAACCCACAAACCGCGAGATCATGACCTGAATTGAAGTCGGACGCTCAACCGATGGTGGTTCCAGAGTCTAGAGATTTTTAATTGCTTTGTACTGGATGTCGGGACTTGGAGGACAGGGTTACTTACAGATGGATTAACACCATTACGACTTCTGACTCCTCCTGGTCTCTGCCTAAATCCCCGCCTTAGACTGGATGCCACCCTTGTGGTCCCACAGTCCCATCTATACACTTCTGCTGAGTTTGAGCACATCCGCTGTTACAGTTTGCTGTGGCTGGTTTGTTTTTCCTTTAAACTGGAATGTATTTGTAGGTCAATAAGCACCTGACGCAGAAAGCACAGATGAAAGCTAGATGATGAGTGAATACAGGATTTCATTTTTAAGCCAGGCATTTTAGTGCTACAGCATCTTTGGATCAAGTTGATTGTGAAATAAGAATTCATTGAGAACTAACCCTCCCCACCTCAAAAACAAAAAACGAAAAAGACGAATTGGGTTCTTGGTTTGTTTTTGTTTTTGTTTTTTAAAAAAGCTTATCTCTGGAATAGGTACTGGCAGTCTTGAGACGAAGAGAATGATAATGTTATTTGTACCTTCTCGTTAATTAACCTTAAGGGCATTTCTTTACCCTCTTTGCTGTGTGTTTTAAACAGTCCTCGTGGTAAAGATTCCTCTTGGGACTCATTATTTCATTTTAATTTCTGTAGGTGGGGTTTGGAGCAGCTAGTTAAATATTTAAATATGTATAAGACATCTTAGGCCTGGGGCACCTGGGTGGCTCAGTCGGTTAAGTGTCTGACTTCGGATCAGGTCATGGTCTCATGGTTCGTGGGTTCAAGCCCTGCGTCAGGCTCTGTGCTGACGGATCAGAGCCTGGGGCCTGCTTTGGATTCTGTGTCTCCCTCACTCTCTGCCCTTCCCCCGCTTGCGTGTGTGCTCTCTCAAAAATAAATAAACATTAAAAAAATTTTTTAAAAGACATCTTAGGTCTGGGAAAGAACTCAGGTGTACTACTTGTTTAAAATTCTCCTCCATAGAGGTCCCTGGGTGGCTCAGTCATTAGAGAGTGAGACTCTTGATCTTGGGGTCTGGAGTTCAAGCCCCACATTGAGCATAGAGCTCACTTAGAAACAAAACAAAGTTCTCCACTCTACAGCCTTACATGATGTGACTTTTATTTTGGTCATGACAGCCCCTATATTTATTATCATTAGTTTCTTCTTTTAAAATTAAATGTGACTTTTTTGTTTTTTGTCTTTTTCATTCTATGGTTTGACTTTAACTTGGTTTGGTAGCTAATTTTTAGCCTTAGCATTCCCATTGCTGCAAAACAACTATAATGTCAGATATGTTGGCTTTGGTGGTGCCTAACATGGAATTTTTTGTTTTTTGGTTTTTTTAATGTTTATTTATTTTTGACAGAGAGACAAAGCATGAGTGGGGAAGGGGCAGAGAGGGAGGGAGACACAGAATCCGAAGCAGGCTCTAGGCTCTGAGCTGTCGGCCCAGAGCCCAACGCGGGGCTCAAACTCACAGATCGCGAGATCATGACCTGAGCCGAAGTCGGACGCTCAACCGACTGAGCCACCCAGGTGCCCCAACATGGAATTTTTAAAATTAATTTTTATATTTTAATTCCGGTATAGTTAACACACAGTGTGATAGTGTTAGGTGTACAATCTGGTGATTCAACAATTCTATACGTTACTTCGTGCCCCTCGTGGTAAGTGCACTCCTTAATCCTCATCTTCTGTTTAGCCCATTCCCCGCCCACCACCCCTCTGGTAACCATCAGTGTGTTCTGCATAGTTAAGAGTCTGTTTCAGGGCGCCTGGGTGGCTCAGTTGGTTAAGCGTCCGACTTCGGCTCAGGTCATGATCTCGCGGTCTGTGAGCTCGAGCCCCACGTCGGGCTCTGTGCTGACAGCTCGGAGCCTGGAGCCTGTTTCGGATCCTGTGTCTCCCTCTCTCTCTGACCCTCCCCCGTTCGTGCTCTGTCTCTCTGTATCTCAAAAATAAATGTTTAAAAAATATTAGAAAAAAAAGAGTCTCTTTCTTGGTTTGTGTCTCTCTTTTGTTTTTTCCTTTGCTCATTTGTTTCTTACATTCCACATACAAGTGAGATCAGAGGGTATTTGTTTTTCTCTGACTTATTCTGCTTAGCATCATAGTCTCTAGCTCCAGCTATGTTGCAAATGGCAAGATTTCATTCTTTATTTGTGGCTGAATAATATTCCATTGTATATATATACACCACGTCCTCATCCATTCATCAGTCGATGGACACTTGGGCTGCTTCCATAGTTTGGCTATTGGAAATAGTGCTGCGTGCGGTAAGCATAAGGGTGCGTGTATCCCTCTGAATTAGTGTTTCTGTATTTTTTGGGTAAATACCCAGTAGTGTGATTACCGGGTCTAGGGCGTTTCTATTTTTACCTTTTTGAAGACACGCCATACTGTTTTCCAGAGCGGCTGAAGCAGTTCGCATTCCCACCCACAGTGCAAGAGGGTTCCTTTTTCTTCGCATCCTCACCAACACCTGTTGTTTCTTGTGTAGTTGATTTTAGCCATTCTGACAGCTGTGATATCTCATTGTAGTTTTGATTTGCATTTCCCTAATGATGAGTGATGTTGAGCATTTTTTCTTGTGTCTGTTAGCCACCTGCCTGTCTTTAGAGAGATGTGTTTGCTCATGTCTTCTGCCCATAGTCAATTGGATTATTTGGTTTTTGGGTAGTGAGTGGTATCAGTTCTATATATATTTTGGATGCTAACCCTTTCTCACGTATACCATTTGCAAATATCTTCTTCCGTTCAGTAGGTTGTGTTTTGGTTTTGTTGATTGTTTCCTTTGCCGTGCAGAAGCTGTTTTATTTTAACGTAGTCCTAATAGTTTATTTTTGCTTTTATTTCCCTTGCCTCGGGAGACCTATCGAGAAAAATGTTGCCACAGCTAATGTCAGAGAGATCACTGCCTATGCTCTCTTCTAGGATTTTTATGGTTTCAGGTCTCACGTTAGGTCCTTAATGTATTTTGAATTTATTATTGTGTATGGTATAAGAAGGTGGTCCAATTTCATTCTTTTGTATGTAGCTGTCCAGTTTTCCCAACACCATTTGTTGAAGAGACTGTCTTTCCCCATTGTGTATTCTCTCCTGCCTCATCAAAGATTAATTGACCATATAATTGTGGGCTTATTTTTGAGCTCTCTGTTTTATTCCTTCCATCTATGTGTCTGTTTTTGTGCCAGTACCGTACTGTTTTGGTTACTACAGCTTTGTAGTATAACTTCTGGGATCACTGGGATTGTGAGATCTCCAGTTTTGTTTGTCTTTTTCAAGATTGCTTCGGCTATTTTGGGTCTTTTGTGGTTCCATACACATTTTAGGATTGTTTGTTCTAGTTCTGTGAAAAATGCTGTTGGTATTTTGATAGGGATTGCGTTAAATGTGTAGATTGCTTTGGGTAGTATAGTCATTTTAACAGTATTTGTTTTAATCCATGAGCATGGAATGTCTCTCCATTTCTTTGTGTCCTCTTAAGTTTCTTCCTTCAGTGTTTTATAGTTTTCAGAGAACGGGTCTTGGTTTATTCCTAGGTATCTTACAGGTTTTGGTACAATTGTAAATGGGATTGTTTTCTTAATTTCTTTTTCTTCTTCTTCATTATTAGTATAAAATGCAATGGATTTCCGCATATTGATTTCATATCTTGTGACTTTACTGAATTCATTTATTAGTTCTAGTAGTTTTTTGGTGGAGTCTTTAGGGTTTCCTATATATAGTATCATGTCATCTGTAATAATGAAACTTTTATTTCTTTGTTACTAATTTGGTTGACTTTTATTTCTTTTTGTTAGTAGTGCCTAGTATGGAATTAAAGAGAAAAAGGAATTATTATATAATGATGTAACTGGAATTTCACCTCTAACTTGAATTTCACCGACTAAAATGCATTTTATATTATATTGATATATCAACTTAATTATATTTCTTTTATTTATTTTTTGTTTTAAATTTAAATTATTTTTTAAGTTTTTTATTTAAAAATTTTTTTAATGTTTATTTATTTTTGAGAGAGAGACCACGAGCAGGGGAGGGACAGAGAGAGAGGGAGACATAGGGTCTGAAGCAGCTCTAGGCTCTGACAAGTTGAACTTTTGACATCCTTTGCCTGCCTCTATTGTGTTGACTTTCTAGAATGTCATAGTATTGGAATCCTACAGTATGTAGCCTTTTCAGACTGGCTGTTAGCAACATGCAGTGTTTCTACACATCTTTTCATGACTTGAAGGCTCTTCCTTTTTTTTTTTTTTTTTTTAAATCACTGAAGAATAGAATGTATGGATGGGTCACAGTTTATCCATTTACCCACTGAAGGACCTCTTGATTCCTTCCAATTTTTGATAATTATAAGTAAAACTTCTATAAACATTCAGGTGCAGGTTTTTGTGAGCATATAGGTTTTCAACTCATCTGGGTAAGCATCAAGGAGTGTGACTGATGGGTCACGTATGGTAAGACTATGTTTACCTTTGTAAGAAACTGCCGAACTATTTCCCAAAGTTGCTGCTCTACCGTTTTGCACTGTCACTAGCAATGATGGCATTTTCTGTTGCTCCACTTCTTTGCCAGCATTTGGTTTTGCCAGTTTTGTGGAGTATAGCTGTTGTAATGGGTGAGCGATGGCATCCCATTGTTGTTTTAATTTTCAGTTCCTTATGACATACGACGTTGAACATCTTTTCATATGTTTATCTGCCTTCTTCTTTGGTGAGGTATCTGTCCGCAAGTTTTGCCCACTCCCCCTCACCCCTGCCCACCTTTATTGAGGTATAATTGACAAATAAAATGATACGATGATTTGCGTGTATGTGTATGTGTGTGTATATATATACATATATTTAGACACAGAAAAATACATATTTTTCTCTAGTCAGTGAACACAGTCATCCCCTTATGTGTGTGTGTCTGTGTGTGTCTGTGTGTACATGTGGTGAGAATGCTTATTTTTTTTTAAGTTTACTTATTTGAGAGACAGAGAGAGGGTGAGAGAGCATGAGCAGGGGAGGAGCAGAGAAAGAGAGAGGGAGAGAATCCCAAGGAAGCTCCACGCTGTCAGCACAGAGCCCGACATGGGGCTTGATCCCACGAACCATGAGATCGTGTCCTGAGCTAAAATCAAGAGTTGGAAGATCAACCAAATCACCCAGGTGCCCCAAGAATGCCTATTTTTAATTTTTTAAAAAACATTTATTTTCGAGAGACACAGAGCACGAGTGGGGGAGGGGCAGAGAGAGAGAGGGAGGCACAGAATCCAAAGAAAGCTCCAGGCTCTGAGCTGTCAGCACAGAGCCACCCAGGTGCCCCATGGTAATCCTTTTATGTCCTTTTATCTTCATAACAACTCTAGGAGGTATTATTCTCACTTAACAGATAAAGAAATAGGCTAGTAGGAGGTAGGTCCTGTTTGATCAGCATTTAAACTTTTAATGTTCCACATTTCTGGAAAATTATGTAAACGTTTTATTTAAAATCAATAAATATTCATAAGGAAGCTATGTTTCTTCTTCACATTCAGTACCTTTCAAGTCATTTTCATGTAGTTTGTAAAAAAAAAAAGGGAGATTTTTTTTCCTGGTTTTCATGGTACAGAAAGTAAAGAAAGTTATTGAAATTGACTTTCTGGACTGATTAATTCAAGAAGAAAATCAGTTGGTTTTCATAGAAGGCCTCTTACATTTTGTGACTGTGTGTTTCAAACCACACCAAAAACAGAGATAAGAAAAGCTGATGGGAAGCTGAAAACCCTAAGAAGCTTTCTTCTAAGCCATAACATGTAGTTGACAGACATCTTTTTATAGACATGTCTGTGATTGCACAGTTTTTTTAGGCTTGACAATTTTTTCAGGGAGGAAAACCTTTCTGTAAAGTTTATAAAAGCTGTTTACAGTAAAATAGCAAACCATAACAAGTCAGAAACCTACCCAGCTCCCTTTGAAGCACTGTTGGACCGTGTTTCCATAAAAGTATAGACAACAACCGCAGTGGAACACAATTCAGTCTTTGTTTAATGAGGAGAAGTTGTTTTATACCACTTCCAAAATAATTTTTCAAGCCTTGAATTCTTTGTAAAATTGAGAAAGTGACAAATCCAGACGAGAGAGGAAGAAAAAGGAAAACGAATTTGATTTAGCAAAATTTGTTAGACAGCTAGGATTACAGAAAAAAAGGAATGAGTTTGACACAGTCCTTGTATGAGTTAACTGTTACTGTGCAACCGATTTCCCCCAAACCTAGAAGCTTAAATGACCGAACACTTATCATTTGATACAATTTCCAGATGTAGGTTTAATGGGCGATTCTGGCTCAGATTTTCTTACAAGTCTGGAGCTCACTGACATGACTGTTGGCAGGAGGCCTCGGCTCCTTAATGGTTGTTGGCCAGAGGCCTCAATTTCTTGATACATGGAACTTTCCATAGGCCGTCTGAGTGTCCTTACAATCTGGCATCTGGCATCTGCCAGACAGAATCATCCAAGAGACAGAGACAGATAGAGATCAAGACAGAAGGTGCAATATCTTGTATAACCTAATCTCAGAAGTGACACCATTATTTGTGCCGTATTTTATTGGTGACCTAAACTAACACAAAACATTAAAGGTGACTACGCAACAGTGTGAATACCAAGAGGTTGGAGCCATTGGGAGCCATCTTGGAGACTAGCTAGCACAGTCTTCCATTTGGCTCCCAATGATCCAGATCCTTCCCACATGTACATTCACTCTCTTTCAAGGCCCACCGAAGTCTCATCCCATTCCAGCATCAGATTAAAGTCCAGAGTGCCATATCTAAATCAAGCCTAGGTGTGGATGAGGTTCCTTGCCTATGGCCTCTTGAGTAGTTTCTCTCCATCTGTAGACTGTGAACTAAAGAGACAAGCTGTTTTCCACTTAACCACCCAACATGTAATGGTGGAATAGGTAAAGTATAGCCTCCTTGGACTGGAAGGGAAAATAGGAGGCACACAGGAGTCGCTGGTGCATAAAATCCAGCTGGGCAAATGTCGGAAGGTCCTTGATTAGGACTCGGTTCTACTGTCTGCAGATGATTCTAGATGGGCTTTAAGCTCTACCGTGTGGGCTCTTGGTCCTACCCTCTTTGCCATTCTCTCTCTTTTATGAGAAATAGTACATGTTTTCAGCTAAGTGTTTTTCTAAGCCTGCTTCCGGCCAACAGAATTTCGGGGAGTCCAAAGACTTTTTCATTTTGTACTGTATTGTACTGTACTGATTGCATTGCAAGCATAACAATCTTAGAATCTTCATGGGTCTCCTGTGAATCTTGTCCTTTAGACAAAAGCCATACCCAGCTTTACTTGAGACAAGCCATTGTCTACCTTGAGCTTCCTGAGCTGAGAGACATTAAGCTGCATTTGAAGCCCCACTGGTTGATCGCGATGATCTGTGGGACACACCCTCGAACGCTTGAAATGCTTTTTTGCTAGTTTGAATGGTGCCCTGAGACACTGTGTTTGATCTTTCGGAGGGCCTAACAAAGGATTTTATAGCCACATATTCTGTTTCATGTTTAGACTGTGTTTTCCTGGCAGTGCCCCAAATTTGATCTTTGCCCAGAAGCCATTTCTTATCTTAGCATCTATTGCCATCTGGAGAGGCAGGGAATTTTCACAACTAGCAATTCCTGGCTGCTTTTTACTTAACAGGCTTTCCTTTGGGTTATCTTTTTCCTCTTGCATTTTACTACGTGCAGCCAGAAAGAACCAGGGAGCACCGTCAATGCTTTTCCTAGAGGTACTTCTATCTAGACCACCAGGTTCATTCGGCATGTGTTCTACTTTCCACGTTAATATGAATTTTTCTGTGGTTCATAAAAGGGGGCCCCTTTGTGGTTTCCAGTGTGATTTCTGCACTTTCTTTTAAGCTCTAACAGCCTACTCAAAGGCCAGCACTACCTGAGTCCAAAGCCCCTCCCGAATATTTAGGGTTTTTTTTTAGTAGCATCTCACTTTCAGGTACCAAAATTCTGTGTTATCTGTTACCGTTATCTATTAATTATTCGAGTTGGAGATCAAGAAGAACAGAGAGAGACAGACAGTAAGACAAAAACCTACCATTAAAAGTGACATGCCATTACTTCTGCCTTATTCTGTTGGTCACATGATTGGTCCCAGAAGAACGGGAAAGGTTTGCCATATCCCTGCCTGTAGGAATTCCATAGTTGAGTGCATATTTATTAGTGCCTGAGCATTGTGCTAGACTCACATGTTGTTCATTTATATCCAACCCTGAAAGGAGTTGTTACCTCCAGCTGAAGCTTAAAGAGATAACTTGTTCAAGAGCTCACCAGAGAACATAGATTTGAACCTATGTTCAGGAAAGAAGACTTGGGAGCCCAGGCCTGAGGTAAAAGAGTGGATAGATATTCCATGGGATTGTTGCTTTTGTTTTTAAACCTGAATTTTCTTCAGCTTCTGTTACATATGTGGAAAGCTTTGGTCAATGATCTTTTCTTATAGTCCTTTCTCCATATAGCTCTGACCTTTACCTGTCTTTTCTCATCCTTCTATGGATTTTCCTCTGGTCACTTTCCATGGAGTGCTTTGGGACTTCAGACTTATTCTAATGTAAATAAACTTCTATCCAAATACTATTTTTCTAGAACATTCCCCTCATCTGTTTTTCTTAATTAACCCTGGCGTTCCTTTTCGAACATCATGCCTCTTGGTGCCATCTTGATGGCTAACCATCTTGATGGTTATTCATTCTCCCATGTCTTTTATCTTGTAATAAGTTACATCGGCCCACTTCTACTTCCAAATGACTGCCCTTTCATTCTTATAGAAAAGTTCTTTTTCCTTTGAAATTTATCCCATCTTACTCACCCTCTGTTCGTCACTGTCATTTGAAGTACAGATTTCATAGTGGCTCGTAAGATTTAGCCAGGAGAACATGATGTTGAAAATGAGTGGAAGGAAGTTAAGGTCATTGAGGTTGCAAAGAACAAGGAATTATGAAACTTGTGTGTTGGGTGAGTGGTCTGCCTGGTCACTGAACTCACCCAGGATGATGGTGGAATTTGAGATGAACAGAAAACTGACCAGTGAGACCACTCATCTCTCTCTCTCTCTCTCTCTTTCCCATTGACTGACCACAATCTCCTAGATTTCAGTGGTACTCTGCTTTCTTACTTATAAAACACTTGCTGGTAGATCTTACCAAGACCTCTAGACTCCTTGATCCTTCTCGCCTCTTCCCCACTCCCAGTTTATCAAACAAAACTGATTCTAGCTAATGTAAGTAGAAAATGAATTTATTAGATGATAGCAGGGAGCTCACCAAATAGTCAAGAACCAGGAGGGTCAGCATCCTATCACAGCTATGATGATATAAGGACAGTCTGGTTAATATGCCCCTGCTAGGACCACTGCCCCTGGACCACTGCTACCAAATTCTGGCTGTTACTGCTTCCACCAGCCCCATAGATCATTTAAAAATTGTCTCTCATTTTTGTTTACCTCCTTAAGATTAAAAATCCTGTACAAGAACATTTGATTGGCTAAGCCTACTTCATTTGTCTGTTACATCAGAAGACTGGGAGGGGAAAGATCTATCCTTTTTGGCTTACTTAGTGAGAGAGCAGACATTGTATTCTGCCAACATACCCAATGGGGGTTCTATCCAAATGGGAAGAGTATTTGGATCCTAAGTGCCAAAAAAATGAAGAAGGAAAAGGAGAGGAAGGAGAAAAGGAAGGGGGGGGGGAAGGCAGAAAGTGAAGAGGAGGAAGAAGAGGAAGGAGAGGCATCCATGAAAGTCTCCTTTAGCCCCCTGCTGGCTTGGGGATGGGGGGCTGTCTGCCATAAAGCTGTCTGGTCCAACATCAGCCTCCGTACTCTCAGTAGATGATCCTGCTTTGTATTTCAAAAATGGCAGCCATCAGGCTTGAACCCCCTCAACTTATTGCTTCTACCTTTAAACATATCTTCATCAACACTCTCCTTTCCTACTTTCCTTTAGTTATTTTAGTAAAAGAGCTGTTCCTTCTCTTGTTTGAGGCTAAGTTTCTCATTTGCATTCATAATCTCATCCACTCTGGTCTTCTCCAGGACTTTTCTTCGTTAACTAAGACTTCCTTCTCTTTATTTTTGTTTTTATCTTATTTTATTTACTTAGTTTTTAAAAGGAATCTCCATGCCAAACATGGGGCTCGAACCTATGACCCCATGATCAAGAGTCGTGCGATCCGCTGACTGAGCCAGCCAGGCGCCCCCCCTTCTCCTTGTTAAGAGTATTTAATAATATCTCTTTTATGCCAGACATTGTTGAATGCCAGAGGTGTACAGATGAATTTGATATAGTTTTGAAGGATTTAGTATTTGGCAGGGAAAAACAGACACCAATAGTTGGTTGTAGTGTAATTACTTACAATCAGGATTATTTATCACTATCTTATCCATTAGAATGTCAGCATATCTTTTTGTTCTCTGCTGTGTCTTCAGTGTCTGGTACACAGTTGGTGCTCAATAAATACTCTTGCATGAATGCTGAGAAGTAAGCACAGGGGGCTAGGAATCATGCAAGACAGTGGTTGGCCCAGCCTAGAGGATGGAAAAAGGAAGATGGAAGTGGGGGAGCTACAGAGGCTTGGTGGAGGAAATATCAAGAACAGCATTTTCAAGGTTTAAAGTCAGCAGGGAAAAAATGAGGCGAGAGTCCCAGGCAGAGAGGGGAGCATGAACGAAGGTGGGGAATGATGAAGAGGCAGGTGGCTTGAGCAGGTAGGTGTTAAATAGTTAATAACAGTTAACATTTATGAGTGTTTGTGTACATAGTCTAAGTCTTATATATGTATTTTCTCACTTAATACTTACGGTGTTCTGCGAGTAAGGTGTTATTCCCGTTATAGAAAAGAAAAATATCTTCGATCCTTAGGGAAGCTAACTAACTTGCACAAGTCCACTTGGCCTCTAAATCTTAGAGAGCAGGGATTTATTTTGGCTTTTTTTCTGGCTGCAAAGCCTGGTGTTCCTTAAAGCAACCTTGTTATACTAACGAAGTGGTTCCCAAACTTGGCTGCGCATCAAATCCCCCGTAGAACTTTGTAAAAATACAGATCCCTGGCTTGATCCAGGATCCTGAATCTAAACTTCCAGGGGCAGAGTTTATGGGTGCATATTTCTTTTTTTCTTTTTAAAAATTTTTTTAATGTCTATTTTTGAGAGAGACAGACAGAACATGAGCGGGGGAGGGGCAGAGAGAGAGGGAGACACAGTATCCGAAGCAGGCTCCAGGCTCCAAGCTGTCAGCACAGAGCCTGACGCGGGGCTCTAATTCACGAGCTGTGAGATCATGACCTGAGCCAAAGTTGGACGCTCTACCGACTGAGCCATCCAGGCGCCCCTGGATGCATATTTCTTAACAAGCTCTTGGATGCTTCTCCTACAACTGACCCCGTGTGGTTCTCTCATCCTTGAGAATCACCACAGCCAGTGTCAAGAACAAGGCAGGAGTCATTGATTAGACCCTCGAGATCTAGTATTCCTGAGGATCTGTGACTTTATCCTGTAGGTAATGGGGGGATTCCTGGAGGATTTTAGCTGGAAAGTGATGTCATTAGACATGCATTTTTGCCCACCACTTTGGCAACAATGGGAAGGATGAAGTTGGAGGTACAAACAACAAGAACGTTTATCTTTAGATTTCTGTCTTGACGGGTTCCTTCCTTTTTGCCCACAAGCATTCTCAAATCTCCATACATTTTTTCTCATAGTCCTGCTTGTCTTTTAGTTATGTGAGTTTCCCCTCTCTCCTTGCTAAAATTCTTAAACAGCTATACTCAATGCCAGGTTTCAGTCAGGTCAGGAAATGCTGCTTCTCATTTTCTTCATGACTGCCTCACCCTTAAGAATCCAGCTTCCACCCCGTTATCCTATGTCTTCTCCAGCGTCATCTTTCGTTCAGTAGATTCTTACTGAATGTTATTTGCAAGCATGGTCCTTTCTCAGATTTCGAGTTGACATGATAAAGACCTGGGATCGAAGAAAGGGATCTAAAGGAATAGAGATAATGGGCCAGTGGCAGAGTAATCAGTCAACAAACTCTTAACATACCAGCCTGCTTCAGAACCAGGGGTGGGAGCAGGTGGCCTACAGGCAATTAGAAGTCAGAGGAACCTCCATCTGAAGATGGATGAAGGGTCTGATGGAAAATGACTTTGGTTTTGGATAGGCTTGAGTTTGAGGAAGTGAGATTTGTAGTAGAAATATAGGCCTGTCACTTGGGTGAGAAAAGGCTCAAAGCTAGACAAATAGATTTGGTAGTTCACAGGTTGAAGTGGTAAGACGTGGACAGTGCATAATGCATTACATTCATGAAATTGTTTTAATGTTTATTTATTAGAGAGAGATCGTGGGGGAGGAGCATAGAGGGAGGGAGAGAGAAAGAGAACCCCAAGCAGGCTCCGCACTGTCAGCACAGAGCCCGATGCAGAGCTTGATCTCATGAACCACAAGATCACGACCTGAAGAGTTCTACGCTTAACTGAGCCACCCAGGCGCCCCAATTCGTGAAATGTTTTTATAATAATTTGTATCTTTACATTTCTTGAAACAAATTCTTTTGCTTAAGGAATGGGAAATATATAATTTATCTTGATATACTAGAATTTAAAATGACACAAGGATTCAATTTGACTTTTGGATTTGGATCATAATCATTTGAGAACCTCCCAAAAGGTTGCATTTTCCTAGGAGAAAAGAGTGCTGTCTCTTTGATATATTTTATGTAGTCCTTCCCCTCATTTTCTATATGCTTTCTACTCAAGCTGTTATGTCCTTCATTTTATTTTTTCTGTTCATGCTATTTTTCTTTTTATTGTTTTGTTCCCCACTAAGTTGTGTGTGTAAAGAATGAAAACCAACTTATTCTGTTTGTTAAAGTTTTGGATCAAACTTTTATTGCGTTTTGTCTATTGGCATCTTTTATTTGTGTTATAAAATGTTTCTGGAAGCCGGGTGAGCGGAAAAGTAGTAAGATTCATTTGCAAACCTTCATGTCTGGGTAGAACTCTTAAGTATCATTGCATGACCTATAATTTTTAAGACCTGGTGATGGGAACATATTGAAAATAGGCTATAAAACTGGCCATAGTTGGAGCAGTTATCTTCTGTAGGAAACAAAAACTTAGGATGCCCCAGTCCTGTTTTATTATGTGCCATATTTTTAACGTAAATTAAACAATTCTTTGTGCCTTTTTTACAACTATATGCAAGTATTATGAAACTTATATATATAAACATTTCAAAGATTCAAAGCTTTTTATAAAGAATTATATATATACCAATCTTAAATGTTAAGTCTAGTATATGATAATATTTATAATCTAAGCAATTTCTTTTTTTTAAATGTGTATTTATTTTTGAAGGAGAGAGAGAAAGAGACAGAGCATGAGCAGGAGGGGCAGAGAGAGAGGAAGACACAGAATCTGAAGCTGTCAGCACAGAGCCCCATGTGGGGCTCAAACTCATGAGCCGTGAGAAAATGACCTGAGCTGAAGTCAGTTGTTTAACCAACTGAGCCACCCAGGTGCCCCTATAATCTAGGCAATTTCTTAAAAGCAATGAAAAGCAGTGTGATGTAGTGAAGAGAACAGAATCTTTGAAGCCATCCAGACTTGTGCTTGAATCTTCAGTTTCCTATTTCCTAGGTATTTGTCAAGTCACTTATTTAGTTTTCTAAGCCTCAACAACCTCATCTATCAGGTGAGGATATTCACAGCCAATCCTGCTGATTTTTTCCGAGAAATAGTAATAGTAACTCACGTCTAATGAACCTGTGTATGTGCCTGGGTCACTGCATACATCGTGTCTTTTAATCCTCACAGCAGCCTTGTAAGGTAGCTGCTATTATTATTGTTGTTGTTGTTCATATTATCCCAGCATTACAGATGAGACTACTGAGACTTAAGGAGATTTGGTAATTTGCCAAAGCTAGGAAGACTTTGGGGATGCCATCAGTTTTGTCTGACTTCAGACCGTTAGCTTTTTTTTTTTTATTTAACTTTATTTTTTATTTTTTAAAATTTACATCCCAATTAGTTAGTATATAGTGAAGCAATGATTTCAGTAGATCACTTAGTGCCCCTTACCCATTTAGCCTATCCCCCCTCCCACAACTCCTCCAGCAACCCTCAGTTTGTTCTTCATATTTATGAGTCTCTTTTGTTTTGTCCCCCTCCCTGTTTTTATATTACTTTTGTTTCCCTTCCCTTATGTTTATCTGTTTTGTCTTTTAAAGGCCTCATATGAGTGAAGACATATGATTTTTGTCTTTCTCTGACTAATTTCACTTAGCATAATACCCTCCAGTTCCAGCCACGTAGTTGCAAATGGCAAGATTTCATTCTTTTTGATTGCCGAATAATACTCCATTGTACATATATACCACATTTTCTTTATCCATTCATCCATCGATGGACATTTGGGCTCTTTCCATACCTTGGCTATTGTTGATAGTACTGCTCTAAACATGGGGGTGCATGTGTCACTTCGAAACAGCACACCTGTATCCCTTGGATAAATGCCTAGTAGAGTAGTGCAATTGCTGGGTTGTAAGGTAGTTCTCTTTTTAGTTTTTTGAGGAACCTCCATACTGTTTTCCAGAGTGGCTGCACCAGCTTGCATTCCCACCAACAATGCAAAAGAGATCTTCTTTCTCCGCATCCTCACCAACATCTGTTGTTGCCTGAATTGTTCATGTTAGCCATTCTGACACGTTCGTGAGGTGGTATCTCACTGTATTTCCCTGATGATGAGTGATGTTGAGCATTTTTTCATGAGTCGGTTGGCCATCTGGATGTCTTTGGAGAAGTGTCTATTCATGTCTTTTGCCCATTTCATCACTGGATTATTTGTTTTTTGGGTGTTGAGTTTGATAAGTTCTTTGTAGATTTTGGATACTAATCACCCTTTATCTGATATGTCATTTGCAAATACCTTCTCCCATTCTGTCGGTTGCCTTTTAGTTTTGCTGATTGTTTCCTTCGCTGTGCAGAAGCTTTTTATTTTGATGAGGTCCCAGTAGTTCATTTTTGCCCTTGCCTCCAGAGATGTGTTGAGTAAGAAATTGCTGCGGGCAAGATCAAAGAGGTTTTTGCCTGCTTTCTCCTCAAGGATTTTGATGGCTTCCTGTCTTACATTGAGGTCTTTCATCCACTTTGAGTTTATTTTTGTGTATGGTGTAAGAAAGTGGTCCAGGTTCATTCTTCTGCATGTCGCTGTCCAGTTTTCCCAGCACCAGTTGCTGAAGAGACTCTCTTTATTCCATTGGATATTCTTTCCTGCTTTGTCACAGGTTAGTTGCCCATATGTTTGTGGGTCCGTTTCTGGGTTCTCTATTCTGTTCCCTTGATCTGAGTGTCTGTTTTTGTGCCAGTGCCATACTGTCTTGATGGTTACAGCTTTGTAGTATAGCTTGAAGTCTGGGATTGTGATGCCTGCTGCTATGGTTTTCTTTTTCAAGATTGCTTTGGCTATTTGGGGTCTTTTCTGGTTCCATACAAATTTTAGGATTATTTGTTCTAGCTCTGTGAAGAATGCTGGTGTTACTTTGATAGGGATCACATTGACTATGTAGATTGCTTTGGGTAGTATCGTCATTTTAACAGTATTTGTTCTTCCTATCCAGGAGCATGGAATCTTTTTCCATTTCTTTGTGTCTTCTTCAGTTTCTTTCATCAGCTTTCTATAGTTTTCAGTGGATAGATTTTTCACCTCTTTGATTAGATTTATTCCTAGGTATTTTATGGTTTTTGGTGCAACTGTAAATGGGATCAATTCCTTGATTTCTCTTTATGTTGCTTCATTTTTCGTGTATAGGAATGCAACCGATTTCTGTGCATTGATTTTATATCCTGCAACTTTGCTGAATTCATGAATCAGTTCTAGCAGTTTTTTGGTGGAAACTTTTGGGTTTTCCATATAGAGTATCATGTCATCTGCAAAGAGTGAAAGTTTGACCTCCTCCTGGCCAATTTGGCCGTTTTATTTGTGTTGTCTGATTGCTGAGGCTAAGACTTCCAATATTATGTTGAATAACAGTGGCAAGAGTGGACATCCCTGTCTTGTTCCTGACCTTAGTGGGGAAAGCTCTCAGTTTTTCCTCATTGAGGATGATATTAGCGTTGGGTCTTTCATAATATGGCTTTTATGATCTCGAGGTATGATCCTTCCATCCCTACTTTCTTGAGGGTTTTTATCAAGAAAGGATGCTTTATTTTGTCAAATGCTTTCTCTGCATCTAGTGAGAGGATCATGTGGTTCTTGTCCTTTCTTTTATTGATTTGATGTATCACAATGATTATTTTGTGGACATTGAACTAGCCCTGCATCCCAGGTATAAATCCCACTTGGTCGTGGTGAATAATGTTTTTTAATGTATCTTTGGATCCAGTTGGCCAGTATCTTGTTGAGGATTTTTGCATCCATGTTCATCAGGGAAGTTGGTCTATAGTTTTCCTTTTTAGTAGGGTCTTTGGTTTTGGAATCAAGGTAGTGCTGGCTTTATAGAAAGAGTTTGGAAGTTTTCCTTCCATTTCTATTTTTTTTGGAACAGCTTCATGAGAATAGGTGTTAACTCTTTCTTAAATGTTTGGTAGAATTCCCCCTGGAAAGCCATCTGACCCTGGGCTTGTTTTTTGGGAGATTTTTGATTACTGATCAATTTTCTTTACTGGTTATGGTTCTGTTCAGATTTTCTATTTCTTCCTGTTTCAGTTTTGGTAGTGTAGATGTTTCTAGGAATTTGTCCATTTCTTCCACATTGCCCATTTTGTTGGCATATAATTGCTCATAATATTCTCTTCTTATTGTTTTTATTTCTGTTGTGTTGGTTGTGATTTCTCCTCATTTTTGATTTTACTTATTTGGGTCCTTTCCTTTTTCTTCTTGATCAAACTGGCTAGTGGTTTTGTTAATTCTTTCAAAGAACCAGCTTCTGGTTTCATTGATTTGTTCTAGTGTTTTTTTGGTTTCAATAGCATTAATTTCTGCTCTAATCTTTATTATTTCCTATCTTCTGCTGGTTTTGGGTTTTATTTGCTGTTCTTTTTCCAGCTCCTTAAGGCATAAGGTTAGGTTGTGTATCTGAGATCTTTCTTCCTTCTTTAGGAAGGCCTGGATTGCTATATACTTTCCTCTTATGACCGCCTTTGCTGCGTCCCAGAGGTTTTGGGTTGTGGTGTTATCATTTTCATTGACTTCCATATACTTTTTAATTTCTTCTTTAACTGCTTGGTTAGCCCATTCATTCTTTAGTAGGATGTTCTTCAGTCTCCCAAGTATTTGTTACCTTTCCAAATTTTTTTCTTGTGGTTGATTTTGAGTTTCATAGCATTGTGGTCTGAATATATGCACGGTATGATCCCGATCTTTTTGTACTTACTTAGGGCTGATTTGTGTCCCAGTATATGGTCTATTCTGGAGAACATTCCGTGTGCACTGGAGAAGAATGTATATCCTGCTGCTTTAGGATGAGATGTTCTGAATATATTTGTTAAGTCCATCTGGTCCAATGTGTCATTCAAAGCCATTGTTTCCTTGTTAATTTTTTGATTAGATGATCTGTCCATTGCTGTGAGTGGGTGTTGAAGTCTCCTACTATTATGGTATTACTATCAATGAGTTTCTTGATGTTTGTGATTAATCAATTTATATATTTGGGTGCTGCCACATTTGGCGCATAAATGTTTACAATTGTTAGTTAGGTCTTCTTGGTCTGTAGACCCCTTGATTATGATATAATGCCCTTCTGCATCTCTTGATACAGTCTTTATTTTAAAGTCTAGATTGTCTGATATAAGTATGGCTACTCCAGCTTTCTTTTGTTGACCATTAGCATGATAGATGGTTCTTCATCCTCTTATTTTCAATCTGTAGGTGTCTTTAGGTCTAAAGTGAGTCTCTTGTAAACAGCATATAGATGGGTCTTGTTTTCTTATCCATTCTGTTACCCTATGTCTTTTGAATCGAGCATTGAGTCCATTGACATTTAGAGTGAGGACTGAAAGATATGATTCTGATGTTGTTCCTTTTTAATGAGTCACTGATTTCTCTAATTCTTAAATCGTGCCCTTTTGCCTTAATCTCCCTCTTTTTCTCTGCTTCCTTAGTCTCTATGAGTTTGTCCTCTATATCGCTGATTCTCTGTTCTGTCTTTTCCATCCTTGCCGCCGCTGCATCCATCCATGATTGCAGCTCAGTTATAGCATTTTTAATTTCATTCTGGCTGTTTTTTACTTCTTTTATCTCTGCAGAAAGGGATTCTAATCTATTTTCGACTCCAGCTAGTATTCTTATTATCGTGATTCTAAATTCTGGTTCAGACATTTTGCTTGTGTCTGTGTTGGTTAAATCCCTGGCTGTCGTTTCTTTGTGCTCTTTCTTTTGGGGTGAATTCCTTCGTTTTGTCATTTTAAGGGGAGAAATGGAATTAATGAGGTAGAAAAATTGAAATTAAAAAAAATTTTTAAATATATTAAAATTAAAAACACACCCCCACAAAAATCGAATAGATGATACTAGATCCTAGGTGTGTTTTGATCAGGGTGTAGAAAGTAGTTTGACAGATTAAAGAAACAAACAAACAAAAAAGGTGGGGAGAGAAAAAAAAAGGAAATCGTTTGAGAATTTGAAAAAATGAATACACTAAAGTAGACTAAAATACATAAAAGTAGAGAATATAGTAGGAAAAATTATAGAAAAATATTTTTAATAAAAATTAAAAAGAAATATGAATTTTTTAATTTCACAAAAAAAGAAATGAAAAAGAGAAAAAAGATAAAAAAAGAAAAAAGGAAAAGACAAAAAAAATCGTTTGAAAATTTGAAAAACTGAATACACTGTAGTAGACTGAAATAAAATGATAGGAGTAAGGTAGAATTTGAAAAAATTTACATAAAAGCAAAAAATATAGCAATAAAAATTAAATAAAAATATTTTAAAAAGAAATTGAAAGTAAAAATGAAGTTTTTCTCTTTCTGCATTCAAAAAAAAGAAATGAAAAAGAAAAAAGAAAAAAAAGAAATTGTTTGAAAATTTGAAAAGGTGAGTACACTGAAGTAGACAAAATAAAATGATGGAAGTAAAGTAGAATTTGAAAAAATTTACACAAAAATAAAAAATATAGTAATAAAAATTAAAGACAGATATTTTTAATAAAAATTGAAAATGAAAATGAGTTTTTTTCTCTTTCTGTATCAAGAAAAAGAAAAGAATTGTAAAAGTGAAAAAGGAAAAAGAGAAAAAAAATTGAATAGATGAACCTGCTAACAGATTGAAGTAGGACTGAAATTGCTTTGTTTTCCCCTAGAGGTCAGTCCATGTAGCTCTTTATAGTCCATAGCTTAAGCGGGTGGTGAGGTTTGTGTTCTTGAAGAGCAAAGTTGGCCCAGTTGGGTAGGGCTCGGTGTAACAGCTCTGCTCTCCCCTAGATGGCGCTGCTAGCCTACTGGGGTGGATTGTTGTGGTGCTCATAGGTGCGCGTGCGCCTGCACATGCACGGGAGGGGTGAAAAATGGCGCCGCCCAGCCACCCAGTCTGTTCTCTGAGATCAGCAGTTGCCCACCGGTCCTTGGTCTTCAGCTCTCCTCCACTCCCTGCTTTTTCACTCTCCGTGACCAGGCCCCAGGCAGTACCTCTCTCCCAAGTTTTGTCTCAGATGCGGCTGTTTTCCCCGGCCCCTTACTTCCAAAGGACTGTGGCTTTGACCTGCTCCGCCCCTCTGCAGGAGGGTCTCACCGAGCAGTGGCCGAATGAGCAATGACCGAGTGTTGGCTGCACCCAGGAACACCCACTGGACCCTGCTGTTGCCGGTGTCCTGAGACTGCAGCCGGGTGCCAGCCCGTCCCCCCAAAAATTTGCGAGACTGTACCCTCAGCATTTCAGGGACCATGGAAAATCGCAACACACATCTGACACCAGGCTTCACCCTCAACAACCTTGCCCCAGCACCAGCGAATGTGGCTGCCTTCCGGGGTCTGCTGGGACCAAGTGGCTTCAACAGTCTCTACCAAATGTCCTTCCAGCAGTGGAACTGCTTTTCCCCGTGTGGCCCGAGAACCTCCCGGACCCCACTCTGTTCCTGGGGATTCACCTTTCCCACCAGAGCACCGCCAGGTATCGAGCTGCGGAGCTGCAGCTTTTGCGCTCCCCTTGTTTACAGTCTTAATGGAATTTAAACCCTCTCCTTTCTCCTTTCTCCCCTTTTAGTTTAGTCCCTGAGGCTGTTTCCAATTTTCCACTTTCTCTCCAGCTACTTTTGGGGAGGGGTGCTTTTCCCCGTATGCTCCCCCGCTCCCCAGTCTCCATCCTCTCTCCGCCCGCAAAATGGGTTTCCTACCTTTCAGGGCTTCTTGCTCCCCAAGTTCAGCTCTTCATGTCACGTACCTGCTGAATTCTGTGGTTCAGGTTGTGCAGATTGTTGTGTTAATCTCCCAATCGGTTTTCTAGGTGTGTAGGATGGTTTAGTGTTGGTCTGGCTGTATTTCATGGACGTGAGACACACAAAAAGCTTCCATGCTGTTCCGCCATCTTGGCTCCTCCCCCAGACCATTAGCTTTTAAATGAAATCATCCCAGACGTCACACTTAACCTTGTGTCTGGCACACGGTACAAGTATTACATTCGTTTGTTCAGACCTGTACCGCACGCCCATCCTGGAGATGAAGCGGATATGCCCATCTTTCATAGTTTAGGATACAAAGTAAAGGCAATCTCCAAGTTACAAGTTCCCAATGTGACATAATGAAAATAGCTTATGTTTTTAAGTTATTGCCAAACGCTATGCGCCAAGCACTTTACATATAATATTCAGTGCGCACAGTGGCCCTATGGGATAGGTAAACTGTCATTAGCTTCATTTGACAGATTGGAGACTCAGGCACAGAGAAGTTAAGTCACTTGCACAAGAGATTAAGTCACACTGCCTGGCAAAGCTTGGATCTGAGCAGTGAGTCCAGAGGACGTGGGCCACATTATTTATGTATGTCTCGTAGAGCACAGTGCCCAGCATATAGTGGCCGCTCAACAAAGATTTGCTCACTGGGTGAATGAATGAATGAACCGATGAGTGAAACAAACATGACTTCTCCTTCCCTCTTCTCACTCCAGGCCTTCGGTTAGTAACCAACTTGCTCTGACATGATCTGAACTACTGTTCCTTCCCCATGATCGTCTTCCTTCTTTCCCCCCAAGAATTGTGTAATTGCTATGTGTAAGTTCTCAAATCTGGCTAAATACAGTGGTGTGTGTCTGCTGTTCCGGGCAGTGGGAGAATGAGGCTGGAAACCCGCCCCGAGCCATTGTGGGCCATGCTTCGTGGGTGTTCACACTGCCGAGTGTTGTGTGGTTTATTCGTTTATTTTCCTATCATTTGATCATTCATAGAACAGATTTTATTGGGCACTAAGTACGCACTGTGTGTCTGCTCTGATGCTAAAGGCTTGGGAATACATGAGTGTTGAGAACTGAGTCTCCTTACCATCTCTGCCTCCAGCTGAGTTACCCTCAGGGCTGCAAGAGTGATCCTCCTTGATTATAAATCTAGCTAGATGCTCTCTGCTTTATAAATCTTCGGTTGATATCTCTTGCCCTTAGGATAAAATCCAGATTCCTTTAATGTGTCCTTTAATGTGTAAAAGACCGTGTCCCTACCTTGCATTCTGTCTCATAGCTACTTCTCAATAGAAGGATGTTTAGGATCTAAAACTTGAACTTTTCCTCATGTTTTTTGGTTTCTTTTTTGAGAGAGCATTGTAGTACAATTTTGCTGTTCATTATTTTAATTATTTTTTAAAGGAAGACAAAGTCTGGGATTGTGATGCCTCCCACTTTGGTCTTCTTCAAAATTACTTTGGCTATTCGGGGTCTTTTGTGGTTCCATACTAATTTTAGGATTACTTGTTCTAGCTTCGAGAAGAATGCTGGTGCAATTTTGATTGGGATTGCATTGAATGCAATTGCAAAGCATAGATAGCTTTGGGTAGTATTGACATTTTAACAAGATCTATTCTTCCAATCCATAAGCACGGAATGTTTTTCCATTTCTTTATATCTTCTTCAATTTTCTTCATAAGCTTTCTATAGTTTTCAGCATACAGATGTTTTACATCTTTGGTTAGGTTTATTCCTAGGTATTTTATGCTTCTTGGTGCAATTGTGAATGGGATCGGTTTCTTTATTTGTCTTTCTGTTGCTTCATTATTAGTGTATAAGAGTGCAACTGATTTCTGTACATTGATTTTGTATGCTGCGACTTTGCTGAATTCATGTATCAGTTCTAGCAGACTTTTGGTGGAGTGGAGTGCTAATGCATAGGGCAACTTGTACCCCAGTGTTTATAGCAGCGCTTTCAACAATAGCCAAATTATGGAAAGAGCCTAAATGTCCCATCAGCTGATGAATGGATAAAGATGGTTTATATACACATGGAATACTATGTGGCAATGAGAAAGAATGAAATATGGCCTTTTGTAGCAACGTGGATGGAACTGGAGAGTGTGATGCTAAGTGAAATAAGCCATACAGAGAAAGACAGATACCATATGTTTTCACTCTTATGTGGGTCCTGAGAAACTTGACCGAAGACCATGGGGGAGGGGAAGGAAAAAAAAAAAAGGTTGGAGAGGGAGGGAGCCAAAACATAAGAGACTCTTAAAAACTGAGAACAAACTAAGGGTTGATGGGGGATGGGAGGGAGGGGAGAGTGGGTGATGGGCATTGAGGAGGACACCTGTTGAGATGAGTACTGGGTGTTATATGGAAACCAATTTGACAATAAATTTCATATTTAAAAAAAAGGAAGACAAAAAAATCGGGTATAAGGATATATCCGATATAAGGATATAATTTTTAAAAGAACGTGTAAGAATTTGTATCTTGTAAGTACCTCCCCCCAAGAATGCTCAGGGAATGGGGGGCACACAGTAATCAAAAAGTGTTCCTGTTTTTTAGCACTCTCAAAAAATAGTCTTAAGAAATTCTGATTTTATCAAAATAAGCTTTCAGTCAGTGTACAGTATGTTTTAAAACTTACAAGATCGTCTGAAATGAGGCATATATTGCATAGCTCTTTTATAAACATATGCTTATTAACTGGTATTTCTGGTATAATTTTACCATCTGACCATCTTATAAAAGTGCTTATTTCCACATATGGTCATTCCATTTTTTGCTAAATGGGCACTCTATAAAAAGTAACATTTTCTGGAACACCTGCTGAATATGACATTTCTGTGAAATTTAATATGTTATTGCTAATATTTTCCCCCAAGCTTGGCAAAATTGCATATACCTTGCTGAAAACTTACGTATTCATTTTAGCTGTATTTAATTTTTGAGATAACACTTCTGATATTGAATTAGATGTAACCGTGAATTAAATAGACAGAATTACTTGGGCTATCAACCCATCGTTTTCTCATGTGTTAAGGTTGTGTACTTTTAAACATGTTCTGCGGCGAGAAATTGATCCTTTCCAGAGCACACTTGTTAATTACAGCTTTATTTCTATTAACATGGCAAAGAGTTCAGTTTGAGTAAGACTGTGCCTAGTGAAGAGGGGCTGAGTGTGGATTTTTAAAAATTGGTTAAGACTTCAGTAAACACATTTTCATTAATGGTGGTTATAGTCAATGCGGTGCTTCTTAACAAAAACAAAAACAAGTGATTAGTCTTTAGAGTAGAGAACAATAGACCAAACCCCAGTCCGTGACCACATAAGACTCTTTCAGGAGGGACCCTTTCATTGGTTGAAAGGACTAAGTGACTATTAAAATCTCTTTCATTTTAGATTCTGTGGTTTTCAATTGATCTTTTTCTCTACTGGCCCAACTCTGTCATCAGCCAAACACTTCATGAAGTTTCTCAAAATTTGTATAAAATCTTAATCTGTTATGGGTTAATAACTAATGAAGACATAATGGGTCTCAGTTATTACCAACGTATGATAAATTACGTTTACACAAACATATAGAGAAAAGCACTTTGATTACCAAAATACTGTAAAAATTAGTGATAACACATTTGATCACATTGTGTTTCATTCTACTTCTAGGTAAAAAATGTATTTCTTTAAATAGAATCATTGCCTCTATTACCTCATTTGTTACATTCTAATGATCCTCGAGATTTTTTCCTAGACAAAAATTATTTTTTTCACAAAATATTTAAAAATCAGATGCATTTTAATTGTTATTTTGAAATGTTGCTGTGAGCAGTGTAAATTTTCAAATATATTTGCCAGCATTCACCTCCATTATTGCAAAGACATATTGTTATCCTTTAATTTGAATAGTTTATATCATTTTCTGACAACAATGGAACTTTCTAAAGCTTTCATTATGTTGTTAACATGCAAATATTAATAGGTTAATATAACTTTCTGACATGTTGTCATGGTATTTCAGACAAATATGAGGAGACCTGGTCTTCTATTTTGGCAAGAATATACACAATCAGGCCTTTTTCTTTTTATGATGAAAAAAATGTAGTTAAATTAAACCAGGAATACTTAAAAAACAAAAACAAACGCTAACCAGGAAAGGGCAAAAAGGGGAAGGTAGTGCTTTAGTTTGCTTCTGACTTGCTGGTTGGCTTAACTACCTGGCCTGGAATCTTTTTCCTGTACTGAACCAATCTTGCCTTCCTGGGTTAATCCCATTTAGTCATAGTGTATAATCCCTTTAATATGTGGCTGGTTTGGTATGTGCGAGTATCGTGTTGAAGCTTTTTGTGTTTACATTTATAAGGAATCTTGGTCTGTAGTTTTCTTTTCTTCTGATGTCTTTGTTTTTTTTTTTTTGGGGGGGGCGGTCACGGCAATATTGACCTCATAGTAAGTTGGAAGTGTTTTTTCCTCCTCTTCATTTTTGGAAGCGTTTGTAAAGGCTTCAGGTTAATTCGTTAATCTGTGCACATTAGATGTGGCCCCATATATGTGTTTGCATCTTAAACTTATGATGTGGAAGCTTATGGCACAAAAGTCTATTCTACGTGGTAAGGAGCACGATGGGGACATGGTCTCCAGTATGGTATGTAACTTTCTCTTTGAGTATTAGAGAGGCAGAGTAGAAATCCATGTAAAAAATTCCGATGAGATTGTTTCTGTCAATTTACTGGTTAAGGGCAGGATAGCTAAGAACCTCTTGTTCAGCCATCATCTAGCAGTTTTTATTTCATAGCTTCTATCTTTTGGCTACAGGTATATTAACAGATGATAGAAGAGTGTGAAATAATGGCAACATATTTCTCATGTGGCGTATTGGAAAACTTTTCTCTATCTCTTCTGTACTAAGGCTTTTGAGAATATTTCTACCACGAAATTACCATGAAATCCATACTGGTTTTTGGTCACTAGTCAAGTAATCTGGTTTTAGAAAGTTAAGATTGGGAAAGGGAATTATCATAGACAGGGTTGAGAAACCTTTGGCTATTATGAATACTTTAAAACAAACATTATATTGCTACAAAATTTCAAGCAAAAATTTTCATATTGGAATCCCGTGCTAGGGTAGGAAGTGTCTGGAAATCTGCCACTGAGCTGCTAAGATGTGCCAAATAAAATGTTTATTTTACAGGGATGTGTTCGATTTAATGTCAGTATCTATATTGCCATAATAGAATGGATCGCTTGGCCATTCTGCCCTAACAACAGGCAAAAAGCTGAACACTTTGAACAATTACCAACTCTTCTTGGATCTGTAAGAGAGGAGAAGACACAGGACAGACTGCTGCCCCCAATATTGTAAAGACAGGTGAATACAGGGAGTCACAGACAGTGCAAGACTCCAGAGCAGAGACTCACAGACAGAAACAGCTGTGGGAACCGGTGTCAGGAGAGGAAAACCTGGACTGTCATCTATGAAGTACTGGACACGCAGTGTGGACAAGGGTGACAGTTAAAAACTCCAGGGGGACCCAGTCATCGGGGGACCCCACACGTTTATGAGTTTTACCTCCAGGAAGTTGACCAGATTCCAGTAGTAAATGTCAGAGAAAAATCCCCTTGTGCTTTCAGTAAGAGGAGGGAAAAAAGGAACCATTTTGAAATACTCCAGAGAGGGGTGCGTGGGTGGCTCAGTCGGTTAAGTGTCCAACTTTAGCTCAGGTCATGATCTCACGGTTCCTGAGTTTGAGCCTCGCGTTGAGCTCTCTGCTGTAGGGATAGAGCCCACTTCAGATCCTCTGTCCCCCTCTCTCTGCCCCTCCCCTGCTCATGTGCTCTCTCTGTCTCAAATAAATATTAAAAAAAAAAAAATCTTTGAAATACTCCAGAGCACTCTGTTTTTAACAAGAAGAAACGAGTTAATGAGAACCTAACCTGCTGGGATGTTATCAGAGCCTAAACTGACCTGGGGGGAGGGAAATAACCAACTCCAGCTCACTCTGGCCATCTCGTCCTACCATCCCACCTAACGGGAGAGGAAACAACAGAGAAACACTTGGGACACTCATAGTCCAAAGGCATGGGCTCACTGAGACCTAATCGCGGGACTTCTAGAACACTATCCCCAGCTCCCACACCTCACCATTGCATTATAAAGGCCTTCCTATTCCTTTCCCTGGCACATCATGCCCAGCTATAAAGAAAAAATTACAATGCATACCAAAAGGCAAAAGAACACAACTAGAAGAGGCAGAGCAAACATCAGAACCAGACGCGGCAGGATGTTGGAATTATCATAGAGCATTAAGAAAGAAATTGTGATTAATATTCTAAGGGCTCTCATGGATGAACTAGACGGCATGCAAGGATAGGCAATATAAGCAGACAGATGGAAATCCTAAGAAAGAATCACAAAGAAATGCTAGAGATCAAAAACTGTAGTAGAAATGAAGAATGACCTCAGTGGGCTTATCAGTAGACACAACTGAGGGAAGAATCTCTAAGCTTGAGGATATATCAATAAAAACTTAAAAAACTAAAAAAAAAAAAAAAAAAAAACCAAAGACTGCAAAAAAACCAGAACAGAATATCTAAGGACAGTGGGGCAAGTACAAAAGATGTAACATATACAAAATGGGAATTTCAGAAGAAGAAAGAGAGAAAGGAACAAAAAAAAAAATTGAAACAATCATGACTATTTCCCCTAAATAATGTCAGGCACCAAACCGCAGATCCAGGGAATGGGGGAACACCGACAGGGACAAATGCCAAGAAACTACACCTAGGCATATAATTTTCCAACTACAGAAAAAAAAAAAAATCCTGAAAGAAACCGAGGTCAACAAACAAACAAACAAACAAACAAACACTTCACTATAGAGGAATACAGATAAGAATTACATACAACTTCTCCTCAGAAACCATGCAGGCAAGATGAGAGTTGAGTGAAATATTTAAAGTGTTCAGAGAAAACCCCCACCAGCCTAGAACTCTTTATCCTAAGAAATTATGCTCCAGATAAATGCAAGAGAAATAAAGACTTTCTCAGACAAACAAACATTGAAGGAATTTATTTCCGGTTGATCTGCCTTGCAAGAAATGTTCCAAGTTCTTGGGTAGCTCAGTCAGTTGAGGGTCCGACTTCGGCTCAGGTCATGATCTTACAGTGCATGGGTTGGAGCCCCACATCAGGCTCCCTGCTGTCAGTCTGTCAGCACGGAATCTGCTTCAGGTCCTCTGTCCCCCTCGCTTTCCCGAAAATAAATAAATATTAAAAAAAAAAAAAGTTCTTTAAAGAGGAGGAAAATGATATAGGTCAGGAACTGGGATCTCTATGAAAGGAAGAGCACTGAAGAAAAAATAAGGGTAGGTAAAATAAAACTTCTATTTTTCTTATTCTTAATTGATTTTAATAGATATAATTTGTTCAAAATTACACTAACAACAATGTATTTGATTATGTATGCTTATGTATATGTCTTATGTACATATACACACGTATGCTTATGTTTGCTTATATAAATGAATGACAGCAATGATGTAAGGGGTAGGAGGGAGGAATTGATTATTTTGTTATTGTAAGGTACTCACATTACATGTGAAGTAGTCTAGTATTTGAAAGTGGACTTGGATTAGTTGTAAATGTGTATTGCATACTCTAGGGCTACTAAAAAGGATTTAGGGGTGCCTGGCTGACTCCGTTAGTTAAGCATCTGACTTTGGCTCAGGTCATGAGCTCATGGTTTGTGAGTTCCAGCCCTGCGTTGGGCTCTGCCCCTCCCCCACTCATTCTCTCTGTCTCTGTCTCTCTTGCAAAATAAATAAACTTAAAGAATTTTAAAAAAGAAATATAATGTATATGTTATGAAAGGACAGAACGTGGAATCATATAAAATGCTCAGTTAAAACCAGAAAAAGCAGAGAAAGAGTGGAAGACAAAAATAGGAACAAGGAATAAGGGCAACAAATAGAAAACAGCAGATATGGTATTTATTAACACAACTATATCAATAATCACTTTTTGTAAGGATTTTTTTTTAAAGTTTATTTATTTTGAGAGAGAGAGCATACACAAACAGGGGGAAGGGCAGAGAGAGAGGGAGAGAGAATCCCAAGTAGGCTCCGCACTGTCAATGGAAGCCCTATGTAGGGCTCAATTCTGCAAACTGCAAGATCATGGTCTGAGCCGAAACTTGTTGGTTGCTTAACTGACTGAGCCTCCCAGGCACTCCTGTATCAGTAATCACTTTGAACATAAGTGGTCTAAATGTACCAATTAAAAGACAGAGATTGTCAGAGTGGATCAAAAAACAAGACTCAACTATATGTTGTCTGCAAGAAACCCACTTTAAATATAAAGACACATATAGATTAGAAGTAAATAGATGGAAAAAATACATCATGCTAACAGTAATCAAAAGAAATTGGGAGTGGCTATGTTAATTTCAGACAGAGGACACTTGAAAGCAAATACTCAGGGATAAAGAGGCATATCACATTAAGGATAAAGGGGTCAATTCTCCCAAGAAGACATAATAATCCTTAACATGTATGTGCCTAAAAAACAGAGTGTCAAAATGCATGAGGCAACAACTGTGAGGAGAAATAGATGAATCTACTAGTCATCACCCCTCAGCACCCCTCTATCTGAAATGGACAGATCCAGCAGACAGAAAATCAGTAAGTAAGGAGGTTCATTGAACTCAAAAACATCATCCGTCAACTGGATATAATTGATAGCTATATACTGTTTCATCTAACAATAGCAGAATACACATTCTTCTGGAGCTCACATGGAACATGAATCAAGATAGACCATATTCTGGGCCATAAAACAAACCTTAACAAATTTAAGACTAGAAGTGTCCACTCTCATACTACAATGGAATTAAGCTAAAAATCAGTACCAGGAAGATGACTGGAAAATTCCCAAATATGTGGAGATTAAACATACTTCTGGGGCTCCTGGGTGGCTCAGTCAGTTGAGCGTCCAGCTCTTGATATTGGTCATGATCTCAGGGTTGTGGGATCGAGCCCCAAGCTAGCTCCATGCTGAGTATGGAGCCTGCTTAAGATTTTCTCCCCGTCTGCTCCTTCCCTGCACACCTGCATCTCTCTCTCTCTTTCTCTGTCTCTCTCTCTCTCAAATTAAACAAAACAAAACAACCCTCCATACTTCTAAATAACACATGGGTCAAAGAAGCAATAATAAGTGAAATTTTAAAATAGTTCACAATAAGTGAAACTAAATATACAGTGTATCAGAATACACACTTGTTAGAGATGCAGTGAAAGCAGCCCTTAGAAATGCATTGAATGCATATATTAGAAAAGAAGAAAGATCTAAAGTCAGTCATTTAAGTTTCTATCTTAGGAAACTAGAAGAAGAATAGCATGTTAAATTCAAAGTAAGAAGAAGAAAAGAAATAATAAGAATTAAAGCAGAAATCAATGAAATAAAAAAATAGGAAATCAATAGAGCAAATCAATGAAACCAAAAGCTTGTTCTTTGAAAAGATTAATAAAATCAGTAAGTCTTTAGCCAGGCTAATTACAAAAGAAAAAATAGAAATTACAAAGATCAGAAATGAAAGAGGGGGCATCACAACAGATCCCATGGAAATTAAAAAGATAGTAAAAGAATAATGTAAACAGTTCAATGCCCACAAATTTAATAATTTAGATGAAATGGATTAATTCTCTGAAAGACCTAAGCTGCCAAAACTCACCCAAGAAAAAAAAACAGCAATCTGAGTGGGTCTGTATCTATTAAAGAAACAATCAACAACAACTTTCCAAAACAGAAAGTACCCAGATGAATTCTATCAAACATTTAAGGAAGAATTTATACCAATGCTCTCCAATCTCTTTCAGAGAATAGAAACAGAGGGAATACTTCCTAAGTCATTCTATGAGGCCAGCATTATCCTAAGACCAAAACCAGACAAAGACCTTATAAGAGAAAAAATTACAGACCAACACCTCTGGTAAACATAGATGCAAAAACCTCAACAAAGTATTAGCAAATTAAATTCAACGATGTGCAAAGAGAATTATACACCATGACCCAGGTATGCAAAGCCAGTTCAGTATTCAAAAAGCAAGTAAGGTAATTCATCACATCAATCGGCTAAAAAAGAAAGTTCACATGATCGTGTCAATAGATGCAGAAAGAATGTTTGAGAAAATACAGCACCTGTTCCCTCAGTAAACTAGGAATAGAGGGAAATTTCTTGCCAAAATTCCTTGCAAAAATTTCTTGCCAAAATAAAGAATATTTGCCAAAATCTACAGCTAACATCATAGTTAATGGTGAGAAACTTGGGGCTTTCCCACTAAGATCAAGAACAAAGGAAGAGTGTCCCCTCTCACCACTCCTCTTCATATGGTACTGTATGTACTAGTGTACCGTTTAAATGTTTGGGTCTCCCCAAAACTCATATGTTGATATCCCAACCCCCAAGCTGATGGTATTTATAGATGGTGGGCCTTTAGTAAGTGACTGGGTCATGAGGGTGGAGGCCTAATGAATGGGATTATTGCTCTCTAACCCCTTCCACCATGTGAGGCTATAATGAGAAGTCCATAATCTGGAGGAGTGCCCTGGTCACCAGACCATGCTGGCCACGTGATCTCAGACTTCCTGCTCTGGAACTGTGAGAAATACATTTCTGTATTTGTTGTTTATAAGCTACCCACTCTGTGGCATTTTGTTCACAGCCCAACAAGAAAAGAAAAATCAAAGGTATACAGATTGGAAAGGAAGAAATGAAATGGATTGGCTTTACACATAAAATGTATTTTTTGGATTCTTCTGAAAGAAAATTTGCATTAAGCAATTGGCATATTTTTATTTTTAATTTTTCAATAACTTTTTTTTTGCACACTTCTCATTAGAATAAAGGAAATGTTTACTTACATAATCATGTTCTCTGTGAGTATAAGAATTTTAACATCCCTCCCCTTTTCTTATAACAGCTTTATTGGTGTATAATTCATATACAGTTCATTTTTTGAAGTGTACATTCAGTGGTTTTTAGTATATTCATGGGTATGTGCAAGCTATCACCACTGTCAATTTTAGAACAATTTTACTAGAATGGTTAATTAAACTTTCATTCTTATAACTTCTTTTAAACCATTTTAACTATTTTAAAATTTTTATTTATTTTGAGAGAGAGAGAGAGAGAGAGAGAGAGGGAGGGAAAGGCAGAGAGAGGGAGAGAGAGAATCCCAAGCAGGGATCAAGCAGGGCTTGATCTCATGAACCATGAGATCATGATCTGAGCCGAAATCAAGAGTTGGATGCTTAACCCACTGAGCCACCCAGATGCCCCTTAACCATTTTCAAGTGTACAGTTCAATGGCATTAATTACATTCACGGTGGTGTGCAACTATCACCACTTTCTATTCTCTGAACTTTTCATCATCCCAAACAGAAACTACCCATTAGACAATAACTTCCCATTCTTCCCAGCTCCTGGCAACCACCATTCTACTTTCTGTCTCTATGAGTCTGACCATTCCGAGTACTTGATGGAAGTAGAATCATTCATTATTTGTCCTTCTATTGGCTTATTTTCATTTAGCTTAATGCCTTTAAGATTCATCTCTTTTGTAGCATGTCAGTGTTTTCTTCCTTTTCAAGGCTCAGTAATATTCCACTGTGTGTGTGTGTGTGTGTGTGTGTGTGTGTGTGTGTGTGTGTGTTCCACATTTTGTTTATGTATCCATCTGTCAACAGACATTCGGGTTGTTTCTACCTTTGAACCATTGTGAATAATACTGCTATGAATATTGGTATAGAAATATCTGCTTGAGTTCTGCTTTCAGTTATTTTGGATGTGTACCCAGAAGTATAATTGCTGGGTCATATGGTAATTTGATTTTTAATTTTGCGTGGAATTTCTGTACTATTTTCCACACTGGCTGTGCCAGTATACGTTTCCACCGATTATACACAAGGGCTCCGCATCCTCACCAATACTTGTTATTTTTCATTTTCATGATAATAGTCATCCTAATGGGTGTGAAGTGGTATCTCATTGTGGTTTTGATTTGCCCACCCAGTGAGCATCTTTTCATGCACTTATGAGCCATTTATATAACTTCTTTTGAGAAATGTCTATTCAATGTTTTTGCATGTTTTTAACTTGGGTTGTTTTAGTTGTTTAGTTGTACTTTATACAGTCTGGATGTTAATCTCTTATCAGATATATGGTTGGCGAACATTTTCTCCCATTCTGTGGGTTGTCTTTTACTTTCTTGATAGCATCTTTGATTCACAAAAGTTTTAACTTCAATGATGTCCAGTTTATGAATTTTTTTGGTTGTTTCCTCTGCCTTTGGGGTCATATCCGTGTAATCATTGCCAAATCCAATACGGATGAAGATTTTCCCCTGTTTTCATCTAAAGGTTTTTATAGTCTGAGCTCTTATATTTAGGTCTTTGATTCCTTTTGATTTAATTTTTGTGTATGGTACAAGATAAAGATCCAACTTCACTCTTGTACATGGATAGCTAGGTTTCCCAGTACTATTCGTTGAAAAGATTGTCCTTTCTGCATTCAGTGTCCTTGGCACCCTTGTCAAAAATCAGCTGACCATGTGTGAGGGTTTATTTCTGTGCTTTCCATTTTATTCCATTGGTCTGTCTGTCCTTATGCCGGTACCACAGTGTTTTGATTATGATAACTTTGTCATAAGTTTTGAATTCGGGAAGTACGAGTCCTGTAGGTTTGTTCTTTTTCAAGATTGTTTTGGCTATTCTGGGCCCTTTGAGATTCCACATGCATTTTAGGATGGGTTTTCTGTTTCTGCAAAAAAAACACCAGTGGAATCTTGGTAAGGATTAGATTGAAGGTGTACATCGCTTTGATACTAATTTGCTAAGGCTGTTGTAGCAAAATACCATAAACTGGATGACTTCAACAACAGAAATGTATTGTCTAACGGTTTCTGGAGGCTAGAAGTGTGACATCAAGATGTTGGCAGGATTGACTCCTTCTGAGGGTTGTGAAAGAGAATCATGCGTCTCTCTCATCTTATGGTGGGTTATTGGCCAGTTTTGGTATTCCTTGGCTCCTGCTGCATCACTCTGATATCTGTATTTATCTCCAAATGGTGTTTATGCTCTGTGTGTATCTGTCTCTCTGTCCACATTTCCACTTTTTATAAGGACATTAGTCATACTGGATTAGTGGCTCACCCTACTCCCATATGACTTTATCAGGTTAGTCATTACAGTTGCAACAACCATATTTCAAACAAGATCACATTCTGAGTTTAGGGGGTTAGGACTTCAATATACGAATGGTGGGGGGAGGGTACGATCCAAGCTATAATAGGTAGAATTATCACCTTAACAATAGTAAGTCTTCCAGTCCATGAACATGGGACGTCTTTCCACTTATTTATGTCTTTAATTTCTTTCATCAGTGTTTTGTAATTTTTAGCACACAGGTTTTTGCTTAAATATATTCCTAAGTATTTTATTCTTTTTGATGTTACTGTAAATGGAATTATTCTTAAAATTTTCTTTTCAGATTGTTCATTGTTATTGATAGAAATGCAACTGATTTTTGTGTGTTGATTTCGTATCCTGCACCATCGTTGATTTCCTTTATTAGCTTCTGACAGTTTTATTTGTGGTATTTTAGGGTTTTCTACATGTCATCATGTCATAGCAAACAGATAATTTTACTTCTGCCTTTCTAATTTGCACCTCTTTTATTTTTCTTGCCTAGATCCTCTGGCTGGAACAGCCAATCCTATGTTGAATACAAGTGGTAAAAGAGGGCATCCTTGTTTTGTTCCTGATCTTAGGGGAAAATCTTTGTCTTTCACTATTGAATATGATATTAGCTCTGGGTTTTCATACATGACCTTTATCACGTTGAGGAATTTTTCTTCTATTCTTAGTTTTCTGATTTTTGATATTGTTATAGGATGTTGAATTTTGCCCAATGCGTTTTCTGTTTCAGTTGTAATAATTACATAGCCCTTTATCCTTTATTCTATTAATGTGATGTATAACTTTGTTTTTTGTTTTTCGGAGTTTTTTTTGAGTATAGTTGACACAAAATATTACATTAGTTTCAGGTGTACAACATAGTGATTCAGCAAGTCCACATATCATACTATGCTCATTCCAAGTGTAGCTACCATCTATCACCATGCTATTACACTCCCATTGAGTATATTTCCTGTCCTGTACGTTTTGTTCCTGTGACTTATTTACTCCATACCTGGAAGCCTGTGTCTCCCACTTCCCTTCACCCATTTTACCCATCCCTCTCCTCCCCCGGCAACCATCAATTTGCTCTCTATATTTATAGGTCTAATTCTACTTTTTGTTTGTTTGTTTTGTTTTGTTTTTTAGAGTCCACATATAAGTGAAATCGCATGGTATTTGTCTTTCTCTGTCTGACTTACTTCACTTAGCATGATACCTTCTAGGTCCATCCATGTTGTTGCAAATGGCAAGATCTTATCCTTTTTTATGGCTGAGTAATATTCCACTATGTGTGTGTATACATATATTATATATATGTATCACGTGTATATATATTAAATATATACATATATATGTGTGTGTATGTGTGTGTGTGTATATAATCTTTATCCATCCATCTATTGACGGAACTTGTGTTGAATTAGTGTCTTTGTTTTCTTTGGGTAATACCCAATAGTGGAATTACTGCAATGATGTGGTGTATAACTTTGATTGATTTTTATATGTTGAACCAGTCTGGCACTCCTGGAATAAATCCCATTTGGTCATGATGTGTAATCCTTTTAATATGTTAATGAATTTGTTAACCACTACATTTTACTGTCTCTCATTTTCCTAAGTACCTTAATCCTTTCCTTGCCAATTTCTTAGCAAACAGACAATTCTCTTGTTACACAAATTGTTCTATAATGTAGAAAATCACTAAGCATCACCCAGTTTCATTATAGGAAGGAAATAAATATAACTCTGTTAATAATACCCAACAAAACACCAAAAAGGGAAACTCTGGAATGTCCATATCCATATGAGATATGAATTATCTCCTATCTAATTATTAACTGTTTAGGAGGCATTTATTGAGCTTTTAGTATGTTTAAGATGTTTGACTGTCAAAGTTATTCTGAAGGTGTTTACAAGTATGGAAAAGAAACAAATAAATAAGCTAAATAAATAAATAAATAAATAACTACCATAGAGTTCGATGTAATAATATGATAGATATGCCCGTCGATGCTACCTAATTACATCTAACTGAAAAAGAGGATGAGGTTAGCCTTCAAAAAGTGTGTTACTCTTAAACTGCCTTGAATGATGAGTAGAGTCAGCCAGGAAAAAGGAGAGGACTGTTCCACACAGAAGGACTATCAAGCACAATGGTGCTATGGAAAAGCATAATGATTGGGAAACCACAAAGATTTCCGAGATGGGAGATCTGTACAGGAAAGTGTTACAAAATGACATTTTTGAGATAGGTGGGGCCCAGTTCATAAAGGATTTCGTGGGCTTGATTAAGGGAGTCTGAATGGTTTGTTTTTTTTAAGACCCCAGAAATCATTGAAAGATTTTAGAGTCATGTGAGCAAATTTTTATTTTAGAAAGATCATCCTAGCAAGGACTGTGGCTTGAAGGTTGGAATGGGAAGAGGGGGAAAGGAGACTGCAGGCAAAAAGACAGCAAATATTAATCCTGTATTAATCGGGGCTAGAAATGATGAGGGTCTGCACTTAAGCAGTGGCAGTGGGAATGGAAGAGGAGAGACAGATTTCAGAAGTGTTTCCTATGTACAATCAAAGGGTGTTGACCATCAGATAGGACTGTGAATATGGGGCCCTCTGAACTGGCTGGGGGGTGAAACTGGAAAGACAGTGATCAGGGGCGCCTGGCTGGCTCAGTCGGAGGAAGCATGCCACTCTTGATCTTGGGGTCGTGGGTTCAAGCCCACATGGGGTGTAGAGATTACTTAAATAAATAAAACTAAAAAAAAAAAAGTGAAGGACAGTGATCAGAGAATCAATAGAAGGCAGCAACGAGAAGGAGGAGGAGTAGGTGACATGTCCTGAAGGAACAAAAAACTTGATGGAGTAGGAGTTTTTAACAGGATGAAGCAAGGACGCTCCCAGGCCACGCCGGGATGTAGGGCGCTTTGTAAGACACTGCGATGCTTGGTCTCTTCACCAAGCTGGTTTCATGGCGGGAGGGAGAGGAGGCTGAGGAAGGATGGGGGGGGACCGTTTCAGTTTAGAAGAGGCCAAAATAAATAAATAAATAAGAACAAATGGAGCACACAAACTTTGACGAGAGTTTGGGTTGGAAAAACTAAGTGGCAATGATGATACAGCTGGAGAGATCTGAAAATTGAAATAACTGTTAGATGATTTTAGTGGATTCTTGCTCCTTTTTAAGAACGTCACAATTACATGGGGGTTATGTGGGAGAACTGTCCTTATTTTTAGGAAATGCATGCTGAAGCATTTGGGGATGAGGTACTGTCATGTCTCAATGTATTTAGGGACAGAGACAGAAGGAGGAAGCCACACATGGAAAAATATTAGCCGTCGTTCAATGCACGTGGCGGGTATAGAGTTGCTTACGGTGCTGAGCTCTCAGCTTTTCTTTTCTTTAAAGTTTTTATTTTAATTCCAGTTAGTTAAAATACAGTGTAATATTAGTTTTAGGTGTACAACATAGCAATCTATCACCTGATGCTCATCACAAGTGCCCTCCTGAATCCCCATCACCTGTTTCACCCATCCCCCCACCCCCACCCCAAGCTTGCACCTTTTCTGTATGTTTGACATTTTTCTTAATCAGAGGAGTTGGAAACAACATGACGGGCTAGGAGCAGGGGGCTGTAAGCAGCAAGGGGAGCAAAATATTGCTAATATTCCTTAAATCCCTGAGATAGTTGACCAGGAGAAGGAGCGACACTGTCAAAGGACTTAGGTGATTTACCTTCGGGGAGTGATTCCCAGCCTTTAACACTTACGAACATGAGCATGGAATATAATATTTGTATAGGCTACTGGGGTAAACAGCTAGGGGAAATTTGAGGCCTGATGAACATGGGGCCTAATGAAAAAAAAAATCATTGCCTTTCCTGTATTATTTTTATAAGAAAATAAAACACAGGTATTAGGAAATTTGTAAATGATGAATTTATATATATAAATGTTCCAAATATATTTAAAAATTTTATTAAAAAATTTTTAAAAATGTTTATTTACTTTTTGAGAGAGACAGAGCACGAGTGGTGGAGGGGCAGAGAGAGGGGGAGACACAGAATCAGAAGCAGGCTGCAGGCTCTGAGCTGTCAACACAGAGCCCGACGCAGGGCTCGAACTCACAGACCGGGAGATCATGACCTGAGCCGAAGTCGGATGCTCAACCACGAGCCACCCAGACGCCCTATATATTTAAAAATTTTAATGAAGAACTTTTTATTTCTTTATTTTTATTTTTTTTTTTGAAGTAAGCTCTACACCCAAAGTGGGGCTTGAATTCAGGACCCTGAGATTGAGAGCTCCATGCCAACTGAGCCAGCCAGACACCTGCCCTCCAGAATACTTTTGAATATCAGATTTTATGCTTCAATTTTTGATAGTTTACCACCAATGAGAAAAAATATAAAAGCATCTTTCTCAACCATTAAAAAATTCTAACAGTTGGGGACACCTGGGTGGCTCAGTCGGTTAAGCATCCAACTTCGGCTCAGGTTGTGATCTCGTGGATTGTGGGTTCGAGCCCCATGTCGGGCTCTGTACTAACAGCTCAGAGCCTGGAGCCTGCTTCCGATTCTGTGTCTCCCCCTCTCTCTGTCCCTCCCCTGCTCAGGCTCTGTCTTTCTCTGTCTCTCAATAATAAATTAATGTTAAAAAAATTAAAAAATATTCTAACAGTTGAAATTATATAATCTAAAAATGTATCCTTTAATTGGCAAATATAATTTAGATAATTTTTTTAATAATGCAAATTGCTTTTAATCCATTTGAGCATGCTTGTATCAATTATTTCAAAATAATGATGAAGACAAGGGCACCTGGGTGGCTCGGTCGGTTAAGCGTCCGACTTCGGCTCAGGTCATAATCTCACGGTCCGTGAGTTCGAGCCCCGCGTCAGGCTCTGTGCTGACAGCCCAGAGCCTGGAGCCCATTTCAGATTCTGTGTCTCTCTCTCTCTCTGCCCCTCCCCTGTTCATGCTCTCTCTCCATCTCAAAAATAAATAAATGTTAAAAAAATAAAAATAAAAATAAAAAATAAATAAAAAAAAATAATGGTGAAGACATAATTTTTGTAACATGCATGTGTTGTTAGAACCATGTAGCAGGGGCGCCTGGGTGGCGCAGTCGGTTAAGCGTCCGACTTCAGCCAGGTCGCGATCTCGCGGTCCGTGAGTTCGAGCCCTGCGTCGGGCTCTGGGCTGATGGCTCAGAGCCTGGAGCCTGTTTCCGATTCTGTGTCTCCCTCTCTCTCTGCCCCTCCCCCGTTCATGCTCTGTCTCTCTCTGTCCCAAAAATAAATAAACGTTGAAAAAAAAAAATTTAAAAAAAGAACCATGTAGCAGACTGCTAAAAGGACACATCGGCTGCAGAGGGGCAGAAGTAGACGATTTATGGGAAGGTAGGGATCTGGGGCTGTTACCTAGACCCATGAATCCCCTCAGTCCCAGTGGATCACAGATTGGGTTGCACACGATGCTCCTTGGACATCAGGAACATGGACTTCTCCAGCAACTCCTTGTGCTTTGTCCATGGTAGGCAGGGATGTATTTGGTATATAGTTTTTTTTTTAATTTTTTAAAAATGTTTGTTTATTTTTGAGAGAGAGAGAGAGAGTGCAAGCGGGGGAGGGGCAGAGAGAGAGAGGGAGACCCAGAATCCAAAGCAGGCTCCAGGCTCTGAGCTGTCAGCACAGAGCCCGACGCCGGGCTGGAACCCACAAACGGTGAGATCACGACCTGAGCCGAAGTCAGACGCTTCACCGACTGAGCCACTCAGGCACCCCTGGTATATGGTTTCTGAAATGAGAGCCCATGTGGTAGATCACCTCCTTGGTGATGTGGGGCAGTGGGTATCTGCTGGCATTTGTTGTGCTTGCCACCCGTGGGAAGGGACATGCCATCAGCTCCTGTGCTCCCCTGAACCTCCTTTGGGAAGCCCTGGAATAGAAAGATGCGCTCACCTGCCGGCCTCATCTGGCCACAGCGAAGGACGAGAGGATCAGTATTTTTGGTGACCGTTATCCGTTCACATGTTGCCAGTGGCCAGTAGGTGAGGATTCCTGAGTTAGGGAAGTCCCAGAGTTCAATTCAGGCATTAATTATTCCCGACAGGTGATGATTGGAGAAAGGAGATTACGTGATCAGGTACTTTTGGAAAACGCTGCATTAAGGTGAACAGGTTTCTTTGCTGTAGAACATCCTAAAGACTTTAATATAGTAACACACATCACGTATTTCCAAGAGGAGACTGTAGTATTCAAAGGTTCCCAGAAATATTGATCACTGAAGTCATTTCTTGAGAAGCATCTTGAGGAATGGGTGTGAAAAAGTGTGCTGCAGAAAATTTAGAAAATATTGAAAAGAAGGTGTTAATAGTACCCCTTTTTCTTTTTTTTTCAGTTTATTTATTTTGAGAGAGAGAGTGAGTGAGGCCAGGGCAGAGAGAGAGGGAGAGAGACAGAATCCTAAGCAGGCTCCACGCTCTCAGTGCCGACCCCAACGCGGGGCTCGATCTTCCGAACCATGAGATCGTGACCTGGGTGGAAATCAAGAGTCAGGCGCTTAACTGACTGAGCCCCCAGGTGCCCCAGTGCCTGTTGTTTATATGTAAACTTAGAGAAATCGAGGAATGCTGCCTTCAGCTGTAGGTAACTCCTGTTTCAGGACACAAGTCAGCATGAGCTTTGCTGGTCAAAGACTAGTGCTCGAATCTATTAAATAATAATATTGCTTTGGGGCGGCTGGGTGGCTCAGTCGGTTAAACATCTGACTTTGGCTCAGGTCATGATCTCACCGTTTGTGGGTTCAAGCCCCACATGGGGCTGTCTGTTGTCAGCACAGAGCCTGCTTGGGATTCTCTGTCTCCCTCCCTCTCTGCCCCTCCCCCACTTGCACGTGCCCCCGTGTGCCCTCTCTCTCTGTCTCTCTCTCTCAAAAATAAATAAACTTAAAAGCATAATATTTTTAAAAACCAAAAATTATCACTACCACTTGATGCATTGAAGTTGTTTTGGTAGCTGCTTAGTGCGATAAGTCATGAAGAGGAACTAAAAAGTATAAATTTTAGAAAGAAGAGACAAAATGTAAGATCAGAAAATATAACCAACTGGAAAGCGATTATAATTAATAAAAGTTTCAGGAAATAGATGCATATAACATAAGTAGCAGCAATAAGACACTCAACATTTACCTCAACTCCCCAAAATTACAGGGTTTTAAAAAATGATTCCCGCGTGGGGCGCCTGGGTGGCTCAGTCTGTTAAGCATCCGACTCTTGATTTCGGCTCAGGTCATTTTCTTCCAGTTCCTGGGATCAACCCCTGCATGGGACTCTGCCTGACAGTGCAGAGTCTGCTTGGGGTTCTCTCTCTCCCTGTTTCTCTTCCCCTCCCCTGCTCACACTCTCCCTCTCCAAATAAATAAATTAATAAAAAAAATTCTCACTTGAAATCTTCAAAACCCATAAAAATACTCAGGCATAGTCTTCTTGGAGAATTGTATATGACTTATAGGAGGAAAACTATAATGTGCAATATTTAATTTAGAGATAGAAAAGGGATGTATAACTAATATATATCGCTTAGATGTGAAAACTACATATTTAAAAATCTTCATTCTTTCTCACTGTGTAGCTTCATTGCAATAGCAGTACAACTCCCAGTGGTATTTATTTGGCCTTTCTAAACTTTATTTGAATTTCTAAATTTCTTTTGGAAGAATAAACTGGTGAACATATCAATGAACATTCCTAAAAAGAAGACCAATACAGTGGCAATAAATAAATTAGTATGCTAATTGCATAAGACTAGACATACAAATCAGAATAGAATCAGTAGAATACACAGTCAATAGAAGTAGTCTCCATCACATAGGACACTAGATCACATTGTGAAGTAGGAGGAAATAAATCAAATGCTTAGAAAATTAGAAATTACTAAACTAAGATTAGAAGCTAGTCTGTCACTTTAAATCAAGTCAAAATAAATGTCATATGTATGAAAGTGTAAAATGTATTTTTAAATTGTAGAAAAAAATTGAGTATTCACCAAATCTCCAGAACAAGGTGATTTTCTCTCTCCTTCTTGGTCCTTTCAAAGGATAAGTTCCTCCCCTCCCCTCCCCTCCTTTCCCCTCCCCTCCCCTCCCCTCCCCTCCAAAACTTATAATAAGTTTTCTTCACACCCATTGTATCGTCTTGCATACACACTGGGGTGCATATATCCTTTATTTAGACATCGATTAAAAGTTAGAATAATTCCCCAACAAAGAATGTTTGGATAGTACGAAAATCATTTATACTTGGCTTAGGGATGTGACAGCAGTACACTATAAGACCAGATATCACAATAGAAGTGTCTGTCTGGTGTTGAGATAGGCTGCCTGTGGGGGGTTCTCTGTCTTGCAGAGCTCATCAGGCAGTCTGGAGAAGGGCACATTGTCTGCGTTGTAGGAAGTATTCACAACTCCAGTCAAGAGTTAGACTGAACCTCCAATATTCCTCCCGAGTGTCCAACCCAGGACCAGCCAGATATGAGGGGCACAGGGTGAGGTATGAGGGCAAGTATGTGGTGCTTCCGTGCCCTCCCCAGATTGGCCTCTCTCCCAGGACCTCCATATATGCACCAACCAGGAAGCTCCTCAGAGGATAAGTTTCAAAAATTTAAAGTAGAAAAAGAAAACTCATCTGCTGTGACTACCTAAAAATAAAAGATAATATAATTTTTCAGTGACCTTAAAGTTAATGTCGTGATAAAAACACTCAATAGTAGGTTTAGAAGGAACACGACTCAACATCATAAAGGCTGTCTATGAAAAACTCAAAGCTAATATCATCCCCAATGGGGAAAAACTGAGCACTTTTCCTCTACAGTCAGGGACAAGACAGGGGTGTCCACTTTCACTACTGTTATTTAACATAGTGCTGGAAGACCTAGCACTATGATCAGACAACATAAGAAATAAAAGGCATCTAAATCAGCAAGAAAGAAGTCAAACTTTCACTATTTGCAGATGACATGATACTCTATATAGAAAACCCTACAGACTGCATGAAAAAAACTCCTGGAACTGGTAGTTGAATTCAGCAAATTTGCAGGCTACAAAATCAATGTTACAGAAATCAGTGGCATTTCTATAAACCAATAATGAAATAGCAGAAAGAGAAATTAAGAAAAGAGGCCCATTTACAACTGCACCAAAACCAATAAGATACCTAGGAATAAATCCTAACCAAAGAGGTGAGACCCGGACTCCAAAAACTACAAAACGTTGATGAAAGAAATTGAAGAGGACGCAAAGGAATGGAGAGACATTCCATGCTCATGGAAGAACAAATATGGCTACAATGTGGTTTTTTATGGAACCACAAAAGCCCCCAAATAGCCAGACCAACCTTGAAAAAGCAAAGCAAAGCTGGAGGCATCACAAATCCAAACTTCAAGCTGTATTACAAAGCTGTAGTCACCAAAACAGTATGGTACTGGGACAGAAACAGACACATGAAACAGAATAGAAAACCCAGAAACAACCCCGCGACTTTATGGTCAATTAATCTTCGACAAAGCAAGAGAATATCCAATGGGAAAAAGACAGTCTCCTTCAACAAATGTTGGGAAAACTGGAAAGGAGCATGCAAAAGAATGAAACTGGACCACCTTCTTACACCATACACACAAATAAATTCAAAATGCATGAAAGACCTAAATGGGAGACCTGAAATCATAAACATTTTAGAGGAGAACACACTTAGTAGCCTCTTTGACATTGGCCATAGCAACTTCTTCTAAATACGCCTCTTAAGGCAAGGGAAACAAAAGGAAAAATGAACTATTGTCAAGAGAAGAAGCTTCTGCACAGCAAAAGAAACAATCAACAAAACTAAAAGCAACCTGTGGAATGGGAGAAGATATTTGCAAATGACATAGCTGATAAAGGGTTAGTACCTGAAAAATATAAAGAACTTATAAAATTCAACACTCAAAAAATGAATAATCCAATTAAAAATGGACAAAAAACACGAACAGACATTTCTCCGAAGAAGACACGCAGATGGCCAACAGGCACTTGAAATGATGCTGCACATCACTCATCACCAGGGAAATACAAGCCAGAAGTTCAATGAGGTATCACCTTACACCTGTCAGAATGGCTAAAATCAACAACCCAAGAAACAGCAGGTGTTGGAGAGGATGTGGAGAAAGGGGAACCCTCTGGACTGTTGATGGGAATGCAAACTGGTGCAACCACTGTGGGAAACATGGAGGTTTCTCAGAAAGTTAAAACCAGAACTGTGCTACGATCCAGCAATCGCACTGATAGATATTTACCCGAAGAATACAAAAATACTAATTCAAAGGGATACATGTACTCTGATTAATAGCAGTATTACCTATAACAGCCAAATTATGGAAACAGCCCAAGTGTCCATTGACTGGGGAATGGATAAGGAAGATGTGGTATATCTATACAATGGAATTTACTCAGACATAAAAAGAATGAAATCTTGCCATTTGCAATGACATGGATGGAGCTAGAGAGTTCTATGCTAAGTGAAATAAGTCAGAGAAAGACAAAGACCCTATGATTTCATTCATATGTGGAATTCAAGAAACAAAACAAAGGAGCAAAGGGAGAAAAAAGAGAGGCAAACCAAGAAACAGACTCTTAGCTATAGAGAACAAATTGACGGTCCCCAGAAGGAAGTGGGTGGGGGATGGGTGAAATAAGTGATGGGGATTAAGTCATCACCTGTTGTGATGACCATGGGGTGATGTATGGAAGTGCCGAATCACTAAATTGTACGCCTGAAACTATATTACACTGTACGTTAACTAACTGGAATTTGAATAAGAACTTAAAAAAATTAATAACATGACCTTAAACTTAGAAAGCGGACATCAGTTTTCTGCACTGGCAGTGTTACAACCAGTGAGACTTTCCCAAGACATTATTATGACTAATTAGACCCTTCCCAATGTCCCACACAAATTCAGCTGTTGCAACTCACTATATTTCAGTGAGATAATAAGACAAACTCACAAAGATGAAATGGACAAAACTGTTCACCAAAGAATAACTATAACAATGGAAAATTGGAAACAGCCGAAATGCCTACACTTAGAGGGTTGGTTACATAAATTATGATAAATCTCTATAATGGTATACCAAGCAGTCACTAGAAATGATAATGTAATAAACATATTTTTGAAATGCAGGATGCTCACAATTTATTGTTGAGTGAAAGTTAGATTAGAGGACAACAAGAGAGTAGCTAACCCCACATGGTAGGATTCAAAGTGATTTTTACCTAATCTAAACTTTCTTCTGTATCCTTTTTTTCTTCCAATAATCTGGTATGCTATGGATGGTCAGCAAGGATGTGAAGCTGGTTCTATTTTAGAAAAACAAATGCAAACAACTGACCTGGAATTTTTTTTGCAGTAATTATGACACAAGGTTAAGTCTTCATTATTTAAAGAGCACCTACAAAAATTGCCAAGAAAAAACGGGAGATCCTAGAGGAGTGAGCAGACAACAAGAACCGATCGTTCACAGCAGGTCCGCTTGTGATCAAAGGAGAGTAAATTTAAATAATCAGATGACATTTTTTTTTGTTTTTTGCTTGTGAAGTTAGCAAATGTGGTTCACTGCCATGTTTTTTATAATAAAGAAAAATTAATATCAGTAAGTTGTGGCATATTCCTTTGGTACTGTTAAAAATGGAAGGTTAGGTAGGTTATGTTGTAGCCTGGAAAGGTATAACGTTTGATTGAAGGAATTAAGAGTTACGGTTCTTAACTAAGGAGTACTAGCAATTAGAGTGTGGGAGAGAGCAACCCCTCTGAACTTTGGTTGATACCTTGCTGGTTATAAATGTGGATACAGCATCTGACGCAAACCTAGTACGTAGTGTTGTATTCAGTAAGTTTTCGTTGAGCGAAAGGATGGTATATGAAATACAATATACTAAAGGTTGTGTGCGAAGAAAGATTGGATGAAAATCTAGCAAAATGATTCGTGGTTATGTTAGGGTAAAGGGAATATGAGTAAATTCCCCCTCCGCCCATTTTCTGTAATTTGATGGTATTCTATTTATAATTAAAATAATTATATAAACTCAATCTCTCCCTTTCTAGGTGTCCTAGTTTTACTTAGTGTCTAAAAAATAAAATTTGAGACTTCACTGCATTTTCCCCCTTTAGGCTTCCACTCAGTCAGACATGTTGGAGTCAACCTCAATTCTTATCTTTTTCTCTGCACCTAACACCAAACCTATCAGCGAGTCCTGTTTGCTGTGCCCTTTAGAATATATGCAGAATCCTGTCATTTCTCACCGTCTCCAACTGCTTCCATTTTTATCCCTGCCATCATCAGTCTCCCTCTAGAATATTGCAATAACCTCCTAAGTAGTCTCTCTTTCCACCCTTGTCCCTTTCCAGAACATCCTTTAAGGGGAGTCTGGGTGGCTCAGTTGGTTAAGCGTCCGACTTCAGCTCAGGTCAAGATCTCATGGTTCGTGACTTCGAACCCGTGCTGACAGCTCGGAGCCTGGAGCCTGCTTCAGATTCTGTGTCTCCTTCTCTCTCTGCCCCTTCCCCACTTGCACTCTGTCTCTGTCTCTCAAAAACGAATAAACATTAAAAAAATTTTTTTTAATTAATTTATTTATTTTGAGAGAGAGAGTGATCAGGGAAGGGCAGAGAGAGAGAGGGACAGAGAGAATCCCAGGCAGGTTCTGCACATAGCCCAATGCAGGACTCAAACCTACAAACAGTGAGATCATGACCTGAGCTGAAAGCAAGAATCAGACGCTTGACCAACTGAGCCACCCAGGTGCCCTTTTCCAGTATATTCTTTTTTTTAATTAATGAATTATTATTATTATTATTTTTTTTTTAGCATTTATTTATTTTTGAGAGACAGAGTGTGAGCAGGGAGGGGCAGAGAGAGAAGGAGACACAGAATCCGAAGCAGGCTCCAGGCTCTGAGCCGTCAGCACAGAGCCTGATGTGGGCTTGAACCTACAAACTGTGAGATCATGACCTGAGCTGAAGTCAGATGCTTAACCGACTGGGCCACCCAGGCACCCCTTTCCAGTATATTCTTAACATCGTAGCTGAAGTGAATATAAGCCAGGCTATGTCACAGCACTGCTTAGAACCCTCCGGTGATTCATCATCTCATTTAAAGTAAAAAACAAAATCCTTAAAGCGGCATGCAGGTATAGAACCCGTATTCTGCCCCCAAATCCTCAAATGCACACTTTCTGACCTCATTTCCTACCCTTCTGCCTCTGCTGTTCTCTTTGCCTAAAAACTCCTCCTGTGGATATTCACAAGGCTGCCTCTTCCCCCTCATCACTAAGGAGGCCTTCCCCCCATACCCCCCATTCTCCCCCACCCACACAGCCAGCACTCTTCATAGGCCTTCCCTGCTTTATGTTTTCCAGGCCCATTTGACCTACAGTGTATGTGTGAGCTTCTGTATCTCCTCCAGTACGCATAGCTCCATGAGGTAGGGACTTCTGTCCGTTCTGCTCCTTGCTGTAACCTTAGCACTGACAGTCGTGTCCAGCACATCGTAGAGCCTCAATAAATACTTACCAAATAAATGACTTCCTAATTGTTTCAGAGAAGTAATTCTTAGTCTCAAAACTCGTTTGAAAGCTCTTTGAGAGAGTATCACATGTGGCCTTTGCATGCCTTCCCAGCCCCCGGCTTCCGCCCTCCTCGGGCACAGGATAAAGCAGGGCAGGTGGGCATGCCGGTGACCTACAATCAGTATCTAGTGCCGGGTTCCTTCTGCCTCTTCGGCTGGGACTCTCTGCCCAGACGACTCGGGACAGAAGATACGCCGTGTTGGAAGCTTCCTGTGTCTCGATCGCGGTGGCCCCATGACCCTGTACACGTGTAAACCCCGTGAGGCTGTGTACTCGAGAGGCGTAGGTACTCCGATAATGCACCGTGTGTGTCTCGTGCCTCGGGAAACAAGAGTCCGTCCGTTCCCTGACTCCTCTAGAGGGAGGGAAGCACGCTAACTGGTGCGTTAAGATGAGGAGAGTTCCGCGTGCTCTTCCTTATTGAGAAGTTCTAGCTGAGCGGCTGAAATTTCTGTTCGGAATCCAAAGGGAGAGTAATTAAAACAATTTTTATTTACTTTGTCTTTTGCAGACATAACCGTAGCAGAGTTCCACAAAAAAATCAAAGACGCCTTTGAAGTGTTTGACCACGAGGCGAATAATACGGTGGATGTGAGGTTTGGACGTGTCTTCTTTGTTCTGATTCTAAATGACGGACACAACTCCTAAAATAGAAGAGGGGTCTTGTCTTTTTCCAGGTCTTGGATTTCTTATGCTGTTTAAAAGTGTTTATTTCCCTGTGCTCTGTGGAAGCCCTCTACTAGCTAGTGCTTTGGATCAATACTGTATCCTATTCTTTATAACCTGGTGAAAAGAATATCCACGTTGCCCGCTGCAACCTCCAGACTGTAAATTCTGTGAGTGAGGTGACCCCTGCTGTAGCATGATTGCTGGGCACATAGTTGGTGCTCAGTAACTATTGGTTGAGTCGAGTGAACAGAATTTGCTTTTAAAATAAGTAGGTTTTGTGGGGCGCCTGGGTGGCTCAGTCGGTTGAGCGTCTGACTTTGGCTCAGGTCATGAGCTCACAGTTTGTGGGTTCGAGCCCCACGTCAGGCTCTGTGCTGACAGCTCGGAGCCTGGCACCTGCTTCGGGTTCTGTGTCTCCCTCTCTCTCTGCCCCTTTTCTGCTCGTGCTCTGTCTCTCTCTGTCTCTCAAAAATGAATAAACATTAAAAAATTTTAAATAAAAAAATAAATAGGTTTTGTGTGATCGAGCCAGAAATTACAAAGAAAGATTAATAATACTTGAACAGTGATACGCTCCCCAAGTCAAGTAACAAAAAGAACCCAAACAGAAGAACATACAAAGAGGAGAGAGAGACATGAATACTGCTAGATCGGGAATGGAGGACAGGAGACAATAGTTTGAGACCAGAAAGGAAACAAAGCAAAACAAAAAGGCAGAAGAAACTGTCCACGAGAACAGCAGAGGCTGTGGGATCCAGGCCACGGACATCCCAGAGAGGCCACGGACCTTCCTTCCAGGAGACCGAGCCGAACGAGGAACATGTGGGGGGATCACAGTCTTGAAACTCAGAAGCGAGGACACAGAGGCCAGCGAAGCAGTGGGAAGTGACAGAAGGGCTAGTCAGGGGACTCAGTGCTTTAAAGGAGCCACACCGGCGGAACCACTGCATGCGATTTTATTTTGTTGGCCACACATTGTAACTGTGTGTATTGTATAGTGTCTTCATCCCTGAAGGCACAGGTGTGACTGTAGGAGAGGAGACTGAGAAGGGGCGGTGCCGTTCATTACTTTATAAAGTTGAGTTTCCTCCCTCCACCGTGTTTCTGGGCCTTGAAGCAGGCGATAGATAAGGTTGGGAATTCCGTTCCAAAACCACCAACGCGGTCGGCCTTGTGTGAGCCTTGGCTCAGCTGTTGCCGAGGATGTGTGTGGCTTCACGTGGCTTCAGATGCTCTGGCCACAGCGCGGGCCACATGGGTGCCACTTGGGGGGGCACTTTATCCTCAGGATGGGTATATCATAGGAGGAAGACATCCGGTGGGGCGGTCATGCCGGTGACAGGGTTTGGGATGAGGTGGGGAGCATGTGGCATGAACGACTCAATCCAAGGATGGCTCTTGCCTTCGCCTCAGACCTCTTGCTGAGGCTGGAAGGTTCCCCAGGGGGCAGGGGACAGAGGTAGTGTTAGAGAGGTCAGGGAGAGCCAGAGGAAGACCAGGGGAGCAGAGAAGAGAAACCAGTATTTGCTTGAGGCTTGTGTCTGACAGGTGACCTGTCGTTGGGTGTGGGGGGCTTCAGGGACCTTCCCTCATCTCAATCTTTTTATTTGTGTGGCAAGAGTTGGCATCTGTAGGGGCGCCTGGGTGGCTCAGTCGGTTGAGCGTCCGACTTCGGCTCAGGTCATGATCTCGCGGTTTGTGAGTTCGAGCCCCGTGTCGGGCTCTGTGCTGACAGCTCAGAGCCTCGGGTCTGCTTTGGATTGTCTCCTTCCCTCTCTGCCCCTCCCCACGTGTGCTCTGTTTCTCTGTCTCTCAAAAGTAAACAAATGTAAAAAAATTAAAAAAAAAAACATTAAACAATTACAAAAAAAGAATTAAAAAAAAAACACAACAAGACATGGAAACAACCTAAGTGTTCATTGATAGATGGAGGGATAAAGAAGTTGCGGTATAGATATACAATAGAATATTATTTGGCCATAAAAATGAGGAAATCCTGCTGTTGGTGACAGCATCATTGAATCCTGAGGGAATTATGCTCATGAGATAAGTCAGGGAAAGACAAAGACCGTGTGATTTCACGTATAGGTGGGATCTAAAATGCGAACAAATAAAAAAACAAACTCAGGAAAGGAGACCAGGACACTGGTTACTGGACTAGTGGTTACTGGACATGGGGATGGGGGAGGGGAGCCGGAGGAAGCTGGTTGCGAGGTGCAAACCTCTAGTTATGTGGTAAGCACCGGGGTGTGATGTACCACAGGATGAGTACAGCTAACGCTGCTGGGTGGTTTGTAGGGAAGAGGTGAGGAACGTCAATCCTGAGTTCCCATCACAAGGAGGCCTTTTCTTTCCTTTTCTGTTCTTTTCTTTCTATTGTGTCTGCATAAGAGGACGGATGTAGGTTGGACCTGTTGTGGTCACCGTGTCCCAACGTACGTAACTTGGACCGTCATGCTGCAGGCCTTACACTTACACAGTGACATCTGTCCATTGTTCCTCAATAAAACTGGGGGAGAAAAGAATTGAAGGCAGAAGACTATGTAAAGAATAGCGTAGGGAAGCATCTGACAGAGAGTCCAGAGATGTAGCTAAGGGCTCGGTTTGGGCAGGAGAGAGCTGTTGCTGGAGAGGCTCCCAGGACACTTAGCTGTGTCTCTCCTACAGTGTAAGTATGGTGCCATTTTCTTGGTAGGGCAGCCCTGGTCCCCCTTAGGATGAGTTTTGGGGCAATTACTCTCCTTTCTCCTCACCTCTGCTTTGCACGAATCGAGAGATTGAATTTGAAATTGTACCACCATGTTAAACGTCATGAAACGGGCCTCTGCTGCATTCCTCCCGGTCCGAGGGGCAACCCCAGGTCCGGAATCAGACTGCCGGGGCTCCACTCCCAGCCCTGTGACTGAGGAACTTACTTATTCTCTCTATTCACTTTGGCCTCAGAGGAAGGATCCTTTCAGGGGTCTGGGAGGTCTTAACTATTTTTATAGTAACTTTAAGACAGTATTTGCTATTTTCATTCTCAATTTTTCACAAGTATATGTTGGAGGTTTTGAAAAGCTACATGATGTGTGATATTGCAACAGATTGAATGCAGAACCAGATATGAGAATCCAGCTGTCTTCTGTGAAGCCCGACAGCAGGGAGATTTGCAAACATGGAAAACGGTGCCGTTCTTCTAACTCAGTTTGTTCTTGTTTGGAAAATGCACTTACTTTTCATAAAATTACATACACTTGCACTGGATTTATTTATCGTTATTTCTAAATGAATATTTTAAAATATTTAAAAAAGATTTCTAAGGGCGCCTGGGTGGCTCAGTCGGTTAAGCATCTGACTTCAGCTCAGGTCATGATCTCACGGTTCGTGAGTTCGAGCCCCGCGTCGGGCTCTGTGCTGATGGCTCGGAGTCTGGAGCCTGCTTTGGATACTGTGTCTCCCTCTCTCTGTGCCTCTCCCCTGCTCACGTTCTGTCTCCCTCTCTCTTTCAAAAATAAATAAACATTAAATTTTTTTTAATTATTAAAATAAAACAAAAAAGTAAAAAAGATTTTTAAGTGAATATTTAAAATATTTTTTAAGTTATTTATTTATTTTGAGAGAGAGCATGTGCAGGGGAGGGGCAGAGAGAGAGGGAGAGAGAGAATCCTAAGCAGGCTCCATGCTGTCAGTGCAGAGCCCGTTGTGGGGCTTGATCTCACGAACCGTGAGATCATGACCTGAGCTGAAATCAAGAGCTGGATGCCTAACTGACTGAGCTCCCCAGGCACCCCTAAATTTTTTGAGGTTTCATTTCTTTTTTTTTTTTTTAATTTTTTTTTCAACGTTTTTTATTTATTTTTGGGACAGAGAGAGACAGAGCATGAATGGGGGAGGGGCAGAGAGAGAGGGAGACACAGAATCGGAAACAGGCTCCAGGCTCTGAGCCATCAGCCCAGAGCCTGACGCGGGGCTCGAACTCACGGACCGTGAGATCGTGACCTGGCTGAAGTCGGACGCTTAACCGACTGCGCCACCCAGGCGCCCCTGAGGTTTCATTTCTAATATGGTAATAGAGATAAATATAACTCACATAAGGAAAAGCTCTCTGGGGATCTCTATAATTTTTAAGAATGCAAAACACATTTTGAAACCAAAAAATTTGAGAACCAATGATGTCAGTGGTCATTTTTTTAAAGCTTTTAGAACAATATTAGCTCAGAACAAACTAGCTATTATTAATAGTATTACATTATTAGTAGTAACTTTAGTAGTAGTATTATACTTTAGGACAATATAATTAGTAGTATTATACTTTGTATTATTGAAGTAAATAATTTAAAGTAGTTTTTCCTCTGTTTGCTCTGGATTAGCAATTATACATAACAAACCTCTCATAAGAATTGTTTTACTTATTTCTGTGCATTGCGTGTTGAGTTTTTAAGTTCTGAAGTTCATTTTCCTTATTAACTAGCTTTTGAAAGTTGGCACCTTGAAAACCATTGAGGCAGATTTTTAATATCATTAATTGGGACCATTTTAATTTTGCCTCATATAAAACATAGAGCATGATACATTGTGACTTAAGTACATTTTCCTGTTCTGTGTTCAGATTTCAATCAGTAAGACTGATTGGGAACCAAATTTTTGTATAGATGAGATACAGACAAGGGATAAAATTCAAAAGGTACAAAGAATAGTACAGGCACGTCTTTCTACCTCTAACTCCGGCTAACCAGTTCCTCTTTTTATTTATTTTGTTTTATTTTATTAAAAAAAGTTTTTTTGGGGCGCCTGGGTGGCGCAGTCGGTTAAGCGTCCGACTTCAGCCAGGTCACGATCTTGCTGTCCGTGAGTTCGAGCCCTGCGTCGGGCTCTGGGCTGATGGCTCAGAGCCTGGAGCCTGTTTCCGATTCTGTGTCTCCCTCTCTCTCTGCCCCTCCCCCGTTCATGCTCTGTCTCTCTCTGTCCCAAAAATAAATAAATAAACGTTGAAAAAAAAAAAGTTTTTTTAATGTTTATTTATTTTTGAGAGAGAGAGTGAGACAGAGTGTAAGCAGGGGAGGGGCAGAGAGAGAGGGAGACACAGAATCGGAAGCAGACTCCAGGCTCCAAGCCATCAGCACGGAGCGCGACGTGGGATCCAAACCACCAACGGTGAGATTGTGACCTGAGCCGAAGTCAGACGCTCAGCCGACTGAACCACCCAGGTGCCCCATATTTTATTTTATTTTTGAAGTTTATTTAACTATTTTGAGAAAGAGAGTGAGCAGGGGGAGCGGGGGACAGAGAGACAGGAAGAGAGAGAGAGAATCCCAAGCAGGCTCTGCACCATCAGTGCGGAGCCTGAGGAAGGGCTGGAAGTCAAGAACCGTGAGATCATGACCTGAGCTGAAATCCAGAGCCAGAGGCTCAACCCGCTGAGCTACCCAGGTGCCCCAGTTCCTCTTATTAAAGCAAGATTGTTACAAGTTTTTTTCCAGAGACAGTCCATGCAAATACAAGTGTGTGTGTGTGTGTGTGTGTGTGTGTGTGTGTGTGTGTGTGTGTGTGTTTTAATGTGGTAAGTATATATAACATGAAATTTAACATTTTAACCATTTTTAAGTGTACAATTTATTGGCTTTAAGTACATTCACATGCCTGCCACGCATCTCCAGAACCTTATCTTCTCAAACTGGAACTCTGTACCCCTTGAAACAATAACTCTGGACTCCCCCTCTCGCTAGCTCCTGGTGGCCACTCATCTACTTTCTGTCTCTATGAGTTTGACTGTTCTTGGGATGCCATATAAGCAAAGTCATACAACATTTGCCCTTTTGTGTCTGGTTTATTTCTTCTAGCATAACATCTTTGAGGTTTATCCTTGTGACATGCTCAGAATTTCATAGCGTTTTTTTTATTTAAACATTTTTTTTAACATTTATTCATTTTTTGAGAGTGAGAGAGACAGAGCATGAGAGGGGAGGAGCAGAGAGAGAGGGAGACACAGAATCAAAAGCAGGCTCCAGGCTCTGAGCTGTCAGCACAGAGCCTGACGTGGGGCTTGAACCCACAGACCGCGAGATCATGACCTGAGCTGAAGTCGGACGCTCAACCGACTGAGCCACCCAGGCGCCCCAAATTTCATAACCTTTTTAAGGCTGAGTAATACTCTCCTGTGCGTATACACCACGTTTTAGTTATCCATTCCTCTGTTCATAGACATTTGGGTTGTTTCCACCTTTTGGCTTTTTTGCTCAATGTTGCTATGAACATCGCTGAACAAATATTTGTTCAAGTCCCTGCTTTCAGTTCTTTTGGATGAACACCCAGCAGGAGAGCTGCTAGATGATGTAGTAATTCTATGTTTAATATTTTAGGAAACCACCACACCGATTTCCACAACAGCTGCATCATTTTACATTTCTACCAGCAAAGCACAAGGGTTCCAAGTTCTCTATGTCCTTGCCAACATTTGTTATTCTGTTTTTCCTTTTTATCATAATGGGTCTAAAGTGGTATCTTGTGATTTGGATTTGCATTTTCCTAATGATTAATGATGTTGAGTATATCTGCTTGTGCTCATTGGTTATTTGTACCTCTTCTCTGGAGAAATGTCCATTTAAGCCCTTTGCCCATTTTTAAATCGTACTGTTTTTGTTTGTGTTTTTTTTGATGTTGAGTTATAGGATGTGTATTTTTTTTAAAAAACGTTTGCTTATTTTGAGAGAGAGAGAGCAAGCCAATGGGGGAGGGGCAAAGAGAGAGGGAGAGAGAGAATCCCAAACAGGCTCCCTGCTGTCAGCACAGAGCCCAGAGCTCAATGTGGGGCTTGAACCCATGAACCATGAGATCATGACCTGAGCCAAACAAGAGTCAGAAGCTTAACCGACTGAGCCCCCGGCGTCGCGGGATGTGTATTTTTAATGTAAGTGGTGAGAGACTAAACTGTTCTGTACTTCGCTTTTTTCACTTATCATATCTTTGTGATTATTCTTATTAGTACGTAAGAGCTTCCTCATTTCATTGTATGGATGAACCATAATATACTGAATTAAATTCCTATCAGTGGTTATTTAGGTTGTTTCCAGGCTCTTGTTATTTTTTTTTAAGTGTGTTTATTTTTAGTGAGAGAGAGAGAGAGAGAGATGCAGAGACAGAGAGAGTGAGAGACAGCATATGTGTATGCACATGATCAGGGGAGGAGCAGAGAGAGAGAGAGAATCCCAAGTAGGCTTCTCACTGTCAGCATGGAGTCTGATGCAGGGCTCAAACTCATGAATTGTGAAATCATGATCTGAGCCAAAATCAAGAGTTGGACACTTCACCGACTGAGCCAGCCAGGCATCCTCAGACTCTTGTTATGACAGTCCATGTTGTGGAGAATAGCTTACTTTGCATGTTATTTTGCAAAAGTGAGAATTTTTCTTTAGTTAAATTCTTGAAAATATATTAAAGTGCATGAATATTTTTGCTAGCTGTTGCTATATTGACAATGTATTCTTTCACTTTATTTAAAACTTTTTTTAATGTTTATTTATTCTTGAGAGAGAGAGAGAGACAGACAGAGTAATAGCAGGGGAGGGGCAGAGAGAGAGACAGAATCTGAAGCAGGCTCCAGGTTCCTAGCTGTCAGCACAGGGCCTGACGCAGGGCTCAAACTCATGAACTATGAGATCATGACCTGAGCCGGTTGGACACTTAACTGACTGAGCCACTCAGGTGCCCCTTTTTCACTTTATTTTATGAGTATGCCTGTTTCCTTACTCTCTCTTAGACAAAGTTTAATCATCAGACTTTAAGATTTTTGCTAATGTGATACGTAAAGGATAGTAACTCAGTGTTAATTTTCATTTCTCTAATTATGGACCTCTCTCTGTATGTCTAAAAGTGGTTTGTATTTCCTTTTGTTTGAACTGGCAGTTCATGTCCTTTCCCATTTTTTTATTGAAAATTTTTTTATATATTAAAGATCCTAGTCATAGAGTGTGAACTGTATGCCATCTGTCTTTTGACTATTTTTACTTTCTGGTGTTCAGAAATTAAAAAAAAAAAAAGGTAAATTACACACCAATATGGATTTGGTTTTTGGAAACAAACAGAAGTCATCAGAGTAGTCTTAATAGAATAAATTTAAGTTGGCCTGAATGAAGCTAGTATAGTAAAAAATAACATTCCACAAGGAATGCCTTTATTTTTATTTATTTATTTTTTTTCAACGTTTATTTATTTTTGGAACAGAGAGAGACAGAGCATGAACGGGGGAGGGGCAGAGAGAGAGAGGGAGACACAGAATCGGAAACAGGCTCCAGGCTCCGAGCCATCAGCCCAGAGCCCGACGCGGGGCTCGAACTCACGGACCGCGAGATCGTGACCTGGCTGAAGTCGGACGCTCAACCGACTACGCCACCCAGGCGCCCCAAGGAATGCCTTTAAAGTAAAGAAGCTAATTAATTTTTCCATGTAGCTGATGAATTTAATTTGAATGTCATTCAAATCTGAATCACAAACAAATCTAGTTCTTTTGTAATCAGTTTTCTTTCATTTTTGAGTCTAACAGAATAAAGGTATACTACAAGTCAGTAGAGTCAGTTGCTGGCTGTATCACTGAATTTTTTTTTTTACGTTATTGTAATATTACTGACTATATTCCCAGTGCTATACCTTTCATCTCTTTGTACGTCTTAATCTCCTTCCTATTTTATCCACCCTCCTTCCCCACCTCCCTTCTGGCAACCAGCAGTTTGTTCTCTGCATTTAAGAATCTGTTTGTTTTTTGTTGGTTGTTCATTTGTTTTGCTTTTTAGATTCCACATACAAGTGAAATCGTATGGTGTTTATCTTTCTCTGTCTGACTCACCTCACTTAGCATAATACCCTCCAGGTCCATCCATGTTGTTGCAAATGGCAAGATTTCATTCTGTTTTATGGCTAAGAAATGTTCGTGTGTGTGTGTGTGTGTGTGTGTGTGTGTGTGTGTGTGTGACATCTTCTCTATCCATTCATCCATTGATGGACACTTGGGCTGCTTCCGTATCTTGGCTGTTATAAGTAATGCTGCAATAAATATGGAGATGCATATATCTTTTTGAATTAGTATCTTTGTTTTCTTTGGATAAATACCCAGTAGTGAAATTGCTGGATCATATGGCATTTCTGTTTTTAATTTTTTGAGGAACCTCCATTGCCGTTTTCCACAGAGGTTGCACCAATTTACATTCCTACCAACAGTGCATGAGGGTTCTCTTTTATCCACTTCTTTGCCAACACTTGTCATTGTTTTGTCATTTTGAGACTATTATGACAGGTGTGAGGTGATATCTCATCGTGGTTTTGATTTGCATTTCCCTGATGATAAGTGATGTTGAGCACCTTTTCATGTGTCTGTTGGCCATCTGGATGTCTTTGGGAAAAGTGTCTATTCAGGTCCTCTGCCTGTTTTAAGTGGATTATCTTTTTTTTTTTTTTTTTTTTTTTTTTGTGGTGTTGAGCTATATAAGTTCTTTATGTATTTTGGATACTAATCCCTCATAGGATCTATCATTTGCAAATATCTTCTCCCATTTGGTATGTTGCCTTTCTGTTTTGTTGATGGTTTCCTTCACCATGCAAAAGCTTTTTATTTTGGTGTAGTCCCAGTAGTTAATAAGAGTAAACTTTTGTTTTCCTTGCCAGAGGAGACATATCTAGAAGAATGTTAAGGGCAATGTCCAAGAGATTACTGCATGTTTTCCTCTGGGAGTTTTATGGTTTCAGATCTTACATTTAGGTCTTTAATCCATTTTGAGGTGTTTTTTGTTTGTTTGTTTGTTTGTTTGTTTGTTTTAGTGTAGAGTGTAAGAAAGTGGCCCAGTTTCATCTTTTTTGCATGTAGCTGTCTAGTTTTCCGAATGTAATTTATTGAAAAGACTGTCTTTTCTCCATTGTATATTCCTGTCTCTCTATCCTGTCCTATTGATCTCTGTGTTTGTTTTTGTGCCAGTATCATGGTTTTGATTACTATCATTGGTTTTTTATGTGCCACCCTCTTTTTATTTATTTTCCTCATGCCTGCTTCACTTAAGCCCCGAGAGTGTTAAGAGTAGCAAATGAAAAATCATGAATGGATTTTGAAAGGCGTTTAAGATCGGATCAAGTTATATATGTTTTTAACACTCCATTCTAACCAACTCCAGAATGGTCTGATCCTGGAGAATTTGGTGCGCCAAGATGACAAGGGTCCAATCCTGGAATAAAAGTGCTGGTCGTCCCGTTTCCCAACCACACCCATCTGTGCCATTCCTATGTATCTGTGCCTTTGCAGAGTGACATTATTGGTATTTGAGACTATTCTGTGTTTACTTTATTCCTACTTCTTCTATAGGAGATTTTTCCTAATATTTTCTTGTTTTCATAGTCTTTGGGCAAACTTTTTGTAGTCCAGCGGCCCCCCGGGTGTCCTCTTGCTAATGCACCCGAGTCTGCTTTTTGGTGTTTCCATCCCAACTCAGCATGAGTCTCTGAGGCACACAACACCCAGTGTTCATCTGTTTCACTGATAAGGAGACTTGAGTTTCTTAAGCAGTTGGCAGGACCTTTGAGTGTATTAGAGCTTGTCTAAAATTCAATAAGAAGTAGGTAAGAAGAACCTTTTTGTGATGGATTAGGGATAACTTTTCCTAAGAAGATTGGAGGTACCATGAATATTATTTCTACTTCTTTGTATTTAATACTATTTTTGAAGATAAGTTGATACAAGATTTCACAATACATTTAATCAGGTAGTAAAAAGGGTAGTAAAAAGGGCGAGCAATACGGAGAGATTGCAGGGACAGTTTCCCTAAACAATTATTATCTGAGAAAGCTTGAAACGACTCAAAGAGCTTTGGAGAAACTGCGCAGGTCAGTGGGCCTGTGTTTGTGCGATGGGAAAACACAGTATTAAAGAGGAATGGGATTGTTGGATCCATAATTGTAAAAACTGGGTCTGTTCTTGCATAGTTCACACACGTGAATGAAATGAGTGATGACCTAGACCACGTGGACAACTTGGATCAATTTCAACAACGCATGTTGCGTCACAAAAATTACAAAAAGAAGCAAACCTGATAACATACGTAAATGTTAAATATACAAAAGAACAGCAGCATCTGTGGGTATGAATACAATGCTGTGCATGGGAACGAGAAATATTATCCTCAGAATGGTGGTCGCATCTGAAGACAGAGACAGAAGGGATGGAGAGCGGGACTTCAGCTGTTTCTGCCGTGTTTTATTATTAGCGAAAACATCGGAAGCAGATGTGGCAAAAGGTTAAATCTTGGTATTGGATGTATGGCTGTTATATTTTTGTGTGTCCTTTTTTCTGTAATATTTCACAATGTATTTCACAATAAAAATGCATATTTGTTTCAAGAGTGGTGTATACCTTGGCTTTTCACCATCTCACTTTCCGGTTGCTTTGTGAAATTTCGGTTTGCTTCTAATAGTCCTTTTGATGAACTGCGATTAAATAATCACTCGAAGTTTTAAAATCTCATCCCAGGGGCGCCTGAGTGGCTCAGTCGGTTAAACGTCCAGCTTTGTCTCAGATCACGATCTCTCAGTTTGTGGGTTTGAGCCCCACATCAGGCTCTGTGCTGACAGCTCGGAGCCTGGAACCTGCTTGAGTTGTGTGTCTTCCTCTCTGTCTGCCCTCTCGCGCTCGTGCTCTCTCTCTCTCTCTCTCTGTCAAAAGTAAACATAAAAAAAAATTCCAAAAATAAAAAATTGGGGCATCTGGGTGGCTCAATCGGTTAAGTGCCTGACTTCGGCTCAGGTCATGATCTCACGGTTTGTGGGTTTGAGCCCTGCCTCGGGCTCTGTAGCTGACAGCTCAGAACCTGGATCCTGCTTCGGATTCTGTGTCTGTCTCTCTCTCTCTGCCCCTCCCCCACTCATGCTCTCTCTCTCTCTCTCTCTCCCTCTCTCTCTCTCAAAAAAATTAAGTAAACATGAAAAAAATTTTTTTAATTAAAAAAAATTTAAAAATCATCCCAAACCTTACCTCCCAAAATAACAGTTGTTAATGTTAGACAAATGTGGCTGTAGACCTCTTTTTATTCATATAATAGGATAAATGGGGAGTTAATAAGAAAGGAAGTAGGAGGAATGGGAAGAAAGGAAAAAGAAAACGTATGGAAGAAAATAATCTGGAATATAATCCCCATGAGGGCAGGACCCTCTGTCTGTTCTGTTCACTGCTATATTTCAGCACCTCGGACTGTGCTTGGCACACAGCAGTTGCCCAATATACATACATTTATTAAATACATGAGGGAAGAGACTAGCCTGTAAAAATAAGATCACGATAACCATGCTTTTAAAAAACAAAAAGTATTAATTTAATTTTACTTCAATTAAGAAAGGAAAAAAATAAACTTAAATTGAAGTTGTGGACTCTCAAATGTTTGCTGGCCAGGAGAGACATTATTTATTTTCACTTCAGAGAAGATAATGAGGAAAACCTTAAGAGGGTATGTGTGTTTTTAAAAAACTACTTATTTCAAATACAGAGTGTCAGTTGACTCCCTCCTGTGGAGAATGTGGACGTTAGCACTTTTAAAATTTCTTCCATTTTTTCACCCTCAGTTCCCCGATTTATCTGCAGCATATTATTATGTTTACGCTGACAAGGTACAATATTCATACTTGGTTTTGTGTTAATTTTTTTAGTATATTTTTTCTCTATTTGAATGGAATTACTGCTGACCCCCATTTCCCTTCCCTTCTCATATTCTTTGATTTATTTCTGTGGTCTGGGTTCTCTTGTCAGTTTCTTTTGCGAAAAGGGCTCTTGGGTATTTTTGCAAGTTCTTTAATGTTTATTTTTTAAAATGTTTAGAGAGAGAGAGAGAGCATGAGGTGGGGAGGGACAGACACGGGGAGGGGGGTAGGGGGGAGACAGAAGATCTGAAGCAGACTCTGCGGTGACAGCAGAGAGCTCCATGCAGGGCTCGAACTCTTGAGTCACAAGATCATGACCTGAGCTGAAGTTGGACGCTTAACCAACTGAGCGACCCAGGAGCCCCAGTTCTTTCATGTTTCAAATGTTTGCCTTATAGTCAAATACTTTGTACTTGAATGACATCTAAAAAGTTTATGCCATCATTGTTAAAAATGGCTGTAAGACAAACACCTTGGGATGTATAGCTGTATCATAATTTAATGTATCTCCTAATTTTGGAAACTTGGGTTGCTCATAATATGATGCTATTGTTGTGTCAGGGCTAAAATTATTGACGTGGAATTGTTCAAAAACTGTAGCCCTTTCCTGGAATGCCAAAAAGTAAATCCTGGAAGCCCGAGATCTTTTTTCTTCCCTTTTCTGAAGAGGAAGACTTTGTTTTTTTTTCTTGTTGGGAGATAAGGTGTCTCAATCTGCATAATTAAATTCTGATATTAGAATGGTAGTGGCAGGGGGGATGAATAAAAAGTTGCTATGGTCTGGGGTGCCTGGGTGGCTCCGTCAGTTAAGCATCTGACTTCAGCTCAGGTCATGATCTCATGGTTTGTGGGTTTGAGCCCCGCATCGGGCTCTGCGCTGACAGCTCGGAGCCTGGAGCTTGCTTCAGATTCTGTGTCTCCCTCTCTCTCTGCCCCTCCACAGCTGGTGCTCTCTCTCTTTCTCTGTCTTCCAAAAATAAATACATGTTAAAAAAAAATAGAAAAAAAAAAAAAAAAGAAACGGCTATGGTCTGAATCTTTGTGTGCCCAACCCCCACCCCCCTATTTCATATGTTGAAATCCTAACCCCCAGTGTGATAGTATTGGGAGTTGGGCCTTTGAGAGATATTAGGTCATCAGGGTGGAGCCCTCGTGGGTGAGATTAGCAAGCTCACGAAAGAGACCAGGGAGCTAGCCCATCCCTTCTACCAAGTAAGTTTACAGCAAAAAGACGCTATCTAGGGAGTAGGTTCTCACCACACCAAGTCTGCCTGCCCCAGGACCTTGGACTTGCCAGCCTCCAGAACTATGAGAAATAAATGTTTGTCGTTTATAAGCACTCAGTTCATGGCATTTTGTTTTGGCAGCCAGAACAGACTAAGAAGGCCACCCTCACTGTGACTGAAGAGGAGTTTGCCAAAGACTCAAAGATGTTAAGGGGGAAGAAAGATTTGAGAGAGAATAGTGGATCTTGGTGACAGGGTGTGAAGGGAGTAATCAGGAAGGGGGATTGAAATTAAAGATACATTTTTAAAATAATATATTTCCATGGCTCAAAATTCAAAGAGAACAACAGTCCAGAGAAAAGTCTGGCTAACTCCCTTCCACCAGCCGTCCAGGACCCCTCCAAAGTATTAGTGACAATTAGTGCTAATTTCTAGCGATCACTCCAGAAATATCCTATGCGTACATATACAAGGCTATGCATGTATGTTATTTTATTACCCCCCTTTTTCACTCAAATGGTTGTGCACTTTCATAGGACGGTACAGTTCCCTTGGGATGGGACCAAGCCCATGATGAAGTTGATTTTTATGGGCTGTCAGTAGCATTCAGGAGTCCAGAATGGACGTAGCTTTCCAGTTTACTCTTAGTCTAAGTACACACATGTGCTAAGTTTTAGTGTATTGGATGACATCAGAAAGGTGGGGGGCGGGGGTCCTAGATGTCCTAGTAAACCATACCCCAGGCTTCATAGATGGGAGTTGACTAATAGAATACCACGTGACAGACGTATAGCTCTTAGATTGGGACTATCCTGTCCAGGGCACTTAATTTGCTGTTGTGATAAAGAACACCCTTTTCCTGTCTTTGGTAACTTTGGAGGCTGACTTTGGTTGACCCTGGATTATAGATATCTGTCTGTCGTATTTATTGTATTGTCTAGATCAGATGCGATTTTTTTTCTTACAATTTTTTTTTAAATGTTTATTTTTGAGAACGAGTGAGCAGGGAAGGGGCAGTGAGAGTGGGGGACAGAGGACCCAAAGCAGGCTCCAGGCTCCGTGCTGACAGCACGGAGCCCGACGCGGGACTCGAACTCATGAACCGGGAAATCATGACCCGAGCCGAAGTCGGAGGCTCAACCGACTGAGCCACCCAGGAGCCCCAGATCAGGTGTGAATTTTGTTCACCTTAAAAATCAGGAGCTGGGGGCTGAGGATTGGTGGTCTCGGGGAGTGTACTTCCTGGGGCCTCAGGGCATATAATTCCTGGGGTGTGTACCCTCTGTGGCTTCCAGCTTCATAGTCCTGCAGCCTCAACCTGTTCTCCTTCACATAGGAACTAAAATACGATAAGAGAAAAATAAAATAAAATAATGATGGAGCGGGGCTCCGATGACAGACAGTGTCCTAGCGTTTCTGTTGGGGCCTGTGGAGAGATGCCGTATTTGGTTGTGTAGCCATCTCTGGTGAAGGCAGCCGCGCCTCCTCGCAAGGCGGGTCTAGGGGCGCAAAGTGCCACACCCTACACATGAGGGACCTCTCACCGGGACTGTGGATTACCCCCTATCCGGTAGAGTTTCCCCCACAACCCTGATGGGGTGGTAGAAACCTAAAAGTAGGCCATTTCAACCCAATTCCGGGCCAGGAGTCCTCCCTGGTAATGCTAGTGATTTCCTGCCATGGTGCTTGACTGGTAGAGACTGGGCAGGCTAATTGTATTCCTGCCTTCCTGAGCACACAGCTAAGCTAGACTTCCCACCCTACTGGGAAGGTGGCGGGAGGCTCAGAAGTGCAGTCTAGGTAGATCGCCTGGCTGGGTTGCGGCCAGTGGAATGTCCCGGAAGTTCTGCCTGATCTTTAAAAACCTCCCGTGCGTGGCCCTTCGTGTTTTCTCTCCTTCTGGCTTGATGCGTGCAAGCAGAGTGACGTTGGAAGCCATGCGTCGAAGGTGATGGAGCCACAAGGTGGAAGCAGCAGCGTCCCTGAACGATTCTTTGGGGGTAAAGCCGTTCTTCGATCAAGAAAACTCATTTTGGCTTTAGTATAAGCCACCTCCATAAGCGTTGTGTTAAGCCCCTGGATGGTGGAGTGTGTTGTAGGGGTGACTGTTATCCTCACAGAGTTGCCTTATGGAACTTTCTCCACAGGAACCCAAGGAAGGATTTGGGGCGCCTAGGTATCTTAGGGAGCTGTGTCCGAGGCTGAAGTTGGTTGAAGAGGCTGATGGGAAATAGAGGAAGAGCCCTCATTGTTTTGCTACCGCCGTCAGGCGTGACGTGTAAAATGTCCTCCTTCGCGACTTACCCTGCAAATCACAGGCTGTGGCGATCAGATACATCTGTGGTTGCATCAGAAAGTCTGGGAGTTGTTTGAAATGGCCCCAGAATTGACTGGGGAGGGGAGAGGAGCGAGAAGGGCAGGAGGCGATCAGTAGCCAGTGGTTCCGTATTGTACACAGGGCCAGTGACTCGGTGTCCACCATGGTCAGTTGTGGCGGTGGGATTCCGTGTTCGACAAATTCTGGATGGAGGGAGTGGTGGAAACTTCATCCGTTTCATCTGTAGAGATAGTAAGAGGTGTCTAAATCTGTCCTTTCCCTGGGGGAGGTGAGAGAGACAGGACTGTGCTGGGTGCTATTCAAGTGGCTGTGAAAGGAGATTGGGTTACATTAGCAGGGTCCCAAGGAGCATGGGAATTCATTGTTTGTGTCTTTGAAGGACTCAGAAACGAGCGTTTGGAAGTGTCACTGCATAATGCAGTGATGAAACCAGGCCAGGAGCCAGGCTGCAAGTGCTGTAATTCAAGTCAGCTTCTGGTTAATTTAAAGGCACGGTGGCTACCCCAGCTCCTGACCTGTAGCCTTCTTCGGTTTCATTTTCTGAATTACTGAGAAGTGATACCCAAATGTCTATTTTTTTTCCCCCTGAAAAGTACCAGTGCGTTTTGTGATAGTTTCCAGCCTTTCCCTGAGAGCTCATTTTGGCCATCTTTCCTTTGCTCTCCCAACTCTAAAAGTATTTTTCTTTCTAACTAAGAGCTTCTATTTCTCGTCTCTCCTATGTTTAAGAACTTACTGAAGGGGTGCCTGGGTGGCTCAGTCGGTTGAGCGTCCAACTTCGGCTCGGGTCGTGATCTCACTGTCCGTGAGTTCGAGCCCTGCGTCGGGCTCTGTGCTGACAGCTCAGAGCCTGGAGCCTGCTTCAGATTCTGTGTCTCCCTCTCTCTCTGCCCCGCCCCTGCTCATGCTCTGTCTCTCTCTGTCTCAAAAATAAATAAAACATTAAAAAAATTTTTTTAAATAAATAAAATAAAAATTTACTGAAGACAGAATGTATTTAACATTTGGGTTCTGCAATGTGTACACAATTGTCTTTGGTCCATATGCAGTGTCACTAATATTTTTCTTTTTTTAAAATGTTTTATTTTCTTTTTGAGAGAGCGCAAGCAGAGGAGGGGCAGAGAGAGAGGGAGACAGAGGGTCCAAAGTGGGCTCTGCTCTGACAGCAGCGAGCCCTATGTGGGGCTTGAACTCACCAATTGTGAGCTCATACCTGAGCTGAAGCTGGACAGTCAACCAACTGAGCCACCCAGGTGCCCCTACAGTGTCAGTCCTATTAGCGGTCCTATGACCAGAAGTACTGGTTTGTGGAGTTGTTAGGAAATAAATATTATAAAGGTGGATTGAGGCCATTCAGTGAATGGTCTTAATTGTGCCCTACGGAGCCTGGATTTTGTTATGTAGGCAGCAGAAATCCATAAATGCAGAGAGGTAACAGATTTGGGCTTTTAGAAAAAGAACTCTAGATGGTAGATAGGTTGACATGTGGACTAGATCAGTGGTTTCTAGCTCTGGGTGCGCTAGACCTAGAATTACCTGGGAGCTTCTTAAAAAAAAAAAAAAAAAGCCCACACAGTGAAATGAGCAAAGACTTGAACAGGAACTTGAAGAACGTGGCATACATTCTTTCAGTAATAGGCACAAACAAGGATATGGAGCAAAAGGAATTCCCAAACCCGGCTCCCAGGAATCTTAACTAGAGCTTAGGGGAAAAAATGGCTAACAGTGTGTGTGTGTGTGTGTGTGTGTATGTATGTGGTGGTGGCCTTTACAGAGCCGCCCCACAACCCAGATAGCCCAGGACTGCATACAGAAGAGCAGCATAGAGCTGACCTCGAGGGCTCTCCTACCTCACAAGACCCTTGGCTCTCCGGAACCCATAGCCTAATGCCAGGCAGAAACATGGAGGCCAGCACAGGAGCAGACATGGAGAGAATGAGGGCCTAGCCACACAGTCTCAAGTAGTGAGCCCTTTGGATAAGTAAGCTTTCCTTGGATTCACCCTGATCTCTATGTTGTGCTGAGTAATCTTTTCCCTGAGGCAGTGAACGTGGAATGTGCTAGCCGCCTTGGTTGGGGGAAGGGTGCCTTGAGTTGGATGGAAAGGCTTCAGTGTCATTCCAAAACATCCCACTCTAAAGATGCCTTTCCTATAAACCAAAACACAAATAGCGAACAACAAAACACATTTCTACCCAATAAACCCCCAGCTAATGCCCTATCCTGGTCTTTCTCTTCACAGCTAAGAATCTTAATGAGAAAAAGGGTTTGCTTTCATTGATAACCTTCATCCTGTTCATTCTCCATGTACACTTTGTAATTTGACTTCTATCCCCAAACCCATTCCCATTCAAACGGTGTCTCCTGAGGTCACTGGTTGTCTCTTCCCTTGCTTTCCCCCAAGTTCACCTATTGTTTTTATCCAACACCTCTGATTTCTTCCTTCTGAGCTCCTTTTAGGTCCATCCCCATCCCTCTTTTCCCTTTAGGTCCTTTTCTGGAAAATCTCATCCCTATCCAAGTCTGGGGCTCAACCTGGAAAAATTTTTAAGAGCCTGTAACAACTCTTAGGTCAAAGGGGAAATCTTAGGACAATGACATCAAAAACTTCTGGAAAGTAACCATAATGGAAATGAGATATGAAAATGGAAATGACATTAGAATCCATGAGGTACAACCAAATAAGAGCCCATGAATGCCTAGATCAAGGAAAATAAAAGCACAAGAAAATGGATAGAATATATGACTCAAAAAGCTGGGGGAAAAGTGCAAAATGAGAGAAAGCAGAAGGGAGGGCTTGGTGAAGATAAAGCATGATGGGGCTGGAAAAGGGAAATGGTAGGAACTAATGAATAAAATGAAGGGCTGGTTCTTTGTAAAAGGTTAAAATAAGAAAAGTCCCTGGCAGTTTTTTGTTTGTTTGTTTTGAGAAAGCACAAAAAGGCACAAATGTCTGGGCTGAAATAACAATCGCAATGGGAAATTCAAAGATATCATGAGAGTCGTTTGTACAACTCTATGCAAGCAAATCTGAAAATCTAGCTGTAAAGGGCAACTTTCTAGTAGAATATCATTTGTTGGAACTTGTATACCTGGTTTGGACACACTTAACTATTGTTAAGCTGGCAATACTCCCCAAATCGATCAACTGATTCAATATAATCCCTATCAAAATCCCAGCTGCCTTTCACGTTTTTTTTTTTCCAGTAATCAACAAGCTGGTCCTAAAGTTTATATGGAATTGCCTCCCAAAAATAAATAAACATTAAAAAATAAAATAAAAAAAATAGGGGCACCTGGGTGGCTCAATCGGTTGAGCGTACGACTTCAGCTCAAGTCATGATCTCGTGGTTCGTGAGTTCGAGCCCCGCGTCAGGCTCTGTGCTGACAGCTCAGAACCTGGAGCCTGCTTCAGATTCTGTCTCTCTCTCTCTCTCCCTCTCTTTCTCTCTCTCTCCCTAACCCACTCACATTCTGTCTCTGTCTCTCTCAAAAATAAATAAACATTAAAAAAATTTTTTTAAGTTTATATGGAATTGCAAGGGACTTAGAATAGCCACAGAGAATCTCAAAAAAGAAGAACAAAGTTGAACTCACCCTTCCCAGTTTCAAAATTGACACAAAGCTACAGTAATCAAGACCTGTGATACTGACATAATGGCGTGAGGCTACACATGTACATCAGTGGAATGGAGTTGAGGGTTGGGGAATGAATCTTTACATTTATGGTCAATTGATCTTCTGCAAAGTTGGCAAGTCAATCCAATGGAGAAAGAATAGTCTTTGCAACAAATGGTGCTGGGACAACTGGATATTTCCATGCAAATAAGTGAAGTTTGGACCCTTGCCACGTACCATATATAAGAAATAACTCAAAGTAGATAAGAGACCTACACTGAGGACCTGAAACTGTAAAACTCTAGAAGAAAACACAGGTGTTAAGTCTTTGTGATGCAGGACGGGGCGGTGGCTTCTTAGATATGACACACAAAGCAAAGCAACAGAAGGAGAAAGATAGGTACATTGGACTAAATCAAAATTAGAAACTTTAGCGCTTCAATGGACACCATAATGAAAATAAAAAGTCTGCCACGGAAGGGGAGAAAATATGTGCAAATCATGTATCGGCATCCAGAATGTGCACAGAACTCTTACAACTCAACAATAAAAATACAAATAACCCAATGAAAAAGTGGGTAAAGGATTCGAATACACATTTCTCCAAAGAACATATTTAATGGCCAATACGCACGTGAAAATATGCCACACATCATTCGTTGTTAAGGGGGAATACAAATCAAAACCGTAAAGAAATACTACTTCAGATCCACTAGGATGGCTATAATTCCTCTTCATGTAAACTAACGAACGTCAGTGAGGATGTGGATAATTAGAACCCCCATACTCTGCTGGTGGGAATGTGAAATGGTGCAGCCACGTCAGGGAACTTTTGTCGTTCCCCAAGAAGGTAAACACAGTTACCGTAGGACCCAGGCATTTCATCCCTAGGCATATACCCAAGAGAAATGAAAAAACATGTTCACAGAAAAGCTTGCACATGAATGTTAACAGCAGCATTATTCCTAATAGCCAAAAAGGAGAAACTCAGCTGTCCATCAACCGATGAATGGATAAACAAAACGTGGTGGGTCCACACAATGGAATATTCTTCACCCACAAGAAGGAATGAAGTACCGATACATGTGACAATGTGGGTTTCCCCGGGAGACATTACGCCAAGTGAAAGACAACTTGGGTAGTAGATAGTGATCACGAGGAGGTGAGGGGAGAGGGAATGAGAAGGGACCGCTGGCAGGTATGGGATCCTCTCTGGGAAATGGTCTAGGATTAGATAGTGGTAATGGCTGCTTACCATTGTGAATTTACTAAAAGCCACTTTCCAAAAAGTTAATGGACCAAAAAAAGTGAAGCAAAACAAGTGAACAAAAAATGGCACCCAGTAAAGGTAAAAAATCTAAACATACCAATTTCTGTAGAATCAATAGGCAAGTTTTCAGAGCACTCTCTCACCAAAAGGCTTCAATCCACATGCTTTCACGGGAGAATTCCATCCAACCTGAAAAACACTTTTGTACCAAGGGTACTTAATTTCTTCCAGAAAATAAGAAAAGAAGGAAAACTTCCAAATTCTTTTTCTGAAGTAAGTATAATACTGATAGCAAAAACTTAATGAAAAATTCCTAGAGAACAATCTTACTTATGAATATCTATACAAAGATTATAAGGGAAATGCTAAGCAATGAAATGCACATTAAGGCAAAATGGGATTTATTCCAGGAGTGAAAGAATAGTATTATGTTTGGGAGAGTATTCATATATTTCATTATTTTTTAAAGTTTATTTATTTTGAGAGAGAGAGAGAGAGAGAGAGGCAGGCACGGGAGGGGCAGAGAGAAAGGGAGAGAGAGAGAATCCCAAATAGGTTCTGCACCGTCAGCGCAGAGCCTGATGCGGGGCTTGAACTCATGAACCATGAGATCATGACCTGAGCTGAAACCAAGAGACAGACGCTTAACCGACTGAGCCACCCAGGCACCCCTACATTTAATGATATTAATAGGTCTGAGAGGAAATATCGCAGGATCATCTCTACAGACACATAAGAGGCATTGGGCAGAATTCTGCATGCTCATAATTTTAAAGATTCAATATGTCGGAGTTCCGCAGAGAAACAGAATAGGACACGTCTGTATCATCTATACCTACGTCTATATCTGTATATCTATATTTGTATGTAGAGCAGGGTGGGGGCGGGGAGGAGATTCATTACAGGTATTGGCTCAGGTAATTACGGAGACCAGGAAGTCCTGTGACTACTGTATGTAGGTTGGAGAGTCAGGAGGGCCAGTGATGTGGTTCAGTCTGAGTCCAAAGGCCAAGCAGCAAGAGCACCAGTGTCCAAGGGCAGGAGAGATGGGTATCTCAGTTCAAGGAAATACAGCAGATAGGCCCTTTTTCTGCCTTTCTGCCTTCTCTTCCTACTCAGGCCCCCGACAGATTAGATGATGTCTGCCTACATTGGTGAGGGCAATCTGTACTCAGTCTACCATTCAAATGCTAATCTCTTGGAGACAACCTTACAGACACACCCAGAAATAATATTTTGCCGGCTATACGGGCATCCCTTAAGCCCAATCAGGTTGACACCTACAATCACACTCAGTAGGGGCGCCTGGGTGGCGCAGTCAGTTAAGCGTCCGACTTCAGCCAGGTCACGATCTCGCGGTCCGTGAGTTCGAGCCCCGCGTCGGGCTCTGGGCTGATGGCTCAGAGCCTGGAGCCTGTTTCCGATTCTGGGTCTCCCTCTCTCTCTGCCCCTCCCCCGTTCATGCTCTGTCTCTCTCTGTCCCAAAAATAAATAAACGTTGAAAAAAAAAATTAAAAAAAAAATAAAATCACACTCAGTAAAGTCGATCCGGAAATCCATGTATCTTAACATGAAATCTGTGTATCTCAGCCTAAAATCCAGTTTCTTTCTTAACAAGGGAGCACAATCAACATTTCTGTTAAGTCAGGAACAAAAACAAGAATATCCATATCTGCCATTATTATTTAACATTAGAGGCTTTAGCCAGCGCAATTAGGCAAGTTGTAATGGAAACATAAATATTGGACGTGAAATGGTAGAAGGTGGGAAAGATAGAAGAGAGAAGAACGGTCTTTATTTGAGTCTATCTTTTCCTCACCTATTGGGGAAGTCACCCGTATCATAAATGAACTCTCTGTGAATATTTCTGGATTTTCTGTTCTATTTCATTGCCTGTTATGCCACACTCCATTCATTGTAAAGGACTTGTAATGTTTTACTATCAAATAGAGCTAAACTTTATTATGAAATATCTAGAAATTATGAACTATCTAGAAAACCCAAGAGAACCAGTGGGAAAATTGCTATGGGGGAAAAAAAAACTCCAGTAAAGCAGTAGGAAATCAAACCAATACACAAAACTCCAGAGCCTTCAACTATACAATGACCAGTTAGGTGATGCCATGGAAGATAAGACCCATCTACAAGAGCAACAAAAAAGCTAAAATTTAGAGACATAACAAAAAAAATTACAAATGCTACCTTTGGAAAACCTGAAAGATCTAAAAACAGACTTGAACAAATGGGAAGACGTACCACGTGTTTTGGATAGGAAGACTTGCACTCATAAGGGTGAGTTCAACTTACAAATTCAACACAGCCACAGTTGAAATACCAACAGAACTTTTCTGGAGCTATGCAAGTGAATTTCATGTTCACATGGAAAACAAATAAGCAAGAGTAGCCAAGAAATTGCTGATAAAGAAGAGAATGGAGGTGAGTTTAGCTTTATTTGATAGTAAAACATTACAAGTCTTTTACAATGAGTGGAGTGTGGCATAACAGACAATGAAATAGAACAGGAAATCCGGAAATATTCATACAGAGAGTTCATTTATGATACGGGTGACTTCTCCAATAGGTGGGGAAAAGGTAGACTCAACAACTATATAATAGCCATTCGAAACAGTATGAAATTAGATCTGTACTTCAAGTTGTATACCAAGATAAAGTCTATATGCAACAAAAATCCAAGCATAAAATGGAAGATCTTTTTAAGTGTTAAAAAATATACAGATGAATTCCTTTATGAACTTGGAATTCTAAAACAAAATTCTAAAGTGAAAAGATTGGCATGCTCAGCCACATCAGAAAAAAATTTCAAGAAAAAATTTAAAAAATCAAGAGATAAACGACTGAGACAATGTTACGTGGCAAATGGCTAATATCTCCGAGGTATAAAAGTGGTACCTCTTTAAAAACATCTGATTTTTAAAAGAAATCTCCAGTTTTTAACCATAGAGAAAAAGGCATGTTATTATTTTAAAATAACTTTTCCAGGATCCGACACACAATCCTTGCACTTAGTTGTCTAGTGTCTTCAGTCCTCCAACCTGTGACAGTTCCCCCGTCTTTCTCTCTCATGACCTTGTTACTTTTGAAAAGTCCTGCTCAGTGATTTTGTAGAATGCCCCTCAGTTTGGGCTTGTCAGATGCTTTCTCCCCCCCGCACAGATCGAGGTAATGCGTTTTTCGGCAGGAATACCAGGGAGTGATTTTGTATTCTTCTCAGAGCATCACGGCAGCGGGTACTTGATGTGGCCATGTCATTGCTGGCGATGCTCACCTTGTTCGCTTGCTTGAGGAAGTGTCTGCTAGGTTTACCACCATGAAGTTATTATTTTTCCCTTTGGAACTCATAAATATCTTGGGGGAGAGACTTCAAAATATCCTTTCTCTTCAAACTTTGCCCACTAATTTTCACATTCATTGATTGATCTGACGTGTAACAAACGATTACCATCACATTTGCCGAATGGTGTCTCAGTGTTATTTTTTAAAAAGGAAACTCCAGGACAGTGAGCTTTTTGTCTGTTTTGTTTGGACGGCGAGCAACCATTTGGTCAGTGTTGATCTTGGGATTATTTAGATCTTTCACAGCAGTGGAAGATGTTTTAGTTAATTAATCTAGTAAAGGTTTATTAAGCCCTTGTCACAACCAAAACATCTATGAGAGATATGCAAAAGGCGCTGTGGTTCTGTTCCACTTCCGGGTCTTTTTCTCTACCACTACTTTTCACCTCAAATCGCATTAGCCACCGTGATTGGTTCTAAGAAAATGTTATTGCGGAGACTCCTGAGAGACAGAATCTCAGGAATCAGAGAATGGAACCAGCTTCCAATTTTGCTGTATACTAGTTACGTTCCTGGAGGGTGAGTCCTTATTTTTAAAATGGGGATTATAATACGGATTGAGGGGTGCCCGGATGGCTTAGTCGGTTGGGCGTCCGGCTCTTGATCTGCTCAGGTCCCGATCTCATGGTTCATGGATTTGAGCCCCGTGTTGGGCTCTGCACTGACAGCACGGAGCCTGCTTGGGATTCTCCCATCTCTCTCTGTTCTTCCCCCACCGGCATGAGCATGCTCTCTCAAATAAGTAAACTTAAAAAAAAAATTCCCGTAATATAGATTGGTGTGAGAATTAGATGAATGAATAAATATGAAAGTTCTTTTTGATTGAAAGGTATTTTTCAAACTGTAAAGTGTTCTACAAATTCATGTACTATTTAACAGATATATACTGAGTCCTTGTTATGTGTGAGATCCTCACACAGGGAGGGGCTCTGCCCACACGGAGCTTACATTTTAGAGGAAGAGACAGAGAATATACAAGTAACAAGATTTCAGTAAAAAGTGCTATAAATATAGTACATAAAACAGGGTGATGTTATGAAATGCTCTAGGGAAGGTAAAAGAGGGTGATGTGTTAGCAAATGAGGGGTTAGTGAGGTGGGGTGAAACGGAAACAGTGTAGATCTCTGTCAGGGAAAATTTCTCTGGAGGTCATTTTCGAGTTAAGATCTTTAAGATTCGAGGGGCTCCTGGGTGGCTCTCGGTTGAGCATCCGACTTTGTCTCATGTCGTGATCTCACCGTTCATGAGTTCGAGCCCCACCTCGGGCTTGCTGCTGTCAGTGCAGAGCCCGCTTCTGATCCTCTGTCCCCCTCTCTCTGTGCTCCTCCCCTACTCTCTTTCTCTGTCTCTCTCAAAAATAAAAATAAACATTAAAAAAAGGATATTTGAGATTCGAAGGAGCCAGCCATGTGAAAAACTGGGGGAGGGCAAATTAAAAGGTCCTCCGAAGGGGCAGGGGTCTAGTGTGTTAGAGAAAAACAGAGGACGGTGTGGCTGTGAGGCAGGCAGCTGGAGACCAGGGTGTGAGACTAGTCAGGGGGTGGCCAGGCCCCAATTATGTTGAGCCCTCACAGGCATTATCAGTGCAGTGGGAAGCTCCTGGGGGTTTTAAGCAGGAGAACTGCGTGGTATAATTTTCATCTTTATTTATTTATTAAAAATTTTTAATGTTTATTTTTGAGAGAGAGAGAGAGAGAGAGGCAGAGCATGAGTGGAGGAGGGGCAGAGAGAGAGGAGACACAGAATCCAAAGCAGGCTCCGGGCTCTGAACTGTCGGCACAGAGCCCGATGCGGGGCTCGAACTCATGAACGGTGAGATCGTGACCTGAGCCAGAGCTGGACGCTTAACCGATTCAGCCACCCAAGTGCCCCTAATTTTCATTTTTAAAAGATTGTTCTGGTTGCTGAGAGAGTGGATGGAGGTGGCTGGTGAGAGCAGAGGCGGTGGCTAGATGAGGGTGACTGCCATGGTCCCGGCAAGAAATGGCGGCCAGAAAAGGGTGGTTGGAGCGTAATAGTCGTTATTGTTATTGTCAGGGGCCAAGATGAGCTCCCCCAGCCAGAAGTCACATCCTCAATGCCCAGCATCTCAGAATGTAACCTTATTTGGAGATAATCACCTCTCTAAAGAGGTGGCAGAGATAAAATGAGTGCATGAGGGCAGGCCCAAATCTGACCGAGTCAGAAGAAGAAATTTGGGCCCACCGAGACACGAGGGATGCACGCACGCAAGGAAGACAGTGTGAGGACACGGGGAGAAGGTGGCCGTCCACAAGCTGAGGAGAGAGGCCTCAGAAGAAACCTGCCGTGCCGCCATCTTGATCCTGGGCTTCCTGCCTCTAGAGCTGTGAGCAAATAAAACACCTGGGGGGTGCTTAAGCCCCCCCAAGCGTGGTGTTCTGTTATAGCTGCCCCAGCCAGCTAATGCACTTAACGATAATAATGATAGTGGTGGTGATCCTTGTCTCTCTGGTTCATGACAGTAACCACAGCACCCACGGTAAAAATAGAGGTGCCATTGAGTCATTTATTATCTAGAGCGTCCAATATTTGCTAGAGGTTTTTTTCTGTGATACACAGGGGACCCTGAGTCCTTCACTTGGGGGCTGGAACCTCTAGCACATAGGACTATACGAGAAATAATACTGTAACCGGTTAGAGCCCAGAGGTTTTTGGAAAGCACATTTTAGCAGTGGGAAAACGATCCTCACTTGACTAGAGGGGCCTCTGGAAAAATAAGCCTTTTTTTTTTTTTTTTTTTTTTTTTTTTTTTTAATAGAGCAGTTGTGCTGAATAAGGAGGTTTAGCCATTATTTCGGTTTCATTTCACGGCTTTGCAAAAGAAGATCAATCTGTGAAAGACGCCCAGTGCGAGGGCAGGGTCTTCCTTCTGCCGGCTGTTCTACCGAGAACAGTCCCTGGCACACAGTCGTGTTTGGCAAATATTTACGAAGTAAATGGAAATCATTTTCGAATCCCGCTCTGTTCCTTCTTAGAAATTTTTGAATCGCTTTCCGCATTCTCTTATACGTCGCCGAATATCCGCTATTCGGTACAGGAGGTAAAATATTTTGCCTATCTTTTGTCCCTTAGCATTGCGTCAGTTGTCCTGAACGCGGTCTTCACTTTGAACGATTTTGACCTTAGCCTGCCCTTACGCGGAAGACTGGCCAAGGGCCTAGCTCCGTGGCACTGGCTCCACCTTGTGTCAGGAACGTGGTACTGCACCCACTGGAAGCCTGCCAGGACCAGCCAGGCCCTGGTCACACAGGCTGTGTATAACCTAAACGGTGCCACTTTTGGGCAACGTTCCTGTGACTCGTATGTTCTGAAACGATTTTGTCCCCACGTCTACGCATTATATATAGTGCAAGTACAGAAACAAATTCGTAGTATTTAACCATAAAGGCTTCTGGAATTGGTTCGTACTTCTTATCGACACAAGGCAACGTCTCCTCTGCCAAAGCGGATGAAATGGCCCTGCAGATTTTTAAAGACTTTATGTGAATGTTGATTTTCATTTTCTTGGAAAATGCTACCAAAAGTCAGGGGTCCTCGATTAAGAAAAGGAAAACCCCACGAAATTGATTTAAAAGAAAGAAAAACATTTTCCAAAGGAAAAACAGATTTTTTTTTTTTTTACAATAAACATACCGAATTTCTGTTTCAGAAACACGGTCGAACACTCAGTGAGTGGGCCCTCGTTCGTTCAGAGGATGAACCTGTCTAGAAACATCAGGCCCAGCGCTGACTCACAGAGATGATGGTTAGGTTTGCAGGGATCCTGCAAGGCGCCGCCACACTCATTTATGGAACAAGTCAATTACACAAACTTACAAGGAAATTATATTGAAAAAAACAAAGGTGCTCCCTGGGGCAGCACGGACACCCAGTTTGGAAAGGCGCAGAGATTAGCACGGCCCCTGCGTGAGGGCGTCACCCGGACTCGTCAAGCCCTCTGTACTTTTCCAGGCTGTTCTTATAAAATGCGAAAATGAAGGTGCTTATTAACAACGAAAAGGTAATACTCAAAAGTGGCCACTTCCTAATTGCAGTACCACGTTTGACTCTTACGCTTTTTTTTTCGATTTAAATTCAAGTTAGTTAGCATACGGTGTAGTATTGGTTTCAGGAGTAGAACCCAGTGATTCATCGCTCACATACAACACCCAGCGCTCATCCCAACAAGTGCCCTCCTCAAGGCCCATCCCCCCACCCACCTCCCCTCCAGCGTCTCCCAGTTTGTTCTCTGTATTTAGGAGTCTTGGATGGTTTGCCTCCCTCTCTGTTTTTATCTTATTTTTTCCTGCCCTTCCCCTATGTTCATCTGTTGTGTTTCTTAAATTCCACATGAGTGAAATCCTATGATATCTTTCTTTCTCTGATTGACTTATTTCGCCCAGCATAATACACTCTAGTTCCATCCACGTTATTGCAAATCTGTCTCGTGTACGTGTGCTGGGGTGCCGTGCGGTGATGTGCTGGGAACACCGGGAACATCTCTTCCCACCTCCTCCCCTGGTGACTTCACTCTGGCAGCTCAAAATTGGCCCAGATGGCTGTGTTGACACCGTGGAAATGCAGATGCTTCCAATCAGGGCTTTTCCCTCTTGAGGAACCAGTTGAAAACAGCACACTCCCCATTGTATGCACATGCGTTTGCGCCGTTTCTCTGGACTCTCTTCTAAACGCCTGACAAAAAGACTTTGGAAGAAATTATTAAAATTCAAAAACGATTTTAGGGGCGCCTGGGTGGCTCAGTCGGTTAAGCGTCTGACTTCAGCTCAGGTCACGATCTCGCAGTCAGTGAGTTCAAGCCCCACGTCGGGCTCTGGGCTGATGGCTCAGAGCCTGGAGCCAGCTTCCGATTCTGTGTCTCCCTCTCTCTCTGCCCCTCCCCATTCATGCTCTGTCTCTATCTGTCTCAAAAATAAATAAAGGTTAAAAAAAAATTAAAAAAAAAACCCAAAAAACAAAACGATTTTAGTTTTATTTTACTACATTGACTTCAGTAAGTTCCTAAATAGTTGCTTTAAAAGGTACTTTAATAACCGTAAAAGACTTTAACGATCGACTAATGTTACGAGTAGTCTTAAAAGATACTTTACAATAATTCTCAATCGTTTCGCTTGATTCACAGTTCCGGTTCGTGCAAGTAAAGTGGGTTGATCAGCCTTAATGTTGTATGTAACTGTACCACTTTATTTCACAGTTTTGCTCAACTTTCCAGTTGTCTGGTATCTTTGTCATTTCTTCTTTCTGAACTTCTGTCTTTCATTTTCGCCATTAAGCTTGGGAATTTCTGTTCCTTGTCTCCGAAAGCTATAATCTCATCTCCTTCAGTGTTTTCTTGCTCTTTCTTTTTCGGTTCTCCTCCTTTCTAGACCTCTGTCTCTTTCTCAGAAATTCATGGCCTGATGTTTTTCTGGCCTCTGCTCTTTTTTGCCCTTCTCTCTTTTTTTCCCCCGTTTTTCTTCACTCACCTTTAGGAGCCTCTCTGCTCCTGAGGCTGAACTGTGAGTTACATGGTTTCCTCCTTGATGGCCAGGACCCCAGCCCCCTCCCGGGCATCTGGGGTTCTGGAAGCCCACCTGACTGCTTCGGCTGCAGTCCCGTGTTATTGGCAGCAGAATCGTTAAGTAAGAGGAGCTCTCGGGATCGTCCGGTCTTCTGTGCCTCTGGCCTTGTATTCTGGGACGAGTTACAACAAGAGGCATCTTTGCCTCTCTATTTCCTGCTCCTGTCCTCCCCACCTCTCCCCTCCCCTCTCCTCTCAGGGAACGCGGGAGGCCTCTTGAAATAAATTCACCTAATGCATTGTCATTTGAAGAAAGAACACACCGGAGGAGAAAGGGTTAGTAGTACTTAAACACCCTCTGCCTTCCCCCTGCTGATCCAGGCTGGAGGGGCGCCTGTGCAGTGAGCTGCCTTCTTGGGCCAGAGTGGATCTGACTGTGGCTGGCAGGTGCTGTCCCATCTGTAGCGAGCCTGAGCCCTGTGCTCGGTGAAGAGTCCGGCAGAGAAACTGCTCTGGTCCTGTGCCCACAAGGAGCAGTTCACGGTGCTGCCTTCCTCACTGGGGGGCTCTGTCTTCTCCAGGTACTTATACCTACAAGGAACAGTAGACCGATAGCCAGCCTCCTGGCAACTTGTACTTCGTGAAACACAATGTCTTAGATCTGTCCAGTGCTGCCAAGTTTTTGATTTGATTTTGATTTTGATTTGATTTGATTTTTTTAATATGAAATTTATTGTCAAATTGGTTTCCATACAACACCCGGTGCTCATCCCAAAAGGTGCCCTCCTCAATACCCATCACCCACTCTCCTCTCCCTCCCACCCCCATCAACCCTCAGCTTGTTCTCAGTTGTTTTTTTTTCAATATATGAAGTTTATTGTCAAATTGGTTTCCATGCAATACCCAGTGCTCGTCCCAAAAGGTGCCCTCCTCAATACCCATCACCTACCCTCCGCTCCCTCCCACCCCCCATCAACCCTCAGTTTGTTCTCAGTTTTTAAGAGTCTCTTATGGTTTGGTTCCCTCCCTCTCTAACCTCTTTTTTTTTCCTTCCCCTCCCCCATGGGTTTCTGTTAAGTTTCTCAGGATCCACATAAGAGTGAAAACATACGGTATCTGTCTTTCTCTGTATGGCTTATTTCACTTAGCATCACACTCTCCAGTTCCATCCACGTTGCTACAAAAGGACATATTTCATTCTTTCTCATTGCCACATAGTATTCCATTATGTATATATAAACCACAATTTCTTTACCCATTCATCAGTTGATGGACATTTAGGCTCTTTCCATACTTTGGCTGTTGTTGAAAGTGCTGCTATAAACATTGGGGTACAAGTGCCCCTATGCATCAGTACTCCTGTATCCCTTGGGTAAATTCCTAGCAGTGCTATTGCTGGGTCACAGGGTAGATCTATTTTTAATTTTTTGAGGAACCTCCACACTTTTCCAGAGTGGCTGCACCAGCTTGCATTCCCACCAACAGTGCAAGAGGGTTCCCGTTTCTCCGCATCCTCACCAGCATCTGTAGTCTCCTGATTTGTTCATTTTAGCCACCCTGACTGGTGTGAGGTGGTATCTGAGTGTGGTTTTGATTTGTATTTCCCTGATGAGGAGCGACGTGGAGCATCTTTTCATGTGCCTGTTGGACATCTGGATGTCTTCTTTAGAGAAGTGTCTGTTCATGTTTTCTGCCCATTTCTTCACTGGATTATTTGTTTTTCGGGTGTGGAGTTTGGTGAGTTCTTTATAGATTTTGGATACTAGCCCTTTGTCCGATATGTCATTTGCAAATATCTTTTCCCATTCCGTTGGTTGCCTTTTAGTTTTGTTGCTTGTTTCCTTTGCAGTGCAGAAGCTTTTTATTTTCATGAGGTCCCAATAGTTCATTTTTGCTTTTAATTCCCTTGCCTTTGGAGATGTGTCATGTAAGAAATTGCTGCGGCTGAGGTCAGAGAGGTTTTTTCCCTGCTTTCTCCTCTAGGGTTTTGATGATTTCCTGTCTCACATTGAGGTCCTTTATCCATTTTGAGTTTATTTTTGTGAACGGCATAAGAAAGTGGTCTAGTTTCATCCTTGTGCATGTTGCTGTCCAGTTCTCCCAGCACCATTTGTTAACAAGAGTGTCTTTTTTCTATTGGATATTCTTTCCTGCTTTGTCAGAGATTAGTTGGCCATACTTTTGTGGGTCCAATTGTGGAGTCTCTATTCTATTCCCTTGGTCTATGTGTCTGTTTTTGTGCCAATACCATGCTGTCTTGATGATTACAGCTTTGTAGTAGAGGCTAAAGTCTGGGATTGTGATACCTCCCGTTTTGGCTTTCTTCTTCAATATTATTACTTTGGCTATTTGGGGTCTTTTGTGGTTCCATAGGAATTTTAGGATTGCTTGTTCTAGCTTCGAGAAGAATGCTGGTACAATTGATTGGGATTGCGTTGAATGTGTAGATAGCTTTGGGTAGTATTGACATTTTAACAAGATCTGTTCTTCCAATCCACGAGCATGGAATGTTTTGCCATTTCTTTGTATCTTCTTCAATTTCCTTCATAAGCTTTCTATGGTTTTCAGCATACAGATCTGTTAAATCTTTGGTTAGATTTATTCCTAGGTATTTTATGCTTCTTGGTGCAATTGTGAATGGGATCAGTTTCTTTATTTGTCTTTCTGTTGCTTCATTATGAGTGTATAAGAATGCAACTGATTTCTGTACATTGATTTTGTATCCTGAGACCTTGCTGAATTCATGTATCAGTTCTAGTAGACTTTTGGTGGAGTCTATCGGGTTTCCCATTTTAAAGTAACCTGTACACCCAGCATGGGGCTTGAACTCAACCCTGAGATCATGAGTCACGTGCTCTATGAAGTGAGCCAGGCAGACGCCCCCAGGTTTTTACTTTAAATGTTAAAGTACTGAGTTAAGAATATTGTAACTGATTTTGTTGTGAAATTGAAGAATGTTGTCACTAATGTATTTTCTTGTAAACTAAGACATCATTAGTGATCAACTTTTTAAAAAATTATTTATTTATTTTGAGAGAGAGAGAGAGAGGAAAGAACGCAAGCAGGGGAGGAGCAGAAAGAGAGACAATCCCAAGCAGGCTCTGCGCTGTCAGCACAGAACCTGACGTGGGGCTTGATCTCATGAACGTGAGATCGTGATCTGAGCCAAGATCGAGAGTTGGACGCTTAACCGACTGAGCTGCCCAGACGTCCCAATAATCAACTTTTTAAGCCAAACATGATAAATATAGTATAACACAAAAAAGTAAATTGTTTTGCAGATAGTTTATATGAGGCAGGATTTCTGTTGTTATTTCTTACTACTTTGGTTTTCCTGCCTGAGAATGAAATGTCCTTATCTTGTGTTTCCTTTTTAAGTTTACTTTTTACTAATCTCCATGCCCGACGTGGGGCTCGAACTCACGACCCAAGATCAAGAGTGGAATGCTCCGACTGAGCCAGCCAGGCACCCACCTCTTGTTATTATTTTCTTTCACGAACACTTTTTATTTAAAAAATTTCACACGTCTAGACAAATAGTAAGAGTGGCGCATGGAAGGAATTCTTGTGTACGGTCCCCTAGATGCACCAATTATTAACATTCTGGCGCATTTGCTTTTGCCTGTGTTCCCTTTCTTTTATGATGTACACACACACTACATTTACGTGATCTACGTATTTATACATTTTATGATTTTATTTTGCTGGACTATTTGAGAGTGAGCTGTAGACGCTGTGACCTTTCCCCTGAAATCCTCCAGTGTGTATCTTCTAAGAGCAAGAATATTCACTTAGATAAGCCACCGGTGTGTGTGTGTGTGTGTGTGTGTGTGTGTGTGTGTGTGTAAGTATAATCTTAGAATCAGAGCCCCTGGGGAGAAAACTTTAAGAGGTCACTGGCTCATTCCCCTGCTTCTTGCAGGTAAATCCCTACCGTACAAAATTGGTATTTTCCAGGAGTGATAGACCCTGGTTCCCAAGGGACCAGGCATGTGATGTGCATGTGCGAGGGACACAGTCTGGGGCACTCCTGAAGACACGGATGTTATGAACCAACACTGCGCTGAGCAAAACCTTATCTGAGGGCCAACTCTGTCCCTTGGGTCGTCTGTTTGGCGCCCTGGATCTGTCTTCAAGGTTCCCGTGGGATGGAACCTCCACTCTTCTTTGGAGGCGCCTTGTCACAGTCCCCAAGTTCCCTCCATCTCGTGACATACTGGATCAGGTTTATGAGAGGTGGCGGTGTGCAGGGCTGAGGCGTGTGGATTCCAGCCTGTGTGTGTCGGGATCCCAGCCACTACTTCCCAGGGTGCTGGGGAAGTTACCCAGTCTTTCTGTGGTCTGGTTTTGGTGGGTCGTCCTCGCAGGGCTGCCTTGGGGAGGAAGCTGGTAGGAGGATTTAGAGCAGTTGACAGCAGAGCCCGGCCCGCTGGTGAAACCCTGTGCGTGGTTACCACTCCCCTTGCAGCCCGCAGGTGGTGGAGGGGAGGGAGTGGGCTGCGGGGTCTCCTTCTCCAAGTCCTAGAGGAGGTGACAGCTCCCAGCCGGAAGGCCGGTCAGTCTCCTGTGTCGCTGTCCTGCCCCCTGGTTGGGCCCGCAGCCCCGGCCCCCTGCTCTGGGGGGGTGGGGGGCGGCTAGAATGCGCAGCTATTTGTGGCCCTGGTAAGTTATTGAACATCTCGGGATCGTCTCCTGGTCTGTGAAATGGAGAGGACAAGGCGCACACCCCATGGGACTGTTGCGAGGGGTCAAGGCGTCCATGGGGACCGCGGGACCGGCAGCCGCACTGAATTCGAGCTTCTGGCCAGAAGCTGCGCGTGCCTCTCCAGAGCGGCCGCCTTAACCCTGTGTTCCCCTTGCCTGCCACTCGAGTCCCCCACTGCTGCCGCCCTGCACGGGCTTTCTGTCCCTCTCTCCCTGCAGGTGCCGGTGCTGTGATGACCGGTGGGCCTCTCTCCGGTCAGATCTGAGCAGCGGGCCTCTCTCCTGTCCAGGATTGAGCCGTGGGCCTTTCTCTGCCCAGATCCGAGTGGTGGGTTTCTTCTCTTAGGCCCCTGTAACACTTTGAACAGTGAGGTCATCCTGCAACCAGGGGTCCAGGCAGGGGGCAGTTGAGGGACCGTGGGAGGGAGAGAGGGGTGGAGAAGCTAAGACAGGACAGACCGAGCATGTGGCCAAGAGCTAGGCCGGCAGGTCTACAGTGGATGGCGGGAGGTGTCCTGACAGTTACAAGATGAGTGATTTATTCATTGTAAGGTTTATTTATATATTTTAAAAGAGACAGAGAGAGAGAGTGTGCAGGAGAGCAAGGGAGAAGCAGAGCGAGGGAGGGAGGGAGGGAGGGAGAGAATCCCAAGCAGGCTCCACGCTGTCAGTGTAGAGCCCGACGCAGGGCTCCAACTCACAAACCGTGAGATTGCGACCTGAGCCGAAAACAGAGTCAGATGCTTAACCCACTGAGCCACCCAGGCGCCCCCAAGATGAGCGACTTAGAACAAGGGCTGTGCTAGCAAAGGAAGCGGAGGGAGAGTGGTTGGAGGCGGTAAGGCACCTGTTAGAAATGTCTTAAGAGAGGGAAGTTACATGAATATCTCAGGGCAAAAGAGGAAGCCACTAGTAAAGGGCTGAATGAAGATGTTGAGCGGGAGGCAAGTGTGTCCAGAAAAAGAGCCGAGACCGAGGGGGTTAAGACTATGTACACTGAGATGAGCACTGAATAATGTATATACTTGCTGGGGGGAAAAAAGGAGCCCAGCCTGGAACTCAGGAAAATGGAGAGGGGTGAGCTTTATTAGGGAAGAGCACTTTTAGTTCCTCGGAGGCTGAGAGGGAGAGGAGGGGAGGCTTGTACACACTTGGAAGGCGGTACAGGGGCCGGGCCTGTCGTGGGGGCGCCCGCCATGGGATGTGTGTCCCTCCCAAATTCATATGATGGAGCCTTGCCCCCCCCACGTGATGGTGTTTGGAGGTGGTGGGCCTTAGGGAAGTGATTAAGTCTAGATGAGGTCACGGGGGTGGGGTCCCCGCGATGGATTGGGGCCCTTGAAAGAAGAGGGAGACCCAGAGCCCGCTCGCTGTCGGCCATGGGAGGATACGGAGAAAGGCGGTCATCCACAAGCTGGAAGCAGGGTTCTCACCAGGTCTTGGACTCTGCCGCCTTCAGAGCCGTGAGCTGCCTGTACCCAGGCTGCGGCGCGTAGCTGTGTGGCCTGGGCTGGCCGAGCGGGTGGTCGGCGGGTCAGCCGTGCCCGGTTTGCATGGGGGGGACGCAGGTGACAGGCCTGTGGGGTCTTCCGCTGAGATTGGGCGTACCTGTGGTTTTGAGCGTGAGGCCGGAGATGATTCAGAATGGCTGTTTGGGAGGCAGTTCGCTAGGGAAGCAGCAGGAAGCGAAAGCAAGGGGGTTAGGCAGCACGCGGGACGCTGGATGTTGGACGGCGTGAATCTGCAGCGGCCCGTGATCTTTTTGTTAGGTCTTTTCTTCCCGCAGTGCTTTGCCGGAGCAGAGGAAGGAAACCGGGGAGTTGCTCAGGGTTAGGGATTAATAGAGCAGGCAGGATGGAAGGTTCAGGGGCCCAGAATCCAGGACAGGAAACGGCAGGTCTGACTGGTTGACGGCAGCAAAGGAGCACGAATGCTCAGTGAATTCGCCACCGCCCACAGCTCGCGGGCCAGTTTGTAGGGCTTCGGGGTGAGTTCTTGAGTTGTATTGTTCTTCAGGCCGCTGTGGACTCATCGGCCCGAGAAGCTTTGCCCTTTCTCCTTAGCGGAGTCAGGCTCTGTGCTTCAGGGCCGGAGAAAAGTAGCGCCTGTGTGGCTGGAGGGCATCAGACGAGCTGTTTTCCGTGGGCAAAGTGGGTCGTCCTGGCTGGATTCACTCAGGGGAGGAGACATGGTGATCGGTTCTTCAAAGGGGAGCCAGAGGGGTAGAAAAGACCTTTCCAGGCGGGAAGGAAGGACCTGCCCTTCTGACACGGAGCCTGCGGGTGGCAGGCCCCGGGCCAGCCGTGTGCCCCCTGAGTGCTCCCACCTCCCCAGGAGCACCCCCTCGCGAGCCCTGGTCTCTCCAGCCCTCTCCGCACCGGCCCCTGCCCATCCGCGTTCGTGAGTGCCCACCTCCCTCTGGTCTTACATTTCTTACAGAATCTTCCCTGGTCCCACGCCTCTGCCCCCCTCCCCAGACATCACTTCCTCCCCTTCGCTACCCGGACCCATCCTCCTGGACCCCGTGCAGTCTGATTTCGACGGCGCCCTCCCTCCTCAAATATCACAGCTGATCTTCCTTCCCTAAACCCATGCTCTCCGCAGCATGGGACACTGAGATGAGGCTCGCTTTCCCCACGTCTTTCCTCAGCTCCCTGGACGCGGCCCTCTGCGGAGTTCGTGCCTCCCCTCTGGCTCCTCTCCTCCGTGGCTAACGCGGGCCTCTTCCTCGTACCGCTGGGTCAGCGCAGGCCCTCTAGAGAGTTCCTCCTGGACCCCTGGCTGGTGTCTTCCTGCCAGCACACTCCCGTCAGAGCCCACGGCTTCGCTGCCAGAGCTGTGTCTCCGGCCCACACTTTCCTCCCGCTCAGGCCCTCCTGTGCGTCGTGTCTGGGGGTGTACGCCGCCCGGCCTGCCACCTAATAGTCAGCCCTTCCTGTGTCGTGGGGGCTGGCAGTGACTGAGGGCTCGTTGCAACCTGGTTCAGGGGCACCTGGGGGGGCTCAGTCGGCTAAGCATCTGACTCTTTTGATTTTGGCTCAGGTCATGATCTCATGGTTTGTGAGTTCGAGCCCTGCTCACGCTCTCTGCGGACAGACTCAAAAAATAAATTAAAAGATTAAAAAACAAACAAACACCTGGTTAATGCTTCTCAGAGAGGCACGAGGGAGAACGATTACCTTGCTGACACGGCGCAAGGTGATTCTCTCTCTCTTTCTGTGTACCTCTCAACGTCTGACTCATGATGACGGCTCTTCCTAGCCGTTTCCAGAAATAGGGAGTATCGGACTGATAATTTAAAATGTTCTGGTAGCCACAAGGAAACAAAAGGCAAAAGAGAAACAGGTGAAATTAATTTCAGTAATTGTTAGTCAACCCAGTATGTCTAAAATATTGTCATTTCAACATGTGTCAATTTAAAAATGATCGATGAGATATTTTACATTTTTTTGTGCGTGTGTGCTCAGTTTTTCAAATCTGTATTTTACACTTACAGCCTGTTTTTGTTTGGGCTAGCCACCTGCGCAGTGCTCAGTAGCCAGATGGACGAAAGGGCCACTGTCCTACACGCCTGCCCGCAGGCGGTTCCAGGTCCCCTCTCCACCCCCTACCCCCACCCCTGCCTCTGGTGTAGGGTAACCAGCTTTTCTTCAGGTCCCTCTGATTCTAGAGTTTCTTCAGTTTTCTTTTCTTTTCTTTCTTTTTAATGTTTTATTTATTTATGTATTTTTAATTTTTTTTTAATGTTTATTTCAGAGACAGAGCATAAGTGGGGGAAGGGCAAAGAGAGAGGGAGACAGAATCTGAAGCAGGCTTCAGGCTCTGAGCTGTCAGCACAGAGCCTGACGCGGGGCTCGAACTCACAAACCACGAGATCATGACCTGAGCTGAAGTCAGATGCTCAACCAACTGAGCCACCCAGGCGCCCCTGGAGTTTCAGTTTCCTGATGCACATAGCAAAAGGCCCGGAAGGTTATGGAAGGGCTAAATCTATGAATACTTACCAAATCATGTTTTTGTCTCTGCCTCTCTTTGGTCTAATGTATACAGCAGCCAGTCTGATGTTACAACGATATGTTTACTAGTTCGGTGTTAGCCAGATTCACGGCACATCTTTAGGGACTTCTCGAAAGTATAGTCTTGTAAAATGCTTCAGTTTCTATGCACACCATCATGTTCAGATCCTGCCTTCACGAGGGACCTGGGCGGGAGAAACAATGCAGAAGTGTACAGACTGAGGTCCTCCGGCGGGTGTGAAACGTAGTCCACAGGAAGACGTGGCGTGTATAGTGGGCCGTGTTTGTTACAAAGGAAAATCAGTAAATGAAAATTAAGAATCCCGTCTTCTGCAGTTAAAGACTTTTGATTTTCCCCTCGCTGCTCATCCCGCAGCCTCTGTAAGTGAAGAAGCCTAACACTCTAATTTAAACTGTTTTCTCAGGGGTGCCAGGGTGGCTCAGTCAGTTGAGCGTCCGACTTCAGCTCAGGTCACGTTCTCACGGTCCGGGAGTTCGAGCCCCACGTCAGGCTCTGTGCTGACAGCTCAGAGCCTGGATCCTGCTTCAGATTCTGGGTTTCCTTCTCTCTCTGCCCCTCCCCTGCTCATGCTCTGTCTCTCTCCATCTCAAAAATAAATAAAAACATTTACAAAAATTTTTTCATTGTTTTCACAGGGCGTCTGGGGGACTCAGTCGGTTAAACATCCAACTCGTGGTTTTGGCTCAGGTCATGATCTAATGACCGCATGGGGCTCTGCACTGACAGTGGAGCCTGCTTGGGATTCTCTGCCCCTCCCTCTCTCCCTCCCTCCCTCTCTCTCAAAATAAATAAATAAACTTAAAAAAAAAAAAATGTTTTCTCAGTAAAATAGGGAGTAAGTATAACACCATTTTTACCCAGAGTGGTAAAAAAAAATAAATATTCTAGTCAAGTGGGGTGCCTAGGTGGCTCAGTTGGTTAAGCATCTGACTCTTGATTTGGGCTCAGGTCATGATCCCAGTGTCCTGGGATTGAGCCCCACATCAGGCTCTGTGCTGACAGCTCGGAGCCTGCTTGGGATTGTCTCTCCCCGCCCCTGTCCCTCTCCTTGCTCACGCTCTCCCTCTCTCACTCTCTTTCTCAAAATAAATAAATAAATATTTAAAAATTCTATTCAAGTGCATATTTGTGAAATTAAGTTAACATTCAAATATTACATCTTTAATTTTAATAATTTTAAGTGGAAATCTTTAATAATCTATTCTAAATCCCCTCTCTTCACATCTAGGGAGTACCGAATAGAATTTATACTTTTCTTAGGTTATTTGCTGAGTTGAATTACATCATCCTGGGGAGGGCAGGGGCATAACTAATATTTATTGAGTGTATGCCATTCAATAAATCTTGCATAATATAAAGCAAGAACTATGCTTTATATTATGATAGTTCGTATTATTTTACTCTTAGGGTGTTCCCCGCCCCTTTCTAAGTATTTGCACGAAGTCACTAGGTTTTAACCACCAGGTCGGCTTCTGCACCCAGAGATTAACCTGTGCAGCCTAGCACGTGATAGAGCTCAGATCTGAACCCTGACAATCTGACACTAGGGGCCACGCTTTTCAGTATTTTGCCACTAATGTGGACTTTAACACAAACCTCTGAGGGAGATATTATTGTCCCCATTTTACAGGTGCAGAAACTGAGGTTTGAAACAGCTAATTAACTTAAAATCAGCTAGTGAGTGCCTGACACTTCTTTTTCTTACCCCCTCCCCCTTTTTCATTTTCTAGAACTTTCTGATTTGGGCTCAGGCTAATCCACGCAAACACTTCTTTCTTCTCCCTTTGGTTCACCTGTCTGCCTTTTCCTTCCCCCGGAAAAGTATCTGCTGTCCTCACGAGGTAGGACTTAATTGAGTGACCTCGGTGCTACATCTGCCCTGACATTGTTTAGAGAAACACAGCGCTTGCTTTCCAAAGTTTATGTTCTAAAACTGTTGACCACTTTTTCTGCAGAGAGATCGGGACAATTATCAGGTCGCTAGGGTGCTGCCCGAGCGAAGGAGAGCTCCATGACCTGATCGCGGAGGTAAGCAGACCTGGGGCAAGGCTGCGTGCCGCGGGCTCCCAGCTTCGTCCATTCCTGGTGCCTAAAAACCCTTCCCTGCAGCTAAGCGTGTCCTAAACTAATGAGGGTGCTTGGTGGAAACATTCGGGCAGCTTTACGGATCAGCCAGCCAACAGGGTCTGAACAAATTAATAGCAGATCTGGAACAAATGGCTTTGACTGAGTAACATGATGGCTCAAGTGAGGAGCCCACTTTATATTGTTTATACACTTTTTTTTAATGTTTATTTATTTATTTTTGAGACGGAGAGAGAGTGCACATGCACAAGGGTGCAGGGGCAGAGAGAGAGAGACACACGCAGAATCTGAAGCAGGCTCCAGGCTCCGAGCCGTCAGCACAGAGCCTGACTCGAGGCTCAAACCCACAAACTGGGAGATCATGACCTGAGCCGAAGTCAGATGCTTAACCAACTGAGCCCCCCAGGCGCCCCTTATTTATACTCTTTAAACTTAGTTGAAGAAAGGCCAGCAGACAGACACAGGGGACTGACTATATGCAGAGAGGATATTGGCACTGGAAAGGAATATACTGAATAATGTCACTTCAGAGGGGATAGAAACGGAAACAGAGACTGGAAGAAATTTATATTTATTTGGGGGAAATAAAACCAACTTTCTGAGCAAGTAGTAAACACAATAATAAGAACTAACTTGACATTGACCAAAGAGTCTAAGAATTTGAAAAAGGGTTATTTGTAACAGTGTAGATGAGTCCCTGGAGAGAGTTATCCCGTAAGGCAGTGGTGAGTGGCCCAAGACCAGAGAGCTTCCTGCCCTGTTTGGTTTTCCAGCAAAGGATCTGCTCTAACTTCCACATGCAGCTTTCAGTCCAACAAAGCAGGGGCCTGCGAGGAACCAAGCTCCCTGGGCCCCCACCACGAGAAGAACCTTTCCAGAACTGCTTTTGTGGATGTGTGGGTCTCCAAGTAGGAGGAAACAGGAGACAGGCAAGGAAGCGCGATTTTGTTGATTTCCTTGTTCCACGTGCCCAGCACAGCACCGGCCCCGGGCGCATCCCTTTCAGTTTCTCCATGATAATCGGTACTTCAAAGACACATGAAATAACGTATTTGAATCCTAACGCACTGTATAAAGTTAAGGAATGGAAGATCAGGAAGGTAACTCTGGTACCCACCTCTTAGCATCTTGGTAACTAAAAGGCAGTACCAGTTTTTCATTAGCATTTAAAAATATTCAGTAAAGCACAAAATCTTTACGCTGGTTTTCCATTTGGGGACCCGGTGAAACTATTTTTACTCAGAGGAAAAAAAAAAAAACAAAACTTATTTTTCCCAAGTTGGTCCTCATTTTTAAAAATAAGGTGTTGACGGGGTGCCTGGGTGGCGCAGTCGGTTAAGCATCCGACTTCAGCCAGGTCACGATCTCGCGGTCCGGGAGTTCGAGCCCCGCGTCAGGCTCTGGGCTGATGGCTCAGAGCCTGGAGCCTGTTTCCGATTCTGTGTCTCCCTCTCTCTCTGCCCCTCCCCCGTTCATGCTCTGTCTCTCTCTGTCCCAAAAATAAATAAACGTTGAAAAAAAAAATTAAAAAAAAAAATAAGGTGTTGATCGCTGCTTGACAGTGTTTATCGACAAAGTGGGAATCTGTGCTAGGGAAAGGAAAGTTGGCATTGTGGAGCAGAGAGGGACTGGAGGATGAATTTACAGTGAAATCGTGACGATTGCGTACAATTCAGTAGAGTAAGAGCAGAGGTAATGAAAAATGGCCCTGGAAAGATAGAAAAGCGGAACCTTTAGAGCCTGATTCCTTGATGGTTTGTTTGTACGTTTCAATCTGTAGCGGGGGTCCGCCAATCCCAACCCCTGGGCCGAATCCAGCCCACCTCCTCTTATTGTAAAGTTTTATGGGGACACAGCTAAACTCGTTTATTTACATATTGTCTGTGGCTGTTTTCTCACTGCAAGAGTGGAGGTTCAGTCCTCGCGACAGAGACCATATGGTTTGCAAAGCTTAAAATATTTACTGTCGGGCCCTTTCCAGGGAAAGTTTGCCAACTCTTGATCTGTAAGTTTTTCTGGCAAAGTGGAACAGACACCACGAATAGTGTCAGGAAGTCTACTTGCAAACCCCAGAGCTACCACTTACAGCTGTGTGGCCTTGGCTGAGCAGTGTCCTCTTTCAAAGCCTGGTCCCACATCTGCGAAAAGAATGCAACAATAGCCAAGTGTCTTTATGAGGATTCATTCTGATCGCTGCAAGGAATCAGCTGTTCCCTGGTGGGCACTCAGTGTATATTTGGGTTGGCTTGCTCTGTAGGTGGCTCTCTACCGAAATGACCCCGTGGGTTTCACAGTTAATCACAGTAGATGCTCAGGCCCCAGCATTTTCTTTTGTATTTGTTCTTTGCTTAGGTACATTGACACAGCCTTTGAAAATTACATGTTTCGAACAGTTGGACCAAGAGGGATCACTGTGCGATCTAAGCCCTACATGTGTTTTTCTGTATTTGTGCGCAACAGTTTGTTCAGATTAAATTATAGCAAGATGCTTAAGAAGCTTAAGAATTATAGCAATATGCTATCTAAGCCCTACATATGTTTTTCTGTATTTGTGCACAACAGTTTGTTCAGATTAAATTATAGCAAGATGCTTAAGAAGCTTTGGGTGTGACTACCCTTTTTAAAGTTTCCCAAATAACTGAGGGGGAAAAAAAGCACATAGATATTTGTAGGTATCAAATACATTTAAAAAAAAAAAAAAAAAAAAGCTCCAAATAGTAGGTGAATAAGGATGAATGTTGTATTGATAAATGCTCTGTAATGGCTTCGGAAACGAAACTATATCTGCTTCATTTGCTTTAAAATGCAATAATGTAAAAAAATACAATCATGTGACAATGCTCTAAAATTCTATACATCGAAGGGCACCTGGGTGGCTCAGTTGGTTAAGCATCTGCCTCTTGACTTTGGCTCAGGTCATGATCTCACGGTCTTCAGATCGAGCCCTGCATTAGGCTGCATGCTAGGTGTGGAGCCTGCGTGGGGTTCTCCCTCTCTCACTCTTCCCCTCCCCCCTGCTTGTCCCTCCCTCCCTCCCTTCCTCTCTCTCTCTCTCTCAAAAACAAACAAAAACCCGCATCAAAATCTATGTTCAGTTCTCTAGTTGCCATTTACTTAAATTTCAGTGTAGGTACATACTCTCAGCCCCTCACTTCCTGAGGAGCGATAGGAGAGCTGATGTCTCTCTTGAAATAGATCATTTAAAAATCACTCAGCATTGATCCCTCTACTTCATATTCTACAATTAGCAACTTGCCCCAAATAATCTCTACCCGCTTGGAATATCACAAAACCCAACAGCCGTAAGAAGGGTTAATATAAATTTTATTGACATGCAGGTTATTAAACCATTCTTCCTTTATTATGGAGTTAGAGCCTTCCAGGCTCTTCTGTGTGAGAGCTGGGGCCGGGGGTGAGGGTGGGGGGGGGACATGGTGGCCTCTCAATACCAGTGGGAAGGGCGTGGAGAGGTCTACAGTGTTCAAAGTTCAAACTCAAGTGGAACTGTGGAGAATTTAAAGTAATTAGAAGGGAGAACTACGAGATGTTTGGAAAATAACACCTATGTTGATAAGATTATTACACTGTACAGTGATTTTTTTCAAAAGGTCAATTCGTCAGGAAGGTATTAAAAATCATAAATGTCTGTGTTCCATAGATGGAGATTTTAACAAGCTTATCAAGTAATTGATAGAGCAACTACATAAAATATCAGCAAAGATGGAGATAATCTCAACACCACCATTAACCACTCTGGCCTAACTGATATTTGTAGGACACTACACCTACAATACATGTTCTTTCCAAGTGTCCATGGAATGTTCAATAGGATATATTAAGTGCTGGACCATAAAACAAATCTCAGTACATTTTAAAAAATCGAAATCATACAGGATATGTTCTCTGATTTAAAAAACGGAATGAAGCCAGAGATCAATTGAGAATAAGATAACTAGGAAATCCTCAAATATTTGAAACGAAGCAACATACTTCTAAGACGATTCATGAATCAAAGAAGAAATCACAAGGGGAGTGAGAAAGCATTCTGCCCTGAACGTTGATGAAAATGCAACACGTCAAACGTTGTGGGATTCAGGGAAAGTAGTGCTTGGAGGCCAGTTTACAACTCTAAATGTTCACGTTGGAAAAGTAAAAAGACCTAAAATTAATGATCTAAATTCTCATCTTAGGAAGCTAGGAAAAGAAGAGCAACATAAACCCAATATATAGAGAAGGAGAAAAATTGTGAAGAGCAGCAGTCAGTGAACTAGAAAATGGACAGAGAAAATCCCTGAATGCAAAATACTAGTCTTTTCAAATAAAACTGATAAACTTGTAGCTCAGACAATCAAGACAAATTACAACATCTAGATTAGAGGAGGGTTTTTCATTATCCTTCAGACATTTGAAAACGATAATAAGAGACAGCTTTATGCCACTAAATGCAGCAACTTAGATGAAATTGACATGCTCACCAAGAGACACAAATGACCAAAACTGACCCAAGAAAAAGTGGAGAATTTGAGTAGCCCCCTATCAGTATTGAAAATTAAATTTATAATTAAAAACTTTCCCATAAAGAAAACTAGAAGTTCAGATGGCTTCTCTAGTGAATTTTTTTTCAAACATTTATGGAAGAAATAGTACCAATTCTACCCCAAATTCTTTCTGAAAACATTACGGGAGGTAACACTTTCCAGGCTAGTATTACTGTGATATTCAAACCAGACAATTGTATTACAAAAAAAAGGAAAACTACAGATCTTGTTAACATAGATGTAAAAAGTCCTTACTATGATTTTACCAAGTCAATTTCAACAATATCGTATATAGGATAATACATCATGAGCAGGTGGAGTTTATCTCAGAAATTTAAGGTTGCCTTAACATGAATCAATGTAATCTACTACATTAAGAGAACAAAGTCGATAAATCATATGATCATTTCAATAAATATATAAAAAGCATTTGAAAAAATTCAATACCCACTGAAGATAACAATACTCAGCAAACTAAGAATAAAAGGAAACTTGTCAATCTGGCCAAGGGCAGCTGTGAAAACTCAAGGCTAAGATGATACTCAGTGTTTTCTACCTAAAATCGTGAACAAGGCATGGATGCCTGTGTTTATCACTCCTATTCATCGTTGTACTTGAAGTCCTAGCTAGTGCAACAAGGTAAGAAGAAATAATAAAAGACTATTTTATATTTATATTATTTTCTATATGTATATATTTTTATAATATTTAATATAGTATATTTAATATTATTATAAAAATAATAGAAGTGAAACTATTTCTATGTCAGACAACATGATTTTTCATGGAGAAAATCCTAAGAGAGTTACCAAAAAGCCACTAGAATGTGTGACTTTAGCCAGATCATAGGCTACATGGTCAACATGAAAAATTAATTGTATTTCTTTTTTTTTCCAGATGTCTTCTTTATTTATTTTATTTTATTTTTTTAAATTTACATCCAACTTAGGTGGCATATAGTGCAACAATGATTTCAGGAGTAGATTCCTTAATGCCCCTTACCCATTTAGCCCATTCCACCCTCCCACAACCCCTCCAGTAACCCTCTCTCTGTTTTCCATATTTAAGAGTCTCTTATGTTTTATCCCCCTCCCTGTTTTTATATTATTTTTGTTTCCCTTCCCTTATGTTCATCTATTTTGTCTCTTAAAGTCCTCATATGAGTGAAGTCATATGATATTTGTCTTTCTCTGACTAATTTCACTTAGCTTAATACCCTCCAGTTCCATCCACATAGTTGCAAATGGCAAGATTTCATTCTTTTTGATTGCCGAGTAATACTCCATTGCATATATATGACACCTCTTCCTTATCCATTCATCCATCGATGGACATTTGGGCTCTTTCCATACTTTGGCTGTTGTCGGTAGTGCTGCTATAAACATGGGGGTGCATGTGTCCCTTCGAAACAGCACACCTGTATCCTGTGGATAAATGCCTAGTAGTGCAATTGCTGGGTCATAGGGTAGTTCTACTTTTAATTTTTTTAGGAAGCTCCATACTGTTTTCCAGAGAGGCTACACCAGCTTGCATTCCCATAATTGTATAATTAGAAATCAATGGTAAGAAAAATGAAATCAAGTAAACAACTCCATTTAAAAAAGCATTAGAATAGAAGAGTCAATACATCTAACAAAATATAGGCAAGACTTATACACTAAAAACAGCAAACACTATAAAGAGAAATTAATTAAGATTTAAAAGGATACATATACATGTTCATGGATTGCAAAACAACATTGTTAAGATGGCAGTTCTTTGATGAATTCAGTATGTGTTCAAAATCATAGCAGGCTTTTTTTTTTTTAAAGACATTTATAAGTTGATTCTGAAATTTGAATGGAAAAGCAAAGGACCTAGAATAAACAAAATAATTTTGAAAGTGCAGGGCAAGGGTGGGTGGACTTTCACTACCTGATTGCAAGATTCACTGCAAAACTACAGTAATCATGACAGTGTGATATTTGTGGACTGAAAGACATATAGACCAATGGGACAAACCAGAGGATCCAGAAATAGAACCATACATCTCTGACAAAGGTGCCAAAGTAATTCCATGAAGAAAGGATGATCACTTCAATAAATAGTGCAGGAGCAAATGGGTATCTGAATAGAAAGAACACAGTTTGTCACTCTTTTTACTCCATACAAAGGTTAACTTGAAGTGGATCATAGACCTGAATAGATGAGCTAAAACTATACATTTCTAGAAGAAGAGAGAAAACCCTGTGATATTGGGTTAGCCAAACCTTTCTTAGATAAGACATAAAAAGCATGAACCACACAAAAAAACAAACAAACACAATAAACAATGATTATCTTAATCAATATTAAAAGGATTTGCCCAATCAGGGGGCTCCTGGGTGGCTCAGTCACTTATGCATCTGACTCTTGGTTTTGGCTCAGGTCATGAGTTTGCGCCCTGCATCAGGCTCCACACTGTTAGTGTGTGAATCCCACTGCTTGGGATTCTCTCTTTCTCCTTCTCTCTGCCCCTCCCCTGCTTGCGCATGCTCTCTCTCTCTCTAAATAAATAAAATAAAATAGAATCGAATAGAATTGAATAAAATAAAATAAAAAAATAAAATAAATAAAAATCATAACGATACTCACTGAACTTGAAGAAAGAGTGGAGGACCTCAGTGAGACCCTCAAGGAAGAGATAGAAAACATAAAAAAGAACCAATCAGGGACGAATAACTCAATGAATGAAATGAAAAATACACCCACAAGAGAGAATAGATAGCATACTAGAGAAAACAGAAGAATGGATCTGTGACCTGTAGGACAGAGTAATGGACAGCAATCAAGCTGAACAGGAGAGAGAAGGACAAATGCAAAATGAAAATAGACTAAGTGAACTCAGTGACACCATCAAGTGTAGTAACATTGACATTATAGGGATCCCAGAAGGAGGAGAGAGAGAAAAAGGAATAGAAAATTTATTTGAAGAAATAATAGCTGAAAACTTCCTGAATCTAGAGAAGGAAACAGAAATCCAGATCCAGGAACCACAGAGAACCCCCAACAAAGTCAACCCAAAGATGTCCATACCCAAATACATAGTAATTAAGATGGCAAAAAGTAGTGATCAAGATAAAAATTTAAAAGATAAAAAATTAAAAGAGAAAAGAATGCAGTAACATACAGGGGAAACCTCATAAGGTTATTAGCTGATTTTTCAGTAGAAACTTTGCAGGCCGGAAGGGAGTGTCATGATATATCCAAAGTACTGAAAGAAAAAAAAATTCTGCAGCCAAGAATACTCTATTCAGCAATGCTCTCATTCAGAATAGAAGAAGAGATTAAGAGTTTCTCAGACAAGCAAAAGTTAAAGAAATTCATGTCCATTAAGTCAGCCTGATAAGAAATTTAAAAGGGACTTTTTGAGTGGAAAGGAAAGACCATAAGTAGGAATAAGAAAGGTAGGAAGCACAAAAGCAGTAACATTAAATGTATCTGTAAAAAGCAGTCAAGCAATTCACAAAATAAAAGATGTAAGGTATGACACCATATGCATAAAATGTGGAGTGGGGGGAGAAGAGTGAAGAATGGGTTCAAACTTAAGTGACCATCAACTTAATATAGACTGCTATATATAATACTAATGGCAACCACAAATCAAAAACCTGTAATAGATATGCAAAAAATAAAGAGAAAGAAATCTAAGTATATCACTAAAGAAAGCCAGCAAACCATGAGAGAAGAAAGGAACAGAGACGAACTACAAAAACAACCGGAAAACAAGTAACAAAATGGCAATAAATACATACCTATCAATAATTACTTTGAACGTAAATGGACTAAATGCCCCAATCAGAAGACATAGGGTGAAGGAATGGGTAAAAAAACATGACTCATCTATATGCTGTCTACAAGTGACCCATTTCAGACCTAAAGACACCTGCAGATTTAAAGGGAAGGGATGGAAAAACATTTATCACGCAAATGGAAGTGAAAAGAAAGCCAGGGTAGCAATAGTTATATAAAGGACAAAATCGACTTTAAAACAAAGACTGTAACAAGGGACAAAGAAGGACACCATATAATCATAAAGGAGACAATCCAACAAGAAGATCTAACAATTGTAAATATTTACGCACCAACATGGAAGCACCCAAATACATAAAGCAGCTACTAACAAACAGAAAGGAACTAATCAATGGTAATATAACAATAGTAGGGGACTTTAATGCCCTGTTTACATCAATGGACAGATCATCCAAACAGAAATCAATAAGGAGACAGTGACTTTGAATGACACATTGGAGCAGATGGATTTAACAGATATTTTGAGAACATTCCATTTTCATTTCTTTGATGTGTCTGTTGACCTTCTGGATGTCTTCTTTGGAAAAATGTCTGTTCATGTCTGCTGCCCATTTTTAAACTGGATTATTGTATTACTATCAAGGAAATGCAAATCCAAACAACAATGAGATATCACCTCACACGTGTCAGAATAGCTAAAATCAAAAACAAAAGAAACAACAAGTTTGGTGAGGCTGTGAAGAAGAAACCCTCGTTCACTGTTGGTGGGAATGCAAGCTGGTGCAATCAGAGGGGAGAACAGTACGGAGGTTCCTCAAAAAATTAAAAATAAAACTACCATATGATCCATTAATTCCACTACTGGGTATTTAGCCAAAGAATATGAAAACATTTAGTCAAAAAGGCATATGCACCCCATATGTTTATTGCAGCATTACTTAACAATAGCCAAATTATGGCAACAACCCAAGTGTCCATCGATAGATGAATGGATAAAGAAGCTGTGGTATGTATATAATGGAATACTACTCAGCCATAAAAAGAATGTAATCTTGCCATTTGCAACAACATGGATGTATCTAGAGAATATAATGCTAAGTGAAATAGGTCAATCAGAGAAATACAAATAAATACCACATGATTTCACTCTGATGTGGAATTTAAGAAACAAAACAGAAGAACAAAGAAAAAAAGAGACAGACCAAAAAAGAGTCTTAACTATAGAGAACAAAGAGGTGGTTACCGGAGAGGAGGTGGGGGGGGGGGGATGGGTGAAATAGGTAATGGAGATTAAGAGTACATTTATCATGATGAGCACTGAGTGATATATAGAACTGTTGAATCGCTATATTGTACACCTGAAACTAATATAACATTGTATGTCGATTGTACTGGAATTAAAAAAAAAATCTCCCTCCCATGTACCCCTGTGTTTTTTAAACTGCTGCTTCTATGGTGTATGTCAGAGGGGCTGTTTGTTGTGGTGTCTCCTTAAGGGGGAAGACCCAGCTTCCTTTTGCCCTCTGGCTCTCCTAGAGCCAAGCCTGCTGATTTTTAAAGTTCCAGGTATTAAGCCCCACTGATTGTAAGAACTTTCGAAGTTAGGCCTCTCTGGCTTTCAAAGCCAGATATTGTGGGGGGGTGGGGGTGGGGGAGGGGTTGTCTTCCCTGTGTGAGTCCCTTGTGCCTGGGTACCTGGCATGGGGTCTTCTCCTCTTCCCTCTCTGTGTCCCCAGCATCCCTCCCTCCCCTGGACAGTCTCGGACAGTCCTGCATGTCTGTTAGGCTCCCAGCTGTATCTCTGCCCCTTCCTCCCTTCTTTGATGTAGCCTTTTTTCTACATTTAGCTGTGGAGAATCTGTGCTGCCAGTGTTTGAGTCATTTTCTGGATTATATACAACTGACGTGGGTGTTACCAATTTGTATCCATGGGATGAGAGGTGAGCCCAGGATTCTCATACCAAAATCTTCTGCCTTAACTCCGCTCTTTGATAATTCTTGGCCTACTGCTGGAGTTCAGTTTTCTGGGTCTGTTAGGTCATTGTTACTCGTCCATCTGCTTTCCAGCTTCCAAAATTTTATTGCTGTTGTATGCTCTCCTAGTCTACCTGTCTAAGGTTTGTGATTGTTTAAAAAATATATTCCTTTACTGCAATTTTAACGAGGTTCGAGAGGGACTGAAGTTACATGCATGTGTGCACTTTGCCTTCTTAACCCAGACTTCCACTGATATTTGATTAGTCATTCAGCAGAAAGCAGCAGTAATAATCCAGAGAAAATGAAAATAAATCTAAATGAGATATCCTTAAATAATCTTTCAAAAAGAGGTTTGCTAAATGTGAGAATTAGAACACTGAGCAATTATAGCATGTATGATATAATACACACTTTAGATTGTATTAAGGAAGCGTGTTTAAATATTAAAGGTAACTACAAAAAGAACAGAAGTTGAACGTATCACTTCCAAATTGATAAAGAGGATAAACGAATTCAAGGGCGTCTCAGTCAGTCCAAAGAATGTGGAAAATAACTAAAAAAGAAGCATAGAAAAATCAGGGTGCATAGAAAGCACAAGATAAGGATATTAGCAATTATAATAAATGCAGCTGGACGAAACTCACAAGGTAGAAAACAGAGATCGTGAAATTGGACTTTACAAAGATCCACCTTACACTGTACCAACAAATTCTGCCTTCAGATGATACACTGACCCCTTCTTACCACTTCTATACCCATCACCTTGGTCCAAGCCACTGTCCCAATCTCCCTGAACAACCATGGCGGCCTTTGAACTCTCTGCTCCCATGCTTGGTCCCCTGCTGTCTACTCTTCACACTACAGTCAGGAAGGATGATGTTAACAAGGTTAGGTCACTCAGAGTGCTCCACTCCTCTGCTCAGAACCCCTCTTCTGAGGTCCCCAAGTCACTTAGGAAAAAAGTCCAAAGTACTTTTCTTAGCATAGCTTATAAGGCCCTAAGGGATCAGGTCTGTCACTTCCTGCCATTGTCCTTGGTCACATGCTGGCTTCCTTGCTGTTTTCGACTATGTCCTACATGCTTCTATTCAAGGTCTTTGTTCTTGCTCTCACCCCTGCTCTAGGGTGCCCTTCTTCCAAGTACCCACAGCACTTAGAGACCTTATGTTTTAGATCTGGACCAGAGTGAGTCCTAATGTGGCAAGAAAGAAAGCATCTCACAGATGATACTACCATCCTGAACTGCCCCATGTTTTACCTGTGCCTTGTGAATCTCTGTCCTTGGAAGTTTGATACTAGGTAAGATCTCGGATTCTGGTGAATCTGACTTGATGATACAAGCCTTTGTGTTTTGTCAGTAGTATTCAACACAATCTGAAGTTCTCTATTTATGTGTCTGTCTCTCGCTTTTGTGATAGAAACTCCTTGAAGGCGCAAAGCTTGTGCCTCGTACACCACTGCATCCTTAGCATGTAGAACAAAGCCCGACGTGTACTGGTTCAAGAAACTGCTCTCCTGTTTGCTGTGGGCCTGAGCAGTAGTCTGGTTATAATTGTGTTTCTGACACCTTCTCTTCTGCCTCTAATACTTTCTAGACTCTACTTGTAAGACCTATTATCAGAATAGTAGCAAATGTGGAGATTAGGCTTACAAAGCACCGCAGAGATACTTACTATAGGTCTGATTCATGTGCTCAAAAATTCCAAGTTTACGGGAAGTAAAAGTAATTAAAAACTGTGAACTGGTCATCGTTCATTCGACAAATAATTATCAAGCATTTACTACGTGCCGGGTGTCAGGCATACAGAGACACAAGACAACTGAAGAAACCCCATCCTAATTGGGCTCGGGATAGTTTCAAACCATTTAAATTTGTGAACATCGAAAATGTAAATACATAGGCATTAAAATATTCGAGATTGTATTCAGTCCTCTTCATTTTGCTAAATGAAGAAACTCACCCATAAATGAATGTTCAGTGCATTTTCTGTGGTCAGTGATTTAATGTTAAATTAATAGTGGTGAGAAGCCTTTATGATGTCAATGTGTCAAATATTCCCTAGTAACCAGTTACAACAATGTAATGATTCTACTGAGTCATTTCCTGCATTTTTCGTCTTGGCTGAAAAATACCTTACCATACCAGACGTACCACAAGCCCCAGAGGTCCCAAATCACGGTTTCTCATTATTTTTAATTGGTTAAGTATCCTCAGAAATATTTTCTTTGAAACTTCAGAAATGGCCATCTCGTTAGTAGAGTAAAATCTGCATAATCCACAAAAATTCCAGTGGGGGTTTCCATCAGCCTGGACCTTAACTACATCATTCTCGTTTCCAGATGAGCCCTGAGACGTCACATCGTTCGGAATCCAACTGTGTCAGAGATTGGGAACGGGTGGGGATAATTATGTTCTGATTTTGAAGTAGCCGGTGACGTGAAATATTGTTATCTGTTATTTTTCCTCAACACCTTGGCATTGGAGGAGGTGGGAGAAAGAAGTAGATCTGCTCTAATTTGTGCTAATGTTAGATGCCGGAGGTAAAGATTTGTAGACCGAGAGGTACTTCGGAGCTTATCTAGAAATGGCTGCCAGCCATGATTTCTGAATGAAAATAGGTAAATGGCGGTGGGGGAGGGGAGTGGGGTGTTGAGAGGATTGTGTTGCACAAAGAATACACTGAGATTATCACTTATCTGTAGCTAGAAGAACAACAGTAAATGGTATGAAAGCAGCGGTCAACAGCAGGAAACAAAACCCAGAGAAATCGGTCAGTAAGTGTCGTTTTCCGTCTCTTACACAAATATGTAATATAAATAAATACATTTCATAATTTTATATAAACCAACCATAACAAGAGACTAATAAAAGTTTTTATTTCAATGTTTATTGTGATAAAATAAATAATACATTATAGAAAATTTTTAAAGAAATAGAGGAGGGCGCCTGGGTGGCGCAGTCGGTTAAGCGTCCGACTTCAGCCAGGTCACGATCTCGTGGTCCGTGAGTTCGAGCCCCGCGTCGGGCTCTAGGCTGATGGCTCAGAGCCTGGAGCCTGTTTCCGATTCTGTGTCTCCCTCTCTCTCCGCCCCTCCCCCGTTCATGCTCTGTCTCTCTCTGTCCCAAAAATAAATAAACGTTGAAAAAAAAAATTTTAAAAAAGAAATAGAGGAAAATCCTTTCCAATAATCCATCACCATAATATAATCATTGTAATATTGTAGTGCACTTCCTTCCATATTATTTTCGTATGCCTGTTTTTAACATGACTGTATTCTTGTAGTACTGTTAGTTTAGCTGGAACCCCTTAACGCCTCCCCCCCTACAAGAGGATAAAATGGGGAAATTGATAGCCATTGATGCCTGCATAACCTCAAGTTCTAGAAACACTCAGTTGGAAGGGAACGTAATGATCTGGCTTAGCTACCTGATGATTCTTAGCATCTCTGATGGTTGGTTCATTCCAAGTTTTTTTGGATACTTACCTTAATAAATAATTTATAACCCAAACACATATCCTGATTTTTGTACAATAGCCTCTGGGCTGTTTTGGAGTAAATAAATTTTCTTAAGTGGGTGGCTTTTTATTATATTTTTTTAAATGTTTATTTTTGAGACAGAGACAGAGACAGAGAATGAGCAGGGGAAGGGCAAAGAGAGAGGGAGACAAAGAATCTGAAGCAGGCTCCAGGCTCTGAGCTGTCAGCACAGAGTGAGACATGAGACTCAAACTCGTGAGCCGCGAGATCATGACCTGAGCCGAAGTCGAACGCTCAACCGACTGAGCCACCCAGGAGCCCCTAAAGTAGGCGGCTTTAAGATTTTTCATTCGTAAAGATTTTTGGCAAATGCCAATGAATTTTTGTTAATAAAATATTCCGTCCAAGGTAGAGAAATACTTTCTAAATTGTATTTTTTTCTTTTTTTGCTTTGAGTCATGATTTGTATCAGAATTTGGATATGTGATATTTGGAGCCTAACTTGAAATATCTCATGGTTTTTGTTTTTATTTTTTAACCACAAAGAGTTAAAAAATGGTACATATATCTTCTTTGGTGACCTGGAACTAGGTGAAATGTAGGTGCTTTATAAACCATATTAACTACTGATATTATCTTGCTTTTGTGAAGCATGAAATCGTTCAATTTATTGACTGAGCGTTGTGTCACTGGGGAGAAATGAATTTTCACTGTGTGTTTTATTGCACCTACTCAGTGAGTTCAGCATTAAAATAAATAATGCTTTAATGAGAAAAGGGATGGCCTGATGATTTCACTGTGGGAATAAAGATGATTTCACTCTGGGGGCAGAGAACTCTGGGCTGTGGTCCCATCAAAGCACCTGACCGAATTATGGACAAGGTGGGCACTTCACCTCCCTGTGTCCGACTTTCTGCAGGAACAAAATACATGAAGACAATTGACTTTGGCCAAAGTGGAGTGAGAAACCGTATTTGCCTCATGCTTCGAGACTGAGATACATGGCGATGTTTATAAAAATCCCACACCATCCATATTTACTGAGACTTCTTCATGCCGGGGAGAGGGTGCAGAGAGACTGGGGTGTCTGCAGGTGTGGTGGTAGCGGGGGGATCTTCCTACAAAGGGGTTTATTATGTCTTCATTCACAAATGCTGCCCAGGCCGCTTGCCAGTTGTGACCTCCTTTTCCGTACATTAGCCCTCCTCGTAGCTGAAACAAACCAGATTGTACCGGACTTTGCTTCATCCCTGTCGGTGGTAACATGATGTATTTGTTTGCTTTCTTTTTGTCTTTTGAAGAGGAGGGACGTGTTTGGTGGCTGGCTGTTACTCTCCCCCTGTCCTGCCAGTCAGCCCACAGAGGCACAGAGGGAGACAGCAGAGGGGGAGCGCACGCCCTGTCCTCTAGGCAGGGGCCGGGGCCGGGCACAAGGCACTAGGTATGCCTAGCAATGGAGTACGTTCTCACCACACACCCTGTGGCCTCTACAGATGGAAGGCAGGACCCAACTCCCGTATGAACAAGTTAGGTCTGTTTGGTGGGGCCGGGAGGGGGTGCTTGAGATTTCAGCATGAGACATGGATTCTTTTAGAAGATGTCATTGCGCGATACAGAACCAAATGTGCGCACCCTCTTGATAGAAATCATCATACTCATAACAAGAGACTCACGGTTGGGCGCCTGGGTGGCTCAGTCGGTTGGGCGTCCGACTCTTGGTTTCGGCTCAGGTCACGATCTCCTGGTTCGTGGGTTCGAGCCCCACATTGGGCTCTGCACTGACCTTGCAGAGCCTGCTTGGGATTCTCTCTCTCTCCCTCTCTCTCTTCCCCTCCCCCAATAAATAAATTAATTTAATTAAATTAAAAAAAAAGAGGTTCACAGTTCACAGAACACCTCATATCATCTCGTGTAAACTTCACAGCAACTGTGTGAGATAAACCGGCCACTTGCCCTGTTACAGGTGAGGACGCGAAGGGGTGTGTTGGTCAGAATATTTTAAACTATCTTTGGTCTAACATGGTGAATATGTTTCACCATGGTGAATATTTGGTCTAACATGGTGAATATTTTTCCGTGAGAAAGGCAACATCTATTTTTTTAAAGAAACTTCCCAATAAAAGAGAAGTGTTTTCCCAGTATGACTTTGGTTGAACGAAGAAATGGCAATGAATTCCTAGTTTTTCCCAACATGTCTGCTCTAACATGGGAGTCCTTCTTGAGTTCACTTCATTATAAGTCAGGTAATTGATTTAAATTTTTTTATGTTCGTTTATTTCGGAGACAGAGAGAGACAGAGCATGAGCAGGGGAGGGGCAGACAGAGAGGGAGACACAGAATCCGAAGCAGGCTCCAGGCTCTGAGCTGTCAGCACAGAGCCCCAAGCAGGGCTGGCACTCAAGGACTGTGAGATCATGACCTGAGCCAAAGTCGGATGCTTCACCGACTGAGCCACCTGGGGGCCCCATAAGTCAGTTAATTGAGTTCTCTCTTGGAGAAAGTAGGTCTGGGCTGTGTTATTTTCTCCATATCAGCTCTGTAAAATCAGTTCTGAATTTCGAATATCTGCTTTGTTAATTTCCAGTTGGTAAGTATAGGAATTTAAGCTTGATAGGGATTCAGAGTCTTTGGGTTACAATGTATCATGCATACTTAGAATGTGTGTGTGTGTGTGTGTGCGCGCGCACGCGCGTTTGGTAGGGTTACTGTGATAGAATACCACAAACAGTAACTTAGATGACAGGAATTTATTATCTGACAGTCCTGCGGGCTAGATGTACAAAGTCAAGGCATGGGCTGGGTTGTTTCCTTCTGGTCTGTGAGGGAAGGATCTATTCCAGGCCTTTCTCTGTGGCTTGGAGATAGCGGTCTTCAGGTTCACATGGCATTCTCCCTGTGTGCATGTTTTTCTGTTTAAATTTCCCCTTTTTATAAGGACACCGGTCATTTTAACTTGATCACCTCTGTAAATACCCTCTCTCCACATAAATCACATTCTGAGGTATGGGCATTAGGACTCTAACATAGGAATTTGGGGAGGACACAACTCAACCCACAAGTCATTCTCTCTGTCTCTCTCTATACCTGTGGATATATCCTCTTTCTACACCTCCCCCCACACGTATATAATTCGATATTTGATATATTTCTATTAAATCTTTTTTTTAATGTTTTTATTTATTTTTCAGAGAGAGAGCCAGACAGGGCATGAGCAGGGGAGGGGCAGAGAGAGAGGGAGACACAGAATCTAAAGCAGGCTCCAGGCTCTGAGCTGTCAGCACAGAGCCTGATGCAGGGCTTGAAACACAAACTGTGAGATCATGACCTGAGCCGAAGTTGGATGCTTAACCAGCTGTGCCACCCAAGCACCCCTGTTTCTATTAAATCTTAATGGCGTTTTAGTATGTGGGTCTAAATAACCATTGAGCCATTATCGCATAACATTTCTAGAACATAGTATTTTTGTCCTATCTTACTTGTGGCCTCATAACATTAACTAGCTTGTCCTACACCAGAAATAACAGAACCACATCTTAGCCTTCCCTCTCCCCATTCGTATTTCCAGATTCCTCCCTTCTCTTCTGGTTTCTTCTTTATGATAGAAAAATATACCATATTTTCAAAATGACTTTTAGGGGCACCTGGGGTGGCTCCGTCGGTTGAGCATCCAACTTTGGCTCAGGTCACGATCTCACGGTTCGTGAGTTCGAGCCCCATCCCCTTCTCTCTTCGCTCCTCCCCCACTCATGCTCTCTCTCTCTCTCTCTCTCTTTCAAAAATAAATACACATTTAAAAAATTAAAAACAAATAAAAATGACTTTTAGAAAAATGAATGGAATCCAAATAAAGCATAGAGTTTACTGAATACTGATGTATTAATATCACTTCATTAATTGTGACAATGAGCCAACTGGCATTGTGCCATGGAAATGGAAGGATTAACAATAGGGGAAAATGGGTGGGGGTGTATGGGAACAATGTACTATCTTCACAGCTTTGCTCTAAATCTAAAACTATTCTAAAATTAAAAAGTTGTTTTAAATGCTAAAAAACCTTCTCTAATACAAAATAGTTTTTAGTCCAAAACAGTTTATTAATACTATTCATTTAGAATTATCATATAATTGGGGCACCCGAGTGGCTCAGTCAGTTGAGCATCTGACTTCGGCTCAGGTCATGATCCCCCTGTTCGTGGGTTCGAGCCCCGTGTCGGGCTCTGTGCTGGCAGCTCAGAGCCTGGATCCCGCTTTGGATTCTGTGTCTCCCCCTCTCTCCACCCCTCCCTTGCTTGTGCTCTGTCTCTCTCTCTCAAAAATAAATAAAACATTAAAAAAAAGAATTATTATTTAATTGCATCGTTTTTATGCCATTGCTTCTGCATCTTTGTGTGCAAAAGAATGGATGAGATGTGGCCTCTAGAGGACAGTGTTGGGTCATAGAAAGATTTTCACATTCTGCCCAAGTTGAAGGTGGACTTCTTTATTTTTCTTCTTACTTTTTAACCATAAGTCCTCTGTTTATTCATTATCCGTCTTAAAAGAAAAAATGTATGCATCTCCTGCCATCCTGGTTCGCTGGAGATCTGCTTTAACTTTGCTGTTTTTGTGCAGTTTTGGCTCTCACAGATAGATCAGACCAGAATGATTGCAGTTTTCGCCCCAGCATTGCGAGCCCCCAGGGGGATTGTGGAAATCGTGTGGGAGCCAGGAGAGCCTTACAGGGCACATGCTATGTGTTGTGAATTCTCACGTGGTGGACAGAGTGCTATAGAGCTGAGCTTTGGAGAACCTCCAGACCATTTGTAGATTGATGAGGATGCTCATAAAATATAGAGGAGTTTTGATCTTTCAAGGTCGAGACTGTTTGCTCCATGGTGATTTATTTGTGGGGGATGCGGAGAGAGGGAGGCAAGCCCTTGATCGCCCCGTCTTCTGGAGCAAATTGGTAAAGCCATCAGCATAGAAACCCGCCATTTTAATTTAAAAATTATCCCTCCAAAGGTAGTCTCATGAGATCGACATTTGATTTTTAAGAGGCTCCTGGGGTTGGGAGTCACAGTGCTACTCAAGCACATCGGAGCCAGATGAACATTAATTTGCACAATCTCGCCTTGTACCGAGAGGCAGCTGCTGAGATAATTGTTCGCGTATTGACGGGCTCAGAGAGTCCGGAGTATCATTGTGTCATGAGATGGGTGACATTTTCTGTTGATAGTGGAATCCGAGGGCTCCGCTCATACCAGGTGAGCCTCTGAGCTTCTAGTATAAACATTAGAAAATAGTTGTCATCGGGACCACAGTGTGTTCCACTTAGCAGCAACCTATAGATTTCTTATTTTTTGTTCAAAGAATGAATCTGTTAAAAGGTCCTGTGTTGAATTGGGATCTATGAGCCTTTTAATAGGACTTTTGAAAAGGAGTGGAAAATTTACAGCTCCTCGTAAATAGCCTGACATGAAAGTTCAGATCAATAGTGTTTTGTTCGGCCACACCGTTGACGTTGAACCTATGGGTGGGAGTCTCTCATTCTCATTTAACAGTGCCAGGTACCCAAATTTCTCTTCCTCCGGTGTAGTGTTTTATTTAGCAGTGGTATAACAAAGTGCCATTAACCATGTGGGCATTTAGTAAATATTATGGTGATTTGATATGTACTCTGGTCCTTGAGACATGATTGGTCCCCTAATCGGGGCCCTTCTCCGGTGTTCCTCATCACGGGGGAGAGCATCACTGCATCCCGTCTCTGCAAGTCAGAGTCCTTGACTCCTCTCTTGGTTCTCATCTCTGCCCATAATAGATGCAGCTCTGCCCTATTGCTTTTACTTCTTTTTTTTTTTTTTTCCAACGTTTTTATTTATTTTTTTGGGGACAGAGAGAGACAGAGCATGAACGGGGGAGGGGCAGAGAGAGAGGGAGACACAGAATCGGAAACAGGCTCCAGGCTCTGAGCCATCAGCCCAGAGCCTGACGCGGGGCTCAAACTCACGGACTGCGAGATCGTGACCTTGCTTTTACTTCTTAAATCTTTCTTGAAACCATCCACTTCTTTGTCATGGCCACCACTCTAGTCCAAGCTCTGTCATAGCTGCTGAGCCCACGGCAGAAGCTGCCTTGCCCCCAACCAGCGTGATCATTTACACACACACACATCTATGAGGCCTTCGGGGATCTCCCGTTGGTCTTAGGGTGACAACCAGCGTCACTTTCATGGACGGTAAGACCCAGTAAGCTCCGGTTCCTGTCTCTCCCTCCAGCTTCATCTGGAAACGTCCTCCATCTTGCTCCCGAGCACCCCCCCTTCAGCCTCCTGGCTTCCACGGGGTCTTAGTGCATCCTGTTTCCTCTACGTGGAGTCTCGTCTCTGCTGGCTTTGTCTAAGTACCTTCTACTCACCCTTTATAAATCAGCTCCAGTGTGATTTCCTCATGAGTGCCTTTCCTGATCTGACCTACAACTGCCCTTTGCTCTATGCTCTAATAGACCCATTCTCCTTCACTTCATTATGTTTATAATTAGACACGCAGCTCTGTTGTTTTTTGATTAATATGGGTCTCCACTAATGAATATAAGCTCTACGAGCAGGGACCATACCCAAGTATGCTCATTATCAAATCCCTAGCACTTGGCACAGTGCTTGGAAAGGGAGTTGCTGAGTACACTTGCTGAAGTAATACATGGCTATTATTTTTTCTTTTCTTTTCTTTTTTTTTTTTTTTTTTTTTTTTTTTTTTTTTACATGGCTATTCATTATGGAATGTTTAGGTAGAGGAAGAAGAACCCACTGGATACATTCGATTTGAAAAATTTCTTCCAGTGATGACTGAAGTACTCCTGGAAAGAAGGTAAGAAGGTACAAGCAGTTGTGGAGGTAGTGATTAGAATTATCTTAATTTAAAAACGCTTGGCTTTTTCACTTTGTATATTCTTTTTAAAAAAATTTTTTTTATATTTATTTTTGAGAAACAGAGACAAAGCGTGAGCGGGGGAGGGGCAGAGAGAGAAGGAGACACAGAATCTGAAGCAGGCTCCAGGCTCTGAGCAAGAGGTCAACACAGAGCCCGAGGCGGGGCTCGAACCCACGAACTGTGCGATCATGACCTGAGCCGAAGTCGGACGCTCAACCGACTGAGCCACCCAGGCACCCCTCATTTTGTATATTTATTCAACCAACCAGTGTTTATCCTGGGATAGCTTCCTTCTGACTTTTCACTATACTTTTTTTTTAATTATTTTTTTTAAGTTTATTTATTTTGAGAGAGAGAGAAAGAAAAAGGCGAGGGGGGGGAGGGGAGAGAGAGAGAGAGAGAGAGAGAGACAAGTAGGGGAGGACCAGAGAGAGAGGGAGGGAGAGAGAATCCCAAGCAGGCTCGGCACTGACAGCATGGAGCCCGATGCAGGCCTCGAACTCACAAACCGTGAGATCATGACCTGAGCCGAAACCAAGAGCTGGACACTTGACTGACTGATCCATCCAGGCGCCCCAGTCACTGCATTCTGAACGGCCATTTGGCATATGCTTAGAAATATCAACCATGTTTGTACTAATCTGATAAGCAAAGTGTAATTACAGAGGCAAAAGGCTACCAAAAGCATAAACCAACAACAGATTTATTATCTTCTGTTTTGAATCATCACTGAGACTTAACCCTAATTACTCTTCTAAAGACCGTGTAGCGTTAGCTTACCACAGTTGGTTTACTGTAGAAATTTTATTTCCCGAGAAGTGGATTTTCATCATGATGAAAAAGATGAATAGATAACATCACGTGATTTTGAACTAAATATTTTCTTTGGGTGTGAAGCGCTTTCGACTTTCATATCTCGAAATCCAAAAGTGTTTCAGTGAGGGAAGTACTATTATCCTTGTATATGAGCAGCTGTTATTTTGTTCTATGTGATCGTTTATTGTGTAGAGACTGAGCTAAATACTGTGACATTTGCTCCCTTTACTGCATAATTAGATACAGACCAATTCCAGAGGATATCCTTCTTCGAGCGTTTGAGGTGTGTAAGCTCCAGATTTTGTGTGTATTTATGTGAAAAATTCATCATATAGAATGTATTCGCCAAACCAAACATACAATATCCACCTTTTCTTTTAGGTATTAGATCCATCTAAACGTGGGTTTCTTTTGAAGGAAGAACTGATCAAATATATGACTGAAGAAGGTAAGAGTGATTTATTACTTCTTTTTAAACTGTGACTTATTTAAATGATTAATAATTTAACAACAATTATGGAAAACTTCTAGGGGATGCTTTTATTATTAAAAATTTTTTAATGTTTATTTTTGAGAGAGAGAGAGAGAGAATGTGTGAGCAGGGGAGGGGCAGAGAGAGAGGGAGACCCAGAATCCGAAGCAGGCTCCAAGCTCTGAGCTGTCAGCACAGAGCCCGACGTGGGGCTCGAACCCACGAACTGCCAGATCACGACCTGAGCCAAAGTCGGATGCTCAACTGACTGAGTCATCCAGGCGCCCCTAGGAGATGCTTTTAAATCAATCATTCTGGTTCAAAGAGTTATTGACTACTGTTATTTTGGTTTTGGAACGGGTTCTGTTTTGTGGGGGTAAGAGGACGAAGGGTGGGTTAAGGGGAGAGTGACAGTTGCTGTATAGGATTTTGTAACGTATAATGAAACTTCTACAAATTGAAAGCACTCCATTCGCTTAGAGTATTTTCAGAATAAAAGCTATGCCCTTGGAAAACATGAACTATCGACTATAAATCAGTGCCTGTGACTAGATTGAAGATTTGAATTAGGTTATGGTAAAATTCCTTTTCAAAGAGCTTTTCAGTTGATGAACTTACAGATAGTACAGACTCCGTTGAATAGAATTCACACAGAAACTTCCAGTTCTTTATGCTGGCGGCATTCTGTATTTGCTTTGACCTTGACCTACACGTGCCCGGTTACCCATAACACTGTTTTCTTGAGGCACTCTCTCTGCTCAGGCAGATGTGTAAGTTCGTCTTCCTTGGACTTCTGTGGCCTGATGGTCACTCTCCTGAAACCGTGCCCATCTGGGTCACGTTCCTTCCTCCCATATGAGGTTAGGGTTCTGTCTCCTTTGTTCCGTTCGCTGGTTTGAGGGTTGAGTCCCTCATGATGCACAGTTGCCATCACTAGAGACAGAACCAAAGTGCAAGTGACTGTGAGGACTGGAGACCAAGATTGTCCACCGGCACAGCTGGTTGGGCCACGCTGACCTGACCCACCACAAGGTGAGGCTACAGGCAACGAGGACAAGAATGACTTGGCTGTCACGGCTGCCACCAAGCACTCTTGTGACACTGTAACAAATATCTTCAAAAAGAATTATTTTTAATGTTTATCTATCTTTGAGAGAGAGAGAGAGACAGAGCACGAGCAGGGGAGAGGCAGGGAGAGAGGCAGACACGGAATCTGAAGCAGGTTCCAGGCCCTGAGCCGTCAGCACAGAGCCCGACTCGGGGCTCAAACTCATAAAGCGGGAGATCTGAGCCAAGGTCAGATGCTCAACAGACTGAGCCACCCAGGTGCCCTGCGAGCAAGAGTAAAGTCTTATGCGTTATAGCCCCACCCCCCCCCCCACAGTAAGTCTCAACAAATGTGGGTTGAATTATTAAATGAATGAGCAGGGGCGCCTGGGTGGCTCAGTGGGTTAAGCAACTGACTTGGGCTCAGGTCATGATCTCACGGTTGGTGAGTTCGAGCCCCACGTCGGGCTCTGTGCGGACGGCTCGGAGCCTGGAGCCCGCTTCGGATTCTGTGTCTCCCCCTCTCTCTACCCCTCCCCTGCTCATGCTCTGTGTCTCTCTGTCTCTCCATAATAAATAAATATTTAAAAAAATAAAAATAAATGAATGAGCCGATGAAAGAAGGATTCATGAAGGGGCCTGATGGAGAGAGATAGGTACTGACAACGTAGTGTGAACAGAGGTGGGGAGGCAGAAGTGAGCGTGATATCTCCGTATCACGGAGACTGTGAGGGGAGAGCGCCTGGGGGCCTTGCTGGCCAACAGCAGGAGACAACCCTGGGTAGATCTGTGGGCTAGCCTGTTGAGGCCTGGGCTCAGGGCTCGGGACTCACCCTGTGGGCACCACAGGAGCATCGAGGGGTGTTGAGCAGATGGTCCTTACGGGGCAGGAGGGATTGTTGGAAGGCCAGTCTGGTGCTGGCGGTTTGTTGGACGAGTAAGAGACCGGTCAGGAGGCTACTGCGGCTTTGGGAAGGTGCCCTAGCGAGGTTAGTCTGGAGCCAGCAGGCGGAATGGAAAGGAGAGATGGGTACAGGGAGCCCCCCAGGTGGCTCAGTCAGTTAAGAGTCCGACTTCCGCTCAGGTCATGATCTCACGGTTCTTGAGTTTGAGCCCCGCGTTGGGTTCTGTGCTGTCATCACAGAGCCCGCTCCGGATCTTCTGTGTCGTCTCTCTGCCCCTCCCCCACTCACGGGCACTGTCTCCCTCTCGCTCTCTCTCAAAAATAAATAAACTGAAAAAAAAAAAAAAAGAGAGAGAGGCACAGTAGGCCTGTTTACAGCAGGATCCGTGGGTCTCGATGAGTAACAGCACATAGGGAACAAAGGTGGGAGCTGAGGCAGGAGTAACAGGGCCTTGACCCGGATGATGGGTGTCACGGGAATGCTGTTGACTGACACCAAGATATCAGAAGCAGACTGCCTCGGACACAGAGATAAGGGGATGTTTCACAACATCCACAGACTATTAGGTTGGGAAGATGCATTCTGGCTGCCCGGGATGTCATATGAAACACATGATAAGCCGCAGCGAACCAAATTCCTGAAAGACGTCCAGGCATGTGATGGTGTCAGACAGTATTTAGCAGCAGGGAAGGTCTCCAAAACTTTGTTTCAACAAATACATGTTGCCACCTGTGTGCCAGAATGTTCTAAGTGTTAGATAATAACATGTTGAGTCCTCATAACAACCGAATTAGGTGGCTGCCGTGATTATCTTCTCCATTTCGCAGGGAGGAAAACTGAGACACAGAGAGCTTAAGTGATTCGCCCAGGATCTTAAAGTTAATGAGACAGCTAAGCATTTGAACCCAGGTAGTCTGCCTCCCAAGATTGTGCTTTAAAAAAAAAAAAAAAGTTTATTCATTGAGAGACAGAGAGAGAGAGAGAGAGAGAGAGAGAGAGAGAGAGAGAGAGAATCCCAAGCAGGCTGCACGCTGTCAGCATAGAGCCTGATGCAGGGCATGATCTCACAGGAGATCATGACCTGAACTGAAATCAAGAGTCAGACGCTTAACCGACTGAGCCACCCAGGCGCCCTCGCAAGATTGTGCTTTTAATCATTAAGCTATTCCGTTCCTATCCTTAATCAAACACTGTGTACCTGCTTCCTTGCCCACGGAAGCGGTGTGACTGCCTTCTGGATTGTATTGTGAACAGCACCGTGTTCTGAGCGGTCGAGTGTAGTCCTCGAGGTCATGGACCTTGAGCTGGACTACGGCATCCAGATCCCAGCTCTGCCACTCATTGGCCGGGGCGGGTGGCCTCGCGTCTCTGTGTGCCGGTTCCTCTTCTGTAAGTGGGGCAGCCATCCTTTCGTCTTGTGAGGCGCTTGGGAGGTTAACTTCATGCGTCTCAACACGTGGTTGTTACCAGTGCTCTGTGCAGGACCTCCACGGTGCCCATCGGAGTTCATTGGCAGTGGAGTTTCCATTTAATCAGGTGTAAGAAAGATGTTAGGCTGTGTAAGCGTTCTGTCTTTTCTCAGGATGTAAGTACGTTTCGAGAACTCGACACATTGCCCTTGTTTGATAATCTGTTGTCATTGTCCTCACGATCCCCACTTGAGTGATTTCTGTGGTTTTAGTTGAATTCCGACCTGGAAAACATCGTGTGTCGTGGCAGGTGAAAAACTCGGAAGATAAGTGATCCTCAGGCCTTAGTAACTCACCGGCTCAGAGAAGCGTCTTTTGGGGGAAAGTGGCGATTTGGACGTTTCTGTATTTTTGCTTAATATCAGGACAAAGTTCTTTCTTAAGTAGTTGGCAACCTTTCCGGCATTCCTCCTGAGTTTGCTTCTCATCTTGGTGGCATCAGGGTCCAAGATGACCCTCAGCTGTTACCTGGATCCAGCAAAACCCACAGATTTTCTGTGTAACTTTTGGTTTCGTATGACAGCAACGCTGGGCCAGCCTTATAACAGAGAGGACCGTTTTGACCCGGAGCATAAGTGGCATCTGTCCGTGGGTTCAGCTGGCATCACGAAGCTGGCCGAGCTGGTCAGGGAGTATTCAGAGACTTCACGTCTCTGTCAGTGGCTCTTCAGCAATTTCGCATCGAGACCGTTTAATCCCTTCATCACAGCCTTGCTCAATATAATGATTAGACTCCCTAGAAAAGTGAGCCTTCGGGTGAAGGCAATTCCAATAGTTTTAATTTAAATAAATAAGCAACCTTATTCAGGGGGGTCTTAATGTTCTCCCACTGTGTTGGCTGGAGTGATCGATGTTATAGGTCGCTTGAGCTATGATGTCTGCAAGGCAGACTAAGTCCCAAGTCGGCCAGGGGTACAACTGCCTGCTCTTTGAGTGTCTGGACGGTCGTGATGTGCTGGCTCCGGGGCCCCAGGAAGAGGAACCAGCGACACGGCGGGGACCTGGGGGGCTCCGTGGCAATTAAGCTGGTCGGCGGAAAGAGAAAGAAAAAGATCAGAGGATCGTAAATGATGAATTTCCCTTCTTGTCCTTCCCAGGTGAGCCTTTCTCTCAGGAGGAAATGGAAGAAATGTTGTCTGCTGCAATTGATCCAGAATCGAATTCAGTTCATTACAAGGACTATATAGCAATGATGGTGATAGATGAAAGTTAAGTGCCTTGAAGACTTAATTTCTAACTGAGAGGCTGATTTTAAAAATGGCTTGTCCTTGTGAATTTCGCATTTTATCTTATAATTCCTGTATATGCTAATTAATGCCCAGTAACAACTATTTCAAGACACTTTGTTCTTTAAAGATGATCATTACGCTGTAAAACACAGATTTATTTGGTGTGGTCTAGCCTTATGGAATGACAAATTGCTAATTATTTTAAAGCTTGTTCTTAAAACGTTTTAACATTATCTGTGGATCGTTGTTAATTTCCCGCAATAAAACTCAGGTGACCTTCAAATTAATTAAGCTGAAAAAATGAAGAATGACCAGAATGACCCCAGTTTTGGCATAGAAGGATCTTGGAATGGGGCAGAATGAGCACAAACTGAAAATGAGTAGTACCATGGGGAAAGCCACAAACGACTAATGCTTTGGCATCTGAACGTGGAAGGGGCGTGATTGAAATAAATATTGATAATTAATTGCTTATGAGTGTCGATTATAAGTCTCATTTGAGATGATATTAACCCAGCTAAAGGAGTTGAGGTAATTGAATGTAGAGAGGAGAAAACTGAATGGAGGGGCGCCTGGGTGGCTCAGTCGGTTAAACGTCCCGCTTCAGCTCAGGTCATGATTTTGGGGCTCACGGGTTCAAGCCCCGTGTCGGGCTCTGTGCAGACAGCTTGAAGCCTGGAGCCTGCTTCGGATTCTGTATCTCCCTCGCTTTCTGCCCCTCCCCACTCTCACTCTGTCTCTCTCTCTCCCCCTCCCCTGCTCACGCTTTCTGTCTCTCAAAAATGAATAAATGTTAAAAAAAATTAAAAAAAGAAGACTGAATGGAAATTGATAATGCGAGGAAGTGGCAATTCTCTTCTGTCTTTAGAGTTCTTACCTGTATCACGATAGCTGCCGTGAGAGTATTGTCCTGACTACTGAGTGAGAATATCGAGAAATTCTGTGGTGTACAGGAGGTATAGCTGTTGAAAGAGCAGAATAAAGTTATCTGAACACAAGGAATCATGATGGAGAAAGGCCCAGGAACTTACCAGCAAAGGGGGAAATAAGGTAAAGGAAAATGAATAGTCTCCCATAACCTGTCTAGCCTTTCATGTGCATGCATTACACACACAGGGATCTCTCCGTATTTTTTTATTTTTTATTTTTAAAATTTTTATTATTATTTAAAACATTTTTATTATTATTTTAAAAATGTTTATAATTTTTTAAATTTACATCCAAATTAGCATATAGTGCAACAGTGATTTCAGGAGTAGATTCCTTAGTGCCCCTGACCCATTGAGCCCAGCCTCCCTCCCACAACCCCTCCAGGAACCCTCAGTTTGTTCTCCATATTTAAGAGTCTCTTATGTTTTGTCCCCCTCCCTGTTTTTATATTATTTTTGCTTCCCTTCCCTTATGTTCATCTGTTTTGTCTCTTAAAGTCCTCATATGAGTGAAGCCATATGGTATTTGTCTTTCTCTGACTAATTTCGCTTAGCATAATACCCTCTAGTTCCATCCATGCAAATTTTTATTTTTTTTAATGTTTATTTTTGAGAGAGAGAGAGAGAGAGAGAGAGAGAGAGAGAGAAAATGAGCGGGGGAGGGGCAGAGAGAAAGGGAGACACAGAATCCGAAGCAGGTTCCAGGCTCTGAGCTGTCCACATAGAGCCTGATGCGGGGCTCAAACCGAGATCATGACCTGAGCTGAAGTCAGATGCTTAACTGACCAAGCCGCCCAGGCGCCCCTATTTTTTATTTTTTAATTAATGTTTCTTATCTATTTTTGAGAGAGAGCGCGAGCAGGGGAGGGGCAGAGAGAGAGGGAGACAGAGGATCCAAAGCAGGCTCTGCACTGACAGAGTTCGAACCCACGAACCATGAGATCAAGACCTGAGCCAAAGTCGGATGCTCAACCGACTGAGCCACTCAGGCGCCCCCCACAGTGATCTCTATTTAAAGATGCTTCACCCTTACGTGTGTGTATACACACACACACACACACACACACACACACACACACACACATAAACATTTGATGTTGCTTATGATTCTTCCTCTTAGGCATGTCCATTCATTCATGAAACATTTACTGAGTATTCTTGGTGTGTTAGGAACTAGAGCTGCAAGGTGGCGCTGTCCCTAACTAATCGAGGTCCCCAACCGATCGAGGTCCCCAACTGATCGAGGTCCCTAACTGATCGAGGTCTCTAACCGATCAAGGTCCCCAGCTGACCGAGGTCCCCAACTGATCGAGGTCCCTGTTTAGTGGAGGAGATCTGCAAGTCAGTCAACAACCACATTTCAGGCTGGGGCACATTCAGGGGGCTATGGAAATGTAAAAGAGGGATAGCTCACTCAGCCAGGCAGGTGAGTTTCCGGGAGAGGAGAGGGTCTGGTGAGCAGAGAAGGCGTCCCAGAGTAGGTAACACCTATGGTAAAGACAAGTGGTTTACTGAGCTGGTGGCAGGACACGGGGTATTTCCACAGGGGACCAGTGAGTGCAAAAACCCTGGGGGTGTCATGAAACATGAAGCAATCTGGGAACTTAAGGTGGTATAGTGTGTTTGGTGTGGATTTGGGGGAACATGATGAAAGAAGAAGTTGGGGCGGTAGACGGCTGTATCCTTAAGGATATCAGGTTAGGTGTGCAGTTAGGGTTTTAGTGTTAGAATTTCGACTTTTTCTGGTGATCATCGAGAAAGAGCATTTGTAAATAGCATGGAAAATAGATCCGGGGGAGTCGAGACTAGAAAGAAGCAGAGAGACCAGCTGGTAAACGACGTGGCTGGTGGAAGGACATAGGTTGGGAATAGTCTGGCCGGAGTCCCAGGTTTCTGACGTGGACAGCGGGCAGATCGTAGAGCCACGAATTCAGCTAGGAAATCCAGGAAGCAAGTCAGGGTTGGTGGGCAAAATGGCGAGTTTGGCAGTGGATGTCTAGGGCTTGAGGAGCGAGTACATCCAACAACCAGTTGGATCAGTAAGAGGAAAATCTGGCAAGAGACTTGGATTTCGGAAGGGAAGAGGGTCAAAGCCCAAGGGGAAGGTCAGCACTTAAGGGAGGGCAGGGGAGGAGGGGCCCACGAGAGACTGGGCAGGAGAAGCCTGAGGGGGGAAAGCAGGAGAGAAGCGTCAGGAAGCCAAGCGGGAGAGGATCGCAAGGATCTCAAGGCTGTAGTGAGGGCAGGGAAGTTAAAGATGGAGGATGCAGGGGCGCCTGCGCGGCTCAGCCAGTTAAGCTGACTTCGGCCCAGGTCAGGACCTCACAGTCCGTGAGTTTGAGCCCCGCATTGGGCTCTCTGCTGTCAGCACAGAGCCTGCTTCAGATCCTCTGTCCCCCGCCCCCCCCCCCGCCCCTCCCTGCTGGTTCTCTCTCTCTCAAAATAAAAAATAAACTGCAAAAAAATTTAAATAAAGATGGAAAAATGTGTACCAGTGGTAGCAACAGCGTTCGCGGGTGGCCTCTGTGGGAGCAGGTTTGGCAAAGTGACCGGGGCATTGTCGGGTGGGTTGGGGACCAGAGGGCTGTGAGAAAGTGGAGCGTGAGGACAGGGCAGGAGAAGGAGAGCAGGTTGAGGGAGTTATTTTTGGAAGAGGGGACACATGCAGGCGTGTGTGTACTCAAAGGGCTGAGGATAGGAGAGAAGTCAAAGACCCTAAGGAAGTAGGCGGATCCAGGTTCCAGAGCAAGAAAAAAAAAATTGTTTTGGGGTGGGTTGGAACAAGGAGCCGGCATAGACAGTTCCTACCCAATGGCCTCTGTTTCATTCTTTTTTTTTTTAATATTTATTTTATTTTTGAGAGAGAGAGCATGAGCTCCAAGGGGCTCATGACGGGTAGAGAGAATCCGAAGCAGGCTCCAGGCTCCCGTCCGAGCTGTCAGCACAGAGCCCTATGTGGGGCTCGAACTCACCAACCGCGAGATCATGACCTGTGCTGAAGGTGGATGCTTAACCGCCGGAGCCACCCAGGAAGGCCTGTTTCCTTCTTGAATGGAGAGGAAGGTAGTCGGTTAGGAGCTTGCGTTGACAGAGAGCCCAGGTAAGGATTTGCAGGAAATCGTGTGTTCAGTGACCAGATTTTCCTCTTACTGATCCAACTGGTTGTTGGATGTACTCGCTCCTCAAGCCCTAGACATCCAGGAGCAGAAATGGTGGGTTGCTCGGCTGACTCAGGGTTAAGGTCCTGTCATCCGAGATGGAAGGAACCAAAGGGCAAGGCAGTGGGGGACTCCACAGGAAAGCAGGCATGGGGATGGTCTGTGGAGTACACGTGTTCGGCACAGATACGGGAGCAGCTAACAGACTGCGGCAGAGGGGCAGGGCCCCCGAACCTCTACAGGGCAGCACGAGTGTGGCTGGAGGCGGGGGGGACTGGCTTTTCTGCCGCTTCCCAGTGGTAATCCCGTCTGCTTGACATTGAACTCCAGTGCGTTCTTAGGGCGTTCCTCTGCTCTCCACGTTATTCCAGCTAACATCTGTGCACTATTCACCGTGCCCTCCACCTATCAGCTCCCCTGACCCGCGCATCCCCCGTGGATAAGGGGTACTGTTGCGTTACCCCCATTTCACAGCGGTGGTAACAAGGCTACACAGCTCTGAGGGTTGCATTCGTCAGTGTTCACCACGTTGTGTTGTGGTAACAAATAACCCGAAAACCTCGGGGCTTTCTACGATGAGCTGTTACTTGTTCGTGTTTTTTTGTCACGTGACCTCTTCGTTCCAACCGTGTCTTCGACGGGAGGGTAGCCATCTGTCCTGGTTCACCCCGGGGGGTTCCCACCGGTCCCTGTTGTACGGACATAGCTGTTACTAGAGCCCCCTCTTAGCAGCATGCCAGTTGAGACCATCGAAATGTGGTCATCCTGTTCACAAATAGCACATCAGGGGCGCCTGGTGGCTCCCTCCGTTAAGCATCTGACTCTTGATCCCGGCTCAGGTCACGATCTCACGGTTCGCGAGATCGAGCCCCACGCCGGGCTCTGCCCCGCCAGTGCCGAGCCTGCTTGGGATTCTCTCTCTCCCTGTCTCTCTGCTCCTCACCTGCTCACACGTGCACGCTCTCGCTCTCTCTCAAAATAAACCTAAAAACAATAGCACATAAAAATGATGGTGAGGAATCCTTCCTGCTGGAAGGTTTTGGGAACGATAACCACCGAGGCGTGGTAATGGCCGGGGCAACACCCGAGTGGGGAACGGATGTGGCTCTCGCTTTGCGGTGCGTGTGAGAATCACCACCCGGAGAGGAGTACGAGCCTCGTGCCCGTGGGCCAGGGCGGGGCTGCGTGAGGGAGGGGGGGCGGTGGCCCTGAGAGCGTCAACCCCCAGGCTGCCCGCGATGGCGAGGCGCTGTGGCTGCGCCGCGGCGTGGCAGGGGCGTGAAATGCCCTGTAAGGAGGAAGCGCACCCAGGGCCACATCATTCGGCGGCAGCGGCCCACGCCAGCGTGTCGCGTTCAAGCATGTCCTCGTGCCCAGCGCGGGGGCCCAGGCAGGGACTTGTCCGGAGCGCGCAGGCAGCTCAGCCTTCTCTTCCAGGAGCCTGTGGCCCTGGGCGACCCCGGTGCCACAGAAGCACAGTTTGGTGAGTTCGCCCCGATGCTGTTCATGAGCAGACGGTGCCACGTTGTCCTCCTGGGGAGGCGCGCTCCCTCCCGGAAGCTCCCTCGGGGCCGGGGACCCCCTTCTGGAATTCCTTTGGAAGTTCTGACTGGTGGCCAACTTCCCACCCCGTCTCGAGGAGATTCAGTCCCTTCGGTAGTCACAAGAGTTGGCCCTGGGGAATGCGGTCCATTTATCTTTAGCACAGACATTGTTTTTCGGAGGCCCCCGTAGAGCGCAACCCAGAAATCCGGTTTTGTCTTCTAGTTGTGGCATCAGTGTGGCCTGTTTACAAAGGGGAGGGTTGTCTTCGTCCGCAGGCACCTCTCTCACCCCCGTGGCCCTCGGCCTCCGGTGTGAACCACAAAGAAAGAGCCGGATTCTGCTTCCCCCGGCTTCCTAGGCGTCCAAGTGCCTGGAGGATTCTTTTCCGTGGAGGGGGGGTCCGTGTAGATCTTTCTCCCTTCCGGCTTCCGGGGAAGCGCACGCCTCGCCCGTACAGCCACTTCCTCGTGGAAGATGAGCGTCACTGCCTTGTGTCCTCTGGGCACGTTAACAAGCAGACGGCCTCCTGGTCACGCGAGCCCCACCTCGTGCCGGGCGTGGTAGCTTCGTGTTTCCACAAGTGTGGTCCCCGATCTCCTGCGTCGGGACACCTGGGAGAGGTGCCCGGTAGACATTCGGGCTCCGGAGCCCCACTCCAGAGCCCGAAAACGGAATCTCGGCGTGCTGTGGCAGGGGTGGGGCTTGGAGCGGGCTCTGCCTCTCTGACTGATTAGGCAGCGGGTGCAGACGTTTAATACTGCTGAGTCTCTGCGTCTTAATTGGTAAGGTGGAAAGAACCCCTATCTTATGGGGCTGGTGGGAAAATCAAATGAGATAATGAAAGAAAATTCTTTAAGGGGTGTGAGGTGTGACACAAATCTTCTTTATAGGAAGCCAGCCAGGGAGGGAGGAAGGGAAGGAGGAAAAGAGGAGAAGGGAGAAGGAGGACGGGCAGGGGTGGGGAGGGAGAAGGGGGAGAGGAAGGGGGAAGGGAGGGATCAGAGAGGGGAGAGGGGGGAAGAGAGGCCAGCTGCCTGGGTAGGGACAGTCAGAGAGGGTGGGAAAGTCGTAGGCGATAATGTATTTAATCTGGGGGCTAAAGTAGAAGGATATCAGGAGGTTTGCTATCTTGGTGCTATTGATTACAAGCTCTTAAGTGTAGATCGAGAAATCAGGAGGGTTTTTAAAAATGTTTTACGTATTTATTTTTGAGAGAGAGCGCACATGCACGGGAGTGAGGGAGGGGTGGAGAGAGAGGGAGACAGAGAATCCCAAGCAGGCTCCGTGATGACAGCTCAGAGCCTATAACTCGGGGCTCAAACCCACGAGCCATGAGACCATGACCTGAGCTGAAATCAGGGGCCGGATGCTTAACCGCCTGAGCCCCCCAGGCGCCCTGAATTGGAGGTTTTAGGCAGTGCTTTATCTTTCTTTTTTAAAAAACTGCAGTAAGATAAAAAAACCGCATAAAATTTGCCATCTTAACCGTTGTCAAATGTACAGTTCAATAGTGAGTATATTTATGTTCTTGTGAATTAGATCTTCAGAACTTTTTCGTCTTGCACATCTGAAATGCTGTGCCCATTAAACAACTCCCCTCCCCCCCCCATCCCCCCACCCCACCCCCCACCCCCGCCGTGAGTACCATTCTACTTTGTTTCTGTGAGGTTGACTACTGTGAGTTAAATACTGCGTGTAAGTCGAATTGTACTGTATTTGTCTGTTTGTGACTGGGATGTTTCACTTGGCATAGTGTCCTCAAGGTTCATCCACGTTGTCGCAGGGGTGAGGATTTCCTTTCTTTTAAAGGCCGAATAATACCCCATGGTAGGTAGTGACCACATTTTGTGTATCCATTCGTCCATCGGTGGGCGTTTGGGTCGCTTTCGCGTCTTGGCTACTGTAAATCATGCTGCCATGAATGATTCCGGGTAAATACCCAGAAGTGGGATTGCTGGATCTTTCTCCTTTTTTGCAAAATTGCTCTCAGTCACAGTGCTTTTAAAGTGGCATAAATTATTCACCTCACTTACTGGAGAAAGCTCTCTTATTCACTTGAGGAAACAATGTTTTATTGTTATTTAAAAAATTGATGCGGTGGAACATTTGAGGCCAATTCTAGTTCTTTGGAGAAGGAGGTAAGATAAAATGGCCCGCTGTGAAAATCCAGACACAGTTTTATATGAGCGGCTGTGCAGAGTGGCAGATAGATCCGGGTACTTCCTTGTTAGTCTTTAGCTACTCAGTAAAAAATCTTGAAAGCCACTTCTAGCCATTTATGACTATGTTCATGAAATTTATGGAAGTATGGATCGAGTATTACCTGACTTAAGGTATGGCTAAAAAAAAGTCAGGATCGTGTGTGTGTGTGTGTGTGTGTGTGTGTGTGTGTTCTGAATGCTTAGGTTTTAAATATCTTGCCAGCTGTGGTGACTCCATTCGGAACCCAGTTACCAGTTCAAGGCATGATGTTCACAGGGGCAGAGTTCGTTGTTAGGGAGAGTAAAGATGAATCGATTTGCCAACTAGTCTTCTTGGTAATTTCCAATATTTTTTAGTTACTCTTCACGAAATCGGATGAGACCTTGTAAGTCAGCTGACCAAGAGCTCCGCCATTTTCTTGACGCTCGCTTCCGCTCACAGTGCCGGTGCTGTATTCAATTCCAGGTCACTTTGTGGGAAACTTTTTAAGCCTCTTATCAGTTTAAGGAGGCTAGTTTTGTCAAAACCAGATAGCATCTGTGAATCCCCCACTTGACTGGGCACCCACATATTTAGTAAAGGGTGAGAGTGTGTATGGGGGCCAAGGCACCCCCGTGCTACCCTTAGGACACCTGCCTTCCTTCCTGACATGTGACTCCTGACATGTGGACCCAGTGACGATGCTAGTGTCCATCCATATTGCGCATGGTCAGAGCTAATTCTAATTTTGAGAATCTCCAGAGGAAAGGGTAAACAAAGTAAACCGTAAAATGCTCTGCAAGTTGTCCGAGTATTTCTAAAGCAGTGCATAGCTATTAAAAAGAAATCGGAAAATACGAGTACGCAAAAAAGAAGAGAAAACCCAAGACTATGTATCTTTATATAACATCTTCAAAACGTCACTATGGAGTCGATTGGTCAGGGTTCTAGACTGTGAGGACAGAAACAAGGCTGCTTCACTGAAGTGAAAGGGGATTCCCAGGAAGGCAGAGGTGCTCATAGTGTCCACAGGCCGTGAGATCATGACCTGAGCCGAAGTCGGACGCTTAACCGACTGAGTCACCCAGGCGCCCCTGTAATCTGCACTTTAATACACCATGAACAATTTTGCTGTTAGTGTGTATTTACCTAAAATAGAAATTTAATCATTGAGTAGTATGTAATTGTTGGGATCTATTGTAATGTATTTAACTAGTTTCTTATTCCTGGTCATTGAAATAATTTTCAGTTTTGCTCTATCATGATAAATTGTTATGAATATCCAGGTAGTTAAATCTTAATTATTTGCTTAGAATACATTCCTAGAAGCGGAATGGTTGAGTCAACTTTATTTTTTTATTTTTTATTTTTTAAATTAATTAATTAATTATTTATTTATTTAAAAAAATTCTTTTTAATGTTTATTTATTTTTGGGACAGAGAGAGACAGAGCATGAACAGGGGAGGGTCAGAGAGAGAGGGAGACACAGACTCTGAAGCAGGCTCCAGGCTCTGAGCTGTCAGCACAGAGCCCAATGTGGGGCTCGAACTCACAAACTGTGAGATCATTACCTGAGCTGAAGTCGGAAGCTCAACCAACTGAGCCACCCAGGCGCCCCTTTATTTTTTATTTTTTGATGTTTCTTTATTTTAGAGACAGAGTACTAAAGTACTATTTTAGAGACAGAGTGGGGGGAGGGGCAGAGAGACAGAGAGACACAGAGAGAGAGAGGGAGACAGAGAATCTGAAGCAGGCTCCAGGCTCTGAGATGTCAGCACAGAACCCGACGCGGGGCTCGAATCCATGAACTATGGGATCATGACCTGAGCCGAAGTTGGATGCTTAGCCGACTGAGCCACCCAGGCGCCCCTGGTTGAGTCAACTTTAAAGAGCTGGGGACTTATTTATAAGCCTATTGTTAATAATGTGTTTTCAAGCTATTCTAGAGAAACCCTCAGCTTTTTTAACTTTGCCAATTTGATAGGCAAAAAATAGCATCTCTTGATTTTTTTTAAATATTTGCATTCCATTGATTACTTGAACTTTCTAAAGGCCCGGGACAATGTATATTGGAGGATTCCGTTGGATTAGCTCCAGGAGGCACCAAATCGGAGCCCTCACAGACTGTTTCCTGTCAGACAGAAACGACAATCCTGCTGCCTGCTGTGAAATCGAGCCCACGACAGAGTCCAGATTCCAGAGGTACGCTTTCCTTCCAGACGCTCATCGCGTGGAGGAGGAGGTGATGGGTGAGAACGAGCCACCGTCACACAGAACAGTTGGCAGGAAGTGTCACAAATACGCAAGCAAACAAATAGGAGCCTGGGGAATAAACATGCAAATAAGAAGTGAAGAGTGATCACCAAAGCCAGAGCGAGTTCTTGAGATGTAAACGCATTTCCCACTGCAATTCGTTTGCTCGCGCGGTCAACATCGACTGAGTTCCCAGTACATGCCAGACTCCATTCTGGGCACCAGTGATGCCGAAATGAATGAGACCCAGTCCTTGTCTTCGACAGAGCTCAGTCTCATGGGAGAGACGTCACGACAAGCCATTACACCACGCAGTAGGTGTTTAGCGGCGATAGCAAGGTGTTTGGGGATCCAAGCAGAAAGCAGCCAGCTCTGCCTGGGGGACTCACAGAGGGCTTCATAGAGGAAGTGACAGGATGAACCACAAGAGGTTTCTGTGCCCCTGTTAGTGGTGTTGCTGCCAGTACTGGGTGGGGGAGAATGTTCTGGAAAGAGATGGCTTGAAGCACATGCTAAAATAGCTATACAGCGTGGCTTGGGAGAAAGAATGGATCTGCTTTGGGGATGCCACCTGTGCCAGGTGCAGAATACGTGACCTGGGAGAGGTCATTTGATGTGTCTCTACCTCGGTTGCACAGCTATAAAATGGCGGTCTTCACATCTATCTTGTAGGGTTGCTCTGAGCATTAAGGGGTGCCCGCGCAGGACTTGGTAAGCGGTATCTGTCACTACAAAGTGCTCAGTAAACATCTGTTGAGTGATGAATACAAATGTTTTCTTATATAGTAGATCTTTTAGAATTATATGATGAAGTTGAGTTCAGATGCTTGTAGGGTTTCCGGGCATAAGGAAGGCTATTTTCCTCCACTAGTGACCTCACGAATTTTATGAAAAAAGGGCATACATGTTTTAACTTCGTTCAACAAACATCTATTTAGTGCCACTCTGTGCTTGGAACTGCTCCGGTGAACAAAACCAAGTCCCTGCCCTTTTGGAACTTGGCTTCTCGTTGCGGAGACAGCAATGAGTCAATAGATGTATATGTCACACGGGGAAAAGCCCTGTGGAGAAGAAGCAAGATAAGGGTAATTAAGAGAGCGTTGGGACACCATTCCAGCCAGGGTGATACGGGATGTCTTCTCCAAGGAGGTGACATTGGAACAGTGACCTGAAGGAAATGAGGGAGCATCGGGGAAGAGCATTCCCCGCAGAGAGGACGGCAGGTTCCCAGGGTTTGGCAGCCCGGAGAAGCAGCAAGGAGACCATTGAGGCTGTGGTAGCCTGGGCGAAGAGAAGGAAGCAGGAGTTGGGGATGGGGAGGTAGGCAGGTCCAGAACACGAAGGGCTGTGTAGGCTGGGAAGGGACTTCGGTTATTTGCTAAATGTGAAGAGAAGCCACGGAACGGCATAGAACCAATCAGTGGCCTGTTGCGTGGAGTATGGCCTCTCAGACCAGGGTGACAATGGTAGATGGGGTGAGAAGTGGTTGGCATCCATCCATGTGGAGTGTGAACCAAAAGGATTTCCTGAAGGATTAGATGTGAGTGGAGAAGGAGAGAAATGGCAAGGAATGGAGAGTGTGGTGGGGGACAATGGCAACACGGAGAAGCCAACTCAACACCCAGGTTGGCTGTCCAAGCCCGGAGCCCACGGCAGGAGCTGGGAGTGGAATGGTCAGTGTTCTGGTGACGTTCAAAGCCATGGCATTGGGTGGGATCACCTAAAGAGGGCGATGGGTAGAGAAAAGGAGAAAGACACACAGAGGAAACATGGTATCGGGAAGATCCCGGATCCTGCTGTGTCCCCACTCACCAAGTACCACTGAGGGCCTCTGTCTGTCTAGACCCTCACCCAGTTCTTTCTAGTCAATGGCCTTTCAGATTCCCAGAGACAATTTGGACCCCCCCTGGCTTAGAAAACACTGCAGGTGTTGGAGACAGCTCCAAACTTTTCACTTGCTTGTGCAATCCAAGAATATCCCCTCTTATCACATTGCAAGTGACCTGTCACGATCCCCATGATTTCCCAATTTCTTTTAAACTCTCATGATCTTCAGCCCTGAGTGGAAGGGAGTCAAGATTAATCAGGGCCTACCTAGCCCTGTCGGGGGCTTCGTTAGAACTTATAGGGGCTCAATCTAGAAAACTGAAAACATGCCCAAAATGCTAATTTTTTTTTAATGTTTATTTACTTTTGAGAGAGAGAGAGAAAGCATGTGCAGGGGAGGGGTAGAGAGAGAAGGAGACAGAATCTGAAGCAGGCTCCAGGCTCCGTGCTGTGAGCATGGAGCCCGACACGGGGCTCAAACTCACAAACCGTGAGATCATGACCTGAGATGAAGTTGGCTGCTCAACCGACTGAGCCACCCAGGCGCCCCATGACTTTGTTTTTCTAAATCGAGTCTGCCCCCAAGCCCCTCCTGTCCGATCATGTTACGAAGAGCTCTCGGTTTACTAGTCTACCCACCAGCCGGGAGCAGAGACCCCACCCCACTCACCCTTGATGTTAGAAGCAGGCCCTTCTCTGCCGGGGGCCACAGGTGTGGCTCCCCTGCCTTCCCACTGCCCAGCCCAGGGACCCCACCTGCTCTCTCCGGACACTTCAGCTCTTTGCTTGTTTGTGGGAAGGCTTTTGAAAGCAAAGGCATTTCGCTTCTGCCCTGTTTGCAAAGGAAGCCCCGGTTCTCTGAGACTCAAAGCCCAGTGTGCCCCCCCGTGAAGGGGTGGGTGGTGAGGAGGAGAGACGGAATTACTTTTAAGTTTTTCTCTTTCAACAGCAGGAAGAATAATAAGAATAAGAATAACACAGTAATAACCCTATAAATTATTCTGCCGGGCTACAATATATATGTTTTTGTAAAATGCTTTATTATGGAGAGTTAGCGGGCAAAGTACAGTGAACCCCCTCCCCCCCTTCCGCCCCCCCAACTCCTTCCTCAGCGGCTGTCAACTCAGGTCCCATCCCATCTGTCTTCAGGTACACCTCTCCCTCGTTATTCTCAGACAACTCCAAGACACCATTTCATCTCATCCATGATATTTTCAGCATATTTAAAAGACAAAGATTCTGGGGCGCCTGGGTGGCTCAGTCTGCTCGGGTCATGATCTCCAGTCCATGAGTTTGAGCCCCGTGTCAGGCTCTGGGCTGATAGCTCGGAGCCTGGAGCCTGCTTGGGATTCTGTGTCTCCCTCTCTCGCTCGCTCTCAAAAATAAACATTAAAAAAATAAAGATAAAGATTCTTATTGAAAAACATAACCATAATATGATGAAAATAATAATTGCTTAATGTTAGCATATATCCGGCCAATGTTCAGATGATCAATTTTCCCATAAATGTAATGAGAGGCTTTAAAAAAAACACAGTTTGAGTTAGAAGTCAAATATGATTGGTTGTAGTGTGTGTGATTAGTTGATTTTTTTTTAAGTTCCCTTTAACATATGATTTTTGTCTCCAACCTTTCTTCCCCCGCCCCGCCCCAACACATAATTATTGAAGAAACCGCATCGTTTGTCCGATAGAGTTTCCCACGGGCTGGATTTCGCTGGCCGCATCCCCATGAGATATGTAGTTGAGCGTGTCCCTCTGTCCTCTCTAACCCATAATTTGGCAGTTGAATCTAGGCTTGATCAAATTTGGGTTTGATTTTCTGGGTGGTGCAAGATGACTTTATAAGTGTTGTGTCCTTTCATTGGGGAATGTGTGATACTTGGTTGTCCGTCTGGACGTCAGTGCTGTTGGCGTTGAGCGCTAAGTTTATCAATACACGAGGGGTTGCAAAATGGTGAATCTGCTTCTATCCTCGCGTTCTCTAATGGTGACCAATGAGTTTTTGTTTGCTTTTTAGCATTGTCAGAAACTTCTGTGTGTTTGGTATGCTTCCATCCGTCGTAGTTACTCGTACTGATGCTCCAGTACCCCATCTTTGCTTAGTGGGAATCTCTTCAGGTTGGCTTCTGAGAGCTTCCTGAGTACGGGGGATGAGATGTTTTAGGCTCGTTTCGTACAGTATTTGGTTTTTAATGATGTGTTGTCTACCCTTGGTGACCTGAGATCGGGGCCAACAATGGGTCTTTCCTTGTGCTGCGTGATTAGGCAGAAAGAAGCACAAGAAAGGTTTGGTTGGCGTTAGAGATTTGTGGGTCCAGATACATGCTTTCCATCGTGGTTCTACACAGTAGTGCACAGACACAAACCCTCTGGTGAAATGGGGATCAGAGAACCTTCAGGATGGTTTGTGAGCAGCTTAGTTGATCTCCTGACGCTAGAAGCTGGATCGGAGAATGCCACTGGGACGTGAGGCCCAAGCGTGGGCCTCTGATTTCTCAAATCCAGACAGGATTCTCTGGGAGGCCGTGTATGTAGAACCTCTGAAGCATCGTTATAATCAATATACTAACTGACTTTTATTTTTTTATTTTTATTTATTTTTAATAGTTTTTTTAAGTTTATTTATTTCTGAGAGAGAGAGTGCACGAGCAGGACAGGGGCAGAGAGAGAGGGGGACAGAAGATCCGAAGCAGGCTCCACTCTGACAGCACAGAGCCCAACGCGGGGCTCGAACTCAGGAACCACGAGATGGTGGATGCTTAACTGACTGAGCCACCCAGGCGCCGCAGTAACTGACTTTTAAATCCCAGTGGCAGGAGGATTTATTACTTGTCCTGATTTCCCGCTTGTTGGTACAACAACGCTAACAAAAATATAGGAGAGGCAGGCCCCGTACAGACTTTTTAAAACAGTGGTAAAAAGTGATAAGAGCCAAGCTCAACACCTCTCCCCTTGTGTGGCCGGTCAGATTCACCTTCCCTGCAGGGGAAGGACCCGGTGGGCAGTTGGAGAGAGCTGGAATCGTTATTCTTGGACTCTGTCTAGAATGTGAGGGGGCTCGTGGGCGTCGTTCCCTGTAGTTCAGGGGGTGGGGCCCGAGTCAGGAGGTCTCCGAACACAACTCCACTCGCAGCAACCTGTGCCAGAGCTGGATCCGCGGAAGAAAAAGTGGGACGAGGACAAGGGACTGCTTCTGGAAGCTGGAAAGAAGGTAATGAAGGAAGCACATCCCTGTCTGAATTCTATCAACACGGACTTAAGAGGGAATGTGGGGGGCGGGGTGCGCCTGGGTGGCTCAGTCGGTTGAGCGGCCGACTCCGGCTCAGGTCATGATCTCGCGGTCTGTGAGTTCGAGCCCCGTGTCGGGCTCTGTGCTGACAGCCCGGAGCCTGGAGCCTGCTTCGGATTCTGTGTCTCCCTGTCTCTCTGTCCCTCCCCTGCTCGCTGTGTCTCTCTGTTTCAAAAATAAATAAAAAATTTTTTTTTTAATTTAAAAATTAAAAAAAAAAAAGAGGGAGGGTGGTTCGGAGATAAGACAGGGTAAAGGGCAGGAGAGGCAGGAGACTGAATATGCAGAACCAGGGACAATGACCAACTGACTCAGTCTTTTGGGGGACATTGGAAATGAGAGGGGTGTTTTGATGGGGAGGGTGACCAGAAGAACTAACAGCTAGAGAACAACCAAGCTTACATTATTCTGGAGCTGCCTTTGCAAGGCACTGATCACCTCTTTGGGCGATCTATTTATTTATTTTACAGTTTATTTTATTTATTTTGAGAGAGCATGTGCGTGAGTGGGGGAGGGACAGAGAGAGGGAGACAGAATCCCAAGCAGGCTCCAAGCTGCCAGCACGATGCAGGGCTCGAACCCATGAACGGGGGTGGGGATCATGACCTGAGCAGAAGTCAAGGATCAGGCGCTCAACCAACTGAGCCACCCAGGTGCTCTACCCCTTTGGGTGATTTAAAAAGGACTTTCTATTAAGAAATTTCAACACTAGGGGCGCCTGGGTGGCTCAGTTGGTTGGGCATCCGATTTCGGCTCAGGTCATGATCTTGAGGTTCGCGAGTTCGAGCCCCATGTCAGGCTCTGGGCTGACAGCTTGGAGCCTGGAGTCTGCTTCAGATTTTATGTCTCCCTCCCCTGCTCACGCTCAGTCTCTCTCTCTCAAAAATAAAATAAAAAATAAACATTAAAAAAAATGAAAAAAAAAAAAAAAGAAATTTCAACACTAAAAGAATAGGACAGATGTACTCCCATGTATCCTTCAGCCAGTAACACGTTCCCAGTCTTGCCCTGTCTATGCCACCTGTACCCTCACCCCTGCTAGACCATCTCAGAGCCAATTGGAGACATATGTCATTTCATCTCTAAGGGCTTTGATATTATCTTTGACAGACATGGATGCCCTTCCCTTTTTTCTGCACAACCATGAAACTGTTATTATAACATAAAAAGATTAACAAGGATTCCTTAATATTGTCTGATATGCAATCATTGTTTAAGTTTTCACACTTGTCTCATAAATGTCTTTTTACCATTGGTTTATTCCAATCAGGATCCAAACAGTGTCCACATGCTACATTTGGTTGATGCATCTTTCGATCTCTCCCGCTCCCCTCCCCTTTTGTTCTTGCCATTTATTTGTGAAAAGCCTGGCCACTGGTTCTAAAGAATAGTCCACATTTTGGATTTGTCTGATCGCATTTCTGTGGTAGTGTTTGACGTGGCTTTCTATTCTCCATACATCCTGTAGACCCATTGTTAAAACTAGAGGCTTGATCAAATTTCGAGATCGGTTTTGTTTTTGTTTGTGCTTTTTTGCAACTTCACTGAAGGTGGTATATATATATATTTTTTAAAGTTTACTTATTTCTTTTGAGAGAGAAAAAAAAGCACAAGTCAGGGAGGGGCAGAGAGAGAGAGAGAGAGAGAGAGAGAATCCCAAACAGTCTCCACACTGTCAGCAACAGAGCCTTGATGTGGGGCTCGAACTCATGAACCATGAGATCATGACCTGAGCCGGAGTTGGACGCTTAACTGACTGAGCCATCCAGGTGCCCCTAAATAGTGATTTTTAAAAAAATTCTGTTATTCCTTCTGTATTTATGTGCTGGGATTCCTCTGTTAAGAATAATTTTCCTTCATGGACTGTTAGGCTCCTTTGAAATGTTGTCTGTACAGCAAGGGTATCGTGGTTTGCTTGGTTCCTTTAATTTTTCAAAAGAAATGTTTCTTGATTTCTTAAAAAATTAAAAAATATATATATATATATTTTAAGAGAGAGACAGAGCATGATCAGGGGAGGGGCAGAGAGAGAGGGAAACACAGAATCTGAAGCAGGCTCCAGGTTCTGAGCTGTGTCAGCACAGAGCCCGACACGGGGCTTGAACTCACGAACCAAAAGATCATGACCTGAGCCAAAGTCAGATGCTTAACCGACTGAACCACCCAGGCGCCCCTCTTCATTTCTTTTAAAAACATGCATTTTATTTTTATTGATTGTGTGTGTTACAGGTGGGGTCTGAAATTGCCTGGGCCCTTATGGGAGGTGTGGCCCCCACTTGGGTGCCAGCCAAAGCCGGAGTGGGTAACATGCGAGGAACCTAATTATTTTCTGGTGATTTCTAGTGTTTGCATTAGCAGTTACTCGCTATTTTTGTCACAGTGAATCTGTCTTTTTTCATGTGGGTGGAAGTGAAGTGTTTGGACTTGATTTGATGTAATAAAGCTGTTGCAGATTGATAAACAGGTTTCAAATGTTGTAAGGTTATAAAGAAAAAGATGATTCAGAGTATTTATGTAAATGATAATAGTGCAGCAAGAATTCATAAGAAATCTGAATGTAATTCTTCCCTAACTAAACACATATAAACGACCAACTAACACACACACACATATATTTTAGTATGCTTTGATATTGAACATATTTAAATTATATATTTAAAACAACGTTCATGTTAAAATTTATTTATTCTGAGATTATGTGTGCGTGAGCGGGCGAGGGGCAGAGAGAGAGGGAGAGAGAATCCCAAGCAGACACCGTGCTGTTGGCTCAGAGCCCAAGCTGGGGCTCCGTCCCAAGAACTGTGAGCTCACGACCTGAGCCAAAATCCAGAATTGGATGCTTAGCTAACTGAGCCACCCAGGTGCCCCAAATAATCCAAAAAAACCCCACCCACACAACTGGGATTTGCATCTTTTTGTGTCTGTTTCTTCCATTTTAAATTTGGTCATTCAAGAACACACATTGGTTACCAGGGAATTTGGAGGCAGTTGTAAGCCAGATAGAAATGTAGTTAAATTTCTGCAATGATCAGATAGTTTCAAAATGCTCTTAACAGGGGAATCGGGAATTCATATGGCGTGGGAGATAGAATTATTTTCAAAGAGTTGGGACCTCACTCCAGGGAAAGGCTGCGTGTCTAAATCCCTGATGGACGTGCTCGGGGCGCACGGCTGACGCCGGGGGCTCGGGTCCTGAGGGTGATGCAGCAATAGTGAGGTTGAGCGGGCAGGTACGAGGCTCACAGAAGTGTAACCCGTGGGCCCAGAGGGTGCACCCGGGGCCCAGTCAGCCGCGGTTGAAAACTGTTCCGGACCTGGAGGTGTGGACCGAGGGGGCCCACGCGCCTCCACACTGTCCCCTCCTGGCACGTGCACCCCTTGGTTCCCGGCCCTGGGCTCCTGGGCAGGTCCAGAGGGACCCCCAAGTCGGGACCCCCACCCCCACCAATCCTCTGCCAGCGCCGACTCCCCGCTGTGCCCCTTGGTCTCTGAGCTGATCCTCCCTGTCCCCGCCCGACCCAACGTCTCCGTGTTCGTTCTTCCTTTCCTCTTTATCCACCTGTCGATTTCTCTCCGATCCTGATCCTACTCAGGTCTACTCCTCTTGTAAAAGACACTTTCCAGGGCGTCTGGGTGGCTCAGTCGGTGACGCGTCCCACTTCCGCTCAGAGCATGATCTCGGGGTCTGTGAGTTCGAGCCCTGCGTCCGGCTCTGTGCTGACCGATCAGAGCCTGGAGGCTGTTTCAGATTCTGTGTGGGTGTGTCTCTCTCTGCCGCTCCCCTGCTTGCAATCTGTCTCTCTCTCTCCCCAAAATAAATAAACATTAAAAAACAAAGTTAAAAGACACTTCCCTTCCCTAGGATGCTTTCCCCACATCCCTGGTCTCTCCCTGCCCTTCACCACTGGCCCGGGGAGAGAGTGATGGCCTCTCCAGTCCACTTCTGTCCTCCCTCCGACCCTCAGACCCTCCACCCTGCCTTCTCTGGGGCACCTGGCCTGCCTCCCACCCCACCCCCCACCCCCGCCCTCTCTGCGGCCACTCACCAGCCTACCACCCAAATCCCAGCTGCCACTTCCGGTCCTTGACCTGTGTGAGTTCACTGTCCTGCAGCGTTCCCAACTTGCTGGATTCAAAAGCATGCTCTTTCCAGATCCCCCTCCCTCTCTCATCCCCTTAAATATTAATGTCCCTTAATGACATTCATGAAATGAAATTAATGAAATTCATGACACCTTAAATATTAATGTCCCCAGGATTCAAGCCTTAGCTTTCCTTTAAACAACAACTCCCCCTTCCCCCTGCCCAGCCCCTGGTAACCACCTTTCTGCTTCCTGTTTCTATACACTCGGCTACTCTAGGACGCTCATGTGAGTGGAATCAAGCACTATTTGTATTTTTGTGACTGGCTTATTTCACGTAGCATCATGTCTCTGCGTGTGACAAGATTTCTTTCCTTTTTAAGGCTAAATAATATTTCATTGCACATGTAGAACACATTTTGTTTATCTGTTCACCTGTTGATGGGCACTGGGCTCCTTCCACCGTCTGGCTCATGCAGATAGCACTGCTTTGAAGGTGGGTATGCAAATGTTTCTTCCAGATCCTGCTTTCAGTTCTGTTGGCTGTATGCTCAGAACTCTACTGGATCTTACCGTAGTTCTGTGTATAATTTTCTGAGGAACCACGGTACCGTTCTCCATAATGGTTACACCATTTTACGATCCCGCCGACACTGGTCGAGGTTTCCAGTTTTTCTGTGTTTTTGCCAACGCTTGTTATTTTCTGGGGGTTTTTGATAGCTGTCATCCTACCAGTGTTTTGATTTGCATTTCTCTGATGACGGGTCATATTGACCATTTTTTCATATGCCTGTTTTGCCATTTGTATGTCATCTTTTGCAGGAATGTCTGTTCCAGTCCTTTGCCCATCTTTAAATTGGATTATTTGATTTTGTTGTTGTTGCTGTTGTTGACTTGGAGGTCTTTATAGTGTCTGGATATTAATGCCTTATCAGGTATAAGGTGTGCAGATATTTCCTCCTATTTTGTAGGTTGCCTTTTTCACTCTGTTGATTTTGTTGCCCAGAAGTTTTCAAGCTGGGTGTAGTCCCGCTTGTCTGTTTTTGCTTTTGTTGCTTGTGGTTGGCATGTTTCTAGAACACGTTTGAGTCCTACAACTCAGTGGCTCACGGCCACAGAAGGGCGATAAGAGGAAGTGCCACCATCTTTTTCCTTCAAAGGCTCCTGAATTGAGGTTTGCTGGGTTTCAGTGGGGACTTACCCACGCTATAATTTGAGGGAGAAAAAGCGTCTTACTGGGCAGAAGCTTCTATCGGGTCCTCTGTTATAGACCAGCTTACAGATGGTTGAGAAAAAACGCTTTTCCTTTTTAATAAAAACAACGGCAAATAACTACACGTTCAAACTTGTAAAAACCTGTCAACACAGAGTACTAAACCTGCTAATGAATATACCCTCGGAGGGCAAAGACCAAAAAAAAAAAAAAAAAACGAAAAAACAAAAAAAACAAACGCATGCTTTGCTGCTAAAAATTAGCTTTATAATATACTTTTTGGCAAAAGGGGAGAATGAAAAAGAGCCGCAAAGACATAAAAAAGGCAGCAGGGAGACAGCCCCTCCCCTTCGTCTTCACCCTGGTCCTGGGTGTTTGTCTGGCGCTCACAGGCACTGAGGTGAGACCACCGAGTGCGTAAGGTGCTGAGAACGCAGGGTGACCTCGACAGGACAGAGGCTCCCAAGTGTCTCCCCCCCCTCCCCCGCTGACCACAGGGAGAAGCGTTTGTAAAAGAAAAGTATGGCTTACCACCCCCTCAATTCTTCGCAGCATCTGCAGGAGAGAGGGAGCTCAGATCCGTTTCTTTACTGTGCACGTGGAATTTCCAGGCGTGCAAACTTTAATCGACTAATGAAGGCCACATGAGTGTCTTTTAGTTTCATGGTACCTGTGGATTTGGGCTCTTTCTTACCTCTCGAAATATTTCCGGTGCCTACTTTGTCTCTCTTCTCTTGCACGAAAGACAGCTTTTTCCTTCTGACTTTGAAATTCCTTGCGTCAACAACAATGACACCTTCTGTACTTGAGTCTGTCCAAGGGAACACAGCACAGGGGTTTTCTTGAAAACCCTCTGGTGGCCATCAGCTAATCTGAAAGGCATTATTACTGTTGTTTTCTAGGAAGAATCCTATTACTTTAATTATTTCCTTTAAGCTCACCTTTAACATTATTGGAGTTTCAAAGAGGTATCTGTAGCTGAGTAAGAGAAAGTCACTGAGAATTTTACTATATTTGTGTGTTCCTGTGTTTAGAGATATGTGTGAAAGCATGTGGTTTTATTTTATTTTAATTTATTTATTTTTTAAGTTTATTTATTTTGAGGGAGAGAGAGAGAGCAGGGGTGGGGGCAGAGAGAGAGGGAGAGAATCCTAAGCAGGCTCAGTGCTGTCAGCACAGAGCCTGACACGGGGCTTGAACTCACAAACTGTGAGACCATGACCTGGGCCGAAATCAAGAGTCGGACACTCAAGCGACGGAACCACCCAGGCACCCCATAAATACGTGATTTTAAACTTAAAAAAATTTTTTTTAAACATTTATTTATTTTCAAGAGACAGAGTGCGAGTGGGAGAGGGGCAGAGAGAGAGGGAGACACAGAATCCGAAGCAATCTCCAGGCTCCGAGCTGTCAGCACAGAGCCCGACGCGGGGCTCAAACTCACGGACTGTGAGATCACCACCTAGGCTGAAGGCGGATGCTCAACTGACTGAGTCACCCAGGTGACCCTGATTTTAAACTTATTAATAAATAGTTTTTTTCCCCCTGTGGTAAAATATACGTAACATAAGATTTACCAGTTAGTTCTGCGACATTAAGTACGTTCACACTGTTTCGTGACCATCCCCACCACCATCTCCAGAAGTTTCTCATTCCACACTGTAGCTGTGTACCCACTAAACAACTCTCTGTTCCCTCTTTATACTGTTTTGAGAATGGGTTTTATAATAAAAAGCCTATACTTTGAAAAGCAGGATGGGGCTCTTGGGTGGCTCCGTCAGTTAAGTGTCTGATTCTTGATTTCAGCTCAGGTCACAATCTCATGGTTCGTGGGTTCGAGCCCCACGTCAGGCTCTGTGCTGACAGCGCGGAACCTGCTTGGGATTCTCTCTCTTCCTCTCTCTCTGCCCCTTCCCCACTTGTACTCTCCCTCTCTAAATAAATGAATAAAATTAAAAAAAAAAAACAACCAGAGAAACAGGATATATTTTACCTCGATCCTTAAATAATGTTTGCTCATTCTGCTCTGCTTTCAAGATTATTTTTTCTGTGAAGGTTTTTCCCCCCAAAAGCTCATGACAGTGTCTTACAACTGAGTCAGCCAAATGAGACACAGTCGAAATGCCAATTTAATGAGGTTTCCAGGTATTCTTCTATGAGGATTCAGAGAAAGCTAGTAAGGATTTATCTAGAGTTACTCTCGGTGATCTTAACCCAGTCAGTGTTGAGGTTGGTCACAGATTTTGTCCACTGTGTGGACTGTATCCTTGTATTACTTTGTTGCCTTTTCATTTACATTTTTCCCCTTTCTTTTAGGGATAAGATCTATTGCTTGTACTTTCTCAAAGAATTTTAATTCCAGTGTAGTGAACGTGCAGTGTTACATTATTATTATATTATTTCAGGTGTACAATATGGTGACTCAACAGTTGTATATTTTACTCAGTGCTCATCAAGATAAGTGTATTCTTTTTTTTTTATAATTCTTTTTTTTTTTTTTTTTTAATTTTTTTTTCAACGTTTATTTATTTTTGGGACAGAGAGAGACAGAGCATGAACGGGGGAGGGGCAGAGAGAGAGGGAGACACAGAATCGGAAACAGGCTCCAGGCTCTGAGCCATCAGCCCAGAGCCCGACGCGGGGCTCGAACTCACGGACCGCGAGATCGTGACCTGGCTGAAGTCGGACGCTTAACCGACTGCGCCACCCAGGCGCCCCATTTATAATTCTTTTTTAATGTTTATTTATTTTTGAGAGAGACAGAGTATGAGCGTGGGAGGGGCACAGAGAGGGAGACACAGAATCCGAAGGAGGCTCCAGGCTCCGAGCCATCAGCACAGAGCCCAGTGCAGGGCTCGACTCACGAACCATGAGATCATGACCTGAGCTGAAGTCACACGCTTAACTGACTGAGCCCCTCAGGTGCCCCAAGATTAAGTGTATTCTTAGTGTTTTCATGTTTTTATGTTTGTTTCAGTACCATTTATAAGGCCCATTATTTGGACTGTGCTGGACACCATGGAGAATATAAAAGTTGAAAATCTGATTCATCTATTGGAACAATATTGTGGTTCCTGGGGGAAAATGCAGTAGGACGAGGACATTCCAGTCCTCATTATCTCATGTAATCCTCCCCAAACTCTACCATTCGTGAGTGACTGTGATTATCCCCATTGTAGAGCAGAAAGAGCTGACACACACAGAGATGAAGGGCACGGTGCCGGGAGGTGAGGAAATGCAGATCCCAGCCCAGATCTGCCTGAGTCCAGGCACCAAGTTTGACACTCACCGCTACCGTTAGGACACCCGTTGGTATACCGTTACGTCACTCAGAATGTCTGGTCTGGAAAATAAAAGAGAGTTGATCTTGCACTGTTACCTTTCGGTTTTCATTGAAGTGACAGTGAAAAGGGAGGGGCGCCCGGGTGCCTCAGTTGGTTAAGCGTCCGACTCTCGATTTCACCTTGGGTGTTGATCTCACCGTTCGTGAGTTCGAGCCCCGCATCAGGCTCTGAGCTGAGAGTGTGGAACCTGCTTGGGATTCCCTCTCTCCTTCTCTCTCTGCTCCTACCCTGCTTGCTCTTCTCTCAAAACAAATAAACTTAAAAAAAATTTTTTTTAAAGAGAAAATGAAAAGGGAGCATTTATGAGAAGACCGTCTGAGTTTCCTAATGGTCTCTCGTCCTACGTCCAGCATTGGTTTGCAGGGTTCCTTCCGAAAAAGCCTTGCTGGGCCGTTTCCAGACCCTTCCACGTATGCCTTTCCTGTGGAGACCGCCAGGCAAAGCTCAGTGGTTGGCCAGAGGCCTGTTTCTGCCATTCTTCAATGTCAGGCTGAGGACTTGCTCAAGAGGAGATCCAGCCATGCTTGAAGAGCCTGCCTGATTGATTGGATGGTCAGGCTTTTGATTTCTTAAAAATGTATTGAAGGGAGATGCTATCAATCAGTTGATTTAAATTATTATTTTCTTAAAAAAAAAAAATCATTGCCCCTCTTGAGCTATGAGGAAGGAGAGTGACTTCCCGGATCCTCCGTGTGGGTTACGCCTGGGAAGACAGGTCCCCGCAGAAATACGGGGAGGCGGGGCAGGGGGGAACGTGCTCTCAAGACCGGAAGTGTGCAATTACACAACCTGGTAACAACTGATTCACATCTCCCTGTCTGCTGTCTGCCCCCGTTGATGGGTGCATCTCATTTACTCTTTCGCTCACGCGTTCGTTTGTTCATCAGTATTTAACGTTCTTGAGCGAGGCGCACCTGCCCCTGTAGCAGGGCCGGGGGAATAGTCCTCAGAGCCCGCCCTCGGGGGGCCTGCTGTCCCCAAGGGGCATAGACAGGTGAATGGGCGAGTCACCCCACCAGTGGCCAGTGTGCTCCTGGAGCTCAGAAGGCGAGCCACCTTGGTGACATCTGAGCTATGTCTTCAAGGGTGAATAGGAAGTTTCCAGACACGTGGTGGGGAGGGAGGTCATTTCAGACAGTGACAGCCGCTTCAAGGGCACAGCACCTCCGGATCGGCTAGCCTAGGCCTCCATCCAGCAGATGCAGTCGCTGAAAACGAGAAATCCTCCGGGAACCGGAAGAAAGGGCCCGCGTTTCTTGTTTATATTTATTTAATATTATTATCATTTTCTTCTCTTATATACTCCTTACTTATATTCGTCTAAAGCTTTCAGCCACTTTGACTATCTGGCTGAAACCTCTCTTTGTCTTAAACTATGGATGTAAAGATTCATACTGCCAAAGCGGCACAGAAGCTGGTCTTGTGAAAACTGTTTTATCAACCAAATACACACAAGAGCCAGACAATAAAATCCTGGCTCCCTAGCTCCTTATCGTGTACTGTGTGGTACAAAGTATTTTGTTTTTATCTCCCTCCTTGTGACTGATACTCAAAACGCCAGCTATGATTTTATCTGACATTCAGAAATATCAGTGTGAGAGCCTCTAAGCCCTGTAAAGAAAATTACTGTTTTTCTTCATTTTTTTTCCCCCACCAATATCGAGAAGCTCTCAGCTTATTGTCATTGCATCTGGCTTCCTTCTATCAGCAGAGGACAATGGCAAAAGGAAAGCATATCCCCTTAGTTTTAAATATGCCTCAAATGGGAAATCCTGGCTGCTGGGGCGAGGGCAGCTATCGTGTCTGAGACTCACGGTGCATGAAAACTCTGAATCTTTTTGAAACTATGGGAAGGGGCTCTCCGAAATACCCTGGAGTCCAGGACATTCCTGCGCTGCTGTGAGAAATAGATGAGAACGGAATTCGAATGAACGATGGCACCTACGATGCATCTTTTGAGGTTGAAACCGCAGACCGGTCTCTTCCGGGAAGCCATGAATAAATCTCGAAGAAAAGGACCCGGAGACGATGCGGGCTGGGCTGGTGAGGAAGCCAGGGGAGGTTGGTCGTGAGGTTTCCAGAGTGTTCTTGAGGTTCCTGTGCAGGGTGGGGGGATGCCTGGTTATCACCTTCTAGGGCTCTTTAGGAACTAAGGAGAAACCCTTCATTGGCAGACGCCGTGTGCTGTGCGATAGCAGTAATCATGCTGGGGTGCTTTGATTTCTAGCAGATATGATATAAAGAGAAGATTGTGTCTGCACGAGGATGGCTCACAAGGTCGTCGGCTTAGACGCAGGGCGTGACCCCCCCCACTGGATGAGGAGCTGGGCAGAGGTGGCTGTGAACCAGCTGTGCTCAGGTTACAGGTGGCTGTGAGATTTTGTTAGAGCACAATGCGTGCCTCTGGCTATTTTGTGGAGGTGGGAGAATTCCAGTTTGCTAGAAGCCTTGATATTCCAATGATGTATTGGTAGCGAACAGAAATTATGGATAGGTTTACAGTTAGGAAAAATGAACAAATGAATGAATGACCGAGTAATTGACAGGAGAATTAACACATAGGAAATTAACAGAGAGGAGAAATGAACGAAGAAATCAACCAGCGAGCAGCTAAACAGTGTGAATTCTTGACTGAGGCCTCATCATGATTCTTTGGTAAGATAATTTCTCAGCTCTGATGTGTTTAATGCTTATAACCAACCACAAATTTAAATGTAACAGGACGGGCTTATTAGCCCAAACGTCCTCCGTCAGAAGACAACGTACAAGAAATTGAAGAGCCAATTTCTTTTCCATAATAAAAGTGATCATAAATGAGTAAGGAACTGATCCTAGGGTGCATGTCAGAGACTCCGAGAGAGGCTGGTGGCCATTTAGTTAAAGAAATAAGGATGATCATGAATGTCAAACTAAGAAATTACCTGACCCACCTTTTGAGTGAATAAGAATGTGCTTGGTACAAAACTTCAAAGGTGTAAAGGCTCATAGCACAAAGATGAATTATTATTTATAAGCCTGTCCCTCAGCCACTCAGTTCCCTCCCCGCTGAGTTCACCGGTTCTGTAGAGTTCTCTGGAAGCGTGTGGGTGGGGAGCATACTTTTTGCAACTGTATGCATCACACTTTTCCACTAAACAGCAGATCCTATACACCGACTTCATAAATATCCTAAGTATCTACCTCGTTCCATACCTGCCTAGCATTCTCTGGCGTGAATACACCACATTTTATTTAACTAGTCCCCTTTTAAGGAACATTGAGGCTTTTTTCAATCTTTGAGTAAATCTGAATTCTGTCGCAGTGCATGTTCTGGCCCACGTAGAAATAGACCCATTCTTTTTCCTGGATTGCATTTGCCGGCTGGGTTTTTGCTCATCCTTTAATTTTCAACGTTTTTCAAGCATGTGGCGAGGGGGTGTTTCTCTTGAATACTCAGGTGGTGATGGGGACATTTCCAGCAATTGCTCTAAGTTCCGTGTTAGGTACGGCGTCACCTGTCACTTGGCACGTCGGGTGAGATGTTCTGAGCTAGTTTCTTAGGTGGGAAGTTGCCTAGCGGTTGGATACATACGCCGTGTGGAACAACGCAGTTGGGTGCATTCCAAGTTAAGGGTGATGTTAGACTTGGCCCACCAAACCCAAAACCAATGTGGCGCCCAGCCTTCTACAAAACCCGAGTCGTGTATGTGTTGATACGTGTGGTGTTAATCCAGCTCTAATCTGGGGTTGTCAAGCCCGGACTTCTGTTTTCTAAATACTTAGGGCAAATACAAATCAGAATGAATTTTGTCAACTACACTTTTCTTTAGTTTTTAAAACTTTTCTAAAATTTTTTTTTAACGTTGATTTATTTTTGAGAAACAGACAGAACGTGAGCGGGGGAGGGGCAGAGAGAGAGGAGGCACAGAATTCGAAGCAGGCTCCAGACTCCGAGCGGTCAGCAAAGAGCCAGATGCGGGGCTCGAACTCACGAACCGCGAGATCATGACCTGAGCCGAAGTTGGACTCTTAGCGGACTGAGCCACCCAGGTGCCCCTGGCTTTGAAAACTTTATAGATTTTTTATTATTATTATCATGAAATCCACACAAATGTTTCATAAGTAGAATTTTCAGGAAGTTTTATGCCCCTACATAGAAACCTCTAACAAAAAACAAGTAACCCAATAAGGAAACAGCCAGGTGTATTTTTGCATGATGCATATACTCTGAAATATTAACACCTAACGCAAGATGTGATCTTTGTTGTTCCAAGAAACAGAAAACTCAGCTCCAAAGGAGGAATTAATCGGCTCATATACAGAGCAGTCTAATAGTAGCCCCAGCTTAGGCGCGGCTCCATCCAGGGCTCACACATCGCCCTTAGCACCTAAGTCTCGGTTCTGTGTCTTTGGGTTGGTCCCACCTTCGGACAAGCTCTTCCCTCAAATTCCCAAGATGGCTGAACGTAGTTCCTGAACGTTCCCTGGCAGAGATGTACCACCAGGAACCAGGGTTTCTATCTCTAGTCATGGGACAAGAGTCTTGGACTTCATTCTGACTGACAAAGCCCATCTTGGAACCATCGCTGATTAGCTCAGATCTGAGGCCATCCCTACCCCTACAGCCAAAGGCAGAGCCTGACTTCCATGAAGTATCTGGGCTGGGAGGGGCGGGGAGGTGCTCATCTGCACAAAATGAGACTGCAGGCCAGGGAGGGAGAAAGGAGCAAATGTCTCTCTCGTCCCCATGCCTTTGCCAGGAGGACACCAGCACCCCCTGCCACAAATAGCCCAGGAACCTGGCAGGTCTTAGGCTTCTAACTGTTTCCTGATCTAATTTTCTGCTTCCTCAGTTCTCGATGGCCTCCCTGCATCTCACCTCGTGTGACCATCTGCTTTTCTCCCTGTCCACCCAGACACAGAGCATCACCCTTTGCCCTCAGTTTGCTTCAAAGGTACTCTAGGGGAGCCTGGGTGGCTCAGTCGGTTAAGCTCTTGCTTTGGGCTCAAGCCATGATCTCAGGGTTCATGAGTTCTAGCTCGCGATGGGCTCTGTGCTGACAGTGCAGAGCCTGCTTGAGCTCCTCTCTCTGTCCTTCCCCTGCAGCTCTCTCCGTCTTTCTCAAAAATAAACTTAGTTGTTTTTTTTTTTTTTTAAGTACTCTCACAGGGGGCAAACTGCTCAAGCCTCGGCTGTCCTTGACCAAAGGTTGGCGGCGTGGGGAGAGGGAGTTCCTGAGGGGCACGTTGTTAGCAGCACACGATTTAAAACTTAAAACCAGCCCATGAAAAACCCGGCTTTAACATTTTTTTTTTTTTTCAGCGTTTATTTATTTTTGGGACAGAGAGAGACAGAGCATGAACGGGGGAGGGGCAGAGAGAGAGGGAGACACAGAATCGGAAACAGGCTCCAGGCTCTGAGCCATCAGCCCAGAGCCTGATGCGGGGCTCGAACCCACGGGCCGCGAGATCGTGACCTGGCTGAAGTCGGACGCTTAACCGACTGCGCCCCCAGGCGCCCCAAAACCCGGCTTTAAAGATGCAGTTCGCATCCTGTAAAATTCGCCCTTACAAAGTGTACATTTCAATGGCTTTCAGGAGTTTCACGGAGTTGTTCTGATCACGTGACATTTTCAGGCTCCCAGAAAGAAACCCCTGTCGGCTCTCCCCCCCCCTCCGCCCCCCCCTCTCCCCTGGCCCCGCCCCTGGCAGCCAATCCTCTATTTCCTGCCTTTGTGGATTTACTGCTTCTGGATATTTCATATCAAGGAATCGCGTAATATGCGGCCTTTTGTCTCTGGCTTCTTTTACTTAGCGTGATGTTTTCAGGGTTCGTCCACGTCGTAACAGGTGTCAGCTTCATTCCTAACGTGGCGAATAACAGTCCCTCGTGTGGATGTGGCCCATTTGGTTTATGCAGCGGCCCGCTGATGCCCATCTGTGTCGCTCCCACGTTTGGGGCCTCTGAATAAGGCTGCGGGAACATAGGGGACGCCAGCCTGTTTTAAAGAGTGCCTTTACCGCGGCTGCCGTGGGGGATTTCTCACTGGCCCTGTCTCCCCTCTGCACCCCAGCGGCCCCCCGGGTGGTATGCACGTGACTGTATCACAGAAGTGCCATCGGCAGAGACGACCGGGGCTGCAGAGGGGGAACATCTCTCCCTCCGATCAGGGGGACTTGGTGCGGGGGTGTGCTGAGCTCGAGATGTCCATTAGACATCCCGGTGGAAGCTTCCAGAAGAGAGATGAGCCTCTGCGGCTGCGGGCAGGGACGAGGTCAGGGCTGGAGACGGGAGTCTGGGAGTCCTCAGGAGATGTACCCCACCAGAGCCGGAACCTGGTGCGAGCACTGAGATGGTGGGGGAGGCTGCGGGGGGGGGGGGGTGCGGAAAAGAGGACTGAGGCCCAGCCCTGGGTGCTCGGCCTTGGGGAGCGAGCCACCCGTGAGGGGGTGCCCGGAGCGCGGGGCAGAGTGGAGCGCAGGGTGCTGGGCCCCCAGCCAGAGCCCCCACGTCTGCAGGGACCTTGTTGCTGTCGGCAACAGGTGCTGGGAGGAGGGGGCGGGCAGGGGGTGATAGAGCTGACGCCTCCCCATGATGCGGCGAGGAGCCCAGGGAAAGGAGAAATCCGGAAATGGCAGAGATCGCCGCGGAAAGCACATCGAGCAAAACGGAGGTGGAGACATCAAGGGGTTCCAGATGGTTGCAGGGGAGGAGAGGGCGCGGGGGCGGGGAGGGGTGCGGCTGCGCGGGCTCGAGAAAGGAGCCTTTGGGTGTCATGTGCGCTTCACCCTGTCGAGCTGGATTTGATGGATCATGAACTTTCGGAGGACAAAAACAGCGGGCATTTGTGCACGCGCCAGCCCGCACACACGCGCACACACCCCACACCCTACACACACACACACACACACACACACACACACACACACGCACCACAGAGGCCCGTGGTGATTCCTGAAAGGTGTGTGGGGGTGAAGGCCTGCTGTGGTAGTGGGGCCGGCAGGGGAGTAATCTGCCTCCACCCAAGGGCCCCTCACTTGGTGACATCCCACATGCACGGCTGGGACATTTGACCCTTTATTCACGATGCTCTTTCCTGGCTCCGTGAAAGAAAACCAGAGTCCAGGGAGGGTAGTAGGATCGACCGGGAGAGGACAGGGAAGGAAGTCAGCACAAGTCTCTTCCTTCTCCCGGGTTCCACGCCTCCACGTGCTCCCTTCTGCCGTAGGGAGCACCGGGGTCACCCTCCCACCCTGTCCCTGTCAGGCGGTGACCTCCCCACCACATCATCCCCCGCACCACCCAGGCTCGTGAAAGACCATGTGGTCTTTCTAGTTTGGAGAACGGGAATTCTAGAAGAACGGCAGAAACGCATGTAGAAAATTCCTGAAATCCCTGGGTATCAGGAGGCGATGACCCGAAAGAAACAGAAGATGTGGGGAGGGGGCAGGAGGTGGCCACGGGCGAAGATTCTGTGATGACACGATGTTTGGCTATTTGCTTATTTCCTGTGGCTTTTGCTCCCGACGAGAGGGTCGGGCTGTCACAGTGAAGCGTGTGGTGTCACCCCGCTTTCATTGTGGGGGCTCTGGGGGTTGTGTGGGCCCTGGGGGTGTGGTGGCTCCGGGGGTGTGGGGGGAGTAGGGGCTCCGGGGGGTGGGCCAGGGCTTTCACTGGCTTGAGGAAGGGAACTTGGGGATAGTGGCACCTGAACCAGAAAGAAGCAGCCAGAAACCAGGAAGGGGACTGCCTCGGGCTGAATGTTTGCGCGGCCGCCAGCTTGGAGGTTCAAAGCTAACGCACCACATGATGGTGTAAGGAGTGGGGGCCCTGGGGAGGTGAGTCGTCCCGAGGGTGGAGCCCTCACCAACACAACTATGCCCTTGTCAGAAGATTCCCCACGTGAGGGACCTCCAGCTTCCAGGCCGTGAGAAATAGATGTGTGCTGTTTAAAAGTCTCTTTTTTTCTCAAATATTTATTTTGAGAGAGAGAGAGAGAGGGAGAGAGAGAGAATCCCAAGCAGGTTCCACGTTGTCAGCGCAGAGCCTGACCTAGGCCTCGAACCCAGAACCCACGAACCGTGAGATCATGACCTGAGCCGAGATCAAGAGTCCCGCGCTTAACCGACTGAGCCACTCAGACGCCCCTAAACATTTGCTGTTTAAGCCCCCTGGTCTGTGTCGTTTGTTATGACAGACCATGCTGAGATGGGGACGGAAAAATAGGAGGTGCTGAGGGGACAGTCAAGGGAGAGGAGGCAAAGATTTAAAAAGCAGGTGGGGAGGGGACGGGCCTCAGAGGAAGAGGGGAGGCTGGTCCCAGAACTGGGTTTGGGTGTTGTTTTGTGGTCTGACACAGTGAATTAATATGTTCCTTTCCTGGGCTGACATAACACGTTGTCACAAACTTGGTGGCTTGCAATAGCAGAAATGAATTCTCTTGTAGTTCCAGAGGCCTGAAGTTCAGAGTCAAGGTGTTGACAAGGCCATGCTCCCTCCAGAGTTCTAGGCGGCTCCTGCCTGCCTCTTCCAGTACCCGGTGGCCCCAGGAACTTGGTTTGTGCAGCATCGCCCCAGTCTCTGTCCCTGCCTTCCTGTGGCCTGTCCCCCATGTCCCCCTGTGGGGGGGGGTCTCAGCTCTCCCCTTCTCATCTAAGGACACCAAACACTGGATTTAGGGTTCACCCCTCAGTGAACATGATCTCATCTCCAGATCCTTAATTACATCCGCAAAAATCCTATTTCCAAATCAGGTCACATTCGCAGATGGGGGGACATTAGCACTTGGACATATCTCTTTGGGCACCACAGTTCAGCCCACGGCAATTATTTCCATCGTTTTCACTTATATGCATGGTATTCTCTAGTAGGAGATACTCTTAGGTGTATTGGACAAAATTTAAAGTTCTTTTTTGTTTTTTGTTTCGTTTTGCAAAAAAAAAAAAAAAAAAAAAAAGTAAAATGAATGGGTCCATAGAAGATATTAAAAATCTGGAGTATGACTGAGAAAAAAGAGAGCAATTGAAACCCTGAAAGTGAGTACAAATCTCTGATAGAAGTTTCCCTGTGATCTCACTGGATTCCGTGTGGGATGATGTCCAGCAACACATCGCAAGGAAACACATACGATGGTGACATTTTCAGGAATCCCTGCGCTCGGCGAGTTTTCTAGTTGTATATTTGACTCAAATAAATGACTGTCCCAGCCGTTCATCGATTGAACGAACTCTGAACCCTGCAAGACACGGGTCAGATCCTGTGAGGGGAACCAACCGGAATGTGGCTGAATGTGTCCCGGGAGAGTTGACGATCTGATAGGAGAGGAGGACCTTGTCACTGGAGCCCACGCGGGACAGCCATGGGCATTTGGGGAAGAAGACCGCGCATCCCGTTGGGGAGATCCGCGAAGGGCTTCCTGGAGGGGGTGGCGTGGGGGCTGGGCTTTGCGGGAAGGAAGACTGAGCAGGCGGTCACTGGAGGCAGGCCATTCCAGGCGAAGGCAGAAACAGAGCCTTGAGCGAGAGGTGTCGTGGTGCGCGTGGGGGAACAGGGGTGGTTCATTTTGGGTGGCGTTGGAGTCTGTAGGAGAACATAGCGGGGATGGAGTGTAGCGGGGTCAAGGGGGGGCCAGCTCATGGAGGGTGTCCAGGGCCATGCAAAGGAGTCTGTTGTGCAGACACATCCTTCTCAGGAGGGCAGTTTGAGGGTTTCCAGTTGGAGAGAGCAGGAGATAGTTGGAAAAAGCACCTCCAAAGGGAGCGTGCCTGCCCCCCAGGGTCCAAGGGCCTGCACGGCGGGAACCGTGCCAGCTCTGGGCAGGGCACGATTCGTGTAAGACTTAGAGGGTGGGGTGAGGCCAAAGGCCGAGTCCCCCTGGGGACGCTCCCGCCATCACCCAGCTACGAGCGAACAGGCACGGATGGAGGGGAATGGCCACGGGGAGAGAAAACAGCAGAGCAGCTCCCTCTGAGATCTGATTTGTGAAGCGTGGGCTGAACTCCCGGCTCCAGGGGGGCTGGGTTGGGCGGATTTCGAGCTGGACGCTCATTCCTTGTTTAGGTTAAGACAACGCGGGCAATGGTTCTCTCGGCCTCTCCTCCGACAGTGTCTCCCTTGATGAGTTGCTGATTCTGAGGGTGATTCTGATCGTGGTCGACACACGGGCTAAGGTAAGGCACAGACCCCTCCGCCCACCCGGGGCTGGGGTAGGGGTAAGAGTGGGGAGGGGATAGGAGGCCACACTGGAAGCCAGACGGCCCCGTGGACTGATGTGTGAGCTCAACTTCCCTAAGACCTTGGACTTAGCCTTGCTTCCTCTCCTTCTCTCTCGATTCTCATTCAGCCCACCAGATCCCACCTACTAGACGTCTTCCATCCTGAAGACATTGTGCTAAGTGAACTAGCAGTCACAAAAGGACAAATGTCACTTACAGGAGGTACTTGGAGCACCTCAAGAGACAGAGAGACAGAAAGCCACAGAGACAGAGCGGTGGGTGCCAGGGGCTGGGGGAGGGAAGCTGGGGACATCGTGTTCAGCGAGTTCAGAGTTTCAGTTCAGGAAGATGGAATGTTCTGGAGACGGATGGTGGTGATGGTCGCACAACAGTGTGAATGTGCTTACGGCCATGGAGCTGTACGCTTAAAAATGGCTAAGTTGATAAATTTTAGGTTATGTGTCGTTTACCGCAATTAAAAAAATACAGACTAACATGTGGATGCTAAAAGAGCCCACAAACATGGCCAGCACTGACCATGTCCATGGTTACCAGCCTGGGCCAGGCTGCCTTTATCTCCCATGTGGACTGTTATAATGGCATCTGCCTGGTTTTTGCTTCTGCCCTGGCCGCCGTCTTTCTATTCCAAACATCATCTGCTCAAAAACCTCTAAGCACCTCCTTCTGTCACTTGGAGTAAAAGCCGAAGCCTCTACATGGCCCACACGGCCCCTGGTGGCCCTCTGAGGCCATCTCTGACTATTCTCCTCCCCTACAGTGACTTCTTGACTTTGCAGTTCCCTAGATGGGCCAAGCACACTCCTGCCCCAGGGCCTTTGTACCTGCCATTTCCTCTGCCGGAAGTACTCTTCCCCACAGCTGCGTGCCTTAGCCCTTCACTTCCTTCACCTTTCTTCAGGTTTCAGCTCAAACGGCACCCTAGCAAGGAGCCTTCCCCGACTACCCTGCCCCTTGTCTCCCCCACACCATCCATCTTCCTTGCCTTCACACCAATCAACCCCTGCCATATTTGTTTATTCATTTATTCCCAGTTTGCTGCTCCCATTAAAATGTAAGTTCCAGGAGGGCAGGTCTTCTTCTGTTTGGTTTGCTGTTGTATTCCTAACACCCAGAACAGTGCCTTGCTTGTCTTCAGTGCTGAATAAATAATTATTTAAGGGATGAGTGGGTTGAGACTTCTCACTTCTTAGACAGTGGATTAACCAGGGGAACACAAACCACTCCAGATATCTCCAGCAAGAAGAGATTTAATTCGAGGAATAAGGGTCTTGCAAAATCACCGGAAGGTGGGGGTGCAAAGGTAAGGGGAAACCATCATAGCCCTGGGAGGTTTCAGAACCCTCAGGGACCATTGCCAGGGTCACATCTGCTGCAGCACCAAGGCACAAATTCCCTGGGAAATGAGGCCCTAGCAAAAGTCCTGTGGCTTCTAGACAGCCACATCTATCTCTCCCATCTTCCTGATGTCACTTGAGTGCTCTCATTGGTACAGTCTAACCCAGAATCCTCCTGGTTGGTATTCTGGGAAGTGTAGTTCTCAGGCTTCCTCCTGGTTGGCATGCTGGGAAATGTAGTTCTCAGGCTTCCTCCTGGTTGGCATTCTGGGAAATGTAGTTCTCAGGCCTGCAGCGCCTGCCATTAAGGGGGAGTATTCAAGAGTAGAGAACAGGGCTGACATCCCATGGAAGGCAGAGAATGTCTACCCTCTTTGTTCTTCCTGCTTTATTCCCTTTGATGAAAGAGTGATCTCACAGATCGGGGTCTGTCAGACTTTGTTGTCCCACGCCCCATGTGGTAGGAATGTTCTGCCTCACATTTTCAGAAGGTAATGATTATGAGCTAGAGTTTACGGAGCTCTGTGTCAAGCACTGTACTAAGCCTCTCACAGAAATTACCCAATTTAGTCCTCGGGAGGTGAGAATTGTTACCCACTCTCATTCTGTAGGTGAGGAAAGAGGCAATGGAGGCTGAGTAACTCGTCCAAGTTTGCCTAGCTAGAATTTGACGGCGGAGTTTGAGTTTTTAACCCTCAGATCCCACTGCCCTACACGAAAGGTACATACCAGTTCTGGAGAGTTAGGCCACGTGAAGGTGCAGAAGGAGGGAAGGGTTTTGCGAGTCTGGGTGAATTTGTCAATAACACACAAACCAAGACTACCTGCACGTCGTCCTCGGAAGCTTGAAAACACACTTCAGGAGTGGTTCTCAAGAAGCATGGCTGTGGGCTCCGGGAATCCCCCAATAGCCACGCCCCTTGCTCACTGTCGCAAAGAAAGCGGAAGTAGAAAAAAACCAACTTGTGATTTGGCAGTCGAATCCTTTCCTCGCCGTTTTAGCTCCCTTCGTGATGGCAAGCATATCGTTCAGCCTTCTTGTGTTTTGGGCACCTCATCGGTGTAAATGGAATAAGTATGTTAGGCTTCCCCAGTGAAGAATGAGGGGAGGGGGGTTGGACTCACTTACCATAAATTACTCTGAAAATCCAACTGTTGAAGAGTCCTGCTCTGTGCAGGCAGAGATCGCGCATTGGACTAGAGGATCACCGAGGTGTCGTTTAAAATTCATCAGTGACGGGCTTGCAGAGGAAGACAGTCACACAGTCCGCTTGATTTTGCAGTCGTTATTTTTACGGTGAAAGCTTTGCCTACACTTCCTTAACTTTAAATCCATCACTCTCCCTTTTAATCTCCTAGAACTTGATGTGTTCCTGTCTTTGTTCTTACTCCTAGAAATGGACTCCCTGACACCGGCCTTGTCTTACCGTGGTTATTTTTAGACTTTATACATATTCTAGCTGCTGCTGCAGCCTTCACTGCTACCCGATTTCTCCTAGATTCCTTAATTACTTGTGATCGGACACTACATTCGTCTTTGGGGCTAGAAGACACTCAGAACAGAGCGCAGTGCTTGACGTGAAGTTTGAAGCGAGTTATTTCACAGGAAAAGGAAAGCACTCGAATACGGATATGCATTCATTTCCATCATCAACGTGCGTTATTAAGAGCCACACCCAGTGCTGTCCTGAATGTTAGGTATGTAAAGATTAAGGACATGGCCACTGGCCTCGAGGAGCTCACAGTGGGTATCATGCACATAATTTTGAACCCTTTCATGCACATTTCAAATCTTAAGTTGGACCGTCTTAGCAACCACCGCATGCCTTAGCTTTGCACCGTGGCTATAGAACCCTAGGCTTACTAGGGACAAAGACAAATGGAAGCAGACGTGGGAACAGCTTCCACCCAGCGTTGTTGTTATGCAGCTGGATGCTGGATGCTTGGTGATGAGGGATGGCAGGGGAGATAAGACGCACGAGCGAAAGTTTATTACTAATTTTGAGCCAAATCCCTCTCATTCGTCTTGTAGGGAAAACTGCTTTCTGGTTGTCAAGCACTCCGAGTCTGGCATTCCAAGTCCACCCCCTTGGTGTCAGAAGTGTGATGCTTTGGCTTGCTCCGTGCTTTTTGTTTTCTCACACTTCTGAGACCCCGTATCTTGACACATTCTTTCAGTTCCTTCAGGAGCTTTGGCAACACCTCTCCATGTAGCGCAGCTCAGCATTTCATTTGTTGCTGCAGATTCCTCCTTAAAGATTGTGCATGAGGATGACGGCTAAGGCGAGAGCCAACACTTGGTCCCGGGCCTCCCTCCCTGCCTGGGGACCCGGGGAGGGGAGTCACGCATCACAGTTTGTGGCCTCAGGCCTCGGGTTGTGTTTTCAATCCACGCCCTCGGCCGTGTTCATCTGAGAGATGAGATCGTAAGATTTGCTACAGGAAAAGCTTTGCCATAATAAATACCTGGCATCTCTAGTGGGGTCTCTTACCCACCAAGTAAGGGCAACTCTCCAAAGGCCATCTTGTACCCCAGGCACGGCTTCTGTTCTGTGAAACCTGGGTGTTCGCTGTTCCTCCTCCTTCTGAACCTCCTTCTCACTGGAGGGAGTTTTTCTTTCTCTTTCTATGCATTTTTGGTCCTGGGCCAGTATGGAGGCCAGTTGACCCAAAGCTACACAGGGTTTCTTCCACTCGGAATAACAGCCTCTGTTTTTTGTTATTGCTTCTTTAGCTGCCTGTGACTCAGTCTTCAGGGGAAGGGGTCTCACCCACAGGACCTAGTGCACAATGGGCATTTAATGATCGTCAGTTTTATTCGTGTGCTCTGGGAAGCCCTGCCCCCGACATTGCACCTGGCTGCCTGTTATCGAGCGGAGAGTCAGATCAGCCAACAGGCCGTGGGCCGGGATTTCTCTGGGCGCATCCTCGTTCTCCTGGGACTTGGTTTCCTCATTCTTGATGTGGGAGTGAGAAGGCTGCCTCCCTCACAGGTGGCTGCAAGGAATTATAAACCAATAAAGTGATTGCTTGGCATATGGCTGAATGTCAAGGGCAATATAAATGCTTAATCTCATTTATTCAGTAGTAGTTGGGCGGCCACGTGAATGTTGCTGTGGAAACCATAACTCCTGAATTCCCTGATACTTGTCGATGTTGTTGTTTTTAAATGAGGCTTTAAATTTAAATCCTGTGACTTAAATATATATATATTAGAAAAGTAACAAGAAGGATCATGCTTGATCTCAATCACAGCCTTTTTGTAAGAAACAGTGTGAGCGGCCGTGGTCTCCCCCACCCAGGAGCATCTGTCCTCCGGTTATTCTCACCGGATCTCTCTTTTTGTTCAAGGTCATGGCTCTATTCATTCATGCATCCACGCACCAACCCATCCATCCACCCACCCACCCCCACCCACACACCCACCCATCTACCTACTCACATCCCCACACCCAGCCCCACCCCCCCACACCCAGCCATTCATCCACCCATCCACCCACCCACCTATGCCCCCTCCCACATACCAACCCCTCTATCCATCTACCCACCCATCCATCCACCGGCCCACCCACCCATCTATCCATCCATCTACCCACCCACCCACTCATACACTCCCCCCTACCAACATCCCCCCCCCACCCATACACCTACCCATCCCTTCACCCACCCACCCACCTTCCCGTCTATCCATCCACCCACCCACCCACCCACTCTCTGAGCTCAGTCAGCATACCAATCCACCCATCCATCCACTGATCCATTCATCCAGAAACACTGCATTGCCAGCTCATGAGTTAGAAATGGGACCAAGCGTGAATGACTCAGAACCAGTGGTTTCACAGCGAAGTCGCAGCCGGGAGAGAATGTCTGGGGCGGTGGGAACACGCGATGCCAGAATGTGTGCAGCCGGTGTGAACAAAGGCAGAGGCCACAACAAAAGGAGTGGTTGCTGACGTGAGAGCAGAGGCTTCAGCAGTTCAGAGCAGGACCAGGGGCTCCTCCCGATGGTACCCCGGGCTCAGGCAGCACCCGGCTGGGAGATGCCCACGGAAGGTGCGCTGGTTGGAAACATTGGTCCTGAGTTGAAGCCCTCATTGGAGGAACTCCGGGAATCCCACCCCTCCCGTTTGCTCTCCTCTGAAAACAGGGTCTTCACCTGGCTACCCCCTTCCCCCGAGGTCTTTGAAGCTCTTCCCTGAGCTGTGTGTGCCTTTCGGCCCCTTGCCTCCTCGTGGCTGGCTGATGGCTCCCAGTGACTCCTGGTTGCTGCCATGGCTGAGCAGACAGCCCGCTCCTCCTTGCTCTGGCGGTTCCACACCGAGATCCTACTATCACCACTTTTTTTTTAAAGCACCCGTTCCCAGTTTGGTTTCCGAGTCCTCAGTTCCCACCAGCAGTCAGCCAGTGTCTCCTGGTGCCCTCCCCGTTGGGGACCCCTGTTGGGGTCCACTCTGGTTGATGTGACGATGCCCGCCGTGCCGGGGTTCCTGAAGTGGCACACAGGTGAACCTTCTTCCTGGGGATTCTAGTTCAGAGGGTCGTTGTGGCCGTATCCCTTCAAAATCAAACACACCCCCCTCCTCCCATGTGCCTTGGGTTGAAAACACTATTTCCACGTGGTTCTTGTCCCACTCACAGGTCTGTAAGTCAGCCTCGACACCTCCTCCTTCCCCCACAGGCCTCCATGTCTCCACGTCGAGCTAGCTGAGTGTTGATGGCCCAGAACAGATTCCTCGTTCCCACTCCATTTTGCCTTTCCTGCCACTTTTTGTTTATTTATTTTTAATTTTCCTTAATGTGTATTTATTATTGAGAGACAGAGAGAGACAGAGCATGAGCATGGGAGGGGCAGAGAGAGAGGGAGACACAGAATCCGAAGCAGGCCCCAGGCTCCGAGCTGTCAGCACAGAGCCCCACGCGGGGCTCGAACTCACAAACCGTGAGATCGTGACCTGAGCCGAAGTCGGACACTCGACCGACTGAGCCACCCAGGCGTCCCTCCTGCCACTTTTTAAAAACAGCTTTCTTGGGGCGCCTGCGTGGCTCAGTCAGTTAAGCGGTCGACTTCGGCTCAGGTCATGATCTCGCGGTCTGTGAGTTCGAGCCCCGCGTCGGGCTCTGTGCTGACAGCTCGGAGCCTGGAGCCTGTTTCGGATTCTGTATCTCCCTCTCTCTGACCCTCTCCCGTTCATGCTCTGTCTCTCTCTGTCTCAAAAATAAATAAACGTTAAAAAAAAAAAAAAACCCAGCTTTCTTGAGATACATTTTACACATAAGAAAAGTCACCCTGCTGGCATGCACCCTTGTGTTTTTGTTTTCGTAGATGTGCTGGCGGCCGACATCATAAGGCAGTTTCCAACAGCCTGTGAGCTCCCTCGGGCCAGCTAATCCCTGCCCCTCCCTGAGCCCCAGCAACCGCTGACCTGCTTTCTGTCTCCACTGTTTGCCTTTTCTGAGCATTTCCTATGAATACAATCCTACAGTGGTGTGGTCTCTCGGGTGCTTTCTTTCACTCAGCCCAAGGCTTGTGAGGTGCATCTAGGGGCCAGACTGCGTCAGAACTGCTGGTATTGTTACCGCTCTGTGTTATTCCGTCATATGGAGATAGCACGTTCTGTGCAACTGACCGTAGACGTTTGGTTGTTTCCGCTTTGGGGCTATGACGAATGATGCTGCTGTGAACTTTCGTGTGCAAGTTTTTGTGCGGACATTTTTTTTTTTTTTTTTTTTCTTCTCTTGGGTCGATACTTAGGAGTAAGAAATAATGGGTAGGACAGGAATTTGATATTGAACTTTTTGAGAAATTGCCAGACTGTTTTCCAAAGTGGGCACACCGTTTTACGTTTCCACCAGCAATGCACGGGAGTTCCCATTTGTCCATATCCTCAACGATAGTAGTTACTGTGTCCTTTTTCATTTCACTATAGTTGTTCCAGTGGCACCTCATTATGGCTTTTCATTTCCATTTCCATGAAGACTAATGGTGTTGACCATTATTTCGTGTGCTTATTAGCTACTTGTGCACTTTACAAAAAAATTCTTTTCATGTTTATTTATTTTTGAGAGAGAGAGAGGGAGACAGAGTGTGAGCAGGGGAGGGACAGAGAGGGAGGGAGACACAGAATCCGAAGCAGGCTCCAGGCTCCGAGCTGTCAGCACAGAGCCCGACGCAGGGCTCGAACTCATGAACCGCGAGATCATGACCTGAGCCGAAGTCAGACGCTTAATTGAGCCATCCAGGCACCCCTATGAAGGCATTTTTTTTTTTCAACATTTATATTTATTTTTGGGACAGAGAAAGACAGAGCATGAACGGGGGAGGGGCAGAGAGAGAGGGAGACACAGAATCAGAAACAGGCTCCAGGCTCTGAGCCATCAGCCCAGAGCCCGACGCGGGGCTCGAACTCACGGACGGTGAGATCGTGACCTGGCTGAAGTCGGCGCTTAACCGACTGCACCACCCAGGCGCCCCTGAAGGCATTTTTAGTGGCTGCATGGTACACCATGGTCTGATGACAGCGTAAGGTATTAAACCCATCCCCTACAGATGCACGTGTAGGTTATTTCTTTTCCTTCATAATTATAAACGGTGATTCATGGGATGCCGTGATCCCTTGTGATAAATGGCGGCATGGTCCATGGTCGTCACATCTGGTGCCCAGTGTCAGCGGGCTGAGCACTCATTGTCTGATCCTCCTCTCTGACTTTAGTAACTTGCCTTCCCCCGCCCCCCCCCCCCCCCCCCCCCCCCCCCCCCCCCCCCCATCCTGAATGCAAAATGAAAATAACGATAAAACATCTATCACTCCAGCCCCACAAATTCACACCCTTTCTCTTTCTCTGCCCTTATCCACTTCGGACTGAAATCACACTTGGAATTTAGCCCTAAGGATGAAATGATCAGCGATTGAAGTGATCGTCTGAGAGCAGAGAACCTTCTTCCTTAGCTTGCAGGGTAACCACGCTCCTCTGACACTGTCGTAGTGGCCAAGCAGGCCCGTGAAAGTAACCAGCTTGCTGATGACTCCTTGGCAGCGCACACGTGATCATATGGCCCCCGGGACACCAGTAGATCAAATGCAAATATTGTTTGCATATTCATCAAGATACCACATGGACAGTGCAAGCTGCTTCAATTTATCTTTCAAGGAGAAACTCAGCTGCCTCTGGCACGTGCACGGCCCTGGCTCCACTGGCATGTCTGTGCCTGAACCGATATGGAAGTTATGTCGAAAGAAAAATATCAAAGAGGAGTGGACTCTGTTACCTGTCGCCCTCTGCTTAGCATTTAGAAGTTGCCAGCCTGATTGTGTTTTTCTTTTTCTCTTTTTTAATTTTTTAAAACATTTACTTATTTTTGCAAGACAGAGAAAGACAGAGCATGAGCAGGGGAGGGGCAGAGAGAGAGGGAGACACAGAATCCGAAGCAGGCTCCAGGCTCCGAGCCGTCAGCACAGAGCCCGACGCGGGGCTCGAACTCACGCACCGCGAGTTCATGACCTGAGCCGAAGTCGGATGCTTAACTGACTGAGCCACCCAGGAGCCCCTATATTTTTCTATTTTTGATTTATTCTTTCCGACTTTCAAAAATACAGTGACGTCATATATTTTAGCTATAAAACCTACGAGCTACTTGTCCCCGAGGTGTAAATAATGAGAAAACTAGGTTTTCTGGCAATATACAAGTCCATGAAACATTCCCAAAGAAGTTACATCCATTTAATAATTAAGTAACAAAGAATATGGCATAAGAATTTCATTCTTTTTTAATGTTTATTTATTTATTAGAGAGGGAGAGCATGCACAAGTAGGGTAGGGGTATAAAGAGAAGGAGAGAGAGAATTCCAAGCCGGTTCTACACTATCAGCACACGGCCTGATGTGGGGCTCGATCTCATGGACTGTGAGATCATGGCCTGAGCTGAAATCAAGAGTTGGAGGCTTGGGGTAACTGGGTGGCTCAGCCAGTTAAGTGTCCAACTTTGGCTCAGGTCATGATCTCATGGTTTGTGGGTTTGAGCCCCACTATGGGCTCTGTGCTGACAGCTTGGAGCCTGGAGCCTGCTTCAGATTCTGTGTCTCCCTCTCTCTCTGCCCCTCCCCTGCTCACCTCTGTCTCTCTCTGTCTTGCAAAAATAAATAAAATGTTGAAAAAACCCCCAAAGGTTTGGAGGCTTAACTAGCTGAGTCACCCAGGCACCCCAAATTTCATTCATAGCCAAGTAATAGACCTTGAAAAATTTTTTTTTTCACTTTGTACTTACGGATATAACAGGGAGATACTGTTTCACTTGGGGAATCAATGGAATAAATACATTGGTGTTTATAGAAGCTCTTGGCTTTCAAAAGTCAGTATGTGATATTTTCATTCATAAAACAAGGTGTGTGTGTGTGTGTGTGTGTGTGTGTGTGTGTGTGTTGAAGTAATGCTATTAAAGTCCTTGAATGTATATATGTTTACATAGATTTTTCTATCAGTGAAGGGTTTGGTTGCATCATTAGAATCCTTCAGTCCAACAGAAAATAAAGTTATAGTTAGACTCTTTACACTTGATCTTAGCCAAAAGATTGAGAAATGATATATAGTTAGACTCTTTAGAGACTAACTTTTTTTAATTTATTTAAAAATTTTTTTAATGTTTATTACTTTTGAGAGAGAGGGAGAGGGAGAGAGAGCAAGCAGGGGAGGGGCAGAGAGAGAGGGAGACACAGAATCAGAAGCAGGCTCCAGGCTTCGAGCTGTCAGCACAGAGCCCAACACGGGGTTCGAATCCACAGACTGCGAGATCATGACCTGAGTGCAAGTCAGATGTTCAACTGACTGAGTCACCCAGGCGCCCCTTTAGAGACTAACTTTTTAGACTTCTTACAGAATAAAACCCCTCAAAACCACAAGAATTCTAAAAACCTAAGGTAGACTTGAGAAAGCCACCATTAAAACAAACATCGGGGAGTACTTTATATATGATTGAATTTCCCAAAGAAAACAATTACAATTTGGATAACAGCAACAAAGAGCCTATTTATTTATTTTTTATTTTTTTTAATGTTTATTTTTGAGACAGAGAGAGACAGAGCATGAGCAGGGGAGGGGCAGAGAGAGAGGGAGGCACAGAAGCTGAAGCAGGCTCCAGGCTCTGAGCTGTCAGCACAGAGCCTGATACGGGGCTCGAACTCATGAACTGTGAGATCATGACCTGAGCTGAAGTCGGATGCTCAACCAACTGAGCCACCCAGGCGCCCCAACAAAGAGCCTATTTAAAGGCACAGGAGAGTGGCCAGAAGTAGGCAGCCGCCAGTGGGGAGTCAAGGGTTCAGTACCTGAAAGAAAGGTTCTATGGGTCTGGCCCAGTCTGCTGGTCACAGTGGCCTTATCACTCCAGGAGAAAGCCAGTCTTGCTGGTGTGAGGCCTGGCCTGGTGGAGTTAAGGGCTGTTGCTAGAAAGGGAGAAGGAAAATCTTGGAAAGGAGAGAGGCAGCCCTAAAACCTGCAATTTCCCCAAGTCCTTAGCTTGTGAATTCTGTATACATGGGCGAGCTACAAGAAGTCCAGGGGAAAACAGCATCTGGAAGCTGAAAGGATTGATTTCACCATAGGGGAGCAGATCTTGGAACGTAAATCCCAAGTTAGAGGGTCTGGCAAACACTTTGGGCTTTTTACAGAAACCCCAGAAGCGCCACAATTAAAATTTTTTTAAATGTTTATTTATATTAGAGAGAGAGAGAGACAGGGGAGGGACAGAGAGAGGGAGACACAGAAGCCGAAGCAGGCCCCAGGCTCTGAGCGGTCAGCACAGAGCCCGGTGAGGGGCTCGAACTCACGAACTGTGAGACCATGACCTGAGCTGAAGTTGGATGCTTAACGGACTGAGCCCCCCAGGTGCCCCAGAAGTGCCACACTTTAGAGGTAAGGAACAAGTCTCAGGACCAAGGAATTTTTCTTAGCTATAAGGGCATAACCGACATAGAACCAGTCTAACAAAACATAAAGCCAGGTTGCTACAAGTTTAAGGTGATCCATCACTAGAGGAACTGCCTGCTGCTTGAACAAAATCAATACTCTCCAAAGGAAAAGAACAGAATCTAGCATCTTTACGATGTGATGTCCACCATATTTGGCATGTAGTTAAAATTTACTGGATATTGGATATGAAAAGAAACAGGAAGATGTGGTTCAGAGTCAAGAGAAAAACCAGTCAATAGAAACTGACCCCCCAAATGAGCCAGATGTTGGAATCAGCAGACAAGAAACTTGAAGCTGCTATTCGAACTGTGTTCAAGGATTTGAAAGAAAAAGAAGCAGATAAATGGAAATTGTATTACGTATGTATGTAGGTATTACAAAGTACAATATGTGAAAGGAAGAATTTACTGGACAGCCTTAACAGAGAGTGCTTAAGCAGAAGCAGTCATTGGTGCAATTAATACAGGATGGACAAAAATTCCAGATTGGAGAATTGACGGGTAAGGGCAGCATTAATAAACAGAACCGTAGTAACTTATGAGACAGTTCAACTAGTGCAATGATACACATGTAATTGGAGTCCAGAAGGAGAGGAAAGAGAGAATGGGGCAGAGAGTAAGTTATAAAGAATGGCTGAAATTACCCCAGATTTGGTGAAAAACTTTTATATCAACTTATAGGTCCTAGCAATTCAGCAAAGCTTAACCAGGATAAGTACAGAGAGAGCCACATGTAGGAGCATCATCGCCAAATTGTTGAAAATCAGTGGTAAAGAGAAAATGTCCAGAGCATCCATAGAAAAAGGACATATTACATACAGGGGAAATTCCTATAGAATTACTGCTGATCTCCAGTCAGAAGCAAAAAAGGCTTGAAAGCAATGAACAACATCTTTAAAGGACTGCAAACAAACAAACAAACAAACAATAACAAAAACACAAAAAAGTTATCAACCAAGAATTCTATGTCCAGTTAAACTATTCTTCAAACACAAAACATGAAAAAACGACATTTTTGGATAAGCAGAAGCCAAGAGAACTTGTCACCAGGAGACTCTCAATACAAGAAATGCTAAAGGAAGTTCTTTAGTCTTAAGGGAAATGATCCAGTTGAAAAGTTGGCTGTGCAGGAAAAAATGAAGAGTCCCAGAAATGGTAAAACTGGGTAAGTAGAAAAAAAATTGAGTTTCACCAAAAAATTAGAGGTTGTTTAAAATAAAATCGATAAGATTATATTGCAGGTTTTATAATGTATGTAGATGTAGAATACTGTAAACCCTTGGTGTGCGAGCATAATTCATTCCAGAAACATGCTTGTAATCCAAAGCACTTGTATATCAAAGTGAATTTCAAGAACCATTGGCTCATCTGTGATCATGTGACGTTGAGCATCACATATTACTCATATTGCAAGACATCGCTCATTTATTAAGTTAAAATTTATTAGAAATGTTTGCTGATCTTGAAGAACACTCACGGAACAAGTTACTCGCAATCCAAGGTTTTAGTGTATCTCAAAACAGCACAAAAGAGGGAGGTAAAATGGAGTTTACTCTTGCAAATATCTTCCATATTAATTAGAGTGGCATGATGTTAACTCTCAGTGCCCCGTGATAAATTAAAGATTCACACTATAATCATCAGAGCTAAAAAGAAAAAAAGGCCAAGAGAGAGATGAAAGTGGAATGCTAAAAAATATTCAATTAACAAAGAGAAGGCAGGAGAGGCAGAGGAATGAAAAACAGAGTACAGACCCGTACCCAGCAACATGAAGCTCAAAAACTTTTACTCAAAGACAAGAGCCAAATACAAAAGAGTAAATATCGCCTGGATTCTATGAACACAAAGCTCAAGATCAGGCAAAGCTAATCTATGGTGATGGCAATCAGAGCAGTGGCTGTGTATGAGGGGTGGGAACGGCCTGGGGAGAGGCAGGGGAGAACTTTGTGGAGTAACAGAAGTTCATACCTTGATCGAGGTGGTGAATTCTCTGGGAGTATATATTTACCAAAGTTCCCCGAATCGTACACTTAAGATTTGTGTGTGATTTCAAGAAGATTTCATTGTATGTAAAGGTTACTTACATCCCTTTTTCAAAGCCTGGAACCAAACTCTCCTGCCAGGGCCTCCCGTTGTCAACTGTGATCAACAGAGGGCGCTCTGAGCTCACCAAACACGCTTTGGGGACCCGGCTACTTGGGGATGCAAATCAGACCAGCTCTGGTCTCCTCCGTCTTCAAGGTGGATCTCGCAGCTCCCCAACAGTTCTGCCTCGACACCCCACCTCCCCAGCACCCCCACCCCCCGCCACCGCGGCCTCACGGGCTGGTCCATTTCACCTGGCCGCACGCTGCTGTTCCACTGGTGGCGCAGCGCGTAGCTAGCTAATGGCGATGCCGTTTCCCGCGGCACCTCCGCGGAATACAGATGTGCTTGGGAGCTGGCGTGTGCCGCCTGGAGGCGTACCTGCCCCCCTAAGGTCCTCTCTCGATGTGATCGCTTTTAAATTGGAAGCAGGAACGTAATGGAAACTTCCACACGGTTCTCGACATCTTCATTTTGACCTTCTTACCTCGCTTTGGTGGCTGTGAAATCTTCCCACGCCAGGGCTGGGGCGGGAGGGGGCGGGTGGGTGGATGGCAGCGGGAGCGAGGCACAGAAGGAATTTTCCCCCAGGAAGGCGGGAGGGGCGTTGCACCCCAGAAGGTTGTCTTCCTTGCCCCCTCCCTATCTCAGAAGGAAGCCAGCGACTGGAAAGCCCCAAACGTCCTTTGCGCCCTCGCCCACCCCCAGGCCGGTGTCTCTGGGCGCGGAGATGCCATTACACCTCACGTGATCCCCGCACTGGGCCGGTCCCTCTCGAGGCGTCTCGCGGGGTGTTAATTAAAGGTCACAACAAAACAGACCTGCCGGCTCACCGGGAGAAATGTCCTCCCGGGAAATGAAAAATGACACCCTGGAGCAGCCACGTGTGGAGCCTGGCATACGCCGGTTTCCTGCGCTCCCGCGCGCTGCGCCGGGGGCCGCGGGGGATCGGACAGGGGGCGGTGGCTGGGTGCTCCAGGGGCTCCGCGGGCCCCAGGCGCGGGCGGCAAAGGAAGGAGGGGTGCCGAGGGGACCGAGCGGGGCGCGGCGCGGCGAGGCCAGCCCGCACACACACCCCCTCTTCCAGGCCCGCGAGGCTCGCGCTGCGCGTGTGCACCGCGGCGAATCCCTCAGTTTCCCCTGCCCTGCGGCGGCCGGCCAGATCCGGGCTCACCTGGGCGGGCCCCGGGCGGCTCGGCACGTCGCAGATTGGGGCGCGCGCGGGCGGAGGTGGGGGGACAAGCCCCCACCCCCCGGGTCGTCCGGCTGCTGTTGGGAGGGTGCCCCCGGGCCGGCCGGGGGTCGGTAGGGCAATCCCAGAAAAGGTTTGCAGGGCAGGTCTAGGAGAACAAAGGGCGGGGGTGGGGGGGTGGGGAGGAGGACCCGGCATGTTTGCGGACTTGTTTGTGACTCAGTCCCTTTTACACGGCGTTTCAAAGGCAGAACTGCAAGCCTCGCCAGGAAGAGAAAGAACTTGGGGGCGGGGAGGCTCGGCGCATTTCGGTCCAGCCCTCTCGCTCGGCGCTGCCCCTCCGCGCCGGGCTCGCGCGGCGGCGCTTCCTTAAGGGCCCCCGGCCGCGGGCCGCTCTCCAGTAACTTCCCCGCGAGGGGCGAGATTTACGACCCCCGCCCCCCGGCGCGCACCGTCAGGCGGGCGCGCCGCCACATAAAATGGATCCCGGCCGGCGCGGCGGCGGCAGCCAGGCGGCGGGCTCGCGGGCGGCGGGGCGGCCGTTCCCGAGGCTCCGCGCTGCGCCCGGGCGCACACGCGCGCGCTGACCGCGGCGGCGCCCGGGCCACGCCGCGCCGCCTCTCCCAGCCCTCGCGCAACTGTCAGGCCGAGCGGGGCCGGCGGATATTGGCTCCGCGACGCGCCGAGGCTCCTCCCCGAGTCTGGATCTTTATATTTTGGGAGAATTTCTTTGAACTCAGTTACCGAGCTCCGGGAAGGAGACAAGTTCCCACAGCCGGCGCGCCCCGCGGAGGCGCGGCGCGGCGCGGCGGGGCTCACCCGCCTTCCCCGCGGCGGCGGGTGCCTGATCGCCCCCCACCTCGCTTCCCTCGTGGAGGAAAACGGACTCCCTTGGCTGGGGAGAAATGCCAGGGATCTGGATGTGACCGTGAAAAGAGAACGTGTGACTGGAGGAGGCAGAAGAGGAGGAGGAAAAGCATTATTGGAAGAGAAGAATAAACCAGCCACTCCAACCCGTTCTGCAAATTAGTGCTATTACTTCTGGGGTCCATTGATTTGATTCTTTCCTTCCCCCCCACCCCAAATTAAGGAACCTTGACTTGAGGGCCAAGAGCCAGCCCCCCGACAACTGGGGGGATACCCTTCTGGGTCGGAAGACCTTTTGGATGTAGTGTTGGTGGAACATTTAGACACTCTCTTCTGGAAAGGCCACCATGAATTCGGTAGCGGGGAATAAAGAGAGGCTTGCGGTCTCCACCAGGGGCAAGAAATACGGGGTAAGTTGCGACGGCTACGATGCGGAGGCGCGTTAGCAGAGGCCCCTCGGCCGGGGTCCCCCTTTCCCGGCGCCGTGCAGCCGCGCAGGGCGGCCCCGAGCTCTCCTGCTGCTGCAGAGGCGCCTCCGCCAGGCTGTGCGTGCGCGGAGGCGGGCCCGCCGGCGAGGACGCCCGCACACTAGCCTCACCCTCGGAATTTTCTGTCTTCCCGTTCCTTTCCATCCCTGCACCCCTAACTTTTGCGGCATTCGTGCACTTCCAGGCAGAGTTAAGCCGAATGTGTGTGTGTGTGGGGGGGGGGGGGGTGTCCATGAATCCTCAGCCATTCCTCGGGATCATTTCCCTGGAGCCGGGAGAACCTTCCATTTACCTCCAGGATCCGGAGGGCTGTACCCGGAATGAATAAAAATCCAGAAGCCCCCCACCCCCACCCGCCCCGGGCGTAGCGTCTTCCAGGAACTTGAACGTGGGTTCTTTTGGGGATGGGTGTCGGGTTCGAAAGCGCGGGGTGCAGACTGTATGGGTTCCCCCCGCAGAAACCATGAAAAGCCCCCGAGCGAGCCCTCTCCAGCCGAGCGGAGGAGGAGTCCGCCGGCGCCCGGGAACCCGCGCAGGGGCACCTGGGGTGGGGGGACCCACTTAAGGACGATTCACGGGGCAGATGGAGGCAGATTCGGCCGCAGGGCTCGGAGCGGTCTCGGACGCACTCGGCCGGGCCCTCGGGGGCGCGCGGATCTCCGAGCCGGCGCGCGCGGGGCAGGGCGGGGGGAGGTCGCCCCCAGCCCGGCCCGACCCCACCCCGGGGACGCGGGAGCCCGCCGCCCTGCGGCCCCTGACTCTGCACGTTTCCCCCGCAGGTGAATGAAGTGTGCTCGCCCACCAAGCCCGCGGCGCCCTTCTCCCCCGAGAGCTGGTACCGGAAAGCATACGAGGAGTCGCGCGCCGGGAACCGGCCCACCCCCGAGGGCGCGGGTTCGGCGCTCGGCTCGTCGGGGACCCCGTCCCCCGGCTCGGGCACCTCGTCCCCGAGCTCGTTCACAGGCTCCCCGGGCCCCGCCTCCCCGGGCATTGGCACCAGCTCGCCGGGCTCCCTGGGCGGCTCGCCGGGCTTCGGCACGGGCTCCCCGGGCTCGGGCAGCGGCGGCGGCTCCTCCCCCGGCTCAGACCGCGGCGTCTGGTGCGAGAACTGCAACGCCCGCCTGGTGGAGCTGAAGAGGCAGGCGTTGAAGCTGCTGCTCCCGGGGCCCTTCCCGGGCAAGGTGAGCCCGCGCGGGGGCAGGCGGGAGGGCGGCCCCGGGGCCGGGAGGCCGGGCGGACCGCGGTGGGGGGGACACCCCACGCCTCTCCCTCGCCAGGGCGTCCGCGGGGCACGGAGCCGGGAGGGGCGCCCGCGGTTTGAGGCCTCTCGCTCCACTGGGTATGCCCCGGGTTACGGGTCCTGCAGCCCTCCGCTCGAGTCCCCTCGCCGTGCTCCCCGAACCCGCCGGGACCTCGGGGCGCCTTCGCCAGAGACCCTGTTCCCGCGTGCCGCCAAGCCTGGCGACGCGGGGTGCGGGGGGAAGGGAGGACAGCCGACCCCGGCTCCTGGGGGGGTTTCCTCTCTGCAGTCCTCCCCCCACTCTCTCCGGCTCATCGGATCCCTCCCTCTCCCCGCCACCCGTGACCCTCACCAAAAGCCCGCGGGAGTGGTAAAAGCAAGCCGGTATTTAGGGGTCGGCGTTCCCCACTGTTGATCGTGGGCCCCTAGTTCCCAGGATCACAGAAACAGAAACACACCCTCGAAGGCCAGCTTTTGCTCCCTCGCTTTCCGCGAATCGGCCGGAGGAAGGTGAAGGGGCGGGGGCGCCTGGGAACCCGGTCGCCTCCAGGCCCGCCCCTGCCGCGAGCACGTTGTCCCCTCCATGGCAACGCCGCGGCGTGGTGCGCGCTGGAGCCCCCGGAGTGCAACACAATGCAATTGTGTTTGCACTGTTGAGTCCAAGTACTATCAAATGATAATATTTACTCTTCCGCTTCAAAGAGTTTTTATCAGTGGTTGGAGAGCACTGTCGAGAGAACAGTGACTAGCTGTGGGGATTTCTGACACTGCCCAGTGGCGTTTTCTGATGTGTATTTCTGGGACTTTGGAAACGAACTACCGTGATTTCAAGTGGTGGAAGTTTAGCGGCAACTCCATCTGCCTGCCTCATTGTTTTCATACGCAAGGGTTAAGTTAAGCAAATACCCACAGAAGTTGTAAAATTTTACATGTGGAAAATTACCACCAAGAGAATTGGTTTTATGAATCCCGCATTCATCTCAAGAATAATTAACCTGTGGATTGTTGTCAGTATGCCATTTTTTTTTTTTTTTTTGTATCTTGGTAATAAATCTGGCCAGGCACCCTGCGAACAAATCTCAGGAAATCTGAAAGCGGATTTTATACTTGCATTCTGTATCCTCCAATTTAGCACTACTTGGTCACTCACAGGTTTATTTATTTGCTCTTTTGATCATTTATCAGTAGTCCCTGATTTCCTGCCACATTCAAGGCACTGTGTTAGCAAGGCCCTGGATAACAGGTACCTACAGCCCTTGTCCACATGGAGTTTGCGTTCTAACGGATGATACATTCAACCACGAAATGCACAATTCAGAATTTATTCCCATTTGCGGTAAGTGCCGCAAAGGAAGAGGGTGGGGCGCTGTGAGATGGTCCAACCAGGCTAGACCATCTGATGCATTTTGAAAAACCTCGGTTCTCCAAGGTATCATCCTATATTTGACAATCCTAGTAAGTTACAGTCTACCGAAGTATTCTAGAACATTCTTGAGGACCTGTTCTTACAATAGTTGTTTGTGGTGTTGTTTGAGTGCTCATGTGTGCAAAGGTAAATCCAAATAGACCCTTTCTATAAATATGGAGGAAGGGAAGGAAATCAGTAGGGAGGAGAAACATGTTGCAATTCAAATGTATCCGTCACGTTTTGTGGAGTCATGTGACAAAGTCGAGTTTTGGTTTTGTTGAGGCACCTGGAAAATTCATTCCCAGGGTTACCAGAGGCAGTTCAATATATTCGTCAATTTTATTTACCTGATGAAATGAAAGTGATCCTGGGGAACTGATCATTGGATTTCCTGAATCTCAGTGCTCTGTACCACCTTACGGTGACCCAGGCATGTCTGAGGAAGAGCGGTCGATCACGGGGAGAGTCACACAGGATCACTGTAAGGCACACATCAATATCATACAATGCCACCGTTGCCTGGAGTTTCGTATGTGACATAGTGCAGTGAAACATGACATTTGGTACAGGGGGTGTGCAAGACTTAGCCAGAAACCACAGCGATCTGGATTGCCTTATTTTTTTAAAATTTTTAAAAATCTTTATTTGAGAGAGACAGAGAGAAAGTGCGAGCGGGGTTGGAACAGAGGGAGAGGGAGACACATTCTGAAGCAGGCTCCAGGTATGGGGCTGGAACTCAGGAACCGTGAGATCATGACCTGAGCTGAAGTCGGACGCTCAACCGACTGAGCCACCCAGGCGCCCCTGGACAGCTTCATTGTTAATCATGAGGTATAGGGCCTCAATTTGTTGGCCTAAACGATAAATTTAGTTCTATTTTTCTTTTTTGAGCATTGGTACCCTCATATTAGGTACAATTTCCATTGCGCTGTTAAAGTTGCAATGTTTTAAGTAGCCCTCAGGTACCAAAAGAGCTAAGTTTCATGGCACCAAGAGATGTCATTGTGACTCCAACATGCAATTTGCCCTGGAGAGTAAGAGTCTAGAAGATAAAGGCATGTTTTTGAGGGATAATTAGCAAAAATCATCATGGTAATTAAGTTGCTTAACTGTATTTGGAAAATATTTTCTTGATAGAATACTAAACTCTACTAAGTGGTATTAAAAGTCTCCTCAGTGGCTGTTTAAAAATCAGAGGGAGGGGCGCCTGGGTGGCGCAGTCGGTTAAGCGTCCGACTTCAGCCAGGTCACGATCTCGCGGTCCGTGAGTTCGAGCCCCGCGTCGGGCTCTGGGCTGATGGCTCAGAGCCTGGAGCCTGTTTCCGATTCTGTGTCTCCCTCTCTCTCTGCCCCTCCCCCGTTCATGCTCTGTCTCTCTCTGTCCCCAAAAAAATAAATAAACGTTGAAAAAAAAAATTAAAAAAAAAATCAGAGGGAGAAGAGCACATTCAGGAATCTTACTGTTTTAGGACGGATTTGGATTTAGTTCTTTCTCCACCACTGATTCATTTCATGACATCGAGTAAATCCGTTTGTGTCTGTGTTTTATTTTATTAAAAAAATGTTTTTATATGTTTATTTATTGTTGAGAGACCGAGAGAGACAGAGCATTGGCATGGGAGGGCAAGTGAGAGGGGGAGACACAGAATCCGAAGCAGGCTCCAGGCTCCGAGCCGTCAGCACAGAACCCGATGATGCGGGCCTCGAACTCACAAACCGTGAGATCATGACCTGAGCCGAAGTCGGATGCTCAACCAACTGAGCCACCCAGGCGCCCCCATTTTTGTCCATATTTTAAACTTTCCTTGGAGAAAGACGTGAGGGTTGATGATTGTCACTTAGCCAAGATACCGTTAGATTTAGGGTTGACATATTTAGGGATTTTCTCATGAAACATTTTCCACTTTCGTTTGCTGATTTCGTGAGTACATTTTCCAAATATCCTCCAGCTGTGTGGGTTCTCACCCTGTGCCCACTGGTAGGTAGCAAGCCCTACTGAATCCCCCCAGTTTTGTGCCCGGGGCAGTTGGTTAAGGAGGGGAGGTAAGGTGCTGGCGAGCCCCTCAGGGGTGTCTGGCTGGCCCCACGAGTTCGACAGTGGCTCTGGTGGCCTGAGGAGTGACCACCGTATTCTGAGTATTCTTTAGGAGTCACGTGGCCACGGGGGAACAAGGCTCCGTGGCACCAGGTACCGCGATTTGGAGATTTCTAGCTCAGGTAACTGGGTGGGTGGGGTTGGTGTTCACCGAGGCAGGAACAGGAGGAGGGGCCGATTCGGGTGGAGCTCAAAGAGAGCGGTGATAACGGGTTTGGTTTTCCATGCACCGAGTTTGAGGTTTCTGGAAAGAGACAGAGTAGAGGCCGGTGTAGGACTGAAGGGGACTCTGGGTGTAGAAACAGCAACCGTGAGCTCCAGCCACCGTTCGCGACGCTCTGGGTTTGTCCTTTCAAATAACAACTTACCTGGCTGAGCAAAGATTTGTGCCCGGTGACAGACCGTAAAACATTTGGATTGACTTTTATTACTTCAGTCAGTTAAAAAAAAAAAAAAGTACTTCCTGGGTTTATATCATGTCTTTTCCAGGGCTGGGAAGCAGAAGTGGTCCAATAAAACAGAGCGTAGATGTGCAAAGCTACAGATTTGTTGGGATTGTCAGTAAAAACAGTCCTTTTGCGCGTCGTAGTGTTCCAGTGAGCAAATATAAAGCCATTTCGTATCTACTGTCTTTCCTGTTTTACACACAGTCGAGGCACCAAGCAGAAATAGGGGCCAAGGAATGAATCTCCCATTTTGGGGCTATCCTAGATCGTTCTGATAACGGAGACAGAACTTTTGAATTGACAGTGGAAACCCTAAGAAACATCAGCCCCAAAGAATTCCCTGGAGTAAGCAGAAATGTTCCAGGTTGGCAAAAGGGTATCAGACATCTGTTCATTTCCATATCAATACAAGGAAATCTTTTATGTAAAAAAAAAAAAGGTCCAGAATCACATTCCTATCTGATTTTTTTTTTTTTTTTTCCTCAGCCAAGTATTCTGGGTCCATTTAGGCCCCAGAAATATCAGGAAGATTAGCCAGACACACTGAGAAGGGTGGCCAGGAATCACAGAGATGAAAGAAAGGAATGTGTCATAGGGGTTTAAAAACACCAAACGTAGACTCTAAATAGCCAGAGCCCAAGGAAGTCTAGACTTGGGGAATATGTGTGTGTGTGTGTTTTCCTAGCTCCAAAACGGGTACGAAAAAACTATTTAAAAGTTCCTCCAGAAGCCGTGGTATGATTATTTAGAAATAGATACGGAATGTATTACATTTTAAACACGTATGAATTCTGAGAGCTGTGTATCTGAAATCTTTTAAGAACATGTGGCTCTTTTCAGAAAATGTTATTGGAGTCTTTTCCATTTGAGAAATATTTTAGATACGAGATCAGCTAATAGATAACATCACTGATGAAAAAGTCCTGTAGCATTTATCATTAAAACGTGTCTGAGACATTTTAGGGATTCTGAAAACATTCCCAGTAGAGACACGTGAATGGTGATCTCTTCCTTAAGGCTTAGCAAGCTATGGAATAATGGCATTTCATTCTACCAGCCTTTTAATTGTGAACCAACACGGTCAGTTTTTATAGTGACTTAATTCACTTTGTAAAAACCCCTGGGCTGTAGTAATTTCTTCCACACTCACTGCACGTAGGATTATTGCATTAGAAATGTGATTTTTAAATGGCTGAGGCTAGTAATTTGTCAGCATTTGGAAGGATCAAGTCAATAAACTTGAGGCAACATCAGTTGCTCTCTGACATATCACAGATTGTGTCATTCATTGGCTGATACTAATGGTGATGGTAATGGTGATGCTTACTGTCCTTAGCGTGTGCTGGGCGCTCTACTCCGATATACCCCTCCCCCACATCCATCTACCAAATCTATAGCAAAACAAAGATGAACCTGATTTCCTTACCCTGGAAGTCCAAGTGATCCACGTGGTTCAGATCACAAACCGAAGCATGAGTAAAGATGCCAGGAATGGAGAAATCCAAGGAAGCTCCCCCCCGCCCCACCAAATCCTTTGGGTTTTTGTTGGTTCAACTGCCCGAGTGGGAGACACCCCCCCTCCCCCCGCCTGGAGATTATTTTCATTAGTTATTTATTATTGTGATTATTTTTCCCGGGCTCCCAGATGGTAACATCGCTTTTAGGCTCTGGGGGCAGCGGGTGGTGGGAAAAATACGTGGGGCTGTGGGGATTCGGAGCTGCGTAATTTTCTTGGCTGGAGTGTACCGCAGGGGGACAAAGGACTTCCTCATATTCATAACCGTTCAGTTGAGACTGTTGCCTGTCCCTTCTGAGAACGCCCGGTTGGAGGGCCCTGCACTGACCTTCTGGGAGGAAGAGCTCTTCAGGGGGACGTCTCCGCACCACCTCAGTAAGGCTGCCAGAGTTCAACTCTGTTCCGTCCCGGCAAGGATTGCAAGTTGGCTGGCGTCTGTCAGGGTTCACGGTCTCTGTTCAGGGATACAAACCGCTTTCCTTTTTGCTATCTTGAGTCACAGGCTGACCATAGCATCTTTTCTTTAACCACCCCCCCTCCTTTTTTTTTTTGTTTTTTAAGCCTCCTGTATTGTCTTCCTGTTGCAAAGCAGCCCTGTTCAGATGGGTTCCCACTGACCTTTCATACTTAACTTAGACCAGAGATCTCTTAAAGTGCATTTACGAAGGTGCCCGAGGACCTGGAATAAACCCGTATCCCTAAGTTACTTTAAAAATGTTGATCAACATAGTAAATCAGTCTGTATCTGTCATACCACCTGTGGGATGCTCCGGGACCCATCTGAGAAAGGTGGATGTCAAGTTCATGGTTACAAAGGCTGTCTGTCTGTCCAGCACGTCCAGCTTTCAGAGGAATCCGCCTTTGTTTTTGTTGAGTGTTTGTATGCTTTCCTTTTTAAAATTTAGATATCAGATCCACTGGGAGGTTACTTTGGTGTATAATGGAAGGTATAGATCAATTTTATCTTTTTCTAAATGTCTATCCAGTTGTCAGCAGACCCTTTATTAAAACATCCATCTTCCACCCACTGATCTGAGACACCGTCATTGTCATAAAACAAATTTTCAGTTGCACTTGGTCTGTTTATGGACCTTCTGCCATGTTCTGTTTATCTGGTTCTTCGTGTGCCAGTTCCGCACTCTTTTAAATATAGAATCTTTGTAGTAAGTTTTAATATTTGGTAGGGCTCGCCCTCCCTCTCCCAAACAGTGCCTTTCCTTTCTGGGAGTTTCCTGGTTACTCCTCATGTTTTCCTGTATGCACTTTATTTTTTTTTTAATTTTTAAAAAATGTTTATTTGTTTTTGAGAGAGAGGGGGAGAGAGAGAGAGCGAGCAGGCGTGCACAAGCTGGGGAGGGGCAGAGAGAGAGAGAGGGAGACACAGAATCCAAAGCAGGCTCCGGGCTCTGAGCTGTGAGGACAGAGCCTGACGCGGGGCTCGAACTCACGAACCGTGAGCTTAATGACCTGAGCTGAAGTTAGATGTTTAACCAACTGAACCACCCAGGTGTCCCCCGCCACCATATGAACTTTAAAATCAGCTTGCCGGGGCGCCTGGGTGGCGCAGTCGGTTAAGCGTCCGACTTCAGCCAGGTCACGATCTCGCGGTCCATGAGTTCGAGCCCCGCGTCGGGCTCTGGGCTGATGGCTCAGAGCCTGGAGCCTGTTTCCGATTCTGTGTCTCCCTCTCTCTCTGCCCCTCCCCCGTTCATGCTCTGTCTCTCTCTGTCCCAAAAATAAAAATAAAAAAAATAAATGTTGAAAAAAAAATAAATAAAATCAGCTTGCCTAACTCCAAAAAAATATTTATTTTAATTGGGACCATGCTAAGTTTATATGTTAACCTGGGGGGTATTTGGTATCTTTTTTTTTTTTTTTTTTTTTTTTTTACAGTCTTGGAGTCTTTTATTTTTTTTTACACTTATGCCATGAATCCATAGGGAATGGGTTCCAACAGCTCAGGCTCCTTCCCGGTGGTTCTCACAAAGTGTGCTTCTCTGGGTGGGGCAGGGTGGCCCTTCAGCTGAACCCAAGTACCTTTCTCCTTGGCTTCCTTCTGTCTCTGACCATTTTCCTTCACACGCTTCAGGAACCTATCTCGGCCCCTTGAGTGCTTAATGTGCTCAATCCACACATTAATTCTCTCAGCGAGAATCTTGCCCTTCACTTGTTTGTTTCCAGCAGTGACAACAGCATGCCGGTGACGTCGTAGACTCTCCCAGTTTTGCCTTGGTGACATTTGTGGGGCATTCCTTTTTCAATAGTGCCCATTCCCTTGATGTCCACAATATCGCCTTTCTTGTAGATTCGCATGTATGTTGCCAAAGGAACAACTCCATGTTTTCTAAAAGGCCTAGAGAACATGTAGCGGGTACCTCTCCTCTTTCCCTTTGTGTTGGTCGTTTTGGCGAATTACCGGAAATGGCAGTTCTGGCCAAAAGGCAGTATTTGGTACCTTTATGATGTTGAGTCTTTCCCAAGAACAGGAAGTGTCATTCCATTTGAACAAGTCTGCTTTTCAGCAATTTCATTAGTCAATTAATGAATTAAGAGGGGGGCGGGGCAGAGGGAGAGGGAGAAAACTTAAGCAGGTTCCATGCTCAGTGCAGAGCCCCGCGCGGGGCTCAATCCCGTGACCCTGGGCTCATGACCTGAGCTGAAATCAAGAGTTAGGCGCACAATCTACTGAGCCACTCCGGTGCCCCACTTTTCAGCAATTTTTAAAGTGTTTTTTTTTTTCTTCTGTAGACTTTGTGCATTTCTTGTTAAATCTGCCCTTAGATATTATATCTTTTATTGCTGTTACAAATGAACATCTTCTCTTCTAACTGAGGCTTGTTTATGTGGAAGCAGGATATTTGATTTGTATGTTCACTTTATATCCTGTTGCTTTATTAAACTCTTTAGATGTCTTTCTCGGTTTTTAAAACTGGCATTCTTGGGTTTTTGAAAGCGTTTGTCTTACAAAAGTAGAGATATCATTAGTCTTTTTTTTTTTTTTAATTTTTTTTTTCAACGTTTATTTATTTTTGGGACAGAGACAGAGCATGAACGGGGGAGGGGCAGAGAGAGAGGGAGACACAGAATCGGAAACAGGCTCCAGGCTCCGAGCCATCAGCCCAGAGCCCGATGCGGGGCTCGAACTCAAGGACCGCGAGATCGTGACCTGGCTGAAGTCGGACGCTTAACCGACTGCGCCACCCAGGCGCCCCTCATTAGTCTTTTCCTTTGCTGTTTGTACCCCTTTAATGGTTGTCTGTTCTTTGTTACATTGATTCCCGCCCCCAGTACAGTATTCAGTGGTAGCAGGTACGGGGGAATGTGTATGGTTTTTCCCATTAAGACGCTGACTTTTGTTTTATTTTAGTTTTTTAAACTGAAAAAGTTAATTTTTTCATGTTTATTTATTTGGGGGGAGAGAGAGAGAGAGAGAGAGAGAGAGAGAGAGAGAGAGAGAATGAGTGAGGGAGGGACAGAGAGAGAGGGAGACAGAGAATCCAGGCAGCCTCCATCCTGTCATCGCAGAACCCAACACAAGAGTCAGACGCTTAACCGACTCAGCTACCCAGGCACCTTCCCCCCTTTTTAAAAATGTTTATTTATTTGAGAGAGAGAGAGAGAGAGAGAGATGTTGGCTTTTGAACTAAGGTGTACGTATAGTTTTACAAATTAAGGGAGTACCCAATTCTCATTTGATTTAGGAATGGGCCCTATGTTTTGCCAAATGTGTCTTCAGGCTTTAGGGAGGTCGATCATATGAGTTTTCTCCTTCAATCTATTTTTTTTAATCAAAAATTAAAAAAAAAATTATTTACTTTTGAGAGAGAGTGAGAGACAGAGAGTATAGGTGGGGATAGGGTTTTTGTTACTGTGGGTCTGATTTTTGAGAAAGGTTGTGGATAACAAAACTGCTTTGGGCTCTGTGGAGCTTGAAGCGGGATGCTCCCATGAGTCCCAGGAGCATTCAGAGCTAGAGACATGAGTCTGGGAGATGTTGGCTTGGGGAGGGTGGTGGGATCCCCAGAGGGCGAGCTCTCCCTGGAGGATGTCAGAACACAGAGCTGTGGGACCCACGGACATTGAAGGCACAGACAGCCTGAGGAGCCGGGAAGAGAGATCAAGGAGAGGCCAGAAGAAGGGGAGGAAAATAGGAGACAGTGGATTCCTGGAAACAGAGAGGAGGTAGGAGTAGGGGTGGTAAAGGCCAGATGCCTTGCAGAGATCGAGGAGGTAAGGACTGAGGTTTCCCTTGATTTAGCAACTAGGAGGCGGCTGGGAATCTTTGTTAGAAGAGTTTCTGGTGCCTGGAGAGAGGCAGGCAATGACGTTGTGTCTAGGAGTGGATGGAGGGGTGAGGGCAGTTGAGGTAGCATTTGAGTTGTTGACAACACTAAGGTTAAGAGAGATCCATTTTTAAGGCGCTTACAAAACTGACGTTAAAAGTGAAGATCTGGGGTCAGCAAACTTGGGTGGAAAATCAGATTACATCACTGTGTGACCTTGAGCACAGCCTTTCTGAGCTTGGTTGTTCTTCGTCCATACAATGGCAGCAATGATAGGACTCCCACCAGGGTCGTTGTGACGGCCAGTGAAATGTGCGAGGTAATATTCAACCATGGCTTTGTTTTCATTCCAATGACTTTGTCCAGGAAAGTGAATTTTATGCAAGGCCCCCCTCTCTCTCTTCCCTCCCTCTGTTCCTTCCTTCCTTCCTTCCTTCCTTCCTTCCTTCCTTCCTTCCTCCCTCCCTCCCTCCCTCCCTCCCTCCCTTCCTCCCTTCCTCCCTCCCTCCCTCCCTCCCTCCCTTCCTCCCTTCCTTCCTCTCTCTCTTTCTTCATTTTGCCAGTGTCTGACAGCAAAAAAGAGAAAGCAGTGGTCAGAGAAAGTGGAACCATTCAGCTCCTCTCCTTTTCCATTTCCTCACCTCCACGTGAACAAAGCACTTAATGCATCCCCCTCTGGGTGACTCCACAGAAAATTTGGGGGTGCTCAGTTGACAAAAATCGCCACTGCTTTTAGTTGAGATGGCCTGAATAGGGGTGGAGATTCCTTGTCACAGATGGAAATCCCTACCTTAAGCCCCGCCCCTCAGGAGGCCCCCCCCCAGGGAGCATCGAAAACCTAGTAGTTAGCATTTCTGCCCAGGAACGAAGGAGAGCCCGGCTCCCCCCTCACCTCCCCCACCCGGATCTGGGCAGCACCAGGAATTTGGGCTTATCTGCCTTCCCATCCAGCTTTATCTTTCTCAGACAGTTTTCTTTGCAGTTATGCTTTGCTGATCCTATCGCATCGATTCCGACCAGACCTCGCGGAGAAGTCTGGAAATAGAGACACCCTCCCCCACCAAGCGGTATTTCCTGCACACATCTCAGCTGGCAGAGGGTTCTTGTAAACTCTTACCCAGGAAGGGTCGATATTCCTGTGCTGCTACGTGGGCTAACGTATCAGAAGGCTCTGGAGTAGAGTGAATTCTTTTGATAAGCAGAACCATATCTAAGTATATCTTAAGTGTAATAGACCACATTGTACCTCTGAGGGGCTATTTTGATTCGTGGTTTCAGCTTAATGGAGTTTAAGTTCAATATTTTGCCAGCCACACAAAGTTTTTGGAAAAAGGCTTAGCTCTCTACCCACAGCATGGTTTAAAAACCTTTGATAGTCCTTATGCACAAAATGTCTTTATTTTTAAACCGTGAGCTGCAAATAATAAGTTAAAAATCTACTCTGCCACCACAGAAGTGACAAAATGTGGACTTTCATTACTTCTTTATCTCATCTGAGTGATGTCTGAGACTTATAATTGCTAATTCAGGACTTCCCTCCCCTCCCCGCCCCCCGAAGTTAACATAGGAACTTAAAGAGCTGAGATTTTCCTCGGGTATGATTCCATTTTTTTTTTAATTAGCAGTGATAAGCGGCTACACTTCCCGGGGAAACACTACCGTCTTATTTATAGCGGTTGCTTTCCTTGGGGTTGGAATTCACTGTTTCCCTACGCCCTGCTCCACCTAAATGGTGGTTTCACGCAGCCACAGGAGACTTACTTATTAACTGAGTAAGACACCAATAACAACAACCCTCAACTGTTGAGCTCTCCAACCAAGCGGCTCCACAGAAATTAAACAGCTGAATTCAGGCAAACAGCTAGCAACCACCATTGTCTAAGAAAAATAATCGGCCTCCTGGCTCAGTTGTGTGTCTTTCCAGAGAGGGACGTCCTGGTCCTGAGCGTGGCAGCTGACAGTGACCTGGGGTGCCCTCCCTGCTGCCCCAGCTGTGAGCGGGAGCGTCACATCTCTGCCAAGCCAGGCAGCATGGCGATGGGGCCAAGGGGTGGACGGGAGAAGGACGGAAAGGGGAAGAATAAGATAAGGGGATGAGGAGGAGGAAGGACAAGAGTGGGGGCGAGAGAAGCAGCAAAATAAAGGGCTGGTGGTTGGTAAGCATCTCAGGTTGACTGTAGTCCCAGATGGGTTTTTTTTTTTTTTATTAAAAAATTTTTTTTTATACATTTATTTATTTTTGATAGAGCACAAGCGGGGGAGCGGCAGAGAGGGAAGGAGACACAGAATCCGAAGCAGGCTCCAGGCTCTGAGCTGTCAGCACAGAGCCCATCGCGGGGCTCGAACTCACAAACCGTGAGATCGTGACCTGAGCCGGAGTCGGACGCTTAACCGACTGAGCCACCCAGGTGTCTCCAATCCCAGATGTTTAGAGGAGAGAGGACCGTCCTTAGACAAGGGGACAGAGATGCAATCTTGTCTCCAGCACTCATTAGCACGGTGAGCTTGGGCCAGCCGGCCAGCCAGCCAGTGCTTCATTTGTAAACCAAGAGGGCCGGAGTCGGTGGCCTCTGCGGGTCCCTGTGAAGCCGGAGAGGAGCCCCGACACTATGGAGCCCAGTCCTTGCTCCCAGAGTCCAGACGGATAAGCTTGACAAGGCTCTCGATGGATTTCTGGCTGAACCAGGAGCCCGGAGCTGTTCCGTGGGCGGCCCCGTTTGTGGGCCTCCCACCCTCGGCCGGCCAGGCCTGTCCTCCTCGTTCGCCCGTCCAAACAGAGGTGCTCAGCACTGCCATCTCCGACGTGTCTACGTCTGGAGTTCGGGTCATCAGCCGACGGACAAGACTCTTCCTGTTTCTTAAAAACGCTGTTTACTTTATTGTCTTCTGTGTTTGTATGCAGAAATAAACTTGGGCAGACAGAAGGACAATAGGTTTTATAAGAGCACTTTGGTAAGGAACGTTTGAGAAAAAATATTGCCTTAGGTATAAAGACTGCTTATAGTTGTTTGTTGGGTTATTTTATTTTATTTTATTTTTTTGCTTGTAGTTTTACAGGAAAAAAATCTGCCGTCCTGATTAGGATTTAGAAATAAATTTTTAAAAATTAATTAATTTATTTAGAGAGGGAGAGAGTGCAAGAGAGGAGCAGAGAGAGAGAGAGAAAGAGAATCCCAAGCAGGCTTTGCGCTGTCAGCGCAGAGCCCGATGCGGGGCTCGAACCCACGAACCGTGAGCTCATGACCTGAGCAGAAACCAAGAGTCAGACACTTAACCCGCTGAGCCACCCAGGCGCCCCAGGGTTTAGAAATAATTTGCGGGGAGTTCATCTTGGGTGGCAGTATAGGGACATCCGAACTCCCGACATTTTATTTGTCCTTCTTGAAAAAAAATTCTACCTCTAGATTTTTTTTTCTGAAACCTTTTCACCCTCTTTGATTTCTCCTTCTTCCCTTTGCTCTTACGAGCACCTAGCCGGGGCCATACTTGTTGAGACCAGTATTCACGCCCCCCCTATGCCGTGCGCACGACTCAGGTGTGATAGACCTGCAGTGTGGAAGCGTGGTCTCTGGGGGAGGCAGCGGCTCGCCGCGGGCCGAGTCCACAAGATCCGTTCGTTTTTGATCCATTTCGTTTTCCTTCCTGAACCACTCACCCAGCTTGTCCTTAAAGTGTCTGCTTGCCGTGAACCGTTCCCCGAACTCCTGTTTTGACTAGAATCACTTTGCATCGTAGTCTGAACGCAGCTCAGGGAGCATGGCTGTTAGGAGCCCAGCTTCGCGTGGACTTGAGCTGCGCTAGAACTTCGGTGCAGGGACAGTGGAGAGCAGGGACAGAGCAGGCACAGAGCACCCCTTGTCCCTTCTCGTTCTTGCACTGGGCGCGGGTGCGCGTGTGCATGTGGATCGTGCTCCCCGATACCGTAGCCTTTGTTTTGCCTCCGGTTCTTGTCCCCCGAAACTTGCCCGGGTTCCTATTTGTGAAATTCCCCAGAAGCTTTTCTACCCTCCCGGGCTGTGCGTGTGCGCACTGCGCGGGGGCCGCGAAGGGAGCATCCGGGCTGGTAACGCGGTGGACATCCTGTCTCAGGTTTCAGACGTTGTCAGGCCCAAGCTTTTATGGGAGGTCAAGGCAGCTAATAAAGCGGTCTGTGCGATTAAAAGGGCATCGAGCAGCGAAGGATGGCAGACCGTCGCGGCAGCCGGCGGGCGCAGGCAGGGCTGACAGCTGCGAGCCCGCTAATGATGGCTTTACGAGCATTTTTGCAGCCAGGGTGGTAAATGCAATACAAAGACCTGGTTTTAATATGCCCAGTCAAGCTCTCTGCTTCCCACTCGGGGAAGGGAGTTGCTGGCTGTGGGCTTTTTTTGCGGCCGTAGTTGGTGCTAATTTACTTTTCTATGGAGCGTTCCTTGTTATTAGTGACTCTCTGTAATGGCCCTTTTCGGTGGGCGGGAGGAGATAACAGAGTGATGGAGAGGTTTAGGGGGCTGCCGAGGGTCACCCAGAAAAACCTTGGGCTCCTGACGCTCCATCAGGCTCAAATAGGATTCACGTATGCGGCGGTTTTGACCGTGTGGATCTCCCGGACTCTGAGCCCTGGAGCAGAGTCATCTGAGGTTTGGTACCTGTGCACCCAGTAGGCAGTCTTTTTCTTTCTTTCTTTCTTTCTTTCTTTCTTTCTTTCTTTCTTTCTTTCTTTCTTTCTTTCTTTCTTTTTGAATATGTGAATTCTCTGAGGACTTCTGGACTTTTGGGGAAAAAAAAATCTCCTTTCCACTTCTGTGTTACGGTGACGTCACGGGGGACGAGGGAGGAGGCCGACAGAGGAGGGGGATGCTGGCGGGGTGCGGCGAGGAGGGCCGTGATGCCTTCCCACTGACGTGGCCTCCTGTTCTAGAGGGTGGCAGTCCACAGGATGAAATGTGAGAGCGGCTCATTCACCCGCGTGGGTCCTGGCCTAGGTGTTTATGGTTTGGTTGGTTTAGAGGTCCTTGAGTTTCTTGCGGGTTGAGATGCCCTCGTTCTGGCTCGATGTCCCCTGGTTGTATTCGCTTCTGGTCTTGCAGAATAACGGAACGTGGGAACGCTCCCTGGATGCTTAGGGTGGTCCCAGTTTTCCAGGGAGGAAACTCACCTTCACTGGACAGAATTAAGCTAGAAGCTCATGTCCCCAGACACCGGCCCCCCGGGTTTCATTTTTCCCTTCATCTGATCGTGGATCCGCACAGTTGAGGCTGTGCTGCCACCATTATTTGGTGGGATGGTGACACACAGTCACGTCCAGGCTGGAGAAGCCCTTTCCCTTCAAGGCTTGGAACAGCCACAGTTCAGAGGGGAGAAATGCCGTAGGCTGGTTTCAGGTCCTTCGGGGCATAGTCGCAGAGAAGTGAGATGGTTTGTTCCAAAGGCACGAATGGGGTCATGCTGGTTCTGAACACAAACAGTAGTGTCCACCGCTCCATGTTAGGTCATTTTAGAAGGATCACGAACTTTCCAGAGCTTCTTTGTCACCCTCACGCACGGCGACATTCAATATACTATGTCAGATTAAATGAACGCCGTTAATTTTTAATGTTATATGTCACCTCTACTCCTGGAGACCTCGGAATATCTTTTGGAGTCATTAGCATTTTGTAATCATAGAACAATAGCACAGAAAGGAGCCTTAGAGGTGATGTAGCGTTGGGTGGCTTTTGTTAGGAAAAGCCTGGTTCCTGCAGCCAGACCACGGGGCTTTGAATCTTTGCTGTGTCGTTTGCCTGCTCAGTGGACTTGGAGAGGCACGTTCCTGCTTTCCGCCTCAGTTTCCTGGCGTGAACAGGAATAACTGCTTCACAGGCATGTTCTGTCTGGCACATGGTAGGCGTTCATTAAATATTAGCATCCAAACTGCCATTTTCTAATTTTTAGAAAAAAATTTTTAAATTTATTTTTTGAGACAGAGAGACAGAGCGTGAGCAGGGAAGGGGCAGAGAGAGAGGGAGACACAGAATCCGAAGCAGGCTCCAGGCTCCGAGCTGTCAGCGCAGAGCCTGATGTGGGGCCCGAACCCACGAACTGTGAGATCATGACCTGAGGCCAAGTCGGACGCTTAACCGACTGAGCCACCCAGGCACCTTAAACTGTCATTTTCTAGAAGAGACAAGTAAAACTTACGTCTCTAGATGGGGGGGGGGGGGGGGGTCTCCTGACCCCAGGGTTCATTGCACACAATTAACATCCAGGGTGTTTATTTTCCATTCTGTCGTTAGCCACGTCTGTCCATCTCTCCGTTCATCTGTCTGGTCTGGCCAACATTTCTTTGGCCGTCACTGTATAGGTGTGTGGTCCCGGATTTGGTGCCGGGACAGGAAGGTGGTGAAGACAGAGCCCTGCCTTTGAGCCTCACAGCCCGGGGATGGGGGGGTCGCTGCGCTGACTGCTGCCATATCTCTTCCACGGCATCCCTGCCGGAGATGACATGGCTGGCTGTGGAGTGGGATGGAATGGTTTCCAGGAGAGGTGACGCTCGCCTGGATGAGTAGGAACTAGTGGGCGAAGGCTGAAGGAGGCAAGGTCTTGGCCCCCCCCTTACCTCTCTTCTCTTAGAAGAAGACCGGCCACGGGCAGCCGGGAGCCCGCCAGCTCCTCTCTCCCGTCTGCTGTGGGACGGTGTGCGTCCCGGGCAGGGGTCACGTTCCTCTGCTCCCTAGGAACCGGTCCAAGCGGCAGATCTCTGTGTGCCTACACCAGAAAGTTTTACACAGGCCATCGTCATCATCACTGAGTAAATGCATGACGGCGGGCAAGGAACTCTTTTTGAGGGCAGTACGTTCAGTGCTCCCCCGTGTAATAGTCATTCGTACGTTACCGTAATTATATCGCACGGTTTGCAGTCAGCTAAAACAACCCGACTCATTAGGTCTGGGGTACCTATGTACCGCAGTATGTTTCATGGCTGTGTAACTTTTCCAGATCTGTCGTCACATTTTGCACGTGTAGCTTTTTGGGAGTTAGACTGAATGGGCACCTTTAAAGATTGGATAGGTTAATACAACCTGATGTTTATATAGCTGCTTTTTTTCAGGCTACTGTACTGGGTGGGCCTTTGCTTCCATTCAACAACTATTTGTACAGCAGGTGGCTCGTGCCAGGCGCTGTTCTAGGCCTCGGGGCCCCTGATCGATGTCACCAGGGCCTCCCTGCCTGCTCTTTTCTGGTGCAGTGCTGATCGGAGTTTGTGGGACTTCGGGCGTTAGCAAGATACTCGCCTTTTTTAGAGCTGTCTGACACTTCCCCGCAGCATCTATATCACACTATAAAGCTCCTGGGGCATCCGGGTGGCTCGTCCATTGAGCGTCGGACTTTGGCTCACGTCATGATCTCGCGGTTTGTGAGTTCGAGCCCTGTGTCGGGCTCTGTGCTGACAGCTCAGAGCCTGCTTGGGATTCTCTCTCTCTCTCTCTCTCTCTCTCTCTCTCTCTCTCTCTCCCACCCCCCCCCCCCCGCTCCTCCCCTACTTGTGCTGTCTCTCTCTCTCTCTCTCTCAAAAAAAAAAAAAAACCAAAAAACAAAAAACAAAAAACACTATAAACCTGTTAAGCTTCTCTTGCAAAAGCCTCCTTCAGACCATTCTCATGGACTCTGGCTAACTGGGAGTTTCTTTCGGTGGCTTCCTGCTCATTCCTTACTGCCTTTCCTGCTTCGGACTTCCCACAGGGTGAAAAGCTACAACAGTGGCTTTTGTCGGCAGCAAGGCCATCGATGGCACAGGAACCGCTTTCAGATGCTGCTGATGTGGCCCAGACTCAGTATCGTGACCCAGAAGGTGAAAGGCTACCTATTCCATTACAACCTAGAGCCAGTCCGCCTCCAGACCTGAGTGCGTTTCGGCAGAGAAAGGAGGACGGATAGGGTGACACGCACCCACTAGATAGCAGCTAGAAGTAGGTGTGGGAAAATATAAGAGTGGAGCTTCGGTTTCTAGAAGCATCTTTGTAAAGGGCGTTACTGAAGTTAAATACAAGAATATCAACGATGCCATCCTGTAGTCCTGGAGTATGAGGTGTGTATGTGTAAAATCTGTTTGCATATGAGCCGTGAACATATAGAGTAGATAATACATGTGAATTACAAAGGACTGGGTTCAGACGCGGGAGTTTTTTTCTCTCTGTGCTGCAGTTTCGAGAAAGGGTGAATTCTTAGTTACATCGTTTAGCTCTACCAAAAAGGAGTGCGGGTCTGAAACAATCTTAGAAGACTGAAACACACTTCCTTTCCAGGTCTCGGGGTCAAGCCTCGTTCCCTCTGGGTGGCTGGCAGGTCACCTGTGCCGTGGGCATGGTTGCAACGGGTGGCTCAGCGGGGTGGCCACTTGAACACGAAGCCCCAGAACAGGGAGCTGGGAAGAGGGAAGTTACGTTGGAGGCTGGACTGCCTTCCACCTGGTTCTCCCTGTAAATACCAGCCAAGGGCATTTCCATTGGCTGAGATCCTATGAGATTCTGTCCAGTAGAGATTTGAGGGGGAAAAAAAAAACCCAGAAGGTACAAAAAATTAGAAGAATTTTGTGGCAAGATGTAGAAAGTCACTGAGTCCGGCCATGATCCAAAAATAGCAAGGAGGCCGTGATCTGAGTTCTAAGGTCTCTGTTATTGCATTAATGTTTCCTTAAAAGCCTCCTTTTGTTCTATTCTTTTTTTTTTTTTTTCTTTTTTTACTGTTCATTTATTTATTTATTTTGTGAGAGAGAGAAAGAATGCGATCAATGGAGGGGCAGAGAGAGAGGGAGAGAGAGGATCCCAAGCAGGGTCCACGCTGCCAGCACAGAGCCTGACTTGGGGCCCGAACTCATGAAACCTGAGATCACGATCTGAGCCAAAACCAAGAGTCAGACGCTCAACCGACTGAGCCCCCCGCCCTGGGCACCCCACATTTGTTCTATTTCTAGTTGTTTTCTCTTCCCATCTGGAGTTAGAAGGGTAGAAGCCACAAGCATAGAAACATTGCTTTATCGAAGGTGGTGAAATTTGACTGCAAGCGTATTCCCTGTGAGACAGTGGAATTATTTTTGGAAAAAGTATTTGTTTAGGAAGAAGCAGATCTATGGTCTGTGAAGATCATACCAGAATTTCCTAGTAAGGAGTAGGTCATATTCTATGGAAGGGGATCAGAGATGGTCAAGAAAGGTGGATCTTTAGGTCTAGCCTGGGATTTTATTTCCTTTTTTCTTTGCATCCCAGCTGGGCATCTGGAATGTTCCCCTCTTCCCGATGGCCCTGTATGTTTGCTGTATTTCAGAGGCCAAACGCTCTGGGCTTGGTGTAATCTGCTCCCACCCCTGTTCGTTCCCTTGATTAAGCTGCACGCCCTTGACGGTGGTGTTGGCCGAGGAGGGCAGAGTGCTGAAGGACCCGACGCCTGTTGTGTAATATGCCATATTAGCTACTCCCAATGGAGAGTGATGGGAGGTGACTGGGAATCTCGTTCACGCCTTTCATGCTCAGTACGGGGCTTTGGGGACCCTCAGAGGGTCTCTCCTGCTATTAACTGTGACTTCCGCTGCCATGGGGGGGCGTACGGCTGACAGGATAGGCCGACGGGTGATGGATCCTCTGAATGTCAGGTGGTTCTTTCTGTGACTTCTGGAGGAGACTTTTAAAAATTTTTTCTTTATTTAAAATTTTTTTTAATGTGTTGAGAGATAGAGACCTTAGAGCGTGAGCGGGGGAGGGGCAGAGAGAGAGGAAGACACAGTCCAAAGCAGGCTCCAGGCTCCGAGCTGTCAGCCCAGAGCCCGACGCGGGGCTCGAACTCACGAGCCGTGAGATCCTGACCTGGGCCAAAGTCGGACACTTCACCAAATGAGCCACCCAGGCGCCCCGTGACTTTTGGAGGAGATATTTACTTCTCGGTAGAACATGGTGTGATGCATTGAACACTGTGTGGTACTTTTGCGAACAGGGGGTTTGCAGGGAGCTATGCAGCAGCCTCGAGGGCCGTTTGCTATAACTTGTGCGTAGACACACAAAGGCGTGGCCGGTTCCCCCTGGTTTTGAAAGAAGGAAAACCCTGTCTTTATTGATCCCTAATTCCCCCAACACTACCTGTTAACAAAAGAGGAGTGCCAAGCCCCCTTAGCGCTTTTCTTGGGTCAGGGGTCATGCGGAACCTGGGCCATGGTGGGTGCACTTGAGCCTGACCCATTGCTCACCAGCAGCCAGGAGAACAATGGCGGAGAGCGTGGCCTCCTGGGAGCCGTCACTACCTCACTCTCTATGATTCGTGGCTTCTTGGTTTCGGTTTTACTTGTCCCCTCGTGATGGATAATGGTGGTGGTGGTTTGGGCCTGTTTCTGATTAGTGAAATGACCCTTCACGCGAGGCTAAGTGAAGAATGCTCTCCCGAACCTCCAGAACCCTGGGTTTTCCTGTGGCGAGTTGAATGGCCTCAGGTCCTGCGTTCTCAGACCGAGAAAATAAAAGGTGTGGTGTGGGGGGATTGCAGCTTTTTGTGGCGAGAGAAGGTGGAGGACCCACTGGGGAGGCAGCCGGGGGCAGAGTGTGTGTCTTTGGCATCGAGGTGAGGGTGCCAGGCACCCTGATGACTCTGGGCAGAGACTACACGAGTTTTGCAACTCGAGCTGCTGCTTCAAGTGATTCTAGAATGTTCCGGAAATATGTAGAGCACCTTCTAAGTGCCGGGCATTGCATTAGGAGCTCGGAACTTTCAAGTACAACCAAATAACTGAATGTGACCTTGGGGTTGCTGTCCTGGGTTTGGGGCTATGTTTTAAAATTAAAAAAAATTTTTTTTAACTTTTACTTATTTTTTTTTTTTTTAAATTTTTTTTTTAACGTTTTTATTTATTTTTGAGACAGAGAGAGACAGAGCATGAATGGGGGAGGGTCAGAGAGAGGGAGACACAGAATCTGAAACAGGCCCCAGGCTCTGAGCTGTCAGCACAGAGCCCGACGCGGGGCTCGAACTCACGGACCGCGAGATCATGACCTGAGCCGAAGTCAGCCGCCCAACTGACTGAGCCACCCAGGTGCCCCAACTTTTACTTATTTTTGAGAGACAGAGAAAGAGAGCACGAAGGGGCGGGGCAGAGAGAGGGAGACACAGAATCCAAACCAGGCTCCAGGCTCTGAGCTGTCAGCACAGAGCCTGATGTGGGGCTCGAACCCAAAAACCGCGAGATCATGACCTGAGCCGAAGTTGGACGCTCAACTGACTGAGCCACCCAGGCACCCCTGGTGGTCTGTATTCTAAGCTTTTTCTTTCTTTGTTTCTAAATGTTATATTTAATTTTGAGAGAGCGAGTGCGAGCTGGGGGCAGAGCAGAGAGAGAGGGGGGACAGAGTATCTGAAGCAGGCTCTGTGCTGTCAGCCCAGAGCCCAGTGCAGGGCTCGAACTCACGAACCGTGAGATCCTGACCTGAGCCGAAATCAAGAGTCAGACACTGAACCGACTGAACCACCCAGGCGCCCCAAAGCTTTTTCTTTTTTAACTGTGGTAAAACAGACCTAAAGGTGACCGTCTTCACCACGTTCAAGTGCACAGGCCAACAGCGTTAAGCACATCCGCGTGCTGGGCAACCATCCGCCCTCAGGTCTGTCTCATCTTCCCAAACTGAAACCCTGAACCCACTGGACGGCTCTCCATTCGGCCTTCCCTGCGCTAAGTTATTTTGAGCCAACATAGTGCTGGAAACACTCCGGAGGAATGTTCTAAGGAGAAAGACCTGAAAGATTGTTTAAGTCACCCATTCACGTATTCCTGCCTCAGACATCCCTGAAGCCCCAAATGTGTGCCACTCTCTGCGTTACGTGCTACAGATTCAAAACCAACCAGACGTTGGTCCCAAGAGCTTTTACCAACTCATGGAGGAGATAGATCGAGCCTGAGTCTTCTCACATGGAAGCCGGCCATCGATGAGCTCAGAGGCCAGCTCACTGCACGGGAATGTGGGATCGTTATTTTTTTAGTAGACTCGTTGAGATATAATTTACATGCCATCATGTAAATAGTTAAAAAAAAAATTTTTTTTTTTAAGTAGGATGAGGGGCTTCAACTCCCAATCCTGAGATCAAGATCTGAGCTGAGATCAAGATTCAGACGTTTAACCGGCTGAGCCACCGGCTGCCCCCAAACGCACCTGTTTTGAATGTACAATCCAGTGGGTTTTAGTATATTCCCAGAATTTTGCAGCTATCAGACCCATCTAATTTTCGAACATTTCTGTCACCCCCGCTCCCCTGTCTGCCCATCTTCTGAGCCACAGGAAACCACAGATTTACTTTCTTTTTCTATAGATTTGCCTGTTCTGGACATTTCACGTACATGGACTCATGCAGTACGTGGTATTTTGTGACTGGCTTCTTTTACAAAGCAGAATCTTTTTACGGTTCGCCATATTGCAGGATGGGTCAGAACACCATATTGGAGGGTGGTATTCCATTGCGTGCTCATCGGTGGCTGGATAGGGGTGTGATTTCCAGTTTCTCGCTATCGTGAAAAATGCTGTTATGAGCATTGGGCATCAGTCTCTGTGTGGACATATATTTTCATTTCTCGTGGGCAGATACTGAGGCCAGGAATTGCCAGTGTCCGTGGTAACTCTGCGTTTAACATTTTGAGAAACTTCCAAGCTGTTCTCCAGTGCGGCCACCCCGTTTACCTTCCCGCCAGCAACCGATCAGATTTCCTTTCTCCACATCCTCACGGGTTGTTGCTGTGGTCCCGTCTTTTTGACTCCAGAGGATGTGAAGTGCCACAACTGTGGTTTTGATCTGTGTTTCACTGACGACTCGTAAGGTCGGGCATCTTTTCAGATATTCATTCCGCATTCTCAACGTTTTCTTCAGAGAAATGTCTAATCAAATCTTTTGCGTCTTTTTTAAAAATTAAAAAAAAAGTATTTATTTATTTAGTTTATTTTAGAGAGTGGGAGAGCACAAGCAGGGGAGAGGGGCAGAGGGAGGGAGAGAATCTCAAGCAGGCTCTGCACTCAGCATGGAGCCCAGCACGGGGCTTGATCCCACGACCGTGGGATCATGACCTGAGCCGGAATCCAGAACTCGATGCTCAACTGACTGAGCCAATCAGGCGCCTCTTTTGTTCACTTTAAAAAAATTTTTTTTTAACATTTATTTATTATTGAGAGACAGAGGGAGACAGAGCATGAGCATGGGAGGGGCACAGAGAGGAGGAGACGCGGAATCCGAAGCAGGCTCCAGGCTCTGAGCTGTCAGCACGGAGCCCGACGTGGGGTTCAAACTCACAAACCGCGAGGTCACGACCTGAGCCGAAGTCGGACGCTTAATCGACTGAGCCCCCCAGGTGCCCCTTTGTTCATTTTTTAATTGGGCTTTTTGTTGTTGTTGTTGTTACTGAGTTGTAAGAGTACTTTATATATTCTGGATATTAGTCCCTTATCAGATACGTGATTGGCTAGTGTTTTCTCCCAGTCTGTGAGTTATCTTTTCATTTTCTTGATGATGTCATTTGAAGCACAAACGTTTTATTTGTGATGAAGTCCCAACTTACCAACTTTTCTTTTCTTGCTGTGCGCTTGGTGTCCTATCTGAGAATTCACCGCCTAACCCGAGGTCATGAAAATTCATTCTCATACGTTATTTTAAGGGTTTGATGGTTTTAACTTCAATTTAGGTCTGTGGTCCAGTTTGAGTTAAGATCTTTCACTTTTCCTGCAGGAAAAAAGTGTCCCCGGACTCATTCAGGTCTCAACAAGATCGATGTGGATTTTCTTTCACGCTCTTTAAGGTTTTAACACAGCACACCTGGTGGCCATCACATGCTGGGTGGGGTCAAGGTTGCAGAAAGTGACGTGCGAGTTGGCCGGGGTTGGACATCCTGGCAGAATCTCTGAGGCGTCTTTGGACGGCTGGGAGATGGGCCACATAGGCAACTTGCAGGCAGGAGACGGGCTCCAGGACCTTGGCGCTAAGTAGAGGAAAGCTTGACCGCCTGACCAGTGTCACTGGTGACAAAGCAAACGAGCCATCGGGGAGAGACCTGGTGTCATGGCACAATGAAGTTGCTGTGGCACCTGGGCAGCCTGCCAGGCAAGCTGTCACAGGGCAGACAGTGATCAGGACTTTTGCTGGCGTGCTGTCATGGAGTTAGTTGATAAAACTCTCTCTCCATTCTCGCTTTCAGTGTTTTTTGTTTTTTTTTTTTTTTGACATCCTGCCCTTCCCTCCTGCAGAAGGACCTACTTTCCTTCCTTCCTTCTTTCCTTCCTTCCTTCCTTCCTTCCTTCCTTCCTTCCTTCCTTCCTCCCTCCCTCCCTCCCTCCCTCCCTCTTCCTTCCTTCCTTCCTCCCTCCCTCTTTCTTTCTTTCTTTCTTTCTTTCTTTCTTTCTTTCTTTCTTTCTCTCTTTCTCTCTTTCTCTCTTTCTCGTTTATTTATTTTTGAGAGAGAGTGCCAGCGGTGGAAGGGCAGAGAGAGGGGGGCGACAGAGGATTCGAAGCTGGCTCTGTGCTGACAGTAGTGAGCCCGACACAGGGCTCGAACTCATCATGAACTGTGAGCTCGTGGCCTGGGTCGAAGTTGGACGTGCAACCGACCGGCGCCCCCGACCCAGGAGCTCTCTTAAGCACACCTTTGGTTTTCTTCCCAAGTCCCCCAAGGATCAGCTCTAACTTTTGGGGAAGTGGGAGGAGGTGAGCTGCTACGCTTAGTTGTACCAAAAACCAAGGCCAGTGGCATAGGATAGAAGTCACTAGATGCATTGACCTCATTGGATATTTCCTCTTGAGGCGTGAATCATAAAAGCAAATTGAGAGGTAGCCTGTCAAGATGAACGTTAACTTTGTAACTTGAGCTCCAGGCCAGGTCTGAGAACAACTTTGGGCACATTGCCGGAAACAGCTTAGCCCCCCTGGCAGACTGAGCGATCATGGAGAGCAGGGGTTGGTCTTAGGTGCTGACCTCGGTGTTAAACACAGATTGTCATCACACACAATTACACACCCCGTGCGCATACTCTCCGGGGAATCTCTGGTCCCCGTTTCATGTTCTTCCATTCACCACTTGAGTTTAAACTCTTGGGGGAGAGTACTGAAGATCAAACGTGGCCATCTCTCCTGCGTGACAATACGAAGAGAGCCAATATTTAAAACTCTCAGTTTGTGTAACAAACCAAATATGGAGTACCAGTTCTCATCGCGAAATGCTATATCCATGGTTTACCTTTTGAGAGAAACTTCCCCTTGGTGCAACTGAAGTGAGCTTTTCAGGAATTCTCTCATTAAGTATGCAAGTGCACCTGTACCTTCTATCTCCCAGGGTGTAGACAGAGGCTGCGTAATACCTAGTAGATGGTTGTTAGCAAATGTGGCTGTTTGGTTTCTTCCTCCTAAGCCCGAGAGAACTGACACGCGTTTATTACTGCTGCAGTCGATAGAGATGTATTATTGGACACGTCTCTTGTTTGCAGGGCACAAGTCTGTCCAAAGCACCGACTTAAACCTTTCTGTGGGTGTTTACATCCCAGTACAACGGGAAACCATATGATTCTAGATTGGAATCCAAGACACTCAGACCCACAGATAATTTTCAGAGCCAAATTTTTTGTATTGCTTCTCTGGGATTATGCTAATCACCCGATTCAAATTCAGTTCAACCCACATTTTTGAGAGCCCGCTGTGTGCTGAGGCAGTAGAGATACTCGATAAGATGTGTTTCCAGCCTTGAAGAAGAATCTAAAGAGAGGAGAGTCTGGACAATATCCAGAGATGTGTATTGTGTTGGGACTAAGTCAACGTAAACATCCTTTCTTAGGTCGTCTCGTTACTCTGAAAGTCAGCTCTGTTCTCCATCAGCGAACACCGTCATCTGTCTTTTCTCTTTGCGAAGCCTGACGGGTGGCAGGCACATTGCAAGCCTTTGTCACAGGAGTGGGCAATCATCTGATATTGTAATGACCAACATCAAGAATTCCACTTGCCACCAGGGGTGCCTGGGTGACGCGATTCAGCGTGCCTCTCTTGATTTTTGCTCAGGTCATGATCCTGGGGTCATGGGATCAAGCCCTGTATCGGGCTCTGTGCTGAGTGTGGAGTCTGCTTGGGACTCTCTCTCTTTTGCTCTCAAATTAAAAAAAGAAAAGAAAAGAAAAAAGAATTCCCCTTTGTCACCAGTTTATTCATATTTTTAAGGTTTATATTTTCTCAAATTGGTCTTCACTCCCTGACCACATGTGTGCTAGTTTTCTTTTCTTTTCTTTTCTTTTCTTTTCTTTTCTTTTCTTTTCTTTTCTTTTCTTTTCTTTTCTTTTTTTAGTGTTTATTATTTGAGAAAGAGACAGAGAGCAAGCAGGGGAGGGGCAGAGAGAGAGGGAGACACAGGATTGGAAGCAGGCTCCAAGCTCCGAGCTGTCAGCACTGAGCCCAACGCAGGGCTTGAACCCACAGACTGCGTGATCACGACTTGAGCTGAAGTCAGCCACCCAACCAACTAAGCCATCCAGGCGCCCCCATGGTTTTCTAATTAATAGCAACAGCAACAAAATCCCCAAAAAGTTGAGCTCAGTTGGGGTCTGGAGATGCAGGAAGTGTCCCCTGAGAGTCGTGTGAAAGCTTCCCCTGCAAAGAACGGAACCATTTCCTTAACCTCAGGCTAAATGTCACCCACCAGCACCTTCCTTGGAGTCTTCATTTTCCACTTCGTTTGGGTGCAACTAAACCCAGCTGAATAATCTTAGTAAGTTATGCCCTGGGACAAGGCAACCTTACAGTGTCTGTGAGGAAAAGTGAATTTCAATAACTAGGGTCGAAAGGAGTTGTTTTTGGAGAGTAACAGTGAAAAGCAGTGGGAAGTCCCAAGGTCAGGAGTCAGAACACCTGGGGACTGTAGTCCCACTTCCTGCTCTGAGAGCCGTGCGTTGAATAACTTCCCTCCAGTTTGGTCTCCTACAGAGTGGGAGTCTTAACACCTGTCCTACTTACCTTTTAGACAAGAATCAAATGCGATATTGTAAGTGTCTACGAAATTAAAGTGATATTATTGTCATCATCACCACCAGGGGAAGTATGGTAGTATTGGACAAGAGCTCCAGCTGTTTTCGAACAATCTACATGTCCAAAATAAAAGATAGCAAGACCTTCGGCAAACTGGTGGTTTGGCTAATGAAGTGGAGTGTTTCTCTGGTCACTTGCTTTTGACCAGCCCAGGAAACGATAAAAGGGATGATTCAGGGTTTCTGTCTTGATGGAATGCTCAGTGCATCCACTTGTGCTCCAGGGGAATGTGGATTGGGAAGGCTCTGGATGTTTCAGTTTTGTGAGTGGGAACGGGTAGTCGCGGTGGGAGGGGATGAGATGGAAAACTCAGTTTTCGTGGCTTACGAGACAATGTTAAACAGTTACTGGAACATTTATTAGTCACGTGAGAGGGTGAGTTGGGTAAGGGCCTTGAAAGACCAGCAAAGGATGTGGAATTAATTCATGTTCTTGAGCCCAAGACTGAGATAGTGAAAACTGTGGTTGAGGATTGCTTTTCTGATCTTGGAGAAATTCAAGATTGAATGAAGAGAATCTGCCTGAAGATTGAGATGGGAAACAGGGGGCAGATTTAAGACCCTGTGGGAAATAGGCGTGGCTGGTGAGCTGCGCGAGTGGGTGGGAAGTGAGGCCTATAGGAACAAGCAAAACCCACCTCTCTCTCTGATGGCCTCCATTTGCTCCAGGGTTATATTTTCATATTGTCATATTTGGGTTTGATTTAATAGCTCGCTTTAGGGAAGACATTTTACATTTCCCTTTATGCTCTGCAAACTACTGACAAGGCAAGTTTTGAGAAAGTCGCTCCCAGGACAATCCCGCTTACAAAAATGCTTAAAATTGGGAGTCATGCATTGCCGGTGGGAATGTCAAATGGCGCAGCTGGTGTAGAAGATGGTAGGGCGGTTCCTCAAAAATTACGCATAGAATTTTCCATATGATCCATCAGTGCTACTTCTGGGGGTATACTGAAGAAAATCCGAAGGAGGGATTCAAACATGTATTTGCACACCCATGATCAATAGCAGTGTGTGTGTGTGTGTGTGTGTGTGTGTGTGTGTGTGTTTACTATGTATAAAATTCAGCCTTAAAAAAGGAAGACAACTCTGCAATGCTACACTATGGATGAACTTTGAGGGCATTTTGCAAAGTGAAATAAGCCAGTCACGAAAAGGCCAGATCTTGTAAGCCGAGTCCACTTACGTGATGAGTCCGGAATAGTCAGACAAAATGTAGAATGGTGATTGGCAGGCTGTTTGTGGAAGGAAGTGGGGAGCTCGTGTTTCATGCTACAGGGTTTCCGTTTGGGAAGGTGAAGAAGTTCCAGAGATGGATGGGAATATGGTAAACCAACAGTGGGAATTACCACTGAATATACACCGAAAGATGGTTAATGTGGTCAATCTCAGGTATTCCACCGGGACAAAGATGTGAACGGTTCTCTTGCATTGGCGGTTGTTTGCTTTCAAATCCTGGAAAATATAGAGTATAAAATTCTCTGCGTATGCTATTCTGGTTCGGGAAAGTTAGCAATGGTCGTCCTTTTCTTTTTAATGTCATTTGCTCCAAAAACAATTTAAAAAGGCAGTGATGTTTCCTAGGCCAAGCGCACCCTGTATACATTTTCATTAACACACTGCAAAGTGTAATTTTCATTAACACACTGCAAAGTGTAATTTAAAATTTGTCTTACTCTGGGAGTTTTCTTTCTGAAAGAGGCCCTTAAATTAAAGGGAAACCTTCTGTCTTCCATAGGAGGCTCCAAAAGTTGGCTCTTTGTGGCCAGGAAGGGGGTCAGCCTCTCTGGGTTTGCATAAGTGTTAGCAAACTGTGAGAGACAGTCGAAGGGAACAACCCACAGAAGGGCTCCCGGCCCGCGGCTCAGATCTCTAGGACCCCCTCGTCCAGAACCCTCCCACCTTTCATGACAGGTGTATCAGAAGCAAGTCATTTGATTGGTAATCTTTCCATCTAAAAGACTGTCTTCTGGATCTTTTTCCTGGAATGACTTGGCATGTGCTCTGGACTCTAGACCAGAGGACGTGGGCAGCAGCCTCACAGCTGCCCCGTAGCACGCCCCGTGATCAGTCACAGGTACCATAGCTACTTTGGAACCAGCCTCATTTCCCCAAGAGCAACTTCGGACTTTGAAAACCCCAGTTCCTAATTCCTAATGCCTGTGCAGGCATCCATTTTCCCTTCCCCGTAAGATTCCTGAAATGATTATCTACATTTCTAACAGGTGTCACTAAGACCTCAGCCCCTTTGTAAAGTGTTCCTTGATTGGAACAAAGTGGCCATTTCCCCTTAGTCTCAGGATGCCTCAGTTTCCCTATAATGAATACGTACCAGATATGTATAAACATTTTTTTTTTTTTTTTTAATTTGTGATCCTGGATTTTCCTGTGATAAGGTACCACCAGGGTTTGGGAGGAAAGTTGAAAAGAAGTTACCTTCTAAAATGGAAACTAGTAAAATCAACCCCTGATAGATGATGTTATCCATGTGTAGAAAGCCTTCAGACAAACCCACTGAAGGAATGATTGATCAGGGATGCGTTGGTACAGCTAGGATGTGCTCTCTGGAAGATGTGACCGGATCATTCCTATGAAGAGAAGTTTATAAGGAAGTCGATTATATGACGACGTGGCCGTGAATTGATGGTGTCATGACTGACCAGAGAAAAGGAGAATTAGATGGTATTTGTCTCTGCCTTGCAAAATGCCAAGGGTGAGGGTATTTGACAATTGATTATATGAATAAAATAATTGCTAGAAGTAGGGCTGTGTCCCATGAGGTCTCCCTGGTTATTTAGGGCCATGGCCTTTCCTGATTTACTGGGCACCTTTTTTTGACGGGTTGGGTATCTCTTCTACTATAATTAGACACGGCCTCGTTCACAGTTTTGTCTCTATGAATTTGCCTATTGTAGAGTACCTCACATAAGTGGAATCCTACAATGTTTATCCTTCTACAAACACTGTTAATTAGCTTTACAAAATAATAATGAACTTAATCACCGTAATAATTATTTCAAGATTCCACCAAATTGCGAGCTTATTGTTATCCTCAAAGTATAATTAAAATACTATGTACTGGGGCGCTGGGTGGCTCAATTTGTTGAGTGTCCAACTTTGGCTCAGGTCGTGATCTCACTGTTGGTGAGTTCGAGCCCGGCTCGCTGCTGTCAGCGTGGAGCCCGCTGCGGATCCTCTGTCCCCCTCTCTCTGTCCCTCCCCTGCTCACGCTCTCTGTCTTCCTCAAAAATAAATAAACATTAAAAAAATACTATGTACTACAATTTTAAATAAGAGAATTAAATTTAAGAAAACAACCACAGAAAAATAAAGGTGTTTAATCAATGGATGCAGAAGATTCTAAGCTTAAGGGAACAGAAGACTCCACCTTAAACATACACAATGTTGTAGGTCAAACGTATTTTGGGATGCCTGGGTGGCTCAGTCGGTTAAGTGGCCGACTTCGGCTCAGGTCATGATCTCGCGGTCCGTGAGTTCGAGCCCCGCGTCGGGCTCTGTGCTGATAGCTTGGAGCCTGGAGCCTGTTTCTGTTTCTGTGTCTCCCTCTCTCTCTGCCCCTCCCCCATTCTTGCTCTGTCTCTCTCTGCCTTTCAAAAATGGATAAATGTTAAAAAAGAATTTTTTTTTAAATTAAAAAAAATGTATTTCAATAAAAAAAAGAGGCAAAAAAAGATTGGAAGGTATCACAAGAGAAAATAGGGACAGGTTTGGTTACATACGTACATTCTGTATATCAGAAAACAGAAGGACATTTGATAAGTAAAACCAATCTGTAGAGGATGTAAAAAAATTACAACACAGTGTTGTACCACACAGTTTTTCTGGTACCGGTTGTTAATGTAAACAGCGAGACCCTCACAGATAAACGGACTCAATTTTTGAACAGACTTTGCAAAAGGGGAGACACAAATATAACAAAAATGGTTCAATCCCATTAGTAATCAAACACATGCACGTTACAACCCTGATTCCAGTTCGGATTCAGCTTAGCAAAGATTTTTAAAAATGTGATATTCTTTCATATGGCAGAGGGTACATTGATAACACCTGTTATGGAAAGCCGTCTGATGAGCCGTAAGGTTATTTTTTGCCTTTGACCTACTAGTTTCCCTTCTGAGGGTCTCTCTTACGGAAATAATCGTAAGTACAAAGATCAACGCCCAAAGATATTTCCTAAAACATTTTCTGATTGTAAGGAACTTAAAAGAAGCTATGTGTTCAGCCTTCTCGAAATGGTTCAGTGAATTACGACCCATCTGATCGAACACTATGTGGGGATTTAAGTGAAATTCATACAAAGTTTCCGGGGTACGGGGATAAGGTCAGTGATGTCATGATGTCACTGATGCTGAGTGAGCAGAGAACAGGATGTGACACACTACATGTGCTGCATGTTCTGGTCTAGACAGTTAAACATTTCTGGGGGGAAAAAAGTGAATGTTGGCAAAAATATACATTTTTTGGAGTGTTGGCTAAAATATTAAGAGGACGATATGAATGAATGGCTGCTAGTCTCTTGTAGCAAGCTGTCTTCTAACTTCGTCACCACGGGCATATGTTGCTTTAAAAATACTTAACATTTTGGTGTGTTTTGCAGAAATTTGATGCTCAAATACCCATTTTTAGGATTTCTCTATTGAACAAACCGTCCTACGAGAAGTTAGCCAGTTTTCAAACTTTATATCCTGCTAAGTGATCGTCTGTACTGATGACTTTTTAAAATAGTATAATCTTGGGGCGCCTGGGTGGCTCAGTGGGTTGAGCGTCTGTCTCTTGATTTCAGCTCAGGTCATGATCTCGTGGTTCGTGACGTCGAGCCCCACATCGGACTCTGCACTGACAGCGTGGAGCCTGCTTGGGTTTCTCTCTCTCTTCCTCTCTCCCTCTCTCTACTCCTCTGCTTGTGCACTCTCTCGTGTGCTCTGTCTCTCTTAAAATAAATAAATAAATAAATAAATAAATATATAAATAAATAAATAAATAAACATTAAACAAATAGTATAATCTTTCAGAAGAGAGGGAAGAACTGTGTTCATTTTGGGTGCCTGCACAGCCCCCAGTGTGCATTCTGGGGGGAGGGGAATTGTCTGTTTCCATTGGCTTTGGAAAAAGAAAGTTTATGCTTTCGCTTTGAAAAAACATTTCTCCCCCCAATTCCCTATTGCTTTTCCCCTTTTCGGGTTGTAATAAATAGAGCTTATTGAGAGCTGGCTCTTGTATGAAGCATTTCACGTGCATCCTATTTACTCAATGTTCAGAGCAATCTTGTTAGGGGGGTACATTTTGATTCCCGTTGTGCAGATGGGGAAACTGAGCACAAGGGTGTCAAGTAAATGGAGAGGCCCATGTTCAAACCCAGGTAATCTGACTCCAGAGTCTGTCCACTGTGCCAGGTTTATTGGCAATTTACATGTACTTTACGCAGGAATCACCTCAGGCACAGACAGGCCAAGGCTGACCTCTGATGAAGCATCTGGCGAATCAGGGGCAGAGAGAGGTTTGGAGCAGAGCCGTGGCTGTCCAGTTATTGTCCAAGGACCAGAGCTTTCCGGAGCTAGACAGTTCCTTCCGCACTCGAACACTGCTTCTGGCTTTTAAATGAGCATTCGTGAGTTTTCCATGGACTTTTGAGAAGAGTACCCGAATAACACTAACACAGTTGTTGAAGGACTCCAACGAGGATGCTTCATTTTTGTGGGATGGGAAATATGGTCACTGCTTCCATAGAAAGTTTTGATTTCCAGGACACCTGGGTGGCTCAGTCGGTTGAGCGGCCGGCTCTTGATTTTGGCTCAGGTCATGATCCCAGGGTCGTGCGATCAGCCCCGTGTCGGGATCTGCGCCGAGGGTGAGCTGCTTAGGATTCTCTCTCTCCCTCATTTGTGCTCTCTCTATCTCTCAAGAAAAAAAAAAAAAAGTTGTGATTTCCTCTTCCAGCCTCATTTAGCTTTGGAGAAGGCCTGATTCCTCACCATGGCAAGTATATTTTTAAAATTCGCCCCTCGTGTTGGACCCCTCGTGTTGGAATCGACTTGGACTTTTCATTTTGCATGGATTGCCTGGTACAGGAGACAGTTCTGGAAAGGGAGGCCATCTCTGAGCAGGGTTGCCTTGACTCTGGTAAAACAGTAACCCTGAGGACTCAGGGTAGGGAAACAACAGGATAGTTCCTGTTTTATTTTATTTTATTTTTTTTACTTTGTTTTAATGTTTATTTTTGAGAGAGAGAGAGAGAGAGAGAGAGAGAGACAGATCATGAGCGGGTGGGGGGTGGGGAGCAGAGAGAGAGAGGGAGACACGGAATCTGAGGCAGGCTTCAGGCTCCTAGCTGTCCGCACAGGGGCCGCCGCGGGGCCCGAACTCAGGGAATCCCGGATTGCGTGCTGCTTTTACTCACCCGAGCAGTCTCCTCAACTATGTCCACGTTTCCCTGACACTTGGGCAGGGTGCTCCCTGGCACCCAGTTTGGGGAGTCTTCCCCTTTCTGAGGGGGGAGGAACGCTGTTGTTTTGCCCTGCCCCTGTTTCTCCATCATTTAAATAGGGGGTGTGCAGGTGGCCGTGAGCCACCTTGTCTGAATTCCCTGGAAGAAATGGGTCACCAGCATGAACCTGAACCCAGCAGATCACGTCCAGGCAAGGGCTCCGGTCCCTCTGCTGCCCACGAAGGAGCCTGACAAGCCAAGGACTCTCCTCCGGGGCAGGCTGCACCGGCCTGCCTCCTTCCCTCAGCGTTCAACAGGGGCCCATGGGGCAAAGAAAACCTGCCTGGGACGTAATCTGCTGGGGCCTCTCAGGCTGCCCTTCTGTGGAACGAGGATCCTTCTAGTGCCCTTTGGCCGGGCGTTAGGACCTTCTGTGTCACGGCTATAGATGCAACACCGCGATTAGATGCTGTCCCTATGGCAAGACCCTATTTAACAGTGTCACTGTTCTCCTGGTCGTTGAGACTGAAAATATAGTGGTCTCTTGTCTCCTCCCCAGCGGCTGCTCTGTGGCCGAATCTGAATCCTGCTGATTTCTCGCTGTGGATGTCAGGGCTTGCCTCTTAGCTCGTACCCCCAGCCTCCTGCCTGGTCTCCCGAAGTCTGTTTTCTTTCCGTTCCTAATGGCTCTAAACACCACGCTCACTGGTTTTCAAGTGAATTTTCAAGGAAGGCTCTTGTAATATCATGGATCTGCTCAGAAGCCTTCACTGGCTCTCTACTGAATGGGGCGCTTAGTGCAAAGTCCTTAGGCCCCTAGGTCTCCTACCCGCCTCTCCAAGGCCGGTCCCTTGTGCTGGATGTGGCCTGTGCTCCAGGCCAGGGCTCCAGAGTCATGTGGGAGACTTGTTAAGACACAGACTTCTGGGCCCCACCCCCAGAGTCGGCCCGGGATGGGCCTGAGAACCTGCATCTCCAACAGGCTCCCCGTGATGCTTTGCGAAGCACCGTCGTAGCCCAACTCTCGCTGGAGGTTAACAGACCTCAAAACCCTCCCTGGAATTTCCTTCTGGTGCTTCCTCCTTCTCTTTCAGCACCCCCCGCCCCCCTACTGGGTCCATCCTACCCTTGGAAATCCTACATGTCCGTCTGAGCTTTTCCCAATGCCACCCTCTACGGACGTGATTGCGGTCTGACCACATGGCCCCGAGCACACCTTCCTTTGGCCACAACCCTATTCCCTCTTTCATCGGAGCCCACCGTGTGCCATCGTTATTTGTATTCTGTCTTATTTCCCCCTTCTGGATGGGAAACTCTCTTGAGGGGAGCAACACACAGCTCCTCTGGGGTTTGGTGGGAAAACAATTTTTCGAGATAAGAGCCCACCCCCACTCCTGGTTGATTCTGTTCTGCTGTAAAGATTCTGGCAAGTGCTTCGACCCTCTTAAAGGGCAGGGATTGTGTCTTCTTTGTATTTGAATCCTCTGCAGCACCCGACTTAATTCCTTGTCCGCAGTAGGCCCACAGTCAGTATTTGTTGAACGAATAACGAGCTTAGACACTCGAGACACTGCAGGCCTAAGAACTAGGCAGGAAGCTCTACACAGCCTCCTTGCTTCTACGCCTGTAATCTCACAAACCGTGGGCCTTCTAGGAGAACATTTATTATTTTTCACGAACTGGTGTGTGGCACAGTTTAAACCTATTTATTATCCTTCCAGCATGTAGCCTTGACTGCTGTCCTCTGGCCAGGAAGACATGAGCAGGGTGGGGCACGACTCATCCCCAGGTTATTACTTTAGCAGAGGAGAGGGCTTTGAAGGGCGAAGGCTGATCTTTTATTTTAGCTCGATATAATTATGGTGACCTCGTCCTTTAAAACATACACAGAGACACTGCTCATGGCCAGTGATGGTGGCCTCCTCATTGGGGAAGACGGGGAAACAGGGACAAGCCAGGGAGAAGAGGTTTATGTTCTTAAGGATTCATCTTCGGGACTTGATTTGATTTGAGTTTTGATTTTTTGTTATTTTTTTAAATGCGTATTTATTTTTGAGAGAGAGAGAGCGTGCACATGTGAGTGGGGGAGGGGCAGAGAGAGAGAGGGAGACACAGAATCCGAAGCAGGCTCCAGGCTCCGAGCTGTCAGCACAGAGCCCGATGTGGGGCTCGAACCCAAGAACCGTGAGATCATGGCCTGAGCTGAAGTCGGATGTTTAACTGACCGAGCCATCCAGGCGCCCCTCAGTACTTGATTTTAAAAAGTTATGAATGGGGGCGCCTGGGTGGCTCAGTCGGTTAAGTGGCTGACTTCAGCCCAGGTCATGATCTCGTGGTCCGTGAGTTCGAGCCCCGCGTCGAACAGCTGTCTGTGCTGACAGCTCAGAGCCTGGAGGCTGTTTCAGATTCTGTGTCTCCCTCTCTCTGACCCTCCCCTGTTCATGCTTTGTCTCTCTCTGTCTCAAAAATAAACAAACGTTAAAAAAAAAAAAGTTATGAATGTAATGCATGCGCACCGTAAACAACACACAGTGTGCAGAAATAGAGCCCAAGTTAAAGTACCCCTGGGGATGTATACTTAATAATTTAGTGTGGTGTTTGGAGAGATTTTGAGGATTTAATGCCCCGGAAGCAAAGTACATGATGTTCACAGCATAGACAACAATTAGCTACAGTTTTGTTATCTAGGATGGTCACCACATGATTCTTCTGACGGCTGCACAATTATTAGCACGTAAAGGGCGTGTGGGTGGCTCAGTCGGTTAAGCGTCCGACTTCGGCTCAGGTCATGATCTCACGGTCCGTGAGTTTAAGCCCCATGTCGGGCTGTCTGCTGTCAGAGTGGAGCCCGCTTCTGATCCTCTGTCTCCGCCTCTCTCTCTGCCCCTCCCCTGCTCATACTTTTTCTCTCTCTCTCTCAAGAGTAAATAAACATTAAAAAAATTATTAGCACTTTGGGCATGTTTTCAGTTTTCCGTATGAGTGTTTCCCAGTGGTTTCCAGCCTCGGCCCGTACTCTCTCACCTAGCTATTTGGGAGAAAAAGCTAAGGAAGGAGATCCTGTCTTGTGATTTCTCCCTGCCCTTCCCTTCTTTCCTTCCTTCTTCCAGCAGATTTTCATGGAGCACTTAGTTCGTGCTGGCACACTCGGGCACGGGGCCAGGTGAGCAAAACGGACCCAGTGCCTGCCTTTGGGGAGGTTTGAACCAGGGTAGCAGAGTCAGTGTGGTCTCTGGATCCAGACAGCCAGGTCCACATCCCGCCTCCTGCACTTACTAAGCTGTGCGCCCTCAGTCAAGCTACTTGTGTCTCTGGCCCTCAGTTTCCTCATCTGTACAATGGGGATGATGAAAAATACCTCTCTCAAAGGTTATTGTAGGGAGTGCAATAAATAACGCAGGCTAGATGATTAGAGAGGACCCTAATATTTGGTCAGCGTTCAACAAATGTTAGTTACTACTTGCAGTTGGGGTGGGGGGGGGCCGAAAGGTGGGAGATACCATGAGAGCGTATGACAGGGGGTCGGTCCTCACTTAGACTGGGCAGTTGAGGAAGCATCATGAGCGGTGGGGTTGGGAAGGAGGCCCGGGTGGCAGGGCAGGGGTGAGAGGGGAGAGTGTGTGAGCTGAGGCTGGAATCTTGAGCGGGGACAGACCACGTGGGGCCCGGGATGTCTAGTTCACTTCACGTGAGGGATGAGGTGGGTAGGGCCTTCCCCAGGTGGCAGGGCTGGTCCGAGCTAAGGCAGGACACAGGTGTCCTTATTCCTGACGCACTGCCTAGAAACCCCTTTACCCTTAAACTTTTATTTTTATTTATTTATTTATTTATTTATTTATTTATTTATTAAAAAAAAATTTTTTTTTTCAACGTTTATTTATTTTTGGGACAGAGAGAGACAGAGCATGAACAGGGAAGGGGCAGAGAGAGAGGGAGACACAGAATCGGAAACAGGCTCCAGGCTCTGAGCCATCAGCCCAGAGCCCGACGCGGGGCTCGAACTCACGGACCGCGAGATCGTGACCTGGCTGAAGTCGGACGCTTAACCGACTGCGCCACCCAGGCGCCCCATACCCTTAAACTTTTATTGCTTCCAGTTCCGGTCAGATGCAAAGCTGCATGTTTTTAGAGGGTCCTCATGCCCAAAGAGGCCGAAGCGTTAGTGGATATAACCGACCGGTTCCACCCTGCCCGCCACACGCAGGCACGAACACACCTCCCCCTCTGCCTCCTCTCTCGCACCTTCCTTAAGGGCTCGGAGCTGTGAGCCGGGCGACCGAGAGTAGCTGAATGGGGGAGAATTGAGGCTGCCCCTTTGTTTCCAGATTTAAATCGTCTCGTCCGGGAGCCTTTTTATGCATCTCTCATTTAGCCAGCCAGCCAGCCAGCCAGCCAGCCCACCAGCTGCTTGTTTATTCATTTATTCGTGCAAGTCCACAAATACTCATCGGAGGGCAGGTACAGACCAAGCGTTCGCATCAGGCATTTCTGATAGTCCACCAAATCAACCCAGTCTCTACCCTCATATAGTTTATAATCTGTCAGCGATAAGTCAACGGCAACTTCGCACGGGCCCACACTTGCTCTGTGCTGTGGGATGCCAAAAGGTATGCAGGATGGTCCCGACGCCCCTACCCAGTCTTGTGGATCCCGCCAGGCTGTTTTCTTTACGGGCTTATTTCTTTTTAATTTCCACGGTAGGGGCAGTGATAGTCCCAAATCTCATTTCTCTCCGAAATCTAATTTCCACAGATGCTCAGTGAGTGCTTGGGCGGCTGTTCGAGCAGCACATAGCGTTCAACAAGGAACAGAATTTCATGAACCGGTTTTTTATTTTCCCTTCTGGTCTCTTGGGTCTGGTTGATCTTGTCTAGAGCCCTGATAATCTCCTAGACAAAATATTTAAATCTTCCTCAGCTCTAGGGACTTTGAGGAAGGAATATTGTGGCTGAAGTCCTAAATATTTTGGAATATAATTAATGCAATTGTTACACACAGATGCTGCTCTGTTACAGTCCCCATCCCGAGAGAGCGTGGCACTGTCTTTGTGTGTGGAAATGTACACGTATGCTCATAAATGTCTCCAGCCTCCCGACTGCTCATCTCTTCCCCTTTGGGCCACCCCGTACTTTGCCTTCTTCGGCCCCTGGTCGCCTTCATGTGCGTTTTTCTCTTTGTTTCTAGAAGAGGAGGAAAAATTGTCACTGGGAACGACTGACGGGGGTTTGAGCTGTTGTTATCTCTTCAAGGGGAACTTGCCTTTTCACAGAAATGAGAGCTTTACCCCGAAGGAGCAAGCGACTCCCTTGGTACTTCAATTTCAGATGTGGGCGGGGCCGATTTGGGGGGCGGGTCATAGGATTTTCCAAGTGTTCTCAAAAGCAGCGGTGGAGGGTGTTGCAGATTTTTCAAGTAGGGTAAAGGCCTTGCGCTATCCCTCTGTGTTCTTATTTTTTGGAAAAGGTAACCAGATTTCTGTTAGTCCCACACCCGGTACCCAGCATCACCCCTACAAGAAAGAACCCTGAGGAGAGGCGTCGCCGTTTCATTTTACACACGCGGCAGCCGAAGATCACAGCAGTTAAGGGCCTCGTTGGGGCCACACGGCTAAGAATTGAGACCTGGGCCCCTGAGTTCGGATGCCCTGCCCGAGGGAGATACAGCCCCGGGACCTGAACAGCCTCGCCTCGCCCGCCTACCTCTTAGCAGTTTTCAAGTTAATACAAGTTAACCACACAAATACGCCGGGTCGGTTCCATTTTGAAATAACACAGCAGTTAGAACGTAGGTAATCATAAGAAGAATGGTATGCCTGAAATAAAACAGTCCCGACAACAGAGCTGACCCACCCACCTGCCCTCAGATTTGTTGGCAGAGAGGATGCCAGGGTTGGGGGGTCCAGCGCCAGTGAGGGCCTGTGACCCGGTTCTGAATTCTTGTTTTTTTTTTTTTTTTTAGATTTGGCCCGTTGGCCTCCTAGCCCGCAGCCATGCCCGTGGTTTTCTTCCGTGACCACTGGAATTCCGAATTCAGAAAGGTTATTAGCCACCTGGATAATTGCACCTTTATAACTTTTAAGACAACCACCCAGAGGCAGAGGATAACTACAATAAATGGCTTGTAATTCTAGGTCTTAGATCTTTGCTTTAACATAAAACCAGCTTTCCGCTTCCTTAGATTCACAACCTGAAGAAATCAAAGCGAGACATTAGCAGAAGTCATTAGCTGCTATTGAAAGCATGTTCTGAGACAGAAGCGAGTCTCCTTTTTAGGGCACGTGGGGGTAAGGGGATGCATTTGAAATTTTGCCTGTGCTGCCGTAGGGATTCGTTTAATAGGGAGAATTTTCACCCCCCCCCCCCCCCCCCCCCCCGCCCCGGCTGTTTTGCACCACAGGGGTGTGATTGTATCTTGGGCAGCTGCTTGACCTGCTGCTTCTGGGAGAAGACTTGTATTTCCTGTGGGGTTTCAAAGTTGCTCTGGTTTGCGTCGCTGCGATGTTATAAGTCTCCCTGACTGTGGAGAGGCGGGAGGGCTGTTGGTCAACCCTTACGGCGGCCTGTGGGGCGTCAGAATTACAGAACAGCTTTACCGAGGGTTGTATGCACTCCAGTATCCCATTTGAATGACTGGGTCCTTCGTCCGTCGCCTCCCCCGGCCCCTGCACACAGGCATGTTCGTAGGACGTGGGACCCTCTGGCAGAGAGCGCTCCCTTCTGTATCACTGGGCCCTCCTAACACTACCCTCTGTCCTAACGCAGTTCGCAGCCTCCTGAGCAGCCTGTGCCGTCAGCACCGAACCCGACGCGGGGCTCAAACTTACGAACTGTGAGATCATGACATGGGCCGAAATCAAGAGTCAGACACGTAACTGACTGAGCCACCCAGGTGCCCCTTCAAAATATTTCTTTCCATTAAAAAAAAAATTGCTTTTTAAAGTAGGCTCCATGCCTAACACAGGCTTGAACTCACGACCCCGAGATCAAGAGTCACATGCTCCCACCCGACTGAGCCAGCCAGGCGCCCCGTGTTTGTTGATCATCCTGGTGGTCTTCCAAGATGTGTTACCTTTGGATCTCCACTGGAAATGCCCTAACAGCAAGGATTTTAAGCTGTGACAGCAGGTCATGGGGCAGATACTTGCGGTCGTGTGCGGAATGCCTTCCCGGGACTTGGAGTTAGCGTACAGCGAGCGTTTGTCCCCTTTTAAAGATTTTCAGGATTTTCTTACCCGTATTTCAGGTGGAATCAGGAAGTGGACTTTTTGTGGCATGTGTACAGTTTCCATAATGCATTTCCTCCCACCTCCTAGTGGTGCAGCAGGAAAGGGCCTCCCCCCACAGCTGTCTCCTTGTCCCCAGCCAGCCAGCCTCTTCCTGCACTCCTGGCATCTACTCCCGGGCATCAGGAAATGTTCTGAATGCGTGGTGGCCACGTCCATATTCCAGCGGCTATGGCCAAAGAGAAGGAGGGTTAGGTGGTGAAAGCGCTTCTGGATAAAGCTTTCGTGGGAACCCCTGTCAACCGTGGCTTCTAGAATGTCGTCAGGACCTGGGTCCCTTCCCCAGAGGAAGATGGACCCCGAGCTGTTCACGTCAAGCTCACAGAGAGTCAGCAGTTAGCTCGTGTCTTCACGCTAAGATGTTTTAGGTTTATTTCACATTTCCTTCTGGAAGCTTTGCCTGCCAAGCCCAGGCAGGCGGCAGTGAAACAGTAGTGGTGGGACCTGGAGAGGGGTCTCCTGAGGGGCCTGGAAGACCCATCGGGTCTAGAAAGCAGCACACGCAAAATCACATTGGAGCTTCATGGGTGATAATAATTCACATATGAAATATTCCAGCTGGAGCACGCAGTAGAAGTAGTATTTGGAACACCACCCTAGAAGCTCTACGGATTTGAAATTGTAGTGAAATTCATCTTCTGTGTTGTAAGGCGCTCTTAAAATTCCTCTTATGGCTCTGTCTCAACCTCAAAGCAAATAATTGCCCTTAAAGTTTCGGGTTTTGATCTCTTTCTTGCACAGGGTTTTATACTGTGAGATGCTTCTTAATTGTTCATCAGCAGCCCTGATTGGAGCTATAAAGGGGAGTGCATGTGTTTGTTTCACCTCCTTTGTAAACTCAGGCCACTGGGGTACCTTCTAGCACACGGTCTCCCCAAACACTGGATTTTGTGCACGCCAGGATGGCAGATTCTTGAATAGAATCACTGTAGTTGATTGTCTCTGTGAACGCAGTTTACTCGAAGCACGGTATGCCGGAATTATTTCTGTAACTCACGACGGTGTTATCATTAAGGTGTGTGCAAAGGACACTAATTCCTGTTCTACGGGATAAAACAGCCAAGGCACAGAAATAATTCTGCCTTATTGAATCTTCTCATAAGAATCTAGGGGAAATAGTGCTTGAGGTACACCATACTAATAACAATATGCTCAGCCAGGTACACCAATTACCCTAAGAATGATGTGGGTGGGGACCGCATTCCCGCAGTGATTACGTAACTGTGATTCACCTGGGAAAGCCAGCAGCCATGTGACATTGCTTCTGAAGCAGCCCCCACCTCCTCCCGGGTACCTGCGTCCATGATGGTTCCACCACCCAGTCTCGTTCGGGGCCGACGGAGAACCGGGCCAGGTGTCCAGGGTCCTCTTTGTTGACTCTTGCTGTGGGTTCCCTCGCACACGCTCCACCAATGTCCTGAGAAGCCAGGGTCCCTGGTCCATTGCCAGTGCCCTGCCAAGGCTGAGGACCTTAGCTCCGGGGAGAAATGGAGTCACTGGGTCCAGAAACAGGGTGTGAAGCCTGGAGCCTTGATCACACCTGCGTCCAGCATGGTCCCCGCTTCTTGTACCGGTTGTATCTGTCCCGGGCACCCTCTGCTGTCCTCGCGTTTCTCGTGACATGTCTTAAACGGGTTTTCCTGGCGTGAGGTGAGGAGGAGTGGGTGTAGGAGACAGCTGTTGAATCAAATAATGTGTCTTCTTCATGGAATAACGTGTTCTTTTTATTTATTTATTTTTTGAATGTTTATTTATTGTTTTGGGGGGGGGGAGGGGCAGAGAGAGAGGGAGACACAGAATCCGAAGCAGGCTCCAGGCTCTGAGCTGTTAGCACAGAGCCTGACGTGGGACTCGAACCCACGAACCGTGAGATCATGACCTGAGCCAAAGTCCAGAGTTGGATGCTTAACCAACTGAGCCAGCCAGCCCTACCGCCCCAGAGGGGCGTTCACTGGTTTCCTTTTTCAGCAGGCTTCTTTCCTCGATGGATAATTAATTCCCTGTGAGCTAATCAAGGGCTCCTCGGATGGAGCCCCTCTTCGATTCTCACCTCCGTGCCAGGGACGTTTTCTTGGCAATTGAAACCAGAGCAATAGATTGGCAGTAGGACCGTATTTGGCGAGGGGTAAAACAACCCGTGATTGCACGTAATTGCAGCAAACAATTTTGAATTTTATTAATGAGGTGCTCCAAACAGCATCTTTTAGCCCATTGTCCCATTAACAGCGGATTCACTGGAGTTCAGGGGGCTGTAACTTACATCGGTCTTCCCCCTCTGAAGGCACCTGCCCCTGTAGTCTGTAATTGACACAAGTTTGTCATTTTTAGGAATGGTTCGTCCCGGAAGCTGTAAAATGAACAGATTTGTTGGAGAGCTGCGTGGCTTTAGCCTCGCGCGGAGGGCCAGTTGGCTGTTTCTGCTTGGAACTTCTTTCCTTTCCTTAGAGGCGGTGTGGGCACAGAAAGTCCTCAGGTCCACGGTTTTGAGGAAGGGCCCAGGGAGGCAAGGGGATATCTTATTTACAACACGAGCTTCTTTCCCAGCCATTTGTTTCCTCCCACCAGCGTGCAGCATGTCCGGGTTAAGCGGGGTTTTCGGGGTACCCAGGAAGGCTTCTGGGGTAGGAGAAGAGGCAAGGTGGGGAGCGGTGTGCCATGTTAGCTGTCGGCTGCTCCTTCCCTCAGCGTTGTAGCTCAAAATATGGCATGTGTGGGTGTTTGTCTAACGGAGGAGAGAGGTCCAGTCTGACACACATGGAGAACTGGAAAGGAAGAGACATACCGATCATCAGAAGTTTCCGAGGGGGACATAGGACATAGACAGAGGACTTAGATTTTGCCCCTTGTGTTTCGGGTGAGCCAGGAGGGCTTCCTGGAGAGGCTGGCCTGGAGGATAAGCATTGCAGGCGTGAACTCGGAGAGTGCTGGGTGCCCAGGTGCCGCTGGCTTTGGCCTGGAGGTGAGCTAGGTACAAGGACGGGGCTGGAGGTCAAAGGGGAAATGTAGGTTGCAGCAGGGCATGGGGGTCTTGAACACCAGGCTAAAGATGGCACTTGATTCACTGGCCAGGAGGTGTTCCTAAAAGGCTTTTGAATATCGGGTCATGTGGTCATTCTGACGATGAGGGGGCTTTGTGCAAGATGGACTCAGAGGAGAGGCGTGGCCGCTTCATCTGGTCCTTGGGCTGCTGTCAGGATGTGCTGCGGAGCCACAGGCGGGAAGATCATCCTTCGGCAGCACAGGGGAAAGGGACCTTTGAGCAACATCTTGAGTGTGAAACAGGCTCCAGGCTCCCAGCTGTCATCACAGAGCCCAACGCAGGGCTTGAATTCACGAACCGAGAGATCATGACCTGAGCCAAAGTTGGACGCTCAGCGGCGGGTCCTTAGCCATCGTCTCCACTGCTGTGTGGAAACCTCGGCAGGTGCAGAGCAGTGACTGAGGGTAATTCCCCGACGCTGCTGGTTCTGCGGGAGCCTCCAGGCCTCTGGCTTCTTTCTTCCCCAGAGGAGCCTCCCAGATGAGGGAAATCCTTTCGGAAGACCCATTTGGCTCCTGACAGCTGGCAATGTTGCTTCCTCCTTGGGATACCACGGCCTTAGTTATTTCTTGGGACCAAAAATCTATCCCGAGGAGCCATGGCAGTTTTAGAGCTCACACCGAGAGGCTGTTTGCACGGGCTCTGTGTTCTCTCGGGGAGATGGTTCCAGCAGGAGGCTGAGAGAGGAAGACCGCCGACTGTTGCTAAACGCGGTGTCCCTTGTGAATAACAAGGCCCAGCTTCCAGCCAGACTGGGGTCTGCTGCACTGGGCGTGGGGTGGGAACAGCCGCCACGCGCTCCCCAGATAGCTTTCTGAGCCCCTGTGTGGCCCAAAGCTCTCCCAGTTAGTAATGCCATAGAAGGCCTCTCCCTTCTGGTGACGGGCCCATCTCCAGACCCACCACAACTGTCTAGCTTTCTGCCTGTTGGCGGGACCAGAAATGATCTGTCTGTGAGGTCAGCTTTAAAAAGATCCAGGGCAGGGGTGCCTGGGTGGCTCAGCCGGTTAAGTGCCTGACTTTAGCTCAGGTCATGAGTTCGAGCCCCGCATCGGGCTCTGTGCTGACAGCTCAGGGCCTGGAGCCTGCTTCGGATTCTGGGTCTCCCTCTCTCTCTGCCCCTCCCCTGCTCGCACTGTATCTCTCTCACTCTCTCTCTCTCTCAAAAATATGTAAGTGTTAAAAAAAAAAAAAAAATGAAGAGACCCAGGGCACTGAAAGGAGCCCTCTCTGGGGGAGGACAATTGTGGTGCCTTCTGTCCTGTGGAATCCCGTTTTCCATCTGAACTTGGGGCTCTTTTCCACATGCCTACGTGGGGCACCTGTTCATGGACTTGGCCTCTGGAAGAAGCTTGGATGTGACAGTCATGCTGTGTTTCTAGGCCCAATTCTGGATGTGCCTTGTTCGTTATTTTGTCCCTTATGCTCGTTAGTATTTCCCAAAGAGTTCATGGTAATTTTTTATAAATTAAAAAAAAAAAAAAAGCCTCTTCTCTTTCTCTTCTGCTGTTTTCTCCCTTTGCCCACAAACAGGGAAAGAACTTTCTATCAGGATTCATTTAATTTTCTCTTGGGAGCAGTTTTTTTTTTTTTTTTTTTTTTTCTTCTCCGTTTCTCAGGAAATACAGCCTGACTTGCTGTAGGCACCAAACGCTATCAGATGCTTTTCTTTTCCACTCCGCGCACGTGCGCCCAGGGAAGCGAGCGGCTCAGGACGTTTGTTCCTCAGGGAATGGGGTGGGATGTAGGAGGGGGCTCGGCGCCTGGGGATCGTGAGAGGGGGTGCTCCCCACCCCGAGGCTGTTGGGAGGCTGGAGGCAGGGAGCACCCCTTAGCCGCACCCAGGACGCCAGCCCCCCTCCCGGTCCCTCCCAGACTGGAGAGTGGCCTCTGGCTGAGCGCTTGGTGATGTCACATGCGGAGGCTTCCATGGGAGAAGCACTTTGGCCACGTCTCGCTCGGAGAGAACTGTATTGTTCATCTCCATTGCGAAGGCTGGGAATTGGAGGCCCAGAGGGAGTAAGTGATTGCTCACGACCAAGTAGAAGGTGGTGGGGCTGGGGCTTGAAATTCCGTCCTCACGGCCCACGGCGGCGGCTGCTTCCCCCGGGGATGGGTGCAAACCCCTGAGGGTCCTCTCTGTCTTCTGCTCCCTTCCGGACAGTGCTGTCACCCTCCCCACTCCTCCCGGCCCCCTACTCGCAAATAGGTTCTGATGCCCGGAGTGGGTTTGGAGTGAAAAACGCACGAGGTTTTCTGTCCCCTCCCTTCGGGGACACTGCGTCGCCCCAGCTCCTACCGGGTGCACGGGGGTTTGCCTTTCCCCTTTGACGCCGTGGAAAAGCCGCAGCCCAGCGGGCTGCGTTCGGCCATCCCGCTGGTGGGAATCTGCACGTTGCCCCTGGTTTTGGACCCACGGTCTGTACACGTGGCACCCCTTGTGCGAAGTCACCCCGAGAGGTGTCCCCGTGGTGGGCCCAAGCTGCCTGCGCTGGCCTGTCCCCCTTCACCCCCGCTGCTAGTTATCACGGTGGCTCTTTAGCGGAATACCAGTCACTTAATGAGTGCTTAACACCCACGAATTGAATAAAATTATTCTATAGCTGGTGTCTTCCATGACTATAATTACAAAAGGATTCCAATCATCATTTATGGGTGTTCTCCCCGGAGCGAACACTGAGGAAGGCGTTGACCCAGTTCGTTGAAAGCTCGAGCTGATAAACAACATTAACGCACGTTCGGGTCTATTGACCGATGTCCTTTAAATCAGTGGGGTTTTCCAAGGGGGGGGGGACCCCTAATGGAGCCAGACCATTATTATTATTATTTTTTTTTTCAATTAACCTAGTTCAATTTCAAGTTCCTTTTGGTTCAAAACAATTTAGGTCAATCTCAGATTTTTAAGAATGAATCTCTGGAGGGAAAGGAAATTAACTGGGCCCTGAGGGGGCTCGGCTACCACAATTAACCCCAAAAGACAGACTGTCAGGCTGATGGGGGGCCTGGAGAGGGGCCGTGTGACCACTTCAGGCCATCTTCTCCCGCGGAGACCCTGGCGGGGACGGCCTCTTTTCTAGCTCGCTGCCTGCTGGAATAAACCCTGCCTGCTACGGGGCCTTGGTGACGTCTTCCTGTTTCTCAGGCCCTTCCTGTCTTTGAAAGTGGACTGTTCTCTCGCCTCCTGAGAAGAGGGGTCAGGGGCCTTCACTCCCAGGGATCACTGGCCAGGGGACCAGGGTGCAAGAGACGCCCCAGGGAGACTTCGGGGGATGTGCGCTGGGGAGAAGGGAATGGTCCAGCGCGGTCATTCACTGGCCCCAGGACCCCAGATGAGGAGCAAAGCTCCTCGGAGCCTTTCCCCATCTCATGCGGCCGTATGCTGCACCTTCCCGACTGCCTATCGAAAGATGTGGAGCCTCAGCTCCGAGCTCCTGGCTGAGGGCATCCTTATACCCGGAATGCAGATTTTTCTAAGGTTGGAAGTCTAAAATGTTTTTAACATCTATTTATTTTTTGAGAGACAGAGACAGAGCACGAGCCGGGGAGGGTCGGAGAGAGAGGGAGACACAGAATCCGAAGCAGGCTCCAGGCTCCGAGCCGTCCGCACAGAGCCCCACGTGGGGCTCGAACTCAGGAACGGTGAGATGGTGACCTGAGCCGAAATCGGACGCTCAACCGACTGAGCCACCCAGGCATGCCTAAGGGTGGAAATCTAAAATGCAGTTCCCTCCTTCACACGGAGTAAGACGCCCTCAGGCCTTCTGTGCCCCTTCCCGTGACACGTTTTCCCCACGGGGGCCAGAAGCTGAAGTTTTGTCAGCGGGGAGACGATCATCTCAGAGGAAGGATGGTCCCCGCACCCTTGAGTTCGTAACTGGGTGGAGACCCGAGGAACGGGAGGCCCCTCCGAGGTGGTCATTCAGTGGCTGGGACTTACCGCTGCCTGGCGGATGCGGGAAGCACCCATGTTCTCGAATAGGTAGTGCTCGTGTTCTCAAATAGGTAGTGTCCAGACCACGGGTGTCGCAGAAAGGCCCACACCCTGAAGACTAGTCTCTTGGCAGTTGGTCTGCAGTCTCCAGAAAGTGGAGGCATTGAGTTTCCTTTCTGGAGGCTGGTCCCTCTTCCGCCCCCATTCCCCACCGGTTTCCAGAACTGGGACCTGAGTTCGAGGCCAGACTTCGCATTTTCCATTTCCTGGTCTTGGCTCGCGGGGGCCTGGCTCACGGTGTCCGTCCCCCCGGGACAGCTAGTGTCCTGTATTAAGGGGAGACGGTGCCCACCCAAGGCCGGCTCTTCCTCCTTCTCTGCACGTAAAGGAGCTTCAAGAATATAAAACACCGGTGGTCACAAAACCCTTTTGGCCACACCAACGCGTGTCTCCCATTTCATTCTAAGCGAAGGATGCTTTCTTGCTGCCAGGACCCCCCCAGACAAGTCCCGTTTGGACAGAGGTGACTACCAACTAAAGAGAAATTTTAAGGGGAAGATCCTTCTGCCGCCCACGAATGTATGTGGCTCTCGTGGCACCACAATGACCCCGGTTTCCTGAACTGAGAAATGCCGGCCTTCTTCCTGCTGCCCGATGTCATTTTGTGCCTCTTCTCCAGCCCACTTGGAAGGGGAACCTTTGATGTTGGCGCAGGTGAGGTTCTCTGTGATGTTCTGACCTGCAGACTCATAGGGAAAACGAGCGTTTCGTATTGTCTCCGCCTCCTGGTTTGAATTTTGCTTCACTGCCCGCTTCTTTTGCGTGTCTAACCTTGAGGTTTTCTCTTCACTGTTCCGTCTTTCATTCTTTTCTGAGATGATTGGCCTACAGCCGTCGCTTTCTCCTCCGAGAGTCTCCCAGGCCCCCTCAGAGTTTGTAATTGGCTTTTGTCCTTCTTTCTCAGTGTCGACTCCGTTTAAAACAGTCAATATTTTCTTTAAGAAAAAAATTTTTTAAGCGTTTATTTTTGAGAGAGAGAGAGAGAGAGAGAGAGAGAGAGAGAGAGAGAGAGAGAGGGAGGAGGTGTAGAAACGAGACACAGAATCCAAAGCAGGCTCCGGGCTCCGAGCTGTCAGCACAGATCCTGACGTGGGGCTCGAACTCACGAACCGTGAGATCATGAACTGAGCTGAAGTTGGATGTATAACTGACTGGCTGAGCCAGTTATTTTCTAAGTGCCAGTCGTGTCCCCACACCAGGCCGGGAGCTCTGACAGCAATGGAGGTGAGCAAGCCACCGTCCTGTCCCTGGGAAGCGTGTGGTTTACTGGGGGTGTGGGGGTGGGAAAGTGGTGCGTGTGTAGCGTGTGGGGTTTGGTAGAGCTGGTGGAGAGAGGCTGGACCACAGGACGGGGGCTCAGAAGAGAGGGCATTGTGTCTGACGGGTTGACGAGGAAAGGCTTCTTGGAGGAGGTGACGTTTAAGTTGGCCATACTGACCTCTTCTCTCTGCTTCAGTCTTTCTCCTTAGCCATTCCCTTTGGTTCTCTTCCCTTTCCCCGGACTGAAAAGTGCTTATCCTCTGCTTGGCTCAGGTCGTGATGAAAGGCGTCCTCAGGCTTGGTTTACATGCCAGTCCGATGGCAGCACCATGCCAGTCCGATGGCAGCATCAGGGGAGGGAGTGGTGGCCGAGTGCAGTTGGCCCTTGAACAACCTGGGTTTGAATTGCAGGGGCCCACTTGTACATGGTTCCGTTTTGTTCCGGCAAATACAGTACAGTCCTGTAAATTATTTTCTCTTTCTTATGATTTTTTTTTTAAGTTTAGTTGTTTTGAGAGAGAACGAGTGGGGGAGGAGCAGAGAGAGGAGAGAGGGAATCCCAAGCAGATTCCGCCCCGTCAGCCCAGAGCCGGATACATGGCTCGAACTTACAAACCACGAGATCATGACCTGAGCTGAAATCAAGAGTCAGATGCTTGACTGACTGAGCCCCCCAGATGCCCCATCCTTATGATTTTAAAAACTCCTTCCGTTTCTCTAGCTTACTTCGTGGTAACAATACAGTATGTACTACTCATGGTATACAAAATAATGTGTTAACTTGTCATGTTATCAGTAAGGCTTCCAGTCAGCGGTAGACTATTAATAGTCTAGTTTCAGGGGAGTCACGCAGAGGGCAGGGTGTCAGTACCCCAGCCCCCATGTTGTTCAAGGGTCAGCTGTACTTCCAGGGTCTGGCTCCTGGGTGACCAGCCAGGTGACCCGATGTGATGTGGTCTGAGGAGCCTTCCTTCCCTGGGGTGTTGTGAAGATGTCAGGAAGAATTCCTGTGGAGTAGATTCCGTTCCTGAGAGGAAAAGAACTCCCAAATTACTGAACATGCCTCTTTGACAGAAGGGGATCTCTTGGTTGAGGGCACGCAAAGCCAGCACTTCCCTCCCTCCCATTTCTGGAAGCCTGGGGCGACTTTTCCTTCTCTGAGGATTCATTTCATTTGTTAGTTCACTCGTTTGTTTGTCCATCCATCCATCCATCCATCCATCCGTCCATCCATCCATTATCCATCCATCATCCATCTACCTACCAGTCCATCCATCATCCATCCACCCACCCACCCATCCATCCGTCCATCTGTCCATCTTACCAACCACCCATCTGTCCATCCATCTATCCACCCACCCATAATCTACTCATCCATCCATCCATCCACCCATCCATCCACCTATCCATCCACCCATCCATCCATCCATCCATCCATCCATCCATCCTTGCATCCATCCATTCATCTGTCCATCCATCCATCTGTCCATCTATCCTTCTATCTATCCATCCATCCATCCATCCATCCATCCATCCATTTTCCATCCATCATCCATCTACCTACCAGTCCATCCATCATCCATCCACCCACCCAACCATCCATCCATCTGTCCATCTGTCCATCTTACCAACCACCCATCTGTCCATCCATCCATCTATCCACCCATCCATAATCTACTCATCCATCCATCCATCCATCCATCCACCTATCCATCCATCCATCCATCCATCTGTTCATCCATCCATCCTCCCATCCATCCGTCTATCATTCCGTCACATATTCATTCAGTGTCTGTTCCGTGCCAGGCATTACACTGGGCTCAGGGGCTGCAAAAGGGAACTGGAGCTGGTTTCTGCTCCTGATGGTCTTACATCCTTTAAGGTTGTATTTTGGACCTGGGAAGCTGGCATAGTAGAAATTGGGTCTCTGTGTATCATCTCTGTACTTTTGTGTCTCTTTAGAGACTTACACGATAATTTCTTAGATTATTTGAAAATGCGCCCTCTACGTTCATCGTATGGAATGCTGTGATTTTGGCCTGACCTAATCTTCCTTTCAGGATTTTGTAATTAAAGGAGCCAGCCCCCAGTGTCAGTCATAGTTGTAGTACTCGTTATTTCTTGAGGAGAAACCCCTTCTTCTTGAGTCCCATTTTTATTGGCTTGACTTGCTTCAATAAATTCCAAACCGCTCGACACTGCATTGATACCTTATGAAGATAAAGCACCACATCTTTTAATGGAGCTCTTTGCAGGAGCAGATGTGTCTGTACCAAAGACAAGAGCAGGAGACAGGACTTGCGCTCGTGATCTCGAGCAGGGTGAACTCAGAAAGATGGCGGCCCCTCTGCCCGCCCTGCCCCCACCCTGTCCTCAAGAACTCCCGAAGAACAAAAGGCAATTCAAATCCCGGAATATTACTTCTGTCGCCGTGGCACCAAACTATTAAAAATAAAACTGTCCCTCAAGGCAAAACATTTCATTTATTTTCCTTTGAATGAGTAACTTGTTTATTAAGATGAACTAAAGTGGCTAAGGCTAGATCGTACGCAGGCACGAAAAATTGATTTATTGTAGCCTTTCGGAAAGTGCGCTTTCTGTTCCTGGGAATTATCGTTGGATTTTAAATGAAGAACTCGTTTAGTCAGATGGGGCGCAGCTCCCCTGGAAATTAGCCTAAGCAGGCTCTACGTCCCGGGGTAGGAGTCGACCTCTGTTCCTTGGCAGATTGCTTCTTTCGGACTGAGTCAGGGCGTTGAAAGATTTGCCTGGGTTTAGTGATCTTCAGGGAGGACTGTATTCTGGCCTCTAGTTTTTCTTGTGTGTTTTTTTTTTTTCTTTTTTAACTGTTTCTTATGAAAGTGTTTCACTTTTGCCTTTTCTCACATGAGACCATCGTAGCAGCGTATCCATCACGGTTCTGAGAGACGCTTTGCTCTTCCTGACCCAGCTCAGAGGCATTCCTCCTGCAGGGAAGGTGTTGACCTCGGCAGGGAGGTTCCCCATTGCTCTCTGCTCATCTGGGGACGGAGATGGGATGGCGAATTCCCCTCTGAGGCCCTGTTTGTTCTCCAACGATAGAACTTGAGAGAAGAAAGCTATACATGGTTAAAAAAAAACAACAACAAAAACTTGTACCCAACTCAGTAGCAAAACAGAGGAAACTTTGCGTTAAGGAGAAATGTTTTTTGTGTTCTGGAACGTTTTCCCTTGAAAATTTGGACAACGGATGGTTGTTATTCTGTTTTTTGGTTGTAATTGTTTTATTTTAATACTGCAACACGCATATTATTTCTGACATGTAATCTCATGACATCCCTTGTCCCCGCCCCCAAGAGTCCCGGGTGGTTGCCTGCTAAAGATATTAACCTCAGTTTTGAGACGACAAAACTGAAGTTCAGAGTGGCTTCCTGACTTGCTTAACGGTAACGTTGGTCATCGCTGCCAGGGACTGTGCGTGCGCGCTTCTCCGTGTCGCCCTTGGTCACCAGCACCCTGCCGGTTAGGTTTTCCGACCACCCCACTTTTACAAGCGAGGACCAGAGAGAGGCACAGGGAGAATAAGTGAGTGCTCGAGATTAACCAGCCGGTGGCAGAGCTGGAACTTAGCCCGCCCTTTTTTCCCTCAGTCCCAATTTGGCGATCTAGTAATGTCATTTTGATCGGTGACTTTTGCACCATGCAGGGTGCCATTCAGTACACATATGTCCTGTGCACCGGGCAGAGGGCAGAGGCCAGGGCTGGGACCCCTAGAACTCTGAGGCCGAGTCCCAGGCGTCTGGCTTTCTGTCATCGTGTTCCTGTCACCGAGCGGTGAAATGAGGCCCCAGGAGGAAGGCTGTGCCTGGGGCTTCTTGGTGGGGTGCCTTAGGGCCACCTCCGCGAATGGGGTTCCATCCCTGTGGTCTGCTTGGCCTAGGTGAGCGGGTATAGGATCCGCAGCTGTCACGGGACGGGGGTCGCTCAGGTGCAAACAGACGGAGTTCAGGGTCTCCTTCTCCTTCCTGCTTCCCCTTCTGCCCATCTGAGATGGAAGGAGAACAGGAGGGTGAGTGAAGAGACAGAGGCAGGTATGGGGGTTTCACCCGGTCGGCTGCGGGATCTGCTCTCCATGGGAGAACAAGAACCAGGTTTCGCCTTCGGCCCCGTTGCCAGCCCGGGGTGACCCCAGGAGCTATGTGGTGTGCTGTTGGGAATTCGCGAAGCTGGGGACTGTCCGGGGAACAGACCATTTCACTGGGGGTTTCACAGGTGTGTGCTAAGAATTTTCATCAACAAGTGTGCATTGTACCTTGCTGTAGGGGGAGGGCTTTATATCTCCAAATCTGCGAATTAGTGAACAGGATGATCCTTAAATTTTTTTTTTTTTAATTTTTTTTTTCAACGTTTATTTATTTTTGGGACAGAGAGAGACAGAGCATGAACGGGGGAGGGGCAGAGAGAGAGGGAGACACAGAATCGGAAGCAGGCTCCAGGCTCTGAGCCATCAGCCCAGAGCCCGACGCGGGGCTCGAACTCACGGACCGCGAGATCATGACCTGAGCCGAAGTCGGACGCTCCACCGACCAAGCCACCCAGGTTCCCCAGGATGGGCCCTTTTAAAAAGGGAGTTTGGGGGCAGAAGTGAGCCACTAAAAAGTTATCGGTCGTCCACTTCTGCTTTTTGTACATCCTGGCAAGCTCTGCGTGGCCACACCTGAGACCCTTCTCCCCGCATTCGTGTGGGCGGTTCTGACCTAGCCGTCTCAATTCGTGCGGACCCTTCGGAGACTGGGTGTTGCCAGGAGGGAGCGTTGTGCACACACTTGGTTTTCTGGGAGGCACCCCTCCCCCACGGTCACAAGCAGCTTGTTCTGACCCTGGGCTTCTCCCCGTCTGTCCGAGAGGTGAAAGCAGTGTCGCTTCGAGAGACACCCAACACCTGCTTGTATTAGGAACCAGCGCGTTAGCTGTGTCTTTCCCGTTTCCAGCCTGATCTTGGCCTTTCCTGACAGCTCCCCCCTTCCCAGCAGAGGCGGCGGTGGCGTGGCGGTGGCAGGGGAGAGGGGTGACGCCCCGCCCGGGCTGCTAGGACTGTCCCCCTGGGTCTGGGTAGGCTTTTGGGGGGAGGGGCAGATTGCACCTGCCTCCACTCCTGCCAGCGTCTCTGAGCAGCTCCCTCGCCCGTGAGCTCCTTGATTTGCCTTTGCAGATGGCGTGGGGACAGCTGAGACTCCACCAGGACGCCGGGCCTTCAGGAGGACCCCTGCCGGGTCCTTCCTGTGGCACTTCTGGCGGTCCAGTTTGCATCGGCAGCCGGGTGGGTGACGTGGGAGACGTGGACCAGAAAATTAAGAGGAACAGGGCAGGGCTTTCCTTTCTGAGAATTATTTGTCTTCCCCTTGACAGTTGAGACCAACAGTTAATAGTAAATCACGCCGATCGGGGTCTTAAGTCTTTCATATATGTTCACAGTCAGTCCTGCCGCAGCCCTGCAGGTCATAGGGTGAGAATTATGGCCATGGCTCCGTTTTTCCCAGATGCAGGAACGAGGCTCGGGGAGGCTAGGTGACCAAAGGAGAGGGATGTGGGTCTTTTGTCTTCACATTCTCTGCTCCTCCCATTTTCCCTCCAGCTTTGGGTTCGAGAAGCCTCAGCCCCCAGCTTGGCGGGTAATTGCACCCCGCCGGAGTGGAGGGCTGCAGGGGGTGAGAAACCGGGTGTAAAATTTCAGAGCGATTGGTCATCTGTGATGGATGAGGATTCCCAAGGGAGTGTCCCTCACTAGTCAGGCATCGGGAGGGATAAGAAATGTGACAGTGTGGTGTTCCAGTGAAGTGTGCGTGCGTGCGTGTGCGTGTGTGTGCGCGTGTGTGTGTGTGGTGGGCACTGTGGGAGATACGTTCTTTGAGGACACAATTCTGCCTCTTGCAAGAAAAGGCTGAGATTTTGCAGCTGGTTTTCTTTAACTAACAGCAACACCAGCGTTGTTTCTCAAAGCCACAGAATCTCCAAACACAATGGAAATCCCAGGAGCGTAGGGTGTGGGTTCTGGGGCCTGGGGTGGGTGGGACAGGCTTGGGGAGGGACGAGCACAACCCGAGCCGTCTTGTCCTTCCTCGGTAACGAATTTCACACGGCTCCACTGTCCTCATTTTGTCTGCGGGATGCCCAAATTTCAGCCTGGGAAAGAAGGGGATCGGGAAGGAGCAGGCCCCAGGGATTAGTGGCGGCCATAAAAACCAGACGTCAGCCCAGGACGGTGGCATTTGGAGTGATTCTGATGATTGTCTTCCCCTCAGCTGGTGTCCATTAAGCTCCAGAGTGACATTTGAATAAATAAGTTTGTTACTGGGAGATTAATTTTTTTCCCTCCCCACCCGAACGTTTTCAAAACAGCAGCAACAGTAACAGTAAACAGGGGAGACCATGTCGCCCGTGAGACTCGTGGGGCCAAACCAAAGAAAGAGAAGGAAAACAGGGACGAAAGCAAGAACGGCATCTTTGGAAGGGGCTCCCCCGTCCCTGTGAGCACTTGGCGAATTTGTTACGAGCCTGCCGGCCCCTGGCTCAGAAGTGGCCTGACTCCCCCCCAGGTCTGAAGGAAAGGAACACAACTCTGGTGCTGCCTCTGCCCTGACTCCTCCCGCCTTACACTTTGGATTTGCATCCAGTCTGCCCAGTAGCCATGGATTCAATTCTGGGTTTGGAAGTAAAACCTCAGAAATGTGTTTTTTTTATCCTTTGAAGCCCAGGGAAGTCAGGACCCTGGGTTCTAGGTCTGGCTGTGCCATAAGCTAATGGGAACTACTTAATTAATTTTTAAGTTTATTTATTTGAAAGAGACAGCGCAGGTGCGGGAGGAGCAGGGGGCGGGGCGGGGGAGAGAATCCGAAGCAGGCCCTGTGCTGTCAGTGTAGAGCCAGACGAGGGGCTCGAACTCACGAAACCGTGAGATCACGACCAGAGCCAAAACCAAGAGTTGGACGCTTAACCGACTGAGCCCCCCAGGTGCCCCAGCTGATGGAAATTTATGATCTATCAGTATAGTCAGATGGACGCTCGAGGGGAGCTTGGGTCCAGGGCAGATGGGGCCACAGCTGTGGGAATACAAAGAAGATGAACCGTAATTCTCCCCAGGTGTGAAGCACATAATTCTAGAAGATATTCTTGTCCCCCCCACCGCCATATGTGTAGGAAGAGGTACGTTGTAATGGTTAGATATCACATGCCAACATAATGAGGGGAGAAAGAATCTTGACATAAGGGGTCTGGAAAGAACACCGAAAGATAATACATATTCTCCGGAGGGAGTAAATGATTCATTGTAGAAAATGAAAGTCCGAAAGGAAGAGAAGGAAATACAGGTGAATTTTTATTGGATCTCAGAGCGGGGAGAGCCTCATGTAAATGGCAAGGGAAGAAAAATCAATGAACAAGGCTAGCGGATTGAGTCGCGAATTGCACAGATAAGCACATTCATAGCCTTACAACGCAGAGCCTTGAAACAACACCAACAACACCACACCGCCGACTGCTGAGACAGTGGATACACTGTAGAGTGGTTAACACAGTGGGATTTTAAAAATTGTAGCCAAAACGAATGCCTGCAGGGACACACAGTGATCTGGAGGAATCTTAGCAGTGTAATATTAAGTGCAAAGAAGGTTACTTACAGCACAAGAGCATTTAAAAAATTATATTTAAGTTGAGGTTTGATTGACCAACTAGTCTGTCAGTTTCAGCTATACGACAGAACAATAGCGTGTTTACCCCTGAGTTTAATAGAAGTTTCACAGGTTAAGTAGAGTTGGAAGGATTTTACAGTAGACGCCTGTATCGCCCACCCTCTGGTTTGTACCTTTCACATTTGGTTTTATTTGCTTTTCTGCGTATCCCGCCAGCCTTTCCCTTCATCCGGTGGTTCTCAGCTGGGGGGTGAGTTTGCTCCTCAGGGGACCCTTGGGCAATGTCTGTGGGCATTTTTGTTGGGCACAACTGGAGGAGCAGGCTGGTGGCATCTCGCTGAGGCCAGGTGTGGCTCAACGTGCCGCATCGCACAGGACCGCCCCCGCCGCAAAGAATTATCCAGCCCCGAACCTGAGTGGTGCTGCGGTCGAGGAACCCTGCATTCATTTCTCGATCTCACTTTCTGATGCATCTTGGAGAAGTTTGGAGACACCCCGCGGGACATGATCATGGCCTCAGAAAGTCCTCTCTCGGCCCCTCGCGGTCACGCCCCTCGGACCCCCCACCCCCGAGCGACGCTGTTCTGATTTTCTGCAGCACAGATGATTCTTGCCTGTTCCGGAACTGCATATAAACGGAAGCATAAAATAGACGCCTTCCTGTGTGAGAGTCCTTTCAGGTGTGAGGCACAGCAGTGCTCAGGGTGTTCAGAGCCCCTTCGGGGGGCCCGGATGTCTCCGTTAATTTCATAACAAGCTAGGACTTTTCTCACCCTTTACATCACGTACCTTGACATTGATGGAGCAAAGGCAGCGGCAGGTGCACCGGGGCTGTGGCACCAAACTGTACTTACTTGTTTACCCCACACCTATAGAAAAAGAAGCTGGTATTTGATTAAGAATGCCCATGGTGACGGGGCGCCTTGGGTGGCCCAGTCAGTTGAGCGTCCCACTTCGGTTCAGGTCACGATCTTACAGTTTGTGGGTTCGAGCCCTGCGTCGGGCTCTGTGCTGACAGCTCAGAGCCCGGAGCCTGCTTCGGATTCTGTGTCTCTCTCTCTCTCAGTCCCTCCTCTGCTTGCACTCTATCTCTCTCAAAAGTAAATAACATGAAAAAAAATAATTCTGGATACTTGTGTCACCATGAGCTTGATCGCTGCTCAGCACCTGAAGGCTTTTCTCATGAGATGGGTGATGACTTTAACACATCTGGTTTTTAAAGTAATGTAGATTTGGGGCACCTGGGTGGCTCAGTCGGTGAAGTGTTCGACTTCACCTCGGGTCATGGTCTTGTGGTTCGTGAGGTTGAGCCCCGCATCAGGCTCTGTGCGGACAGCTCGGAGCCTGGAGCCTGCTTCAGATTCTGTGTCTCCTCCTCTCTCTGCCCCTCCCCTGCTTGTGCTCTCTCTCTCTCTGTCTCTCAATAATAAATAAACGTTAAAAAAATTAAAAAAAAAAGAATAAAATAAAATCTCGTAGATGGCACGTACCAGCATGTGGAGATTCTGCCTAACTCAGTGAATCGCTGTTTTCCGGATGACCCGTGTATGACGTTACATCATACGTGGTAAAAGTTCCTTTCCAAGGGTAAATGGACCCAGGAATTTCACGTAGCAGAGTATGAAAAGTCATTGCATGGTTTCAGGTGCCCCATTGAAACTGCCCTTTAAGAAACTGCCACTTGTGAGGTTTTGCTTTGTATCAAAGATAAATAGCCATGATTATCTGAAAAGGCTATTAAAATACTCCATTTTCCCCCTGCGTATCTCTGTGAGGCTGAATTTTCTTTATATGCTGTAACTACAAAAACCAATCACGACAGATTGGATGCAGAGGCCGATAGGATATCTGGCCTATATTCTATTAAGCCACACATTAAAGAGATTTGCAAAAATGTTAAAAAAAACCCACATTTGTCATTCTTCTTTTTTTTTTTTTTCTGGCTTGGGAAAACATAATTATATTTCTCGAGAACATTAGTTTGTAATGGGTTTGGTGTATCATATTTAAATGAATTAATACATATCTTGGAATGTCCTCATTTTAATTTCTATTATTATAAAATAGAAACCACATAAACAAAAGCATTTGGGTGTTCTCAGCACTTTAGAGGGTAAAGGGGTCTTGAGGCCAGAACTTTGTGCACCGCTGATTTTCATAATGCATTTAAGATGTGCGTGTTACTGGCTCAGTAGTTTATTCCTTTATATCGTGATACGTACAGGCTTTTCTCCCTGTCCGAAAGTAGAGCATTCTTATTAAAACTTTCCTAGGCTGAAGTGGCATGAAGCAAAGAAGCAATTTCTATTCATCTACATGGGAAAATGTTTGAGCATTCCTCCACCCCCAGAATAACCTCTCTCAGGTTTTTTTTTTCTGATACGTAGGACACATCTTGCTAGGGGATGCACAGACTAAATGGAGATCAAGCACAGATGCTCACAGACACAGGTCACACTCTGGAGGCTGGACTCCGGAGATGCCCAGTGGGGTTCCGGGGAAGGAGCTGGGCTCAGCCAACGCTTGCTGCTTGGGGGCGGGGCAGGGACACTGCCTCTATCGCACTTAGCGCAAAATAAACGCTGATCGTATCTGCACTGTTTGCCTGTTTTCAGAAAAGCAAAAGTCCTCTTTGAATTTGGCTAGATGTAAGGCTTTGTAAAGCCCAGTTAAAGCGCCAGATAGTTTATAAAACAAGGAGAACGATACCAGGTAGGGGGGCTCTTTCCAAAAGAAAACCACTTCCCAGAATCGGGATCTGTGGCAGGAGAAAGCATATGTCTGTGGCTCCCATTGGCTGCATCGGACGGGAGGAGTGAGGCTGTTAGGCCTGACATTTAGAAATTCCCACTGGGAATTATTTTTCTGTTGGGTTTCCTCTCACCCATCTACTCCCGGCTTTCCTTGCTGTGGATTCTCCCCTCACTCCCAGGTCCAGCGCAGGTGGCTTGAGGCCAGCGAGGGGCTCCCGGAGCTATGATCGGGGGCGCCCCGCCCCCAGTCGGTAGGGGAGAGAAGGATTTCAGCCCAAGTTTTATTCACCCTTAGCAAAGCACAACTAGCTTTTATTATTATTATTATTTTAGGACTTGGGATAAAAGGGGCCATAAAAACGAGAGCATAAAACAGCTTTTACTGAACAAACATTATGCTGATTTATTTGTGAGCGAAATCTGAACCATATGGTCTAGTTTCCCTTAAAACACACAAGGGGTTCAGGATTAAGGGAACAGGCACTTGGCAAATTTGTTCTGTGTTTCACTGAACTCATGATGTTAGAAAAAATAAAAGAGGGGTTCTCGGTGGTCCCACGGTCGCTGAGTGCTTGCTGTGTGCGGGACGCGGTGCTGAGCGATTCCCATCCCCGGTCGGCGTTAGTCCTCCCCGCGGCCCCAGCAGGGGGCGCCTTCGCCCCCGGGGCAGCAGCCGCGCCCAGCGCGGGGCCCACCACCTGTACGAGTTTTTGCCAGCACGGGGAAGGTGTGGAATCCAGGCTTTGTCCAACAGTGACAGCTTTTCCTCCTCCAATCCCGGGCAGTGAAAAGATGAAACTGAAAACGGGGCCGTGAACTCGGGGCCCGCAGGTGAGCTGGTTTCTCAGGTTGCAGGGCCAAGCGCGCGTCCCCTTGAACCAGCTCCTCCCAGGGGGAAGGGAAGCAGGGCCTTCCTGACCGGCTGGGGGGCGGGGAGCGAGTCTTCTCTCTCAGCCACCCTGCCTGGGAGCCGCGTGCACTCGTGCATTCGCGGGTGTGTGATCTCTGAATCTGGGAACGAGCAGAGCATTGCAGAGTCCTGTGCTGCCCGCCGCGATCGGGAAGGTGGACTTTTCACCCACGGCGTCGCAGATGCCTCGCAGACACCCGGGTGCGCGCCCCAGGCTGGTCGGGTGGCGTGTTTTCGGGTTCTTGAGATGCAGGCGGTCTGCTCTGAATGGACTGTCGGGGATGGAAGGCTGTGGACTCCCCGTCAGCCCCTACATATTCTAGGGACACTGCCTTTTCAGCCCGAGGTGACATTACTGTCAAGATGTGGTTGCTGAGGGCCATGCGTTTCTGGCTGAGCCGAGTGGCGGATGGGTCAGGAAGGAAGGAAGGGTATCCTTGTAAGGGGCAGGGTTGTACACTTGTAAAGTATAGGGTTCTCTACACTTGTATATTTCCGTAGCCAAAGTCACCTTTGTTTTCTTTTTAATTTTTATTTATTTTTGACAGAGAGAGAGAGTGAGCAAGTGCATGAGCAGGGAAGGGGCAGAGAGAGCGAGAGGGAGACACAGAATCCGAAGCAGGCTCCAAGCTGTTAGCACAGAACCCGACGCAGGGCTCGAACTCACGGACCGCGAGATCATGCCCTGAGCCAAAGTCGGACGCTCAACCGACTGAGCCACCCAGGCACCCCGGCCGACCTCACCTTTGTACCTAGATGTTTGTAAGGAAGAGCTGGCTTGAGGTCCGTATCTTCCCATGTGTTCTGAATTAAGAAACAAATGTCCGTCTCTTCCTTTCCATTGGGATCACCACGTACTCACCTGTGTGGTTAAAGAGAAAGCGCCCCACCTGTTTACTCCACAGCCGGGGAATTTCAAGTCTCCTGAACCCTCTGCCCAATGTTGCTAGAACAGTAGCTTAACAAACCTTCCAGGTGAGGGAGGCACATAGCCACAGGTAAGCCAGCATGATGGGGAAGCTTGGCTGTGTCTTTGCAGCTAGACCTGAGGCCTGGCCTCCATTCTCTCCTCTGTCATGGCCTTTCTTCGTCTTACTCTGGTCACGTGGCCCCCTGGTGACAGTGCGTGCCTCTCGGATCCAATGTGTGCAAAGCCACTGCCTTCTCAACTTGCTCCCTGCTGTGCTCCGGGGTGTGGCGCTGCGAATCAATAATGACAGGAAAGTGGGAAGAACGGTTACAATTTTAAACCCGTTGTTGGGGCGCCTGGGTGGCGCAGTCGGTTAAGCGTCCGACTTCAGCCAGGTCACGATCTCGCGGTCCGTGAGTTCGAGCCCCGCGTCAGGCTCTGGGCTGATGGCTCAGAGCCTGGAGCCTGTTTCCAATTCTGTGTCTCCCTCTCTCTCTGCCCCTCCCCCGTTCATGCTCTGTCTCTCTCTGTCTCAAAAATAAATAAACGTTAAACCCGTTGTTTCCTGAGCCACTAAATGTAGCAGACTTTGTTCTGTTTGGGTTCTTTTTCAAAAAGCCCACTGTATTTTTTTTTTTCCCCCAGACTCTGACTATATGGCTTATGGGAAACGGTGATACAAAATTCTTAGACCCGCCTTCAAAAGCCGCTTCGAAAGCCTTCAAAAGTCATATAAAGTGCACCTGCCACTGATAACATAAATTCCTTAGCAAACGGGTCCACCAGGAAGACCTCCTCCCTCTTCACTCTCTCTTGTTTCATCCGCCATCCCGGCAGCCCCTTCGTGCGTCCTCCTTCAGAGCCTTAGGGGTTCTCGACACCTGTGTATTTCCATAGCTGAAGTCACCTTTGTATCTGAATGTTTGTCAGGAGGCGCTGTCTTGAGGTTCGTATCTTCCCATGTGTTCTGAATTAAGAAGCAAATGTGGGTTTCTTCCTTTCAATGATAAAGATGCCCTAGTTATAATTAGGGCTAGAGGAAAGAGTAATAATAATATTAATGAGAGCGACAAAACACCCAGCATCGTGGAGTACTTACTGTGCGCAGAAAGTAGTGGTTAGTGATCTACATCTGTTATCTCAATCCTTGCAACGATCCTGGGAGATAATCCCACCTTCAGTGTGCAGCTGAGACTTAGCAAGGTCACCTTGCTCACAAAGGTCACAGGCTGGGTAGGAGTGGAGCGGGGACGGAGGTCCAGGCTTGTCTGACTCCAGAACTGACCTCCAACCACCGCATGATACTGTCTTGCAAAAGCAGCCTGAAGCTTAAAGGAAAGTAGACAAGGTTACGTTCCGGCCATACGGACTGGTTTTACCCACACCTCTTTGGGTAGATTGTCACATTCCCAAAATTGTATTTTTAGGGAAGTTGCAAATTTCCCTTCCAAGTGATCTCTTGAGAGCCGGATGCCCTCTGCCCAGAGTGATGTAGGGATAATTCCTAAAGGAGGCACGTTGTATTTCATAACTCCTGATGGTAAGGAGCTCATTACATATAAAACTTTGAGGGGTAATGATAGAACTGTCCCCTGGAACCAGATCCAGTCTGGTCACTGATTTGGTCTTGGTGTTGTAACTTTGGTCTTGGCTATTCTGTTCATTAATCCGATGTGTACTACTGCATTTGTGTATATTTTACTAACACTGTATTGTTGTATTCTTGTAATCTATAAGTGATGGGCACAGTGACTGTTGAAAGTGTGAGTTGAAGGAAAGGTTTGATTATTCTATAATCGGAGTGTTGCTTTGGACTTAAAGGGGCTGCCACCTAAGCCTGAATTGCTGTAATTTTCCAAAAGTCTCTATTCATGCTCCTGTTGGTGTATATAAAGATTAACAAAGAGAGCAAATAAAAGCATTTGTAGCCCATGCCTGAAGTGTAACTAGGGGACAGAGAATACTATAAATCTCAGTTACATATAAATGGGGAAATAAACATCCAAGACCAGCAAAACCAGCTTCTTAGCGCGCCCTCTCCTGCCAAAAAGTGCCGTTTGTTAAGATACTACACTTTACTGTAGCAACAGAAGAGGGTGCTCTTGAACTAAGTAGCTTAGTAAGCCACCCAAAGGATTTTAGGAACACCCGTTCTTACTGGTCTGGGAACATCCAAGTTATTTAGAAATGACCAGAAGATGATATGTAACATGCAGAAAAATGTACTGTAAAAGGAAAATAGGAAATGAGAACTAAAACCCTTCAGTGGAAGGAGAAGAATACACCCCCTTAAAACAACCACTAAGCAAATGAAACCTATAACACTCCTTTCAACATGAACTGAGTATTTGGAGAAAGAAAGCCTCAAATCGGAAATTTGAAAATCTCAAAATAGAAACAAAAGCCTGGAAGATCTAAAACGAGAGATTATGGCATGCAAGAAGGAAATTGAAGAGAAAGACAAAATCATCCCAGAGATAAAATTACAAGGTGTCCATTCAGGATCTTCTGAAAATATATTAAGGGATATGGAGAAGAGGAGCAGAAGACAGCCAAAATGAGGTGGAAAGGGACACAAGAGATAGTGATTGACAGAAGATAGGCAGTGAAGGTCCAACACACCGATAATTGAAGAGAAAAAAAGAAACAGATCGGTGGACTAAAATGGACTTTTAAAATTACAATGCAAGAATTCTTTCCAGAACAAAGAAGATGAGAATCTACATATTGGAAGTTTCTACATGTATTTGGGAAGACTGACCCAGAATGCTTAAATGCTAGACCTATCCTAATAAACTTGTAAGTTAAACATGATTAGGAAGAGAAGAGATGGAAGAGGAAGAGGAAGGTGATGAAAACAGCCCGCTGGGTCTGCAGACAAAAATACTAAGTCACTTAAAAAAAAGGAAGAAAATTAGGTTGGTATCAGACCTGTCAATGCTGCATGCACAATATTTTCAAGAGACCTAAGGAAAGCGGGAGCTGAGGATTTTATATCCAGCAAATCTATTCTTCAAATATCAAGGCTATGGGGGAAAATGTTAATCTTACAAGCAGTCTGGGAATACCGTACCATCCACCCCTTCCAGAAGGATGTGCTAGAGGGTTGGCATCACCCAACTAAGATAAATGGAGACATTTGGCAAAGTAACTGGTGATTTGAACAAAATAAGTTGCAAAACTACTTTGAAAGAGGACTTCGGGTTTCTGAGGTTAAATGGATGTACTCGTTCATTAGATCCTTGCGAAGACAGCTTGAAGAGTAAAATAATGGAGCCAGGTTGCAATGTTTCCACCAAATCCGGAATCTCTGAAGAGCAGTCATGGCTTCGGAGGCTCTGGGTGACAAGTGGGTAAAGCAGGGGAAGGGAGAAAGTGGAAGTCATTAATGGAGGTTTAGAAGAACCCGAATCACTATAAGTGGGAAAAGATGAAGGAGTTATCTAGGGGGAGAAGTGCAGGATTGGATTTGGTCAATTTTATTGACAGAAGGCACCCAGATACATTGAGTTTTTACAAACATAAGAAATATCTAACGATTCTAAGGAGATAATACTCCTTAATTAGAATTTGGTAACATTATGGAAAAAAATCTGTCCCTATCCCACCCTTTTGTTATCTAACCTCTGGAAGATCCTGACCTAGCAATGGTGGCCAATTCATGGCCCGTGTGCTCTTTACTCCTTTCCTTCCAAGTCACGTTGGACATCAGTAACTGAACTTGGCAATGGTGCGCTTGTTAGGAGCTGAAATGTATTTGTCATCCCTGCCCCGAATTGTAGGTCTGTGGTTTGATTACTTAGCGTCCTCATCTCCTTAGTGGACACTGTGGGAATTACAGACACATTCTCCCAGCAAACATTTATTAGTCATTAAGTAAATGTCAAACACCATTTTAGACACTGGGCGTTACAAGATGATTAGGACACGTTCCCATCCTCCAAGAGGTTCCCAGAGCCCAAAAGGAGGTGAATGATTCCGTAGGATTTGCCCTGTAGATGTGTTACTCATAAGCTATGTCGGGCATTGCGGTGATCATACAGTATTCGACTTGGTTGAAAAATTGCGGAGTCATATGGACCCCTAGTGTTAGGCGTGGCAAAACGGGTTGCACAGCGTCTCAGATAAGGTGGATTTCCTTGTCCTCATTCTCTAGCACCTTGTGACTCAAAGTGTGGTCTGAGGACCAGCAACATGGCATCCCCTGCAGAATGCAGAATCCCAAGCCCCATACCAGACCTACTGAAAAGAGTTCACATTTTATTAAGATACCAGCTGATTTATGTGTACAGTAAAGTCTGAGGAGCACCACAGTTTTCTTTCTCTTCAACCACACTTTTTATTTTATTTTATTTTATTTTATTTTATTTTATTTTATTTATTTTTTAATATGAAATTTATTGTCAAATTGGTTTCCATACAATACCCAGTGCTCATCCCAACAGGTGCCCTCCTCAATACCCATCACCCACCCTTTCCTATCACCCACCCTTTCCTCCCTCCCACCCCCATCACTTTTAAAAAAAGCTCCTCTTAACCAGCCATAAGATATGTACTCGATGTATCAGTTCCTCCCTTAGCCATAGTTTTTTTTTTTAAGTTTATTTATTTTGAGAGAGAGAAAGAGTGAGTGAGCACACAAGCAGGGGGAGGGTAGAGAGAAGGAGACACAGAATCCCAAGCAGACTCCACACCATCAGCACAGAGACTGATGTGGGGCTCGAACTCATGAACTGTAAGATCACGACCTGAGCTAAGATCAAGAATTGGACACTTAAATGACTGAGCCACCCCGGCGCCCCAAACCATAGTTTTCTTTTAATTTTTTTAACATTTATTTTATTTTTGAGAGAGACAGAGCATGAGCCGGGGAGGGATGGGGCAGGGCGGCGGGGGGGAGACAGAATCCGAAGCAGGCTCCAGGCTTCGAGCTGTCAGCACAGAGCCCGATGCGGGGCTCGAACCCACGAACCGTGAGATCATGACCTGAGCCAGACTCGGATACCTAACCGACTGAGCCACCCAGGTGCCCCAAGCCATGGTTTTCTTATTTGTAAAACGGACATGCCAATAGAACATTTTGGTGGTGTTGGTATCTGTCCGGTGGATTGGCTGCTTGGATTTACTGAAATAATCCGTGTCTTGTGTTTCCTGTGGCGCCTGTCTCAATTAATAAATGTTAGTTTGTGGATGACATAAATAATACCAGTTTAGTGGAAAATTTGGGACTTAAAAATAGCCTTTCTGTACCCTATCCTGTTCCTCAGTCGGGCAACTTTGGAACCTTCCAGTTGTTGGACTCCCCTTTGATGCTTTTACATAAGCACCCAATTGTTTGTCCCCTGTGAGGCTGGGTGGTGCCCACACTCACAACTCACACTCATGTACGCGTGTCACCTATGTGCTCAGGGAGACCAGCCCCAGCCCTGGATGAGCTTGGCTGCGGAGCTCTGCCTTATTGGGTGTTGCAAGGGCATCACTCAGGTCCCAGGGCTACCCCGCTGCACCTGATTGTTTCTGGGAGCTAGAGGGCCAGACAGGGAGTTTCCCAGCACAGCGAGGCTTGCTGGTGAGACAGCAGTGTGTACTCTGGGCCGTGTATAGGCAGGACCTGGGTGGGGACAGCCCAGGGCCTTGGGGCTCAGTATGCAAGTTGAAGGTCCTCTTGGGGGGTGTTTGCAGTTCAGAGTGAGGAGAGGGACTCTGATTTATTGAAACTCCCCGGGTTTGACTGGAAGCTCTTGATTTGCGTGAACTCGGCGGGGGAGCTCCCTTTCCGGGTCTTTGCGACACCAGCCTGCTGTTCCGTGTTTCCAAGAGAACGAAAGCCTGTACTCTTAAAATGCCACGCCCCCCCCCCCCCAGCTGTGGTGGACGTTAGCCACTGCTGGACACCCAGGGGCACTTGGACCAACTGTGTGTTGGCCGTGGCCTCCCTGGCTTCCAGAAGGCAGAATCTTCCGGAAGAGGTAGACTGCCTCACCACACTCCTGTCTGCTGAGTAGCCAAGAGGCGTCACCGGATACCATCATTTTGCCCTCTCTGCTCTTCTGTTCTACGCCCTGCGCTTTGCTGCCATCAAGGGCTACCGCCTTTCTTGGCAGGGTTGATGTGTTCGTGAAAACATTGGCATGTGTTGGCGTTTTGCAAGTTAGGCCACTACTCTAAGTTGTACTTCAGGGGCGCCTGGGTGGCTCAGTCCGTGAAGCATCTGACTCTTGGTTTCAGCTCAGGTCACGATCTCACGGTTTCGTGAGTTCGAGCCCAGCGTAGGGCTCTGTGCTGATAGCACGGAGCCTGCTTGGGAGTCTCTCTCTCCCCCTCCCCCACTCACGCTGTCTCTGTCTCTCTCAAAATAAATAAATAAGCTTAAAAACAAAAGGTTGTACTTTGCTTTTTTTTTTAATAAAAAATTTTTCTTAATGTTTTATTTATTTTTTGAGAGCGAGAGACAGAGTGTGAGTGGGGGAGGGGCAGAGAGAGAGGGAGCCACAGAATCCAAAGCAGGCTCCAGGCTCCGAGCTGTCAGCGCAGAGCCCGGTGTGGGGCTCGAACCCACGAACTGTGAGATCATGACCTGAGCCGAAGTCTTATCTTTTTTTTTTTTAAATTTTTTTTTTTTTCAACGTTTATTTATTTTTGGGACAGAGAGAGACAGAGCATGAATGAGGGAGGGGCAGAGAGAGAGGGAGACACAGAATCGGAAACAGGCTCCAGGCTCTGAGCCATCAGCCCAGAGCCTGACGTGGGGCTCGAACTCACGGACCGCGAGATCGTGACCTGGCTGAAGTCGGACGCTTAACCGACTGCGCCACCCAGGCGCCCCCGAAGTCTTATCTTAACCGATGAGCCACCCAGGCGTCCCAAAAGGTTGTACTTTAAAGGCCATGGTTAATTAGAGGTAGGTGTCCTTTGCCATTCGAAATGAAAATTTATGTCAGCCGCATAAGAACATGTATCAACAGTTACATTTGCTTTTTAATTTCTGGTAGTAGGGGATAGAAGGGAAAAGTTCAGAGTATCGGAGGGCTTCATGATGTGATATTCTAAATAAAACAGCTGCGGTACAGTACGAAGGGCCCTAAGTAATCACTGCTAAGTGGGACCCACACGTGCGGCTTTTAAGGCAGGTATGTGAAATACTGGGTTTGCCATTTGGATCGTTGTTTTGGGTAGTTAAATGAGAAAATGCTTACCACCTTCCCACACACCGCCACCACAAGCGGTTTGTATGCGCTGTGTCATTTATGTTTTGGTGGACGAGGCGTGGATAGGAAAGAAAGGCGTGTGAGAGCTCACTTCGTATGCTGGTGCGTTCCATCATTTGCCAGCCGTGGGTCTTTGGGAAAATCAATCTTAATCTCATTCAGCCTCAACTTTACTGCCTACATCATTGGTCTGTTGTTAAAAGAAAGGCTACTATACGTGAAAGAGCTTCACACGATGCCTGGGGCACCGCTAATGCTCCTTGAGTGTTATAATTGTTAACGTGTGACCTATAGGATTTGTCACGTGAAGGAAACTTGAAATAAAGTCCTTTATAAATCTGTGATGTTAATAGTCGGGGGCCCCGGGGTGGCTCAGTCAGTTAAGCATCTGACTCTCCTTCTCTCAAAATAAATAAATAAGCTTAAAAAAAAAAAAAAGAGGTGCCTGGGTGGTTCAGTCGGCTCAACGTCTGCCTCTTAATTTAGGCTCAGGTCACGATCTCACGGTTCGTGAGTTTGAGCCCCACATTGGGCTCTTTGCTGTCAGCACTGAGCCCGGTTTGGATCCTCTGTCCCCTTCTCTGTCTGCCCCTCCCCTGCTCGTGTTGTCCCTCAAACAAACAAACAAACAAACAAAAACAACAAAAAAACCCAAAAAGCCCAATAGGCTCTGAATTAAATTTGTGTCATAAATTAGAGGTTTGGTGTAGTGAGTTTTCCTAAAGAATCCGTGATTTACATTGTATGATGCAAATGCTTGGGTTTTCCGTGTGCTTGCTTCTTTTTGGCGAAATAAAAATCTAAACCCCAGAGCTCCAGAGGGTAGAAATAAAAAGCACACTGCATAGAGTCCTAGAACTCTAGAAGTCGAGCGTGCGCCCCACAGGGGCAGGGACTCTGTCTGCTTTGCTCTAAGCACACGCCAGGGGCCCGAGAACTGTGTGTCACTTGAATAAATGCGTGGGGTCACACAACTCAAAACCCTCACTTTGCAGATGGAAAAACAGGGTACAGCCGAGTGAAGTGAGTTGCCCCAAATTACAAAAGGCAAGACGAGACCCCGGTCAGAGCTGGTGACCTCACCTGCTTCTATAGCTGGGGGAACAGCGGAGGTCCTCCGAAGAGAGGTTGTGATGTCTTAACCAGCACTGGCTGGTTGCAGGTCTGTCCCCCTCCCTCCCCTCTTCCTCCTGTGCCACCGTCCCCCATGGTATGACCTTCGCCAGCCCGGGGCCTGGACAAAGACAGATGCGACCTACAGGCCTATGACGTACGATGCACCTCTGAAATGTCTCCTTAGATTAAGCCTGTAGCAGATGTGGGCATTTAATCTCCCTTCTTTACGGACAGATGGCACAGCCCTGAATCTCTGTTAGCAAGCCCACTCTCCTGCCACCAATTTCAAGGTGCCGTTGGCTGCTGGAGGCCATCTGGATGGGTTCTGTGGCAGGAAAAGTGCTTCTCCAGCACCCAGGGAGCCTTGGGTAGGTAATGGTGCCGGCGATCACTCGGCTGTGGTGCAGCCCACGTCCTGGGCTCTGGGAAACCGTGGCCTGGTGAATTGTGACGCTGTAGCTGGGCCCCGGGCACTTGTAACCATCGTGGCAAAAAAAGCCTTTGTGGGACTTCCCCATTTACTTCTTTAAGGTTTTTATAAACAACCCCCCCCCCCCCACCGCCCCGGCGCCCTTGTTTGCTGGAAAATCTATTTTTTGAACTGAGTGCATTACTTCACATTATTCTAGGGAACACGCACATTTCTGTGCAAACAAGAAAGCCATTCTTTGAAAGTCATAAAACATGTATCTTTTTACTTTTTTAAAAAAAATTTTATTATTGAGAGAGAGTCAGAGTGCGAGCAGAGAGAGAGGGAGACACAGAATCGGAAGCAGGTTCCAGGTCTGAGCTGTCAGCACAGAGCCCAACACGGGGCTTGAACTCACGAACAGTGAGATCATGACCTGAGCTGAAGTCGGACGCTCAACCGACTGAGCCACCCAGGCGCCCCTTGTCTTTTTAAAGACTTTTTAAAGAATCCGAGAGAGCAGTGCTTCTTAAACCATCTGTGATGAAGGCCCAGATTTAAAATTTCCCAATATGTTACATGTTGATATATTTGTAAAATACAGTCAAAATGAGTTACTGGAAAAATACAGTGAAAAACCTAAAGACATCGGGTCACCTGCGTGGCTCAGTTGGTTAAGCGTCCGATTCTTGATCTTGGCTCAGGTCATGGTCTCACAGTTCAAGCCCCACATCGGGCTCTGCGCCAATGGTATGGAGCCTACTTGGGATTCTGTCTCTCTCTCTGCCCCTCCTCCGCTCACAGTGTCTCTCATCTCTCAAAATAAATAAGTAAAGTTAAAAAAAAAAAACTCCTAAAGACATGTAAAATGTAAGCCTCTACTATATTTATGTATTTTTAAAAAAATTTTTATTTTTTACTATTGGAAACAATGGATATATTTTATACCCAAATTGGGGCAAGAGATTGTAGCTGCTTACCCTGAATTTCTTTTTTTTTTTTTTTTTTTTTTTTAACGTTTTATTTATTTTTGAGACAGAGAGAGACAGAGCATGAACGGGGGAGGGTCAGAGAGAGAGGGAGACACAGAATTGGAAGCAGGCTCCAGGCTCTGAGCCATCAGCCCAGAGCCCGATGCGGGGCTCGAACTCACGGACCGCGAGATCGTGACCTGAGCCGAAGTCGGACGCTTAACCGACTGAGCCACCCAGGCGCCCCCTGAATTTCTATACTTATCTCTGGCATCAGTAAACTGTCTGCAGACTTGACTTTGAGTAGCCCTTAATATGGAGATATGGCTTCTTATCTCAAAGTTTGTTTTCCAACATGGACTAAAGGGTTTTCTTTTCTGCCTCCCCTGTCACTCCCCGTCCCAATCCATGGATTTTCCTTCCCGAATCTGACAGCGGCCTGAGGGGCTGGGAGCCCCTGACACTTGGTGGAAGAGGGAGGTAGGTCAGGAGGAAACACTGCTATTTCCCGCCACCTTCGGGGGGGGGTTCTCCCTGGGGATGAGGCTCCATTCCTCTCTCATCTATACAGACAGCTGAAATCCCACGGAAAACTGCGACACAGCACATGGCTAAAAAGCCGTTATTGACATGAGGCCAAGAAAAAAAAAGAACATGAGCTAATGAAAATCTCTCTGGAAAAGCTGCATCTTAGTGACTTACTAGAACTTACTAAAAAATGCCTCCTTTCTTTGCATCGACTCCTACCAGAAATTCAGAGGAAAGGCCCTATCGGTGACTAGAACCCATTTTTTTTTTTAAGTTCATTTATTTATTTTGAGAGAGAGAGAGGGAGAGGGTGAGCAGGGAAGGGGCAGGGAGAGGGAGAGAATCCCAAGCAGGCTCTGTGCCGTCCGTGCAGAGCCGGATGTGAGGCTCGATCCCACGAGATCATGACCCGAGCTGAAACCAGGAGTTGGACGCTTAACCGACTGAGCCTCCCAGGCACCCCATAGAACCCGGTTTTTATGCACCGATTGGGATCATGCTTAGCACCACGATCTCCTATATGTCTTAGGGTTTTCTCATCCAGAAGTCATTCCTCCTGACACTGTATTTTCCTTTGCCACTTAGAATCTCTTCCCCTGAAGCTACGCCATCCTCCTCGATACTTTGAATTATTTGGATGCTTGGTGACTTCCTGAGTGCTCTTTTGCAGCTTCCAGTACTGCGTTTCTTTATCATTTTTTTCTTGGGACTGGGAAAGCAGGATGTCCTCGTTGTAACCTGCCGAGCAGGGTTGCAACATCACACCTTACTGGTCGGTGGCTGGATTCCTTGGGTGGCCTTTGGGGCTCATCCCTGAGATGAGACAAACGAGAACAATGTCTGTTAGATTTCAAATAGCGTCCTGAATGTCACGGTTCTTTTCAAATGGCCCAAACACACAGGTAACAGAGAATGCCATGTGAACTTTCCATCACCAGCTTCATCGGATCTTAACGCTCGGCCGTATTTGCTTCAGATCGCATTTTATTCTATGGATTTGAAGGATAAAGTAGCTGAGGCTCTCTGTGGGCTCTTTCCCGCACCTGTTCTCCTTCCTGAGAAGTGGTAACTTCTCAGTAACTGGTGTTTACCATTCCTGTGCTTGGCCTTCAAATGCCAGCTACTTGCACACATAACAAACATGGACATCTGTAGTGCCTCGAGCCATTGAAAGGTTGGGCATAAATGGTATCATATCTTGCATAGGAAGATTCTATAATTTTCTTTTTCATTTGATGATTTCTTTTTGAGATTTTTTTTTTCCGAGATGATACAGGTGTAGTATTGCTGCATATATTCCAGGGTGAAAATACGTGGCTCATTTACTTCTGCGCCTTCTCTGAGTTAGGGTCTCCTTCTCTGTTACGTACATGCTGCCGTGTACATTCTTAGATATGTCTTTTGTGCCTGCACGGAAGTTTCTCTTTGTGTACGAGGCGGGGGGGTTGTCAAGTCACTGATTGTACATCCCCACTTTACCCATTATTCCCCAATTCCCCAAACTCTAAAGTAATTGTTCCAGTAGACACTGCCATCTGATTTCTCACTTGCCAACGCTTATTTTTGTCAAACTTCATATTTTTGCCGGTCACATGGGTGAGACGTGATGTGTGATTGTTTTTCAATTTGTATTTCCCTGATTCCTAGTGAGATTGATTGTCTTTGTGCATGCTTAGTAACCGTTTGTAGTTTCCCCTTCTGTAAATTGCCTGTTCATGTCCTTTGCCCGTGTTTCTATTAGATGTTTGTTTTATCCTTACCGGTGGAGGGGTTCTTTACATATTCAAAATAATAACCTTTTGTTGGTTGTGCATTTGGCTTATTTCTTCTCCAAGTCCGTGGTTGATTTTTTCATGGTGTTTTTGTTGTACAGAATTTTTAAACTTCCATCTAGTCAGCTTTGCCCATATTCTTCTCTGTTCATGTTTTTTATGTGTTTGATCTAGGAAATACTTCCCCAAATATCATCCTCTATTTTCTTCTAAAAGCCTGTTTGTTTCATTCGTCTGAGGAAGACAATCCAAGTTACTTCAATCTCTTCTTGCCAAATATGGAATGGCATCTTGAATAGCGTCATGATATCTAATTCTACTACAGAAGAATCAGTAAAATCCATGAAAGGGTGCACATTGTGCTTTTGAAGTTATGCGACCACGGATCTGGCTCCACAGGCTTCTGCCACAGTTGGAAAAGACTTGCTGCTGGCCGCTGGCCTAGTGTAGACTGAGAGCATGGCCGAATCATAGCGGGAGGCAGATACAGAGTGAGATGAGAGGACATTTATGTGAGTGAGCATAGGGGGTGGGGATCACGGGCATGGCAGGGGCCTGTCCCTCCTTCTAGCATGTCCTGTGTAGTCCCTGACCTCTGCTCTGTCTTAGCTGTCATTGGTGTTCACTAGAACCAGATTCCAAGCGGCACAAAGGGTTTGTGGGAAGGGACGCATGTGCACACGTGCACGCGCACACACATTCCATAATTTACCAACGATCCCTTCTGCTCCCCTGCCGCTTCCGCTTCTGGGTCCGGAAAGAGGCTCATAAGGAGGGTCACCTCAGCCACAGCTCAAGTCAGAGGATAAACTCAGGACGAAAGTGTTAGCTCTCGAGCATTGGGCGTCACACCAGGACTGAGCTGAATTCGTTGTTCTTTTTTATATGTGTCAGGTGCAGAGTTCCATACTGGGAGCCCATGAAGCTCAGAGTGATGGGGAGGAAGGAGTCACGGGCCTGTGAGAGACTGAGAATAGGAAATTAACTGGTAATGAAGAGCGTTGATGGTGGAGCAGGTGGCGTCTGAATGGTGTGACCGGATGTGCTGAAGCCAGAACTGCCCACGGCTTCCCCGGGGTCTGTGCCCTCTGGCCTTTGTTCCTAACTGGCGAGTCCTCCGTCCGTCCCGGGCCGTGTGCCTCACAGGCCACGTATGCCGTCTGCTTCAGATCGGAGCCCCTGGCCGTGTGAACCACTGTCGTGCCACTGCTGTGCCTCAAGGTGGAGAGTTTGGGGAACACTGGGCCTTGCTGTTGCCCTTTCCTGATGGGGCGATCCTAGGCCAGAGTCCAGTCTCCTGGCTCACGTGTTGCTCGTTCTCAGCAGAGGGTATAGTGCTTTGGGGAGCTCATACTTCACACACCTCAGTCCAGGACACGCGTTGCAGACCCGTGAAAGGCCTTAAAGCGTGAAGAACTTACAGGTGCGGCCTTTGGCATTTTTGCACTTCAGGGATGTCACTTCTGAAAAGACCCCGTCAGTGAAGTTCCAACTTTTTAAACATCAGCCCGGACCACTTAGATGCCCCCTGACTCAAGGCTCTTGTTTTTATTTTATTTATTTTATTTAACTTTTTAAAATGTTTATTTATTTTTGAGAGAGAGAGAGAGAGAGAGAGAGGGAGCGGGGAGGGGCAGAGAGAGAGGGAGACACAGAATCCGAAACGGGCTCCAGACTCTGAGCTGTCAGCACAGAGTCCCGACGCGGGGCTCGAACTCGGAACGGCGAGATCATGACCTGAGCCAAAGTTGGACACTTAACTGACTGACCCACCCAGGCGCCCCAAGGCTCTTGCCTTTAGAACCATCAATCCTTCCGGGGATGGTGATGTCTTCACTAGTCTCCTCCTCAGTAGCATCCACAGCAGGGCTGGCCTGGCGTTCACTGGCAGGGGTATGTGTGGCCACCGTGGTTGTTATAATACTGAAACACAGCCACACATGCTGGTTAATTACGGCTTTCCTCAGTCCAAGTCCCGACTCCTGCAGGATTTTGGGACCACCCTCCAATCAGCACCTGGAGGGTAGCACCAGGCACAGCACAGGGTTCTCAGGACCCTGCTTGTGACTCTTGCTGGTTTTTATTCTCACGGGGGGGACAGACAGGCAGACAGCCGCGCACACAGCCCCGCTGCCCCGTACCTGGTCATTGAAGAATCCATTTCCATTGGTAGATGTCCATGCCACAAAAGTTGTTAAACATCGTGACTGTCGAAACATCATAAAACCAAAATTTGAGCCCTTTTCTCTGGTTGGAGGAAAAAGGAATTCCACTGTATCCGGAGCTATGTGCTGGGTTCTTTGGCGACGTTATAATAATAGATGTTGCATGAAGAGCTTGCTTGTCAGGGCAGAACACACACACACACACACACACACACACACGCACGCACACACAGAGTTTAAAAAAGCAATGCATCACCGCGTCGACACTGATGTAGAATATAGGTGCCGGGGGGTTGGGCAGAAAGATACAGCCAGACTGCTCCAGAGGGTAAACGATTTTCTTTCTTTCATTCCTTATGGTGCCCGCCAGCATAGCTGGGTAGGATTTTGGCAAATATGTAAAAATGTAATTGATTGGCGAATATCAAGTGAATTTTTAAGGCAGGTTGGGGGGGGGCGTGGAAAGAGGGGAGAGGTGGACATTTGGGAGCCGGCCGGACAAGGGCATGGGCGGGCCCGTCACAGTGGTGGCCTCGGCTGGCGGGACGGTTGTGGATGAGGGTAGTGGTCAGCGGGCTGAGGGACGTAGAGGGGGGCTGGCAGGACCCTGCGGGCGGGACACGGGGGTTTGGATTTAATATAAAAATCAGCAAGGATGCAACGGCGAAGGTGTTTCAGCCATCACTTAAGTTATAGGGCAGGGTCCTTGCCCCACAGTAGTTAAAACTCACCTTTTTGGAAGGGCCGGGGGCAGAGGGAGGACCCCCCCCCCCCAACTACGTATTTTATTACCACATCCTGCAGAAAGCCTTGGTCTTTTTCTCTTTTGCCCCGTGTACCTTTCTGAGCGGCTCTGCGCAGGGCTCCTACAGCAAACGTCCGCGGCTCACCAGAGCCCACATCAGCCCTGGTTGCAACGCTCAGTCTTGCAGAGGGGGGTTGGGGAGATCCGGGAAACTGCTTCTATTAGTCACACCACCAAAAGTGCAAAGACTGCTGTGCACATTCAAATGGCTTCATTATCCTCTTAGCATCCCGGGTAAGTCTGAGGCTTACAGCTCAGATAACACCGTTCTTCTCTGCCTGTGATAAAAATGCCAGTAGTATACTTCTATATCCCCGAATGACTGAGCACATTGACGGAGACGTTGTGACCCACTTGGGAACCTGAGCACTTTCACTCGGAGTGCTGTCTCGGTAGGGAGAGACCCTCTGCGGGGGCCGCCTTCGGAGGTCTGGGAACCCCGTGTTTCTCCGTAGCCACTGGAGGCATTAGCCCTCTTCTGCCTGCCTGCGAGAGGGCAGAATTATCTCGCAGGAGCTCAGATTCCTCGAGACTCTTGTGGTGGTTCCATTACTGCTTCAAAACACCTTTTCACATAGGAAGATACTTGTGTTTGGCCAGAGCCCAAACTCCGGCTATTTCCTGAACTTGGGAACAATACTTAAACGAAATTCACTCGTTTTTAATGATCATTAAGGAAACAGGCTTGCTTTTACAAGCCTTACCGTGATGGAAGCGGTTAGTGCCAAGAACTAAATTGTAATAAGCTTGAAATGCTCATGTGTGCTTCACAGCAGGGATCTAGGCTTAGATAACACTTTGTTGTTTTTATGGGTTAATCTGCTCATAAAATCTCTTCAAGCGAACACATGATTATCTCCCACCGTAGTTTAAACTGAACTTGATTTGTGATCTTATTTTCTCTTTTCTGTTGGAGATATTTGTCAGTATCGCTGACATACGATGTCACATCAAGGAGATCAAGTGTCAATCAGTCTGCACCTTGAGTGGAAATCAGTTGTGGAGACCTGAGTAAAGTTAGTATGTTCTATTCCCTTATTAAAATTTTTAAAAAAATTTATCTGAGAGAGAGCAGACACAGGGGAGAGGAGCAGGTCACGATCTCACAGTCTGTGGGTTTGAGCCCTGCATCAGGCTCTGTGCTGACAGCTCAGAGCCTGGAGCCTGCTTCGGATTCTGTGTCTCCCTCTCTCTCTGCCCCTCCTCTGCTCACAGTCTGTGTCTCTCTCTCTCAAAAATAAATAAACATAAAAAAAGTTACAAAAAACAAAAAGGAAAGTACCTCACACATATCTTGCTCTTGAAATGTGCTGGCTCACAGGACACACAACGTCAGGTCTGCTAGGTGTCGCCAGAAAGTTCTACAGAGGGGTTTCTCTACCATTGCACACGTTGCCGTGTGTTTTCATACTCCAAAATTTTGTCAATCAGAGGATCACAAAAGGGTGTTTCATGGTTTTAATTTGCATTGCCCTAATGACTAGTGAGATTGAGCATGTCCTCATAGTTTCATTGGCCATGGGGTTTTTCCCTTCTAAAAATACTCTGCTCATTTCCTTTGCCCGTTTTTCTCATTGTTTTGCTTGTCTTTTTCAAACTCACTATCGCAATTGAATTTTAGGAGGTTTGAATGTAAGTCTTTGTTGGTCACTGTCTCGGGGGTCTCCAAGACCATGCCTAGGTCCTGGTTCCCGGGGGGCTCACAGGACTCAGCATACAGTCTTGCAGCAAAGATTCATTACAGTGATTTTGCAGAGCAAAATTAGCAAAGAGAAAAGGGTGAGGTCCAGAGGAAACGGACTGTAAACTTCCAAGAAGAGCCCTTTTCCAGGAGAGTCATACAGGGTGATGCACTTCATTCCTTCAGGATCAAATTGTGTGGAATGTTGTCTCCCAGGGAGGCTTGTTGGAGACTCCGTGCCCAAGGTTTTTATTGGAGGCTGGTCACGAAGGCATTCTCTGCCTGCCACATACCAGAATTTCAGACTCCCCGAGGGAAAGCAGATGTTTGGCATAAACCACGACGTTTGTATGAACAGGTTAGGCACAGTGAGCCACTCCTATCAGATCTAGGAATGGTGGGAACCTTCCCGAAATGCAAGTCCCAGATGCCAGCTGAGGACCAAGCCTGCAAGCAGGCATTTCTGAGGAGAGCAGCGAGGCCTGCTATGGAAACATTTTTCTACGCAAGTATATTTATTTCAAATATCTTCTTCTAATCTGCATTTACGTCATTTTCAGTCGTAAGTAGTAACATCTATGTTTTCTTCACTGCTTTATGATTTTGATGTCATGTCTAAGAAACCCTTGCCTGCCCCGTCCGTAAAGGTAGCTCCCTATCTTTTTCTCGAGTATGTATTCATGTGGTATGCCACAAACAGGCCAAGTCTTGGTGAGTCTAATACTTGGCGGGTTCTCTTGAATTTTCAGAATTTGCAATTATGAACACCTGCCTCCTTTCAGTCTTTACTCCTCTTCGTGACTTTTCTTGTCTTACTCCTCTGGCTATGTTCTCTAATGCCTGCTGAGTGGGAGTCAGGGCACCCTCATTGGTTGTAAGATTTTTATGGGAACGTGTCCATCATCTGACCATTAAGTATGATGTTTGCTATGCAATGCAGGTAGATGTCCTTTATCAAAGTAAGGAAGTTCTTGTCCCAGTTTGCAAATATTTTTCTAAATTTTATGAATGGGAGTTGAATTTTATGAAGTGCTTTTCCTGTGTCTATTGGGGTGATTATAATTTTTGTCCTTAATATGTTAACGAGGGAGCTGTATTAAGAGATTTTCTAATGTAAAACTATTATTCACATTAAAGACACTTTGGTTATTATTATTATCATCATTTTAAATGTACCACTGGGCTTGACTTGCTAAAATTTTATTTAAGAATCTCACATCTATGTGAGAAAATTATAAGGCTGTAATTTTCTTGTACTGTCCTTATCTGATTTGGTTTCAGACTTACAGTAGCTTCATCAAATGAGTTGGGGAAGTTGTTTATGTTTGTTTGTTTTTCTATTCTTTGGAAGAGTTTGTATAAGACTGAAATTGGTAAAACTTAGTAGGATTTGCCTGTAAAATTTTTTGGACATGAGGAATATTGTGTCAGTGTTTAACCACTCAATTAAAAAAAATGATTATAGGACTGTTTATTATTTCGATTTATTCTTAAATTACATACAGATTAAATCACTTTTTTATTATACTGTATATAGCATTTTAAATTGTCCTTTTTTCCATTAATGGGCATTTCCTACGTCATTAAATCTTCATCAAGAAGGTGGCTTTTAAAACTTTAAATTTAGCAGTGGATTTTTATTTATGATGAACTTTATTTCTAGAATTTCATAAGGTCACATATGTTACTAGATGTGCTGGGCACATAGTAGACGCGCAATAATTTTGGCCGTAGGTGGCACCCAGAACTACCCAGGTATTGTAACTTTCCAGGGCTTAATACTGGAATTTCCTCATGCTTTACTGACAGAGGGTAAAGGCAATTCTATGAAAATTAATGGCCAGGGGTGGGGTGGGGGCTTTCCTTTCTGCTAAAGGAAAATAACACATTCTTTTGGAGTGATGACTTATTTTTGAAACACATCCTGCCTGAAATGATGAGCCCAGATTTCTAGGTCTGAGCAATCTCTGTTGGATTTTTTTGTTTTGTTTAGAGATTTCCGAAAGGTGCCAGGTTCTTAGTTCTGGGGGAAGAGTAACCTGGGGAGGAAATACTTTTCCCCTTTTATTGATCTCAGTTCATAGAGCCTAGCATATGGTTTCTCATGGCGCCATTCTTGCTGGCCCACATGGGGCCAGCAACACCCTTGCAGTACAGACATTTAATTGCTGCCGGACACGGGGATCACAGAGTCCGTTTCCCTGTGGTGGGTTTATGCATTGCTCGTTTCAGGTTTGGAAGCGTTGGACCCTTTTGGTGCTTGGCTAATGGCATAGCAATTACATTTCTTAATAAAGACAAAACACTCTCCCCATTTTATTTTTTTTAAATTTTATATATATATATATATATATATATATATATATATATATATATTTTAATGTTTATTTATTCTTGAGACAGAGAGAGACAGAGCATGAACAGGGGAGGGGCAGAGAGAGAGGGAGACACAGAATCTGAAATGGGCTCCAGGCTCTGAGCTGTCAGCACAGAGCCTGACAAGGGGCTCGAACTCACGGACGGACCACGAGATCGTGACCTGAGCCGAAGTGGGACGCTTAACTGACTGAGCCCCCCAGGCGCCCACCCTGCCTTTTTTTTTTTTTTTTTTTTTTTTAAATTTGTGCCTCTCCTCTTAAAGAGCCCTCACTGATCCTCACACACTTTTTCTCAAAAGCACTCTATGCACCCATGCCGTGTGTGTGTTTTCTGCTTGGTGCATCACACGCCCTCTACAACCAGTGTCCACATGAGATCCGACCCAGTGGCCTCGTGCTGTACCGGGGGCACAGAAGACCGGCTGCCAAGCTCTCTTATCAAAAGCAACTTGTCTTCCATCGAGACGTTTCTGTTCTGATTAGTTTATTTGTTTTCAAGTTTATTTACTTAGGGAGAGAGAGCAGGGGAGGGGCAGAGAGAGAGGGAGGGGAAGAATCATTCCCAAGCAGGTTGCAACGCTGTCAGCACAGAGCCCAACTCGGGGATCGAACTCATGAACCAAGAGATCGTGCCCTGAGCCGAAATCTAGAGTCTGAAGCTTAACGACTGAGCCACCCAGGTGCCTCCTGATTAGTTTAATTTAAAACAATTACTTCCTTACGGAACGTGCAGACTATCTATGTAAAAATCTCACACAGCAAACTCTTTTTAAAAAATCTGGGACGTGGCTTGCTTTTTTCTTTTTGGCAAGATGGTGACCCTGCTGTGTTCTCCTCATGGCCATGGAGTAGCCGTTTTTAAATCGTTAGACGTGGTGCTTCTTGGGTTTCACATAAACACATTTCTTCCTGGTACTCAGCGCTGGTGAATGGCTGAAATATTTCTTCGCAAAGTAGAAATGAGAAAGGGCAAAGAGATGAAATGAGTCACTTCTCGTAATTCTAAGTCATTTTTGGGGTGCGTGTGCTCTTGGCCTCCTTCCTCCTCCACTTCCCATGTGGCCGTGGACTTGGGTGGAGGCCCCCTCGAGCAAGCTGCGTGGCCTCTCAAAGACTCCCAAATCCAAGATCCCTTCTCCTCTAACGGCCAGTGAATTTATGACAAAATCAGGGCCCTCAGGTCACCGCTGCCGTAGGCCAGGAATATTACCGCCACTTGGGATTTTGACAGAATCCTGGTTGGGCCTCACATGACCCGGGCCACCAAGTTTACTGTGGGTCATCCACCGGCCGGAGGCCTGAACCTGACCCACGCGTTCCCATGACACTTCTAGGCGGGTGTCAGTGTTCCACGTGGGAGAGCCCTTGGCCGTCAGCCCGTCCAACAATCTCATTTTGAGGAGGCCGAGGGCCCTCAAGGACCACGTGTGAAAGTGAGTGGCCACTACTCCCAGCGCGTCTCAGCTGCTCCCGCTTTATGAGTCTGCGGGAGGCTGCCTGAGTTTTTGCAGGTCACATGTGGATTCGCAGATGCACACGAGCTCCCCAGCAGCCCGGGGAGGGCTGGGAATGAGAAGTGAGCGTCTCATCAAATCCTTCTGTTGTCTCCGATCGCGCAGGCCAGGAGTAGGTATTTGTCATCCGGGCTGTTGGCCAGAGGCTTCTTATTCTCCACACGTTCTCTGGGGGAGCTGATGGCCACACGGGCCTGGGTTCCTGGGGCCCTTGATGTGACCGCCCTAGACTGCTGAGTTTTCATTGCCATTTCCCCACCATTACCATCAGCCACGAGTTTCGCTGAGCGCCCGGGCACCGAGCCCTGACACCCTCCAGAGCTGTAACACAGAGCCCTGTCTTCTAGAAGGCGGGCGTCCATCCCGCTAAGTGGCCACTGCCACACGACGGGCAAACAGCCACACTAGGCCCCCGGGCCCGGTGAGATGTGCACTTCAGGTGCCAGAGTGCTCAGGGATGGGAGGAGTCTCGGGCTCCCCTGGGGGACGGAGGCCTGCACGGTCCGCCCCTCTCCCTTTGCTCAGTGCCGGGGCAAACAGTGCCGTTGGTGTTGGAGCAGGATCAAAGCCCGCTTCTCGCTAACCTGCAGAAACGAGCAGGTAAACAAATGGGGCCCGTAAAATACAGAGAGACCGACAGGAAAGTTTGTCTCGCTGTGATCAGCAGCTGGCCCCTTTCCAGATTCCACCTGCTCTGGGCCGAGCCTCACGGTCTCGTGCCAAGGGCCTCTCGAGGCGTCTGGCACAGCCATCGGGTAACAGCGTGCCGGTGTTAGCCAAGGGTGACGGGGGCAGAGCCGCGCCGGGAGGAGGCGTCGGGGGGCAGCTCGAAGCCACGACCAGCAGGACCCACGGGGGAGGGTGAGGACGAGCGTCCCAGGCGGGGAGCGGCCGGCTGCTGACTCACCGTGCGTCTGGGAGGTGACTCGGTCGCCCCTGCTCTGCGCAGTGTGTGAACCCGACTTAGCGCTTGGCGTGCCCGCGGGCCTGCTGGCGTGAAAGGTCCCCACGTGGCCCGCATCTGATGCCACCGCCGATCCAGGCGCACAGTCTTGGTCACACACGGAATTGAGCATCTCGTCCCGTCTGCGCAGCTTCTGAGAGGCCGTGCTGACCTTGCCCCAGGACGTGCAGACGGTTGCTCAGTTACTCGATGTGAATTTGTTCCCTGGGGGAGAAAAGGGACATGTCCGTCCCTTGTCTGCAGCTGCCAAACCCGGCAGCCCCCGGGCAGGGGCACGATCGGGTCGGGTCGTACGTGATATGAGACCTCGGGCCAGGTGAGTTTGGGGAGTGACGCTGTGACCTGAGCCTCAGGCTGCTTTTCGCTGGAAGAAGAGGCGTGGGGCTGCTGGTTTCTGAAGGTCTTGGCTGGGTTCCTCTGTCCCGCGTGTCTGGCTTGGTGCAGAGCCCAGAGCAGCGTGGCCTGGGCGGTGGGGCGCGAAACGCAGGAGGACGACGCCCGCCGTCGGATGCCTTCTCTCCCTGGCCCTGCTGGACGAGGGCTGGGCCGCGGGTGCTGCTGGGCAGGGAGTCAGCGTCAGTTCCGATGCACACAAATGCCCTCGTCACATTGGCCATCCAGATTCTGGAGAAAATAAGGCCTAGGGCGTGTGAGACTGAGGACGGGGTGGAAAGCCCTGGGCTTGGGTTGTGTCGGGTCACTTCCCGGGAACCTGGTGATCAAGCTTTCGTAACGTGGAGAAGCGTTTTGCAATGTTGATAATACCTGAGAAAAGATCTGTTCGAAAAGGATGCGCTCTCTCTGTTGACACTCTTGGCCGGTGTGTAGCACAGCTGGGACAGCAGGGTCGGGCAGGACACCTCCCGGCGCTCTTGTGCTGCGGGGAGGGGAAGGAGGGCCTGGTGGACCAGGCGAGGAGATACAATAAAAGAGCATCGACGGAGGGGCGCCTGCGTGGCTCGGCGGGTTGAGCGTCCGACTCTTGATTTCGGCTCAGGTCATGATCTCACGGTTCGTGAGTTCGAGTCCCATGTTGGGCTCTGTGCTGACAGTGCAGAGCCTGCTTGTGATTCTGTCTCTCTCTGCCCCCCCCCCCCCCCCCCCCCCCCAGAATAACCAAGTAAATAAAAGCATTGATAAGGTTAACATGTAAGAGGTTGGATTCCCAGAGGGGACTATTTGCCTGACCCCCAGACCCCCACATTTCCCATGGGGCTCAGCAGAAGCTTAGCTTATGGAATCCGGACCCCGTGCTGGACCCGCACGTACACAGAACCCTCCGTGCTTCCTTTCCATCGCGTCATTCAGGCCAGTGAAGTGATGTGCTGTAGAGTGTGGCTGGGGGGCATAGCAGGTGCTCGGTGGTTTATCTCAGCTTCTCTGCCCACTTACTGCGTGGCCCAAGGCAGGAACTTAACCCCTTTTGGATCCAGGGGCCTGTAAGAAAGGAAATGAAAATGTCAGACCCTCCCTAGGGACCTGGAGCAAATAACCAATAGGAACACTGTGATGCTTGATCAGTATAATCCTGTTGGCTTTCTCAGACTTCCAGCGAGGTCTGTAGGATCAACAACTTTTGAGTCTTGCCTACTGGGTTGCTGTCACACTACCTGGTGGGATTTACTCCCCTTGAATGGCAGGAAGAGGGAGGTTCCTTCTCACATGTCTGTTACTTTCTGCCTGGTGGACATGTCTCGCTGACATTTGTACTGGGTTGGAGTGGGGTAGGTGTTCAATCTAAACCAACCAGACCCAAGCTCCTGACCGTGGATTCATTTAGTTGATGGACTTCAGATGCAACATTTTTGCAAACGCTATCTTGCCTCCTGTCCTCCTTTCTTACATTCTCCAGGGCACCCCACCCAAGACTGTGAATGTAACTTCCCATTGATGACTGATGGGCTAATGGATGGAGCCTGAGCAGTTAACCCTTGAATTTCTTGATGGTTCTTGACGTGCAAAATCTGAGATCTGGGATCATCATCTTTGGATCTAACGTGAAAACGGTCTCTTCACAGCAGTTTCTTGTGCCCCTTTGGTCATTGATAAGTGTGGTCAACACTTTTCAAGTCTCCTATCTCAGCTGGGGCATGAAATACTCCAGGTGGGGCACATTATTACCATTGCTTCCCGTGCTGACAGATTGGTCACGTCTTTATACTGGTCTCCAGAGAGCCTTGTTTCCTCCTATATAATATACACACCTAAATGCCCCAGGACCAGCACAGTTAAGAGCAACTGTCTGCCCCGTTGAAGGAAAGACCAGGGGCCACGGAGTTTGATTACTTGTTCTAATTTTGCTTTGCGTACAATTTTATTTCCTTGGTAAGAGCGACTTCTTTACTTTCCTGTTGATGCTTAAGAGGTGTAGGGAGGGGGCCCTTCAACATCTGCCTATGCTTCACTTTCTGATTGCTTTTCCAGGTAGTGTCTCCAGTGAGGGGGCGATTTCCTAATGGGGGCTCTCAGGAGTCTCACTCTGGAAGTAGAATGGAATTTTTAGAAGGCTGGAAGACGGATGTTCATTTCATATACACACACGACGTCAATAACAGTGACATTTTAGCCAGTGTGTGGGGTTTAGTCAGGAAGAGAGCTTCATCCTCATTGGCTCATATGTACATATGGTAAAGCACTTGGAATCCTACCCGGCACACGATAAACACCCCGTGAGTATTCACGGTTATTCATATTCCCATCTTTTAGTACGTGTTCCACGGCAGGCTGCAGACGAGAGTGTCGTGGGAAGGGGACATCAACAGCCTGCCTCAGACTTACAGGCCCTGCTTTTGTAGCCCCAGGACGGAGGGGCAGGGGGACCCCTCATCAGAGATGATGAGTAGGTTGCCCGTGCCCTCTGTAAGGTGCTACTTCTGACCCGTGGCCTCCCCTGAACTGTTGTGTTCTCCACCCCTGCCTTGGCGTCTCCCATTGCTTGCTCCAGGGTGGAGAGAGGGGGGAGGGGCTGTGCCTCTGTCCCATACGCCATACCCAGCTCCAGGTTTGGGTTCTTGGCGTTTCCGTGCTCCCCCCCCTCACTCCGCAGGCGCAGTGTTGGCATGTTTGGTGAATTGACATGCTCCAGCGAGCAGCTCTCCGAATAGAAGCCAGGAACTTTCCAAAGGGATATGCAGATACGTCTCATGACCGAGTGAGTACTCAGTGCGTGTGGGCGCTGAGATAGTCACGGGGGACGGGGCATCCTGCCCAGGAGCTCCAGCTACGCGGTCCAGGAGCTGGTGGACCGTCAGGCTTCGCGGACCCCTCATGGCACACGGGACGCGTGAGACCCGATTCCTAAAGATGCGGTCACCGTCGTGAAAGATTCTCTTCCTAGGGTTACACACCAGTCATTTAGCCAACCTGGGCGATACCACAGACTTCACTCGGAAAAAAAGCAGTTAGCTCACAGATGTCATAATGCTAAATAACTAGTTTGGCCGACTTGAACGAGCTGAGTGCTTCTTTTGTCGTCTTGTAGCCACAGTCTGTGTGTCTGCTCAGCTTTCTTCTGCTGGGGCTTTTCCCTCAGGATCGCCATCAGGTTTTTCCAGTCTTCAGATGATTAAACTCACAGATGGCAGCTTCTATGTTATTATGCCACTGATTAAAGAATTGTTAAGGCAGATTTATTTCTCTAAATACAAACACATGCAAAACTGAGATCTTGGCCCAAACTTCGCGAGACACAATAGCGCATTGTTTCTCTCCTCAAGATGTGTTTCATTATATCCTTGTGTTATAAAACAGCAGTGCCTGGCATTTCTATTATGGTGGCTGTCACTAAGGAACTCGAAGCTCTTGACTGCAGTTTGGGGAAGATACTCGGCCTTTCTGGTGTTTTCCTTTCTGCCATCGTCACCAACATGCTGAGGTGCGATGATGTATGCAGAGCACCGCATCGCATACAGTGGTGCTCACTAATTCCGGTCGTTCCCTTTACCAGTAGTCTGATGTGACCGATGTACTCGTGGTTCAACCTGCGTGGTCCTCGCTCCATGTTTCTGCGTCCTTTATTCCCTCCTGGAGCAAGGTGAGAACCGGAGTTCGTTGCCATCTTTTCCCTTTGTCTGGTTAAAGTTTAATTAAAAAAAAAAATTACTGGTCTTGGTCTCATGCCAGCTGGTCTCAAATTATTGTCCTTAAAAAAATAAAAGCGCCGTCATTCATTATGCACAAGTATAATTTGGTATGTAGAAGCCCCCTCCAATTTACGAATAAATTATTAATCTAATACAAGAGTTTATCAAGATTTCTGGATTCAAAACCAATATACAGAATTAAATCACATTTATTTACATCCCCAATAGTTTGATAACGAAAAGAGTATCCAGGAATAAATCTAATGAACGACGCATACCACCTCTGTGGAGAAAATTATACATTTTTTTCAAAAGACATTGAGAATTCTAAATAAACAAAGAGTGAATACGGTGTTCACGATAGGATGGCTTGATATTGTCAAATGTCACCTTCCCACCAAGTGCCGCAAAGATCCAGGGCAATTCCGATCAGAATCACCACAGGCTTTTGGGGAGAGGAAGTGATAGACATTTATATAAGGAGCTGAGAGAGTAAGGCAGATTCATTGTAAAGCTATGTAAATAGTTAAGAGAATGTGTATCAGCAAAGGGAGAAATAAATAGACCAGTAGAGCAGAAGAGAGAGCTAGAAGCAGACCAATACATGGGGAAATGTATTGTATGGCAGCCTTGTGGACAAGTGGGAGAAGGAAGGCTTATTTAAGAAATAGTGCTGAGATCATTGAAAGCCAGATGGGAGGGCAGCCATTGAATTAGGTCCCTGTTTTCACCATATACAAAAAATTAATTCCAACTGGATTAAAGATTGAAATGAGAAAAGCAAACTCTAAACGTTTTAGGAAAGACTGCGGGAAGGTATTTCTATGACCTTGGGGGGTAGGAAATGACTTTCTGAAGAAGACACAGAACGCATAAACCATGAACTTAAAGATCGGTAAGTCTGACCATATTTAACTAAGAACATTAGTTCCTCAAAAGACACCCCAGAGAGAGTAAGAACAAAACAGAACAAAAACTACAGACTCAGATAAATTATTTGAAATACATATAACTGAAAAAAAACTAGTACCCAGTATATATAGAGAAATACTACAGATAAATAAAAAAAAGATAATTCAAACAAAAATGGGCAGGGGACTTGAACAGGCATTTCAGACTAAAGCAAACAGGATGAGCTGATAAACATATGCAAAGGTGCCTAACCATCACAATTTAGTAAGCCTCAACTTAAACCATAATGTGGTACCATTTTGTGTAAGCCAGATGGACAAAAATATAGAATCTGACATTATCAAGTGTTGGCGGTTAGGTTGTGTGGGCCAGCAGGATTTCTCTTACAACACTGGTAGGAATGTGACATGGCACACTGACTTTGGAGAGCAATTTGTTTTTACTCCTATGATCCAAGCAATGGGCTCACAGTCCTACCAGTCCACTCCCTGGTGTAGACCCTGGTGGGAAGAGAATGAGCTTTGGGATCAGACAGACCAGGAGCGGAACCCCAATTTTAATATCTAATGGTATGACCTAAAGCATATGACTTTTTGAGCTCCTTTATCTGTACTATGACAGTAGCAATAGAATGTTGTGTTTAATGACTGAAAATTAATGGCACAGAGTAAACCTCACAAAGGGGTAGCTATTTTTATTATTTTCTGACTGAAGGGCAAGCTCATTGAGGACCCCGTCTTATCCGTCCTGTCACTGCGTATGATGGGTAGGCAGTAAAGATAGGCTTGATGTGAATTCTCCCCTAAATGCCCAGCTCCTGCTCTGTGCATTTAATTGTACACAACCCTCCGTGCATCCTGCCACCTCCACGCCATGGAATGTTCTTCACCTGTGAGATTCCCTGCCTGCTACTGTCACATCACTGTGGCGTCTTCTCTGCCATAGCGTCAACCTTTGGCCTGTCATGTATCCATTCAGACAACAAATGCTATTGCCCTGGGAGGATGTGTCGTCTCTCTATGGATGGGCACCTTTTGTGCTTTTTGTGAGCTTCAAACCCGGCTCTGCAAAGAACACAGTAGAGCAGAGGGCTGCCGTGTGGATGGATCCAAGGCGCACCACTGAACTTCTCTCAGTGCGGCAGTCTCAGAGATAAATTTATCCTTTCCTGAAACCTCATTAAAGTGTGCATTTGTCGTGATGAGCATTGAGTAACGTGTAGAATTGTTGAATCGCTGTATTGTATACCGGAAACTAATATAATGCTGTATGTTAACTATGCTGGAATTAAAATAAAAAAACTTAAAAGAGAAAGAGCATGGCCTTTGAACGCGCTTCCCATGTCACACGTGGGGCCACCCCCGCCTCTGGCCATCATGAAGCCACGTTCCTAGGCGCGCTGTTAGGGCCGCGGCGTGAGTTTAGACGTACAAGTCAGCACACAGAAATCGGAGCCCAAGAGGATTAGATCTGACATTTGAACCAGTCTGGGCCTTCTTCCCAAGCATCTCCTCCAGTCCTTTCGGCCTCTCTTGATGTGACATCCTAACCTCTCCTTTGTAAACATCATACTATAAATCCAAGTCTTTCTGAGCCAATATAGGACAACTGAGCATCCGGTTGGCCTGGAACTGAGGGGTTTCCTGGGAAACGGGACTTTGGGTGCTAAAACTGGGAGCTTCCTGAGCGCACTAGGACTGTTCGTCACCGTAGCCAATCTTGGACACGTGGTGCGGGCAGTTCCCGGCTGCGTGTAGGTGCGTCGTGGCTCACCAAAAAAGATCCGTCCCACCAGAGCCTCAGAACACGACCTTGTTTGGAATAAGGGTCTTTGCAGATGTAATTAAGATAAGGATCTTGAGTGGAGATCATCCAGGATCAGGGTGTGCCCTAAATCCAGTCAGTGATGAGGGTCCTTCCTAACAGGCAGAGAAGGAGAAGACTTAGAGACATGGCAGGGGTAGAGTGATGTCTATAAGCCAAGGGACACTGACGATTGTCAGAAGCTAGGAGAGGCAGGGGCAGACCCTCCCTGCGAGCCCTCAGATGGAACCACCCCTGCGGGCACCCTGGTCTCAGACTCCCGGACCCCAGAGCTGGGAGGGAATAAATGTGGGTTGTTTTAAGCCACCAAATTTGCTTAACACCTTGCTACGGCAGCCACAGGAAACTCCCCCAATGTGGCAAGTGAGTTGGGGATGTTTACTGTGGAAAGCTGGGAGGGGGATTTTCGATTTCTTTTGTAGTTGGCAGTCCAGCCCACCCACCCCTTTGCTCAGAGTGAGCCAGCCTCTCTTTGTGGCCGTGGTCTGTGTCTGTTTTGGCGTGGGCTTCTGTTCACTGGTGCCCTGGGCACATTCGTTAGTAGCGCCCGGGGATGCCTGCAGGACCCCCCTCTCCCCCCCCCCCCCCCGCCCTGCGCCCGGGCTGCATCGTAGGGAATGTGCCAAGCAGAGGCTGGGCCCATGGCCTTGGATCCCTGACCTTCCTAAGCCAAAACAACAGTTTTCGAGGACTCGTTTTTAGGGGATTCAACATAGGGTTTTGTTTGGCGGGGAGAAATGTCTCGCCGTGTAAGAAGGAAAAGAAAAGGGAATCTTTTGAAATCTCTGTAGGTTGCATTTCCTGTCTCTTTGCTCTCCAGATGCCGTTTTCTGCCCTGCCACTCTCGGCTCCTTTCCTGGCAGTACCCCTGCAGGGGTGTGGCAGCTTCTGTGGTCACAAGGACTCAGTGATGAAATGGGGGGGGGGGAGGCTTCCAGCAGCGTCTCCCCGCAGATGGGAGTTTGAAGAACTCCCAGGGCTTCGGCTCGCACCCTTGGGAATGGCTGGCCTCACCCCTGCCCATGCATCTCTGTTGCGTATTCTTGTCCCCTCTTGGGACCCAGTATCCTGCAGATATTTGCACTCGAGGCTGGGTCTCATGGTTACTGTTCGCTCGGAGCCGGAGAAAGGAGGAAGGGGGTGGGGAGCAGTGGGCAGGCAGGAAAATGATTGTAAAACGGTCACAGGAGACGGGAGGTGGGTAATGACAAAAGGAAATGCTGTCCCTCCATTAGAGTGCTATAATTTCCCCCAAGTACTGCCACAGGAATTGCACTTCAGACTCTCTGCCACGCATACACCCGAGAACAATTTACTTACATTGTTCCCTCCGTGTCGTCTGCGTCCTGTCCCCCGCGCATCGGGCACACGATCACTTGGTACCGTGGAGTATTCGTTTCTTTTGTGCTGACTTTGCTGCCAACACGTCCCCCCCCCCCCCCCCCACTTTCAAGTCACGGCCATCGTCAAGTGCACTCTTTATTTTACATCGCTTCTCGTGTTCCAGGCGCTTCATTTCATTACTTTGCATTCAGAATCTTCAGATGATCGTAGAAGCTGGTGATGGGGATTTCCCGCAAATGGAGTCTGCCCTCCTCCAGCGGCACTCGGTTCCACCGCTGTCGTCGGTGCTGGTGGGTGGAACCCGGGTGCCTCGGTGCCGAGCTCCAGCCCCGCTCTGCTATGCGCTGCTCAGCTCTTGGGAAGTTAACTTGTCTTCCCGTTTTCTCTCCTCTAAAAACGAAGACCCGTGGAATCTTGGGGGGTATGTTGGCTGATGAAGTGACAGGCGCATCATGAGACGCACCCCCGTGCCGGGGCTGATGGATGCGGCTCAGACTGGTTGCACGGGACGCCTGCCTCTCAGACTGTCTTCCGACCCCTGTTCGGAGCCCGGCTTCCTCGAGTCCTGTGTGACGGCTGGTCCCGGGGAGGCCTGTGCGTGCTCCTGGAGTGGGTGGCCCTCTCCAAGGGGATGGGAAGGAGTGGTGGATACCACGTGGGCCCTGTTGATGGGACCCGGTTGGGAAATAAGACGTCCCAGGTAGTCTCTGAGCTGCGTGTGTCTGGAAGGGAGTCCCAGTTAGCTGAAGCCAAGAGGAAAAGGCCTTCTTACCTCTTCCCCACCAGCTCAGGGCTCCTGCCCGTCGGGGGACGGAGCCCGTAGCCTTTCCTGGTGACACACTGAGGCTGGGGCATTCGGGCGTTAGTGCCCGGTGCTTTTATTCTATCTGGTTGACGTGGTGGTGGCCTGGACCTTCACCAGCAGGTGACTGTTCTCACGTCTCCCCAAGGAATCTCAATGTCCTGTGTGCTCTCTTATCAGGGCTGCTTCCCAGACTATTCATGGCAAGTCCTCAGACCATCTGCTTTTTCTTCCTTGGGAGAGAGGAGGGCCGCCTGAGGGCCCCTGAGAACCTTGCTGGCCATGGTGCAAACCACACTAGCTGTGTGCGAGCTCTCAGCCTTGGGCTGTAGGAGCCGGGGGGTCTGCGTGGCTCTCCTCTTTTATTTTTATAACAAAAAATGTGTGCAAAAAGTATGCATAGTGGAAATATAAAGTTTGAAGAAGAGTGTTAAAAAAAACACCCGTGTTCTGTCCATCAAGCATAAGAAATAGAATGTTCTAGTGCCCTTGAAGCCCCATATACATTGCTCTCTCGTTGTTCCTCCCGCCTCCTATCCCCTCGAACGAAAATCTGTCCTGAGTGTATTGCTAACCAACTCCTTGATATGAACACGGCTTTTACCACATATCATACGTTCAAATAATATATTGTTTAGTTTTGCCACCCTTTGAGCCTCATGTAGATGGAATCACACCGTATAATGATCACATAGTATTTTTTTTAGATCTGTTTATTTCTGCATTTTTTATTGGGAATTATATTCCTTATAATTTTATCGCTTGAGTTTTGGGTTTAAAACAACTTTCTTCGAGAAAGTTTTTTTTTTTTTTTTCCTCTAATACCTGGGGTATGTTAGGTCAACTCAATTTGACTTAAAAAAAAAAAAAAACACACGAGTAGTGTAAATTCTGACTCCAACACCAAATTCAGATGAGGCAGTGTTTTCATTTCACCCATTCTACCTGGAACCAAGTCTGAGAGAGGGGTGTATGTCCATAGCTTTCTTCCGTGGGGTAGATGTTGTCCCCCAGGGTGACTTCCTTTGGTCGACAGACGTCAGCCTGTTTCCTGCAGAGTTCTCTTATGTAGATTCCTACACCTAACGGTGCCTGGTGGCTCAGTCAGTTAAGCATCTGACTCTTGATTTCGGCTCAGGTCATGATCTTGCGGTTTGTGAGTTCAAGCCCCGTGTCGGGCTCTGCACTGACAGTGCGGAGCCTGCTTGGGATTCTCTCTCTTCTCTGCCCCTCTCCTGCTTGTGCTGTCTTTCTCTAAATAAATAAATAAACATTAAAAAAATATTTAGATTCCTGTACCTCTAAAACGCGAGGCTGGGTATACGGCAATAAAATGGTAAAACCGACATTGGTTAGCTGTTGCCATGATAGTGCCACCGCAAAATTAGTGGCTTAAAATACCGATCATCTATTGTTGCCCCCGGGTCTGTGAAGTGAGCTGGGGTCTGCTGATCGAGGCTGGGCGCAGCTCCGCGTGGCGCCCGCCTGCGTGTTGGGTTCAGCCCGCTGCACGTCCTCGGATCATTGGAGCATTTTCTCCTCTTCCTCTTCCTCCTCCTCTTCTTTGAATTGACATGTAGTTGACACACAGTGTTCCATTAGTTTCAGGTGTACAACTTAGTGACTCGGCAAGTCCCTATGTCATACTGTGCTTTGTCTGCCTCCGTGCAATGCCGTCAGGGCACCACTGACTTGTCTCCGTGCTGCACCTTCCATGCCTGTCATTTACTAATACGGCCAATGGAAGCCCGCATCTCCCTCTCCCCTTCTCTCACTCTGCCTTTCCCCACTCCGCCCCTTCCCCTCACAGTCATCACTCGTTCTCTGCGTGTGGGTTCTGTTTCTGCTTTTTGTTTACTCATTTGTTCTTTATTGTTTATTTTTTTAGATTCTGCACATACATTAAATCATGTGATATTTGTCTTTTTCTGTCTGATGTATTTCACGTAGCATAACACACTCTCGGTCCGTCCGCGTTGTTGTAAATGGCAAGATGTCACTCCGTTGTGTATATGCATCACGTCTTCTGTATCCATTCATCTATCAGTGGACACTTGGGTTGTTTTCATATCTTGCCTGTTGTAAGCGATGCTGCAATAACCATAGGAGTGCATGTATCTTTTTGATTTCGCGTCTTTGTTTTCTTTGGGTAAATACCCAGTATGGAATTACTGGATCAAATGATATTTCTCGTTTGGATTTTTTGATGAACCTCCATACCATTTTCCACAGTGGCTGCACCAGTTTGCATTCATTCCCACCAGCAGTGCTCAAGGGTGCCTTTTTCTCCACATCCTCACCAACGCTTGTTATTTCTTGTTTTTCTTTTTCTTTCTTTTTTTTTTTTTTTTTTTTGATCCTAGCCATTTGGACAGGTGAGGTGATATGTCATCGTGGCTTTGATTTGCATTTCCCTGACGATTAGTGGTATTGAGCATTTTATGTGTCTGTTTGCCATCTGTATGTCTTTTTTTGGACAAATGTCTTTTTAGGTCCCTTGCCCATTTTTTAATGGGGTTATTTGTTTTTTGGTGTTGAGTTGTATAAGTTCTTTATATGGCTTCATCTGTTTGTAACCCCTTATTGGATATAGCACTTACAAGTATCTTCTCCCATTTAGTAGGTTGCCTTTTTGTTTTGTTGATGGTTTCCTTCCCTGTGCAGAAGCTTTTTATTTTTGGTGTAGTCTTAATAGTTTATTTTTATTTCTGTTGCCCTTGTCTGGGGAGATATATCTGGAAAAATGATTCTATGACTGATGTGAAAGAATGCTTATGTTTTCTTCTAGGCGTTTTATGGTTTCAGACCTCACATTTAGGTCTTTAATCCCCTTTGAGTTTATTTTTGTGTGTGGTGTAAGAAAGTGGCCCAGTTTCATTCTTTGGCATGTAGGTGTCCAGTTTTCCTGACACCGTTTATTGGAGAGACTGTCTTTTCTCCCATTGGATTTTTTTTTCTGGTTTTGCCAAAGATTAATTGACCATATAATTGTGGGTTCGTTTCTGGGCTTTCTGTTCTGTTCCGTTGATCCGTGTGTCTGTTTTTGTGCCAGTATCTTACTATTTGCTCACTACAGCTTTGTGGTTATCTTGAAATCTGAGATTGTGATACCTCCAGCTTTGTTCTTTCTCAAGATTGCTTTGTGTATTCAGGGTCTTCTGTGGTTTCATACAAATTTTAGTCCGTATGCTTGTGTTTGTTCTCTGAAAAATGCTGTTGGTATTTAAAAAAAAAAAAGAATATATATATGTGTGTGTGTGTGTGTGTGTGTGTATTTTAAGTTTGTTTTTATTTATTTTGAGAGAGTGCAAGCAAGGGAGGGACAGAGAGAGAGAGAGAGAGAGAGAGAGAGAGAGATTCCCAAGTGGTCTCTACACCATCAGAGCCTGACACATGGCTTGATTCCATGAACCACGAGACCATGACCTGAGTCGAGATCGAGAGTCAGACACTTAACTGACTGAGCCACCCAGTTGGTACCCACTGTTGGGATTTTGATAGGGATTGCATTGAATCTGTAGATTGTTTTGAGTAGTATGGATATTTAAACAATATTAATTATTCTAATCCATAAGCATCGTATATCTTTCCAATTGTTTGTGTTGTCTTCCGTTTCTTTCTTCGGTGTCTTCTAGTTTTCAGAGTGTGGGTCTTTCCCCTCCTTAGTTAAGTTAATCCTAGGTATTTTATTCTTTTCCATGCAGTTGTAAATGAAATTGTTTTCTTAATTTTTCTTTCTGCTGCTTTGTTACTAGTGTATAGAGACACAGCCGATTTCTGTGTATTAATTTTGCATCCTGCAACTTTACTGAAATCATTTATCAGTTCTAATAGTTTTAATAGCTTTGGAGTGGACTCTTTCGGGTTTTCTATGGATAGTATCATGTCATCTGCAAATAGCAACAGGTTTACTTCTTCCTTACCAGTTTGGATGCCTTTTATTTCTTTTTCTTATCTGATTGCTGTGGCTAGGACTTCCAGGACTATGTTGAATAAAAATGGTAGGAGTGGACACCCTTGTCTTGTTCCTGATCTTAGCGAGAAAGTTCTCAGTTTTCTCCTATTGAGTATGGTGTCAGCTGTGGGTTTTTCATGCGTGACTTTTATTATGTGAACAGTGGCAGAAGGCCAAGACTGCTGGGCATAAAGATGCATGCCACTTAAGGTCCGGGCCTCGCATACTTGATTTCTATCCATATCCCATTAGCCACAGCAAGTCACATTGACCCCAGGGGGGAAGGATATACACGCTTCCTCTAGTGGAAGGAACTGCAAGGTCACGGGGCAGATACAGGTAAAGAATTCGGAATAAGAATTCAGTTTATAAGAGATCCCGCTCTTTCCCTGTTTGTCATTGTGTGTGGATCTGTGCTCACAGAGCTTCATTCTCAAAAGTTTAACTGTCTTGAGGGTTGGATTTATTAATCAAGTATGTTCAGATCTCTCCGGTGGAATATTCCAGATGGAACATTTCCTAAAATTAACAAAAAGGAAAAAGAAAAGCAGAGGAATACTAACTCACGCTCACCGATGCTTCCTCTTGCTTTATTGGCTGCTGAGCAGAGGGCTCCTGAGAACAGGAATTTATGTGGCAGCCTTGTCCCCTTAAAACTTGCCCCTCACAGGCCTAGGGTGTCACCTAGTCTGCGGAGTTCTTGTGGATTACCTGGGGCTTCTTCGGCTGGGATGGGGAGGGGAAAGGAAGACAGAACTCAACTGCATATATTTTGTATTTTGGACATTGCTTCTTAAGCTACTGGTGAACAAAAATCTCTAATTCTGCAGGAAATTACTGGGATCTGAATTGGTTCATTTTCAGGATATCTAGATGTTTGGCATATGTGTTAAAAAGAGAAATTAGGTGGTGGCTCTTCATGAATTAAAGATTATTTGATTTAATTTAATTTTAAAAGGACTTGGTGTAAATGCTTTAAGTAGCATTTTTTTCCAAAATGTTTTTAAAATTTCAATTAAAAATCTTTGGTTTCCTTACAACTTTTCACAAGGTTTTTGTTTGTTTGTTTGTTTTTCATCGCATAAAACAGGAAAATCTTTGCAGATCTGGAACGATTTTTTCCCTCTCTGGTGATCACTATGTATTTTTAGCTATTTAGTTTAATTAAAAAAAATTTTTTTTAGTGTTTATTTATTTTTGAGAGAGAGAAAGAGAGACAGAATGTGAGTAGGGGAGGCTCAGACAGAGAGGGAGGCACAGAACTCGAAACAGGCTCCAGGCTCCAAGCTGTCAGCCCAGAGCCTGACACGGGGCTCGAACTCTCACGGCCTGTGAGATCATGACCTGAGCTCAAGTTGGCCGCTTAACCGACTGAGCCACCCAGGCACCCCATAGTTTAATTTTTATTTAAAAAATGCTTGAGGATTCATATATGGTTCATTTTATACCCTTGCTCATTTCTGTTTCTCTAAGTCATGAAGTTTTCACATGAAGCAGGATTCAAATGTCTTAAAATTGGCCTGTGTTTTCATGTTGCTTTAATTATCTCTTGGTTTTTCGAAACTATGTAAGTGAGTTTTTTTCTTTCTGCCAAATTGTTGGGATGGGGCTCTATTTTCAAGGCCAAGTGAGACATTATTGTAACCTGCATTTTTGGTAGACTGACACCCTTTCAGCACCACAGAGATCACATTGTTAGCGAGAGCCCCTGGGTGCCTCATGTCTTTGCTGACATGTGCCCAAAGAAGAGGAGAGAATTCTAACTCCAAGAGTGATTTAGGAATTTCACTGTAAAGTAGCTGCTCCTTTTCATCTCCCCAGCTTTATTTTTCCCCGTCAGCTTCTGGGTTTTGATAATTATCACTTGAGTGTCCCAGTCATACTGTTGTAGGCTTTGTTAAAAATAAAATGGGTGATCAGAGAAGGAAACAGCTAGAAAATCCACTGACGGTCAATTTCCGTGTCCTGAATGGTTTTCTTTCATGGTGCCATCCCTTTCCCACTCTATTTCAGCACCGAGCATTATTCCTGGAAGGACTTTTGTGTTTTCTAAGAGTTCACCTGCTCTCACTACTCACTTATCTCCTACCTTGAAGCCATGATGTTCATTCCAAGCATCGTAATCTTTTCACAGCAACTCAGTGTGATTTCACACACACGAGGCTGTGGCTTCTATGGAAGAGTGAGCGGTGTAAAATTATTAACCCCTTGGGACAGGGACCCCACTGCACAGTAATCTCCTTAGCAACAGCAGAAGACAGGAAAGCAGACAGCATAAGTGGATTGGGGATAATGCAGCATCCGATTTGATAATCTGTCCTCAGTGCCTCCAGAACGGAATCCCAACCAGAAATGATAGCCTTGCCCGAAGAATTTGGGGCAGATTTCTCTAGAAAAGGTGGCGGTCTTGTGCAGGAAGGGCCTAGGAATGGGGTTGGGGCCATTGAAGCTAAAGTCTTGCCCTGCGGTGGTGGGCCACGGGGTCCGTGGGGCTCCTAGAGAGACAGCATCACGAGCTGGGTGGCAGTGTTCTGCATAGATGAAGGCGATTCTGATGTGGGTCTGCTTTCCTTGTGTTTCGAGGAGGAAGAGCCATACATCACGTTGAACTGGGTGTGTGAATTAACATTCCCAACCTCCCTGTCATTAGCAGCAACAAGAATAAACCTGAGGGTCTTGAGGTCTTGCCCAAAGACCTCTGACCTCCATGATTGTCGAATACCCTGTTTTCAGTTTACTGTGTTTCTATTTCAAGGAAGGGACATTTCAGCCACAAGAGGAGAGTCAATCCAAACAGTTCAACTGTTTTTCCACACCTGCTGGGCGTGCGACACAGGTACCTAGCATAATGGGCTGCAACCGTATTTGATGACACTGGAGGTTTGTGCTACCCTTTGATACATGACTTACCTGTAAAAGAAAGCTGTTAGGACTGGTGAGTAGCAGTTGCTCAGAAAGAAAATATTTCCCTCTGAATCACCAGTAATTTTGGAAACCTCACCACAACCGACTGATCGAGTCAGGCAACCTTCTTCGCAAAGCACAATGAAACGGAATTTTGGTCTAATCGTAGATGCGGTTGTAGGGTGGGATTTGAAGGCACCTTTTCTCCTTTGGCGAAAAGAGTATCACTGAAGAAATTCCTGAGAAGCCAACAGGAATCCAGACTTCGTAGAACCCTTCCATTACCCCGTTCAGTTATTATTACTGTGATTTTCTACTTAGGGAGTGTATGGGCTTGAAAAAATCATCTAATAAACATCGATAGCAGCAAATTAGAAGGAACCAGATGCACCCACTCTAATTAATCGGTGTAATCAGTAGTGACATGCAACATCCAGGATGGAAATTGGGAACTTAAATTGTGGCTTTGTGGCTCCAATGAGTTTTTGCGGTCTCAGGTTTTTCCTTCCTCCTTGAGTAACTACATTATCTGGGGCTTCTGTGTTTTCCTTTCCCCTTTACCTGCATGTTTTCTTACTTTTATTTGGAGGGTGGGAGGGGGTTCAATTAAAACTCCTTTCATGGAGTGATAGGTTCCAATTATTCTGCAGGAGAGCTGGGGGTCTATTCTCGGGGTTTTCTTAATTCATTCCGAAGACCCACAAAGAGAGGAGTGTGTGGAGTAATGGAAACTTAGATGCCTTCCTCTTTTTGATGATGAGTAGTACAGATTGGAAAGAGAAGTAGCACATCTCTGCCTCGAAGAATCTTTTCTGGTTTTCCTCTGCTTAGACATCGTTTTCTCTGGGAAGCCACCCCCACTGCCCCCACTCGACCCTCCGTCCTTCTTCTAACTCGAGGCCTCCCTTCCCCTGTCTTAGTAGTTACTCTAGTCTGTCTTGCAATTGCCTATTGATTGTCTGTATTTTCTTCCATTTGGGACACAGGACTGTGTCTCATCCCCTGTGTATCCCCAGCATCTAATGCAGAGCCTGGCATTCAGTAAGTGCTCACTAAAAGCTGCACTGAATGAATGAGTGAATGAATCAAAGTAGTGTCTGTGTCGTTAAGGTGGTGAGGGCTCTTGCACACCTCATTCCTCTCTGCGTCCCCGGTGCCTCCTGGGTGCATCTGCTACCTCTTGCTACTGTGAGCCACTCCAAAACTTTATGACTTAAAAAATAGTCATTTATTTAGCCAAGGTTTTGCCGACTGGGATGTTAGGCCAGGCTCAGCCGGGTGGTTCTTGGTTCTCTCCCACGTCTGCTGTCAGCTTCCGGGTCAGCCGGGGACTTGTGATCTTTCGCCTCCTGAAAAATTAGCCCAGGCTTATTCAAGAGGCCACGGGGTGGTGTTCCAAGAGGGAGAAGTGTGCATGATGTCCTGAGGCCTAAGCTTAGAAGTAGTGCAACATCACTTCTGCGGTATTTTGTTGGCTAAAGAAATCACAAGGCCAGTTTAGAGGGAGGGGAGATCGACTTCACCTTTTTATTTTTTATTTTTTTTTTTCAACGTTTATTTATTTTTGGGACAGAGAGAGACAGAGCATGAACGGGGGAGGGGCAGAGAGAGAGGGAGACACAGAATCGGAAACAGGCTCCAGGCTCTGAGCCATCAGCCCAGAGCCCGACGCGGGGCTCGAACTCACGGACCGCGAGATCGTGACCTGGCTGAAGTTGGACGCCTAACCGACTGTGCCACCCAGGCGCCCCATTGACTTCACCTTTTTAATGGCAGGAGGTTCGAAGTCACATTGTAGAGGGCAGGGATAGAAGAGAATAATTGAGGACGTTTTTTTCCAAATAATTAGCCAAAATCTGGGAAAAATCTCTCAGAGAAGATAAAGTTTCTCTTTGGTTCCATTTTCCATCCCTTTCTTATCCTTTGCCCACTTCTTGATGGCTGTACCCTGTCGTCAGCCGGGTACTCAGGCTTTCATGTTTCATGTTGTCCTGTCAGCAACCCGTTCAATTGACGGATGGTTGCTATACTGTTGCTATATTACCGGAAGGCAGACTCTGTAGCAGTGAGCAAGTGAAACATAATTCTTGTCCTGTACTGGGAACGATGTTGGTTTGGGTAGAAATTACCAGTGTGATTAGTTGCAAAGACACGTAGGATTGGAGGGAACAGCCGACGACCGGCCGTTGAGGGTATGGTGTCGAAGGTGGGACTATCGTGGAAGGATGGAGATGCTAACCCAGGAGCGGCGATGAGGCAGGAAGGCGGCGTGGAGCACTTCCCAGGGAGGGCGAGCACGGAGGAGGCCCTGAAGAGGGAAAAACATCCCCAGGAGCGGGGGAGATCAGGTCTCCCAGGGCTGCGTGGGCCATAAAGCCTCCTTCCCAGGAAGGGTGAAAAGCTGTTGAAGGGTTTTTAAATAGGGAAAGGTAGAACCCAATCCACTTTGAAGAATCTTCCTGGCTGCACAGAGAACAGATTAAGGGTCTGCAAGACTGGATGTGAAATCCTTTCCATTCTCTACCATCCAGACGCCAACCCCCTGCTTCCTCAAAACATTAAAAATAGAACCACCTTGTGATCCAGCAATTTGGGTGTTTATCCAAAGACAACGAAAACACCTGTTTGAAGAGATACGTGTGCCTATGGTTACTGCAGCTTTATTTACAGTAGCCAGGAAAAGGAGGCAGCCCAGGGTCCGGGGGCAGATGAATGGATAAAGAAGACGTGGTGTGGGGCCATCTATGGGTGGCTCAGTCGGTTAAGCATCCGACTTGGGCTCAGGTCATGATCTCGCGGTCTGTGAGTTCGAGCCCCACGTCGGGCTCTGTGCTGACCGCTCAGAGCCTGGAGCCTGTTTCAGATTCTGTGTCTCCCTCTCTCTCTGCCCCTCCCCCTCTCATGCTCTGTTTCTCTCTGTCTCAAAAATAAACATTAAAAAAAAAAAGACGTGGTGTATCTATCTATATATACACGCACGCACGTATACGTATATGTATACGTACACATACATACGCATATACACACATACATATGTGTGTACATCTACATATACACATACACATGGTCCCACAGTGGAATATTACTCAGCCGTAAAAAGGATGAGATCTTGCCATTTGTGACAACATGGATGGACCTAGGGGGGCATTGTATACAAAATGAACACACAAAACGAAACAAAAGCGGACTCCTAGATGCAGGAAATAAACTGTTGGGTACCAGAGGGGCTGGAGAAATGGGTGGAGAGGACTAGGAGGCACAGACTTCCAGTTGTGAAATTATAGGTCGTGGGGATGTGACGTGCTGCATAGGGAACATGGTCAGTCACATTCATGATAACTTTGTATGGTGACAGGTCATAACTAGACTTATGGTGGGGATCGTTTTGGGATGTATAAAGATACCAAACCCATATGATGTACCCTTGACATGAATAGGCTACTGTCTGTCAGTTCTGCTTCAATAACACAAGAACGTCATTCTCTCTCCCGCCCTGACCAGGTGTGAGGAAGAAAGCAATCTGACTAAACTGAATTCTCCACCAGGATTGCCCATGACCTTGTCAGCAGGACTTGTTCAAATAAATCTTTAATGAACACTTCTAGGTCCTTCTGAAGCTCGTGTTGGAAGGCGTCCTGTGGAGGTGGAGGGGACAGGGACGGGAAAGGGAGGGGAGGGAGTTGTCCCGCCCACGCATGGGCCACCCCCGTTCCTTCCGCTGTGGGGCCCTGCAGGGGAGAGGGCTGCGGGCTGCAGAATGCTCAGGCCTCAGGAGAGGCTGAACTTGATGGTGAGGGTGCCCGAAGCCTGTTCTGGGCAACTTCCTCCTTGCCGCTGACCTGACGGTTGCTCACTTTTATTTTTTAAACCTTTTTTTTTTTTTACTTTTAAAGTTTATTTATTTACTTTTAGAGAGAATGAGGGTGAGAAGGGGAGGGGCAGAGAGAGAGAGAGGGAGAGAGAGAAACCCCAGCAGTTCCACACTGTCAGCCCAGAGCCCCCACCTGAACTGGAGTTGGATGCTCAACCAGCTGAGCCACCCAGGCGCCCTCTCTTTTAACCCTTTTCTTAGGCGTCATTTTAAAACCTTTGCAACTTGTGGGGTGCTCGGGGGGCTCAGTCGGTTAAGCGACCGACTTCGGCTCAGGTCGTGATCTTGCAATTTGTGATTTCGAGCCCCGTGTCGGGCTCTGTGTGGACAGCTCCGAGCTGGAGCCTGCTTCGGATTCGGTGTCGCCCTCACTTCCTCGTGCTCTGTCTCTCTCTGTCTCTCAAAAATAAGTAAACGTTAAAAAAAATTAAAAAAAAACCTTTGCAACTTGTTAGAACCTTTTACTATCTTAGGATGATGCCTGGCTCTCAGGCGAAGCAGAGATCTTCCTTCTGGCTTTGCTGTGTGGGAGCGTCTTGAAGCATCACCTTACAAGTTTCAGGGTGTCACTGACCCGTTTTATTGGGAATAACTGACCCGTTTTTGTGGCTGGAGTAAACCAAGCATGTGTCCACAGCAGGTGTCCCTTTCCAGCTGTCCTCGGGTCTGAGCGGGCCACAGAGGCAGGGTGGTGGCTGTCCAGCTTCTTCCAGATGACACATTCACAGCCCCTCTCCGGCCAGCGGCCCCTTCGCCGGTGGCCCGTGCGCGCCCTCCTGGAGTTTTCTTTTCAGCCCAGGTCCTGCTTCTCAATCATGTTCAGTATTGGGTTACTTGCAGAATGGAGTCATTATCTTTAATGTTCAATAACTGTGCCACAAAGGTAATGTAATAAAATTCGAGAAATGTAATTTAGAGAGGCTTTCTACTCAAGCCTGACTGTGTGTGTGTGTGTGTGTGTGCGCGTGTTCAGTCTTTCATAACCCCGTCCCCAGGGCTAAGGAGAACCTTGTTTTCCTGCTGCTTCTGCTTGGGTTGTCCTTTTTATTTTGCTCTCATTTTTGCTTGGCAGTGTCCTGAGTGATCTGTGTCAGTGGGGTGTTAGTGTTGGGAGCTGGAAGGCGTAGGGACGTCGGGCGCTGAGGATGCCCTGAGCTGTGCATCTGTGCTCCGGGCGTGGGTGTGGGTGGCGGAAATGGAGTGCTGTGGGCTTGAACTCTGTGCTTTTCATGCACATGAACGCTGTACCTGCTCTGGGTGACTTGACTTGACCCCCAAGCCTGGGCTGCCTCGGCGTCGTCTCTCCAGACAGAATGTAGCCGCACAGCAGGTGGACGGCTCTTAAATGCCTGGGCGGCGAAAAGCCTGGCGCTGGAGAAGGAAGGTTCCTTCTTTCCTTTTATTTCGTTGTTCTGTGGAGGAACGTAAAATGGAATTTAGTCATTCTGATCTACGTTCTTGGAGGAAGCGTCGTGATACACAGGCTTTGAATTTGCAGATCAAAACTCTGATTTCCCCTGGGCGGCGTCCCCTGGAGAAATTAAGGCAGTTGGACCGTTTTGAGTTGTTCCTTTAAGGGGCACAAACCATAATGGTGACCCTGTTTCGCATCCCGAGGGGCTGTGGACAGGAAGTCAGTGGCAAGGTTCAGAAAACACTCCGAGCTTTTTCAGAGAAAGGAGCCATAGAGATGGAAGGCCCTGCGGTGGCGTTGGATGCCTCCCACACGGCCTCCAGGCTCTCATTCCGCGCCAGTCGTAAAGGGAGCGGATCTGTGACAAGTTCCCCGCCCCCACCCCCCCAACCCCCCCTTACTCTGTTCTCAGAGAATGAGCCACAGGGTCCGGGTCTGACTGTCCACGAGAATCCCCTCCAGCAGCGAGTCTGAAGTCTTCATCTTACATCTTTGAAGGAGTAGGCGAGCCCCCCCTCTCAAGTTTACAGCTTTTCTTTTTCCTTCTTCTTAAATTGCTTTATAAATAACGAGCTGACTTGTCTTCTTAAGGAGTGCAAGTTAACAAGACCGCCCTTGAACGTCAGCGTCAAACGGAATCCGGTACAGAGCGGGCGTTGGCTTTTCCATCTAGATCACTGGGGTCTCTTCCAGGCCCCCCCTGTGCTGGGGCTGAGGAGGGGAGAACTGGTACAGGTGGGGGGTGGGGACCGGTTCGTAAAGGAAAGGTTAAGAAGACCACTTTCGAATTTCACGACACTCCGTTTTCGACCCCTGTGATGTGTTCTTTTTTTTAAAAAAAAAAATTTTTTTTACATTTATTTATTTTTGAGAGGCAGAGAGAGAGCATGAGCGGGGGAGGGGCAGAGAGAGAGGGAGACCCAGAATCCAAAGCAGGCTCCAGGCTCTGAGCCGTCGGCACAGAGCCCGACGCGGGGCTTGAACCCAAGAACCGTGAGATCGTGACCTGAGCCACAGTCGGACGCTTAACCGACTGAGCCACCCAGGCACCCTCCCTCCCACCCCTCAACCCGTGATGTGTTCTTAAACATGTCCTAGTCTCCTCCAGCTTCTGGGGAAGGACCGCGGAGAGTGAGAGCCCTAAGTAGGGTGTCGTGCCAGTCAAGACATGAATAATGAAGCGCAGACTTGTTAAAGACCTTTATTTGGAATGCAGAGAAATTATCCTTTTTCGAACATCAGACACAACCTTGTATCTTTAGGGACATATTTATACACACCATTGGCGTAACATTTTAACTAAATTAATTAGATACTTGAGTTCGACAAATGGTCAACTCAGGCAGCTTCTTAGCTGGTTTTTAACCAAACCGAGCCCGTCAACTGCTTGAATCAGACTGTCATTTGTGTGCCAGAGCCGGGCCTCGCATGACGAGGTGAAGCTGATCTGTGATAGGCGGCTGGGGTCAAACTTAAGGAAGATCCAGAGAATTCCAACCACGGAGCCGTTGCCCCTCCCGCAATAATGAAATGAAGTCATAATCCCCACCCCTCGAGGTCTCAACGGCTTTCACGTGAAGTGGTATTTTCTGTTCACGTTGAAAAGCACACCAAAGATGTTGATGCATTTGGCAGGTGCGAGGGAGGTGATGAGAGAGGGCTTCCCAGAGGCGTTTGGGCGGTAGAGAGAATTCCACTTGGGGTTTTCTTACGTTCTTTTGGAAACATCACTTTTCAGGGACTTGAACTAATTGACAGAAAGAGATCCGTTAAGCATACTTAGAAAATTTCTTTCTTCTGGTTTTGCGTAGACTGGCTTTGCCTGAGAGCCTTTTTTTTTTTTTTTTTTTTTGGACTTCATTCTCAGAATGGCTTGGGCAGATCTGCTTTGACTTGATGGCTTTGGGCGTAAAGAGGCCTGGAGGAGTGTGAGACTGTTCTTGGGAGTTAAGGTTTGCTAAGACAGCTCTGGTTCAGACTTGAACTTGCGGGGACGTCTCTGCCTCTCCGTGATTCGTCCTTATAACCCTGCATCAAGCCCGCTGTTGCGATGTCGATTTCAAGGTGGGTAGGTCTCAGCGAATCTTCAGTGTGGTTGTTTGCCAGCCTACAGTACATGAGCTTACCTGAATTGGGCTCCATTGCGGCCCGGACTTTGGGGAAGGAAGCTTTAGGGGCCTGGAAGTGGCTGTTATCAGCGCTTGCTAACTCAAGTCTCCCCTCTCCGGCTTTGTAGTTGAGATCCCTTGCTAAAGCATTCTGAATCTCCATGATTACAGGGTAGCACCATTTAATACCAGAGGCAAGCAAAGCCGGCCGAGGTGTGGTTAGTAATCTGAGTGGGGATGATAAGGGCCCCAACAAAGAAATTACCCTTGGGATCCTCTGCTGGCATCCCAAGTCTTCATGGGATGCCAGGACCGTTCGGTCAAGAACAAAACTCTTGGTTAGTGAAGTCGACCATGTTTTTTCTCCTGTGCATCTGCTGGTTTTCACCCCCTCATCTTTATTAACTTCATGTCCCTCGCCCAGAACTCCATCCCCTCTCCTTGGTAATTCACGCCCATCACTTTCTGAAACGGCCCAGTCAAAAACTCAGCTCTTCCCAGATCCTTTCTACGGCCCCACTGCAGCGCTCTATAATTTTGTATTTACTCTTTAGTGATTTCATTTACGTTCGACTTTGTCGATGGTACGTTTCAGAGTATTTGTGGGCCAAGGCAAGTAGAGCTGACCCACTCAAACTAAATTGTATGAACCACACTACGTTTTCAGTTTCGGGGATTATGTTCTCAAAAAAAACCCCTGGGAGCGATTATCGTTGTTTCCATCCTTCAGAAGACGAAACTGACATTCAGAGAGATGCAGTGACTTCACCAAGGTCACACAGCATGGTGAGGGGAAGAGATGGGACTTGAATCCTTGTCTTTTGACTCCGTGCCCAGTATTCTTTCCAGAACCACACCCTGCTTCTTAAGCGTGGCTGACCAAATAAATTTTGCCTTTGAAAAATTAGGACTCACAGTTTAAAAAATGGAAGCCTTTGCTAGCAGGAAATACCCTTCTGAACACTCTTTTTTTCCCCCCTGGGAAATAACTGGACTTAGAGAAAAGGTGTAGGCTCAGCCTTCAGAAAAAGATGTTCTCAAGGTTTATTTATTTCTCTCTCTCTCTCTTTTTAATGTTTATTTTTGAGAGAGAGACAGAGACAGAGCACAAGCAGGGGAGGGGCAGAGAGAGGGAGACACAGAATCGGAAGCAGCCTCCAGGCTCTGAGCTGTCAGCACAGAGCCCCACGCGGGGCTGGAACTCACGAATTGTGAGATCATGACCCGAGCCGAAGCCGGACGCTTAACCAACTGAGCCACCCAGGCGCCCCTGGTTACTTATTTCTTTATGAAGCATTTGTCAAATGCCAGTCCTGTTCCAGGTACCACGCTAGTTGATGGGAATAGGGACAGTGTCAGATGAGGACAGCATTCCTGCCCTTCCCCAAGGGAGGTGGGACCCACGGTAGCCGACTTCCTGTGTGCTTGTGAATCTGGGAGACGGCCGGCTGGTGTTACGGCTGATAGGCCAATGTAACCTTCCTCTGCTACAAGTAAGCTTACACTATGCAAAAACTGGTCTTCGGGGTGCTTTGGTGGGTGCATAGATGCGCAGTTACACACAGTGGAATATTATCCAGTGTTGAAAAAAGATTGAACTTCTGACACATGCTTCCTTCCAGCACGTACCAGGAACCCCAAAGACGTGCTTCGTGAATCAGGACAAATGCTGTGTGATTTCGCTTCTATGATAGGCAAGTTCACGGAGGGAGAAAGTGCAGGATACCTGAGCCTGGTAGGAGGCTTTCAGTTTGGGGGCGATGAAAATGTCTCAGAGATGGAGAGCAGTGATCTTTGCAAAACAACGTATGCACTTGCCGTGGACCCAGATGCCTCAAAACGGTGAAAGTGGTAAATTTCGTGTCATGTGTTTTGCCACACACACGCACGCACAAATGATTTTCCAGAATGTTGCCCACGATCCTTAGAAACACGTTTAAAGCAAGAGGAAGATGGGCGTCGTCGTGGCAACCGGTCTGGGGAAGGCGGAAGAGACCCCACATGCCGCCAAGGGGTTTTCGGAAAGCAGAAAGCGTCGGGATGAACAGCCTTCCCGTGAGACCGTGAGCTGTTTCGAGAGTGTTCAGAGCGGTTCTGGCGAGGGCCAAAAACTGGACCAGGATCTGGGTAGCTCTTTCACAGTCGATTGGGTAATGAGAAGAGCTGTTCGCGGAGAAACGAGAACACATGTACTGGAAGGCTGCCTTTGCTTAATGTTCCACGCAATCCAGGAGGCCAGATGGCATTTTATGTGGTTTTCACAACTGTGATTTTGGATTGATTACTCAACCTGTTTGTGTTCCTAACCCAGCTCCCTGCCTCCCGCCTGCCTGTGAGCGTCCCCCGCCTTCCCAGAGCCGGGTTTGAACGGTGGCATTGTTGGGTTTTTCCTTGTGATCGCCACATCAGTGCCAGCCTCTCCTACCTGCAGACCCATTTGCCTACCCAGAGTCTAGCGTGGAAAAGAAAACCCCTTTTCCAACAGGTCTGATCAAATGAATGGCTTTCGCTTTGCGTTCCTATTCAATTCTGGATTTATTTTTTTCAAGCTCGGGTCACCCACTTGATGGGTCCTGAGAGGTCCTGTTCTGATCCCGTGTTGACTTTCCCTTACCCGCTGACCTTCCGTCATCGGGCGGTGGTTTCGTAAGAAAAGCTAATTCATTTTCTATATAAGTATGAAAAACGGAATAAAATAGAAGTGATAAAAGGTAACATTTGCATGGCATGTCAGAATTTTCAAAACACTTTTCCCGTATGAAATCTCTTTCGGTCTTTTTTCACCTTTCTGCGTCTGGTACTTTGCCCGGCACTTGACGTAGCCATCCTGAGAAAGAGGTGAGCACGTATCCCCACTTCATATGAGGAAACTGAGGCACAGAGAAGTTAGGGAGTATGCCTGAGGCTGCACAGCTACCGCTGGTTAGAGCTGGGTCTGGAGATTGTATCTGCTGGGTTCGCACCCAGTGTTCTTTCCACCATCCCACGATACGTACAGGAAAAGAAAAGCCAGCGTAGCATAAATAATCTCAGCATTAAGCACCATTTTGAGCTATGTTCGGATCCTTGTTGTTCTTTATTTTTTTTATTTTTATTTTTTAAAGCTTATTTTGAGAGAGCATGCACAAGTGGGAGAGGAGCAGAGAGAGAGAGAGAGAGAGAGAATCCCAAGCAGGCTCTGCACCGTCAGCACAGATGTGGGGCTCGAACTCACGAACCGTGAGACCACGACCTGAGCGGAAACCAAGCATCAAACGCTCAACTGATTGAGCAGCCCGGGCGCCCCTCATTGTTGTGCTTTATTAAATAAGTCACAGTGGCCATTTGAGCACTGCAAAATTTTCTTTTCACTTTTCTTTGTTCTTTAGTAGCTCTGCGGTGAGGGTCTTTGCTGGGCCCATTTCGACAGATGAGTCGGAGACTGAGCAGGATGTGGGGAAGGGCCCTGAGGCAAGGGGCCTGCTTTGGCCCCTGCGACTGGGCTCCCGTTGCCCCAGCAGGGAAACTTCTCGAAGTGCTGGCCAAGCGGGCTGCCGTGCTGCCCGACCGAAATTCTGGGACCACACCAGGAGCTCGAGTGTCGTGAGTGCGTTATCTTCATCTTTGTGCATCTGGTATTTTGCCCAGTGCTTGACGTAGCAGGAACTCAGTAATTATTTGGTGAGCGGAACCTCTGAAGATATTGGCTCCTTCTTGGAGGGAAGTACCATATATTGACTTGCTCGACGAGAAGTCACTGTAGTAAGATTTCAGACGTAGCCCATTCGTTACTTCTTCTCCCCCTACTTTCCCCAGGAGGTTTTTCCTGTCTTTAGTTCAAGTTCCTCTTAAAACACAACCATCATCCTTTTGTTGGTAGGGGCAGAAATGAGCTAAAATCTCCTTGGAGGACAGTGAAGTGCGATGCTAAAGTGTGGACCCTCTTCTGTGGTTTCTGCGGCGCCCCCTGATCCCTCCCTGGCCTGCAGTGTGCAGGAGGGGAGGCCGGGGGTCCCTGGCTGTGGCGCTCTGGGTTATTACAGGGACAGAGTTTGGACCTGAGCTTGAGCAGGGATCATCCTGTTTCCTGTTGGAATCGATTTTCTGTCCAACTTTCATTTCCTATTGTACATTCCTCTGGGGTCAGAACAGCTTTGTCAGACAAAAGCAGGGCTTTCCTCTTTGGAGATATTCCTGGATTCTCTTCAGCTGTGTGTTTATCTAAGTGGACAGCCAGGCGATGCAATAAAGTGTCTGCCCAGCCAAACTCCGGCTGTCCTGCCTGATGTCATGTTATGGGGGCCAGGCTCGCGGGCCGGAGCCCCAGGTCGCCCTGTCGCGCGCCCTGTGTCTTCCCTCCCAGGTCCGTCTTCATTTGTCAGATGGCCTTCCTTCTCTGCAGCCTGCGTCGGAGAGCTCTTCAGGAGACAGGAAATGTTATCAGTTCAAATGTTCACTGCTTAAATGAGCCTGGTTCAAAGCTTAACAGCCTGTTGCTGACCTCAAACTGGATCTCACAGAAATCCCTGCTCAGGCCCTGTGCCTTCCAGTCGTGCCTGGTTATTTCCCAGTAAACGTTAAGATCACAACCTCCAGACCATCCGACAGTTGCCGAGATTTGTGAAGACAAAATCCTTTAGCAGCTTGAGAGGCTAAGTAGAAGCAGCCCCGGGTCCCCAAGTCTCCAGTCCCCACGTTTGTTTGAGCTTCTCGGTCTCAGTCCCAAGGCCTCCGCACATGTGCTGGGATGTCTGAATCCAATGGGACAGCGACATCAATAAGCTACCATTTTGTCAAGTTTTCCAAAGACGAGGAATTTCATTTGATCTGTTATTGTGACTTACGTCAGCACATCTTCTAGCGTCGTCTTCCGTGATGTTTCTTGGATTTACGCACGGTAGACTACATCGGCTTATTTGCTGCTTCACAATCAAGGCCCTGTTTCCTGATGTATGATCGTAACGACAGGATTCTACGGGTCGGCATGTTGTTATCAGCAGTAGTCAGAAAAATCGAATGTAAATTTATCGTAACGCCATAAAGGGTGCAGGCCCTTTGGGCCTCAATAATCTCTCGTTGGGAGAGAAAGCTGGTGATGTGGCGAAAGTCTTGCAGCACTTGTTTTGGTATTATTTCTAAAACATGGTGGCTAAGAGTACACAAACATGTTTGTGTGAATTGAGTCACGCGAAAGCATCCAGTTTTATTCAGCCATAAATCGGACATTGCGTCATTTGGACACAGGATTGAAGGAAGGTGGTTCCATAAATTTAGCGACAAAGAAAGCCATAGCTTGCTTGTTGCTCAGCCCCCCACCCCTGTTATCCGTCATGGAAGCAGTAAGGAACATTGAGGAACTTTCCCCATGTATCAGGGAATCGTGGTCATTTCTTCCAGAACATGAAGAAGTCTTGGTGGTAGAGATGGGGAATGGCCATTGGTATGGTGATTCGGAAAAACCAGAAAAACCATTTTTTACAGAACATTTGAGTTCTATTTTCAATGCTGCTTCTAAATTTTTTTAATGTTTATTTATTTTTGAGAGAGAGAGAGAGAGAGAGAGAGAGAATCTGAAGGAGGCTCAGAGCCTCATGTGGGACTCGAACTCACAAGCTGTGAGATCATGACCTGAGCTGACATCGGAGACGCTCAATTGACTGAGCTGTCCAGATGCCCCTCTCAGTTCTGCTTACAACATGTTCAATGACCTTGACCAAATTTCTTTACCTCACTGGATCTGCATTTCCTTATCTGTATAAAGAAATTTCCAGACCAGGGTTCTTAAAGATCCTTTCCAGTTCTGACACTGAATCCCATGCATCAGCTTACTTGATTTATTTGCGCAATCTTAGAGGAATTAATTTGGATTCATTAACTGTTTGCATCTGGGTAACTTGCACACCCGAAGAACGTCTTCATTCTTCTTCTTCTTACATTAACTGAAGGAAACATGCTGTGGAGGAAACGAGGAATCCCCAGAAACCAAAGCTAAGAGAAACCTCTGTTTCAGAGCACGTGCTCGTGAAATGTCTGCGTCGGCACTCCAGCCATGTGGGACGCCTCTGCCCCCGGTAGCAGGTCCTGGGGTTTCGGGGCTGTCACTGGCTCTTGTGCTATGAAATGACACCTTGTTCAGCTGTGTGACAACAATGTCCAGAGGGGAAGGCGTGAGGACACCGTACCAGTACAGGCTTCCCCCCAGAGCAGATGAGATACTTCTCAACCTGGTGACTTGGTTGGAAGGTTTTCCAACTCCAGAGTCTTCTCCACTTCAAGTGAGGATCCCTGGGGATGCTCCCAGCGTAGCTGATCACCTGACACTAGAGAAAAACAAAAAAGCATTCCTGTTCCAGGAGAGGAAACCAGCCACGTACCCAAGGGGCACATTCTGCATTGTCTTTTGGAGAAAGGAAAATACACTCATGACAAATGAGTCTGATGGAGTTTCAGATGGATTTCTGTCTCATTCTTTGATGATCTCAGAGAGCCAAGTTTTGGAACATCCCCTCCGGGCTCAGGTCTAATCATGGAGGTTCACAGACATCACAGTAACTCAGTCTCCTCTCTGGTCCAGCCAGGTACCAGAAAAGACCAGAAAAAGGCTCACCGTTGATGGCAACACTGATGGGGAGTCAGGAGGATATTTTTACTCTGGAAGGTATATCCGACTAATGATACAAAATGGACTTGGTATCATTTCAGATTCTGCTCTTGAATCCATAGAGTGAGCAAGGAAGAAGGATTCCTCGTCTTTCATTTCGCTCTTCCCCTCTTTGCTTCTGAATATCTTTTCGTCTTCTCCTTTCTCTGCGATCTATTCTCCATCAGTTTACAGACAAGCCCGTGTGGAAATAAAAATCAAATGACCCACAAGCGTCTCTTACTGTTGTCCCAGCTCTCCAGCCGCTGCCAGCTTTTTGAAAGAAAAGCCTATGCTCTGAAGAAAAATCCACTGCTCGCAGCTGATTCACCTCTTTTCTTAAAAATGTTTAGGGGCGCCTGGGTGGCGCAGTCGGTTAAGCGTCCGACTTCAGCCAGGTCACGATCTCGCGGTCCGTGAGTTCGAGCCCCGCGTCGGGCTCTGGGCTGACGGCTCAGAGCCTGGAGCCTGTTTCCGATTCTGTGTCTCCCTCTCTCTCTGCCCCTCCCCCGTTCATGCTCTGTCTCTCTCTGTCCCAAAAATAAATTAACGTTGAAAAAAAAATTAAAAAAAAAAAATGTTTATTTATTTTTTTAACTTATTTTTTAAATGTTTATTTATTTTTAAGAAAGAGAGGGAGACAGAGTACAAGCAGGGGAGGGGCAGAGAGAGAGGGAGACCCAGAATCTGAAGCAGGCTCCAGGCTCCGAGCTGTCAGCACAGAGCCCGACTTGGGGCTCGAACTCACGGACCGCGAGATCGTGACCTGAGCTGAAGTCGGACGCTCAACCGACTGAGCCACCCAGGTGCCCCAAATGTTTATTTATTTTTAAGAAAGAGAGGGAGACAGAGTACAAGCAGGGGAGGGGCAGAGAGAGAGGGAGACCCAGAATCTGAAGCAGGCATAAGGCTCCGAGCTGTCAGCACAGAGCCCGATGGGGGGCTCGAACTCACGACCTGGGAGATCATGACGCCCCGAGACAGCACCAATACTCTTGACTCCATTTCCAATCTGGAAAATCTTTCCCCATTTTGGCTTTCTCTCACATGGGGCTGATGAGTCTTAAGTGGAGTGATGTATGTGGATCCCTCAGAAGCTGCTCACGGAGTTAATAATAAACATTAACTGCTCTTGGTATTTTGGGGGCACTGGGTTTCCTGGTTTGGTGCTCCCTGCCTCTTTCTCTTGTGCTGGTTTTCTTTATTCTCCCTGCTCCTGTCCTCAGCCCAGAGTAGATTTCCCATGAAACTGGTGAGGTTTGAGCTTTTTGGGGTCTCTTGCCTGCACGCGTCACCGCACGGTGTGGAGCACGCATGATGTGTGTTCCCATGCCGTGTGTTTTTCTCGGGTTTTCACCGCGGGTGGCAAAGACTACCCCCTTTCACCCTGTTCCCCTTGTCAGGAGGGGTTGGGGGAGCTGTGCACGCTGCTGACGGCCTGCGGAGCTGAAGTCCTGCCAGAGGTCCGTTTCGCTTGCACGCCGTGGGTTATGTTTACGTGGTCCCCAGTCACCTCTGTGTCTAGTTAAGTTAGTGCCGGGATCCCTGTGTAGGAGTGGCTCCCTCCTGCCCACCCCGCCGGCTCGCCCAGGTCCAGAGGCCACATCGCAAGATGAGAACGTTATCTGGGGTCAGCACCAGAAGTGGAGGAGAGAGGTATGGAGCCAGAAGCTGGACTGTGGGAACTTTTCTAAACCACCCCGTTTAAACATCATCCCCGTGCTGGGAAAAGGACTGAAGCGTCTCCTCTCCGTAAAAACTGGTATTACGAGCTTGTGGTCACGTGAAGAGAAAATCAAAATTATACTGACCGAATATGTCGAAACGTGCACAGGTGGCAAAAGACAAAAATAGGTGAATTGGGCTATGTGAAAAATTAAAAAAAAAAAAAATGTGTCAAATGAGGTCATCGAGAAAATGAATAAACAGCCCACAGGATGGGAGGACATTTTGCAAATCATTTATTTTATAGGAGATGTGTATCCAGAATATATAAAGAGCTCTTACAACTTAATAATGAAAAAGGCAACCAAATTAAAAAAGGAGTAAATAGACCATTGGTTGCCAGAGGGGAAAGGGGTTGGGGCCAGCAGACAAAATAGGTCAAGGGGATTAAGAGGTACAAGCTTCCAGTTACAGAATAAATAAGTCACGAAGATGAAAAGTACAGCATGAGGAATATAGTCAGTAACATAACCGATAGTAACTAGATTTATTTTGGGGATCATTTCATAATATATAAAAGTGTTAAATCTCTATGATGCACACCTGAAACCAATAGGATAGCGTATGTAAATTATATTTCAGTTAAAGAAATTGAACAGGGGCGCCTGGGTGGCGCAGTCAGTTAAGCGTCTGACTCTTGATCTCAGCTCAGGTGATGATCTCATAGTGGTGAGATCGAGCCCCCCGTGTTGGGCTCTGCGCTGACAGCCCAAGGCCTGCTTGGGATTCTCTCCCTCTCCCTCTGCCCCTCCTCCCGCTCGCACTCTCTCAAAATAAATAAATAAACATTAAAAAAAAAAAAGGAAAGAAAAAACAAAAATGAACAAAGGATTTGAATAGACATTTCTCCAAGGAAGGTATATAAATGGCCACAAATACGTGAAAAGATGTTCTTCATCATCAGCCATCAGGGAAATGCACGTCAAAGCTACACTGAGATATCACTCACACCCACTAGGGTGCCTGGAACAACAAAGACAGACGATATGAAGTGTTGGCCAGGGTGTAGTGACATTAAACCCTCGTACGTTGCTGGAGGAAATGAAAAAGGTGCAGCCAGGGTGGAAACAGCTTGACCGAACCTCAAAAAGTTTAGCGTAGGGTTACCTTATGACCCTCCAATTTTCACACCCCAGTATATACCCAGGAGAAATGAAAAAAAAAAAAAAAACATAGTTCTACACGACAACTTGCGCACAGACGTAGATAACAGCATTATTCATAGTAGCCAAACCGTGGAAACAATCCATCTGACGAGTGGATGGACAAAATGTGGTGTATCCCAAAAACGGAATAGTATTTGGCAATAAAAAGGAAGGAAGTAGGGATACGCCCTACCACGCGGGGCAATCTTGTGAACGTTCTGGTAAGTGAAAGAAGCCAGATGCTAAAGACCCCACGTTGCGTGATACCACTTTTATGAAATGCTCGCATTGGGGAAACCGGGAGAGAAAGTAAGTACAATAGTATTACCAGGGACCGAGGTGGGGGGTGACAGCTCGTGAGTAGGGGGCCTCTTTTCTGGGGGATGAGAGTGTTCCAAAATCAGTGACGGCTGTAAGCCCTGTAAACGTACCAAAACACATACGTGTTAAGGGGGTGGATTGTATAAGTGTGTAAATTATACTTCAGTGAAGGAGTTTGAAACATGTAGGGAAGAAAAAAAAAAAGCTTTCAAGAGGTGTGCCCGTAACTGTACGATTTAGTCAGTGCCTTCCAATGAAGTCCAAACTCCACGGCTTGGTTTTTCAAGGCGTGTTATCTCTAGAACTCTTTTCTTCCTTCATTTATTTGTTCACTTGTAAACCTGATGCCTATTCCAATGCCGTTAATTTACCGTGCTGGCTGTGTCTTCTCCTTCCGGAGAGATATTCCCTTCATCCTTCTTTTGCAGCCCTCAGCATAGTCTGCCCTGTGTGCTGTTTATTTCTGTCTCCATCTCACTGAGATCTCTTTGAGGTCAGGAGATGTGCGCGCCCACGTTGGCATCTCCCGGAGCCCCGGCCCCTTGGTTGTATCCGGCTGGTACCTGATAAATTTTTACCTCGTGGTAGGATGAATGGATTGCGAAATTGTTAGACACGACCCTGGATCTGACACTGCCTTTACCTCCCTCGCACGAGTTTTTCAAGAACAGCGCGAGATCAGACATACAAAGACATTTCGGGAAACCCTTAAAACTCTCACCGTGCAAGGCATTATTATTATCTGTCACCCTGGTTACTCTTCAAATTAGTGTCAATCAACTTTTGGTGGCACACTTAAGATCCCTTATCGTCTGCGTTAGTTTGTCAGATGAGGTAATGCACTTTTTTTGGGTACGGTTGTCACTGAAGAGATTGGCAGTGTTTCGTAGCGGTAAACAAAACTGTCTCACGCGCGGGGCCCTGACAGAGAGGGAATGGGGTACCAGAAGCTCTGTGAAAACACTTACATCCATCTCAGCAAGAAGGAGTTGTGATCTGCTAAATAAATTAGCGTTCTGTTCTGTTTCTCCACTCCCCTGCTAACGAGCGAGCCCTGGAGACTCCTGGTCCTGGGCGATAAGCCCCCGATACCCATTCAAGTTCAGTTGAAAGCTCCTTCCTCTAGGGATCTCAGTTTAAAAACAGGATTCCTTAAGTAAATATATTTATCAAACTAAAAATAGTTAAAATATACAGAAATGCATAGAGAATGAGGTAATAAACCTATGTTTAACAAATGCTTTTTTTTGGGGGGGGGCCATACTTGCTGTGGAGTTTCTCTTTTTTTATTTTTTTTTATTTTTAACATTTATTTATTTTTTGAGAGACAGAGACAGAGCGTGAGCGGGGGAGGGGCAGAGAGAGAGGGAGACCCAGATTCCGAAGCGGGCTCCGGGTTCCCAGCTGTCAGCACAGAGCCTGACGCGGAGCTGGAACCCATGAACCTCGAGATCATGACCCGAGCTGAAGTCAGATGCTTAACGGACTGAGCCTCCCAGGTGCCCCTGGAGTTTCTCTTTAATGAAAACATTTCCGAGACTGTCGAATCTCTCCTTCCCCTCTGAAGCCCCATCTTCCTTCCCCTCCTTAAAAGTAATGATTGTGGGGGCGCTTGGGTGGCTCAGTCGGCTAAGTGTCCAGCTTTGAACTCACAGCCCATGGGTTCAAGCCCCTCATCGGGCTCTGTGCTGATGGCTCGGAGCCTGGAGCCTGCTTCCGATTCTGTGTCTCCCTCTCTCTCTGCCCCTCCCCTGCTCACTCTGTCTCTCTCTCTCTCTCTCAAAAATAGATAAACATAAAAAAAAAAAAGTAACGATTGTCTTCTACCAGGAACCCTATATGGGTTGATCTTCCAACTTCGATGTCAACTCTTGAGGCCGTTGTCTAACTTCAACATTGTTCATCTCCTCTGTTCCCCATATTCAGAGTCCACGTTGGAGCCCATTGAATGGGGATTTTCCCCGAGTCCTTTTGAGTCAGCCTCTGGGTCAGGGGAGGACAGTTACACAGGGACACTTGTCACCACATTCCTGGAGTTCTGGCAGGAGGAGGGAGAAGGCTGTGTGGTCTTGTCTTTGAAATCTGAAAGTTTGGTGACCCCGAGGACCTCTTGGATGTGGTGTGGTGCAATTTCACAGACTACCACTTTGCGGATCAATCCAGTTCCATAGCGGTTTTGGGGAAAATGGCACCATGCTAGGTACTGGGGAGAGGAAAATGACGTGATGTGTGTGGGGACACGCATGTGAACACACACATCTTGTTCTCATCTGTACCTGCCTCATTCGGAGGTAAGCTTGTGAGGTCTTTTTAAAACCCACGCAGTGATAGAAACATAAATCCACATCTTAGGTCCCACCGGCATTTGGAACACAGGCTATGAGGCATGAAGACTGCCTGGTGTGGCCCCGGACTTGGTCATGAGCTTCTCGGTACAGAGTTGAAAGAGTGGAATGGGATCAGTGACACGCTTTAGGGCCCTCACACTCAAAGCAGGCTAGTTGCCCAAGGAGGCATGTCGTTTCTGGTACAGGTGCCTGGGACCCATTTCCCCGAGGTGAGAACTCCACCCTGATGGGGTGTGGAGGGGGACTGACCGGGACATTGTAGCAACGCGTGCAGTACTCTGAGCGGTGTGGGATGTGCAGGGAGCACAGCTGAGGGACGGGGGTTGACGTGACCAGGAATGCCTGGTACCCAAGGGCTATTAGTGCCAATAATGCTGCCAGTGGCCTTGTGATGGTTAATTCTAGGGGTTAACTTGATGAGCCATGGGTTCCCAGGTGTTTGGTCAAGCATTATCCTCGGTGTGTCTGTGAGGGTGTTTTTGGATAAGATTAGCATTTGAATCCACAGATGGAGTAAAGCAGATTGCCCTCCCCAGTGAGGGTGGGCCTCATCTAATAAGTTGAAGGCCTGACTAGAACAAAAAGGCTGGTGCCCTTTGAGTAAGAACAAACTCCCCCTGCTTGGCTGCCTTTGATCTGGAGCATTGTTTTTTTTGTTTTTTTGTTTTTTTCCCCCTGCCTTTGGACTAGAACCAAAGCATGGTCTCTCCCTGGGTCTGGAACCTCCTGGCCTTCAGACAAGGCTCTCCTGTATGTATGTGTCTACACACACATGTGCCCACGTACATCCCGTTACTTCTGCGTTTCTGTAGACCCCTAACATAAACATTCAATAGAGACAGAGACAGATAGCACGGGCCTTAGGTAATAGCTGTAAAATTTCTTTGGGCTCATAGGCTTTCTAACTGAAATCATTGAATGGAGGGAGGATTTCGTACTCTCTTGTCTATTAAGTATTCTTATAATAATAACAATATCAGGGCGCCCGAGTGGCTCAGGCAGTTAAGTGTCCAGCTCTTGACTTTGGCTCAGGTCGTGATTTCATGGTTCGTGGGATCGAGCCCCGCGTTGGGCTCTGTGCTGACAGCTCAGAGCCTGGAGCCTGATTCATTCAGGTTCTGTGTCTCCCTCTCTCTCTGCCTCTCCCCAGCTTGTGCGCTCTCTCTCGCTCTCTCTTTCTCTCTCTTTCTCTCACAAATAAATAAAACTTTAAAAACTTATTAAAAAATACTAAAAAACAACTCAGTAATAACATTTATGGCATACTTCGAAGCACTTTACGTATATTAGCTCACATAAGCCTCATAACGATATTCTAAGGGAACCGAGGTGCTCAGAGGTCTGGGAAGGCGTCCAAGGTCACAAAACTGGGAAACGATGTGATATTTTCAGGGTCCTAATCTGAGTAAAGCCGATCTTCCATTTGCTGCCAGGGGTGAAAGTAGGAGAGGGCCCTGTTGGGGAGGACCACACAGGTATTGGCCCTTTGACCCCCAGGCTTCTCTGTGTCTCTGGAAAGGAGGGACAGACACGTGCACAGTGCTGCTTACTGATGGCAGTGAGAGAGCTCGCAGGAAGAGGGGCGCCCGCAGGAGGCAGTGTGGGGGCCGCCGGCTGAAAAGCGATCACAGCAACTACTGATCCCCCGCCCTCCCCCCAGATGTGAATTTAGGAAGCACTTCCTGGGGTCACGTGCAGCCAGCAAGGACCAGAGCAGGGATGGCGGGGAAGTTGTTTGACGCGGAATTCGGTGCTTCCCGCACCACCCTGCTCCCTCACTGGTTCCGTCCGCACCTCGGGGGATCTCTACCGAGAGCCGGGTCCAAATCCCAACATGGAGCCCAAGGAGAGACCTGGCTTAGAGAGCGCACGCAGGTTCTCGAGGAGCGGAAGGGGGGAGAGAGGTGAGGCTGGCGTCTCCCTGTTTGGGCATCGTTCTCGCCTCCTGGGTTTTTCCTTTGTGGTTATCCACTTCGTGGGATCCTAACCTCAGCTCACGAAGAGCACGCGTGACCCGCGGAGCAGTGTCCCGAGTAGGCCCGCATCTCTGCCATTGGCCCTCCTTGGGTCTGGACGGAGGCTCTCGCCGTCATCAGTGGATAGGACTGTGCTTAATAAAGCTGCCTCTGAAGTTGAGGCTTCCGAGACCCACGTGCTACTGTCTCCCCTGGGACAGGGTTCTGCCCGCTCTTTGGGGACCCAGGCTTATCTGCTCAGAATCGGCCGAGCTGGGTTGGGTGTGGTCACAGGTGTATGAGGGCTTCCTGGGGTCGTGGGTGGGGAGGCCGCGTGTAGGTCTCAGACCGTCCAGTGTGGAGGTGGCTGTCGGGGGGCGGGTAATGGGCACCGGGATTGGAGGCTCCTGACACACCGCTTCCCGCCCTGTCACCCTGCCGCCTCCCTTCCCGCCAGGTGAATATTACTTAGACACCCAGCTTCTGATTAAAGCTGTGTGATGGAACTTGTACCCAGGATGCGGCCGGTGGCCCGTGTCGGCTTGTTGGAGTTAAAAAATATATTTTAATTTGTTCCGTTCTCTGGGGAAATTATCTGCGCCCGCATGTGATAATCAGCTTTCACAAAACCTGAAATTATTCGAGCCACAAAAATGAGATTTTTGATCTACATGAATGAAGAAGTCTTTTGCTCCACCCCCCACCCCCAGCCTTTTTCTTTCTTTCTTTCTTTCTTTCTTTCTTTCTTTCTTTCTTTCTTTCTTTCTTTCTTTCTTTCTTTCTTTCTTTCTCTTTCTTTCTTTCTTTCTTTCTTTTGTTTTTGTTTTCTTGTTTTTTTTGTTTTTGTTTTTTGAGAGGAGAGAAGATTAAGAACATTTGAATTCATTCCTCCCCTTCTCTCCCAGGACACTGTCGTTAACAGTTGTAACAAAATGCTTAGACCACTAGTACCTGGTGCAACATCTTTATGTGCATTTTTTTCTCTTTTTATCCTAAACTTCACGCCAGTTCTTAAGGTTGGGGGGTGGTGAGTATTGCCCCCCGCTTCATGGAAGACAGTGGGTCACTGGGAAGCTGAGATTTGCCCAAGTTCACTTGGCCAATGGGTCGCAGAGTCGGGACCAGAACCCAGCTCTCCCGGCAACCAGATCAACACCCTTCCCCCTTACCAGGAGGCCTCGAAGGAACACTAGCGGGAGGGGGGTCTCTAAGGGAACCGAGTTGGGGATGAAAATGGATTCATGTCGCGCCCCGTCTGCACCCGTCAGGATCAGCTCCGTTAAGTTGTAATGTGAAATCCCAGTGGTTTAACTTGTTTATGCAAAGTCCCCTGTGGGTCCGTGTCCCCAAACCGCGTGGATCTCATGACCCCTCTGCGCCAGCATGAAGCCTCAGGGGGCGCTGAGACAGGGAAAGGAGGACCGAAGGGCTGCGTGTTGGGTTCTCAGTGCTTCAGCCTGGAAGGGACAGAGTTCGGTGCCGGCTGCGTGGCCCTGGCCAGGGGCACGAGGAGCTGGGCACTGTGTCTTCTGTGTGTCCCAGAAGGGGAGGAAAACCACGAGCGCTGACTGCCACGGCGTCTGCTGGCCGGGGTGGGGGGTCTGCTCTGGGGCGCGGGGTCCCCTCGGACAAGCACCTGTGTCACAGATCCCGAGGGAAGCAATTCCTACTACCAGAAATCACGCCGGAGGCACCTGTAAGTAGATGTTTTACGGGAATAAACCCCGCAGCCTCTCCTGGGTGTCTGGGTTCAAGGCTCACAACGCCGGGTTTACGGATACCATTTTCCTGGCTCAACCTTCCGATGATTCGCCTTGACCTGAGGAAGCAAAGTCTGAATGCGAAGGATTTGGCCCCTGATGCCTCCTTCGTGCTCGTTGTTACACCCCCCACCCCCCCACGCTGTCATCCGGGGCGAGCCGGTTCACTCTCTTCCCTCCCGGCCTTGACACGCGGTGGCCTTTGCCCTGCCGTGCCCCCCCCCCCCCCCCCCCCTTGCTCCTGCCTCCTCCCGTCACTCAGGTCTCAGCACCTTGGAGAAGCTTCTTCCGTTGTGCTCTGTCAGCCCCTCTGGGTAGCCTTATCAGCAAGTGGATCTTTGCAGGCTAGTATCCTGGGCGCGTCCGTGCGTCCCCAACTAGGTGGCAGACGGGATCAAGGGGAGCACTGGCCCCTCCGAGTGACACTCAGCACAGGCTTAGCTCGTCCACAGAGGGGACTGAACACACACGCGCGTTTCTTAAACACAGGAATGACATGCGAGGGGGCGAACGAGGCCAGACTAGACAGCGTGACGTGCTTGGCTCCCACGTCCTTCTCCGTCGGCGGCGTGCTAAGCCGTCGTCAAGACGCTTGGTTTTGAGCTTGGCCCCTGTGTCCCTTGACCCCGGCGTCAGTGCTCTTGGCAAATACCCTGGTATTTCGCTACCTTGCCTTAGAAGTGGCAGACGCACCGTGTTCTAATATGCAGCGTCTTTTTCTTCAGCAAGGTTCCAAGTCACGTGATGATACGCGGTGAGTGGCAGGGTGCCCTCAGATACCTGAATTATTCGGCTTCTCATCCCCAAGTTATGGTTCAGTGGGTCTAGAGGTTCACTTTGGGAGGATAAACGTCCCCAGGATGGTGGTGATGGTTGCACAACCCTGAATCCCCTGAATTGGACACTTAAGAAGAGTTGAAATGGTAGATTTTATGTATATTTTACCATTGTAAGAATTAGATTGCCATTATTACATGTATATATATATATATGTACATACACATATGTAATTAGTAATTACATATAGAAATTTTAATATATATAGTATATTATATATACTATATTAATTGCATTATTATATATTGTATTGTCATAGGTAAGCGACAGGCACATGTACACCATTCAGTATAGGGCCACCTCACTAGACCGCAGGCTGTTTCACGCCACAGGCTAGTGTGTGATTGCTCTTGCCTGGGCCAAGTACGTTTTGGCTCCCTGGCTTCTTATTTGGGAAAGTTATTCCCCAAAGGAGACTCATTCTGGCTCAGTAGAAACATTCTCTGCCTCTTTCCCCAAGATGAAGACCCCAGCTCAGTGATTTCCAAATCTTTTTTTTTGAACTCTCAGCGACCTCTTTTGTTATTTTTCCCCCCTCTGATAGAATTCGCTTTAAAAAACAGTTTTATCTGTCTTCGTCTTTGTCTGAGTGACTTATTTCGCTTAGCATGTGATTTCATTCCTATGCGGAATGTAAGAAACAAAGCCAGTGAGCAGGGGGAAACCTAGAAAGAGAGGGACAAGCCGAGAAACAGTCTATTTATTTTTGTGAGAGAGAGAGAGAGAGAGAGAGAGAGAGAGAGAGAGAGAGACCGAGCGGGGGAGGGGCAGAGAGAGAGAGGGAGAGAGAGAATCCCAAGCAGGCTTTGCACTGTCAGCACAGAGCCCACACAGGGCTCGAGCCCATGAACTGTGAAATCATGACCTGAGCCTAAATCAAGAGTCAGATGCTCAACCGACTGAGCCACCTACGAGACCCAAGACTCTTAACTAGAGAGAGCAAATTGCTCCCAGAGGGGAGGGGGTGGGGGATGGGCAAAACAGGTGATGGGGATTAAGGAGTGCACCTGTTGTGAGGCACACAGGGCGGTGTATGAAAGTGTCGAATCACTAGATTGTACACTTGAAACTAATGTTACGCTGTATGTTAACTATACTGGAGTTAAGATAAAAAAATAAAAAAATAAATTGGTTTATACCAATTCATACCCCTGCGTTTATTAAGTAACAACTCATTTGTCCTCCTTGTGCTGGCATAGACACCTGTAACCGCCCAGCGGTGTTTGCGATTGGCTGGGACAGCTGGTCTCTCCACATTGATTCGACGTAATTGCTGCACTTGATAGAATGCATAATGAGTAAACGTGTGGTTTCCCTGGGGGCTTCTGACATACCCAGAGTAGCTCCAGAACCCCACTGTCACCTTCAAGGAGACGAGGTGCCCTGCATTTCACTTGCTTCTGGCACGTTTCCTTTAAGAGTCCTGGTGCCTCGCTTGTCCGGCCCCGGCGCGGGCTCCCGGAGGCCGGGTGATGGATGCCCCCGTCAGGAGAGCATATTGGATCTGTTACGCACCAGTGATATACGATTTCAACATCTCAGGCGTGATTTGGATGCTCTGCACTCTCCCTCACTGGAACTTTGCCGCCACGTTGTTTTTGTGCTTTGCTGCTCAATGAGAGGAAGATAAATCTAGAAACCTGCTTGAAAATGGGCATACTGTATTCAGTTGCATTATTAAAAGATCTTAAAGGCTGGGCCTTAATTTCCTTACCTGTAGAAGGAAGACGTCGGACTAAGCTTCCTTCCAGCTCCCGAAATTCTGAAATTCCAGCTTACAAATAAGTAATATGAAGGGGGCCTAATCGCCCTTGCATTTTTCTGTCCGGCAGGTCCGGGAGCTCCTTTTCTGGGTTTCAGGAGGGTATTGCTGTCCCTCAGGGTTGATTGATCTGTTTATTCTAAGCTTGAGGCGGGAGCTACAAGGGAGGTCCTTTGTTGGGGGCACTGCTGAGAAAAACAGCCTAAGCACCTGAATACCGCCGTGGGGGACGGAGTGAGCCTAAAGGACACACGACTTGGGTGCTTTGATTTGGCTGCAGGGAGAGGAATGAGTGGGGAGGCCAGGGGACGCCAGGGAACTCCAGGGAAAGCCGAGAGCTGTGGCCTGGGGCAGGGAGCTCCGGAGTGAGCAGCCGGAAGGATTTGGTTTCCTTAACTCTCCAGGGGCCGGACCCCCATTCCAGAGGCTGACTCTTCTCCGTGCGATTCTGGTCCCTTCCCTCGAGCCCCTTCAGACTCGATGCCGCATCAGAATGTGGTGTTTCTTTCTTGCCAGCGAAGGGAAGACTTTCAGATGAATAAAGACCTAAAACAAGAAAACTTTGCGAAAGTAGAACGGCCATTGGGTTTTATCTTTCTCTCTTCAACAGCCCTGAAAAATAGGGGCACACGTGAGAACTGAGCACTTTTGAGCAAGCTGATGTCTCTTAGATTACAGGTTATGCCTCACCTCATTTCCAGGTCAGAATAGCACTAGACCTCTCTCCCGAGGCAGACTCCTCTCGAAGCAGAGATGAGGCAAATCTGTTCTTTTCTTAGTTCGTGTGGCCCCTGTCGTGAGGGCTGAGAACTCTGAGATCTAGAGGATCCTGAAGGATATCAAGATTTAACTCTGGGTCAAATCAGCAAATATTTATTTACTTATTTACTTATTTATTTTTGAGAGACAGAGCGTGAGCAGGGGAGGGGCAGAGAGAGAGGGAGACACAGAATCCAAAGCAGGCTCCAGGCTCCGAGCTGTCAGCACAGAGTCCCGAGGACGCGGGGCTCCAACTCATGAACCTTGAGATCATGACCTGAGGCGAAGTCGGACGCTTAACCAACTGAGCCATCCCAGCACCCCAGCAAATATTTATTAAGTACACACAAAAGACAGGCTCTGTAGACAAAACAAATCAACGAGTCAATGCGAGTACTTGCCCCTGGGGAGAAAAGGCAATACAATGAATGGCTGGCAAATACAGGTGTGAGTTCCACTGAGTCTCCACAGGATGAAAGAAGAGGAAGCTTCTGGAAAGAGAAGTGTGCCCCAGCATCCACGTGACTATCCCTCAGGGGCTTGGCTAGCTTTCCCCAGGGCTTCTGCAGGGCACTCTTTTACCCCTGGGGAGTATACTCAATACAATCACTTGCCCACCAGTGTGTGTTTGCCTCCTGAGCTGTGGGTAACAGATCAGTGGGGGAATTGTCCTGGGGCTGAATATTGTGATTTTCAGATGCTGACCTTTCACAGCGGGGACTTTGCTGTGACTCCTGAATTCAGGGCATAGAGCTAAGACAGAAAGCAATGAGCACGAGTTTGGGAAACCGACATACTCATTCAGGTTCCAGGGTGAAAGGTGGTTCCGGAAACTCAGGAAACTCTGCATAACTCAGGTGTCTGTCATTCCTGAGATATAACGGCTGGGTTAGGTCAACACAGGCTAGTGAGACAAGATCCACCAAAGCAAAGCAAAGAGGAAAGGGTTTCTCAAAGACAAGGACAACTTACTACTTAAGACTAGCCTAGACCAAGATTTACTAGGGGGGAAAAAATTGCATTTTATTCCTAGAAAGAGGAACAGCTTTATAAAGAGGAAAAATAAATAAAGGGATATTTGGATCTTGGTTCTTGGGGGGATTTATATCAGTCTTTATATCTCTTCAGGTTAACATTCATCTTTAGCTTGGCAGAAACAGCTAAGATTCATGAAGCATCACACACGGGAAGAAAAAGCGTGGGGGTCTTGGCAATGATGGGGAGGGACGTGGCACAACGGCGAGACTACGGTTGTTCTCTTACAGGAAAAATGCATTCTGAGGTTCCAGGAGATTCCACGAGAGGGGGAAGCTTTCCTTTCGAAGTCGGGCGATCTGGCAGAGTAACAGAGATCAGAGCCATAGAAAGGTCTACAGATAGGCCACTGGGAGAGGTGGGGACGGGAAGGCAGGTAACCGGGAGGGGGAAAGGCTGGTGGTTGGTCGTGTTGACTGTCGGGGCCCTCAGCTAGGCCGGGGCAGACGGGCAGGGCTTTGAGTTTGCTGTAGTCGCTCTGCAGACCTCAGGACATCACTCCTATGATGGAGCACCTATGGGTATTCTTTCCCCGTAAGTCACACCCCCCAGGGTGCAAGCAACAGAAAGCAAAACACGAGCTGACTGGGTGTCATGCAGCTCTGTGATGTCACGTCCGGATTCGATCCCCTTACTGACATCGACTTCTAGGAACTTTCTGTCCTTCTGCATTTGTCTGCTGCATTTTCCGGCTTCGGGACTTTTTACGGCTGTCATCATTCAGTATAAATAACAGCCCGCTGAGGAGCGGGTGACAATGTGGCGTTTTGCTGGGCCACTTCTAGCTCAGCATTCCTCGCGAAGGCTCCGGCTGCTGGCCGCGTGCCAGGCCTGACAAACAGCCACGGAAATGACTTGGCACAAGGTGAGGGTGTAAATTCTCACTGAAGTTACTCCATGACTACATCTTTCGTGCTTGGTAAAATAATTACTGTGTTGTTTTTTTAATTTACATCAAGAGAAACACCGATAAAATGATTTCCTGTACCTGGATTACAGAATGTTCCGTGATCTCTGAGCTGTGTCTTTTTGTGTGTGTGCATCTCACATAATGCCTGTCCTTCCTTAAAAATGTATCTACGAATTCCGGGGGATGCACCGTGATTAGAGTTCCAGGCCACTTTCTGGAATTTTTGCGAATTATTTGAATACCGTGATCTCACTACTTATGGGGCCCGGGGTCCATTTCTGCCGTCGGACTGGAGAAGAAAAGATTGTACTTGAAAATGCAGCTCTCTGGCTTTGCGAACATGTGAGTGGAAGCATTTTGAGGGTCGGGCTCATGAGTGTTTTTCCATTGCAGCTCAGGCATGGATCCCTCAAGAGGGAATGATTTGGTAGCATGGGAAGACAGGCTCAGTGTTCTCATTTTGTGTCCTCTTAACATGTACTTTAGGAAATGTACTCGTTCCTGACAGTTTATAAGTTTTCATAAAGAAATGACGTGTTTTTAGAAGTAACTGTAGGGGCGCCTGGGTGGCTCAGTCAGTTGAGCGTCCGACTTCAGCTCAGGTCACGGTGTCACGGTCCGTGAGTTCGAGCCCCGCGTCGGGCTCTGTGCTGACGGCTCAGAGCCTGGAGCCTGCTTCCGATTCTGTGTCTCCCTCTCTTTCTGCCCCTCCCCTGTTCATGCTCTGTCTCTCTCTGTCTCAAAAATAAATAAACATTAAAACAAAATTAAAAAGAAGTAACTGTAACTTACATTCGTTCAGGATGTTACTGTTCACACAGTGCTTTTATACATTTTATTTTGACTTTTATACATTTATTTTGATGGTCAGCCCTGTGAGGCAGATCAGCTATTGTTATTCTTACATGTTCCAGACGAGAGACTGGAGTTTTGGAGCGGTTATAGGATGTGCACACTATCATGCAATTAGTCTTGAGGCTCAGAGGCAGGCAGGCTTGGAACATAGAGCTATTTCAAAAATCCCTCTACCAACCCACCCCCCCTTTTTAAAGTTAATAGATTAAAAACATTTTTTTAAATGTTTATTCATTTTTGAGAGACAGAGACGGACAGAGTGCAAGCAGGGGAGGGGCAGAGAGAGAGGGAGACACAGAACCCGAAGCAGGCTCCAGGCTCCGAGCTGTCAGCACAGAGCCCGACGCAGGGCTCGAACCCACAAACTGTGAGATCATGACCTGAGCCAAAGTTGGATGCTTAACTGACTGAGCCACCCAGGTGCCCCTCAACCCATGCCTTTTTACCCCCAGCCTTCCCCTCTTATCCATGCCTGGCCGTGGTATGATAGATGTTATAATTGATGAGCCTATATTGATACATTGTCATGAACTGAAGCACACAGTTTACATCAGGGTTCCCTCTTTGTGTTGTACATTCTAAGAGTTTTGACAAATGTGTCGAAACATGCGCCTACCATTATGGTGCATGCGGGATGATGGTTTCATTGCCCCAAACCTCCCCTGTGCTCTGCCTCTCCACCCCTCCGTCCTCTCTAACCCCTGGCAACTACTGACTATTTCACCTGCTTCACAGTCATAGTTTTGTCTTTGCTAGAATGTCACGTAGTTGGAATCGTACTTCATCCTTCTACTACCTTTTTAGACACCAGCATTTTCCCTTCATTGTTTATATCAATAGCAATTACAAAATTTACTATGTTTCTATTTGAGATAAAACATTTTCATGAACAGGTGACATTTTTTTCACCACCGTCTCCTGTGCTCATTCTCGTTACCAGTTGGAATGTGGTCAGTGGGTTTCTGTCTTGATTAAAATGCCCTAGCTTAGCCACCTAGTGCCGGGGTGGCTCAGTCAGTTGAGCGTTCGACTTCGGGTCAGGTCATGATCTCACAGCTCGTGAGTTCGAGCCCCGCATCGGGCTCTGTGCTGCCGGCTCAGAGCCTGGAGCCTGCTTCAGATTCTGTGTCTCCCTCTCTCTCTGCCCCTCCCCTGTTCACGCTCTGTCTCTGTCTCAAGAATAAATAAACATTAAAAAAAATTTTTTTAAATAAAAAAATAAATAAAATGTCCTTGCTTAACATAACAAACCTTAGTATTGGCACATGTCAAGCATTTTGTTCCTCTGAGGAAAATCCAGAGGAATCTTCTCCTGTAGCCTAACTGTGATCATTTTCCAAGCGAATTTTACCTGTTTCGGTTGAGAAAATTGAAGCATTGAAGGAGGAAAGGTCTTGCCCAAGTAAAGACATCAGGAGAACAGATAAGCGCTTCCTTATCCCCACTGGAGATGCTGCCCAGTTTAGCCATGATTGGCCAATACCCCCAAAAGAGAGACCTTGAAAGGAGAGGGTATGCCTGTCGGCTCAGCTCATCAACACGCGAGATGTGGCAGAAGCCACGGGTTCGGTCCTGATACAGGTTAGTGGCTTACCTTGGAACTCACCTTTAAGTGCCGGAAGCTGTGGGGGGCCCATACGGTCCCCCCGGATCGTAAGGGGAACCATGACACCACGTTTATTTCCCAAGTCCCCCTTGCCCCAAACCCAGGAATAAAGCAGGTCAAACACACAGGCAGATCAAACACATGATTTCCGTTCTCGAAGGATTTGAATACCAGCATTAGTTGAAGGAAAAGAGCACGTTCTGAAGTCATTTTGTGGTGGATGGAGCCACAACGAACGCGCCGAGTGACTTCTGCATTTGCCGGCTGTGCTTGTTTATTGTGCGTTTTCTGTGGCCTGGGTGCCCATTGTTTGCAAGTATTAGAGATGCCCAGAGCGACGAAAAGATGAAGGCATATAAACACTGAATAAACCTTGTTGCTCTTTAACAAGGACAGAGTGCCTTATTAGAAAGCTAACAGGGTTCACTGATGGCTAATGCTTGCTTTTCTGGTGGTTGTGTCACAAACATGGGTGTTTTTAACCTTGTCAGTTAGGTGGCAGCATAGTCTAGTCGAGTGCAGTTCTAGCTTATGGGTCAGAGTTTTCTCCAGTTTGCTCCTAAGTCATTTATTGATATTGTATTGGGGTGCCCCTGGGCAAGCCACTTGATGTCCTTTGGTCTCCCTTGCTATGTCTGTAAGATGGGAATAATTATAGTGACAGTTGGCTCTGACTCAGGACAAATGAGGTGACACAGGGGGTTTGGAGCTGTCAGTATATAACTTTTTTTTTTTTTAATGTTTGTTTATCTTTGAGAGGGGGAGAGAGAGAGAGAGAGAGACAGAGCACGTGCGGGGGAGGGGCAGAGAGAGAGAGAGAGAGGGAGACACAGAATCCGAAGCTCCAGGCTGCGAGCTGTCAGCACAGAGCTTGACGCGGGGCTCGAACTCACAAACTGCAAGGTTGTGATCTGAGCCGAAGGTGGATGCTTAACTGACTGAGCCCCCCGGGCGCCCCGGTATACAACTTTAAGCTGTTATGCAGGTGTCCATATTAAAAGCACCTTACCGTCAATACTTATTTTAGATGGAAGGTGTATACGTACATATGTACACATATTTTACTTGCTATATATGTATTGTTATGTGCATATCCACATATATGTGTGTGTGCATATATGCATTTGCATATGTGCACGTGTGCATACATGTGTGTATATGTGTGCATGTATATACATGTGTGTGCATGTATATATGTGTGTGTATGTGTATACAGTGCATACATGTGTGTATATGTATGTGCATGTATATGCATGTGTATGCATGTATATATGCATATATGTGTGTATGCATATACAGTGCATACATGTGTGTATGTGCACGTGTGTGAGTATATATGCGTGTTGTGTGTGCATATGTGTGTGCATGCATATATGTGTATATGTGTGTATACATGTGTGTATACATGTGAATATGAATGTGTATGTGTGTATATGTGCACATGCATGAGTATGTGTGTGTGTGTGTGTGTGTGTGTGTGTGTGTATACACGTATGCCTGTCCTGTGTTTTGTGCTTTGCAGTTGCATAAAATTCTTCTACAGGCATCACCCCATTTGACCTTCCCAACAGTCTCCAGGACGGGGGGGATGTTCTTGCATTCATTTTCTAACTATGCTTGACAGGGTTTATGGTTCCTGAAACTTGATACACTTACCATGATTTTGAAATAAGGGAAAAAAGAACCTCACTGTAGACAGAAGTCAAGATTTCGAGCGTTTGTTTATAACCAAATTGTGAGCAGGTTTGCAAGAGTTGCAAGAAATTCAGAACCCAAATCAAGAAGATCAGCTTTTTGAAAGAGGTCTCTCTAGATGGAGAATGACCGAGCAGTTACATATCACCGAACCACAGCTTTGCATGTTGGATTTGATTTGCCAGGAAGGTTCTGTTGAGGACGGTGTCCTTCAACCAATCTGAAAATGCTATTTAAATTTGTTCTTAAGAAAGGCTCTTAAGGTACCACCTGTTCATGTCATTAGTCTGTTAATTAATCAGTCTGTCTACTGTTTAATTACTCATCCATTCGAAGCATTTTACTAAGCTCCTACTGTGTGCCCCTAAGGAGTTCCCAGCTGCAGTGGGTGAGGGGAGTTAGTCAGTGTGGATAGATTTGGTCAGGATACTGCGCAGGAAGTACATTTTCAGGCCTGGGATGGGCACCATGTGGCGGACAGAATTGGCCGGAAAAAAAAGTGAAATCAGAATATATTGTTCAGGACATCTGATCTTCAAGACAGGGACTCCTCGTGGAAATTTGAGGTGTACTGGCTGAGAGACTTCTTTCAACGGAGGCGATAAACAGTGGTTGTGTCTTGGATAAAATCCACAGGGGTTCTGGGAAAAATCCCTCTATGAGGGGTTGGGGAGATCTCTGCAGAGAAAGTTCTCTGTACTGTAAGATTACAGGGGTTGTAGAGGATAAAATGTGTGCTTTGGGTGGGTATTTATTCTTTTCTCTTTTTATCATTTGGCCTTGGCTTAGTGCCCAGGTCACTGGTATTTCTCCCTTGACTGGAGACATCTCCTTCCGTGCCCTGCACAGTCTTTGGAACATGTAGCATCTGAGGGACCCTCCGTGGGGCCAGGCACAAGACAGGGCCCACCATGCCACAAGCACACCACTGCTGGACTCTTGCAAACTTTTGAACCCAAGACGAGACCCGAGACACCATGCTTCAAAAGAAAATCAGTATCTGTTGCCACCTCCTTGCACACATACACAAGGTAGAATTTATCATTTTCTCAACTCATTTAGATGTTGTTCCTGGGTCTGTAGACAGTGAGACGGGACCATTTCACCATTTTCCTTCAAACTGTGACATGTGGCACAGTACCTGCCACATAATAGGTGTTTCATTAAAAAGTATATTAAAAGCTGAAAGAGGCGGGGCACCTGGGTGGCTCAGTTGGTTAAGTGTCCGACTCTTGGTTTCGGCTCAGGTCATGATCTCACGGTTTGTGGGTTTGAGCCCCACGTCGGGCTCTGCGCTGGCAGCACAGAGCCTGCTTGGGATTCTCTGTCTCCCTCTCTCTCTGCCCCTCCCTCACTTGAGCTGTCTCTCTCTCTCTCTCTCAAAATAAATAAATAAACTTAAAAAAAAAAAGGCTGAAAGAGGCTAAAAGTTCTCCTAGATATTCTGGTGATGAAGAGGCAAACCGTTCGATCGGGCCAAACATCTAGCTAAGGGAAAGGGCATTTTACAAAAATCAGAGCCCGTCGTCACGTTCAGTCCGCAAATTTATAGATCTCTGCACTCGATCGGCAGAAACACGACGTGTATATGCTTCTTAAGCACCCATGTTTTTAAGTACTTGGTAGAGGTCCTTCCGTAGGACAAAATCATGAGTCTTATTGGAGTCGTTCGGGTTTTGGGGGAAGAACGCAAAGTTCAGTGAGGGATAAGTATCATTTTTCACTACGAGCAGGCTCCTTTGCGGACACGAGCTTACAAGCAAGGCTGTTCCATCAAATGCCACTTAGCCCTCAGCCCAGGAAATCGTAAAGATGAGCTTAGCCGCCTCCATTTCATCCAACCTTCCGGTTCTAGGAATGTGAGCTTCACTTCCACCCAGTTCATATTACAGCAGCTTCGCAAGCGCCAGGTACAGGGCGTGATTGGGATTTTGTGGCAGAGCTGCGGTTGCGATCTTGACTGTGGTCACCGGTCCCCTGCGGGCCACTCAGGAGCGCTGTCTCCATTGCTGCTTTCCTGCTCACTCCTGGATGGAGAAACGTGCAAGGGGAAGACCTTGGAGTGCAAGCCATGCACGCGGCAAGCGGGGTTTGATGCGGAGACGGCCACGGCCCGTCCCTGCTCAGAGCAGAGCAGAGCACCTAACGGAAAGATCACAAGTGCCTGACAAGGTACGAGTGAGTGCAGGTGCCCTAGAAGTAAGCTGGGCTCCTGGTACGGTCCACACTCAATGGCGGTTGCGGTCCACCTAACCGATGCATTTCCGACGTGAGCAGAGGTCATCGAGCGACGGCACTTGAGCTCCTGACCTCACTTTTGTGGTCACGAGGCTGCTCCTTTTAGAAAGAAAACAAGCGCGTAGAATATTCCAGCAGAAACAGCGGTCGCGTGATTTGGTAGGTGGGTTATTTCGGGCTACTTAGCAAAATAACAGCGTTTCTGGACAGTGGGAGATGTGCTCAGCTCCTCCCAAGATCAGGGAAGGGGCCTTTTTTTTTTTAATTTTTATTTTTTCCTTCCCACCAAGGTGGCCGTCCTGTCCTCAGCCCAGAGACTCTAGTTCCAACAGCGGTGGGATTGATCCCAGGGCCACCAAGCACAGGTTCTGGGCCATTTTCTCTTCCAGTTCCTGTGGCCTCCTAATGCTCAGAAATGTTGGCTTTCATGAAGAGGCCAGGACAGGTCCCCACGTGTGCCAGGGCTTTGGCTGTGGGCTTGGCACGAGGGAAGGCAGGTTGGGCTCCATGGGTCACGTCCCTCACAGAAGCCAACTCGGGACTGCCTTTTGGTTTACACGGATTTAGCTGGTATTTCCCCATCTCTAAGAATTACATTCACCACTTGAACTATGCACTCGTTCATCAAAACTTGGAAAATGTCATAGAACTGGAAGGTGGCTTGGAAGTCTTCTTTCGGCCAGATTCCAGTCTGTTTCCTCCCTTTGTTGATGGAGGATGAGGCCCCGAGAGGCCAGGCCGTGAGTGCGAGTCCTTCCCTCTTCTTTCGCATTCCTCCCCCCTCCGTCTTCATTTTCTCTCTCTCCCACTTTCCTGTCCTTTCTGTCCCGTCCTTTCCCACTCTTCGTAGTCCGAAGAGGTTCAAAAAAGGTTACGGTCGCAAAGATGTTGGGCCCGGGGGCGGAGCCAAGTTTCGTGAGACGGGAAACCTTCCTCAGTTTGGGGAATCTTCTTTCAGAACAGCAATGCCTTTCTCGTGGTGAACATTTCTCAGTATCGGCAACATAGACGCGTATAGAGTAGTCACGCTGTGCATCATAGCCTTACAGCATGTTACCTGTCAGTTCTGTCTCGACAAAGCTGGACAACAAGCAGCAGCAGAAGACCGTGGAAGATTAAGTGCATGTGCGGGGGGCCCTCCCAAGGCCTCCGAAGGGACCCTTCGAAGCCCCTGAAGCTGAGGCCGCTGTCTCTGGCGAGGACCGTCAGGTGTCCCCCTTCCCCCTTCCTCCCACTCACGCCCTTTGTCAGATGGAACAGTCTCGAGGGTTTCAATCAGAAAGCCTATCGAAAAGCCTTCCTTTGTACAGTGGTTTCATCTTAGGTGATTAGAGCATGCAGAATACACGTAAGTGAGCCTTATTTATCCTGTTTGATTGTCACACAGGTTGTTTTACTGTTGACGCTTGAACGGCATGGGTTTGAACTGTGCAGGCCCACTTATGTGCAGATTTAGTTCGATAAACATAGTCCAGTCCTGAAAATGCATTTTTTCTTCCTTATCACTTTCTTTTTTTTTTATTATTTTTTAAATGTTTATTTATTTTTAAGAGAGAGAGAGAGACAGAGAGAGAGAGAGACAGAGTGCAAGTGGGGAAGGGGCAGAGAGAGAGGGAGACACAGAATCCAAATCAGGCTCCAGGCTCTGAGCTGTCAGCACAGAGCCCGACGTGGGGCTCGAACTCACAGACCACAAGATCATGACCTGAGCCGAAGTTGGACGCTCAATCGACTGAGCCACTCAGATGCCCCTTCCTTATCACTTTCTTAATAACACTTTCTTTTCTCTAGCTCCCTTTATTGTAAGAATGCAGCATATAATATATACAGTGTAAAAAATGCATGTTTAGTCGACTGTGTATGTTATTGGTAAGGCTTCTGGTCAACAGGCTCTCGTAACCCCCCAGTTATTCACCTGGAGTTTTCATTTCATGTTTCCCTTCCTTGTGCCTCATCCCTGGTCTCTCCCTCCTCATAACTTGTAGCTACGACTATCTCTAGAAAGTCACATTCGCTGGAATATACACTAGGGAATCTTGACCTGGGATTTATGGGTCCCCATCCCCTTGACATGGCGTACTGAGAAAAGGTCTTGTTGTTTTCATAATTAGGACAATTCCCATGTAGTGAGTGCTTCCTGTTTGTCAGGTGGTACCTGATTCTGCTTCACCAGGATCTCAGACGGCTCTGTGACCCTGGAAGAGTCCAGAACCACTGTCTCATAACATTGACTAAGAAATAGTCTAGCCTCTGACTTCTCTTCTTCTAAGATGACTACAAACATCTACATATTTGTAGCTATTTTTTCTATTAAGCGTACTACTCTCCAGTGCTTGAAGACACTAGACCAGTGCAGAAAAAAAAAAAGCATTTCCTATTTTTAGGAAGGTAATATTTTCAGTGGTAGAGGTTATCAGACATCAGGGACTTGTGACTTCCAGAAAACGATAATAGGGTAACCTGGGATTGAAGGAATGCCTTTATCCTAGATACGAGAAGAAACCGTCAGCTAGGCTACAGCAAAGAGTGGCAGTGAGTGGAACCGTCTGGTCCTGTCAGAGCTGGCAGGAGAGTGACAGGTGACACAGGGCAGCGTGACAAGGCTGTGCTTGGCTGAGGAGGGTGTGCAGGGGTGTGGTCCCAACTGGGGCGGGAGACCTGGCTTTGCTCACTCCTGTGCCGCTTGGAGGGTGTCATAATGAAGGGGTCATTGATTCCTTTTTTGGGTCTCAGGCCTAACACGTGCAAAAATAAGGGATTATATTAGGACTAAGGACCCTTATAGCCTCAGTCTGTTCATTGCTTTTGATTAATTAATTACTTGAGAGAGAGAGAGAGAGAGAGAAAGCGGGGAAGGGGCAGGGAGAGAAAGGGTGAGAAAGAATCCCAGGCAGGTTCCACGCAATCAGCACAGAGCCTGACTCGGGGCTTGATCTCACTCTCATGAACCGTGAGATCACGACCTGAGCCGAGATCAAGAGTCAGATGCTTAGCTGACTGAGCCGCCCGGGTGTCCTATCACTCTATTCTTTTATTTTTTAATTTTTTTAATGTTTATTCTTGAGAGAGAGAGAGAGAGAGAGAGAGAGCGAGAGAGCATGAGTAGGGGAGGGACAGAGAGGGAGGGAGACACAGAATCTGAAGCAGGTTCCAGTCTCTGAGCTGTCAGCCCAGAGCCCGATGCGGGGCTTGAACCCACGAACTGTGAGATTGTGACCTGAGCCGAAGTCGGACGCTTAACCGACTGAGCCAGCCATGCGCCCCATCCCTGTATTTATTCTTAAGCGTAAATACAGTTGACTCTTGAATAGCGTGGAGGTCAGGGGCACCAGCTCCCTGTCCAGTGGAGAATCCATATATAACTTTGACTCCCCCAAAGTTAACTGCAAATAGCCTAGTGCTGACAGGAAGACTCACGGAGAGCATTAGGAGTGCGTCCGCATGCATTTGATGTGCTCTGTTTATCACGTGCTGTATCTTACAGTAAAGTGAGTTAAAGAAAATACTCTTACAACCTCAAGGCGGGAAAGTACATGTACAGAACTATCCCGTATTTATTGGGAGAAATCTACGTGCAGGTGGACCCACTCCATTCAAACCTGCGTCCTTCAAGGGCCAACCGTAAATCTCCAAAGTTGGCCAAGATAATGGGTCGGTGGTTGTGACTGTACTTTGTACATCTTCCTCTTTGGGGAATCTTATGCTCGTTTTATTGGTTAATTACCAGATCTGGTAAGCAGAGAGCTAACTTGACTGCCTGTGTACGAGCTCAGGCATCTGGCCTTAACTCACGCTATGTCTGTGATGTGGTCCCGACAGTTCCTAGAGTGGCCTTGGGACCTCCACCTGACACCAGGCTCCTTCTAGCAAAGACGGGGAGATATGAGGATACACTTGGTTGGTTTCTAAAGGCCCAGGGACGGGCCCCAGGGTTTCTGATGACTGTAGCTCTCTCGGGGGACTTGTGAAGAGAGGCAGCAGAACGGTGAGTTGGCCTTAACTGGGATATTTCATTCACGCCTGCAGGGACACCCGTGTCCCTTTCAGTTCTTTACGCCCATGCACCCTCCGTGCTGCATTGTGTGTTATTATTAACATATTATAATCTATTAGAGGGTAATTTTCTCCAATTTTCTGTCATTTTGCAGTTCTGTGCAAGAGGCATTAGATTGTGGATTAAAATGTGGGCATCTGGATATCACCAGAAAAAACCAGCCGAGTTCAGAGGCTTTCAAAAACAGCAGTATGCTTGAATAGCTTTAGCCTTTTCTGCCATTTTTCCTTTTGCGGAGAGGGGGCAGGAGAGGAGGAGAGGAGAGAGAAGAGAGGACAGATGAGCTGAGGAGAGGAGAGGAGAGGAGAGAGGAGAGGAGAGGAGAGAGGAGAGGAGAGGAGAGAGGAGAGGAGAGAGGAGAGGAGAGGAGAGAGGAGAGGAGAGGAGAAAGGAGAGGAGAGGAGAGGAGAGAGGAGAGGAGAGAGGAGAGGAGAGGAGAGGAGAGGAGAGGAGAGAGGAGAGGAGAGGAGAGAGGAGAGGAGAGAGGAGAGGAGAGGAGAGAGGAGAGGAGAGAGGAGAGGAGAGGAGAGAGGAGAGGAGAGAGGAGAGGAGAGGAGAGGAGAGGAGAGGAGAGGAGAGGAGAGGAGAGAGGAGAGGAGAGAGGAGAGGAGAGGAGAGAGGAGAGGAGAGGAGAGGAGAGAGGAGAGGAGAGAGGAGAGGAGAGGAGAGGAGAGGAGAGGAGAGAGGAGAGGAGAGAGGAGAGGAGAGGAGAAAGGAGAGGAGAGGAGAGGAGAGAGGAGAGGAGAGAGGAGAGGAGAGGAGAAAGGAGAGGAGAGGAGAGGAGAGAGGAGAGGAGAGAGGAGAGGAGAGGAGAGGAGAGGAGAGGAGAGGAGAGAGGAGAGGAGAGAGGAGAGGAGAGGAGAGAGGAGAGGAGAGGAGAGGAGAGAGGAGAGGAGAGAGGAGAGGAGAGGAGAAAGGAGAGGAGAGGAGAGGAGAGAGGAGAGGAGAGAGGAGAGGAGAGGAGAGGAGAGGAGAGGAGAGGAGAGAGGAGAGGAGAGAGGAGAGGAGAGAGGAGAGGAGAGGAGAGAGGAGAGGAGAGGAGAGGAGAGAGGAGAGGAGAGGGGAGAGGAGAGGAGAGGAGAGAGGAGAGGAGAGGGGAGAGGAGAGGAGAGAGGAGAGGAGGAGAGAGGAGAGGAGAGGAGAGGAGAGGAGAGAGGAGAGAGGAGAGGAGAGGGGAGAGGAGAGGAGAGAGGAGAGGAGAGGAGAGAGGAGAGGAGAGAGGAGAGGAGAGGAGAGAGGAGAGGAGAGGAGAGGAGAGAGGAGAGGAGAGAGGAGAGGAGAGGAGAGGAGAGGAGAGGAGAGAGGAGAGAGGAGAGGAGAGGGGAGAGGAGAGGAGAGAGGAGAGGAGGAGAGAGGAGAGGAGAGGAGAGGAGAGGAGAGAGGAGAGAGGAGAGGAGAGGGGAGAGGAGAGGAGAGAGGAGAGGAGAGGAGAGAGGAGAGGAGAGAGGAGAGGAGAGGAGAGAGGAGAGGAGAGGAGAGGAGAGAGGAGAGGAGAGAGGAGAGGAGAGGAGAGGAGAGGAGAGGAGAGAGGAGAGAGGAGAGGAGAGGAGAGGAGAGGAGAGAGGAGAGGAGAGGGGAGAGGAGAGGAGAGAGGAGAGGAGAGGGGAGAGGAGAGGAGAGAGGAGAGGAGGAGAGAGGAGAGGAGAGGAGAGGAGAGGAGAGAGGAGAGAGGAGAGGAGAGGGGAGAGGAGAGGAGAGAGGAGAGGAGAGGAGAGGAGAGGAGAGAGGAGAGGAGAGGAGAGGAGAGGAGAGGAGAGGGGAGGGGAGAGGGGAGGGGAGAGGAGAGGAGAGAGGAGAGGAGAGAGGAGAGGAGAGGAGAGGGGAGAGGAGAGGAGAGGAGAGGAGAGGGGAGAGGAGAGGAGAGGAGAGGAGAGGGGAGAGGAGAGGAGAGGAGAGGAGAGGAGAGGGGAGAGGAGAGGAGAGGAGAGGAGAGGGGAGAGGAGAGGAGAGGAGAGGAGAGGAGAGAGGAGAGGAGAGGAGAGAGGAGAGGAGAGGGGAGAGGAGAGGAGAGGGGAGAGGAGAGGAGAGGGGAGAGGAGAGGAGAGGAGAGGAGAGGAGAGGAGAGAGGAGAGGAGAGGAGAGAGGAGAGGAGAGGGGAGAGGAGAGGAGAGGGGAGAGGAGAGGAGAGGAGAGGAGAGGAGAGGAGAGAGGAGAGGAGAGGAGAGAGGAGAGGAGAGGAGAGAGGAGAGAGGAGAGGAGAGGGGAGAGGAGAGGAGAGGAGAGGAGAGGAGAGGAGAGGAGAGGAGAGAGGAGAGGAGAGGAGAGAGGAGAGAGGAGAGGAGAGGGGAGAGGAGAGGAGAGAGGAGAGGAGAGGAGAGAGGAGAGGAGAGAGGAGAGAGGAGAGGAGAGGGGAGAGGGGAGGAGAGGGGAGGGGAGAGGGGAGGGGAGAGGAGAGGAGAGGAGAGGAGAGGGGAGGGGAGAGGAGAGGAGAGAGGAGAGGAGAGAGGAGAGGAGAGGAGAGAGGAGAGGAGAGAGGAGAGGAGAGGAGAGAGGAGAGGAGAGGAGAGAGGAGAGGAGAGAGGAGAGGAGAGGAGAGAGGAGAGGAGAGAGGAGAGGAGAGGAGAGAGGAGAGGAGAGAGGAGAGGAGAGGAGAGGAGAGGAGAGGAGAGGAGAGAGGAGAGAGGAGAGGAGAGGGGAGAGGGGAGGAGAGGAGAGGGGAGGGGAGGGGAGAGGAGAGGAGAGGAGAGGGGAGGGGAGAGGAGAGGAGAGAGGAGAGGAGAGAGGAGAGGAGAGGAGAGAGGAGAGGAGAGGAGAGAGGAGAGGAGAGGAGAGGAGAGGAGAGGAGAGAGGAGAGGAGAGAGGAGAGGAGAGGAGAGAGGAGAGGAGAGAGGAGAGGAGAGAGGAGAGGAGAGGAGAGAGGAGAGGAGAGAGGAGAGGAGAGGAGAGAGGAGAGGAGAGAGGAGAGGAGAGGAGAGGAGAGGAGAGGAGAGGAGAGAGGAGAGGAGAGAGAGGAGAGGAGAGGAGAGAGGAGAGGAGAGGAGAGGAGAGAGGAGAGGAGAGAGGAGAGGAGAGGAGAGAGGAGAGGAGAGAGGAGAGGAGAGGAGAGAGGAGAGGAGAGGAGAGGAGAGGAGAGGAGAGGAGAGAGGAGAGGAGGAGAGAGGAGAGGAGAGGAGAGGAGAGGAGAGGAGAGAGGAGAGAGGAGAGGAGAGGGGAGAGGAGAGGAGAGAGGAGAGGAGAGGGGAGAGGAGAGGAGAGAGGAGAGGAGAGAGGAGAGGAGAGGAGAGGAGAGGAGAGGAGAGGAGAGAGGAGAGGAGAGGAGAGAGGAGAGGAGAGAGGAGAGAGGAGAGGAGAGGGGAGGGGAGAGGAGAGGAGAGAGGAGAGGAGAGAGGAGAGGAGAGGAGAGGAGAGGGGAGAGGAGAGGAGAGGAGAGGAGAGAGGAGAGAGGAGAGGAGAGGGGAGAGGAGAGGAGAGAGGAGAGGAGAGAGGAGAGGAGAGGAGAGGAGAGGAGAGGAGAGGAGAGAGGAGAGGAGTCTAGTGCCTGGAGGACATTTCCAGAGCGTGTTGCTCAGGGGACACTGAATGCTTGTGTTGAACTCGCCTTGCGTGGGCTCTCTTCCAGCCCTGGTGTCGCTTGGCCTCAGAGAAGATCTGAGTTTCGGGGGCTGTCAGCCCACTGGGGAGGGAAGCGGCCATCGCCAGTGCTGTGAGTTCAAAGGGCAGAGTTGATGTATATAAACACGCTATTATTCTTGACTGTGGCCGTAAAGCCCCACACGCTCTCCCCACTGGCTCTCTTGGGACTTGAACCAGACAGATGGGGCCCCCAGCACAAGGCGGGGGCTGCTGGGAGCAGCAGCGGGGGACGGCTGGATGTCCAGACCATCCACACGGGGTGGCACTGTCTGGTGCCCTCCCCTGTGTCTTTCCAGCAACCACGTGGCTGGAGGCCGTGATGACATCCACGGGCACACTCACCGTTCGTTTCCCTTACTCGCTGCTGCCCCGCCGGGTCTCCCAGCTCTTTCCTTTGTGACCTAAAGGTTCATCAGATCACATCACAGTGGACCCTAACTAAATATTTGTTAAAGAAGCAAAGCAGTGCGAGAAATACAGTCAATAAAACCAAAAAAGGACCTAGATATTAGGAGCCTGAGTCTTCTGAAAGGACACTGCTCGCCGTCTGGTCCAAAGGCTCCGTGGGGTGAGCTGTCCCCTCGGAGCACAGACCCCACCTTGGGCTGGCCTGAGGAGGGGTCAGATGTGGGGGTACAGAGAGGCGGGGGCTGAGACCCCCGAGTAGGGTGGGCGATGAGCAGTAGCATAGCTTCCACGGGAGACCCCCCCCCCCACCCATCCCCCGCAAAGAATCCTGGGCAGACGGCTGTGGACAGGCAGGCTGGCATGAGGCCGGGGGGACGGGGGTATCGGGTGAGGTCTGATTTATTCCCTCACGCTCTCCAGGATTTCAGGCTAAGCCATACGAAAGACATGCTCCCCGCCCAAGACAGAACACACCTAGGTGAGGAGCAGGAGGGATTGTTGATTTTCAAGCACAGTCCCGGAATGAAGATTTCCCCCGGGGAGGAGAGCCGGGAGCAGGGATACAGAAGTGACCCAGGCTGGAGGGGATGGGCGGCTCTCCTTCTGCTGAGAGTGACTGTGGCCTAGGATCCTTCTCTTGCCGGTGAAGCCCGGGCCCTGGAATGGGGGCGTGTGAGGTTTCTGAAGAAAGCACTGTCCCAAGTCATTGGAGTGTCCTACAGGATGAATTTTGAATTGATTTTTTTTTAAGCCTATTGATTTATTTTGAGAGAGAGAGAGAGAGTGTGCGTGCACACTTGTGTGAGCAGGGGAGGGGCAGAGAGAGGGAGAGAGAGAATCTCTCTCTTTGTGCTCTGTCAGCGCAAAGCCCCGACGTGGGGCTCGAGCTCATGAGCCGTGAGATCATGACCTTAGCCGAAGTTGGACGTTCAACCGACTGAGCCACCCACGTGCCCCTACCTGATGAATTTTAGGAGAATCTTAGAAGCCTGCTTTGAGGAGCGGCAGGGCCCAAGACTAAAAAAAGTTACAGTCCTTGACACTCTTTACATTTAAAATAAAAGGATCTTATAATTTGATACGTAACTCAAGAATAAATAACTCAAAGTGCTTTTTTTTTTGGTTAGCGTTTATTCATTTCTGAGAGAGAGCATGAACAGGGGAGGGGCAGGGAGAGAGGGGGGCAGAGGATCCGAAGCAGGCTCTGCATCGACAGCAGAGATCCCGACGCGGGGCTTGAACTCATGAACTGTGAGATCATGACCCGAGCCGAAGTCAGACCCTCAATCAAGTGAGCCACCCACGTACCCCTAACTCAAGGTGCTTTTAAGGAAGGCCTTCTATCATGTAAGGATTTAGCTGAAGCTACAGCTTGAAAGTTGTTGAAGGAAGTTAGAGAGAACCAGATTTGTCCAAATATTGCATCCGTCCCAAAATACGGTGCTGTCTACGGCAGAGATCTGCGTTGTGCTGTGCGAGCCCGAGGCAGGGCGTGTGAACTGTCACTTTATCGGTGGCAGCGGAGGAAGGACTTGGTTTTCCACGAGGCCAGGTTAGCAGTGAGCTCAGACAGCGATGCCCGGATGCGGAGGACACACAGGCAGATACCCACGGCATAACAGTCACCGTATTTTATGCAATGTATGGTAATAAAATGCTGCGTAAAACGTGCTGGTGGGTGCTTCTTACGTATGCAGGAAATGAGGGGTTCTTTTCGCTGAGATTTTCTGACCCTTTCAGACCGAGGTGCGTGTCAGGAGATGCGGTACGTACATGATTGTGAGCTGGGTTAAGCTGCTGTAGCATCATCTTGTACTGATAGTTGAAGGGCATGCGTGTAAACCTTTTCTTTGAACCGTCGTGGATTCATTCAGGCACATGACTGAAAGTGACATAAGCCTGCCCGTCTCCCAGGGGTCAGGCGAGAGTGGGTGTAACATTTCAGGACAGAGCAGGGGTTCTCACTTTCCATGAGGATCCACCCTCCAGATCTGGAGTTGCAGTTTGAAATGTGTTCTTCTTTGCGCCTCTGAATGTCAGAAGTAAGTGCTTCTGCTGTCTTTTTCCCTAGAAACTTCTTTACTGAAGGAGCTTCTGTCTGGTCTAGTGTCCCTTCCCTCCCGGGTTGTTTCAGCCCCTCTACCTGTCTCCTGCCTTCCCCCTGCACATCCCCTCCCCACCACTGCCGATGTCACCTCAGCGTCCCCGGAAGCCACAGCCCCCTGAGACTCACAAGGGGTTTTGGGGTCCTCACGTCAGCCTGGTGTGCTTATCTGTGCTTTGCACAAGATGGTGAGGATTCTTCGCCAGCTTGAGACACTGTACTTGGCTTTGCCGTGCTTTGGGAGGGTGGCGGTGGCTTTCATTCACCACACGGCCTCGCCACACGGTCAGCATATGGGGGCTGGCTTTGTTGGTCAGTGGCAGGGTGAGAGGCAAGGTCAGAAGTGGCAGTGGACTGACTGCTTAGGAACGTCTCCTGGAGAGACTGTACTTGGGTCTACCCAAGGAGACTCCACAGAATGGGGGCAAAATGCAGGCTACATAGGCTGATGAAGCCATCGTGGGTGGTACAACAGGATATATACCAGGAAGCAATAATCAGAGGACTTGTAAGAAAGAAGAAAAGTAGAAAGCATGTAAGGGAAAATAAAAACCAAGACTCTGGGGAGGACTTGCACACCAGGTCTGGAGCAGGATTATTCACGACAGTCAGACGGCAGACACGACCCACGTGTCCATCGGCGGGACGAATGGAGAAGCAGAATGTGGTCCATCTGAATATCATTCAGCTCTTAAAAGGGAGTGAATTCTGACGCTTGCCACAACACGGATGAGCCTGGAAGGCATTATACTAAGTGAAATAAGCCAGAAAAAAAAGACCAGTATTGTATGATTCCATTTCTGTGCAGTCTGGTTGATAGGGACAGAAAGCAGGACGGTAGGTGCCAGGGGCTGGGGGAAGGGGTTGGGGTATTGGTGTTTAGTGGGGACAAAGTTTCAGTCTGGGAGGATGGAAAGTTCTGGAGACGGATGGCGGGGCTGGTTGCACAACAGCGTGACTGTGCGTAATGCTGCTGAACTGTATGCTTAAAAACGGTTCAAGTGGCAAATGTTATTTCTGTTTTACTACAGTTAAAAAAAAAAAGATTGAAACCCTATTTTCCGTTCTTACATCCTTAGCTTTTAACCTTTCCAGTCCATGGGGTGCCTGGGTGGCTTAGTCATTTGAATGTCCAGCTCTTGATTCCAGTTTGGGTCACGATCCCAGGGTTGTGGGACCAAGCCCTGCGTCTGGCTCTATGTGCTGAGCTTGGAGCCTGCTTGACATTCTCTCTCCCCCCCGCCCCCTCTCTGTGCTCCTCTTCCTGGCTTGTGCTCTGTCTCTCTGTCTCTCTCTCTAATAAAAACATTTAAAAAAATGTTCGAATCTTCTCCAAATCTTTATCTCCCCTGTGAGCACATGTGGGGGCGGGGGAGGAATTTATTTGGGACTCAGGAGGAAGCAGGAAAGGAAGGTCTGGTGGTCTCCTGTTACCCACACACTCAGGTTCAGGAAACAAGGCGTATGGGAGTTGGCCTCTGAGGGGACTGGTCGTGGCTCCCTTTAAATGCTCTTCGAATTCTACAAGGCAGTTGCATTGATGTATTTCGAGCAATCCCATGGCCGCCTACTAACTTAATTTGTGTTTTGCTCATCGTTAGTACCCGGGAATGTTATTAAAATGTTCTTTCCTGGTCTTAACTAACGCTGTTCAGTCCTTGGAGCCTGGTTGATTAATGGCAGGGTAATTGCCCTTCATTTCTTTGCCTTCAAAATAGTGCCACCTGTGTCTTTACTGCCCTCAGAGATGTCTTCTGCAAAGAGCAGAATTCCTGCCAGGTCGGCCCCTCCTCCAACACGTAGGTGGGAAGCCACTGGGGTGCACAGGAAGGACACCGAAACACACAGCCCTGTGGGAGCCTTCAGAGGAGTGACCCCAGGCCTCTCCCAGATTAATTATCACTGACCAGGCTGGGGCCAGTGATCTCTGGAGGATCAGCAGAGGAGAAGGGTCATCTTCTGGGGAGGACTACAGATGCTGGCCAGGCAAAGAAACACAGTCAGCCCCCAGGAAGGAGGAATGAGTTTGCAATACAGTGTGTAGTGTGTGGCCGTTGGTCAGTTCTCAGTGACATTTTCGAGCAGTCGCTATGTCTCTACCTCTGCCAAGCACTTCCCACAGTCACCCTCAGGTCGGATTCCCGGTAAGCCCGTGAGGTAGGTGTTCTGCCGTTCTGTTTTCAAAGATGAGGAAAGCAGGGTGTGAAGAGGGAAGTGAAGTGACTGGACACATGTATCTGGTGTCAGAGGTGGGATTTGAACCCAGATCTGTCTGATTCCAAAGCTTGTGTCCCTAAACAGGGTAAGAGGTGTGTGTAATCTGGAGTCCCCGGCATGTTTCCATGAGGTGTCCTCATGAAAGCAGGGATGGGTAAGAGCAGCCGGGCCAATGGCCGATGGATGTCTACTCTCCTCCTCCCCTGTTCACCTACCTGCACTTCTGAGTGTCCATCCCATCTCTGGATTTTGCTGCACAGCTGAGCCCTTCTGTGCCACAGGTGAAGGCTTCACTGGGCTCTCCCAGCCCATAGATTGGCCTGCTACGCAGGCCAGGGTTTGGTTGACTCCTGGGTACCCAGTCCCAGTCCTGGATCTGGGATTGTCCTTTCCCCTTGTGGCCTTGCCTCAGCCTCCCCTGACCTGGCAAGCCAGACTCCTGCATCCCATTCAGTTGTTGTCCAGGGCACATGCACACACACACACACAAACGCACGCACACACACACACACACACACACACACACACACACTGTAGTGATGAGATAGGATTGGTCTGGCCTCCTGATAATGGCCATGGTGACCTTGATCTGCTCCTGGCCAGGGGTGTGTGTGTCATTTTTTCTTTCCCCATGAATGTGGAATCCTACCAGACGGACTTTCAGGGAAACATCCTCCCTGTGATTATAATTTGCATCTCTGTGGGTGTGGGTGGTGGCCGTTCTGTGGGTATTAGAGCTTGGGAGAACTCTTGAAGAGACCTTGGGGTTTAGTCCGTGGTCCTCCCACCCCACCCCCTGTTTATCTTCCGGATCAACAACACACTTTTTGGGCTTACTCATCTGGAAGCTGCTGATACCCTGTGCGTCCTTACCCCTTCTTTCCCTAAGTGCTCAGGGACCACAGAGCCGGCCAGCTTCATTAAACCGGGCAGACTGGCGCTTGGCTAAGAAGTCAATTTTAGATGAAACTGAAACCCAGGATAGGATTTTTGGTTCACCTCCCAGATCACAGGAATTTATTGCCTCGTTAACAGTAAAATAAACGTTTGAAATGATCCGAGAACAGGCTGACCACTTGGAATCCCAGGTAGTCTGTCAGGCCTCCTGTCTTCAGCGGGTGTGTGACTTACTTTTGCTGCCGGGGGGACCCACCATGCGTGGGGAGGAAGGAAGCAGGAAATGAGATGCAAAGAGAAAACTGAGCGCGTGGGCATTGTGGCTTATCAAGAAACAAGTGTGTGTGTGTGTGTGTGTGTGTGTGCACGCACGTGTGTGTGTTGGAGAGTTGGACATATACACGGACAAGAGTAACACCTCACCCCTGAGTCATTTATCTGGCAACCTCGAGTATGTAAAATCAGTGACAAATGAGAACATTGTCCAAAGGGCCGTGGAATGGCCATACAGAGGTTCCAAAGCTCAGACTCATGTTTGTTTCCTCAGAAGAGAGTTGCCGTCCTTCGTAGCCTAGTTTAGATACTGTTCTTGGCCTGGAGCAGATCAGAAATGGCAAATTAAAGGTAGAGATCATCACAAAGAGAAACCCAACAAAGTGACGGCTAACAGCTTGACAGCGGGAGATAAGACAGAAAACAGACCTGCATACTCTTGAGTACAGCCTTCTGGAACCTTCTGGTCCCTTTGGACATTACGTCATGTGGCACAGTATGAAATTAATTAATGTTCATAGTAGATACTGAATCATCAAAAGCTTCTAATTTTATTTAGAAGACAGGATCACCTCTAATTCTTTTAGAAAGAGACCTTTGGATGTTGAAGTAACTGTCTCTTAAACAGTATATGCTTCCATCATCTCTACCAGGAGGCAGAAAATCGTGGCCTACAGGCCAAATCCAGCTTGTCTTTTGTGCTATAGTGGCAGAGCTGAGTAGTTGCAACAGAGACCATACGGCCTGCAAAACCAAAGGTATTGATTGTCCGGTTCTTTATTTATTTTTTTATGTTTATTTATTTATTTTTTTATGTCGGCCCCACACCCAGCGTGGGCCCGAACTCACAACCCTGAGGTCAAAGACCTGAGCTGAGATCAAGAGTCAGACGCTTAACCGACTGAGCCGCCCGTGTGCCCCTGGCTGATCCCCGATGTAGATGTCGGTTTTTTCCGGGATGTCAGTTTCTGCCTATATGTGCACCTGACTCATTTGCATGCATTGCCAAGTGATCCACATACATGAGTGTGTATACGTGTGCACTTGTGTGTCATAGTAAGCACAACTGAATGTTAAGCACCGCATTTCCTCCTCAAACATAACTATGTAAAAAGGTTTGGATCTAATTAGCCATTACTCTTCCTGCTTCACTCAACTGATGATATGTTATGACCTCTGACCCAAAGGACACAGACCTTCTGGAGAACTGCACTGGACACCTCACCATCCTCTCAATGAGCTCCTTGAGTATAAGCGTATTGATCCCACCCAAAGCTTCTACAAGATAGATGTCCTTGCAGAGTGAAGGATTCAGTGATCGTGTATCCCAGGCAACATGGGGTCTTGTGGGATATTAAAATGGTACTGGGAGTCGAGGAATATTATGTGCTTCATCAGGTCGGATTTTGCCTTCAGATTATTCTCGTGGCCTTTGCCACTGACTTAATGGAGACAGTTTCTCCAGCTAGGCAGGCAGGCATGTTGATTGATTATTCCGTGCTGATGTGGCTATACCACATTAGTGATAGTTATTCTGACTTTGATATGCTCCTTGATCAGGCTAGCTAATATACTTCCCTTTATTCTATTACTTTCAAGCACCAAGGGCCAAAATTCATTGTGGAAGGTAGGCTTCTGAGATTATAGACTCCCATGGGTAACATATGTACATGTGCCATTAAAATAAGCACTAAAATGTGGTTTGGACTTGAGGTGGGCAAGGGAGTGCCTTTTTTATTGAGATATAATTCACATGCTCTAAAAAATTTTTTTCAACGTTTATTTTTGAGAGAGACGGAGCACAAGCGGGAGAGGGGCAGAGAGAGAGGGAGACGCAGAATCCGAAGCAGGCTCCAGGCTCCGAGCTGTCAGTACAGAGCCCGACGCGGGGCTCGAACTCAAGAACCGCGAGATCATGACCTGAGCCGAAGTCGGACGCTCAACCGACTGAGCCACCCAGGCATCGCTAAGGTGTACAGTTCAAGAGATTATAGTATATTTACAAAGTTGTACAACCATCTCACGTATTTTGTCTTTAATATACAGGAGGTTTGGTTCAATTTTGAGGAACTCTATATAATCCACACAAAAGCAGCAGTGGCACTTACATTGAAATCCGACATTCGTGGCTCTGCCCAGATTTCTGAAACGGCCTGTGCATCACGGGATTTGTTGAGCACGGACTCTGACGGTTCTAGGTCCCCAAGGTCATTCTATACGTCAAGTTGCTCATCCTAGGGGTGAGCAGGTCCCAGTGTTCCTGGCCTGTAGCCTCACCTCAGACCCCAGGGTTTTGACCACCCTCCCTGCCTCTGGAATTCTTTCTCCCTCCAAGATAAGGAAGCGGGGAGCCCGTTCTGGAAATGACACGTGGCTCTAGCTGAACTGGTTCTCAGTGGAATCGCTACCAGATATAAATGGACCTGCCTTTCTCTAGCCCTGGCCCCCAGCTCCTTGTCCGCAATGGTCCTGGTCCAGGGCGACTGTTCACGCATTCACTCGTTCACTCGTAAGTACTTGTTGAGATCCTACTGCGTGCGAGGTGCCACAGGCGAGACTCTAGGAGTGCAGAGGTAGGAGAGACAGCCTCCTTTTCTCATAAAGTTTATATTCCAGGGAAGACACGACATTAAGTGACTGATTACCCCATTAACTATGCAGTCACGGCTGTGGAACAAAGAGATGTACGGGGTTCGGGACACAAGGGTGCCACACAGGCCAGCCTGAGTCTGCAGGTGCGGAGGCACCTCTGAGGGTATGAGAATCAAGCCAAGGTCTGACGGGTCCGTGTGGCAGGAGAGGGGAGGCAGGAGCCATCGTGGAGGGCCGTGCTGGCAGAGGAAGGCTCTGCTGTGGAAATTGCCCAAGTTCCAAAAGCCACTGTAATTGCTGCGTGGTCAGTGGTCAGAAGCGAGCCGGCCAGACGGGTCTCTTGCCATCCCGGGGGGAGACACGAGGGCGGCCTCTCTGGCTGGTGCGGGGACAGCAGCGGGCGTGGGACGCAGGTCGGAGATGTTCGGGAGACGGCACAGACAGAGCCCAGTGTGTCTTCTTCATTTGAATCTGTCGTCCCTCTAGCCCTTCTCCCCCGACCCCAGCCCCTAGATGACCTCACTTCTCTTTGGCCGACGACACTGAGCATACCCTGAAAGCCACTCGATGTCCCTGGAATCAAGTGGGACTCCTCTGAGGAGAGCTGTGTCTGTCATGTTAGAGACCCCTCATCTCTAACGGGAAGGTCTCTCCAGACCATTTCCTGCGACTGGAAGTTCCCAGGAGCTTTCGCCGGAAAAGCTGAGGGCTTCCAAGAAGGCAGAATCTCCGGGGACCTGGAGAAAATCCCAGGGAGGGAAAGACTCGCTCACAGCCTTGCTCCAACCAGCACACCACATTCTGCACATTCAGAAGTGCCTCCACCTTCTGGAAAGCATCTGAGGGGCACGTGCCTCCCTTCCCAGCCTTCTCAAGGGAGGGGGGCGGGCGGGGCGCGGTGCCGGAACTTCCCGGCCTGAGGACAGGGCACCGCTTCCTTCCCTATCGGATGACGTGACATATACTGCCTGGATGTTGATTTGCTTTTCACTTCGCTTTCGGATTTTCAGATTCTCAGACGAGAAAGTGAGTTGTAAGGTGATCCTTTGTTTCCTCTTGGGCGATGAGTAAGAATCTGTGCTTGGGAGGTCACACCAGGTGACCACCTGGAAGACGTCCCCAAACATCAGTGCACCTCTGAGCTGCGTGGGTGTTTATTTCAAGACCAGCAACTGCTGCAAGATGAACACGTTAAAAATAGTTCAAGGCAGGGGCGCCTGGGTGGCTCAGTCGGTTAAGCATCCGACTTCAGCTCAGGTCACGATCTCACACTCCGTGAGTTCGAGCCCCGTGTCGGGCTCTGTGCCGACAGCTCGGAGCCCGGAGTCTGCTTCGGATTCTGTGTCTCCCCCTCTCTCTGCCTCTCCATGCTCGTGCTCTGCCCTTCAAAAATAAATATATGTTAAAAAAAAAAAACAACTTAAAGTATTTAGCAAGTTCGATGAAAAAAATTTTTTTCTACCATGATGTAAGTATTCATGAGAAACAAACTTCTTTTGCCTCTGCTTGTCCGGGGTAATTATTACCCTGTACACATTAGGGTCTGTGTTCAAGTCAGCGTGATGAAGGCCACTGTGAATTTGAATATATAATTTTCACAAAATTGTGACTACATTCTTAAACTTTAGAGTGTTTGCCTTCTGGCAGGAGGTTATAAGTCAGGGAGAAATCATCTTTGTAAGTGACATTAGACACAGACTCTTTTTTCCTAATTGATAAGGACCTCATTCGTGGCTGGTTTATTATTCCCGTCACTGCTTGACGTTTCTGACAGGCCTCGAAGCTCAAGTGAAAGAGATGTGTTCGGGCGTGACACGCGGGCTCGTAATTCACGAAACTGTGGCCTTCTACCTGTAAAGGGGAGGGATCAGCAGAGGTGTGGTTTTGATTTAAGCAGTGAGAGCCAGAAAACAAACAGAAAACCTTTGTTCGTGGTCACAGAACACAGCTGCTGAAGGAAAGCATTAAAAATCCAGAATGCTTCCTGCACGATCGACTTCTCTGTGCAGAATTACAGGGAAGGCCAAGGTTCTCCTGGGAGAATCTCCAGGCTTGGAGTGCGGGTGGGGGTGCCCTGCTTTAACCAGAACTAATGTTTGTCGCTCGCCTGCCTGCCTTCCTTCCTTTGCCTTCATTCCTTCCGTCCTCCCTTCCTGCCTTCCGTCCTTCCTGCTTTCCTCTTTTTCTTTTCCTTCCTTCCTTTCCTTTCCTTTCCTTTCCTTCCTTCCTTCCTTCCTTCCTTCCTTCCTTCCTTTCCTTTCCTTTCCTTTCCTTCCTTCCTTCCTTTCTTTCCTTTCCTTTCCTTCCTTCCTTCCTTCCTTCCTTCCTTCCTTCCTTCCTTCCTTCTTTCCCTTCCCTTCCCTTCCTTTCCCTTCCCTTCCCTTCCCTTCCCTTCCCTTCCCTTCCCTTCCCTTCCTTTCCTTTCCTTTCCTTTCCTTTCCTTTCCTTTCCTTTCCTTTCCTTTCCTTTCCTTCCTTCCTTCCTTCCTTCCTTCTTTCCTTCCCCTTCCTTCCTTCCTTCCTTCCTTCCTTCCTCCCTTTCTTTCTTTCTTTCTTTCCTTCCTTCCTTCCTTCCTTCCTTCCTTCCTTCCTTCCTTCCTTCCTCTTTCTTTCTTTGTCTCTCTCTCTCTCTCTCTCTCTCTCTCTCCCTTTCTTTCTTACGTTGGGGTTCTGTGTATGTACAATTTTGTTTGCAAAAGAGAGTCCTAACCACCTCTAAAAGCAGCTCGCAAGAATTGGCCATGTCCGGAAGGTTGGTCACGAGCTCTCCTGTGCTGGACTAGGGTGTCCCTGCTGGTGACTTGGAGGATGTTGGGGTCCTCTGCCAGTGCAGCAATTCCAGAATAAATCCCTGCCCCCCACGGCACCGGCTTCCAGCCTGTCTCTTGCATTTCCAGTGCTTCTGTCGGCACGCTGGCCTCTACCAGGTACCATTGCCTTCTATTTAGATGCTCAGTGTGCGAGGGACTTGGTCGCATGCTCTGGCCATGTGTTTTGCTCTAAGTGGTATCGTGCTAGGCGTATCCTTCTACAGCTCAAAGTGGTGCTCAAAATTCTGTTTTTCAGATCTGTCCGTGTTGACACATGTAAAAAGACTGTGTTCCTTATATTCTTCCCCTCAGCCTGGGTTGACCCCCCTCCAGCGTCTTCCCCACTCCCATCCCCATGCCCCCCCGCACACAGTTTAGCTCCTTCTGGAGGAGACGGACCGTTCCGTTGTGTCTTCGCTGTCTGACTTGGGCCGTTCCCAGGAATGGTGAGTTTCTCTGTCCAGGGCTCCCTTTTGCAGTTGGTCTTGTGACCCTTGGCTTGTATTTGAATGTCATCTGTGGCCATAAACTCCAGAGAAAAGAGGATCAGGCTAATTACCTTGGCTTTTTCATTCTCCTAACAAAGAGGGCCCCCACTCATTGTCAGCCCCGCCCCGCCCCGCCCCCTCCCCGCTGGCAGGAACCTGTTCCTCCCTCCCCCTGCAGCCCCAGAGCCTCACCCCACAGCAGTCTGGGAAACATCAAAGCACAACACGCCCTTCGCGCCTCCCTCACTACAGGAGGCCAGGGTCTCCAGAATCCCACCTCCCTCCACACACCTCCCCTACTCATGCGTTTTCAGGGGAGCTCCAAATCCGTTTTCTGCAAAACTCCCTACATTCCCCGCCTCTTTTCTGAGAGGCCCTTTCCCTCCTCTTCCTGCCCTAGAATGCCACACTGGACCATCCCCCTTCTTGACTTTCCCAGCCCCCTTTTGTGTCCTGCTGTCAGGTCATTGGTGACCCAGCCCCCCCCCCCCACCTCTGGCTCCTGGGATCCTGCCCTCGCCCCACCCTGCTTATCTGCGGGAGACTGTGGGTCCCAGCGTCCCTGTACATGGTGCTTCTGGTCCCGGGGCCCCCAGACCTGGGTCTCTGCTCCTCCAGTGGCCTGTCCTCCGCCCCCCGGCCCGGACCTGCACCCCAGTCCTGTCGCTGACACCGCTGCCCATGGTCTCCTCTCTGTCCCCCGCTTCTTCGGCTGCTTCCTCTCCTTGCTCACTTGTCTGAAGCCTTGACCCCGGATGCTCCTTCTCCAGAGGTACGGCCGCCTCCCCCCGCCATGCCCTGCTTCCCACCTGTGTCCTGCCTCCACTGCCCTCCTCCCACTGAGAGCCTTGGCCCTCCATTAGAGCCGTCCCTTGCTGTGACCCCTGGGAACCTGAGTTCCTGTACCTGGGACTCTCGCTGTCCTCCTAGAACTGTGGCTTTGCTAGAACCCGGCCCCCCACCCCAACTCTGCCCCGACTGCACCCCGCCCAACCCAACTGCTTCTAGTTCTTGACTGCTAACCTCACAGGGGCCCTTTGTCCTGGCCGGCAATGCCGCCGCTCTCCCGGTCAACTGTTGTCCGTCTTTCTTCCCAACCTCACGCACACCCTTCACTTGACGCTGAATGTCCACAGGCTCCCACCACCGTCTGCCCATCTTCTCTGCCTTCTCGCCCGAGACTGGGGAGGAACTGCTCGTTCCAGGGCCAGTCCCTGCGCGGGCTGTCTAGGTGGCCTTCCCTCTGACTTGTTCAGGGTCACCCTCCAGCGGTTGTCCCCTTCTTCCTATGTCATGTCTCTGTGTTTGGATCATTCCTCTTGGAATGCAAAAATTCCCTTCTAGCTCCCAACAACCACACCCACAAAAAATTAAGAGTTCCCTTGACCCCATACCCCCCACTAACTACATCCTGCTTCTCTGATGTCTTGCAGCAAATTTATTTAAAAAAAAAAAAAAAAAAGAAGAAGAAGACTTGCTTGTGCCCTGTCTCCATTTTTCATCTCCGCCCTTTCCTGAGCTGCCATCCCTCGACGAAAAGCCCCTGTGAAGTCATCAGGGATAGATAATATTTGTAATATGATTAATTTCATGACAGACAGTGATTATCATATGATAATTGCGCTACATTCATTCATTCAACAAGTGTCGGTTGACCTACTATGTGCCACACACTGTTCTAAGAGTTTTATGAGTATGAACCCCCATAAGCCTGTACCCTAAGGAGGGTACCCTTATTGTCCTCATTATATGGACGAGGAAACAGAAACACAGAGATTAAAGAATTCACCCTCTACCCCGTAAGTAGCATTCGTTGCTTTCCTTGGCCCACGTGTGGTGTTTCCCGTTGGACCATTCCCTCCTTGAAATACTTTTCTTCACCTTGTTTCTGGAACATCACTCTCTTTGCTTTGTCCTTTACCTTACTCCCTGGTTCTTCTCTGTTTCTTTTTCTGGTTCCTTCTCTTCTCCCCTAAACAAATCCTGGAGAGCTCAGCCATCATGCCTTTTCTCTGTCTGTACCCCCTCCTTCTGTGACCTCTCTTGCTCCCACTGTCGGTAGACTGTTGGCCTCTGGAAGGGTATGTCCAGCAGTGGCCTCACACCTGAATGCCAAACTTGGTTTTCTCCCTGACCTCACTCTCGACCATCTTCCCTCCTCCAGACATGCTGGCCTCCTTCCTGTCCCTAGGCATGGTAATCCGGCCCCGGCCTTGGGCCCTTCCTGTGTGCACCCGTTCTCCCTGAGATGCTTTCCTGAGATGCCTGCTGGGGCTCATGACCTTGCTGCCCTCACATCCCTGTTCAGGTGTTCCCTGATGGACAAGCCATCTCTGAGTGTGTGAAAGAGAGCAGTCTCTCACTTCACCCCCCAGAAGTCCCTTTCCACCTGCCCTGCTTCATTGTTCTCCATGTGTCACCACTGGACATACCTTATTTGCCATTTACTCCTTTTTCTCCAGAAGAGAGGTCCCGACGGCAGAGACTTGGTTTTGTTCTCTGCTCTGTCACCAATGTAGGGCATATAATAGGTGCTTAATAAATACATGTTGAGAGGCACCGGGATGGCTCAGTTGGTGAAGCATCTGATTCTTGATTTCAGCTCAGTTCGTGATCTCATGGTTCGCAAGTTCCAGCCCTGCATCAGGCTCTGCACTGACAGCAGGGAGCCTGCTTGGGATTCTCTTTCCCCCGCTCCCTCGGCCCCTCCCCTGCTCTCTCTCTTCTATCAAAATAAGTAAACTTGAAAAAAAAATAAATTAATAAATAAATATTGAGCGAGTGAATGACGTCTCCCCACCCCCGCCCCCAGGGAAATGCATAGAGAGAGATGCTTTTAGAACTCTGTGTCTTTTATTTTCTTAAGGTAAATCTCTTTGGTTGTGAATGGATTCACGTTTCCGAAGTGAATAAAATACTAAGTGTATAAATGAGTCTTCTTTCCTCCTCCCTGAAGTTTTAAGACATTTATAAATGTATCTGAAATTGTATAAGAGATTCCAGAAGGTTTTACAACATGCTTTCAGTTGATGGTAATAGCCAGAAATAGTTTAAATAACATTAATGGGGTATGGTTTTGCTAAAGGAACATAGTGTTTTTAAAATGGAAACTTCAATAATCCCATTTTACAACTTACCTAAACCTTTGAAATGCACAGCACTCATTAATGTTGAATTAGTTACTAAAAATGTCCCCCCCCCCTTGCAAATAAATCCACCCTGATATTAACTGCCTAGGGTTTAAAGGTTTTTAATAATGCCTCAGTGATACTGGCTTAATGAATTAGGTTCCAAGGAAAGTGACCAGGCTTAGTTAACGATAAATCAGGTTCTACTCTTTGCAGAAAAAGCAGCTAAAACTGTGCTTGTAAATAATAATGTGGAAATATCTGGTATTAATCAAACCACCACAGCTGGGCTCTATTTTCAGCTCCCAAAGGCAAGGTGGAGTTAATATTGAACATACCTATATTTGAAACTTAACACAATTACGCAGTCCTTTGAGAATGAGCTTTGGCAACAAATCGGCTGGGGGTTGCACCCGAAACAACGTTTATAAAATTGTACTTCCAAAGGCTTTGTCTCAGGTCAGTTTCTTTTTTTTTTTTTCAATCATGCGATAGCCTCCCGACCATGCAGTTAAGTATTGGAAAAAAAAGTGTTGGGCATAATTTTTGTATAAATAATTGCCCTTCACTCTTCCCTGAAGGGGATAATCAGATTCGGCCGGTGGCTGTGAAGGCATCTAGCTTGGCCCCGTCTGGGTCAGTGGACCCACCTGAGTCCGGGGTCCAGCCTCGGCCTGTCCAGAGGTGTGCAGTTTGCCCGTGACATCCTGGGCATAGCAGAAAGCCATTTATCTGGCCAGTGGCTAGATACAGACACAGATCTCGCCACATCAGAATCCCCATCTTTCTGAAGGAGATTCTTCGGGAGTTTTCAGCTCAGCCTCCTCTGAATAGCCAGGGCCTTACCAAGAAGCACGTCTGGTGACTGAGGATGCCCACAGGCCCACCTGATGGGGGACAGCTCTCCTCTTTGCTCCACTGCTTTGAGGTGACTGCAAGATCCCAGGGAACATGGTGTCATGGGCCCAAAGGCCCCCAGAGTTTACAGATTCCCTTTGCCCGGGCTTCTAAGTGGAAGTTCGAGGTGGTGTGAGACTGTCAGTCGGACTGTCTTTCTGGAAAATGCCACCATTGCAGTGAGGAGAGAAGGCTGTGAGAGTGGCTTCTCACAAGTGTTTCAGTGAGCCTGGGGTGGAGCACATGTGAGGTCAATCTGACTCCACGTGGGGAAGAAACAGGGCCACTTTCTCGCTTTGTCTTTTCCGACCTATCCCGTGATAAGTGTAGCTGAGAGCATTTCCCTGTCTGTGTGCAAGGTCTGGACAAAGAGCTGGACACTGAGCTGGCCTTGGGACTTTGATCTTGGCCTTTCTCGGGAGCCACAGGGTTATCTGGATGGGCCCTCTTTGGTCCTGTTATTCTGTTAACCCCCTCTTGTTGATTAAGTTTTTACCTTTCAATCCCGGTGTAGTTCACATACATACCGTTTCGTGTTAGTTTCAGGTGCAGTATAATGGTTCAACGATTCTCTACATTCCTCGGTGTTCATCATGATAAGTGTCCTCTTTAATCCTCGTCACCTCTTTCACCCTCCCCCCCACCACCTCCCCTCTGGTAACCGCCATTTTGTTCTCTCCAGTTAAGAGAATGTCTCTTGGTTTCTCTCTCTTTTTCCTTTGTTCATTTGTTTTGTTTCTTAAATACTACACATGAGTGAAATCACGCGGTGTTGGTCTTTCTCTGACTTCTTTCACTGAGCGTTACACTCTCTAGCTCCGTCCATGTTGTAGCAGATGGCAAGATTTTATTTCTCTGTATATATGCACCAAATCTTCTTCCTCCATTGCTCTATCCATGGACACTTGGGCTGCTTTGGTTATTGTAAATAATGCTGCAGTAAACATAGGGGTGCAGGTAGCCCTTTGAATGAGCGTTTTTGTAGTTTGGGGGCCATTAGGCCTTTCGGCACTTGGGTCGTAAGCTTCCTCACTGCAGACGGGTACGTGCACTGAACAGGATGTGGCTTATGCCCTGATTGTTCTTCAGGTCTAAGTAGATGAAGGACTCGTTGCAGTCATAACAAAGTCCCTTTGTGTCTGTGATTCCATTTATTCCTTCCATCAGTACTAAAGATGAGTGTTACCCTCGCGTGGCTGACGAGAAAACTAATACTGGGAGGTTTGGCCAAGACTGTGAAACTAGTTGATGGTGGAACTTGGGCTAACAGATACTCACCACTCAAGTTCAGCGCTCCATTCATCCCGCTAACTGCTTCATCACCTCCCCAGACGAAGAGGAAGAAGCCCTGTGTACTTGAATCTTTGATTACAATGTGTTTCGTAACATTCTACAAGGGTTGGGCCCAGGTTTCGTTTCCAGTACTTAGCAAAGAACCTGATGCCATGAGGTGCTTAATAAAGGTTTGATAGGGGCGCCTGGGTGGCGCAGTCGGTTAAGCGTCCGACTTCAGCCAGCTCGCGATCTCGCGGTCCGTGAGTTCGAGCCCCGCGTCAGGCTCTGGGCTGATGGCTCAGAGCCTGGAGCCTGTTTCCGATTCTGTGTCTCCCTCTCTCTCTGCCCCTCCCCCGTTCATGCTCTGTCTCTCTCTGTCCCAAAAATAAATAAACGTTGAAAAAAAAAATTAAAAAAAAATAAAAAATAAAGGTTTGACAAACGAATGAAATTAGTGAGTGAAAAGATGAGAAAAGAGTGAATATTTTGAATGAATAGATAAGCTGGGCAAAAAACCTATGTGTCTGTATTTGTACCGGAAAGCACCGTGTGTTAAAGAGGTTTAATATGTGGCCGTGTATGTTGTGGAGGATATGCATAAATCTCTCGTTTCCTCCAACTCCCTATGGATATGGAAGGTCTGAATCTGGTTCGCATGATGTTTATTAAAACGTCCTCGAGTCGTGTTGGAATCTGTAACCAAAATCAAAACTGAGATCTATGTTATGAGTGTGAGTGTGAATGTGTATGTGGTGTATACGTATGTGTGGTAGGTGTGTATGTGTTTGGGGTGTGTGTGTGGTGTGTGTGTAGGTGTATGTAGTATGAGCATATATGTGTGTGAGTGTGTAATCCGTGGGGGTGCGTGTTGGAGTGCATGTGGTGTGGGGGGGGTATGTGTGTGTGCACGTGTGTGTGCACGTGTGTGTGCGCGTGTGTGTGCACGTGCGGGGGGGTGGTGTGCTGTGGGGACAGCGAGAAGCGTGGCCTCTCCCGCCCCGAATGCATTCAGGTCTGTGCTCTTCCCACCTCTTTATCTTGCCACGAGCGCCTCAGAGGTGCTGGGGGTAGAGTTGGTGCTGTTTTCCGTTTCTTACACGGCGTATGCAGGTGGACAACGTGCATGAATTGGCCAAGTCACATCTACCTTTTATTGGGGCTTGTTGGTCAAAAAGCCCTTAGAACTATGAAGACAGGGGCGCCTGGGGGCCTCAGTTTGTTAGGCGACCCGCTTCGGCTCAGGCATGATCTCCAGGCTCGTGAGTTGGAGCCCCGCGTCTGGCTCTGTGCTGACCACGCGGAGCCTGCTTGGGATTCCCTCCCTCTCTCAAACGTAAACAAACATTTAAGAACCACGAAGGGAAATGAATGAGTAACGGTGTAGCCGTAAGAGCGAGTGCGCTGTCAGGTTCCAGGCTCTGTGTCTGGAAGGGCCGGATGCCCCGAGGGTGGTCCCGGTCCGGCTCCCCCCCGCCCCCCCCCCCTCCAGATGACCTCCGGCTTCTGGTTGAGCCGCTGCAGGAGCACGGCGAGGGGGTCATTCCGGACAGACAGCTTCAGCTTTTGCTCGGGGGGGGGGGGGGCACTGAGGCCCTGGTGAGGACAGTAGCCGCGGGGGAGGGCCGGCCTCTGTTGGGGTGTGCGGGTGGCACACAGGAGCGCAGACGCCAGACCGGCGCACGTGCCCACGGCCACGGCCGGAAATGTCGCCTGCCCCGCCCCCCGTGACCCCGGTCAGGGTCACGAGGAGGGAGTGTGAGCCTACGGTGGCGGCTGACTGTCTGACGATCACGGAGAGGAGAGGTGGGGCGAGCCCCCCCCCTCCCCCCCCGTTAGGGCTTCTTGTCCCTCCTGCGCCTCACCGCCGCCTTCCCCCCACAGTTGGGGCTGTTTCGGTGACGCTTGGCTCAGCTCAGTGGGTTTTCAGACCTTTTCAGCATCGATCCTTGTGGGAGAAGGGAGGATAAGAAGTCTTGCGTGACGATCCCGGGGCTCCTCCGTCCCACCCCAAATGCGCAAGCAGAGGTCTAACGATGGCTGTGTAAGTTCTGGGCCCGCAAGCCGATACTCCGCAACTAGACCTCGGACTCGTCGGTTTGTCCCGTGCTCTCGGCACTTCCTTTGCCCCAGGGGCGTGTCACGCCACCTCCCTGCACCATGAGTGGACACAAGGGTGCCTCGCGGGGTCTACTCCAGCGGGGGGCACTTAGGGCCAAAGCCTCTGTGACCTCCCTCGACAAACCTCACCAGCGCAGAGCCTGGCACGTCGTCGGCGCCACGTAAATGTGGGTTCTGCTGCAACAGGGACCTCTCTGGTCTTCTCTGTCATCGCATCGAGTCACCTCCCGGAGGAGTAATGCTTCCTGTCACGCCGTTGGCTTTCCTTGTCCTGGCGGGAAACTGCGAAGTTACCGTGATGTGACATCCGGTCGGAGGCTCGAAGTGACTTCATAGCGACAGCAGCCTCGGCCGTGCCCTCTCCGGCCCAGGCCGGGCAGCACAGATGGAAATGACAGGCTGTGTGAGCGGTCGCTGGAGCTGCGGGCCAGCTGAACGGGGTCATGTGGACAAGATCGGGTCCCACATCAGCCCTGCCCTGCCATGCTCGTGTAGACAGTAGGCGGCACCATCAGCAGTAGAAGTGGGGGGAGCGATGGCACGTGTGTCCAGACAGAAGGGGACGCAAGGCTGGGGACCTGTGCCCCACGGGCGCATGCTGGGGTCTGTGCCCACCCACAGCAGCTCCCCCACACCCACGGCCCAGCACGACGGTCGGCCACAAGCCAACGGTCACAATACAAAGAGACTGTGCTGTTTGGAATCCGGTATCTCCACACTGCAGTGAGTCTGGGGGAGAGGAGCTGGATTCGCTTCTGGATTTGGAGCACCTGCCTCTGTGTCCTGCATCCGTTCTAGGACAGTGGGTGACAAGAAGTCGGGAGAGGGCTCAGGCCCTGCTTTCAACACCAGATGACACGGGGACTGGGCCATTCTTTGGTCTGGGAGTCTTTTCCTGTGTAAGATACTTAGCAGCGTGTCTGGCCTCTACCCACTCGATGTCAGTAGCTGCCTCCCAGTTGTGACAATTGTGACTATCTCCGGGGATTTCCGAATGTCCTCCAGGGGTCAAAATCACCAGGGGTTGAGAGCCACCAGAGCAGGGAGAGGATTTAGTGAAGAGACATTTGCCTTATACCCGTAGTCTCTGGGCTGTGTCCCACGAGCCATATATCATTGTCTTGGATGACGACAAGACAAGCAGTCCCCAGCACCGAGGTTTGCAGAGACGTTGCAGTTCGTTGGGTGGGGTGGAGAGCTCCCCTGTCGGGGTCACAGTGGGGGTAGGTGCTCGGAAGGGAGGGGAGAGGTCCCTTCCCACCTGTTCCTTCTCCCTTCTCTAGCTCAGTCTCCGTTCCCATCCCTTCTGGACAGTGTGGCACAGAATCACCCGGGATGCTTGCTGAAATGCACATTCCAGAGCCCTACTCCCCAGAGATTCTGATACAGGGTACAGAGCATCTGAGAGCGGCCCCGGGGTCTGCATGGTATAGCTTCCCAGGTGATTCTGCTGCAGGTGGATGGTCTGGAGGTAACGCCTTGAGAGGCAGGGATGTCAAAGCAAACCAGCTTTGCCAGTCCCCTGAGGACACTAAAATCTAGCATAAAGAAGAAAACGACAACTTGAGTACAAAGCAGAAAGTCATAAAAGTCCATAAGAAAGATGAAGTTCTTAAATGTAGAAACGCCTTATCCTGAAGATGGATTCATTCATTCATTCATTCATTCATTCAGCAAACACTTTCTGAGTGCCTATACTATACTTCAGACATTGTCCTAGGCATCGGGGTGATGCAGTGAACAACGTAGACACACGTCCCTGTGCTCACCCAGTTGATATCTCGCAGGAGGAGACAAAGAAGAGGCTCCATAACAGAGTAGTATGTTAGAAGGTGGCAGTGCTGTAACGAGAGAGCAGAGAAGGGGGTTGGGGAGTGCTGGGGGTGGTTTGCAGGTGTAATCAGGTGCTCAGAGAGGACCTCCTTTGCAAGGTGACATTTGAACACCTTGAAGGTGGTGAGCGACAGTCAGGTAGATACTGATAGGAGCGAGTTCTCCGTGCACAAGGGAGAGCAAGCATAGAGTCACCGAGGCAGAGTGAACATTCCTGGTGTGATCCAGGGACAGCAGGGGGGCTCCTGTGGCAGAGCGGAGTGAGTCAGGGAGCAAGTCGTAGGACTGGGGGTGGGGAAGGGAGCAGGAGGCCCGGTCCTGCGGACTGTGACTTGACTCAGGTGGGCCGGGGAGGATTTTAAGTTGAGGAATGTCAGCATCAGATTGCAGACTTAGAAGGATCACCCTGGCTGCTGTCTTGAGTAGACTCTGGGGGGGTGGGGTGGGTGGGGGGTGAGCAGGGTAGAAGTTATCATTACGGTTGAAATTATGGCATGGTTTCTGCCCCCTCGGCATTTACCGTGATTGTGGAGATAGGACATGTACCACTGTAACTAACAAGGAAGTATTTGCTAAGTGATATGATTAACTCGGATCAGAGAAGTGTGCTAAAAGTCAGCGGAGGAAGACATCCCTTCTGAGAGTCAGACTTCATGCCCAAGTTGGGCCTTAAGATGGATGAACAAGGTTTTTTTTGTTGTTGTTGTTGTTGTTTTTGTTTTTTAGTTCCAGGGGTATATAATTGGCATTCGGTAATCTGTATACATCGTAAATATACAAGTTGATACCTTTGGTCACATGCATGTACCCACAAGACCACTACCACAATAGTGAACATCTCCGTCACCCCCGAAAGTTTCTCATGGTTTATGAGGCAGGGCGGGAATTATCATGAGGACAGAGACTTGAACAAAGGCACAGAGGCAGGGAAATGCAGGGGCTTCCTCCGGACAGAAGAAGCCCACCCTGACTATACAGGAGAGTCATACAAGGACCCCTGAGAGAGACGTCTGACAAGACAGCTGGAACCAGATTACATGGGGTCGGAAACACTGGGTCACATGGGTTAGGTCACAGGGGGACGAGCAGAGGTATTTAAGTGTGTTTTAGGGTATAGAAGAAACAGAGTTTGTCTGCTAAAATTTCATCTTTTAAAAAAGACAGGGGCGCCTCGGTGGCTCAGTAGGTTAAGTGTCCGACTTCAGCTCAGGTCATGATTTCACAGTTTGAGGGTTCAAGCCCCGCGTCAGGCTCTGTGCTGACAGCTCGGAGCCTGGAGCCTGCTTCGGATTCTGTGTCTCCGTCTCTCTCTGCCTCTCCCCTGCTCATGCTCTCTCTCTCTCTCTCAAAAATAAATAAAAACATTAAAAAAAAACCCAAAAAACCCAGCAACGCCAAGCTCAAATTATAGGTACTTTATCTTTTTGTAGTGAGTCCAAAAAAACATAGCCAAGTACATTACTGCAGTCTTTCATGCATACATAGTCCATTAAAGGAAAAAGAAGCATCAGGCAATTTCATAATTAGATAATTAACAGACTCCTTAACATCATTAAACTAATACAACTACTTAGAGATTGAAAAAAAAAATCCATTGCCACCTGATAGTACATTATAGCCCGCATATAAAAATACATCTAATCTAGGGGCATCTGGGTGGCTCAGTCGGTTAAGCGTCCGACTCCGGCTCAGGTCATGATCTCATGGTTTGTGAGTTTGAGTCCCGCGTCGGGCTCTGTGCCGACAGCTCGGAGCCGGGAGCCTGCTTCGGATTCTGTGTCTCCCTCTCGCTCTCTGCCCCTCTCCCACCAGTGCTCTCTCTCTGTCTTTCAAAAATAAATAAATGTTAAAAAAATTGAAAAAATACATCTAATCTAGATAGACTTTAATAATTCAAAGGTAGAACTTTAGCATGTTACAGTAGACTCTTGATTAATGCCTCATAGTTTTGAAGGCCTGCCCTCTAGTCTTGTGTCAGGTTGAAGGAGAACTTTGAAGTTCAGGGAAACACTTAAATAGGTTTTCAGTGAGCATCTCCTGCCCTCCCCCATCCTGAGGACTTGATCTGCTTGTGAACGGCTCCTCCTCTCCAGGACCAGGGGGTGGACCGGAGGGCAGGATTTTCAGGTTTGAAGGTAGTTAAGCGGCTAAGATGAAATCATCTTCCTTTTTCCGCCTCCTGGGCAGAGAGGTTGGAAACCCCTCGGAGACACTTGCTGGTTGGCGGCTCTGGGATTCTACCTGACCATCCAGCAGGGTGCCTTTGCAGAACTGGTCACTCCTGGGGAGAAATAGAGAGACTGAGAAATGCTTCTCAGTTGAGACGCATTGTCTTCTCAGTTCCGTGAAAAGGAGCGACTCCGATTAGTGCACCTCTGAGCACAGAGAAGGCTGTGAGCCACACGGTCGCGCTCGGGAATTCTACGGATCCATTCTTTGGTTTCTTTGAAGAGGACCTTGACTTTCCGTAATAGGAAGGATGTTAACGGAAGACCATATGGTCTCATCTTTATCGTCTCCTCGCCTCTTAACGCCCAAAGTGTTTGCTAACTCCTCCTGGACACAAGCACGCCCTAGGATCCTTGTCACCGTCGTTGCCATCATCATCGGACGGACTGAATTCATATCCACAAGGTGCGGTGTTAGATACCGAGAAGTGTGACCCTGACATTAATTGCTACCTTTACTTAGCATTGCCCAAGGACAGGGACTGTGCAACCACGTTACATCCAGTCCTCACTCGATAAAATAGGGACTATTCTCAATTCCCGTTTCCTTTTTTTCTTAAATCATCAACTTTTTTTTTTAACATTTACTTGTTTATTTTGAGACAGGGTATGCATGTGTGTGCATACTGGAGCATGAGCAGGGGAGGGGCGGAGAAGGGGAGAGAGAGAATCTCAAGCTGGCTCCGCGCTGTCAGCGCAGAGCCCGAAGCGGGGAGCTGAGCTGAAATCAAGAGTCAGACGCTTAACTGACTGAGCCTCCCAGACACTCCTATCAATTTCCATTTTCACATCTAGGGGGACTGAAGCTTGGCTGAGTTGCTAAAAAATGCCTCCCCATGAAATAGCTACTAAGTGGTCAAGTGGGGGCCTGAGCCTCTCCCACTTCTAACCGATCGCTTTCAAGAGAATCAACAGGGACCTTCGGTGCCATTGAGTCGGAAAAGGTCAGACACAGGGCATTAAAGAAAATGTGCGTGATTGTAGTGGAGGGACACCTCACCTATTCTCTCAAGTAATTCGTGAACTGTTCTTAATCATATTAAGTTCTAATTAAAAATCTGCCTCTTCTTTTGAAGCAGAAAGGTCGTATCAGCCACAAGGCTTTTTCGCACGTTGCTGCGAGCAGCCGTGTGAATTGCATCCTGCTGCTGCCGGCCTCGTGTGGGGAACACGATCATTCACGCCGGGTCCCTGCTCTCCCCGGAAGACCCGGGTAACTCAGGCTGGGCACAGTCCCTACATTACAGGTTAATTTGGCCTCTTCTGTAGAACAGCTCTGGTCTGACAGTTCACTTTCTTCCTCTGGCGGTTTTTTTCGGTCCCTTGGAGCTCATTACCTGGCATGCGTTTCCTTGCGTTCTTGCTCACACGCGGGGATCTGTGTTCTCAGGTGATCGTCGTTACGGAGGGAGGCCCGGTTGGCGCAAGAGGTGGGTCAGTAATGATGACGATGATGATGGTGATGAGCCTTGGGTCCAGACGTGGCCTGAGGGGCCGGAGGGAGGTTTCACGTTACCAACGCCGGCCTGTGATGTCAGAGCCAGGCTGGGTTTGCTGTGCTTCTGTGGTTTGGTTTGGGCTCTTGCAACAACTCTCCACTCGCTCTTGTCCCCTCCCTCGTGCAACCACCGAACTTTGCAGAATGAGCCTTGTGTCCTCGTGCCAAGCAGAGGAAATTGGTCAGGGATGCTAGTGAGAACGGCAGCCCCCGTAAGGCCGTCACCCTCGACCACGAGGGGCGGTGAGACGTCATCACTCGTCACCGTCTGATGTGTTCCCTGGCTTCCCTCCAGGGCAGTCCCATGCCTTGTATGTGGGTCTGGGGACTCTGCGAACCGCAGCAGTAAGGGACACTGAGGTTTGTCCGTCAGTTGCCCCGGGCAGGTTCAACCAGACGGCTGGGCAGAGTCTCACCGGAGAAGGACAGTGGGTTGTCACGACCGACCGGAGGCATCTCTTTGATCTTTCCCGTGCCGTCAGGCACACGTGGAAAGTGAGTGGTGCAGGTCAGGGGGCTGGTGAGCATGGGAGACCATGCCATCCCAAGGAAGAAGTTTCGTCCGCCAGGTGGCACTTCCCGTGCATCCTTGGACTTGATCTGTTGGCGTTCTTCCTTCTGCCTACAGCTAGTTAAGGTTTGGTCAAATCATCTGGTTCTTTCTTCTGAAATTACTGAGGCAAAGATGAGATGAGATGAGATGAGATGAGATAAAGTTAAATTAAATTAAATTAAATTAAGCAAAAATAAAATACTACTTCTTGGAGAGACGTCTGGGTCCAGATATTCGAATGTGGAGCCAGGAAGGAGGGAGTTCAGATGCACCTGAGGTCTGCTGTCTGTTGTTTTGCAAACCTTCCGTTTTGCTGTTTCCGTTCCAAAAAGAGCAGCATTGACATTGACACCTGCCTTTGGGGATGGAACTGCTAAGCAGAACACTGGGATTCTTGAGAAGGAAAGAACACTGCTGAGGAAGGTGTTGGGAGATGGGGAGGAGGCGGGAAAGCAGACGTTCGCTGCAAAGATTGTAAGGAGTGTGAAGGTGAATTCCATTGATCTTTTGGGAAGCTGCCTGCAGTGGGGATCAAAACACGACATTCTCGGAGTCCTGCCCGCCATCCCGGGCCTCGTGGGATGGCGTTTATGGAGGAAGAAAGTTTAGGAACAAAGTAGAAACAAAGTGCCTTTGAAGAACGACTTCAATCCTGACGCGCTTGTCTCCAGAGGCCTCTAGAATAATAAACCAGAAGCAAACATCAACAGGAATTTGTATGACACATGCTGGACACTGACTCCAGCTGCTGCCTCCCTCCCAGACCCAGAGGCTTTGGAGGAACACGGTCAAAGTATCCTTTTGGCTAAAATTACACGGAGAAAAACGACAACCTTGTCCTCAAAAGTGGCATTAGTGTTTATGGCTGAGCAGAGGATGAAATGGGGCGGGAAGAAGTGAGGGCCATGAGCAAATGGCCTGCTTGGGCAGTAGTTTGCACGTTCCCACCCTCGCTCCACGATCTATGCCCTCATTAGCAGCTGTGCCCTTGGACAGTGAGCATGTTGCTTGCTTCCTGGGGGTCCAGCCCACCTGTACCGGGGTAGGTTTCTCTTGTTGGCAGTGAGTCGGCCTGATGGTAAAGCAAAAACAAAAACAAAAACTCCCCCAAACAAACCCCCAAACCCAAAAACTTTTGCATATAAACATGACTTTTCTGGGAAATTAGGAGAAAGAGTCATAGATCTTGTGTTGAGGTAAGAGAATGGAGAATATATTCGAATAGTTTAAGGACAAGCCAGGGAGAAGGACGGCATCTGGGTTATGGTTGGCACACATTAGGTTCCTCAGCCAGCTAGAACAAATACGGTTGGGGAACTCTTAGCTTTGGAAGGGTTTGTGTCATGATAATGGTATAATAGGCAACTAGCTCACTTAGACAAAATAAACGAAACATGGACCCAGCTCAACTTTGTTACTTGACTGTTGTTGCTTTGGTTGAATTCTTTTCATTCATTTACGTAGTTCACAAATACCTGTCCAGCCCTTACCGTGAAGTAAGCGCTGTTTTTTTTTTTTTTTTTCATTTTTTTTTTTTTCCAGTGTTTATTTATTTTTGGGACAGAGAGAGACAGAGCATGAACGGGGGAGGGGCAGAGAGAGAGGGAGACACAGAATCGGAAACAGGCTCCAGGCTCTGAGCTATCAGCCCAGAGCCTGACGTGGGGCTCGAACTCAGGGACCGCGAGATCGTGACCTGGCTGAAGTCGGACGCTTAACCGACTGCGCCACCCAGGCGCCCCAGTAAGCACTGTTTGAGCCACGGAGGGATTAAAGATGGAAAGAAAGAATATTTCCCCTCAAGGACCTGACAGTCTAGCAGAGAAGTAGTTCTCCAAATAGAAACTACAGAAGTAAGATCGCTCCTGGAATGCAGGTCTAGGATAGCAGGATAATGACACCATCGGATCTGCCTTCTAGTAAAATCGTCTTGGGGGGAGGTGGGTTGAGGTCAAGGCTAGAATCAGGGAGACCGTGGTGGTGTGAGAAATGTTTACAGCTTTATCATGACAGTGGACATGAACAGAGGCACTGTAAAGGGCTCTCAGAAAGTACCTTCTACATTTGGCGGTTGGATTGGAGGGGAAAGGGGGAGACAAGGAAGGTTCTAGATTTCTGGCCTGGGTGCCTGAATGGATAAGGATGCTATGTAAACTTTGATAGTGATTGTTGGAATAAGAGTACGTTTAAGGGCCAATAAAATTAAGTTTGAATTGTCAGTTTGAAGAGTATTTATTGGGGTGATGTTTTCCAGGGGGGGTATGGGATATAAGGGCTTTGGAGTTCAGGAGAAAGACCAGCAGAGACAAAAAGAGAGAATTCCCAGTCACCAGGATATAGATGGCTATTGAAGCCATGGGCTTGGATGCCATTGCCTGGGGAAGATTTCATCATAATTTTTTAGATCAGTCTGCCAGAAGACAGTGGGGAGGTCAACCTAAAGAAAGTCATCAGTCTAAGACATGCTTAGGGGATGTGTTAGGACGCCCCTTTTCCCAAAACGCCCCTAGAAGAAGTGGAGCTGTAAAGGGGTTGGAGAACCATCTTCCAGAGTTTTCTGTGTTCCTTTCTGGCAGTGAGAAGTTGGGCAGGTATTTGCCCTAACCCTCCTCCTAAGGAACATTACCAGTCGCCCAAGTGTTTTCTTGAATTCCTCCCCATGGCAGATGTGCAGGAGAAATCATTTTGTTACTATTTTTGAAAGATGAGGATGTTTGGGGCACCGAACCTTCACCTTCAAAGTTGAGGATGCAAATGTTGCCCAAATACCAATAGCCTACTTTTCGTACGTGCTGAAGTGAAAATTAGGACGTTCAAGATAGAGATTCAGCTTGTGCAGGGTTCCCGCTGTTCCCAGGCGATTGTTTCCCGAGCTCACAGGGTGAACGAGGACTAGATGTAGGAATGTCTTTGAAACCCAGGGGCTAGGTAGCAAGCCAGACTGTGGGGCTTAATTCATTCCTTCCCGGGGTCCAGGTTTCTTCGGGCGCAAGCTGACCCCAAGGGCGCTGCCCTAGCCCATCTCCTGGGGCCACTGCAAACCTTTTTGTGCTCGTGACAGAAGAGATTGGCATGTGTGAGCCTTCCATGGCTCTGAAGCCTCCTTTTCTCTTTTCTTCCTGTTTAGGACTCCTCTCCCCCGAGCAGCATCTTTTCCCCAGCGTGTACAGAAAGCCGTGTCTGTTGACCATTCCCCTTTGAAGTTTTGAGTTGCGCTAAAATATTTATAACATATGGACAAACCCTTGCAAAGGGTTTTAGTTTCCACAAGCTATATCTCTTGACTAATTGGGGGTTTTTAAAAAAAATGTTTGCTTAGTTCTTTTGAGAGAGAGAGAGAGCACAGGTGGGGGGAGGGCAGAGATAGAGAGAATTTCAAGCAGGCTCCCCGCTTGTCAGCACAGAGCTCAACATGGGGCTCCATTTCTCAACTGTGAGATCATGACCTGAGCCAGAATCAAGAGTCAGACGCTTAAGCGACTGAGCCACCCAGGCTCCCCAACTAACTGAGGCCTTTTGCTGATAAGCACCCGCATGGGGTTTCAGATCAAGGGTGGCTTAATTTAGGGAACGCCTCTGACATCAGCCAGCAATTGTATCTCGTTGAAGAGTCGATCTCAGCTTTCCTCCGGAGGAGACAGCAGAGGCTCTTTGCTGCTTCTGGGTGTCTGTGGTCATGTGCATTGTACTGATAGAGGGCTTTGCTGCAGCACTCACGGCTGGTTTTGTTGACACCTCTGGAACCAGGTGGGGAGGGCTGAAATTCCGTGGGTCTCATGTGTGTTGATTGGTCCTGGACTGGAGGTGGCAGCAAAGGGTCGTGGCATCCAGGAACCAGGAAGGTCCCCTGGACCATGAACTTGCGGGAGACAGGAATTGTTTTCACGCATCCTGAGGTCCCCAACCTAGCGCAGGGCCTGGCCAACGGACGTTCTTTGTTAAATGTTAGACGTTGAACGGCAAAACAGCAGTGAGCTGAGTGAAGAAGTTACTGCTTCAAGGGAGGGCAGTAAAAACCAAGAAGAGGGGCACCTGGGTGGCTTAGTCTGTCGAGCTCGGGTCATGATCTCGCGGTTCATGAGATCGTGCCCCGCATCAGGCTCCGTGCTGACCTCGTGGAGCCTGCTTGGGATTCTCTCTGTCCCTCCCCGCTCACGCATGCGCGCGCGTGCACACACACACACACACACACACACTCTCACACTCTCTCTCTCTCTCTCAAAATAAATACTGAAAAACAAAACAAGAAGAAAAGGAGAAAGGAACCCCCAGAAGCAGGCTTATGCCATTTCTGGAGCATGGATGTGTCCCCCCCCCTCCTGAGCTGCAGATGTCAGACTCAAATCTAGATTCTATAGGGATCGAAAATAAATTGTGAAGTGCGGACGGGACCGGACTTCTATCTGCCTCCTCACTGTGACGCCTCTTCCTGATGATTGGATTAACACAAACGTTCTAAATCAGCCATTCGTTTGAGGCTTCTTGAAACCAAATAGTTTGGCATCTTGAGAGCATGAGCTATATGGGTTGCGGGTTGCTTTTGAATGCCCGTCTCTGATTTCTTACGCTGTCTCTGGTTACGTAGTAGAACGTGGGGATAAATAAATGACCTTGAAACAACCAAAGGATAAAATGCGGCCTGGTCATTAAAAAATCACATTTTCAAATGACATGTACTGGTAAGGGAAAATGCTCATTTTGTAATGTATGAAAAAGCAGGAACCTGTGTCTGGGCACAGATGGGGGCTCAAATAAATTTCTTTTGAATAAATGACTATTGCCTACATGAGCGAGGTGAAAACTGTGCAAAAAACCCCATGAGTCCATCGATGAATATGACTCTTCGGCTCTGAAAAGCACGACCTAGGGTTTGAGACGTCTGGGTGTAGTCCAAGCTACTAACCTTTTTGGAGCTCAGTTTCCTTATCTGAACACCGAAGTGACAGCCTGCTCCAGAATGGTCCCTGAGGGGTCCTTTAGCCCACAGGGGGTCCCACATGCTCGGAGTTGTGATCTGACTCTGGACAGAGCAGCTGTCACCGGGAAGGATGCCACCAGGCAGGTCTCATATGGCTCGCAGCACTTTGTCAACCGGACTCGATCAACCTTGACCTCTTATTATTTCCCATCATTTTAGGTGACTGTCTTGAGTTTCTGCCTCCTGAGCCACCCCTTGCTGCTGCCGTGTAAAGGGGCCTCTTGATTTATTAATCAGTTAATCAGCGCCTGCTGAGGAGCTATTCAGGGTAGTTAAACAGGGAAAACAAAACGCTATAGCACGTAATCAAGACAGATCGTAATTAAGAACATCTCTCCCACCGCCGATCTTTCTTCCTGCCCACCCAGGCACCCCCCCCCCCCCCAACTGCCTCTCTTACCCACAGCTCATCAAGCCCCATTCAATCCTGAGGGCCCCCCCCTTTCCCATGAAACCAGACAGTAAGTTTCAGAAGGGCAGACTTTTCTTCTAATGTCCTAGAGGAAAATGAGCCTCATCAATTATTTGCAGCAAATTTTGGATCTCAAAAGTTCAGTCAGGCCCCCAAAATGACATATGGCTCTGTCTGTATATACACGTACCATACTCTCTTGTCCCGATTTCTCCACGGCCAGAGTCACGGAGCTGGAAGGATCTTACGACAAGGATCGGCCATGGCCTCTGGTGACACACGAGGGGCTCAGTGAGGCCAATTAGCTTGTCCAAAGTCACACAGCTAGTTAGTAGCAGAACTGGAATTAGAACTCAAATATTCTGGTAAACGGTTAACAGCCCTCATGCTTATTTCTCTGCGAAATCCTGTTTTCCTATAAAAATGAACATAAAGTGAATGAAAGAAATCATCCTCATTAACTTCATTTTCTGATTTCTTTTAAACTTTTATTTGTTTTGAGAGAGAGAGAGAGAGAGCGTGTATATGTGCCAGTAGGAGAGGGGCGGAAAGGGAGAGGGAGACAGAGAGAATCCCAAGCAGGCTCCGTGCTGTCAGCACAGAGCTCAGTGTGGTGCTCGATCTCACGAACTGTGAGATCATGACCTGAGTGGCAATCAAAGAGTCAGACACTCAACCGACTGAGCCACCCAGACACCCCCTGATTTCTTTTAGGCAAGGGTTTCCGAGCTAAAGAGTTTTGAATAGTAGTTTTAGACGATGCTTGTGGGGACAGGTGTCTTGGACTGTTTGTCATGGAGGTATTTTTCTTTGAATTGGTGAGGATATCAGACACGTGTATCCAGCTTGCCATGGAGCAGATGGTCAACGGGGAATCTGCAGGGGCTGCTGGGCGTCTGGTCCAGAATCTGTTCGGTTTGGTTTCCTTCCAATGGCACTAAGCACGCAGCACTGATGAGGCCAAGACTTTCTTAGAATAGAATCTCCATCAATCACCAGCGTTCCATGGCCTGCGGGGGGCCAGGGGACCACGTGCATCAGTCGGGGCTGACGGCACTCACCCCTCACTCCCTGTAATTCTTCAGTGGACACGTGGAGAAGAATCTGGAATGTTCTTTGGCCATCCTGGTGAGGAGGATGCTTAGAAATCTTTTTTTTTTTTTTTTAATTATTCCTAATGTCTCCACCATAATAATCTCCTATTTATCAAAGGTGTTTGTCCACTAGAGGCTTTTCTGCCAGCCCGGCTGCTCATGTCTGTTGGAGGTCTATCAGACAGTCAGACTCTGAATACATCTAGGGCTTAACTCCTAAGCCAGACATCTGAATTGCACTTACCAGCCTTGAGTTACAGGTTCTCCTGTTTTGTTTTGCTTGTGTGCTCTCCAGGACCCTGCTTTCTCGGCCGTGATTCACGACAAGCTCCAGGTCCCCAACACCATCCGGAAGGCATGGAATGACAAGGACAACCGCTGTGACATTTGTGCCACACACCTGAACCAGCTGAAGCAGGAGGCCATCCAGATGGTGGTGACCTTGGAACAGGCAGCTGGCAGTGAGCATTACGATGGCTCGCCCGGCTCGCCCCCAGCCCTCTCCAACATGCCCACCCTGGTGGGGTCCCGGCACATGGGTGGGCTGCAGCAGCCCAGAGATTGGGCCTTTGTGCCTGCCTCCTACGCCTCCCCCAACTACACGGCTTTCGTCACCAACAAGCACAGCAGCAAACCCAACAGCCTCGGGGTCAGCAACGGGGCCGAGAAGAAGAGTGGGTCCCCAACCCACCAGGCGAAGGTCAGCCTTCAGATGGCCACCAGTCCCAGCAATGGGAACATCCTCAACTCAGTGGCCATTCAGGCTCACCAGTACCTGGATGGCACCTGGTCCCTGTCGAGAACCAACGGGGTCACCCTGTACCCATACCAGGTACGTAGCCTCTGGGCAAGTTAGAATAGGGTTGGTTGGAGTCCGTGCAGAGAAGTGGGTTGCACTTCCTGTCTTTGCTCTTTTCCTTCTGGGGACTCACCAACTCAGAGCCCAATGTTTCCATGTGGCCCCCCACTGGCCATTGCTAAATAAAGACGAAACATATGAGGGGCCAGTGATCCATGGTAGCGCTCTGCTTCCAATGTCTGGACCCTCTTAAAAAGGTGTAGACTCCCTTCCTAGCCCCTTCTGCCTTGTTGGACCATAACCCTTTTCTATCTGCAACTCACTTTAAATACGGTTGGGATTAGGTTACCAAGTGTCTTTCCGTTTTCTTATTTTCTCTTTTTCAGTTGTTTAAATTAGCACATACTCCCGAGTTTCCCTATAGAAATTAAGGGAGCAGGTCCTAAATCTGCCAAGGAATCTTAAAAAATTGTCTTAACTTTTCTTGGCTGAGTTTTCTGTTGGATGAGGGTTGGGTTTGCCATATGTGTTCTCTGTGTCCCCTGCATCAGTCATGTGGCAAGCAGCAGAAAGCATTGAAGTCCCTGTGGATTGGAGGGGTGGCCATGGTCACAGAGTGTCTTAGTCAGGAGATCTCACTGGTGTAACAAATGATCCCAGGTTATTTCTTACTCATGGCCCTGTTGTATCGGGTGTTTGGTGCCTGGCCTTCCACTCGTTTCCATGTCACCATCTTCCAGGGGCCTCAGAGTCTGACACCAGATCTTGAATAAGCAGCCAAGGAATGAGGGAAGAGAGATTGTGGAGAATCTCATGGGGGGACTTGAGGGACCCAGCCTGGAAGGGACATAGGTAACTTCGTCCACATTCCAGTGGCAAGAATCCAGGCTTTCGGCCTTACCTTCCCTCAGCGGAGGCAGGGAAAGCCAATCTGACCATGTTCCCAGGGGAAAAAAAAAGAAACAAGTTGAGAGAACACAGTATGGTTTTGTTACGTGGGGCAAAGGTACGGGGGAACATAAAATGCGTTAAATGTGGCTGATCAAATTCCTGGTGACTTTTCTAGAGTGGAAGAGGGAGTATAGATGGCTTGTCTTGATATCTTGAAGGAAAGTGGGGAGCCTGGATCCTTATCTTAAGAAGTTAGCATTCTTGGATCGCCAGACTGCCATTTACTGGGTGCTTTGTAGTTTGCAAAATACGGGGCACACATCATTTTATTTAACCTCACAGTAGACCTGTGGGCAGGCAGGACGGATGTTAGATCTTCCTTTTATAGACGGGGAACACAGTGCTTAGAGAAATTGAATGACCTGCGGCCACACAGTTGGGGACAGAGCCAGCACTGGCTTGCCACTTCTAACTTTCCCCCAGCTTTACCCCAGAGCAGTGTCCCGTCAACATCTTTCCCAGATATGGCTCCTTTCCAGACCCGACATACCAAAGAAAATCACTCCTGTATTGACCTGCAGGGACCTACCTGCCACTTTACTCTGGGGTGGAATTTTCTGGATTGTGAGTATAAAAATCTGATGCCGAGCCAGCGGCCCCCTGGATGGGGCTTTATCATCTAACGCTTGAGCATAACCATGGAAGGCGGGAACAGAATAGCCTCTTTCCGCTGTTGAGTAACATACCTTTTCTGTTAGAGATTTTAAATATATTATGTTGAAAACTAATAAAGAAGTATTATGTTTCCTATAAAATAACATACAAAAAATACAAACAAGTATAAATAAGACTAAAAATCAACATCACCCAGAAATGGACTATATAACTGTTGGGTATGTTTCCTCCCAGGATTTTATACAAGCCCAATTTATACAATTGTGATTATGTTTAATTCTGTGATCTGCTTTTCGCTTAATATTGCTGGGTGCATTTTCCTGTGCCATTATATATTTTTTCCTAGAATAGGATCCTTAATGGTAGCCTAGTATGCCATTATATAAATATGATCCATTATCTGAGTGTGGCCTAATTTATATACCCAAGCACCAATTATTAGAGTTTCAGTTTTCGCTACTATAAATAAAATGCTCGGCTGCACATTCTTGTACTCCGGTCGTATTTTCAACACACCCTGAGTTGTGTGAGGCACGTACTCATGTTACACAGATGACTCATGTTACACCTTCCTGGGCCCCAGAGCACTTGTGACATATATCAGGTGCTAGTTAGAAGATTCAGCTGCTGCACAGCACTAATGAGCAAGGATGAGGGATTGGGCCTTGGTGCTTTCCTAGAAAATAGTCAAAGTGTTAGGAAAGTTTGTATGGGGTGGGTGGGCAGGGTAAAGATGCTGCTTGAAAGCAAGATTAAGGATTTTTGATGATTTTTTTTTGTTGTTTTTACTTGTGCCTGATTAGTTTTGCTCCTCCCCTTCTTCCGTGTCTGCCGAAAAAGAATGTCCTGCCCAATCACAGATGTTTATTAAGCTCTAACCAAGTGCTGGACACTGTGCTAGGTGTCGGTGGGGCTCCCACGTTGGGCTAGAACCCCAGGTTCCGGTCCCGTGGTCTTTACGGGGTCGGGCGGGTGAACCACCCAGTGTCAGCCGGGGAGGTGAGTGCGGGGGTGAGAGAGCGCACAGGAGGGCTCACAGTCCAGCCCGTGAGCAAGGCCGATGCAAGGATGATTCACACAAGCCACCGACTTGAGAATTTCCTGGGTAAATTCGAATGCTTCTTTCCGACTCCAGAACAGGCTAATTCGTGCATTTCGGCCTAGTCGATAAAGGGAATCTGTCTGGGATAAAGAGATTTGGTGCCTGGCTGTGAATCAGTGCCCCCGTGTCATGACTGTGTCATCCTGATGCCCTGGGCTAGGCGATCGGCGTCTGGCCAGACTGAGTGTCTCCCATTACGGACATCTCCCTGCCATAAATATTCTGCAGCTCACAGGATAGCCAGCTCAGCAGACACGGCTGACTGTTCTGAAAGCTGACCTCGCTTTTCCTGCCCACCCACACTCCTGCTTCCCTCCGCACAGAGCAGGTAGCCCTCTGGACCGGTGCCAGGGCTGTTCGCTGAGCAGAGAAGCATCTAGACTTTGTTGCTGCTGAAACCTGGAGCCTGCAGCAACGTGGGAGAAGAGGATGTTGTCCTTCTCCCATTTAAGTGCAGGGAGGATGACAAAGATGAGGACAGGCTTTCCAACACTGACAGGGTGAAACCTTCACATGGGTGATAGGAAGGTCCGTCACATTCCTCAAGCCCCCCGTTACCCACACCAAAGCACAACAATCTCCAGTTGTCTTTCACAGAAAGACCTTCTGCTATTGGCTTGTAGGCAATTAGCCCAATCTGTATATGTACGTGGAAAGCAGAAAGTACTCTAGAACCTTCTTTGGACCACCTGGGTTTTGACTTTGAAAAGACATGTCTGGGTTAGTTCCTTGTAGTCAACCACAGGTTAATTCCATCTTTTTTTTTTTTTTTTCTAAGTTGAATAATCCCTTGGAGTAAATCTATTTTATTTGTTTTGTCTTTTTTTTTAATGTTTACCATTTATTTTTGAGAGAGAGAGGGCGAGTGGGGGAGGGGCAGAGAGAGAGGGAGACACAGGATCGGAAGCAGGCTGCAGGCTCTGAGCTGTCAGCACAGAGCCCGATGCGGGGCTCGAACTCTGGTTACCATGAGGTCATGACCTGAGCGGAAGTCAGACGCTCACCCAACTGAGCCACCCAGGTGCCCCTGATTCCATCTTTTTGAAAGGCAGCTGCTTTTGCATGATTTCTAGTCATTATAGTAAACACCCGCAGGGAACACTGCACACACAGCACTCAGAATCAACAGAATGTTGTGATTCCAATCCAGAATCACAGAATCAACTTCCCTAGAGTGGTTCACTGTCTTTTGCATCACGGTGGGAGAATTGGAGACCTTCCTACCTGGGTCAAGTCCATGGCGCCACCCGTTGGTGAACCTCAGTTGAGTAGCTTAACGTCTTAGTCCCTTTCCTCACCTATGGAATCCCGACCTTGTAAGGTTGTTGGACAACAGTCAAGAAAAATATGAAAACATTTTATAAGCTCTGGGGCAGGGATGCAATTATTAGGGATCTATTTGAATCCCCTCATTTGCCAGAAGAGAAGCCTGAGGCTGGGAGGTAGGAAGTTTTTTGTGTTCACTCTTTCCTAAATCTTAGTTTGATCTCTCTTGCTAGATTACAAACCCGTTGAGAACCCGATGCCTTTTATTCTTATGTCGCTCACAGCAGCCAACCCGTGCAAAAGTGTCTGCTCCTTAGAGACAATGCCAATCTCAGGGAAACACTAAAGGTGTTTCTCATGTCTGGCCCTAGGTTCACGAAAACATTCCAGGCCAAAGGACCTATTGAGACCCCAGGAGTTTTGGTAGAAACCACCAGTTTATGGGCACCAAGCTTATGTTTAACCTGAAGTATCTTTAACCTGAAGTATCTTAACGATACTCAGTAGATCCTTGGACACAACACAAAGAATCCGGGTGGCATTTGATGTCACACTCAATACAGGGGCACTTGAAGGGATAGGAGAACTTTATTTCCTAGGACTACAATAAAGTCAACATGTCAAAACAATGTAAGATGATGTTAGATTAATACATGAATCATAAATCCATAATGGATCATTAACGTGATAGAGTATTGAGTGTGCATTCCTTGGGTTAAAGGAAAACGTCTCTGGTGTAAAAATTATCCTGCTTTCTCAAAAAGCATCCATTGGAATCCATGTCAGAGACGGTGGTAGACGGAACTATGGCTGAAGTCAGTGTGGGATTGTCTATTTCCAGAAGACGACTGTGCCTACTAAGTCACAGGTGTTATTGGAGTTGACATTTTAGGTTATGGGCAAGAGGACTGCGGTAGCTCCAGCAGCCTACGAGCGAGTCAAGGCTCACTAAGCCACGAGGCTCGTGCGGTACCTAAACTTGCTCTTGAGAGGTCAGACAAACTTGGGAGGACATGCTGCTGGTCCTTTTTACGGAGGATTTCCTAGCACCTCTGCAAGAGGAAGGAAGGAAGATTCTGCTCGCTAGTGTGCCCATACTCAGAGCCTTTGCTTATGACTTACGATGGCTTTGTGGACACCAGAAGCACGTGTTCTAGGGTAGCCGAGCTCAAGGGACGGGGTATGCATGTGCTCCTTCCTGCTGAGCTACTTTCTAGGCAGGAGCGGGGACAGGTGTTTGCAGCCCCTGGGGGAGCAGAAGACTCTCATTCATGTTCTTTACTCGGACAACTTGTCCCCTAACATATGCACAGTGCCCTTCTCGGGCCAGCCCCGGTGTCAGCTTCCTGCCCTGTGTTTGCTGCCGCTTCTGCTGAGCCAGGGCGATGGCATAAGATGTCACCATTTGACAAATGACAACATCAAAACCACTTATTTTTAACATGATGGGTTTTTGTTTCCCACCTATTTATAGATGATCAGAGGAGTATTATTTATCTTTATCCTTTTTGACAAACTGGGAACACAAGAAAAGGAAGTAGATTGTATATTCAGTCATGGGCAGAGCGTCTCTGGAGGATACGGTGCTCAGGGTGAAATTCCAGAAGGGTCGTCGTATCTTAGGGATGTGGGCAGGGCTGCGGTTTGAAGCAAACACCCCAACTTCAGCAGGAAATTTCAAAAATACTTTCTCCCTTGGTGTGGTAGGCTGAATAAGCCCCCTGCCCCAAAGATGTTCATATCCTAATGCCTGGAAAAGGAAGCTTGTGGATATGTTTCCTTACACAGTAAAAGGGGCTTGGCAGATATGATTAAGTTGAGGATTCGGGGGGAGATCACCCTGGATTATCTGGATGGGTCCAGCATAATCACAAAGGCCCTTATAAGAAGGAGACAGGAAGGACCGTCAGAGCCAGAGGCGATGTAGGGACAGAAGCAGAGGTCAGAGAGGAGAGAAGGGCTTTGGAGGTAGAGGAAGGGGCCGCAAGCCACAAGCAAAGCCAGCTTCTAAAAGCTGGCAAAGGCGAGGAATCCTCTGCTAGAGCTTCCAGAAAGAGCCAGCCCTGCAGACCCATTCCAGACGTCCGACCTCCAGAACGTTAGCGAACAGAAAATGGAGCATAAATCTGTGTTACTCTAAGCTGCTCAATTTGGGGTAATTTGCTTCAGCAGCAACTGGAAACTAATGCACCCGGGAAACATTTGGTAGCTGAAAAGCGTGGCGGGAGCAGCGAGGTGAGGTCTTTGGACGAGGAGCTGCTCGAGAACGACCAGACATTACCCTGCGGATCAGACAGTATGTCAGCAAGTCCGCTGATTTTCTGAGGGTGCCTTCCCCAGGATGCGAGGTCACTCCTCCTGCAGGGTTGGCCTCTAGTGGTCTCGGATTTCCCCCTTGTTGTAGCTTGCTGATAACCAGCACACCACGGTGACTCTGCATTGGCCACTGTAATTACCACCATGGAAGTCTCGAGAGAGAATCCCAAGCAGACTCCGCGTCGTCAGCACAGTGCCGACGCGGGGCTCAAACTCACAAACCGTGAGGTCATGCCCTGGCTGAAACCGAGAGTCAGACGCTCAGCCGACTGAGCCACCCAGGCGCCCTGGTATCCTCTTTACGTTTCGTGGGAAGACAGCCGTTGGAGATTTCGGAACAGGGGAACGAAAAAGTTTCCTTGCTCTACGGCAGGAATTGTTTTAAAATTTTTTTAAATGTGTATTAGTTATTTTTCAGAGAGATAGAGCTTGTGTGAGTGGGGGAGGGTTAGAGAGAAAAGGAGACACAGAAATTCGAAGCAGGCCCCGGACTCCGAGCTGTCAGCACAGAGCCCGATGTGGGGCTCAAACCCACAAACCGTGAGATGGTGACCTGAGCAAGTGTGACGCTTAACCTGCTGAGCCACCCAGGTGCCCCTCAGCAGCAGGAGTTTTTAACCGCCCGCTAGAATCACTTGAGAGCTTTAAGGAACTACCACTGCCTGAGCCACACCCCACACCGAGTGTATCAGAAAATCTGGGGGTGGGACCCAGGCCTGGCAGTTTGAACTGCCAGGGTCAAGAACCACAGCTTTAAAGAAGAGTTTACCTGGCAACGGTGTAAAGTCCAGGGAAGAGAGCAAAGGTGACAGATGACAGATTTCAGACAGATAGTATATTTGTTTCTAAAGCCACCATAACAAATTAGCACAAACTAGGCGGCTTCGATCAACAAAAACGTATTCGCTCACAGCTCGGGGTGGGGGGGGGGGGCTAGGAGTCCCAGATCAAGGTGGGGCCATGCTCCCTCTGAAGACTCTAGAGGGGAATCCTTCCTTGTCCCTTCCAGCGTCCTACTGGCCACAGGGCCTTGCGGCTGCTTCACAACAGTCCCAACCTCTGCCTTCCGCGGACGCCTCCTCCGGGGTCTCTCTCCGTCATCTCCTTGTATTGTAAGGACACCAGTCACTGGATTAAGGGTCCATCCTAATCCAGGAAGACCTCATCTCCATCCTTCACCAACTACGTCTACAAAGACCCAATTCCAAATCATGTCACAGGGCCCGAGCTGCGAGTGAATTCAGGGGCGCCGCGATTCAGCCCACTGCAGACAGGTGACAGATGGACAGACGGTGGAAAGATGGGCGAAAGGTGAAGGCAGGGTTGGGGGCGTGGGGAGTCTTTCCGGTTGAGCCACTTCGGAAACAGGAGCAGGGGCACAAGTTTACGGTGGCCAGCGGTGAAGGAGTCCCGTTCTCATCCTTTGGAGAGAGAGAACGGGGAGGGGGAAGGGCACAAAGGGTAAAGCAGAGAGAGGCAGGGAGACATCGTACCCACAGACACCCTTACACAGACGCAGGGGGACAAAATGAAGCAGCTGCTCGGACAGACAAGGTCGAGTGACCAACTTACAGGTGTGGGCTTTTTGTGGAGTAACAGCTTCCTTTTCTGAGCTTATAAAATACCTTCAGCGTCCGTTTGCGCTGCCCAGCCACAGGGGCAAATGTAAACAGCACTTTGGGGAACGTTACCCTGGCGGGGGAGACCTCACCTGGCCGGTGCTGGGGGGCGGGAGGTCCCTTCCTTTTCTGCTGACCAAACTGGTGGCTGGGGTTAATGTGGTGGGATGGTCTATATATATATATATATATATATATTTTTTTTTTTTTTAATGTTTGCGAGAGAAAAAGAGACAGAGAGAGAGCAAGTGGGGGAGGGGCAGAGAGAGAGGGAGACACAGAATCTGAAGCAGGTTCCAGGCTCCGAGCTGGCAGCCCAGAGCCTGACACGGGGCTCGAACTCACGAACCACAGATCATGACCTGGGCTGAAGGTGGACATTTAACCAACTGAGCCACCCAGGCGCCCTGTTTTTTTTCTTTTTCTTCAGCAATATTTCTAGGCCCCAGAGGGAGGTGGTGGGCATGGGGCGATTGTGTCCCAGGCTTGGGGACAGGCTTTCCTCTTCCTCCAGCTCTCAGGGCTGGGCTGGGGTGCAGGGCAGAGCTTAGCATCACCACATGAGGGAAGAAGGTGAAATCATGGTCAGCGAGAAGACTCCCTAGGTGTAGGCTCTTTTTCACAGTTCTCTTTTGTTTAAAAAAAATTTTTTTTTTTCAACGTTTATTTATTTTTGGGACAGAGAGAGACAGAGCATGAATGGGGGAGGGGCAGAGAGAGAGGGAGACACAGAAGTGGAAACAGGCTCCAGGCTCTGAGCCATCAGCCCAGAGCCCGACGCGGGGCTCGAACTCACGAACCGCGAGATCGTGACCTGGCTGAAGTCGGACGCTTAACCGACTGCGCCACCCAGGCGCCCCAATTCTCTTTTGTTTTAAATAGCCTCCCACATCCTCCCTCATCAGAGCCATTCTACCAGCCCTGGTGTCCTGAGGCAAGATATTTGCTTTCTTTGTGGAGTCGAGAGAAAGAGCCAGAATGCCCACCGACCACAGTGACCTGGTCCAGGGGGAACAACACACACTGATCTATCTTTCCTTCTTTCTTTCCTTCTTTCCTTCTTTCTTTCTTTCTTTCTTTCTTTCTTTCTTTCTTTCTTTCTTTCTTTCTTTCTTTCTCTTTCTCTCTTTCTCTCTTTCTTTCTTTCTTTCTTTCTTTCTCTTTCTCTCTTTCTCTCTTTCTTTCTTTCTTTCTTTCTTTCTTTCTTTCTTTCTTTCTTTCTCTTTCTCTCTTTCTCTCTTTCTTTCTTTCTTTCTTTCTTTCTTTCTCTTTCTTTCTCTCTCTCTCTCTCTCTCTCTCTCTCTTTTTCTTTCTTTTAATGACAAAATAAACAGATTTGGGGGGAAAGTCTGAGGCTGATACTTATCAGTGCTTTTATCCAAGTCTCGAACAATGAGGGACTCGATGCTGGGCCACGCTAGGTTTGCTGCTCAGGCACCATCAATAAAAGCCCGGCGTCCTTGCTTACTGTGTGGGGTGACCTCTGGCACGGCTTCCTGGCTGTCACGTGCCTGTGTTTTCTCCTCTGCAAAGCGGAAAGTCGCAGAGCCGCTGTGGGGACCGTGTGAGACGATATACGTTGAGTGCTTAGCACAATGTCAGACACATGGTGACCCCGGCGTTCAGTGACCTGAGCGTGAGCGCCATGTCCCTTCAGCAGCTTGGGTTCGTGGGACTCAAGACCGACTGGAACCAGGGCCCGCTTTTCTATAAGAAGCAGTGGTAAATGAAAACACAAGGCCCAAACCATAAAGTGAGTATCACGCACATGGAATCGGTGCGACTCACCAGCTCGGGAAACGTCAGCCACCTCTACGCGTGACCAAGCAGCAGCTTCCCATTTGTGTACCGCAGCTGAGGTGAGATTCTAAGCAGAATGATCTCATCCCAGCATTAGGGGATAAATTGGTAAGACACCGAAAGGCCCATGGACCAATGTTCTTCGTATTTGAAGACCTTTATAAGGGAGGAGGGGAGGTGATATATAGGCTCATATCATTTAACATTTTACAGAATGATAGAGAGCTAGCATTTAGACCAACCCAAAAGAGTAAATCCTCCTTATTTTGGAGTTAATTTGAAATATCGAGCGATCCAGGCCTCGATCGAGATTCTTAACACTTTTTTTAAATGTTTATTTATTTATTTATTTATTTATTTATTTATTTATTTGAGAGAGAGAGAGAGCGATAAAGCATGAGCAGAGGAGGGGCAGGGAGAGAGGGAGACAGAATCTGAAGCAGGCTCCAGGCTCTGAGCCATCAGCACAGAGCCCGATGCGGGGCTCGAACTCACGAACCGCGAGATCATGGCCTGAGCCGAAGTCGGACACCTAACCGACTGAGCCCCCCCAGGCGCCCCTGAATAAACACTTTGAAACAGAGGGCCCAGGTCTTTCATTCTTGCTATTTGTATACCCACAGTGGCATACCATTATAACACACATGCTTTCTTATTATTTACTTATCTATTTATAAAATACAAATCTTTCTTTTACAATTACTGTAGACTCTGCAATCTTCAATAAATCGGAGCATTGAAGGCTCCCCCTCACCCGCCCCACCCCAGGCACACACCTAATTACTTTCAAGTTGAGATTTGACTGTGCTAACTGTCTTGAGCGTGACAAATTAGCGTGCCTCTATCTTATAGAGGTATTTGTGAGGATTAGGTAATGAGTCACATATTTCATATGCCCAAGTCGTTCCCGGGGAGTAACTGAGGTGCTGCGGAAGCATACTAGCGACCAGTTTCAGGACTCTGGAGACCAGTTAGCGCCTTCCTGCTGCCCCAGTGGCCTCAAAGGGTTGGCGTGTCTTTTCAGCAGTACGTCTGAGGCCTGGGAATGACTGGGACACCAAGGAGAAAAGTGGCACCGCATGAAGAGCACACACAACAGCAGCCACGTCTCTATTCGAGGCTGTGGCCAGGAGTTTTCTAATTACAGGCCTAATCTGGAACCCATCTGACAGTTTCCATCACCTTCGCGAGGCTGGCTTCCCTCGGGCCTGGTGGATTAGGCTGTGAAGGGCAGTATTGGTGGGAAGATCGAACCCATTGGCCTGTTCATGACACGCTCCCTTTTTGTTAAAGCACACAGACCTCAGGGCGCCTGGGTGGCTCCGTCGGTTAAGCTTCCGACTTCAGCTCAGGTCACGATCTCATCGCTTAGGAGTTCGAGCCCCCACACGGGGCTCTCTGCTGTCCGTGCAGAGCCCGCTTCGGATCCTCTGTCTGTCTCTCTCTGCACCTCCCCTGTGCTCTCACTCCCTCGCAAAACAAAACAAAACAAAAAGACCCACAGCACCCCCCCCCCACAAAAAAAAAAAAAAAAACCCACAAAACCACAGACCTCAGAGATGCCCGTGAAAGCGGGATGGGAAGGTTTGCCCCTGTGAATTACAGATGACAGATCAAGGCCCGGAAACGTCAAGTGACCTGCCCAGGGTCACACAGCTGGGAAATGCTGGAGCAGGGATTCAAACACCGTTTCCCTCACGCTTGCCCCTGTCCCTCACCACGCTGCTGAGGGAGGGGGGGCCATTTCCTCAGATTGCTCAGACACGCAGCCTTCCTGGGGAGGGACGCCTGTGGCACTCACGCTGCTTTTGAGCAGTTCTGTGTCGCTGGGATTTCCAAGTTGGGTCTCGTGTTATATTGCTCGGCACGGTCATAGAGAAACAAAGACCACGTTACCTCTTCTCACTGGGCGGTGGGGACAAAGCTTGAGAAAGTTGGGCCAATAACCGCCCCCCCACCCCAAAACCCCAAACCAAAAAGGCCGTGTAAACAATACTGCCATCTAGTGAGACGTGCTTTGGCTTACCTTAAGAGGTAGACACGACTAATATTTCAAATCTGATCATAAATTACAGTAATTCCCTATGATTAATAAAAGAAAACCGGGCCATTTCCTTGTCAATAATATCTTTACAAAAAAATTTTTTTTTAACATTTATTTATTTTTGAGAGACAGAGAGCAGGAGCAGGGGAGGGGCAGAGAGAGAGGGAGACACAGAATCCAAAGCAGGCTCCAGGCTCTGAGCTGTTAGCACAGAGCCCAATGCGGGGCTGGAACTCATGAACCATGAGATCATGACCTGAGCCGTAGTCGGATGCTTAACTGACTGAGCCACCCAGGCGCCCCCAATAATGTGGCCTTAATTTAACAGGGTAACATATAACTATGTTTAAACTCAGCATCCTAACACATATCCTTTCGAAAGGACCTTGTTGCCCGAACAGATTTTCAGTGACAACAGAACTCCGTTTTGTCCTCGTGGAAGGGGCGCCCGGATTTGTGTGCAAACTGTGACTCACCTGCTGAGTTACCTGAGTAGTGTCGTGACCACACAGAAGGTCAACATCCATCCATAGCATCCGTCTCCTTAACGTTGTTTTGAGGATTAACTTTATTCATCCTGAAATATATTTTTGAGTTCTGAACACTGGATTTAAATGAAATTTTACACACACACACACACACACACGCACGCACGCACGAGTTGCAGAATGAGATTCCATACTGAGAAATTCTCCAAAACCCAACACACAGGGACTACTTGTAGAGTGTGGTTCTCCATCTTCCCACACAACACCCTGAAAGGTGACGTATCTACCCCGGAACGTGCTGTCACCCCTGAGCAATGGTTGTGGAATCGGTGAATCCTGAGGCTGAGGCATCCCTTACGTGTATTGCAGGTTTGGTTGAAAACTTTCATGTTTTTGTTTCCCTGTAAGGAGAGACAATCCTTTCTTACCCGAATAGCCTTTTTGATAGAATGCAGGTGCTTTGGGGGATTGACCGCTACTATGGGGGGAGGTGGCCCGCTCCCTCCAAACACAGCTCAGAAAACCCGCACAGTCATAGTTGAGGAGTCCGGCTGTTTAGAAGCAGCGGCCGTTGGGGCACCTGGGTGGCTCCATCAGTTAGGCAAGTGTTCGACTTCAGCTCAGGTCGTGATCTCATGGTTTGTGGGTTCGAGCCCCGCATCGGGCTCTGTGCTGATGGCTTGGAGCCTGGAGCCTGCTTCGGATTCTGTGTCTCCCTGTCTGTCTCTGACCCTCCCCCACTCATGCCTCTGTCTCTCTGTCTCAAAAATAAACGTTAAAAAAATTAAAAAAGCAACAGCCACTTCGTTGAGTCCGTTAGGAGGTGAGAGAGGGACAGGGAGCAGAGAAATGAAAGTTCTTGTCCACAGTAAGGAGGAGAAAAGCTGGATGGTGGTGGCTGATGCTTTCTGGAAAAAAGGAGCGGGATGTGCTGTCCTCCAGGGAGTGTGGTCTAGAAGCTCCTCTGTTCTCGAGCGAGGCTGCAGACCACGCGCTAACCCAGAGGGTGGTCCGCTGAGTCGTTCCTGAACGTGTGCTGGGGGGTGAATCTCTCAGAAAGCCCTTCAGCCCTGGAAATGGCATTGGCTTTGGGAAGACCGTGGAGAGAAGTAACCCTCTTAATTCCACGTCCACTTCTACGACTTCGGTGGTGAGCCGGGCGGTTTCTCCACCCACGGTGGGGGGAATCCTGAGGGCCCCTTCTGCCCTCTGCTTCGTCAGCCTGTGAGCAGACACCCCGAGCTTTTCCTGTACCCCCTCCCTTATGGTCTGCTCATCTTAATCTGGTTTTGTCTCCAGCAAGGAGTCTTGGGAGACAAGACTCTCGACTTGGGGAGCCGTGTGTGAATTTCGTCAGCTTGGTTTCGTTGTAATAAAAATAATAATTATCGCTACCGCTTGCCGGGGCACTGCGCTTAGTGCTTTGTGCGTATTCGTTCCCTGGAGCTTCGTAACGGTCCTGTGAGGCAGCACATCACACAGTGGCAGAGAAACGGAGGTGCGAGTTCATGGAAATAGACACCACCTGCACAGAGGAGTCCCCCCTTTCTGGAATTTAAAAAAGTCAGTGAATGTTTTACTGAGCATTTACTCAGTTATGTGTTAGAATTAAGTTTAGTAGATGGCATTTCTACAGGTTCACAATGTAAGTTTTATGGTCACAGTAAACAACAAGGAAGTTCTGGCTTCTCTGACTGTAAATATTCAGCAAGTCTGAGCCTTAATGATTTCTCATATTCACTTACATTGTCCATAGTCTTCACTTCCCTCACCTCACGCACTCACACGTTTTCTCTTTCTCTTCCTTTTTTATTTTACTTTTTTACGTTTATTTATTTTGGGAGAGAGAGAGATTGGGAACACATGCACACGAGCTGGAGAGAGGCACAGAGAGAGAATCCCAAGCAGGCTCTACGTGGTCAGCAGCACAGACTCAGGGCTCAAACTCACAAACCATGAGATTGTGACCTGAGCCGAAATCAAGAGTCAGATGCTTAGCCTACTGAGCCACCCAGATGCCCCACTTCCTTTTTTCTTGTAGATTATGCAGTCACCTCTAGAGAGTTTTAACACCTAATTATTTATCTTGTAAATCATTCATACATCTCCCCCGCCCCCATCCTACCCCTCTATCTTTTTTTTTAATCAGAATTTATTTGCATCTCTGAGAATGGGTGGGCACAGGAAATAAAAGGACTTGCAATGAAAATCCCTCGACTCCATCCGTAGTTAGCAGTTTATGCAAAAGATTTGGCAGGAAAGGCAGTGGGAACGGAAGTAGAGCAATTAACACGAAAGTCACTTATTGAAACGTTGCAAACCTTCGACCTCTTCTAAGTGCCTGCTAACTTCCAACGATATAACAGGCAAAGTGGAAAACAAACCAGTGCAGCATTTGGGGGTTAATTGGTGTAAATGTATTAATTACAGTAACTAGTCGTTAAATGTTTAATAAGGTAGATGCGTTGCTAGCATAATGCCTATCTAAAAATCATCCACTGAATGCACTTCGGTCGTAAGCACACTCAGCCTATTAGGAGCCAGCACTTAAACTCTCTGGGACACTTGTGCCTCGGAGCACCGCGAATTATACACACCTGCCAGGCAGTGTGAGGAAGGCGATCGGGGGGAGAGCGTTAAAGAAGGCAGGAGGAGGGGCAGATCCGTGAAGGCCCGGGGATGTCGCGGAGTGAGGTGCCGGGAGCCGGTGAGGACGCAGAGGGTGATGTGAAGCATGGCGAACGGGCAGAGCGTGGGTTTCATCCCTCGGTGGTGGTAGACGGGAGAAACCCTATGCAGACAGGACTCGGGCGGATAGCGGGGGCCATCCTGCTGGTCTGGTGGGGCAGAGGGCTTGGGTGAGGGGTGACAGATTCCGCAGATACTTAGAATAAGGCCCGAGGCCGCCTTGAGACTGGGTGGACTGGGGACAAGAAATAGGATGGTTGGGGCTGACCCCTGGTCTGTGTCGGGTGACCACTACATGGGTGGTCAGCTGATGGGCCCTCCGGTTCAGAGACATCTGTGGTCATGAGTCTGGGGGTGGGAGACGAGGCTGCCTTGTGTGTCGGAGGCAGAGACCAATGAGGCCGCACAAGGAAGAGAAGCAGGAGGCAGGTACACAACTGGTTCTTCTGGAACCTGGGTCTTCGGGCTCTGTCCTGGTGTAGAAAGTCAGTGAGGAATGATGAGCTGTTCTGATCATCTCCCCTTTACTTGCGTGTGTATGTGCGTGTATGTGTGTGTGTGTGTGTGTTGGGGCAGGGAGGGCATCCAGTGGTGGCCTTGAAGGAATGGCAGAGTGATTCCCGTGGTGGTGGTGGTGGGCAGGAACTCTGATCCGGATAACCCAGCCCCCTGGGCGGTGGGCTCAGGGGGGGCTCTTGCTGCCCGGCTGGGTTTGGCAGCCATGGAGGAGAACCGGACTCTGACCACCCACAATGCAGAAAAATCTTGCCCCCTCCCCCCGCCCTGTCCATAAACCTTGCAGGGATCATCGGGATCCCACTGACCCGGCTTCCGGCCCCATATTAGCATTGTTTCCTCCTTTAAACAAGCGCCTTTTTAAAGCCATCCATTGATAACGTAAACGATGAATGACCTCATTAGCTTAACCTACGACAAACGGCACCCTCTGATCCTAGGAGGAGAAAAACAGTTCAGTTGAGGAATATCCCAAGCCAGGGTTTTCATTCATTCAGTGTTCTGAGACGCCCACAATATCTCAGGTGTCAGGGGCTGGGAAGAGAGGATGAGTAGAGCTTAGTTTGTCCCTTCTGGGATCTTCCGGAGCATGGCTGTGTGATGTGGGTCCACCTGGGGTCAGCGCCTGGGCACAAATCAGACGCCGGGCTGTGGGAACACGGGGTGGAAGCCAGATAGGCCTTCCATCCGGGTATCTGGAAAAGTGCATTTTAATATTGGTTCCTTACAGAGCGACGAGTTCAATGGACTGTTTGTACAAGTCGTAGTCCAGAAATAAATAGCAAATATTGTGTTATGGGTTGAAGTAGAGGCTGTATTATCGAGTCTAACTCTTGATTCCACCATTAAAAGTATCTCCCTGCTTCCTTTGTATGTGTGATATTAGCAGGCTGCCCTGCCACCTGCCCAGAGTGTAACCGGGCATTGGTTTGGACCCTTGCAGGGTGGGTGGAATGGGAAGGCGTCAGAGACTCTGTCCAAGTCTAGTTACCTCCCTCATCCTCTTGGATTCCACCTCTGGCTATTCCACCCAGGAAATGTTAAGGGTTCTGGGCTGCAGTTGCCAACTTTGGCATAGTAGGTACTAATATTTTTGAGGCCAGAGGAGGCCATTTTGAAACCTTGGGTTAAAAGGTCCTGTGGTCCCACGGATCCCCTTGAGACACTGAACAGCAGGTCTGTTTCCTCTTGTCCTGGCAATTCTTTGGTGCCCACCTCTGTGAGCCTGGAGGTGTTTCCAGGAGCATTTTGTGACTGAGGTGTTCTGGCTCATAAAGTTCCCGTTCACTGTTTGGTGAGAATTAATCTTACGGGAGAAAGGTCCATGTTATGACCCTTTTAGTGTTTTTTTGTGTGTGGTAGTATTAAAAAACCACTTTCTAAGAAGCCTTGAATAATAACTTTCGTTCTGGATCAATACTTTTTTTAATATTTTATTTTACTTCTGAGAGAGAGAGAGAGAGAGAATGTGGGGGGGGGGGAGGGGCAGAGAGAGAGGAGGACAGAAGACCCCAAGCAGGCAGGAGCCACAAACCATGAGATCATGACCTGAGCCAAAACCGAGTCAGATTCTTAACCGACTGAGCCACCCAGGTGCCCCCAGATCAATACTACGTACAGAGTAGGAAAAAATAGAAAGTAGTTCAAACTGAAACATACTGTTCTTGAAAAATGCAGCTAAGGTGACTATCCAGAATCACGTACTTTAAATGACTGAGGACAAGATGGCTGCTTAAATGCCTGGTCAGAGGCATACTGCAGTCTTGATTTGCCCAGATTTGCTCTTTTTTCTTTCTCTTTCCGTGCACTTAGGATGCTGTTAGCATTTGTTGCCATGCTCAACAATTGCCAAGACAGCGGCCATGTTGCTTAACCTGGCCCAGTGCATCTTCGCCATGATGGACCCCGTTCCTCCCACATGTGTCTCCTGCCTTCCCCAGAGAGACGTGGTTCTCAGTCATCACAGAAACGTGGCCCTCACGTGTACTTCACGAGGGAAAGGGTTACGCGTTCTCCTTCCATACCCCTTCTTCATGGAAATGAATCTGACCTTCATCTCCAGTTTGTTTAGAATTCTATTTCTACTGGGAATGTTGCTCTGAGTCTGTATATTCCAGAAGGGAAGATATCCGATCGATGGCTTCGATTGACCTGAGTGAACCTTGAATGAACCTTGAGCCTGTCTGCGGAAAAGCCACTGTGGGGTTTGAAGTATGCTCACCTGTATGCCTGTCTCTTGTGAGGGGACTCTGCAGCAGTGACTGGAGAGACAAGTGGCCCTGGGGACTGGGAGAGCCGCCCTGTAGGTCAGGCTGGTAGTCAGTAAGAAAGCTTACTCCGAGGGATATCATATTTCCTCTTGGAAGGAGGAAGGAAGTTCCATTTCCTTTTATCTAGTGCTTAAGAATTCAAGAGTTCACACTGTGTCCACTCTCAGAAAAGCTCATCTTCGTGAACACATGTTCACATGAGCACATGACTCTTCTGGGGGAACTGGATTGAGTTATATTTATCTATCTTCATTACTAGAATCGGCTGACAAGGAGCTATAGTTCGTATTCTATCCACATTAAAAATGAAATTACATTTCAAGCTCATTGTACATAACCATGTTTATCCTTTGGAAGGAGTCTTCTAGTCTCCTGAGTATTCGAAGCAGTAAATTGTGTTTTTGGAAGGAGGCTTAAGTTACTTAGAATGTTTAAATTTTTGAAAAATTTTCATCTTTTATCAGTTTTTAAATCAAAGTTGCACACACACATCAGTTAACGAGTTAAATCATTTGGCAAGACTTGATGTGAAAGATACCATTCTGCTGGGAATGCAGTGGGTGTTTCCTGCTTTCCAGAGTTCATTAACATTTATCTCCACATCGTGCCATTCTTCTGTTGCTGCTACTTGATTTATTTAGTTTTAGATCACCTATTACAGCAATTCTCAAAGTGTACTCCATGGACCATCTGAGTCTCCAAGACCCTTCCACTGGGTCCATGAGATCAAAACTATTTAAAAATTTTGTTTGATGTTTATTTATTTTTGAGAGAGAGACAGAGCGTGAGTGGGGGAGGGGCAGAGAGAGAGGGAGACACAGAATCTGAAGCAGGCTCCAGGCTCTGAGCTGTCAGCACAGAGCCCGATGCGGGGCTCGAACCCACAAATTGTGAGATCATGACCTGAGCCAAAGTCGAATGCTTAACTGACTGAACTACCCAAGTGCCCCTCAAAACTATTTTTATACAATAGTCAGACATAATCTGCCTTTCTTACTATATTGACATTCGCCCTGATGAGTGAAACTTCTGGCATGTTTGCTGAATTGAGACAGTGGCACCAAACTATACTAGTCATTATATTCTCCATCATCACCTATTCAGAAATTTTTAAAAGTACATTTCCACTTAAGAATGTCCTTGGTGAAGCAATAGAAGTTTTTGGAAAACTTGATTCTGCCACCATGAGCCTGAAAGCTTCCCAATGCTTAAGGACTTTTTTTTTTTCTTATTGACATTTAACTGACACTCAATGTTACATTAGTTGCAAGTGTACAACTTAGTGACCCTCAATGTTCGGTATTCCTGTATGTGAAGTGTACCTGCCATCTGTCACCCAACAATGTCACAATACCATTGACCGTATTCCTGTGCTGTTTCTTCCATGTCGTGACCTTTTCATTCCATAACTGGAAGCCTGTCCCTTCCCCCTGACCCCCTTCACCCACTGTGCCCGTCTCCACCCCAGTAATCGTCAATTTGTTCTCTGTATTTATGGGTCTGTTTCTGCTTTTGTCTGTTTGGTTTTTAGATTCTACATATAAGTGAAATCATATGATACTTGCCTTTCTGCATCCGACTTATTTCACTTAGCATAATCCCCCCCAGGTCCATCCATGTTGTTACAAATGCAAGATCTCATTCTTCTTTATGGTTGAGTAGTATTCCAGTGTGTGTGTGTGTGTGTGTGTGTGTGTGTGTGTGTGTGTGTGTGTGCCACATCTTCTTTAGCCATTCATCTATCCCTGACTTAAAGACTTCCTGATAGAATTAATGGTGATGTCAACAAACGTGATTTTTTTTGCCATTGTGTAATGGAATATATCAAAACATCTGCAAGATATGTATGACTCAGGAAACCAATATTTTCCAATGACCTAGGCACTGTTAGAAAATTTTATAACCTAGTATCCAACGTGCATGGTCGCCTAATGGATTTTATTATAACAGGATACTAAACATTTATTAATGTAGTTTCCGATTGCTCATTTCAATGAACCTTTAAGAAACTACCACTTGTCAAGTTTTAGTACAGAATCAAAGAAGAATGTCCACAATTATCTGAAAAGGCTATTGAAATAGTGCTCCATTTACCAACTACATATCTGTCCGAGGATAGATTTTTCTCCATATATTCAGTGGAAATAATACAAGCCACATAACTAAAACAACATATGCCAGGCATAAAAAAGATTTGTGAAAATGTAAAACAATGTCAATCTTTGCATTAAATTTTTTATTTGGGAGAAGAAATGTATCTCATAAAATATATTATTTATGTTAAACATTTAATGGGCTTCTTGTTCTGAAATAAATATATATATTTTGAGTTTTAGTTTAATTTGCAAAATGGCAAATATCAATAGATTTAAGAGGGAGGCACAGATCAGGAGGATCTGGGAAAGAATTCTTGAATAAGATGTAATGATCAGATAGCTAATATTTTAGAACACTTTGAGAGCAGAGTTACAGAACACAGAGGAGAGTTTGGAGTTGAGTTAGTGGTAAAGACCCAGTAAACTAAGCAAATTGAGAAACGGAAATATTGTACAATAAAGGAAAAACTCTTTGGTGTCCTTAGTAATTTTAAGATTGTATTTTTTTAAAGTTTATTTATTTATTTTGAGAGAGACAGAGTGGGGGAGGATCATAGAGAGAGAGGGAGAGAGAGAATTCCAAGAAGGCTCCCCACTTTCAGTACAGAGCCTGACATGGGGATTGAACTTATGAACCATGAGATCATGACATGAGCTGAAACCAAAAGCTGGACACTTAACCTGCTGAGCCACCCAGATGCCCCTTTAAGATTGTAAAGGGTTCCTGACAAGTTTGAGAATTACTGACCTCTTGCCGGACCATTGAGGAACATGAAGATCTAATTCTCTTTCACCGTGACCCACTCTCCACTCCCCGCTACATATGTTTACCTATTTTCCCATTGCTCTAATAATTGGGCATAATTTTGGTTCAGTTAATATCTGGTGTTATTATGACTACATAAAGACTATCTAAAGGTATTGCTGTGACTACGTAAAAGCTATTTGCAACTGAGCCATGTAATTCTAGTTACTTTCTCTTATTATTATTTTGAATTTATTTATTTATTTTGAGACAGAGAGAGAGAGCGCGCACACAAGTGGGGGAGGGGCAGAGGGAGAGAGAGAGAATCTCAAGCAGGCTCCATACTGTCAGCATGGAGCCTGATGTGGGGCTTGAACCCGCAAACTGTGAGATCATGACCTGAGCCAAAACCAAGAGTTGGATGCTTAGCCCACTGAGCCACCCAGGCGCCCCCCGGTTACTTTCTCTTTAAGCATGCAACTGGGGTAAATTTTTGATACTTTGGATCTGAATTATCTCTATTCTTTCTTGATGCTTGATTAATACTTTTTGTCTGGATAAGCGTTCTAGGTTGGAAATCATCATCCCTTAGAATTTTAAAGGTACTTCTTTAGTGACTTTTTAGCTTCCAGTGTCCATGTGGGAAAGTCTGAAACTTGGTCATTTACATGAAACATTCCTCATCTCTGTCTCTGTCTCTCTTGGGAAGCCCTTGATCCCTCATGCTGTGGAATTTCCCAGGAATGTATTTTGGAGTGGATCTAATGTTATCCATTTTTCTAGCACTTCATGAGTCTTTCAGTCTTCATGTTGGCCTATCCCAAGGGATTTTCTTTATTTCTTTGTCTTCTCTTCCATTTTCTTTGTTTATCCTTTCTGGAACTCCTATTATTTAGCCATATGTTATGTTTTTTTTTTTTAATTTTTTTTACTTTCCTATTTGCCAAACATTTTTATTTTCCATGCATTTTCTGGCAGATTTCTTCAGTTTCATCTTTGAACTATTTTATTAAGGTTTTCATTTCTCTATCATGTTTTTAATTTCTGAGAACTTCTTTTTGTTGTTGTTAATTGTTCTTTTCCAAATTTACTTTTCTTCAAATACTTTAATTCCATTCTTGTTTTATGTATGCGGCATTTTCACTCATTGCTCTGAGAATATTGATAGTGGGCTGTGTTCTGTTCTGTTTTAGTTTTATTTTCCCTGCATCTCTCTCCTCGAGATAGTCCCCCTGTTTTGTATTAGATTCTTCCTTCAAATATTTGATGATCCTTGGCTAACAGATCATATTTATGAGTAAGGCAAAAATAGCAAGACAGAGGAGCATGGGAAGAGATTGTTGAGTGCTGTCCTACCTGTAGAGTGACCTGAATATCCATTTTTTAAAATTTCTTTAGTTCTTTTCTTTGGGGTTATGCAGATCCCCAGGAAAGACTCTTCTAGCCTGGCGTGAATTCTGGGAGCCGAGAGGAAGAAGACAAGAGAGGTCTCAAATTCAGTGTTCAACTTAATTGCTCCTTTATTGCTTCCCTACTCCTAGAGGTGCCTAGTGGGTTCTAATATGGAGACCCTAGGTGTTATCCTGTTGCAGAATAAGCCTCTAGACTCCCAGGATGGGGAGGTGCAGTCACCTAGACCAGAGGAAGAGATCTGGAGCTCTAAGTCCTTCCTAAACCAAATCTCAGCCAATCCCCTTTGGCTTAGCTCCACCCAGTGTATCTGGTGCCATCAAGTTTTAAGCCTTTTGGGAGATTTTAAAGTATGAACTGGGTCGTTTGCAGCTATGCTAATTTTTATCTTGAGACTCATCTTTCTGGGATCTGCTAAGTTAGTTACTGCTTGCCCATCTTGGTTCCAGCTTCTAAAATTGTGTTGCGTCTGCTTCTTCTCCCATCTTCTGTGGCCTTGTGAGTTGACGCTTCCTAAAAACCGTGTATTGTTGTTTCATTAAGATTTCAGGAAAGAGCAGCACTAATAAATGCATGCATTTAACTTATCATCTTTTACCAGAAATGCTTTTAAAATATTTTAAAAGCATAAAAAATACTTTCTTAGTAGGTGAAATTGCTAATAGGAAGATTCCTCAAAAAATTAAAAATAGAACTACCCTATGACCCAGCAATTGCACTACTAGGGATTTATCCACAATATACAAAAATGCTCATTCAGAGGGTCACATGCACCCCAATGTTTATAGCAGTGGCCAAAGTATGGAAAGAGCCCAAATGTCCATTGAACAGATGAATGGATAAAGAAGATGAATGGATAAAGAAGATACATACACAATGGAGTATTACCTGGCAATCAAAAAGAATGAAATCTTGACATTTGCAGCAACGTGGTTGGAACTAGAATGTATTATGTTAAGCAAAATAAGTCAGAGAGAGAAAATACCATATGATTTTACGCATATGTGGAATTTAAGAAACAAAACAGATGAATGTAGAGGAAAGGAATGAAAAATAAGATAAAAACAGAGAGGGAGGCAAAAACCATAAGAGACTCTTAGATACAGAGGACAAACTGAGGGTTGCTGGAGGGGTGTTGGGTGGGGGGGATGGGCTAAATGGGTGTTGGGCATTAAGGATGAGCACTGGGTGTTGCATGTAGGTGATGAATCACCAAATTCTACTCCTGAAACCATTATTATACTACATGTTAACTAGTTTGGATAAATAAATTAAAAAAAAATAAAAGATAATAAAATTTGAAAAAAAGAAGGAAGCATCCATTTCGTCCCTACTAAGTCTTGAACAAAGTTTGTTGTTGTTGTGTTTAATTTACTAATATCTGAACTATTATGGGCCTAAAAGAAAGGAAACCGCTTGATTTTGGTTCCAGCATTGAGCAGTCAAAATGTAACACAAGGTTCAAACTCAAGTAGATCTGGGCACATGTATATGCTGAAGGTAGGTCACTGTTGGGGTGTCTTAAGGATGCTCTGGTTTCCCAGGGTGGGATTTTCTAGGCTCTTGATTTACTTGACTTGACCCACAGATAGTCCACTCTTTTCATTCCTTTCATTTTGCAAAAACAGCCCAAATTATGAAATAAGCTTCAAAGATAAGTTTGGTGGTGGATAGGACACCGTGCGAGGAAAATACAGAACTTTGCTCTTCGCCGAGGAGTGAGCCAGGCGCCAAGTGGACTTTCTTGGATGCTGTTGCCTGAACAACTGCTCTGGACCCTGTGATGTACTGAAGCCCATACCCTGGTCGTGGTGGGAGTATTTACAGCTTGGAAATTGGCAATGCTACAACTCCGGGTGTTTTTTCCTGGAAAGCTGGTTTTTCAGTCTCTACGGGCACACCACGCTTGACCTGACTTTCCTCTGAGGGCAGCGTGATGAACTCCCCAGACGTCATGATGACATCGTTATATTTACATTCCATGACTTTGTTTGTACTCAGCACAGTGTGGCTCGGGGAGGCCAGGTGATACAATGGGCAGAGTTTAAAATTTGGAGCCAGAAGGCTTGACACATCGACTCTCCCGTGGCTACTTCTAGCTCTGTGATTTTTGGCAAGCTTCTCTGAGCCTCGGCTTCTGCTCCTGAATCTGTAAACAGTGGGAACAGTTTCTACCTAGCAGGATTAATGTCAAAATTAGCCACAATGACAGTCTGCCCTCCCAAACCTAAGTCCTGCGGAAAACCCTGGCCTCGTGGCTAGGTACTTCTGTGACCTCTTCCTGTTTTGCAGCAAGGTTGTTACACCTTTGAATAGAATCCTTATTTTTATAACAAAAGGCTAATTTTACCTGTTATTTATCTAGTCTTCAAAATTTACGAGGCCACTTAATCAACAGTATAGGATCGGTGTACTTCTGACTCGCACAAGAGAGTGTGATCTCAATTGTTCTCTCCAGTGCTCCAAATCCCAGAAGAGTGATTAGGTTAAGGGTCAATAATTTAAAACACAAGTAGCAAATTATCCAGCCATTCTGAGTTATATCCTGGAGTAAGGTTAAAACATGGAAGAAGATATTTACACGTTTGGAGCAAATCAGCTTAATGTTTTGTCTTTTTTTTTAATTTTTAAAACTATTTATTTATTTTTGAGAGAGAGAGACAGAGAGTGAGTGGGGGAGGAGCAGAGAGAGGGAGACACAGACTCCGAAGCAGGCTCCAGGCTCCGAGCTGTCAGCACAGAGCCCTACACAGGGCTCGAACTCATGAACGGTGAGATCGTGACCTGAGCCGAAGTCGGACACTTAACCGATGGAGCCACCCAGGTGCCCCAACTCAACATTTGTTATAACCATCCATCCACTCGCAATTGTGTCTTGATCTTCTGCTTTCAAGCTTTCATCAGAAAATTATTATAAGAAACAACTATTCCCATTTGGCTTCAACATTTGCTGGTTTTTTGTTTTTTGGTTTTTTTGGGGGGTGCAGACAATGACTATCCATTACACGGCTCAATTTCCCAGGGTTTACAACGTCCTACACAAGACATCTGTCCTTGATCCAGTGAATAACCTTATCTCTCCTGAGAAATTGGTCTGTTTCATCCTCTTAATAAGGACTTATGAAACTCATAATGTTTCCCCATTCAATTTTGCACCAGGAACATGAGAATCAAGTTTTAAGATGAATCATAAGAATTGTGTAAATTTTTTTTGGTCACCTTACATCTCTCCTCTAGACCCTGTTTTCACATGGTTATTTCCATTTTATTATTTTTTTTATATTTTCCTTTTTTTAAAATTTTTAAAATGTTTTATTTATTTTTGAGACATAGAGAGACAGAGCATGAGCAGGGGAGGGGCAGAGAGAGAGAGCGAGACACAGAATCTGAAGCAGGCTCTGAGCTGTCAGCACCGAGCCCAACACGGGGCTCGAACTCACAAACTGCGAGATCATGACCTGAGCCCAAGTCAGATGCTCAACCGACTGAGCCACCCAGGCCCCCCTATTTTCCTTTCTTTTTTTTTTTTTTAAGACAAATGCTTTTGGCAATGAATGAACGAATGAGCTGTGAATGAGTGAAAGAAGGCCAATGACTGTAACTAGACACGTTTTAGAAATTGTGCAGTGTGAGGCAGGGCCATGGGAATTGGCGAGATCGGACAAAAGAAGAGGGAACATGAAGGTGTCTTTAAATGTTTGAGATGTTGTATTTTGGAAGAGACGGTGGGCGTGACTTTTACTGCTCCTGGGGAGAGAATATAGGAGCCAAGATGTAGACTGTCCATTAATTGATTTGTTCATTTCCAAGCTATTTCTCATGTGCCTGATGTCAAGGCATATAGAGGAGGCTCAGTGAAGAAGACAAGATCTTTGCTCTCAGATTCTTCCATTTTAGGGAAGCAGGTCTAGCTGACTGCAGAGGAGAAATTTCTACCGGAGCTATCCAATAGTGGGATATACTGCTTTGTAAAGTAGGGAGCTGCCTGTCTCTGGAGAATTCCAAGAAGGCGCTGAAGGACAAGTACCCTGAAAAGTACTGTGACTCAGGAGAGAGGGTGGATTTGCTGACCTCTAAGGTTCCACACTGCTTTGGTATTAAACTGAAGGATTAGGCTGTTTCAAAGGAAGCGGGCAGTCCTGAGGGGGCAGGGGGAGGGCAGTAAAAATGCCTTCACACTCCAGCTCCTTTACTCTGTGACCCAGGCAGTACCTTGACCCTCCATAATCCTAGGTGCCGGTGGAGGCAGGTGCAGGCAGCCAAGGTCCAGGGAGCCTGTGTCTGTGTCCATGAGTTCTCGGAGCCATTGTGAGGATTGCTTTAACTATTGACGGAGGCTCCTCCTGAATCTCTCCCTGTGGAAGTCAGGGCAGGAGACAGACACCTGGGCTGATACTGAGACCCGGCACTCACAGCCCACGCTTCTTTCTGTGGAGAAGCCACGAAGGAGGACTGCAGCTCGTAGGAGAGCAGGGCTGGGTTGAAGAGAGGCTGGCCCGTTGGCAGATGTGTGCCCGGTCATCACGTGGCGTCTTGGACAGCGAAGTTCAGAGGCTTGCTGGGAAAAGTAGGTACAGAGGACAAGGGATGTCCCAGTATAATTTCCTCCAAGGAAAATTTGACTCAGAAGTTTTTCCCCACCATGTTTCTTTCTTTCTTTCTTTTTTTTTTTTTTTAACGTTTATTTATTTTTGAGACAGAGGCAGAGCATGAACGGGGGAGGGTCAGAGACAGAGGGAGACACAGAATCGGAAGCAGTCTCCAGGCTCTGGGCCATCATCAGCCCAGAGCCCGACGTGGGGCTCGAACCCACGGACTGTGAGATCGTGACCTGAGCTGAAGTCGGACGCTCAACCGACTGAGCCACCCAGGCGCCCCATCCCCACCATGTTTCTTCACTCTTCAGGGAATTTGAAATCTTTAAAAGATGACTTAGTGCACAGAAAATTTGCAAGAATAAAAATAGTGCAAAGGACACCCATCTTCCCCGTATCCAAGTTAATTATTGTTCGCTGTTTTTTTTCTGAGTCCTTGAGAGTAAGACGCATACACCATGAGTCTTTACGCCAAAATACTTCCATGTGTATTTCCTAGGAAACGGGATATTCTCTTGTGTAGCCAGAGTACAGGTCTCAACGTCAGTGAAATTAACATCGATGAGTAACTTTATGCTATCTATCATTCTTATTCCAGTTTTTTCAGTTGACCCAATAAAGTCGTTTATAACATTGTTTCCCCTCTGGTACAGGGTTCAGACCAGGATTAGGCTGCAATTCATGGCTTTGTGTCTGTTTCTGAAGATCTTTTAACAGTCATATTATTAGTTAGTTGTCTTCTTAGTGGCTTATTCTAAACCTTTAGATAAAAACACTTCTATTCTTTTTGTTCACTTGAAAGCCAAGGCTAGGTTCTCTGGAATCCAAGCCCACTCTCATTCTATAGAAAATATTTTCACACGTGAGGTGGAAGGGATAGGGGGTAAGGAACTTTGTATCTTATACATGGTTGACCCTGCTTTATTTGATTTGAAACACAAAAACGGATCAGAAGCTTTGAGATCATTCTCAAATTCCCCTGTTGTCAATCTGACTTACTGCCAAGAAGTTTTTCCTTTGTCTTTGCAGACGAAAAAGATCATTTTGAGATTGTTTTATCTTGAGACAACACACTGTTACGAATCCAGAAACAGATTAAAAAAAATACCTTTGCGTTTACTCGGAGTCCTTATCTCAGCCCTTTTATGCAATTTATGAGTCCACAGCAGCAACACATGGGATAATTAAGCATTTCTATGCGTGCAATGCTTTGGTTAGCTCAGGAAAGGGTGTATTCAGCAATTCTAGTCTCTGCCTTGCAGAGCGACTTGCTTAATGTGCGTCAATATGCATTATTAAGTGTTATAACACATCAAGTAAAAAATATGCCCAACACTTGCGAGACACATGCAGACTTAGATTATTGGGATGAATTTTCAGATGGCAGCGTTTAGTCGCAGCAAAACTGAATAATTCACCAAAGCTTACTTTAAAGAGTCAGAGCTACGATACTGACCTTTTGGTGTAATCCCTCACTTCAAAATGCCTCATCTGAATGTCGTCTTTGGTATCTAAAAAAACAGAGGGATGGTAGAAAAGTAATAGAAGATACATTGTTTGAAAGTTTGCAATGCTTCTTTGCAAAAAAAAAAAAAAAGATCATTTTGAGATTGTTTGCTTCTTTGCAAAAAAAAAGTTAAATGGAAAAAAAATTGGCTTCTTGTTTTCCAAAGCATCTGTACTTAAGAGGCTACAGGGAATGAAAATGCTGATTTTAAAAGATATATGCATCTCTATGTTTATTGCAGCTTAGTTACAGTAGCCAAGATACAGAAGCAGCCCAAGTGTCCATTGATAGATAAATGGATAAAGAAGATGTGGTGTCTATACTCAGCCATAAAAAAGAATGAGATCTTGGGGCACCTGGGTGGCCCAGTCGATTATGTGTCTGACTCCAGCTCAGGTCAGGATCTCACAGGTTGTGGGTTCGAGCCCCATGTCAGGCTCTGTGCCGACAGCTCAGAGCCTAGAGCCTGCCTGGATTCTGTGTCTCCCTCTCTCTCTGCCCCTCCCCCTCTTGTGCTCGCTCTTGCTCTCTCTCAAAAATAAGTAAATGTTAAAAAAGAATGAGATCTTGCCATTTGTGATGACATGGATGGAGCTAGAGGGTATGATGCTAAGGGACATAAATCAGAGAAAGACAAATACCATAGGATTTCGCTTCTATGTAGAATGGAAACAAACGGAAACAGACCCATAAGTACAGAGGACAAACCGATGATTGCCGGAGGGCAAGTGGGGGTAGAGGGATGGGCAGAGTGGGTGAAGGGGACCGGGAGGTATGAATCAATAAGTCGCGAGAATAAAAGGCACAGCACGGAGAATATAGTCAATGGTATTGTAATGGTGCTGTGTGGTGGGCGGACGGCAGCTACGTTTGTGAGCCTCGTGTACCGTATAGCCGTGTACCGTACACCATAGAACTGATGGAACGTTGTGTATCAACTGCACTTCAGTACAGAAATTTTTCAATACAGAAGTTTTTTAAAAAATGTTTTTAGTGTTTATTTTTCAATAAAAGTTAAAAAAAATTTTTTTTTTAGTGTTTATTTTGAGAGACAGAGAGAGAGAGAGCGTGAGTGGGTTAGGGGCAGAGAGAGAGGGAGACACAGAATCCAAAACAGGCTCCAGGCTCCGAGCTGTCGGCACAGAGCCCGACGCGGGGCTCGAACCCACGGACCGTGAGATCGTGACATGAGCTGAAGTCAGACGCTCAACTGACTGAGCCGCCCAGGCTCCCCAATAAAAGTTACTTTTGGGGGCGCCTGGGCGGCTCAGTTGGCTAAGCGTCTGACTTCAGCTCAGGTCGTGATCTCGCGGTCTGTGAGTTCAAGCCCCGCGTCAGGCTCTGTGCCGACAGCTCAGAGCCTGGAGCCTGCTTCGGATTCTGTGTCTCCCTCTCTCTCTGCCCCTAACCCACTCATGCTCTCTCTCTCTCTGTCTCAAAAATAAATAAACGTTAAAAAAATTTTTTTAAAAAGTTACTTTTAAAGAAGAGGCTTCAGAGACTCTGAAGGCTGGCAGAGGGTCAGATTGGTAACACTTTCTAACTTACTCCTCATCACTCTTGACATAGATTTTTTTTTTGGCTGTCCTGGATATATCCTTTTTACCTAGTTTACTTTATAAACTTTGCCTATGTTATTATGAGTTATAAACAGGAAAAAAATGGACTGTAAAAATTGCATGTGATTTTAATGTCTTCTGAGTTGACAGTATGTAGATTCATAACTATAACCTGGGGGAGGTGTGCCTGCTGGGTATAAAGCGATCACATCAATAACGAGATATCTCTGAAGTTCTTTTCCTTGACTAGTGGAGGATTCTCTAGATCTCTACATCTCTATCCAATATGGTAGCCATTGGCTATATGTGATATACGTTTGGGATATGGTTACTCTGAATTGAATTGTGGTCTAAGTAAAATACACATTAGATCTTCAGGACATAGTATATGAAAAGAAAATATAAAATATCTTACGAGTAAGGTCTTTTCAGATTGAATACATGTTGAAATGATAATATTTTGGATACACTGAGTTAAATTAAATATTTAATTTCACCTTTTTCTTTAAATGTTTTTTAATTTTTTAAAAATATTTATTTATTTTTGATAGACAGAGACAGATCATGAGTCGGGGAGGGGCAGAGAGAGACGGAGACACAGAATCCGAAGTGGGCTCCAGGCTCTGAGCTGTCAGCACAGAGCCCGACGTGGGGCTTGAAATCATGAACCGTGAGATCATGACCTGAGCCGAAGCCAGAGGCTTAACTGACTGAGCCACCCAGGCGCCCCTTTAAAAACTTTGTAAAAAGCTTTCCACTTACTGAGACTGGCGGTATGATTAATACTCCACTCTTAAGAGGCTAAAGAATCGGGAAGATTATCCAGAACCTTCTGAAAGGACTTTCCCTGTCACGAGCAGAGGCATCCGGGGAGACGTAAGGGCCCTTAGCAGCCTCAGATCAGCCATACGCTTCTGTGTTCACACCTTCTCTCCAATAAACGCAAACATTGGGAAAGATAAAATATTTATTCCTAAGTGTCTATAACTGAATTTATGGGTCTAACTGGCTGGATATTATTGCTTGTGTAAGCCCGTGCAACTGTGCACGTAAAGCATGGTTTTATTAGTTCCTACATAAAATTTTTATGGTAATGGCAAACAAAGGACCAATTTAGTTTAGCTGAGTTCGTTCTTATTGCCCTGGCTTCGAATAGATAAACCGCAGTGCAAATAACAGCAGTGAACAGGGAGGAGGGTCAGTTCTCTCAAGGCCGGGGCTCCCGGTGGAAAGGTGGAAACAGGGCTGCTCGCTGAGAAACCCCCAGAAGGCCTGGCCAGAGCGTAGGAGGGGTGAGGCTGGCGGGGGCTGCCACTGGCTTTCAGGTCTGTTGTGGAGCCGTTCCACTCCCCGTCGGTAACCACGAGGCATTCAAATCTCGTTTCTGAAAAGGCCTGCATAACTGCTATTGAAAGAACTCCCACATACTGTATTTCAGCTGGAGACTTGTAGAGAAAAAGGGTTCAAGTAGCTTATTGTGGGGCATCTCCCACTGTGGGATTTAGACAAAGCGCAAACAGAACAAAGTTCCTTTAAATGGGGTGCCTTCATCTGAGTCCTTCCTGTCTGTGGTTTGGCGGGCTGGCCGGACAGAGAGCGAGCCCACGCCCCTCCTTCCCACCACTGCCTTTTCATGTTTGACCCTTGAATGTGGCAAACGATCCCCGTGGTGGCCTGGAGTGGAGGGAAGTGTTTCCAGAATTTGAAGATAAAGCATCTTTCATAAATACTGCCTTTCCCTTCCCTGTGACTAGTTAATAATTGAAAGTAAGTCTGATCTACGGCGAGCGTGATTCCTGAGCCAAACTTCGGGAGACCGGATTTGACACGTAGAAATCTACTGATGGGGACAATAGCAAGAGGTAGTTTAAATTGAGGGAGGCTGAGAAGTGAAAGGGAGATTATCACCCACGTGAGACACCGGCCTCGGTCTCAGCAATCAGCCGAGACGGTGGGGAAGGCTTGGTACATGTAGGGTTCACTCTGCACCAAGTTCTGCCCGAGACATTGATGAAATTCCTCCCCAGTGATGGGAGGGCTGGAGTGGTTTCCATTCTAGACGTTGAAAGTACTTACCCACCAAGAAACTCCTGTTGAGAAGAGTTTTCCTGCAGGCATCTGGTTTATTGCTTCCTCTCAGTGGGTCTACACTGCCAACGGTCTAGAGAGCACGGCCTCTGGTTGTCCTCAAAGGTCTCTCGAGGACCAAGGAGCTTCCATAACTCCCGACAGCCCCCTTTGGGGATGTGCTCCTTTTAAGACCAGTCTAATGTGAAGTTCTTTATTCTATGCATTTCCTCAGTGGATGTGTTTAGTGATTGTCAGATGTGCGTTTGTGCATTTCCTAAGTAGTTTCTCAAAGAACTGCTTGATCAGGGTGTGTGTGTGTGTGTGTGTGTGTGTGTGTGTGTGTGTGTCTGTGTGTGTACTCACGTGTATTTACTTTCTTCTCATCTTAGTCTCTGGGAAGAAAACAATCTACTAAATCTTAAGCTAACTATAAAATGCATCTATGTTGGGGCGCCTGGGTGGCTCTGTCGGTTAAGCGTCCAGCTTCGGCTCAGGTCATGATCTCGCGGTCCATGAGTTCGAGCCCCGTGTCAGGCTCTGTGCTGATCTCTTGCTCAGAGTCTGGAGCCTGCTTCAGATTCTGTGTCTCCTTCTCTCTGTACCCCTCCCCACTCACGTTTTGTGTGTCTCTCTCAAAACTAAATATTAAAAAAAAATTTTTTTAATAAAAAGAAATGCATCCATGTTGTTTTGCCCTTGGTGATGTTTTCTGACGTGCTGGTGGTTAGCCCCGTAGAAAGTCACACGGTGGTTTCCATACTTCTGCCCAGAGGGTTAACTGAGGGCAGTAATGGAACTCCGAAGGCAAGATTTATTCCCTGCGTTTGTGGAAAGGACCTTCCAAATGGATACATTGCTGTCCACGCTAACAAGGGGTACTACAAGTCCCGTGTATTCTCGATTTGTATTGAAAATTGTGGCTTTGGATCCCCCGCCTCTTTCTGAGATGGCCTGTCTGATTCCACGCTCCAGACCTGAGACCCTGGGTCTGTTGGTCTGATTGCCCTGCCGACTTCAAGTTTCTTTGGGTGAAGGGTAGAATCACAGTTTGGGGAGTTGAGGCTCAGACTTAGTGGAGAGGTGGAAGTGATTGCTTTTTCTCAAGAGGTTGTTTGGAGACGAACTCAACTTTGGGGGGAATTGCAGGGAGACTGATTTGTTAATACAGTTTTAGAGTCTTTTAACTCAGGATTGGATGAATAGCTTTTCAAGTGTGTATGAAAGACAAGAATCCCCAAAGATCAGTTCTATTTTAAATAGCCGACTCCAGGGACCCAAGGTTTGTAACAAAAGGGCAGATATGAGAGAGATGAACTCACAGGTCCGGCTCTTTTCGAGAATAAAGCACAGTGGCTGGGATCCCTGAGGCGTCGGGGTCTGCCAGACTTGCTCGCTCTGATTTGTTAGCTAGGAGAATCTAGTTAGATATGCTCACAATAAGTTAGTTGGTATTGACTTTGCCGGGCCTGACCCATATTATAAAGTTCTAACAAATGGAAAGTATAGCCGAGCTTTGGGAAAAGCCATAGCATGTACAATGGAAGAGAAAACCAACATCTTAATTGAACAGAGGAGAAATTTGAGCAGAAGCACCAAGTGAAGAAATTAGGACACTGGATGGAATGCTACGGCCACAACAGAAAGAGGTAGAATATTTATTTAGTGAAGACAGAACGAGATCATGCAATTCCCTGGTGTCAGCTCACACAGCAAATCTTTGTCTCTTTGCTAATTCTGTTCAGAGCAGGGGGGCACTGAGAAAATTATATGAACTTGAAGAAATCTGACAGCAGCAAAATGAAATTTGGAGTTTAGTTTTATGACTGATAAGGTCTGGGAGTTTTCAATATCCTGAAATTTGAGAATTTGGGGTTAGGGAAGGACTCAGGGATATCCCAACGTTGTTGAACTTCTCAAGCATGCTCCATAGGAGCATGTGAAATTTTACTAGTGAAATTTACTAATGAAATACAAATGAGAACATGCATACATAAATAAGCATATTTTATTAACAATCCGAATCTGCTGCGTGAACCGATTTAGAAAATCGTCAGATGCCACGTCTGTCGTGAGTCCGGTGACAAGATTAGGCCTGATGAGGATCAATAATCCAGAGATTTCCGGAAAGCAACCCTACCACGCTGTTCTGTGCATCCTGGCCCTGTAGGACTAGGGTGATACAAAAGGTTAAATTATGAGCTTACAGCCTCATAGGCAGCAACCTCAGACCTCTTCGCCAGATTATTTTAGGTGAGCCCAGAAATGTTTCCTCCTCCTGCAGAGGTTTTCAGTGGCAGGCTTTAAAGCACCGGCTTTGCGTCCCAAGCCTGTTGTTGCTTGAGGAGAAGGACTCTGCAGAGTGTTTTTATTTAACATGCTTCGTGGCAGGTCTCTGATTTTGGAAGCGGCGTTGTGGAGAGGTTAATTGATTCTGTTAGGGTCCCACAGCCAGCCATTTTGGCCAGAACCAAGCCCCTGGCTTACAGAGACCGAGACTCTCTTTCTCTCTCTGTATTTCAGGGATTTTCAGGCGTTTTAGAGTGCTGCCATCCTATCATTGGCTTTTGGGGCGCACACAGGAGTGCAGCAGTTGGCCACACGTTAGATGTGTGATTTTGGACAGCCCACCTCACCACTCCTGCCCACAGCCTTTTCATGTTTACATGTGAGTGTTGGCCTAGGATATATCTAAGGACTTTTCCAGCTCCATTTAAAATTTTTTGGACGGTTCCTTTTTGGACAGTGTGGGATTTGGCATTTTCTGCCGTTGGTGCGCAGAAGATGCGAGGGCAGTTCGAGCAGGAAACGTCAGAGCCCGTACCTCGCTTTGGAACAACCAGCTGACCCTCAGACAATGTCTGTGCCTGGTCCACCATGGATGGTTCGAGGCAATGGTGGGGAATGTTGTTGTTGCTGTCCTCGGTGCGTTTGTATGTTTTGGTCTACAGGCCAAGCAAATGTTGAATGAGGAAGACACTCTCAAGATGAAACAGGAGGATTTATTTCTAAATGTCCCTGCTTTATATTTGCCCCACAGGGCAAGGGGCGCGTGGGTGGCTCAGTCGGTTAAGCGTCCGACTTCGGCTCAGGTCGTGATCTCACGGTTCATGAGTTCGAGCCCCGTGTCGGGCTCTGTACTGACAGTTCAGAGCCTGGAGCCTGCTTCGGATTCTGGGTCTCCCTCTCTCTCTGCCCCTCTCCCACCCATGCTCTGTCTGTCTGTCTCTCTCTCTCTCTCTAAAATAAATAAACATTAAAACAAAATTAGAACCACAGAGCACATTCAGCTGCATTATCTCATTTCATCCCAGACATAGTCACGTGACCCCCCCCAGCTGGGGAAATTAGGGCTAAGAGAGGCGAAATGACTTGCCCAAAGTCCGCCATGGTGTGTTCCACCAAGCCAGGCCCAGACTCCGCTCTTACCATTCCGTGCAGCATTTCCTGAGTGCCAAATGTACCGCGCACCCTTTGCTGGGCACCGGGATTACACTGGCAGTTCCATTTGGTCCAGCCTGTCTCTGGGACTAGGCACCTTTCTTTGTGGCTGCGGTTTTGAGCTGGCCAGGGCAGAGCAGAATAAATCCTACAATCTAGGATGAGTCCCAGTGCTGCCAGCTTCCTTGAATGGGCTCCGAACGAGGAAAAGCCCCTCCCTTGGCTGATTTGAGCCCCAAACACCTCCTGTGCTCTCGTGGCTCCTGGTGTCAGGGCTCCGACAGCTGCAGGCATCACCCCCTGCCTCACTTCCACCATCCCTAGGCTCCCGAGGGGCGCACGTGTGTGTGTGTGTGTGTGTGTGTGTGTGTGTGTGTGTGTACGCGCGTGCACCTGCGATGTGTGTGCTTGCCTCTGTTAGGTTCCCAACAACGTGTCCTCCGTTTTGCCCAAGGTGCAAGGTTGCTTTGTGCACATCTTGGTGGGTCACTTAGAGCCAAGGATTGTCTACAAGGCCCCTGTTGACTTTTCCTCACGGGAGCTCAAGGAAAATATGAAGAAGTAAAAGTGCCCCCAAGGAATGCCCATTTTAAATTCCAGGCCATGACGCACGGCTGGTTTTCTTGAAAGCTTTCCAAGCATTCAAGACGCATGCTGATGTGCTCTCCAGACAAAACGCAGCAGGGGGAAACTGGGTGGAAAAGGCCAGGATCCGTGTGCGAATTGAGTGCTGTGCTGCGTCTGCTCCAGGTAACCTTAACGTCCAGTCTCTTACTCTTCTTGTGCTTCTCCTTGGGCGAACAATCCACGCCATTCTGCAAAATTACGTAATGCAGACATTCAGACATTCAACCCTGCTAAGCCCTTTTCTTTAAAGGTTAGGACTTGTTTTTGTTTTTAATGGAAAGGTGAAAGGGAACGGCTGCATCATTTTGACACGATCTTTACATTTCAGAGTTTCTTCTGCATTTTCTCATCCAGCACCTCAGGGTTCTGAAGCTCTTGTCTGGTACCGGCTTCGGGCTCTGGCCTTGACTGCTCCTCTCCTAGAAACCGTCTTGCTAGGGGGCGCCTGGGTGGCTCAGTCGGTTGAGCATCCGACTTCGGCTCAGGTCATGATCTCACAGCTCGTGAGTTCGAGCCCCGCGTCAGGCTCTGTGCTGACAGCTCAGAGCCTGGAGCCTGCTTTGGATTCTGTGTCTCCCTCTCTCTCTGCCCCTAACCCACTCGCATTCTGTCTCTGTCTCTCTCAAAAACAAATAAAAATTAAAAAAAAAAAGAAAAGAAAGAAACCGACTTGCTAGGATCACTCGCCCAACATTCCAGAGCATTCCAGCTCCCCAGCTGGGGCTGGCACGTGCTCATACCCAGCTGACTGAGAGGAACAGTTGCTGGTTTCCTCTCCTTGTTCACCTTTTTATGTATGTATGTTTCTTTTAGCTGTTCTCTCATTCTTCTCTTTTCTCTCTTTTTTCTTTGTTTCTTTGTTCCTTCTTTGCCCCCCGCCTCCCCCAGTCATTGGTCTCACCACTATACTTAATTACATGCTGAATACCTTCATTTTATTGCAGAAAGATTTATGTACTCTATTCATTGTTTTTTAAACCAGGTGAAAATAACCTTCATCTCTTAAAAACAGACTCCAGGCAACCCCAACCCAACTAAATTAAGTTCATTTTTTAAAAAGTATGTTCGTTTATTTATTTGTTTTTTTTGAGAGAGAGAGTAAGAGAGGACAAGCAGGGGAGGGGCAGAGAGAGAGGGAAGGAGAGAGAATCCCAAGCAGGTTCCGCAATGGCCGCGCAGAGCCAGATGTGGGGCTCGAACCCATGAACCGTGAGATCATGACCTGAGCCTAGATCAAGAGTTGGACACTTAACCGACTGAGCCCCCCAGGTGCCCCTAAATTAAGTTCATTTTTATTTGCTTGTATTTAATGCATGTATTAATTGATGTGTTCATCAGATATATTCCATGTTGAGACTGTCATACTGAGGTGAATGAGACCCAGTGCCTGTCCTTCCTGAGCCTGCCATCTGGTTGGGAGAGAGAGACCAGTGACAGGCAATTATAAAACACACAGATGCTTTGGGATCGTGAGGACAGATCTGGGGAACACACGGAGAGGGATGGCCCTGATCATTCAGTGTGGGTAACACTGCCCGGGACCTGTTGGCTCATGGTTGAGTATTTGGCGGTGGGAACCAAAGGTAACCTTCCCCCCAGGAGCAGAACAGCCCCTGGGTGATTCAGAACATGCAAAAGGGGTTAGTCCTCTCAGAGTTTGAGAGCTGACCTTGAAGGAGCCTCTGGCTCAGCCGTGATGTCAGATCTGGATTCATCAGGACTGTGATTTCCTCTCGACTCCTCAGTCCGAGTTCACTTGGTTGCAGATTGCGAGTGAAAGCACTTACAGAAAGATTCAGACCATTTGGTTTTATTTCAGTTTGGTCATAAAAGTCACAAAACGCTGGATAGAACGAGCCGTTGGTGCATGTTGAAAAATTATTCAGATGATCCTTTTCTCCACTCGTTAGCAAAGTGTTTCTCTGTTGCCCCATTTCCCGACGGGCAGCGTCATTGAGGACCTGTTCTTTCTCGGGAACAAGAGACACTCAAGAATAGAAACCAAGCCCAGTGGCATTACCTGTCTGGGGATTTTCCGTGTGGCAGAGTTGAAGCTCTTATTTGGTGATCATTGTGCCCACTTCACGGAGTTGTTGTCGGGATTGGCTATGGCAACACGTACCTAAAGGTCTTCAGACAGAATCTGGCTCGTGGCCGGTGCTCAGAAATGGCGACAAGCATGATGACGATGGTGGAGGGTGCTTGCTGTTGTTCCGCAGAGTCCTCTCCGGCTGGACTCCTCGTATCCTTGTATGTCATGGAATATGTCACCCAAACCACCCCGCAACACGTAATTGGGTATTACGCGTTAAAATCATTGCGACCCAGCATCTCTGCAGGTGAGGTCAAACGCACCTGTAGAAATCTCATAAGCTTGACGGCAAGAGTTAGCCCTCATTACAAGACATTCTTCGTAGGGTTATCTGAGCTCTGCCTTGAGCTGCACATCTTTGGAAGCAAGAAATGGAAGGGAAGAGTCCAAAACCGAAATGCCGCTGGCCCATCGCGTCTTCCAGCACCCCGTTCTTTTTCTAGAACATGTGGGCTTTACCTTTTAGCAACACACAGAGTGAGCAAACAGCCAGCAGGTGCCGAGGGCCAGATTTCAGCCCTGACCACGAAATCCTGAAACGCGACAGCCTTTTCTGTTTGCCGAGTCTCGTCGCACAGGGCAGGACCCGGGACGAAGGTGAGGCTGTAAATCGAGGGGGAAGAAGAGGCAGCTCTCCGCGGCCCTGGGCAGCGCCGGTGAATGGAATTCTCTTTGGCGAGAGGTCACGGAGTCAAATGCTGTGGATGGATAATTTTATGGCCACTAATAAAATTTATAGCCAAAGCAAGCTAAGATAATAAGGGTAATCAAACATCCAGGCCTGGGACATAAGAACCCCGTCGTGGCCCCTTGGTGCTGGCCGAGGGGGTGCGGCTGGACAGCACAGGAAGGAGAAAAGACCAGAACCAGTCCGTGGGGAGCATCGCGTTAGGGAAAGAACGTTAGCCGACTGTTCGCTGTGATTTGGCCCGCGTGAAGGAAGGTAAAGGAGGACGGTGTTTGACTCGGGCAGGTGTGCCGAAATCAGACGCTGTCGAACCAGAGCTGAGTTCAGGCGGGGGCTTTCTGTAGCCCCATCCTCATCCTGGCTTCCAGACCAAAATATTTATTGAGCGCCCACTGTTTGCAGAGCTGTAAAAACATTAAGTGACAGTGGAAACAATAAATAATAATAAAAGAGATGTTCCCCCAACAGTGAGATATCAATTGCCTGAGAGAAAATGCTATTAGATGGTATTTTCTGGGCTTTGGGGGTCATAATGTCATCAGACATAAAGATGGAGGAGATGTTTGTTGTCCGTGGATGTCTCTGTGCAGGAAATAGATACCGTTGGTATCTATTCCTGGCTGCCTTGTTGGAGTCAGAGGAGGTGACTTTCTGGGTCAATAATGCCATTTAAGATGAACCCCCATGCCGACACACTCGAAGCTCTCAGCCGTTCCCGTCAGCAGGGAAGTCAAAGGTCAGTGGCTTACACATTGCGATTTGCAGTGTGGAACCAACCTTGGTTTAGAAGAGCCAGACATCTTCTGCCTTGTTTCCGTGGTCAAGATCATAACCAAATGTAAGATTTACTTTTTCTGAGGGGACACATATAGTGTTCCTCATACTGAGGTATCTGTGCAAAAATTTAAATGTGGCTGAAAGACATGAATCTCACCTAAGATTAACAGATACGGAGTCGGGGTGCCTGGGTGGCTCAGTCGGTTAAGCGTTCGACTTCGGCTCAGGTCATGATCTCATGGTTCATGGGTTTGAACCCGCTTCGGGCTCTGTGCTGACAGCTCGGAACCTGGAGCCCGCTTCGGATTCTGTGTCTCCTTCTCTCTCTATTCCTCCCCTGTTCATGCTTTTTTAATTCAAAAAAAAATTAAATAAAAAAAAGATTGTAAAAAGGACCAACCTGTACCCATGAATGAGAACTGGGAGCCTCAGGCAACTGAGGACCCCACATGTGCAAGCACACACACATGTGTGCAAATGCACACACGTTTTGAAAGCAACAGATACTGTTACTTTCTTGAAATGGTCCCGTGTCACCGAGATAGAGCTAAAAGCAGGTTTTAATCAGAACTAAAAAGGGGCACCTGGGTGGCTCAGTCAGTTAAGCATCCGACTTCAGCCCAGGTCATAAGATCTCATGGTTTGTGAGTTCAAGCCCCACGTCAGGCTCTGTGCTGACAGCTCAGAGCCTGGAGCCTGCTTTGGATTCTGTGTCTCCCTCTCTCTCTGCCCCTTCCCTGCTCACACCCTGTCTCTCCCTGTGTCTCTCAAAAAATAAACATTAAAAAAAAAAAGAACTAAACAACAAAATCCGGTGGTGAAAATCTAGTCCCCCCACCCCCACCCAAAGTTCATGATTAGGACCCTCAGCAAGCATTCGGTTTGTTGCTTCTAGACGGTGACAGTGACATGTACACTCCATGGTGACAATGAATCCCTGCCACCGGAACTTTAGGTTTTTACAAATGTGTTGGATGGATAGTTGGAGGTTTGGGAATCTGTGTTTTCACAGAAGATTCATGTACCTTTCATAGAATCATGAAAGAAAAGTTAATGCTGAACAGTCTGAAAAGCAGAGGTAAACCATATAGTCCTATAAAAATAAGGCTCCGTGGGGTGCCTGGGTGGCTCAGGCGGTTGAGTGTCCTAGACTCTTGATTTCAGCTCAGGTCATGATCTCACAGTTGGTGAGATCCCACCTCAGGCTCTGTGCTGACAGCGTGGAGCCTGCTTGGGATTCTCTTTCTCCCTCTCTCTCTGTCCCTCCCCTGCTCCCACTGTCTCTCTCTCTCTCAAAATAAATAAACTTAAAAAAAAGTAAAAAACAAAAATAAGCCTCCTGATTCCAAATTATGCAGTGAAGATAAAGTTTCGGGGGTCCCCACTGTCTTGGGTATTTTCTCCTTCAGTGGATTGCAGGGGCCCCGAGAGCCACGCTGAGACAGGTTCGGCCCTGAGGGGCAGCTGGTGGGGGAGGGAGGTGACCTGAAGGCAGGGGCAGGATAGAGATCATCCCAGAGCAACATCTCCGGGCCCAGCCCTAGCTCCTGACTCACTCAATCTTTCCGACTCTCTCTTTCCTTGTGGGGAAACTGGTTACATTCTCTTAGATTGCGGTTTATTTAGGTGACAATCTCAGGACTGCAGTGAGGGCCGTGTGGGGACCCACGGAAGGTACAGCCCACCCTTCGTATCTGCCTAATGTATCCCCATCGGCCCTGGGAGCTGCAGAGGTGGAGGCGGGGCTTAGAGAGGTGGAGGTGGGGCTGCAGAGGTGGAGGCGAGGCTTCCACAGCTGGAGGCGGGGCTTACAGAGCTGGAGGCGGGGCTGTAGAGGTGGAGGCGGGGCTTACAGAGGTGGAGCTGGGGCTGAAGAGATGAAGGCGGGGCTTACAGAGCTGGAGGTGTGGCTTATAGAGGTGGAGGTGGGGCTTACAGAACTGGAGGCGGGGCTGCAGAGGTGGCCAGAAAGGGCCGAGTTCTCCAGGAACCTCTGCTTGCCCTTTGGAGTAGCCAGTCTTCCAGGCAGATTTTTACAAAGAGAACAGGGCATGTATTTATGACTGGGAGCAAAAAAGGTGGACCCTCTTAGACTCACTTTTGAATCGGGGGACCGGGGAGCCCCCCACATTGGTAGGAGAGGTGCTTGTCCTGAGATAAAGTTGGGTACCCTGGAGGAGAATGCCCCTGAGTGGGTGGCATGCCTCCAGGGGTGGGAGACAGCTCGGGAACGTGGGTGGGGGAGGTGTTAGCTTTAGCACCAGACAATCATGGAGCGTAAACCCCTCCAGTCCTTAAGGACCATGGCTCCTGAGAACCGGCTCTGGGGTTCATCCCTCACGGCTGAGGGGATCCCCATGAGGCCCGAGGCGTGTGAGGCGGCCCTCTCACCCATGTTGGTGGGAAGCCGACGGGGGGCCCCCGCCTCACCCCCACCTCCAAGACCCGGGCCCGCACCTGCTCCTCACCCCGCAGACACCGAGCAGGCGCACACCGACCTTTGTTCCCTCCGGCCCCCCGAGGCCCTCTTTGACTTAAACATTTGGCTGATACCACATTTCGCAGCCTCCCCACTATCGAATCACCCACACACCCCTTTCCGTTGGAGGGAGAACACGTGTCTTTGGCCGACAGCAAGTTTTTCCAGAGAGCCTTCTTTACATCTCCCAAGGCCAATGACTAGGCCAAGTTTACTTCTCTGAATCTGCCTGGTGCTGAAGCTATTACGTAAACAACTCCTGCGGGTCTGTTTCCTCATCTGCGAAATGGGAATGATAGCCAAGCTGTCTACCTAACCTAACAATGATGGTTTCCGATGAGGCTCGTAGGAGAAGAGGTTTATCAAAACCAGAGGGGTAGACAGATATCAGGGCATCCTTATTACTGATGATGTAATTGTCATAGATACGGGTCTTTTAACTTTCTCTGCTTGGTGGAGAACCAATCCGGTGACTGGCTATTGCCGTTTCACAGAGCCACAGACAGAATTTGAGTGGGAACAGCTCTCTGGTAGCCAAATTTCATCATCTTTCATTATTTTGTTTCTTCTGTAATGGAACAATCCACTTACAGCTTACGGTATTGTCCTACGGGTAGTTGGCAGGCTTGAGGCAAAGTAAATTCTTGGTGCCAAGCATGATGGAACCTCAGTAAGAAGAACTCCTCGCCACCATGTGTGTGAAAGATGATAGCTGATCTAACAAGGGGGCTCCCTCTCTCTCAGAATGCTCTAGAATGCACATGATTTTTTAAAGTTTAATTTTTGAGAGAGAGCGAGCAAGGGAGAGGCAGAGCGAGAGGGAAAGTCCGAAATCAACCGACTGAGCCGCCCAGGCGTCCCTAGAAAGGATATGACTTTAATTGTTAAATTAAAGCAGCTAGAGCTGCTTTTCCTAAGAACAAGTCTAGCTCCACCATTTTTCAGAATGGCAAAGATTTGGCTAAACAGAGATAATACAAGTTGCTTTAGGCCAGCTGCCTTATGGACTGTCTTTGTACAGTCTTACTGACTGCCAGTGGGTTCTAGGCAACAAGAAAAGGAAGGGAGGGAGAGAGGGAGGAAGGAAAGGGAAGGGAAGGGAAGAGAAGGGAAGGGAGGGGGAGGGAAGGGGGAGGGAAGAGAAAGGAAGGAAGGGGAGAGGGGAAGGAAGGGAAGGGAAGGGAGGAAAAGGAGGGGAGGGGGAGGGAAGGGAAAAGAAGGGAGGGGGAGGGGAAGGGAAGGGAGGGAAACGGAGGGGAGGGGAAGGGAGGGGAAGGGAGGGGAGGGGAAGGGAAGGGAAGGGAAGGGAAGAGAAGAGAAGGGAAGGGAAGGGAAGGGAAGGGAAGGGAAGGGAAGGGAAGGGAGCCTCGCATAGTAGCTATACGTACTAAGTACCCAATACATGGTTGTTTCCATGAAGAGATGAGCAAATGAATCTGTAGACTCTAAAGGAGGCAGCTTTTCATCCCTAAACTAGCACACAGTGGAACCAAAACATTACACTTGGGTGCTGACAGGCAAGGGGGAAAATCCTGCCGTGTCCCAACAGTCCAACAAAATAGGAAAGCCGTAACAGGAACCAAGTCTTCTTACTTCAGTGACTTAAGGAAAAAAGATTTAATTAGATACATGTAGAGAATAAGTAGAAAATCAGAATCGCTCAGATTTACTCCACAAACATGTTTTAACCATCTCCACGTGCCAGGCACTGGGTTGATTTTCATGGACACAGTGGTGGGCACACCAGCCCCAGTCCCACCATCCTAGGGTTTTGAGAAACAGTGATCTTTGGTTAAATGCATCATCGGAACCCAGGTAAAGACACTGAAGGAAGAGACCACCCTTCTGTAACAGCATCCACCAGAGGCTGGAAGGAGTCTGGAAGAAAGCTTCTCTGAGGAAGTAGTTCTTGAGCTTGGATGTGAACAAAACGTAGAAACATTCCAGATGGAGCGCGAAGGCATGTGCAAAGACTTTGTGGCAAGAGGAGCAGTGGGTATGTTTGAGGAGCAGTGGGTATGTTTGAAGTCCAGAACCCTGTCGGGCAGAGAGTGAGGGGAGATAAGTTGGCAACGACTGTAGCTGTTTGTATATTATTTCTGAAAGCTTATAATCCCTGGAGAGGCTATTGGGCATAAACACCAATGAAAACGTGAATTTACTGGTGGCCAGAGCCTACAGGAGCAGGCATTTGGGGGGGACCCTTCTTCCCATTGTGAACAAACAGAACAAAAACCAGAGAATGCTCAAGAGAAAGCACAAAGCGAGCTCAGCCAAGCTCTTAGAGGGGGAAGGGGTTGCAATGGAAGGCATGGACTGCCCCCCACCCAGATCCTCACACTGTGTCTGAAATCAGGGTGCTGGGAGGAAGGGCGGTGTGACCAGGGACCTAGACAATTTCAAGTTTATATAGCATTTGGTTTCTTCAAAAAAAAAAATTTTTTTTTCTGGGGTGACTGGGTGACTCAGTCGGTTAAGTGTCCCAACTGAATTTCAGCTCGGGACACGATCTCACGGTTCGTGAATTCGAACCCCGAGTCGGGCTCTGCGCTGACAGTGCTGAGCCTGCTTGAGATTCTCCTTCTCCTTCTCTCTCTGCCCCTTCCCTGCTTGTGCTCACCCTCTCTCTCAAAATAAATAAAGACACTTAAAAAAATATTTTCTGAGATAAGTAAAATGCTAACATTTGTTGATCATGTTAACTGGATCTACCTGTATGTGTTTTATTATTATTTGATGTTTTTTGTATCTGTTTAAAAATATTTTTAATTAGGAGGAAGGGAGGGAGGAAGAGAGAGAGTATAGGAGTGAAAGAGGGTCTAGGACTGCCCTGAGCGTCAGGGTCCTGTGCTCAGTTTCACATTGTCTTGGGCGAATCACTTCTGTGCTCCTGTTTTCCTTACATAAGAAAAGGGGTTTTGAAGGGGAGGATCTTGGCGGTCCCTTCTAGCTCTAAGTCATTCTGTGTTTCTGATTTCTAAGAACAATCGATTATTGAATAATTCTACTTACAGGTTTGGGAATGGAGTGTCCCATGTCCACGAATCCCTACTTTTTTTTTTTTTTGAAAAGAGATCCAATCTTGCCCGGCAAAGATAGCCAGCAGCTAGCTGTCTTTTAAGGAGGACGGTGCATTGAAGTTCATCTGTTTAGTGACATTCCTGAAAGCCATGAGCCCACAGGATGCTTGCATTCATCCCGGGCCAGACTCGGGGACCTGGAAGCACCTCGAAGCCTGTGCCTCTGTGTCAGGCCTCTCGCCATTCGCCGCCCACATCCTGGTGGCTTCTCTGTGGGTTTGTAGGGCACCTGCAAGGGCCTTTCTTACACAGGGAGGCAGAAGAGTTTCAGAAATGAAAAGGAAACACCACAGGCAGAGATCAGGTGACAGCCGCGTTCGTGAGCCCACGGACATACGTGGTAACCCATCTGGCGGTGCATTCACTCACTGCTATCCTGACTGCCTTCAGATGTGCGCCGAACCAGCGTATGTATGGTAGATTGTAGCTACCTCATGAAGCAAGATGGTGCTGTGGGTTCTGGGTATAGTTTTGGATGTGGTTGGGGACGGCGCCCTGGACCACGGGAGCTTCATAAGTGCTATTTAGTGGCGGCAGCTGGTCGAGCGGAGCCCGCGCCCCGCGGACAGTAGCAGAAGCCCAAGGACAGGTGACAGGCCCCCAGCATGGGCAGCAGCCCTTGCTGAGTGCACAGAATGTTCTCCAGGCCATGGGCTACTTTTGCCGCCTCCTTCCTGGGCCCTCTTACGTGGGTCAGATTTCCTAACAGCCCGTTGAATGAATGAGAGTAAGAAAGTATGTGTTGGCAAAATTTCAGCTGCAAATGCCAAAGCTTTCCAAGTAAGAGCATGAATTTAAGCAAAGTTTCAAGTGAATGGACCTCAGAGTAATGGCTGTTCTGCTAATAATGAAAAGTACAAATGTTTTTATGTTCAAAGGTTAACAAATGGGACGCTTTCACTGGCCTCCTGGCCTGCTCAGTTACAAAGTGGAAACTGTTCCTGATCTTTGCTTTATTGTACTTGTATTTTCTAGGCAATTAGAAGGATTTTCCACTCAGCATTTAAGAGGCTTGAACTGGCTGCAGACTCTTTTTTTAAACTAAAGTTTCTTTCTTTCTTTCTCTCTTTCTTTCTTCCTTTCTTTATTCCTTCCTTCTTTCCTCCTTTCCTTTCTTTCTTTCTTTCTTTCTTTCTTTCTTTCTTTTTCCTTGTTTTTCTTTCTTTCTTTATTCCTTCCTTCTTTCCTTTCCTTTCCTTTCCTTTCCTTTTCTTTTCTCCTTTCTCTTTCTTGCTTTCTTTCTTTTTTGTTCCTTCCTTCTTTCCTTTCCTTTTCTTTTCTCCGTTCCTTTCTTTTTCTTTCTTTCTTTTCTTTCTTTCTTTCTTTTTCTTTCTTTCCTTCCTTTCTTTTTTTTCTTTCCTTCCTTTCTTTTTCTTTCTTTTTTCTCTTTCTTTCCTTTCTTTTCCTTTCTTTTTTCTCTTTCTTTCTTTTGTAAAACTAACATTTTTTTCCCCTTTTGTGCATGGGCTGAAGTTTTAAAGTAACAGGCTTTCCAAATAGCATGCTTAGGCTTTGCCCACATAATTATTACATTTGTCGTGGAATTAGCACTCCTTGAAAGTATATTTCTACATAAGATTCTCATTTTGCCCACAAGTATGGTTCTTCCTAGCGTATCCTGTGGGTTTTGTTAAAACAGACCCAGCCCCATCCAGCGGACCATTGCAAATAAAATGGAAGCCATTTATCTTAATGAATGAGTAGGAAAATCAAGTCTGTTGAAATGGTTGAAATCCTCCAAAAAGGGACAGCTTGGTAATCCATGGGGGCTGTATCCGTTTCTCTGAGCTTCTCTTGGTGCTGTTTGCTGACTGCTCCCCGAAACCACAACAAGTGTTTTAATTAACTCTTCACTTTGTTAGCAGGCTCACCTCTCCTTTAATGATGTCTTTGCCCCACCCGTCTATCGGCATCTGGGCCAGCAGTTGATGTTTCTGCTCTGGTCTTGGGCCGCAAACCGTGGTAATGGCTCAGGCTTTCCTCTCCAAATGGACAGGAAACACAGGCATAATCAAAACTCAACAGTGTCAGGGGGGTGATTTTATTCCATTATTTTTAATGAAAATGAGGAGGTGCCCCGGGGCTAAAATGCTAGAAAATAGCCTCTGAGAGGCCCTGAGCCCCCACAGTGCCCCCTCCCCACCTGCACTGGGGCCCGCTTGCCCCAGCAGAGAGGGATGCCGTCAGCGGTGCTGGGGAAGTGCAATGAGCCACAGGTATTGAGCTCAGTGTCTGTTTTCCTTGTCAGATCTCCCAGCTGATGACGGAGACGGGCCGGGAGGGCCTGACCGAGGCAGCGCTGAATCGCTACAATGCAGACAAGCCTTCGGCCTGCGGCGTCCCGGCCTCACAGGGCTCCTGCGTGGCCAGCGAGACCTCCACAGGCACCTCGGTGGCCGCTTCCTTCTTCGCCAGGTAAGAGGGGCGTCCCAGAGCCTCGGTTCTTTCGGACGAGCCCGCCTGGTTAGCCTCTCGCGTGCGCCGCATTAGCTAAAGCACCAGGAAGAGTCTGGGGCCGCTCTTGGGCTTGACTCTTTCCGACAGGGCTTCTCAACCTCAGACTGCTGACAGGTTGGGCCAGACAGCTCTGTGGTGGGGGACCGTCCTCTGCGTCACAGGGTTCTTAGCAGCGTCCTTGGCCCCTGCTCACGAGATTCCTAAAGCATCTTCCCCAGTTGTGACAACCAGAAAGGTCTCCAGACCTTACCATGTGTGCCCTGGGTCGAGAGCCACTGCCATAAGAATACGTGGCTCTAAGGATGTCCTCCTGGGACGAGGACTTTTGTGGGCACAGCCCTGTGGTTGGTGTTTCCAGATTTACATCCTGGTCACAGAAAACAAACTGCTTCAAAATTAACTATTAAAGAGATAGTAGGGTTTTTTTTTGTTTTTTGTTTTTTTTTGTATGTGGATAGTTACCATATACTATCCGGCTAATCTTAGAGACTTTAGAGACATGAGAAACAAAAACCGAAAGGTATTTCAACAATGTTTTCTGCCTAATTTTAGCAGTGGAGCAGAGACAGGGCAGGAGACAAAAGACAGCTGAGCAGAAGGCACTTTTGGGACCGTCTAATTCAGTCCCCTTGTTTTATGAAGGAGGAAACTGAGGACCAAGAAAGTCAAAGTATGAGTTAATTTATAGCAAAGCCAGAAATGGAAACCAGATTCCTCTGCTTTATTTATTTATTTTTATTTTATTTTTATTTTTTTTTTGGGTTTCCTCTGTGATTCATTATTCGATCCTTGGAACTTAACTTTAGAAAACTTCTAAGATTTGCGAGCTCCTGGGCAAGCAGGAGGTAGGACACATGACCGCAGATCTGAAATCAGAAGACGCCTGCAGTTCGAGTTACGGGTCTGCCTCAGTTTCCTCCTCTATGAAACAAGGATAGCACCTCAAGATTTCCCTGAAGGCTAAGATCAATCATTGTAAATTATGAAGTGCTGTATAAATGGTGATTCAATGTGGACTCAGCTAGTATGTCGGGAAGAAGGAGTACCGTGTGGTTTTTCTTGCCATCCTTGTGCATGGTAATGTCCAAAGCACCAACGTGAGGAAGGGACTGTGATTAGGACAGGAGCAATCAGAGGAGGAACAGAGGCTGGTGTCCTGTGTTAAAAACAACTACAGGGGCTCCTGGGTGGCTGAGTCGGTAGAGCGTCCGACTTCGGCTCAGGTCACGATCTCGCGGTCCGTGAGTTCGAGCCCCGCATCGGGCTCTGTGCTGACAGCTCGGAGCCTGCTTCAGGTTTTATGTCTGCCTCTCCCCTGCTCACGCTCTGTCTCTCCCTTTCTCAAAACGAAATAAACATGAACAAATTTTTTTAAAACTACAATAAAGGCAGCGCATAGGCTTGTCAGAACACCGGCCCTGAGATTCTCATTGTAGGTCGGTGCCGTGTTTATTGTCCTGTGCACAGTGGGGCCGACCTGAGTGTATGGGAGGTAACAGGAAATACAGTAGTCTCCTCTTAGCCACGGGGGGTACACTCCAAGGCCCCCAGTGCATGCCTGCAGTTGTGGATAGTACTGAACCCTACGTGTACACCGTTTTCTCCCATACGGACCTGCCCATGAGGAAGTTCAGTTAATAAATGAGGCACGGCAAGAGGTTAGCTGCGATAACTAGCAATAAAATAGAACAGTTATCACCACATACTGTAGAAAAGTTAGGTGAGTGTGGTCTCTGTCTCAAAATATCTTCCTGTCCTGCACGCACGCTTCTTTCGTGATGTCACATGGTTAAAATGCCCTCCGTGGTGAGGCGACGTGAGGCGAGGACGCGGAGTTGCGGCGTGGCGTTAGGCTACTGTTGACCTCTGACGCTGTGTCTGAAGGAGGATCGTCTGCTTCCTGCTTGAGGTCAACCACGGATACCTGAAACCGTGGAGAGCAAAACCGCGGATAAGGTGGTCTACCGCATGCACGTGCTGGCCGCCTGACCACGGGCGCTATTGTGTTATTTCCATCTGTACGTGCATTTCTATGTTGTCTGGGATCATTGAGCCAACTAACTGGGGGGCCGTGTCTCTGCCATTCAGGAAGGGAAGAAAGGGATGGAACGGAATGCGCAGACATGCTCCAGGCACAGAGGATCCCAGGACCTAGGTGGGTTAGGAGAGCATGTCCAGAGGCGGGTGACGAGAGTACTGAGGAACTAGGAAGCCATGTCATGGCAGGGCTAGTCTGGAGAAGACGGCCCTCGGCTGTCTCTTGGGCCGTCGTGTGAGAGAAGGATTTGGTGGGTTCTCTAAAACACCCAAGCGTGTGGGCAAAGGCTGAATAAAACCTGACGCTGGAGCTCAGCTCCGACACCCTCCGGCTCGGCTCTCCCAGCTCAGAATGAAGGACAATTTGCATGCCATTCGAACTGCCCTGGGACAGATTGAGATATCCGTCACTGAGGGAAATCAAACTTACCTTGGGTGACTGGCCTTGATGCTGAGGAGAACATTCACTGCTCAGATGTGGGTTGACCTCCTGTGCACCTTCCTGACCTGAAATACTCTGAATGTGAGAAGCCTCAGCTCAGGCTCCACCCAGAGACTTTTACAGGTCACTCGCAGAAAACACCAGAAGTGGGATTTGAAGCAGGAAGAGATGGGAGGTTAGGACCCCCGATGGCCAGTGTTTAGGCGAACGAGTGTTTCCCGCAACAAGGAACCCAGCAGTGCTTTGGAGCAGGGAAAACGTGTGGACACGAGACAGGCTGGGATGGCCCAGGGTCCAAATGGAAACACGGGGGTGAACCCAGAGTGGAGGGGCCTGTCGATGGTGGTGGTGGGAGCCCCGGTGATGTTAGCAATAAACAAACACTGGACTGAGTTCAGGTTGCAAGAGCTTGTGGCGGGAGCTTTCAAAGAGCTGGAAAGGATCCGTAGGGCTGCCTAAATCCTCATTATTACTTTCTTTGTGGTGAAGGCTGATAGCACTAGGAGCTTGATGGTTTAAGGCATTCAAAGTACGCGGTTTGCGTTTAAAGGGTTTACAATGTATGGTGGTGGGGGGGGGGATGTAACGTGAAAGAGAATAGTGTTTCATACACACACACGTGCACATGTGCACACACACGCACATGCACGTGTTCCCCTCACGCCCTTTCCCTGTTTGCCCTGTCGGTCTCCTCCACGACAGCTGGGAGTTCACACATCCCAAAGAGGGAGGCGGTTCATATGCTGCCTCCCTGTCACTGATGGGAACCTCAAAGCAGAAGATCGAGTGACTTTCTCAAGGCCCAGAATAGGAAGGGACAGAACCAGGCATATACCTCGCCTCTGCGGATCCCCTGAGGGTCTGCATCGAACCACCCCCGCTTACGTCGTCAGACAGCCGACCGAGTTCAGTGCTTTTCTGCCTCAGATAAAGTAAAGCTGGGTAAGGCGACAGTACAGGTGGCCTCCGGTAGGGGTGAACTCTTTTGTTGAGGGTTGTAGACACCGACTTTTCTTTGTGATCTCAGCCTTTCTCTGTCAATATTTACTTTCTAGAGCTCTGCGGAAAGGTCGGGTGGACTTTACTGCATTTCTGATACAACGTCTATAAAATAAGAATTCCAGTTCTGAATAAGCAAGGATACCTTTGGCCGGAGCAACTCCAGGCGTGCGGTCTGCAGGGCCGTTCCCGGTCTGTGACGGGCGTAGAGGTTGAGAGGAAGCATTTAGAAACTTCTGTCAGCCAGTTCATAAGAGTAATTTTATGTCCATTAGGATCTGGGAATAACAAAGTGGAGCTTGTATTTTGAATGTAATGAAAATTAAAGAGGGGCGCCTGGGGGGGCTCCATCGGTTAAGCATCTGACTTCAGCTCAGGTCATGATCTCGTGATTTGTGAGTTCGATCCCCGCGCCGGGCTCTGTGCTGACAGCTCGGAGCCTGGAGCCTGCTTCGGATTCTGTGTCTCCCTCTCTCTCTGCCCCTCGCTGCTCATGTTTTCTCTCTCTCTCAAAAATAAGTAAACATTAAAAAAATTTTTTTAAATCAAAGAAAAAGTGATTCCTCACCACAGATAGTTTGAGAGGCGCCTGCTTTAGAAAATGATGATGCCCGGAGCATTTTGTCCTTTGATCCTTATCTTCCCAGAATTTCTTTATTTCTTGAAACAGCAGCATCGTGGTAGACTGTCTGTGCTTTAGAATTTCCGTGCCCTGGTTTTTGAAAAACATTTTTTGGGGGGGTAAAATAGTAACCTCATACTAAAAACATAAATAGTCGTAGTAACCAAAGAAAGACGGGCACAATTCTCATCAAGTTGGGTGGCTGTTGTGTGTTGACTTTGAACTTCACAAACGAGGGAATCTTCCTGCTCCCACAGTGCTGGGAAATGGCAGAGTAGGGTGTGATTAGGTTTTTTGCATTTGTTGGCTGTTCACTTTGGGTGAAGATTTACTTAATTATGTACGGAATGTGAAACCCAGGAAGACCTCCTGGGTGGATCCCCAGCATTGCAGGCTGAGCCCAAGGAATCTCTGTTTTTATTTGAAGAGCAGCGACCAAATTCTGGATTATGCGTCCGATTGCCTTGGATCCTGGTAAATCAGACGAATCTTTCAGCTGACCTCTGGTCTTCACGTTGATGTTCTTTCCCAAATAACCTTGAATGACCATTTAAAATCGTGTGGTTGTTGTTTTAATCCGTGAAGGAAATGAGCATCTGGAGGAGTCTCCTCTCCGTTCAGAGCAAGTGTTTGAAAACGGTGAAAACTACCAGCTGTCACGTGAGCTTTACAAAGGCAGGTTCCAGTCCCGCAGCACTGGTGCCGCCATATCTGGGCGCTTGGTGGGCATGCATCTTGAGTGTCATGTCTTACTACTGCCTCTTTTGTGTACAGCTCTCGTATTGAGTTCACAACCTTTGGAAGACCATGACTTCTTATTACAGTCAAATCAGACTTCTTAGTACGATTATATAGAGGCCATCTTTGATTATCAATGTTTTTTTGTTTTTTTTTTTTAATTTTCCCTATTTTCGTAGCGGAAATGTGAATGTCTCCAAATCTGTTGGCGCAGATTTGATTCCCTCTGGTTACTCAGCGTCTCCAAACCCTTTAGGGTGCATCTGTTTGCTCACTCTTGGGTCCATCCCATTCATTAATGCTTCTCCCTCTCCCCCTCTCTGCCTCTGATTTTCCAGTAATGGGGTAATTTTGAACTCATTGATTCTCTTCTTGAAGACTCTGACCTTGAAGCAGTTTTCTGCTGTTGATTAAAAGTGCGTCTGTCCTGGGTTTGGAATATTCTGGGGACATTTTGGTGTTCTCTGCAATATCGGGGTGCCCTCACATACATTTTGCGGGATCCATTCTCTCTGCTTTCTCTTCCTCTCTTGCCTTGTTCCTCATTTCCTTCCGTCATTCGTTCGTCAGGGATGTTATTATATTTCTGTCCAGCTCGACCTGTCATGCGATTTCTTTCATCTTTGCGTATAGACGGCTCCTCCTATTACCTGCTTTCTCCAAGCCCCTTGCGCACAGCACCGACTGTTCGTGACTGATTTGTCTGGTTTTCCAGGCATTAAATCCAAGACCAGCTTGGGCCCTAGGGTCAGGGGCTAAGTCAAGCTGCAAGAGCTGTCTCCTGGCTCCGAGGCCCCGGCTTCAGGACCAGGTTGATCCGTTCATCACCCTCCTCGGGACATTTACTCTTAGTGCTGTGTGGACACGTGCTCTGTATGCACAGCTATTTCTGTTACGGGAAGGTCCTGCCTAAAAGCCCTCTGCACATTCTTGCCAGCAGCCGAGGCAAACAGTGCCTTGTTGCTCTGCTACAGCACGCACTTTTCATATATAATGTCGTACAGCGAAGCCTTTCTTTAGTCCCAGGCCGTGTGAACACAGAACAGTAGTGCTTGGTTTTATGCTGAGAGTTTGTGAAGTCAGAGAAGGACGAGACGGAGCACGGGACTACGTGTGGTCCTCGTGTTCTTCCATCAGGTACTGTGCCCCCTGAGGGATGCTCACATCTTCCTCTGATGAGCACTTGAGCAATTAGCACCAGAGAAAAACTATGCCAAACACAGCCCGGTTGGTCTCAGGTGATGTAGGAGGCAGAAAATGGAGCTGCGCGCTCAAGATCCAGCTGTTTCTTAACGATTCACTGTGGGGTTGGAGTAAATTCCCATGTTAGTGTCTGTTCTAATGGAATGACGCCTCTAGGGAAGACGGAGAGCTTCTAGGGGCTCATGTCGCGGAACTTTGCTGTATTATGCTTTCGCTGTCTCTTGTTTCCACTGAAGTATATCGTACCTTACACTTACCCCCTCGCCGGAATCTCATTCTGACCTGGTGTCGATTCCTTCCCCGCTTTCCCCCAGTTAGACCCTTCCCTGGCCCGCTCCAGCTCCCCGTTGGTCTGTTCCATGCCCCTCCCCCCGGAAGTGAGGCTTCCACTGACTTCCTGTGGCACATTTGTGGTTGGAGTCGGCATGCAAAATCATGCTGTTTGCTCCTGGGACAACAACAACAATTAGAGTGGCGGGTGAGGCTTAAATGCAGCCACCACCGTGCTGGTCGAACTGAAGTCCTCCCTCTGGGCTCCCTCAATCCTTGAGGGCCTCTCTGTCCATCTGCTACACAGAGGTACAGTGTGGGCTTGTTGGCACAGCTTAGGGCAGCAGTTTTGAAGGCCTGAATTGGAGGCCAAGCCCCTACCCTCTGGGTTTCTTGTTTATTTACTCTGGGCAGGTCAAGCTCGCTTTTCTTAGAAAACCTCCGTGGCCTTCTCGGAAAAGAGGGGACTCTTGCTCATGTATATGGATGAAACGAATTTGTAGGAATCCTACCCGTAGGAACATAGTTCCGCTTGAACACGCATCTGTTGCAGTATGAAAGGGACACATTAAGAGGAGCCAAATGTATATTGAGTGCCATCAGATGTCAGGGGCTCAAGGAAACAGTCTCAGGTGTTTGCTGCATGAAAAAGTAAATCCTCGATTGCTTACGAGAGACAGTGAAAGCACTGAAGAAAAAGTGGCCGTAATTCAAAGTCTACACTATTCTCCTTTGTGTTCAAAGAAAAAAAAAAAAATCTTGAAACGCTTGAAATGGATAACCCTAACATCCAGGACCAACCCCAACAGCCTCCAGAACCGCTCTGTGTTGGGGGTGTGTGGACCATAACAGAAACGGCATTCATGGCTTGGCCCGCACCACTCGGGGCCGGCGATCTGCGCGTTTTCGGAGCTGGTGATCTGCACTTTAGAAAATGGCCAGTGTTTGCAGCCCTTTCCCACCTCCTGCTGCAGGGATCGTGTAGAACAGGGCAGTTTCTGATTAAACGAGCCCTTTGTCTGAATGCTGGCCTGTTGGTGTGTTGGCAGTCGGCTTGCAACATCTGGAAATCATTTGCACAGCTCTGCCTTGGTTGAAAACCCGATTCATGCCTCGGTGTGGCTGTTCGAAGGCAAAACAAGCACAGTGAGCCCGAGGAAGCTCAGGTATTCTCACGGTTGGACATTCTGGTTCTCACTGCACATTTTGAGTATCTTCTTTTTACCAGTGTCGGGGTGGGGGCGGAGAAGAAGGGTATCGGATCAAGAGAAAGATGAAGTAGTCCGAGGTGGAATCCACAGGCGGCCACGGACCTTCTGACTTGAGGCGAGTGACTTGACGTCTGGAAGCACGCTCCCTCGGTTACCTGGCGGTGGTCACGGGTACATGGCGGTCGTCGCGTCTGTTCCACAGGGTGGTTTTGAGGATCACGTGGAAACGCGAGAGCACTTTGTAAACGTCGTGTAGATCCTGCAGACGACATTAAGATGGCAGCAACGGAAAGGGATGGAATATTCTACCCTCCCTGGGAAACCCAGCGAATTCTCAACATTTCCTATGGAGTGGACGACTTTTGTCACGCCCACCGTTACAGGGTGCTTACGTGGCACTTTTTCCCCTGGGCTAGTGACCAGGAAATAGTTCCTTTCTTTTCTTTTCTTTTATGTTTATTTATTTATTTTTGAGAGAGAGAGAGAGAGAGAGAGAGAGAGAGAGAGAGAGAGAGAACGCACAAGTAGTGAAGGGACAGAGAGAGAGAGGGAGACAAGGAATCCGAAGCAGGCTCCAGGCTCTGAGCTGCCAGTGCAGAGCCCGATGTAGGACTCAAACCCACAGACTGTGAGATCACGACCTGAATTGAGGTTGGATGCTTAACCAACTGAGCCACCCAGGCGCCCCAGGAAGTGGATTTTAAAAGCATACACTAATGAAGTCATGTCCGGTCTCTGTCCATCCTCCACTCTTTCTGAATGGACTCCGGGCCATCGCATCCTCCCTCTTCCAGCCCCAGTGTGGATCGTGGGGCAGTCAACAAAGAAAGAGACTGTTTCCCCTTTTGCTTCCATTGTATTCAGCATTTTCATTCATTTTCACCATCGGCTTTGGCCGGGTCCCAGCTACCTGCTCCTCAGTCCTCCCCAAGTCGCAGGTAATAGACTTCTTAGTTGCTCCTCCCTTCCCTCCTTTCTTCCGGTGTTTTCCTTCTTACTGTCGGATTTTTTTCTGGGGCTATAAAACCAAAAGATAAACCCCCTTCAGGCGAGTTAGAAGTGTGTAGTCAACCAACTGAGCCCCACCCGATGCAGCTTCCCGAGGACAACCTCGCCTTGTGGCTCACTCGTGTTGCCAGTCGCCGACGATGCCTGGTTCCTCTGCGGTGAACTATGCTCCTGAGCCCCGTGTGGGCAGTGTTTGTCTCTGAGGTGTGATGCCTGACCTTTACAATTGCCGCAGAGGTCCCAGCAGGTCACCAGGCCGGAGTGGTAGTGCTCAGTGCTTCCTCATTTATATGTAACCAGGCGACATTTATCGAGGGTTTCATCTATGCCGCACAGAATTCTGAGTACTTTACGCAAATTTGAACTTCAAGAGCCCCCCATGAGTTGGCCCTCTTGTTATCCCATGGCTTAAATATGGAAACGAAAGCACGGATCGGACAGCGAGGCCAAGGTCGATGACGTGCCACAGAAGCTACAGAGAAAAACATTTTGACCGACGGCTTTATTTTTCTAATTTTGCAAGTTGCTAAAATACCGCTTCGTACCTCACTCAGAGTGGAAGCTGAAGGTTTTCCAGGGACTTGCGATCTGCTCTTCCCCCCCCCCCCGTCCTCCCCCCCTCCCTCTTGCTTACCACGCTCCAGGCACACCCACGTCCCTGTACTTTATCAGAGAGCGCGAGACCATTCCCTCCTCTGAAGCTCTGCTCTTTCTGTTCCCTCTGCCCTTTCCCCGGATTTCTGCTCGGCTCCGCCGTCCCTTCCTTCAGATCTTTGCTCAGGTGCCCTCCCTCACCTCCCTGTGTAAAAGTACCGGCATCCTGTCTCTCTGTCTCCCTCCTCCCACACAGCACCTGCCTACTGTCTTCAGTGTTAGTTGAATGAACAAACGAATCTCGGACTAAAAGGGAGGAGGGCAGGCAAGTCTCCAGATTTTCCTCCACTGAAGTTCTTTGAGAATTTCACACCTTTCCCCTTTCACTTCAGACCTGGTGCTCAGGGATTAAATTCCCCGTTTAGCTTTAGGACGTTTTGGGGAGACGGAGTCAGAACAAAGCCCGAAGAAGGTATCCTTGGGAAATGGGGATTCTTAGGAGAGAGTGAGTGCCTGGTAGTCTTTTTCAGAGGAGGATTTGCAAGAGATGGGGCAGGTGGCCCGGCCTGGGGCAAAAGACACAAACAATCAAACAAACAATCAAAGAGTTAAAGCAGAGGAAAGAGGCAGGACGCCCATTTTTCTTCCTGTCTCCTTGCAAGCCTGTCTTTTCCTCCCTTGACTAAACCTCTTCGCTTTTTGTCCCCTGCTTTGATTTATTATTTTAATTCTATAGCTGTCCTGGTGAAGCATGTAAAGCATTTGGGGATAAAATCATGTGGAAGACATTATAGAAACGAAAGACGTGTTATTTTATGTGGTAGTGGGTAGGGGTTCACTATGCTGATGAATCATTTCGTCGACGAAAACACAAATCTGTCCACAAGCGTGGTCTATCCACTGAACAAGAAATTGGCTTCTCCTTGAGGGGATAGGAAGGAGGAAGTTAGGGACATCGTGATACTAATTTGGTGAGAAACTAATTTGGTACAATTGAAGCGCGAAGGGACCCGGTGAAGTCTCTGCTTTTTTATATTGCGGTGGCGGGGGGGGGGGGGGGTGGCCCTGAAGGTGGGATTTTTATTTTCTTGCCTCTAAAATGGAAATAATGAATTTCTCTTTTTCTTCTATCTGATTATTAAGGCGTAGATCTCATGAGAACAGTGCCTGTCCGATCCCCACCCCACCCCTGGCTGCCCTGCTCTTGGCCCATGCCTTGTATACAACAGGAGCTCAATAAGTGAATGTTGAAACAGGGAACCAACCATGCTTGAAACACTCAGGCCTGTCTTGCTTCTCAAATGACTGAAATGCTTAAAGAAGCTAAAACTTAAAAAAAAAAAAAAAAAAAAAAACAACCGCGGGAGTGTACTTGAAAATCGTGTAATTTATTATGCTGCCTCAGAGTTCTCATCATTCTGAGTGCTAGTATTCGTGGGAAAAGTAATTGTGATGGCTAAAACATAAATGGAATTTTTTTTTATCATTATTGATTTCAACACAGATTCTGCAACACATTTTTTTTTTAAGAGGAGAGAGAGAGAGAGAGAGAGAGAGAGAGGGCGTGCGCATGCGCAGGCCAGGGAGGGGGAGAGAGAGAGAGCGTCTTCAGCAGGCTCCACCCTGAGCACAGATCCCGACCTGGGGCTCGATCTCACGACTGTGAGATCGTGACCTGAGCCGAAATCAAGAGCCAGCCCCTCAACCGACTGAGCCACCCAGGCGCCCCTCCCTGCAGCACACTGCTTCTGATTATCGGCTTTCTCTTTAGCTTAGGCCGAAGTGATTTTAGCATCACACCGTAATGACGTGCTGTTCCTGGAACCTGGTGTGTTTGTCATGAAATACACTGAAATTCGGGAAACGCCATTTCAAGAGTCTAGAAATAATGGCCTGTGTCATTTTCTTGGCACCCTCCAACACCGAAGCCTTAAGAGTCCATAGTTTGTCCTTTTAAACTCTAGCAAAGGGGAAAAAGGGCCTTGGCCATGACAAAGGGAGACGAATTGTCTTGGGGCCTGTTGTGAAAAGGGTATAATCAGCGTGAGGCAGGCCGCTCTGAATAATAATGATAATAAAAAAGAATAAATGTGGACCATCACTCACAATTTATTTCTAGTCTTTTAGGTGCCTCAAAAAATAAATGTGGTTCATTTTTCCCAAATAAATTTTCCTTTATTATCATCTCTGTCTCCTTGGTGCTCGATTGAAGGTGGCAAGATGGCCCTCGCGGAGCGGGCAGAGTGTTTCCCCAGCCCGGCTGTGCCGAATTTTAGCGACACTCCCTAGGGATGAAGAAACACTGAAGTCTTAAGTCCTGCTACATGCCCTAGCCACCTGCAAGTATTTTAAACTCAAAATGACACCTTGTTCCCACCCTCCAGGGCCTCTAGGTATCAGGGTAAAGTTGAGAGAGGGAGTGGAGGAGGGTTACTAGCCAATGTGTCATAGAGTCCTGGCTGGGGTCTCCCAGGAGCCTCCCCCACCGGGGCCCGCAGCCCCTCACACACCACTGTCTCCGGGCCCCTCAGGAACTCACGCGATGGACGTAGCTGGTGGTAGCAGGCACTGTTGACCTCTGCCCCCCTGTGCCTACCACTCATGGTTCACTGAACCAAACCTTGTAGCTCCCGAGGTCCCCCGCCCTTGTGACTCTGCCCCAGGGTTTTCCCTGACTGCCGGAGACCACCTCGCTCAAGCGTGGGGCCGGCCAGAGTGCCAGGGAGGAAATCCTGTTGGGAACAGCTCCCAAATAAGACGGATGGGAGGTGGGGGTAGTTACCCCAGCTCCCCTGCCCGTTGGTTGGGACATTGCTGAGGCCTAGTCCACTCTGACCCTGATCCATCGTCCAGATTTCCTCAGTAGGACTGAGCCCCAGCTGCCCCTGGATCAGCAGCCCCTTGATAATGAACCCTGTGGTGGCCTCCCTCCCTCCCGGTCTCACTCCCACGCCCCTACTCCTGCTTCCTGGAACCACCTGCCAATTAACCCTCCCAGCACTGTCATCCTCATCCAGGGATGCTTCTAAGGACGCCCAGCATAAGATACTGGCAGTATGTCTTCATTCACTCATCCATCCATCCGTCCATCCGTCCATCCGTTCATCTGTCCATCCACCATTTTTAAGTCCATGCTGTATGCCAGGCGTTACATTAGACACCAAAGACAGCAGATGGGCAGCCACTGCCCTCAAGGAGCTCTCAGTCCAGAGGATCCTCAGTCCCATTACTGGGCACTTAGAAACAATATATTGGAAGTTCAGAACAGAGAACCCCGGAACTCCCAGGATCACTCCCCCTGAGTCGAGTGGTTGTTTGGATGTCAGAGGTGACTTCACAGCTCTTGTTATTATTATCAGAAGCGATCTTATTCATTCATTTGCTTACCGGCTTATGGCCTGTCTCCCCTTCTAGCATGTAGGATCCATAGAAAGAGGCACTTGTCTCTCTGTTCCCTAGTGGCATCCTCAAACCTTAGAATGGGGCTGGCGCTTGGTCAGTGTTTGGTGAGTGCCCCCTGGGGCGTCTGGTAGCCTCCTCCCGTCTCTCCTGGGGTGGGTCACCTGTGTGGCAGCAAAGCGCAGTTCCACTGTGAAAGTAGCATCTCTGCTTAGGGCAGGAGAGAAAGAACGGGGCTCCCTGCCTTGGACGCCACGCCCCGAGGGCTGGGGCTTCCTTTCGGTCCCTGCTCCTTGGGAACTAAGTACTTTGCCCAACACTGTACCTGAGGCGAGCGCTTTCCTTTAACATGATGTTTCCTTTAACAGCGGGGCACCTGCATGGTTCAGTCGATTAAGCGTCCACCTCTTGATTTCAGCTCAGGTCATGATCTCACGGTTCGTGGGATCAAGCCCCCCATCAGGCTCTGCACTGACAGTGTGGAGCCTGCTTGGGATTCTCTCTCCCTCTCTCTCTCTGCCTCTCTGCCCCTCCCCCACTCTCTCTCTCCCTAAAAAATAAATATGAAAAAAAATTTAACACGATGGAAGGGAATGTGCTTTCCTCAGAATCTATTGATTTAAATGTCCATCACATCTAATAAAACACCTTCCCCCCCCCCCCACACCCCGGGGGCGCCTGGGTGGCTCTGTCAGTTAAGTGTCTGACTTCGGCTCAGGTCATGATCTCACGGTTCGTGAGTTTGAGCCCCGCGTTGGGCTCTGTGCTGGCAGCTCAGAGCCTGGAACCTACTTTGGATTCTGTGTGTCTGTCTGTCTGTCTCTCTCTCTCTCAAAAATAAACATTAAAAGAAAAAGAGTTTCGGGGCGCCTGGGTGGCGCAGTCGGTTAAGCGTCCGACTTCAGCCAGATCACGATCTCGCGGTCCGTGAGTTTGAGCCCCGCGTCAGGCTCTGGGCTGATGGCTCAGAGCCTGGAGCCTGTTTCCGATTCTGTGTCTCCCTCTCTCTCTGACCCTCCCCCGTTCATGCTCTGTCTCTCTCTGTCCCAAAAATAAATAAACGTTGAAAAAAAAAAATTAAAAAAAAAAAAAAAAAGAAAAAAAGAAAAAGAGTTTGGTAAAAAGCACCTTCCTGGGAACATCTGGGCTGGTGTTTGGCCAAACAACTGGCCACCATAGCCTAGCCAAATTGGCCACCAAACCTAGACTCAGCACGGAGGTTAACTGGAAAGTCCTTTCCGTTCCGTGCGGTTCATCAAGTGTGTACGGAGACTTGATGGGGCTGCTGCTGGAGCTGAGTCTTGCCCATCAGGCCACCGAGGGGGTGTGCTGGCCGGGCCTTGGGTGGCACACTTCTGCTGGCCCCATCTTCATCCCTTGTTCTGTAGCGTCCCCGCCTGGTGACGTGTTCAACTTAATCTTTGTGTCTTTTGCATAAGTTGGAGAAGCCTTTATCATTCATTACTTAAGATGCCTTGCACTTTGTTTTCTCGTTCATGTTAAAGAGAGAGAAAATAAAGATAGACACCATTAATCTTTAAGCCTCCCCTGTGGTCCCGATTGCCAACCACAGCCTCCAAGGCCCGTGGTGGACTTACTACATTGTATGTTCTTTATTTCCTTTAAGGCCGGGCACGTGAGGAAGATTGATTTACGGAGCCTGGGACCTGCTTAGTTGTGGGGGAGGGAAGCAAAGGGATGTTCACGCTGCGGTAAACTTCAACATTACTAGGATTTCCTTACACAGCCAGGAAAAATATCCCCGTTTACGTCTATTTCTATTGGAGCTCATAAATTAAAGAAAAAAAAAAACAAAAAAACAAGTCTATTTCCTATACACCTGGAACTTCAAAATCACAATTGGTGAACCTGTGATTGCCCCCGTCACGGAAGAGACACGAGAGTGACGGCTCGGATGGGGTCTTGCATCATGGCTTCGAAACCCAAGCAATGACTCTCCCCGTGTCTTTTCACGGTGCTTAAAAAATGTCAGGATGAAGGAAATGATTTACCTAAAGCATGGACTCTAAGACTTTGGTCCTACTCTCTTTTTCCTCTGACCTCCCTCTTTTATAACTGACTCTCGTTTCTGGCTTCTTTCTCTCCCTTTCTGTATTTCTTTCAATTTTATTTTATGTAAATTTCAAAACAAGTCTAACAGCATCAGAGACAAAACACAGGAAAGTCTTCTTTATTTTCCGTTCTGTTCTGAGCCGTAAATTCCTCCACGTACTCAAATAATACACCCAGGAGGGCTGGTGGGCTGAATGTGATTGATAAATATTTTAGCACCTGCCCACCACAGGGCTTCCAGGAGTGAGAAATTACTTTTCCTCCTATCCCTAAGGGATTGAGCGTCACCTGCCCGTAGTTGCTGTGTGCCATTCTACAGGGGTCAAGGCTGAGCGGTCCTCGTGGACAAATAATTATGGGCACCCTCGAGGCCCCATGGTCTTTGACTTCTTCGTTTTGTTCTTTGAGGACTATCTTTAGTTGTTTCTGTTTTGTTTTGTTTTGTTTTTGAGAAAATGCATACATAAAGGAGAAAGAGGATATACTTTATTTCGATTTTTAGAAGCCGTTTAAAAATATGTTGTACCGGAAGCAGTAGAAATGATTTTCCACTGTCATACCACCCAGCCCTTCCACTCTTGGGTATTCCCCAAAGAGCGGTGGAGGGATAGGAACATTCATAGCAGTATTATTCGTAGTAACCCCAAACCGGGAACAATGCAGGTGTCCACTAGCTGATAAATGGATGCGCAAAACATGGTCTGTCAACACAATGGAATACTATTCAGACCGTTCAGACTATTGGTTGATGCAACAACATTGATGAATCTTAATAATTACAGTGAGTGAAAGAAGCCAGACCCCTCCCCCCCTCCCACCCCCACAACCCAAACCAGGAGAGTACATATGGTATGATTTCATTTATATAAGATTATAGACAATACAAACTAATCTGCAATGACAGAAAACATATCAGTGCTTGACTGCACATGGGGAGGGAGGGACAGATAACAAACGGTCTCTGGGGGATGACAGATACATCTGCTATCTTGTGATGGTTTCACAGGTGCATATATGACAGGACTTATCGAATTATATACTTTGAGCATGCACCGTTTATTATATGTCAGTTATACCTCACTAAAGCTAAGTCGATGGGGTTTGTGGGCACTAGAGAAGATGTTTTGAGCTGGAGAGCGGATTGTCTTAGAGAGTAAATAAAGAGTTTAGATAAAGGATCGTTTTCTCTGGGGGGGGGGGAGTGTGAATACTAGGAACCCCTAGGAAAACATATTGAACTGACCTTATTTAACATTTTTTGCAAAGGATCAAGATAAGAAAGTACCATGGCAAATCTCCACATGTGTGCACACAACTAAGTTCCTCCAGGTAATAAAATATTGTCAAGGTAGAATAAATAGGTAAAGACGCAAGCAGAGAAACTTAGAGAGCAAGGAGCCGTGTTTTCGGTAAAGCAATTCAAACTGTCCTTACGGGATTGGAGACGTTGAGAAACTGGTTATAATTAAGGACAAGAACCTAAGGACTTAGTCGCTGGAAGATTCAGTCTAAGATCATGACCAGAGAAACCAACACTAGCAAAGTTTGTTGGACATTTTTAGAAAGGATATTATAGATGCAGTGAAAGGTATCACCTTGTCCTTGGACTGAAGAAAAATTTGTTAGAACCTAGAAGTTCTTAAATGTTTTTTTTTTTTTTAACTTTTTAAAGGTTTATTTATTTATCTTTGAAAGAGAGAGAGAGAGCATGAGCTGGGGAGGGGCAGAGAGAGAGAGAGAGACACAGAATCCCAAGCAGGCTCCAGGCTCTGAGCTGTCAGCACAGAGCCCGACGCGGGACTCACACCCACGAACCGCAAGATCGTGACCTGAGCTGAAGTTGGACGGTCAACCGACTGAGCCACGCCGGCGCCCCAAGAAGTTTTAATAAATATACTTTAACATGTGAAAGAGAAGCCGAAACTACCGAGGGGGTAGAGGGATGTCTCTTTGAGAGTAAGTAGGCTGTTGGAAGAAGTCTTCAGTCCAGAGGACAAGGTCTGGGAGGGAATCTGAGTGGCTCACTTGACATGTAGATAGATGAGTCATTAAATCTTGGGAGTCATCCCTTAAGACTGGGAAGAGGCCGCATCGGAGGAAAACAAAGCAGGCTGGCCTCCACATGCCAAAGGCACAGCCGTGACCGAGCGAGCATGTATTAAGCCTTCAGGTTCAGGTTCATTCACAGACGGTGGGCTGATTGGAAGCTATTAGACAGAGCTGGGGTGGGGCAGCAAGCCCCCACCTTCTCCGCCCCGGAGGGTGACAGCCTCCTTTCTTGCACAGGAAGACACGGAATTCTTAGCCCAGTGCTTTTGAGTTTCAATCCAATAGCATGGCTGTTCTAGTATGTTTCTGAAATAGTCTTTTCTATAGCATGTAAACAAGTGGCTACGTTATCCTGAGCATTTTTATCAAGATCAGCTGATATAAATGCCTGAAGTTCGCTGAAAGCAGGCCAGGATCTAGAAGCCCCTTCGGCAAGTCTGGAGTGGTCACGTGGGTTGGCCGTGTCCCTTGGGAAGCAGACACGTGGTCAGGCTGGTGTAAAGTGACCTCTGGTACCCGATTCCAATGTTGGCTTAACAGACGCTGGGCAGTTCCCTAGCACCTGGGAACTTTTCCCGTCCAAAAGGAGGCAAGACAGGAAGGAATAAAAATCCAGACCAGTGCAGTCACTCGGAAAGAGGGCAGGGATGGCCTGGTGTTCTCTCCTTGGCCTTGGGTGGAATTTGCAGAGTGCCGCTTGGGGGCTGTGAACTCCATCCACTTGCTTTCCAGGAACCTGGGGAGCAATACCGCCAACATCTCTACTGCCGTCATGAACAGGGGTGCGGAGCGTGTGGGCATTGCCCTCTGGCGCTAACCACCAGGAAGGCACCGAGCGTGGAAAACGCAGGGGTCCAGGTGCGAAAGTGAAGACACGGGGAAGCCTGGTGGCTTCCCACAGACACAGCCCCCAGGTTTCCTTTGTCAAAAGAATAGAAGGGTACAGTTTAGGGAAAACGTTGACTTTGTCCCTAAAATGTCTACACCGCAGCCACAACTGAGTAAGAGTCTTCCTCTGTGGCTGGCTTCTTATTGGCCGTCATTCTGTCACTTTCTGATGCTCCAGACAGAATGGTCATTGCTTCCTCCTGCTTTCTCGCCCTGCCCCCACGCCCCCCACTCCCGCCACGTCATCTGTTGGCTCCTGGGAGTGAAGGTTCCAGTCCGCTCAGCTAACGAGTGCGCGATTCCGACCGTAACGAGCAAGCCAGAGAGACCCCAGGAGAGGAAGAAGAAGAGGACGTTCCTATATTTTTATGTGGAGATTGATAATCAAGGCTAAGAATCCCGGCAGAAGGTGAACAGCGCATTAAACAGAGGGGAAAAGATAATAAAACATCGCCTGCTGCGTAACAGTCGCTGGGTAGAAATGTTCCCTGGAACTATCCAGCTGTTGCACTTGATGGCTCATAAAGCCTCCGTAACGTCCGTCAAGGGCCTTTTTTCTTGGTGAGGGACCATTTTTTTCATGCAGTTATGATAGCATCTGGTTCCTGTCCCTGGAAATGCAAGGAATCCACAGGCACGGGCAGACGCCGCTGGGGCAGAGCCCGGCTACTGAGGCATCTGGCTCCTTGAACGGGTTTCGGGTCACTTCTGACCCAAAGCACATCATCCAAGTGCAGATTCAGATTCGGCAGGCAGGCAGTGACTGAGTGCCTGCTGTGAGCCAGGCCCCGAGTTCGGTGATCTCATTTAATCCTCACACGTGCGAGCTAGCTATCACTTTCTCAAACAGAATACTAAACAAACAAACAAACATAGCCTGGACTATTAGAGGCACATCCCCAGCTCCCTCTGCGGCTGCAGGGGACAGGCCGAGATCCCTGGGCCTGGTGGCCTTTGTCGCTGCCACAAAGGTGGAAGAAGACATGAAAGCTGCTTCCTGCCTGGGTGTGAAATCCTTCTGCGTGTGATTGTCCCACCTGGGTGCCTGTGCACTTGTGTGTCGAGGAGGGACGAGCCTTTCCGGCGCACCCCAAATGAACCAAGGGCATACTAGGTGACCTGTTGTTTTCGGTTGGGTTCCCCAGAAGCAGATCCCTAAGTGAGGATGTCTGTGCAAGTGATTTAATAAGAATGTGGTCCCTGGGGAACGGGTGAGGGAGCGAGGGAGGCGGGAAACAGAAAGGGAAGCCAGGAAAGGTCCATCTCTGTATCCTTGCTGCTGGGGAGCTCTGGTGTGTGAGCTCCGGCACAGAGGGGTCCTGAGCTGGGCAGTGGAGCTGGGGCCGTCATACTCCCTGACCACCCAGTAAGGCTTCAGAGAGAGGTAAATCCCAGAGACTTCCAGTCAAGTCTCCAGCAACCCAAGGGTAAGTCTCTGAAAACAGAGCAGCAGGTACTGGCTGTTGGAAGCAAAGGCATGCAGAAAGGAAGCACACAAAATGCAGAAAGAAGGCTGAGGGAAGGGGGCTCAGCACCAGCGTTCAGCACTGAACTTGCCCTTGGCCACACATAGCCGGCAGAGGAAGGGGCTGGTGAGACGGGGAAGCCGCAAGATTAACCCAGCATCAGCTGTCTATGCACAAGAAAGGACTCTGATCTTCCTGAATTCTGGGGGTGCCGTGTTTCATCACTAAACTGTCTAGGATTGGGGAGCAAGCCAGCTGGAACAGAACATTGAGTTATTTCACGTCGGACGATAGGACAGGATGAGGCCAACTGACGTCTCTTGAGAGTAAGAGGAAGTGGTCCCTAAGTAAACTTCCGTGATCTCTTACAAGGTGGGAAAACAGGAGGGGAAAAGGAGAAGTGGGGAGGAGGTCACCCAAACAGGGGGCCTCCCCGTTGGAAATCATGCTGTGACTTGAAGTGCCACAGATTCCAAAATCCACATGTGTCTATCTTCAAAACCGAGAGCGGCATGTAAAAAATAATTATATAGTATGCGAACCCTTGGCAGCAATATTTTAAGTGGAAACAGATTTCTTCCATTATAAAGAAATGTCAACTCTTTCTTTTGGGGCAGGGGAGTTTCCTCACATGCGTCCCAGCTGAGCAGAAACACCAAATTCCTACGTAATTGATAGCAGAATCTGGTTCTGTCCTCAGCTCACTTTGTATCTGTCACAGCCATCAGTATTGAGGACTCTGGACACCAAGTACATTATGGTTTTAATGTTGTGATTGAGTAGAGACAAGAACGAATATTCCTCCTCCTTGGGCTGTGTGGCAGCATATAGAGTGAGATCCAAGGGTGGTCACCAGGAATTGGAACGGAACCATGTTTGTCTTATGAAATCCTGGTCTTCCAGGCAAGTCCAGCCTGGGGAGCACCACCAAAAGGTCATGGGTAACAACTTAAAAAGGCAGTTTGCAAATGACATATCAGATAAAGGGCTAGTATAGAGTCTATAAAGAACTCACCAAACTTCGCACCCGAAAAACAAATAATCCAGTGAAGAAATGGGCAGAAGACATGAATAGACACTTTTCCAAAGAAGACATCCAGATGGCCGACCAACATGAAAAGATGTTCAACGTCACTCCTCATGAAGGAAGCACAAATCAAAGCCACACTGAGATACCACCTTACACTGGTCAGAGTGGCTAAAATGAACAAATCAGGAGACTACAGATGCTGACGAGGATGTGGAGAAACGGGAACCCTCTTGCACTGTTGGTGGGGATGCAAACTGGTGTAGCTGCTCTGGAAGGCAGGATGGAGGTTCCTCAAAAAATTAAAAATAGAACTACCCTATGACCCAGCAATAGCACTGCTAGGAATTTACCCAAGGGGTACAGGAGTGCTGATGCATAGGGGCACTTGTACCCCAATGTTTATAGTGGCACTCTCAACAATAGCCAAAGTATGGACAGAGCCCAAATGTCCATCAACTGACGAATGGATAAAGAAGTTGTGGTTTATATATACAATGGAATACTACTTGGCAATGAGAAAGAATGAAATGCCATTTGCAGCAATGTGGATGGAACTGGAAGGTATTATGCTGAGTGAAATAAGTCAATCAGAGAAGGACAGATATATGTTTTCACTCATATGTGGATCTTGAGAAACTTAACAGAAGACCATGGGGAGAGGGAAGGGGAAAAAATAGTTACAAACAGAGAGGGAGGGAGGCAAACTGCAAGAGAGTCTTAAATACACAGAACTGAGGGTTGATGGGAGTGGGGGAGAGGGGAAAGTGGGTGATGGGTATTAAGGAGGGCACTTGTTGGGATGAGCACTGGGTATTGTATGTAAGCCAATTTGACAATAAATTATATTAAAAATGAATATTTATTATAAACAAAAACAACAAACAAAGGCAATGAAGGGCTCCTGGGTGGTTCAGTCAGTTGAGCGTCCAATTTCAGCTCAGGTCATGATTTTGCGGTTCATGAGTTCAAGCCCCTGGGTCGGGCTCTGTGCTGACAGCTCGGAGCCCAGAGCCTGCTTCGGATTCTGTGACTCCCTCTCTCTCTCTGCCCCTCCCCTGCTCATGCTCTGTCTCTCTCTCTTTCAAAAATAAATAAACATTAAAAATTTTTTTTCCAAAAAAAAAAAAAAAGGCAATGAATTAAAATATCTTAATGACGATCCTGGAATTATGTTTTGTGTGTGTGTTTATTCGTTAGAGATATCTACTGAAATATTTACAGATGAAATGCTACAATTATGGCATTTTCTTCACAATAACATAGAAGAAGAGAGAAGTTGGGGTATACATGGGATAGGTTGGCTACAAATCGATCTTGTTGGGTAGTAAGTACATAGACTATTAACTATAGACTCTTGTCCTTTTTCATATATATTTGAAATTTTCCACAATAAAAAGTATAAAAGTTCATGGATCTAGTTGCTAATGAGAGGCCCCTTTAGAAGACTCAGAAAGCCCAGCCCTGCTGGTCCTAGAGTACCCCTCACATTCTCTCTGGTGACCACCAAGCTCCCGCCAGAGGCCAGGTGAGGACACCTGACTTCCCAGCCTGGTGGCCTCGGCTGCTGCCACTGCTGCTCACCTCCCAGAGCCCGTGCCTGCAGTCCCTAGGCCCCCAGCATTGCTGTTCTATTAGGCCTCCTCCCTTATTGCTTTGCAAAATTTACTCTTGACATGAGTTTGAAGATTATGCTACTTTGAGCAACGTGGCCTATTACTGTCTCATTTACCCTCATCACATTCCTTTTGTTTTTTAAATGTTTATTTATTTATTTTGAGAGAGAGAGGTGGGGGGAGAGAGAATCCCATCCCATGCAGGCTTCACACTCAGTGCAGAGCCCGATGCGGGGCTCGATCTCACGACCGCGAGATCAGGACCTGAGCCGAAATCAAGAGTCAGACGCTTAACCAACTGAGCCACCCAGGCGCCACTCCCCATCACATTCCTTTTTCTCAGATAAAGACATTAGGGTACACACTGGGTCTGGTTGCTTCTATAGAGGGAATTTGGCTACATTTCGTAGAGGTAGCTGGGAATAAAAAGTATAAGAAGCTTGGATTAGGTCCTAGATATCCACCTTGGAAACAGCACAGCCATGCAGGTAACTAGGCCTTTGGCAGGCTCAGGAAAGCATGGGGTCTTAACCTACTGACTCCCAATTGGGTTTTACCCTCCAGGGTCACCTCCTTTTTGATAAGTCCGGAGGTTCCAGAGCTTAATTAAAAGGAATCTAAAGAGTATTCGAACTGACTGAACGTAATCTGCCCTACGGTTGCAACCGTGGGTGCTGTTTGAGCTTCGCCTCTTCGCCTCACAGGGCACGGGGTGGATCCAGCCGGCATTCCTGGGACAGGTGCATTGCTGGTATGCTCTGTGTTGCCCCTGTGCTGTTGCTCATTCGGTTTGACAGCTCACAAGATGCTTTGGTCTTCTGGGCTCCAGCCCATTGGTCCTGGGAGTACCAAGGAGCTCCTGGGTAATGTTTGAGGCTTGAGGTTTTAATTCCATTCACTCCAGCTTGTCTGTTGGTTTGAGTATCTACTAAGCGAGTGAGAATATGGGGAATCCTGAGAGGATAAATCATGACTCTTCATAAAGGCTAATCTTAGCAGGAATAAATATATATCTTCTCAAGGTATAGCTGATGTTCCAAAGCCTGGAGGAGATGCTGAAGTTCCCTCGGTGTGGAGCATTATAAAAATACCCCAGGGTTCTTATCAGTTTGGTCTGTAGTTCGAGACCTGTCGTTGAGGTTCAGAATTGACATCACAACCTATGAAGTGTTGAATCCTCTCTTGCATACACAGAGCTACCTTGAACTTAACTTTATTCTTTTTTTTATTTTATTTTATTTTATTTTTTTTAATTTTTTTTTTCAACGTTTATTTATTTTTGGGACAGAGAGAGACAGAGCATGAACGGGGGGAGGGGCAGAGAGAGAGGGAGACACAGAATCGGAAACAGGCTTCAGGCTCTGAGCCATCAGCCCAGAGCCTGACGCGGGGCTCGAACCCACGGACCGCGAGATCGTGACCTGGCTGAAGTCGGACGCTTAACCGACTGCGCCACCCAGGCGCCCTGAACTTAACTTTATTCTGTCCATTCACTGAAAACCATAGTGAACATCCGTTGATTCCAGAGAGTGGGATCGGCAACACTTTGGCTAACCTTGTGATTTTTTGAACTAGAAGCACCTAGAGACTATTGAATCCTTACAGTGACCCAGAACATTCACAGCCATGGCATTCTCGGAGGGAAGAACCTCCATGCCCGAAATGAGGAGACTGTTGGCGTTAGCACATCTGAACTTGAGGATCGATCCTATGCCGCTGTCATTGGCATTCCGAATAGGGCCGTGTGGATTTTGAACCCCAAATGAATACAGCTACAGACAGTCCATCACAATAACAGAAAGGCCGAGCCTGTGGCTGCCATCCATGTCGAGGGCCTTGCTTGCATTGAGGGCTGAGTCCCCGTGGATCACCGTCATGTGGAAGTGATGGGGGTGACAAAACCAAGATGTTTCCGAAGATCAGGGACAGCAAGCAGCTTGCAAGCCCGAGTCAGGGAACATGCTGGGCATGCCACTAAGGAATATGTTTCCCCAATACCTCTTTCTGGAGGTGGCTTTGGATAAGTTGCCTTTGAACTGCATTTGCTTATGAAATGTCTAGTGATCACTTCCATCGTTCCTATGTTTCAGTGTGAGGCTCCGCGGGGGCTCCATTTTTATCGTCCCCTCTGCGGCTTTGTGCTGTTAATCGGGTAGGTCACTAAGAGCTGGGAGGTGCACCCACTAAACACCTGGGTAGCTTGAGGTCTTTACACTTGACAAATTGGGAGACAAATTATAACAACTTTCCCATTTTAGACTGGATTGTGGGATTCCATAGTCAAGTTACCCGAAAACCCCTGGATGGATAAAAACGGAAAGTATCCCTGATATTGCACCGTGGGAGGGAAATGTAGCCAACAAAAGACAAAAACTTAGATTTCAAATGAGTGTGTGTCCCAAGGACATGCCCCTACCATGAGATGCTTTTTACAGTCTCCTCAGTATCTTAACCCAATTACTGCCAATGCTTTGCGCTAATGGATTCACCACAAGTGGATTTACTGTCCATGGGATCTATCTGTTCTCAAGTGAGCATTTTTCATTCTTATACATGTGAGTTATGTCCATACATGACGGATGTGCTGTTTATTGACAAGGAGAGCAGAGCATCGATACGGTTTGCCTTGGGCCGTGCCAACGCTGTACTGTGGGATGCAGGTGGGATATGTCCGGTGACTTCTTTTTGCTTTCGTTGCATTGAACCACTTGCAGTAATCAACTGCTTTCTCCAGTTGGTAGTTCTGGCTGCCATGCCCTTCAGTCTTCCTTGTTGACTTTGTGGTTCCCAGTTGCTTTCCCTGTGTAGCTAGGAAGCAGTGGACCAGCTCCTTCCCAGTCTCCAAGTTTATGGGGCTGAAGGTCCTTGCTAGCCACCCACATTTGTTGACGGGGCTCGAATTCGAACACAACGATTGGAAGGGGTGGGCTGGTACCATGCTTCTCTGATGCTTCGGGTGTTCTGAAAGGAGAAATGAGTCCTCTTCTCTTGGATTCAATGCTAGAGGGAAAAAGGAGTCATGCTAATTATATGGGGAGAATCCTCTAATGTTTTCCTCTAAAAATATTTCCAAGAAAATGTAGGGCACTGTCCAGTGGGCGCAGTAGCTATGTGAGAACAATGATAGATGGCAGATTATTCTTTCTTCTCTGCTTCTTTCTTCTTTCTTCTCTTTCTTCTCTGCTACTAGCTGATTCTGGTACGTTTGGTTAAAAAAAAAAAAAAAGTCACTTCATTGCGACTTAATCTTTCATTGTGAAAATGAAGTAACCAGTGACACTCTGCCTCTTAGGTATGTGTAATCTACAGCAGGATTTAGAATGAATGAGGGTTAATACTGAAGGGACCTTTTCAGATTGGGGTACCTGAACCCCAGTGATGGAAAAGCCATGTGCCAGGCCACGCAGAAGCTGTTGTGTGTATGGCACAAGCCCCTGGGGCATGAGTTTTTCTTAAAGACTTGAGGGGTGGGTGGACAGTTTTTTTTTTAACAGTAAAAAACAAAGAGACATATTATCGAATACCATGTGAAATTTGGATGAGTTTTTAAGCTGGAGGGTGAACTTCTAAGTATTTATTGCTTGCTAGATTTAGCCTGTTTAGGGTTATGCCCTCACTATGGGGACTGATTCAACCCGTTCGTTGCCATGAGATTTACTACAGGAAAAAGTTTTACGTTTTTTGAAATTTTTAAATTATTTTTTTCATTTAAGATTTTTTTAAGTTTATTTATTTTGAGAGAGAGCGCAAGTGGGGGAGGGCCAGAGAGAGAGAGAGGGAATCCCAAGTAGGCTCTGCACTGCCAGCCCAGAGCCTGACGTGGGGCTCAAACTCATGAAAACGTGAGATCATGACCTGAGCCGAAACCCAGAGTCGAATGCTCAACAACTGAGCCATCCAGGGACCCGCCCCCCCTTTTTTTTAAAGTCATAGTGATTTATTTTTAATTCCTTCTATTGTTTTTCTGTTTGTTACTTCATTGATCTACTTTTAGTGTTATTATTTCCTTCCTTGTGCCTCTTTTGGTTCATTTTGTTTGTTTTGCTTTGGAACGGGGAATTTAACGCATTTACTTTTATTGGTATGAATATTTAGGCTATGAATTTCCCCCTGATCGCTGTTTTAGTTGTATTTTACAGATTATGGTTTTATTAACAGTTTGTTCTAGAAATTCTGCAGTTTGGGGGGGGTGGTCCTCTGGGTGGCTCAGTTGATTGAGCATCCAACTCTCGACTTCTGCTCGGGTCATGATGTCACAATCGTGGGTGTGGAGCCTGCTTAGGATTCTCTCTCTCCATCGCCCTCTGTCTCTTCCTTCCCCCCGCCCCTAAAAAAAAAAAAAAAAAAAAAAAAAAGAAATTCTGCAATCTTGGTTTGCATTTCCCCTCTTAAATGAGAATGATTTAATACAGAATTTTAAATTTCCAGGGGGAAGAACCTTTTGCTTTTATTATTATTTATTTTTGGTTTTACTATAGTGCAATCAGATAATGTCTTTATTATTTCTACTTTATGACACCTTGTTGATGCTTCTTTTTATGAGTCAATGCAAAGTAAGTATTTATGAATTGCACTTGAGAAGAAGGTGTATTCTCTATTGTCTGGGTTCAAAATATGATGTGTATCCAGAAGATGTTTTTTTTAAAAGGTTATTGTGGTAAAAAAAAAAAAAAGTAATATAAAATCGACCTTGTTAACCATTTCTATAATCAATTCCATTAATTACATTCTTTCACAGTTTTGTGGAACTGTGACCACTCTCTGTTTCTAAAACCTTTTCATCACTTCAAATAGAAACTCTGTAACCATGAAGCAATAACTCCCCATTTCCCCCTCCCCCAGCTCCTGGTAACCTCTATTCTACTTTTTGTCACCATGAATTGCCTATTGGAGATATTTTATGTAAGTGGACTCATTCAGTATTTGTCTTTTTGTGTCTGCTTTCATAATTTTTCAAGTTCATCCAAGTTGTAGCATGTATCAGAATTTCGTTCCTTTTCATGGCTGAGTAATATTCTGTTCTATGGATATACCACATTTTGTTTTTCCATTCTTCTGTTCACGGGCACTTGGCTCTTTCTACTTTTCGGCTGTTATAATGTTGCATCCACACGACTCCTGAAACAGAATGCTGCCGGCACCGGTGACAGTCACAACAGAGTTTATTGCAATGAGAGGCAAGGCCGACCGATTGGGACCAACACTCTTGATCAGAGTGCGGCCTCGAACAGCCGGAGGACAGAGTTTTTATAGCCGTTCACCTCGTTTTATCATCACCTGGGAACAGAACAGAGAAACAGTTCCCAGATGAGTTAGAAACAGTGGCCGGATGAGGTGATTATTGTAGACTTTCTGCGGTTAAGATGCAACCAGTGGATCTCCTTGACCCTGCCTCTGATGCTCTTTTCTTTGAACTTTTGTTTCCTTAATGGGTGAAGCCTAATTTACAAGAGTATGAGGCGTAATTTACAAGAGTAAAGCAAGGCTGTTATCTCTTAACCTTCAGTGTTAGAACAAAGCTGTTACTTTTCAAGCTACAGTGGCAACACAAAGCTGTTATTCTCTCAAGCTACACATTAGCCCTACACTACAGTTTAACCCTTACAAGAAGTAATGCTGTGGTGAACATTGGTGTACAAGTCCCTGTTTTCAGTTCTTTTGGACATAGGCCCAGCAGCAGAAATGCTGGGTCATATAGTGATTCTGTGTTTAGCTTTTTGAACTGGCCACCTGTTTGCTGCAGTGGCTGCATCATTTGAAACTCCCACCAGCAAAGGATGAGGGTTCCCATTACTCCACATCTCACCCACACTTGTTATTTCCATTTTTGTTTGTTTAGTCGTGTGGTTTTTTAAGTTTATTTACTTATTTACTTATTTTGAGGAAGGCAGAGACAGCACGAGTCAGGGAAGGGGCAGAGAGAGAGGGAGACAGAGAATCCCAAGCAGGCTCTGTCCTGTTAGCACAGAGCCCAATGTGGGTCTCGAACTCACAAAACCATGAGATGGTGACCTGAGCCAAAACCAAGGTCAGACACTTAACTGACTGAGCCCCTCAGGCGCCCAGTTGTTTGTTTTTCAAAAGATAGCCTCTTAGGTGTGCCATGAGGTCTCATTGTGGTTTCGATTTGCATATTCTTGATGGCGAATGATGTTGAGCATCTCTTCATGTGCTTATTGACCATTTGTGTATCTTCTTTGGAGAAATGTCGGTTCAAATCCTTTGCTCATTTTTAAATTGTCTTTTGGTTGTTGAATTGTAGGAATTCTTTGCATCCGTTGGATGTTGTCAGGTAGAGGTTTTCCAAATATTTCCTTCCATTGTGTACATTGTCTTTTCCCTTTTCCGATCATGTCCTATGATGCAAAAGATTTTAATTTTGGTGAAGTGCAGTTTATCTATTTTTTTCTTTTGTTGCTTGCACTTTTAGTGTCATATCTAAGAATTCACCTCCAAATCCTAGGTCCTGAGGATTTACCCTTCTGATTTCTCCTAAGAGTGGTATGGTTTTAGTTCTTATCTTTAGGTTGTTTATTCATTTTGAGTTCATTTGTGTCTATGGTGTGAGGTAGGGGTACAAATACATTCCGTGGTGTGTGGCTATCTGATTCTCCAAACACAGCAGCAGGTCTGTCTTACTGATCATGTTGTTTAGGTCTTGTAGAGCTTCACTTCCTTTTTGTCTTCTTCAGTTGTCTTGGACTGAGAGTGGCAGGATAAAGCCCGGACAGTCCCATACTGAGCTGTATCGGAGCCTGAGATGAAAAAAGATCAGCAGCACTGACCCTGTTTTAATTTGAAAATTTCCAGTTTTCTTCATCTTGGATTGTTTGCGTGAATTTTTATTTTATTTTATTATTTTTTTTAATTTATTTTTGAAAGAGAGCATGCATGGGAGGAGGAGGGGAGAGAGAGAGCAGAGAGAGAGAGAGAGAGAGAGAGAGAGAGAGAGAACAGAAGATCAGAAGTGGGCTCTGCATTGAAAGCAGACGGCCCAACACGGGGCTCAAACCCACAAACCATGAGATCATGACCTGAGCTGAAGTCAGATGCTTAACCGACTGAGCCACTCAGGCGCCCAGCATTCATTTTTATTTTTAAAAATATTGCATGAAATACTCATTTTGGTCCCTAAGTTTTTGGCACCCCTTAAACTGTGCGTCTGAGGAAAGTGCATCTCGTGCTTCACCCTAGTCCTGGGTTTGGGGAAGAGGCTCTTATTACTAGTGTGTTTCTATTGATTTCCCCCTCGCAGCTCAGGTAGTTTTAATTTTTGAAAGTCAGTGCTGTGCGTTTGGTGCAAAAATATTCATAAGTGTCGCATTTTTGCTGTGAGTTGTGGCTTTTACTATTTACAATGTCTTCTGTCTTGCTTAATGCTTTTTCACCCGGATTCTACCTTGCCTGATATCAGAATCGCAAACTATAAGGGCAAACTTGAGATCCTAACAAGTCCTCGACTTCCAAAGGATGAAACTAAGGCCCAAGGACTTTGGGAGAAGTTGACGTAATTATGCTCATTAAATTACAAATGCTGGGGCGCCTGGGTGGCGCAGTCAGTTAAGCGTCCGACTTCAGCCAGGTCACGATCTCGCGGTCCGTGAGTTCGAGCCCCGCGTCAGGCTCTGGGCTGATGGCTGGAGCCCATTTCAGATCAGAGCCTGGAGCCCATTTCAGATTCTGTGTCTCCCTCTCTCTCTGCCCCTCCCCCGTTCATGCTCTGTCTCTCTCTGTCCCAAAAATAAATAAACGTTGAAAAAAAAAATTACAAATGTTGATCGCTTTACTTCTGTGTACTGATAGAGTAATAGCCATGGTGTACTTCAGTGTGGAGGTAATATCTTTCCGAAATTTGCGTAAGTAAAACTTAACCGTGAATGTTCTTATCGTTGTACAAGTATGGCTCAGGCCACAGGGCCAACCAGGGGCTTGGGAGGGGCAGGCTGGTAGGCTGGGGGCTGAAAATGGTACCCCGTTAGGGGCTATATCTCACACCAATATGCAGGACGTGTGCTAAGAAAGGCCCGTCAGTGGAAGCGGAACGACTGAACTTACTCAAGTAGAGAAGTTTGAAGTTTTGGTTCTCACAGGATCCTGGGCCTCCTTTTTGAGCTCCTAGAAGTTTTGTGAGTGGAGAAAGGAGCTGTTTCACAGTAGAGTCTCTTTCTTTCCCTCTTTTGTACTGCTCACCATCACCTTATGGCCACTCACTAATTCCCCTGGCTTCATTCAAGCAGGTCAGCAACATTCAAGCCTGCCTCGTTACTTTTCTCCTAAGGAGTTCTTGCATCTGCGCCTTTGAGCATCTAGGGCGGTCGATCTGACGAGGGGTGGAAATAAAATATGGCTCGGTCCTGGCCTTACCAGCCCCTCCCCAGCGCATTCAGGCGGCACGTCTCGTTACGCGAATGGAAAGGGGGGTGGATGTACAAAGCACATTTTGGTCCAGCGTGCTTTCTTCCCTTTGTCTCCCTTCTGGGGTACTCAGAGGCATCAGTAACAGGGCAGGAAAGCCCTGGCCGAACAAAACTTCGCATTTTCCTTTGATACCTTCCAGTGGGAGGCCCCCTCCGATGCACTTTGTCAGCAGGCTCCTGCTTCGGGCACACATTGAGAAAACCATTGAGGAGGCTCAATGGAAAGATCTGATCTGTCCTAGAAACTGCCCCAGTTCTCTCTCCCAGAGCCACCGGCAGCCGAGGAGAAGGGAGCCCCCTCCCTGCAAGTCTTTCTTTCTTTTTCCTTTTTTCTCTCCTTTCTATTGTAAGGATTGTGGGAACTCTCTTTAAGGGAAAATCACTCCCAAGCTGGGCTTTGTGTGCCGACGCGGATAAATGCCTAGATATCTCGTAGCCACTCTGTAAAACTCGAGTCACCCCTTTAGACTGTCACAGACTTATTCGGGAGGGACATTTGAGTTCAAGGTGGAATAAGCACCGGGTGCCGTGTGTATGGTCCCTTCCCGCCACTGAAAGTTAAACGCTCGCTCACCCGGCAACTGTTCAGGAGCCCCGTGCTCCCTGCTCGCGGATCTGTCGCTTGGACGTCCACACGAGGCCGGCTCAGCACCACGTCTGCGGTGGCGTCTGATGTCTTGCCTAAGTATTTCCGAATCCCTGCACATCTTATCACTTTCCAGAAACCATGCTGTGTCACTTTCTATTTTACACTTGCACCTGACGTTAGAAGCAGGTACGTAAGGCAGCGATGCCAAGGTAAATACGGCCTTTCTGTAGCCACCTTTCTCTCCCACTCATTGCAGTGAGCCCTGCTGGATACAAGGGATGAGTATTCCAGAAGTGAGAGCGTGACCATTGCCCCGAGCACCCGGTTACGCGGCCCGGCAGCCCTCTTCTGTCAGGACTGCTGGGGTCCAGCAAAGACCTTCTGCTCTTCTTGGGGTCTTTCTTCAAATATGGTTCCAGGCCAGGAAGGGGAAAAAGCCACTCAGTAGTGGTGCGACCTTCATGTAACCCCTCTCCATCTATAGAAATGAAGGGGTCTTTCCTGGATCTTGGTTTCTGTAATTATCTGGAAATGTATGTTTTGTTCTAATTATAAGATAGGCCCATTGAAAATATATAAGGGTATAGGGGCGCCTGGGTGGCTCAGGTCATGATCTCACGGTTCGTGGGTTGGAGCCCCACGTCTCTGTGCCGACAGCTCAGAGCCTGGAACCTGCTTCGGATTCTGTGTCTCCCTCTCTCTCTGCCCCTCCCCTGCTCACGATCTGTCCCTTTCTTTCTGTCTCTCTGTCAAAGGTAAATAAACATTAAAAAATAAAGAAAAATATATAAGGGTAAAGAAGATATTCATGATCTCAGGGGTCAGAGATAACCACTCATGGCTTTTTAGTGTCTCTTTCCAGTCTTTCCCCAATGTGTACAGTTACTTTACAGAATTGGATTCCATGTTATTTAATATAATTTGAAAAATAAATATATGAAGTCTTCAGATTATTATGTTGCATGGATAATACTTCACGAATAGCCTGTTGTCCTATATTTAGGTGTTTTCCTATGATAAGTGGTGCTGCAGTGAGTATCTTTGCACATAAACTGGTGTGCGTATTTTGGGTATTTGCTCAGTCTGTGATCCTAGCAGGAGAATCATGGGGTCGAAGTGTATCGCTATTTTTAAGATTCCTGCTACGTAATGCCAGATTCCCCACCAGCTCTCTGTGAGTGCCCAACGTCCTGAGCCTGTGCCCACACTGAGTATTACCTTTGCCAATTTGACAGTTTAAAATGATGCCTCTTTTTAAACTTTATTCATTTTTATTGCTCACCAGCTTGACTGTTTTTCATGTCTTCATCAGTCATTTAAATTACTTTATGAAAATTTTTCCATTTTTCACTCACCCTTCCATTAGGGTTATTTGAGTTTTTCTTAGTGATTTTTCCAGGAAGTCTAAAATTCCATCATTATAATGTATGAACTGAGCTATCAAAATACTTTAAATTTTTATGATGCTACAATAATCAATCTGTCTCCTTTTATAATTTGAACCCTGTTGTCATTTCTCACCCCTAGTGCCTGGAACAGAGCTGTGCATAGAGGGAGCTACATAAATGCTTTTTTATGACAGAATCATTCATTACCCAAACATGCCATCAATATACAGTGTTGGTTACTGAAGCTGAGAGGGTTGTTTTTGTTTTGTTTTCTATATTTATTTTTGGGAGAGAGCAAACAGGGGAGAGGTAGTGAGAGGGGACAGAGGATCCGAAGCAGGCTCTGAGCTGACAGGAGCAAGCCCGACGTGGGGCTCGAACTCATGAACCGCGAGATCATGACCTGAGCCAACGTCAGACGCTCAACCAACTGAGCCACCTAGGCACCCTGTGAAGCTGAGAGTTTTTAGTCCATTAGAAGTTACAATAAGGGAAGCCTTTCATCATGAATTGTCCCAGGAAAAGTAGATGAAAGGGAAAACATAAACCAAAATCACATATGGGACCTTATGCTAGCAGAATATCAGAGGGGGAAAATATTACAAATCAAAACAAAAACACAGCTCAGAGTTCTTTTCAAATTAAACAATATTTTATGCATGCAAAATAAGAAAGACGAGAAACACGTGATTAAAACTTAATGCTTTGTCATGTTTTTTTCCTGATTATTTTTTGAAGTATTTTTTTAAATGGTTTTTTTTTTTCATTTGAGAGAGAGAGAGAGAGAGAGAGAGAGAGAGAGAGAGAGGTGAATAGAGGATCTGAAGTGGGCTCTACACTGACAGCAGAGAGCCCAACACAGGCTCGAACTCATGAACTGTGAGGTCATGACCTGAGCCAAAGTCGGACGCTTAACCGACTGAGCCACCCAGGTGCCCCAGCCTGATTATTATTATTATTATTATTTTTAAAGAAATGAATCATCCCAGAATAGTTGAGCCCTCCTGCGTTCCATCTCACCCCCCCTACCCCTCCAGTGGTAACTATTATTCTGAATATGGCAGTTTTTATTTGAGTACCTGTTACTATACTTTTATGACACGGGTGTATGTCTGTAAGCAATATGGAGTATGGATTCCCATTTTTAAACCTTTTATAAGTGGCATCACACCCTAAGTTTCCTATTGCAACACTTCCTTCCTCATTCAATATTATGCTTTTGGTACTGATCCATGTCGGTGGTATTCTATCGTGTGGAAACGTCAACACTTATTTATCCACTGTCCCATTCGGTGGTGGTTCCAATATTTTGCTGTTGCAAACGGTGCTGCAATGAACATTGTTGATGGTGTCCCCTCGTTCACAGATGTGAATTTCTCTAGGTTGGCAGTGGCATTGCTAAGTCACAGGTATGTGCATCTGCCCCTTTCCTAGAAAGTGCCAAGTTATTGTATGTGTTTTTAAGGGTGTCCTGTAACTACTGGAGTGTCCCCCTTGGACATTTCCATCAGCAACGCCAGCAATGTCGGTGTTGAGTGCTTACCTTGGGCCAGGAACTGGTCTGAGGGTTTTTGCACGATTCAGCACATCTAATCCTCACCTGTTCCTTTGGAAATGAGGAAACTGAGGCTGCAGAGACCTTGCAGATCATGCCTACAGTCTACAGCCAGTGACAGAGGCATCCAGACCCAAGCAGTGTAGTTCCTAAGCCCTATCTCCTGATGCTAGGCTATGCTCCGAGTCCCAGAGAGACACCAGCCCCACCAAGACCCCAGCTACGTACCCACCAGGAATCCCCTGCAGAAGGAAGCTGCCTTACTAGAGGGTTACTGTTTGTAGCTTAGGAAGAAGAACCAGATGGTCGCTGAATTCACCCAAGGTCTACCGATCAGGGATCAGGGGCTGATAGGCTCTGGATGTGGTGTGCCAGCCACATTGTTTCCAGTTTTTTTCTCTCTCTCTCCACCTGTGCATTCAAAAAGACATATGGCTAGCGCTTCTAGTTTCTTTTAGGGTAGACAGCTTGCACTGGAAAGGTCAAGTAAATTTCTTACAGGAGTAGGAATGGATCTGATCTTGCACGTGTGAATTTTAATTGCAGCGCTTTAATCCTCCTTCTGAGCACCAACCTTTCAGGATTGATTCGTTGCATCTGTTGGTAACACGGTCCTCGGTCTCCTGACCGGATTCCTCGCCCCAGGGCCCTCATTTACTCATGAGTAATTGCTGCAATTTTCAGAGAAAACACTACCGGCACGGTCATGTTTGAACATTTCATCAAATATGACGTGAGCCCAGTTAGGAGGGATGGTAGTGTCCTTGGCCCTCAAATGAGGGCAGAGAAATGATCTCCCTACCCTGTGATCTTCCTAGGATCATTCCTGCCGTAAGGATTTGGAACTGTAGGTGAGGAAATGACTTGGGGCCTCACAGCCCGGTCGATGGGACCACGTGGGGAGGCAGGCTGCGAATGGCTGACGGAGGCCTTACTTCCAATTGCCTCTTGTTAGTTAGGGCCACGTGGGAAAGAGAAGGCGGAGCGGGAGGCGGAAGCCACTTCCGTAGCAATGCATTTCTCTTTGTACACTCACCGTAGGCACGCAGCACTGACAAACTAATTATAGCTTTAGCGCGAGCATTTTTCTCTTTCTGCATTTTGTTTGCAAACAGCCAATTACTTCCATCCCTCATGCTGGAAAAACACAAAAACCACACCGCGGACTAATCATTTATGTTTCTGGCTAAGTTCAGCTGTCCACTTATCTCCCCTCTTTTCGGTTTTATCTGTTTCAGGTCGGGTTCCTAACCCCTCTTCCACCCCCACCCAGCTATTTCTTGCGTCTTTCTAACCTGACTTCAGACCCAAGTTCCAGGTGTGTGTTATCTTACCCATGTGCAGCCTTATCTACTTTGGAATGTCCCGAGAGAGTCAACAAAACCAAACACCTCTACGTTCCTTAAGACAACAAGGACGTTCATCCCCCTGCATACTTAGCGCATCTCCTGTACACGGGGCACCGCCGGTCACTCCGAGGATGGTAAGCCCTGGCACCTTGCCATAAAGGACCTTAGGACTGACTGAGTCAATAAAAGAATGAGTGGATAATTTGGGGTCACCTGAACTGGAAAAAAAAAAACCCAAGTTCTAAAGAAAGGCGGCAGAAACAGAAAGAATCAGTGTGGCATACAAACCCGATACTGCAGCTCTGGGGCTGGGTTCCTGTTCTCTCCCGTGGCGCATAAAAGGAGGAAAATCTCCGAAAGATGGATCTGTGATTCAAAGTCTGTCTCCATCCCCCTCATTTTGTCTGCCTGTGACCTATAGATGAAAGAGGAAGTCAAGAAATGCCCTGGATTAATTATCTCCAAAGTTTTCTTACAGCAGAATTAGTTTATCATGTCCTCTCTGGATCATTTTTCTCGTAGATCAGGAGTTAGCAAAGTATTGGCCCAAGGGCCAAATCCAGCCCGAAGCCACCTGTTTTTGAGAATAAAGTTTCATTGTAACTCAGCTACCCCCAAATGTGTAGGGATTGCCTGTGGCTGAGTTTGCACCACAGCTCACTGGAGTTCAGGAGCTGGACGGAGACTGTACCGCTTAAAATACTTATCACTTGGCTCTTTGTAGAAAGTCTGGCCACCCTTCAGAGTACACAGGAAAAAAGACATCAGGGAATACCAGCGCGGAAAGGTTCTTGAAAAGTCGTTTGGTAACGCAAAGTGGCAAGAAAAAGGTGTATGTTTTGTAAAAGAAATGCAGACAGTGTGGACAAGTGCCAGGCTGTTTTTCCTCCAGCCGCAGGGAGCACGGAGCCGTGGCGTCTGTATGGGAGCTTACACACAGCTCCCAAATGATGCCACCTGTCTAGAATTATCTTGGCCATCATGGCCGAAATCCATTCAACAGACTTTTCTTAAAGACTTCTTCCCTCAGAACAGGAGATACAAAGACAAAGAAGATAGAAGCCAGCCCCAGCTTCTGACAAGGCAGACATGCAATCCTTGCAAAACAAAGGTTACCCAATCAAATATCCCAGTGAGTATGGACAAAGGGGCAAGTGGACAGGAACCCTCACCCTACCTGGAGAGGCAGACAGGAGCCCACTCTGTGGTTCTGGCATGTGGTGCCTTTTATTATTAAAAAAAATTTTTTTTTAATGTTTATTTATTTTTGAGAGAGAGACAGAGGGGGAGCCAGGAGGGGCAGAGAGAGAGAGGGAGACACAGAATCTGAGGCAGGCTCCAGGCTCTGAGCTGTCAGCGCAGAGCCCGACGCGGGGCTCGAACCCACAAACCGCGAGATTGTGACCTGAGCTGAAGTCAGACGCTTCACCGACTGAGCCACCCAGGCGCCCAGTGGTGCCTTTCATTCTTACGGGAGAATCTGAATGGAAACCAAGAGCCTGTCCATCTGCCAGGGACACGAAGAGTCTACTAGCTGCCTTCCTGGCCACGACTAAGGAGACATCCAGGAGGAAGGAGTCTCACCTCGATTCTCAAACATCACTTGGGGACCCAAGTTGAAGCCTGGATTGCTTAGGGGTGATGCCCTAAAATCTGGACTCTGGTGAAGCTTTCCCATGAAGTCAACCTCATTTGCCCAGTCTTACAACCAGTCAGACCCACTGATAATGTGTCGGGCAAGCCCACAGCAGGAGCCAGAACGCCCGGTGGCAGCGGTCAGTACTGGTTTGTTGAGGGAAACACACGGAGGAGGAAAGAAATTAACACCCGTCTTTTGCTCCATTAGGGACAGCTGCCCCAAAATGCAGACTAGCGCCTCCTGTTGGCCACAAGGATGGTGCGCTCAGCGGTGGCTCTCTCCAGGCAAGGGCGACGACTTCTAATGGCGATGGGACGCAGGTGTTCGTGTCATTTCACCATTGCTTTGGGAATTTAATTTTAGGTTTCCTGAAGACGGGAGATTTGGACTGGTAATGGTGGAAGAATTTTGCAGATCTCCACTGATCTACCTGAATCCTCAGGATTACCATTGAGAGCGGAGTGAGTTGTCTCCCAATCGGATCCAACGCCATGGCTTCAAGACCCACCGAAAACAGGCTGTCACGCAGGCACGGTTGCTTTTCCTAGATGATATTTTCTGAAAATTAATCTCCAGAATGCTTCCAAGTCTGGCTTTATGGGAACCTCTTAAAACATACAAACAAGGGCCCCTGGGTGGCGCAGTCGGTTAAGCGTCCGACTTCAGCCAGGTTGCGATCTCGCGGTCCGTGAGTTCGAGCCCCGCGTCGGGCTCTGGGCTGATGGCTCAGAGCCTGGAGCCTGTTTCCCATTCTGTCTCCCTCTCTCTCTGCCCCTCCCCCGTTCATGCTCTGTCTCTCTCTGTTCCAAAAATGAATAAACGTTGAAAAAAAAAAAACCATACAAACAAACGTGTTCTATGTTATTGAGTATTTCAGCCAGCAACTCAAAGCCAAAAATAGACTCCCACTTTGCAGCGGAGGAGGACGGGGAGATCACAGCGATGGACTCCTTCAGTACTGTCTTTACGGCGTGTTCACCAGTACCCACAGTGTATCGGCAATAACGGCCACCATTTCCGGGGGGGCTTCCAAGGGTCAGTCTCTGTTCCAATAAGCACTTGACAGGTACCACCTTCTGTTGTACTCACCAGTATCCAGAGGTAGGAGCTGAGGTGCAGAAAGGGACTGCAGCTGCCGGAAGTCCACGGAGGCTGGACTTGAACTCCAGGTGGACTGATGTGACGGGCTGCACCTCAGTCTTTACCCCGCTGCCTCTTCTGAAGGAATCGATGCGAATGGATTAATGAGTCCTGTCTGCTGAGGCAGGCGGCCTCTGGGGGACACAGACACTTTGGCTCCTGCCCCAAGTTTACGACCAGGTAGGGAGACAACGCTTGGTACAAAACACACATACACATCCATGGAACGGGATGGACAAATGGGTAGCAGGCAAGTGCCCTCCCCCTGCTCTCCCAGGGGTGCCCCTCCCAGAAGGACACACTACATTTTATAGGTCAGGAAGAGCAACTTCTCTTCCTATTTATTCCTTGTGCTTCACCCATCACACACATTACCTCAGTCCTCCTATTTGTCCCATGAGGGTGGGGATTATTATTCCCATTTTATGGAAGTGATGATTGAGGCTCAGAGAGGTTGAGCAAGTGGCCAGATCTCACAGCCGAGAACTGGTGGAGTCAGGGTTCACGTGGCGGTGTGTGGCAGATGAAAAAAGCCTGAAGATTCCCATGATACCGTGTATCTCCCCTGGAAATACAGGAATACTGTGGTGGGTTTTATTTCTTCCTGGCTGGAAAGGGCAGCTGGGGGCTGGAATGCTCACGAGGGGGCCAGAAGTGAAGCCACTGATTGATCTGAAGGTAGTTGGGCCATCAGGAAGTTCACAGTCCGTTCCTTGAGGACTTCCTGGGACCGGGCTGTCCACGATTGCAGAAATTACTCCAGATCTGCCTATCAGGAGACCTGGGAGTTCAGCATATTCCCCACCCTGGGAACCAACAGTTTGCATTGTGAATAAAGGGAGAAGAGCCAGTGGAAACAGGACGGTCCTGTGTTCTGTGAGTGGAGGTGGCTTTGCTACAGGAAGCGGGAGGTAGGCAACGCGGGACTGCACTGTGTACAAACGCCTCAGAGAGGAAGGCGTTTTCCTCATTCCAACTCAGGGGTATTGTACTGGGAGGTTTGTTGCCCAAGGCTTCCCCATAATGATTTTTTAAATGATTCATTCCTCAATTAGTGATGTTTTATTGCTGCTTTACCACAGAGCTTTCAAAATCATTCCCTCCACCCCCACCCCCCTCCGGAAACGTGCACAGCCTCTGCCCACATTTAATCACGCCGTCCCCTCCCTTTCTGGTCTGTCCTCCAACTCCTGCGTCGCCAAGATGAGAGGAGCACACATTAATCGTAGGAAATCAGCAGCAGGAGCTAAAATGCATATTTGAAAAAAATGGGCTGGCCTCTACTTCTAAGGATGCTGCCGCCGATCCGTCAAAGGCAGCTCAAGATGGTTTTAAAAGCAGTGGAGAGTGGATCAGACCTAGTAAAGCGCGTCCAGTTCCCCTGACCCGGTCTACGCGTATGTGCATGTGCGCATGTGTGCATGAGTGTGTGTATGTGCACGTGTGTGCTCAGCACAGAGCGTTCCTTACCGGGCTAAGGCTGCGGTGCCAGCATCCAGAGAGAAAGCACCCGAAGCTGTGTCCCGGGGAGGGTACAGTCTAGCCGATCAAATCCACAGCAGGTGCCCGGTCGAGGCGGGGCCAGGCGAGCAGGGGGTGGAGCCATGGTGCGGAGCCGCAGTGCGCATGCGGGCTGGGCTGGTGCCCGCTGCCCGGATGACCTCGTCTCTGCCTCCGGCGCCCTGTGACACCGGTGGGGTTCTTGCTGCAGGTTCGCAGGTGAGACTTGAAGAAACTGCCAGTGAGCAGTTGTCCCCCCTTAGCCTAAGCGCGTGACCAGCTGACGGGGGAAGCGACAGGATGCGCAGGCAGGCAGCGTCCATGCCTAGTGCTCAGGGTTCTCGTAAAGGCACGGGGAGGGGCGGCCACGTGTCTCTGTCACGTGAGCGTTGCACTCCTGATTTCCACTCAGGTCGTGATCCCAGGGTCGTGAGATCGAGCTCCCTACCCTGTCTGGCTCCTCGCTGAGCATGGAGCCTGCTTACGATTCTCTCTCTCTCCCTCTGTCCCTCCCCTGCTCGTGCTCTCTGTCTAAAATAAAATAAATAAAATTAATAAAATTAATCAATTAAAAATAAAATAAAAAGCATGGGGGAATGGAAAGGTTGTATCAAAGGGTAGGAAGGACCCACAGAGCAGATGTCTTTTGGGTTTTCTGCCCAGTTACCCCGAGACTCGTTTTCCAGTTTTCACCATATGCAGTTTCCTTCAGATTTATACAGAGTCCTTTAACATGCATATATTCGTAGCTTTTTAGGGTCATCAACCTCTCAAACATTCTTGGGATCCCGGCAGAAAACAGAGGGCACAGTCTGTAGGATGAACAGTTCAAAAGGGGCTGTGTACAGAGCTGTGGCCGGTGCAGAGAAGCCACGAGAGATGCTCCTTGAGCCAGAAACGGAAGTGCTCCCAACGCTGGCAGGCGGGAGGGGCGGGGAGAGGAAGCCATTGACACAAAGCAGAGACCGGGGACCCCCGAGCAGAGCTGGTGTGGGCAGCAGAAAGACACAGCCAGCCTTCCCCAGCCCCATAGGGCAACAGCTGGGCGCCAGGGCCCTGCCCTCCCCCATCTCGCTCTGAGCCTTCTATCACCTGAGACATCCTGGAAACCAAAGGAAGTCTCTCCGTCCATGCAGCATGCACAGAGGGGTGGCCAGAGTGGGAGTGGACCTGGAAGGGCACGTGGAAGGTCCTCCGCCCGGCATCTGGTGGAAACAATAGGCCAGCTCGTCAGAAGAACGCCCAAGCACGCAAAATAGCCCTGGACACTTTCAGGGAGTCTGTGAGCTCCTTTCAACCCATCCTGCACCTCAGGGTGAAAGTTCCCGATGGAGATTGACGGCAATAGATTTTTTTCTAGGTAAAAAGCCTTGGGTGTGTGCTCACCTCAAAGCCCGCTAACAGCTGAGCGGACGAACGGTCTGCACGCGGGTACACAGGTCACACGTACAGTAAGCCAACGTTTCTTTTCTTGTTTCTGCAAAACAAAAGAATAAAAAAGCCCCAGAGAAGGATCAGGTGAAGTGGAACACCACCGTAAGTGATTCTAAGGGGCTGTTCAAAATGGTGGCTATTTAATGGAAAGCTTGTGGCTGGGATTTACAAGGTAAATAAAATCAACTGTAGGAAGGGAAAGAAAGATTTTGAACCCAAAACATCCCGCCTCTGTTTGGTTTGTTAAATGAATCGCAAACATGGGGGCAGACAGTCGTGAGGATCTTGACTCAAATGTTTGATTGCCTTCTCTCATAAATGCTTTAAAAATTCTCTGGCTTCTTAAAGTTACTGACATTCACTTCAAGAAAAAGGCCTACCTAACCTTCAGCTTTAGTTTTGCATTCATCTAGGTAATAAAGCCGCTTAGGATCTTCGGCCCAACAATGTATGTTCTGTTAAAACACTAAAGTGTCTGTTTTTGCACAAAAAACCGTGCTCAGCATCACTCATTGGCAGGAAAATGCAAATCGAAACCACCATGAGATATCACCATCGCCTGTCCAAATGGCTAAAATAAAAAACGCAAGGAATATCAAGTGTTGGCAAGGATGTGGAGAAAAGGGAACCCTCGTGTGCTGTTGTTGGGAAGGCAAGTTGGCGTGGCCACTGTGGAAAACAGTGTGGAGGGTCTTCAAAAAATTGAAAATAGAAATCCCATATGACCCAGTCCTTCCATTACTGGGTATTTACCCGAAGAAAATGAAATTACTAACTTGAAAAGATACCTGCACCCCCACATTCACTGCAGAATTATTTACAATAGCCAAGCTGTGGAAACGAGCTAAGTGCCCATCAGTGTGCACTTGGATAAAGAAGGATAAAGAAGTGTGCACTTGTGTGCACAAGTGTGCACTTGGATAAAGAAGATGTGGGGTTTGTGTGTGTGTGTGTGTGTGTGTGTGCAAATAGGATAGGATAGGATAGAATAGAATATTATTCAGCTATAAAAAAGGAGATGTTGCCATTTGTGACAATAATGGGTGAACCTTGAGGGCATTATGTTAAGTGAAATAAGTCTCAGAGAAAGATGCCATGTGATCTCACATGTAAGTGGCATGTTAAAAGAAAGAAACAAAGAAAACAAAGACCAAGCTCACAGATACAGAGAACAGACTGGTGGTTGCCAGAGGTGGGGGTGTTGGGGGCGGTGGGTGAAATGGGTGAAGGGGGTCGAAAGGTACAGACTTCCAGCTCACAGGTAACATACACCATGATGACTGTACTGTATATTTGAAAGTTGCTAAGAGAGCAAATCCTAGAAGTTCTCATCACTAGGAAAAAATATGTATACGGTGACAGTCGTTAAGTACTCTTATGGTAATCATTTTGCACCAACATCAAATCATGCTGTATACCTGAAGCTAATATAAAGATGTTCTTAAAGATGATGCAAACTGTTTGTTGTGTTTTTAGTTGAATCGTGAGGGTGGTGCTTCATGGACTGTTTCGAGTAATGCCTCTCGTACCCATCGTTTCTTAACATACTGGTTTTGGTTGCTTTGAGCGTTCGAGATGACAGTCTGGTCCCTTGAGAAAAGTGTTTGGTACCTGAGTGTCTGCAAACAGAAGGAGGCTTTTGTTTCCTAGGTTTTTCTTCCCCTGTGGGCTCCACAGTAGAAACCAGTGGACCTGAATTCCTCGGGGGTCCCACTCAGCTGATACTTTCATCAGCGTGGCCTAACGTTTGCGGGCCATGCCTCTCACCCACACCGGTGGCCTGTGCCTCAACGAATGGCTTTGATCACGTGTTAGGTGCAGGATGTTTGTGCCACAAAAGCGAGAATCAGGTCAGACACCTCTTAAGCCTCTGCCCTTCGACCCATAGAGTCACCCATACCTTTGAACTTTTCCAGGAAGTGGTGGCAGGGTGGGTCAGCAGCTTAGAATTTTTTTTCAATTCCTTCCTAGTGATTTGGAATTATCAGACACGTAGAAGTGAACTAACTTCCTTTCTGCCTTTTACCCTCCTCTGGGTCTCCACCAGCCTCCGTTGGCCCTCCATCCTGTGTTTTTATTTGCCACAGAGACCCCTCCCCCAATAACTCTTGGAGAGGAAACAGCACTGTGGGAGTTACACAAATCACCTCCCCTTGGTTACCGACAGAGAAGCATGCAGAGGGGGTCGCTGGTCCCTAGAAGGAGAGGGAGGGAGGGTGTGTGAGCCCTCCCTGTCCCCCTTACCAGATACCCTGCTGCTTCAGAGGTAATTACCTTATTCTGGGCATCCGTCTTACAGAGCAGACGGCAGCCCATCAGGGTAGTAGGGTTGCATTCTCCCGAGAGTTGGAACCTCATTGTGAAATGTCCCAGGAGCCACATGCCATTTTTATGAAAACCTGAAGAGGTTAGAGAAAAGAGTGGAAAAATAAGGAGGCTTTTGCTGAAAAGAAGGGAGCTGTTTGCCAAAAGAGGCAATTCGGGCTTAGGAAGTTCTGTTTTGAAATTCTTATTTCTTAGAGACAGAGAGAGGGAGGGAGGGGGAGGGCTTGTTACTGAGTTGAGTGACATTTCTCTTTATTAAAAAGTTAGAAAGTCTGGCAGTAGAATTGCTGATAAAAGTTCAGTCCTACAGTGTGGTTTGGTTTGGTTTTGTTTTTGCCAGCTATGCTTTTTTTAGCTGTTTGCATTAGGACTGTTAAATTAAGGGTTCTCGCAGGAGAAAAACTTGTTATTGCTTTAGCAAGTGAAACTTTTCAAAAATGTGTGTGTGTGTATTTTTTAATGCTATAGCATGTGTGTGTGCGCACGCGTGTGTGTGTGTGGTCGTTGTGTTGTTTTAGCGTCAGATGCGGTCTCGGAAAGGGAAGGGTGTCTGTGCCGTAAGATCTTTCCCCACCTGGCTGCCGTTAAGTGACCTCCGTTCTGCCTGCCCCGGCGTGGCCCCTGCTTGAACACCCAACACCAGGCTTTAATGCACGAATATCACCTGTAGCCGTTAATGCGGTGCTCCCGAGTTGTGGCACATGTAATCGGTGCTCCTTGGGGGAGAGTGTCAGGAAAGGATGGTCTGCCTGGGCTTCAAATTGCCTTGCCTCTCAGTCTCAGCTAAAATCAAGCCATTAACTTGGCTTTAATGTGGAGATTTTGTGGTTCAGTTTTCTTTGGTGGTATCCATTAAAAAGGGGGGGAAGGGGAGCTGAATTGATTGGCATAGCCTTCAGGCATTTAGTATATATTATTAATATTTCGTATGTATTATTAATATTCTCTACTTGCAGCAAGAACTGTCACGGCTTAATCAGAGCTAGCCCACGCTCCAGAATTAAACCATGTTTTTTTTTTTTTTTTTTTTTTGTGGCCACCTGAATTCCAGGTTGGACTAGGCTAAGAGTATCTCGTAGCATCTTCAAGTGACTTTTGTGTTAATTAGCCAAACCTTTTTTTAAAATGCTGCACAGGGGCACCTGGATGGCTCAGTTGGTTAAGCATCCGAGGGACTCTTGTAGATTTCAGCTCAGGTCATGATCTCACAGCTTGTGGGTTTGAGCCCCACGTCGGGCTTCATGCTGTCAGTACAGAGCCTGCTTGGGATTCTCTCTTTCCCTCTTTCTCTGCCCCCAGCCCCTGTCCACACACGCTCTCTCCTTCAAAATAAATACATTGATTTTTAAAAATGCCACACAGACTTGTAAAAACTTGTTTTTGTCTATTTTTGGATTGATTGGCATTGTCATCGTGCATGTTTGTTTTAATGAGATGGACAGCTCAGAGCCCTGCTGGGATACATCCCAAACCCAGTTGACTCAAACAATTGATTAAAACTTTTTTTTTTTTTTTTTTTTACTGCCCACCCAAGATGTGTATAGCACTGTGCTACAGTCTGCAAGGGGGATGTAATCTAATCCCTGTTTTTTTAGGAATTCAAGATCTCACTGGAAAGAATAATACATGGCCAATTAAATGGATGCAAAAGGTAGTCCATGGATCTAGGCAAAACGAGTAATACCAGGAGGGAATTCAGCCAGGGGTTCCAAAGAACTGGAGGTCGCAGTGGATTCCAGTCGGGGGAGCCTTTGAGGGGTTGACTCAGGCCTTTAAAGAACCAGTTAAGGCAGAGGAGCTGCAGGGGGTTCCCCGCCATATACTGGTTATTCAGCGTTTGGGTTTCTCGGCCCAAGGGCAGTCACATGCAAGGGGGGTCTGATTGGAGGGGACCTTGACACCCAGGCTTGGATCTTGTGGGCAGGGGCAGTTCCTTGAGGGATGTGAAATACTCAGGGCCTGGCTGTGCTCACGGATTAGGCACAAGGGAGATGAAACAGGCTCTTGCAAGAATCAAGACCGGAGTTCCTGACAATCTGGACCATGGGGACATGAAAGGATTAAAAAAAAATATTTGATAGTGAAAAAGCTATGATGGAATGAGCGGGGCAAAAACGTAGAGGGAGAGCATGCCAGGCACATCTCTGCTCATGTCAGATGTTGTAAAAGCACGGGGCCTTGTGCAAGGGCGGAACTCTTGGGCATTTATTGAGTGAATAAATGAATGAATGGGTGCATTTATTTTCCTGCTCATAAAACCTTCACCAGTAGACCATTGGCTCCTAGAACTTTATTACGCCAATAAAAGTGATCTTATGTAGTAGTTTCCCTCCAAACAGACTTGGCGGAGAAGAAGTGGCTTCTCAGTTGACCCTCTTTCTCTGGGCTCATTTCACCCGCTTGCCCCCCAATTATTCAAACACGCCATCTCTCCCTTTCCTTTCAAGGCTGTAGTTCCTCCCAGGAGGAGCCCCTTGGACTGGCTTGGGAAAGTTCTCGTGGCCCTGCGTGGACCTACCGTGTGCAGCTGGAATTCACAGGTTATGTGCCTGTCTCCTTCTCCAAACCAGGCTTCTCCAGTGCAGGCACAGAAAGCCATCTTTCTAACGCAGCCGAGAGGTAGAAAGAGAAACTGTTTCCTACCCGGATGGAAGTCATCAAGCCTGGCCATTTGCCTCTATGTATACAGCACTGTTTTGCTCCCTAGGCCAACGCTCCTCACTCTCATGCAACTTACCCTTTATTTAGGGAACCAATAAGTTGCAGATAATATTTGCAAAGTGCTATGGTGAGCCCTTGTGGAGAAATGCAGAGGAGAGCAGCGTAGGACAATCAGCCGAGTGAGTGGGTGTGGATCCCCCCCAGCGGTCTCCTTGATTTGCTCAGCAAGGTCCGTTTAACCAAAGGGGACAAATATCCGGTCTGTATCTTCATCCCGTCTTTACTGTTAGATGCAAAGCTCTTAGGTAGGGCTAGATTGCAGTGGTTATCGGAAGTGCCTTGTGTGTGATAGTTCTTACTGTTTCCAGTGTTCTGGTTGATGTTTTCTTTTTAAAAAAAATTTTTTTTAATGTTTATTTATTTTTTGAGACAGAGAGAGACAGAGCATGAATGGGGGAGGGGCAGAGAGAGAGGGAGACACAGAATCGGAAGCAGGCTCCAGGCTCTGAGCCATCAGCCCAGAGCCCGACGCGGGGCTCGAACTCACGAACCGTGAGATCGTGACCTGAGCTGAAGTCGGACGCTCAACCGACTGAGCCACCCAGGCGCCCCTGGTTGATGTTTTCGATTAGTCTGGAAGCTTTCGATATTTCATGATCTTGGAGCAGGCACAGGGCTTGTCACCAGCACCTCTCATTGTCACTCAAATGAGCTGGTGATGTTCCTGGGGTGTTAGTAGTTGGGGGTGAGGGTACTCTGTCAATGGAGGAGGCTGAAAAGCCCCTCTAAATCTTCAGTATAGGGACTGTCTCCCTCTCTCACCCTATTGCTCTTTTAATTACATAATTGATCCATTCTTAATGGGTGGGGATGAGAAGAAAGGGAGAAGGAAACTAAAACAGAAAGAGGAAAGTGAAATAATCCCAGCAGCTCCTTGTTAATATCGGTGTATGGCTCCAAATACTTAGAGAAATTATTTCTTTCTTAATTTTTACAACAAATAGGATTATACTACCAATTTTCACACTAACAGAGAATTTCCGGGGCAGTAAATGATGTCAGTCTGTGTTCTGAGGAGTGGCAGAAAATGCCCAGCTCCAGAGAACAGGGACCCTGCAAAAAGGACAAGGGCCCATCTGGTTGCCCTCCCTCAGGGGCAGTTCCATTGTTACAGGAATATATTTTATTTAAATTTTTTTTTTCAACGTTTATTTATTTTTGGGACAGAGAGAGACAGAGCATGAACGGGGGAGGGGCAGAGAGAGAGGGTGACACAGAATCAGAAACAGGCTCCAGGCTCTGAGCCATCAGCCCAGAGCCTGACGCGGGGCTCGAACTCACGGACCGCGAGATCGGGACCTGGCTGAAGTCGGACGCTCAACCGACTGCGCCACCCAGGCGCCCCAGGAATATATTTTATTTAAAAAACAGTATCTGTGTAAAAGATTTCACTGCTCATATAAATAATAACTTGTAAACCCATATTCTTATACTTCCATTGAATAGAGTACTGTGTGCTCATTCAGAGTTGAAAACTCCGATAAACATCTGTGTCCAGATAGCCTCCCACACTTAATGATGGTCTTTGGATAGGCACCAGAGCAGCCATCAGCTGTGCCCTGCTAAGACCTTGGCCTTCTCTGCCTCTCGTGCTGAGCCGAGCAGACAGTTGACTCAATGCTGATGGCCCCGTTTCTGGTGCCTGGGAGCCAAATCATACTTGTGCGTGTTTACGGGGAGCCATGTTTTCACCCCAGCTCTGCTGGGGAAGCCTTAGGTGACTGACAACTTAGGAGGGAACGGGAAGGTGCCATTGTTCACCCTCATTGTGGGTGCTGAGTGGGCACAGCTGGTGTCCCAGATGCCACGAGACCTGGTGAGGTGGGTCCAGAAGGTCACTGGATGAGTGGGAATAAAAACAGTAAGAAGAATGGGAGAAAATACTTATAAATCATATGTCTGATAGGGGTCTATAATATAAAAAGGACTCTTACAACTCAACGATAAAACCACAAACTGCTTAATTTAAAAATGGGCAAAGGAAATATCAACAAAAGTCAAAGTCTGGAAAGAGCCCAAATGTCCATCAACTGACAAATGGATAGAGAAGGTGTGGTATATATACACAATGAAATATTACTCAGTGGTCAAAAAGAATGAAATCCTCCCACTTGCAACAACGTGGATAGAACTAGAGTGTATTATGCTAAGCCAAATAAGTCAGGCGGAGAAAGACGAATAACATAATTTCACTCATATGTGGAATTTAGGAAACAAGAGAGATGGACGTAGGGGAAGGCAAGCAAAAACAAGATGAAAACAGAGGGAGACAAACCATAAGAGACTCTTAAATACAGAGAACAAACTGAGGGTTGCTAGCGGGGGGATGGGCTAAACGGGGGATGGGTATTAAGGAGGGTGCTTGCTGGGATGAGCACTGGGTGTTGTACGTAAGTGATGAATCACTAAGTTCTATTCCTGAAATCATTATTACACTACATGTTAACTAACTTGGGTTTAAATTAAAAAAAAAATACAGGCAAAGGATTTGTATGGATACTTCTTTAAATGTATACAGATGGCCAACAAGCACTTGAAAAGATGTTCTACATCATTAACCGGCAGGGAAACGTAAACCAAAACCACAAGGAGATGCCACTTCACACTCACTAGGATTGCCGTGGTAAAAAAGGTAGTGTTTTCGAGGCATTTTGAGTGTTGGCAAAAATGCGGAGGAGCTGGAGTCCTCACACGTTGCTGGTGGGAATGTAAAATGACCCAGCTGCTGTGGAAAACAGTCTGGCAGTTCCTCAAAAGGTTAAACGTAGAGTTGCCGTTTGACCCAGCAATTCCACATATAGGTGTATGCCCGTGAGATCGGAAAACGCACGTCCGCACAAAGTTGTACACAAATTGTTCATAGCAGCGTTATTCATAAGAGCCCACAGGTGGCTGGACCCAGTGTCCATCAACCGATGAGTGGATAAACACCATGTGATATATCTCTACAATGGAATGTTATCGGGCCATAAAAGGAGTCAAGTGCCAATAACATGCTAAAGTGGATAAACCTTAAAAACATGGTAATGAACGAAGTCAGACCAGAATAGGCAAATCTATCGAAACAGAAAGTAGATTGATGTTGCCTGGAACTAGGGACGTTTGGGGGGATGGCAGTGACTAATTAAAGGGGATGGGTCCCTTTGGGGGTGATGAGCATGGTCCGTAATCGGCCATGGTGGTGTTTACAGAGCTCTGTGACTGTACTAAAAACCACTAGCGTGCGTACTTTATTTTATTTTATTTTTTTCAACGTTTATTTATTTTTGGGACAGAGAGAGACACAGCATGAACGGGGGAGGGGCAGAGAGAGAGGGAGACACAGAATCGGAAACAGGCTCCAGGCTCTGAGCCATCAGCCCAGAGCCCGACGCGGGGCTCGAACTCACGGACCACGAGATCGTGACCTGGCTGAAGTCGGACGCTTAACCGACTGCGCCACCCAGGCGCCCCAAGCGTGCGTACTTTAAAATGGTGAGCTTTATGTTATGTGAATTTTATCTCAATAATAATATAAAAAAATCAGTGAAGGGCAAGTTTATAGTTTTTGGCCCCTAAGAAACTCCCTTAAAAGGCCCTCTTAGGCTTTGTTAGCGGAAAACTAAATAAACAGCAAGAGTGTAAACAGTAGATGCGTCCTGATGGGGCAAAGGGAATATGGAGAGTATGTGTTGATGAGTCTGGGAAAAACAGACAAAAATGCTCTTTACCTGGAATAAGTGGGAGAAAGGTTATACCTGGATAGGAGAGGGAGAAAGAGAGGAAGGTGGTTGTGTTAAGTAAAGTAGCCAGGACTCATCAAAGGCTTGGCTTGAGCAAAAACAGAAAGGAAGTGAGGGCGTTCACCAAGCAGGTATCTGGAAATCTCCCAGGGAAAAGCATTCCCAGCAGATGGAACAAGATCACAGGCTCCAAGGTGAGAACAGGCATTTTGAAGGGATCGCTCTGGCTGCCGGTTGAGAACAGACTGTAGGGTGAACACCCAGTAGAAGTAGGGAGACTCATCAGACTATCATGTGATTTGGGTGAGAAATGATGGCGGCTCAGACCAGAGTGGGAGCAGTGAAGGTGCTGAAAAGTGGTCAGGTTCGGAATATATTTCCCAGGGAGCCAGTACAATTTCTGTTTAGTGAGAGAAAGTGAGGATATGAAGATAAATCCAGAGGTTGTGGCGCGATCGTCTAGAAGGAAGGAGCTGCCATTAGGCAAGATGGAAAAGGCGTGAGAAGGGAGGTCAGGACCTCCTTTGGATGTGCTGTGGGAGATGTCCATTAGGCAAACAGGAGGATCTGTCAAGCAGGCAGTTGGATAAATGAGTCTGGAGTTCAGGAAATAGTCTGGGCTGGAGATATAAATTTGGGAGTCATTGGCACGGAGGTGATGTTTAGAACCACGGAAGGAGCAAGATCGCTAAGATCCCCATTTATTTTAAGGACGAAGTAACATACATGTGGATAGAGAGTGGTAATATCTTCTGTCTGTTGAGTTCCAGCGATGAGCTCATGTTATAACCGAAAACACACATCGCAGATAAGCTTCTCTAGAAATGCATACTTAACAGGCTTCAGCTGCAGACACCCAGAGTATATCTGTGGAAGTGTGTCATCAGGACCTTAGGAGTATGTGTATCAACATCGCGTGAAGTCCCTTTTGTTCTAATTCCGCTCTTCATTTTTTTTGGTTATCTTTCCCTTCTCCCACACACGGCCCAGCTTGTGATAGGTGTGTACCAGAGCGGGACTGGTTGGTTGGTTGGGACATTGACAAAAAAGTGGGCGCTCACCTTACCTAACGATGCATTTGCACTGTTCCCATGTAGAGGAAGTGGTTTGACAGTTGAGGGTCAGAGGATGGTAAAAAGCAACCCTTTGCATGGTGAGATCACTGAGCAAACATTGAGTCCATCCGGAAGAGGCAAGTGGGATGCCGACTGGTCCAGAAACGATGCCAGGGAGGGATGATTGCAGATCTGTGGGGTTGTGCCTGGAGAAGATGGGAACATGGGTCGGAATTATATTCAAATATTTGAAAGGGCACAGATTTACTTTATGTTTATTTTATGGTTATGTTTATTTTATGTTGCTCCAGATACAGCTAGGATTCGTGGCTAAGGATTGCAAACAGACAAATTCCATTTAAATAGGGAACCACTTTCAAATAATTCAGGCCACGAACCTGTGGTGCTGGGTGGTTTGGGCACAGTGCTCGCACCACCCCGTGGACACGACAGGTGGAAGCTGAGGGACCATCAATCTGGGTGCAAGCGGAGGGTCTCCCACACTGGACCAGGACCTCTGAGTGCACTGCCACCTTGCGCATCCCGGGACTCTAGGGGAGCATGTCCTTAAAATGATGGGATGGATTTCCGAGGGGGTTTGAGAGTTGCTACATTTCCATGGTACAAACAGGCCCTCGTTCTTCAAAGGGTCACGGCGCAACTTACACGCCTGTTTGGTTGAACCAGCTAACTCGGGTTGAGTGAAATCGTAGGTTGTAAATGATGCATTCCGAGAGTTAGACCTGGCCAGTGGCCAGGTGTGCAGACTGAGTTTGGAGTCTTTTAGAAATACACTCTGCGTTTCTGTGCCCGAACTGCCCTCCATTCTCTGGATTCTCTATTTTCTTATCTTTTTTTTTCTCTTTAGTTGATTTACTTATTTTGAGAGAGACAGAGACAGCGTACGAGTTGGGGAGGGACAGAAAGAGAGGGAGAAAGAGAATCCCAAGCAGGCTCTGCACTTTGAGCGTAGAGCCTGACGCGGGGCTTGAACTCACGAAACCGTGAGATCGTGACCCGAGCTGAAACCAAGAGTCGGACGCTTAACCGACTGAGCCCCGCAGGCTCCCCTGTCTTCAGTGTCCCAGGTGCGAATGCGGTTTAGTCGTAACACTTTTAAAGAAATGTTTTAAATGAAAAGAGAAATGGTTGAAGTTTGGATACAAACACTTGCAATCATGAGCTGTTCTTAGTGAAACGGACCACAGAGATCATCTGATCCTATCCTCATTTTATAGACAAAGAGGATTCGCGATCCAGACAGTGGTTTACCCGAGAGCCCGTAGTGGATTCAAACCTTCTCCTCTCATTCCCTCTTACGTGTTTTATCCACAGTTATTTTATATTTAAGATTTAGCAACAGCTACAATATGAAAAGTACTTACAGCGTGCCAGGCATGGTGACGGCCATGCATGATGTATACATTTTCTTATTTAAAATGTCACCTGCAGGGGCGCCTGGGTGGCTCACTCGGTTGAGCGTCCGACTTCAGCTCAGGTCATGATCTCGTGGTTCGTGGGTTCGAGCTCTGCCCGCATCGAGCTCGCTGCTGTCGGCACAGAGCCTGCTTCGGATCTTCTGTCCGCTCTTCCCCCCCCCCCCCCCCGCCCCTCCCCTACTTGAGCTCTCTCAAAATTAAATTAAAAGAATTTAAAATGTCATCTGCACGTGCTATCTTTGGAATATTTATGCTTTAGAAGGAAACAACTGCTTAGAACCAGTGGTGGGCCAAATGGCTTTCTCTGATCTTTCCTACCACGTGGGTCTCATCATAAGTGATAACTGTTGGAGGCTCTCGTACCAGCCCTGCCCTGCCCTCCCCCTCCCCACCAGGCCTAGAGAGTGCCCGCAGCCCCCAGCTCAGCTGGCACACAACTGTTTCGGGGCCCATTCCCATATTTCAGTCAGTCTGTCTCGAGAACAATGCAGCTCCTGAAACACCCTAATGCTCAAATGTAAGGAGAAAGGGACGATGTAAAATTCCAGGCTCTGTGTGTGACCTAATGCCCTTGGGGAAACCAAGTGTGGTGCCTGGGAACTCATCATGAAACAAGGAAGTTCATGTTTTCTAGCATCACTCAGTGCTCGCTTCTACATACTGTAGGGAGGTGTAATGCGCGTTCCTCTTCCCACATCTTTGATCTTTTTTCACAAAGCTAATGTGGGAGAATTCTTTCTTTCCCTGGAGTGTCAGACCTCCTGTCAACTCACCATAAAGACAAGGAAGAGATTTCCTTTTCCACAAGTGAGGACAGATGTGGCCCGGTGTGGATTGTTGTTGTAAGAGATGAATACAAATGTTCTCGTTACTGAGTGCCAAGTTTTACTTCTCCAGAGTTCCCCGAAAGCCCTCCAGCCGGGGCTCTCACCCCCAGACCTTGACAGACGTCCTCTGCCACTGGAGCAGTCTCCAGTTGGATGGGAAGGCATGTTGCGGTCTTCTAACAGCCTCCCCGCAGCGTCTAACCAAACTGCTCCCCTCTTGGAACTGTGTTTATGGCCCTTGCTGATGAGACCCATGGCAAAGGAAGAAAAAAATAACAAGTAGGGCAGCCGTGTCGGATTCTAGGAGTAGAGGCAAACCCAGGAGGAAGGTTGTCAAAAAGGCAGTTCACTGGGGAAAGACATTTAAAAAAAATTTTTTTAAATATGAATGAAACAAGTAGTTTGGAACAAATGCCTTTATTTATTTGGGGGGGGGATAATTCTTTTTCTGATAAATTTGAAAGTCTAGCTGAAAACTCCTACTCTGTTAGAAAATATAAATTGCCAAAAATGATTCAAGAAAAAAAGATGAATTTCTGAATAAGCTACCAGTGACCAGGGAAGATATTGAGAAGGGTCTCAAAATAGACCCTTTCAAAAGACACTTAGTTCAGACAGTTTTGCTTGAGAGTTCTACCAAACCTTTAGGAATGAATCAAAGGCAACAGCAACAAAGAGCTATAAAGTACCTAGAAATAAGCTTAGTAATATGAAAAAAACCCATAAAACTTACTGAATGACACCAGCGGTCTTGACACACCATATTCTGAATTGGAAGACTTGATATTATGAAAATATTTATTCTCCCTAAATTGATCTACAAATATAATTCATTTTCCAAGGATAATTTCAGTTGGATTTTTTAGTAGAATTTGGAAAGAATGGGGAATACACTAAAAAATCTTTTTAAGCTTTTAATCGTTTCAATCCAAATATCACCTTTACTTGTAATTTTCTTTTTTTTTTAATATGAAATTTATTGTCACGTTGACTTCCATACAACACCCAGTGCTCATCCCAGCAGATGCCCTCCTCAGTGCCCATCACCCACCCTCCCCTCCCCGCCACCCCCATCAACCCTCAGTTTGTTCTCAGTTTTTAAGAGTCTCTTATGTTTTGGCTCCCTCCCTCTCTAACCTTTTTTTTTTTTCCTTCCCCTCCTCTATGGTCTTCTGTTAAGTTTCTCAGGATCCACATAAGAGTGAAAACATATGGTATCTGTCTTTCTCTGTGTGACTTATTTCACTTAGCATCACACTCTCCGGTTCCATCCACGTTGCTACAAAGGGCCATATTTCATTCTTTCTCATTGCCATGTAGTATTCCATTGTGTATATAAACCACAATTTCTTTATCCATTCATCGGTTGATGGACATATTTATTTTGAGAAAGAGAGCAAGCAAGCAGGGGAGGTGCAGAGAGAGGGGGAGAGAGAGAGAATCCCAAGCAGGCTTCACACTGTCCGTGCAGAGCCTGATGCGGGGCTCGGACCCACCAATGGTGAGATCATGACCTGAGCCCAAACCAAGAGTCAGACACTTAGCTGACTGAGCCACCCAGGTGCCCCCAAAGACATTTATTTTTAAGTGAGAGCTTCCAATGAGGAATCCTTTATAACCAACATTAGAACTAGATATTTCACTGGGTGGATGTATGTATTTTTTTTTTTTTTTTTTGCTCTGAAAATCCAGAGGGTTGAATGTAAATATTATTAACCAGGCTCTTCTGAGGGCTTGGGACAGACTGCCTGAGGGCACCCTGCTTTCTGCACTTAGGACCTATTCCATCTGCCTGGTCATCCTTTGAGTTGAGAAGAGAGGACACTACTGGGTGGGATTGGGATGAGAAAGAGACTAGTGGAGAACTCACTATAATAATGGGCTATGGAGCCTCAATTAACGCATTCCGCATGTGCCTCCTACCTGGGGGTGGCGGTGATTATTACCAGTTTTCCCACCAATGATTGGCTCATGCGTAGGCACATGTGGATTTCCGAGGAAGGGCTGCACCATGAGTGCCCAAGTCTATGGAGCTAGTGAATGCACACGATTGGGGCCTTGAAGTCTTTGAAGTCTGGGAGTGTGGTGGGATGAATCCAACTCACAAATGCTAGGTTCTGGGAATATGACACTTCATCAATTCAAGTGAGTTCAAGTCATTGGCAAAAGTTTCCCCTTCGAGTGTGAGAAGACCCAAGTGAAACATCCCGGGTGATGCTCCTGGGCGGAGTTTCCTTCGGAAGATGGGGAAGCGGGTGCCGGTCAAAGCTCTGGATCATCTCCTTTTGTGTCTCCTTCAGATCTCAGGAGGTTTCATGAGTTCCCGGGTTCTGACATTTAATGGAGGATCCAAGAGCTTGGTAAAGAGAAGCTGCCTCGGATCTAATGATATAAAACTAACGATAGTAAACACATATGGCAGGGAGCCTGGGTGGCTCAGTTGGTTGAGCACCCGACTCTTGATTTTGGCTCAGGTCATGATCTCACGGTTCGTGAGCTCGAGTGCCAACACATCAGGCTCCTCCGCTCCCCCCCCCCCATAAGTAAACTTTAGAAAAAGATGTGTTAAAAAAAAAGTTAACACAGGGGCGCCTGGGTGGCTCAGTCGGTTGAGCAACCGACTTTGGCTCAGGTCGTGATCTCACAGCTCGTGAGTTCGAGCCCCGCATCAGGCTCTGTGCTGATGGCTCAGAGCCTGGAGCCTGCTTCAGATTCTGTGTCTCCCTCTCTCTCTGCCCCTAACCCACTCGCATTCTGTCTCTGTCTCTCTCAAAAATAAGTAAACATTAAAAAAATTAAACATTAAAAAAAATAGCTAACACATATCGAACATTTACTTGGTGTCAAGCTGTATGCTAAGTGCATCATTTCATTTTGTCCTCGCGGGTTCTGTTAGTGCCCTCACTTCCGCATAAGAAAAAATGAAACTTAGAGAAGTCAAGAGAGTTGTCCAAGGTCACCCAGTGGGAATTGAAATCTTGGTCTCGTCCCAGACCTGGCTTCCATGCCTGGGAAAGTCGGGCCTCCCATGCTCGCTTTCTCACAGGTACTTACACCTGCTTTAGGGAGCAGGGGAGGTGCAGGAACAAGGTCGAGATCAGGAAGAAGAAATTTCACTCATTACCTCCGGGGAGGATGTGTTAAACAAGTCTGCCCGGTGCATTTGTCACGGGTGCCATCGCAATGGGCACATAACATGCACCTCCCTGCGCACAAAGAAGGGCGTGTGCGGTGGTCCGAACACTGGGGTGGCCAGAGGCTCCAAAGGGGAAGGCGGATCTCTGCCCTGGATCATTCCTTTTGCTAATTTGTCAGGTTTGGTGTGGAAATCCCGAATTCTAATTATGTGGGACGACGACGAGGGATTCAACCAGAAAGAATTTTTTTTTTTTTAATCTCAGCTCATCCAATGTTTTTTTTTTTTTTCTTTTCTACTCCGAGTAACACGTTAGTGAGGTGATGTTATAAAAATCTGTAACTTTGCCTCCTCCTTCTCCCCGTCCATCTTCCCCTCTGTCTTGCCTGTCGTCTGCTACCTTTCCCACGGCTCTTTACTTGAACGGTGCTTTGTCTAGAGCGACCGGCTTCCAAGCTGCTGCTTAGTTCTGGCCCTTTCACTTCTGCTGTCACTCCAGACACTCTCACCTCACCTGTCTTCCCTCCTTCCCTTTGCCTCTAACCTCTCTGCCTTTCCTCCCTCCTTAAGCGTTACCATTCTGGGTTCTATTTTTACTCATTCTGGGCAATATGCTGGATCCGCCCTCACTAAAGAAAGTGCCAGTGAGATGTTCCCCGTGCTGCATCTGTGAGCTCTTACACATGGGTGTAAGCTCACAGCACCTGATGGAGCCGGGTCACTGCCTTCCCGTAAAGCCCACTGAAGGGACACGCTGTCGGGAGTCACCTTGGTCGGTCTGTCTGTCATACTCTTAACCCCGTAAACGGACACTGCGTAACCTCCCTAGTACGTTTTATTTAATTTTTTTTTTGCCATGAAAAAAATTTTTTAACATTTATTTATTTTTGAGAGAGCAGAAGCAGGGGAGAAGGAGAGAGAGAGGGAGACACAGAATGCGAAGCAGGCTCCAGGTTTCAAGCTGTCAGCACAGAGCCTGACGTGGGACTTGAACTCACAAACCATGAGATCATGACCTGAGCCGAAGTTGGACGCTTAACGGACTGAGCCACCCAGGCGCCCCTCCCTAGTGCATTTTAAGTGACCAGTCCTTCCTCTGGTCCATATCGTTTCTGGGATGGATTCCTGTTTGAAATATTTGGCTCACAAATTAGGCTGATGGCAAAGAAATTTTGTAGCACAATGAAACAGATTTTGGAGCATTGTTCAAGGTTTGGAGATGTGGATCTTTGTTCTAAATCACAGATTTGGAGGTTACTCCAGCAACTTAGATTTTTTTTTTTTTTACTGTGGGTTTCTTTCTTTCTTTCTTTCTTTCTTTCTTTCTTCCTTCCTTCCTTCCTTCCTTCCTTTCTTCTTCTTTCTCCTTCTCCCCCTTCCTGCCTCCTACATCTCCCCCTTTTCTCCTCTTCTTCCTCCCTCCCTCCCTTCCTCTTCCCCCACCTCCCTCTTCTTCTCCCTCCTCCTCCTCCTCCCCTTTGCCACCCTCCTCCTTTCCCTCTTCCCCTCCCTCTTCTCCTCTCCCTCCTCTTCCCCCTCGTCTCCACCCTCCTCCCCCTCCTCTCCCTCCTCCTTCCCTTCATCCTCCTCCTCTTCTTCCTCCTCCTCCCCTTTGCCACCCTCCTCCTTTCCCTCTTCCCCTCCCTCTTCTCCTCTGCCTCCTCCTCCCCCTCCTCACCACCCTCCTCCCCCTCCTCTCCACCCTCCTCCCCCTCCTCTCCCTCCTCCTTCCCTTCATCCCCCTCCTCTCCTTCCTCCTCTTCCTCCTCCCCTTTGCCCCCCTCCCTCTTACCCTCTTCTCCCTCCTCCCCCTCCTCTTCCCCACATCCTCCCCCTCCACCCCCTCTTTCCTCTCCTCCTCCTCCTCCTCCGTCTTTTCCCAAACGAGAAGCTTCCAACAGGATAGATTTGTGTGCAAGGGCTTGGTGACAGGGGGCCCTGAGAGCTGCTTCTCTGGGTTAAGTGAGATGACGAAAGACAAGCAGATACCTTGGGATTTAAGTCTATTTTTCCCAGGGGAAGCAGAGAAAGAAGAAGTGTCACCCAAGAACCCATCAGCAGATGAGTGGATAAACAAAATGGGGCATACCCATACAATGAAGTAGCATTCGTCCATAAAAAAGGGATGAACTTCTGGCACATGCCCCAACACGGATGAACCTCGAAGCCACGTGCTAAGTGAAATAAGCCGGACACGAAAGGACAGGTGTGTGACTCCACTTCTGCGAGGGCCCTAGAGTGGGCGAACCGACGGAGACAGGGAGCACGATGGTGCTCAGCGGGGGCGGGGGAGGGTGGGATGGGGGTCACTGTCCCGTGAGTGCCGCGTGTCAGTTTGGAAAGTTCTCGTGATGGCTGCACCACACCGCAGATGCGCTTAGTGCCGCTGAAACGTACACTTGAAAATGGTTCAAGTGGCAAATGTTAGGTTATATCTATATGTGGCCACAATGAAACATTATTTTATAAACTGCTACGCGGGAAGGTAGCCTTAGGAGAAAACTCTGCAGTGTCTCACAAACGGCGGACTCGGCAGCCGTTTCCTGGGACCACAGGCCCTTGCACCCGAGTGATGCTGGCATGTTCTCCTTCGCTGTGACGGCTACATAAATAAATGAAGGCAGGCATTAAGATTCCATACTGCTCTGCATCTTGGTCAATACTCACCCTACCTTCTGGTTAAATAGGAACATTTTTCTTTGTAGCAGCCTCCGCCCAGCTGTTATTCCTAAGTACACTGGCATTTACTTAGACTTGACCTTTCCTAGAGGAGGTTTAAAGAAATCCATATGCCCTGATTAAAAATAGAAGACCGCGTGCTTTCTCAAGGGTTAATGTAGGCAAAGCAAAGAAATGTTGGTTCTAATTTTGGTGCGTGTTTCTAAAGGCTCCCTTAACACATTCTTGCTTTAGCTCTCCATCCACTTGGGCTAGTGCTATTTCATTGAGCGTTTTATAAAATCCCTGAGAAACTCCAGAAAAATATTCATGCCCACCTCCCTTTTTTTTTTTCAAGAGGGTCAGATTAGGAGCAAAAAGAGAAAGAAAAGTATCTGCCAATTTGATAAATCATTTCTAAGAAAGAAGTTTATGTGACGTATAAGACTAGGCAATTCAAGAAAAAAAAAAAGAGAGAGAAAAGGAGAGCATCACGTATAGTGCTTTAAAAATGGCTTTTATGGGGGCACCTGGGAGACTCAATCGGTTAAGCATCTGACTCTTGATTTCAGCTCAAGTCATGATCTTACAGTTTGTGAGTTCGAGCCCCGCATTGGGCTCTGCGCTGATAGCACGGAGCCTGCTTGGGATTCTCGGTCTCCCTCTCTCTCTCTGCCCCTCCCCCGCTTGCTCTCTCTCTCGCTCTCTCTCTCAAAAATAAATGAACATTAAAAAATGGCTTTTATGTAGAACGCTTAAATACACAAAGTAATACCACTGATAGTGTCTTATTTAATATTTACAACAGCCCAGTAAAGTACTTACTGTTGTGTCACAGGTGAAGAAATAAACTCTCAGCTTTCATAAATGGCTCGCCCAAGGTCACACAGGTCCCTGGAAGAAGGGTCAAATGCTAACAGAGAGCATGTTCCCGGCCACAGCACCACGTTGTCCCAGAGTCTAGGGTCCCAGGCCTGCGCGGGGGGCCGGCTTCCCACACTTAGCCTCCGTGCCGCCACGTGTATGCGGAATGTGTCTCTAATTGGGGGAAATTGAGGACGGGGGTGTCCTGGAGGGTTACCATCACCAGTGCAGCGCCCCTTGTATCATCTGCCCCCTTGTAAATACCATCACGCCACGTGTTTTTGAAATGGTCTTTAACCTCTGAATTTGAGATTTTCCACGTAACAGACTTAAACAGACGGCTGGCTCATACGTGTCTAAAAGGAAAAGTGCCGCTTTCGGACCCAACTCTGTCATTTGTGGAGCCCTTGCTCAAAAATGACCACAAATGTCAAGATGGTGACAGTGGAGGGGAAACCGTGCACAGCCGGGGAAAGCCAGCTCGGAAAGGCTGCAGGAGTTTCTGCAGACGACCCCTCCAATGCGCCCTCGGGGGCTGGCCTCCCCCTTTCCTCATGTGCTTTTGTTTTTTTGGTTTCCAGCCTTTTTCTTTATTCTTTTTTGTTTTTTCAACTTGACTGAAAACAATACAATTGTAAGATTTTTTTTAATAAGTATTCATTTTTGAGACAGAGTGTGAGCAGGGGGAAGGGCAGAGAGAGGAGGACAGAGGATCCCAAGCAGGCTCTGTGCTGACAGCAGAGAGCCCGATGCGGGGCTCAAACTCATGAACTGTGAGATCATGACCTGAGCCACCCAGGCCAGCCCCCCCCCCCACAATAAGATATTTAAAGCAAACATCACGATGATGTGAAAAGTGCCTGCATTACATAGGGGTTCCTTCAACCAGTTAATCACCAAGTCTGTCAGCTCACATGTTTACCTTTATTTTTTATGGTTTTGATTATTTTGGTGAGAACATTTGAGTGCTTCTTTTTAGCAGATTTCAGATACGTGGCACGGCATTATCCACCGTTGTCACCAGGTTTTAGGCTAGAGCCTCAGCCTTTCTTCCTCCTTAGCTGAAAGCCTGATTCCTTCTCACACTCCTTGTCCTTGACGGCCTAGAGCTACAGAAAAGGAAGTCAGAGGTCCTGAGGCCCAGACTCTCTCTTCTAACCCATAGTTTTAAATTGGATGTTTGTTTCTCCTCAAAGCACTAGAACTTTCCATTGGTATCGTGCCTTCTCTCTTCCGTGCTGTGGTGGCAATTTTTAGGCTCACTTGGTTTTTTAAAAAGCCTCTAACCAGCGTGCCTGGGTGGCTCAGTCGGTTAAGTGTCCGACTTCGGCTCAGGTCATGATCTCGCGGTTCATGGGTTTGAGCCCCGCGTCGGGCTCTGTGTGGACAGCTCGGAGCCTGGAGCCTGCTTCGGATTCTGTGTCTCCCTCTCTCTCTGCCCCTCCCCCACTCATGCTCTGTCTCTGTCTCTCTCTCTCTCTCTCTGTCAAAAATAAATAAACATTAAAAAACTTTTTTAAAAAAAGAAATATGTCCATCGCAAGGCATCCTTCTGAATTTCAGGCATTTCCTTGGACAAACTTATTGAAACACAGGCTGAGCAGGACTGATGCGTGCTTGGTACGTCCTCCTCCCAGGGGTGGGGGGTGGGGATCATCTCAGAGGATGTGACGGCTGGAGAGGGGCTGGCCGAGGCGGGTCACGTCATGTCTGAGCAGCGCCACACAGCTGGGCCTTGGAGCAGGGCACGCCGGGTCTGGCCACCCCTAGGGTTAGATGTGAACCACAGATCGGCTGCTCCTCCGCTCCAGCCCCCGCTTCCTCCTTCCACTGACGAATGGAAGACCCAGGTCTGGGCTGTAATGGAGACTTGTGGGCAAGTGATGCATTCGAGCTTGGAGAAGATTATTATAATTATCCCAGGGCCCTGGAGTGGTGCTCACTTGTGTTTCAGACACGAACATCAGAGGGCCGATCTCTGAGAGGCTGATTTAGTGAGTCCTTAATTACAGAGGCACCCAGCCTGGGTTCTCGGTGCCGCAGGCTGGGTTTGCAGCTGGGAGGTGCAAAGGGTGCTGGGAGATCAAAGCTCGTCCCGTGACTCTTACACCTTGTGCAGTTTATCTGCAAACCTGTGTTCCCCGCCATCTCAGAGGACCAAGGCTCCCGTCCTAGAGCCCCTGGCAGTGAGTCCTGGACAGGAAAGCAGATTCCCATCTCCTGCAAGGTCACTGCCAGGCATGGAACCACTAGTCCCGCACCTGCATTCTGGCAGCTAGACCTCTTCCCTGGGGATCTAGGGAAAGCCTCTTTACTGATCACAGGCACACATCCATCACCAAGCAGCCCTTCTGAATCTTAGGCATTTCCTTGGACCGACTTCTGGAAACACAGGCTAAGGGGGACAGATGCATGCTGTTCGACCCTTAAGAGCAGATAAGAGGAGGCAGCTCTTGAGAAATCACAGTTGCATTTCAACTGTGAATAAACCTGGACTGCACTCACGATCACCTGTGGGAAAGATCTCCCTATCTCATGGAAGTCAACCCGATGGCTCATTTTCTTTTAAAATTGTGCCATCTGTGACCAAGTCCTGGGGTAGAAATCTAAGAGGTGTCGAGCCACACGATGGGCTGACGTGACTCTAGGACAGCGTGCACGCGTGATCTCAGACTGGCATTCCGAGACCGTCAGATTCAGGACATCTGTTAAACACAGCGTCGCGTCCCTCCTGGAAGGTTTAATTTTAGTGCTTGCCACGTTTGCGGTTTTTCAAAAATGTTTCCACTTCTAATTCCTCTTTGGGATGTGCTTACGTCATGTTCAGAAGTATCAGGAGGAAGAAACAAATTTGCTGTTTAGAGGGTGTCATGGGATAGCACCACGCGGCTTCGTTTAATACCGACCAGAACGCTGTCTCTTTAGACACTGCTAATGATATTTGTATTACTCCGTTGCAACTAATAACAGCTAACGTTCATTGAGCGCTTACAACGTGCCTGGCACTTGGTTAAGAACTTCGTACTAATCAACTGGTTTAATTATTACAGAGACATTTTGAGGTAGATCCTGTTGCTCTCTCAGTTTTGCAGAAGGAAGAGACAGAGGGTCAGGGAGGTTAAGTAACACGAGCGAGAACAGCTTGCTAATAAACAATGGAGCTGCGTGTAAACCTCATCCATCCAGAGCCCGTGCTATAATAACTGGACTGCTGTATGTGAAATTGTTTCACTACCTGGAATAGTAAATCACGTTCAGTGCCCTGGCCCAGTATAATGCAATCTTAGCCTCTACCTTGAGTATTGAACGTGGCAGGAAACCGTGCTGCTGGTGACCGCTCTGTCACATCCACGATGGGGAGATCCAGGACAGACGAAAGATGAAATCGGAGTTGCCATTGCCATATTGGATTATTCCCAAACTATCCCCAAGGGGCTTCTGTGTGGACCACAGGCCATCCAGGCTTCCGCAGAGTGCCTTTTCATTACACAGGTAGTATTTGCATCTCTTGCCCGTCGGTGGGCTATGTGCTAATAAAATGTAAGAAGCTTCAAGCTGGTGTCTTATCAAAAGCATCATCCATTTTCCATGAATTCTGCTCTTAGATTTGTTTTCTCCCTCAATGTTGCATCCTTGGGAAATGTTACGTTACGATGAAAATATTTGAGACTATCTGAGAGTCATTCATTGCTGTATGTGAACCTTTCTATCAAGAATCCTAAGTATTCTGTGGTTTCCCTGTTTGTGAAATACATGGTTAACTCTAATTGTGGCTGGGGAAATAAAAAGAGAGAAATAAATGGTGTTTTGAAATACCTGTAATATTGGCTTCCTGGCTACAAAGTATATCAGATCATCATAATTCCTTTTTTTTTTATAGAAATTTCAAACCCATATCCACCTCTTCCATAATGAAGAATTTTTTCCTTCTTCATGTTTTGCTTAGATTGGCATTTGTCCCGTGAGAAATCACTGAACAGATTTAATTTTGTTGATTCTTTCTTTCGAGACAGAGTATTTATTCCCTGCCAAAATTATCCAAAGAATGAAATGAATTTCAACCAGAGATGTAAGGACCTAAAAAATTTAGGTCAAGGCCAACGTATAAGTGGCTTTGTCTTGCTGACATTGGTGTTTTCTTATTTCTCTTCTGGAAAGAAAAGAACTATATATTGATATTTCAGAGTTACATGTAGCCCACATTACTGACTGCAATTGTTTCCTGCTCTTCTGATGTAAAAGCTTCTATTTTCTTTGTCTGGGGCCCTCTGCTTCTGTCCCAGACAGCTGGGCAGACACAGGTAACCTAAAAGTCCTATGCCCGATGCAGCATTATGGTGGCATAACCTTGGCTAGGTCATAAAAGTAAGCCCAGAGAATGTTCTATCACCTGAGCAAGAGCCTCGCCTCTAGGAGCTCCTTATGGAGGACAGAAAACAAGGTGCCCTAAATAGGACAATGGATTAAAAATCTTGTGAGATGAATTCTGGATCAGGCCTTACGTCCTGTGTAACTTGAGCTAAGTGACCAAATTTCCTTTGACCTGTTTTCCTGATAATAAAGTGGAGTTAGTGAACCAGAAAATCTCTAAGTTCCTGTCAAGTTTGAGAATTCCATGAAACTCTGTGCCCAGGACCTTCCTGATGTCTGGTGTTTCACTCTGCACCTTGGGGCCCCTCCCACTGAGCCCCCTGAGGATGAGGGCTGTGTGCTGGGTCCGCTCCTTCCGAGGGCATAGTTCAAACCCTCTGCTGTTGTCAGAAATGTCACTTTGGTGGCCTCTTTGGTTCTTTGGGTGTTTCACTGAAGCTCAGGTCCTCTAATGTTCTCTTGGCCTAATATGGTATCTAGAGCCTTTTAGGCTTTCTTCTGATGGAGAGGGAAGAATTCAATTCTCCCGAATGCAGTGTTCACCTGTCAAGTTTAGGAAGACCTTCTAGCAACCTTAGTTCCTTTTTTGTGTACAGCTAGAATTAATAAGAGGGCGTGGCTAAATTGGGCCAAGAAAAAGCCAGGATTACAATGGTTCACCATATTTTTAGAGGAAATACAGGTGGAAAGGCAGGACAGAGGATAAGGCCATCCTGGCCGCTAAAGTTTTGCACAGAACTGTGAAGCAAAGGACATTTTTCAAACTGACATCAGCCAGTTTGGCTATCTGTCATTATTTTGGGTCGATACTGTTAGCCTCCCATAGTTCAAGGTAAGGATATAGGTTTTCTGCCACAAAACCTTGTTTCCAGGTAGTATTACTGAAGAATGTAAGCCTTAAGCCAAATTCAGCCATAGTTAGAAACGTGTATTAGCAAGCTGGCAGAACAAGTTATATGATCTGTTTTGTAAACTTAAGGAAGAGCTACATCTCTGTCCTTTTAGGCATATCCTCCCACAGTACCTCGTGTGAAGGATACACTGGAATCGGGTGCTAGTGGCATAATTTACATCATCATTTAGTTCAAGTCAGGCAAAAAAAAATCCTGCAATCATCTGAACAATGAACCAATCAGGGTTCTAAACCATAGCCTAATTGGGCTTGCTAGATTCTTATATACTGTTTGTACAAGAGCAAGGGTGCTATTCAGTATTTCTAGCAAGTCCACATATCTTGAACACAATCATTTTGTCAAAGAACAATCATTTCTAAACTTGCGTTATTCAAATTAACAACACCTTTGCTGCTGACCAGTAATAAAGATAGTCAGAGCAATTGTAGTGACTGCATCTGGAGTGTGACCTTCAGTTGGAGTCTTTCTGATAATAACTTGGACTGGTTTAGGCACTGACCAATCAGAACAGAGCCAGAACAGAGTCTGGCTTCAGCTAATGACAGATAATGGAGGCCCCCACTGAGCCAGGGTTGTCTCAGTGGGCAGTCAAGGCAATAAGACTTGAATAACTAAGATGTGAGAGAGAAGAGAACTACAGAGAGTTGAGAAGATTCTTTTCTCTCTTGGGTCATCTGCTGAGCATGAAGCAGACCTCTGGCATTATCATGGGCCTGAAGATGCAAAACTTTGAGTTCAGGGCTGCCCAAGTAGGCAGGACTTGAGAGGTCAAGATCGACCGAGAGAAGGAAGGCACAGAAAAGTAAACTAGGTATTCCGGTAGTTTTCCTCTTTGAAGCATTTGCTAAATATTACTGTGCAGAACAAGAAACCAAGTTGCTATGCAAAGAGGTGTTGAAAAGAAGAGTGGAGTTTTTAGTATCATAGTGTAAAAATTGCTGGCATTCAAAACCCACCTAGGAAAAGAGACTCTAGTAAATACCCAATGGGGATTGTGGTGAGCTACACCCTAGGAGTAGAGGTAAACCCAAAGTAGACCACACCATACAAAAACTCAGCAAGTCTTTGATTGGATTATGGTGATCACCCCCATTCAGGCTGCCTACCAGAGGGTAAGGTGAACCATTGCTAAAGGAAGGTAGTATTTTCATAATTTTTTTCAATCAAAAATTACTAGGCACACCAGAAAATAGATCCAAGAGAAACAAAATAGGTAATGGAAAAAGACCCATGAATGACCCAATTATGGTGATATAGACATAGACTATGAAGTAATGTGGTGAAGGAAACATAACACGAAGAATTTCTCTAGAACGCTGGAATTTGTAAAAAAACAAATTGAGAATTCGTGAATTTAAAAGACAAAATAAGGGGTGCCTGGGTGGCTCAGTCATTTGAGCTTCAGCTCAGGTCATGATCTAGCATCTCGACAGCTCAGAGCCTGGAGCCTGCTTTGGGTTCTGTGCCTCCCTCCCTGTCTGCCCCTCCCCTGCTTGTGCTTTGTCTCTCTCTCTCTCAGAAATAAGTAAACATTAAAAAATAATACAAATAAAAAGCTGAAACACAAAATAATGCACATCACACTAAGAACTCAACAGATATATTTAACTTCAGATCAGATGCATTACAAGAAAGAATAAGTGAAATGGAAGACAGATCAGTGGAAGATATCTCCAGGTGGATAAGTAGAGATAAAAAATGATAAGAATACAGAAAATAGCATGTAACAAATGTTAGTCTATGTAACAACATGTAATTGGAGTCCCAGAACAAGGGAAGAAGGAATGAGGCAGGAGCAATTATTTTCTGGAAAGGATCGAAGATGTCAAAACATGATTCAAGAAGCCCTGCATGCCTCCACCAGATACGTACAGAGAAAATCACAACAGAGCACAATCTGAACACCTCTGAAAACCCAAACCAAAGACAAAAATTGTGAAAACAGCTAGGAAAAAAAAAAAAAAAATCATGAGACTCAAAGGAGCAACGTTAAGACTAACAGCTCACTTCTCAACAGAAGCAATGGATACGAGAAGACAATGGAATGTCATATTACTATGTTGACAGAATGTAACTGCCAACTGAAAGCTTTATAAATCTGGCAAAAATATTTGTCAAAAGTTAAATTGAAATGAAGATATTTCAAGACAAAAATTAGGGGCGTCTGGGTGGCTCAGTCGGCCAAGTGTCTGACTTCAGCTCATGTCATGATGTCATAGTTCGTGGGTTTGAGCCCTGTGTCAGGCTCTGTCCTGGCAGCTCGGAGCCTGGAGCCTGCTTCAAATTCTGTGTCTCCTTCTCTGTCTGTCCCTCCCCTGCTTGTGCTCTGTCTCTCTCTGTCTCTCAAAAATAAATAAATGTAAAAAAATTAAGACAAAAATTAAAGAATTCATCATCAGTAGACTAGCATTAAAAGAAATACTGAACATATTTATACAGATAGAAAGAAAATGATCCCAGCAAGGCAGGAAAAAAATGAAGAGTGACAGAGAAGCTAAATGTGTGGTTAAGCTGATATATATTAAAAATATATGTAATGGATTGATGACTAGTTAGAGGGAGAGACAGATACGTGATAAAGCAAATATAGAAAATATGAATTCTAGAATCTAGATGAGGATTACATGGGTATTCACTGTACAATTCTTCTGATTTTATTTTTGAAAAATCTCATTTCAAAATGTTGAGAAAAATATATGGGTAAATATAAGTGAATACTGGTCACATAAAGCAAGAAAAATAAGGTTGTGTGGGCTCTAAAATACATGTAGAATTAACCATATGACCAAAATAATACAAAAAGTGGAAGAGGTGTAAATGGAGTTAAAGTGTTATGAGGTCATAGCAACATCCAGGAATATTAAAAGTTGTAATTTTACTAGACTGTCGTAAGTCAAAGACACATATTGTGATCTCTAGAGTAGTAAAATAATACATAGAAGGGGGAGTACAATGTAAAGTTATTGGTCAATCTAAAAGAACAAGAAAGCCAATAAAAGGGAACACGCGTATGTGGACCAATAGAAAACAATTCGAAGATGGTAGCTATAAACCCATACATGTCAGAAATTGAACTAAATGGAAACTGAGTAAATACTCCAAGTAAAAGATAATTATTGTCATACTGTATTAAAAAAAATAAAAACCCAAAGTCTAACTGTACTGCTTATGAGAGAGGCTCCTTAAATATAAGTACACAAAGAAAAATACTTTCTTTTTTTTTTTTCTTTTTTTTTTTTTTCAACGTTTATTTATTTTTGGGACAGAGAGAGACAGAGCATGAACGGGGAGGGGCAGAGAGAGAGGGAGACACAGAATCGGAAACAGGCTCCAGGCTCTGAGCCATCAGCCCAGAGCCCGACACGGGGCTCGAACTCACGGACCGCGAGATCGTGACCTGGCTGAAGTCGGACGCTTAACCGACTGCGCCACCCAGGCGCCCCAGAAAAATACTTTCTTTTAAAAATGAAAAAATGGGGAAAGATACACTTTGTAAAAAGCAAACAAAACAAGCTGGCGTAGTTATACTAATATCAGAGAAAGTAAAGTTTAAAGGAAGAATCATCATTAAAGATAAGTAGGGAGGGGCTCCTGGGTGGCTCAGTTGGTTAAGCATTTGGTTCTTGATTTAGGCTCAGGTCACGATCTCCTGGTTCGTGAGATGGAACCCCGCACTGACAGTGCCGAGCCTGTTTGGGATTCTCTCTCTCTCTCCCTCTCTCTCTGCCCCTCCCCCACTCATGCTCGTGCATGTGTGTGCGTGCCCTCTCTCAAAATAAGTAAACTTAAAAAAATAAATAGGGATATTTTGTAAAAATTAAAAGGTCAATCCACAAGGAAGTTATAACAATTTTAAATTTGTACATGTCTAATAACAGAGCCCCAAATGAGGAAGCAAAAGTTGACGGAATTAAGAGGATAAATAAACCAATCCATAATCATAGTGGGGACCTTTCGCACCACCCCTCTCTCAAGAACTGATAGATCAGGCAGACAAAAAAAATCAATAAGGATATATAAGATCTGAACAACACTGCTAATTCATGTTACCTAATTGATGCACCTAGGTCACTGGACTGAACAGTGACATAGTACAGTTTTTTCCGAGTTACCAAAATTTACCATATGCTGGCTCTTTATAAAGGAAGTCTCAACAAATTTCAAAGGCCCAAATTCATTAAGTTTTTGACCAAAGAAAGATTCAGCTAGAAATCAGTGACCAAGAAAATAGAAAATCCCCAAATGTTTGGAAATGAAGCTGTCTACTATAAATAACCCACGGGCTAAAGAAGAAATCTCAGCGGAAATTTGACAATAGTTTGAAATTCAATAAGGAAAATTCAACATGTAACTAACCAACCATCCCTGAAATATGTATTCCTGATTAAGGCATTTTAAATGTTAAGTAACTGTCCCTATGGTATAAAACAGTGCTAACCCATATATATATCGCACTATGTATGACTTTTAAATGTAACAATGTAACAAGAATAAAACTAGTGCTTTAGGTAAGATTTCCAATTATTAAATACAAAGCAATGCCTCGATGAAGCCATCCTGAAAACACACTTATCCCATCACATTATATTCATCCATCTAAAAAAAATGATGCAAGCATAATTTCCATGTGATTTCTCAACATTCAGGCATCATTTATTATCCGTCCAATTGCCATCGTCTTCCACTTCCCTGTGTATTGCTTTTCCATTTGGGGGCAGAGGGAGTAGAGGGGTGAGAACCTGGTCTGCCACATTTTAGAGTTTAATATTCTCCCCTGCTTGCTGTAGTATGATCAGAGAGGCTGGAAATTGAATCAGAGACCTCGGGGCCAACCCAAATGATGAGTCAGCCTGGATGTGAAGGTTATCACTGCTGGCTCCATTTGCTTAATTAGAAGCTAGTGGGATATTATCATCTACTCCACCCGCAAAAAAAAAAAAAAAAAAAAAAAAAAAAACCGTCACTTGCCAGGCAGCTGGGTGCAGGGAGAATATGCTGAAAATGGCATTGGTGAGTTTTCAGCCATAACTGAAAACTGTGTATCCACAGCGACCGCGGAAGGAAGTGTGGCCGTGTTCTTTCTCTGGGTGCGTGTGGATGGGCAGCGACTTCTTAAAGCTGTAGCTAATAGCGTGGTCATGTGTGCTGGGCTTTCTTCCTGAAATCTGTGCCGATGGCCAGGTTTTCTTCCTCTTGATGATACAGTCATTAGTGTTTGACTTTCTTGCAGTCTGGAATGTCCAGTAATTGAATAGGTGCCATTATAGGCTGCTCGTGAGAAGGGTTAGTCCTGCCCGTGGCCGCTCGGCCCTGTGTTTCCGTGGTGCAGAGTCTGAGGGCATCAGCGGAGGGGGCAGGAGCAAAATTAATTTCTCCCCCAGCTCTCTCCCTGGCTTACCTGTGCACACTCTTCTCCCCTTGCATCAGCATCGGGGAGTGTGTGTGTGTGTGTGTGTGTGTGTGTGTGTGTGTGTATCTATGGGAGAAGAGTTCCATTCTTGGAGAGGACACAACACTTCATAGATAGACTCTAGATTAATCCAACATCATCAGAGTATGAAGAGGTTGGGTGAGTCAGCCCAGATAGACTGGGTATATAGCAAAGGCTATATGGTGAATAAAAAAATTTTTTTTAACGTTTCTGTATTTTTGAGAGAGAGAGAGAAAGAGACAGAATGTGAGCAGGGGAAGGACAGAGAGAGGGACACACAGAATCGGAAGCAGGCTCCAGGTGCTGAGCTGTCAGCACAGAGCGCGACGTGGGGCTCGAACTCACGGACCGTGAGATCATGATACGAGCTGAAGTCTGACACTTAACCGACTCAGCTACCCGGGGGACCCTCAGGGGGAAACGCAGAGATCCTGCCTCATACTGATTTTTTCCTACTACATTCCATGGGAAGTAAGGTAGAAATTACCTTCTGATTTTATTTTTCCAGGACAGGTAAGCTTGGCTGAATTGCTGGAGGCACACAGCTGACCCATAGATGACTAGGTAACAGCTGCGTTTATAATTGTAGTGACCCGCAAAGTTTCCACCCACAGATGTTCTCATTCTCTGCTTGTGAGAGAATTAAGGGGGCCAGGGGGGCCCCAAACTACGGCGTGGCTTCAGAAATCACATGTTTCTTGGAAATAGCTTGTTAGTACACATGCCTTTCAGATTCACCAGTTGATGCCCTGGTCCTAAAGGGGTGGAAAACTGGACAGATGCCTTGTTTTGGTGGGGTTTTGCTTGTGGTGTTCAGGCTGGTAGGCCTGGTGCCCGGTAAAGTGCCGAATATTGGATGCAGGGTAGCACATGGTGGGGAACGTAGGAAGAGGTATTTTCCCAAGGGGGATATTCTGCCCCTCCCCCCCCCCCCCCCCACAAGAGTCCGCCGAGGCTTGGCCTTGGTAGGAAAATTACTTTCCTCCCCGCTCTCTGACTTTCCAACGCATACTTTGTTTCAGGCTGGGAAGCTGATTGTCATTCATGAGAACTTAGACCGCCCCAACTCTTGCCAAGAACGCTGGCAGTTTATAGAACTACCGTGACTTAGACATCCATTCTGTGAGCCCCGGAGCAGAGCTTTGGGGCATTCCTTCCGGTTCTGAGATTCCTTAGAATGGGGTTGTTGACTTACCTTGGAGAACTGAAAAAGCAGGGCCCTGACCTCACGCCTACGAGCCTGTCTGGCTGAGTCCTGGGCGCGACACTTGTCTCAGCCTTCAGCTTTATAAAGGGCTGATCTGCTTTGAAGCAAGAGTGCTGATCACGTAGCCCGCATCCTGATTCCTAAATAGGACTCTCTTGCGGGTCCCCTGGGTGGCTCCATTGGTCAAGCATCTGACTCGTTATTTTGGCTCAGGTCATGATCTCACAGTTCATGTGATTGAGCCCCGCATCAGGCTCTGTGCTGATAGCATGGGACCTGCTTGGGATTCTCTCTCTCTCCCTCTCTCCCTCCCTGCCCCATCTCAAAATAAAATAAAAAATGGGTGCCTAGGTGGCTCAGTCGGTTAAGCATCTGACTCTTGATTTTGGCTCAGGTCATGATCTCACAGTTAGCGAGTTCGAGCCCCACTTTGGACTCCTTGACATTGCAGAACCTGCTTGGGATTTTCTCTCTCTCTCTCTGTCTCTCCCTGCCTCTCTCTCTGCCCCTCCCCTGCTCGTGCTCTCTCTCTCTCTCTCTCTCTCAAATAAACTTTAAAAAATAATAAAAAAGACTCACTTGCAACAATAAATACATTTCATCTGTGAGGACCAGTTCTTTAACACTCATGCAAAGTTTTCCGAGTTAGAAAAAATATAATACTTCAAAAAGTGCAAAACCTGTAACACTATATAACTCAAACAATAGGTTGGAAACTGGGCTTGTTGTAAGTAACGTATTAATAACACCAGGTGTAATACCTGTTAACACGCTTAGTGCCTAAAGCAATTTGGCGGGCACTCTTTCTACTTTTGCCAATAACTTGTCAAAAACTGACTTAGAGTTCCTTCCAAATTCTCAGACGGACATCCAAGACAAGGTAGCTTGTGTAGCCCTCAAACTTGGCCAGGGCAGGGGCTGGCTCCTGGCCCACTTGGGAAGTCACACTGAATGGGAGGAAAAGCTCCAAGTAGTTGAGAAAGGGACCTCGGGTTGGCAAGGTGCTGAATAAGAATGGGGTGAATTAATTGACTTGTAACTTACACAAGCATCAGGGTGAGGTTGAAGGTGAAATTCATTTCCTCAATAGCCCCAGCTCCTAACTTCTGGAGCTAAAATGCTGCCTCTGTCCCATGGCGACCAGAGAGGAATCTTCGTATTGAGCCTAGGACTTAGTGATGAAGGGCAGGCTGGCAAGGCCAAGTCACTCAGAGATATTCCTAGAGGAAGGATGAGCTACGTGGTCCCCTGGAGGCAAAGCACTGGAGAGGAATTGGGGGCTGCCTAATTATGAAGTTAGAGATTAAGAGTGATGTGCCTGAAAAGCACTTAAAAATTTTTTTGAAGTGTTTATTTGTGAGAGAGAGAGAGAGGCAGAGTGCCAGCAGGGGAGGGGCAGAGAGAGAGGGAGACACAGAATCGGAAGCAGGTTGCAGGCTCTGATCTGTCAGCACAGAGCCTGACGCAGAACTCGAACCCACAAACCATGAGATCATGACTGGAGCAGAAGTCAGCCGCTTAACCGACTGAGCCACCCAGGCGCCCCAAACCTGGATTATTTTGAGGCTAGAGTTCTTTGTCACCTGTTGTTATATAACTTTACAAAAGCAAGTGGAGTGAATTTTTTCTTTCTCTTACATCTAAAAAGAGGTGAGAGTCCTGCCTTAGCAAACAAAGGTATCATGGAGATTCATTTTTATCTGCAGAGCACTTTTTAAATGTGGGGTAATTTCTGTCCTGGGCTGGTAGTTAGAATCCGTATCAAAATTAGACTTTGGGACCTGAAGCGTGAACAATTCCAATTTTGCTAAGACTAGCCACATAGTTAGAGGCGTGTCGCGGTCCAAAATAATTCAATTCCTTTATCAACACACAGATGGAGGACTGTTGAGCCTTTTACTAAATTTGGCTATGCTACACTTCTGTCTCTAGAACTAGGCAATTGCTTCATTATGCATACATAGTGCTTCCCTCATATTTTGGTAACCACTGCCCTGCTGTGCATTCATAAGATGCTAGCTGTACATCTATAAAACTCTTTGAGAATTTGGCCCACTGACTATCCAAAGTCAACATATAAACCAGGCAAGGTAGTGTGCACTTCAGATAAGACAAACTCCAGGCCCAGGATAGATAACCAGGACCTCCTTTTCTGATAAGAAAGTCATTTTGCCTATTGTTTTGTAACTACTGATAACAAAGGTCATTATAGTACGGTGTCTTCCCACTAGAGACTGAAAATTTAATGAAAAACTAGATAAAACACATATACTTTCTTTGATCTTTCTGAGAAGAAGTTGAAATGAGGGACGGTTGTGTTTAAAAGAAGAAGCAAGGGGCCGCCTGGGTGGCTCAGTCGGTTGATCGGCTCGGGTGATGATCTTGTGGTTTGGGAGTTCGAGCCCTGCGTTGGGCTCTGTGCTTATGTATCAGAGCCTGGAGCCTGCTTTGGATTCTGTGTCTCCCTCTCTCTCTGTCCCTCCCCGACTCAAACTCTTTCTCTCAAAAATAAATAAACATGGGGGGGGGGGGAAAGAAGCAACAATTGTTCTGGAAAACCATGACTGGTTTAGTGAAGATCAAAACTAGGTTTGTCCTCCTCTAGGCACTCTATACATATTTGATTGATTGAATGAATGAATGAATGAAAATAATGGTTGTTAATGTGGACATAGTCTGGGTTTGAAGAAAATGCTCCTGGACGAGGAAAGAGAAGTAAACGGCCAAGGATAAAGAAGCCAGGACATTAGCAGGTGCCAAACCCTTCCATGAGTAGGACGGGATCTCCCTGAAAACTTACCTATAACTAGGACAGAACCTTAAGGGTGAGCTCTTTTTTGAACTATAAATTCGTTTTCCTAATTTGTCTTTTAAAAATTACATTCAGGCGCCTGGGTGGCTCAGTTGGTTAAGCACCCGACTTCGGCTCAGGTCATGGTCTCACGGTTCTTGGGTTCGAGCCCCGCATGGCGCTCTCTGCTGTCAGCACTGAGCCCACTTTGGATCCTCTGTCTTCCCCCCACCCCGCCCCCTGCTCTTTCTCTCTCTCTCTGTCTCTCTCTCTCTTTTTCTCTCAAAAATAAATAAACGTTAAAACAAATTATATCCAGATTTCCATGTCTCGCTTTTCCTGGTGAGTACCCCTAATTAACAAAGATTTTGTGTCTGTTTGGTCATACGTGTTATGAATTAAACTTCTAATTTATACAAAATGCCAAGTTTTTTTTTTTTCAAAATGCCAAGATTTTCATGTTCCTTTTGGGTAGTGCCCACCACCCTCTATGTACCACATGTCGAAAAGTTTTTAAGATACGGGCTTTTCCCAAATTCGGCATTTACTTTCTTGAAAGTGCTTCCTTCCCCCCCCCCCCCCCACACACACACAGATCTAACTAAATATTAGAGCTATTTGACCTTTTATTTAAAAAAAAATGTTTGATGTTCTGACTATTTTCAACAAAAGATCTCTGAAATGTGTTCTATGGAGAGAATTCCTCAGTTCTTTTGAGAGGGATAAAAATTCTCTCTTAAGTCTGCCAGACTGAAGATCAAGGACATCAGAGCACCACGTGTCTGAAGAGTGATTGTCATCGTGAAAGGGGGCTTGATGGTGACAGGGGTGTTTCAACCCTTGGATGGACTAATGGATTTGGAGCTAGAATGGAAGAGTTTTATTCTTGCTTATTGCTGTGGGGTGGCTGCCTTACGAAGGTTTGAATGTCGTTCTCTGCGAGGCTTTCGTTGTTTTCCAGAGCCAGCCCAGCTAGGCTTTGGGATTGGGCACAGCATGGCTCCACCTGGGCTCATCCCAGGCATTGGCCAGAGGCATTGTCCAAAGCTCTCTGGAGGGGATCCACGGGGTACACCTCTCTTTAGTGCCCTGGTGCGGCCAGTGCAGGGGCTTCCGAAGGACAGGAACTCGGTCCTGCTCTGGCCAATTTCTTATACCTCCAGGGTATGGCTTAATGAAATGCCAGTTCCCAAGCCATCAAGAGCTGTCATGTCTTCTGTGCATGCTGCTTGAACAGGGCTCGTGAGGGCAGGGCAGGAGGTCAGTGTCTCCGCTGTGGAAAGAGAGGGGGCTGGGGCCCAGTCCTGTGCGGGGGTGGGGCTTACACCCACCCATCGCTCGCTCCCCCTCCTCGGGGCACAGGTGGCCCCCACTCTGGGGCGTCTGCAACCTCTCCATCTGCCTTCCCATCCACTTTACACTCTCCCTCTGATTTTCCCCTTCCCCGTCTTCTCAGATATAATTGTAGCTCTGGTCGCCGTTATCCTCTCTCATAACCAGCCTTGGAAAACCGGGAGGACCAGACGATAGCAGTCTGTGAAAGAATCTGTTCAACTAAGAATCTTAAATCCTTAACTTCCTACTATAAGCCTAGCTGCATAATGAGTTCACCGTGGAAAATGTAGCAATAAAACACGGTGTTATTTAAAACACACACACACACACACACACACACACAGGCAAGCTCTAGTAGGCTCCCACCATGCCTGACCGCTCCGAAGTGACAGGGGCACCGTTTTCTCATTAGCACATTTGGGATCCGTATGGGTGGGCAGTTGAAGTCTTGATGATACAAAGGGTTGCATGCAGGGCACTATGTACAGGTCTCATATGAGGTCCCTTCATGCCTTCCGTCAAACTTCCTTTTCTGAATAGCAGGGATCCTGAAACTAATGACCAAATGGAAACATTCATAAAATGTGTGGAATAGGGGGCGCTTTTTAACCATCTCTACGTTGTCAGAATACGCATGATTCGTTTTAATCTTGGCGTCGTTAGACGATTAAGGATTTTCATACGTTGGATATTTCCCACAGGGAAATTCACAGGTAATTTAGGTATGATTCTTTTAGAGTTCTTTTCATTATTTGTAAGGATTTGGTTACCATTAAACCTCCCTTGCATATGAATATATACATTTTAATGCAAAATGTGTCACTGGAGTTTTAGCTGCTTAGATTTCTTTAACCATTAGTTGAGACAGTGTTTTCTTGTAAGAGGGAAAAGGAAACTACTCAGGCCTGCTGCGGACAGTAGGGACTACTTTCTTATGTCCCCCCAACGCAGCCTTAATCACATACAGTGCTTGCTGTGTTTTGGGGCGAGGAAGGAGATCACTGTGAACCACAGGCAAGGAATTTGCTTCATTGAACTCAAAGTTCTATCCTGTATTTTACCACCTTAAAGACTTCCTGTAGACCCACAAACTAATAAATTGTGCGAGTTCTCTGGAAAGCTGTTCTCAATACCATCATCATTTAGCTCCCGATCTAAATAAACTAGAACTTAGCCGTAAAGGTATCTGTTGCTTAATCTCTCTTGTCTTTGTATGCGAGCTGATTTGTTTTCCCAAATCGTGGGAAAACTGTGTTGTTATTCTACTTTTTTGTGTGTCCTCTGAGGACCGTGGGAACATCATAGAATGGTACACAATGGGGGCACCAAGACCTCCCTTGGAGAAAGATCTAGAAGGCACATCGTCATGTCCACTACACATGGCCACTAGGAGTTCTGGTGAACACAAGAGATGGCGGGGGAGGGTGGCAGTGACAGCTTTCCCAGCCACCTGCCAGGCCACCCCAAACTTCTGGTTGGGATCCCAAACTCAATAGTACTGAGTGTGATGCTTGCCAAACAAATGTTTTGACAAGTAGCCCGGACCTGAAGTTGGCTTCTCCTTTGTGTTTCAAGGTGGGATCCTGAGGGTACTCGTCATTTCATTTTTCACCAAGTTCAGTGACCATGTTCATCAGCTTCATTTGTTACGGTGGGAAATGCACCAGAGTATGTGCGGAAGGATTTGGATTCTAGATCTTGTTCTGGAATTTATTAGCTGTGTGACCAATGGCAAGTGACTTGACTTTTTCTGAGCCACGATTCTTCAGTCCTTCACAGGGGACTCAGTACCAAATGAAACATGTTAAAAACTCCAGATGCCCTTTAGGTTAAGGGTGTTGGCCAGGACCTCTTCCTTTACCCCTTCCCCCATCCTGTCCATGCATTTATCCCATTATTGCTGGGACTGAATTCTAACTTTTGATTTATGATTCCTCCACGTCAGGTAAATGGGGGATGTTTCTTTTCCTGCTGATTTTGGTGGTCCTCCTCCAGGAGAGTTAATGCAAGCCCTTCCCTCTCTTTAAGCAGCCCATCTCTGTTCAGGACATCCCTTTGCCACCATTTGCCCACAAATATGGCACCTTTTTGTAGCCCCAGAAACGTCCGTTTATCAAAAACCCCTTCCACAATATCACACATCTGGTTCGCTTCACTCTGGTGTTTTCTTGGCTTCTTCTCTCCTGAACCTCGTTTTTTAGGTTGGCTCTTTGCAGTTTTTTTTTTTTTTTTTTTCTATTCCTTCTCCACGAAGTCCTGGCTTTCTAGACGAAATCCCAGATGTTACGACTTAGTTAAAATTTCTTCTTTGTTGCTAAGTGTATTGTGCATACAAAACAATATGTGAACCATAGCTAGGTGCTCAGTTTAAAGACCAATAATGGAGCAAACACCTATGTCCCAGCCACCTAGGTTAAGAAATACTCTTAGGATACAGTCAGCCGTTTAATTAACGCGCGTGTATCGAGTGCCTACTTTGCATCCAGAATTTGGGGATGTAGCACGATCGAGAGACCATGTGGCTTACATGAAATAGCATGTCATCATCTCACAGGGCAGAAAGACTGACCGATAAATACTTACAACATAAAGGTGCTTGCAGAGAGAAATACAGACGAGATGTGATTGGGACCATTGGCGGCTCCTGGGAGAGTGAGACAGGCTTCTGAGGGGGTGAGACTGTGGATAACTTGGCTGGGGAAGAAGAGAGTTCTAGGCCAAGGCGACAGCTCGTGTCGTCTCAGAGCTGGAAAGCACGGCATGCTGGGAAAGCGGCCTTTCCTCCGAGCGTGCACTCTGCTTCTTGGATCCTCCCTCCTGGCTCCAACCCCACGGCGTTCCCACGGGTGATCCGTCAACATCTCTTTGAGCCCCATTCAGGTTTTCATTCATTCACCCCCTCACTCAACACTGGCGAGGATGACAGTCTTCTGAAACTTTTGCCCGCATCAGAATCGCCTGCGGAGCCTGTTAAAATGCAGAGTCTGGTCCCACGGGTTCCGTCAGCATCTTTGGGGTGGGGTCCAAGGGCCCGCATCGCTGACACACTGTCACCAGGTATTTCTAATGCAGGTGATTGGGACCACACTTAAGAGAAACACGGTCTGGAGGGGAGGGTTGTCGGGAACAGGAGGAATCGCCTTGTGCTGTCCACGGCCACGGTCATGGCCACGCCTCCAGCGTGCCTTATCTGTGCCTTTCTTGCCTCTAGCTTCCTGCTTCGGCTCCCCTCAGCTGTCACTTCTTTCTCCTTGCAAGCCACCACCTGCCCCTGGGCTGTGGCGGTGTCCCCTTTGGTGTGCCTCGCGTCCCTGCCCCATGCCACCCCCTCCCTCGGGCAAGAGCCGTGCCTTGGCTCTGTGCTATGCCGCCGCGAACAGTGGAGCGTGGCATGCGAAGTTCACGGTCACCCTGAAAGCCCCCTGCCTCGCCTCTCTACCCTCTTCTTTTCGAAGGCTTCGTGAAGCAAGGGAACAGAAACAGGAACCCCACAAACGCGGAGGAAGGCACGACTGGAGAGGACAGCAGAGGCAAGGGGCCCCGGCTGTCTGATCTGCACTTCCATTCCCGAGAGCATTTGAATAGTTTTAAGACGTGTAAACTGCGAGACTAGACATTCCCACTGAAATATATGCACGTAGGTATTATTCTCGTGGGGACCCGTGCCTGCATCAGTTCGTCTGCAAGTACTTGCCTGTGGAGTCCCGCCCGTATCCAGAACCTTGGTTCTGTTGGCTTTGTCTGTACCACATGGGTGTACACGGATCTATGGTTAAAGATTTTAAACACTGGATTTTGATCGTCTGTTTTGCGGCTGCCGTGCTCAGAAAATTCCTAAGCTACTGTGGGTTAATGGGAGTTTCATCAAGTGTTTCTCTCTCTCCCGGTCTCTATTAGTGAAGCTCCTCTCTTCTCTGCCTCTCTGCCTCTCTCCCCCTCCCTCCCTGCCTGCCTCTGCTCTTCCCTCCCTCTCGCTCTGAGATAGCAGACAAGAGAGAAACTGGTGTGGCTTCCCCTGAGAAGCGTGCTCGCGAGCGCCGATGGGCAGAACCCCGTGAGTTCCTCTTCCTTCCATGCCCTGCACTTGAAGGGGGATGCAATGTGGCAGCAGGGGCTGAGCTGGACCCGAAAGGTGGCAGAGAGCTCAGGGAGGCCGGGATCGAGGTTTAGCCTAAGGCTGGAATCACAGGAATGTTTCACCAGGGTCTGCCCTGAGCACTCCCAGACCCCCATGGATTTCAGAATTTCCCAGCCTTTCCTCCTTTACCTTCCCTCTGCCTTACTTCCTCCTGAGATGGCCCCAGATCTGCAAGAGACATTTGCAAGGAGCTATTTACTAACAGACGTGAAAACATGGATCCTGCACTTGATTATTTAGCCATGATTTATCACTGATGATGGACTGGAAAGCAGCGTAAGTAACAGCTATCTATGTTCCTGTGGTTAGACCGTCTGTCTTAGTTGTGGTTTGCTGTTGTTGTTGTTGTTACTTTAACTTTTCCCGTGAATTTCCTTCTGAGAAAAGTGAAAATAACACGTAGCAAGCAAGTATTCCAAAGAAGTTAGGAGGGTCCACATGACGCGAGCTTTCTTCTTTTTCTATTGACTTGCAGGATACGTACAGCTAGATCAGATGAGACACAAGCTACTGATACAAAATCTGCAAACATCCCCCGGAGGGTAAGGCTGGAAGGGGAAATAAATGAACCAGGTTTTTGAACTGACAGTCATTGCCATAATCAGACTATTCGGAGTTGCTAAAATATTTGACATTGGCTCCCTGTAGAATCAAAGATGGAATTGAAATGTGTTCTCTTCACAGGGTCATAAAAATGAAGGTAGCCTGTGGCTTTCAGAACCCGTTCTGGCCACATACATATGAGATTGATCCCCCTCCCCCCCCCCCCCCCCACCAAGGTTAAATGTCAACTCTGTTCTATTTCAGCTTTTCTGGAGACAGAACACCTCCCGTTCTAGCGTATAATGTCTGGTCACCATAGACCTGCAGGACCCTGGCAATTTGAATTCTAGCCATCGCCAGTCTGTGCTTTCCGTGCTAGGCTTCATGTAAGCATTTAAACCGCTCAGTCTTAGGGGGAAAAAACTGTAACCTGAAAACCAGAGTCCATTTATTTCGCAGGAGAAAGGAACAGCTACCGGAAAAGATTAGAAACGAAAGAGTATGATTTAGCCTTTTCTTCGAAATTTGAAATGAGGTTGATTGTGTATGAAAAGAGTAACGTAAGCTTTCTTGATTAGGAAAACAGGATATTCGAGGAGACTTTTAAGATCAAAAGTCACTTCCATAGGACGGCAGAATACAATGCTGGCATTTTTTTATGGCCAGTGGCAACTTTTCCTTTTAGAGTCTGTACGAGAGTGTCAATACAAGCATCTTCTTCCTAAAACTTGCTGAGATTTGGAAGTGTGGTTTCTAACAGTGATGCTGCCATGGGCTTTTCTGAGTGACCTTCGGTTTTCTCTCTCCATCACATCCAGACCCCGGGCAGGGCTATTGCGCAACACCCCCCCCCCCCCCCCCCCCGCATCGCTGCCTCCGTCCTTCCCTCTGAGTCTTGGAACATCATGAAAGACTCCTCTAAAGATTCCCTTTAGCGAGCCCTGCCCAGCTCTGGACAGAGAGAGCACTGTAATGTAACACACAGAGCTGCCAAATTTGGAATTGAATGAGCTCTGTTAATTCCTGAATATTAAATCAGTTCTGTGAGCTCTGCATGAGATCATATCTTACAAACCTAACCCAAAGTGTTCCTAACTTTATTGATTGGCATTTAACATCGTCAAGGGCTAGAGCGCTGAGCACCTGCGGGGACCAGCCTAAAACCACACGAAATCCCCAAACCCTTCTCGGATTCCTGCCTGGGCAAATATACCTAGGGCCACGCCTTTTAAAATATGTCCTTTGTTATCAAGGGAAATCTGAGACAGAAAACACATGTTGGCAGGGTCACGTGAGCGCCTTTCTGCACATGAAGTGGTTGTATCGCAAGGGGAAACGCTTTCGATCTTGTGCTGTTTTGTTTTGGTTTCTTGTTTATGTGGATTCCGTCAGACGAGCGCATCTGGAAGAGATTTGGAGGGGAGTGAAAAAGCTGAGGCGGAACATGCAGGGAAAAGAAAAATCACTAAAAAAAAAAAAAAAAGGTCGGACTGGAAAGGGAATAATTCTCTTACCCAATTCCCATCCTTGGTGTCGGTTCCCCGTGAACGCAGATAACCGACGTAGCCTTCCTGGGTTCGTGGAGATACAGATTCTTCCATTCTGCTTTTGGATTTCGGGCAAAGGAGGGAGGGTTCTCCAGAAATGTTTTTAAAAGCCAATAAGGACCCATCTTTCGAGTTCCTGCTCACTTTTACAGAGCAAGCAACTCCCAGCCGCTCCTGCTTTTCCTCCTCGACACCCCCGTGCCTCGCTATCCCTTGGAAGCGTCCCTGGAGAGCAGCTCCTTGGTCCCCCAGGGATCTCCTGTGTGTCCTATTAGGGCAAAAAAGACCAGCTGTCAAGGGCAGGGTTTGCACGGAGGGTGGAGAGTGCTTTTCAGTGGTGAATGAGCAGTGGGGGCCAGATATGCTGATAGCGAACAGTCTGAGAGACATCAGTAAAACTGCTGAGCCATTAAAAAAAAAATACTGCAGCCAAGGTGAGACACAGAAAGCGAAGGAGGTGGGTTGCCTCTGAGGAGTTTCAGGCAAAGTTCTGTTAAGCACGCAGGGCCGAATTGATAATGCCGAGTGGGTGAACGAGTCTTAAACTGGTCAATACCTTGCATTTCGTCTCGGCCCTGTGCTCTGCAGAAAGCTTGTTCAGGACGAACTGCCCCCTGTCTCGCTGGGCTCCACAGTCCTGGGGGGCGGGGCGGGGGGGGGAGAGTGTTTTCCCTTCTTCTTTAGCGACCGGGTCCCATCTAAATGTTGGGTGCTTACGGAAGCTTCTAGAAGCAGATGTGGTCTTCAGAGCTTCAGCTCGGAAGAAAAGTGCAGAAGAGTTATCCTCGCTGTCCTTAGTTGTTGTCTTTGCCCTCTGTGTGAGCCTATGGCCGGCAGTCTTACATCTTTGAGGATCTCTCTTGCCAGAACGCGGGTCCTCGGTGGCTCATCTGTACCGCAGGGAACTCTAGGGTTCCGGGTGTGCTTGGCTGCAGAGACGTGTGCCATGTTGACACAGCACATCCATTCTCGGCCCCGTCTTCCCACCTGTTCCCTTGGAGAGACTGCAGGGGGGACACCTGTCTTCAGTACTTTTGGAAAAGAAATCCGACCTGCGAAAAATGCTTCTGCAAGTCTTCCTGATCGGAGGAAAGCCTTGCCTTCTGTCCCACACGCCCTCTCGTCTTCCTCTAGGAGCCCGCGGAAGGGCTGCTCCCCGAGAACATCTACGTTCCGCAGAACCAATCCTTGTATGCACATTCGAGCCACTGAGCAGGAAATGTCTTAGCTTCTCTAAGCTTCTGTTCTTTGCGTCAGTAAAATGCATAAAATCTTACCTCGTGAGATTTTGCAAGAATCCAATGGTAACGCGTGCTTAGCACGGTGTCCTGCCGTGTCCTTGTTGGTGACGCCGTCCTCCTTTTCTCCTGTGCTTTCAGCAGAGGACCCCGATCCTGAGTGATGGGGATCCTAGGGAAGACGGGTACTGGAGTAGGAGTCAAGACCTGGGTACTTTAGTCCCGGCTCTGTTGGTGACCACTTGTATGACCTTGAGGACGTTATCACTTCTTCCCCGTCTCCAGAAATGGAAATAGTTCCATTTCCCTACACAGGTTACCCTATCGAGATTCACGCTGGCCCTCAACCTGGCCTGCCCTCCGTCCCTCCCGGTCTTGGCTAATTCCTTCTTCTCTTGTGTGAGACCTTCCCTGATCCCCTGTGCCTGCGTCAGGGCCCCTGCTCTGTAATTCTGTGGTTCCCGCATCTCTCACCGGAGACTTCGTCACCACAGAGACATCACTGTTGCCCGTCTGCCTCTCTCGCTAGCCTGTAATCACCTTGACATTGACCCCCGCCTCTCGAAGCTCTGTGTTTGGTGTCTAAGGCCAGGAACCTACTCCATAGACATTTGCCGAATGGATGCATGAAGGAAAGAAGGAAGGGATGGAGAATCCCTGCTCCTCCCTCCCCCATCTCTCTCTCTCTCTCCAAATAAATAATTAAAAAAGAAAGAAAGAAAGGAAAGGAAAGAAAGAAGGTGTGAAAGGCTTAAATCAGTGGAGAGTGCTGTGTGGTGGCCCTTAGTTTTAAGGTTGCAGGAGACATAGTGTACTTTTAGTGCCAATATTTTAGGCGGGTTTTTGGGGGTCCTAAGATTCAAAAAATTTTAGTGAGCCAAAACAATATCCTTTTTTTATTTTTTTTTGTACTGCCCTTGCCGTGTGGGTCCGCTCTTTGTCACAGAAGCAGGGAGCTAGGGCTTTGGAACCTGACACCCCAGGGTTGGATTCCAGCCTCCTATTTGGGTCTTTGCTGCACGTTATCAGCCCTCACATGGGAGATTACGGTTTTCCTGAACCTCGCTCGAACTCTGGTCCACGATGAAAGGAGCCCCTTCTAGGTATTAGGCCGTTTTTTCTCTCAGAAAAGGTGTTCTTTGCGGGATGGGGAGAAAAGCAGGTTTCCAGAAATAGTCCGTCATTCCCAGTGGCCAGAAATAGTCCTTCCCAGGGGCCAGTGCACACCCACAGGATGGCCCAGAGGTTCGACTGAGGTCACCTCCACGAGCAGGCTTTGTCACAGACGTCTCTGTAGGGGTGCGTCTATTAATACGACACACAGATCTGGAAAAGCTCACTGCAGCTGCCTTTGCTATTCGAGAGAGTACACCGCGGATCCGTGATTCACCTCTTCGGGTCCAGCCCAGGAGTGGGGAGGCTCATTTTTCACTCACCTCCGGCTCTCGGCTACCTGCACAAATGAGCCGCCTCCGGTAGCCCGGAACCCCGGGGTTGGGCTGGAGATGTGGGGGTGAGGTCATGAGCCCTCAAGGCCTTCCCCCTGCCCACTGGCCGCACGGAAGGGAAATGGAAGCATTCCGCAAAGCCACAAATCTGAGATGTCAGCTCATAAATATGTAAACTCCTCGCTTAGGTAATAAGCTTCCTGACAGCCAAAACTGTCATTTGCACATTCTTGTCAGCTGAACGCAGAGTTCCAGTTGCCAGACTGTCCCTGGATACTGGGGACTCAAAGCCGGGGAGTGGGGAGGGAGGCTGGGCTAATTGTTCTCTAAAGACCTCTGCCTCCTCCCCCCGCCCGCCCCCCGCCACCATCAGGGGGCTTTCTCTCTGGGTATTTTGGTTGCTAAGTGTAGGCAAAAATTTTGCAGTGTGGCACTTGGAATAGGAACAGGGTTGAATGCGAATATACAAATGGAGGCAGGAAAAACATGCCCGCTTTTGCTTTTTTAGCTTTTGGCAACGGCGACTAAATCTGTACACTTTTGCAATCTCTGTTGTATCATGTTGAAAACTCGGTCGGGAGCTTAACCAAGATCAACGGTTTCCTGTATATCTGACTTGAAATGCAGGCCTGCCGATACAAATTGGGGCAGGGAGCAGATATTTGGTGCATAACCATTCACCGAGCGTCCGATATGTTACAGGCCTGTGTGCAGTTTGGGGAACTCACGGGTGAATCAAGGAGAGGGGTGCTTACGACACAAGTTCTGCTGTGAGACTTTATGATAAACCCCAAAGTGGCTCTATTAGCAAAATACGACCAGAGATTATGGAAGAAAAGAATAAGTTCTCCTTTGGGTGGTGGGGAGGGACTCCCATGCATTAGAGGTGAGTCTCAGTGGATGAGGAGACAGGTGGCTGGGATAGGAGGCAATTTCAGACAGAAGAACTGGCCTGAGTCTCTGTTCACACACGGAAGCATGACTGTGCATGAGTGTCACGGAATTACGTGGGGATTAAAATTGAATACAGTTGACCCTTGTACAGTGTGAGGCTTAGGGGCATTGACACACCCACCTCCACCCTGCACAGTTGAAAATCTGCATATGACCTTTGACTCTCCCAAACCGTAACCACTACTGGTCTACTGTTGACCAGAATTCTTCCCAGTAACATAAACAGTCGATGAACGCATATTTTGTATGTTGCATTTCTTGGATACTGTGTCCTTGCAATAAAGTAATCTGGAGAAAGGAAAATGTTATTAAGAAAAGTATAAGGCATTGGGGCGCCTGGGTGGCCCAGTTGGTTAAGTGTCCGGCTTCAGCTCAGGTCATGGTCTCGCGTTTTGTGGGTTCCAGCCCTACAATCAATGCAGAGCCGGCTTCGGATCTTCTGTCCCACTCTCTCTGCTGCTCTGCCACTCGTGTTCTGTCTCTCTCTCTCTAAAATAAAGAAAACATTAAAAAATATGTAAAAAAAAGAAAATCATGAGGAAAAGAAAATACATTTACAGGACCACATTTATCGAAAAAAAAATCTGTGTATGAGTACATCTGTGCAGTTCAAACTGGTGTTCTGGGCCCACTGTATTTTTCAGATTCTCACAAGAGGCTGAGATGAGTGATGGATCACACTGAATAGGACGGTGGGATGGGGGTGATGAGTAAAGGGTTGTGTCAGAAGAGACGGGAAATTGGAGACAGCGGATTGTGGGTCAGGTACAGTGAGAGGACGTAGGACCCACGCCTGTGTGTGAACCTTGGTTCTGTCACTGACTGGGTGGGTGGTCCTAGACTACTTGTGTACTCATGATGTCTGTGTGTCCATTTGTGAGTATCATGGTGGAAAGAGGAAAGGCCGTTCAGGAGAGAAGAGGAGATTGAGTCCAGACAACTTGATTTCCCTTGAAAAGTCAGAAGTAGTGACTTAGAAGTACTTAGAGTACCTTGCGGGTGATTTCAACATTCGTCGTCCACACCAGCATTCAGCAGATCAGTTACGTTTATTAAGGTGCACACCCAAAATTCATGATGCTGGGAGAGGCTGGTGAGCCTTCTAAAACACCAAAGAAGGGTAGGATAGTATGTCACAGTGTTACAGAAGCAATAGCGTTTCAGGGCAGGAAGAGTCCTTTGGGGGGGGGGGGTCATGTATTTTGCTGACTTTCAAATCCTTGAAGACCAGCGTTCTGGGAAGGGAGCCGGTGCTGACATCCGGAAGCGGAGTTGGTAACAAGCACCACGTTCTCCCACAGTCGTTCCTGGACCCATTTGCACACCTGTGTTTTCCATTCAACAAATGTTCGTAAGGCCCTTGCAACATGTAGGATGAATATTTGCATGAGATACTGGCGGTGCCCTCCAGGAGCTGCCTGTTCTGTGAGGAGGTAAGACATGTGTGTAGAGAATGTAGACAGGAAGTTATTTTTAAAATACAATGAGAGAGGGGTACCTGTGTGGCTCAGTTGGTTAAGCATCCCACTCTTGATTTCAGCTCAGGTCGTGATCTCACGGTTCATGAGATCAAGCTCTGCGTCGGGCTCTGTGCTGACAGCGTGGAGCCTGCTTGGGAGTCTGTCTCTCCCTCTCTCTCAAAATAAATAGATAATGAAACAGATCTGTGAAAGCTCAGAAATGGAAACTCTCAGAAATGGAAAGCTCAGAAATTGTTTCCAAGTCAAATTTTGGAAGACTGTGCCCCGAAGTAGAGAATTTGCTCTATTAATGTGGACTTCCACGGTCACATTTGTTTTATTTGAGAAGTTTTGAGTATCCAGCGAGAGGGAAAAGGTAAAATTGAATGTTCGGTGTAACCCGTGTTTTGATTCTGGGGAAAGGCAGAGCAGAATCACCCAGATTCATCGGTTAGTTAACAATAAATGGGAGCGGTACCTAAAGGCTTTATATCATGAGAACGACCCCAGGGATAGGCCAAGGAAATGTGGACTTTGAGCCCCCTCTGGAGGAAAAAAAGAGAGCCCTCCCCAGCTAGCCTGGCAACAAATGGTTTCTTTTCTAAAGGTCAGAAATGGAAAAAAAGAACCATCTAATCAAATTGACTTTTGGAATTAACCTTATAAACCAGAAGTCTACAGTCTTTAACTCACAGAGGATCCGATGAAGATATTTCCTTCAAGAGGCAGCTTCAAAAAGCATCCCTCCCTCAAAGCCTTGCTAAGACATATGTGAGACACAGACTAATAATGATGTGGAAAAAATAATTATAATGAACACAATAATTATATTTGTTTTATGAACACAATAGCCTGCAAAATCCCACACCACAAAATGTTTCGTTGATGATCGTCATTTAAGAAGCTGGCAAACCATAAAAACAAACCAAAAAATCTGTTTACTCATTCACTCGTTCTATGAGTGTTGATGGAGTATCTGCTCTGTACCAGGCACCATTCTTGGCAATAAATAAAACAAATAAAAGTCCTCGCCCTTGTAGACGGGCTTGAACCGGAGCAGGAGATATTAAGCATCAGCTCTGACCGCGTGCCTTCCCTTGTGGACACCGTAGGAAGGATGAGTGAGGGTGTGGGTATGGAGGCAGAGAAGCAAAAACACAGGAATCCGGGGGAGGGGGGGTGGTCTCTCAGAAGGTTGTTCTGTGCTGCACCCTTTATAAAGCGGTCTACAGGGACACCTGGGTGGCTCTGTCAGTTAAGCATCTGACTCTTGGTTTCAGCTCAGGTCATGATCTCATGGCTTGTGAGTTGGAGTCCCACATCAGGCTCTACGCTGACAGCACGGAGCCTGCTGAGGATTCTCTCTCTCCCTCTCTCTCTGCCCCTCCCATGCACTCTGTCTCTCTCTCTCTCTCAAAATCAATAAACTTAAAAAAAAAAACAAATAAAAAGCAGTCTTATTTTAGAGCCCCTACAAATAAAAATAATCACCTTCCCCACAGATGATGGAGAACCTGTTAATATAACCTGACGAGTCTTATTCTGGAAGTGTTTAGAAACTCCAGTACACCCAATTATGACCCAAAGCATAGCCTTGCAGAACCCCTGGGCTGGAGGAACCCTCAATTGAAAGTCACCTCCACCTAGACCATGGTTTCCAAGTTCTTCCATTGACGGGAAGCGTGTGAGGACCATAGGGGTGACTCTGTCAAGATCTGGAGCCAGACTTTCTCCTTCAGGGTTGGTGATTTGGGGGCCAGTCTCCCATTCAACCATCCATGTTTGTGTAGTGGTTGTTAAGGATGGACAGCGCTGGGAACACAGCAGCGGGACAAATGGACGTGCCTCCCGACTTTATGGCGTCTTCAGCCCTGTGAGGAAGACACAAGCAATCACAGCCAGTTGTGAGACGCAGTACGGCAGTGACACTCTCGGCCACTCCTCTTCACCAGGAACCACAGCTGGTAGGTGCTGGGCTGGTGCGAGGAAACATGGCGGTCAGTGGCACAGACAACTGCTTTCCAGCGCATCCAGGAAAGTGATACTGTCTACACGCGATTTCATTTGTGGGCCAATTTAAACTAAACTGCGTTAGTTCGCTTAACACAGCATTTTGGCTTTGTATATGTATTTATTTTGCGCACACGCTCTCTGAGGGCCCCAGGACACTACCTAAAGTGTGTCAGTGCAGGTAATAACTGTTGGTCCTGCCCCTGGTTGTTCTGGCACGAGGACATGCTATCAGAGGAGCAACTAGCAAGTAAGCAATTCACCTCTAGCACACAAAGGCTGAAGACGCACGGGTGACCTAAGAATCTAGCTTCAGCTGGTGGTTTTCAGGCAAAAGTAACCACGCTGACCAAGCTGTGCCTGACGTCTGATTTAAGGTTGTAGAAGACGCCAAGACAGAGGACCCTCAGATTGAGAGGGTCCTTTTTTCCTGACCTTTCTTAGCTAGAAATAAGGCCCTCCCAGCCAAGAGCAGGGCCGAAAGTCGTATTCAAGATGCCTGGGACCTGAAACGCATCAGAGTCAGTATCACAGAGTCGATGGAAACGTTGAGAAGGCCTGGTGGGCAGTGTTCGGAGCAGGGCCGAAAGGTGTGGCCTTCACGTTGTTTTCCATTATTTATATATTTAGAAGCTTATGGGAACAAATCTCTAAAAAGAAACACTTAAGATATAGTTTTCATATTAATATTGAATTATAATAATAATTGTAACAAACACTGGGTATGTACTATGGGGCAGGAACTGTTCTAAGAGAGAGAGAGAGAGAGAGAGAGAGAGAGAAAATATAGATAGATAGCATCTATCTATATTTTCAAAATTTTTTTAAACATGTATTTATTTTTGAGAGACAGGCAGAGTGTGAGTGGGGGAGGGGCAGAGAGAGGGAGACACAGAATCCGAAGCAGGCTCCAGGCTCTGAGCCATCAGCCCAGAGCCCGATGCGGGGCTCAAACTCACGGACCGCAAGATCGTGACCTGAACTGAAGTCGGACGCTTAACCGACTGAGCCACCCAGGCGCCCCATATATTTAAAAAATTTTTTTAAACATGCATTTATTGTTGAGAGACAGACACAGAATGTGAGTGGGGGAGGGGCAGAGAGAGAGGGAGACACAGAATCCGAAGCAGGCTCCAGGCTCCGGGCTGTCAGCACAGAACCCAATGTGGGGCTCAAACCCACGAACCGTGAGATCGTGACCTGAGCTAAAGCCGGACGTGTAACCAACTGAGCCACCCAGGCGCCCCCGTCTATCTATCTGTTAATCTCACTACTCCATGAGATGTAGCGACTCTCATACCTTGTTTTACAGCTGAGGAAACTGGCACGGAAAAGTTAAGGCACTTGACCGAGGCCACAGAGCTGTGAGTGGCAGAAAGCACATCTGAACCCAGATAGTTTGGCTCCCCAGGTTATACCCTTGGCTGTTTCTCTTTTCTGCCTCTGGAGGAACTCTGAAGTCCTAAAGTACTGTAACACTAAATAAATGTTTGCTGAAGCATATATTGAGTCATAAGCTGCCTCCGCGTAACCCTGCCCCACCCACACTTCACTGCGGAGTCCTGGAGGCCCGTCAGAATCGTGGGCCTGCGAGCCCCCGTGAGGGATTTTCTAGTCTAGATTGAGCCTGGAGTATTCATCACCTAGCTCCCTAAAATCAAAGCAACACTTAACTAATTTGGACCCCCCCCCAACTGAAGTGACTTTGAAATAACTACAAGGGGGGCAGCTGGGTGGCTCAGTCAAAGCATCCGACTTCAGCTCAGATCATGATCCCGTGGTTCGTGGGGTCGAGCCCCGTGTCGGCCTCTGTGCTGACAGCTCAGAACCTGGAGCCTGCTTCGGATTCTGTCTCCCTCTCTCTCTGCCCCTCCCCCACTCACACTCTGTGTGTGTGTCTCTCTCTCTTTCAAACAATAAACATTAAAAATTTTTCCAAAAAAAAAAAAAAAGAACTACAAGAATTGACTGATATAATATTATCCTACAGTATGACATAGGATGTGAGCTTCTCTTAGCAACCTTGATGAAAATAGGAAGCAAAAAATTCACCTAGAAGATCAGTAAATAGCAGAGTAGTTCCAGATAACATTTGTTTAAGTTTCCCCAGAAAGGTTGTAAGTGGCTTGTAAAGGAAATTAGATCTCAGAAACATATATAGGAAACCAGGTAAGAAGGAGGGAGTGAGAGAAGCCAGTTCCTGAACCAAGTTAGTTATTGCAATTGCACATTAATTAGGCTCTGAGTTTCATGGAAACAAAAGCTAATGGCTCAGAAAGGAAGGGACCAAGACATCGGTTGAGCTCTTACTGCGTGCCTGTCATTCTGATGGCGGCCACTTTCCATATGTAATGTCCTTTATCTTCACAACGGACCCTTGCACCGGGTGTCCTTAGTTTCATACGTGTCCAGGGAGATAGCAAAGCCAGGATTGGAACCGTGCCTCTATGATTCCAAAGCCTGTGCCTTTTTTATTGGCTTATATTCCTCTCACCCAGTAAAGTGACACATAGGATTTGTGTGCAGACCTCTAGTCTTTCTCAGAGAATTTGTCTCAATGGATCCAGGGAACTTATAGATGGTAGGTGCTTAGTCAATATCTGTAGAAGAACAGGAATAAATAAAGGCATGGATAATAAGAGGAAAGATATTTTCTTTAATTTTCATAAGCTGTAGAAATGGTTTCTATGGATGCTTTTGTATCGGCCCCTGCTAAAAACAAAGTCACACTGGAGCCTCATAATTCAGTACAAGGCACATAAGCTAAGGTCTAAAAATGCAATGTTTTACATTTTTTTTTCTTGTTTAATTTTTTGAAATAGTAGCGTAGGCCTCCTTCCCTATGCCTCTTCAGCCACCCCCCCCTTTATTTCGCAACGCTCCGAAACGTCCTCGGCCTCTCCTCTGACTCTGTTCAAGGTCAGTGATGAACTTATTAGTTCTGGTCCAGTGGACACTTTCCATTCGCTGTCTTTGTTGGTCTCTTAGTGGCATTTAACATCGGTGACCACTCGGTCTGTCTCCCTACCCCCCACCCCCCCAGTCTGCTGCTCCTTTACAGGCCCCTCCGCCTTCCCCTCCCCTCTCTCTGCATCACTCATTAGATGTTGAAGCTCCTCACGGTTCGGTCATGGGCCACTCGTCGTTCTCATGCTGCTCCGCCCCTCCCTGGCCATCTCGTCCATTCTTGTGACTTCAGTTGCCATCTTCATGCTGAAGACTCTGCAATCTGAAAACCTCAACCAAATATTTTTTTTATTTCCAAATACTGAGAAAGATCTAAACTGTAATTGTGTGTCTTGAAAGTAAGCGGTTTCTCTTGATGAAGTCAAAGGCTCGGGAAACAAGTGAAAAACCTGATGTATTTCTTAACCTTTTCTTGGTAGTTAGTCATACATTAGGAGTCACTTCTATGCATCTTTGAACAACTCTTTGCGTTGGTGGCGACTACGTATTTGACAGAGTGGAAGGGAAGCACAGACGTTGAAAGATAAAGTGTGCGTAGCTACCCTCAATTGAATAGGATTCATAAAGATAAAATGCCTTCTGAAATTTTAATAGAAATCAATGTGAAATTAGATTCAATTTATAATAACTCAAATTACAAGCAATTTATAGAGTGTATCTGTTGTGTAAACGTGGGAATCCACACGAGAAGATGATTGATCGTTTGATTGATTATGTAACATGAATTACATTCTGTCCAGCTGCACCTGAGTATATTCACAGACACAGCTGGATGGCGTCCTGGTCTAGAGAACAGATATTTTCTTCTTTTCGCACAATCTGTTCCTAGAAGCTCTATCAGGACATAAATATTATTTTCCTGATAAGAAAATCAGACCTGGAGATTGTATTCTCAGCCAGGGATCCAGTGTCAGAAAGCTGTGGTTCTGATTAACAATGAGTTAGTAAAGTTGAGATAGTACTTTAAACCTGTGTGGCTACTTAAAATAATACAACCATGGGGTGCCTGGGTGGCTCCGTCAGTTAAGCGTCCAACTTCGGCTCAGGTCATGATCTCACAGTTGGTGAGTTCAAGCCCTGCATTGGGCTCTGTGCTGACAGCTCAGAGCCTGGAGCCTGCTTCAGATTCTGTGTCTCCCAGTCTCTCTCTCTCTCTCTCTCTCTGCCCCTCCACTGCTTGCGGTCTGTCCCTCAGAAATAAATAAACATTTAAAAACAATTTTTTTAATTAAAAGTAAAAAATAAATAATATAATCATGCTCCAAATTCTGCAAAAATGGGACTCATTTAACTTCGAGTTCCAGTAACTGAGACTAGACACAGCATGAAAAATCTATTATTACCTATCGTAGATTTCACCTCCCTAAAAATAATATGCCTTCCAAAGTAAACATTAGTTCATTGTGCAGCTTAACTTAGGTTTCTTTACAGACTTCGCCAGGAAATTCAAACCAAAATCTTCATTTATTTTGATAAATTTCTCTCTTGCCTGCAATTTGTTTCAAAAGAATTCCTTTGGTTGTAGCAGTGTTCAATCTTTTGGTAATTTTTTTCAAAAACACCTGCTAACTGCAAGACAAAAAAAGTAACTGAAGAATGGAGCAGAAACTTTCATTGACAGGAATCCACTGAGTTATCTTCCCATTTTTAATTTCTTATTCTCCCTGCCTTCTCCTCTCCGTCCCCATACTACACAGATGCACTTGTGCACGCGCGCGCGCGCGCACACACACACACACACACACACACACACACACACACACACTTCTGCGTGCGCATAGCCCCCAACAACTTCAGGGGTGCTGACTAGGGACAGTACGTGCCATAGCAGAATGAGAGGGATTGAGGGGGGTCCCTACTTGGTGCTCAAGACATGTTCTATCAATGAAGATATGCACCCCAGATCTGCCTCCTTTCCCTTCCCCTGTTATTTTGTAGCATAACCACCCTGCACCTGCAGAAATAACCAAGTAAGTGGGAAGGTGTAAGAAAAGGTAAATGATAGGTCACTGTTAGCAGCTTTGATTCAAAGTCACAAAAGGAATCACCCCTCCAGTCACATAGGCTGTGATTACCTTAGAGTCTTTCTCCTTTCACAAATTATTTTGCTTTGGGGTGATCTCTCATCTATGCAGTCAGTCCCGTTGGGGATCACTTCTCTACTGAAAACAACAGTTGCCTCCTTCCTCTGCATCGGGGCTTTTGGACACACTTGTGGTGAGTGTACTTTATCGCCGTGTGCGTTTATCACGTTTTCACCAACCTGCACAGACCCCAGCCCACGCAGCCGGGCAGCAGAATCGATAGGAAAGGGGGCGGGGCATGTAAGTTTCCGCCTCTCACCCTCTAACAGGGCTGCGGAGGTGCAGGCAGTCTAAACCACTGCCCCGGGGTCTGGGGCAGTCCAGCCTTGCAGCAGAGTCAGGGAGAGGCAGTCTGTCCCTCTGCTGTATCCAGAGACCCCATGCAGATTGTGGTTCTTTGGAATAACTTACTTAATGATTCCTTCCAATTTCAACTATAGTAAATAATTTGCTGAACAAAAAGAAATATTGGTATTAAAGGAGGAAAAACAATTGCTTCCTTTAACAAACAAAACCGTTATATTCAAATTTAATTAACCAAGAAGCCCCCAAACCACAGAGCATGTCAGCCAGCATTGACAATTAATTAGCTTTGCTCTGAAAGAGCCACAGGTATTGAGCAAAGAGTTATGGATTAAAAGCTTTATTTTCTCTGCAGACGCTGCCCATTTCTAGCTCTCACACCCTGATAGCACTTTGCTGCTTCAGGCATCAAATTATTTCTGGAGTGAGTAATCTCATGTCAGTTTGTGATTTCACATGATCAAAATACGGGAAAAGTGAGAATAAAGCACTGTTTCTTTTAAAATGAAGACCTAAAGGGGTGCCTGGGTGGCTCAGTAGGTTAAGCCTCCGACTTCGGCTCAGGTCGTGAGCCCACAGCTTGTGAGTTCGAGCCCCACATCAGGCTCTGTGCTCACGGCTCGGAGCCTGGAGCCTGCTTCTGCTTCTGTGTCTCCCTCTCTCTTTGCCCCTCCCCTGCTCATGCTCTGTCTCTCTCTCCCTCCCTTAAAAATAAATAAACATAAAAAAAAATAATAGTAAAGACCTAAAAAGTGAACAACACAACTGCCCTTCAGTTTCTTCTGCTTTTCAAAATAATTCTCTACCAAACAGCCAAGGAAGATAAATATTAAGGAAAACTTAAGGCATTAGTGGTCACCCTTGGCTTTTAAATGGACTGTCTTGTTTATGGTAAATCATGTGATTTCTTCTTTTCCACATTACATTAGCATATGTATAAATGACTTAACTAGAAACTACTGGAGTTAGCATTTAAAAGGCAGCATGATGTAATGAAAAGAACATTAGATTCATTAGATTCTTGGAATCAAATTATCTGGAATATGCTTATTCCTTGAAGGAATCTTAATTTTAGTTGGATAGTCCTTTTACCGTAGAAGATCTATGTACACACCCACACACCCACACACACACACACACACACACACACACACACACACATTTTATGGACAACTGTTTCTCCCCAGAAAAATCCGGCACTGGCATTCCACACGGAATGGGCCTGAATTAGCCTGTGGTTGTCTTTTCCTGTCTATAGGCAGCTGAAATGCTGCATTGTAGTTGCCTGGTTTCATCCACCGCATTCAGTAAGACTAGCTGGTTCTCCATTACTCGTGTTTGTGATAGGTCCCAGTAATGGCGGTTAAAGGAAATCATATATATCTAGTTGGGGATGGATTTTTAAACTTACATTTGCATTTATGTGGGTCATGTGTCTTAGGTGCTCACAGTTCTTTTAATTTAGGTATTATTGGGCCCAGTTTGCAAAGGTATAGCTCTGGAGGAGGTTCAAGCTATGCAGTTTCTCTGGTACTAAGCAGGCTTGGGCTGGGCAGATCAGGCCAGAGGAAATGATCTGTAGATGGGAGGCATCATCTGTCCAGAAGAGATTAATGGCCAGAAGGTCAGTTGGCACAAGGCAAAATGTATAAGGACCTGAGTGCAAATTAGGAAGAAAACCAGGGAGATCAACCCAGGCTGGAATGGAGGGCTTGTAAGCAAAAGTCAAGCTGGCAAGCCAAGGCGGAGGCAGGAGACCAGGAGGCCAAGGTTGGAGCCTGGAAAGACCAAGCTCCAGGGCTTGGAAGCAACTGCACGATAGGAACAAATGCTGGGTCGTCAAACCCAGGTGCAAGGTCATTGTCACCAGCTCAGACAGAAGGCAAGGGCAAGGCTGTGTCCGAGGGAAATGGGGCAGTGTGCCCACCCTGCGGGTGCTCTTCACCTGGCATCATCCAGGGCATCTATAGTCAACACACTGCAAAGAGAACGCCCTGAAGGCGTACCTCCAGACTGCCGTGTTCGCGATGGTTTTCTCCTCCCTGCCGAAGTTCTTGCGGGTGTGTATTGGCAGGTGGGAGCCCGGGAGAGCAGGGAGTAGGAGTGTAACTTTGTAGGTGTGTGTGGAGAGGAATAACGACGTGCAGGTCGCGAAGAAGCCACCAGCTCTGGAGTCGTAAGCTCAAGGGTATGTCACACGGCATCGAAGGCAGTTGACAAATCGGTAGTGCGTTCCTTTAGACCTTTCTGTTACACGCGAACTGAGGATGATTTCGGTTTATTCCATCTTCCAATGTTCCTGACAGAACGAGGGTCTTCTCTCTTAAGATACGACAGATCGCAGAAGCTCGAAGCAAGAGGCCTCTTGCTGCTGTCATTCAGTCTCGGAACCAGAACTTTCCAGTCTCTAGGGAGGGTTTTCTTCCAGGTCCTGCCCTGGAGTTTGCCATCGGGGCAGTACCCAGGTCTGACGTAGGAGGTCTGCTGGACATGCGGGTACTGAGAAGTCCACCTGTTTCCAGGCTGCCGACAGAGGCACCAGGCACCAGGTCACCATCAGGCTCTGGGCGGGTTCATTGAAGCAGAGGTCCCCAACCTTCTCTTGGGCCCCAGGGCCCTGCCTCCTACAGATGGCACTGTGCTCACTGGTGAAGGCGCTCCATGAGAGCTCAGCTTGCGCAGAATACCGAGGGAAGCCAAGAAGTTTAGCCGCAGTGTCCAGTGCCTTGCTTCCCGGCCGCCAGAGCGAGCACAGCTTGGAGGACGGTGAGTTCTGAGCAACAGGCAACCTAATGAGTGGAGAGGGCTTAGCCCGTGGTGAAGACAGGTGGAAGGTCTTTCTTAAAGTGTTCCAAATCCCAGTAGACATCGGAGCCACTTAGCTGAGTCCTGAGAAACCACAGCATCAGGGAGACCATGGCCTATGCACCTTCCAGAAACGGAGGCGGAGGACGCTTCCCTTTGAACTTCCCAAGCCACGGACGGAGTGTTTATTTGGTGTTTCTAAAATCCAACAGCCAGGAAATTACAAATCCATGATCTGTACTTCTGTTTAGCTTTCTATACCAATGGCCAATTGTTTTTTTTTTTTTGTTTTTTTTTTTTTTAATCAGACATCTTCTGCTTTATTTGGACATAGGAAAGCATTTCTCTTTTCACACAAGGACCTTGGCTCAGCTAACACTTTCATAGGGACCTGGCTTTCCACAAAGGAGAAGCTTTTACTTTGAGTAGCTTTGGTAAAAACCATGGTTTATGAATGGGGTCTTGTCACGGCCATTATTTTTGCCTTGAGCCATATTGTCATTTGTTCGTAACGTTCTTACTCTGACCGTGAAAAACTTCCAGACACACATGGATGGTAAAACATCTACCAATGGCATGGGTTTTCAAACATTGCTTTTTACCCTTTGTTGTGCCCCCAGGTATGGGCGAATGGTGTGCGGTTCGGATAACAGTTCAGGAGGAACTTCCAGCTTGACTCTGGTGGGGAAGCCCTTGAACTGGGTAGCTGGTTTACCTGCCAGGTGTCCCCAGTCTCCTTCACACTTCTCTTTATCTCTGGAGCCGATATCAAGTTATCAGCCGTGTGGGGTGGGGTGGATTCTTCTCATCTGTGCGACGTAGGAGTGGACTCTGGGACACAAAGCAGCGTCTGGGTGACTCAGAGATGACTTCTGTGATATCTGTAGCCCATTGACTGCACACTTGTGTTGTGCATGGCTGTCATTCGGTAAATCCTGATGGACCGATTGGGTTCCCAGAGCGCTCGGATGCATTCTAAGCAGCTTCCGGCATCCTGTTTGTGTCTACAGAGGGGGAGGCAGGAGGTAATGGGGGGTGGTACATAATGATGTCCGTGGTGGCAGTAGATGTTGTGTTGCTGTTATTGTCAGGCAAGGACTCACTCTGGGTTGGGATTTTAGGGACAGAGAAGCCATTTTCATATAATTTGCCATTCACGTCCTAATTCTGGGCATGACCCGACTCACTCAGCAGAGACATTTTCCCCCTGTGATAGGAAGGTACGTTGCTAGGCAACTAGATCGGTAATTGGTAAATGCTTATATATGATTTGATTTGAGTTACATACAAAAATATGTAACTGGCTTTTTTTTTTGGTCTTTATTATTAATCAAATGATTATCATTTGGTTTTATTTTGCCCAAATAAAATAAAATAACTGCTTTTATTTATCAAGTTGCATCATAGCACGAGGCAGTGGAAAATCCCCAGTCCTAGAAGACAGAAAGCTTGAATCCTAATCTCAAAGATGAGAATCGCTAGTCCTGTGACTGTGGATAAGATCTGGTAACTTCGGAGCCTTCCTCTTTTCTAACCTGTCATTTGTGGTACAGATAACTTCTCAGCAGCGAGGATGGCTGTGACCAGGGATGGAACATACTTTAGAAAGAATAAGACGTTCTGTTGCAAGGTCTAAGCATTACCTAGAACCCTAGGCTACGTAAGCTTGGACTTTCCATGTGTCGTAACCCCAAGGGCTGGATGGATCTCCCAGCACTTGAGTAGTATATACTGTCACCTCAACAAGGCACAGAGTTCTGGGGTCGGTGTGGCAGGTCCAGAAGAAAGGACACGTGATACTGATGTTCAGCAAGTTAATACTGCAGTGCTGGAGAGAGAGAGAGAGAGAGAGAGAGAGAGAGAGAGAGAGGCAAGAGCCCTCACCTCAAAGCAGCGTCTCATCAAACGTCGGAACACAAGATAGATACTCTCAAGACCAGTCGCTGTAAGACTTCAAGGCAACAGATGAGGCCCCCTGAAGGCTAAAGTAGTTGATGACGGCAGCTTAGACAAGCCGTTGAAGAGTGGGTAAATTTTTTAAGCATAAGGTAAATTCATAGAAATTATCACCGTGGGTGAGTATCATGAATTAAACTGTAGAAGTCAATTCATGTTCAAAGTGTAATCGCGTCCTGCTGTAGTGTGTTACACGCCGTGGTATGACGTTAATGGCCAGCCATGGTTTGCTCCTAAACATTTTATTGGAAGTCATGTCACGAATTCTCTTCTAGCGCTGATGAAATGGATCATTTACATAAAAATGGGGAAAACCCCAAGACCCGTGTGATTTTCAGTCTCTGGAGACATGGAAATGACCTCAGGGACAGCCAGTTATGAAATGGAAAGGTGAAGGAGGATGTTCTCACTCCCTGCTGGAGAGTTTCCAGAAAGACCAGCATGCTTCACGGCAGTGCCAGAGCGCTTTTAAATAGGTCTTCTCTCACGGTGACGCCTAACTGGCACTCTGTTGCCCTTGTTTTGTTTCTTTGCTTGCACGTGGATATCTTAACTGTTGCCAGAAGGTTCGCCTTAGACCACTGGTTCTTGTCACATCCTCTGTATTTACAGTCGGCTCTATTTTCTTCTCCGTCTTGTGTCATTGACCGCACAGATTTCTTAGGAGCTTCTGTGATCTGTCATGTCATTGCTCATTATCAGGCAGTCTCCATCCTCAGAGCTCTGACATATTTTAGGATGGCAGATAAGCCATCGTAGCCCATGGCAGCCCCAGCCATTGTCACGTTCAGTTGAAGTTTGGATCGTCTTTCATGTGCTGACGGTGGACATCCTACCACCGTCGTCCCCTCCTGGGTCAGGACCCTTTCCCTTTGGCAGATGTAGCAGTTTTGAGGACCTCAGCCTGTCCTCCTCTGGAGCGGTTGGTTCTTCAGCTGATGTCTCACCAGTCAATTGCCTGGGTCCAGGACCGCCTGGGTGGCTCAGTCGGTTAAGCATCTGACTCTTGACTTTAGCTCAGATCATGATCTCGTGGTTCACAACTCAAACTCTGCATCGGGCTCTGTGCTGACAGCATGGATCTTGGTTGGGATTCTCTCTCTCTCTCTCTCTCTCTCTCTCTCTCTCTCTCTCTTTCTCTCTCTCTCTCTCTCTCTCTCTCTCTCCCTCTCCCTCTCTCTCTCTCTCTGCCTCTCCCCCGTTCGCACACACACTCTTTATCTCTCTCAAAAATAAATACACATTAAAAAATTTTTTTAATTACCTGGATCAAATTTGGTAGAGCTTGAATGACCTCTTAGTTTTTATAAGCCCGTCTATCCGAGCATCTCACAGTTGAACATCCGCCTCAGATCAAAGGAAGTGCTCTCAGAATGTGGTTAGCAACACACAGTATGTAGGATTTTAAAAAGGACGGCGAATCCTTAAAAAATGACAATACTGCCTGATATTCCTTCCTCTTCCCTAAGGTAAGTTCTATGCTTCATGAAGCTAATAATTCTTAAAAGATTGTTAGGTCAATATTTTAGTAATCTCTAGACACTAAGGGTGGTAGGCCCCAATTTAATTCTCATGAGATACACTTAAAATGATGGGCTTTCCATTTAAGCACCCCACAATTCTGAAAATTGAAGGTCAAATAGTCTATCACACAAGCACCAAGAAAAAAAAAAAAGAAGAATCCTCATAAATTCCCCCTCTGATCTATATAACTGAGACCTAAGGTTTTCCCCCCCAACTAAACCAATAAAATTTACCAGGTAATTATTTCTCTCATTTTTTTTTTTTTTTTTAGATTTGGGTAGATCTGGCCAATCAGAGTAAGGAACCATCCCATGTGAAGGTCATGTCAGTTCTAAACTGATTCCTGAATTCAGATACCATCATATAATATGTTAGGATGGTTGTCTCCTGGGTGAGATGATAAGGCAAGGGAGAGAAAGGGGTAGAACCCAGAGGGAAGAACTGAGCTCCCCAGTTTCAATGCTCGCCAAGTTCACACTAGCCTGATGTGCTTAGCGTGGCACCATTTTCTTTTTCCTTTTTTTATTTTTTTAAATGTTTTTCATTTTTGAGAAACAGAGCACTAGTTGGGGAGGGGCAGAGAGAGAGGGAGACACAGTCCGAAGCAGGCTCCACGCTCTGAGCTGTCAGCACAGGGCCCTACGCAGCGCTCAAACCCACGGACCAGAATATCATGACCTGAGCCGAAGTTGGACGCTTAACAGACTGAGTCACCCAGGCGCCCCAGCACCACTTTCTTGACAGGTATTCAGTAAATATTAATTTCATCCTGTTAGGGAGGCTCTCTTTTTTTCTTGAAATAAGGCACAGAGCGGCGCCTGGGTGGCTCAGTTGGTTGAGCGTCCGACTTCGGCTCAGGTCATGATCTCGTGGTTCCTGGGTTCAAGCCCCGCGTCGGGCTCTGTGCTGACAGCTCAGGGCCTGGAGCCTGCTTCAGCTTCTGTGTCTCCCTCTGTCTCTGCCCCTCCCCCGCTCATGCTCTGTCTCTCTCCCTCTGTGTCAAAAATAAATAAACATTAAAATGTTGTTAATAAATAAAAAAAGAAATAAAAGAAATAAGGCACAGAGAAGTAAATGAAGATCATCGATATTTAAAGATGTGTACCGGGATGAATAGCTTGAGGTAGTATATGATATTATCCATGGTAAGAACGAGACAAGTAAATACTGCTTATAATTGTGTTTTAAGGAGGGCTTTTTTTGTTGTTGTTTGAAATCTTGTAAGACAACCTACTCATTTGTTTTTCTCCGTCGGAAGAAAGAACTTGTAAGGCATTAATTACACAAAATACATGTCTAGCCAAAATGTCTTCACTCTTTCTGTTCTCTCATGACTGCCTCTCCTTTATGTCACTGATAATACAATTATCCATGAATGATTTCTGTACCTTAACCTTCTCCTCTCTGCCTGTCATTGGAGTGCTACACAGTAGGAGTGGGAGCTACTGACTTGCAAGAAATTGGAACACGTAAGACAGATCAAACAGCTGGTTATAACGATGTCAAAATTAAAATAAAATGTTCTTCTAGAATATAAGGGTGTAAAATATGGTTTTTGTTCATCTTTCAAATTCTGGCGTTCTCTATGGGTATTTATCTCAAATGCGTGTTTCAAACAGAAAGGAATTTTTCAATGTGTTCGCAAAAGGATTCCCCCCATTTCTGTTTTTCTGCATGGAAGCCAACCACGGCTTCCCTAAAAGGACTAGAGTTTCCAGGAATTGCTTCAGAATCTTGGAAGAGATTTTGGAAATCATCTGATTTTCCCAATGCACACGTTCTTTCCCCTGTTGCCCCCTGGAAGTGCCTTTCTAGCTACTATCTGGATGCTTCCAGTGGCAAAGAGCTCACTATTTCGCGAAGCAGACCCATTACTAATGGGTTACTCTAATTTCTGGAAAGATATCACTTATACTTATAAACCCAATTATGCCTTTCTGTTTTACCTGCCTGGTAAGAGATGGTGTGGTGCAACATGGGGGAGGGAGACCTAGATTCGGTCTTAGCCTCACTGCCTATAATCCTTCAAAGTACCGTCTATTAAACCTCCTGGGGGGCCTGGGGGGGCTCAGTCACTTCAGCATCCAACTCTTGATTTCAGCTCAGGTCATGATCTCAGGATCGTGGGATCAAGCCCTGCACTGGGCTCTGTGCTGGCAGTGTGGAGCCTGCTTGGGATTCTCTCTCCCTCTGTCTCTGCCCCTCCCCCCCCCCACTCAAAACAAATATATAAACTTTTAAAAAAAAGACAAAAAAAAAAGAACTTCCTGTTACTGAACACTGCACGTGCAATCTTAATTTTCATAAAAAGCGTATAACGGTAGGCACTATTTTTGCTGTGTCTTACCATGCAGAAATGATAACATTTATAATAGGGACGATGGTCGTATGATTGAATGCCAAGTACATGCCAGGTGCTCTGGAGACACTTTGTATACATTATAAACATCAGAATTGAAGTAACTTGCCCATTATCTCTACTCAGCATCTGAAGAAGCTGGGTGTTCAGATTCAGGTCAGGTACTAAAAAGACTCTGGGTTTGACTCTTTAAATCTCATTTCTTTGTGAGATGGGAGTGCTATTATTTTCTTCACCAGGTTTTCTGAGATTCAGAAAGATAGCCTGTGAAGTTATCTCGCATTCTTGTTTGAAGAATACCTCCTGCTACATAGCATGTATTCATTAAAAAAAATTTTTTTAATGTGCATTTATTTTTGAGAGAGAGACAGAGCATGAACAAGGGAGGGTCAGAGAGAGGGAGACACAGAATCTGAAACAGGCTCCAGGCTCTGAGCTGTCAGCACAGAGCCAAACGCGGGGCTTGAACCCACAGACTGTGAGATCATGACCTGGACTGAAGTCGTACACTTAACCAACTGAGCCACCCAGGCACCCCTATTAATTTTTTTAGACTTTTTTTTTTTAAATACTCTTCCCTCCCTTTTCTCCTGGTTTATATTCCCCAGGCTAAATATCCCCAATTCTTTGGGTCTTCATTCATTCATTCAACATATACATATGCTTCTTTGGCCCTGCCAGGATCTACATTATAGACAGGAAACAGACAATTAACAACCAACATGAATACTAAGTAAGTCACCTGCTGTATTAGAAGACATAAGTGCCATGCAGGGGGTGGTCGGCTAAGGCAGGCAGGATAACGGAAACGAGGAGATTGGGGGCAAGGTCGTGGTTCATTTACTATAGCTGTGCAACCAGTTACCCCAAAAACTTAGTGGCTTAAAGCAACAGTGATCATTTATTATCCCTCGTGGTCTCTGGAGTTCAGAAATTTGGGACAAGACATAGTTGGGATGGGTCATCTCTGCCCACAATGCCTTGGGCCTCAGCTGGAAGACTTGAAGTATGGCCCCTGGAATCATCTAAAGGCTCATGTATTCAGACGTCTGGTAGTTGACGCCGGCTGTTGACTGGAGCCCTCAGCTCTTCTCTGCGTGGCCGTTTCTGTGTGGCTTGTGCTTCCTCACAACATGGAGGCTGGGTTCCCAGGGCAAGAGAGCTGGTAGCAGCCATATTGTCTGTTACGACCCAAACTTGGGTCATTCCCACCATATTCTGGGTTCAAGACAATGTCAAAGTTCCACTGAGGCTGAAAGAGAAGGAAAATAGACCATGCCTGTCAATGGAGATATGTCAATGACGTGTCATAGGAAGAGTGTAAGAGATGAGATATATATCGGTGCAGCCATTTTGGAAAGTACAGTCCGCCGTGGTGCACAGGGTAGGTTCACTGATGAGGTAACATTTGAAGAAAGATTTAAAGGAGGTAAGGGAGGAAACCATGTGCCTAGCTCTACCTGGGGCAGAGCATTCCAGGCCAAGGCAGGAGCCTGTGCAAAGGCCCTGTGGCTGGAGTGTATCAGGAGTATCTGGAGGCTCGTATGGCTGGATCAGAGTAACTGAAGGCGAGAAAAGTAGGAAAGGTGGTCTGAGATATGAGGGAGGATATATGTGAGGCCTTCTAGGCCCCTGTAATTACTTGGCTTTTACTATGAGATAAGAAGCAAAATGGAAGGTTTTGAGCAGTTATGTTTTAACAGAACCACTCTGACAACTGTGTGGAAAATAGACTGCACAGCAGGGGCTAGGGGTGGGGGGCAACAGAGGAAGGGAGACAAAGTAGGAGACTATTTTAGGAATCCAGGCAAGAGAGCTTAGTGGCTCAGAGGGACACAGGAGCAGTAAAGGTGATGAGAGGTAGTACATCACGGACCTATTCTGAAGTTACAGCCAATAAGGTTTCCTGATGGATCGGCTGGCTGGTGTGAGAGAAAGAGGAGTCAGAGGTGTCGGGGCCATTGCACGGATGGAATCGCCATTTTCTGAAAGAGGGAAGGCTGAGGGCGTACAGCTTTTCAGGAAAAGATCATGAATTTGGTCTTCAAGTACGAGACGTCTGTTAGATCTCCAGGTGGGGCACAGGGCATCGGGGCTCCGCCCTCCTGTTCCTCACGTAACCCATTCCCCTGTATTTCACTCTCGTGAAGATTTTTGGGTTTACAGCTAAGAACATACAAACTTTGAAGTGATGATTCCTGGTGGCTGTGTTTGCACCGTGGCGACTTTGTAGCTCAAGAGATTTGCCAGAGGATGACAATTACCGACCCAAGATTAAAACTAACTATTCCCGATCAGTAAGATGGGGGATGGGAGGAGGTGCAGGCGATGATGATTCTGTCTCCTTGACCTGTGTCACTGGTGACCTGTCAGGCAGCTGACAGTGGATGGATTAGGAGGTTTTGGTCTGTTGAACAAGGTCATGGTAGTCTGGTTGTTTTAAACAGCAGCTCAAACATTTAATACCATTGGATGAGGCAATTGGAATTCGTCCAACACAAGTACAGTGTGAAAACACCAAGAATTCATCCAGAAGCGAATATGTTAGAGTCTCTGAAATGCCTCTGCCTTGTGGCCACTCGCCTCGTTTCACTGTAAGAGGAAGTGTTGCCGAGCATTTGAATGGTCGGAGACGTGACATGAACAGTAGATGTTATTAACAATGTTGGCAACCGCCCCACTCCCCCCCCCCCCCACCACTGTTCCCCATCTGCAGGCTCTGTGCCAAGTTTGCTGGCTCTGACCCTCACCCCCTGGTGCTTGCCCAGTGAATTGCATTTTGTATCGAAAGACCACCCCGCAGAAAGCCTGGTTTCCACCCAAGCAGTCCCTGCTCTCAGCAGCACCATCTACCCTGGCTGGACTTCATTCTGATTTGGTGTTCTGTTTCTGAAACCAGGTTGATTTATGTTTCCCCATCGCATTGGGCCGTTTTCTTCCACCACCAGGCACAGAGCATGCCTTCCTTGGTCACCTTGTAGATCGTCATCAGGCTGGCTTGGAATTGTTAGAATCTCTAAATAGCTCATAAGGTCTCTCACACTTGAGTTTGTGCCAGAGAAGCTATGGGACGATTAACCTAATGGGTGCTGTTTTATCCCCAGAGATGACCAGCTTTGTCCATGCCGAAGCTGAGTGTAGATAACAAACTACCCTTTGTAAATCGTGATTGCAAGAGCCGTGCACTTTTATGGCATTTTTCTTCTGTGTGAGTGATTGGGTAGCTCATGAGGGTCGTTGCAGCGATGGGGCTACTGGCAAGCACCCAGAGGATGAACAGGGAACTGTCAAGATTCAGGAAAAACGAGGGGCTCTTTAAGAGAAAGAAAACACGAGGCACCTGGGTGGCTCAGTCGGTTGAGCGTCCAACTCTGGATTTCAGCTCAAGTCATGATCCCAGGGTCGTTGGAACGAGCCCCGCATTGGGCTCCCCGCTGAGTGTGGAGCCTGCTCAAGATTCTCTGTCTCTCTCTGTCTCTCTCTCTCTCTCAAATAAAATTTAAAAAAAGAGAGAGAGAGAGAGAGAGCAAGGAAATAAAGTAACCCTAGCATATCTGATTGGACCATACTTTTCTCCTTACTGGCCCTTTTCTGCATTTTTCCTTCCAGGGCCGCCCAGAAGTTAAATCTGTCTTCCAAAAAGAAGAAACACCGGCCTTCCACGTCTTCTGTGGCCGAGCCCCCGCTCTTTGCCACCAGCTTCAGTGGCATCCTGCAGACCAGCCCTCCCCCGGCCCCGCCCTGTCTGCTGAGGGCCGTCAACAAGGTGAAGGACACGCCAGGCCTGGGCAAGGTAGGTGCTGGGCGGTGGGGCGGGTTGCGCATCGAGGCGAAAGCAGAGGACGAGGAGCCCAGTTGGTTTGTTAACACAAGGGGGTGACCAGGGAGCACAGGGGTCAAAATGAGATTCACTTGGAAGTACCATCAGCTTTTCTTCAGTCCCATGTATGACGTGGCCAGTGGAGACCATGAGAGTGTTCAAGGTCTGATTGGGTTTGGGCAGGACACAGGCAGCTGGGCAGTGTCGACAGATCTGTAGCCGTTTGAAGTAAACAAAGACACAAAGGGCAGCAGGCGGAGGCTGCTTCGAAAACTTCGTTTTCAGACACCACCCCAGACTCTCGGTGCCGACGTGGGTGCCTGGGTGAACTCCTCACACTGTGCTCTTCAGATGGAGAATAAGCCGAGACTCAGGAAAACATTTAGCTGAGGAAAGGTGGCTGCTGTGTCTCTTTCGTCTTCGTCCGAAGTGGGACGGGGCACACAACCCCGCCAGTGCCTTGTGCGCTCAACGCGATCTGCCACCGCCTTCTTTCTGGAACGCTGCAGGTCTGGCTGAAGGCTTGGCTGCTGTACTGTGAGGACCGAGCTCGCGCGGTCGCTGATCCCCTTTTCCCCTGGACCCCCAGTCACGGCCGTTCCAGGTGCCTGGTCTTCCCGGAACTCACCGGCCTTCTGGAGCTCACCGTGGGGCCCTCTGCCCCTTCTTTCTTGGCCATGCCTTCCTCTCCTCACTGCTTCTCTGCCTCCTCCCCTCCTCCGTGCTCTCCCACCCCCCCCCCCCAACTTCACCACCCGCCTCGGGAAGGCATGAACTTGCCGTGTTCCTCTTCCCAACGGTGAATAAACTGGAAGATTGTTTTGAACGGAGCATTGCTTACTCCAGCGGAATGTATGCGGTTCTGGAATTTTCCCGACGGTTCCCCCCAGGCCCAGAAGAAGAGTAGGGAACAAGGGCTGTAGGGCTGCCCTCGCCTCACCAGCCAGGAAGGAGACGGAGAAAACCCTGTGGGTTGGGATCTCTCTCTAGGGAAGGACTTGTAGAGGGGACAGCTGCTGAGGGGGGACAGTGACACCCTCACGGAGGTCATCATGGATGGTTGACGTGCTGCCTTCTGAGGAGGGCGGGTAATGCAGGGCTTTAAAATCGTGTCTTTTCTTTTTAATCGTGGTAAAGCTAACACGTCACGTAAAATTGACCACCTGACCCATTTTTTAAGCATACGTGGGCTTCTGTTCTGCTAAGAGGAGTTTGGAACTTGAATGCTGGAGCCGAACTGCCCCCGGACGAAGTCGACTTAGAAGTACAGCAGAATTGAAAATAGAATAAATAGTAAGCGTTGTATATAAATCAGTATGGGCGAAGTTGAGAAGCTTGACTGAACTGCCAGAAGCCACTTCATTGTTTAAACCTGAGGTGGGGGTGGGGCGCAAGCCCCGCTCAACCCTGACCTCTCGTGCCTCAACCACGCGAGGACTCCCTCAGGAGACCCGGGAGCGTTTCCCAGGCCTGTGGGTTTAGTGAACAAGATAACTGAGGCCCCCCCAGGGGGTAAGAGATTTTCGGGTTCCTCCTGACTCAAGCCCGGAAGGCAACACCTACAGCCATTTTGTTTTCTGCGGTCTCACTGGGCTGCCACTAGGTATGCGTGATCTTTAACACTTTGGGGTGGGGACAAGAATGCGTCGGGGCCGCGGGGGCAGCCAAATAACCGTGGAATCCAGTTGCCTTGGTCCAGGGGAGAAGGACACGCTTCCCTTTGCGGAGTCACGGCCGGGCGAGAAAGGGTAGCAGGAGCGGCCGAGGGCAGACACACAGGGAGACCGGAGGCGCTCCATGGCGGGGACCATGCCAGCAGCAACCCGGACCCTCCTCCCAGAGCCAGTGTGGCCGCTGGGCACTGCTTCAGGGCAAAAGCTCCTCTGGAGGCCGCGGGGGCGGAAGGGTTTGCAGTAACTTCAGTGTGTCTAGAGCTGACGTATAGCAGACACACAACACAGAAAACCTCTGGGCGTCGTCGGCCCCGGGGGTGCGCCTTGGCAAACTGCAGATGCTTGTTGAGCACCTATTATGTGTCAGGCACGGTGCTGGACGCTAGGCTTGCAGTCAGGGGCAGACAAGGCAGAGGCCGCTCCTTCCAGCACTTTCAACCTGGTGCATTTATTCCAGTCAGTCTTAGAAGTCTCACTAATCTCAGGCGCTTGGGTGGCTCGGTCGGTTAGGCGTCCGACTCTGGATCTCGGTTCTGGTCATGATCTCGCGGTTCCTGAGATCGAGCCCCGCATCGAGCTCTGTGCTGACAGCGCAGAGCCTGCTTAGGATTCTCTCTCTCTCTCTCTCTCTCTCTCTCTCTCAAAATAAACTTAAAAAAAAAAAAAAGGAAAAAAATCTCACCAATTTGGACCAAATCGAAGGACAATCTGCTTTAAGGAAAAATTGGCATCGCAGCCTTCAAATAATTCTAACTTGCAAGTAATATCAACAAAACGATACTAAGCGGTCTTGTAGACACATCCTTAATGAACAGATAGAGGTGATTAGTGGATGAGAGAAGCTTAGTGCCTGTTTATATTTCATTGATTTGGCTTATATGTAAATGATACCTCTAATCTCTTCGAAAATGGCTCCTTCCCCTAAGTCAGTACGTGCTCCTCAGGAAATTTGTTTGCACAATTAATTAACGTCCACGTTTCAGGTTCATTGGTTTGTTGTCACAGCTTCGTGCCAGAGCTCTGTCTTGGATTACAAGCTTCTAGAGCAAATTACGTTACCTGTTGAACTCACCGAGCGTGCGGCTTTGCAGCCATGCCTCCTGTGCGTATCGCTTAAGAAAAAAAATTTTTTTTTGATGTTTATTTCTGAGAGAGAGAGAGCGAGCACGAGTGGGGGAGGGGCAGAGAGAGAGGGAGACACAGAATCCGAAGCAGACTCCAGGCTCCGAGCTGTCCGCACAGAGCCCGACGCGGGGCTTGAACTCACGGACCGCGAGATCATCACCTGAGCTGAAGTCGGACGCTCAACGGACTGAGCCCCCCAGGCGCCCCCTGTGCATAACACTCGAAGGCGAGAGCGGTCACGGGACCGGCAACGGTCTCGGTGGTGAGGCCAGCAATCCACCAGTACCTGGCTAATGCTCCTCTTCCCAGGAGAGCACCTGGAGGGAAATCCAGGAAGCATGAGGGGAAAGGACCCTCCTTTCCCCTTCAGGACCCCCAGGAGTGCCTCCAAAGCTGGAACATTGAGCGCTCAGCCTGTGTTCCCCCATCGTGTTTTGGGGACGTAAGACCGCTCATATAGGTGGGTGCTCGCAACAAGAGAACCCACACTGCGAACGATGGAGTGATCGCCCAAAATTGGATGGAGAAACTTGGAGGGGAATCGTGGAAAATGAAGCGGGGACAGATGGGGAGGACGCGTCATAGTTGATTTACTCAGTGAGTGTCTATAGACGTACCGTGTACCAAGTACCACCGTGGGTGCCCCAGGAGGGCACACTACAGGGGAGCAGGGTGGCCATTCTGGGCGCCTCCTTGCAAAGGAAGTGGGGGGAGTCCTGATCTCCGGGAACTCGAGGCTCCCGTGAAGATGTTTGCCTGGCAGGAGCCTCAGCCACTACTCCTGTGCTGTTTCCTGCCCCTGGGGATCCCTGCTAAGACTAGGCATCCTGGGGGGTGGCCCCCCGTCACCATCTGTCCGCAACCGTCTGTGCGTCTCTCGAGTGCTTCCCGAGATTTCTCTTCCTGGGGCAGTGCGGCCCAAAGGCAGGCGACTTGGCAGAGTCCTAGGAGTTGGGACTTAGAAATAGACTTGCTTGTCTGGCTGCATTATTTCTCTTCTGCTGTAAATGCTGGGCCATAACCCTTTGTTCTTCTCAGCCCTTGGTTTTAAGTTGTGTGTATTTCATTCAGCACTATTTTGCAAAACCAGTAACAGCATATCTTGACCTCTGTTAAAAGGTATGTTCTGTAAATAATCTCTCTCTGTCTCTCTGTCTCCTGCTCGCTCACACACACACACACACACACACACACACACACACACACGCTGCTTGTCCAGTGTCACCACCAGGTTCTATATTGTCTAGATTTAGCAGAATTCTCAACTGTCTCTTGTTTGATGTGTAAACTCCTAGCATAGAAAAAATAAAAGAACCACGTGAGCTCTTTCGTGCAGGCTCTTTTTCCTTTACGGATTTATAAACCTTCCCACGGTAGAAGTCATTTGGTTGCAGGCACACCTCAGACATACTGCGGGTTTGGTTCCAGCCCATTGCGGTAAAGCGGAGATCACAATCAAGTTGGCCAAATGTATGTTTTGGGTTTCCCAGTACATACGAAAGTTACGTTTACGTGATACTGTAGTCTATTAGGTGTGCAGTAACATTGGGTCTAAATCAACAATGTACATACACACATACCTTAATTAAAAAATACTTATTGCTGAACACTGCTAACCATCTGAGTTTCCAGTGAGTCGTGATTTGCCTGCTGCTGGAGGGTCTTGCCTCCCTGTTGGCGGCTGCTGACTGGTCAGGGTGGTGGGGCTGAAGGTTGGGGTTGGGGCAGTTTCTGAAAGTAAGACAAGTTCGCCTCATCGCTGGACTCTTGCTTTCATGAGCGAATTCTCTGGAACACGCGACGCAGCCTGATCGCATCTGACCCCTGGCGGAACTTCTTTCAGGACTGGAGTCCTGCCTCAGACCCTGCCGCTGCCTTATCGGCTCAGCTGATGTCCTGTTCCAAATCCTCCGTTGTCATTTCAACGGTCTTCCCAGCGTCTTCACCGGGAGGACCTTCCGCCTCCAGAAACCATGTGCGCATCCGATCAGGTTTGACGAGGAGATGGCAGCCCTTCGGTCCCGTCTGCAGCCCCCACTTCCGACCCCGGTTCCCTTGCTGTTTCCACCACAGCTGCAGGGGCTCCCTCCCCTGACGTCTTGAAGGGGCATCTTGAGGGCTGGAACCAACTTCTTCCAAAGCCCTGTGAATGCTGATGCTTTGACTTCTTTCCACAAATCACAAGTATTGTTAATGGTGTCTAGGATGGTGAATCCTTCCCAGAAGGCTTTCAGTTTACTTTGCCCAGATCCAGCAGAGGAATCACGGTCGACGGCAGCTATGGTTCTACAAAATGTATGTTTTCAAGACCTGAAATTTGATCCATGGGCTTAGAACGGATGTCGTGTCAACAGTCATGAATTCAACATGAATCTCGTCCGTGCCCATCAGAGCTCTTGGGTGACCTGGTGCATTGTCTGTCAATGAGCAGTCATTTTTTGTTTTTGTTTTTTTAATTTTTTTTAATGTTTATTTATTTTTGAGACAGAGAGAGACAGAGCATGAACAGGGGAGGGTCAGAGAGAAAGGGAGACACAGAATCTGAAGCAGGCTCCAGGCTCTGAGCCTCAGCACAGAGCCCAACGCGGGGCTCAGACTCACGGACCATGAGATCATGACCTGAGCTGAAGTCGGACGCTTAACTGACTGAGCCACCCAGGCGCCCCTGAGCAGTCATGTTTTAAAAGCATTCTTTTTTCTGAGCAGTAGGTCTCAACAGTGGGCTTGAAATATTCAGTAAACCATGCTGTAAACAGATGTGCTGTCATCCAGGCCTTGTTCCATTTCTAGAGCACAGGCAGAGTAGATGTAGCATAGTTCGTAAGGGCCCTGGAATTTCTGGAATGCCACACGAACATGGGGTTCGAGTTAAAGTCCTCACCAGCTGCATTAGCCCCTCACAAGAGAGTCAGCCTGTCCTTTGAGGCTTTGAAGTCAGACACGGACTCCTTTCCAGCCATGAAAGTCCTAGATGGCGCCTTCCAATGCAAGGCTGTTCTGTCTACACTGAGACCTGTTGTTGAGTGTAGCCCCCTCATTAATTCTCTTGGCTGGACCTTCTGGAGAACTTGCTGCAGCTTCTCCATCAGACTTGCTTCCTCACCTTGTACTTTTACGGAGATGGCTTCTTCCCTTAAACCTCATGACCCAGCCTCTGCCAGCTCAGACTTCTCTTCTGAGGCTTCCTCCCCTCTCTGAGCCTTCACAGACTTGAAGGGAGCCAGGGCCCTGCTCTGGGTCAGGCTGTGGCTTAAGGGAATGTCGTGGCTGTTGGCTCTTCCGTCCGGACCACGGACGCTTTGTCCACGTCGGTGGTACGGCTATTTCGCTGTCTTGTCATTCGTGTGTTCCCTGGAGTAGCAGTTGTAATTTCCTTCAAGAACTTTCCCTTTGCATCCACAGCTTGGCTCGCTGCTTGGTGCACAAGGCCTGGCTTTCTCTCTATCAGCTTCGACGTGCCTTCCTCACTCAGCTTCACCATTTCTAGCTTTTGATTTAAGGCGAGAGACGTGTGACCCTTCCCTTCCCTTGAACACACAGAGGCCACCGTAGGGTTATTAACTGGCTTACTTTCGATATTAACATGTCTCGGGGAACAGGCCCGAGGAGAGCAGAGAGATGGGGAATAGCCAGTCGGTGGAGCTGTCAGAATACACCCGATATTTATCGATTAGTTCGCCGTCTTGTATGGGCACAGTTTGTGGTACCCCAGTTACAGTAGTAACAGAGACTGCTGATCGCAGGTCACCATAACTAGTATGGTAATGAAAAAGTTAGAGATATTGTGAGAAATACCAAAATGTGACACAGAGACGGGCAGTGAGCAGCTGCTGTTGGAAGAATGGCTCCAGTAGACTTGCTTGGCATGGGGTCTCCACATTCCTTCAATTTGTATTAAGTGTCTGTGAGGTACAACAAAGTGAACCACAATAAAATGAGGTGTGCCTGTACTAAACCCTGTGACACTCTCCTGAAGAGGAAGCCCAGATTCCTTTCCAACTGACATTCTGAGTACAAGATGAAAACAACGAGATAGAAAAAATTGATTAAAGTAAGAATTTTAAAAATGTGTTTTAAGTTTATTTATTTATTTTGAGAGAGAGAGAGAGAGATCGAGCATGCGAGCAGGGGAGGGGCAGAGAGAGAGGGGGAGAGAGAATCCCAAGCAGGCTCCACGCTGTCAGCACGGAGCCTGACGCGGGGCTCGAACTCACGAACTGAACCGTGAGATCGTGACCTGAGCAGAAGTCGATGCCGAACCGACTGAGCCATCCAGGCGCCCCTAAAATAAGATTTTTAAAAGGTACTAAGGTAGCTCTTATGTATTCAACAGGTAGAAATGGCTGGCGTATCCCTCCCTTGTTTAGGAAGTGATGCCAGGTTATGTGGAGGAGAATTTCACGCCTTCCAGCCCACCAGAGTCCGGGTTATTTAAACAGAGTGCAGATTGTCAAATTTCTCCTTCCTGCTTCTACCATTCCTCATCCCAAAGCTGTCAGTGAAAACAGGAAAGACTTGAGCCAGCCTTTGACATTCATTTTGAGAATGTATACAAAATAAAGAATTCAAATGTGATGGAAAATTCTGGATCCTACTACTCACTCACCAGTGACTGCTCTGTCCTTAAATGCTACACATGGGGAAAGTGACTTGTGAGTTCTCTACTTTGGAGAGCTGGGGGGGGTGGGCAGTGGGGGGAAGGGATGCATAGATAATACTGCATAAATAATACAAAATAATTCATCACATGGCCAGCCTGATAGCTTCGTAAATTAAGTTGTCAGCTCTTCTGGGGAGTAAACTCGTGTGACCTTCTCCTCCCTAATTACAGTTCTTGTCTGTGCTCTGCTGGTTTTGCTGGAGTCTGCTAAGCTCTTGTAGTTGGAGTTTGGTTTTCTGTCCTTCCTTTCTTACTTATTCTGACCCCTCTTCTAGTCTGCATCTGAAAGAGAAAGGAGGCTTGGAGAAAACATTCAGACTCATGAATCTTGCCAGGTCCTGCCCCCCAGCACCCCATGCAGAGGTTTCCACGCGGTCCCAGCACCCTCCCAGCTCTGGGCCTGCCCCATCCCAGACACTCTTGGGGCCCCTCCAAGGGCCAAGCTGATTCTGGAGCAAACCCAAATGGCCTCAGTCATGGGGACTTTTGTCCACAGCCCCTGCCACGCCACTCTCCAATTAGCAGCTTTCGCTGTTGCCAACGAAAGGGAAGTATTAGGAGACGTTCTCCGTTAAAGGCCACGGCAGAAAGGGTCATGGTCAAACATGTGTAAGGAAAGTGGGGCGCCATTTTGGTTTTTCATTACTAGTGTGACTGCCCCTAAGACCGCTGGTCACCTTGTATGGAGGTAATGCTCCTTTGTCTTCATTATCAGATGGAAAACGAGAAGGGTTAAGCAGGCACGTTTCAGCTTCGTTAGATCTGATTACGGATGGGCGGGCGTGTTACTTAATATAAAACACTCCACTTGGGCCTCTCTTTGCCTGGGATATCTACACAGAACAAACCGGATAAAAGGATTCGTGGGTGAGCAGGGACGAATAGTTGGGTCCTGTAGCTCAGAGTTATCTGTCTTCTATCTCGGCCCATTATTGTAGCCTTCAGGGCACAGGAAGGGGAAGAGATTTGTATGTCCATTTTCTTCATAGAGCTTCTACATTTTCCAGTTCTCTGAACTCCTGTCTGCTTTAGCTGAAGAGTGGGGGTCTTCTGAAGACCCGGTCAAAGCTCCAGGCACGTGAAGTTCTCCAGACACTGATGTTCTTGGCCGTCCTGCAGAAGGAACATCTCTGGGCGAGTTTCAACCTAGGAAGATGATCAGTCATGAAGCCTTGAAGGCAGAATGAGAGATTTTTAATCTTATTCCCTATTTTGTATCTTCAGCCTCAATCCCAGGGTTGTTTGTTTGTTTGTTTTTTACATATTATTGAGATGGCAGGCATGTGCTAGCACGTGCGTGTGTGTGTGTGTGTGTGTGCACATGTGAGCATTGAGAAAGACGAAGGTGATTTTTCTGAGGAGACATTTTAAAGGCTAGAAACCAGTGCCGTAATTGGATAAGCTTGGGGCCTCCTGGAGTACCTGTAATCCTAATTAGCATCCTGACTTATGGAATGAAAGCACAAGATAAAATGAGGGAATTCTCTCTGGAATAAATGCCACATTCTCAATTAACCAAAGGCCACATAAGATGGATTATGATGCCAGAAGAAGGCTTTTGATCATTCTTTGGCAAAAACCGCATTTTGGTCGGGCTCAGCACAATTAGACAATTACTGATATCAAGAGCCTGGGAACAGTAGGTCTGTTTTAAGCCAACACTTCTCGCATCGTATCTTTCTAGGTCTTTCTCTTGCTAATGGCCGAAAGGAAAGTTAATCATAATTATCCCATTAAAATGGGATGGATAGTAATGTTTTATAAAAAAATGGTGAGTCCAAACTGCTGAGTTAATTAGAAAGTTTTACTTCGTGCCTCCAAGTAGGAAATGTTCTTGCCTCCTGAGACTTGCATAACAAAACATGTGAATTCCTTTCTGATGCTTCCTTGAACTAAAATGTGTCACTGTAAAAGGGGAGAATCATTTTGATACATTCTTTTTTTTTAATGTTTATTTTTGAGAGACAGAGAGAGAGAGACTACCTGCGAGCGGGGGAGGGACAGAGAGAGAGGGAGACACAGAATCCCAAGTAGGCTCCAGGCTCTGAGCTGTCAGCACAGAGCCCAACGCGGGGCTTGAACCCACGAACCGCGAGATCATGACCTGAGTGAAGTCGGACGTTTCACCGACGGAGCCATCCAGGCGCCCCCATGTTGATACATTCTTAAAAGCAAACCCGAATTTCCCTTAGATTGTTAAATGGTTTCTGAATCACAGTCCTCTGCCTACTCATCCCCCTCTTACTTTTCAAGTCCGTCTCAGCCCGTGCTCTGTGATACCATCTGAGCAATACTACCATCACCTGGGGGGCTGAAACAGAAACTTATTTCTCACCATTCTGGAGACTGAGAAGCCCAAGGTCAGGCTGGCAGATCTGACGCCTGGTGAGAGCGCTCTTCCTGGTGTGCACGCGGTCGGTCACCTTCTTGTGCCTCCCATGGGAGACAGGACAGAAACCTCTCTTGTCTCTTCTTACAGGGCGCTCATCCCCTTCGTGAGGGCTCCACCCTCATGACCTAATTACCCCCCAAAGACCATCCATCCTAAAACCGTCACCTTGGGACGGACGCGAACGTGCAGACCAAAACACTGACCTCTAAATTCCAGCACTGAGTTGGAGTATTTGACTTCCCACAGAAGCAACCAGAAGCAGAACCATTATAATAGCCGTGCGTGCCGGGGACAAAATTCCTCGCACATTCTTTTCCCCTTCCCTGGGTCCGGTCTGTGCCCCGTGGCTACAGCCAACTACTCAGATAGAAATTTCTTCCCCTTGGAGCCGAGATCTCCTTACCACCAGCAGTGAATTGTCGGTGGAGTCTGGGCCAGCTGGGACCAGTCAGAGGCAATGGTAAAATCGGTCTGCCTCCCATGCTGGCTTCTTAGGTTTGCAAACTCAGCTCTCTTACCCAAAGTGTGAGCCTGCTGGTAAACCAAGGGAAGGAGCGCTCATGTCCGCTCGTCCCGATGCTCCCAGGCGACCCAGTCCCCCGACCCCCACCCCAGAGCAACGCATTTAAGACCCCACCCATACGTGACAATGTGCAGGTGCAACCTTAGCAGACAGGCCAGTGTGGACGGAGGGGCAGGGGACTGACACCGCTCAGTGAGTTCAGTTCGCCGGCCTTGATGGGGGAGCGGCTGGGGGCCAGGCACCAGGAGAGCCTCGGGTGTGTTGTGAGGATGGGATCGGGCAGTGTAGACCCACTGCATAAACCCAGGCACAGCTACAGCCGTCATCACTACACAAGGGGCTGCTGGACGTTTCTCTCAAAACAGGAAGCCCACAAGAAGTTACCTCTGGAATCTTTTGACACTTTTTGCAGGAAAAAAGGGACCCTTTTCTCCCAAGGGTTATTTCCTTCAGCAGCTTGGACCAGATACCCACCACCCCTGAGTTTGGGAATGCTTTATCCCATGGGTGAGCCGGGAGCAGGGTTTGCTGGTCTGCCTGCTTCCCACTCCGTCCCCTGATCTGCAGAAAATGGAAAAGGTAGCGCCCTGAAAAGACTTCAGAACAAATAAAGCCATTCAGCCTGCTGCCGGCGACACAGCCCCCAAATCGGCTGTCGGCTCGGTTACAAGCACAAGCCACACGCTGGGTGGGCAGGAGTGGATGCGGGATCCCGGCCCAGGAGTGGATGCCGGAAGCAAAAGGCTGTGATGTCACCTCCCCCAGAAAGCTTGCTCTTGTCTACGGGTCTGCTTGGCCTTTGCTTGGCTGGTTTCCGCCCATCCTCTGGATACCACGGGAATGCCATCCCCTCGGGGAAGATTTCCCTGCTGAGGGGCCCCAACTTCCTCTCCATCATACCTACCACCCTTTGGATGAACAGTCTCTCTAATTCAGCGTTTCATGGATCTCTGTTGACCATAACCTTCCTGATGGCAGGGTCGTATCTCTCTTGTCCCCCTTCACATCCTACACAGGTACTCAGTAAATAGTGGGTATATTAGGGCTCTCGGAGAAGCAGAGGAGGGTGTGTGTGTGTGTGTGTGTGTGTGCATATACAGATACTGATGCATATATGTACCCAGAGAGAGAAACTGTGGAGGCTGACAAGTCCAGAACCTGCAGGGGAGGACAGCAGGCTGGAGACCCAGGGGAGACTTGCAGTTCAAGTCCAAAGGCAGTCTGCTGGCAGGATTCCCTCTTCTTCCAGGGAAGTCAGTTCTTTCTCTAGCAAGACCTCAACTGATTAGGTGAGGCCCACCCATGATATGGATGGTAATCTGCTTTAATCATAGTTAGCTGATTTAAATGTTAATCCCACCTAAAAAAAAAAACACTGAAACATTCAGAATAGTGTTTGGCCGAATATCTGGGTGCCCTGGCCCAGCCAAACGGACACATAAACTTACCATCACATAGGGGAACAAATAGAAGGATGGAACCATGACGTGGGTCTCCTTCTCCTAGGGTGATCTTTCACATCTGTGTATTATGGTCTGCAGATGCTTTCACCTGTATCCTCTCCCTTGACCTTTAAAACAGCCCCGAGAGATAGATGAGGGCACTGAGATTCAGAGAGGGCAAGAGAATTACCAGAGACAGCACAGCTTTTCAGAGTGGCTAGGGAGACCCTATGTCTTTGTTCCCAGTGTTCTTTTTCTGATCATATAACACAGACTGGCCATTTCCTTGTGCCGGGCACAGTTCTGAGTGCTGAACTTGTATTAACATATTAAAACCTCCTTTCAACTCTGCGGGAAGGGTCTGTTGTAATCGCCCCTATTTTACCTCTGAGGAAGCTGAAATAGATCTAAGGCATCTGCCCAAGGTCACGTACCTGATCTGAGGTAGATCAGGGATACGAAGCCCAGTTCTGGGACTTGTTCTCTGCACACTTCCTGTGTACTCATTTGGCTTCAGGAAAGGCCTGTGGTGTCCATGCAAATGTCCCTGGCTGTGGTACGGCTGTAATCAGGGGCTGGCTGACAAGGGGCCGAGGCAGGGGTGGGGCGGGCCTCCTCTGCTGCCAGAGTCCCATTACTCTCCCCTTCCCTCGTCGCCCTGGAGAGCTTTATAGTTGTTCTGTGTTGCTTTATCCCCTGGTATGGATCGCCTTCTGTGGTTTCCATGCAGTAAAAGTAAATTACCGGTGAAAGCAAATTAATATTCAGAATGATATTTTTAAAGGCAACAAACAAACAGAAACCTGCTCTGAGTTCCATGAGAGAAGGTGCCCTTGCCCTTGACCCCTACTCCAGGCTAGTGAGAACTCAGGGTCAGCACTGTGGGGGGACGGGACCCCGGGAGCTGACTTGATACTTAATCTCCTCCTAGACTGTATCAAGCTCTCTGGGTGATCCAGCTCCATTGAGACCACTGGGTCTAGAACACCAGATCAGTGATGATGGAAACGTCTGAGTTTCTGTTTTTGTGTAAAGACATCTGTTGTGAGCACGGACCGGGCTGTGGTCTGTGCAGGCAGGGCGGGGAGAGGGCGCGCCCGGAGCCCCTCTTTCGAAAGAGTTCAAGATCATTCTTGGGTAGACAACTAAAAGAACCTACTCTTTTTATCGTCATCGCTCTGGCTTATCATGGCAGCTACGGCTGGAATTTGCACAAGATAATTGGCTTCCCGGTGAGTTTTCTTCCTTCCTCCTCTTCACTGCGTACATTCTGATATTCCTCCAGGATCTGTGCTGGAGCGTGATGACAACGGGCAGCGCAGTGGGCAGAGGAGGATGTACTTTTGTTTCATTTTTAACACTTTGATGTACTACCTGCACTTGCCCCGACAGATTGTATGGATGAATCATGGTGGCGTGTGACACGTTCACATCCCCACAGACTCTTCCTTAAGAGAACTCACACATCAGGGCGCCTGGGCAGCCCAGTCGGCTAAGCGTCCAACTCTTGGTTTCGGCTCAGGTCGTGATCTCGTTCATAAACTCAAGCCCCACGTCGAGCTCTGCGCTGACAGCAAGGAGCTTGCTTGGGATTCTCTCTCTCTCTCTCTCTCTCTCTCTCTCTCTCTCTCCTTTTTGTGCTTCCTTCCACATTTTGGCTTCATTCTTCTTCAGTCCGGATCAGCTTTCGCCTCACACAGGTGCCGACAGCTCTGAAGTGTCGTGTTTTGGGGAACCTCGGTGGCTCAGTCGGTTCAGCCTCTGACTCTTGGTTTCGGCTCAGGTCATGATCTCACGGTTCGTGAGATCGAGCCCCGCGTCGGGCTCTGCGCTGACAGCGCGGATCCTGCTGGAGACTCTCTCTCTCCCTCTCTCTGCCCCTCCCCTGCTCGCTCACTCACTCTCTCTTTCTCTCAAAATAAATAAATCTTGAAAAAAAATATATAAGGTATCGTGTCTTACAGCTTCCACCAGCAGACTGGACAGGTTTCTATCTTCTCTGGCCCGAGGCTCAAAACTCCAGGCAAGGGCTGGTGTACAGACTAAGAAAGTGGCTCTTCCCGCTGGCACATCAGGGTTGGGGTGAGGAGGAACATGTCCTGGGAGATGATGATGCTGCCCTACAAGAGGGACAGATGACGGTCATCCCCTGCATGTTCAGGTGGTTCATAGGAAACATTAATGAGCACTGAGGAGGAAAGACCAGTGCAAGGGATGATGTGCCTTAAATTCGAACGTGATCCATGTCAGACCCCAGCGGTACTAAGTGAGCATTTACTATGTGCTTTTGTTTTGTTTTGCTTTTTAATTTTTTTAATGTCTATTTATTTTTGAGATGGGGGCAGGGCACGGGAAGGGGAGGGGCAGAGAGAGAGGGAGACACAGAATCCAACCGATATAGGCTTGAACCCTATATTGTGACCTGAGCCCGAGTCAGACGGACACTGAACCGACTGAGCCACCCAGGCGCCCCTCTCTGTGCTTTTGAAATAAGGATTTCTTTGGAAGTTCGTCTTGTGGACCACTTTTCATACTCATTGAGCAGTTTCTAGGGGAGAAGAGTGGTGTGTGTGCTCAAGAGAGCTTAGAGTAAAGACACTGTGCAGAGATTAACCCCGGGGAGTGACGAGGGGCCGTGTGCAGCGGGAAGAAAATCTAAGGCCTTGGGGGCCTCAGAGGAGGATCTGGGCACTGCTCCACCGGGGAGCACTGACATCCTTGTGGTTCTGGCAGGAGATGAAGGTGCCTCCGGGGAGCACTGATTCCAGACGGACAGTCTTACATCTACCAGTTAATGCTGGCCACCCTCTGCTTACCCCGTGTTGCACAGAAAGGTCCAGACTTCAGCACATCAGTCTTTGTGAAAATGTTTGTTTCTCCTTTTACCTGTTCCCACGGTGGCTCACCACCGCCGTCCCATACGCCTAGCGGTGCAGAGCTCATGGCCAGAGGGCGCAGGCTCCCAAGTTGGCCCTTGTAAGGTTACGTTATGAAACATACAGCCGGACGGCCGTGGTACGTGATGTCTGTCTCAGGCTGGGCCGTGATCTAACTCCCCGTATTTCCCCGGGGAAACAGTCGTTCGACAGACACTCCGGGCGCACTCAGAAAAGCACCAGGCGCCGTGGGGGGAGACACCGGCTTTGCAGTGTGAGCAAAACAGACACAGGTGTTCTTTGTTTTTAAATTTTGTATTTCTGGAATTTTCCAAATGATTTCTGGAACTTTCCAAATAACTTCCATAACCGTCAATTATTGGTGTTCATATCGTATCAGTATTGGTATTAATCTCCAGTTAGTGGAAAAGCTGAATAGGTTTAGAGGTCTTAAGTGGGCGTGAAGTCTGAGACAGAATGAAGATCTCTTTAAGGAGGGGTCACTAGACACGCCTTTCAGCGCCTCCACTGTCTCCGTCACCAGCAGCGTGATGAGTCCACGATGTGTCTGTCGGCGGAAGGAACGTGGAATCTGAGGACGTGCGCTGGAACCCCGGCGCTCCCCACGTGGCTGCCGTGTGACCCTTGGGAAGGGTCTTAGTCTGTTCAGGCTGCGGTAACAAAACGCCACAGCCTGGGTGGCTTTCAAACAACAGAAATTTACTTCCCGGGGTCCTGGAGACCGAAAGTCTGAGATCGGGGTACCAGCGTGGTCCAGTGAGGGCCACTCCCGGGTGGCAGACTTCTTGTGTCCTCCGATGGCAGAATGGGCTGGGGGGCTCCATTTATGGGGGCACCAACCTCCTGACCAGTCACCCCCAAAGGCCCCCACCTCTTAATACCATCACATTGGGGCTTAGGTGTCAACATACGAATTTGGAAAGGGCACAAACGTTCAGTCCGTAGCAGGAAGACACTTACTTCTTAGGGCCTTAAGTTCCTCATCTGTAAAATGGGGAAAATGATCATTGCAAGCGTTCCGTGACTGTGACAGAGAAAGTGAGGCATGTGGCCGGCTCTGGGCTGTGGGAAAGCCTCCTCCATGGATGCTGTGGAGCTCAGGGCGGGGTATGACATTCCAGATGGGGAAAGCTGGGGCTGAGATTCCCAGTGATCCGTGGGTGTGGACACTTTAGGCGGCTCTTCAGGAGATGGGTACAGGGAGATGTGAGTCCATACTTAGGTCTGGAACCAGGATTGAAACTCTAAGGGGAAGAGGCACAGGTCCAAGTTGAGTAAAGGTCCAAGTTGAGACCAATCTCAGACAGTGTTCATCCAACCGGAGGTGGCACTTAGCCAACAGCCCTCCAAAGTCAAGGAGCCAAGGGCTGACACTGAGGGGAGGAACAGCTCTTCCTAGGAGGCCGGTCACTGGCAACCTTGGGTCTCAGGGATGAGAAATCCATTCTGGATGCTGAAACGGACCTTGACTCTGAGAAAGCCAGGGCAACTTGGACAGACTACCGCCTGGATGCAGGGCCAGCAGGGGGCCACCGGCAGCTTCTCAGCTTCCTCTGGGGAAGGAGAGCGGTGGTACCCAGGCCAGCGGGGGGCCTGAACCTGGATATGCCCACGGCTGCCCTGTGGCCACCCCAACCCAGATTCTTCACCTTGGTCCTGTCCAGCTAATCACACTCTCCCCAGTCAAGCTCTCCCTTGCCTGCAGTCCAAACTCCGAATCCCTCGGCCTGGGGCTGCACGTGGCTGTGGCTGCTCTAGCCCTCCCGTCCCACCATCCCCCTGTCCCCGCCCTCCCGCCTCTCTGGGGGCGGATATTGCATCTGACGACACCCTGTCCGAGGTCCCTCCACGCGTTAGTTGGGTGCTGGGATCAGAGACTAGAGACAAAAAGGTGTGGGGTGCCTGGGTGGCTGAGTCGGTTAAGCGTCTGACTTCGGCTCAGGTCATGATCTCATGGTTCATGAGTTTGAGCCCTGCGTCGGGCTCTGTGCTGACAGTTCAGAGCCTCGAGCCTGCTTCAGATTCTGTGTCTCCCTCTCTGTCTGCTCCTCCCCCCCGCCCCCCCCCCCGCAATACTCTCTCTCTCTCTCTCTCTCTCTCTCTCTCTCTCAAAAATAAAGATTTTTAAAAAAGAGGAAAAGAAAGGTACAGGACAGGGAGCCCACTGTGCCCTTCCCCTGCCTGCCTCTCAGAGCATTCTGCTTGAATGCTTTTAGTCACCATTTGCTGGAACAACAACTTACTTTCCAGGGAAAGTTCATGACCTTGTCACTCAGAAGACCTCAGTCCCAGGGTCTCACCAGTCCCCCCGGGCTTGGGAAGTGGCCATAAGGGGAGAGGATTGCTATGCATTTCTGTCCAGATGATTTAGTTTTCCAGAAGATGCTCTCAAATCTTCAGTGGGAGGCCAGGCAGAATTCTTACCAGATTATAAGAAAAACAACACATCCTTATACAGCGCACACGGGGTGCTATTCAGTGTTTCCTCCATATGTAGCATATGTAGGCTCATAGTACTTTCATTAGAATTTAAGGAATTCTGTGTTTACAACCAAATGGACAATGAGTAAGTAACCACAGGTTTTGATTTCTCCTCGGGTTGGTCTGTTCTTTTCCATCAATATTTTTTACATCTCGGCTCTAGACGAGAGACTTTGATGCTATGTCTATGTCACATCCCCCTGTCTGCTCATCTGCCCTTGGCTCAGCCAAGGAGGCTCACCTGCCTGTCACTGGTGGCCCTGGGAAAATGCTGCTCATCCCTCGAGGCCCGTGTGACCTGCCACCTGCAGCCCCTCCCCCTTGTCCCACCTGCCTGTGCCGTGCGTGCGTCCCCGTGCGGACCGTGAACTGTGGAGGAAGGGATGTATCTCAGTCACCTTTTTTTTTTTTAATGTTTATTTATTGTTGACAAGAGAAAGAGAGAGAGGGTGCGAGCTGGGGAGGGGCAGAGAGAGAGGGAGACAGAGGATCCAAAGCGGGCTCTGCGCTGACAGCAGTGAGCCCGACGTGGGGCTCGAACACACAAACTGTGAGTTCGTGAATTGAGCCAAAGTGACGCTTGACTGACTGAGCCCCCCCGGCGCCCCTCTTAGTCCCCTCTTGGGGCACGGGTTCGTCTGAACATAACAGTCTGCATCGGTTCAGTCCATGGGCCACCTGCCGTTCGCAGCCGCCCCTCTTGGAAGGAGACCCAGACGCCCCAACACGCAGCCCTTGCCTTTACGTAAGAGCTTCCCTTCTGGTGAGAGAGGAGGGGGACTTGGGGAGCCCTGCATGTGTGGCCACACTCAACGGCCTGCCATCTCACCTCCTTCCTGTGAAATAAAACGTAGCTTTATGAGATCACTTCCTGTTCATTCTGCCGCGATACTTACTTTAAAATTCAGAGATCGCCGGGTGTTAATCCTCTTCTTGTTTCCTGTTCCTAATTATATTACGAGAAGAGCAAAGAGGGAGCTTGGATTCGGTGACGCTTTCACGCAGTGAGGAGGCTCAAAACATCCTCACTTGTGCTTCACGGAGGTTCTCGGGAACACTTAACGTTTCAGGGAAAACGCAAACGTATCGAACCTGTCAGTCTCCCCCGCCTGAGGAAATCTGAGATGGGAATCTCAAGTTGTTAGACCTGCTGTCAGATGCGCTGTCTCCCCCAAAGACATCCTTCCCTGCGGCTGCCAGCTCCCTCTCTCCGCCACCCCTCTCTCCCTGTCCCCACAGGGTTTGCTCCAGGCCGTGGGGACCAGCCTCTCTGCCCAGGTAGCCTCCCCGAGACTCCCCTGTGCACTGGGTCTCACCTTCAAAATCACGGTCCCCGAGGGGGGCCATGCTCAAGTATAACGCAGGCCGGACCCCGCTAGTCCCGTGGGCCAGCGGGAGCGGCGTATGAAGACGTGATAAACAGAGGGTGGCCCCAGCCCCCTTGGGGGGTACCAGAGCGGCACCCCCAGGCTCACTGGGTGCTCTGGGGAGCTGGGAAGCTTTCCAGCTTTTGGGTGGCTGTTTATCACGAGGGGCATTCAGCGGCCGGGAGGCAGTGCTGAAACCCAGCAGCACAAAGCAATTTCCAACTTGATCTTGGCTGATTAATAATGAAACAGCAATGGCGAGTGAGCGGTGGAGGGGAGGGTTGGACATTTGGGGAACCACCTGGGCGGCTGCAGCGACAGAGGGAAGCCATTTGGTGTGTGTAATGCTCCTCGTCCGGGGAGAAGAGCAGACCTGAGACAGGGAGGCTGACTCAGCCGCACACACAAAGCGGGTCAGCGACCTGTCGTGGCTGAGGGGTCCGCTGGCTCCTCGGTGCACAGAACCACTTGGACGGTTCTCTGTAATTCTGTGATGTTTGAATCCCGGCTGGAAAGGGGGCAGCGGTCCTATTTCTGATGTAGTAATGATAGTCACTAATACTTACATAATGCTAACTGCGCTAAGTGCTTTACATACATTAGCTCATTTGCATGCATAATACATCTACGTAAACTCATTTACATACACGGCACGGTTTCCTATATTAGCTCATTTACATACATAATACATATATAACGTTTGCATGGATTAACTCGTTTATGTACATAATACATTTGCATACGGTCAGTCTATTTGGGCCGATGTAACACAATCCACAGCCCGCGGGGCTTAAACAACACACATTTATTTCCCACAGCTCCAGGCTGGGGTCCAAAATCAAGGTGCTGGAGATCTGGAGTCTGGTGTGAGCCTGCTTCCTGGCCATAGACCGCCGTCTTCTCCCCATGTCCTCACGTGGCGGGAAGGGTGAGGGGGCTCTCTGGGGATGGCGCTAACCCACCGCCCTCATGACTCATCACCTCCCAAAGGCCCACCTCCTAACACCATTGTGGGCCAGGTTTTCAGCATATGAGTTCTGGGGGGGACACAAACATTTAGTCCATAACACATGCGTAATACATGTATATACATGAACTCATTTAAGTCACCTATTTTAGGGGCACCTGGGTGGCTCAGTCGGTGAAGCATCTGACGTCAGCTCAGGTCATGATCTCATAGCTTGTGAGTTCAAGGCCCGCGTCGGGCTCTGTGCTGACAGCGCGGAGCCGGGAGCCTGCTTCGGATTCTGTGCCTCCTTGTCTCTCTCTCTCTGCCCCTCCTCTGTTCGCACTCTGTCTCTCTCTCTCAAAAATAAATAAAACATTAAAAAGAAAAATTTAAATCACCCGTTTCACTCATGAGGAAGCTGAGTCGTAGGGACTCCTGTGCCTGAGATCACACGGGTCAACTCTGGCTGCAGAATGTCAGCTCCTGCCGGCCCTGTGCACTGATCAGGCTGCCTCTGATGGTTTGGCTTGAAATCACTAATCTTTCTGGACACACGTTCCCAACTGCTGCACGCGTGGGCGCCTTCTGGCTTACTAGGAGTCAATACGCCTGAGCCTCACAACAGACCAACACAACGTTTACAAACGAGCCGTTAACCGAGGGTTCCTGGTCGTGGAGGGGTTCAGTGGGGACATGAGGGCTTGCCCAGCTCCCTGTGGCCTCCCTCTCCCCCTGCACGAGCTTCGCCCCCCCCCCCCCCCAGCCATCCTCCCGTCACTGCTGTGATCGTGAGTCCATGCCTGGATGGCCAAGTACAAGAGGGACCAGATCAGACTCGTGACGGGGTCCTCCCTGCTCTCTGCCTCCTCTGCCAAGCTTGGGCATGACCCCACCTCCCAGCTGAGATTAGGAAGGGTGGAGGGGTCAGCATGGGGGTGGAGGTCAGGAATCCTACAGAGAAGGGCACCTGGGTGGCTCAGTCGGTTGAGCACCCGACTTCTTCGGCTCAGGTCACGATCTCACAGTTTGTGGGTTCGAGCCCTGCATCTGGCTCTGTGCTGACAGCTCAGAGCCTGGAGCCTGCTTTGGATTCTGTGTCTCCCTCTCTCTCTGCCCCTGCCCTGCTTGCACTGTCTCTCTCTCTTTCTCTCTCTCTCTCTCTCTCTCAAACATAAAACAATAAACATTAAAAAAAAGAAAAGAAAAGAAAAGAAATCCTACAGAGAGAGGGGAGATGGTCATTTGGTTTATGACTTTAACCCTTTGCACGTAACGAACAGTCAGACTCTTCAAAAAACAACACTGTGGCAAAGAATGGCAATTTTTAGGTTGTACCCTTAAAATAGGAAGATGCTCACATTGCTTAAAAGGGGTGTTCAGGGAGATATTTACCAAAATTCTCATGGCTGTGGGACAGCTGGGTGGCTCAGTAGGTTGTGTCCGACTCTTGGTTTTGGCTCAGGTCATGATCTCACAGTTTATGAGTTCTCACTGTCCGCATGAAGCCTGCTTGGGATTCTCTCTCTCTCCCTCTCTCTCCCCGTCCCCTGCTCACACACACTCTCTCTCTCTCTTTCAAAATAAATAAACTTAAAACAAAATCTCATTGTTGTGTCTGTCTGCTATGTTGGCACATTCTCACCAATGAGCCCCAAGATGTGAGGCTTTGTCGTGAGTTTCTGTGCACGCTGATTCCCACAGTGTCTCTCATGACCAGTCCCCTCCCCATGTGCAAACACAGCTACGGAATCTACCTGTTTGCACGCTGCTGAGACCCTGGCACCTTTACCTGAGTTCTGCTCCCTGCCTGGCCAACCCCTTGTCTTGGAGAAGTCCTTGAGGGTCCCCTGGTGGAGTGTGAGTCACCCTCGGCTGTGCCCTGTGGCCCTCTGTATGCACTGACCAAGTGGTGGTGTCATTACCTGTCCAACCTCCCCATTAGACAGCAAATTCCTCTGGAGAATATGAAAAAAACATTGCCTCCTGCTGCCCTCCCACCCCACCCAGGACAGGAACTGGCACCCAACAGATGCGTGTTCAGGGCATGACTGTGAGGTCTTTGGTGGGAGATCCTGAAAGGCATCTATTAAAGGCAGAAATCAGGGGGCGCCTAGGTGGCTCAGTTGGTTGAGCGTCCGACTTCAGCTCAGGTCATGATCTCACGGTCTGTGAGTTCGAGCCCCGTGTCGGGCTGTGTGCTGACAGCTCAGAGTCTGGAACCTGCTTCGGATTCTGTGTCTCTCTCTCTCTCTGCCCCTCGCCTGCTCATACTTTGTTTCTCTTTCTCACTCAAAAAAAAAAAAAATAATAGACATTAAAAAAAAAATTTTTTTTTAAAGGTAGAAATCAGGAAAATTCAAATGTCGTTTCCTGAAGATACCCCCTGAGCCCAGAGTTGAACCAGGTCCCGCTTGCATCATCTCCTGCTGCCATCATGATGCCAGGGCGCTGCCCCTCCCCCTTACCGGGCATGAGGACGGACGTCAGCTTTTGAAAGCTCTGGGTTCAGTTCCGTCCGCAGTAACCCAGCTGCGCATCTTTAGATGAGGCATCAACGGAGACTTTTTCATGGACACCCAGACCCCAAGGCACATGCGCGTCCCCTTCCATCCCGGCAGATGTCACAGGCTTTGGGGAGCGCCCTCCTTTCCAGAATCCCATTAGAAAGAACAACACGTGAGTTTCCACAGTTGGTTTGGGAATTTACTGCCGTGGAATACTCCGCCAATTCAGTTGTCACCGCGGGGAACGCTTGGCTGTTGGCGGTCCCGGAGCACATCGAACTGTAGGGTCTGCCGCGCTCTCGCTGGGCGTTTGTACAGTGTTCTGTGTTCTGGGTCAGGTGAGAAGTTACAGGCATGACAGCAGTACGAGCAAACATTGTTGTACCCCCTCTGAAATAGACCTACAAGGAGCAGAGGAGAGAAGAGAGAAGAGGCTCCTAGTTCATGCGGATTGATGGTGCATTTTCCACAGAAGGTCAACGCCCCCTTTTCACCATCCTGGCCAGACCCAGACCAGATGTGAGAGGAGCACAGAATTTGGTTGTGTTGACTCTCTGCTTTCCAGATCGGCTTTTACCCCACCTGCCTCACTGGCAGGTACTACCTCTGACCCCAGGCTCCGCCCACTGATCCCTAGTCCTTCTGGGTCAATGGCAATTTAGGTGATAACTGTGATCACTATGTGAAGTCCTTTCTAGGGTAAGGTAAGATGTGAATGAACGAAGGAGTGAATGAGTGAATAAGTATCAAATGGTTAGATCCCGTTGCTTGTGTTAAGATGATCTTTAGGAGGAAAAATAAAGAAGTTAAGGGCAAGAGTATTTTTTACGTGTCAGGGTGCTTGGGTGGCTCAGTCAGTTAAGCAGCTGACTCTTAATTTTGGCTCAGTTTAGGATCTCAAGGTTCATGAGATCGAGCCCTGCGTTGGCTCTGCGATGGCAGTATGGAGCCTGCTTGGGATTCTCTCTCCCTCTCTTTCTGCCCCTCCCTTGCGCTCTCTCTCTCTCTCAAAAGAAATAAGCTTAAAAACAAAAGTATTATTACTTCTCTTCCTCCAAAGCAAAAGCTTTCAAGTGCAACCCACTGGTTTCTCAAACTTCCTTCTTTACCCAAGAGCACAGGGTCATGGCTTCCGGAGCGGAGAGCCCTGCCCCCCCAGCTAGGGCGAAGGGTCAGAAGCAGCAACTGGTGATTAATCAGGTGGCTCCCGTCTTAGGGCACAGTCCACGTTTACTGTCTCTGCAGCCCAGACTGTGGAAATAGGCAGACCCGTAAAGGCTGGTCATTAATATTTCCCCAGGAGACGTTCCAGATGCTGCTGGGTGGACTGTGGCATAGCAACGCTCCTCCTGCTCCTGATTTATTCCATCGTGGAAGAGCTTTCCTTCCAGGGGAGTTTCCACAGAAGTGACCCTTTTAGGTCTTCACGAGCTGTTCTCAAGGCTTCTCATTTGGCCGCCTTTTCACCACGCGGCGGGACGGAGCGGTGCCCCAGGGTCCCACCTCCCCCAATGGCGAGGTGGCGGACTTGCCATTCCTCCTCAGAGTGCCCTTCTCCCCTCCTGTCACCAGGAGCTGCTGATAGGTCCGCGGGAGAGGGACAATGTCTGGAAGTGACCTCTCCCACTGACATTTCATCGTGGCGTCCAGGGGCGTGCAGGGCTGGCCAGCGGCAGGAACGCAGGCTGTAGTTACAGAGGCATTTGGGATGGGAGGGCTTTCTTGCATACTTGCAAACCAAACTGTAGCCATAGTTCTGTGGTGCACCGTGAAGAAACTGGAATCCTGGCTTATTCGCAGAGTGGCTCCCCATGAGTCTGCCTCCTCCAAGTTTGGGGATGCGGCATGGCTAGATTTCAGGACAAAGTTCTTCCTTTAAGCACTGAAAGGGCAAGTAGGACAGGGTTGGGCAGCAGGGACTAGGGGGATGCCATTGATCTCTCTTCTTTGCTGTCATTCTGTGTTCAGAAGTTGTCATCTAGGGGCTTCTGGGTGGCTCAGTTGGCTGAACATCCGACTTTGGCTCAGGTCACCATCTCACAGTTTGTGGGTCCGAGCCCTATATCAGGCTGACAGCTCGGAGCCTGGAGCCTGCTTCGGATTCTGTGTCTCCCTCTCTCTCTGCCCCTTCCCTGCTCACACTCTGTCTCTCTCTCTCTGTCTCAAAAATATATAAAACATTTAAAAACAATTTTTTTTTAAGTTTTCACCGGAATCAAGAGTCTTCGGTCAGAATTCAAAGGGAAATGCACCCTCAAAGCCTGCAAAAAGGCTTGAAAGGTGTGTGAAACATCACACAGTTGGAGGCACTTTCCTGGCTGTCTGCAAAGGCATGGACAGGAACAGGAAGCCCGTGGGGGTGTTCATGGACTAGCTGTTGGTCCAGACCAGCAACATCATACTCTGGTCCTTCTGGTCACAGGGGCTCGTGGAGTTTCCTCAAGGGAGTGCTTAAAAGACACCAAGGTCATGGGGAATTCATTTCTTTTGCGTCTTCCCCGCATATTCGGATTCTTCTTCCCTTGGTGTCACAGCAGGGGTCGAGGATATGGGGAATAATAATCCCAAGAGTTTCACGATCTCTTGAGAGTTTTCAAGCCCTCCAACCAGGCTGTGCTTTTGAATTGAGTTGAACCGGAGCGAATACAAGAGGAACGCAGTATGAGTGATGTTAGAACTGGAGATCTGGTTCTTCGCTCCCCACACACCCCCCCCCCCCCCCCCCGCCGTTAGCAAGAAGGTGAAGATTGTTGGTTTGCTGTGTGCACACTGAACTAAGATGGGAAACAGGGTTAAGGTGTGTCAAGACAGCTGGGTGTGAAGAAGAGATTATTCTCGCAGGCAGGGAGTAAATGCTGAGAGAGCCCACCAGGGAAGGTACAGGCTCATCCCTGGAAATTGAATTTGATTTTCGAGCTAGAGGATTAGGCAAATGATCACTGAAGTTCTCTTTCTTTCTCTTTGTATAAGGTACTCTGCTGTGTATTGACTGTCTTCCCAGATCATCCCACTGGACCTTAAGGAAAATCTCCCCTTGGAGAGAACTGAAGAATCCAGCTAGGGGCTTCTAGAATAGTCGAGGGTTCTTTTGTCTTTTTCTGGGCACTTTCACGTGATCATTCGTCTTTCCCTTGAGACAAACCTATGAGTTAGTTAGGGGCAGATGTGTTTAATTTCCGCTTTATAGATGAGAACACCGAAATTCCAAGGATGTCGGGGGATCACGCAAGCTGGGTTTGAAACTTCAGTGTCATTTTTGGGTTTCTTCTACTCATCATGCATTTACTCCCTCTCCAGACGCTGCTAACTTTTTCCTTATGAGGTTGCCTGCGTCTGTTTCTTTCTGTCCACTTCCAGTGTCACCAGCTGGGACTTTCATCACCTCAGGCCTGGACTGTGACATTGGTGTCCTACATGACCATCCAGATGCCAGTTTTCCCTCTTCCTTGATATCTTCCCTGAGTTTTGGGATCTTGGGACTGTGCTCCATTCGTTGGGCAACCCCCATGAGTTTTGGGCACAGAGCCGAGGACGTACCACACTGCTTGGGGCAGGAAAGGCTTTGCAGAGATTTCTTAACGCATTTGTGCCCTCACACCATGATGCTAACTCACAAAAGCTCTCAATATTTGTTTTTGGACTGTGGTCCTCTGTCTGCGGTAGACCAATGGTTGTATGAATCTGTATTTCTGTCTCAGTGTCATGCAGTCATGAAATGTCAGCTCACAAGTCCGTGAAAGCTCAAACTGAAATTCTTTTGTTTTGTGTTCCCCAGAGTGTCCTGGTCTGTTTGCCAACTGGGGCAACATATCCATACTTGTGATGCTATATTCACATCACTTTCCAGTTTTCATCAAAGCTTACTATAAGTAATTTTGAGGCTCTGTTTGTTATATCTAAATTTCATTTTATTTTTTTAAAGTGTATTTATTTATTTTGAGAGAGAGCATGAGCGGGGGGCGAGGGGCAGAGGTTGATGGAGAGAGAAAATCCCAAGCAGGCTCCACACTGTCAGCCCAGAGCCCAACACGGGGCTCAAACTCCCAAACCGTGAGATCATGACCTGAGCTGAAATCAGGAGTCAGATGCTTATCTGACTGAGCCACCCAGGCACCCCTCTTATACCTAGATTTAAAAACCTATCATAATAACTAAAAATATATCCAGTTGAATGATAATACTCCCTGCATTATAATCCACATTTTCATGGAATAAAGTAACAACCTCGCATCACGTCCTCTTTAGTTTCTGTCATGCCCTTCTCCCCATAAGACTAAGTGCTTCGATGACAAAGAACCAGATTTGTTGATGTGAACCATATTCGCTCATGTAATTCAGTTCCTCAATAAGACATCCAGTAAGCACCCATCACATCATGTAGAAGGTTCTGCACTTAACCCTTCATCCTACAGGAGCTGTGTCACTTGACATCAGTGATGTACCTAGGGGTGGGAAATAACAGTGTTGGGACTATTTGGGGCACCCACCCACAATTCCTGTCTGTGTTTATACCACGACACCACACTGCTTCCAAATAAACACTGTTGACTACGGGGCACCTGGGTGACTCAGTTGGTTACGCGCCTGACTTTGGCTCAGGTCTTGATCTTGCGGTCCATGAGTTCAAGCCCCGCATCGGGCTCTGTGCTGACAGCTTGGAGCCTGGAGCCTGCGTGGGACTCTGTGTCTCCCTCTCTCTCTGCCCCTCCCCTGCTCCCACTCTGTCTTCTCCCCCCTCTCTCAAAAATGAATAAACATAAGGGGCGCCTGGGTGGCTCCGTCGGTTAAGCGTCCAACTTTGGCTCAGGTCGTGATCTCGCAGTTTGTAGGTTTGAGCCCAGCATCGGTCTCTGTGCTGACAGCTTGGAGCCTGGAGCCTGCTTCGGATTCTGTGTGTGTGTGTCTCTCTCTCTGCCCCTCCCCTCCTAGTGCTCTGTCTCAAACATAAATACACAGTAAAAATAAAATATAAATAAATAAACAGAAAAAAAACATCATGGACTGTGAGAGACCCGCCCAGTTGTGAAAAGTTATCTGACCCCTAGAGGGAGGAGCAGATCTGTGTGACGTCCCGGTAGGTAGAGCCTGTTCATCATCCTGCTCTACTCTCGCTCTGCAGATGGGATGATACAGGGTGGAACGTTCCATAATTCCATCCTGATTGGCTTTTCTTGAAAGGTGCGTGTCCAGTAGCTTTTGCCTGCCTTTGATTCGCCTCTGCAAACACTTTCAGTAGCAGAATTAACCAAGCCTTTCTCTTGGTTTTAGGAAAATAAGCAGCAGCTCAGGAGAGGAGGCATTCTGATCTGCTCACTGTGTACCCAACGGATTCTACGTAGCCCCGTCTTCTGTCTCTCAGAGGCCGGGGCGCTACCTTTGGTCAGAGGTTCCTAGGGCATCTCCAGTGCATTTACACAGATTCCTTTGTGAATCTCTTGATCACACCCTCCACAGACATTCATCCCATCTCTGCCCCTGGTAGATACAGGAAAGTGACTTCCTGGTGAGAAATCCCGCACTGGGAAGAGCCAGCCTCTCAGAGAGGTATCCACCGTCAAAAGGGCTGAGGGTCCAAATGACAGATACGCGTGGCTGGCTTCCCTCTCAACGCCACCTTGATCGAGACAAGATCAGGGTGCTGGTGGCCCTCGCAATGGAGAATTCTGTTAGAACGACATCCTCCGGGAATAGCTTTAATCCGCTGAGTATGACAAGTGTGGCAAATGTGTAGAAAGCCCAGGTCTCGTGGCCTGGCTTTGAAAAGGTTGCGAGACGAGGGACTGGGTACCAGCTCCAACAGACAGGATGGGCTTCTGCTCCATTCCTGTAAGAGCAGTCGGCCTTGGGCAGGCTGGATTGATTTACCTTTTGTCATTGGCTCAGAACGTTCCATATCCCCCTCTCACACTTGGCTGTGACTCCCATGGCAGTCATCACTTTTGGAAACAGGAGGAGGCAGGGGACGTTTTCGTATTTCAGATACTGAGGGTGTTGAGGTCCCAGGGATTTACCACTCAGCCCCGGACTGGTTATGGGAATTTGTGGGGACAGGCGCGGCTGGTTTGAGGGTGTGGCCCCGAAAAAGAGGCTGGGCACACTTGTGTTGCTCCACTGACTGTTTTCAGGCACGGACTCATGTGTGCTGGCACCGCGGCCATCGCTAACCCTGTGGAGGACCCTCCCATGGGCCCAAACCGTCAAGAGCAGTCCACCGTCCCGCCCCCTCTTTGCCTGTCACTGTTCCCAGGACAAATGAGGATGTCACTGCTGCAACCACTTAGAATTCCCTCTGAGCATTCATTCGTGGGCATAACCTGGCATAACCTCAGAGACAGGAAGTGGAGCAGTGATTGCCAAGGAGTTGGGCGTGGGGGTTGGGGGGGGGGGGAACTATTAAAAGGAATTGGATTAGGCACCTGGGTGGCTCAGTCGGTTGGGCATCCACCTCTTGATTTTGGCCCAGGTCGTGGTCCCAGGGTCATGGGATCGAGTCCTGCGTCAGAGCCTAGTTAAGATTCTCTCTCTCTCTCCCTCTGCTCCACAAAAGAAAAAAGAAAAGAAAAGGAAAAAAAAAGAAGTAGGATTTCTTTCGGGGGGATAGAAATATCCCGGGATTAGGGAGTGGGTGATGGTTGCATAGTATTCTAAGTGACTTTTTTTGGAAAACCCCTTGAATCGTCCCTGTTCAAATGGGAAGTGTCATGTTATGTGAATTTTATCTCAGAACACTAAAGGCAAAATAAAAAAAATGAAATATGGGGCCACCTGGGTGGTTCAGTTGGTTAAGCATCCGCCTCTTGGTTTTGGCTCAGGTCCTGCTCTCGGGGTTCGTGAGTTCAAGCCCCACATCAGGCTCTTGCCTGGGATTCTCTCCTCCCTGCCTCTCTGCCCCTCCTGTGCTCACTCGCTCTCTTTTTCTCTCAGAATAAATAAATATTTTAAAAAATAATAAAAAACAGATATAAAACAAATGAAACATTAAATATGAAATATGAAACTAATCTCTTGATAGCAGTACTACCCTTCAGTCCTCACCCTGGCCCGTCTCACCCCCCAAGTTTATTTCGAAGACAGGTCACATACAAATGCCACATGTTTATTTTTACACGGGGTGACCCTGTGAAATGCCCATCGGACCAAAAGGTGACCCCGTGATAAGGCCCTTGTGCGGCTCGGCTGTGTGTGCTCCGTGAGAAGCTGGCCCAGCCTCCTCTGTGGGAAAGGGCTCCTGCCTGATACAGAAGCCGGGGAGACACCCTCCCCTCTTCCCACTGGCCGCCTGGTTCTGTCGCATACAATGCGTCTCAGTGGACGCGTGGACAGAACCTCCACACCTCACCCAGTACCTGAGGAGGGAGAACTAAAAAATGCACGGAATGAAATGCTCAAACCAAAAGGAAACCCCAGGAACACAGAAGAGCAACAAAGGTCTGGGCCGTGCCAAGCTCTGGGGTTACGACAAGTGGCACTCACGGACGCAAACTGTGTCTTTGTCCCGAGAAGGCCCCGAAGTTTGCCGAGGCCACCGTGCCTTTGAAATGAACGAATGACGATTCTTCTTCCCCTGAGAACACTTGCTTCTGTATCATTTCATCACTCATGCTTTCTTTTATTTGCTGTCTCACTGAGCCCTCCCCACTCAGGTTTGCTCTTAATGAAAATTGGCTGAGGCGGAAAAAAAAAAAAATACACCAGTTTCTTCTAGAAGGTTCTTTCTGAGAATGAAGATGGACGTGCTTTGGTTTGGGGCCAGTTTTAGGTCCAACCCCAATAGTGGTCTGAGGCCAGGGAGAGACCCCTGCAGTGGCTGGAGAAGGAGCCCCCGAGGGACAGCGGGATGTGGCCAAGGCCAATACAGCTCACCGCTAAGATTCAGGAGGTCAAGCTGCCTCTAGCCCACCTTTTGCCCCTCTTCTTTTGTGGCGGGACCAGCGACTTCCCTTGCAGAGGTGGCAAAGGTCAGGGGAGGTGCCGTCCACCCCAGCATCATGGGTGTGAGGGGAGCAGTGCCCCAGATACGCCTTTCCCTTGTCCTTGCACGTCGCCACTATCCTTCTCAGAGAATGGCGACAACAGAGACTGTGATGTTTGGGGGGAAATTCTCAATCGCACATCTTTTTCTTTTTCTTTTTTTAATTTAATTTAATTAATTACTTTATTTATTTCAATATATGAAATTTATTGTCAAGTTGGTTTCCATACAACACCCAGTGCTCATCCCAACAGGTGCCCTCCTCAATGCCCATCACCCTCCCACCCCCCATCAACCCTCAGTTTGTTCTGTTTTTAAGAGTCTCTTATACTTTGGCTCTCTCCCACTCTAACCTCTTTTTTTTTTCCTTCCCCTCCCCCATGGGTTTGTGTTAAGTTTCTCAGGATCCACCTAAGAGTGAAAACATATGGTATCTGTCTTTCTCTGTATGGCTTATGTCACTTAGCATCACACTCTCCGGTTCCATCCATGTTGCTACAAAGGGCCATATTTCATTCTTTCTCATTGCCACGTAGTACTCCATTGTCGCCCATCTTTTTCAACATATGAAATAAAAATAAAAGCCTTAGTCTGTTTGTGGCTCCATGGAAGTTAGATTTTGCTCACTGACATGTTTTTGGACGCTCTTTCTGTGTCCCAACTCCCGGACAGGTCAGGTTCCTGGAGCTGGTGACCGTCCAACTTTTCGCATTCTCTGTCCCCTCAGAGAGTGACTTTGTTCAAATAACAAGGACTTTGTCGTGTGGTTGAAGGTGTTGGGGAAATGAAGATTTAAAATCCATAACATGGGGCTCCTGGGTGGCCCAGTTGGTTGAGCATCCCACTCTTGATTTCCGCTCAGGTCATGATCTCACAGTTCGTGGCTTCGAGCCCCGCTTCTGCTCTGCGCTGACAGCACAGAGCATGCTTGGGATTCTCTCTCTCTGTGCCTTCCCCGCTCCCAGTAAAAATAAACCTTAAAAAATTAAAAAAAAAATAAAACCCATAACATTATTGGCACTGTCGATATAATAATTTTATAAATGTTCCTAGAAGGAAACCAGTCATTGACGGGGGCCACCTCTCTTATCCCTTTTCTTCCGTGTCACATTTTCCCTGAGTGACTTTTGTCAAACTGTGAAAGTGAGGTGGCCATCAGTGGGGAGTCTGTGGCCTGAACAATCCCATGCCACTTCCCCGTGCCTGGCCAGGGCCCCTCACACACGGGTCGGGTCCAAGCGCTGTCTACGTAGATCATGTCCTTCCCTTCCCGCGTACCCTTGAGACCATGGCAGATGTTGCAAAGCCAGGCAACGTCTCACCAGACCTGGGGTTGAGGGAGCAGCCCCACACACACGAGGGACTCAGGATTGCCGACACCCCTCCAGAGCCCTGACCTTTGAGAAGCCCATGTGGCTCTCGTGCGCCCTCTTTCCCCCAACGTGAACATTACAGGGTGGATTATAAAAATGCAGCCTGAGGTCTGTAAGCACAGGTTACCCTGGGGAGGCCAGGCAGGCATCGACAGGCAACCTAGCCCTTCCCCGAAGAAGGCCTGGAGTTAGCGACATGTCACTCTTCTGTCCCAACGGCGTGTCATTTTCCCTTTTCCCTTTCTCCTTAGTTCCCCACCTTTTCCCTTTCTCCTGAGTTCCCCGCCATGCCCGGGGACCATATTTGCTGTCACTTTTCTTTCTTAAAAAAATTTTTTTTAATGTTTATTTATGTTTAAGAGAAGAGACAGCGTGTGAGCAGGGAAGGGGCAGAGAGAGAGAGAGAGGGAGACACTGGATCCAAAGCAGGCTCCAGGCTCTGAGCTGTCAGCACAGAGTCCGATGCGGGGCTCGAACCCACCAGCCGTCAGATCATGACCTGAGCTGAAGTCAGACGCTTAACCAACTGAACCGCCCACGCACCTTGCTGTCACTTTTCTTTGTGAGGACTTAGGGACCTTTTTAGGGATGAATCCAAAAAGACCTGAGATACTGGCCTTCGTGTGACAGTCATGCTGACAGTGTGAGCTGATTGTCACAAGTCACGGCCAGAGTGCCTCCTGGCCACCTCCGAGCCTGCATGCCAAGTGTCTGGGCATCGAAGAGGTTTCTCTGGAGCCTTCCCAGGACTCTTCTGCCTTGTTACGTTGACTCTAGAGCTGGCACTCCTTTAGGGCTTGGGAAAGGGGGTGCTCCTCTAAAAAACCCATTTCTGGTCTTTCTCTGTTTGGCATGTTGTTTAGACAAAGAGGAGTTTGTACCTTTCACTTCCCACCAGACGCTCCTAAGCAGAAGCCTGGGATTTGAAACCTGGGGATTTTTTCCTGCCCTCTAAATGCATGCCTTGTTGGGCCGGGGGTTGACACAGTGCTGTTTCTCACATCTTTATAGCATAAGGGACTGCCTTAGCCACAAAGACACAGCCCCTTGTTGTCACTGATACGAGCCACTGTATTTACACGTGTATCCTTTGGGCAATTAATTTGTGCTTCTCAGCATCATTTATGATGTGATTCATGTCTAAATTTAATATAAAAGTGTATACTTCCCCCAAGACTTCATGTACATTTCAGAATTTTGTGTCCATAATTTTTTTTTTTTTAATGACCTAATCCAAACCTCTCCTCTTACAGATGAAGAAACCTGAATCTAGGGCAGGGCTTCTAAAGAGCAGCACTGTTGACATTTTGGACCAGCTAATTCAGTGACGTGGGGGTGGGGGGGTGTCTGATGTCTAAGTAGCCTTGTAGGGCTACTTAGCTGCTTCTTTGGCTTCTACCCTTTAAACTTTTTTTAAATGTTTCTTTATTTTTGAGAGAAAGGCAGAGCACAAGAGGGGGAAGGCAGAGAGAGAGGGAGACACAGAATCTGAAGCAGGCTCCAGGCTCTGAGCTGTCAGCACAGAGCCGACGCAGGGCTCGAACCCATGAACTGTGAGATCAGGACCTGAGCCGAAGTCAGACGCTTAACCAACTGAGCCACCCAGGTGCCCCGGCTTCTACCCTTTAGATGCCAGTAGCATCGCCCAAGTCACAATGTCTTCAGACATTGCCATACTTTTGCTGGTTGAGAACCAATGGTCTAGGGGCGGCCACACAGCCAAGTTGTGACAAGGTCAGGAGCAGAACCCAAGGTGTCCTGACTCTCAGATCCGCCCTTTTCTGTTGGGCAGGGGAATTAAGCTCTCATTCTGACCAGGGGCCAAAGTCATGGTCAAGAGCACCTCCACAGCTCTTGAGGGAGGTCAGAGGGAAAAGGAGGCCGAGGCACCAAGAGCAAGGGAGAACTTTGGGGGCCTCTGTGCAGATGTGTTTGTTCCCTCTACCTGCTAGAACCCAGCCCAGTGATTCATCGATTCAACTTCTGCGCCTCAATTTCCACCAGGCAACGTGTCCTAGAAACTCCTAAGATAGGTGTCCAGAGTGAACAGGTTTAGGAGGGAACACGAGAGGCAGAGGAATGTTTCTTCATGTGCACTGACCATCGTCACCCCCAGAACCCGGACTAGCCCACGGCAGACAAGCCTCGCACAACTCATTCTGAGCCAGGCGGAGGTCAGCTGGCCCCGACCTCCTTCCTCTCGTGCAAGTCCCGATGCACATAGTTTCTTTGGCACTTTTTCCCAAGTTGTACCAAATATCCACTTTGTACCTGTATCTTTGAAACCTTTCTCCTGGCCACAGGCTTGGAGCACATTCTGGCCCTAAGTGTGCAGAGGGAGGCAAGTAATGAATGCCCCGGGGTATTGCCACTTTCTGATGGAGAAGGACACGTGATTACCAGGGCTCTCGTAGGCGAGAGATCAGAAGTTTTCATGCTGGGCCTGACTCCGGGGCAGGTATGAACCTGGGTTTCCACTGGGTATGGGTAAGGAAGCTCCCCTGTAGGGCTCTGGGTGGAAACCATTCTTACACTTGTTTCCTGAGCTCCGCCGTTGGCTCAAAGGCTCCACGAGGCTGGTCTGAACACAGGATTTCATTAGGTGGCTGTGCCTATAGGCAAAGCAAAAAATTCACTCCACCAAGTCTTTTGATTCAATGATGCTAGAGACACTGAAATCGAAACAGAAATTTTGCATGAAGTCACTTTCAGGTAGTTAAGTAGGCTCCTCCAAGACCAGAGTTAATGAACCATAGGAAAATAGGTTCTAGGGATGGGTGTTTTATTGTAATAAATCATTGACCTAGAGGGGCGCCTGGGTGGCTTGGTCGGTTAAGCGTCCGACTTCGGCTCAGGTCATGATCTCACGGTCCGTGAGTTCGAGCCCCGTGTCGGGCTCTGTGCTGACAGCTCAGAGCCTGGAGCCTGTTTCAGATTCTGTGTCTCCCTCTCTCTCTGCTCCTCCCCTGTTCATGCTCTGTCTCTCTCTGTCTCAAAAATAAATAACGTGAAAATAAAAAAAATCATTGGCTTAGAGAAAAATGCTTTCTAAAATTTCCCGGTCCTGTTTTTCTTTAATCCTCTGAATGAACAGTGAGGTAGTCTCTGCGTTTCTGAGTTATTTCCTTCCCAGCCAGCTGGTAGTAATCCAAAGGGAAAAACAAGTTTGACTGATTCTGGGAAGCCATATTTCATTGCCGTTCGCACGTGGACCATAATGCTCCATTTTCCACAAAGTAAACAAAGAACACTCTGGAAATTTTGCACAAAGAAAAATTCACATTGATCTCTACAGTTGAAATCACCTAGAGGGGAAAAAAAATAGTAAATTAAGTAAAGGGAAGGCTCAACTTTCACTAGGACCAGGCTGTGTTTCCAGAGATGTCCCTCTTTGAGGAAGCAAGCGTTGTGGTGTCTCATCCCCCTCAGGGGGCAGCCCGTGTGCTCGAGGCCAGACGCTCACTCCTTCTGTCTCATTCTTCCAGCTGTAAAGTGGAGTCAGAGCTATGTCCCTGTCACCACGGTGACACCCTGAACACAGCTGCTGTAGCAGTGGGAAGAATTCAGACTTTTGCCTAAGAATGTCATCTCGTGACAGGCCAGACCCCGTGGGCTTGTGTTTTTCCCTTTGCCAAGGGGGTGTCAAAACTGGAGACTCCTCTGCCCCGTCCCTCCCCTGAGAGCAGCCCCTGCCTACAAACTGAGGGAAATGAGCAAGAAAACGCAGGCCCTAGCTGGAAAGAAGGTGTCACGCTCAAGACCGGGCATTCTGAGAAGAGGGTGGTAAAGAGGTTCTTCCCAGAAGTACTGGTCGTGGGCAGGACACTAGAAGGACCGATCCAGAAGTCGGAGCTGGTAAGAGAGGAGCCCCAGTGTCCCTCCCCTCCGTCTGAGGGGCCCTGGAGAGGCGGCAGTTTTCAGAGCCAGCGCGAGGGGGGTGTGGAGAGGCCTCCGGGCTTACCTGCCTCCGTCCGGTGCCACCTGCTGATGCGGTCCAGGAGGCCCCCCTCCCTGGCGGACGGGATGGGGTGCATCTGGAGGGCACAGAGGAAAATGGGGCAGCGTGGGTCAGAATGATTCTCTCAAAATAGCCTCCCCACTCCCGGAAAAAAAAGGCATCCTAGCTTTTGCTCCTGCCACCCTTCTTTGTCCTCGGATGGATACGGCTCCCCCTCCGACCCCCTGCCTCACCTGTCATTTTCCATCCTGTGTGTTGCCCTTATTCCATGTTCTGCCAATACTGTAACATCGGGCAGGAGAAAAAAAAAAGCTACTTCAAAACATCTCTTTTTGCCACTAACAGCATGCGGCGGGCTCTGCCATGAGAGTGACATAGATCCAGAACGTGGCTTTATCCTGAGCTCATTGCATCCGTTTTCCTCAGTACGCCCCGTCTTTCTCCACGGCCCCTGGCTGACCCGACCCCCTGGCTGCGTGCCGCACAATGGCACCGGGAGAGCTTTGGGCCACTCCCCAGCCAGCTTGTGCAAGTGAGGATTCCACACTGCACACCCTGTAGACGTCAACCTTTCTGGCCCTCTTGAGTGACACTTAGAAAACCATTTGTTCAGATACGTTGTCGATGCCCACGAGACCAGCAAGAGTTGGTATTGCCCAGAGGGCTGTTCGCCACACTGTCTACCCCCCGGTTTTTCCCACGTTTGAACCATGAGCCACTGACGAGACTTTGTCCTTGATCAGACTAGTACTGAGTCTTGTTGCAAATACATTTGTGAGAATCATTAATGATGAAGATAGATAATTGTAGAAGATTGAGACAGATGTGAGTGTGTGTGTGTGTGTGTGTGTGTGTGTGTGTAAGAATGGGGTCAGTTTTCTTCGAACCATTCATTCTCTTGCCTTTATCTACTACATTCAGTGAATGGCTTCTGTTGGCAAGATGGCTGACTGGGGGGTACCTGGGGGGCTCAGTCGGTTGAGCGTTGGACTTCGGCTCAGGTCATGATCTTGTGGTTCGTGAGTTTGAGCCCCACATGGGGCATCGCACTCGTGATGTAGAGCTCGTTGAGATTCTTTCTCTCTCTCTCTCCCTCTCTCTCCCTGCCCCTCCCCCACTTGTGCTTGCACGCACTCTCCCTCTCTCTCGCAAAATAAATAAATAACACTAAAAAAAAAATCTTTTTTAAATTAAAAACCCATGGCTGACTGGGGTTTCAGTCCTAGGCATCTTCATTTACATCTTGCTCCCTGGTCACTAAACGGGGGAGGCGGGAGGCATGAGTTCCACACCGGCTTCGCTGTATCAGGATGTTGAACTTGAAGCCATCACTTTACCTCTTTGGGGCCCAAGTATCTTATCTATAAATACAGTGAGCGTGAAGTGCAATTACTCTCCAAGTGAGTGATGTGGAGTCACTTAGCCATTTAATTAGTACTAGACGTGACTGTTAATATCCAGGCAACTATTGGGATTGGGGCAAAGACCTTCCTGGCCTTTGGAAGTCAGATGTTTCAGATACGCAAGGAAGGAGGGTGCTGGATTTCATGCGGCCTTAGGACATCCCCAGTTCTGCCTGGTGTGTCAGCTGTGAAGTCACCGTGTGCCCACCGAGGGGGTCATCAGCCTGTCAATAAACTACACGGGGAAGGTTTGAATAACAGAGCAGAGAAGTTTCAAAGACCTTGTTATCATCTATAGAGTTAATAACTTACAACTTTAAAAAATCCCCGAATACAAATTCACACAATTTCGAGTTGTTTTAAAACGTTATCAGGCCATTAATCTAACTTTTAAAAGTCCCTTAATAGGGGCTCTTGGATGGCTCAGTCGGTTGAGCGTCTGACTTCGGCTCAGGTCATGATCTCGCGTCGGGCTCTGTGCTGATGGCTCGGAGCCTGGAGCCGGCTTCGGATTCCGTGTCTCCCTCTCTCTCTGCCCCTCCCTTGCTTGCGCTCTGTCCCTGTGTCTCTTCCAAAAGTAAACAAGCATTAAAAACTTTAAAAAATAAAAAATAAATGAATAAATAAATAAGTCCCTTAATATACTTAATCATAGCCTGCATTTTACTTTTAAAACCTTTTTAAAAATAGGTTGCAGCAGGCTGAACCACAGCAACGCGAGGGCAAAATGACCTAAGAGGATTCCATAAAAGTTTCCAGAGCAACCATAAACATATTCGGTGCGCGGTCTGCTTTGTGTACAATGTATATGCAGTAGGCTGGGCTTGACCTAAGGGGTTTGTGTTTGTCCTCGCGCCTTGTACACGACCTACAGCCAGAGCTGAGTTTGAATCCCCTTTTTGCTGTTTGCTTCCTGTGAGGCCGTAGGGAAGCCATTTCACTCCTTTGAGCCTCGTTCTTCCATGGTGAGGAAAGGCCTACCTTTTTTTTTAATATTTTTAAAAAATTTATTTATTTCTGAGAGACAGAGAGACAGAGCATGAGTAGGGGAGGGGCAGAGAGAGGGAGACACAGAATCTGAAACAGGCTCCAGGCTCCGAGCCGTCAGCACAGAGCCCGACGCGGGGCTCGAACTCACGGACCGCAAGATCATGACCTGAGCCGAAGTCAGACGCCCAACCAACCGAGCCACCCAGGCACCCAACCAACCGAGCCACCCAGGCGCCCCACCCCCCAGCCCCCATCTACTCCACTTTTATAGATGGATGTTTCTTATCATGCATGAGAGTTTATTAAATCAGTCCATTCTGACGGGAGGTCATTAGAGCCCTCGTAATGGTATCACAGGGCGCTTTGCCATCTGGACTGTGTTGCAGGTGGATAGAATCATAATAAGATCTTCTGGTACCTAAATGGGCTTCAAGATGGGTCTGGGTCACATCATCGTTCTCACTTTTAATACGTCAAAGCTGTTAAAACTGGCTGGAAGGTTACCTGTCACCTGCCCAACAGAGCAAAATTAGCATTTCTTCTGCTCCATCCGGTGAGCGTTCCATGTTTTCAGTGACCTGTTTATTCTGAAACACTTCCATCAAATTCAAGCATCGTTCTGGATGAACTATGACCTAGAAGCAGAAGGTCCTTCCTTGGTGAAATGACCCTACATTTTTGAATTTTAATTACTATTTTCCACATGAAATAAATATTGACCGTCCTACTCAACCGTAAAGGCTTATTGATTCTAGAAATTGTAAATGAAGGTGTTCAGTGTTATTCTCAAACACGTTCACACTCATGCACATACTCACAGACTGCTGGAAAGCCAGGATGGCCTTTTCCAGGAGGAACAATGGTCTTGGAACGATTTGTTGATTTCCTTTAATGTTGGTTTCCTGAGAAGCAAAATTTCAGAAGACCCTCCATAATCATTTCTTCGAAGAAAGAGAAACTGAAGAGAACCTATAGGAAAGGTTGGTTTGGATTCTGTCGTGGTAAGTCTATGCTTCCCCACTGGTAACAAAAGCCGTGAGGGCAGGTAAGATCTACAGAACCGAGTTAAGTATAGACCGAAGACTGGGGCTACTTTCAGAAGAAGAGTTCTGTATCCCAGAGATCCTTCCTAAGGTCAACGTTTATATCACTTTAGAACTCAAGAATTTTCCTCGAGTAGACGACGGAACAGAGAGTCAGAAGCCACTTCTGTTTTGACAGCACTGAAATGTTCTTTCTTTAGCTGCCAGAATCTTTAAAATTAATAAGACTGTCATTTTCCCAGAATGTAACATCCACATCAGTTGTGTTTTGGACTCCCGATGGAGTTGGGCAGAAAGTTCCATGAGGAGGAAGCCGACATACCTACTGCACAGCGGCTCTCCCAGCATGATGCCCACAGCAGCAAAATCAGCAGGAGTGTGTTAGAAATGCAGATTCTCGGGGTGCCTGGGAGGCTCAGTCAGTTAAGCATCCGACTTCAGCTCAGGTCATGATCTCACAGTTCGTGAGTTCTAGCCCCGCATCAGGCTCTGTGCTGACAGCTCGGAGACTGGAGCCTGCTTGAGATTCTGGGTCTCCCTCTCTGTCTCTGCCCCACCCCCACTCACACTCTGTCTCTCTCTCTCTCAAAAATAAACATTAAAAAAAAAAAAACCTTGACACAATGCTTAGAGCAGCATTGTTCATAGTAAGAAAAAAAAAGAAGAAGAAATGCAGATTCTCAGGCCTCATCCCAGACACACTGAGTCAGCAACTCTGGGTGCGGGGGTGGGGGTGGCTCACAAACTGTGTTTAAACCAATAGGGTAAGTTTGAGTGGCCTGCTGCTCTTGAGTAAGACAACACAAGCTTTCCTTCGTGTGCTGATGTGAAATCCGTTCCTGGGAACCTGTTACTTCACTGTTGTTACTTCAAAAAAATGTGCCTAGGGACACCATATTGGGCTGCCACTTGCCATCAAAGTTTACAAAGTAAAGAATCTATGCTGTTTCCCCTAACGTGTTAGAAACCCAGTCACTAGGGACGCCCGGGTGGCCCAGTCGGTTAAGCGTCCAACTCCGGATTTTGACTCGGTCATGATCTCACGGTTCATGAGTTCGAGTCCCACATCGGGCTCTGCGCTGACGGTGCAGAGCCTGGTCGGGTCTCTCTCTCTACCCCTCCCTTGCACTCTCTCTCTCTCTCGAAGTAAAATAAATAACCTAAGAAAGAAAGAAGGAAAGAAAGAAAGACCCAGTCGCTAATGAGGCAGGAAAGAAAAATGTCCCGTGAGATGATATGTGACCCTGGGGACAAAGAGGCTGCTGTTCCTCCTCCGCCAGGCAGCCCCCCAGCTCCCAGCAGCATAGCCTCTTCTGTGGCTAGAACGGAGCAGTCTGCATCCTGTGGATTTACAGACACTCCCATAAAACAGCATTCTCCTTTCCTGAGTGTCCTCGCGCACATCTGTCCCTGGCTCTCCCCTTGAATGCAAATGTTTTGGCATGCTTTGCTTCCCTGGGTAAGGAGAGTGCCTTGCTCATTGGCATTTTAATAAATATTTATTTGGTGGTGGCCTAATTCATTATTCTCCTTGTCAAACCTCACGGCTGCTGCCAGCACTGAGCGCACGTGCATTCGGTCGACTCCCAACTGCACGGTTGTGGGTCCTCCTCCGGCGCCCCACGGAGACTCACTGAACAAATTGTCAGCACGTTTTATTTTTATGTTTTATTTTTAAAGATTTGTTTGTTTGTTTGTTTTTAGGGGGCGTGGGGGGGGGGCACAGGCAGAGGAAGTTGCAGAGAGAGAGGAAGACACAGAATCCGAAGCAGGCTCCAGGCTCCGAGCTGTCAGCACAGAGCCCGATGGCGGGGCTCGAACTCATGAACTGCGAGATCATACCCTGAGCCAAGGTCGGATGCTTAACTGACTGAGCCTCCCAGGTGCCCCTTGTCAGCACATTTTAAAAGGTTGTGCTATAAAAGTGCAAAGCTGCACGAGCGTTTTCTCCCTTGACTTCTTAACAGCCCCAGTGAAGAATGTTATTAGTGTTTTCAGATGAGGAAATCGAGGCCCCTGGAGCTTTGCTGCCGAGCAGTGAGGCCTCCCAGCTCTTCCCATTCTCTGACCTTCAGTGGCTCCCTATTGTCTGGGATAAGTACAGACTTTTTAGATTGGACAAGACGTCTGTCCGCACGCTGATATCCATCTGTTTTTTCCAACTGAAATTCTTATCCCTCCTCCACCACGCCCACCCTAAGCTACAGTCAGAGTAAAACCGCAAAACTACACTCACGGGGCCCTCACCGTGTGCCAGGCTCTTTAAGAGCAGTAACAACTCGTAACAACTTCTATGAGGTCCTGGCCCTGTTACCATCTCCACTTTACAGATGAGGAAACTGAGGCACAGGGAAGCTAAGAAACTTGACCCAGAGCCCTGTAGCTACCTCATTTGCATGCATTTGCCCACACACTCTGTCTGGGGTCCCCACGCCTGACTTGGGTGCCTTGCAGACCCCAACTTTTCTTCCAAGCCTCACTGACAATCATCGTCACGAAACCTTGCCTGGTCCCTTCTCCCCCGGTGGAAATTCCCCTGCCCCATTTGGGCCCTCAGTGTACCTCAGTATGAGCTCTTTTTATTCTTTTTTTTTTTTTTTAATTTTAGAGAGAGAGAGCGCGCTAGCAGGGGAAAGGGGCAGAGGGAGAGCGAGACAGACAGAGAAAGGGAATGAATCTTAAGCAGGCACCACGCCACAGAGCCCGATGTGGGGCTCGATCCCACGACCCTGGCATCGTGACCTGAGCTGAAATTAAGAGTCAGATGCTCAACCGACTGAGCCGCCCAGGTGCCCCAGTACAGAGCTCTTTTGTACCCCTCCTGTTACCATAAGCCCCTCGAAGACACAACTGGTTTTTAAGCTCTTTGTATCTGCAGAGCCCTGGATGCTCTGCAGAGCCCTGGATGCCTGGCCCAGGTTAAGAAGTCCTTACTCAGCCGAATGCTGAAGGAATGAAGGAATGAATTGACGGAGGTACTGCTTCCCGAGTTGGATGTTTATACACCAGACCGGTTTGGGGGTGGCCGGGAGTCTGGGGGAGCGACCAGCCTCGTTCTGATCGTTCTGTGTCTCTTGGGCAAGCTTCTGAGATTCTAAGTCCACCCTGATCTGACTAGGGGACGGCGGCTCAGGCTCGCCCTAAATACGAAGAGGGCAGGTGTAGGTCCCCCAGAAGGCAGGATGAAACAGCCCTCTGCAAGCCGGGTTCCAGGAGCAGAGCTCCGTGATGAGGACACCGCCATGCAATACAGCCGGTGGCAGCGTCCCTTCTACGGAGCCACGATGGACCCTCCCTCTGCATCCTGGTCTTGGAGGAAAGCAGGTTCCATACGATACAAAAGGCCCTGGGGAGCGTCTCCGTGGGACCAACGCAAAGTTAGCGTTTACAGCTCGGCAAGCTGAGGCTGCAGACCACCCATCGCAGCGCAGGCGAAATGCTTCTGGCATTTCCTTCAGATTCGACGTACCTGGAGGGCTTTTAAATGCTCCCTCTCGGGAGTGCCTCTTCCCGATCAGGTGCCTCTGGTTTAAGGTTGCCAAAGCCCCCCTGCCCCGCAGGGAACATGCGCTGCCCTCCCAGGCCTCCTCCACACCCCAGCTTTCTAGTCACTTGCTGGAATACGGGGACCTGCTTTAATTTGTTGGGTTGTTCTTTTCCCACCCTACCCTATGCACCCTGGAGGAGAATGTGGTTAGGTGAAGACCGGACTTGCACACGTTCGTCCTTGACCTCCATCTCATTCTCTACACCCGCATTCTATTTTTTTAATGTTTGTTTATTTTTGGGAGAGAGTGGGGGAGGGGCAGAGAGAGAGGGAGACACAGAATCCGAAGCAGGCTCCAGGCTCTGAGCTGTCAGCCCAGAGCCCGACGCGGGGCTCAAACTCACGGACCGCGAGATCATGACCTGAGCTCAACCGACTGAGCCCCCCAGGCGCCCCTGTACACCCACATTTTAAAAAGAAAGTAAAGAGGGGTGCCTGGGGGGCTCAGTCGGTTTAGCGGCCGACTTCGGTTCAGGTCATGATCTCGCGGTCCGGTCCTCGAGTTCGAGCCCCGCGTCGGGCTCTGTGCCTGTTTCAGATTCTGTGTCTCCCTCTCTCTGACTCTCCCCCATTAATGCTCTGTCTCTCTCTGTCTCAAAAATAAATAGATATTTAAAAAAAATTAAAAAAAAAAAAAAAGAAAAGAAAGAGAAAACATGTCCTCCGCATAATCCTCGGTATTAGAATTCCCCGTTCTGCTTTGAACATGGGTCCTGCCGCCAGCGAGGGCTTCTCTGCCAAGCAGAGGGGCGGGGAGGGGGACTCCAAAGGGCCAGCGGCTCACCCCTGGCCAGAGGGGGCAGGAGTTTCTCTTTCACACTTCCCCCCGGCTGGCCTTCACCCCCTCCTCTCTCCAGCGCATCACCTACCTCCCCCGCGGGCTGTCCAGGTCTGTCCCATGCCATCGTCCTCAGCAAGCCTGGGGCTCACTGGAGCCGAACTGGGTGACAGTTGCTTCCGTTCCAAGCCTACGACTTGGAAATAAAGTAATCCAAAACGGAATCCCTTTTACGTCACGAGACCGGGCTGCCCCCGTGGCCCCCCAGTGGGAACAGTGTGTGTTTCACGCGTGTGTAGTGGAACAGCACAGGTACACTTCTAAGGAGAGAAATGGACAGACAAGGAATCGGGGGTGACTGTGGCTAATGCCGGGGTGAGTGCACTCTCGTACTCTTTCTTATTGAGGATGAAAATCTAAGACTTACCGAGGGCCCGGGACTTGGGACTGGCTTGGCGTCTTTCTGCTCCTCTAGCCCCTTCTCCCCTTCTTCAGCGTATGGGGGTCACGAGAATGTAGGGCTCGGTGCGGCAGTCCACTGAGTGCCTGTCAGCCTTCAATGCAGGTTAATTTACCCAACTTCCTAACTTTCAGCTAAGCCTGTTCCAGATTTCAGCCCCTTGACCCCAAAGTTCCCCAGATGCCTGTTCTCACTAGGACACGTACCTGATTCTCCTCTTGCCTGAGACTGAGGCTACGGGGTTCCACACTGGACAGGAGCCCAGGCTTGGGGGTCGTGTATCACGGCTCTTTAAGGAAAGGATTCCCCACTTGCTCCGAACCCACCTTCCCAGTGGGCCCCAAGGATGCCTGTGCTCCCACTGCCAGGCAAGCAGCCTAGAGGCCGGCAAAGTCTTCATGCTGAACGGACAGTTCAGAACGGACAGTGCTCCTAAGTGATCGTTTCATATCGAAAACGGGCGTCAGAGATGAATACCAGAAAGGTACATACCTTGGGGCGCCTGGGTGGCTCGGTCGGTTAAGCGTCCGACTTCGGCTCAAGTCATGATCTCACGGTCCGTGAGTTCGAGCCCCGCGTCTGGCTCTGTGCTGACAGCTCAGAGCCTGGAACCTGTTTCCGATTCTGTGTCTCCCTCTCTCTCTGCCCCTCCCCTGTTCATGCTCTGTCTCTCTCTGTCTCAAAAATAAATAAACGTTAAAAAAAAAAAAATTAAAAAAAAAAAGAAAGGTACATACCTAACTATTAGATGGTAAGAATGGCTTTTTGTTTTAGACAACAGGTTGTTTATTACGGTGTTTCCCCGGATTCCGTGCAGTATCTGGCAGCTGGTATTTCTAGGTGGTCCCAAGACTGGGTCACTCGACTTATTCTCAGAGTTCTGGGTGTCACTTCCCTAGACCGGAAGCCGTGGGATAGTAAAAAGTCCCAGGCCCAGGAGAACGCAGCAGTGAGGTCCAGACACAGCGTCAAGTGTCCGCTTAGCAAGCTGCAGTTTTCATATTTATAATAAAACGGGCTGCAGAAAAAGAAAAGTAACTTTCCCTTTTGTCCTGGTGTTTCCAAAGGCAGACAGCACCTCTCTGGCGACAGACGGGGTCTGCGTCGGCAGATGTGACATTTCCTGAGCGTCCGCTATTTAATGACAGATCTACTATTTAGCTGTGCAGTCGTCACACATGAGTGAGCTTTAGCGGTAAATGGGCCCTTATTAACAATAAGGGCCAATGCCAAGCTGTGTGCGCCTGAAAGAACTCTGATGCAAGGCGTGCCCACTGCTCCTCTCTCAGAAGGTCCTTCTGTGCCGTTTTATCTCTGGGATGGGGTATTTCCAAAAGATAAAATATAGTAACCACAAACTAGCCACAGTAGTTTTCCTTCCCAGCATTCGGAAAAATCTGCAGTTGCCCCTTCCCCAGGATTTACCAAAATTCAGGCAGAAGAAAGAGAGGCTGGGAATTGGAAGTCCTGAGCTTAACCTTGGATCTGTAAACATTGGTGGGCCCGGGGCGAGGTGGCCTCGGCAACGTCCTGCAGCAGTGGGGTGACGCTTTGTGTCTCCAGGCCTCTCGTGTGGCATAAACCAGTAAGGTTCACGGTCTCCTGAGCCCCTGGGTCAGAGGTGGTTGAAGACATTGCTGGGAGAGGGGTGACCTTGTGTTAGGTTCCTGATGGTGTATGCTCTCACAGGGCCGCCACGTGTGTGGGTTCAACGTGACTGTGATCGTTATGGAGACCTGCTTTGTGCCAAGGGCTTGGCACGACTCTTTGCCTAAGAATCACGTAAATCCTTCCACGTCGGGATTATTATCCCGATTTTACTGATGAGAAAGCTACGTTAGAATGATATGTTTAGGGGCGCCTGGATGGCTCAGTCGGTTAAGCAACCGACTTGTGATCTCGACTTAGGTCATGATCTCACAGTTTGTGAGTTCAAGCCCTGCATCAGGCTGTGTGCTATCAGTGAAGAGCCTGCTTGGGATTCTCTCTCTCCCTCTCTTTCTGCCCCTCTGCCACGCATGTGCACACGTGCTCACTCTCTCGCCACATAAACTTTAAAAATGAAATAAAATAATAAAATGTGCACGGTCACACAGCTGGTAAGAGCTGGCATCTGACTTTAAAGTGTATGATCTTTCCAGTAGACTCATACCCTCAACAATAGTAATTTGTACATGTATATTATAAATTTTTAAAATACTAAAATTTCAGGGGCGCCTGGGTGGCCCTGTTAATGTGGGTGGCCCAGTTAAATGTCCGACTGTTGATTTCAGCTCAGGTCATGATCTCATGCTTGATGAGTTTGAACCCTGTTTCGGGCTCTGCGCTGACAGGTAGGAGCCCCCTTGGGATTCTGTCTCCCTCTCTCTCTGCCCCTCCCCTGCTCGTGCTCTGTCTCTCTCTCTCAAATATAAATAAATAAACATTGAAAACAAATTGAAAAGAAAAGAATAGCTGGTATATATTAAACACTCATGTAGCAGCACAGTCATAAGCGGCTCTTTTCATGATCACTGTAACCCCGCTAGGAAGGTACTGTTGTCAGGACGAGCTTCTAGATAGGCCTGCGGGAGGTTAAATCACTCGTGCAGATACACCGCGGTAAACGGTGCAGCCAGAGCTCAAACACAGGCAGCCTGTGGGCAGAGCGTGTGCCCCAGCCTCCAGGCTACCCTCCACATAGTCCTAGGGAGGCCAGGCAGACAGCAAGTGCCCTTAGCCTTGGAGCTGCTCGTCCAGGGACGCCCGAGAACCCCATGTCCCACTTCGCTTTGGACCCAAGAAGGACTGTGTCTTAGGATGCGTTTTAAAACCCGCTCATCCATGCGAAATGAGTTCCCTAACACGATGAGCTAAGAGATGGGGCCTCTTGTATGTAGGCCGCTGTCACAATTCCAGTCCTTGCTGCCAGACCAGCCCCTGAAACGTGCCTGCCTCCACCCTCCCAGCCCGGCCAGCTTTTCCCCGGCCTGCTAATTGGAGTGAGGGACCTCGCTCCCAGAGGCTGCCTGGCCCCCAGCAGCCCTTCCCTGGCTGCAGACCCCCCTCTGGGCCATGCTTCCTCCCTGCTGGGCTTGCGGGCTGAGGCTGACACATGCACCAGACAGGAGCTTCGGGGAACTTCCCCCCCCCCCCCCCCCCCGTCCCCACTCCCCGAAGCACTTCCTTAGCGAGCACATCTCATTACTGGGCTCCATTTTCTGGTCCTGCACATGCTCCTCTCACGCTTAGCTTTCTGGTGCTACCACCTGTCACCTTTCCCGGCGTGGCTTTTAATAATGTAAATCTCCCCTCTCTGATGGCATCACCGCTCATCATGTGCCATCTGGCGCCACATGAGCTCACCCGCTGGCACCCCTGAGAAGCCGGCCACCCAGCGCAGGGACAGTACCCTGTCTTTAAGGGGGTTCGGCTCTGGCCCAGCCCCCCAATGAACAGGTTCAGGCTCTGCTGGCTTTGGTGGAAGGGACAAGCCTCTTCTCTGGCGCTATCTGACCCAGGACGCTCACTGCAGGGCGAGTGGGTCAAGGGCCCCTGCCCTTTCACCTTCGCCAGCGGTCAACTGGCTTTGGGCAAGTCACTTAAGTACCCACTGCCCTTAAAGTAAGGATGATGGTGATAATGTCCATGTTAACGTTTCCCTGATAAAGCTGTTGTGGGGAATCAAATGGAAATAAGGATGAGAAGATCCCCTGTAAATATAAAATTCGGGGCACCTGAGTGGCTCAGTCGGTTAAGCATCTGACTCTTGGTTTCAGCTCAGGTCATGATCTCATGGTTTGTGCGTTCAAGCCCCACGTCACGTTCTGTGCTGTATGGAGCCTGCTTGGGATTCTCTCTCTCCCGCTCTCTCTGCCCCTTGCCCACTCATGTTCTCTCTCTCTCTCTCTCTCTCTCTCTCTCTCTCTCAATCTCTCTCTCTCTAAATAAATTTTATTAAAAACTTTTACTGGGTGGCTCAGTTGGTTGAGTGTCAGGCTTCAGCTCAGGTCATGAGCTTGTGGTTCATGAGTTCGAGCCCCGCGTCAGGCTCTGTGCTGACAGCTCAGAGCCTGGAGCCTGCTTCGGATGCTGTGTCTCCCTCTCTGTCTGCCCTACCCCCCCTTGTGCCCTGTCTCTCTGTCTCTCAAAAATGAATAAACACTACAAAAATTTTTTTAATAAAATTTGTAAAGAAGTTATGGCCGTGGTACAGATGGCTGGTGATGAGTCAGTGATGAAGTCACTGATTTTGTCAACACAGAGTAGATGCTCCCCCAGATAGGCCAGGGGAGCTCTCAGCCTCGTGGCATCTGCCCTCCTAGCCCCCAGACTCAGCACCGGATCCTGTTCCCCTGGACCTTTTCTGGGGGAATGGCCCCATGAACCTTGACTGGGTCAGTAGGATTACTATTGTAGTTTGGTGCAAAGAAACTCTGTCCGATTTAGTTTGATTCTGCAAGTAACTGAGCTGTGATGCATGGATCTGTATAATTCTGTAAAGATAACTATGTTTGGATGGAACCCAAGTCTCAGATATGTTTAAAGGCTCCCTCTGTTAACTTAGGGAGCACGGCCCTCTCGTCCACCCATCCCTCCCAGGATCAGGGTTATTCGAGACTTCCACCAGCTCGTCTGTCAGGTCAAGCAGGCACATTGGGTAAATCGAACGGGAAAGGAAAGTCATGTATATGGGGGTCGGTGTGTCGGTGGTGGGTTAGCACTAGAATCTTAGGTTATAAAGTGGAGAGTGTCCTTTACATAACAGCTGGAAAATTACACCTTTAATCCCCTTTGGAAACTTTTACAGTAGATTTGTCAGAATGTCCTAGGCACGGAAGGATGTGGAGGGTTGCTGAATTTCGTGGTAGGTCAGAAAAGTAAGAGTGCTGAGAATACATACTGGGGGCACACTGTTTACGGCTCCTGTCCTCTGATCATCTCTCTTAATGTCTGGAGAATCTTCTGGAAGGGACTAATGAGCCATAAGCAGACAACATGAGCGTATCCAGAACATCTGATCAAGACAGGAAAGAAAGGAATGAAATAAGGGAAACACCACATCCAGATTTTAGAGGTTCAGATCAAATTCAACAGGGCGCGCATACCTTTGCAAAAGATAGAAGCAGACCACTTGGTCTTTAATTTAATTTGTTGGGGGGGAGGGAGGAAAGTCATTTGATCCCATCGCTCCTGTCACTATGTATGGGCAGGCTCATTCAAGAATTTTTTGCTTTAAGTTTTAAAATTAAGGCTGGTAGGGGCACCTGGCTGTCACAGTCATTTAAGTGTCCGACTCTCGAACTCTGCTCGGGTCATGATCTTGCAGTTCGTGAGTTCGAGCCCCGCATCAGGCTCTGTGCTGATGGCGTGGAACCTGCTTGGGATTCTCTCTCTCTCTCTCTCTCTCTCTCTCTCTCTCTCTCTCTCTCTCTCTCTCAAAATAAATAAATAAACTTAAAAAAATAAAATAAAAATTAAGGCTGGTAGAAAGGCTTCTGATGTCATTCACCTGGTATAGAAAAGTCTATTTTACACTAGTTGATTTGAGGAATATGCCTTCTTCTTTCCTTCCTTTTTTCTTTTTTCCTTTCTTCTTTCTTCCTTCCTTCTTTCTTTTTTCTTTCTTCCTTTCTTCTTTCTTGAATAATATTTTACATGCGTGTACTGCTTTATATTCTGCCTTTATTTCTTCGTTGCTTCCCACCTGTCCTTCAAGACAGGGGTCGTGGGTGGTACAACAGCCCAACTTTAGGGGTATGGAAGCCAGGGTCCACACCTGAAGTCACACAGCCACTCAGTGGTGGTGACGTTTGGACTAGAACCTGGTCCCCTGGCTCCTAGCTCACCGTGGTGCCCATCACACCTGGAACCTGTAAGAAAGGAGATTGGCTCATCCCATGCAGGGACCCTTCTGTTGTCTCTCATTTCTCCCTCAAGAGCTGAACCCCACCTGAAAATCTAGGGAAAGCAGGAAAGTCACCCTGGTGTGCGGTGAGGCCAGCACAGTGCTCCCTCCGCGGACGTCCAGCCTCCACTCCCACCAGGCAGGGCTGGGGCACCGAGTCTGGCTTTCTCTCTTCTGAGGCGGACAAGGTCGCCTAGAGGACAGAGTGATGGATATTTCCGTGGCTCGCGTCTGTCACAAGGAACCTCGGCGTCTCCATCACAGGCGCCGGCCTCAGCAGGAAAGACGCAGGGTCCTGGAACAGACTGGTTCTGTGGGTTGGCCGTTCTGTCTCAGCTAACGCGCCCTTCGGTTCCAGACTCTCCTCCAAACCATCTGACTTGTTCACTTTTCTCACTATTCTTGGTGGATTTTGACGAACCTGTCACACTGGGCTCTGGTTTGCCTTGAACCCTTCCCAGACATGTTTTAGGAACTTAGGAATAGATCTGGGGGCACCTGGGTGGCTCAGTCGGGCTCTCTGCTGTCAGCACAGAGCCTGCTTCATATCCTCTCTCTCTCCCTCCCTCTCTCTGCTCCTTCCCCGCTCACTCTATACAAAATAATAAATAAAAAAAAAATTTAGGGGTGCCTGGGTGGCTCAGTCGGTTAAGCATCCAACTTCAGCTCAGGTCATGATCTCATGGTCCATGAGTTTCAAGCCCCAGGTCAGGCTCTGTGCTGACAGCTCAGAGCCTGGAACCTGCTTCGGATTCTGTGTCTCCCTCTCTCTCTGCCTCTGCTCTCTCTCTCTCTCTCTCTCTCTCAAAAATAAGTAAACATTGAAATTTTTTTTGATTAAAAAAACAAAGAACAGATCTGGAAGGATCAAAGATAACTCTAATACTCTGCGATCAGAACAAAAATGATGCCCAAATGGCATTTCTTGTGAGGTTGATCTGACTTCACCTTGATTCATTTCTAGTGACCTGATTCTTAAAAAGTTGTGGACTGGAGGGCACCTGGGTGGCTCAGAAGGTTAAGCGTCTGACTCTTAATTTTGGCTCAGGTCATGATCTCACAGTTCGTGGGATTGAGCCCCACGTCTGGCTCTGTACTGATGGCACAGGGCCTGCTTGGGATTCTCTCTCTCTCTCTCTCTCTCTCTCTCTCTCTCTCAAAAAGAAAGAAACTTTTTTAAAGAGTGTGGGCTTGGACATCAACGTAAGGAGATTCAAAATATAAAAGTGTAAAAAGGCGTGCAAGGTGTCAGCACTTAATTGACTCTGAAGCCTCTAGCCTTGTAGGGGAAACGACGTATCCTTGGTGACACAGGTGCACTGAGCATTTCCCGTGGCCGCGACACGGTCCAGGGGCCAGTCACTGTCTCCTGTGTGTCTGTTGAGGGCCTTCATTGCGGGGCCCCACAAAGGACTGTAAACAAAGCTGGCACATGAGAACGGTGATGGGTGGTCTCTCCCCACCCCCACCAACCTCACCACCATCCGTGGTCTTCTCTGTTGCTGAGCGAGCCTTCCAAAGGTCACGTTGGCCAGAACCTTCCTTAGAGTCTGACGCAAACCTCCAGCTGGGAAGCTTCTGGGTAGAGAGAGGGGCAGTGAGGAGCCCCCTACGTCCACACCAGGTTCTCTTCTCCGTGACTAGAGGTGGACACGAACATCTGTGCACATGATCACATGTGGTGGCAACAGTGAGCACCCATGGGGACCACCGCTCAGGATCCCCCGTGTGGTGGCCACAACGTGATGGAGCGTCCACACAGCCCAGGAGCGAGGTTCTGCCTCTGTCAATGAGTCTCTCGCAAATCCTCTTGGAGTGTCTCGGGCCGTCCAGGGAGGGAGGCTGCCGTGGTTGATGAGCAAGACGCCCAGAGCTGCAGCCGGCCCCACCGGCTGCCGAGCCATTAGATAGATGAGGCAAAAGTGGGGTCTTGACCACTGAGGGTGGCTGTTGGTCGAGGAAATGCCAACCTCCTGTCGTTGGAACGTGTCCACTCAGACCGCGCCCTGGTTTTCTGGATCTCATTTTGCCAGTCCTGCCTTTGCAACTGAAAGCAGGGATCGTCCCCCCTGCCCTGAGAGCTGGGAGACAGCTGTGGGTGTTCAGGACGGCAGGGACCCTCTCTGTGCCCCGGAGCAGCAGGGACAGGAAGGGCTGAAGCAGGTGCCCCCGGGAACCCACCAGCATCTGCAACAAAAATGAAAACTTCTGGCAAGTCTGGGGGACCGTCTTGATCACAAGTGGTATCTTCAAAGCGCTTTAATTACAGAGGATTAAGCCAAACGCCAAGTGCTGGAATGAGGGAAGAATTGGCACAAAGGAAGTCAAGCAGAAAAACCCAATTTCCTTCCTTTAAGGGGAGAAAAAAAAAATCCATTTATTTAAATGAACTGCGAAGGAAAAGAATGGCATTTCCCCACCCCCACCCAGAGTTCAGTGGGTCTTGAAAGGACTGCATGTCTCCTGGGCCAGACCAGCGGCCAGCACCGTCAGCCTGTCTGCAGAAATTGGAGGGCAGGCTCGGAACTTCATTAGGATGCAGGAGCACCCCCCACCCCCGGACAAATGACTCGCTAATTCAGCCCCTTCTCTCCCACGTCGCCATGCAGGCCTTTGCCTGGCTTGGCTCATATTTTACATTCAGCACCTCTGGTTACCCAGAAATTGCATGTGAAATTGTGAAATCGAAAAGCAGCGGGCCATGTGACTCCATCAGTTCTGCCTGGCATTTGCATCCTCTCTGACTTGTAGTGCTCAGAGGCCGGGTGAGGGGCTTTGCTTACGGAAAGCCCGGAGGCCCCAGACACTACCAAAAGTTGCTGTCTGAATATGTGCCCTCGGCACACCTGCTGTGTGACTGGGGCAGATCTACCCGCACGAGCGGGGCTGAAATCAGCACGGAGACGTTCACAGTGAACGAGAGAATTGCCAGAACGGAATGTAGACCAATGTGCTGCTTGCTGTCACACACACAGTGACGGTGTTTTACTCGTAGGAGCCTGCGAGGACCAGTGCGTAATCCCTAGCGCTGTCTGCAGGGATCCCCCGTGGCATCCCGTTTGTGATTCACGGGACCCGGCATCCGGGGCGAGAAGTTCTAAAACCTTACCGCTAACACGGTGATCAGAGAATGCTAGGATGTCACAATTCAGAGGGAGGCGAGTACGGGGGAAGGAGGAAGAGGGAGAGAAACAGGAATCACGCACCCACCCTGCGCTGGTTACTCTGCAGGTCAATTTCTTTCATTCTTCCCATGGTCCCCTGAGAGAGGCCTCATTGTCCCTATCACACAGGTGAGAACACTGAGGCTCCAAAAGGCTGGACCACATATGGGAGGCAGTACTTGTCATGATGTAAAAAGTATGAGCTTTGGTGTCAAGACAGAGGTGGGATCAGAGCCCAGCCTTACCACGAACATTTTCAGAGATTTGGGGCAAGTTCTGGAGCACTAGTTGTCTCATCTGGACAAGGGTACCTATGCATTGGCTTGTCAGACTCAATAATGTCCTTTGGGTGACAGCACAGCCCTAGCACACAATAGACCCCCAGGAAATGGCAGGAGTCCTTATATGACACCCCCCAGCGGGAGAACCAGGATTTAAACCCCAAGAGCCTCACCCCAGCCACGGGTTCCTTCCACTGTGACACCCGGCCTCCAGATCCACCCTGAGTGCTGTTCTGAAGGGATGGGAACCAGCACCGCTGGGACACAGCCAGGGCAACTGACGAGGCCCGTGCCCGTCAACCTTGTACATTGCAGGCCAGTTCCCGTGTCTCAACAGACAGGGAGAAGATAAACAGGAGGGTGCCCTCGCTCCATTATGCACAATGCAGATTATTCTCGGAGCATTTCTGCATGTTGGAAATCTTTTATTTAAAAATGGATAAACCCCTCTCTGCGAAACTGCCTGACTGACATTTCATCAGACCTGACAACTGATCCGATGAAGAAGGCAAGACACAGAGATGAGGTTTAAAAGAACCCCCTACAGAGCTGCAGGGTTCACCACGTGGTATTATAAAAATCATCTGGGGGCGCCTGGGTGGCTCAGTCGGTTAGGCGTCTGACTTCAGCTCAGGTCACGATCTCACGGTCCGTGGGTTCGAGCCCCGCGTCCGGCTCTGTGCCGTGACAGCTCCGAGCCTGGAGCCTGCTTCGGATTCTGTGTCTTCTCCTCTCTCTGCACTTCCCCCACTCATGCTCTGTCTCTCTCTATCAAAAAATGAATAAATGTTAAAAAAAATAAAAAAAAAAAAATCATCTGTCTCTCTCTGTCTGTTACCTTGTGTATCACCAGCCTTTGTGTCTTGGGAGCCTAGCCCAGTGCTGGAATATAGCAGGTGCTCACTGCCACATTCGGACTGAACTAGCAACACAGAAGCAGAGGCTGATAAGGGCGCAAACACCTTCCAGTTCCCCAGGACTTGAGCCTCCAGAGCTGTGTGTGCGGCTGCAGCTTGACTTCGGCTCACCTTAGGGCTCGGGGGCAGGCGGTTTATTTCCATGAGTGCTCCGCTAGGCCGTGGGGGTGGAGCAGGCTGGCGGTCATGTCTGGTCCGTGGTCACTTCCTCAGGAGGCAGGTTAAAGGGACCCGCTCCCGGTTCCCACCGAGACGCGCTTTCCTTCCCTGAAATGACAACTCCTGTGCACTCGCTTAATGGGATCCCAAATAACACGTTTTGAACGAATCTTTTTTCACCATTGCTCTTGGAACACATTTCAAATGCTGGCCATTAAAAACAGGCCATTTCACAAGCCTTTAATGATGACACTAATAACTGTGGGTTTTTGTCTCCGAGAGTCCTGATGAGCGGAGGCGAGGAGTAAATTATGGAGCTAACGTTTATGTCTGTGGTTTATCGATCTGTGAGGGGTCCTCTTCCAGGGAATTACGCCAGCCCCCAAACCTCGGCCATCCAGATTGCCTGTTCGCCTGTGTGACTGGCCCACCAGCATACAGTTAATTTTCAGTTTATATTAATAAGAAGATAAAGAACACGATGTGCCGTTTCTGTAAGAAAGTAACGGACGTAGCAAAACATGCCACCTGGTAGTTACAAACAGGTCAGTTTTCCGGTTATGTTGTTATTATTTCCAGGTTATGTCGTTAACCCGTGTCATCATGAGAAGGTTCCCTGCCGCGGTGGATGCTCGTGTCCCCAGAGTGCATAGAGGGTGCCCCATCATAAAGTATCCACCGACGTCACTGCACGTCATTTCCCGCCTTTGTTTCCTGCAGGTGAAAGTCATGCTTCGCATCTGTTCCACGTTGGCCCGCGACACCTCCGAATCCAGCTCGTTCTTAAAGGTGGACCCGCGGAAGAAGCAGATCACCCTGTATGACCCCCTGACCTGCGGAAGTCAAAACGTCTTCCAGAAGAGAGGCAACCAAGTTCCCCCTAAGATGTTTGCCTTCGATGCCGTGTTTCCTCAAGATGCTTCTCAGGTGGGTGTGGCCCCTCCCACCGTCCCCAGCCACAGGCTCAGGCAGTGTTGATTGGTTCCAAGAAGCCTTCCCCGTCCACCAGGACCTGTGAGCTGGGAGGGTGTCTTTCAGAGTGTTCTGACGTGTCAGTTCTTCCGGCTGTACAACTTTTGGAAACCCGTGGGAGTTCCGTTGAATAGTTCGGTCCCATTGAATTATCGGTGTCAGGCCTCGGGTGGCATCATCGTGCCAGGATTTCAACACAAGACATCCTTGGAGAGAAGGAGGAGGGCGGAGGAGGGCGCCAGTCCGCGGATGGCTTACAGAAGCAGGGACTGGAAGGCAGAAGCGGAAATTTTAGGAGCAACAGCACGAAGATGGTGGCGTGTGTGGTCCGCTAAGAACACCACGCCTGCCTGGGCTCCTGGGTGTGTCGAGGAGCTGGGTTTGAATCAGGCAGAGTTCTAGGGCCCTATGGGGGGCAAGTCCTAGTGAGGCATTGGTGTGGCAGGCAGGGAAACTGAGGCTCACATGCAGTCCTGTGGCCTGAATCGGTGAGGTGGAGTAGAGGGGAAGAAGAGAGGCGAGGGACAGCCGTCCTATTAGTTAGCTGGTGATGCGTTACAACTCAGGGGCTTAAACCAACGAGCATTTATTATTCCTTGTTAATCTATGGTCCGGCCAAGCGTTCTTCCATTTCTAGCTTGGCGCACTTACGTGTCTATCCCATGTTTGGGGGCTGCCTGGCTTTAGGCTGGTGTAGAATCCACGTTGTTTCTCCTCAAGCAGCAGGCTCTCCGGGGCTTGCACTCACGGCGGTGGAATGATCTGCCTCCCGAGGCTAGGCTTGGCGTTGACAAGGCTTGGCTTCTGCTGCGTTCGGTTGGCTCAGATCTGAGGGGTGGGAAGAGACCCCGCCTCTTGAGTGGTGGCACTGCAAAGTCACCCTGCAAGGGGCACGTGCACACACACACACACACACACACACACACACACACACACAGGGAGTGTGGAGAGTTATGGCCGTTCTGCTCCGAGTATAATTTGGAGGCTCCTTGGGGGCCCAGAGTGCCAAGATTCCTGGACCGGAGCTCCTGGAGCCAATCCCAGTAAGAACAGATGTCCACTGGAAGATTCAGTCACACCATCTGGTGCAGTTCGTCTGCAGTGAATCGGCACGGCTGAATCTTCCGGTAGACGCGTCACCCAGCTTACAGGTGTGCGGTGACCTGCCTCGCCTGCGTCCTGGCATCAGACGGCTGCATCTTCGGATGCGTTTCCGGCTGGCCCTTCCCAGGATTCGTACAAAACAGGGTGCTTCGGGGTGGCCAATGCCTGCAGCGGAGCCTGAGGACAAGGGTGCTCGCAGCTCCTGTTTGTTTCCGACGCTGCATCCGACTGTAGAAGAGAGGATACTCACACGGGCCCCGGAATCATACCACAGACACACAGTGCGTGTCACAGGCTCCGTTCGTTAACGAGCTGGGCACATGGTTTCCCCAAAGAGTTTCACCACGAAGAGACAAAACACCAAGAAGTTCGATAGTTTCTCTGTGACTTTTGTGTGCGCGCGCGCGCGCGTGTATGTGTGTGTGTGTGTGTGTGGTACCACCCAGCTCACTAATCTAAACCTGACATCGTGTCTAATAAATGGCCTGCACGTAATGTAATTAACACAGTTAAAACTTTTCTGAAGCGGTTCTCCCCAAGTTGCAGAAATTCCAAAGCAAACCCTAAATGAAGTGCGGGCTGTTAATGAGTTTTAGATTTATTCCCGAAAAGAGCCATTTTTAATTGCTCACGTTTGCTCACATTTCACACGGGGCTCCACGCGACTGTCACACTCGCTTCCGGAAGCTTCTCTTTTGTTAAATTCGCCAATAATATAATGCATTGCATTTCTCTATTCAATTTGTGGTTTTCGGGAAGTTTCATATACATTAACCCACTGGACTCCTCTCGGATTCTGTGCTGTAAAAGAGAGAAGTTTTGCCATGTTCACTTCCCGCGCAAGGAAACTGAGGCTCAAAGATGCAGCCTCTCATTCGTAGTCCCTTTCCTGAGCAGACCTCGCTTCCTGCTCTCCTCCCCGTAATCTCTCTGTCCTGCATCTTTGACCTCCCGCCATTTTATTCGCTGTTTACTAGCAGTGTGTCCTTGGGCGGGTCACTGCACCTCTCTGGGCCTCAGCCTCCTCATCTGTAAGCTGAAGACAGACCCAAATCAATGTGATTCATTGAGCCGATACATATGAGATGCTCGAAATAGAGCCGGAGCGTGGCAAGTATTCGATAACTGTGAGCTATCTTTGCCTGTCGTGTCATCACTGATGACAGTCATGGTCAGCCTCAGCGCCCGAGAGGTGAGCACCCTTTGAGCCTCTGAGGCAGGAAAGCAGGAAAGTGGGCGTGGTGGCTTCTGCTCTCAGGTCCTCAGTGGGCTCATGAGCTGCAGCCACCAGGGAGGTCCCAGGCGGTTATGAACTTGGCTTTCTCTCAGTCTCTCGGGACATCAGCTAAGCAATGATTGGAACAGTCCTTGCTCCTCACTGCCCTGGTGGACCCTCCCTAGGACCCATGGTGGCCTTGGCAGTCATCAGCTGCCCCCTCCGGGGCAGACCTCCACTGGGTCTGGCTGTGGGAATGTGTCTTAGTCCGTTTGGGCTGCCGTAACAAAACAGCACAGACTGGCGGGCTTATAAACTACAGAAATTTCTTTCCCACAGTTTTGGAGGCTGGAAAGTCCAACAAGACCAAATCCATCCCAATTCACAGCTGTCTTCCCGCTGAACGGGGTGAGGGAGCTCTCTGGGGCATCTTCCCCAAGAACACTGATCTCGTTCATGAGGGTTCCACCCTCATGACCTACTCACCGCCCCCCCCCCCCCCCCACACACACAAAGGCTTATTTCCAAATACCATCACAGTGGATGTTAGGTTTCTTGTTTTTTAATGTTGATTCATTTATTTTGAAAGAGAGCGAGCAAAGCAGGGAGGGACAGAGATAGAGACAGAGACAGAGACCAAGAGACAATCCCAAGCAGGCTCCACACTGTCAGCGCAGAGCCTGATGCAGGGCTTGAAACCACAAACCGTGAGAACATGACCAGAGGTGAAATCAAGAGTTGGACACTTAACCGACTGAGCCCCACAGCTGCCCCTGGGCGTCAGGTTTGAACATAGCAGTTTTGGGGGCACACATTCAGTCCCTCGCAGGAAGGGCGGTGGGGAGGACTCCAGCATGTGGGTAAGTGGAGGCTTCCTGCTGCCTGCGTCTGTGCTAGGGAAGGCTCCCTGCCTCTCTGGGCCCCCCAGACGGAAGGCAGCAGGGAGCCCCCAGGGGCCACTGTCAACCACTAACAATACGAGATGGACAGGTCATTGACCACTGGAACTGCAGGAATTCAGCAAGGGGAGCCCCGTGAGGCCACTCCTATGTCTCCTGTGGCCACTGGCCTTTGCACAGATGATTCTGGTCCACACACAACCAGCTCTCAGCCCTCGTCTGTTTGGTGGCTGGCTCCAGGTGGGGCTGTGAGCCCCCTGGCCCCCCTCCTCACTTCATGTCCAAAGGAGGCAGAGTTCATGCAGCAAGAACTTCTCCCCCCTCTGCAGAGGTGCCCATGGGGAGTTCCAGATTCTACTGCTCGGGGCGCCTGGGGGCTCAATGGACTGGCCTCCGACTTTGGCTCAGGTCCTCATCTCACGGTTCGTGAGTTCAAGCCCTGGGTCGGGCTCTGTGCTGACAGCAAGGAGCCTGCTTAGAGTCTCTCTCTCGCTCTTTCCCTGCCCCTCCCCCGCTTGCGTGCGTGCTCTCCCCCCCCCCCCCGACACCTCAAATAAATAAATAAACATTAAAAAGAATATTCTACTGCCTCAGTCTCAGGGCTTCGAGCCAGCCTCTCGCTGCCTAGGTCCTGGGGGTGTGACAGATCCTGTGGTCCCCATGGCAGCCTTGTCCTGCCCCCCCTCCCCCTAAGTCCAGGAGGAGCCCCCGGCAGAGTTGTTGAGGCACCACCAGAACAGACAGTGGGGTGGGGGTGGAGTATGGTTTTTCAGTTTGGGTTTGGGAGAGAAAATCGATTTCCAAGTATTCACGCCTGTTGTACTCATGCAGCCTGGAGCTGAAAACTGGATTCCCACCGGGAGGCACGCCGCCCCGCCGACCGCAGAGCCCGGGTGTTTCACGCCTCTGAGTGCATCCCTAAGTTCGGACTCTGGCAGGAAGGGGACAGCACACAGTGCACTGTTTTGTCCTCCTGGAAGCCTCAGATGCTACCCAGAGAGTTCCCAGATGTCCCAAGTCAGGCCACAAAATGTACTGAGTTCCTGTCATTTGAGGAGCGGTAGCTTATTGGGTGTTAATGGGGAAATACCGAAAGTTCTCAGAAGCCTGGCCCCCTCCGAGGACTTGAGAGTCATGTGGCAGACGAGACACAGCAGGCTGAAGAGCATCCGTTATAACACGCTGACGAGGGGCCTTTGACACTGTACATTGTATCTGCCCAGAGAGAAAGAAAGGGCTGGTTTTGAAGAGAAGGGGACGTGGCTCAAGAACGAGGAGGGAGGTTGGGAGAGAGAGTCGATGTAGATCACCAGGCCCCTGCTTATGTGAGAAATGCAACGTTTCCCAAGGTCATTTTCTTGAAATGGTATGTCATCTTTTTTCCACTAACAAGCTTGGTCCAATTCAATGCCGTGTGTGTGTGTGTGTGTGTGTGTGTGAGTAAAGGAAGGATCCAGTTAGCGGAGGGCCAGTGGAAAGTCTAAATGCCTTGTCCAGCAGCCCAGAAGGGCAGATCAGGAAGGCCACGAGGTCCATGAAAATGCCCTGTGCTGTGCTCTCGTCCCAGCGTGTTGCTGCCTGGCCTGCGGAGGCGGCCGCTGGAACGGGCTGCAAGTCAGCAGAAGGGTGGTTTGCGGGCGGTGTATGTGAGGCTCGGGCTTGCAAGAGGCAGAGGCACCGGACGGTTTCGAGCATCCCAGGAACTTCTTTACGGCCTGACCCGTCCGTAGCGCCCCGGCCGTGGGACCGGAGCCCCGGGGCGGCGGGCTCCCCCCGCCATTGCTCACGGTCCACTCACTGCACGTGTCCCCTCTTGTGTCCGTCAGGCCGAGGTGTGTGCTGCGACCGTGGCGGAGGTGATCCAGTCTGTGGTCAACGGGGCAGACGGCTGCGTCTTCTGCTTCGGCCACGCCAAGCTGGGTCAGTGAGAGCCGTGCTTGTCTCTGCTGTTTGTGTTCCGAATCACACAGCCCGTGCTCCGGCGCGGGTCCCGGGGTCTGCGTCGGCAGATGGAAGGCGGTCGCCTGGACTGAAGAGTCACCAGTAACGGTTCCTGCTGCTAAAATGCAATGCCCGTCCCAAGTGGAGACCCAGTCACCTAGGAAACGGGGTGGGGTTCTTCCCACTTGGCCCAGAGAGCCAGCAGGAGGAGGGACCCGCGCCGAGCAGGGGCTCTTGGGTTCAGGGCGGTGGATAGAGCCCTCCGGGGAAAGCCCAGAACCGTGTCAGGACCTATCTGGGGAGCACCTGACAGCCGACCTTGCCTCCCAGCCTCTGGCCCGTGCCGGAGCGAGAAAGGACAAGGGGGTCAGGGGGCCAGGGGAGCACCCGGCCAGGGGGTTGGATGATTGGACCCCCTTAGGGTGCCTTCGTACTCCTGGCCTGTGTCCCTCGGCTCGGCAGGCCTCACTTTCCAAGTCAGTAATTTGGGGTGCTCCCAAAGCACCCCTTTGCAGGGAGGGAGGCCAGTTCTAGGCCGGGACAGAAAACTCATTTCACCTCACTTCTGTCCTCTTGATCTCTGATCAAAGCAGCAACCCAGAGCTTAATAGAATTTGTTCATGCTATAAAAAGAGACACAGCATTGAACTTGAGGAAGGATATAAAGTGTAAGTATGTGCAGTTAATCTGTGGGGTGGTGATAAAAAGGGCCGTCATAGCGTTGAAAGATGTCTGCCTTCCCACCGCGTGTGAGACAGTGCAGCGACCGGATGGTGTGGGATCCTCCTCGAGGGGAGCCGTGACTTCATCCTGTCTGGGCACTCACGTTCTTTATTACAGCCATTTAGCGCGTAGTACCGGGAAAGGCTTACCGCTTCCCTTGCCTCTTCCTCTCCTTCCTTCCCTCCCCCCACCTCCCCTGTGGAGGGGGACACTCAAGCCGTGTTCCTGCCTTGCCTCGCCCCCCCCCCCAGGGAAATCCTACACCATGATCGGAAAGGACGACTCCATGCAGAACCTTGGCATCATCCCCTGTGCTATCTCCTGGCTCTTCAAGCTGATAAACGAACGCAAGGAAAAGACGGGAGCCCGCTTCTCGGTGCGGATCTCAGCCGTGGAAGTGTGGGGCAAAGAGGAGAACCTGAAGGACCTGCTGTCTGAGGTGGCCACGGGCAGCCTGCAGGACGGCCAGTCCCCAGGCGTGTACCTGTGCGAGGACCCCATCTGCGGCACGCAGGTGATTTGCTCTGGAGCTCAGTGTGGGGGAGGGGGGGTCCAGAGTGGCTCCTCCCTGGGGAGGCTCCCCTGTGACTCACTCCACATGCACACGGGGGAGGCTCGTGAATGTTTACTTGCAGGTGGACGGGGACTTTATGGCCTGCAGCTGGCTGCAGGGCCATCGGCCCCTAACCTAAATATTTGTACCTTGGATCTAACTGACAGTGAGCAGCAACCACAATTATCGGAGCCCTCGGGGGCAAATTGAATTCACTTTCTTTACGCCCCCTCTCAAGGAAAAAAAGAAAGTACAATCTTTCTTTTGTGTAACAACAAGCCGAAATATTTACTGCTCTGCACAAATAGCTCCAGCCATTACTGGCGCTGTTTACGGCTCTATAAACTGTGTTTCTGGCACTGGTTTACAGCTGGGTTAGTAGTGCCGTAGGAAACGCTAATAACCACTTTCTAATTAGAACCATGAAATAATTGCTGGAACCGTGGAAGCCAAGAGAGGCTCCAGTCCACCTTCGCGGGAGGTGGTGCCTGTTCTGTGCGTCTCACGCTTGCCGGCTGACAGCAGGTGGAGTGCGTCTGGTTCATATCCAGAAGAATCTGCCCTTCCAATCTCCAGAAGGCTTTATTTCCTAGTTTTTTTCTGATAAGTGTTCATTTTGATGAGTGCCTGCCTCATCCCCAGTGGGATTGTTTTCTCGGGCGAGGTTCCCTCCAAGTTGCACCCATCTGTTCACACCTGGCCGTGTTCTTCCCCGGCTCAAAGCACCTCAGATCCTTCCGTTTCTGTTATGAATCCCCCATTGCAAACCTCCTCATGATTTGTGAGGTCCTACATGACCCCTGCCTACCTTTCCAGCATCATCTCTTGCCATGCCTCTTTTTTTTTTTAATTTTTAAAAATGTTTTATTATTTATTTCTGAGAGAGAGAGAGAGAGGGAGAGAGAGAGAGAGAGAGTGTGTGTGTGTGTGCGCGGGGTGGGGAAGGGGCAGAGAGAGAGGGAGACACAGAATCCGAAGCAGGCTCCAGGCTCCGAGCTGTCAGCACAGAGCCCAATGCCGGGCTCGAACCCATGAACCGTGAGATCATGACCTGAGCCGAAGTCGGACGCTCAACCCACTGAGCCATCTAGGCTCCCCTCTTACCACTCCTGTTAAGTTACGTTCAGGTCCCTTAAAAAAGGCAGCGCCCCTCAAACTTCACTGTGCATATGAATCACAGGGGATCTTGTGAAAATGCAGGTTCTGGTTGAATCCGTCTGGGATGGGGCCCCTGCTTGTGAATTGGTAACGAGTTTCCCAGTGATTGAGCACACTTTCAGTTGGAGGGCACTCAGACACCAGCCATCGTCCCTCTTCCCTCTGTACATCCTCCCCTCTGGCTCTTCATCTGGCAAAGTCCCTATCCTTCAGATGTCACTTCTTCCAGGAAGCCCTCTTAGATGGCTCTCCTTGGTCATCTGTGACTGCCCAGTTAGTTCTCCCACTAAGGGTGGGTACCATGTCTGACTACGATTGGCCGTTCGTAGTTTAAAAAAAATTTTTTTTTACATTTATTTATTTTTGAGACAGAGAGAGATAGAGCATGAACAGGGGAGGGGCAGAGAGAGAGAGGGGGACACAGAATGGGAAGCAGGCTCCAGGCTCTGAGCCATCAGCCCAGAGCCTGACACGGGGCTCGAACTCACGGACCACGAGATCGTGACCTGAGCTGAAGTCGGACGCTTAACCGACTGAGCCACCCAGGTGCCCCTACCGTTAGTGGTTTTAATAGAGGCATCAGATACCACTTGGATGTGGAATCTAATCAGAATCCAAACCACTTGGTCATTCAAAGCCTAATCCGGCGGTCCTCAAACTGTAGTCTTTCTCAGTCACCTGGAGGACTTGTGAACACAGGGTGCCGGGCTCCCCCTCTAGAATTTCCGATTCAGTAGGCCTGGGATAAATCCCCAAAACATGCGTTTCTAGCAAGTTCCCACGTGACGCCGATGCTGCTGGTCCAGGGACCACACTTCACTTTGAGAACCACTCTTCTGAAGCATCACAGCACCTGTGACAGAAATCAGTGTCACTTCGCCTGCTGTTACCTCTCCAAGAATCACCTGGATGCTCAAATATGCTGTGGCCTCTGTTCCCTTTTGTAATAACTCTGCCCGTGAAGCCCCCACTCAGGTGAAGGACCCGGTTAACTGAGGGCTAAGAAGAGATCAACAGCCTCTTCATTTTAACTCTTCGTGTCGAAAAATCTCAAAAAACCCTTTACCTTTTTTTTCTGCCATAATCATTCAAACGGTGACCTCAAACACCCCAGAGTCTCTCTTTGAAGTTTGGGGATTTTGAAGGTCCCAGGTGCCAAGATCGGCCCTCAGAGTTCAGAATTACACGTGCAGTCAGAGTCGGGATAGGAAAGTATCAGAATGTGTGCCGACCCCAAGGCACATACCACAAACCATTTCTTTGAATAAACGAGATGTTTCCTTTTCTCCCCCGCCCCAAAAAGGGGTGCTAGTCAAATTCTGATACTATCGTTCTCATTAAGGTTTACTCTGATTTCCAAGGGATCTCATAGGATTAGGACACGTGGCCCATGATGCTTTCTTAGTTAATAAGTACCATGAGCATGAATTTAGGGATTAAAGATAAATTAAACAGTAGAGATGAGACAGTCAAGTATGTTGGGCGTTTTCATGCATCTTTTTTTTTTTTTTTAATTTTTTTAGTGTTTATTTTCTTATTTTTGAGAGACCAAGTGTGAGCGGGTGAGGGGCAGAGAGAGAGAGAAGGAGACACAGAATCCGAGGCAGGCTTTCCACGCTCTGAGCTGTCATCACAGAGCCCGACGCGGGGCTCAAACCCACAAACCGTGAGATCATGACCTGAGCCGAAGTTGGACGCTTAACTGACTGAGCCACCCAGGGGCCCCCAAACGTTCTAATCTTAGAGATCAGGATGCAGAGATCCTGAGATCATGTCCCTCGTGTGTTCTTGGGTGGGTGCGTAGCTGAGGCGGGGGCAGGGCGGGGTCGGGGGGAGTTTACTATCCTCTGCAGAGATCAGGCTGGGCCCCCTGCTCCCTGCCGTTCACTCGGATACAACCATTTGCTATTCACACCTGCTATTACTTAAATTGTCAACCTACGTTCCCTGCCATACGTGGGCTCATTATGGACTTCCTGAAATGGATTGGTTGGGAATTGCAGGTGAGTACAGGCCGTTGTTCCGGAAGGACCCGCGGCCTTCGAGAGGCACGCGGCTTTTCCGCAGAACAGAGAGCCAGGTGTGGGCAGCACGCCGGCCCTCCTCCGGCTGGCGCCTCAGCTCTCGGCTTGTGTCTTCCAGCTGCAGAACCAGAGTGAGCTGCGGGCACCCACGGCGGAGAAGGCCGCCTTCTTCCTGGACGCTGCCATCGCCTCCCGCCGCGGCAGCCAGCAGGACTGTGACGAAGAAGGCCACCGCAACTCGCATATGCTCTTCACGCTGCACATTTACCAGTACCGCATGGAGAAAAGCGGGAAAGGAGGAAGTAAGTGGCCCCATCTCCACCCAGCAAGAGACCCGCCGTCGAGGGCCGCCGTGACCCTTTTGGTTTCTAAAGCGGGCGACGCGCCCAGCGTGGGGCTCGGACGCACACCCCTGAGACTGAGAGCCGCGTGCTCTGCCAACTGAGCCAGCTGGGCGCCCCCTGACCCTTTTTTCTTAAGCAGGGTACGATTCCACCGGTATGGGGTTTGCTCACCTGGAGCTCCAGACAAACGTCGAGTCTGGACTGTGGTTCACTTTTGAGCTGTTGGGGGGCGAAGGTCATTTACAAATGTAACTACTGCCAGGGGAAGGTGAGCGAGAACTTGAAGCGGAAAAAACAGCCGTTTAGTACTATCTTTTTGTTCACAACCTGTACAGGTGCTTTTCATGAAAGCCCGATATTTATGCGCCAGGCACCGTGATGATATGTTATTAATCATTAGCTTGAGTCCCCTCTGTGGAGCTGGAAGAAACAAAGGCGTGCTTTTAAAATAATCTAGAAACGAGACTTTTTTAGAACGAACCGGATTCTGGCTGCCTCCATCCCTTGGGTGATGCCGGTCAGTGACGTTCTTCTAAGCCCGGGGCCCAGGCCCTGCCCTGTGGGGAGCGTCACTGCCAGGAGCCCAGTCCCCTCTGGGCTACGTATTCGAAGCCAGCACTGACCTCGGTGCCGCGTTCTCCCCTTTGCCTGCCAGGTCGTGCGCTCCACACACTGGGGAGTATCTCAGATGGGCTCTTGGACCGTGGGCCCCGGGTCCGTGGACCTCACTGCACTTTGCAAGGCAATGTGAGCCGCTAGGCTGGCCGAGCAGCAGCTTCAAAGCCTCTCCATGGCCACGTCTGAGGGCTTTCGAAGCGTGGGCAGCTGGTCCCCCTGTGCCCTCTGAATGATTGCCCCAAGGACCTGGGTCCCCGGAAGACAAACAAGAGCCCCGAGTAGGAGATGAACCCCAGTGCGTGGAAACTGTGAAGCTAATCGACTAACACAGACCATCAACAAACCTGATTCTTGGTGGAGCCTGGAGTTAAGGCATCCAACTGGGATCCGTGGAAGGGCTTCCCGAGTCCTCCACAAGTCTTCTTGCCCAAGACATGGAAACCAGTAGCCTGGAGCTGTGTCTTGAGGACTTCTCTCCCCGCCCCCAGTGGAAGCTCTATCCTTCCCTAATCTCCACGCTTCTGCTGGGTCAGTCTTCTGCCATGGCTGTTCCTCCTTAATTGTTGTTAATTTTTTTAGCATTTATTTACTTATTTTGAGAGAGATAGAGGATGTGTGTGTGCACACGTGAGGGGGGAAGGGGCAGAGAGAGAGGGAGAGAGAGAATCCCAGGCAGGCTCCCTGCTGTCAGCACAGAGCCCGATGCGGGGCTTAGTCCCACAAACTGTGAGATCATGACCTGAGCCGAAACCAAGAGTCGGACGCTCAACCGACTGAGCCGCCCGGGCGCCCCCAGCTGTTATTTTACTTCAGGTTTAAAGAAGTCTGATTTACATTTGGTAAAACTTGCCCCTCTTGTGTGTTGTTAGAGGCGTTTTGGCAAATCAGTACGGTTGCGTAAGCACACGACCGTCAGAGACAGAACAAAGCCACCAGCGCAGAAAGCTCTCTCTTTGCCCTTTCTGGACAGTCCCCCCCCCCACCTCTCGCCCCTGACAACCACTGATCCGTGTTTCTCCTTTTAGTGTTGCCTTTACCCAGAACAGCACATAAATGGAATCACGTGATCCCCATGCGGCTTTTTGTGTCTGGCATCTTTGATTTAGCAGAACGCATCTGAGATTCATCCGTGGTGCTGTATCACTCGTTTGCTTATATTTCTGGCTGCCCTCGCCTTTAGTTTCAGCTGAGCCTGGAGACTTGCCCCTGCCCCTCCTCCTGCCCCCTGGCCTGAGATCTCACCATCCACCCCATCCTGGGGTTGTGGTTCCACGAGGCAGCAAGGCTCTGTCAGCCCCGGCTGCTCGCTGTGCTGGCTCCTCCCTGGGAGTCTGGAGACACTGGCCCCACGTGCCGGGCACTGGGTGCCCCTGGAGACAGACCAGCAGCAGCCCCAGTCTCTCCCGAAACCAGCCAGGGTCATAAGGGGGTGGGGGTGGGGACTGATTCTCAGCGAAGGGCTCGTGACATGGCCAGCACTTCCGTTTAGAAAAATTTCTCAAAGAAGGAAACAAGGGATTAGGAGAGGGATGAGAAGATCCAGACCTTTAAAATTCATAACAGAAGTTTATCCCCCTAACAGTCTGGGGGGCTGGCTTTTAAATCCTGCCCTCACTGTTTTTCCTGGATTGTGTCGAAGCAGCACGAACGTGGGAGTCTGAGAAATGTTTTGTTTTTTAAGCTTTCTTTTTTTAAAGCTTTATTTCTTTTAAGCTGTTTTATTCTTTTAAGTCAATAATAACGGAAATAATCAGAGCCCGCAGCGGATTCTTGCACCGTCGGCAGAGAGTGACTCACAAAAGATCCGAATTTTCAGCCAAGTTGCTTCCAAATGGCGCTGCGCGGAAGGTCTCGGGAGGTGGGGTGGTCTCCTCCTTCTGGGTTTCGAAACCACGCTGAAAACGGCGGTTTCCGGTTTTTCACTTTTGTGTGTGTGTGTGCGCGCGTGCGGGGTTCTGCCCTTAATTTGGAACCTGAAAGGGGGAAAGGATCTTGAAAATAAACCGTTAGTTAAGTTGCTTCAACTGTAAGAACTGAAAAGTGCAGCGTCACAGGAGCGTGGGCTGGGACGTTCCCTCGACCCACCGATGCTCCAGCGCTCAGCACGTCCTGGGCACTTGCAGAATATTTAACATTCCCTTCACCTTCGTATTTATACATTGTGAAGGCACATTGCTCTTAAATAATACATCCAGGGTAGAGGAAAAGGCAAGTGCCATTAATGGCTCCCCGGACTTCCTCGGGGGTGCTTTTTAATGTATCTGTAGGTGAGAAGGGGAGACGGTCCACGGACTGCCACCTACCTGCCACGACACCAGCTTCCTGGGAACAGAGGAATCCGCACCCGAATGTGCACAGCTTCCAGCCCGTGGCTCACTTGACTTGTGCGAATTTGTATCTGTTTAAAATATAATGAGAGATTTGAAGTGGTGTTTAAAAATGGAAGGTTTTGTTTACTTATCATAGATAAGTAATAATCCCTGTGGACCTGGCAGCCAGAACTCAATTAAAGGGAAGTTTATTAATTAGTTACCCTGCAGGGAAGCAAAGAGCAGAGCGTGAGGCTGTTAACTGGCCATCAGAGGCTCAGACGCCGGATTCAGAGAGGTCTCTGCGGCAGGAACTAGACACGCCATGCGCATACATGCACCGGAATCTTACGTGTATGGATTGTATACGCACATGCATGTACACACGTATGCACGTGTAAGGAAGGGGACGAAAATCTTCTAGATGTGTCCAGTCACAATAGAAAATTCTACGCTGATGTATTCCTGTTTTGCACATAGCGTTAGCTTAAGCTTAAATATTTCCCTGTTTCATTTCTATTAACTAATTTATTTTGAGAGAGAGCACGCAAGCAGGGGAGGGACAGAGAGAGAGGAGAAAGAGAATCCCAGGCAGCATCCGCACTGTCAGTGTAGGGCTCCAACTCACAAACTGTGACCTCATGACCTGAGCTCAAACCAAGAGTCGGAGGCTTAACCCACTGAGCCACCCAGGTGCCCCAAATATCCCCGTTTGAAAGGGTTTTTGGAACGCTTATGGGGCTGATTCCCCATGTGTCCTGGAGCCTTCCCCTGCTTTGCCAAGCTGATGTGAGGGGCGGAGGGGGGAGGCTGAGAACCCCCGTGGGAATTCCTATGTTGGGAAGGAGACCCTAAGGCCCTGATGATCGAGAGCTGTCCCCGAAAAAGATGGGTCTATCAGGAGTCTGTCCACTATGTGTTTAAATCAAATGGAGCGTGTGCTGTATTTTCGAAAAATCAATGCATGTCTCTGTTACCTAGCTTAGCTATCTTTCTGGAAGAGAAGGACCATCCAGTTATCTTATCAGAGAAGTCCGCTCATGCAGCACAGGCCGGAGATGGTCCGTTGAGAAAGTCAAAAAGGAGAAACCTGTCAAATGACACATTCTCGTCATGAACCTTTTTTTTTTTTTTTTGCATGTAACAATCTCCAAAAAAACACCTCCTATGAACCTTTTATTTCCACTTAAAACGTACACATGTGTATTTATTCATTGATGTTCTGATACAGGGCCACGGCTTTCTCTTTGAGATGAATTTTCAGCCAAAGTCCTGGCTTTCATAAAGCATGCCCATGTTAATGGTCTGGTTTTTACGTTAAGTTTCTTCTAACTGATCCAAGAACTTAAAATACACTTGTGCAGCCTGCTGGTGTTAGACCTTTTCTAGATTCTTAAGTTTTTCCCCACTCTGTAATTTCTCATTTCCACCTAATTCGGCATCTCTTTAGAAAAAAAACCTCATTTTTATCACATCTTCCCAAAGCATTGAGTTCAGTTTTTAAAGAAACATTAGTTCCCTTTACACAGTCATATTTTATTTGTTTGCATAAGATAGGATTACATTTTTATCTACAGTAACAAGTGGCATAATTAGGTCCGGGAGGGAGCCCAGCTGACCTGTTAAGTATACAGCTCATTTTCAGGGAGCGCAGACCGACAAGAAAACAGCCCGCACTGGCCACGCACATCCCATGTGCCAAGGGCATCAGGTGATGTGCCTCATAGGTGATGGCCGGGAGGCCAGGCAGCCCTTCCCAAACTTCACTGCACCTGAGAGTCACCTGGGGAGCTTTGCAGTGAATCCCAGTGTCTGGGGCACACTCCAGGCCAGTGAAGTTAGGAAGCCTCCCGAGTGGGAGCCCAGGCATCCGTATCTTTTTAGGTGACTCCTCAGTGATTTTCCAAGGCGATTCTGACGTGCAGCAAAGTTTGGGAACCACTGAGTTAAAGACAAGTGAGTTCAGAGAGCATCTACATACTTTACAGTTAGCTCTGGATTTTCCTCTTAGATTCAGCATTAATTTTCTAGGAGATGTTGGGCAATTTATTCGACATCTGTGAACCCCGTTTCCCTCATCTACAAACCCGAGCCAATTCTTGCATTACGGGATTGTCGTAGGAATTCAGTGGTAGTAGGAGAGTCGCTCGATGAACGTGAGTTAGGAGAGTGGCCCAGAAATGGGGTGAAATTAGCAATGCTTCCTGTGCGGAGACTAAGGCACGTGGGTATGTTGGTTTGGCCAAGCTCTAGACTTAACCCATACACAGGAGAGTGTGAATGAAAGGTGACTCAAGGCAGACTGAGTTATGGTCCCTTCCCCCCTGCAGCTGTGACCGCAGAAATGTGACGGGTCGATGAGGAACCTGCTCCTTACCTGCTGGTAGCGTTCATTGATACAGAACTGCTTTCTCGCCAGCCATCTGTAGTCACGTACATGCTTGCCAATAGCAGATGGCCCGGGCCCGCTCACCTCGTACCCTTCCAGATTCAGCACCATGTGTGGAATCCACAATTCTGTGGCCCCTGGAATTTGAGTGGGTGTAGCGGACATTGTCTGAATGTGACTTCCATTTTGAGTCATGCAGGTGTAATTATAGGTATTTTATAAGGTTCTTCTTCAGCACGGTCTAAACTGTGCCTTTTGTTCTCTGTGCTCTATTTTACTACATGCACATTATGCATTTTATTCCATTACATCAAATGGACTATTAGAGTCTGAGAGTCCAAACTGGTCCGTCTTTGCCCTTTAATCTATGGCACACGTGGACCATCTGAGCTGCTCCAGTCTATATAATTAGGTTGCAAAACAGATGATAGTTTGCTTTAAAAATAACTGTTTTCCTCCTGTGCTGCCGTGACCCAATCTTGCATGAATACAGTAAATAGTACATCTTCCCTTGCCAGAGTTTTTACTGGGGACAGTGGAAGGTAAGGAAAATGGAGCGTCCTTTGTGTGAACATTCTTGGCCACAGACCTGCCCAAGTCACTGACGTGGCTGAATTGAAATGCTGCGCTTTCTGTAAACACTCATCACCTGCTTCTCTGAGTCCGAGATGTGGAAATTGAGGGTGAGGCACGGTAGAGGGCAGGTTGGGGTTAGGACCGTGGTTCCTTCAGTGTTTTCAGCCTAAAGCACTATCAGCAGCTCGCCCTCCTGATCTGCACTCATGTAGGCTCTGCCTACAGATGTGTGGCCCCCCAGAGACGGGCCACATGCCCGTCACATGTCCTCCAGGACCCACCCTGCAAGGTGGCCTGAGGCGCCAGAGTCTGCTGCTGCCTGGGGAGCGAGGGGAGGAAAAGGAGATGATCCAGAAGCTGGGGTGATGTGCCGAGGGAGAGGGGGCCGGGGCAAAAAGGGAGCCCGTCACTTCTACTGTCTCGGGAGCTGGCTGAGGCCGGCACGATGCAGGATGAAGGGCCCAGGTCTTGAAGGTGTGAATCCTAGCTGCACCGCTGACCGTACGATCGCGGCACGTTTCCTTTTTCAAAACATAACGAAACAGCTTTAATGAGATACACTTGAAATACAGGAACAGGCACACACTTGGTCAGCTGTGTCATATGTATAGACCCAGGAAACCAGCAGTACAGTCAAGACAATGAACATATCCCTCACCCTCAAGAGGTTCCTTGGGACCCTTTGCAATCACCCCGTCCAGCATCTCTCCTTCCGCCTCCCCACGCTCAGGCAACCATAGAGCGACTTCAGCTCTTACCCTTTGCCCTGCATTTCCTAGAGTTTTATACCCATGAAATCCTATCTCACAGTCTGCACTCTCTTGAGCGGCGTCTTTCACGTAGCGTAATTGTTTTGAAACTCAGTCACTTTGTCACATGTATGAGTAGTGCCTTTATTCTTTTTCCTAAGTAGCAGTCCATTGTCCGCATAGTCCCCTGCTGATGGCCATGAGTGCTGGTTCACGTTTGGGGCTACTACAAATCAAAGTACTGGGGACACTCTTGTGCAGATCTTGGTATGGACACATGTGTCCTTTTCTTGTAGGGAAATCCCTAGAACGGAATGGCTGGACCATATGGTAGATGTACATATCCTTTTTTTAAGGAACTGCCAAAGTGTTTCCCAAAGTGATTGTACCATTTTATATCCCTACCAACTCCTCCAGATCCTCACCCACCCTTAGGGTGGTCAGTCTTTTTAATTTTAGCCTATTTATATAATAGGCATACAGTAGTATCTCACCTTTCTTAGTCTGCATTTCGCTAATGACTAGCGGTGCTTGGCATCTTTTCATGGGCCCATTTGGCACTCGTATATGTTCTTTGATGAAATGTCTTGTGCCCGCTTTGAAATCATTTTTGTCTTATAATTAAGTTTTGAGAGTGTTTAATATGATCTGGATACAAGGCCTTTATCAGATACACGTTTTTCAAATATTTTCTACCAGTCTGTGGCTTACTTTTTCATTCTCTTGACCATGTATTTGGAAGAGGAGAAATAGTTTTGGTGAATGAAGGTCCAGCTTCTCTGTGTGTTCTCTTATAAATCATGTTTTTGGTATCATATCTAAGAAGAAATCTTTGCCTAACCCAAGACCAGGAAGGTTTCATATTATGCTTTCTTCTAGAAGTTTTATAATTTTACATTTTGTGTTTAGGCCTTAGATTCATTTTTTTTAATAAAATTGTGCAATGTATGGATTAAAGGGTTTTTTTGCAAATATGTGCGTGTGTGTGTGTATGTACATACTCATAGAAGGCAGTATCTTCATTTTGATAAAAATGTTTCTGAAAAACCTGCTAACATCATACCGGTAAAAGACATGCATATATAAATATAAATATAGGGGCGCCTGGGTGGCGCAGTCGGTTAAGCGTCCGACTTCAGCCAGGTCACGATCTCGCGGTCCGTGAGTTCGAGCCCCGCGTCAGGCTCTGGGCTGATGGCTCAGAGCCTGGAGCCTGTTTCCGATTCTGTGTCTCCCTCTCTCTCTGCCCCTCCCCCGTTCATGCTCTGTCTCTCTCTGTCCCAAAAAAAAAAAAACAAAAAAAAAAAAACAAAAAAAACAAATAAATATAAATATAAATATATATATGTGTGTGTGTGTGTGTATATATATATACATATATATATATATGTCTCCCTCAAACATTAAAACATTTTTTAAGAAATAGAGTGGACATTCTTATCTTGTTCCTGATCTTAGAAGACATTTGATCTTTTACCATTAAGTATGATATTAGCAGTAGATTTGCTCAGAAACTCTTTATCAAACTAAAGATACTGCCTTCTATTTATAATTCGCTCAGAACTGTTATCAGGGATGGATGTTGAATTTTGTTAAACATTTTTCCTGCATCTACTGAGTGAATCATGTAGGATTTTTTTTTTTTTTTTTAGTTTGTTAATATGGTGCAATATGTGTGTGTGTGTGTGTGTGTGTGTGTGTGTAAATTTCCAGTACCATTTGTTATAAAAACTGCTTTTTCCCTACTAAATTACCTTTGTTAGAAATTATTTGTCCATATTTGTGTGGATCTGTTTTGGGACTCTCTACGTAGTGTTCCATTGATCTGTTCATCTATCTTTATACCAATACCACAGTGTCTTGATTTATGGTGGCTTTATAATAAGTCTTGAAATCAGATACTGCACTATTAGCCTTCCAATTTTGTATTTATTCTTAAAAGTTGTTTTGTCCAGGGGCGCCTGGGTGGCTCAGTCGGTTAAGTGCCCAACTTTGGCTCAGGTCATGATCTCACCGCTTGTGAATTTGAGCCCCGCGTCAGGCTCTGTGCTGACAGCTCGGAACCTGGAGCCTGCTTCCGATTCTGTGTCTCCCTCTCTCTCTTCCCCTCCCCTGTTCACACTCTGTCTCTTTTTCTCTCTCAGAAACAAATAGACATTAAAAAAAAGTTGTTTGGCTATTCTAGGTCCTTTGCCTCTCCATATACATTTTAGAGTCAGCTCCTAAATTGACTCTGTAGAATCACCTTGTACCAAGAACGCCTGTTGGGATTTTGATTGGGATCACACTGAATCTATAGATCCATTTCTAGAGAATAACTTCTTAACAATACTGAGTCTTCTGATTCGTGAACACAGCTTATTAGGTCTTCATTCATTACTCTCAGCAATGTTTTGTGGTTTTCAGCATACAGATCTTTCCTTTGTCCATTTTATGCATAATTATTTCATACTTTTATCCCGTCGTAAGTGGGGTTTTACAGTTTAGGCTCTAGTAGACTATATAGAAACAAAGTTGATTTTTGTCTGTTGATCTTGTATCCTGCAACTTGGCTAAACTCTATCAGTTCTAGTTGCTTTTTTGTGGATCCCATTAGACTTTCTACACAGATGATCATGTAATCTGCAAATAAAGACAATTTGACTTCTTGCTTTCCAATCTGGACCCTTTCTCTGTTTTCTTGACGTTACAGGCTACAACTCCCAGCACGACATTGAATAGAAATGGTGAGAATGGAGGGGCAGCTGGGGGGGCTCAGTTGGTTAAGCATCCGACTCAGGCTCAGGTCATGATCTCACGGTTAGTGAATCCGAGTCCTGGGTCAGGCTCTGTGCTGACAGCTCAGAGCCTGGAGCCTGCTTCGGATTCTGTGTCTCCCCTCTCTCTGCCCCTCCCCGCCCCCTCATATAAATAAACATTAAAGAAAATTTTAAGAAATGGTGACAGTAGACATTCTTGTCTTGTTCCTGGTCTTAGAAGGCATTTGATCTTTTACCATTAAGTATGATGTTAGCAGTAGATTTGTTCAGAAACTCTTTATCAAACTAAAGATACTGCCTTCTATTTATAATTTGCTAAGAATTGTTATCAGGAATGGATGTTGAATTTTGTTAAATATTTTTCCTGCATCTACTGAGTGAATCATATAGTTTTTTTTTTTTTAGTTTGTTAATATGGTGAATTATATTGATAGGCTAATTTTTTTTTGTTAACCAACCTGCATTTCTGGGATAAATCCCACTTACTCATGGTATAAAATCCTTTGTATATGTTTATAGATACAATTTCTTAATGTGGTTCTCTAATTTGTTCAGAAATTTTGTGTCCATGTTCATGAGGGATATCGGTCGTTAGTTTTCTGTCCTTGTAATTTCTTTGTCTGTTTTGGTGTCAGGATAATCCCCGCCTCATAGAGTAAGTTGGGAATATTCTCTCCTGTTTAATTTTCAGGAAGACGTTGTGTGGAATTGGTATAGCCTTTTCCATTCTGCTACTTTATCATTTCTTTTTTTTTTTTTTTTTTTTTTAATTTTTTTTTTTTCAACGTTTATTCATTTTGGGGACAGAGAGAGACAGAGCATGAACAGGGGAGGGGCAGAGAGAGAGGGAGACACAGAATCGGAAACAGGCTCCAGGCTCTGAGCCATCAGCCCAGAGCCTGACGCGGGGCTCGAACTCCCGGACCGCGAGATCGTGACCTGGTTGAAGTCGGACGCTTAACCGACTGCGCCACCCAGGCGCCCCTACTTTATCATTTCTTAAGTGTTTGGTTGGATTCACCAGTGCAGCCATTTGGCCTGGAATTTTCCCTGTGAAGCGTTGTTAACCAGAGATCCTGTTTCTTTAATGGACACAGATCTGTCATCTTTTACTTCTTGAATGAAAGTAGTTTCGGTACTTTCTATCATTCGAGATATTTGCCTGTTCTTCAGTTGTCTAATTGACTGATGTGATGTTTCCTTATTATCCTTTTGATATCTGTAGAAACTGTAGCAAGGCCACATCTCCCATTCTCGACATTAGTAATTTGTGCCTTCTCTCTGCCTTTCCTATCAGTCATTCTTGGAGATTTATCGAAGAACCAACTTTTGGCTTCAATGGGTTTTCTCTATTGTTTTTCCTTTTCTATTCCATTGATTTCTGCTTTTATGTTCCTTATTTCCTTTCTGTTATTTATTAGTTAATTTGCTCTTTTTTTTTTCTTATTTCTTAAGGTGGAAGCTGAGATCGTTGATTTGAGACCTCTGTTGTCTTCTAATCTAGGCATTTAATGCTATAAATTTCCTCCTCTGTCCTTCTTCAGGGATTTCACAAACCTGGATATGTTGTGTTTCATTTTCATTCACTTAAAAACACTTTCTAGTTTCCATCTTGAGTTTTTCTTTGACCATAGGTTATTTGGAGCTTTATCGTGAAGGTTCAAAATATTTGGGAATTTTCCAGATAATCTTTCTGTATGGACTTCTAAGTTAATGCCATTGTGTCAGAGAACATACTTTGACGTGAATCCTTTAACATTTATTTAGACTTGGCTTCTGGACCAGAATATGGTCTATCTCAGGAAACGTTTTGTGTGTATTTCAAAAGAATATCATTCTCCCATTGCTGGGCGGAGTGTTCTCTAAATGTCAAGTACAACAAGCTGGTTGGTAGTGTTGTTCAAGTTTTCCTTGTCCTTACTGGTTTTCTGTCTACTTGTTGTATCGATTATTGAGAGAGGGTTATTTGAAACCTACACCTGTAATTATGGGCTCGCTTATTCTTGTAGTTCTCTCAGATTTTGCTTCATGTATTTGAACTTCTGTTATTGAATGCATAAATATTTTTGATTGTTAGAACCTCTCGCTCAATCGTCCTTTTCATGAAATGTTCCTGTTTGCTCGTCTTCACATTTTTCGTCTTAAGTTTCTTTCATTTAACATCGATAGAACCACTTTAGCTCTCTTACGGCCACTGTTTATGTGGTATAGCCTTTCCCACTTAACGCTTGTAATGGATTTTTTCTTTATATTTGAAGTGCGTTTCTCATAGGCGGCATATAGTTAGGGCTCGCTTGTTTATCCAGTCTGGCATTTTCTTCCTTTCAAATCGGAGTATTCAGACTGTTTACATTTAATGTGACTATTGACGTGGTTTGATCCAGATTATCATTTTCCTATAGATTTTCTATTCAACTTGTCTGTTCTTTTTTTTAATTTTTTTTTTCAACGTTTTTTTATTTTTGGGACAGAGAGAGACAGAGCATGAACGGGGGAGGGGCAGAGAGAGAGGGAGACACAGAATCGGAAACAGGCTCCAGGCTCTGAGCCATCAGCCCAGAGCCCGACGCGGGGCTCGAACTCACGGACCATGAGATCGTGACCTGGCTGAAGTCGGACGCTTAACCGACTGCGCCACCCAGGCGTCCCTGTTCTTTTTTTTCCTTGACTTTTTTACCTGCCTTTTTTTGGACTTACAGAGTATTTTTAATAATTTTACTTTGGGGGCGCCTGGGTGGCGCAGTCGGTTAAGCGTCCGACTTCAGCCGGGTCACGATCTCGCGGTCCGTGAGTTCGAGCCCCGCGTCAGGCTCTGGGCTGATGGCTCAGAGCCTGGAGCCTGTTTCCGATTCTGTGTCTCCCTCTCTCTCTGCCCCTCCCCCGTTCATGCTCTGTCTCTCTCTGTCCCAAAAATAAATAAACATTGAAAAAAAAATTTTTTTTAAAAATTATAATTTTACTTTGTATCCTCTGGCTTATTAGCTATAATTACTCACTATTTCCTGATTGCTCTAGGGTTTATAGTATACACCTTTAAGTGATTACAGTCTTCTTCCACGTGATCTTATAGCACTTCCTGTATGTAATAAGAACCCTACAGTACGGCCCTTGTGTATTTCCTCACTTCTAAACTCTCTGCTATTGCCAAACTTTTAAATTTTGCACATGTTCTCACCCACACATTACACTGTCATTATTTTTGCTTTAGCGGGTCAATTATCTGTCAAAGAGATTTAAATAGGGAAAAACGTATATTTATTGGTCAAGTTATCATTTCATTTCCACAGCTCTTCATTTTGTGGGTTTGCTTTTGGTGAATTTTTTTTTTTTTTTTTTTTTTGAGAGAGAGAGAGAGAGTGAGTGAGTGCACGCGTGAGCCAGGGAGGGACAGGAGAAGGGACAGAGGATCTCAGGCAGGCTCCATGCTCAGTGCAGACCCTAACACAGGGTTCGGTCCCACAACCATGAGATCATGACTTGAGCCAAAGTCAAGAGTCTGACCCCCACCGACTGAGCCACCCAGGCGCTGCCCCTCTTTCAGCTTTTTTAAGTCCGGAAAAGCCTTCATGTCCCTTTGATCTTGGGATGAGACTTTCGTTGGACGTATAATTTCAGGGTGACAGTTTCCAGCACTTTAGAAATGTTGCTGCACAGTCTTCTCACCTGTACGATTTCCAACAAGAAATTTGCCATCGTCCTTGTCTTTGGTCCTTTATATATAATCTGCTTTCCTCCCCTGACTGTTTTTAAGGTTTCTCTCCTTATCACCGGTTTTGAGCAGTTTGATTATGATGCACCTCAGTATAGTTTTCTTCATGTGTCTTGTGATTGGGGCTCATGGAGCTTCTTGGATCTGTGGGTTTATAGTTTTCATCAAATTTGGGGGGTTTTGGCCATTATTTCTTAAAATATTTTACCTGTGCCCCCTTCTGTGTCTTCTCCTTTGGAGACTCCAATGATATACCTATTAGGACACTTAAAATTGTCCTACAGCTCTTTTTTCTAAGATTTTGTTTTTATTTTTAAATTTTCTCTCTGTTTCATTTCAGAGAGTTTCAGTTACTTTATCTTCAAATCTATAAGTCCTTCTGTAATGTCTAATCTGCCATTTAATTCAGTGTATTTTTCAGCTCACACATTGTAGTTTTCAACTCCGCACAGATGCAGTTTATGTCTTGTTTAATATATCTCACATCTCTACTCAACTTTTTAAACAGTTGAAACCCTGCCATAACTGTTTTGATGTCCTTCACTGTCAATTCTAATGTCTCTACCAGTCGGTTCTTCTTGGTTTCAATTATTCCTTCATTATGAGTCTCATTTTCTTGCTCCTTTGCATGCCTGCTTATTTTTGATAGATTCTGGACATTTTGCATTTTGTAAGTGTCCTTAAGCATCGTTTTGGGATGTAGTTATTTGTAAACAGGTAGACCCTTTCTGGTCTTGCTTTTAAGATTTGGTACATGGGACCTGGTTACTGCTTATCTGGGGCTAAGCATTCCCCACTAGTGAAGTGGGACTCTCCTGGGTCCCCCACCTGGGGCCTGTGAATCTTGAGGCTTCCAGTCTGGCTGTTGGGAACAGGCACTATTCCTGGCCTCGTGTGAGTGCCATGTGCTATTACCTCCAATCTTTTCAGGTGGTTAGCTCTCCAGCCACGCGGTTCCCTCACATGCCTGTGCTGACCAGTACTGTTTGGTATTTGAGGGAGGACCCCTGCAGACCCCAACTTCCCTTCTCTCCAGTACTCTGTGCTTCTAGCAGTTGCCACATTGGTCTCCCTGGACTCTCGCTCCTTCTCCTTGATGCAGGTAGTCTACCACATTCCGCCCGAATACCCTGTCCCTGGGGCACAGCCTGGAAACACTCTCAAGGCAGTAAGCTGGGACACAGGTAGTGCTCCCTTGTTTGTTTCCCTCCTCCCAGGGATCACTGGCCTTTACTGCCTGATGTCTGGTGTCTTACAAACAGTTGTGTTATACATTTTGTTTGTTTTTATGTAAGGCGATCAGTCTGGTCCCTGTTACTTCACCTATGCCAGAAGCAATGAGCAAGTTGCTTAACTTCTCTGAACTTCTGCTTTCTCACTTATATATATATACATATATGATATAATATAATATAATATAATATAATATAATATAATATATATTATGTTTATTTATAGCTTACTTATTTTTTTTCAGAGAGAGAGAGGGCAAGCGAGCATGAGCGGGGTAGGAGGAGAGAGAGAGGAAGAGAGAATTACAAGGTCCGCACTGACATAGCACAGAGCCCAAAGCGGGGCTCGAACTCAAGAACCTGTGAGATCATGACCTGAGACGACATTAAGAGTCAGACGCTTAACTGGCTGAGCCATCCAGGCGCCCCTTTCTCATCTACATTTTAAAAAGGACAAGAGTCTTCAGCGTATGGTTTTGGTGTGGGAACTGAATGAGACCGATGTTTGTACAGCACCCAGCACTTGGCAGATACTCAGGAAATACTGGGGTCTTTCCCTGTCTCTGTGCCTTGTTGTTACTTCTTCCTGATTTTACCCCGGATTATCAGCGCAATTCCTGGCTGAGCTTTAGGTCAGGGTCTTCATGCTGATCAACCAAAGCACGTGATCACTCCTGGGCTATTTAGATGCGATTCGGTCAGTTTCAGAGCTCTGCTATCCAGAGGACATGTAGGTGAAACCTTATTGTCTTACTGGACGTTCGCCTTCTCTGAAATCTCCAGTGCAACCTACCGGAATTATTCACTTGTCACAGGAGGAATGTCAGTAGGTTTTAGGTCAGCGATGTGTGGCGGGCAGAATTTAAGAGGACCACGCTATTTGCAACCCAGCTGGATTTTGTTGGGGTTTCCTGCTAAGTCGCGGACATCGACCTGTTGCTTCTCCTTTTCTTTTTCCCTCTGAGTTCCCAAAGAGCTCTGGCGCTTACCAGACGAGTGTTTGCCAGACAGAACCTAACCACTTTTCTCTTTTCTTGTCTCATGTCAGTGTCTGGAGGCCGCAGCCGCCTGCACCTCATTGATCTCGGCAGCTGTGTGAAAGCTCTTAGCAAGAATCGGGAAGGAGGATCAGGGCTATGCCTCTCGCTGTCTGCACTGGGCAACGTCATCCTGGCTCTTGTCAACGGCAGCAAACACATCCCTTACAAGTAAGTGACCTTCTGCTGAATGAATGGAATGGGGTCAGCATGGTGCCAGGGCTGGGTGTGGGACTCTTGGTCCAGTGACCTCTCGGGAGAGGCACACTACAGCCCGACCGTCTGGGTGGACCACATTGTCAGCTCAGTGCCCAAACCAGCCTTTGCTAACGAGTGCGTATCTCGTCATCTTCCAAATTCAGAAGCTGTGAAAATACTTAAATTACTCTAATCCTGACAATCAAGTCAGATAATCGGGAACTGTCTCAGTTGGGGTCTCTGATCACAATGGCCATGGCTAGATTATGGCCACCATCACACAGATGCCTCATAGTGATGAATGCAAAGGGCAGAAGATTGAACTACCCTTCCCTTCAGAGTAGGGCTATCATATCTAACCAATAACAATACAGGATTCCCAGGAAAATTTGAATTTCAGATAAAAAACAAATAACTTTTTAGTGTAAGTGTGCCCTCCCCCCCCCAGTAATGCATGCAAAGCCTGTATTTTTATCTGGTAGCCCTACTTAGGAGAGCTCCTAAAGCTTGGGGAATTGCCACCCACCTCCCATGCAAATGTTGACTCCACTTCCAAGATCCTTTCCCTCTTCCCATTATGCTCCACAAGGAGGAAATTAGAGCCTCTCCTATGTCTGGAATAGCCAAAGACTGGCCATGTCCTCTGTGCCCATAAATGATCCAACCCTGGAGCTACCTGTCACCACTGTCACCCAATTCAGCTTTGCCCTTGGACAACATGGCGACGGTGGTGGGCGCTCTCTGCCTGTTCGGGCCCCCGCCAGGGTCCAGCTGCTTCTCTCACTGCCGTCTGAACCTTCACTCACCATAAAGTGATGGTTCTAGATGAATTCTTACCTGCGTCACAAGGATACGAGCCTCAGAACGGTATGCGTGTGAAAGCTTTTTTGTAAAATTGAGAACGCTGTGGCCAATAATTAACGACAATCATCTGGTTGAGCCTACCCTCGTCTACTTAATGGAAATAACGCCTACAGAGTTGCCATGAGGATTAAGCAAATGTATGTGAATCTTTTTTTTTTTTAATCTGTAGAATTATGCGTAATGTAAGTCACTGTTGTGTGGGAGGAAAAAAGTCAGTCAGGCCATTTGTTCGACAACAAGTGAGATTCGGGATGAGTCCTCGTGTCTTCCTTCTTCTCTGCCCTAAAGTGATGTCGGCACCATGATTTAATTCTGCACCCGGGGGACCATTCGTAGACTGACTTTAGGAGTTTAAGTAGCAGGTATAATCCAATCTGTCTCAACTCCTGAAATTTGGCAACCTGGTGGGATAAACCCAGAAATGGTTTTCACAGCCCTTGTGAGGACCATTTTCCCTGAGAAAAAATTTCAAGTTGAAGGTTTATAAAGTTTCATTTGGTGTCACTTCCGCAGTTGAATAAACTTGACTTGTAATGACAAGAAAAGAAAGAGCGGGGACACCTGGGTGGCTCAGTCGGTTAAGCATCCAACTTTGGCTCAGGTCATGATTTCACAGTTCTTGAGTTCGGGCCCCGTGTCGAGCTCTGTGCTGACAGCTCAGAGCTTGCAGCCTGCTTTGGATTCTGGGTCTCCCTCTCTCTGCCCCTTCCCACTCATTCTCTGTCTCTGTCTCTCTCTCAAAAATAAATAAATATTGGGGCACCTGGGTGGCTCAGTCGGTTAAGCATCCAACTTCAGCTCAGGTCACGATCTTGCGGTCCGTGAGTTCGAGCCCCGAGTCAGGCTCTGGGCTGATGGCTCAGAGCCTGGAGCCTGTTTCCGATTCTGTGTCTCCCTCTCTCTCTGCCCTTCCCCCGTTCATGCTCTGTCTCTCTCTGTCCCAAAAATAAAATAAACGTTAAAAAAAAAAATTAAAAATAAATAAATAAATATTAAAAAAAAAGAAAAGATGGGGCAGCTGGGTGGCTCAGTCAGTTAAGCGTCCAGCTTTGGCTCAGGTCATGATCTTGCGGTCTGTGGGTTCGAGCCCCGCATCCCGCTCTGTGCTGACGGCTCGGAACCTGGAGCCTGCTTTGGATTCTGCATCTCCTTCTCGCTCTGCCCCTCCCCCAGTTGCACTCTGTCTCTACCAGTAAATAAACATTTAAAAGAATTTTTTTAAAAAAGAAAGAAGACAGGAAGGAAGGGATGGACGGAGGGAGAGAAAAGGGTAAAAAGAAAGGTCTGGACTGGTACTATCAGTGTTGCAGACCTGAGAAAGAAAGGGTGGGTACTGGCCTCAGTTGCCTTCCCTGTCCACACAAAGGGAAACATGTCTATTAAGGTGATAATAGATCATGATGTAAGTAAAATCCAAAACACCATCTTATGCGGTCACTGATTACATTATTTTACTTCTGTATCTCTCACGTCGTTTCTGTCGAGTCACATGCTTTTAGGATTTCAGTAAATATTTGTTGAATCAGTGAGTGTAAGCAGGGAAATCACTTTTACTTCAGATAAAGTAACTTCCCGTTGGTTAAAGTTGATTCTATTGTGGGGCGCCTGGGTGGCGCAGTCGGTTAAGCGTCTGACTTCAGCCAGGTCACGATCTCGCGGTCCGTGAGTTCGAGCCCCGCGTCAGGCCCTGGGCTGATGGCTCAGAGCCTGGAGATTCTGTATCTCCCTCTCTCTCTGCCCCTCCCCCGTTCATGCTCTGTCTCTCTCTGTCCCAAAAATAAATAAACGTTGAAAAAAAAAATTAAAAAAAAATAATAAAGTTAATTCTATTGTAAACATGTAGGGAAACGTCAAGGATTCTGTTTGTTAATCGCTCAAGGGCACTTGTTCAAGTAAACGTAAGGTGACACGGGGCAGTCTCCCTGACCAGCCGCCTGCCCCCTTGGGAGGGCTGACAGAGTATGAAACCTCCACCCCCTTCCCTGCAGACATGTGTCTGCTTCAGTTCCCGTTTTCTTCCTTCCATGCTAGCTGTGTGGGAGTGACGATTACGTTGTTTGGGCGTCTGAAGCAAGCACAGACTCAACATAAATTCAGTGTCTGCTCGAGACCTAGAGTGGTCCCACCGTGGGGACCCTCCTGGAGATGGGGTGCTGGGAAACGTGGTGGCCGAGCCGTCAGGCCAGCCCCATCCTTCCCAAAACCCTCATCTGCCCGTGACTTGTCCCACCTAGTCCTACCATCCCCCTACTCCTTCAGGCCCATCTTAGAGTAAGAGCCTAAAAAGACCCTTGCTGTAATAGTGTCTCTGTCTCAGCCACAGCACACGTTCAGTATATGGCATCTGCAAATCACATTCGCAAGGCGATTCATCAACCAGAAACTATCCTTTTTCAAGGTACAGGAAAAGAAGGCAAAGATTTACTCAGATCTCCCAGCCAGTCGGGGGTGGGGGGGGTGCCGACTGTGTCACTTTTTAGGGCTCCGGGACCTTGGTTCTGAGCCCAAGCCGCCCATCCGTCCTCTCCCCCAGCCTCATCAGGCTCTGTAATATATTAGCTGCCTTTGCTCCGCACAGCATGGGGCGCTCAGCACAGCGGGAGGGCCCAGATTTCCTTTATCAATTCAGTCAAGGCTCTAAAGCCACATTCTGCAGCATTTTGTTAGCATACTAAACACCTTTCTGCAGTCAGCCTCATCTTTGCGAGAGAGGGAGGGAGGGGAGGTTGTCTGCCCTTCTGGTTTTCTCTCTTTCTTGCTCACAGCAAAAAGCAGAAACCCAAACTCCGCATTCGGCACCCGTCTGCAACACATGCACAGCAACCCGGTACCTCGTCGTTTGTCACCCTAGACAACTCTACGCTTGGAACCTGCATTACTTGTGTTTGCTTCTGGGAAATTAACCGGAATGTGCACAGTGGGGATATAGCCTGTCCTCGTTTGTTGTCATCCCTGTATCAGATGATTTGTCATGTGAGCGAGCTGGAATGTGAGTTTGGATGCATTACCCATCCCAGGCGCTCCCGTGGGCACCTTAGGTGTGCCCCGGATGGTTTTGACTTTGCAAATGATATTGCCTTTGTAGATGTCAGAACGGCACGCAGCGGGTTCCCAGCCTCAGCCGTTAACACGGCACAGGCCTGCTGGCCACCCCAAGTGCTATAAATCAACCCTAAGTGGTGACGCCATTCAGAAAAGCATGCAGGGAAGGCAGGGAGAGGCCAGCAGCTCCAGACCCCTATTCAGTTCTGCACAGATCACTCCCTAACTTTGGGGGACTCTCGTCTCAGGAAATCTGTTGTAGTCTGAGCATTTTGACGATGCATTTGCAAGTTTTCTCCCCATGTTCGTTGCAGCTGTCTTGGGCACCAAGGTCATCAGGGGTCTTCCCATTTGGTAGATGAGAAAACATAGGCAGAGGCGTTGAAACGAATTCCCCTGCCAAAAGCCAATATTGCAGACACACGCCTCTAGATTTGGCCCCCAGAAGGGCGACCACACAGATCTGTGGATCTGTCAGTGTGAACGTGGCTTTGGCTAAAGCGTTATTATGTCCCAGCTGATCTGTAGGGCCAGTCTTTCCAGAGACTTGGAAATTCTTTTTTTTTTTTTTAATTCTTTTTAAATGTTTGTTTATTTTTGAGAGTGAGAGAGACAGCGCGTGAGCAGGGGAGGGGCAGAGAGAGAGGGAGACACAGAATCCGAAGCAGCTCTAGGCTCCGAGCTGTCAGCACAGAGCCCGATGCGGGGCTCGAACTCGTGAACTGTGAGATCACAGCCTGAACCGAATTCAGATGCTTAACCTACTGAGCCACCCAGGCGCTGCGAGACTTGGAAATTCTGACCACCACCCAGTGTCTCAAAATAGAATTTTTGGTCCCTTTTAGATGTGGTCCTGTGAGGGGTACAAACCCTTAGGAAGCTTACCCGCCACACAGCTCTGCTTCAAGCCCTGAAGCGTCCACCTTCATCCTCAATTGTTACCCTGTTTGGAGAAGTAATTATGTAATAGGCCGAATGTCTATTTGTGTCTTAGCCAACAAGATGCTTGTACTGTGTTTCCAGACACGAGGTGTTTTATAATATCTTGGTTTCCATTCAATACAAGAGGTCACGGAACATCTTCTGTGACTCCCTCACGTTGCATGTGAGACTCTCTTCTGAGTCCGCTCGAGACCCGGCTCTGCGTTACGATCCCGGGAAGGAAGTGATGCTCGATGCCTTTCTTCAACGGGTTTGGCCTGTGGTTCAGGCCAAGACTTCCTCCTGGGCTCACCGACGCGTCTAGGGCTCAGGCATCACCAAGCCTCCCCCTTCTCTGTGGTATAGCTGCTGGGAGAGGCGGGAGGAGCCTGAGGCAGGCGTTATCAGCTTCTGACTGCAAGGACCGCAGGGGCCTCCACTCCACAGAAGCAGTAAGGAGCCCGCCATCAGGGTCTGGAATGGGAGCACTTTTCCTCAAAGGCCCCGGTGAGGTCAGGAACCAAGGTCATTACTCAGAACGTGCCAGCATTTGAGCAGTTCATTCAGGCCAATGAGCAGCCCTTGGAAGCTTACATTTAAGTCAGTGACTTGTGGAGAAATGACGTTTTGTACACAGAGGCAGCTTTTCCAAAATGCCCACACCTCTTTGCTGAAATTCATAAGGCCTTTCCAGGACATGCATCCCTGAGGGAGATGCTTTGAGAGAGATTTCCTCCGAGTAGCCGTTTAGAGGGTCTCCACTTGCCCCAAACTGGAGACCCACTCGGTGTCTGGGAGGGGGAAGGGGCCGTGGATTGAGATTAGTACAATACTATTTCCCCTGGTGACCCAGGAGACGAAAGTTTGTTCGAATAGATATTATTTACGCTTAATATACAACTAAATAGATATTTTCCAGGAAAAATGCAAAGGAATATAGCAATGCTCGACATTTGCTGAAGATCGCACTTAACGGAAACTCTGTAAGAATCTTTGCGCACGCGCATGTGTGAGGTGTAAGAGACACATGCATATTTAGCAACTTTAGAAGTACATTAATGCTGTATTATCTCCTCCTGATTTACAGGGAGAACATCAATTTAGAACTATTTGCACAAACTCCGGGTACTGGTTTATAGCATTCCCTGTTTAGAAATAAAATAACCAAAGTCTCGGGTTGCCAGGCAACCGTGGCAATGATAATTCTTAGTATTGCCGCTTCAAAAATATTCATTTTTATACATTTTAACGACTGTTAGGATGCAGAGAAAGTGAGTTCAGAAAATCACCGGGACACAGAGGCGCGCCCCCCCACCCCTGTCCCTTTATGAGATTTTCAGCCTTCTTTCTTTTGTTCTTCCTCCTAGCTCCATCTACGTCCCTGGCCAGTGGTGTCTTCATATTTAATTATGAACATTTCCAGAGATTGATACCCTCTTCTTAAGAGTTTCGGCAGCAGCCGCCAGTAAATGAGGTTAATGACCTCCAGGTTGTTCCAGAACCACACAAATCATTCAGGGAGAGATGAGACTGTCTGGGAATCGGGGTCGCAAGCCCCGGGTTCAGGCATGGGTCCCTTCTCCTCTGGTTAGGCACACAAATTCTGCGTGTCCTCCTTTTTGTCCTCCAGGGGGCCACTTTTGGCCCCCTCACGGAGCCTCAGGGATCTACTCAGTCGCCATCTCTAAGCAGCAAGGCCTCAGTCTACTTTTTCTTTGTCAACCGTGGCTCATCCCCGCAGGATAATAGGCCATGTGGTTGGAGGGCTGGGTAGAAATTAGGAGATGACTTCATTTCCCTCTTGGCTTTTCAAGAAGTTTCCTTCCTTTCTGAGATTACTAACGAAACTCTCTTCCCTCCAGATTCTGAACCAGCTGGCAAATACGTACAAGAGTATGACTGGGAGTTAGACCCTCTGTGCTGAATCTTAGCATAGGGCAGGGGGGGGGGGGCTTCTGTCCCTCCATGAGCCAGACACCCAGACTCACGAATGGGCAGAATCAGGTCAGCAGGGCGGTCACTTACCTGGGCAGCCACGTGACTTAAGTGCAGGAGGGAACGTGTGACTTGCAGAGAGGGAGAGGGACAGACAGGCAGCGTTGGGGCTGTTCCTGCCCAGGGTCACATTTACCAGGCTCACCAGCCAGACCCCTTGCCTGCCGTGGGAAGAAGCGAATAAGAGGAATGTGGGAACGTTTTCCTCGATCTTTCCAAGGGGACAGAGGTTCCTAATTTGTGGACTTGCTGGGTCATAGGGAGAAGAAGAGAATAGTTTCCAATACCTATCTTCTGATTTTCCAGCAACATCCCAGGTAGCTAGCGCAGTGCACGGATGAGCTCTGAATGAGGCTCGTTTCATGCCGTGAGCATAATGACAGTTCACAGTCATTGTCTTACTGTACATCAGGAACTGCTCCAAAGGCCTGATGGGCGTTTAATTCTGCCGACAGCCTTATGACATGGATGCTATTGCGGTCACACTGCTATTGCAGATGGGGAAGCTGAGACAAGAGGGGTGAGTTAACTTGTCCATGTTGACGCGGCCGGTAGGTGACAGACTGTTTCACTGCCCCCCAGTGAATCACCACTTCCTAACACAGTGTCCATGGTGCTGTGCCGCTGCGTCGGTAACTGCTGGAATCACAGATGAGGTGAGACAGTGGATCTGTTGCAGAGCTCAGGCGTGTGTCGTGGGTTGGAAGTAAGGAGGTAGTTCCAGGGGGTGGGACCAGCTGTTAAGTGCAGGGTCCGTCTCCAGGCCTCTGCTTGGCCCGGATGGCTAAGCCGGGGCTGGCTGACTTCAGGAGACCCGTGGCAGTGGGGAGAGGGGAACAGGGAGGGTAGGGAAGGGAAGCCAGGCCACTGAACCAAAATCAGAACTACCAGATAAGAATGTTGGAATGAATGAAACCCTCATCACTCAGAAGCCGTGTGCAGGAGCCAGGCCAGAAGAGAGCAGGGCTCAACTTGACCTCCTCAAATGGCTGTCAGTGGAACCCGATGGTCCAAACCCTGTATTCTGAGCTGCACTGAGGGATGATCTCAACAGAATCTCACCAGGCCTTTTCCTTTCTTAATTTCTTCAGTCTTGCTCGTGTAAGAGCCTGTTGGTGGAGCCTTTTCACATGCCCATTAATGGGAAAAGCTGCAGATTCTGTGATGCTCTCTTAGGCTGCGGGACCCCCGGAACCCCCACGCAGCCCTCCCGCCTTATTGGGTGGGCTCCAGCATGAGAAGAATGACCGTGTCCCATGCTGGGGGCGGCCTGCTGACAAGACAGAACTTCTGGCCCTCTCTAGTTTCTAGGAGGTGCACAGAGGCATCTCTGAGTTGGAAGATTCCTGTCAGAATAGGAGAGGTTATCACCCGGCCTGTGTCTTCAAGTTTTGCCGAGGACAAGAAAGGCAAGGAAAGAGTAGGCTGGAGGTGACAGTGACGGTAAGCTGTCACAGCACGAGATAATGAGCTTCCTGAAACACCAGGCTAACAATAACGGCTTTGGGGATTTCCACAGTTGGGGGCTGAGGGAGTCAGTCTATCAACTGGAATTTGAGAAGTTTCTTCAGACTCGACTCCCTAAGAAATATGCAGTCAAGTACTTGTGGTTTCTAAGAGATGGTCTACAACATGGGCTGGGGAGCCGAGGCAGAGCTGAGACAGGGGAGCCCCTGGTGCGGGTCTCCTTCACCCGCTCCCCTGCCCTCGGGCCCCCTCCCCCACCTCTGGCGGCCACCGACCTGTTCTCTGTACCCGAGTTCAGATTTTTAAAGTCCACGTGTAATTAAGATCAGACGGTATTGGCCTTTCTGCATCTGGCTTCTTTTACTTCGTATAACACCCTCGAGGCACATCCGTGCTGTCACTGGTGACAGGATGTAACTTTTTAATGGCCGAATAATATTCCACCGTGCGCCTATGTGTGTGTGATCTTCATCCGTGGGTAGACACTGGGCACTGTCTTCTCTTCCTTGATTCTCAAGGGCCAAATGGATTATAAGTACCTCTTGTTAACATGGAGAGCTCGTGAATTTATTCAACAAGACTCTGGGTGCCTAGCAGGTAGATAGGGTTGCTGCCTGATCCATTGAATTAAGGAAGTGAATGGCTGTACCTCAATAGTAGACTTTCCTCAATGGGTTCACAGAGCCTGCAGGTGCATGGAGAGTTCAGGGTCAGATGTTGCTGTGCCCTCAATTGTATCTGTGTTATACCCCACTAACCAGGGTGTAAGTCAGATATTTTTTTTTTAATTTTTTTTTTTCAACGTTTATTTATTTTTGGGACAGAGAGAGACAGAGCATGAACGGGGGAGGGGCAGAGAGAGAGGGAGACAAAGAATCGGAAACAGGCTCCAGGCTCTGAGCCATCAGCCCAAAGCCCGACGCGGGGCTCGAACTCATGGACCGCGAGATCGTGACCTGGCTGAAGTCGGATGCTTAACCGACTGCGCCACCCAGGCGCCCCATAAGTCAGATATTTAAAGATACATACCTTTCATATAACATAGCCTTTAAACATAAGCCAAGTACTTTTGGTTCTCAGCCAGAGACCACGATGTGTTCCAACACTGAAGCAAAACGTGACCATATGGGATTTCGTGAGAGAAGGGTTTTCTTCCAAAGAGATTTTCAAGACTAAGGCTGATGATCTAACTTTCACCTTACACTTTCGATCCCAAGTGACCCATAGAGTTTAACTCCATTAATCATGGAACTCAGTGCTGTTTTGATCAGTAGGGTGGATTCTGATCTCTTCCAAGAGGACCTGGCTAGCGGTTTTCAGGGACTGATTTTATCGTAAGTGGGATAGAGGCCACCACGCATAGAGGAAAGAACTTGAGGAATACATAGCAGAATATCTGGAAGTTCTTTTATCCACTTGGTCCTTCACTCCATTCATTGAAAAATGTTTATTGGACCCCTACAATATGCAGGGCACTAGGGATATAACAGAAGAACACGGATGATCTCCACTCTTGGACAACTTATAGTCTAGCGGAGATACAGACGTGGACTGCCAGGTCTGACACCTGATGGTACGTGGGCACCGGTGCTCAACCACCACCGAATCAGAAGGATGGTAGAAAAGGCTGTGTGGGCAGACGTGGTGACTCGGAAACCCTCTGCTCATCTCCAGCCTTGTTTCATTCTCTTACACGTCAGATTTGTCAAGTTTTCCGCTGCCCATCCTTTAGACGCCTGAGCCACTCACAGCTGCCCTGTCCTTCACCGCCATGGTGTCGTATCTCCTGACACAAAGCATGATAAACGGCTGAGCCAAACGCAAGACTCCGAATCTGCCGCTAATTGTTACCTTTAATGATAACTAATCATCTTACCACCAGTCATGCTGCTCCCGGGAGAAAACAGCTCAAGTGTGTTTGTATGGTGGGGAGGGGGGTGGCTCCAGGTTTATTCGGGGCCAGTGCACAGAGCACTGCAGATGCCCTTGGACACCCAGAGGGTGCCGTGATCACTCAAGGATGGCCAGATTTAGGCACAATTAGGCATTAGAAGGGATGGGACATACAAATGAGTTGAGGCTTAATTCATTAAGAAACTGTCTTGAACGTTAATAGAGCTTCAATCAGAGTATCCAACCATAAATTCTCACCTGTTCCACAGCCAAACAGGTTCAGGCTCGACTGAGCATTAATAGATTTTTTTTTTGGTCCATGCAAATGAGGTGATAATTCAGTTCATGTGTAATTGAACAATTTTCAAATAGTTATGTTCACGGAGCAGTTAAGTTGTATCAAACTGTCTAACGTACCAGTGAGTCTTTAACTAAAACAGGGCTGAGTTTCATTTTGATATACTAAAGAGAGACCTGGAGAAATAGAGATGGTTCTAGTAAATTTGTTAATAGTTTGAAGGATAGTCGACTTTAAAAGGCTTTACAATATTCGTCCTGTTCAGTGACCTCCTGCACTCAGGACCCATGGAGGTTGTTGTTTTTGAGTGTTGAGAGTATTTCTATGTAGTTCTTAGAACAAAGTGCATTTATACTACACCCTTCGCCAGGGGAAAATGCCACACAGTTTCCTTCTGAGGATTCTTTTGGTGAAAGCAGAGGAGACCAGGTTCCTGGCCCTCCACACAGCTGCCAGAATGCCAATTTAAAAGGCAAATCTAGGGGCACCTGGGGGGCTCAGTTGGTTAAGCATCTGACTTCGGCTTTGGTCATGCTCTCGCGGCTCATGGGTTCGAGCCCCGCATCAGACTCTGTGCTGACAGCTCAGAGCCTGGATCATGCTTTGAATTCTCTCTCTCTCTGTGTGTGTCTCTCTCTCTCTCTGTCTCTCTCTCTCTCTGTCTCTCTCTCTCTGCCCTTTCCCCCCCTCTCAAAGGCAAATGAGCATTTAAAAAAATTAAAAGGCAAATCTGATGTCACCCCTTGTTTAAATCCTGCAGTGGCTTCTTGTCGGCTACAGCATAGAGTTCAAACCCTTTTATGGCCTGTGAAGCTCTTCATAATTGGGCTCACAACCACTTTTCTGATCACAAAAACCATGTACAGCCTCGTGAAACTCCCCCACACCCTCTCACAGCCCCATGTTTTGTAGATGCTATTTTTTTCTGCCTACAAATGGCCTTGATCGTTCATCTGTTCTTTCATTCATTTATTCATTCATTCATCAAATGATTATAAGAAACATGCTAAATTCCATACTGCCTTGGATCTCCTTCGTTTAGACAGTTTCTGCTTATTTCTCTTACATGTTTCCAATGTGGAATCTGCCATATATATAGATATAGAAACACATCTGCCCAGTCTACAAAATGACACATCAAACACCCGTGTGACCACCACCCAGGTTAGGAAATAGAACATTTGGAAAGCCTCTGTGCTCCTCTGTGAGGACATAGCCCTCCCGCCCTTCCCGGAGGTGGCCACCGTGCTGAATTTTGTGTTTACAGCCCCCGAATTTGCCTTATCCTTTTACCAGGTAAATTTGTGTCTGTGGTTCTGTCTGATTTTGACCTTTACATAAATGGAATCATGCTCTCTTCTTGGCTCTTCTGTAACTTCCTTTTTTCAACCAAGATTTCATTTCTGACGCCCACACTGATGTGTGCCACTATTGTTTATTGATTTTCCTTGATGTATGATGTTTCTATTGTTAGGGGCATATCATAGGGAATCGGTTCTTCTGTTGATGGATTTCCAAGAGATTTTAAAAAGTTGATTGTTGAATTTTGTCTAACCCATTTCTGCATCTAATGAGATGCTCGTGTGGCTTTTCCTTCTTTAATCCTTTAATACGGTAAATTACATTAATCCATTTTTTAATATGAAATATCTTTGCATCCCCTTCCTGCTTATTCTTCAAGGCTTGCCTCAAATATTGTCTCCTCTTTGAAGCCTTGTCTGATCTCCTTTCCTCCCTCCTGCTCCTTTGTTCCAGAAAAGTTGTTTCGCTCCTGTAATCCCCTGTGGCATTCTGAAGGTATTGTATTACAGGCCCTGATGTTATATTTTAATTATTCGTTTGCATACTCAGCTCTCCTATCACATGAGCTCATCAAGAAAATGACAGTCTTTTTTTTTTTCCAGGTTCCTTATTATTTTTTCACTAGTTTGCGTTAAATCAACCTGATTGAAACCCTGATTTTTTTTTTTAATTGAAATATGGTTGACACACAACACTACATTAGTTTCAGGTGTGCGACACGGTCCTTCAACAAGTCTGTACGTTACGCTGCGCTCGCCCCCAGTGTAGCTGCCGTCACTGTTTCAATACCATTGACTGTGTGCCCTGTGCCGTACCATTCATCTCCATGACTTACTCCTTCCATAACCGGAAGCCTGTGTCTCCCGCTCCCCTTCCCCCACTTTGCCCATCCCCCCAGCCTCTCCCCTCCGACAACCAGAAGAAGTTTGTTCTCAGCATTTGTAGCTCTTTTTCTGCTTTTATTTGTTATGTTTTAGATGCCACGGAGAAATAAAATCCTATGGTAATTGTCTTTCTCTGTCTGGCTTATTTCACTTAGCCTAATGAATGCCCTTGGGGTCCATCGATGTTGCTGTAAATGGCAAGATGTCATTCTTTTTTTTATGGCGGAGGAATATCCCATTGTGTGTATATTCCACATCTTCTTTACCCATTCATCTGTTGTTGTTATGGAACCACTTGGGTTGTTTCCATATCTTGACTGTTGTAAATAGCCAATAAACATAGCCAATAAACGTAGGGGTGCATATATCTTTTCAAGGTAATGGGCTTTTTCCTTTGGGTAGATACCCAGTTGTGGAATTACTAGAACGTATGGCATTTCTATTCTTAAATTTTTCAGGCATGTTTTCCCCACAGTGGCTGCACTAGTTTGCATTCCCACCGTCAGAGGGTTTCTCCACATCCTCGCCAACACTCGTCGTTGCTCGTCTTTTTGATTCTAGCCATTCTGACTAGTGTGAGGTCGTATCTCGGGATTTTGATTTGCGTTTCCCTGATGGTGACTGATGTTGAGCATCTTTTCATGTGTCGGCCATCTGTTTGCCTTTTCTGGAAAAAATGTCTATCCGGGTCCTCTGCCTGTTTTTTAATTGGATTATTTGGGGGCTTTTTGGTGTTGGGTTGTGTAAGTTCTTTATATATTTTGGATATTAAGCCCTTATCTGACATGTCATTTGCAAATATCCTCTCCTATTCACTAAGTTGCCTTTCCATTTTGTCGGTGGTTTCCTTTGCTCTGCAAAAGTTTCTTATTTTGATATAGTCTCAACAGTTTGTTTTTAATGTTTTTGTTTCCCTTGCCTAAGGAGACATATCTAGAGAAATGTTTCTATGGCTGATGTAAAAGAGATTACTGGCTCTGTTTTCTGGGAGTTATATGGTCTCAAGTCTCACATTAGGTCACTAATCCATTTTGAGTTTATTTTTGTGTGTGGTGTAAGAAAATGGTCCAGTTTCATTGTTTTACATGTCGCTGTCCAGTTTTCCCAACACCATTTATTGAAGAGACTGCATTTTCCCCATTGGGTGTTCTGGCCTCCTTTGTCATAGATTAATTGACCATATAATTGTGGGTTTATTTCTAGGTTTTCTATTCTCTTCTGTGGATCTGTGTGTCTGTTTTTGTGCCAGTACCATACTGTTTTGATCACTACAGCTTTGTAGTACAGCTTGAAATCCGGGACGGTAATGCCTCCCGCTTTGTTCTTTCTCAAGGTTGCTTCAGCTATTCAGGGTCTTTTGTGGTTCCATACACATTTTAGGATTGTTTGTTCTAGCTCTGTGAAAAACGCTGTTGGTGTTTTGATAGGGATTGCATTGAATCTGTAGATCGCTTTGGGCAGTGTGGGCATTTTCACAATATTTGCTCTTCTAATCCATGAGCACGGAATGTCTTTCATTTGTGTCATCTTTAGTTTCTTTTATCGGTGTTTTATAGTTTTCTGAGTACAACAGGTCTTCCGCCTGTTCAGTTTGGTGCAATTGTCAATGGGATGTTTTTTCTTCTCTTTATGTTACTTCATTCTTGGCATATAGAAATACAACCGATTTCTGTATGTAAATTTTGTATCCCTCAGCTTTACTGAATTCATTAATTACTTCTAATAGTTTTTGGGTGGAGGCTTTAGAGGAACCTTACTTCTTTAGTAGCAGATAGGAGTCAGGCTTCTGCCTTCAACTTTTGGGTGGCCCTGCCTCACTAACCTGGAAGACGCTTTTGGGCCTCCAGACTTGCTTTGAGGCCACCAGAACTGAATTCTCAGGGATGCCTGTCGGGGGCTCAGTCGGTTTAGGGTCTGACTCTTGATTTCATGTCAGGTCATGATCTCGTGGTTCGTGAGTTCAAACCCCACATGTCGGGCTTTGTGCTGACGGCATGTGGAGCCTGCTTGGAATTCTCTCTCTCTCCTCTCTTTCTGCCCTCTCCCCTGCTCATCGGTGTGCTTTTCTCTCTCTCTAAAAATAAGTAGATAAACTTAAAGAACATTTTTAACAAAGAACCCCGTTCTCGGCTAGCACAAAGTGTGTCTTTTCGTGGTGATACTAGCTGTATAGGAGGTGGAGAAGCATTGAAGCTACGACCTACCTTCTCGAATCAAATATAGAGCAAAAATAGATTCACTCTGCCAGGTTTACTGTGGCAATTTGTCAAGCATCTGTGATGTATAAACTACTATTCTGAGCATTAGGGCTGATGCACAGAGCTTAGAGACCAGGAGGACAGAAGAAACCAGTACTCGGTTTGAAGACAAGAGATGAGAGTTAAAAGTCACATTGTAGAGTATGTTCAAAGTAGAAAGGTCCAGTATGTCACCTGTGAATATGTTCCCTCTAGCAGTAATAAATCATGACAATAATAAATATCCGATACAATACAGATGCTTACTGTTATAACTCTCCGAGTGTCTGGACTTTGGTAGAAGCAAACGTGTCTTAGAGTCCATTCAAGAGTTTCAGTTACTCAAGCAAACTCTTTGCAATAGGCATTTATGGCATGGCTTCGGGATTGGTGCCCTAATGATCTAAGTTTAGGGACGTTCCAGGAATGCGTTGGAACGCTAAAGAAAGGCTGTCCCTGTGCCCAGCTAATATCCCCAGATTTGGGAATAGCGGCGCTTTATTTGACAATGGTATAAATTTTAAGCTACATCTAGAAGACCGTGTACTCTGGTGTCAAGAAGGACAGGCCACGTGTGGATGGGGCTTCACCTGCTCTTGTGATTAACTTTCGGCAGTGGGCGGAGTGGTAGTGTCTCCCGGGTAAGGCCCAGGAAAGTGCCTGCAGGCCCTTCCCGTTTCTGGGTCGCTGAGCCTCCACCCACCACAGGAAAGGACAAATCCACAGCCCAGAGCCTTCCCCACTGTGACCTCCTTGACAATCAAATTCTGAAAAAGCAAACCTCCCCTCTTGATTTCTTACTGGAACAACCAAACCCATCTCGGCATCTGCTTGACAATTTCCTTTGGAAAAGGAGAATAGCCACCTTTAAAAACCATACAATTTGACCTTTCCAGAAGCCAGAGGCTTTGCTCACCAAAGTCATTTATTTGAACCTATAATTTGTAAATGTAAAGAACGAAGTGATTATTCCTCTAAAAGCCTTCAGGATGGAGTCAGAATCGCCCTTTTGTCATTAAGTCCTTTGTTCAAGGGCCCATTTAAGGACCCATTTCACAGGGTCATGGAACCTTGAGCATCGTACAAAAACAATGAGTAGCAAAGGTACCACTTTTTGAATATTTGCTGAGCGCAGGTCCAGTCTATATAATACAAACATTCTCTTTTGGTCTTCGCATGAACCTTAGGGATAGATGCTGTTGTTTCCCCACTTTTATAGATGAAGACACTGAAACACAGAAAGGTCTGGCAACTCATCAGCTGTCACAGGTATAGCATCTGGTCAACTAGGACTGGAACTCAGGTTGTCGGGCTCGAAGCTCGCCTTTTCAGTCACCATGTTATCCCCAGGGCGTAGCATGGAGAAAGCACACAGAATTAGCCCAGGTAGACCTGGGTCCAGGCCTCAGCTCCTCATTTGCTGCCTGTGTGACCTGAGGATCTCCAGTCTCCATCCGTACAATGCGGAGAAGATTCAGACTTGTCATAAGGAAGTAACGCACAGGAAGCATCTCGTGCTCAGTGAACCACCATGAGAATATGACCGTGGTCTCTCAAGTCTCTTCCACAATCATTATCAGGCCTTTGGTAGTCCTATTGTTGATGGGGTTTGGGGAGATGGTGGGGGGGGGGGGTGGTGGTTCGGAGCCATCGGCCAAGAAAGAATTCATGAAGACGTCTTTGGTGCAAAAAGGTGGTTTTATTAAAATGGGGACAGGACCCGTGGGCTGCACTGGGGTCCTGTGGGATAACTGAGTAGGTACTCTCAGGTTGGGAGGGGGTCAGGGATAGAGTAAGTCTCTAAGGAATCTGGGAAGCAAGTTTTCCAGGACCTCGAGGGGCTAGCTGTTGCTGGGGAAACGCCATTTATTACCTTTCAATAAAACCTCAGTCATGAGACCCTTCAGATGTATATTGGGGGGCCATAACCTTGGAGTATGATGGCCAGCATATATCTTGGGGAAGGTGAGATAAAGGAGGTTTCCAAAGGAATTCTTATATGTTACAGTAGACTTACAGGTTCCTGGGGGGTCAGGATAATGTTAAGCCAAAAGTCTCTTTTGCCCCCAACAAAGTGTCATCATTGAGGCAGCTGAGCTCGTAGAGGCAGGTCACTCTGCCAGTTTCAAGGACTTGTCAGTGGGCTGCAGGCAGTAAGAGAATTTAATATTTCATTTGCCTTAGTTTCCCACATCACCATGGCGAGCACTCAAACCCCTTTCCTTTGTTCTTGCGTAGCCAGGAGTGTCTGAGGAATATCACACATATTCCACTCAAGGGGGTGTGGGTGCTGTTAGCCTGTACTTTGCCCTCACACTCCCTCCTCACTGTATAGACCCCAACACATAAGGAGTTCAGGTTTAGAATTTGACGGTGATCTCACAGCTCAGTTGTCTGTTCATGTGGTCCCAAAGAGCCAGCACTTAACCGTTGGGTTCTAGTGAATGTAGCCTGCATCCTCTGAGACGCTGGAAATCTATTCGGTGCATATGCCATCTGGGGTAGCTGGACGTTTTTCTCAGACAGTCCGCACGTTAAACCCACTGTCTTCCATCTTGTTCCTCCAGGAGCAAAGAGTAGACATGGATGTGTAGAAACCCATTAGAAATGGAAGTGAAACATCTCTCAGTGTGCCAGAGCCTGAGTCCAGAGGGAGGGATGGGTGTATCACTGCAGAATCCAGAGGGAACACACGTGACTACCCAGATGGCCAGGCCTGGGACCCACAAGAAGAAAGTGGTTTCTGGTGCCTTGCAATCTATTCTCTGAAGTCTTGAGCAAATGTAGCAGAATCCCATCATTCCAAGCCTTCTTGCTATACAGATTTGAGTAGAGAGTGAGTGAAACCAGAAATTTGTATGAATATAAATTTCATACATGATGGGGGCTGGCCAAGAAGGCAACCACTCCCCATCAGTACTATCCCAACCGGTACACTTACTATTTTTGAGATTTTATTCACTAGAGTGACAACTTGGAAGCCTCCGTAGTTATGCCGATGCCATTGATTTGTTCCTGTTTCCCAGGTGTGAGGGCGGGGAAAAGAGCTTTTTGTGGCCAGTAAGCCACCCTGTCCGTAGTGCTAATTCGGGTACCTAGAAGTCAGAGTCTCATGCTTTCAGGATATTTCTGGTGGCATTGAGTATCTTCTCATGTTTCTTAGTTATTACTCTCTGTTTGCATAGCCCTCGTTTGTGTCTTTTGCCCCATTTTCTTTTTCTTTTTTTTTTGAATTTTTTTAATATTTATTTTTGAGAGAGAAAGAGAGAGAGACAGAGACAGAGTGCCAGCAGGGACGGGGGTGGGTGGGTGGTGGGCAGAGAGAGGGAGACACAGAATCCAAAGCAGACACCGGGCTCTGAGCTGTCAGCACAGAGCCTGATGGGGGGCTCGAACCCATGAACTGTGAGATCATGACCTGAGCCGAAGTCGGACACTTAACCAGCTGAGCCATCCAGGCGCCCCTGTTGTGCCCCATTTTCTATAAAGTTGCTTCTCTTCTTATCAATTTGTAGGAGTTCTTTGTAAACTCTGGATTCTACTATTTTGCACCATTTTTTTTGAATCCCCACAGATCTGCAAGGCCCGTTGGGTCTTTTAACAAGTGTCCACACATGCAGGGGGTCTGTCTCTGGGCTCTCTGCCTGTGTAGATACTGTCTTAGTCACTTCGGACTTGGTGAATTTTCTTTGCAGTATGTTTGGTTTCCATTGAATGAGTTTCTGCTCTTCACTGTTTCCTTTCTTCTACTTTCTTTTAGTTTATTTTGCTGTTCTTTATCTCCATCTGAAGATGGCACCTTGGCTTAATTTTTGCTCTTTAATGTAAGCACTTAATTCTATACATTGTGCACTAAATACTGCTTTGTATCCTCAAGTTTTGATAAAGATGATGATTTTCACTATCACTAGTTCAAAATATTTTCAGTTTTCATTATAAATACTGTTTGACCCGGGGCACCCGGGTGGCTCAGTAGGTTAAGCGTCCGACTTCGGCTCAGGTCACGATGTCACGGTCTGTGGGTTCGAGCCCCGCGTCGGGCTCTGAGCTGACAGCTCGGAGCCTGGAGCCTGCTTCGGATTCTGTATCTCCCTGTCTCTCTCTGCTCTTCCCCTGCTCATGCTCTCTCTCTCTCTCTCTCAAAAATAAATAAACATTAAAAATTAAAAAATAAATAAATACTGTGTGATCCATGGGACTGAAGTCCACAGTTATTTGGAATCAGTTTGCTCCTTTGAGGCTTGATTTGCTAGGGCAGGTGCAGAGCATCTAGGGCTAGTCTGAGCTAGAGGACTCTAGCATTATTATTGCTAGTAGTAGTATTGTTATTATCAACCCCTTCCGAGGACTCCATCCCAAACCCCATATATGAGCAGATCTTTCCACTCTGTCTGCTTGAACACATACTATTCCCTCCCATGGAATGACGGAATGGTCTCCCCCCTCCTCCCTCTCTCCCTCTCTCACTCTATGTCTCTCCCCAGCTCTCTCCTTTTTCCTCTCTACTATTCCATCCTGCAAAGTTTAGCTGCCTTGGCCTCCCCAAATTCTCAACTTTGTCTCCTATCTCAGCAGGTGGCCGCCTGGCTCCCTCTGGCCTCCTCTGTCCTGCCACCTCTCCAGGTGGGGGGGGAGCTGGGCCACCTGCAGGGCTCGGCTCATATGTTTCCTTTCTCTCAAAGATTACTTTTCTCTGCTGCTCTTGCCCAGTATCCAAAACATTTGTTTTTTTCTCCTAAATTTTTTTTTTTTTTTCTAGTTTAAGGCTGGAGGGTCAGTCTAGTTCCCGGTTTTCCAACATGGCCAGAAGCAGAAATTGGTCGTCTCTGATGACTTTCTTGTTGTATTCCTTCAGACATCTTAATTTGCTTAAGCACGTTAATCAGCTTTTTGTTGATTATTTGTAATCTCTGTTGGACGCTCTCATTCTGCCTCTTGTTTCTGCTGGCTCTTTCTCATGGTGCCTCCATCCTTTGTCTACCTCTGCCCCGAGGCAACTGCTTTCCATTGGCATTTTATTTGTGAGAATTCTTTGAGACCAAGGATAAAGGTGGCTTGCTTTATCATCTGTATTTTCTTCTGCTCGGTGCCTGGGATCCCTACCAGTTGAGGATACCCTATGTGATATTCTCAGCTTGAAATATTTTGGATCACCCAGCTACTGAGAATTAAAACTGAAAACCTGCTTTAATCTAGCCTGTGGTTCCATATTCTCAGGACAATTTCTTTTTCTATTCTGTGCCATTTTTCGACATGGACCTGTGTTATATAGTGAGGGGCGCAGGTGTTGTTGAAGGGGATTTTCCTGTTAAAACCATCATGTTGGGCAGCCTTTTGGCCTTGTCTTCTGTTTCCAATGTCCTTTGAAGCCACGTAAAACTAAGCAGATTATTACCTGGTTTGGCAAATGCCTTCAGCGTAAAGCAGACTTGTGTGTTCTGCTTAGTTCTGGTAAGTTCCCAATTTCATTTATTTTTTTGGCCTGAAAATTCTTGACTCTTTTACAAGCTCAGCAATGCATTTAATAAGACTTGTGAAAATATCTTACCTGCAGTGTTTAATTGTACTTGATAAGAAGGTCTTTTTAGGTACCTAGACTACCGTATTGCTTTTTTTGATACTTTTCTGTATTCTGTTACGCATTTCTCCCTGTTCTAAAGTGTAAGTAAGGGAATCCTATAATTTATTCTCCAAACTGGACACTTTTGAGAGCAAAAGAGTTACTTAGTTAATAATATTAATATTTTGAAATATTTTCTGACAAATCCATTTATAGTAGTGACTTGTAACAGAGTCGTAATCAAAATAACCTTCAGAAGTATTTTCTTACCGAAAGAATCCATGTACAACAAAGAAAAAAATTAAAATCTTTTTATGTTGTGTCTCAGAACATTCAAGTAGAATAAACAGAGGGGAGCCCGGGGGGCTCAGTGGATTAAGCGTCCGACTTCAGCTCAGGTCATGAGGTCAGGGTTCGTGAGTTCAAGCCCACATTGGGCTCTGCGCTGACAGCATGGAGCCTGCTTGGGATTCTCTCTCTCCTTCTCTCTGCCCCTCTCCCATCCTTCTCTCTCTCTGTCTCTCAAAATAAAGACTAAAAAATATAAGCAGAATAATGATTCTTGATTCACCTATTTTAACCATCTTCAACAAATCTATGCATATTATCCTATCAATGGTGTCTTTCTGAAGACTATCATTTTTTCTAGTATTCACTTAGAGCTACGGTGTTTTTCTTCTTCACTTCCCTCACTGCCTACCTTGTACATGTGTGTGCCCATGTGTGTTAACATATAAAGCTCTGTGTTTCTATCACTATAGCTTCTATTTCTCTTGGGAGATTATCACAGTCTGGTTGAAAATAATTACGAATTTATGTGCACCACGACCAACTACAAGTCCTTTTCGGCGGCATACGTGTCTAACTCAGTAAGAATATTGTGTGTGAGTTTTAAAAAGATCTTCCCCCTGCCCCCCCCAAAAAAATAAAATAATAAAAGATCTCCCCCAGATGCATTTCCAGAGCACAGTTCTGGAATTTCAAAATTTAATCCTTGATGCTGTTTGTCTCTTGCTGTCTAATGTTCATGCTGCTCCTTCTTTGCTTCTGCAGGAATGTGTTTTCAGGGTCCTGCCTGTCTGTAAGCTTTGTTTCATTTAATATTCGCAATTCATCACGAGCTTCCCAGGCTGCGATTTTTGTGTTTCGTTGGGTGAGAACCTGAAACAGGCTTACAACTCATTTTGAACAAAGTACAATTAAAATGTAAAAGACCTATTTCCAAAACTCCAGTGCCTTCTTGTAGGACACTGAAGCAGACTTCCGCAGTATACTTCAAGTTAAAAACTGTCCGGTGTCAGCAATATTCTGTCATTTAAGCTAGTTCTTTAGACTCCCAAATTTCCCAAATCCGACTGGTGACAGGCGGCAGAGAAAGACCTGATCATCCCCCTAATGAAATAGGTGTTTATTTCGCATAAGATCGATCACAAAATTTTTCTTAAGTTCAGTGACTCTGTATGTGTAAACCTTGCAGATTGTGACAACCACAGCTTGTATTTCTCTGGGGAGAAACAGAAGTGTGTTTGAGCACAGTTACGAATTATGTATGTCCGGTAACCGGTTACAAGTGCATTTCTGCACATGTCTGCCCAGGTAGCGGGAATGCTAAGGCTTCAGGTAGGAGCCCCATCCACTGCACGTGGACCATGAAGGCAGAGAGTGAAGGTCTGTCCAATTCTTCCCACCTTGTCATTTAAAGTCTTAATAATAGGGGCGCCTGGGTGGCTCAGTTGGTTGAGTGTCTGACGTCGGCTCAGGTCACGATCTCACGGTTCGTGAGTTCGAGCCCCGCGTCGGGCTCTGTGCCGACAGCTCGGAGCCTGGAGCCTGCTTCCGATTCTGCGTCTCCCTCCCTCTCTGCCTCTCCCCCACTCTGTCTCTCAAAAATAAATAAACATTTAAAAGATGTAAAAATAAATAAATAACAATAAAGTCTTAATAATAACATGTTTTCAGAAAATGAAAACTCCAGGACAACAGAAACTGGGCAGGATGCAGGATAATGGGCATACACTGAGACTCTTCTGGGCACCTCTGAACCTGTGGTCAGCCTTGCAGAGCAGGGGGCATGTCTATCTGCATTTGTCATCCCAGGACCAGCAGAGCCTACGTGTATCTTCAGTTCTTAGTAAATGCTTGTTGGGTGAGTTCCCTCCAAGTAAGCCTATCCATCCAAATAAGACTTTCTCTGTGTGTTAGTGCAAAGGAATGGGGACAGGGCAGTCTTGGGCTTTGTAACAAGATCCTCCAAAATCACCACATCGGAAGCTGTTTCCTCTGCTGATACTTAACTGCAAACAGTAGTTGCCTTGATATTGAACTCGACTCTACAACCTGGTCTTATCAGTCTTTTGAACCTATACGGTCTGCTGAGACCCAACATTTTTGCTCTAAAGACCTTCATCCTGTGCAGTGTCAATCTAAGGAAACCATGGGATCGTAACCTAGATGCATTTACAGACTGGCCTGACTTGACTTGGCCACAGTCTTGATTTTAAACTGAGGGCATCTTGGTGGCTCTGACTGTTCCTCTTTGGGGACTGTTGTACACATTCCTCAAGGCGGGGCTGATGGTAACCTTGGTGGAAATGTCTCTCCTGTGAGCTGTCCTTGAAGATTGTGGGCTGTGCGCACACAAGTAGGCCATGGCTTGTCCTCTGGAATGCTTTGGGAGCCTGGAAGAACAGGGGGACTGGGAGCCCTGTGCTCAGCACACGCTCAGTCCAAGGGGTCTCACTGTGACGGTGGCCCCTTATGAGGAAAAAGAAAAGGTATTTTGGAAGTTACAGAATTAGGAAGCTTGGTTGGGTTGGGGGAGACTTCTTTTGAGGGAGAGGTACTCTTCTGGTATTTATTTAAATATTCATAGAAGGGCAGCTCTGTGCTGGATACTGTTAGGTCCTAGATGTGACGAGAGAAGAGAAGTGACCGCTGCCCATTTTATACAGCTCTTCAAGAAGAAGGCATCCTTGGTGGTGTTGGGACCGTCAGTCTCACCCATGGAGACTGCTTCATAGCATTTCAAAGTAACGCTGTGATGTTCCAAAAATTTTTTTAGAAGTGGGGAGATGAAAAGAAGTGGCATTGGAAGACGTGATTAACTCCTAGTTTGCAAGCTTCTTGTCTCTGGCAGGACTTTGAGAAACTGCCCAAGGAAGGATCTTGCAGGATATCAGTGATTTGAGTCTGAACTCAAAACCACATTTGTCCCGTGTAAGAAATGAATAGCCATTTGTGATGAGACCCATCAACTTAAAAGACATAGATACTGTGCCACAATAGCTTTTTTTTTCAAGCAGAATAATTATCACTGGAGAGCTCGAATCAGCTTTCTTAATTCTTTTTCAAGAAATGTGCAATTTCTTCGTGTGTCATTCCCTATTAAAATTTGGCAGACTCTCTCTTAAGTTATTAAATGTATGCATTGTGGCCTCTGTGTAACATCTCTTCTCAGACATGTACCGGTGATGAAACCATTCTTAAACTTAATTTCCTTTTAATTCCTTCCAATTAGTAGGCATTGCCTCTGTGCCAAGAGCCAGTCCAGTTGGTATATTTCATGAGGACTGCGGGATGATGTTTCCGTAAACCACACGTGATGCCCAGAAGGCGTTCTAACAGAGTTGCCCTCATCATCTCCTTGAAGTTGGTTGTACATGATTTCAAAAGAAGTTTGTCCCTGGGCAGTTGTGGCACACGTGTTTAACAACCATCTTTCAAGTTCTCCCCAGCTGGTGACTGGTTAGTGGTCTGCAAATAACAAGAACCATATTGGACGAGTGCCTTCACAAAATTCCATGGGCCGTGTTTGGTCACTCTTACTGGCAGGCCTATCACAGGAAAAGCAACATGGGAAAGCTTTTGAGCCACAGATGCCAAAAAATGTTAGTTGAAATCTAAGAATGATGAAGTGTTACCAAAAAAAGGAAGTGGTGCTTTTGTGCATCAAAGGACACCAACAAGAGATGGAAAAACAACCCACAGAGTGGGAGGAAGCATTTGCAAATCGTATATCTAATATAGGATTCGTATCCAGAATATATAAAGAGCTCCTAAAATTCAACAACAAAAATGCAATTCACTGCAACAATGAATAGACCTTTTCTGTTGCAAAGAAGATACACAGATGGCCGATAAGCACATGAAAAGATGCGTTCCACATCATTAGCCACTAGCGAAATGTAAACAAAACCACAATGAAATACCACCTCCCATCCGTTAGGAAGGCTGTTATTAAAGAAACAGAAATAAATGTTGGCAAAGATGTGGAGAATTTGGAACTCGGACTCGGGGCTGGTGAGACTGTAAAATCGTACAGCCACTCTGGAAAATAGTTCGGCAATTCCTCAGAACCTTAAAAATAGAATTGCCGGGGTGCCTGGGTGGCTCAGTCGGTTGAGCGTCCGACTTCAGCTCAGGTCATGATCTTGCGGTCTGTGAGTTCGAGCCCCGCGTCGGGCTCTGGGCTGATGGCTCGGAGCCTGGAGCCTGCTTCCGATTCTGTGTCTCCCTCTCTCTCTGCCCCTCCCCCGTTCATGCTCTGTCTCTCTCTGTCTCAACAATAAATAAACGTTAAAAAAAAAATTAAAAAAAAAAATAGAATTGCCATATTGTCCAGCAGTTCCCCTCCTAGATACATACTCAAAAGCATGGAAAGGAGGGGCGCCCGGGTGACTCAGTCAGTTAAGTGTCCAGCTCTTGATTTTGGCTCGGGTCATGATGTCACGGTTGTGAGATCGGCCCTAGATCAGGCTCTGCGCTGAGTGTGGAACCTGCTTAAGATTCTCTCTCTCCCTCTGCCCTTCCCTGCTCACATGCTTGCTCTCTCTCTCAAAAAAAACCAAAACATTGAAAGCAGCAACTTAAAACAGATACTTGCACAGCCATATTCACAGCAGGGTCCTTCACAATAACCAACAGGTGGGAACTTTCCAGGTGTCCATCAGTGGATGAGTGGAAAACGAAATGCGGTGTGTCCGTGCAATGCAATATTATTCAGCTGAACTATGTACTTAAAACGACTAAAATAGTAAAGTTATGTTGCGTGTGTCTTACTACAATAAAAAAGAAGAAAAAGGAAGGCAGTTGATTTCCAAGGACACAAAGTCCCTGGGAGTTGCTAGAACCATCAGACTTTTGTTTTGTTTTTTGTTTTGCTTTGCTTTGCTTTGGTGGGGATGACTGGTGGGTTAGTGAAGGCAGCTGGATGTAAAGGAATTTCCATAGGATTAGAGTAAACAGCATTCCAGGCTAAGTGTCTGGGATGAGCCACAGTACAGGAGAGGCACAAAAGTCCACACTTCCTCAAGGAGTCGTGAGTAGTGGGATGGCCAGAGTCTACCGGCCGGAAGGTGTCTGGGATATTTCGCAGCCTCCTCCTCCCTCTGTCCAGCTCCAGGTCCAAAGCTGCTGACTCTTCTTCACTGTCACCCTTTATGTGATAAGGAGGAGGCCACCCAGACTGTCCGTCAATGAAATAACAAGTGGTTTGGAACCATGGTCATGCTGGTCTGCCGCCCATTGGGCCAGCACCCAAGTCCGCCATCTTGGTGAATAATGAACTTTGTGGCGATGGTGTTCCTTCTGGAACCGCTTTCAGTATCCACAGCCGAGTGTTGGCAAGGCCGTTGGTCAGGAGCAGGGGAGAGGGGTGGGAGGAGAGAGCAGTGAATGCCTCCTCGTGACCTTGAAGCTCCACGCTCATGACTGGAAAGAAAAGCCACTGCACAGGGAGAGATGTGAGCTCCGTACCACCGGAGAGAGCACGTTTGATCATCTGATCCGTCCTCCCAAGATCTGGGCTGAACCTTTTCTGACAGCATGGTATTCTATGCCCCAGGCCTCGAATAGCGAGCCAGCTTCGGTCCTGTCTCTTTGAAGGTTATCCTGCAACACAAGGGGAGCGCATGGATACGCAGTCTGATTGAGCAGAGAGAGATTGGACTTCCCCGCCCGTGGTGTGCACAAGATCAAAACACAGTCAAGGGAATGCAAATGAGGTGACCACTCAGGGCTCATATGTGCATTTTCTCTGTTTGTTTTATTTTGATGGCAAACAAGCATAGGATTGGCTAAATTGAACTCTGGAGACTGGAGGTCATCATGAGTGTCATGTAGTGTTACCATTAAGCCTGGACCCTTTGGCTAATGCTGTTTAACCTCTTTCTAGCCTTTCCAAGGAATGTGGTGCAAGAGGGACTCACCTGGGTATCCAGAAATTAAAAGCCCCGTAAGGCACCCAGGACCCACACTGCTCTGTCATCTTAGGGTTTTGCATAGTTAATTGGTAAAAAAAAAAAAAAAAAAAAGTAGACGAAACCCTTCCAGATGCTTCTCTGCCACTTTTTGGTAAACACATTCCTTTTGAAAGGGCTCTAAATACACTTGCAGATTTTCAAAGCCCAGATTGCACACAGTTGTAACATCAACACGGAAGGGCAGTCAGAGACTGGACGTAGAGGTGCCATCAAGATGCCCCGTCAGACGTGCACTTTGTACACGTTTCTTCCCTGAAGCAGACATTACAACTCATGGAAAAGCATGGGGACATTCCTAAAACGTAGGTGACACAGGGGACACAGTAAGTGGGGAGTGGTGTAGCAGGAAGGCAGGGGGAGAGATCTGAGAGAAGGCACCAGGCGAGAGTAGGATTTTATTATGTCCAAGAATTCCATTTGTAACCTTCGTGTATTTTCTTTTTGAGAATTTATTTATTTATTTGCTTGTTTGTTTAAAGTTTATTTATTTATTTCTTTTGAGACAGAGGGAGAGAGAGAATCCCAAGCAGGCTCCACACTGTCAGCATGGAGCCCGACGCGGGACTCACACTCAGGAACCGTGAGATCATGACCTGAGCCGAAGTCAGACGCTCAACCGACTGAGCCACCCAGGCACCCCTCTTTTTGAGGATTCTTTAAAAATACATGGAGAAGAGGGGCATCTGGGTGCCTCGGTCGGTTGAGCATCCGACTTCGGCTCAGGTCATGATCTCACAGCTCATGAGTTTGAGCCCCGCTTTGGGCTCTGTGCTGATAGCTCAGAGTCTGGAGCCTGCTTCAGATTCTGTCTCTGTCTCTCTCCCTCTCTGCCCTTCCCTGCTCATGCTCTGTCTCTCTCTCTTTCAAAAGTAAACATTAAAAAAAAAAATTTAAAAATCCACGGAGAAGGACAGGAGCGAGCAGGTATCGGGGGGAGGGGCTCTGGGTCACCATGGCAACATGACTCTTGCCGCCAACCCTGTCACCCATCAGCGCCTGACTCCCTTTTGGATTACCATGACGATCTCTGACCTTGCAATTAACAGACGCTCACAAACCTGAAGATGACCTACACTTGAAGGACAGCAAAGCTTCCACACAGTACTATGAGCTCATCTTCACCCGGAGAATGTGTAATGGGTTATAATGCAACATAACTTATCCTCCCCCTTTACACTGTGGCAGCGGCTCTATAAAACGTGACTGGACTGTAGGAATGTCTAAGCATCGATAATTAATAATGGCTGTGGCCCAATGAATTTTTTATAGTTTACAGTGTTGTCTTAGTTTCAGATGTTCACAATACGGTGATTCAACAACTGTATATATTACTCAACGCTCACTGTGATAAGTGGACTCCTAATCCCCATCCCCTGTTTCACCCCGCCCCCCTATTTTACCACCCCTCTGGTAACCACCTGTTTGGTCTCTAGAGTTAAGAGTGTGATTCTTGGTTTGCCTCTTTTTTTTTCTCGTTCATGTGTTTTGTGTCTTAAATTCCATCTGTGTCCTTGCAAATGGCAAGATTTCATTCCTTGCATAAAAGGCTGAGTAATATTCCGTTGCGTATATATAACACCTCTTCTTTACCCATCTATCAGCGGACACTCAGGCTGCTTCTATCATCTGTGAGGCCATGTGAATTTTTAAAAGTTAAGTGAAACTTCAAATAATGTGAGAAATGTCAGAATAGTATTTATGTTCCAAACTGCAGTAATAGGGGTGCCTGGGTGTCTCAGTCGGTCAAGTGTCCGACTTCGGCTCAGGTCACGATCTCATGATCCGTGGGTTTGAGCCCCACGTCGGGCTCTGTGCTGACAGCTTGGAGCCTGGAGCCTGCTTCGGATTCAGTCTCCCTCTCTTTCTCTGCCTTCCCCTGCTCTCACTTCTCTCCCTCTCTCTCTCTCTCTCTCTCTCTCTCTCTCAAAAACAAAGAAACGTCAAAAAAATTTTTAACTGCAGTAATAATAGAAACATTATTATTCCTCTTAATCTGGTCCTGCAGGTAGATTAATTACTGAGCGTGCATCTATTACAGATCAGTCTGCATGGTTAGTAAGTGTAGAGGATCTTGTTACCGACTCATTAAGCACCTCTTGGTAGCATCTTAGACTTCATTAGCATACACAATTTTGGGAAATTCAGGGGAAACCTTTGAGCCCGTTTTCTATATGTAAGGTCTGCTAATTTGCCTTCTAGGTTATTGTTTTTAGTTTTTCTTTTCTTTTTTCATCAAAGTGATGACATTCTTAGCTCCTGATCATGCTAATACATATATATATATAAATATACACACTAAGTAAAATATATATATATAAATATACACACACATATATATATGTATGTGTGTGTGTGTATATATATGTATATATATATATATATATATATATATATATATATATATACACACACACACACATTGTCCAAGTTGCTGGAAAGAAAGGTCAAAATAAAAAGAAAGGTCAACATAAAAGCACAGCTTTTACCCTCAGCGTTGCAGGATCTTACTGAAAAGAGCTGGCTGGAATTAGCCACACTGTGGGGATTGGGGGTGCAATCCTTGAACCACCAAGTCTGCCCCAGACTTCTGACACCTCGTACCAGTTTGAAGGGTTCCTGAAACCACCCTCGAGTTTGGTGATTCAGTAGGAGGACTCACAGCCTCACTGAAAGTACTCACAGCTGTGATTCATCACAGAGAAAGGACACAGATCAAAACCAGCCTGAGGAAGAGACACAGAGTGGTCCAAACACAAAGCTTCTGTTGTTCTGTCTGTGCAAAGTGTGTGATCCTCCCAGTGCCAGTGTGTGACATACACACGAGTATTACCACCCAGAAAGCTTACTTGAGCCTTGGTGTGCAGAGCTTTTGGGGGGACTACCTTATATAGCATGATTGATGGATGGATGGATATCCCACATGGTTGTGCTCAGTCTACGGGTTGACTGGTCCTGCATAGCCCAAAGCCCCTGACCTAAATCACACGGTTGATCTTTCTGGTGTGGTCAGCTCCCACCTTAAACAAATACCCTTCTAACAGGAATGACATAGATTACCTCCCAGAGGCTGAGGACAAAGTCTAGACCTTTTTGAGCAAAGCCCTATTCTTCACTACTCATACTAAGGGAGGCTTGGTATGAGTTTGCACGACCAACTAAATGTTTGAGGAGCAATGGAAGGAGTAGGGAATATTTCAAAGCAAGAGAACCTTTAAGGAGGATATGATAAATGTCTTTTAAGCTGTAAAGGGCCAAGGTGTGCACAAGAATTAGTCTTACCCTGTGTTTTCACAGAGAACAGAGTGAGTGCCCATGGTTAGAAGCATAAGGAAGATTTAAGTTCAGTACAGGAAAGAGCTTTCTAATAATTGAGGCTATTCAAAGATATTACATAGCGTACCCCGGGAGTTGGTAAGTTCTCAGTCATTAAGAACATTCTGGCAGAAAGCAGATCACCTGCTATCATGGCAGTTCTTTTATCGGAAAATGCAGTGACCCCTGAGAATCCTTCCAACTGTGATATTCTGTGGTTCTAAAATTATTTCTCAGCTTCATTCAGGAGTATGTCCTAGAATCAGCAGACTTTCAATGCTGTGATTCTCATTGCATGAATCACCTTTAAAGTATCTTCTGTCATCCCTGTGTGCTATGGTCTCGGAAGGAATGTATGTTTTCCTGAGCAGAACTTAGATCATTTAGAGCAATTCAGATTCTACTAATTCTGAGTGGCCAATAACTGAGACTGGATGGAGATTTTTCCTTGCTCTAGAGGAGAAGGCCTGAGTTGTTAAGCAAGTAAGTAACGTAAAAACAAACAAACAAACAAACAAACAACAACAACAACAAAAAAAAACCACAAAAACTTTCTATGGAACACTTTTAGTTTATAAAAGTGAATCCATGTATTATAACCAGGTTACTCATTGCAAGTATGTCTTATTAGGTAAATCTGAAGCGGTTAAGTTAGAATTTTAACTTGAACGTTCTGATAGCTATATAAGTAAATTATATCACATACTTCTCTTAAAATATTTTAATGAGACTATTAAATCAGCTTATAGCTGATCTTTCATTCTTTTTTTAACTTTTTTAAAAAAAATTTTTTAATGTTTGTTTATTTTTGAGAGAGAGACACGCACAGAGTGCAAGTGGAGGAGGGGCAAAGAGAGAGAGACATACACACAGAATCTGAAGCAGGATCCAGGCTCTGAGCTGTCAGCACAGAGCCCGACGCGGGGCTCGAACCCATGAACCACAAGGTCATGACCTGAGCCGAAGTCAGACACTTAACCAACTGAGCATCCAGGTGCCCCTTATTCTGTTTTTAAATTTTTTTTAATATCTATTTATTTATTTTTGACAGAGAGACAGAGTGCAAGTGGGGGAGGGGCAGAGAGAGAGGGAGACACACAGTCTGAAGCAGGCTCCAGGCTCCGAGCAAATGGTCAGCACAGAGCCTGATGTGGGGCTTGAACTCATGAACCGTGAGATCATGACCTGATCCAAAGTCGGATGCTTAACCGACTGAGCCACGCAGGCGCCCCTACAGCTGGTCTTTCTCATGAAGCAGGCCGACCTCCTGTGAATTTTATCTTATTCAGATAAATGGAACACTGATGTCCAGGTTCCACTGGACTCGCGCAGCCCAGATTTCCTTAGACTTTGTCTTCCTCTGAGAACAGTGGCAACTATTCAGGTCATAAAGCAGCTTTCATTGGCCCCAACCCATACCTGCAATGTGAAACCTTTAGCTTACGTGAACTGGCTTTCCACCCATATATTTTCCAAATGGATGCCCATCACGTGCCTAGTCTGTCAGGGGTAGTACTGCTTCACATAGGCCCCCTGTGGGCCACCGTCCCGTCTTTCTTGCTTCTCGTTGGGCACTGCCCCCAGAGTTCTGGAGCCGCCATGGTGCCAGCCTTGGATAAGCAGGATGGCCCGGGGAAGAAGGCATCGCTCCCGTGTGTTACTCTGTGTCAGAAGCCTTCCAAAATGGCGCCGTTTGTGCCTCAGGGCTCTCCAGTGTCTAATAAAGAATTCTGTGAGCGAACAGTTAGATTAACCTTGTCCACTCCCAGTTGGTTACAGTTTTAGGACCTCCACCCACAGGCAGTTTTAGGTTAAGCAAGGCACACACCCGCATCACGTATATACCGGCTGGATCACAGAGGCTGGCCCTTCAGCTGGCAACGGGTGGTTCTCCGCGGGGTCCTTCCCCGAGCTCTCCCCTGATGAGGGAACTCTCCATCCCTCACATGGCTAAATGCCCAGTGCTTCCAGAAGCTCCTCTAACACACGTGCCAGAAATAGGGGCTGGTTTTGCCGGTGCTTTATTATACAAGCCAGAGCCCCTCCGCTCCCCAGCGTCCCACAGTGAGACCTGCTCACACTGTTTGCGGGACAAATGGCGTAATGCCCAAACCACAGCAACTTCACGTTATTCCTTTTGAAAATGCATTAGGATAGCTTGGTCTGTACCAAGCTGTTGGTTCTTCTGTGGTACCGGAATCCAGATCGTTCATGCCTTGAGAGGTTGGCACCCTTGAGGGGAACATTGCTGAGTGAAGGCCGTTCCTGCAGAGCAGACGGCTTCCCCAAAGAGGAGGCGCGAAAAGTCTCCTCCCAAAAGCGTGCAGGTCTGTGAAGCAGTCGTGAGGAGGGAGTCAGCAACACCCTTACAAATAAATAAACTCGAGGGAAGTGCTCTTCCCCTGTGGATGTATGTATTTCAATCTGTCAACTCAACAGTGTCAAGAAGGCATGTCCTTGGGACCTAGAAGACAGAGGCACGAGAATTGCCCTCACCCAGTGGGGCTGGTGTCCTCTGCTCAACCCTGCTTCTAATGGGGTAAAAACAAAAACAAAGACAAAAACACAGATGTGGTCCACATTGGGCCATGGATGCTGATGTCTTGGGACCCTGGTCCCCAATACTTAGGCTGGCCTCAGGAGGTCACTCACTAGCGACCCATTAGGTGACGGTAAGAAAGGATGTTCACAGACCAGTAGGATGTAAATAGGAAGGAGGCAGGGTCAGTGGGAGAGAGAGTGGAAAATTCCATTTGAGTGTCCAGACTCGGCCCAAATTCACGATTTTAATCTGCCTCTTCTCTTCCTTTCTGTTCGTGCTTCCTTTTCACTCTCCTCTCTCCTCCTGGTGGCCAGTGGGTAAATGCAGGGGTCTGGGGCCTGGGGGCAGAGCTGGGAGGTCAGAACCCTTGGAGCTGGCCTGTGACCTAGCAACTCTTGCGCAGCGGGTCAAGCTGTCGGCCTGAGGCTCTACAACACATTCCGGCAGCTTACAGGTAAAGTGGATAGAAAGTGGGATGCTTTCCAGAATGCAGTGTGGCTCCAGGGTCATATCCTTAATGTGAGTGATGGGGCAACTGGGAGGATCTGTCGGTTGAGCGTCCAACTCTGAATTTCAGCTGAGGTCTGGATCCCAGGGTCATGGGATTGAGCCCCGCCTCCGGCCCCATGCTGAGCATGGAATGTTGCACTCTCTTGCTCTCTCTCTCTCTCTCTCTCTCTCTCTCTCTAAAAAACAGAATGCGAGGGTTGCCAACGTGGGTTGTTTTTTTTTTTTTTTTGGCATTTAAATGTTCATTGTTACCTTGATCTGGGTCTCTGACACCCACCTGAATTCCGTGTGCGTGGTCTCCATTCTTCAATACCGATGGTGTATCACTTAAAGGAAAACACTGTCGTGTTTCTGGAGGAAAGCAGGCCTGCGTGCAGCAGCGTGGGTAGCCGTGTGCCCGTGTTTCTGGTGTATATGTCTGCTGTGACTCTTGCCACCCACAGGACTCTCTCTCTTGCAAATTCTCCCGGAGCTTAATTAGTCTTCTGGATTAACTAAGCTCCTTTCTTTCCACACTTCATTAAGAGCTGACATGAGGGAACAGGCACAGTCTTGTCTTGCTTGATTCTGAGCCCTCGAGGTGTGGGTGCTGAAGGACCCCCACGCACGTTACCAGTGGACACCTGTGGTGTCTCTCTCATGGGAAGCAGGGCGTGAAAGAAGGTCGTCCTGTGGTGTTGTCGTCAGACCGCCCGACGTGGTGAGTCAGAGCTGGCCGCCTCTGTCTCCTTCAGAAGGACATGGTTCACAGATGCCCCACTTTCTGCCTCCAGGGTTCCTCCCCACCTTTCTGGAAAAGGAGCATATTTAACACTGCTCAGGAAAGGCATGGCCTTTTTCTTGTGAAATTCTCGGGCTGACACTGCAGCGTGATGCGGGTATCATATTTCATCAGAGGACCTGTACCCCTCACCAGTTGGGAGGGTTGCCTCTCCAGAGGGTCAACGAATAATGAGCCATGGATTCTGGACCACCCTTTCAGAAAGGAATTCAGAGTTTTGTTGGGTGTTTTAGGGACCTCAACAAATAAACACCACGTAGGGGGATCCCAGCCAAGGAGACGGACGGTGCTGTCACTGTGGAGGTGTGGGAGTCACAGTGACTGGGGACGCCCCTCAGGCTGGAGGGCGCTTTCCTTATCGTGTGTAGTATTAGATGTCCTTGTGTCATTGGCTTTAACGATGATGTCACAATGCGCTTTACCCGCGTGTGTCCCTCACTGGATAGAGTGTGACCTGGCACCTGTATGGTACCCGACGTGCTCGGTACCGTGTCTCCTGAACGGGCCGCTGCAGATAACGGGCCCAGCCTCACAGCCCCTTCAGAAGGACGGGCTCTGCTTCTGGATGAAACGGGAGGTGATCCGGGCAGTTGCCCGTAGCTGTGTCCCGGTGCTCGAGTGAGCCTATAGCTCGGGATTTATCCCTCGCCGGTTTCCATTATGCTGACTTCCGCTCTCCCCTTGCAAGAAACATCTCAACTAAAAGAGAGACAACGCAGAATGTCCACTCAGGAAGAGATCGTTGAATAGTAAGGAAATCGCGACCCACCTTCACGCTCAGCTTGCTGACTCTTTGGTGCCGTGTCTGGGATGAGACCGCGTTATGTTGTTACTCTAGAACACAGGTCAAAAATAACACCCTTTTTTCTGTAAAGGAGCAGAGAGTAAACATTTGTGGCTTGATGGGCCACTACTCGACTCTGCTGTTGCAGCACGAGAACAGCGAGAGGCAATATGTTAACAAACAGGTGTGGCTGTGTTCCGATAAAACTTTATTTACAAAAACAGGTGGTGGGCTGGATTTGGCCTGCAGGCCCTGCCCTAGAGGACCACCTGCTCATCGTGCTCTTTTTGGATCATTACCATTACCATTTGTTCACTCTCCCATTCTTTTGTCTAATAAAAGGTTGGTTTATTTTTTAAAGGAAGGCATTGTTCCAAAACCCATTTTATTTTTGTTTTTAATTTTTTTTTAACGTTTATTTATTTTTGAGACAGAGAGAGACAGAGCATGAACGGGGGAGGGTCAGAGAGAGGGAGACACAGAATCCGAAACAGGCTCCAGGCTCTGAGCCATCAGCACAGAGCCCGACGCAGGGCTCAAACTCACGGACCGCGAGATCATGACCTGAGCCGAAGTCCGACACTTAACAGACTGAGCCACCCAGGCGCCCCGCAAAACCTATTTTATTTTATTTTATTTTATTTTATTTTATTTTTCAACATTTATTTATTTTTGGGACAGAGAGAGACAGAGCATGAACGGGGGAGGGGCAGAGAGAGAGGGAGACACAGAATCGGAAACAGGCTCCAGGCTCTGAGCCATCAGCCCAGAGCCCGACACGGGGCTTGAACTCACGGACTGCGAGATCGTGACCTGGCTGAAGTCGGACGCTTAACTGGCTGCGCCACCCAGGCGCCCCAAAACCCATTTTAAAAGGTGTGTGCAGGGACGCCTGGGTGGTTCAGTCAGTTAAGCCTCCGACTTCATGATCTCACAGTGCATGGGATTGGGCCCCATATCGGGCTCTGTGCTGACAGCTCAGAGCCTGGAGCCTGCTTCAGAGTCTGTGTCTCCCTCTCTCTCTGCCCCTCCCCTGCTCATGCTCTGTCTCTGCCTCTCTCTCAAAAATAAATAACCATTGAAAAGAAATAGAAAATAAAATAAAAGATGTATGCAGGGTGGGGCAGGAAGGAGGTGAATATGTGTGCTGGGCACATGGGGGCTTGGAAGACTGGCCCAGGCCTTCCCAAGACCGCAGTCGGTTCCTGCCCTCCACCCACGCCATCCTGTGCAGCAAGGACCCCTCCCACATGGCCCCTAAGTCCCCCATCCAGCCTGGAGCTGGGGCTTGGGGGCCACTGGCCCTGCACCTGTGTGTTTCCCTTCCTCCTGCCTCAGCCATAACACAGAGACGCAGACTGAGTCCGTGCTGACTCTTGCCCTGGAAACTCTTTTGAAGCTTTTAATTTTCCTACCCCAGCCACCAAGTTAAATCCGCAGTTTTCAGCCTTTAGTACCCTGCCCCTTCTTTCACCTTCCCTCCCCAACTTAACTGTCTTTGTTCCAAGTTAAAAGATCATCACGAGGCAGAAGAGAACCCAAGCTTTATAGCCACCATTTTTCATTCCCATAAGGATATGTTTTAGAGTCTAGAGAGGCCGGTGTGAAAGAGTCTTGCAGTTTTACTGGCTTTCCTCGAGGAGAGCTAAAACGCCGGTTGCCAAGCAACGTGCCCCGGCTTCTTCCGACAGTGTGGACTTGGGGAAAAAAAAACCATCCTACAATTGACTGGTGAAGGGGGAGCCGGGTGGAAATGCACAGGGCAGACAGTGCGATGTAACCGTGTTCTGCCTGCTCCTCCTGGCCCCTCTTCCTGAGGACGGACACGCGGTCACACGCAGGAGGGAGCGTGCCCTCAGCAGAGCGCGACGGTTAGCAGGCATTCACACCAGGGGACTTCGTGGGACACGTGATCCTCATCAGCTGCAGGTTCCGTGTTTATGAATCACGTTCAAACTCAGCTCAAGTGGCGCCTTTGCTGTCGTTTGCGGACGTGCACAGCGGCCCAAACGTGGGGTGGCTTGATGTGCCGTCCCCAGCTGAGATGGGACAAGCCAGCCCTCTGCCTCCTCGGCTCGCCTCTCTTCTTGTAAACAAGGCTCCTCTTCAGAGTCCTGTTTGGTGCCATGTTGTTTGTATCTGTGTGCTTTTTGTTGGTGGTTTCACTGCCGAAAAGGCCCCCAAGCACAGTGCTGTGGGGGTGGCCCGGCGTTCGTTGGTGCGAGAAGGCAGTGACGTGCCTTACGGAGAAAATATGTATCTTCGAGAAGCCTCGTTCAGGCATGAGTTGTAGTGCCATTTGGCATGAATTCAGTGTTAACGAGTCAACAATATGGTACATCCAGAAAGAGGAAGAGGGAATTCACTGACCTGTGCGTCAGGCTGCTTCAGAAAGAGTAAGGTAACATCTAAAATGCATGATGAAACTACAGATAAAAGGCTCTCTTTATGGAATCATAAGATGAATGGTCAAATTAAAAACAAAAACAAAAAAACATCAGGGCGCCTGGGTGACTCCCTTGGTTGAGCGTCCGACTTCGGCTCAGGTCATGATCTCACCGCTAGTGGGTTTGAGCCCCGTGTCGGGCTCTGTGCTGACAGCTCAGAGCCTGGAGCCTGCTTCAGAGTCTGTGTCTCCCTCTCTCTCTGCCCCTCCCCTGCTCATGCTCTGTCTCTGCCTCTCTCTCTCTCCCTCAAAAATAAAAACATGAAAAATAAATAAATAATTTAAAAATTTCAAAAAAAAAATAAAAAAGCATAGTGGACAATATTGTGAGGCTGAAAAAGCCAAAGAAATTTATGTTCTTATTACCTAGGGTCAGAAAAATAAACCCTCCTCAGCTAGTGTTTTGTTCTAAAGAAATAGTGCGCGTAGTTCATCATTTGTAAGGAATGTGTATTAAATCAGGTGTTCTAAAAATTTTTTTTTCAACGTTTATTTATTTTTTGGGACAGAGAGAGACAGAGCATGAATGGGGGAGGGGCAGAGAGAGAGGGAGACACAGAATCGGAAACAGACTCCAGGCTCTGAGCCATCAGCCCAGAGCCTGACGCGGGGCTCGAACTCACGGACCGCGAGATCGTGACCTGGCTGAAGTCGGACGCCTAACCGACTATGCCACCCAGGCGCCCCTTAAATCAGGTGTTCTAAACAGAAACACGTGAAACAAGGTTATGTATCGATCGATTCATTGACGGGAAACTGACCAGTGGCCCCGAGGAACCGTTCCCATCTGGACTCACTGCTTCAGGGTTCACAGAGACTTAATAGACCACAACCACCTCGGACAGTAAGAATTGACTGCAGCGGTCACGACTTCCCCCTGATGGGATCTGTCTTCCACTCGAACACACAGTGAAGACAAAACCCTAGACTCAGGCAGGTGCAGGGTCTCCGCGAAGAGTGTGTGCCGGGGGTGGGACCTGACCGCCCGTCTGGCTGTCAGCTCTGGTGGCATCCGTGACCTGCCTGCTGGACACATTTTGAAGGCAGATGAGTGTTTGCAGCGAGGCCTCGATCCTTCTGCACACCCCCTTCCCTGTCTCAGTCCGTTGAGGCCGCTCTGACAAAATACCACAGACGGAGGGCCTCAAACAGCAGACATGTATGTCTCAGAGCTGTGAAGGCTGGAGGTTCAACAAGGTGTTAGCAGGTCTGGTGTTCGGTGAGGCAGCTTCCTGGTTCATAGACGGCTGCCTTCTGGTGACAGCCTCCGATGGCGGAAGGAGCGAGCGAACTCCCCGGGAAGTCCCCCTTATAAGAGCGCTGTTCTCGTTGATGACAGCACTGCCCTTGTGACCGGTCACCTCCCGAAGGCCCCCCCCCCCGCTCCTGATGGCATCACTTTGGGGGTTAGCTTGCTTGCATTCGGTCCGCAACACTCTCCTTCCACGACTTTCATCACTGATGATTTCGGCTGAAGGAAAACCCTGATGCGTTTTTTTTAATTGCCCTGGAACTAAGCCAGAGTGAGCCCGGCGTCCCGAACTGACACCTTAATTGGTTCCAGATGGAAAAGGCAAACTCTGGCTTTCACCCCGCAGTCTTCCTCCCCGAAGGCCCCATGCAGGTCACGTGTGAAAGGGTTTCCCCGTTTCCAAGGCCTGATCTCTGCAGACGGCAGCCTGCCTCTCACACTGGGTCTGCCGAGCTGGACGGTCCCTCTCCAGGGAGCTCTGCGGGGGTGGCCGGCTGACAGCCTGGTGGGGACACGGACGTGAGGACGAGCCCCCGGAACCTGGCATTCTGAACACAACACACAGCTATGCACACAGGGCATGGGAGACGCAGAGGCTGCCTCCGCCTTTGGGATCAGGGAAGCTTCCAGAGGTGAAATGACATCTGGCAGCAGTTGAGAGGAGAGGGCTGATGATGACGTAAGCAGAAGCCTTTTAAGAGCGAGGCAGGGAGACTGTTGGGACACGTGCAGGAATGGAAACACATGCACCATCGCTCCAGGTCAGTTTTGGAAGAGCCTGCAACCACCATCTGTAAAGTCCCGAGCCTCATTATCACCACTCAGGGCCCTGGCCCCACACGGCACCTGCGGAGTCCCCAGAGGAGGCCTTTCTAGAAAGGTCTGCGTTCTGTGGCCGACGGATTGAGTGCTCGGGCCCGTGTCTCTGTTTCTCCACTCGTAATCGGGAACACAGACACCTTCTCCTGCATTGCCGCCACGTGCAGGCACGACAGGAAGAGACAGATGGTGATAAAGTGCTTGCCACTCTCGCAAACAAACTGGGTACGTTGCAGACACACGGATCTAACACGCAGGTTCGTGGCTGGCAAACCACTTTGCCTTGCAGGGACCCCTCGCGCACAGACACTTGAAAAGAAGGGCTATGTGTGCACGCGGCCTGCCGAATCAGTCACAGAGCCGTCTTCTCCCTTCCTCCAGTTCCTATCCCCAGGTCCCGTCGTGCACAGCGCCCGGTGGGCGCACACAGACGCACGGGCTTACCCAGGAGCGGGACACGAGTGCCAAGGGAGGTGTGTCACATGGATTCCATCCTTGGGGTTAGAAGCCCTTGCTCGGCTGCCCGCTACAAACAGCCGTGTGCTAGAAAATGATGTTAATTAGTACGCCCTTTTTTTAAAAAATGGGGGGAAGAAAACCCTGCTGCCCACAACAAAAAAGCCACGTGGAGGCCCGCGGTCCTACCCTGACAGCCAACGTGAAGCATGACCCACTAATGCAGCCCTAATTCACTTTGTTTGGCAGAGAGAGCAAACTCACCATGCTGCTGCGAGAGTCCCTGGGGAACGTGAACTGTCGCACCACCATGATCGCGCACATCTCGGCGGCCGCCGGCAACTACGCAGAGACCCTGTCCACCATCCAGATCGCCTCCAGAGTCTTGAGGATGAAGAAGAAGAAGACGAAGGTAGGGAGCTCCCAGGGGGTGCAGCGGGTGTAGATGCTTTGGGAGCCCTACCCTGGAGCCGAGCCGGTATTCCTAATCCCCGAGCGAGGGGGTGGGGGGGCCAGGCGATGCTGACGATGGTCAGGTGGGGGGGTGGGGAGGATGATGAAGTCCGCGCCCCCTAGCCCTGCCAGCTGCTGGTCATCCAGTCTGGACCCCTAACCGGGAGCACTAGGCCCATGTCAGGCATCTGGGTAGGAGGGGAAACACTCCGTGTCTCCCTCCCTGCCCTGGTCCCACGTAGATGGAGACCCTGTCCTGAGACTGGCTGAGCCCATCTTTGGATTAGTGCTTTGCTCACGTGGTGCTACTTCTCCCGCATTTCCAGGAATCATTTATGGGCTCCTGGGCTTTGCCACGTGAATACAGTGGTTTCTGGTGGATGCAAAGAGCCTGGCAGAAACTACCAGCCTTGCTTTCTCGGGCAGAGGCAAAGCCAGGACCCTGGTGGCATGACCAGAATGGGGCAAAAAGCCATCACAACTGTGGTCACCAGGCCAGCTGGTGAAGCGGAAGCTTTTTCCCTTTTTGTGTCTTTCTGTGTATGGCGGGGAGTGGGGGAGGGGGGGTCAAAAATGGGCCTTTACAACCTGTGTGACGCAGGGTACCACAGATGGCTGGGGTATGCCACGGTAGTGACCTGTCTGCCCTCAGGAGGTCACCCAGGGCCCGGGCTGGTCACCTGTCCTGAGCAGGCTCTGTTCCCCAGCGTGCCACATGGGCCGTTCTCACTGGAGGCCACGGTGTGGTGGCAAGCTGGGGCACGCCGGCCTGACGCACCACGAGGAACAGCCTGATGCAGGGAGGGGAACCGGGGTGGCCTGGGGGGCCTGTTCAGAGTCGCTGTGGGCTCGCCGGGAGGTCCGCCCCCGCTAACCTCCCCACTCTCATCCTCAGTACACGTCAAGCTCGTCCGGTGGGGAGAGCTCCTGCGAGGAAGGCAGGATGCGAAGGCCCACCCAGCTGAGACCCTTCCACGCCAGGGCCGCGGGGGACCCGGACTTCCCCATCCCCCCGCTGTCCAGCGACCCCGACTACTCCTCGAGCAGCGAGCAGTCCTGCGACACGGTCATCTACATCGGGCCCAACGGCACGGCCCTCTCCGACAAAGAGCTCACCGACAACGAGGGCCCCCCAGACTTTGTCCCCATCGTGCCCGCCCTGCAGAAGGCACGGGGCGACGGCCGGCCCCCGGAGGCCGGAGGGGCTGCGGCCGGCAAGTCAGAAAGGGACTGTCTGAAGTGCAACACGTTTGCAGAGCTGCAGGAGAGGCTGGACTGTATCGACGGCAGCGAGGAGCCCAGTCAGTTTCCTTTCGAAGAGCTGCCGGTCCAGTTTGGGGCCCAGCAAGCAGGCAAGGGTCCTCCGTTAAGCCAGGCGGCTGGGGCCAACCCACTCTGTGAGTCTGAGAAGGAAGAGGCCGGGTCCGACGGGCAGCTGACTGACAGAGAAGGCACCGACCCTCCCGCCTCCAAGATGCAGAGGAATCACTCGCCCGGCCCCACCCCAGCTCTGCCCGGCAGCCCCAGCCCTGCCTCGCCCAGGAGCATCCTGGGCAGCGGTGGCGGCCAGCACGCTGCTTCCCAGCTCACGCAGAGCCCCAGCCTCCAGAGCAGCCGAGAAAGCCTGAACTCCTGTGGCTTCGTGGAAGGCAAGCCCAGGCCGATGGGGTCCCCGCGGCTGGGCATTGCCAGCCTGTCCAAGACCTCCGAGTACAAGCCGGCCAGCTCTCCCTCCCAGAGGTGCAAAGTCTACACCCAGAAGGGTGTCCTGCCCTCTCCTGCCCCCCTGCCTCCCTTGAGCAAGGACGCCTGCACGGTATCCAGCGAGTCCCTGCTGCAGCCTGAGGTGCGAACCCCCCCAGTTGGAATGAGCCCCCAGGTTCTGAAGAAGTCCATGTCCGCTGGGAGCCAAGGGTTCCCCGAAAGCCCGGTCGATGACGAGCACCAGGGGGCCACCTCTCCAGACCCCAAGAAAGAGGTCCTGAGCACCACGACGGTGACGGTGCAGCAGCCCCTGGAGCTGAACGGCGAGGACGAGCTGGTGTTCACGCTGGTGGAGGAGCTGACCATCAGCGGCATCCTGGACGGCGGCCGCCCCACCAGCATCATCAGCTTCAACAGCGACTGCTCCGTGCAGGCCCTGGCCTCGGGCTCCCGGCCCGTCAGCATCATCGGCAGCATCAGTGAGGATCTCGAGTGCTACTCCAGCGTGGCCCCCGTGTCCGAGGTCAGCATCACGCAGTTCCTGCCCCTCCCGAAGCTGACCCTGGACGAGAAGGCCCGTGAGGCCGGGAGCCAACGTTCCTCCATCAGCTCCTGGCTGAGCGAGGTGAGCGCCGGCAGCGATGGCGAGCAGTCCTGCCACAGTTTCATCGCCCAGACGTGCTTCGGGCACGGGGAGGCCATGGCCGATCCTCCGGCCTCGGAGCTGGGCGGCGGCATCCAGAGCAGCCCCGTGGTGTGCCGGGAGAAGCCCGAGGCGGGCCCCGACGGTTTGCTCATCCTGTCTGACGTGGGGGAGGACTCTTTCGACAAGGCGACCCCCATCCAGGGCTGCAAGATATCCACGCTGGGCAAGGCCATGGTCACCATCTCCAACACAGCAGACCTGAGCAGCTGCGAAGGGTACATCCCCATGAAGACCAACATCACAGTCTACCCCTGCATTGCCGTGAGCCCCCGGCCCGTCCAAGGGCCCGAGGCGTCCATCGCCCCCGGGGTGAGCTCAGTGCCCAGAGCAGCCCAGCCCCAGGACAGCCGGGAAACCGGTGCGAAGACAGAGATGAGATTTGAGGACCCTTGGCTAAAACGGGAAGAGGAGGTAAAGAAAGAGAGCGCCTATCCCGGTGAAGAAGGGGCCGGGCGTGAGGCCGCCACAGGCCCCCCCGCAAAGCCTGAGGCCAGAGCAGAGCAGGACAGGAAGGCCAGCCCTGGGGACAGGCTGAGCAGCAGCAGCGGTGAGGTGTCCGCTTCCCCCGGGAGCGACAACCTCAGGAGGGTTGCGGATGGCTGTGAGATGGCCCTGCCCGGTGTGGCCGCCCAGAGCCCCGTGCACCCCAACAGAGGCCTGAAGTCCAGCAGCCTTCCCAGGGCTTTCCAGAAGGCCAGCCGGCAGGAGGAGCCGGGCAGTCCGTTTTACCACTGCGCCGCGGAGACCAACGGGCTGGGCAGCGCCCAGGGTGCGTCGCCCTGCAAGGCGGCCCTGGAGAGGAAGGCAGCATCGCCCAAGCACTGTATGCTGGCCAGGCCCAAAGGGACGCCCCCTCTGCCGCCGGTCCGCAAGTCCAGCCTGGACCAGAAGAACCGGGCCAGCCCCCAGCACAGCGCCTGCAGCAGCGGCACCAGCAGCCCCTCGCACCCCCCGGCGCCCCTCCTGGTCCCGTTCCCGGATGAGGCCGGCGGCCAGGCCAAGGAGGCCAGCAGCAGCAGCCGGCTGTTCAGCGCCAAGCTGGAGCAGCTGGCCAGCAGGACCAACTCCCTCGGCAGGGCCACCGTCAGCCACTACGAGTGCCTGTCGCTGGAGAGGGCCGAGAGCCTGTGCGCGGGGAGCTGGCGGGCGCACGCGGGCAAGGACAGCACGATGCCCCGCGCGGGGAGGAGCCCGGGCCGCGGGGGCGCCGGGGCCTCGCCCACCGCCCTGGGCCCCGCGCCGCCCGCCGCCGCCGCAGCCGGCGCCCCCGGCGCCGTCGCGTCGCCCAAGGCCGGCACGTGCAAGATCTCGGCGGTGAGCAAGCTCCTGCTGGCCAGCCCCAAGGCGCGCAGCCTGGCCACCGCCACCACCAAGACGCTCAGCTTCTCCACCAAGTCCCTGCCGCAGGCGGTGGGCCAGAGCCCGGGACTGGCGGCCAGCGCCAAGCCCACGTCCTGGTCCACGCAGTCCCTCAGCCGCAGCCGGGGCGCCGGGCCCGCCGGCAAGCCGCCGCCGCGCGCCGTCAACGGGCGCATCTCCGAGCTGCTGCAGGGCGGCGCGGGCGGGCGCGCGGGGGGCGACGAGCGGCCGGCCGCGCCCCCGCTGCCCTCGCCCTACAGCAAGGTGACGCCGCCGCGCCGGCCGCACCGCTGCAGCAGCGGCCATGGCAGCGACAACAGCAGCGTGCTGAGCGGCGAGCTGCCGCCCGCCATGGGCAAGACGGCCCTGTTCTACCACAGCGGCGGCAGCAGCGGCTACGAGAGCGTGCCGCGCGACAGCGAGGCCACCGGCAGCGCATCCTCCGCGCACGACTCCACGAGCGACAACAGCAGCTCCGTGGGCGGCCGCTGCCGCAGCCTCAAGGCCCCGAAGAAGCGCTCCAACTCAGGTAGGCACCGGGCAGGTGCGGGCAGGACCCCGGGCTCCCCTTCCTGCCTCCCGCCCCCACTGACCGCCTGCGCCCTCAGGCCTCCACGGGGCCACGGCCGCGTTAGGTGTCGCTGTAGGAACCCACTGCCAGACGTTGGCGTGCCGGGGGCATCCAGCCCGTGGGCACCTGCTTGCGCGGCCCTCTGGAGTCCCCGAGACCCAGGCTTGTCTGCTCTGGGAGCGACGGTGCCGCCGCTCAGGGCTTGCGGAGGGGTCAGGTCAGAGCCACCAGCCTCATGGCCTGGCAGCTACAGACACCAAAACTTGGGGCTGGTGGCCCTGAGACCCTGGCAGCCGCTCCCAGAAGCAGGATGAACCGCACTGATCTCCTTGGCCCTGTGATGGGGAGGTCCTTCCTCTGTCCCCCCTCACCCCCACCCCCAGACACACTCCTGGACAGTTGTGTGTATACAGCCACCATGGGGCCTGAACACACGCACAGTACACCTGCACAACACACACACACACACGCACACACACTGCACCAGCACGGCACACCCAAGCATCCTGGTGCCCCAAATGCATGCTTTCTGAGCAAGTCTTTGCATCTCCAGGAATCTCCCATCAAAAGCAAGTAAATAGTGCAAAGGATACAACATGGTGGTAAAACCCCCTGACTTGTTAATTGGAGTTTGGAGTGACACGTGACAGGACGTTATGATGGATGAGAAGAAGAGGACCCAGGTCAGAGGGGGTGGCCCTCGTAGCCATGGGGTAGGTGAGGTGAAAGGTCAGCCGGGAGAGACTGGGCCGGAGAGACAGGCAGAAGGAACTGAGGACGACTTGAGCTACTTCAGAATTCTCTGTGATCGAGCTCCGCTCTTCAGTGGCTTCCACAGAAGTTACCTCTACTTGTTCTCTAGCGTAAGAACGCGCTTTTATTTTTTTTTAATTTTATTTTTTTCAACGTTTATTTATTTTTGGGACAGAGAGAGACAGAGCATGAATGGGGGAGGGGCAGAGAGAGAGGGAGACACAGAATCGGAAACAGGCTCCAGGCTCCGAGCCATCAGCCCAGAGCCCGACGCGGGGCTCGAACTCACGGACCGCGAGATCGTGACCTGGCTGAAGTCGGACGCTTAACCGACTGTGCCACCCAGGCGCCCCAAGAACGCGCTTTTAACGAGGCCACCTCGTAAAGAGCCCCGCGTGCAACTCTGTGCCTCAGTTAAAGTGAGAGTGGCGTGGTCCTGCCCTCCTAGCCGGTCCTTTGCCGTACTGAGCCCTCCTGTGGGACCCCAGGCTCCCTGGGAGCCCTCAGAAGCCCTTGTGCCACAGAATATTGGTGGCACCAGCAGGTTTGGAATTAAAATATGGGGGGAGTCCTCCAAGTGGGGTCTCCTCTGTCCTGCAACTGCTCCGGCAACAGCTTTTTCTCTCAACCATGGGGGGCGGGGGGGTTGCTTTTTCCCTCCTCCCAACGTAGGCAAGCACAAGCTCTAGAATGTTCCAACCCAAACGTAAGGCACATCATAAAGCATCTGTCTGCCTCAAATCGAAGAAATCAACCTCATGGTTCTAGATGCTGTGGTGTCGCTCTCCCCACCTGCCCACCGCCTCACAGACCACAGTGTGTGAACGTATTGTGCTGTGAACACGTCCAGGACTCACGGCTGTCCGCCATCTTTATTTCCCGGGCGGCGTGTTCTTCAGGCTCAGACCCACTTTGGCGATGCCCCACCCCAGGCCCTCGGCACTCTGGGCCTCATCAGGGACCTGGGAGCGGTGCCCGTGCGAGACAAGTGCAGAAAGAAAAGCCACTCAGTAATAACATGACAGCTGCTGTGTCCTCTTTTCAGGGCCGTGAGCGTGAAAACATATTGATGTTAGTCACTAAAAATAGAAAGAAAGTTCATCCGAGCCAGACTGTTTGCAGGGGGGCGGAGGGAGAAGAAGATCTGCTGGCCTTCCCAGTACTTGGTTGACAAACCTTGTTGCTACAATCTACCCAGACTTCATTCTTCAGGGTCCACACCGTTGTGACGCAGCCTGTGCGCTCACATGTGTTTGCCCGTTAGAATGCTTTCCCGCACCCTCATCTAGAGCCTTCCGTCTGCCAGTCCCTTTTGTTCTTTGAGCATCTTTTTTCCCCAAGATTTGCATCTTCGGTGTGGCTGTCGCGCTGGGGTAAAGAGCTCTGTAAAATGGCTGCCTGGAGAGTGGCCAGCAGGCTCAGCACCTGTCCTTGCGGGGTGCCGCCTGCTTTTACAAACGTCATCCTCTGAGCGTCTCCTGTCAGGTTAGGCTGTTGGAGGACAGGGTGTAGGATCGAAGCACCAGGCTAGGTGCCTGATCGCCAGGAGCACCGGACCTCTGTGACCTTCATAATGAATGTGGCAGTGGAGATCCACAGCCACACCAAAAAATGCAAAAAATGCTGCTCACAGGTTAGGTGACCTTGACAATGGAGGTGGCAGTGGAGACGTGCTCCTCACCGTTAGGGGACCTTGTCTTGCTTATTTATGGTTACTACTAAGAGAAATGTTGGCTGTCAGACATGATCAGCATAAATCAAAAGCACCTTCCTTAAGAGAAGCCGTAAACCTTCTCAAAGGAAACTCCTAGCTGGGTAGCTGGATTTTATAATTACTAGAGGTGTTTGAAACTGCAGAGGAGACCGGTTATCTTTTATCGGAGATTGCTTTTGAGTTTGGAAAACTTTAATGCTTTGGTTGAAAAACGAACTAGAAATACAGGATGAGGAGGATAACCTTGAGCTCTCGGTGCTCTTGTGCACATAACACGAGAAACCAGCAAACGTCCTTAAGCTTATTGGTCCCCTTCCTGGAGATCCGTGTTGGTGGAAGGTGCGTGGAATTGGCCAGACTGTGACACTCTGAGGACCCGGCCTCAGGGCACATGGGTCCTGCCATAAAGTAGGAGACTTGGGGTCTTGGGCAACAGGGTGAGATGAACTCAACGAGGGGATGTTCTTGATGGATGTGACGACCACAGAAAATGTAAGCACAGACCAAGTTATGCCTTCAATGCCTGGCAAAGTTGTAGTTGGCCATGGGGTTGTCGTTCTGGGTTCTTGACCAAGAGAGAAGCCGTGTTTGCTTTTACTGATGGATTTTCATCAGTCCATCCACAGGGCACTGCCAGCCGGATGTGGTCAGCAACACGGCCATTAGCCATGAATTAGAGTGGTGACGGCCAGCCTGGATGGGGAGCACGTGTCTGCCCTGGCTGGGGTGCGCTCAGTGGCTAAAAGGACGTGAATCAGGGAAGGCCCCACCGGAGCCCCTCTGGCATCACTCCTCAGGTGTCACGTGAACTCTTCCCAGACTCTTGGCCACTTCTTCACGTCCCAGACCTTTCACCCCACGCCTGCTGGGTTACCCCCTGAGCTTCCTCCTGTCACTTTCCTGCTCCCAGGCTGGCTGGGGAAATCTGAGAATCAGATCAGCACCTTGGTCTGGATGAAGTCCCTTCCCACTGTAGCAGGCCCACCATAGAAAGCCGGGGAGGGAGTGAGGGAGGCCTGGGGAGCCTGCCTGTTCCGGGATGCACGTAGGGCTTGACCTGCCTGGACATGAGCTCCCGCAAGGCCAGTTCCGCACCTGGCTCAGCCCGCTGGGTGCCCAAGGCCAGTTCTGCACCTGGCTCAGCCCACTGGGTGCCCAAGGCCAGTTCCGCATCTGGCTCAGCCCGCTGGGTGCCCAGCACTGTGTGGTGCAGCCTTCCATGAGTCATTCGGACACCCCTGATTGATTCACTGGCTGGTGGGCTGGCTGGAAGATGGTCCTCCAAGTGAGCTTAGAGTTTTTTTCTATGTCACCCCGCTGGTGACCAGTGCTTTAAACACCAAGCTTGTCTTCTATATCCTTTGCCACGCTAAGCACCGAGCACCATGCCTGCCCTTCTCTGGGTGCTTGGTAAACTTAACCGACTGATGGGATGCCGGGTTCAGTATGCTGAGCTGCCGCGCCAATATCCACGACTTGTTACTCCTCACCAGGGCCGAGAGAGGCCTGATTCACTGTGTTCCCCCTGTGCTGCTCACTGGGTCCTCAGGTACCATCTTGTCCCTTCCTCTCAAGGTGGCTGTGAACCTCAACATGCCCTGGAAGAATTAAGTCTTTAACTTGTTTTAATGTTTATTCATTTTTGAGAGACAGAGAGAGACAGAGAGAGACAGAGTGTGAGTGGGGGAGGGGCAGAAAGAGAGAGGGAGACACAGAATCTGAAGCAGGGTCCAGGCTCCGAGCTGTCAGCAAAGAGCCTGACACGGGGCTCGAACTCATGAACCGTGAGATTGTGACCTGAGCTAAAGTCAGATGCTTAACCGACTGAGCCACCCAGGCACTCCAAGAATTAAGTCTTTGAAGAAGACAAATCTGGGTAGACAATCACGTAAAAGTCTCTAGGGTACCAGGAATCCAGGCTCCTTCTGTCTTCTTTTTGTGTCATTTATGATCTTCACTTCATGACGCAGCCACTGGGCCCATATTTCACCCAGGACAAAGGAGAAAGGAAGAGGAGGAGGCCAGACCCCCCACCTTTAAGGACACTTCCTAGCAGTTGCCTGTAACACTTCTGTGGATACCCTATCAGGAGGAGCTTAAGGTGCAGGTACCCAGGGCGTGGTCCCTTCCTGGGGGCTGTGTGCCCTGCCACGACCCAGTCTCTTTCCTGGAGGAAGAAGAGAACAGGTCTCGGGGACAGCTAGCCATCCGTCACAATGTGTAAAGCATGTTGAATAGGGCCTGACGTATAATCGGTGCTTAGTACAGTGTTGTTGTTATAAGCAAATAAGCAGTGTTTCCTAGAACTCCTATGACCACGTTACCAAACACTGGGACCCCTTTTCCCTAACACAAACATCTCTTTAATTTCACTGTGACACATATTCATGCTGAGCATATGGCTCACGGTTCTAGACCACGTGTTTTTGTGTGTGCGCGTGTTCTGGTGTGCATGCGTGTGTGTGTGTGTGTGTGTGTGTGTGTTTCGTGGGCGGAGACCAAGGGCAGCTCTAAAGGTCAGGCAGGGAATTCGTGAGCTCTTGGTGGTGAAGCCTACGTGCCAGTTTAAGGGATTAATTGTCAAGGTGCGTGGCTGGGCCTTGGCGTGTTTCGCATTCACCTGCCGCACATCCTGGGATGCCCATCAGGGTCCCCCACCAAAAGATGCGTATCAAGATGTAAAAGATTGAAATTCAAAAAGATTCCCTTTGGGTTTAATTCCGTACTTAGGTTCTCAGAGACGGAGGCTCATCCCTGCACTGTCCCTGGACACCCCTTCCCCCGTAAGAAAACCCACCAGCAGCACCGGGGTCCGCTGGGTGGATGGCCCTTTGCGCAGCACCCAGAGGGGCCTCGGGGAACCTTTTGAGATTAAAGTCTACGAAATCGATGACGTGGAACGACTACAGCGGCGACGAGGGGGCAACGGCAAGGTGAGCCTCCTGGTCCCCACATGGGGGCAGCCCCCCAGCCAGCCCCCTGGAGAGCTCCGCACTTCTCCACCCCGAGTGTCGAAAGGGCTCCAGCGCTGGGAGAACTGCCAGTCCTGGGGGCTTTTTTGGCTCCAGCTGGGAACGCCAGCCACCTCCTAAATTTAAGAAAGGGCTGCGGTAGTCCTGCCCTGTGGCTGTCCGATCCAACTCCGGTGAGACAGAAGCGTGGCTGGGCTGGCCCGGGGCTCTCCCGGCTCCCCAGTGAGGGGCCAGCTCCCTCGTCCCCGCTGTGCACATGGCGTTCCCATCTAGAAGAGGCTGCGTGGGTACGAGCTGGGTGGGGGAGGCTCTCCTTTCCCCGCACCCCCACGCCTTCTCGTCTACCTTGTAGGAGGTCACGTGCTTCAACGCAAAGCTGAAAATTCTGGAGCATCGCCAGCAGAGAATCGCCGAGGTCCGAGCCAAGTATGAGTGGCTGATGAAGGAGCTGGAGGTCACCAAGCAGCACCTAATGCTGGATCCCAACAAGTGGCTCCGCGAATGTAAGACCCCAGGTTCATTCCCGTCTTTGGGACTACTGCGTTGGCCGGCGAACCAGGCCTGGCACACGTCCCGGGGCGAGGTGTCCACGGATGGTGCCGGGACCCGAGGGCTTGGACACCATCAAATGGACACAGTAGCTCTGAGCCCACGGTCTCACTCTCTGTAGGGAAGGTGGGCGGGGTGGGGTAGCAAAAAGGGGTGGGGAGTGTTGCTCTTGCGAGAATTTTTCTTATGTGTCTCAGTCCAAAGCATCTGAAAATGAGATTCCACGCCCCCCCCCCCCACCTCATCCTGCATATGGCAGATCAGCCAGACATGAAGTTGCATTACAAATCCGCTCTTGGGCCACAAAATCACGTTGCATATCTAGCCTGAAATACACAAGAATTTATAGAGCTCTTAATAGGGTAGAATGTGCAATCCTAGAAAAACCTCACAAAGAACCCAGAGAGCAGGAAAAAAAAAAACATTTTTGAGTGGAAAAAAAAAATAACATTCGCCGTGTTATTTCTATTTAATAGAAAGCCCAGGATGACAGTAACCGTCTCCTAACAATTCAGAACAATTTTGCTCTCTCTGACAGATTCAATTGTCTCGTATTTATTTGTTCCTAACCATTCCATTTACTGCAAAATAAAGCTCAGATCTGGTCCCAACTATTTCACTGATATGGGACCCAAAGCTGGAAGACTTTGTGGAATAAAATGCATAGCTGCCGATAAGTTTCCTTTCCCTCCCTGTCCGGCACTCACCAGCTCTTCCCCCTCTGCCTCCACTGGTCTCCTGCCCTTCACCACTGTCCCCCTTGCTCCCCCACTACCCCCTGCCCCTCCCCTCCCACACATCAGTCACCGTCTCCACTGTGTCCCCTGGCTCAGAGAGTCCCCTGGGTAGGTGGAGTCTGCAGAAATACTGGGCCCAGAAGAAAGGGACAGAACTTGTCAGCCTCCTGGCTGTGTCCTACCCCTAATAGCAGTCCGCCCTCCAGCAGTTTCTTTTCCGTAAGAACGGGGTGGTAACATCACCTGAGCACCTCCCTGGGTACTTGCGAGGATCCAGTGCACCAACCTGAGGACAGAGGGTGGTGGCCAGTCTGCCAAGCATCCCTCCGTGTTGCACCGTTTGTGGGATGACCACAGCCCTGCAGACCTGATCGGAGGTGGCTTTCCCACACACGAACCGTGGGGCCTCCCTGAGCCTTGATTTCCCAAGCTGTAAAATGGGAAGCATCGTGGAACCTACTTCGTGGGGGGTCGTGAGGAGGGAGTGAGTGATGCTGCTGGGTGCTTGATGAAGGTGCTCAGTAGCAGGACTAGTTGTACTCGTAGTACTGTTGTTATTATCCCAGAACCGAATACAAGTCATCAGCAGAAGACGGTTCCCTAGCGCCTGCCTGCGCAGTGCGCGGACTTAGGTCCCCTGTTAGAGACTGTACGGGGACACGGACCCACACTCTCAGGCCCTGGTGGGGTGCGATGACATGAACAAGGACGCTAGCCAATGTCTGGTCATGGCATAAATATGGGGCCCAGTGCTCACTTCTCTCCCACTCGTGGATAACCCATCTCCTTTCACAAATCCCAGGAGCCTCAAGGTCCTGGGGTTGCCCATTCTGGCACCCCCCCCCCAGCCTTCATTTGTGCTGTTTTCATTAAAGTTTTAGTTTTTTTTTTGTTTGTTTGTTTTATTTGTTTTGTTTTTTTTTTCAACATTTATTTATTTTTGGGACAGAGAGATACAGAGCATGAACGGGGGAGGGGCAGAGAGAGAGGGAGACACAGAATCAGAAGCAGGCTCCAGGCTCTGAGCCATCAGCCCAGAGCCCGACGTGGGGCTCGAACTCACGGACCGCGAGATCGTGACCTGGCTGAAGTCGGACGCTTAACCGACTGCGCCACCCAGGCGCCCCAAAGTTTTAGTTTTTTGAGCGCCGTTTATGTTTGAGGCAAGCTCGAGAACTGTCTTTTTTTTTTTTTTTTTTTAATTTTTTTTTTCAACGTTTATTTATTTTTGGGACAGAGAGAGAGCATGAACGGGGGAGGGGCAGAGAGAGAGGGAGACACAGAATCGGAAACAGGCTCCAGGCTCTGAGCCATCAGCCCAGAGCCTGACGCGGAGCTCGAACTCACGGACCGCGAGATGGTGACCTGGCTGAAGTCAGACGCTTAACCGACTGCGCCACCCAGGCGCCCCTCGAGAACTGTCTTTATCTTACAAAGTCTCGTTTTTTTTTCCCCAAGATGGGAGTGAGCTTACACATGAGCACATATGTGTAGTCGCTTCCAGAAAACAATCGCTTCCTTCATGCCTTTGTACCTGTCTAGAATCAGCAACTGTATGATGCTCAGAAAGGCAATGAACAGAAGGCTACATGAAGGCAGAAACACAGATTGGTCCTTTAAGATGAAATGAAACCAAAAATGAGCAAAACAAAACAAAAAAAAACAAAAAACAAAAAAACAGGCCACAGGCTGACGATGCACTGGGAGTGGGTGATAAGCTGACTGTTGGCACAGAAATCTATATGCTGGCATCCATTTTTATTTTTCTTAATTCCGATGCCACTTTCGAGGTGGTCCAGTAACATAGCCTGAGAAAGGTATGTCATGGTGGGTTCTGTTTTTAATTTTTTAAATTTTGTTTATTCTTTATTGCCATGCAATATTGCCATGCTCTGTTATGTTAGTTTCAGGTGTACAACACGCTGATTCTCTATGTCGTGCTGTGCTCATTGCACGTGTGGCACCGTCTGTCACCACACGACACCGTGACCACACCATTGACTATATTCCCCGTGAGAGGAAGAGGGAGGGAGGGAGACCCAGAATCAGAAGCCACGCCTTCCATCCCCGTGACATATTCCAGGGAGGAAACCTGTACCTCCCTCCCCCCTCCTCCCTTCAGGCAACCACCAGTTTGCTCTCTGTATTTATGGGTCTGTTCCTGTTTTTCCGTTTGTGCAATTTTTCATCTCTTTTAAATTCTGCATATAAGTGAAATCAAATAGCATTTGTCTTTCCCTAAGTATGGTGCCCTCTGGGTCCATTGATGTTGTTGCAGATGGAAAGAACTTGATCTTTCATATGGCTGAATAATATTCCATTTTGCACGCACGCACGTGTGTTTGTGTGCACGTGCGCGTGCATGCGTGTGGCACGCACTATGCATATATCAGCCGTGCTGACGGGTTTGAGGTGACACTTCATTGTGGCTTTGATTTGCATTTCCCTGATGATGAGTGATGTTGAACTACTCTTCATGTGTGTGTTGGCCATCTGGATGTCTTCTTTGGAAAAAATGTCTGCTCAGGTCCTCTGCCTGTTTTCTAATTGGATTCTTTGTAGGTTTGGGGGTTGAGTTGTCTAAGATTTTTTATATACTTTGGATGTTAACTCCTTACCAGATACATCGTTTGCAAATGTTTTCTACCACTCAGGAGGTTTCCTTTTTGCTTTGTTGATTGTTTGCTTCACTGTGCAAAAGCTTTTCATTTGGTGTAGCCCCAATAGTTCGTTTTTGCTTTTGTTTCTCTTCCCTGAGGAGACAGATCTAGAAAAATGTTGCTAAGGCCAATGTCCAAGAGATAACTGCCTATTTTCTTCTAGGAGTTTTATGGTTTCAGGTCTCATATTAAGGTCTTTCATCCGTTTTGAGGTTATTTTTGTGTGTGGTGTGAGAAAGTGGTCCAGTTTCATTCTTTGCATGCAGCTGTCCAGTTTTCCCGATGCTATTTATTAAAGAGACTACGGTCTTTTCACCATTGTACAATCTCACCTCCCTTGATTAATTGGAATATATAAGCATGGGTTTATTCCTCTGGCTCCCTATCTGTTCCATTGGTCTTTTGTTTCTTTGTGCCAGCATCACAGTGTTTTGATTACCATAACTTTGTAGTATAGCTTAAAATGTGGGACTGTGATGCCTACAACTTTGTTCTTCTTCCTCAAGATTGCTTTGACTATTCAGGGTCCTTGGCAGTTCCATACAAATTTTAGCATGATTTGTTCTTTTTTTTTTTTAATTAAAATTTTTTTTTAATTTTTTAATGTTTATTTACTTTTGAGAGAGAAAAAGAGAGAGAGAGATACAGACAAAGCACAAGCAGGGAGGGGAGAAAGAGAGAGGGAGACATAGAATATGAAGCAAGCTCCAGGCTCTGAGCTGTCAGCACAGAGCCCAATGCAGGGCTCAAACTCATGAACCGCGAGATCATGACCCAAGCCAAAGTCAGACACTTAAACGACTGAGCCACCCAGATGCCCCTAACATGATTTTTTTTCATTCTGTGGAAATTGTGACTGGTATTTTGAAAGGGATTACATTCAATCTGCAGCTTGCTTTGGGTGGTATGAACATTTTAATAATATTAATCCTTCTAATCCATGAGCATGGTATATATTTCCATTTGTTTATGTCATCTTCAATTTCTTTCATCAGTTTTTTAATAGTTTTCAGAGTGCAGATATTTCACCTCCTTGGTTAAGTTTTCTTCCTAAGCACTTTATTATTTTTGGTGCAATTTTAAATTGTTTTCTTAAATTTTTTTTTAACATTTATTTATTTTTGAGACAGAGAGAGCATGAACAGGGGAGGGTCAGAGGAAGAGGGAGACATAGAATCTGAAACAGGCTCCAGGCTCTGAGCTGTCAGCACAGAGCCCGACACGGGGCTCGAACCCACAGACCGCGAGATCATGACCTGAGCCGAAGTCGGACACTCAACCGACTGAGCCACCCAGGGGCCCCTTAAATTGTTTTCTTAATTTCTCCTTTGGCCAGCTCATTATTCTTGTATAGAAATGCAACAGATTTCTGTATGTTAATCTCATATCCTGCAACTTTCCTGAGTTAATTTATTACTCTTAATGGTTTCTTTGTGGAGTCTTCAGGGTTTTCGTTACAGAGTATGTCATCTGCACATAGTGACAGTTTTATTTCTTCCTTATCAATTTAGATGCCTTTTATTTCTTTTTATTGTCTGATTTCTATGGCTAGGACTTCCAGTACTAAGTTGAATAAAAATGAGTGGACATCTTTTTCTTATTCTTGATCTTAGAGGAAAAGCTGTCAGTTTTTCAACATTGAGTATGATGTTCGCTATGGGTTTGTCATATATGGCCTTTATTATGTTGATGTTGTTCCCTCTAAACTCAGTTTGAGAGTTTTTATCATGAACAGATGTTGTACTTTGTCAAATGCTCTCTCTGCGTCTATTGAGATGATCATATGGGTTTCATCCTTCAATGTATTAATGTGACGTATCACCTTGATTGATTTGTGGATATTGAACCATCTTTGCATCTGTGGAATAAATTCCACTTATTCAAGGTGAATGATTCTCTTAATGTATTGTTGAATGTGGTTTGCTAATATTTTGTTGAGGATTTTTGTATCTATATTCATCAGGAATATTAGCCTATATTTTTTTTATAGTGTTTTTATATGACTATGGTATCAGGGTCATGCTGGCCCCTTAGAATTAATTTGGAAGCTTCCTTTTGGAGTAGTTTGAAGAGAATAGGTATTAACTCTTCTGTAAATGATGGGTAGAATTCACCTTGAATCCATCTGGTCCTGGGCTTTTGTTTGTTGGAAGTTTTTGATTACTGATTCAATTTTACTACTAGCCATCAGTGCAGACTCTCTGTCTCCTCTGGATTCAGTTTTGGAAGTTTGTATGTTCCTAGGAATTTATCCATTTCTTTAGGTTGTCCAATTTGTTGGCAAAGTTTCCACTGTAAAATGAAAAATCATTTCATTGTATTTTTCCTTGTATTCCTTTGTGTTTCTGGGGTGTTATTTGTTTTTCTCTTTGATTTCTGATTTTCTTTGAGTCCTATTTTTTTTTTTTTTTGATGAGTATACCTAAAAGTTTATCAATTTTGTTTTTCTTTTCAAAGAACCAGCTCTTGGTTTCATTGATCTTTTCTATTTTTTGAGTCTCTATTTCATTTATTCCTGCTTTGATCTTTATTTTTTCCTTTCTTCTGCTAGCATTGGGCTTTTTTCTTCTTTTTCTGCTTCCTTTAGGTATGAGGAGAGATTGTTTCAGATTTTTCTTGTTTCTTGAGGTAGGCCTGTATTCCTATAAAGTTCCCACTTAGAACTACTTTTGCTATATCTCAATTTTGGATCGTTGTGTTTTCATTTGCATTTGTCTCCATGTATTTTTTTTCTTTTCATTTCCACCTAGATTTCTTCACTGACACACTGGTTGTTTAGTAGTCTGTTGTTTAGCTTCCACATGATTGTGGTTGTCAGGTTTTTTTCCTGTAATTGATTTCTACTTTCATACCACTGTGGGTGGAAAGATATTTGATATGATTTCAGTCTTCTTAAATTTATTGAGACTTGTTTTGTGTCTTGACATGTGATCTTTCCTGGAGAATATTCCATGTGCATCTGAAAAGAATGTGTATTCTGTAGTTTGGGGATGGATTGTTCCTGTATGTATCTGCTAAGTCCATCTGGTCTAATATGTCATTCAAAGTCGTTGTTTCCTTGCTGATTTTCTGCTTGGATGATTGATTGATGTCAGTGGTGTGTTAAAGTCCCCTACTATTGTGTGACTGTCAATTTCTTCCTTTATGTCTGTTAATATTTGCTTTATGTACGTGGGTGCTCCACTGTTGCGTGCATAGATATTTACATTTGTTGTATCCCCTTATTGTATTAATGTCTTTGTGTTTATGTAATTCTCTTGTCTCTTCTTACAGTCTTTGTTTCAAAGTCGGTTTTGTTTGCTAAAAGTATTGCTAAACCTGACTTTTATTTATTTATTTATCGGCTTCTATTTGCATGGAATATCTTTTTCCATCCCCTCACTTTCAGTCTGTATGTGTCTTTAGGTATGAAGTGAGTCTCTCATAGGCAGCATATAGATTGGTCTTGGTTTTTTATGTTTTGTCACCTGATGTATTTTGACTGGAGCATTGAGGCCATTTACACTGAAAGTAATTATCAATAGATGTGGACTTATTGCCATTTTATTAATTGTTCTCTGGTTGTTTTTGTAGTTCATCTTTGCTCTTCTTTTGTTTTCTTTCCTTGTGATTGATGACTTCCTTTAGTGTTATGCTTGGTTTTCTTTTTATTTGTTTGTATCTGTTGTAGCTTTTTGGTTTGTGGTTCCTATTTAGCATCCTAGATATATAGCCGTCCATATTAAATTGAAGGTCATTGAACACAGTCTAAAAGAACTTCATTTTTGCTCCCCCCTCCACATTTTATATACATGTTACCATATTTTACATCTTTTTGTGAGTCCCTATAACTAATTTTTTATTTTTAAAAAATTTTTTTAAATGTTTGTTTATTTTTGAGAGACGGAGAGACAGAGCACGAGCAGGGGAGGGGCAGAGAGAGAGGGAGACACAGAATTCTGGGCAGGCTCCAGGCTCTGAGCTGTCAGCACAGATCCCGATGTGGAGCTTGAACTCATGAACCGCCAGATCATGAACGGCGAGATCATGACCTGAGCTGAATTCGGACACTTAACTGACTGAGCTACAAGGCGCCCCCTAGTTTTTTAGATATAATTGGTTTTATTACTTTTTTCTTTCAACCTTCATGCTAGCTTTTGTAAGTGATTGCTCTGTATGTTTGCTTTACTCGTGAATTATTTTCCTTGCATAATTTTCTTCTAATTAAGGCATTTTCTTTCCTACTTCAGTCTCTTTAAACATTTTTTATGAGGCTCTTTTAGTGGTGATGAACTCCTTTAACTTTTGTTTGGGAAATTCTTTATCTCCCCTTCAATTCTGAATGATAATCTTGCCAACTGGATTATTCTTGGTATTAGGTTTTTTTTTCTTTCAGCACTTTATATGTATCATGACTCTCCCTTCTGGCCAGCCAAGTTTCTGCTAAAAAAGCAGCTGATATTCTTATGAGGTTTCCCTTGTATGTAACTGGTTGCTTCTCTCTTGCTGCTTTAAAAATTCTCCTTATATTTAATCCTTGACATTTTAATTATTATATGTCTTGAAGTGGACCTTCTTGAGTTCACCTTGTTTGAAACCCTGTGCTTTCTTCCCCACGTTGGGAAGTTTTCTGCTATTATTTCTGCAAATAAGTTTTCTGCCCCTTTCTCTTTCTCTTCTCCTTCTGGGGCCCCAATAATGTGAATGTTAGTACATTTGACATTGTTCCAGAGGTCCCTTAATATATCTCATTGTCTATTATTATTTTTACTTTTTGTTATTCAGCTGAATACTTTTCATTACTATTTTCCAGATCACTTATCCATTTTCTGCCTCCTCTAATCTGCCGTTGATTCCCTCTTATCTGTTTTTCATTTCGGTTATGTATTCTTCAACTCTGGTTCTTATTTATGTTTTTGGTCTCTTTGTTTAAGTTCTCACTGAGCTCATCCACTTCTCTCTCCAGTCAGGTTCAGGTGAGCATTCTTACGACCATTTCTTTGAACTCTTCATTGGGTAGCTTGCTTATCTCCATTTCCTTTAGTTCTTTTTCGGAGGTTTTGTCTTGTTCTTTCAGTTGGAGTATATTCCTCTGTCTCCTCATTTTGTTTGACTCTCTGTGTCTCTATGTGTTTATTTCTTCTCATAAACTTGAAGGAGTGATCTTGTGTAGGAATGTCCCCTGTGTTTTGACTGTCTGTGCATCCTTGGCTGGCTGGCTATAGCTGCAGCTGTCACAGGCTAGGGAATGGGGCAGTCTATGCTGAGACTTCCCTGATGGGATGGCGGGGGCCAAAGTGGTGCAGGCCTGGGGTGTTTCATGGTCACCTGAAACCTGTGTCACCTTGGCAAGATGGCTGGAGCTTTGTGAACACTGTCCAGGACCATCAGGTGTGTGCCACACTGGGACCATGTTGGTGGGACTGCTAGGGCCAGTGTGGGCTGAGGGTCTGGGATTTGCTGTAGCAGCAGGCCAGCTAGGTGTCTCAACCCTGCTCCTGTCTGCACTATCAAGGTGAAGGGGGAATGGAAACCATGGCCCTAGCCTGTGCTGTCATCCTGGAGAGAGTTCCAGCAGCTTCCTTGCTATTTGGCAGAGTTGTAGGGCTGGTACCTGTATACTCTTATTGCTTTTTAAAACTGTGGCTTTTTGGGGGCTCCTGGGTGACTCAGTTGGTTGAGCACCTGACTTTGGCTCAGGTCATGATCTCAGAGTTCGTGGATTCAAGCCCCACGTTGGGCTCTGTGCTGACAACTCAGAGCCTGGACCCTGCTTTGGATTCTGTGTCTCCCTCTCTCTGCCCCTCCCTGGCTCACACTCTGTCTCTCTCCCTCAAAAATAAATAAACATTAAAACATTAAAAAAAAAAAAAAACTGTGGCTTTTTTTCTGTGCCACAGAGCATCTGGAGCCAGAGTGGGCTGAGGGCCCAGGGCTCACTGACTGGCAGGCTGGCTATGGCACCTGGACCGAGCTCCCTTCTGTGGTGTAAAGGCAGAGGGTGAATTGTAAACTATGACTCTCCCCAGCCCCTCCGGCTTGGAAAGAGTTCTAGCAAAGCCTCTCACTATTTGGCACAGGGCTGGTTCCTTTCTGTTCTAGTTGCCCTTTTAAACCATGGCTTTTTTTTTCCCTGTGCCCCAGGGCTGATGAATCTGCTCCTGGCCCCTCAGTTCTATCCCTCCCAGCAGCTGACAGCACCCCGGGCAGAAAGCAGTGTTGGGGGTGGGTCTCCCTTCATTGCCATGTCTCCATCCCTCTCCTGGTTCTCTGTGCGGTCCCTCCATCCTTTGTCGTGCAGGCAGCCTTCAGTCAGCCCTCAGGTCTTCATCAGGAAGATTTGCTCAGCAGGGAGGCACACATTTAATGTGTCAAGGAGGGGGAGGTGAGTTCAGGGTTCTCCTCCGTCGCCATCTTGGGCCTTCCCTCTGTGTTTAATTTTGTATTATTTTTCTCGTCCCTCTGTTTTTTAAACTTTAGACACTCAGGAGCCCTTGGTCTCATCCCCGGCTCCAGCCCTGAGGGTCTGTGACCCTGAGCAAATCACCTCCCTTGCCAAGGTCTCAGTTAATGCACCTGTAACAAGAGGCAGCCCTCTTGAGAACCCCGTGCATTTCCCCGGCACTCATGTCACAGTTCTGGGGCCGTGTTCACTTTCAACCTCTCATTTTTATTGTACTCTCCATGGCAACTCGAGTTTGGTAAAGGAGGCAGAGTAGCGTCTGTGACTCTCATTTTGCTTTTAGGCACCTGAGCTCGTGGAGGGTAGCCATGGCTGACCCAGAGTGCAAAGCAAGTGTCCACCTCAGATTCCAGGGCCATCCCCCAACCCTGGCTGCTGTCCACGCTGGGCCCCCTGCAGCTGCCCTGAAGCCAGCACCAGGCAGCCCAACCCCCCGCCCCCACCTGCCCAGTCACCGCTGGACAGAGCAGGGGCCTGGGGACAGGAGGGAATGGCCCCAGATAACTGCTCTTTAGGGACTGAAGGAAGCAGACTGTTCACTCTGTGCAGGCCCGAACCTGGGGGACGGCATCTGGGTCCTAAATCTCAGCTCGTGTGCCCAGTGCAAGGGATCCTAATTATCATAGATGTTGGCGTCGTCATTTCCTGAACCACTAGTGAGTGTGTGAAAGTAGGAGGTGCCAGGAGACAGGGTCAGGTTACTCCACCTGCTCAGAGAGGCAGTTGTGTGCAGCTGTGAGAAGAAATACGCAGAGAAGAACGACCATAATGTACGTAGACAAAGGGATAAATGTCATTCAGGTGAGGAGACCCCCAGAAAGGAGGGGATTCTCTGCACCCCGGCTTGGAGATTTATTTTATCACTAATAAAGAATAATGGCTCTGTCGAGGCCCACAGCCTGTGCTGGAGGCGGATGGGGGTGAGCTGAGCTGGAGCGTCGCCTGATCCCTCAGTAGAGTCTCCGTAAAATGAGAGGTGTCTGAAATCACCGTGAGAGCGGAGGGCCCCGGTGTAAATGCAGGTGGCGGGCAGGGTCTCGTCCCAGCCCGGGGAGGCGGCGAAGCGGGCAGGGGGACACAGGGGCGGCAGGTGGTGAGCGGGAGGTGCCCTCCGCGTCTCCACCAGCCTTCTCCTCCTTTGCAGTTGACTTGGAGCAGGTCTGGGAGCTGGATTCCCTGGAGTACCTCGAGGCGCTGGAGTGCGTGACGGAGCGCCTGGAGAGCCGTGTCAACTTCTGCAAGGCCCACCTCATGATGGTCACCTGCTTCGACATCACCTCCCGGCGCCGGTGAGGCGCCGGCCTGGCCTGCCAGCCCCTGGCCCCCCGGGACCCCACAGCCAGCCCCTCGCCTGGCCCTTGGTGCCGGCGGCTGGGACACAGCAGAAGGAGGATGAAGGTTGGTGCAAGTCTGGAGTGAGCGCTGAGCGGGAGGCAGTTTTCTGGTGTTTTCTGTAGGAAAGGTGCGAACACCGCGCGTGTGGGAGGAGGAAACGATGGAAAGCCCAAGGACGTGGAAGCCCCGTGAGACTGAAAAAAGCACTTTGAGGAACTTTCAAGAACTTGTTTATACAGGGGTCCTGCTGGCAAGAGACCTCTCTCTTCTCTGGCTTTGTGGGAAGGGGCGAGGGTGCGCACAGGATCGCTGTCGGGAGCGAGACCGGAACAGCGGATTCCCCAGAGCGACTGATTAAGTGCCTTGCAAATCTTTATTATCCAAACCTTTCTGTTCATACTTTCTCGTGTCCAGATGGTGCTGGTCCAGACGGAAACAACCACAAAACAAAACAAGCCCCATGCGTTTTTTGAAATGTATTTGCAGCTCGTTTTCTCTTGGTGTTTGATCCGATTTCTGACTTGCTGTTTCTACGTAAGTAGTGTTTGTAGATCTGTTCCCTAATCGGTATTGCTTATGAATAAATGTTAACTGTCCTTTACGGTTCTTCCGCTAAGGCCACTTGCACAGAGCCTAGGGGCTGCACAGGCACAAGCCAGTGTGTCTCCAGAGAAGGTCGGAACAGCAGGTGACGCTCGATGCCACCCCGCAGCAGGGGGCAGGGGCAGCGGGCGGACTCGTGGGGCAGGTGCACGTGGGCTCGAGAGAACGGGAGAGGCGACGGGGGCCGAGTTTTGAAGGGAAAAGAAGCCTGTGTGACCCGGGCCTTACGTGCCCTTGGAGAGGGATGTTTGTTGCTGACGACACATCTTCACCTTCCTGATGCGTGTGCTCATTCCTTTGCCCACAAACCCGGGGTTTTTCATGGCCCTCAAAACATTCTCCGTGGTCGTTTTGATTCCAAAGACTGGATTGAGAGCTTGAACCGACTCAAGAGAGCCATACTTTTTGTTCTCCAGTCTTGCGAGTTTGTTAGAAGCAGGGGATCTTCCCCAGTTGAGAGAATGTACTCAGAGACTCAACAGTATGGGTTCAGAATAACAAAGGAGGTTGGGATCACACCACAGCTCTGTTGTCCAGGGTGCTGCTTCAGTGCAAACGGTCCCCAGTCTCCCATGTCCCGAGGCCTCCATCCCTAGAAAGGACAGGCTCGTCCCCTCGGGCCTGGCACCGGAAGGCGGAGAGGTTTCCTGTGGTGAACCACACCCCCCTGGAGAGCCAGGGCCCGGGGCTTTTGTTCAGGTCTTAGGTCCCAGCGACGTAGGACCTAAGCCTCAGATTGAGATGTTCATTCTACCACGACCCGCCCCCCCTTAGGGACTCTCATACCCACTGTAGTGATGGAACCCCAAGGCACCGAGTGGTCAGCGGATTATCTGAGACCAGCTGTGGAGGAGCAGCGGCCTCCTCTTACCTCCCAGGTCAGGGCCCTCGCCTGCTCATGGTTAAGAGGGCTCATCCTCTCAGAGAATACTACTCACGTTTGCCCTCAAATGCAGCATAGCATCAGGAGCCTATTTCTAGGCTAGACAGCCCCTGCTACCCAGCACCTCAGCCCCAGCTGCCCCCCAAGGAAACAGACCTGTGCGCGTCTGTGCCGGCAAAACTCAGCCGAACTCGGTACATAGGAACCGAGGTCTCGTGAGCCCAGCTACCTGACCCTTTACTGGCCAGGACAGGCACAGATGGCGCTGGTGGCTCGAGTGTTTGGAAGTCAGCCCCCCTAGACGGGAAGCCAGCCTCATGGATGACAAGTCGAGCTCCACATTGTCAGAGCCTGCTCCTACACGGAGGGACACACAGGATACGGTCTCATCGGAGAGCCTGATGGGCAGAAACATGGTGGAAGTGTTCAGGAATGGACCGATCTCCCTAGTTTAACAAGTCTGTCTGTCACGTGGGGAAGCAGGGCCTCCCCACGCCACTCCTCAGCCTTAACCCCAGCCTGCGGGGCAGTGCAAGGCTCTGGCCACGCCTCTCGTCTCACAGCATCTGTACAAACAGACTTGTTCAATGGCAATGTTGTGGAAGCTTCTGGATCTTGGCCAAGGGATGCCCATCTTCTGAGCCTTGAGTTTGCATCCCCTTGGGTTTCTGCTCTGAAATATACTGCTTCATGCAAAGCCTTTAATTGGGGAGTTGTCAAAGGTGAGTATTCTGGTCTTCATTGGAAACAAATCACTTGAGCACCCCACGTACTCAGCATTTTCCCCGGTGTGTCACCCCCAGCTTCCAGGTCACCACACTGTGCAGGCTTCCCCAGGCAAGGGGGTGCTGATGCCTTCCCTGGAGTGAGGCCAAGTGGAAACATCTACAGAAACTTAAAATCTCAATTAGTGGAATCTTTCCTCCTACCAAAGCCTGCTTTCGTACATTGGTAGCAACTCCACAAGAGAGCAAAAGCATTGAGTGAAACCAAGAGCTATCTTACTGAGTCCAGTTGGCTTCCCCAGGATGCCATGCCATGGAACGTCTCGTGGGATGTCGTCAGCCAGGCTGAGGACTACAACTTTGTGTGGAGGTTGTCCATTCTGGCTTTTTCTTTTCTTTTTCTTTCATTCTTTTAAACCTACGTAAACTGCAAACATCTTCATGTGCCTAGTATTGATTAATTATGTGAAGACGTCATGAATTTCATGCTGTCACGTGCTGGTTCCTGGTTCTACCTGTGAGTTGACTATAGAGGATGCTGTTCAGGCACAAAAGAAAGCAGGTGTGACCAACTATCCCACTAATTGAAGAATGCCTTGTTGAATGACCAGATAAGTGGTTCCACAGTTTGGTCTTGGTGACAGATAACCCAAGAAGGCAAGGAGAATGGCACAGAACTCCCATTATCCACACATAGAAGGACTGGAAACTTCTTATTTGAAATTAACGTTTCGATGCATAAAGCCTTAATTCCTCGTCTGAAATCTGCCCTCCACCCTCCAAATAGTTTAGCGTGAGGTGTAGCATTAAGCGGAACAAAACGCAGACAAAGACAAAAGGGAAGTAGTGATATTGTTTCCCGCGGAGTATATCCATCTTGCTTTTCATGATGCTGCTTTGTGCTGCGACAGAGTGACAGTTGGCTTTATCCCAGGCTTCCGGTCCCCACCTGAGAGCTGCAGCCTTGGATCTTCTTGCCCTTGAGCTCCTCCCTCCATCACGGAGAAGCTGTCGCTAACTTTCATCTCTTCCAGATTCGAAATCAGAACACCGCATTCGTTGTTTTATCTTGTGTTGCTATTCTGAACACGGGGAAGTTGGTGCAGATGCGGGGAGGGGGGAGGGTCGTACAAGAGACCCTGAGCTGGGGGCTGGGGAAGGGGGAGAAGATGGCAGCCCAGCGCAGGGAACCCCGCAGGCAAGAATCTGGCCAGTTGTCAGAAATTAGTCTTGAGCTTGAAGTCTGTGCTCCTGGAAGATGGCAGTGGCTTCACCGTGGCCACAAATACCATCTGGGAAGGTGGTTCCAGAGGTCCGACACACGCAGTCACATCTTGTGCCTGTTCTTAGATTTCTGTTCGTGAAGGGCAAGGGGCCCTTCTTCTCTGGGCTTCAGATTCTAAAGCTGATGGTGAATTTGGATTAATCCGTAACCCTTAAGTGTCACCGTGTGAAAGCAGTTCACTGACCTGGGCTTCGTGAGACCAAGAGCCAGGCTTCCAAGAGCCGACCGACTGTGGCCGACTGTGCAGACACAGTGGCCAGTCTCATTAGCCACGGCTGATGTGTAGTTGAGGCACCCCCGAAACTATGCAGTGAATGTTTTAAAGTTCCTTATTCCCAAAAGGATTTCAGGCTACAAAAGAAATTAGTAAAGATGAGTCCATGTCACAATTGAAACCGGAAGAAATCAAGAAGAATATACTCATTTTTCTTTCCTTCTGGAATATTCATGCACTCAGAGCATATCCTAAAGGATTTCCTCACTTTTAAAGGCAACATCTTTTCAACCCTGAAACCATGTCAAGTAAGAAAGAGGTTGAAAGTCTTGTCACAACTAGTTGATGCTAAATAAACTGCCTCGTCCCGCCATCCCCAGGGTCTCCCTGCCACTGCCTGGCGTCCCACGACGGAGGGACGCTCCTCACCACTGCCACATGAGAGACCTGGCTGCACCGAGAAAGCCCAGCACAGCCCACTGTCTGTCCCACGTGAAACAAAGCCAGATGCCCAGTTTCACAGACACTGCCAACAAATGGTCTAAAGGGGTTTTAGAGTTGGGGGGTGGGAGGTGGTCAAGAAACAGGCGGTAGAAAAACTATGTTTCTCTGGACTATAATATCTCTTTCCCCCTCCTTCAGCAGATATCCATCAACATTTGTGGGTAAGAACTCACAAATTTGTGTCGCTTAGCAATTTTCCCGACAAAAATACATATATATATTTTTTAAATACAAACTGTTCATTTCCAGATAAAAGCCCAATTCCAACCCAGGAGAAGCCTGTGTAGCTCAAGCCCTTCTTGTCAAAAAAGTTTTTTGTCCATTCTTAGAAGCTAGTTTATTCATTCCTGAACAAACACATTCTGCTTTTGGGTGGCCCTCCTCAGAACCGGAAATGATGTCATAATATCGGACCCAGAATGGCGCTCGAGGCAGTAGAGAGCCTTCAGTGCACCCAGTGAACACTCTCCAGACGGACTTGTGCCCGTGCGTGGACTTGTGCCCGTGAGTGCGTGGCACTCACCCGTCTGCTTCACGCAGACACAGCTAAGAGGGCTCATGGCTTCATTCCCCCCACGGCTAACCAACAGCCCACGGTCATGCTCAACCTAGGAGGAAGTTTAATTTCTTTGCAAACTCAGGATATTGTTTTATAGCATCACTTGTGTTTTATCCTTTACTTATACATCACACTTGGAAACGCTATCCAAGTGCTATGCATTAAAGTGTAAGTTGGGGGCATTGGTTGTTCTTTCCCTGCCCTCTAGTGAGGTCTGCTGGTGGCGACATGGGCCCCGGGGAGGAAAGATAGATAAATCTGGAGAGCAGGGATTAGGGTCCAATCCTCAAAGTACAGGGCTAAGTTCAAAATCTAAGCTGTTCCTATAGCGAATAGCTGAGGGGGGGGAAGGTCCCTTCAGTTTGAATTTGATGATAATGGGCTTGGAAATTGGCCTCCACAGGCCTGGACGGAATACCTGAGAATTCTGAGGAAAGTGTGGACGGTAGTAGGTTATCGCTGTCCCCAGAGAGCCCCACCTACCCGTCAGGAGCTACGGAAGGGGGTTTGGGAAAGCAACCAGATCTCCTTCCCCTGGATGTGGATAGTACCTGTTTTTCCTGGAGAAACCAAAGCACTTTACTGAGTCTTACAGCCCGTAATACTTAAGGCATCTTGTCCCCTCCCTGGGTCCCTGAGAGGCAGGGAGGGGCTGGGGTCAGTAGTCTCATTTGAGAGGCAGCTATACCTAGGAGAAAAGCCGTGAGCCAGGAGTAAGGAAGCCGGGGGCCAGGCCCCCGTTCCCTCCCTCGCTATGCAACCTTGGGCCAGTGGCTCCACTTTGCCGGGCCTCGGGCTCCCCAGCGGGAGATCGGGGGTCACCATAGCTGCCCTTCTGGGATAGTGTGGAGAGAAAATGGTATCATCGTTGGGAAGTGCTTTGAAGAAATTCAAGCTCTGTGTTAGGAGCTGGGGATAGTCATTTATACATGAGGAAACTGAAGTCAAGAGTCCGTGAGCGGCCCAAGTCCACAGAGTAGTTTTATAGCAGAACGTGACTTGAGTCCGGCATCTTGGGCTCTTCCTGTGAGGTGTGTGAATATGTGAACGTCCGTCATGCCTCCGTGCTGGCGCTCATGTGTGCACGGGGCGTAGATGGGGGCATGTGTACAGAAGGGATGTGATGCGATGGAACAGCATAGGACCGAAAACCAGAGTTCTGAGTCCAGTTTTGTCGAAAGTCCTATGGCCTCGGCCACACTCCCTAACTCTGTTTTCTAATCTGTAACACGAGGACATTGTGCTAAACGATTGTCGTGGTTCCTGCCGCTCTCGTCATGTATGTATGTATATAGAGATATGCTTATCTGTAGAAATGGGCCGGTTTGGAAATTGGAGACAAGGCCTGCCAAGTCATTTATTGTATCAGAAACAGCCAGTTCTCGGACACGTCCACCAAATCTTGTTTCCAAATTCGATGGTAGTATTTAACGTCGTCGTTTTAAATTCACTGTTTGGATAAAAGATTGGTGCCGTTTGAAAAAATCAAGTTCTTCAGCTTACGAGTGTTTGCCGTTAAAACTTTTTAATAAAGGTCACTTGTTAAAGTCTGAAATTCACCGATTCTGTACTTGGGCAGGTCCCAGCAACCTATTTGCAGACAGACTGGGTTTTGTGTATGGGCCCTCATGTAGCTATATACAAGTTAGCTGCTGGCTTGATCATGATGAATATGAGCAGTCTACCCGGAGAACAGCCTGGAAAAGGAGGTTCTAGTTCTCAAAAACTGATGACATGAATCCATGAAGCTGTGTGCCATTTCCAATGTGAAGATAGTGTTTGCCGGCTATGATCTCGGACCTTTTGTGGCATATGAGGTGTAAAATGTTGTCAAAAAAAGAATCTGGTGTTTAAAAAGAATCAAACTATAGTGGCATTAAATGTTCACTTCTCTTCTACTCAGAGTCCTGGATGCCTCTCTATCCAATGTATCCTGTTCAGAGGGGAAAACAGTTCAGGGTCTGGGAGGAGGGTTCTGCACACTACAGCAACCCCTTGGCTGGGGGTTTTCTCCCGGTCCCCTAGGGAGCTCCCGGGATGGGGCCTGCCTTATTCCGCTGTGAGGCTGGCCTCCAAGTTCAGATGCTCGGCCGGGGCCAGGTACACGTGGGGGCTGAGTCACAGAGCTCCCCCCACCCCCCCTCACTGTTCGGCCTCCCTGAGGGTCAGCCGCTGGGCTGGGGTCACACGTGTGAGTGTGGAGAGGCATGGTCTTGATGTGGTATTTTCGTTGGCACGGTGCCTCTCCTCGGCCCGGTGTTGGAGGCTTGCACAGGGTAGAGACGCTCTCAATCCGGCCTGGGCTGGACACACAACCCCTTGTCACAACCGTGCTGGTGTGAGCTGCAACCAGGTACACTCAGGTAAGAAAGCAAAACGAGATCAGAGCCTAAGAAAAGGTCTCCGAGAGTACCCCTCCCCGGCAAGGACAGTCTCGTCCCGTCCCGACCCCTGAGGAGCAGCGAGGCACTTGCCAAGATGTTGGTACCACATCCGTGCACACATCCGCGTGCTCCTCCCCCCTCCCGCGAGAGAGGCCCTGCTCTGACTCCAGGTCTCCTACCCGGCAGGGTGGGCCTGGCACCCCCACCTCCCAGGCTCCCCGCTGTTCTCCCCGAATCACACACCAGACCTTCCTGGGCCCCCTTTGGGCCACTCCAGGCAGAAGCCATAAGTTCTTGAGAAGCTGTAAGCCATAAGCCATAAGGGTTTTCTAGAAATGATGCCTTCAATAGAAGGACAGTGGAGGCGTTGCCTGACCCTGAGCACCGCCCCACCCCTCCCCGAGAGAAGAGAGCATCCAGAACTGGTTCCAACCCCCTCACTCCTAACTTTGGGAAGAAATGGTCCAAATGTATGATCTTACTGTATTTGTCTCTAAAACCATTAAACTCTCAAAATTGTTCCTAGTGTTACTCTTATTCTTTTTCCCTCTTGATCCTGCGTTTTCATCTCAGAACGTGAACACTCTGTCCACCATAGCACCCTCTTCCAGATGCCCCCGGACACTGGAAGGCCATACAAATGGAGCAAGGCAACACCATTTATGGCAATAGGAGATTGGGCTGTCCTTGCACCTGCATGGAGAACAGTGTCTCTGTGCTGACGCTTCCACTTGCTCTTCCAGGTGAAGGCTCAGTTTCTAGAAAACTCTTATAGAGCACTTGGAGTGTAAATGCTTTGGCCTGTCAGCAGCTGGTGTGTTCCCAGCACCCATGGGAGCCTCTCGTTCTTCTATATCTTCATCTAGAACAGAGTCTGGGATGTAGTGGGTACTCAAGCAATATTAATTGGATGGATGGATGGATGGATGGATGGAAGGAAGGAAAGGGAAGGAAGGATGGATGGAAGGTTGGAAGGACAGATGGATGGATGGATGGATGGCTAAATGGGTGGGTGGATGGTTGGATGAATGGATGGATGGATGGACGGGTGGGTGGATGGATGGATGGATGACCTTTGGGAGAAGAAGACAGAACAGAAAACACCTGGGCAGAAGTCTGCTGACATTTCCAACACCCTTAACAAAAGGACCCGAGGTCTGCATTTGCAAATGCCCAGTTGGGATTAAGTCCCCAATTCACGGTGCAGTAGAAGCACCAGGCCCAACACTGGGTCCAACCCATGCCCTTGGTTCAATACGTACATAGCCTTGACCTCCCAACCACTTACCAGCCTTGGCTTCTGGCCTCCTGAAGCCTTTCTCTCCAAGTCTGCTCAAGCACTTGGATCCCCGCTGAACGTTCATAAAGCAATCACTGAACAAACCCTTATTGGGCCCTTGCTCTGTCCCTGCTTTGACACTGCTGGCTGCTGATAAACACACTCCGAGCTTCAAGAACTCAGTCAGTTAAACTGGCAAGATTGGCTGGCAAACGGAAACCCATTACAAACAGTCCCCCTCAATGCAGGGTGAAGGCTTCCCCCACCAACCCCAACACATACCCCCTTTCCTCTGTTAGGCCCTTAGCCAGGCCTCACATGCAGAAGAATCTTAGGCCCTGGGGTTGGGAGGGCAAGGAGAGGGGGAGTGAGGGCGAGGGAACGAGTGCAGGTCAGCTGCAGGTCAATGCATCTCTGCTCTGGAAGTTCTCTCTCCATGGAGCCCCCAGGCAGGCCCCCGGCCCTGGGGCCCTCTGCTGGGACAGAGGAGAGGCCCCAGGCTGAGCGTGTCCCGTGCCTTCCCCAACCCCCCCCCTCCCCCCCACCAGATCTCCCAGCCACTGCTTGGGAGCCTCCCCCTGCATTTGCCAAGAGTTCAAGAAGGATGTAGAAGGCGGAAGGGCTTAGAGGATGAGGCATAGCTGTCCCCCAGGGCCACCAGGCTTCTCCAGCAGGGGAAGTGACTCGGAGGCCACCCTAAGAAACTGCTTCGGTGCTCAACGTCCACCTGCACGCTGGGTAAACACTGTGCTGTTGGGTTTTCATTCCCAAATCATTGAGGTGCCCTCTGTCAGCCCATCCTTTGTGCCTCCTTCCCTCCCCAGAGGTCTTGGCTCCAGAGGTGTGTGTATACCTTGCGTGTGCTCAGAAGAAAAACTCAAAGTAAAGGCCACAGAAATCCACGAAGCAGCAGGGCCCCCGAGAGGAAGGCCTTTCGCTCTTTAACTGGACTTTTGAAAAGCTGGTAATAGAAAATAAAAATGGCCTTTAATCTCACTCCGGAGAGAACCGCTGTCATTATTTTATAAACACACACAGACACCAACCCTTTCGGAATATGCTTTCTTCCCCCCTTAACAATCCTACCACGCACATTTACTCCCGGTCAGTTCATGTGCTCCTGCAATTGGCTTTTAAAAGCTGCAGAATATTCCATTGGGTAGACAGACCATCATTTCGGTACAATTCCCTGCTGTTAGACCTTAAAAATGTTTCTACTTTTTAGCTATAATAAATTACACTATAACAAACATGTTGAACAGAAATCTCTTCTCCACTCTCTGACAAGTCCCTTAGGATAAACTCCTGGAAGAGAAATAGCTGTACCAAGAGGGATGAAACAGCATAAAGCATTTTATACACTGAGAGCGGCGTGTTTTGAATTGTCCACCCTGAGCAATGCTTGGAAGCTGTGATGGGCGATGGTCCCATCACAGTCACCTCTTCCTCTCTGAAAACTTCCACTTCACTGATTCTGCTATGTGTTCACTCCACAGGTATGTGCCACGGTTCCAAAGTGGTTCCAAGTTCTTGGTATACATGTACAGAATGTGTGTGTCTGTCCCCCAAACAACAGGCTTGTGGAGGTGTAGGGCAGGCAAAATGTTACCTCTGTCCAACTAGGGTCATGGCTGAGCCTGGGAATTTAATTGACATAAGACGGATAAACGGGGTAAAAGCATACACACTTCAGTATAAGTTTGACATGACACTGAGCTTTCGTATGGAAATGAAAACCCAAAGGAGTGGCAAAATCAAAATGCTTTTTTTTTTTTTTAATAGTTTATTTATTGAGAGAGAGACAGAGACAGAGAGAGGTACAGAGAGAAACAAACAGAATCCCAAGCAGGTTCCACACTGCCAGTGCAGAGCCCGGACTCACAAACCATGAGATCATGACCTGAGCTGAAATCAAGAGTCAGACGCTCAACCATCTGAGCCACACAGGCGCCCCTCGAAATGCTTTTCTGCTAGATTGAACCAAGAGAGGCAGTTGTGGAAACAAATACACAGAGAGACTGAGGAAGAGGAGTGATTTTTCTCAGATCTGCTTGCTGGTTCCTCTCAGCCTCCACTCCCCCTGCCCTCACTTGATGATGAGAATTCTTTTCTCCCGGGTTCTGGAAGGGCATCTTTCACATGGGAGACTCACCTCCTGTTTTCAAGAAGAAAAGGAGAGATGAGAGCACGCTTCTTGCATTTGCTGTTTTTCAAGCACAGCATTTTCAAGCTCAAAATAGTCCTTACAGTCTGGTGGCATGTTGGGGGCGGGGCAGCTCTTCCCAGGGCAGAAAGAAGCCCTTCCTGCGGCCCCTGGTGTCTAAGCACGGGGCCGGCACAAAATAAGTGTTACCATACAGAGGGTTTGGGTAATCACTCCCAGAAAGGGAGTTTTAGGTACATGAAAAATATGCTTGTTCCGGGAAAGCTTCCCTGAGGATTCTGACATGCGTCTCAACTCCCGGCCAAGGAGTCGGGAAGCCTGGGTGCTGATTGGAGAACTGCATCTGGCCCTTGACTTTGAGGGAGATGCCGAGGGTAGGAGCCGCATCTGTCTGCCCAGGGCCCCTGGGCTTGTGCGGAGGTTGAACAAACACACCGTGCGAAGGATGTCAGATTCCGCTAAGTGCTCAGCGGATAGGAGGTAGCAGACCGACACATGTTGGTCGCTCCACAGACCACGTGCTGCCGGACGCCGTGGGCCACTTTCCTCATCCAGCGCTTGTCCGTCCATTGCAAACGTCCGTGGCCCGCATCTGTCAGAGGTAGACAGGGCTGTATGGTCCCCTCTCCCTAAACCTCACTCCCAAGGGTATGGTTAACGAAGACACCGCAGGTGGGTCGCTGCCACACGTCTGTGGTTGTGAGTCAAGGAGCCCACAGTGGCACCGCCGACCCTGCCCTCGGGCACCCTGAGGACACCCTAGCAGGAAAGGCTCACGCAGGCCAGTCCTGGTGGCCGGGGTGGCCAGTCCTTCATCCGGCGGAGGGCACACGTGATTGCGTGCAGTGCTAGACCCAGAGCCTCGCTCGGGAGGGGACATGCTGGGTCCCACACCCTCACCCAAGCGAGGAGGGTGGAGCGCGTAGTTTTCGGGGCCGCCACGGATCTTCAGTGCCTCCTAGTTTACCAAAAAATATATAGTTTCTAAGACGTTAATTCACGAGCCTCCTGGTTCGATTTCGGTAATGAGATTGAACGCGCTTATTGAAGGGACGCCTGGAGGGTGATTCCCGGTCAGAGTCCTTCACAGGCTAACTGAGCAGGCCGCGCCGCAGGCTCCAGACAGTCACTCTGAAGCCACCACCTACCGACTCATGACTCGAACGTTAGCGTGCACGCACACACACACACACACACACACACACGCATGCACGCACACACGCACGCGCACACACGCAAGGGCACGCATGCCCCCGGGCGCACGCGCACACGCACAGACACGCGCACGCACGCGCACACCACCGCCGCGCTGACCGAGCCGAGAGGACGTCCGTCCGTCCACGTAACGCCGCAGGCCTCGCTCTGCAGCTGCCGCGGGGCAGGGGCCCGGGACCACACGGCACACGCTGTCCGGGGCGTAAGGCTGAGCAGCTGGGGGGTCGCCGTCCCTCCCACCCCGCGGCCACCACGTCCCCCTCCCCCTCGCACCAGGGCTGAGCAGGTAATAGCCTCTGCCTGATACGGTTCCTCTGAGCAGTAGAGACCTAGCTCTAGCCCACGTCGGGTGCGCGCACAGGCCCGTGGGGACCGGCAGGGACCCCTGGGAGCGCGCATCCCTCGTGGGGGCGGCCGCACAGCCCTGTCCCCTCCCGGCCGCTGGCGGGCGGCGCCAGGCGTCCTGGCGTCCACCCCGGGCACGAGGCGGCGCAGAGCCGGGCTAACAGGCGGGGACGTACACCCCGCGAGGTGTTGGCCCAGTGCTCCCGGGGGGGCCCCTCACAGCTGGGGTCCGCCCTCCTCCAGGACTCCCTCTCATGCGGCACCCCTTCCTCTGCGCACAAGTGTCTGGGGAGCCGGGGATGGAGGCTATTTCCTCACCAAGGCCCCCTTCTCCCAACCCGCCAGCAGCGCGTGACTTTGGGTAGGAACACCTGGGCAAGCCGCCCTCTCCCGTCTGCCCGCGGCTGTGTTTCTCTACCAGGACAACTGACGGAGAACCTTCCAGCTCGGGGTCCCCGGGGGTTGGGAAGCTCCTCCCTGTCCCACCACCCAGGCAAGTCCTAAGTCACTCAGGCACAAACCAGACAAGGGACTTGCTCCAGGAGCTGCAGCTTCCTGAGCCGGCTCAGGTTGCACCCCCAAACACACACACACACACACACACACACACACACACACACACGGCTCGTTATTTAAGCCTGGTCAGCCCCCTCCATATCCCGCGTGACCCAGTTGATGTGTCGGGGACCCGCATCCTCTTTCCATATGTGCGCACATCCTATTGCTTCTGTTTCTCTGGAGGGCCCTGCCTGACACGGCCTACCTCCCGCTGTGACTGCGGGTCTCCTCTTCCTCTAATAAGAGCCCCCTTGGGGAGCACGCAGCAAGAAAAAAAGAAAATCCCTCATTAGGACCGTCCCCAAGAGCGGTGAGTGCATGGACCCTAATTAGCACACCTGAATTATTCCTTCCTGGTTGCAAAGGAAGGAATCTCTAAGGTCCTTATTAAAACCTACGAAACATCTAAAGAATGGTAAATCGAGAATTCTTGGGTCTGTTTTGCATTGACAGGAGCATAAGTAGGTCCTGAGGGCATCTGAACCCCAAGCAGGTCAGCTCAGCACGACTTCAGCCGATGTATCCCCTCCAAGGGAAGACGCAGTGAGTACAAACTCCTGTTTATAGAGCGCTGCATACTATACTAAGTGCTTTCATATTTATTACTGCCTTTGATCTTCAGCACCACCTCCACTGAGGTAAGGATTAGCTCACACCTTTGGACAAGGACGAGTCACAAAGTGAGGGGAAAGGCGTTTGAAAAACACAGGAAGGCCTTGGCTGTTAGTTCACGCGTGCGTTCACCGTGCAGATATTTACTGCTTACCACAATGTGTCAGCTCTGCTAGAGGTTGGGGAGACAGCAGTGAACAGGGCAGACGTGGTCCAAACCCGTGCAAGCATTTCTTCAGTGCTTGCCCTGGCAAGGCACCATTGCCAAAGTCCAAGGGCATGTCAAGCCCAGTTTAATGGAAGGCTCTCCGATTGTGAAAGGCACCCTCCTGTGAGCTCCCTTGCCACCTCAAACTCACACCCTTCCGCCTCTTTTATCATGTCTCTCCCCTCTCGCCTGAGAGCTCCCCGAGGGAAGGATCATTCTCCACCCAGCCAGCAAGGCACCTGGCCCTCAGTTCTTAGGACAGATTTGTCCAGCGCTGACCTACCATGGGCCAAACACGATGTCAGAGGCTGCGGGTACAAAGAGAGACGAAACCTAGGTCGCGTTCTCCAGAGATGTAGAGTCTGGTGGGGAGACAGATAAATAAGTGGCAGTTATTTCGATGTGATAAGTTTTCGGAGGAATGATAGATGATCCAACAGCACGGGGAAGAAAATGCTTGGCAAGGTCAGGAAGAATGAGCAGAAAGGAGCATGTCAACAACTTACTGTCAAATGGTTCAGGATTTAAAAAAAAAAGTTTTTCTGGCTCGTACTTGCAACTTTTCTGGGATTTTTCAGTCTTTTGGGTTTTTTTTAATCTCAGTAGAAATAATACTTAAGAAAGAATGCAGGTTTGCTCGGCCTGCGGTAACAGAACACCACAGACTGGGTGGCGGAAACCACAGAAATGGATTTTCTCTCAGTGCTGGGGGCTGGAGGTCTAATCAGGGCCCTGCTGGGTTGGTTTCCTTGGGGGCCTCTTTCCTTGGCCTGCAGATGGCCAAACTGTATGTCCAAACTTCCTCTTCTTCTAAGGATACCAGTCAGATTGGATTAGGGCCCACCCTATTAACTAACCTCATTCAACTTAATTGCCTCTGTAAATGCCCTCTGTCCACATACAGTTACATTCTGAGCTATTAGGGTTTTTAGGAGTTCACCCATTAACTTGCAGGGAGACAGAACTCAGTCTGTAACAGTTAATTTCTTCACTTTCCCACATCCGCTCTTTCGAGAGTTACATATGCGCTATTTTCTGGGAAATGCCACTGGAGAGTCTCTCGAAGGTCTGTCTTGTCTTCAGCACCCAGGAGATGGGTACTCGGTAACTGAAAAAGCCCCCTTTATCACATATTACTGTTTTGTATGCTCGCTGTGTCCTCACTGCTGAACAGTAAGTCCTGAGAGGATACAACAGTGTCTGGTTCCCCCAGGATCTAGCACAATACCTTGCATAAGATAGATATCCAATATATTTACAGTGTTTGAATGAGTTCATTAGTCACATGACAAGGACTCTGAAGTCTTTAAGAAAACTGAGAAAGCAGCTAGAAAATACTTAATCTTTTGTATTAGTTAGAAATGCGTACGCTACACATAGGACCTAGAAACCCAGAGTGAAGTCCCGGAGTACAGTTTCGTGTATACTTGAGATATACCGAGTCAGTGTTCCCTGAAACCTCATAAGAATTCAGAAATAGTCCGGTATTCTGGGTATGAAAAAGCTACCTTGGATCCCAGGGTGGTGTTGCTTACTAGGGTACAATTTTCTTTCTAATTCTTGTTTTTCCTTCACACTCACGATCGTAAGTGGATGTGCGTCTGCATGAACATCAGCCTTGATATCTGGTTTCTGGAGTAGGGTCTTAAAAGAGAGGAAACCTACCTGCCTTCCGAGCATCTTCCAAACCTTAGCACGTTGCTCTGCACAGGTGCATGAGGATCCTGAAATCGCTCAGAAATTAAAGTATTCTGTGGGTGATGCTTATTACTTTTATGGGTTTTGCTTAATAATTACCCAGTCAGACTTCCTCCCTCTCTGTTATGCTAGAAGCACTGGTTTCTCATTTCTAAGAAGTAAAATGCCCACAGGAGAAAGAAAACAATCAGAGTGTTTGATCCTTTTTTTTTTTTTTTTTTTTTAAAGAATAAAAGAAAGAAAAAGGAATTCCAATTCACTCAGAGTGGGTCATGCTTCTTCACTTAGCTACAGGGAAATCCCAACTCATGCAAAAATAATTCTGTCTTCACTATTCCATAATCCAAGGGTGTCTACAGTAATTTGGCCACTCCTTTTATGAAAGGAGATCAGTGTATGTGTCTTGATAATACATTCTTCTCGGTCTTACCATAGTGTCGCGTTAGTAACTGCATTCGATTGTGGCATGACCCGGCTCAGGCCCCTGCTGTGCTCTTACAGACCATTATTAATGCGGACCCCTTCCAGGGCTGTAATTTGGGATTCAATTTGCCATAAAATTGTCCTAAGTGTCACCTTAGTAATCGGAGATCATGTGACCCATGAAACACATTGAACGGAGAGATGGCATCTCTTAGAAATTAATGTTAAATTGTCCCGAGTCGTAAAAAGGCCCTAGCCATTACATCCCAAGTAAATTTCGCTGTGCTTTAGAGATAGCTGGGGGTTAAGAGGAAGGAGGATGCTCTACCCACACTCCTGAACTGGGCCTCCGAGGCCTCAGAGTGGACCTGCCTCAGCAAATATCCCAAGGCTTAGCACACAGACTGGTCGATCCAGTAACCCCTCTGGTTGATTTTGATGATTTGGACGGTACTTTTGATGGTATTTTCACACATTTCTCCTCTTTTTAACCAAAAATCCTTATGTGGGGTCTAGCAAAGGAGTTTTAATCTAATTCCAGATAGAAAAGGCAGTTTAGATGTTAAGTCTGGCCAAACAGAAGGCAGTTGGGCTAATCACTAGGGAAATGCAAATCAAACCACAATGAGATACTGCTTCTCACCCATTGGGACAGTTACTATTAACAAGCAAAACAAAATCAAGCAGAAAATAGCAAGTTCGTCAAGGATGTGGCACCTGCCACGGAAAACAGTATGGCAGCTCCTCAAAACCTTAAATGTAGGATTACCGTATGAACCAGTAATTCTACTCCTGGGGGTGTGTGTGCAAAAGAATTGGAGGCAGAAACTTGACCGGATATTTGAACGCCAGTGTTCATAACAACGTTATTCACAAGAGCCAAAACATGGCAACAGCCCAAATCTCCAGTGATGGGTGAACGGATAAACAAAATGCAGCATATGTGGTACACACACTGGAATATTATTCAGCCTTAAAAAGGAATGAAATGCTGACACTTGCTACAGCATGGAGGAAACCTAAGGATATTACAAGTTAAATACGCCACACACAGGGGTGCTGGGTGGCTCAGTCGGTTAAGCTTCTGACTCTTGATTTCGGAGCAGGTCATGTATGCAGATCAAGCCCTGTATCGGGCTCTACGCCGAGCGTGGAGCCTGCTTGGGATTCTGCCTCTCCCTGCCTCTCTGCCCCTCCCCTGCTTGCACACATTGTCTCTCTCTCAAAATAAATAAATAAGCATTAAAAAAAATAAAAATAAATAAGCCACGCACAAAAGAACAAATCCTGGATGATTCTGCTCATATGAAGTACCTAGAGTAATCAGATTCATGGACGCAGAGTGAAACAGTGGTTTCCGGGGCCTGAAAGGAGACAGGGATGGAGGGTTGTTGTTTAATGGGCAGAGAGTTTCAGATTTGTCAATAAGATGCAACAGTCCTGGAGATGGGTTGCACAGCAACGTTGAATGTATGCAGTGCCATGGAACCGCACATTTAAAAATGGTTAAAAGGCTATGGGGCACCTGGGTGGCTCAGTCGGTTGAGCATCTGACTTCGGCTCAGGTCAGGATCTCATGGTTTGTGAGTTCAAGCCCCGAATCAGGCTCTGTGCCGACAGCTCAGACCCTGGAGCCTGCTTCGGATTCTGTGTCTCCTCCTCTCTCTGCCCCTCCCCCACTTGTGTTTTCTCTCTCTCTCTCTCTCTCTCTCTCTCTCTCTCTCTGTCTCTCAAAAATAAATAAATGTAAAATATATTTTTGTAAATTTAAAAAATGGTTAAAATGCTTAACTGTATGTTTTATCACAATTTCTTTTTTGGACATAACCCAAAATGTATGCAATCTGGGAATGTGCTAGAAAAATCTAGGCATCAGGGCGGCTCTCTTGTAACTGCTGTAGGTAAGACAGGTCAAGCCCCGGACACCCCGGGATATGTAGGCAGAGCCATGGAGACAGAGAAAAGGGAGGTGTCTGCCTCTGTCCCTGCAGGTGGGCGCAGCTCACTGTCAGCCCCATGGCTCTGCCTGCAGGGGCGGTCAGCACCACACCTTTGTCTAGCACGCTGGCTCTTCTGGAACTTTCAGACAAATCCACTACTTTGCAGCCTTATTTTACAGCGTGTATTTTTTGTTCCTTCTTTCCTGGTGACTCTCTTGATTCTGAATTTGGGCGGGCAGAGTGAGGTGGCCTGAACAGGGGCCCTTCTATACATTGCATATACCCTTCTATACCCTCACATATGTCTTCCCCCATCTCTCACCCCCAGTTACAAGGCACATGCTCCAACATTCCTTTATGTTCTATAGCAGAGATCAGAGTCCATATAAACTGACGGTAATAGGACGTACAGGCCACTGCACACAAGGCACTCTTTGATGATTCTACTATAAAAAAAATTCCTGTGATTTATCTGGTCACCTGGCGGGACCGGACACAGTATGATCATGATGCTCTTAATAAACGCGAGAGTACTTTTAGAAGCAAAATCTTCCTGACATAAGATTAATATTCTTTATTACATTATTGAAGGCATGTTATATTTGGGCATTGTCTGTCTCCATTATGCCTACCTGAAAAAAGGCTGTGAGAAACCAAAAAGATGAATGGCACTTTTGACAGCTTCTTGGGACTATGGGGCAAAAATTAGAGTCCAGGGCTCAGTAACAAGTGCCTGATAATCCCTTCTACTTTGGTTTTAGACAACAAAGGGTTATACCCTAGGAGGGAGGCTGAATTGGGGTAGACTGAAACAGCTTCACATCATCTCAGTTCTTGAAATTGCACTAAGGTAATCCAAGATTGCTAGTTTGCCTAGCCAAAGTAACATTTTCCCACATATTATTTCTATAACTTTATATACAAGGAGGATATGCAGTATTACATACTTAAGTAAAAAGACAATCAGGCATACAAAGATAAAAACAACACAAAGGAAAACCAAAAGAAACTACAGATACTTCAAACAGTTACATAGAGGCCCAGATAATGGCATGATACAGACTTTCAAATAGATAAGCTTAATATATTCAATAAGAAGAAAGACAAAATTGAGAATTTGTTGTAGAACCTGGCTATTAGATAAACAAACCTTTATAAGTAAAAAACAAAGTACGTGAAATTTAGAACTATTAAAAAAATAAACCTTTATGAGTAAAAAACAAAATAGTTGAAATTTAGAACTAAGTGGTTAGGTCTAATGGCAAATTAGACTCGGCTGAAAACAGAACTAATAAACTGGATGAAAATTCAGAAGAAAATATCCAGTGTGAAGTGAGAGTCAAAAAAAAAAAGGACAATAGAAGACAGGGTGGGAGACAAGGGGGTACAGAGAAAGGTCTAACACATATGGAATTGGAGTCTCTGAAGAAGCAATGAATGGGTCAGAAGCAATATTCAAATAGATATTTGCTAAGAATTTTCCATAACAGTTAATGATCTCAAGCCACCACTGGTTCAAGGAGAGCTACAAAGTCCAATCAGGATAAATGGAAGGAAATCCCAAATTGGATACATCAGAGTAAACCTGCAGAAGGAGGAGAAGAAAATGAGTTACATGGAGAAGTAAAGCCAATTATCGTCATAGGAGCAGTAATAGAACGATATGTGACTTCTCCACAGAATCTGTAGCAGTCGAAGGCAATAGAAAGAAATCCTCAAAGTGCTGAAAGACCGCATCTGCCCATCTAGAATTCCAGTGAAAATATACTTCAAATTTGAAGGGGGAACTGAAGGCATTTTCAGACAAATGACACCTGAGAGAATTCAGCAACAGATCCTCCATTAAGAAAAGACCAAGTGGCATTCTTTAGGCAGAAGGAAAGTGACCTCAGACAGAAGTTCAGAAATGCAGAGAGAAACAAGCAACAAAAAGGTAAATGTGTCGGCAAATCTAAATGAACATCGATTCTGTAAAACAATCTCATGGAATTTAAACTGTATATGATACGATACAAATACACAGCAAAGCTAGCATGCAAATCAGGAGAGACAGAATGAAGTTAAGAAATGCTAAGAGGGGTGCCTGGGTGGCTGATTCTTGGTTAAGTGTCTGACTTCGGCTAAGGTCATGATCTCAGGGTTTGAGTTTGAGCCCTGCTTTGGGGCTCCATGCTAACAGGGAGGAGCCTGCTTGGGATTCTCTCTCTCTCTCTCTCTCTCTCTCTCTCTTCCCCTCCCTCTCTCCCTCTCCCTGTCTCTTCCTCTCTCCCTCTCTCCCTCCTTGCCCCACCCCCCACTCATGTGCATGCTCGTTCTCTCTCTCTCTCTCTCTCTCAAAATAAATTATAAAAAATACTAAGAGTTTTGCATTGTCTAGGAGGAACGTGAAAGTACATGAAATGTTAGATTTTGATGTCAAAGATGCATGTTGAAATTTTGCAGTCACCACTAAAAACAGTACGAGAGTGTCATCTCCAGCTGATAGAATAAAAAATGTAAAAAGACTAAAAGAAGACATGAAAGGATTATAGATCAGTTGATATAAATAGTAAGCAATAACAAAAAAGGTAAATTTAAACCCAAATAAATGAGTAATCATAATATTAAATAAACTGCTTCAATTAAAAAAACAAAGTTTGTAAGCCTAGATATTTTAAAAACAATAAATCATGCATGCTAAAAGAGACCTATCTAAATGATAAAAATACAAAAAGTTTGAAATTAAAAAGCTGGAAAAAGTTGACCTTCATTAGGTAAAGTTATCAAAGTGGTTGTATAAATTTTACTCCCTTGTATGGGTGTTTTAGTCCCTTCACATCCTGCCAACACTTGTACTATCGGATTTTTTTTTTTTTTTTAGTGTTTATTTATATTTGAGAGAGAGAGACAGAGCATGAGCAAGGGAGGGACAGAGTGAGAGGAAGACACAGAATCTGCAGCAGGCTCCAGGCTCTGAGCTGCCAGCACAGAGCCTGATGCCGGCTTGAACCCACGAATCGTGAGATCTTGACCTGAGCCGAAATCAAGACTTGGACACTCAACTGACTGAGCCACCCAGACATCCCTGTACTGTCAGATTTCTAAAAACCTATCCAGTGTGACAAGTGTGTTGTGGTTTAAATTTCCATGTCTAGGGGCTCCTGGGTAGCTCATTCGGTTCAGTGTCCGACTCTTGATCTCAGCGCAGGTCATGATCTCCCGGTTCGTGAGATCAAGCCCCACATTGGGCTCTGTGCTGGGTGTGGAGCCTGCTTGGGATTCTCTCTCTCTCTCTCTCTCTCTCTCTCTCTCTCTCTCTCTCTCTCCTTCTCCCTCTCTCCCTCCCTCTCCCTCTCCCTCTGCCCCTCCTCCCCTCTCATTCTCTCTCAAAATAAATAGATTTTAAAAACCATTAAATTTACATGTCTGATTAGTAATATAGTTCAGCACAAGATGATGTGCTTTCACTGGCCATTTAGATTTCCTTCTTGCCTCTTTTTGTGTAGGTTTTCTGCCATTTGAGTTACTTGCCTTTCTTCATTAATATGTATAAATGAGTTTGTTAAACCTTCCGGTCACTAGTCTTTTGTAATTTTGTTGCTATTTATGTGTTTGAAGTACGCTTTTTCACAAGTTCTTCTGTAAGAGATGAATATACTGGTCACTGATTCAAAGTACAGAAAACAGTCATAGCACAGGGCCAAGCTCCTGGGCTTGTGTCTAAGTCGGTGATTTAACTGAAAGCCCATTGGATTGTACTGCTGTTCTGTCCGCTCAGTTACTTCTGGATGATGGGGTACCTAAGACTGTTGTGTTCCTTGGATTTGAGCACATGGGCACATTACCACGTTTGGTTTGCTGTAAAATGAGTTAGGATTAACTCTAAGAAATTAGAAGCAATGTTGTGGAGGATACTAAGCAAGTAAATGAGGCATTCTGCAAATACACGGTCAGTGGTTCTGGAAGGAAAACTAATCATACAAATACGTAAATACATATAAACATAAGTTATAGAACGTATTTGTATAAGTACGTGTATATGCACACTGCAATATATACATACGTACGTAGCCAGGAAGGGCAGATCATTTTCCCTTTCATGATGAAATGTATCCAGTATAACCAACTTCAGTCTGTCTCCAGATGACTGGCCGGTCTGTCTAGGAAATGGTGGTTTTTGGGGTCTCTGGACATCCCGCAGTGGCAGCAGCCAGGTCACCCTTAATAAGAGGCATTCTGTCTTAGTCAGTCCATAAATGGTCTCCATTCCTGTCTACACAGTCACTCTATACATAAGTTTATTGATCGCATGCCAGGGTGGCTGGGAAGAGACACTGAGATGCCGAATAGGTCATTTTGTCCACCCGCATACCGAGAACCACCTTTGTGGTAGATGTGTTTTATAGAGCTATCGAGCGTAAGAGAGATACCTTCGTGTTGCCAGATTTAAGAGGTATATCCACGTCTCTTCCCTGTAACTCTTTGTTGCCAGTCTTCTTATTTAATATTTCTTACGAAGCACCTGATTACACGGCCTAGCCACTAGCCACTTCCATGCATTAATGACTACAGCTCTGGACCCCAAGCTGTGTTTTCAGCCAGATAAGATGGAAAACTGGATGCAGTTCTTGAAGTTCTGCCCACTGGGAGGATTTACTTTCATTGTCTTTCGGGAACACTCTTAATGCTGTCATACTGCACCAGTCTACCTCTGGCTAAGGCCAACCCATCATGAAGAACAGTCTATACACCAGGCGCGTTTTTTTTCCTTCCTCTGCCCACTGATCATAAAGAATCCCTGTGAGGCCAAAAGTGTGACTTAATGGAGGCAGTAGTGCATCAAGAGTCTGTGTCATGAAAACCTGAGCCACCTGCTCATGGAACTTCCTTGTGCTTTCATGACTTACTTGTTCCTGATGCCTATTATGGACCACTTCTGCTTGGTGATGGATTGAATCTTCATGTACCACGTCTGATGTCTTGATGAATTAGATAATGCCCAGTGCATGTTGGGCAAGCCAGGTGCCAATTATCAAAAGAAAAATTATCTGAAGAGGAAGCATCTTTGCTCCTAAACTCAAGAGATCTTCACTGCGATCTTCCTCTTGGTGAATGGTGGAGGGTCTGTGCAGTATCTCTGTTTTCCATAAAGACTTCAAATACCCAGGTGAAGAGAATCCCCAAAATTCTCTACACTGTTATAACTTAGAAACTTTGCTTTTGTTGTGAGGTCCTAAATTTGGGGGATGGCTTATCTCCTGTTTCTGGCACATATGGACTTACTAAGTCAGTGACAGTACTTTGCATTTACTGTTCACCAACTTAATTTGGCGTGACATCATCGTCATGGACCACTGTGATGCTCCAAGGGATGTCAGAATAATCAAGATAAGCAAAGGCTAGATTTTGGCAGGAGAATGGCACAGCCCAGAAGCAAAATGGTGAAGGTCTTTCAACACTAACACCTCTCATCATTCTCCCTGGGTCTGAAGAGCACAGCCACGACAGAGTTTTTCTAAGGATGTTGATACTTCTGTCACAACTGCATTTTTCAGTGATTAACAAAGGGGGTGTTCTCTCAAGGGTATTATGGAGATTGGGTGGTCATGGGAATGTGGTAGCACATGATAAATCATTCCAATATTTTTATCTCCTTAACTCTTTGGATTCTTTCTGCATTATACCGGGGAGGTTCTGACATCCCAACCTCATTGAATGAGGCAGTTGAATCTAGGTTTCAGTCAACTGAGCAGGCAAATTGTTAGAGTCGCTCTCAGCTCTCAGGTTAAAACATTAAATCCATGATCTCTGCTTTGTACACCCATATAGATAACTGCAGCCTAATCCAGGATTGTGTTTTGTTTTCCTTGCCGTAATATCTTTAGACTCAATTCCTACACTTATTCCTCAGGATATATAAGCTGTCTCTTCCTGAGGCCATCCCCATATGGTGTTTTGAGAGCTGATTCTAGTTATGGGTCTGGAGATAATGAAGGGTACTTAGGTTTTTTTCTCGATGAAAGAAAAAATCATTGTTTCTTCCCCTTCGATTCTTAAATCTTTTATTTCTTTTCCTTGCCTTACTACACTGATTAGGACCTCCCATACAATGCTGCGAAAAGTCTTGATACCAAAAGCAAGCTTTCTATTTTTAACTGAAATATATTTGACATATAACATGTGTAAGTTTAAGGTATCAGCGTGTTGATTTGATATATTTATATATTGTATATATTATATATTTACATATTGTAACATTGCCATTGTAGCATTTAGCTCCTTTATCACATCACATAGTTATCACTTCTTTTCTGTGATAGGAATTATTAAGATCTAGTCTCTTAGCAAGTTTGATAATGATAATTTCTGCATTCATTATACTGTGTATTATTACATCTTCAGGACTTATTTTCTATCAAAAAAGGCACACTGTAAACATCCACCATTAACTATGATGCTTGTTACATGTAGGTATTTATAGGTATCCTTCACCCTTTAAAAACTTTCCATCTGGGGCAACTGGCTGGCTCAGTCAGAAGAGTGTGCAACTCTTGATCTCAGGGTCATGGGTTTGAGCCCCACATTAGATGTAGAGATTACTTAAACAAATTTAAAAACTTTAAAAAAACAGCTTCCTCCAGTTCTTAGTTTGCCATGGTTTTTTTTTTTTTTTATCATGAAAAGGTGTTGAATTTTATCAAATGCTTCTGCACATCTGAGATGTTCACATGGTAATATCTTTCTAATGTAGTGAATTCCTGGATATATTATAGTTTTATATGTTGCTAACATTGGCTTAGCAACATACTATGCATTGCTAACTTCTGTTTGCTATTATTTCTTTTTTTTTTTTAATTTTTTTTTCAACGTTTATTTATTTTTGGGACAGAGAGAGACACAGCATGAACGGGGGAGGGGCAGAGAGAGAGGGAGACACAGAATCGGAAGCAGGCTCCATGCTCTGAGCCATCAGCCCAGAGCCCGACGCGGGGCTCGAACTCACGGACCGCAAGATCGTGACCTGGCTGAAGTCGGACGCTTAACCGACTGCGCCACCCAGGCGCCCCTGTTTGCTATTATTTCTTTAGAATTCTTACGCCTATATTATTGAGTGAAATTGGTTTGCACTTTTCCATTCTATCAGATTTTGGTAGTAAGGTAAAATGAATAAATTAGTTGGGAAGTATTTCTTACTGTTCTGTTCCCTGGGGAAAAAAAAAAAAACAACTGTAAAGAATTGAATTATTTTCTTCCTTAACTGTTTTGGTAGACTATACTAATGAAACCAAATGAGCCTGTCATTTTCTTTGTGGAAAGAGTATTAAAGAGTATAAATTCTTCATCGTTTTCATTAATGGTTTTATGATGTTTCAGATTTTTTAAAAATTTTCTTGAGTCATCTTTGATGATAAATTATATAGTTATTAAGGAATTTGTTCATTTTACCTGTCTTTTCAAAAATTTGGCATGAAGTTGTTAGTATGCTCTTATCATCTTTAATGCTAAGGCATCTGGAGTGATGTTCCCTTCCATTCCTGATTCTAGACATACGTACCCTCTTTTTTTCTCCATTAATTTTACCAGAGGTTTTATTGGTCTTCAGAAAACTCACTTTGGTTTTGTGGTTTTTGTTGTTGATGCACTCTACTTTGAGCTTGCTTTATATTTCAAGTTCTGCTCTGATGTTTATCATTTCCTTTCTTGTATTTTTTTGGGGGGGGGGCATATTTGCCGAGCTTTTTCTAGTCTCTTGAGATAGGGTCTTAGCTTATTTATTTTTAGCCTAATCTTGTATTTGTACAATACAAGGACCGTAGAACGTTTTTAGCATATGTATTTACAACTATCTATATGTAAGTTAGTATTCCTACAATTTTTTTGTTATCAGTTAGAATATGCTCATATTTCCGTTGTGATTTCTTCTCTGATTCATGAGTTGATATCCCATTATGATTGTTGATATTTTTTTTTAAAAATTATTTATTTTGAGAGAGAAAGAAAGAGAGAATGAGCAGGGCAAGGGCAGAGAAAGAGGGAGAGAGAGAATCCCAAGCAGGCTCTGTGCTATCAGTGCAGACCCCAATATGGGGCTTGATCTTACGAACCATGAGATCATGACCTGAGCCAAAATCAAGAGTTGGATGCTTAACTGACTGAGCCACCCAGGCGCCCCTGATTTGTTGCTATTTGTTTGTTTTAATAATTCTGTTCATTTCTGCTTTTTATATACTAATACTATACTACTACATGCCCACAAATTTTAGAATTGTATCTTCCTGGTAGACTGAACTATTTACCATGATTAATATCTCTATTTCTAGTAATGATTATTGTCTTAAAATGTGTATGTTATGTTGTTATTATATTATTAGTAGCCACACCAGATTGCTTTTGGTTAGTATTTGCATATTATACTTTTTCTTTTACTTTAAACATTCTGTATCCTTACGTTTTAGATGTATCTTATTAACAGCACATAGGTGGGCTTTTAAACTCCAGTCTGATATTGTTTTACTGGAAATACCTGCTCTGTTTATATTTACTTTTCTTAATAAAATACATTTAGTGTGATTAGTAATATATTTTGATTTAAATCTGATACCTTGTTTTGTGCTTAAAAGTTCCCTGCCTCTTATTTTTTTTAAGTTTTGCTCCCTCCCCTTCTCACCCCTTCCCCCCCCCCCGCCCCGCCCTATTTTTTTTAATGAGAGGAGATCTCTGAGTTTTTTTTTTTTTTTTAAAGACAAATGCTTTTTATTTTTTTTTCAACGTTTATTTTTATTTTGGGGACAGAGAGAGACAGAGCACGAACGGGGGAAGGGCAGAGAGAGAGGGAGACACAGAATCGGAAACAGGCTCCAGGCTCTGAGCCATCAGCCCAGAGCCTGACGCGGGGCTCAAACTCACGGAACGCGAGATCATGACCTGGCTGAAGTCGGACGCTTAACTGACTGTGCCACCCAGGCACCCCTCTGAGTATTCTTAAAATCATTCCCTTTGGGGGTACCTGGGTGGCTCAGTTGGTTGAGCGTCCAGCTTCTGCTCAGGTCATGATCTAATGATTCACGAATTCAAGCCCTGCATCGGGCTCACTGCTGTCAGCACAGAGCCCGCTTCAGATCCTCTGTCTTCTTCTCTCTGCCCCTCCCCTGCTCATGCTCTCTCTCAAAAAATAAATGAAACATTAAAAATAAAAATAAAATCATTCCTTTTTTCTTTAAGTGTTTGTAAGTTATACACTCTGACTCTCTTTTGGTACTTATCCTAGAAATTAAAACATGCATAATGAGCCTATCAAAGTCTGAAGTTAATCAAAATATTTCCCTCAATTTGGACGATAAAAAGACATTAGAACATCTCAAATTTATTTACTTCTTTATGTACTATTATCATACTCTAGAGCTTATGTCTTATTTTTAACCCTAGTGATGTTATTATTGCTGTTTTGTAAAAATAAACTTCACATGTACTTGTCCAAGTATTCACTGTTTTCTTTCATTTCCATTTCTTCTTGCAACTCTGACCTTCCATTTGTGATTATTTTCCTTCTGCATGATGCATCATCTCCTTTAGCATTTTTTTCAGCCCTCTTGGTTTTTGTTTTTAAAAAAAATTTTTTTTCAACGTTTATTTATTTTTTTTGGGACAGAGAGAGACAGAGCATGAACAGGGGAGGGGCAGAGAGAGAGGGAGACACAGAATCGGAAACAGGCTCCAGGCTCTGAGCCATCAGCCCAGAGCCTGACGCGGGGCTCGAACTCACGGACCGCGAGATCGTGACCTGGCTGAAGTCGGACGCTTAACCGACTGCGCCACCCAGACGCCCCTTGGTTTTTGTTTTTAAATGTCTTCATTCCACATTCATAATTGATGGATCCCTTTGCAGGATATAATATTCTAGGGTAACAGTTACCATTCCCTTGTTTCTGACTTCTATTTTTTTTAATATAATTTATTGTCAAATTGGCTTCCATACAACACCCAGTGCTCATCCCAACAAGTGCCCTCCTCAGTTCCCATCACCCACTTTCCCCTCTCCCCCACCCCTCCCCCATCAACCCTCAGTTTGTTCTCTGTATTTAAGAGTGTCTTATGGTTTGCCTCCCTCCCTCTCTGTTTGTAACTTTGTTTTTTACCCTTCCCTTCCCCCATGGTCTACTATTAAGTTTCTCAAGATTTACATATGAGTGAAAACATATGGTATCTGTCTTTCTCTGACTGACTTCCTTTACTTACCATGACACCCTCCAGTTCCATCCACATTGGCGCAAATGGCGTGATTTCATTCTTTCTCATTGCCAAGTAGTATTCCATTGTATACGTAAACCACAACTTCTTTATCCACTCATCGGTTGATGGACATTTAGGCTCTTTCCATAATTTGGCTATTGTTGAAAGTGCTGCCTTAAACATTGGGGTACAAGTGCCCCTACGCATCAGCACTCCTGTGTCCCTTGGGTAAATTCCTAGCAGTGCTGTTGCTGGGTCATAGGGTAGATCTATGTTTAATTTTTTGAGGAACCTCTACACTTTTCCAGAGCGGCTGCACCAGTTTGCATTCCCACCAACAGTACAAGAGGGTTCCCGTTTCTCCACATCCTTGTCAGCATCTGTAGTTTCCTGATTTGTTCATTTTAGCCACTCTAACAGGTATGAGGTGGAATCTCAGTATGGCTTTGTTTTGTTATTTCCCTGATGATGAGTGACATTGAGCATCGTTTAATGTGTCTCTTGGCCATCAGGATGTCTTCTTTGGAAGAATGTCTATTCATGTCTTCTACCCATTTCTTCACTGGATTATTTGTTTTTTGGGTGTGGAGTTTGGTGAGTTCTTTATAGATTTTGGATACTAGCCCTTTATCTGATACGTCATCTGCAAATATCTTTTTCCCATTCCATCGGTTACCTTTTAGTTTGGTTTGTTTCCTTTGCAGTGCAGAAGCTATTAATCTTGAGGAGGTCCCACTAGTTCATTTTTGCTTTTAATCCCCTTGCCTTTGGAGATGTGTAGAGTAAGAAATTACTGTGGCTGAGGTCAAAGAGGTTGTTGCCTATTTTCTCCTCTAGGGTTTTGATGGTTTCCTGTCTCACATTCAGGTCTTTCATCCATTTTGAGTTTATCTTTGTGTATGGTGTAAGAAAGTGGTCTAGGTTCAGTCTTCCGCATGTTGCTATCTAGTTCTCCCAGCACCATTTGCTAAAGAGACTGTCTTTTTTCCATTGGATACTCTTTCCTGCTTTGTCAAAGATTAGTTGGTCATACATTTCTGGGTTCTCTATTCCATTGGTTTATGTGTCTGTTTTTGTACCAATACCATACTGTCTTGATGATTACAGCTTTGTAATAGAGGCTTAAGTCTGGGATTGTGATGCCTCCTGCTTTGGTTTTCTTCTTCAATATTGCTTTGGCTATTCGGGGTCTTTTCTGGTTCCATACAAATTTTAGAATTGTTTGTTCAAGTTTGAGAAGAATGCCTGTGCAATTTTGATTGGAATTGCATTGAATGTGTAGATTGCTTTGGGTGGTATTGACATTTTAACAATATTTATTCTTCCAGTCCATGAGCATGGAATGTTTTTCCATTTCTTTGTGTCTTCAATCTCCTTCATAAGTTTTCTATAGTTTTCAGCATACGCATCTTTTACATCTTCGGTTAGGTTTATTCCTAGGTATTTTATGGTTCTTGGTGCAACTGTATATGGGATCAGTTTCTTTATTTCTCTTTCTGTTGCTTCATGATTAGTGTATAAAAATGCGACAGATTTCTGTACATTGATTTTGTACCCTGAAACTTTGCTGAATTCATCTGTCAGTTCTAGCAGTCTTTTGGTGGATTCTGTTGGGTTTTCCATGTAGAGTAACATGTGTCTGCGAAAAGTGAAAGTTTGAATTCATCTTTGCCAATTTTGATGCCTTTGATTTCACTTTGTTGTCTGATTGCTGATGCTAGGACTTCCGACACTATGTTAAACAATAGTGGTGAGAGTGGACATCCCTGTCGTATTCCTGATCTCAGGGGGAAAGCTCTCAGTTTTTCCCCATTGAGGATGATATTAACTATGGGATTTTCATAATATAGCTTTTATGATGTTTAACTATGTTTCTTCTATTCCGACTTTCTTGAGGGTTTTTATTAAGAAAGGATGCTGTACTTTGTCAAATGCTTTTTCTTCGTCTATTGACAGGATCATATGGTTATTATCCTTTCTTTTATGAATATGATGTATCACATTGATTGATTTGCAAATATTGAACCAGCCCTGCAGCCCAGGAATAAATCCCACTTGGTCATGATGAATAATTCTTTCTATATGCCCTTGAATTTGATTTGCTAGTATCTTGTTGAGGATTTTTGCATCATTGTTCATCAGGGATATTGGCCTATAGTGCTCTTTTTTTGTTGGGTCTCTGCCTGCTTTGGGAATCAAAGTAATGCTGGCTTCATAGAATGAATCTGGAAGTTTTCTTTCCATTTCTATGTTTTAGAACAGCTTGAGAAGGATAGGTATTAACTCTGCTTTACATGTCTGGTAAAATTTCCCAGAGAAGCAGTCTGGTCTAGGACTCTTTATTTGTTGGAGATTTTTGATAACTGATTAAATTTCTTCACTAGTTATGGGTCTGTTCAAATTTTCTATTTCTTTCTGTTTGAGTTTTGGTAGTGTGTGGGTATTTAGGAATTTGTCCATTTCTTCCAGGTTGTCCAGTTCGTTGGCATATAATTTTTCTTAGTATTCCATGATAAATGCTTGTATTTCTGAAGGATTGGTTGTAATAAGTCCATTTTCATTCATGGTTTTATCTATTTGTGTCCTCTTTCTTTTCTTTTTGAGAAGCCTGGCTAGAGGTTTATCAATTTTGTTTATTTTTTCAAAAACCAAGTCTTCGTTTCATTGATCTGTTCTACTGACTTTTTTTTTTTTTTGTTTTTTGGATTCTATATTGTTTATTTCTGCTCTGATTTTTATTATTTCTCTTCTTCTGCTAGGTTTGGGGTGTCTTTGCTGTTCTGCTTCTATTTCCTTTAGGTATGCTGTTAGCTTTTGTATTTTGGATTTTTCTTGTTTCTTGAGATAGGCCTGGATTGCAATGTATTTTCCTCTCAGGACTGCCTTTGCTGCATCCCAAAGGGTTTGGATTGTTGTGTTTTCATTTTCATTTGTTTCGATATATTTTTTTTTATTTCTTCTTTAATTGCCTGGTTGACCCATTCGTTCTTTAGTAGGATGTTCTTTAACCTCCATGCATTTGGAGGTTTTCTAAACTTTTTCCTGTGGCTGATTTCATGTTTCATAGCATTGTGATATGAAAGTGTGCATAGTATGATCTCAGTTCTTTTATATTTATTGAGGGCTGTTTTGTGACCCCGTATATGATCTATCTTGGAGAATGTTCCATGTGCACTCGAGAAGAAAGTATATTCTGCTGCTTTAGGATGAAAAGTTCTAAATATATCTGTCAAGTCCATCTGGTCCAGTGTATCATTCACAGCTATTGTTTCTTTACTGATTTTCTGTCTAGATGATCTGTCCATTGATGTAAGTGGAGTATTAAGGTCCCCTGTAGTTACCACATTCTTACCAATAAGATTGCTTACATTTGTGATTGTTTTATATATTTGGGTGCTTCCAAATTCAGTGCATAGACATTTATAATTGTTAGCTCTTCCTGGTGGATAGACCCCATAATTATTATATAATGCTCTTCTTCATCCCTTGTTACAACCTTTCATTTAAAGTCTAGTTTGTCTGATACAAGTATGGCTACTCCAGCTTTCTTTTGACTTCCAGTAGCATGATAGATAGATAGTTCTCCGTCCCCTCACTTTCAATCTGAAGGTGTCCTCAGGTCTAAAATTATCTCTTGTAGACAGCAAATAGATGGGTCTTGTTTTTTTAATCTATTCTGATACCCTGTGTCTTTTGATTGGAGCATTTAGTCCATTTACATTCAGTGTATTATTGAAATATATGGGTTTAGAGTCATTGTGTTATCTGTAGGTTTCATGCTTGTAGTGATGTTTCTGGTACTTTGTGGCCCTTACAACATTTCACTCATAGAGTAGGATCTCTTGTAGGGCTGGTTTAATGGTGACGAATTCCTTCAGTTTTTGTTTGGGAAAACCTTTATCTGTCCCTCTATTCTAAATTACAGGCTTGCTGGATAAAGGATTCTTGGCTGCATATTTTTCCTGTTCTTCACATTGAAGATTTCCTGCCACTCCTTTCTGGCCTGCCAAGTTTCAGTAGATAGGTCTGCTACTACCCTTATGTGTGGACCCTTGTAGGATAAGGCCCATTTGTCCCTAGCTGCTTTCAGAATTCTCTCTTTATCCTTGTATTTTGCCAGTTTCACTATGATGAGATGTGCAGAAGATCAATTCAAGTTACGTCTGAAGGGAGTTCTCTGTGCCTCTTGGATTTCAATGTCTGTTTCCTTCCCCAGATTGGGGAAGTTCTCAGCTATGATTTGTTCAAGTGCACCTTCAGCCCCTTTCTCTCTTCTTCTGGAATTCCTGTGATACGGATATTGTTCTGTTTGATTGAATCACTTAGTTCTCTAATTCTCCCCTTGTGATCCAAGATTTTTTTCTCTCTTTTTTTCAGCTTCCTCTTTTTACATAATTTTATCTTCTAATTTACCTTTTCTCCCCTCTGCCTCTTCAATCTGTGCTGTGGCTACCTCCATTTTATTTTGCACCTCATTTATATCATTTTTTAATTCATCATTACTATTTTTTAGTTCCTTGATCTCTGTAGCAATAGATTCTCTGCTGTCTTCTATGCTTTTTCAAGCCCAGCGATTAATTTTATGACTATTATTCTGAATTCTTATTTAGTTATATTGCTTATATCTGTTTTGATCATTTCTTTAGCTGTCATTTCTTCCTGGAATTTCTTTTGAGAAGAACTCTTCTGTTTCGTCATTTTTGCTAGTTCTCTGTCCCTTATGTATTTTAAATGCTTGTTATGTGCTCTGCATCTGGGAGCACTGCTATATTAAAGGGAGGTCATACACTGTCCAAAGCCTGCCCTTCAGGAGATGTTTATTAGAGAGGGTTACTTGCTGTCTGTCGTTGTGATTTGGTTATTTTATTTCCCTAATCATAGTGATGTATTGGACCTTCCAGCAGGCGTGCTTTGATTTGTTCCTTGAAGTAGCCCTGGAAAGGAAGAAAAACAGACAAACATAAAACAAAAACACGCAGACACACAAACAAACAAACAAAAAAAGAAACAAGAAACAAAAGCAAAAAAACGGAAACACCAGCTACACGTAAAGAACAGGGTGGAGGTGGTGCTTATGGAAGAGCACATACAAAGAGAGAAATGACAGGAACGGGGGCGGGGGGGGGGGGGGAGAAAAAAAATAAACATTGACAAGGCAGAGAGACTAAACGGCTTAATCCAGAGAGAGAGAAAGAAAAATAAAGGAGATGGGGAAAAAGAAAAGAAGATAAGGTTGCCCAGACAGAGAAACTATATGGCTTAGTTACTCCAGTGAGAGAGAAAGGAAAGGAGGTGTAGAACATGTATCAAGAGAATGGATTAAGTATGTCTGCTTAAACAAACCAACAACCAGAGTAACCAGACTAGTGGAGGAAAGAGATAAGAAGGAGAAATGGAAGGCAGACTACATCCACATAACAAGAAGTGTCCTAGAATTAATCCAAGCAGTGCACCAGCGCTGGTCTGGAGGAGGGGGCTGTCTGGTCCCTCAGTATCTATCCCGCTCCAGTGGATTCGCAGTTACCCTGAGCGGAGGGGCGTGGTTTGGTGTAGGCTGGTCCGGCCTCCACTGTGGGCCCCGCCTTGGTGGTGGTGGTGGGGAGAAAATGGCGACCCCCCCCCCCAGTCCCTTCTCCATGATCTGGTGGACCCTGTTCCAGCGGTCCTCACTGTGCTGTGGGTGCAGATGGGGTGGTCTGTCTCACTCTGCTGACTCCCGCATCCTGGAGCTTCCCTGGGATTCAAACTCCCACTCCGTGCCCCGCGGTACTGGGGAAGCACAGCTCCGGGCCACCTGATAGGTGGTCCCCAGGGAGGGGATCGCTTTTTCCTACTGCCGGCTATGCCCCTGACTAGCCACCCAGCCCCGAGCTGGCTCCCCTCCTGCCCAGGTGTGCAAACAGGGCAGCCGACCCCAGTCTGGAGAAAGCTCCACAGTTAGAGATTGGATCTTTTTCTGTCCTGGTCCGAGGTTTTTCTCTTGTCCAGATAACAATCCTATGCTTCCCCAACAGCTCTTTCTCTTCCCTTTGTCTCTCTGCAGAAGGGGATCCCTTCCCTACATTCGTTTTCTCTCTCCCAGTTCACAGTCATGCACCAGTGGCCAGTCGCGTTGTCCCGGTGTATTCCTGGTAGCGATTCAGTCTCTTTTCCTCCCAGATTCTTGGGGTTCAAAGTCCTTTGGCTTCAACCTTCTTTGTTTAAGAGACACGGGAAGTTCAGATACCCCTATTTCTCTGCCGTGTTGGCCCCTCCTCCTCTGTTTCTGACTTTTACTAGCACTGATGAGAAGTCATCTGTTACTCCAACTCATATTCTTTTGAAAGTAATTTGTCCTTTTACTCTGGTTGCTTGTAGGATTTTGTCTTTTTCTGTAGTTTGCTTTAAATTCCCAAGGTTCTATCTGGTGTGAATTTCTTTTTATTTATCGTGCTTGGGATTTACCGAACCTTAAATCTGTGGATTAGTGCTTTTATCGATTTTGGAAAATTTTCAACTATTGTTTGCTCAACTCTGTCCTGCATGTTCTCACTTGTCTCGCCTGTGGCCTTAGATCAAATGGACAGTAGACCTTCTTACTATTTCCTCCTCATTGCTTGACTTATTTACTATGTTTTCTGTATTTTTTTCCATGCTGAATTATGGGCTATTTCTTCTGGTTTATTTGCCAGTCCACTAACTTTCTCTTCTGTGATGACCAGTCTGCCGTGAAAGATGACCACTGCAGTTTTCATTTCAATTACTGTATTTTTCATCTTTAGCATCAGTATGATTATTTTGTCAAATGTTACTTTTTATAATTCTTTATTCTTTGTAGTTTAAAAAAGTCTAACTTGTATTTATTTAAATAGTGAACTTAATTGTTTTAAAACATGGTTATGGTATTTCCAATATGCAGAATGTGAGTAAGTTTGTTGCTGTTGCCTGTTGTTTTTCTGGAACTCATGTTGTTTTTGTTCTTTGATGATTGATTACCATTGGCTGGTCATTCACTGACCTTCAAAAATGATCTCTAGGCTTTCCTAGAAACCTAGGATGAAGGTATCCTTCTGCAGTGAAGTTTTTCATTTTTTCTACACAAATTTGAGGGAACTACCATGAGAACCACCTCAAGTCAGTTCACAACGAGATGCCCCCTCGTCAACCCAGGCTTCAACTACTCGGATGGCAAACTCATATAAAGGCTGGTCTTTAGTCACTAGTGTGACTAGTGACTTCTTTATCCTCTCCTTTCTTTATTATCTTTATCCTCTCCTTTCTTTTATCCTCTCCTTTCTTTTAACACTTCATTTACTGCTCTCCTCATCACCAAGACATCCCTGAGTCTATTTCTCCTTCAAAAACTATTTAGTTTTTTGAGGTCCCTGCTCAGTATTGACAGAATTGCTTTTAAGTTTTACCACCTAGAATTTCACGAGCCTTAACTTTTGTTCTCTTTCTCCCATAAAGCCTCTGAAGTCCAAGTATGTAGCACTGACAAATGCCTTTAGTAGGCAAGCAGCTTTGATCCTGATACCTAAAACTCTGTTACAGACTTTTATCCAAAAAGTAGCCCGGAAGCTCCCCAGGGTTTGTTTTTTTGTTCTTTGTTTTTGGGTTTTTGTCTCCTCAGTGATTTAAGTTATTTTTCTGTGTTTTTCCCCCGACATTTTTCATTGTTTTTGGTGGGAGAGTTGTGCCACAAAACTCAGCATTCCAGATAAGAAACCATAAACTTTTCTACCCTTCTTTTTTTTTATTTTTTTTTTTAAAAAATTTTTTTTTTTTTTTTCAACGTTTATTTATTTTTGGGACAGAGAGAGACAGAGCATGAACGGGGGAGGGGCAGAGAGAGAGGGAGACACAGAATCGGAAACAGGCTCCAGGCTCCGAGCCATCAGCCCAGAGCCCGACGCGGGGCTCGAACTCACGGACCGCGAGATCGTGACCTGGCTGAAGTCGGACGCTTAACCGACTGCGCCACCCAGGCGCCCCATAAACTTTTCTACCCTTCTAATGGAATCTTGCTCCAAAATATGAGCAAATAGCCAATGACCACCAGGAAAAATATGAAATGATACAGAGAATATGAAAGATAGAGACCAATATAAACAATAAGAAAAAGTAGAAACAAATTATGCAATGAAAAAAAAAAATCACCTTTCTCCTGCTGTCATTACCAGACAGAGAGATAAGATAACCCATAAAACAAAAACAATGCTATTTAAAAAGAATATTTAGGGGCACCTGGGTGGCTCAGTTGGTCAAGCATCCAACTTCAGCTCAGGTCATGATCTTGCAGTTCATGAATTCAAGCCCCACATCAGGCTGTGTGCTGACACTATTGAGCCTGGAGCCTGCTTCAGATTCTGTGTCTCCCTCTCTCTCTGCCCCTCCCACTTCACGCTGTATCTCTCTCAAAAATAAACATAAAATTTTTCTTAAATAAAAATATTTAAAGATAAAAATGTGCTTATGAGTACTAAAAATACTATTAATGAAAGTGAAAAAGTCCTATAAAAAATTCAGAAGTAAAATGGAGAAAACCTTTCATAAAGTAAAGCAAAAATACAAAAGATAGAAAATAGGAGACAGAGACAAGATAAGAAAATTAGAGAATTGGAGAGGGTCTAAGATAGCAATGTAGGAAGACCCTGAATTTACTTCCCCTGTGGACACACCAAATCTGTACCTATTTACATAGCAATTCTTTCTGAAGAACTGAGAGCTGATTGAACAGCTTCTACACAATAAAAAATGGAAAGACCACATAGAAAAAGGCAAACGGGATGGAGACACAGTGGTGAAGGGAATACTTACCCCCGATACTGTGAACTGCATTTGGAAGAGACAGAACTGAGGCGCCAGGAGCAAATTCATTTGCCCTGGGGCATAGATAAAAGCCATGATTTAAAGGGCAAGTAGACTATAAAGGAACTAGACCTAGAACCTTGATAAACAGCAGGGAAGCTGCTGAAACTCTCCCTGGGCTGCAGGGGCTGGTGAACACCACTGCTTACATTCACCTTCCACCTTGACTGTGCAAATGGGAGCAGGGTCTGGGTGCCACAGCTGGCTGCCATTTCAGTGAGCCTGGGGCTCCTGCCCATACCAGCACTAAACACTCTGGGCACAGACAAAAATTTGTGGTTTAAAAGAGCAAGTAGAATATAAAGGATCCGTTATCCATTGAGAGATGTCCAGAGAGCTGCTGGAATTCTCTCCAGTTAGAAGGTTGGTGAGCACCACGGTTGATGTTCCCCTTCCACCTTGATAGCTTGGATGGGAACAGAGACCAGGTGACTTAGCTGGCCTACCACCTCAGTAATCCTAAGCCCTTAGTTCACACCAGCTTCAGCCATCCCATCAAGATGGCCTCAGCACAGCACACACCAGGACATCCCTGGTCAGCACTCACTAAAGCTCCAGCCTTTGTGTCAAGGTGACAAAAGTGCAAACCATTCTGGAACATTACAGGCCCACTTCAGTTCCAGATACTTGCCAGGGCACTCCCTGCATGGAGTGCACCAGAATCCCTCAGACTGCACCCACCTCAGCACCAGCCATCATTGGACACCCCAGCTTGTACCCACTTTAGCTTCACCTGTCCTGTCAGGGCACCCTCCGTATGGAGAGCCCTGGGACCACCCAGCTTGCACCTACTTCAGCTTCATCTGTCCTGCCAAGGGACCCTCTTGGTGGAAAACCCTGGAACTTCTTTCCCCCATGCTTATCCTGGGCTGTCCTACCATGGCAACCCCAGCATGGAGTGCACCAGGACCCCCAACCCAAGCCAACCAGCCAGCCAACATCACTGGGCACATACGGTCTACATAAGGAACAACCACACACAAAATCAGTCCCTCAAGTTTAAAGGAGGTAAGAATCAGTTCCATCTGATTCACAGAAACAGAGTCAAGCAAAATGAGACAGAAGCATATGCTCCAAACAAAAGAATAAGACAAAACCTCTGTGGGTGGGGAGGAATTAAAAGAAATACAGATATGCAATCTACCTAATAGATTGCAGAGTAAAGGTGCTCACCTGACTGAAGAGAACAGTGGATGATTCAGTGAGAACTTCATAAAACAGAAGATACAAAAAATCATTCAGAGTTGAAACAGTAACTGAAATGAAAAATACAGTATGGGAAATCAGCAGGACATTAGCAGATGGAGAAGAATACATCAGTGCTCTAAAAGAAATGGTGAAGTGCCTGAGCTGAACAGAAAAAAAAAAAAAAAATAGGTTGAAAACAATGAGGATAGATAAAAGGATCTCTGGGAGAACATCAAACATATCAACATTCACATTATAAGGGTTCCAGATGAGAAGAAAGGGGCAGAAAACATACTTGAAGAAAAATAGCTGAAAACTTCCTTAATCTGGTGAACAAAACAGACATTCAGGTTCAGGAAACAGGTCCAAACAAGTTGAACCCAAGAAAGTCCAAAGCAAGATATATAATCATGAAAATGTCAAAGATGAAACATAAAGAGATAGAAGCAACTAGTTGCATACATGGGAAACCCCATGAGGTTGTAAACTGATTTATCAGCAAAAACTTGGCAGGTAAGAAGGGACTGGCATGATATATTTGAAGTGCTTAAAGGAAAAAAAAAACCTACAACCAAGAATGCCTGGCAAGTTTAATGTTCAGAGTTAAAGAGGGTAAAGAGTTTCTCAAACAAAAATTAAAAGTGTTCATCCCATTAAGTGAGCCTTACAAAAAATGTTAAAGAGACTTCTGTAAGCAGAAATGGCCATAATTAGAAGAAAATTATGAAAGGAAAAAATTTCATGAGTAAAGCAATCATATAGTAAAGGTAATACAGTACTCATTTCCAAAGCTAGTATTAAAATTAAAGTACAAAAGTAGTAAATTCAATTACATCTAAAATTAGAGGACTCACATGCAGAAAGATGAAACATCCAACAACCTATATATAAAATGTGGAGGGAGGAGTAAAAATAAAATTCTTTTAAAATATGTTCAGGGGCATCTGACTGGCTCAGTTAGTTGAGCATCCGACTCTTGATTGTGGCTCAGGTCATGATTCCAGGGTCATGGGAACGAGCCCCATGTCGGGCTCTGTGTTGAGCATGGAGCCTGATTAAGATTCCCATTCTCTCTTTTTCTCTCCCTCCCTCCCTCCCTCCCTCTCCCTCTGCCCCACCCCTATTCACATCTCTCTAAGATAGAAAGAAAGAAAGAAAGAGAGAGAGAGAGAGAGAGAGAGAAAGAAAGAAAGAAAGAAGTATTCAAACTTAAGTGACCATAAATTTAACGTAGACTGTATATGCTTAAGATGTATGTATGAATGTGATGGTAACCACAAACCAAAAACCTATAACAGATGCAAGAAAATTACAGAGAAAGGAAGCCAAGCATAACATAAAAGAAATTAATCGCAAGGAAAGAGAGGAAGGAAAAGGGAATACAGAAGAACTACAAAAGCAACCACAGGCCATTTTTTTAATGGAAATAAGCACATATATGCCTATCAATAATTACTTTAAATGTAAATTGACTAAATGCTCTAACCAAAAGGTGTAGGGTGGTGGAATGGATGGAAAACAACATCTATCTATATCTTGCCTATAAGAGACTCACTTTGGACCTAAAGATACATACACGTTGAAAGGAATTGGGATGGAAAAAGATATTCTATGGAATGCAAGTGAAAACAAAAGCCAGGCATACTTTTATCAGACAAAATAGACCTTGAAATAAAACTGTAACAAGAGACAAATAAGGGCATTAAGTAATGATAAAGTGATTAATTCAGCAAGAAGATGTAACAATTGTAAATATCTTGGCACCCAACACTGAAGTACCTAAATGCATAAAGCAAATATTACAGACACAGAGAAGGAAGCTGAAAGTCATACAATAATAGTAGAGAACTTTAACTCCCATTTATATCAATGAACAGATCATCTGGGCAGAGAATCAGTAAAGAAACAGTTTCTTTAAATGACATATCAGACCGGATGAATTTAACAGATATATACAGAACATTCTGTCCTCAAACAGCAGAATACACATTTTTTTTCAAGTGCACATGGAACAGTCTCTATGATAGATTACATGTTAAGACACAAAAGAAGTCTCAATAAACTTAAGAAGATTGAAATTATATCAAGCATCTTTTCTGACCACAATGGTATGAAAGTAGAAATAAGTCACAAGAAAAAAAGTGCATAATAACGTGGAGGGTAAACAACATGCTACTAAACAACCAGTAGTTCAATAAAGAAATCAAAGGGGTATTTTAAAAATACATGGAGATAAATGAAAATGAAAACACCATGGTCCCAAATCTTTGAGAACCAGCAAAAATTTTGAAGAGGAAAATGTATAAGAATACATGTCTATATCAAGAAACAAAAAAATTCTGAAACAATCTAATCTTACATGTAAAGTAACTATAAAAAGAGCAAAGAAACCCCAAAGTCAGTAGAAGAAAAGAAATAAAAAAGATTAGAGCAGACATAATGAGAAACTAAAAATACTATAGAAAAGATCAATGAAACCAAGAACTGGTTCTTTGAAAAGATAAACAAGGTTGATAAACTTTTAGCCAGACTCATCAAAAGAGAGAGAGGGAACGAACCCATATAAATAAAATCTGAAATGAAAGAGGGGAATCTATAACAAATGATTATACAAAAGATTAATACAAAAAGATTAATACAAAAAGAAATACAAAAGATTATAAGAGACTGGGATGAAAAATTATATGCCAACAAACTGGACAGCCTGGAAGAAGTGGATAAATTCCTGTAAATATACAATCTTTCAAAACTAAACAGGAAGAAATAGAAAATCTGAACAGACTGATTACTAGTAATGAAATTGAATCAGTAATCAAAAATCTCCCAACAAAAAAAGTCTAGGACCAGATAGATTCACAGATGAATTCTAGCGAACATTTAAAGAAGAGTTAATACTTATTCTTTTTTTTTTCATTCATTCTGTAGATTTATCACCATAAGTGGGATTTCTTCTGGGGATGCAAGAATGGCTCAATATGCACAAAACAATGTGACACACCACATTAACAAATTGAAAGATAAAAACCGTATGATCATCTCAATAGATGTAGGAAGAGGTGTTGACAAAATTTAATATCCATTTACGATTAAAAAAAAAAAAACCTTTAAATGAAGTGAGTTTAGGGGGAATAACCTCAACATAAAAAAGACCATATGGGATAAACACACAGCTAACAGTATAGTCAATGATGAAAAACTGAGAGCTTTTCCTCTAAGATTAGCAACAAGACAAGGATGTCCATTCTTTCCCACTTTTTTGGGGGACTTTATGTATTTTTTTTATTAAAAAAATTTTTTTTAATGTTTATTTATTTTTGAGACAGAGAGAGACTGAGCATGAACGGGGGAGGGTCAGAGAGAGAGAGAGAGACACAGAATCTAAAACAGGCTCCAGGCTCTGAGCGGTCAGCACAGAGCCCGACGCGGGGCTCGAACTCACGGACTGCGAGATCATGACCTGAGCCAAAGTCGGCCACTTAACCGACTGAGCCACCCAGGCGCCCCTATATATATTTTTTAAAATTTACATCTAAGTTAGCATATAGTGCAACAGTGATTTCAGGAGTAGATTCCTTAATACACTTACCCATGTAGCCCATACCCCCTCCAACAACCCCTCCAGTAACCCTCTGTTATCCATATTTAAGAGTCTATTATGTTTTATCTCCCTCCCTATTATGTTTTACAATATTTTTACATTATTTTTGCTTCCTTTCCCTTTGTTCATCTGTTCTGTGTCTTAAAGTACTCCTATGAGTAGAGACATATATTTGTCTTTCTCTGACTAATTTCGCTTAGCATAATACCCTCTAGTTCCATCCATGTAGTTGCAAATGGCAAGATTTCATTCTTTTTGAATGTCGAGTAGTATTCCATTGTATATATACACCACATCTTTATCCATTCATCCATCGATGGACATTTGGGCTCTTCCCATACTTTGGCTATTGTTGATAGTGCTTCTGTAAACATTGGGGTGCATGTGCCCCTTCAAAACAGCATACCTGTATCCCTTGGATAAATACCTAGTAGTGCAATTGCTGGGTCATAGGGTAGTTCTATTTATAATTTTTTGAGGAACCTCCATACTGTTTTCCAGAGTGGCTGCATCAGTTTGCATTACCAGCAGTGTGAAAGAGATCCTCTTTCTCCGCATCCTTGCCAACATCTTTGTTGCCTGAGTTGTTAATGTTAGCCATTCTGACAGGTGTAAGGTGGTATCTTGTTGTGGTTTTGATTTGTATTTCCCTGCTGATGAGTGCAGTTGAGCATTTTCTCATGTATTGGTTGGCCATCTGGATGTCTTCTTTGGAGAAGTATCTATTCATGTCTTTTGCCCCTTTCTTCACTGGGTTATTTTTTTGGGTGTTGAGTTTGATGAGTTCTTTATAGATTTTGGATACTAACCCTTTATCTGATATGTCATTTGCAAATATTTTCTCCCATTCCATTGGTTGCCTTCTGGTTTTGCTAATTGTTTCCTTTGCTGTGCAGAAGCTTTTTATTTTGACGAGGTCCCAATAGTTCATTTTTGCTTTTGTTTCCCTTGCCTCTGGAGACATGTTGAGTAAGAAGTTGATGTGGCCGAGGTCAAAAAGGTTTTTGTCTGCTTTCTTCTCCAGGATTTTGATGGTTTCCTGTCTCACATTCAGGTCCTTCATCCATTTTGAGTTTATTTTTGTGTATGGTGTAAGAACGTGGTCCAGGTTCATTTTTCTGCATGTCGCTGTCCAGTTTTCCCAGCACTGCTTGCTAAAGAGACTGTCTTTATTCCATTGGATATTCTTTCCTGCTTTCCAAAGATTAGTTGGCTATACGTTTGTGGGCCTTTGTGGCCATTGATTTGAGTGTCTGTTTTTGTGCCAGTACCATACTGTCTTGATGATTACAGCTTTTGTAATACAGCTTAAAGTCCGTGATTGTGATGTCTCCTGCTTTACTTTTCTTTTTCAAGATTGCTTTGGCTATTCAGGGTCTTTTCTGGTTCCATACAAATTTTAGGATTGTTTGTTCTAGCTCTGTGAAGAATGCTGGTGTTATTTTGATTGGTGTTGCATTGAATATGTAGGTTGCTTTGGGTAGTATTGACATTTTAACAATATTTGTTCTTCCTATCCAGGAGCATGGAGTATTTTTCCATTCTTTTGTGTCTTCAATTTCTTTCATAAGCTTTCTCTAGTTTTCAGTGTATAGATTCTTCACCTCTTTGGTTAGATTTATTCCTAGGTATTTTATGGTTTTTTGGTGCAATTGTAAATGGGATTGATTCCTTGATTTCTCCTTCTGTTGCTTCATTGTTGGTGTATAGGAATGCAACCAATTTCTGTGCATTAATTTTATATCTTGAGACTTTCATGTCGTGTGAAGAGTGAAAGTTTGACTTCCTCCTGGCCAACTTAAATGCCTTTTATTTCTTTGTGTTGTCTGATTGCTGAGGCTAAGACTTCCAATATTATGTTGAGTAACAGTGGCGAGATTGGACATCCCTGTCTTGTTCCTGACTTTAGGGGGAAAGCTCTCGGTTTTTCCCCATTGAGGATGAAATTAGCATTGGGTCTTTCATATATGGCTTTTATGATCCTGAGATATGACCCTTCTATCCTTACTTTCTTGAGGGTTTTTATCAAGAAAGGATGCTGTATTTTGTCAGATGCTTTCTTTGCATCTGTTGAGAGGATCATGTGGTTCTTGTCCTTTCTTTTGTTGATGTGATGAATCACATTGTTTTGCGGACATTGAACCAGCCCTGCATTCCAGGTACAAATCGCACTTGGTCATGGTGAATAATTTTTTAAATGTATTGTTGGCTCCGGTTGGCTAATATCTTGTTGAGGATTTTTGCATCCATGTTCATCAGGGAAATTGGTCTATCTATAGTTCCCCTTTTTAGTGGAGTCTTTGCCTGGTTTTGGAATCAAGGTAATGTGGGCTTCATAGAGTTTGGAATTTTTCCTTCCATTTCTATTTTTTGGAACAGCTTCAAGAGAATAGGTGTTAACTCTTCCTTAAATGTTTGGTAGAATCCCCCTGGAAAGCCATCTGGCCTGGAGTCTTGTTTTATGGGAGATTTTTGATTACTAATTTGATTGCTTTACTGGTTATGGGTCTGTTCAAATTTTCTATTTATTCCTGTTTCAGTTTTGTTAGTTTATATGTTTCTAGGAATTTGTCCATTTCTTCCAGATTGCCCATTTTATTGGTGTATAATTTCTCATAATATTCTCTTATTATTGTTTTTATTTCTGCTGTGTTGGTTGTGAGCTCTCCTCTTTCATTCTTGATTTTATTTATTTGGGTCCTTTCCTTTTTCCTTTTGATCAAACTGGCTAGTGGTTTTTATCAATTTTGTTAATTCTTTCAAAAGAATTAACAACCAGTTTCTGGTTTCATTGAGCTGTTCTACTGTTTTTGTTTGTCTGTTTGTTTGTTTTGATAGCATTTATTTCTGCTCGGATCTTTATTATTTCCTGTCTTCTGATGGTTTGGGGTTTTATTTGCTGTTCTTTTTCCAGCTCTTTAAGGTGTAAGGTTAGGTTGTGTATCTGAGACCTTTCTTCCTTCTTTAGGAAGGCCTGGATTGCTATATACTTGCCTCTTATGACTGCCTTTGATGCATCCCAGATGTTTGGGGCTGTGGCATTATCATTTTCATTGGCTTCCATGTACTTTTAATTTCCTCTTTAACTTCTTGGTTAGCCCATTCATTCTTTAGTAGGATGTTCTTAGTCTCCAAGTATTTGTTACCATTCCAAATTTTTTCTTGTGGTTGATTTCCAGTTTCATAAGTGTTGTGGTCTGAAAATATGCATGGTATGATCTCAATCTTTTTGTACTTGTTGAGGGCAGATTTGTGTCCCAGGATGTGATCTGTTCTGGAGAATGTTCCACGTGCACTAGAGAAGAATGTATATTCTGCTGCTTTAGGATGAAGTGTTCTGAATATATCTGTTAAGTCCATCTGGTCCAGTGTGTCATTCAAAGCCATTGTTTCCTTGTTGATTTTCTGATTATATGATCTGTCCATTGCTCTAAGTCGGGTGTTGAAGTCCCCTACTATGATGGTATTATTATCAATGAGTTCCTTGATGTTTGTGATTAATTGATTTATATACTTGGGTTCCACCACATTTGGAGCATAAATGTTTACAATTGTTAGGTCTCCTTGGTGGATAGACCCCTTAATTATGATATAATGCCCTTAGTCATCTCTTGTTACAGTCTTTAAAGTCTAGATTGTCTGATATAATTATGGCTACTCCGGCTTTCTTTTGTCAACCATTAGCATGATAGATGGTTCTCTATCCCCTTACTTTCAATCTGAAGGTGTCTTTAGGTCTAAAGTGGGTCTCTTGTAAACAGCATATAGATGGATCTTGTTTTCTTATCCATTCTTTTACCCTTTGTCTTTTGATTGGAGCATTTAGTCCATTGATGTTTAAAATGAGTACTGAAAGATAAGAATTTATTGCCATTATGTTTCTTGTAGAGCTGGAGTGTCTCATGGTGTTCTCTGGTCCTTTCTGGTCTTTGTTCCTTTTTATATCCTATCTATCTATCTATCTATGTATCTATCTTTATTTTTTCATCTTTTCTCCCCTCAGAGAGTCCCCCTTAAAATTTCTTGCAGGGCTGGTTTAGTGGTTACGAACTCCTTTAATTTTTGTCTGGGAAACTTTTAATCTCTCCTTCTATTTTTTTTTTTTTTAATTTTTTTTTCAACGTTTATTTATTTTTGGGACAGAGAGAGACAGAGCATGAACGGGGGAGGGGCAGAGAGAGAGAGGGAGACACAGAATCGGAAACAGGCTCCAGGCTCTGAGCCATCAGCCCAGAGCCTGATGCGGGGCTTGAACTCACGGACCGCGAGATCGTGACCTGGCTGAAGTCGGATGCTTAACCGACTGCGCCACCCAGGCGCCCCTCTCTCCTTCTATTTTGAGTGACATCCTTGCTGGATAAAGAATTCTTGGCTGCATATTTTTCCCAAATCAGCACATTGGATATATCCTGCCACTCCTTTCTGGCCTGCCAAGTTTCTGTGGATAGGTCTGCTGCAAACCTGATCTGTCTTTCCTTGTAGGTTAAGTAATGTTTTTCCCTTGCTGCTTTCATGATTCTTTCCTTGCCTGAGTAAATGTGAATTTGACTCTGATATGCCTTGTTGGTGGTTGGTTTTTGTTGAATCTAATGGGAGTCCTCTGTGCTTCCTGGATTCTGATTTCTGTGTCTTTTCCTAGATTAGGAAAGTTCTCCACTATGATTTACTCATATAACCCTTCTACCCCTTTTTCTCTCTCTTCATCTTCTGGGACCCCTATGATTCTGATGTTACTCCTTTTTAATGAGTCACTGATTTCTCTAATTCTTAAATCGTGCTCTTTTACCTTAGTCTTCCTCTTTTCTCCTGCTTCATTATTCTCTATAAGTTTGTCCTCTATATAGCTGATTCGCTGTTCTGCCCCATCCATCCTTCCTGCCATGGCATCCATTCGAGATTGCAGCTCAATTATAGCATTTATTTATTTATTTATTTACTTATTTTTTTTTTAATTTTTTTTTCAACGTTTATTTATTTTTGGGACAGAGAGAGACAGAGCATGAACGGGGGAGGGGCAGAGAGAGAGGGAGACACAGAATCGGAAACAGGCTCCAGGCTCTGAGCCATCAGCCCAGAGCCCTACGCGGGGCTTGAACTCACGGACCGCGAGATCGTGACCTGGCTGAAGTCAGACGCTTAACCGACTGCGCCACCCAGGCGCCCCTCAATTATAGCATTTTTTATTTCATCCTGACTAGCTGTTACTTCTTTTATCACTGCAGAAAGGGATTCTAATCTATTTACAACCCCAGCTAGTATTCTTATTATCGTGATTCTAAATTCTGGTCCAGACATCTTGCTTGTACCTGTGTTGGTTAAGTCCCTGGCTGTCGTTTCTTCCTGCTCATTCTTTTGGGGTAAATTCCTTTGTTTTGTCATTTTGAAGGTAGAAAAGGAATTAATGAGGTCAAAAAAATTAAAATTGAAAAATTAAAAACACACACACAAATCAAATAAATGATACTAGATCTTATGTGTGTTTTGGTCTGGATGTTGAAAGGGACTTGATAGATTAGAGAAAAAGGGGGGAAAAGGAAAACGTTTGAAGATTTGAAAAAATGAATACAGTGAAATAGAATAAAATGAAATGATGAAAGTAAAATAGAATCTGAAGAATTTACAAAAGTAAAAAATATAGTAGAAAAAATTAAAAATATTTTAATGAAAATCAAAAATCAAAATAAATTTTTTCTTTCTGTATTCAAGAAAAAGAAAAGGAAAAAGAAAATTGAATAGATGTACCAGCGAACAGACTGAAATACGATTGAAATTATATTATTTTCCCCGAGAAGTCAAACTGTGAAGCACTTTATGGTCCATAAACTAAGCAGGCAGAAGGACTTGTGGTGTTCCTGAAGAGCAAGGTTGGCCCAGTTAGGTGGGGCTTAGTATAATGGCTCTGTTCCCTACTAGATGGTGCTGCTTAGCTTACTGGGCTGTATTGTTGTGGTGCTTGTAGATGTGTATGTGCATGCATGGGAGGGGTTAAAATGGCGTCACCCAGCTACCCAGTCTCTAGTATCGGAACTCTGTTCTCCCCGATCAGCAATCACGCACCCATCCTTTGTCTCTGGCTTCTGTCTGCTCCCCACTTTTACACTGTGACCAAGACGTCAGGTTGACAGGAAGTACCTACCTCTTCAGTTTTATCTCAGATGAGGCTGTTTTTCCCAACCCCTTACTTCTGAGGGACTGCAACTTTGACTTGTTCTGCCCCTCTATGGTAGGGTCTCACCAAGCAATGGCCAGGTGCCAGGTGTACCCAGGAACGTTCATGGGACCATGCTGCTGCTGATGCCCAGAGACTGTGGCTGGGTGCCAGCCCGCCCTAGAAGTAGTTCATGCAATCGTATAGCAGCAGTGTTTCAGGGATTATGGAAAATCACAACATACATCTGGCACCAGGCTTCACCCTTAATGACCTTGTTCCAGCACCAGCGAATGTGCTTGTTCTCTGGGCTCCACTGGGGCCTTTGCCTGTGGGGGGCACTATGCAGCCTCTACCAGATGTCCTCCCAGCAGGGGAACCACCTCTCCCCGTGTGGCCCGAGGACCCCCAGACTTCACTCTGCTCCTGGGGATTCTCCCTTCTCACCAGAGCACCACCAGGTATCGAGCTACAGAGTTTTAGACTCTGTGCTCCCCCTGTTTATAGAGTCTTAGTGGAATTTAAACCCTCTCCTTTCTCCTTTCTCCCTTTTTAGTTCAGTCCCTGGGGATGTTTCCACTTTTCCAGTTTGTCTCCAGCTGCTTTTGGGGGGGTTCTCTTCCCATACTCTCCCCTTGTCTCTGTCCTCTCTCCACAAGCAAAAATAGCTCCCTGCCCTCCACAGCTTCTCTCTCCCCCAGTGCACCTCTCTGTGCTGTGTACCTGCTGACTTCTGTGGTTCAGGTTGTGCAGATTGTTGTGTTAATCCTCAAGTCAGTTTTCTAGGTGTGCAGGATGGTTTAGTGTTGATCTGGCTGTATTTCATGGACACGAGACACACAAAAACGTTCATGCTGTTCTGCCATCTTGGATCCTCCTCTCCACTCTTCCCACTTTTAATCGACATAGTATTGGGAGTCATAGCCATAACAGTCAGACAAGAAAAAGAAATAAAAAGAATCCAAAATGGTAACAAAGAAGTAAAACTGTCATTATTTGCAGATGGCAATGCTATACATAGAAAACCCTAAAGACTCCACCAGAAAACTATTAGAAGTAATAAATGAATTTAGTAAAGTTACAGGATACAAAATTAATATACAGAAATTGGTTGTGTTTCTATATACTAATAAAGACATAGCAGAAAGAGACATTAAGAAAAATTTCCATTTATAATTGCGCCCAAAAGAATATCTAGGAATAAACTTAACCAAGGAGGTGAAAGATCTGTACTCTGAAAACTACAAAACACTGATGAAAGCAATTGAAGACAACACAAATGGAAAGATATACAATGTTCATGGATTGGAATTAATATTGCTATAATATTCATATTACCCAAAGCAATCTACACATTCAGTAAAATCCCTAGCAAAACACCAATAGTGTTTTTCTTAGAACTAGAACAAATAATCCTACCATTTGTATGGAACAACAAAAGACCCCAAATAGTCAAAGCAGTCTTGAGGAAGAGGAACAAAGCTGGAGGTGTCATAATCCCAGATTTTGAAATATATATAGAATCTATAATAATCAAAACAGTATGATACTGGCACAAACACAGACACATAGATCAATAGAACAGAACAGAGAGCTCAGAAATGATGCTTATATGGGCAATTAATATACAACTATACAATGGGGAAAAGACACTCTTCAATAAATGGTTCTGGGAAAACTGGACAGCTACATGCAAAGAATGAAACTAGATCATCTTTTAACACCACACATAAAAATAAGCTCCAAATGTATTAAACACCTAAATGCGAGATATGAAACCATGAAACTCTTAGAATAAAACATTAATCTCGTGACATTAGCCTTAGCAATATTTTTTACAGGCAAAGGAGAGAAAAGCAAAACTAAAGTTTCTAATGGCACTACACCAAAATAAAAAGCTTTCATACAGCAAAGGAAACCATTAACAAAACAAAAAGAGAACCTAATGAATAGGAGATATTTGCAAATGATATGTCTGGTAAGGAGATAACATCCAAACTATATAAAGAATTTCTACAACTGAACACCTACAAATAATCCAATCAAAAATAGGCAGAGGACCTGGACTAACACTGTTTCCAAAGAATACAGACAAATAACCAAAAGATACATGAAAAGACACTCAACATGTCTCATCATCAGGGAAATGCAAATCAAAGCCACACTGGGGTGTCACCTCAAACCTGTCAGAATGGCCATTATCAAAACAAAAAAAAAAACCCAAAACAAATAATATGTATTGGTAAGGGTGTGGGTAAGAGGGAACCCTTACACAGTATTGATGGGATAGTAAATTGGTGCAACCACTGTGGAAAACAGTATAGAATTTCCTAAAAAAACTTAAAAGTAGAAATACCATATGATACAGCAATTTTACTCCTGGGTAATTACCCAAAGAAAATGAATACAGTAATTCAAAAGATACATGCACCCCTATGTTTACTGCAGCATCATTCACAATAACCAAGATATGGAAGCAACCTAAGTATTCAGTGATAGATGAATGGGTAAAGAGGAATGGCATGTGCGTGCCCATACACATGGAATATGACTTAGCCATGAAAAAGAATGAGATCTTTTCATATTATCCTAAGTGAAATAATTCATACCAAAAACCCAAATACCACCATATGATTTCACTTAATATGTGGAATGTAAAAAACAAAACAAATAAACAAAAAGCAGAAAAGCCCATAAATACAGATAATAAATGGGTGGCTTCCAGGGGGGTAGGTGGGGGAGATGAGCAGAATGGTAAAGTGGAGTGGGAGGTACAGGCTTCCAGTTATGTAATTAATAAGTCAACAGAGATGAAAGGTATGGGATAAGTAATAGAGTCAATGGCATTGTTATAGCATGTGGTGACAGATGGCATCTATACTTGTGGTGAGCATAGCAGATGTATAGAGTTGTTAAATCACTGGGTTGTATACTTCTGATGTAACATTGCATGTCAACTACAATAAAAAATATAAATATACTTAAAAAATAAAATTAGAGAAATCAGTCATCCAGTAGGTCCTATGAAAGTATTCATGGGAAGCACAATTGGGAGAGTTCCAGTCTTTATATTTACTTTTTTTTTTTTTTTTAATTTTTAATGTTTATTTTTGAGAGAGAGAGAGAGTGTGAGCAGGGAAGGGGCAGAGAGCGAGGGAGACACAGAATCTGAAGCAGGCTCCAGGCTCTGAGCTATCTGCACAGAGCCCAATGCAGAGCTTGAACCCATGAACTGTGAGATCATGACCTGAACTCAAGTCGGGCACTTAACTGACTGAGCCACCCAGGTGCCCCTCTATATTTACTTTTAATATGCTATGTTGGCACATATTTTTAAAAAGGGTTGTAAATCATTTTCTCTCACAATTACAGTTAATAATGCACTTGTGGAATTTTTGCTTCCTAGCCCTGTGACTTTTCGATCTGCTAGTTTATATGTCTAGGATTCTAAAGGAGAAATGATTCCTCCAGGGAATACAACAGTGGCTCCGTAATCATGGACAGACTGCCTTATGGCCATTTGGACTCATCATGCCTCTGAATCAAAAGACAAAGAAGCAGATTACTATTCTGGTTGAATTGATTGAATCCCAATCTCTAATTGCTGCTATACAGTGGGGTGGACCAAGTCTGAACCAGGGGATTCTCTAACAAGTAAATCAGTTTAATGGAAGATTGAGGCATCCCAACATGGCAAGACCATTAAGTGTCAAGAGAGTTCAGGAATGATAAACTGAACTTCCACCAGGTGAAGAACCTTGACCAGGCAAGGTGCTGGCTGAAGACAGGAAGATGCCAGAATGTTGGAGAAGAATGATTTTTTAAAATATCAACTCAACTCAGGAACAGCTAAGAATCAGGAACCATTTGAGGAGGATTCATGGTGCTTAACTTTACAACAGGACCCCGGCTTACCCTAGAGTAGATTTCTTATGAAATGCCTTTTTGAAAATGCTATCCAAAGGAACTCAGGGCAAAATATTAAAGAAAAGTCAAAAAACAAGTGACAAACTGAGAGATGAAATATTACAGATAAAGGGAAAATCTTCCTAATACAGAAACAACTAAAGATGAGGGAAAAAAGACGAAAAGGAAAAAAAAAAACAAAAAAAAAAAACCCACAACAGTCTGATAGAAAATTGGACAAAAGACAGGCAAATAGCATTCACAGAAAGTTAGACAAAAGGCTTTTAAATATTTGAAGACATCAAACTTCGCCAATAAGAAAATTAAAAGTACACTGAGATACCATTTCTCACCCATGAGCTTAGCACAAAATTCAAAAGCTGAAAAACCCGCCCTGTTGTCAAGACTGAGGGGAGGCAGGCATTGTCATACAACCGGCTCAAGGTAAATGCCACAGTATTTCGCATATGCGTTTACCCTTGACTCAGGAATTTCGCTTGTGGGCTACTCTGAGTGTCACATCGTTTCCTGATTGGGCCAGAAGAGAATACTCGAGACAGAGCTCAGGGGAGGGCCCCCACGCAGGACTGTCTCTTTCATTCCCGCTGTGAAGCTTGACGGAGGGGCCTCTGTGGTTTGTGGCTGTCTGGCCTTGCCACGCTGTGGCCACCCTCTCTGCTGCCTGCATTCCTGCCTGGCTAGAGGAAGGCCGCCTTGAGCTCCCAGGGTGAGCAGGCCTTCCAGGCAGCCTTCCTGCCTGTACTCTTGGCATTCATATGGCATGGCCATAAATTATGCCCAGTGTGTTCATTTTCAGTTTAAATGTGTTCTTATCCCAGAGGAACAACTAATGGCGTCAAGTTACTGATGTGAAAAAAGCCTGCCGCTACAATCTATGGATTAATGGAATAGCAGTCCTGGAGGCTGGGGCGGCAATAAATCGTCAGCCACTGGTGACACAGATTTTAAATTATGTTCTCCGTCCCCTTCCCCCTTCTCCAAAGTTATTTTGCTGTAAAGATGTTGGGTAAACATTTACCATTGCTTAAATGTTTGCTTTCTATTAAAGTTGATGCAAGCAGGGCCCCTCCCTCTTAGGGGCCCTTCTCGCAGACAACGGGAAGTGAGCTGAGAGGGATTTAAAAGCTTGTCATGCTTTTTCGAGGAGGCGTGAGGGCAAATCTCCTTATCCAGGATCATCACTGATAAATTTCAGAAAATTGGCAAACACAGGGTTCTATCAGCGAACTCTGCTCATTTGGCATGTGAGTTCCTACCCCAACCTTCTGTTACAGCTTTTTTCTTTCCCTAATGAATTTAAAATGACGAGCCAACGTAATTCCCATCAGTGCTTTTGAAAGGTAGCAAATCTACTTCTCATTAGGCGAAGGACTCCAGGGTGTCTGCTGATGGACCACAGGGAGCTCAAGAGTCCCTGATCCAAAAAGCAAATTGTTCATATATATGTACATGGGTTTCTGGAAAGGTCTATGAATTTCATCCAATTCACTCAAAGTTCTATAACATGGATTGCATAGATGGCCACAATACCTCCCTCTCTTTCCACACCTTGCGATTGGATGACTGAGAGAAGAGGCTCTCCCCACCCCAGACTCTGGGCCGGCCTTGTGAATGGCTTTGGCCCGTGGGATATTGGCAAATGCAACACAAGCAGTTACGAGAAGTGCTTGCACATTGGGGCTTGCCTGCTTACCTTTCCTGGAACCCTGCTGCCCCGGGAACAAGGCTGGGCTAACCCCGGGAGCTACATGCCTCAGTCACCCCCGTTTCCCCAGCCGACCCACCTGCAACTGCAGACGGTGGTGTAGGCAGCCAAGATCAGCCACGCCTGGGCCAGACCATAACTGTCTAGCTCAACTGCTAAAGTACAGAATCGTGGATAAGTGTTATCTTGAGCCACTAAGCGTGTTACACAGTAAAAGCTAACGGACACAAATACTACACCAGAGAGCGTGCATTTTGAGAACAAGGGGCATAACTTATTCAGTCTTTGTATTGCCTTTTCCTAAACACACAGTAACTATTCAATATATATTTGCTGAATTGGGTAGAGTTGGTTGTTCGTAAAGACTGAGATGAAGCCACTTTCTCAAGGTGACTTAGTAAATTAGGAGGGATTCCAGAGCACTGATGCTGGGCCTCTGTTTTCTTTTTTTTTTTTTTTTAAATTTTTTTTTTTTTTCAACGTTTATTTATTTTTGGGACAGAGAGAGACAGAGCATGAACGGGGGAGGGGCAGAGAGAGAGGGAGACACAGAATCGGAAACAGGCCCCAGGCTCTGAGCCATCAGCCCAGAGCCCGACGCGGGGCTCGAACTCACGGACCGCGAGATTGTGACCTGGCTGAAGTCGGACGCTTAACCGACTGCGCCACCCAGGCGCCCCTGGGCCTCTGTTTTCTTATAAAATGGGCTTCAGAATACCTACTGTGTTGTGCTACTGTGGTTATTGGAGATCCTGTGTGCCCCGGAGATAAGGCTTGATACTTGCCTGTGACTGGGGCAGAGGCCAGCTGACAGAAAGGTGCAGAGTGCACCAGCAAGCCCGATACTGAGCACATTTCCATGGTCAGAGTAATTGCCAGGCATTGGGCAAGCAGATTCCAGCTTCCAGTGGCCAGCTTTCTCTGCTGCCTGCCGTGGCCATGTGGCTGGAAGCCTTGTCTCTCCCTGTGTGAAGGGCCAGGCCACAACTCCCAGTAAGTAGCTCCTTTCCTGGCTTGTAAAATAAGGTGTGGCTGACTGGGGCCTCCCTAAGAACGCCCGCAGCCGCCGGAACCAAGGGCTGCAACTCCTGCCCGAGCCCCATCCAACCAGGAGGGACTGAACTGCTCACAGGGTCACGGAGCCATAAAACAAACCACCTTTTTTTCTGAATTTGTCTAATGCAGAAAGGTGGAAAAGCAGCCATGGGATTGGGAAATAGGAGGAAGCAAAAACAAACCTGATGTGAGCTGGGGTGCAGGGTGAGGGAGCTTCGTGGCATGCACGTCACATGGTCAAGCCACAGATGGAGGGAATTACAGAAAAAATTTCCAAGTTAAAAAAACATGACATATACAGAGTTACAGAATGCATAGAATTATACAAAGAACCCAAGACATTTGAAAAAACATTTTTTTTTCCCATTAAGACTTCCTATGCTTTTCTAATAGCACCTAAAATGACTTCTTTCTAGGACCTAGGATAAAACTTTGTGTTAGAGATGTATTGGGGTGTAAATAATGGATACATATATCATTTACTACAAACAGTAAAGAAAACATTCTGCTTTTTTGACAAAATGGACATTGAGTTTTTGCTTGTAAAAACATTGATTTTTATCCAGTTATCCCCCCAGATATTCAAGGAGAAGATTCAACGTACACTGCTATGCTTTTACTAGAACTTTCTAGCCTTCATGTTGAGATGTGGAACATTAAAGTCACCAACGAGTAAACAATTAGCAGATGACATTTTCAACCAATTTTTTTGTATTTATTATTGTGCTTCTCTACAACTAATGATTCTTGTGGTTTGCACATGGTATGCCTGCTTATTTACCTACATAAACACAGCCTAGCATTCCCAGAGGGGAGGCCCACAAACAGTGCGGCACATGTGACCTCCACCAGGCATTCAATATGGATATGAGCCATCTTTGCCTGTGCCCCTTAGGATGCTCTTATGTGGGCGTCACATTCTTCTAAGAGGAGGATCAAGTCTTCAATCAGGCTGTGCTCTCTGCCGTGTGTCACTCTCATAATGTCAAAAGCCTATTGGAAAAAGAAAGAAGACAGATTATGTTAGAGTAGACAGTTAGGTTTCAACAGGACGCCTGGAGACCCACAAAACTGGAGTCAGGGCCAGCTCTTGGGGGCAGCGGTTAGAGACCTGTCGGCACCACTCCAAAACAAAGCCACAAGAAGCCGGATCTGACCAGATAGGCCCAAGACAAAGAAGGCTGGAAACCCTGACTAAGGGAGAAAAGGCATGAAATCCTGCTCCCAAGAAATCCCCTCCTCAAGTAAAAAGTATTCCACCCTCTAGTTAACAACTGTCAATAAAGATGGAGACCCCGGGGCACGCAGCTCTCTCTCTTGAGCTCACTTGCACTCACATCTTGAGGGCAAACACTCCCTTTAACAAACTTTCCTACTTGCACCTCTCAACCACTGTGTCTGGTATATCCTCAAATTCTTTCTTGTGATGAGACCCAGAGCCTTTGGCGACACTGTGCGGATGGGCCGGGTGGAGGCCTCAGGGCTCGGTGTCTCCCCAGTCCACCCGATAGCATCTTGATCCAAAAGTAGGCGGGCCCCTGCCTGCTCATCTCTTTCCCACGATACCTGGGCGTGGAGAACCCGTGGTCTGCAGCGTGAGCAGTACTGTGATTCTCCAAGCCACACAGTAAGGGGCAGGGTGAATTTTACATGTGTTTGTAGATGGCACACTCCCAATGAGTAGTGCCAGGTGTGGTGTCCAACAATGATCTTCAGGGCTTGTTAGTGCAGGGGGTTGTGGGTGGTTAGGTTTAAGAATAAAAACTAAAAATAATTAAGTGGTATTAAAGATGAGATTCTATGCTGCCATCACCTTAAAATTTCAGTTTTGCATGCTGCATTCAGTTCTCATACGCACTGGGCTTATGATGTACACATACTTTTGTATTCTTTTCATGTCATATTACAGTGTCAGCATTTGGACAATCGCTTCTTTCACTCCCCATGTTCAATTCAGCCTCCATAATATTTCTGAAATCTGGGTGGGCTCGTGACCACTTCAGTGAGAACAGTATAAGGAATGCTATTGACTTCCAGGGCTAGGTTAAAGAGGCCGTGCAGCCTCTGCCCCTTTCACCAGTGTGTTTGCTCCTGGGGCCGTGAGTCGCCATGCTGTGGAGAGGCCATGTGTACGTGCTCTGGTAGACAGTCCTCGTTGAGCCCATCCTTCAGGTCCTCCGGGCCTAGACACCAGAAATTGGCATAAAGAAGTGTTCAGGGGTGCCTGGCAGGCTCAGCTGGAAGAGCATGTAACTCTTGGTCTCAGGGTCGTGAGTTTGAGCCCCATGTTGGGTGGAAGCATCCAGGTGACTCCAGCCGCTAGCCAGAAGACATCCAGGTTCCCGTCTTCCTTGCTGAAACCCCAGACGTTGAAGGAAAAGGGCCAGCTGCTCCTGTTGTCATCTGTTTGAATTCCTGACCCACAGAATCTGTGATCATAGTAAAGTTGTGGTTGGAACTTTGGAATAGTTTTGGAATATTTGCTCAGCTTTGGAATGGTTTGTTACAGAGCAATGATATTTGTGCAGTAAATAAATTAGAAACCCTGTCCTCGTGCACCACCCAGTAGGGGGCTGGCAGGAAAGGGGAGGGGGGCACAGGTCCATTGTACTGAATGTGGACGTGTCTTCACACAGGCTCTCAGCCTTGGTTGCAAAGTATTACCAACCAGGGAGCCTCACAAGAGACCCTAACGCCCAGACCCCACACACAGGATTAACCAAAACCTGGCCTCTTGGGGGGAGAGGGGGAGGCTGGGGGTTCAGGGGATTCTGATGTGCCCTTGGGGTTGAGAATGACATACAGTGCGCTCTTAACAAACACTAGCAGTGTTTTATTATTCAATGTTAATTTATAGCCAGCATAATTACCATTTTAATGGTTGTGTGCAATTAATTCTATCATGTTTACAGACCATCAGTCACTAAGCTACTCTTGGAAATTCAGATCACTTTCAATTTTTGACAAAAAAATGATATGATACAGATCTTCCAACTCAGGACACTTTTTGCCTTTGCTGAATATTTGCTTAAGATCAATTCCTAGGGATTCCCGGGTAGGAAGACCTTTGCAGCTAGAGACATAAAAACTGGAAGCAAAGTGGTCGCATCCTCAGACCCCTTCGTTCTGTGGGGGAGGAAACCTAGACCCGGAGAAGCAAAGCGGCCAGGCCCGGAAATGCTTTCAGCCTGTGTTCCTGGCTTCTCATTCTGGCCTCTTTAAAAATGTCCCCTGCACAGTAATAAAGGAAAACAGGCAGGCAGAAGGGTCTGGATGTAGCTGCTGGGAGAGAGAGGAAAGAGACAGCAAGAGGAGGACCCGCCAGCTTGGGCTCTGGTCTCCAGCCTGAAGGAGAGCAGTGCTCATCACGGAGTCCAGACACGACCCTGCCGACAGGCAGTCCTGTCACCCGGTGACATCCCAGCTGGGAAACCCAGAAGGTTCTGATTAACTTGAGTGGGTCTGGCCTGGGGGGGAGGGTGGTGGAGGCAGCCCCACCTTGCCGGCAGCCAAGCTCTGTGAGATCCCTCTGGAGGGAGGATCAAAAACAAATGTTTGAAACCATTCTGGGAACAAAGGTGTCCCATTTCATCCCCCTCCCCTCCCCCCACTGGGGCTCCTCTCTGGGTCCTCAGTCAGTCTAGAGACCTTAAGGTCTGAGGTGGAAAGCGGCCTGAAAGCAGGACTGCAATGAGAGATCACAGAGATGCTTCGAGTCTTTGACGGGAAAGCCTCTTACTTGAAAGCTCTGGGATGTTCTCGTCCCTTCTACTCGGCGGAGGAAGGTGAGTGGGCCAGAAGCACTGCCCGAACACCTCTCTGCTTAAAGGGAAATGACCCTCTGCCCTGCCCCACTAACCTGTGGTCCAGAGAAAGGTCAGGCCTAATCTGGGATGGCTCACTTCCTTCCTGGCACCTCATGGAGGCCCTCTGCCGGACGAGGCCCTGGCCTTATTGCCCAGGAGGACGCCCCAATGGGCTGTGCGTTTGACTCCGGCTAAATGACAAATGTCATCTTCGTATTCCTCTGACAAGGTGAGGTTGATGTGCATGTCTTCACACACTATGGGCTGCAATCTTCCCTCCTTTCTGCCTTTCCTCCAGCCATCATTTGCACTTTCTTCCCCCTTCCAGCTTTAGAAATAAGGTCTGTTCCTCAAGAGCTGAGGTTAATTGTGGCTGATCCAGAGTCTTCCTGTTCATGAGAGGGACAGACCTGCTTAGGACACGTGCCCAAGCGCCAGTAGGAGGCTTGCAGCCGTCCTGGAATCACAGAGCCCCAGGAAGGAAGGGGACACTGCCTGGCTTTCTCCAGGCCTCACTGCCACACCTCCGTGCCTGCTTCCTTACGGAAGGGCCATGAGGACCCTCTGGTCCAGTCACGTTGTGGCCTGACTCGTGGGCGCAGGGTGGGCACCAGCTCTCAGGACGCGAGCCGGTGTTCACTCCATGGCTGCATTGTGCAGCCTCCACCTGAAGCTAGTCTTCATGACCGAGGGGGGGACCAGAGGTTCCCCCGTACCCAGACATGGCTTCTGAGACATCTAGAGGGATCTCCCAGTCAAGATGCTCTTGGTGGTGCTCTGTGTTCTCTTATTTGGTGGTGAATGCAGCAAGGGAAGCAAAGGCAGGGGCAGGGGGCAACCCCCGGACATTATGTACAAGATTTGAGACACTAAGAAGATTTTGTCCATGGGGAGCTGGAAGCAGAGAGCAAACGGGTATAGCTGGGGCACTGGACCGACTGGAAGATACTGAAAGAGCGTCTGCATCATTTGTCTAGAAGGTGAAACTGAGTAGAAGTACAATAAACAAGTAGGCGTTACAATTTATGAGGGATGGCTGGAGTGGAAGAGAACCAGAGAGAAAGGAAAGAAAGAAATAGCATTCAGTATGTGCAAAGTATGTCAGAGCCTGTCCTCTGTATTTGTGTGAAGGACCAGTCACTCTGGGTGGACAGGGAGTGAGTGGGGACTCAGACCTGGTGAGAGAAGAGATCTGGTCCTCGTCTTGGGCGTCAGCCCTCATTGACGTAAGACAGGAGCACCGTGTGGCTGTGGGCCCAGATCTCTACGGGGGCCACAAACCTTCAGCCCAGTGGGCGAGGGGGGCTTTGCCCTCCCAAATAAAGTTACAGTAAATCCCTGACAGACCGGAGCAGCCGTTTCATGTAGCTCTGTGTGTCCCCTCAGCCCCTCCCACACATGCGCACATCAGACAGAAAGGACAATTTTAGTTTAATTTCCTGCAGCAGTATATAAAACAGATTAAGGAAATATAAAATTGGAGCCGGCTTGCGCTGGGAAAAGCTTATCTCTTTCCATTAAATTTTATTTTTATAATAGTAGCATTTAAAAAGAGCCTCCACATCATCTTCCACAGAGGACTCGTTTGGAGCCTCCAAGGGGGGCTGCTGGGCCACGTATGGACTCTAAATGTCACACGAGAAATGGCAGCGCTGATTGTCTGCCACAGGACATGCGTGGTTCATTCAGGAATAAAGGCAGGGGCCCAGGACTGATTTAAATCTCATCACGTCTTTTTTTTTTTTTTTTTTTTTTGAGTAATTTTAAAATTGTGGTCTTATATTAAATAGGTTGAATCAAATTATGATTTAAAGTTGCAAACAATAGCTTTCTTATTAATTTTTAATACAAATATATTAAGCTTATCAAGGATCTCATATACTCTCTACCAGGAGCCTGAGGGAATCCAATAAATGACTTCCCCAAGCATGATTTAAATATGGATTTAAAATCAGAGGGAGGGGCTCCTGGGTGGCTCAATGGGTTAAGCGTCCGGCTCTTGACTTTGGCTCAGGTCGTATTCTCCCTGTTTATGAGTTTGAGCCCCACATCCTGCTTGGGATTCTCCCTCCCTCCTTCCCTCTCTGTCAGGATAAGTAAACGAAAAAAATCAGAGGGAAAAGAAATGTGTGCCTGATAAGAAGCTCTGGAATCCCATCACATCACACCCAGTGTACAGGATGTGTGTATGTAGGTTTTTCTCTAGCAAGTCAGTGGTTCTTATGAGATTCACAAATAACGTGAGCAAAGAGGTTAGCAGGTTAAGGAACAGGAGCAAGAGAACCGCGAGCTCCGAATCAGCCACGTCGGGGCTTACGTTTGGGGTGTAGGCGGGAGTGGGAGGTGCATTCAGCTTTCTTTGGCTGTGCCTGAATAGCTCATAGCTGTGTGGGGTAGACAGGGGGGTCCGGGGCTCGTGGCCTATGCTAAAGGGATCCTCAAAACGTAAGATGCTTCAACAGAATGAAATGAGAAGGGAAATAATATGGTGTAATGTAAAAAAATTACATCTAAATAACAAATGATTACTGAAGGGGAAGAAGTCTGTTTTCTTCCAGCCTGCTTGCAGCTAACAGGGCACTAACAAAGCGGTTAGTCTAGCCCAGGGTAGGGGGATCAGCAGCTCGGAGAGCGAGCTTACGGGACAGAAACAGGCTCACTGAAGGACAGCCCGGCCGAGGGCAGCTGCAGGGGAGCTCCGATAAGTCAAATTAGATGCTAACAAAATCCTTCCAAGGAGTAAGTGGCAGGGAATGGAAACAGATTAGAGACAGGAGAAAGCAGGAGAGCAGCACCGCGAGGGGACCCCAGGACTCTCCTGCGGCAGCAGTCACAAGGATTTCAGCAGGGCCCAGTGGTGAAAGCCTAAACCAAATCTGTGTTGGGCTAAGGGGATCCCTTTCCTGGAGGAGGCTGGCCTAATGGAATCTGTAGCAAATTTCTGTTTCTGAAGCGGCACTCATTTCTGCTCTAGAGTCAGCCTTTGAAACCCGAAAGGGTTTCAAGCCCTTTTGTCCTATTGTTTCCAGAGTCTCTAAGAAAGAATGTGTAGGAGTGCTAGCCTAAAGAGAACATCAGCTTCGGAAGGCAGAGAAGAGAGCTTCCCTTTCCCCTCTCCGGGTTCCCTGAGCCAGGAGAAAACTCAGGAAAGGAGGCTTTCTGCAGGATGAAACTGACCCGCTCCTATTCCTAGACCCCCAGGTCCTATGAGCTGGCAAAGAAATGGACATGTGGCCTGTGTGATCCGGTACTTTGTAATACGGAGACATGGATAGATAGGTAATTTGATAGATAGCGAATATCCTAGCTTCTCACAGAGATTCTAAAACCCTTTGGAATTTCCTAAGTGCTGAAAGCAATAAAGGGGTCTCATGTTAACAAGGTGACTTTCAGAAAGCACCTAAGGATGGGGGCTGGTTGCCAGGAGAACCAAGGCGTGACTGACCTTTAGGAGAAGGGAGAGGTTGGAGGCTGAATCACTTGCCAACAGCCAGCGATTTAATCAATCATACCTAGGTAATGAAGTCTCTGTAAAAACCACTATAAAGGATGGGGTTTGAAGAGCTTCCGCATTGGTGAACACGTGGAGATTTGGGGAGAGTGGTGAGCTCTGAGAGCACAGAAGCTCTGGGCCGTTTCCCCAGACCCTGCCCTATGCCTCTCTTCTGTCCGGTTTATCCTGATTTATAGTATTCTACGATACACTGGTGAGCAAACTGTTCCTCTGAGTTCCGTGAGCCACCCTAGCAGATCAGTTGAACCTAAGGAGAGGGGGTCCTTGGAGTCTCCAGTGTGTATAGCTGGTCAGTCAGAAGCGCAGGTGACAACCTGGCGTGCCCTCAGCATCCACAGTAGAGGGTGGCCCTGTGGGGCTGAGCCCCTAACCTGTGGGATCCGGTGCTGTCTCTGGGTAGATGGTGTCAGAATTGAACTGAACTTAGGACACTCAGCTGGTGTGGGAAGACCCTTGCCACACACTGGAATTGGGTGATCAGACCCTCACTCTGCCAGTAGGTGGTCAGGAAAGGTCCAGACAAGATCTGGTCCACTAGCCATAGACACACTACATATGCACACTAGCCAAAGGGACAGGACCAGGGTGGGACTTTTAAAGATCTCAGTTCATTAAAAAAAGTACTTGTTGAACAGAACTTGCTGTGACTGGGGCATGTGTATCTATGTTAGGCAGCACCAGGAGATACACAAGGTAAAGTCGGGGCCCCTTGTGGAATCCTACACAACTTGGGGAAACAGAACATGTCCCTGTGGAATGCTGGGAGCAGTTACATGACATAATTGTCAGCAATGGAAACGCCGTATTATCCCAAGCTACAAACATCAGTGCTGAAGGGACGGCAGGACTAGTGGCGGGAACGATCGGCACGAGGGTTCCTATAACCATAAACATCCTTGATCGTCTCAAAATACTTGGGACTTAGCAGAACAGTCTCACATACTACCTCATTTACTTCTCAGAACCACTCTGTGGGGTAGGTATTATCCCCGTTTTAAAACTAAGAAAGCTAGATTCGGAGCGATTAAGAGACTCGCGTCAAGGCATGGGACTGCCACGTGAACCTCCTCCCTCGAAAGCTGAGCGCTCTTGACCAGGCTACACTGCCAGGCACACGTCTATCTGCATTCTGGTTGATGATAAAACCTGGTGAGACGCTCAGTGACTTCCAGAGCCAAACGGGAAGTCTGGGGTCAGGCCATGGTGTAACGCAAGCCTCGGGGCAGACTTGCTGATCCTGCTCCGAGAATCTCATTCGTAGCTCTCAGGGTCCTTGCAGGGGTTCACCTTTGGTACCAAGGGAAGGAGATGCGAAATAAGACCGTTAACAGAGGAAGCTTCTGGAGGTGAGGTTAACGTCGCGAGAACGTGAGGAAGGCAGTATGGAATGGGGGCCTGAGGGATACAGAAGGGCAGAAAGTGTGAGATGGGTGGGGATGGCCACAGCAGCCACCCAGTCCATGTGGCCCCGGAAATCGACATGTAAATGTCTGCTTGGGCTCCTGTGTCTGCAGCCGAGGGTATCAGAGGTCCCCTTCCAGAGTTCTGCACACACAGGCAACATCAAGCCTCACTCGATGAATGAAGCGCTCCAAACTGCCCCCGGGGCTGGCATCGGGGGCTCACAGATCGGAAGGGGTTTCTGCACATGGGGTCTTACTAGAGAGTCCCATCTATTTCACTGGGCCAGTGTAGGAGAAAAGAGAGTCTTGGACTCCAGCCTGGACTTAGTGACCTGTTTGTTTACACGTTTGCCCCCTCCCCTAAACGGGAAGGACAACACTGGGCCTTACTCAGATTCATACAAGAATTCCAGGGGCGCCTGGGTGGCGCAGTTGGTTAAGCGTCCGACTTCAGCCAGGTCACGATCTCGCGGTCCGTGAGTTCGAGCCCCGCGTCAGGCTCTGGGCTGATGGCTCAGAGCCTGGAGCCTGTTTCGGATTCTGTGTCTCCCTCTCTCTCTGCCCCTCCCCCGTTCATGCTCTGTCTCTCTCTGTCCCCAAAATAAACAAACGTTGAAAAAAAAAAAAAAAAAAAGAATTCCATCAATCTCCTAGTTGAAGAACCTAGAGCGGGCTCCACGTCACTATGACTCTAGACAGGCTCCTGCATGCCTCCGTGCCATGACTCCTTTGTTTCTCTTCTTTTTCTTTCTTTTTAAATATTTATTTTTGGAAGAGTGTAAGTGGAGAGGGGCAGAGGAATGGAACTGGGGTCTGCACTGACAGGCTGACGGCACAGAGCCCAAGATGGGGCTTGAACTCATGAACCCAACCGCGAGATCATGACCTGAGCTGACGTCAGACACTAAACGGACTGTTCGGAAGCCATGGTTTGGGGGAGAGGAGCTCTCTGCTGGGGTGGAAAGGCCAGGACCAGAGAGCCAGCGGCACAGGAGCCTCATCAAGAGGGTGAAAATAAACCTCACCCTTTCCTGTCTTCCAACGCAGACCCAGTTCTCCCATGTACTTTCTCGGCACTTACTGCCACCATCGTGCTGACCTCTCTCCCTCCACCCCCCGTTCTCCAACAGGGAATCCCTCCTAAGTTCCAAGTACCTTGTCTGCCCCCGAACTGGTTACAGAGGTAACTGCAAAAACCTCACGGTCACCTGGGCATCAGGTATTCTGTTTACAGGATACCTCATTTTAGTGCTTTACTGTGCCTCTCGGGTGCTGTGGTGGTATTTTTTTAACTGAGGGTCTGTGGCCATGCTGTGAAGCAAGTCTGTGGGTGCCCGTCTTCCAAGAGCATTTGCTCACTTCCTGCCTCCGTGTCACATTTTGGTAATTCTCACAGTATTTCAACTTTTCCATTATTATTGCATTTGGTATGTGGTCTGTGATCAGACATCTTTGATGTCACCATTGTGTAATTGGTTTGGGGCCCCACAAACCATGCCCATATAAGACACATATAATATGTATATAATAAATATTGTGTGCTCTGCTCCACCAACTGGCTGCCCCCACCCCAGCCTCCCTGTTCCCTGAGACAGGGAATTAGGCCATATTATATTGAATATACTGATTAATAGTCCTACGGTGGCCTCTGTGTGTTCAGGTGACAGGAAGAGTTACACATCTCTCACCTTAAAAGCTAGAAATGGTGAAGCTGAGTGAGGAAGGCACATTGAAGCTGATAGAAAGCCAGGCCTCGTGCACCAAGCAGCGAGCCAAGCTGTGGATGCAAAGGGAAAGTTCTTGAAGGAAATTACAACTGCTACTCCAGGGAACACACGAATGACAAGACAGCGAAACAGCCGTACCGCCGACCTGGACAAAGCGTCCATGGTCTGGACAGAAGAGCCAACAGCCACGACATTCCCTTAAGCCACAGCCTGACCCAGAGCAGGGCCCTGGCTCCCTTCAAATCTGTGAAGGCTCAGAGAGGGGAGGAAGCCTCAGAAGAGAAGTCTGAGCTGGCAGAGGCTGGGTCACGAGGTTTAAGGGAAGAAGCCGTCTCTGTAAAAGTACAGGGCGAGGAAGCAAGTCTGATGGAGAAGCTGCAGCAAGTTCTCCAGAAGGTCTAGCTGAGAGAATTGATGAGGGGGCTACACTCAACCACAGATCTCAGTGTAGACAAAACAGCCTTGCATTGGAAGACGCCATCTAGGACTTTCATGGCTGGAGAGGAGTCTGTGCCTGGCTTCAAAGCCTCAAAGGACAGGCTGACTCTCTTGTGAGGGGCTAATGCAGCTGGTGACTTGAAATTCTGACCTACTACTTAGAAAAAAAAGATTCCTTTCAAAACATGACTGCTCATTGACAATGTACCTGGGCACCCAAGAGCGCTGATGGAGACGGACAATGAGATTAGTCCTGTTTCATGTCTGTTAACACGACATCCATTCTGTAGCCCAAGGATCAAATAGTGAATTTCCTTTCAAGTCTTATTACGGAAGAAATACATTTCATTAGGCTACAGCTGCCACAGATAGTGATTCTTCTGATGGATCTGGGCAGAGTAAATCAAACACCTTCTGGAAAGGATTCACCTTTCTATTTCATCTATTCTAGATGCCACTAGGAACATTTGTGATCTGTGGGAAGAAATCAAAGTACCAGCATTCACAGGGGTTTGGAAGAAGTTGGTTCCAGCCCTCAAGATGCCCCTTCAAGATGTCAGGGGAGGGAGTCCCTGCAGCTGTGGTGGAAACAGCTAGGGAACCGGGGTCAGAAGTGGGGGCTGCAGACGGGACCGAAGGCCTGCGATCTCCTAGTCAAACCTGATCGGATGTGCACATGGTTTCTGGAGGCGGAAGGTCCTCCCGGTGAAGACGCTGGGAAGACCGTTGAAATGACAACGGAGGATTTGGAACAGGACATCAGCTGAGCCGATAAGGCAGCGGCAGGGTCTGAGGCAGGACTCCAGTCCCGAAAGAAGTTCTGCCAGGGGTCAGATGCGATCAGGCTGCGTCACGTGTTCCAGAGAATTCGCTCATGAAGGCAAGAGTCGATCGATGAGGCCAACTTGTCTTATTTTCAGAAACTGCCCCAACCCCAACCTTCAGCCCCACCACCCTGACCAGTCAGCAGCCACCAACAGGGAGGCAAGACCCTCCAGCAGCAGGCAAATCACAACTCACTGGAAGCTCAGATGGTTAGCAGTGTTTAGCAACAAAGTATTTTTGAATAAGGTATATATATATATTTAGACATAATGCTGTTGTATTCCTCATACACTATAGTATCATGTAAACATAATTTTTATATACACTGGGTAACAGTCCACTGGTCCCTCTTTATTGCAATATTGGCTTTACTGTGGTGGTTTGGAAGCAGGCCTGCGGTGCGTCAGAGATGTGCCTGTACCGTGGGGTGAACACTCTGCTGGCAGGGTCGGCATGCGGAGAGGAGCACATGGGGAAAACCAGGTTGCAGCTGGGCCAGCCCAGGGAGTGGTCGGGGTGGGGGGGGGGGGGCAGCATTTGAGGCACAGGAATTGTCTTGGTAAAGACCTACGTGTGACAGGTTCAAGGTGTCCTGGGCAACCCCGGGGGGCCCAGTGAACGCTGGCCATATGGAGAGGCAGGGGCGGCCGGAGGGGGTGCAGTCTGCAAAGGTGGACTGCAGACAGGTGGTCCAGAGGCCAGCCTGACAGGGGCTTACGGACAGTGTCCTGTGGGGGTTGGGTGGGGAGGCGTGGAGAAGGGTGGGGCCCGAGTGCAGGGGTCCTCTGAAGGCCAGTTTGCACCAGTTGGCAAAAGCCGACCGTTAAACCGTCCTGATTTCTGGGGGCTGATTTTCCGTGGGGAGTCTGAATCAGCCACGGTAGGCACATTTCTACACGGAAAGGGGCGAGCAGCACAAATCACGTGTTTTCGGAGCCGGCCGTGAAACACGTACGGGCACGTGCCTATGTGCACTCGGCAAGCGGCCCAGCGCACCGCACCACCAGGCCTCCCTCTCCGCGTGCACACTCACCAGCCTCAGGTTCTTCATGGCCTGCGGGAACATGCCCTGGTGCAGCTGCAGCTTGCCGACCTTCATGACCTGCACGCCTCTGACCGGGTGGCTTCCTGGGAAGAAGATCCTGGAAGAAAGAGAAGGGCACACGGCGTGAGTAGCTCTCACCTTTGCAGCCAGCATGCCATCAGGAGCCCAGGAGAGGGCGGCCGACCCTGGCTGGACACGCTGGGGCCACCGAGAAAGTCAGCTGTGCGGGCAGGTGCAGGGTGCGGGGCTGGGGGAACAGACTCCCGGGATGACGGGGCTGGAATGTCGAATAAACACCGCAGAAGAAACACAAGGTGGCACCTGTGCGTTTCCAGCTGGGCAGGGGTTGGGAGTGGAGAGACCAGGTGTGATCTTACAGTCCGCCTCTCAGGACGCTTCAGCACCTGGAACACTGGAGCAGAAGATGGCCACTTGGTTCAAACTGAGTCAACGATTCACGAACGTTCACGGCTCCCCACAGAGATGCTCCCGTGCCCTCCTTTTCCCTGCAAAGCCCTTGGAATCCCAGTTGTAAGGTTCATCATGGCCCATCTCTCGTGTGGGACCTGTGTATTTATCACCTCACTGGATGACAGAGCTGGATCGCGGGGCCCCATCTGCGTTTGCCACAATGTCCTGCCAGAGGACCTCCATACACACTGGCCTCTTTGCCACATAAAAGAAGAGGGTGTGTGGCAGACTGAAGAATGGAACCTCAGGGCTACATTCCAGACTTCGTACTAGGTCAGTATGATTCAACAGTTTATTGTATCAATAAAACGTGCTCACCATTTCTGCACACCGCACCCCCCGCCCCATATCCTCTATCCTTAGAGTCTACTGAACCCCTGCTGTATGTACAGGCCTGTTCCTGGAGATAGGGGCTGTACAGGTCTGAGCTGTTCCACCAAGGCCCAATAATCCCACCAGACAAAGATTCCTACCACAGTTACAAAATATCACAGGAGAGGGCGAGATTTAGTGCCAGGATGAGGCCTACCTTAGTACATGGCAATGCTCAGCTCAAGGTGGCTGAATTGAATTGAGAGAATAATACGGTAGTTATGAAGAGAGCCTGGTGGATGACGGTTGGTTGGACCAGGAAGGTTTCCCAGAGGAAGGAGACAGGATGTAAACCGGCTCCCAAGGATTTGGGCAAGCTTGGCTGGGTCCGGAGAAAGGAGGCACATTCTGACCCTTAGCAGAAGCGAGGGCGCACTCCCAATGCTGCTCGTCCAGAGACCATGGATTCTGCCCTGAGGGCCATGACTCACATAGGGCTTTCCCTGTGCCAAGCACTATGTAACCACTTTTTGCTTGTGAACTCATGGAACCCACGTTTAAGCTCTACTGTGTAACAGAGATGAGCTACATTTACCAGGAGACATAGATACTCTCTGATAGGTGTGCACATGTCTACAAACCATCCCTCCTCCCTGAACCTCAACTCTTCCCCACATTAAATGTCACACAAACTCCTCTCATTCATGCTCTTAAAAAAGCATAAAAGGCCAGCCATGCTTCATTTAAAGAACCGCGAAGGGAGGGAAGGAGAAAAACAAAGGAGACACCTGGGTCTTGGATTTTTCTTTACCTCTTGAGGACACCCGGACATCAACCACTTCACCTCTCACCCCCTACAAAAGGAACATCAGTATCTACTTGTGTGGAAAAGATTTTAAGATCCCCAGACAAAAGGCTTATGCACAGGACACCATTATCAGAAGGTGACTGCCCTGGACATTTTCCTCAAAAACACACCTGGACTTGGGATTTTATTTTATTGCTATGAATGTGGACTAATTAAATTCAGAAGCCAAAAAGTAATTTTAGACTAAAAATCATTCCACTAAGTGGATGTCTGTCATGTCTGTTAGGAGAAGGAAAGAAATCTTTGGTTCCGTGATGGTAGAGAAAGTGGTCCGTGATTACGCCACGACAGGTACCTGCTCTGGTTGCTTAAAGGTATTAAAAAACAAAGCAAAGTTTCATCTGGAGAAGATGAGGAGAACGGGACTATGAGGGGACTTTCACGTGGCAGTGTGGGGGCCAAAGCAGGAGTCTGAGTGGGAGAGGGAAGGAATGGGGTGCCTGTGAGATGCCACATTCTGTGCCACATCCAAGGGCAGTCCCTGCCCTGGTGGGGACACTGGCCAGTTGCAGAAATAAGGCCAATAAAGTCATGACACAGGAGTATGAGAGCTGCCTTGGCACAGACACGGGATTCCAGAAGCGGCGGGGCCCTCAGTGACCAGGGTGCGGCTTGAGCTGGTCCAGATGGGAAGGGGTGACAGGCTCCCGGGACAGGCACACGGGGCATGGGGAGACACGGGCAGCCCGGGAGATGCCAAATACAAAGGGCCAGTGAGCGCACCAGTCCGGCCAGGCTGTGCAGAGACAGAAACGCAAAGCCAGGAAGTTTGGCCTTCAGCTTGTCGCCAGCTGGGCACGACCCAGCGGGGCCAGGAGTATTTCACCAGGACGGAAAACAAAACTGGACGAGAGACACTAGAGGCAGCCGGACCTGAGGTGGGACCACGTGAGGGGAACAGAAAAGAAAGCTCTGGCACGGCTGGCGCAGCAGGGCTTGGGGGCTCGCCGGGTGGGCAGGGCTGCGGCAGACCGCAACACAGCAGAAATGCCGCGGTGGAAACACAAAGTGTATCCACGGTAACAAAATCCACAGGCATTCTACTTGTCCGGCCTTAGGAATGCCCTCTTCCGAAGTACACGCTAGCAATCACACGCTCCAGGATGCTGGGCCCAGAACGGAAAAACCGCCTTTGGGGTTTCCGTGGCGAGTGGGTGCATAGGCAGGAACGTGTTTAAACGAGCAGACAACCGCGGCAGCACGCGAACCAGCTTCACTCACACCCACGAGCACCAAGGTTTTGCTGCCATATTTTGTGCAGAGGCTGAGAGTCAGGAAACTGAAAGGTCTCGACTTAAAAGGCTGCAGAGAAGACCTGGGGGCAGGACCTGCGTTCCTGGTCTCGCCGAGGTTTTCCTACGTGATGTGATTACCAACTACGCTGTTCCACGACAGGTAGCAGTTCTGGCATCGAAAGCAGGAGAAAAGATTTACTGCTCAGGATGATTTTTTTTTGTTTTAGAACTGATGCAAAAGACATTACCGGATTTAAAAGAAGAGCTTAACTATATTTCAGAGTAATCAGATAGCTCTAGTGTATGATTTTTGGCTGATAAATGTGAAATGGTGGTGGAATAAGAAAAATCATTAGTTTGCAACTCCTGGTAAAATAACTGATGCAGGAAAAACATATCGCTGGATGAAACCAGGAGGACAAGGAAGGATGGAGAATTTTACAATGGATGGATGACACTGTCACCGTCAGAACCCACTGATCGTCAGCATCATTAAAGTGTAAAAACCAGACGCCGTGTGCTATCTGATGCCATACAACAGGAATCGTTCTGCGCTACCTATAAAAGCATCCTTGCCAAGACCAACCAACCCACCAACCAACCAGCCCCGAATTTCATCAAGCCCATTCAGTTAGATTCCGTTTCACAGGAAAAACAAGTGATAGAGGATCAAATAAAAGCAACCAGCTACATCTGAGATATGGGAAATTCTATAGGACCTCGACCCAGAATTTCAGCAGGTCTATGGCATGAAAAGAAAAAGATGGCAGGGAAGGAGAACACTCTAGATTAAGAGATACTCAAAAGATACAACAACCAAATGTAATATATAGACCTTGTGCATCTGAACTCAAACAAAATAACTATTTAAAAAACCGTTTCTGGGGCTCCTAGGTGGCTTAGTAGGTTAAGCGTCTGACTCTTGATTTCGGTCATGGTCTCAGGGTTCATGAGTTCAAGCTCCACGTTGGGCTCCACACTGATAGTACAGAGTCCACTTGGGATTTTCTCTCTCTCTCTCTGCCCCTCTTCCCCACTCTCCCTCTCTCTCAAAATAAGTAAAAAAAAAAAAAAAAAAAAAAAATTGAGAAAATCTAGGAAATCTGAACATGAAATGACACTGTAAGAAATGGCATGTAAGAAAATGTCCATGTTTTTCCAAGATGCAAACTAAAGTATGAGTGGATGATGTGATATAATGTCCAAGATTTGATTTAAATTTCTTCAGCAAGAATGTCTCCTTTCAGCAATGGTGGATGAGCTCATTTCAGACCAAAGTCCTTGCTAAAAACAAGAAAAGTTAGACAAAAATTATAAAAAAAAAAATTGCTTGAAGGTATCACCCACTGAGGCAGGGGGATCTGGAAGAGTAAAATGGCAAAAAGAACAGAGGCTCAAGAAGGTGATCCTTGTATTTGTTGCTACTTTTCCCTCCACTGAATTGAAACCAGAGGCAAAACAAGCTCCACAGCCGAGCAGAGGTTCAGGCAGTCTCAGGGATATAGACACACAGAAATCGGGGCTCCAGGTGCAACAATCTAAGAATACTGCTAAGCCAGAAACAGGCCAGCCCTCACAAAGACTGAACCAGTTTGAACCCTGATTGGATTAAGGTGATCTGTTCCTACAGACTTCCAGAAGCAAAAGTGAATTCCCTTTGAAGTAAGATGTCATCCTGAACCTAAAATAGTCCCCCCAATTTTTTTTGACAATGTCCTGCAGTCAGTAAAATTATAACCAGGCATACAAAAAGAGAAGAGCCATCTGAAAACCAAGAGAAAAAAAACACTGACAATGAAACACAGACCTGTAGGTACTCAAATACTTAGGTTCTCATAGACTTTAAAATAAATGTACAAAGTATGTTTGAGAAAATAAATAATCAAAAAGAACTTTACCAGAAAATCAGAAAAAAGAAAATCCTTAATGAAATTTCTGGAACTGAAAAATAGAAAACTGGAGTCAAGAACTCAATAGCTTAACATCAGATATGTCACAGCCAAAGAAAGAATTAGTAAACTGGAAGGCAGGTCAAAAGGATATATCCATTGCAAAACACAGAGAGGCAATAAAATGGAAACTAAAGGGCACAGGTCTCACATGTTAACTGGGATTTCAAATCAGAGAAGAAAGGATTGGGGCAGAAGATATGAAGACATAATGGTCGAAAATTTCCAAAAGTAACAAAAGACAGCAAGGAACAGATTCAGAAATGCTAAAAACTGCAAAATAGAATAAAATAATTCAACAAAAAGGAGGGGGCTGAGAAATAAGGGTTGCAAAATTTTGCTAATTATTGAATCTGGATGATGGATAGAAGAAGGTTCATTATATTGTTCTATTTTGGGGTATGTTTGACAATTTTCATGATAAAAAAACAGGACACTGGGTTTTAATTTTTTATTTTCAGGAATTATGGATTCTGGTAGGTAACTGCCTCAAGTTTCAAAAGAATTTAGACTTTTCATGAATTCTAAGCCTTATATAGAAATGACGTGGAAACTCACGGGGAGCCGGAACAAGGAGGCGTGAAGAGGCAGAGAAGAAGGAAAGTGTGTGATGTTCCTCGGGGTCTGCTTATGTTAAACCAGATGCTGTAAGGGAGTTATGCTTCTGTGGTGGGGTAGCTTCATTTGTGATATAACACTTTTGTGTTGTTCTTAGTCCTTGTTTTTTTTTTTTTTTTTTTTTAAAGAGATCAAAACATTGGGAAACAAAACCAAAGAAAGAAAAGACAGACCATACTGTCCAAGAAATCACTTCAGAACGAGAACTATTTCTCACCATGACCTTAACTAATTACACAGGTAGTCTGGGTAAGTGCCGTTCCCCAACACGGTGATAAATCCTTACTTCTCCATCACCTCTACTGGTCAGCTTTGTGGGTGACAGGAAGATCAGAGCCATGAGTTCTTATTTGTGTCCAAAAAAAGGAAGATCCTGAGTTCTCACCTCAACTGAACCCTCCCCTCCTACTTTGTCTATTATACATGCCGTTGGCTCCACACCACTGACAGGTGCATCTGCCACACACCCCTACCACCTACCACTTGAGTCTGAGAAAACAAAACTCATGTGCCCCTCATAATTCCACCACACAACAGCATTTTTTAACATCATAGTGAGATTTTGTCTCATTGCCATTTGATTTTTCTTGGGTTTATTTCATCACACAAATGAGTAAGCAGAATCACTTCCTTATGCAAACAATGTATTTCTAGTTCTAAATAAGTCTTTCACCCAAAAGGGCAAGACTTTCTTACTCTTGGAAGTTTAAAAATTTATATAGTTCTTTGTACACGACCTATTTATAGTATATGTCCTATTGTTAGAATCTCTAACTCAGGTTAAGAGCAAAAGAGCTTTTTGTTTATTTTAAATGTTCATGTAGTTCAGGCTCAGGACCACAGGTTTTACTGTGGATAAATTTGAATGAAGGGGTTATGATAATTAGGTTTAAGATTTTGCTTCTTGCAAGTAGGTTTGGTTGAGTGACCACTTCACATCACAATTAACCTGGTGCTGAGACAAGAGACGGGAGAACACTTGGAAATGTTCACAACTACGTACAAACGCAGGCTAGTATCATTAAGTGTCGGGCTAGTGAATGTATGAGAATTACTTGGAATGCCCTGTTACATCCACATTGAGGTAAACAAGGTAAAAAAAAATTGCCTGATTTTATTGCAAAGCTTAAAAAAAAAAAAAAGCCCAGTAGCATAAAAAGTGATTTTCCAACAGCCAAAGACCCACCTGGCTCACCTATATGTTTGCCTGTAGTTTTGTGTGTGTGTGTGTGTGTGTGTTTAATGCAAACTGAATGTAGCAATGCCAAAAAGCCTGGCAGGCACCGCAGTAGTTGAGAAGGTACCACTGTGTGAGTGGCTTGGAGCTGCCTTTGCTAAGGAAATACTTACTTGCAGATGGGTTGAGTGTCCAATTTTGAACCTGAGAGTTTGTGTTTTCGTCTTCTTCTTGAAAAGTGAACCGAGAAGACACTGCCCGTATCTTATCTGTAACTTTCAAATTGTGTTCAACTATTTTCGTTTAATTCTGGATCTGTGCATAGATTTTCTCACCCACTGGCCAGACCTGCTCACGCGCAGCCTGGAGCCCTTGGTGGTTTGGCCAGCAGCAGGGAGACCTCCTGGGCCTGTCCCCAGAGCTGGCGCTGCATGTGGCACAGTGGTCTGGACTGGCGGGAGTCCTCCAGGCCGGCAGGGCGGTCCTCTGTTGTATGTGAATAATGTCCTTTAGTGCTCATAATGTTGACAGTGCTGCCCTTCGCCTGGCCTTTGCACACTTCATATCACACTCTTGTAGGGTGTGAAATATTTACTAATATTTTGAAATATTTCAAAAAGGCCAGCCAGCATGATTGAATTATACTATAACTGAGTTATCAATCCCTTCAGAAAAAATGGCCACAAGATGTTTATTACCAAAGTTGTACTGCATAAGCTCTATTTATACACTTACGTGTGCAGTAAAACACACCTCCAAAGTTCCAGATGCATACCCTAAGCCCCCAAATATCTGAGTACATAGATGCACATCATTGTGAGATCACTGCCCAGGAAAAAACTTGTGAGGAGAAATGTTAACACTTATTTTCAGGGGTGCCGGAGTGGCTCAGTCAGTTAAGTGCCCAGCTCTTAATTTCAGCTCAGGTCATAGTCTCACGGTTCGTGGGGTCAGGCCCCTCATCAGGTTGTGCGCGGACAGCAAGGAGCCTGCTTGGGATTCTCTGTCTCCCTCTCTCTCTGCCCCTCCCCCCTTCAAAGTAAATATTCTAAAAAATTTATTTTCATAAATTGATTTGTTTGATCCTGTTCAAATTTATGAAAATTAGTTTGGATCCTGTTTCTGATAATATGGCAGGCTTAGTAGCCATTCTGATTCTGTCACAGAAAACAATGTAAAATGCTAGATAAGATATTCTCAAAAGTAATGTAATGCTGGCAAGATAGTAAAGAATTGTCAGGCCAAAACCTAAGTGAAGTGGGAGCCCTGAGAAGTAAATAGAGTGGCAGAACTATGGCACGTGAGAGCCTCTGGCTTCACCTGCTTTGGGGAGCTCGGGGGACATAGTATCAACCCGACACTGCAGGGTCCAACAGAGAATCCTCCCTTCTTGCCAAATGCAGGAGACAGACTACATTCAAAAGAGTCACAGTAAGGCAACACAAAGCCACAAGCTAGTAGAATAGTATCTCCAATGTGCCTAGGACAAAGAATTCCTAATCTAGTGTATTTCCTCAAAAATACCTTTCATGAATCTATATGTACAGCTAAAGGGTTCAGGGTTACTTTCTGAGGTGATGAAAATGTTCTAAAATTTAATGTGGTGATAGCTGCACATATCTTTGAATATTCTGAACCATATGCTTTTGATGGGCAAATTGTATGGTTCTATGAATTATATGTCAATAAAGTTATTTAAAAAAGAATGAGACATTAGCACTGAAAATAAAATACTAAGGTACAGATCTAATGACATACATATAAGCTCTATTAAAGGAAAGCTACAAATCTCCGATGAATGAAACCAAATAACTAAATAAATGGAAAAGTTTTCCATGTTGATAAGACTCAATATTGTCAAGATGTCAGTTTTTCCCAACTTGCTCTATAGAGTCAATGTGATCCCAATCAAAGTCCCAGCAAGTTATTCTGTGGATGTCAATAAACGGATTCCAGGTTTATATGGAGGCAAAAAGACGCAGAATACCACAGCACTGGAGAAGAACAAAACTAGAGGATCGATACTACCCAACTTCAAGGCTTACTGTAAAGCTACAGTAATCATGATGGTGTGGCACTGAAGAAAGAGCAGATCAATGGAACAGAATAGGGAGCTCAGAAAGACCCACATGAATACAGTCCACTGATTTCTGATGAAGCAGAAAAGGTAACACAGTGGAACAAAGTCAGGTTTTTTCAACAAATGGTGCAGAAACAGCTGAACACACACATTGCAAAAAGTGAATGCAAACACGGGTCTTATGTCCTTCACAAAAATGAACTCGAAATGGATCACAGACCTAAATGTAAAATGCAAGGGGCACCTGGGTGACTTAGCCGGTGGAGCATCTGACTTTTGATTTTGGCTCAGGTCATGATCTCATGCTTCATGAGATAGAGCCCGGCATCAGGCTCAGCACAGAGTGAGGAGCCTCCTTGGGACTTTCTCTCTCTCCCTCTCTCTCTGCTCCTCACCTGCTCATTTGCATGCGCGCTCTCTCTCTCTCAATAAATAAACAAACAAACAAGAATGAACGAACGAATGGATGGATGGGTGGGTGGGTGGAAAATCCAAGCCGTGAAACTGCTAGAAGATAAGCCCAGGGACAACCTAGATAATCTTAGGCTTGTGATATCTTTTCAGATACAACACTGAAGACACGATCCAGGAAAGAATTAACTGATAATCTGGAAAACTGAAAACTTGTGCTCTGCAAACACACTGTCAAGAGAATGGATAGGTAAGCCACAGACTAAGAGAAAATATTTACAAAAGACACATCTGATAAAGGACTATTATCCTAAGTATACAAAGAACTCTTAAAATTCAACAACAACAACAACAACAAAAACTACAAAAATGGGCCAAAGACCTGAACAGACACCTTACTGAAAAAGAGATACAGATGGCAACTAAGCACATGAAAAGATGCTTTCATTACGTCAGCAGGGAAATGCAAACTAAAACAAAGGGAGATACCACTGCACACATTTTAGAAGGGCCCAAATCTGGAACACTGACACCACCAAATGCTGGCGAGGATGTGGAGCAACAGGAACTCTCCTTCACTGCTGGTGGGAATGCAACATGGTGCGGCCACTCTGGAAGACAGTGTGGTGGTTTCTTCTAAAACTAAACATACTAAAGAAACTCAACCATAGGATCTAGGAATCAGGCTCCTTGGTATTTACTCAAAGTGGTGGAAAACTTATGTGCACACAAACACATACATAAGCTTACAGCAGCTTTATTCATCACTGCCAAAACGCAGAAGCAAGCAAGGTGTCCGTCAGTAGATGAATGGATAAATAAACAGTGGTCCATCCAGATAAGGGACTATTATCTGGTACTGAAAACAAATGACCTGTTACTTTCTGAAAAGACATGGACAACTTTAAAAAAAAAAATTTTTTTTTTCAACGTTTATTTATTTTTGGGACAGAGAGAGAGCATGAACGGGGGAGGGGCAGAGAGAGAGGGAGACACAGAATCAGAAACAGGCTCCAGGCTCTGAGCCATCAGCCCAGTGAAAAGGCTACATTTCAATGGTAGGACATTCTGGAAAAGGCAAAACTATGGAGACGATTAAAAAAAAAAAAATCGGTGACTTCCAGGGTTAGGGAGTTGGAGAGGGACAAACAGGTGGAGAACAGAGGCTTTTTAGAGCAGTGAAAATACTCTATATGATACCATCGTGATGGATACATGTCATTATACATTTGTCCACATTCATAAAATGTATGCCACCAAGGGTGAACCCTAATGTAAAGTATGGACTTTGGGTGACAATGCTGTGTCAGTGTTGTAACAAATGAACCACTCTGGTAGGAAATGCCCATAATGCAGGAGGCTGTGCAAATGTGGGGGTAGGGAATATATGGGAAATCTCTGTACCTTCCACTCAATTTTGCTGTGAACCTAAAACTGCTATAAAAATAAAGTCTCGGGGCACTTGGGTGGCTCAGTCAGTTAAGCATCTGACTTTGGCTAAGGTCATGATCTCACAGTTCATGAGTTCGAGCCTCATGTCTTGCTCTGTGATGACAGCTCAGAGCCTGGAACCTGCTTCAGCTTCTGTGTCTCCCTCTCTCTCTGTCCCTCCCCACCCTCTCAAAAATAAACACTAAAAAAAATAAAGTCTTAACAAAACAAAAGGAAGATGAAATAGAGACATTTTTGGAAAAAGAAAAACTGAGACTGTCACCAGATCTTAAAAGGAGTTTCTAAAGGATATACTTCTGGAGAAGTAAAAGTGAAGAAAGAAGTAAAAAGTAAAAAGAAGAAAAGTGAGCCAAGATGAAAGGTCTAAAGTGCAAGCAGGAATGAAGAACAAAAAGAATGTCTAATGTGGGCAAACCTTGGAATACCGACAAATGAAACAGTGTGTGGGAGCTAAAAACATGGTAACAAAAATATACAATAATCAGGGCATACATGTCAGTAGTAAAGAAAACAGGATTCAAGTGCTCTGAAGTCCTTCTATATCCAAGAAGAACACACAGTGGTTACATGCCTATTTATGACTCTTTAAACAGTTCATGCATGATTTATATAACCTTTGGAATGTATGATATATTTAACAATCAAAAGTCTTGGGGGCGCCTGGGTGGCTCAGCCAACTTTAGCTCAGGTCATGATCTCACAGTTTGTGGGTTCGAGCCCCGCATCTGGCTCTGCCTTGGGCAGGGGCCTGCTTGGGAGTCTCTGTCTCTCCCCCTCTCTCACTATCCCTCCTCTGCTCACATGTGCAAGCTCTCTCTCAAAATAAATAAATAAATTTTTAAAAAAAGAATGGAGCACTGTGGTTTAAAAGATGTACGTGTCTTACCCTTGTCTGGAGGGAAAAATGATACTTAGAAAAATTAAAACCTCATAAAAAAGCTGCATAATCTAGTGTTGAATAGTAGATGAAACACAGTTTGCCACTGATAATATTCCAAGTTGTGTGTCCGTGTCTCTAACCCCGCGTGTCTGTATCTAACAACACCATGAGTGTTGTGGATGTGAATTCCAGAAACGTGACTGATACTTTTGTTGAAAAGAGCTGATACTGATGCCAAGCACTCAAGAGCCCAAGGCCCAGAAGAAGGCTCAAGCTCCCGCAGCACAGGTGTTGGGAGGTGCTGGAGTGTGATGCTGGGAAGCAGAGACGTTCTCTTGTCTGGTTAATTAAAAAAATAAAATAGAAAAAAGTCTGTTAGGGCATAAAAGCTGACACTGCTTAGATACAGAATCGTGAGAAAATGGAGTCTATAGTGGGGATTGGCAAACTCTGGTGCCAAGGCCAGACCCCACCTATGCTATGTTTTCCCAGTTCTACTGGCACGCAGCCACACCCGTTCCTTCATGTGCCGTTGATGGCTGCTTTCGTGACGCATCAGCAGAACTGAGTAGTTGACTGTTTTGCTTGCAAAGCCTCAAATACTTACCACCTAGCCTTTTATAGAAAAAGCTTGCTGACACCTTGTCTACAGTAAAGGACTTTCTAGAAGTTAAGAGGCTAGAGGGAGGATCTCAGACCAAAAAAAAAAAAAAAAAAACCTCTATAATGGATATATATAATACCATTATAATGGATATAATGGACGTACTGGAAATGTGACTGTCTAGTTGTCTTTGTCACTAATGACAATAAGAGGATTTTAACAAATCCAGTTAGAGCCCTTGCTACTTATGAGGCCCTGATCTAAGGACTGTACCTGCTTAAGCTCAATTTATTCTAAAACAACCATATGCACGTAAACTTTGGTAATGATGATATGAAGTCATCAGAGAGTCTTCTCTGCAAAAAAACATTATAAAACTGGATACAATTGCCAACAAAACCCAAAAAACAAAAAAACAACTCAGGGCATGAGAAATTGACCAAAGGGAGACAACAAATTGAGAAATTGTTCATTCTTAAGAAAAAAAAATACAGCTAGAGCTTAGGGTTAGAAAAGAATCTAAGGCCTGCTTGCCTGGGGTTATGCCCACCCACCATCCTCCCCACACCCATGATGCACCCAGAAGAACAGACACATGCTCTCCGCATCATCTATAGCTGGGAAACTGCACACACCTAAGGGACATGCAAGAAAGCCTGGCAAAAATAGCAGCCAAGGGAGACAAGGACCAGCTATATCTTTGAATGCATACACTTGCCCACACACAGAGGAGCAGGGACCCTTTTAAGTTAAAGGTGTTTGAGCAACACCTGTGTCCACATCACTGGCTGACACTAGACTATGTGGTCACAGAGGAGACCTCTAGGGAGCTAGGAAGAAAAAACAAAAAACTGAGCCAAGACCATGAACAAGGTCTATTGCCCGCTCCACAGTTTCTGTCCAGGCAAGTTACAAAACACTGCACAACAAAACCACCACCACCAGCCTTCAGGACAATAAAACGGAATGCAGAATGCGTCATCTTAAATGTTCGATTTTCAGTGAAAACATTTTTCCAGACTGGCTGTGGTAGGAAGCAAAATGGCCCCCAGATAAAGCTACTATCTAATCTCCACAGCTCGTGAATGTGTTACCTTCCACAGCAAAGCAAACTTTGCACATGTGATTAAGGTTATAAAAAATTTGTGAGGGGAGAATAGCCGAGGTTATCCAGGTGGGTCCAGTCTCATCTCACAAATGTGTAAAAGCAGAGACCCGTTCCCAGCTGTAGGCAGAGAAGGATATGATGGCAAAAGCAGGGTCAAAGAGTTGGTACGTTGTTGGCTTTGAAGATTCAGAAAGGAAACCATGAATCCAGGAATGTGAGCAGCCTCCAAAAGCCAGACAAGGTAAGGAAACAGGTTTTCCCATAAAACCCCAGGAAGGAGCACAGCCCTGATGACCTCTTGATTTTAGCCCAGTGAGACCCGGGTCTGGCTTCTGACCGACAGAACTGTAAGATAATAAATTCGGGTTGTTATAAGCCACTGAGCTAGTAATAATTTGTGACAGCAGCAAAAGAAAACTTGTAATGTGCATGTAAAAGACAGGGAACCATACTTAGGAACACAGCTGTCAAAAGACACAGACTCCAGGTGGGCTCAGATACTAGATTTAGAAAGAAAAATCATTAAAGCAACTATGACAAATATTTCCAAGGAATGAAATTATATTCAAAGAATTAAGGGAAAATAGTAAAAAAAAAAAAAAAAAAAAACAACAAAACAAAACAAAAAGCAGTGGGAGGAAGTTTTGATGGAAAAAAATGTAAAAAAGAGCTAACTATAAATTCTAGAGTTGAAATGAAAAGTTCACTAGAGGGACTCGATGGCAGAGCTGATATGAGAGAAGAAATAATCAGTAAACTAGATCAACAAAATATCAAATCTGCAGAACAGAGAGAAAAATAATTGAAAAAAGATAAAAAGAACACTCAACTACCTAGGAGAAAAAGTCAGGTATTTCAATGTGTGTGTAATGGGTATCCCAAAAACAGAAGAAAGAGAATGGGGCAGGAAAAATAGAAACAATTATGTTCAAAACCTTCCCGAATGTAATTAACACAAAATTTAATTAATACAAATTTAAAATTTACTTAATACAAAGTGTTAGCCTATAGATCCAAGAAGCTCAACTATCTCCAAGTAAAAATAAATGCAAAGAAAATCTCATCTAAACATATCGCAATTAAACTTTTCAAAGTTAAAGGGAAAATACTCAAAGGAGCAAAAAACAGACAAAACAAAAACACCTCATCACATATAGGAAAACAGCTGACTTCCTATCACAAACAATGGATAGAAAATGCAAAAGAATAATGCTGAAAGAAATACAAAGTCAACCAAAACATCTATACTTCAAACTATCTTTCAAAAGCAAAGGTGAATGTAGTAAAGATGTTGATTCTCCTCAAACTGAGGAGAAATAAAAATTATTCTCAATAAAAATTAGCGTAATAAAAAACTAGAGTTGTGATAAAAAATCCCAACATGATATTTGTAGATATAGACAAGCCGGTTCTGAAATGTACATAAAAACTTAAAGACACCAGAATAGTCTAAACAACTCTGAAAAAGAATAAAATTGGGGGACTCACATAACCCAATTTTTAGATTTACTATAAAGCTACAGTAATTGAAACTGTGTGGTACTAACAAAGAGACACATAGATAAATGAAACACAACAGATATTTCAAAAATAGAATTACACACATATGGCCGATGTATTTTGGACAAAGACACAAAACAAAGTAGTAAGGATAGTTTTTTCTGTCATCCATTGGAAGAAAAATGAACCTGGACCTGAATTTCATACCTTTTACAAAGATCCTTTATGAGTCCATTAATTCAAAATGAATTATCAATCTAAATGTAAAATATACAATTATGGAACTAAAAACAAAAAAAAAGCCAGAAGAGAAAATCTTCATGATCTTGTGTTAGGCAAATATTTCTTATATATGACACTAAAACACAATCCAAGTAAGTAAACACTGACAAACTGGATTTCATAAAAATTAAAAGTATGTCTTCTCTAAAAGATACAGAGAATAAAAATAAGCTACAGAGTGGGTGAAATTATTTGTGAAATATAAGTCTAAGACCTCTAACCAACATATATGAAGAACTCTTACAACTCAGTAATAATAAGACCTAAACAAAAAAGGTGGAAAATGGGCAAAGTATTTGATAGTATTTCATAAAGAAAATATGAATGGCAAGTCAGCACCTGAAGAGGTGCTCAAAATAATCAGTCACCAGAGAAGTGTTTTGCAGTACCACTATATACCCACTAGAATGGCTAGAACCAAAAGCAACTGACAAAATTATTTGGTGTGTGTGTGGGCAAGGATACAGAGGAACCAGAACTCCTGTATATTGTTAGGGGAATGTCAAATGGGACACACTCTTTGGAAAACACTTCGGTAACTCCTTAAAAAGCTACACAGGAGACGAGTAACCTGATTGAAATGGACAAAGGATGTGAAGAGACATTTCTTCCAAGAAGCTATACGAATGGCTAATAAACACTTGAAAAGATGTTCAAGATCATTAGTCATTAGACAAATGCAGATCAAAACCATAGTGATTTATCCCTCACACATATGATTCTATTTATGTGAAATGTCTAGAAAAAGCAAAACTCTAGATACAAAGTAGGACTGTGGTGGCCTGGGGCTGGGTGTGGAGGTAGGAACCAACTGCAAACAGGTGCAAGGGAGTCTCTGGAAATGACAGAAATTAAAAGAGAATTTTTCATGCTTATTTAGTTTTGAGAGAGAGAGGGAGAGAGAGAACATGAGCGGGGGAGGAGCAGAGAAAGAGAGAGGGAGACACAGAATCCGAAGCAGGCTCCAGGCTCTGAATTGTCAGCACAGAGCCTGACGCAGGGATCAAACCCACCAACTGTGGGATCATGACCTGAGCGGAATCAGATGCTTAACTGATGAGCTGCCCAGGTGCCCCTGGAGATGACGGAAATATTTAAAAATTGGACTGTGGTGCTCACTGCACAACTGCACAAAATTTCTAACACTCCTAGAGCTGTATACACTTAGAGTTGTTGAATTTATGGTATGTAAATCATGCGTCAAAAAAAGCTGTTAAAAAGTCAAACCACTACTATCATGGTTTCACCACAGAGGACACTGCAGCAGAGAGATTAGGGGACTAGCTAGAAAACAGTTGCACTGTGAACTGATCCCAGGCAAAACTGCTGAGTCCTTACCCACAGATCAGATCTGCGTCATCTGCTAAGTACATACGGTACTGGGGACATGCAGAAAAGTCCTGCCCCCCTCCCCATAGGCAGTCGTTTGACATGACACAGAGGAAACTATCACACGGGGAGCTTTACCCTATAAGCCTCACTCGGCGCAAGGAACCTTCCTTGCCTCCATGCTCTGGAATTAGCACAACGATCTGCCAGGTACTTGCTATTATCCTCTAATGTACAAATTAGGAAAGTGGGCACAAAAATTTAAATAATTTGTTGAAGGTCACACAGCTAGTATGTCGTGTGAGTGGAATTTAAATCAGGGACTGACTCTAAAATCTTTATACAATACCCCAGTTTCTCAAAAAAAAAAAAAAAATGGATTCCTCTTTTAAACATGTTATTTCCTCATGTGATAACAAACTATCTGGCCTTTTTACATTAAAATACATCATTTTTTAAAAAAGTAATGTACCAATTTTTTTCAGGGTGCCTGGGTGGCTCAGTTGGTTGAATATCTGTCTTTGGTTCAGGTCATAATCTCGCGGTTCATGAGTTCGAGCCCTGCATCAGGTTCTGTGCTGACAGCTCGGAGCCTGGAGCCTGCTTCAGATTCTGTGTCTCCCTCTCTCTGCCCCTCCCCCACTCACACTCTGTCTCTCTCTCTCTCTCAAAAATAAACATTATGAAAACATTTTTTTAAAAGTATTATGCAAATTTTTAATGTTTTCCCTGAATTCCACAGTGTCTGTAAGAGAAAATACATTTTCTGATACCTGTGTATGCAAAGCTTTCTTTGCTAATGGAGGGATCCTGTAAACAGTCACAGGAGGCTAATTCTCTACCCCTCCCCCTGAACCCAAATGTAGATCACTCCCTTTAAATTACAGAAATACACAGACATTTTATGTACTTAACTATATTATCAAATCCCTACTTAAGAGGCCAAAATTACTTCAGTTCCTTTAATCGTGTTTCTAGATGAGCCACTGCAGCCATGACTAATCTTTTTTCATGCTTATCAACTTGTAAGATTTTGACATTTTTCAGTAATGCAGACATTATACACAGACATAAATAGTGCATACACAGAAGTTTTTCAAAGGGAGGAAGAAGGGAGAGGAGATCAGGAGGAGTAGATGTCCACAAAAAGAAGGATCCCTCTTCTGTGGATCTTGTTTATTCTGCCATTGTTGAAGGTGAAGTGAATCAAGAATTCAAACACAGTACAGAAACAACAAAACCATTTGGATTTAACCTGATGGCTGCAAGAAACCTCCAGCAATACTTTTCTTCTGAGGGAATAATTAATGATCTGCTTGCTATTTAATGCAGGGAGTATGCCTGCCTGTGACAAAATCGGTCAGGGTACTCACAGTCCAAAGAGGATCTAAAAAGTTACCTCTGATAGAATGCTCCCAATTTACTATCAAAATGCCTATTAGATACAAATATAGATAAAAAGTCACAATACAACTTAAAGCTACTACTAACAACCAACCTGATGCCAGAGTCTAGGAAGCGTACTTAGCCACAACTTGGCTCTAAACATGCATAGTGAAGCCTCACGTGGATAAGCCTGTTTGCTGGAAGGTTTTGGAAGGTTCCTTCCTACTGCTTCGATCATAGACCAGAAATGCAAGTCTGGACCAAGCAGGAACTTGTGCGGTTGTCCATTCATTATTGGGGCCAGGGTGGGGGGGCAGGTTGTAGTAGTCAAAGTTAGTCATTCTGGATCCCTCTTTCTCCCTAACCAATTCAGACCTGTATTCCATGTACAGACTAGAGCTCCTAAGGGGAAAAATAGGGTAGAGAATGGGGTTAGGGGACAAGAGAGGAGGAGGAGGTGTGCTAACCTGAATACTGACAACAGCAGGTGCCCTAAATAACAACTGGTAAGTGGAGGCTGAGATATGAGGAACCCTGATAAAAGTGCATTGTGAGGTGTTCAGTTTTCACTATACTTTATCTGGTTCATGTCCCAGAGAGCCAGGATAAGGAAAGATGCCATTTAAGTCCACCTATTTTCAATTGAGGAAAATCCACTAGATTATGAGAACCAGCTGCACACTGAGCCTGTCAATCTGCCATCCAGTTTTAGATCTGATGAGATTCAAAGAGCCCTGGGCCAAGGGCAATTTATATACTATGTCCGTATAGTATATATGGCAAACACAAAATATACAGTGTTGGCAAACACTAATACTGAATACTTCCTCACTAAAATTGGGAAAAAGGCAAGGAAGTCCACTGTTGAATTCAACATAGTACTAGAAGTACTAGCCAGTGCGAGAAGAAAAGAAAAACAGGTTTGCAGAGACATAATCACCTATGTAGAAAATCCTAAGGAATTTACAAAATCATTCCCAGAACTAATACATAAAATCAGTAAAGTCACAGGATATAAACTCAACACACAAAAATTAATCACATACGTACATACTAGCAATGAACACACAAAAAACAAAATTAAAGATACAATACCACTTATAATCCTATTCCCTATAAACAATGAAATACTTAGGTATAAATCTATTAATATCATCTATAGCATCTATCGGCTGAAAATTATAAAACAATGGTGAAAGAAATCAGAAGATCTAAAAAAAAATGCTGTGTTCATGGTCTAGATCACTCAATACAGTAAAGCTGTCAATTCTCCTCAAATTGATCTATACATTAAATGCAATTCCTATAAAAATCCCAGTAAGAGTTTTTGTAGATATAGCCAAGGGTATTCTAAAACTTAAACAAAAGGTAAAGAAGCTGGAATAGCTAACACGATTGTGAAAAAAGAAGAAGAAGAAAATTGGCGGATTCACACCATCTGATTTCAAGCATGTCTATGGAAGAACGGTAATAAAGACTCAGTAGCAAACCCTAGTTCTCTTCCTCGCTCTTGGCATGGTCACGTACCACATGTCCTCCTTGATCCCAGGTTTCCACTGTACCCTGGCAAAGCTCGTATGGAAGTAACCTAGGAAGGGTATCTAAGTGTCTATGGATGACACATTTGTTCAACATTTGAACTGTCTACTGCTGTATAATAAATAAACCATTCCAAAATGTAATGGTATAAAAATAACCATTTTGTTATGCTCACATATTTTGTGCATGAGAAATTAAGAAAGGGCATAACAGGGAGGTCTCTGCTTATAATATGTGGGGCTGGGATGACTGAATGGCCAGGGGTGTCTCTGAACAGCTGGGGGCTGGAACGACTGGGTCAGAGGATATACCTGATGACACCAAGATACTAAGTTGGTTTCCTCATTCTCCTTCTGGCACCTGAACTGGAATGGCTGATGGAGAAGCTCAAGCAGGGACTTGTGACCAGAGTACTTATGTGGCTTCTCCATATAGCCTCTCAAAGCATGACAGCTTGGTGCTGAGAGGGAACATCCCAAGAGTGAGCATCTAGATGGCGAGTGTTCTAAGGGCCCAAGGCAGAGGCTGCAAAGGTTTGTGTTATCTGTAGAGAAAAGAGCTCTGTAAGAATAAGCATCGAGTTGAGATTGGTGTTGGTGTTGGGGCCAATAGTGGCAACAGAGCTCTAAGATGCAAAGAAGGCTATGGAAGGGTGTCAGGGAACAAGGCAACAAAGACTATACTCACAACTCCTTGTGTACAACAAAGCAATTTCACATCTACAATTTCATCGATAAATAATTACAACTGTGCAGTTTATGATCTTTATACAGATGTACGGATGTAGACGCCAAGGTTCTGAGAGGCTGTGTGATTTTCTCAAAGTGGTGTAGCCAGTAAATGGAGGCGCTGAGATCAGAGCCCAGCAACTGTTTCCTGAATCTAGTCTCGTTCCAGTCTATCTCAGTAAGCCTCACCACCAAATGATTAGATACCGTTTTGCCTTAGATTAGCTCTGTGCACTTTGTTAACTTCTTAGAGTATGACTAAAATATCTCCAATCAATTCCCAACAGCCCTTAATACACAACTGATTCCACTGGGTACAAACTTGCCTGCAGGCTGGCATTACCACTCACCACCGGGACCCCACAGGTGAGACCAGATTCATCACTTAACTGGAAAGAACAGTGTTGGAAAAATGTGAAGCCAACGGATGTGCCAGCATGGTTGTCTTACATGGAAAACCTGAGATCCAGCCTCCAAATAAATGGCAGAATACTGCTGCTACCAGCTGTTTCCATTTCAGATGCCATTTGTAGAAAATATTTATCACAGGCTTCCATTTTCTCTGTGAAAAATCAAAGAAAATTGAGAAATGCCAAATTACGTTGTCTTCAAAAATCCCGTCACTGAGTAACTCCACTCTTACAAGCTATTTTCTGAAGACATTATCAATGTCCTACCAAGAGTAATATAATTTGCTGGCCGGAAAAAAAGGCTGCCAAACAGAACTGTGTTCATTAGAGCAATGTCTTTACAATGCCTTATTCCACTTTCATTACTTTTCACGATCACACATCATATCACAGGGCAGAATGGTCGCCTTGCTATGCCCTGGATATTTTAGTACTTTTATAGTTGGAAGTAGGTTTTTAACACTTTTACAAATTATAGCTATTCTTGCTAGAAAAGGCTCATTTATGCTGGGGTAAAGAACTCTCTCTGAAGACCGAGTTTACAGGCAGCTACTCTTGCTTCAGACTCCTAAGTTCTGGTGGGGGCCATCTCTTCCACAATCACTTCATAAGTCCACTCCTAGCGCTGGACCAGCTCACATCAAAGTTTTGAAAGAAGTACCATTTGTCTTGTCTCTCTTTTCCTCTCTCCTACTTTCTAGAAACTCCCCTCTCTCTTCCAAGCTGAAGGACTTCCCAGCTGGTCTTCCCACTGGTGACTCACACATGCCACCTTCCCCAGTACAGCTCCCCACCAAAGATCCCTCCTCACCCAATCAAAATGCCCAAGCTTCCTTTAGAAAAGTCTCATTTCATCAAGGTGTTAAGAGAAAGCAATCCTATTAAATAAAATTATAGCTGTGAATGATTGATAATTTCGTAGAAGCATTTGCATTTAGAAGGGGAAATTCTTATCAGCTCAAAAGAATTTCCAATGGACAAAAATGAAAACAATGTAACCAAATGATGAGTTTCCATCAGGGGGAAGGAAGAACATTTTCCGGCGCAGGTACCTCCCAGGATTTTGCAAAAGCATGGTGAGCCGAGGTTCACGTGTGTGGTACTCGACAATGAAGCACGGTATGGTCAAGGAGAGCAATGCTCGTCACACCCTCAGCCTTGTTGCTGAGATGTCCATGTGAGGAAACTGCGACTTGCCTGGAAGGGCTTGAAAGCACCTGAGCAGACGCCACCACAGTGAAGAAGGAAGAGAGGATGGGGCCTAGGGCACACTCTGGGGACTTCTTCTACTTTCTAAGCTGTTGGCATTTGCAAAGATTTTATACTATGGGCTCTGTTGTCTGAGGGTCCTCTCCTTCTACCAACCTTTCGTGTGACTGGAATGGCCAGATGGTATTCCCGGCACGTGTCTGGTAAAGGGGTGGGAGGTGCTTTGCTTACAATGGTTACAATGAATAATAGATTGTTCAGAGCTAGAAAAAGTCAGGGATCACCTACTTCAATCCCTTCAATTTAAAGATAATATAAGAGCCTACAAAAGTTGCTCCTGGTCCACTGACTTGCTGTAGGTCACATAACAGGATAATATGGCATCTTTTGGGAACTGAATGCCTAGTAGGATATAACTCCTTCTAGAGAGATTTTCATAGGCAATGAAGCAAATGTCCCCATCATTATGAGTACCTGTACACAGAAAGCTGTTGCATAGAGGGGATGAGGGCCTTTTTGACCGAAGCAGGGCAGGAATGGCACTAGAACCCAGTGCAATTCAGCACAGACCTGGAATTATCAATAGTTTGCAACACTGCAAGCTATGAGCAAACAAGGAGTCCAATTTAAAAAAAGCTTAAACCAATCAAAGAGCTGTAGTCAATATTTGATTACATTAAAGTCAATGGAGAGAGAACACATGGCTGGGTAATACAAAGAGGAAATGACCCTAAATCTTTTCTGCTGGCTCCAGAATATTATTTTTCACTTTGAGTAGAATTGTGTGGTCTGTGTTCTGGAAATTTCCTTCAAACTAAACACTTGTGTCAGACAAGTGAGTTCCAAAGTAAAGAGAATTTCATAAGCTCTCTGTTTTTACCTATTTCCACCATTTTCCAACTCCACTCAACACAGACAGCTGACTTCTCTTCACTGCTCTCAAAGGTTGTGGCACAAGGAGTGTCCGTGGGTAAGTGGGTTTCCCTACTCAGGAGTCTAAACTTTCCAGCTAGAAAGCAAAGCTCCTTAATATATTCTTGATCAAAGAAAAAAAATCTCATCTTTGATGTGGCATACATCTTGAAGGAGACCCACCAGGAGAATCCATTTACCTGGTCTTTCGTTCATTCATTCACTCAGTCAGTCACTCATATATATTCAACACTGCTGAGCATCCATCAAGTGACAGGAGCTATGAAGTAGGAAGTGAGGCAGGAAGTGGTTCCATCCTTGTGAAGCTCACATCACTGTGGACACCGAGAAGCATTACCAAGTCTGGTAAATATGGGGTAGGCTTCTGTAGGAGTCTATAGCAGGGGGACCTACTCTAAACTGGAGGGTCAGGAAAACTTCCCAACATTTTAGTTGGGGGCCGAGAAGAACATTCTGGGAGAAGGGACAGTTGGTGCAAAGGTCCTTGGGCACAGAGCACCACTAAGCATTTGAGAAACTGACACAACGTCCAGAGCATCTTGAGTATAAAGTGAGGGTTATACAGAGAATACTGATTGGCAGTGAGGAAAGAAGGACAACTGCCTACCTGCCAGATCAGCTGAATGAACCCTAGCGACAAATGAACGGGGCACCACCAGACAGAGCCTGCCCTCATCCACCCCCTTATGTGGCAGGCAGGTCTCCGCAAGGGAGACTCGCCTGAGTTAGGGCCAACAAAGCTCTTCAAGGACAGGGCCTGGGACTTGATGGCACTCATACCTTGCACCCTTCACTCCACATGAGGCCGGTGCCCATCATTGTGAATGCATTCAAAGAAGGGAGAGTCACAAGGCCGCCATTAAAGGAAGTGCCTTCAGGCAGAGCAGCAGCGAAGTTTGAGGCAGTAATCGCCACCGAGAAGCCCTACCCAGAGAGGAGTGTGCTCCACGACTCTCTGGCATCATCTGCATGTTTGCACCAAAACAGCTGAACATCGTCATGGGTCCACCAAAATTTGAACCTTTAGGGGGATGGCTGAAATAGAATCCGAGACTCTGGACGGCTCTCTTCTCCATCCAAGCAGACCCATTAGTTTCCACTGTGAAATAATAAATTCTTTGCTTAATTCACTCTATATTCCTGAGTAAACTGTTTTTCAGTGGAAAAAGTATAATATCTACCTCAAGAGCCCATGGAAAACAAAGGTGGGTGATACAGATGGACCCTTTCTGTAATCACGGACTTGAAGTTGGTGTTTGTCATAAGAAACAAAGCCCGGGAGAAAGAAAGAGTGGGCAGCACTGGAGCTGATGTGGCCACAGGTCTTGAATAAGCTGTGCTGTTGAAATTCAGATGTCGCTATCAGAGAGGCAATTCCTCCCTGGCATTGAAGGACTCTGTCATGTTCTCCAACTGGTGGCTTTCTTTCTCATCCACCAAGGATGTCTTTACTAAACTGCTCTGGGCATTTTGTGGAGGACGATATCAGCTGGGAAAAAGAGAGCCTGCGATTTCACTGAGACAGAGGGGTCTGCCAAGCACAGCAAGAGTCTTTCCAAATCCCTCCCGGGTGCCAAAGTGCTTCTTGCCACACTTATTACTGCAATAGACTGGTTTATCCCGTGAACTCTGTGATGCTGAGAAATAGCATATGGAAGCGGCAGGAGTTCTAAACGCGGGGCATCATGACACCGCGTCTCTGCTGGTCACCAAGGCTTCTGTGCTCGCTGTCTGTGTTTTTCTCGAATAGGGCTGTGGAGCAGGGCTCTGCCAGACGGATTAGCATTTTCTCTAGTTAATGAGTTTATCTGTCTCTTAGGAAAGAAATGGCGAGAGAGGGAAGGAGGGAGGGAGAAAGGGCGGGACAGAGAAACAGGATGCGAGCACGCTCCCGTGAGCATCAGTGGACATTTGTTCTGTAGAAATTCAATTTATTGAACAGAAATTCTGGCCTTTCGTGGCCTCCGGCCAGATTGCTCCTGGTACCCAGAGGTCACATGTGTTTGGGAGCCGGTGAAGAGGCGGCAGTGAACAGCTTTGGCAGGATGGCCAGCCTCCTCCCTTCCTCCCTGGTTCTCTCTCCAGAATTGCTGCCTGCTGCCCTCTCCCTGCAGATCACTCTCAGGCTCTCTCGTTCCTTCATTAGTCCTCACGGCCAGGCCCAATGCCAAGGACCACCGCTCCACGCCTTTTAAACACTCTAATCTTACACGTGTACATGTGTACGTGTTAGCAGCGTATGTAAATTTCTTCCTCAAAGGCTGCTCTATGGAATTCTGTTTCTGTCACGGTCCTTGGCTCCCTCCCTTCCGTCCATATTTCTTGAGTACCTGCCATCGGCTAAGCACTGTTCTAGGTGCCGAGTACTGCTCTAGGGGAGTGTTGCCTCTGAATCCTCACAGCAAACACCGCTATTCCCGATTTCCGTGCAAGAAGACACAGCTTGCAGAAGTTACACAACTGTCTGTCACGTAACTGGTACCGTGCAAGACCGGCCTGCCTCTAACTCCTAATATGCTTTTGTGACGCTACACGCTGCTAGCAGACAGGGACTTTCCTGGGAGTCAGATCTGGTGAATTAACATGCCTCGTTCTTCATGCCACAGTCGACTCCAGAAATGGATGTTAATGATGGCAACCAATGCGCAAGATCCTGACCCCTTTGAGAACAAGTTGAGGGAACGGATTTCTGTCCCTCTACGTTTCTCAGTAAGCATGGAATTTTGGCATTCTGGCTTTTTTCATTTTAGGGGGGGTACAGGACTAATGGGGAGCACAGCGAATCTATCAAAAGTGCCTGCTGGCCGAGACTTCAGCAATATCTGAAAATGGTCTACAGTGAAGCTTCTAGATTGTAGCTTCTTTACAAACGGTGGCCCTAACAAGCAGCTGAGAATGCAGGAGACACCTGAGGGTTGGGCTGGGGGGATGTGGGGAGGTCATGGGTGGATGGGGGGTCAAAGTTCAAAGAGCATGGAACCCTCTCAGGGTTCCACACAGGCTCAGCTCATTCATCTTGGGGGCCACTGCCCTCGGCACCATAAAAATGACAAAACATGTGCTGTAAAATACTGAGTTAAAAATAACACTCTCGGGGCACCTGGGTGGCGCAGTCAGTTAAGCGTCCGACTTCAGCCAGGTCACGATCTCGCGGTCCGTGAGTTCGAGCCCCGCGTCGGGCTCTGGGCTGATGGCTCAGAGCCTGGAGCCTGTTTCCGATTCTGTGTCTCCCTCTCTCTCTGCCCCTCCCCCGTTCATGCTCTGTCTCTCTGTCTCAAAAATAAATAAACGTTGAAAAAAAAAATTAAAAAAAAAAAATAACACTCTCTGATAAAGACTAGAGTTTCAGAAGAGTTGTCTCACGTCCTGTGCTGAATTTCTCATCGGAAATTGTCTTCCACGTAAAACCTCACTGCACATCTCCAGGGGATGGCCCACACCCCACGGTGCTAATTTGGCCATGCTTTCCAGACCAGGCGCAGGTGGGCGTCAAGGCTGGGGCTACTTGCTTCCTTCTGGCCTGGCTCAGCACCTCTTGGACCTGCACGCCCCACACCGCCACGCTGCACTGATCGCCACCCAGGGCCCCCCTGCCCTCCTCACCCCTCAGCAGCACGCCGGCTCGCCCCCTCTTTCCTCCTAACAGGCCCTCCTGGCATCGCTGAGATGCACCTCTTACTCCCCCTGCCCCCTGCCCTCCAAACCACTATTTTCTGAAGTGACTGCCCACGTAGGAGGACGCACAGCCCCCTCACCAAGCCCCCAATGACCTGCTTCTGCTGACCCCTCTCCTTTGTAATTATACAGAATTTTATCTTTGCTAACGCTTTTGCTTTTCCCTAAAGCCTACACTGTCTGATGATGATGATGACAACCAGCCTTCTTCTGGTTCATGCTGTCTTGTTACATCTGTCTCCATCTTACTCTTTTTAACCATTTGGTGTCCTTTTCTCCTGAGGCAGCATGCAGGGTGGCTTATTTCTTTTTAATTTCTCTGATAGCCCCCTTTTTAAAATGTTTATTTATTTTTGAGAGAGACAGAGCATGAGTGGTGGGGGTAGAGAGAGGGGCACAGAATCGGAAGCAGGCTCCAGGCTCCGAGCTGTCAGCACAGAGCCTGATGTGGGGCTTGAACTCACAAACCATGAGATTATAACCCGAGCCAAAATCGGACACTTAACTGACTTGAGCCACCCAGGCGTCCTTTCTTTTAATATTTAAATTAATCTTAATCCATTTGTATTTATGGTGATACATATGAATTTATAACCTTCTTGTCATTGTTAACCAGAATATTCAGTTTCCCCTTTTGATCTAAATACGGAGGAAATAGTTACTTTTGCAGTCAGTATTAGTTATATTTATGGACATCTCAGTAAATTCTATGCAATCTACAACTTCCGTCTGGGATTACTTTTCTTCTTGTAACATGCATTGTTTTACCGAGATTCTTGGTGCTTCTTAAAATATCTTTATTTCATTCTTACTCTTGAAAGACCAGTAAACTACAGACTAAATTCTTTCTTGACAGTTATTTTCCTTACCACACTGAAGGTATCATGTCATGTGTCCTGGGATCAGTGGCTGTTGATAAGAGCTGTTCTGTCAACCTCACTAAGATCCTTTGTCCTTCATGTTTTCTTTGAAGTTTCACTACAACTTGTCCAAATTGGGATTTCTTTTATCGATCCTACTTAGTACTTGAGAGTATGCTTTGTATTTGAGGACTCATGTCTTTTTTAAATTCTGTCAAATTAACAATTTGCTGGCCACTGGTTCTATTCTTTTGTTTATAACCTCTTATTAGAAGTTTATTGGAGAGTCTCAGAATAGCCCTCATGCCTATTAGCTGTTTTTTTTCATATTAAAAAAAAATTCTTTTTTCTTTCTGAGCTGCATTCTGAACAAATTCCTAAGTACTATTTTTACACTTGATCTGAGCCAAAAGGCCGAGAAGTGATGTAAGTACTGTTTTTAAACGCAGTGTATCTGTACTGGTTTTTTACTTCAGTGACTACAGTTTTCATTTCTAAGATTTCTAATTGGTTCTGTTCCTATTCTCCAATCCAATTTCTTTATGTCTGTTCCCCACCATGGTAGATATTATTTTTCTCTTTAAGGCTTAAAATATATTTAAAACTTTTATTCTATAATTTTACTTCCATCTAGAATTTATCTCCTGACTTCAGATTTCACTGGTTCACTTCCTTGATGTTATGTTTTCTTGTGTGTTTTGGAATTCCAGTGTGCAAGTCATTTTTGGTGGGACATTCTCCCATCTGTCTCTGTCTCTGTCTCTGTCTCTAGCTGTACCCTGTCCCCACAAGCATCTGGGCTCCCATCTTGAGCAGAATCTTCAAGTGATGGCTCAGGGACCCTACCCTCAGTGACAGGGGGTGTTGCAAACCCAGTCACTGAGCCAGCAGGTGGTTTCCCTCAGGTCCTGGTCAGGGTCCTGTGTCCAGGATACACAGACTTCATATAAGCCATCACTTCAGGCTGTGGGCAGCAGTCAGGAGAATGATGAAAGTGGGGGCACCTCCTTCACTTATAAACTACCCCGGTTTTACACAGGGAGCCAGACTCCACTGCCCAGTTCACAGAGTACGTATCTCGTCCCCAGATCACCAGCCATTCTGCTGCTTCATCCCAGATCCGGGCATCCATCCCTGCTTTGCATTTCACTTCTTTCCCTGGAGCACAGAGGTGTCTGCCTTGCTTTGAGCCCGGCTAGATCTTTTTGTTTCCTCTTGTTATACTTTGTCTCTTGTGGCTTCAAATATGATCCACCAATGCCATGTCACCAAGAAATCCACTGCCTACCTTTATAACCTCATCTCGGGCCACTGAGCCGTGTCACCTACCATGGCTTCTCCTCAGCTATCTGGTCAACCAAGACTTCTTCCAATCTTAGGAGACAGACTCATTCCTGGAGAAGAACAGCCAGGCACTGCAATCGCCGTGTTCCTCCTCTCCCCAAATGCCAACCTCAGCCCTTCCATTTCAGCTTCAATACGTCTTCTCCGAGATTCCATGGCTGAGCACTCTATCTCAGCGGTGCACCCCCTACTATTTCTTAGGGTGTCCAGTTAATTTTCAATTACAGTTGAAAATTACAAAGTTACAAGTTATCAAGCCAAGTAACAACTAGCCACAAGATCTCCAAAATAGCAGCCACAGCCCTATTTCTGTCCTTTCGGCAAAACCTACCCCTATAGCTTACTCTGACAGCAGTGAGAGTACCTCACAGAGACAGTATCTACACAAATAAGGTCAAGAGTATGTACAGGAACGCCCTGATGTGAAAGGAAGCTTGCCTCCTGGATGAGGAAGTCTGATTTACTTTCAGGACCGAGACGACAGAATTATTTGGTATTATGTCCAATAAACAACAGTTTGCTAGTTCAGCATTTTATCGAACAGAAAATAATAACACCTTATTAGTTAGGATTAACTGGGAGGGTGAAACATCTCATTTGAAGGGTTATCAAATTCTGGATTCTTTCAGTAAAATAGAGTTTGATTTTTTTTTTTTTTTTTGAGCCTGTACAATAACACAGAGTACTGGCTTACCGAACACTGCCACATAGACACTCTGCTGGGACCTACTTTAATGAATAGTGAGGGACTGTCTGTGATTAATAATGTTTATTTGGGATTGCATACTGTAAAGGCAGTGCACGGATGGGTTAGTATTTCCCCTATAATTTCCTATGGATTCATCATTTGCTTAAAAAACATGGTTTTTTCTTCCACAGACACCAGAAATGTGAACGTCACCAAAACCCTTACTAAAGTGCCATAAATTCAAAACCAGTGAAGCCAGATCAGTGGGATTTGACACGCACACATATCTTGCAGAGTTTGATCTGAATGTGGGAGCGCAGTGAAGGCACATCCCGGTCCCAGCCAGTCTCTGCGTGTGCAGCGTGCCCTTGGACCAAACTAGATCACGCAGCAAATATCTGAAGTGAGGAGTCTCAGGGTTTCTCTCTCACACTCTCTCTGCGGAAGGCATCAGTGTTCTAGTAAGTGTGTCAAATACGAGAGGTGCAAGGTCCCCGACAATAATGATGCATTTGGACGGAAAGGAGGAGACATCTGTACCAGCTGGTGTGCTCAGGAACAGAGGCAGTAGAAGGGAAAGGTTTTCAAAAACACTCACTACGGGAACTTTCTAGTCAAGTACCAAATTGCAGGACTCAGAACATGAGAAGATTTGGAGCATGTTTTCTTCGGAATGGGGCTTTACTTCAGACATCTGCTAGTGTCCGTGTAGGAAATGGCCGATTCTAAAGAGATTACGGGTCTGCTGTAAACACCCCCTACTGGCAGGTGTTCAAAACCGGGCCAAGATGTGTTCCTGCCATCGCTTCTGGGTTCCCAAAGAGAGCTGGACCAAGAGACTGTCAAGGCTCATTACTGGCGGTCTGTTTCCTGTATGTTCCAGGAAACTCCATTTTCAAAAGCTGCAGGGCTTTTCATGGTATGGGTTCAAGGATGCTCAGTATCTGAGATTAGTCGCTTGGCACACAGAAACCAGATGAAGACTAGGCATAAATGTTCCATGTCTCCCAACGTAAATGAATCTCAGTCTAGAAAGTAGGAACATTCTTACTTTAAAAATATATATAACTCTTGGCTGTTACTGGCTATTTCAAATTGTAAGAACCCACGGAGGACTCTTACCTCAAGCAGTTGTCCCCAGGTCCCCCCATGCCTGCCCCACCACCCAGCCTGGCCTGTTACCTCACTGGGTGGGGCCTGTGCAGTGCTTGGAGGGAGTTCCAATGTCAGCAGGGGGTGGGGAGCCACTGGCAGGAACAGTAGGGGGTGGGGGCCAGGAGCCTCTGAGTGAGGAATGTTGACTACTCATCACACGCCCCAACACACACATATACACCCTAACACACTCATGCATATATACCCCCACACACATACACATCCCAGCACCCCCCAACACACACATACCCTAACACACACACCCACACCCTTATACCCCCACATACACATCTCAACATAGACACTCTAACACACACACTCACACCCCAAAACACATGTTCACACCCCAGCATGCACATACACATGCTACACTCACACTCCTGAGTCTTCTCCAGGTGTGAGAGTCACCCAGCTTCTCAGACTGCCCCCTTCAGAGCAAGGACAAGAGGAACATCTCAGAGGTCTTGGGCTAAGTTCTCTCTGACCCCCAGAAGTGTCCCCTCTGGGCTAGGCTGTCCCAAGTGAGGCCAGGAGATAGCATGGCGGCCATCCCGACTCTGCCATCGCTACATTTCCCACGTGCCCTGGTTTTCCTCACTCACGCCATCTGAACCTCTTCAGATCGCACTGCCTGCCTTCACTGCCCATTTTCCTCCCTGTTCCGAGGACGTGTCTCTTTTACTCCCCCAGGAGCAGACAGCCCTGTGCCCAGTGTCCTCACTCCCCTCTGACTGGTCTTGGCGTCCCCATCATGTCCCCTGCCCTCCACTGCCAGCCTCACTCCCTACAGCCTGACCATGTCCTTGTTACTTTCTCCCTTTTTGTTGAGATGTAACTGACACACGGTGCCGTGTGAGTTTAAGGTGTGCTGCACAATGTCCTGACATCTGCTGTGAAATGACCACAGTGCACAGTGCATTAACAACACACATCACACACACACACACACACACACACACACACACACACACACACACACACGGAGTGGTTTCCTCGGGATGAGAACCCTTAGGACCTACTTTCTTCACAGCTTCCTTGCACATCATAGGGTAGCGTCAGCCACTGTCACTGGGCTGTCGGTGACATCCCGGTGCTTATTTATCTTGAATTCTGTACCTTGGACCCCCTTCCTGCACCTCCCCCTCCCCACCTCTGGTAGCCACAAATCTCATCTCTTTCAGTGAGCTTTTTTAAAGCCTCCACCTCCAAGAAAGATCATACAGTGTCTTTCTCTTAGTTCACTTAGCATAGTGCCCTCAAGATCCATCCATGTTGTCAAAAACGGCAGGAGTTCCTTCTTTTTATGGCTGAGTAATACTTCAGTGTGTGTGTGTGTGTGTGTGTGTGTGTGTGTGTGTGTGTGTGTGTATACGTACACCCACCCCATCTCCTTTCTCCTTTTTCCATTCATCTGTCGATGCTCATTTGGGGCTTCCTTTCATGTCTTGACTGTTGTTACTTCCTCACAACCCTCATGTCCATCCATCTGACACCATGCTTCCCCCGTCCTCACACCCTCCATACTCCTCACAGAACAGCCTTCAGCCCTTCCCACACCCAGAGAACCTGCTACTCTGGGAAACGAGCATTCCCAGGGGAACCAAAAATGCCCATGAAAGCTTCCCAACTACACTAGGTGCAGAGAGCACAACAGGAGGGGCTGAGCACCTAAGTCCGTGCTCCTCTGACACAGGCGTGCAGGGGCAGGGCAAGGAGGTCAACAGCACAGAGAGGGACGGGCAGCAGGGGTGGGGACGAGCCTTGATGACTCGGTAGGAAAGTCCACCCTGTGCACCACATCTGAAGACCCAGTCTGTGAATTCTGACTCCTACACCCTGATGCAACTCAACTGCTAGGACCCCCAAACCTGGTCTCTGTGAAGCATCTGCAAACCGTTCATTCATCAGCATCACCGGCGCATGCTGTTCTAGGCGGGAAGCACTACCTTCCATTCTAGAAGTCCCTCTCCTCTCCTTTCTAATTAAACGAAAGCTTTATGGGTTTGGATGCATGGAGTCTGGGGTATTTATGACAAGAAGTAGGCTTAGCTGCCCTGGAGCAGACTAGATGATGAGTGAGTTTATGCAAATGAGCATTCTGATGCTTTGCTATAAAGCATAAATCACGTTAATCACGGGAGCGAACCGCTCGGCACATCGTTCCCTTTGCACGCGGGCTGCGGAGCCGACACAGGAGGCGTCCTTCCTGCCCTAGATGAAGTTCTCTGTGACGGCTGCTAGTGAAAGCAGCGAGCCAGGGAGCATTTCTGTGGCATCTGCAGGCCCCAGCTGCACCTGCCCACCCACCCACCTCGTGGTGCAGTGCCGGAACTCATGCCAGCCACAGGGGCAGAGGGCATCACCTCCCAGACAGCCCAAGGTGAGCACCGTAAGTCACGCCAGCCACAGGGGCAGAGGGCATCACCTCCCAGACAGCCCAAGGTGAGCACCGGAAGTCACGCCAGCCACGGGGGCAGAGGGCATCACCTCCCAGACAGCCCAAGGTGGCACCCACATTTACTAACAAAACCCCTGAGAAACCCACCATACAGCAGTTGACCTAAGCACGTGCCTCCCTCACCAGCCTCTTCCGGGGCCGCCCCTCCTGCCCTGTCCTTCATCCCCCCCTTGCCCCTGACCACACTGCCTCTGTGCAGGTTAAGGGTGACATACCCCTGCAGCCTCAGGGCCCCTGGACGAGTTTTGCTCTGAGGCTGTGGCCCGGCCCCTGGGTTAATCCCGATCATCCTCTCGGAACATCGGTCCCTCCCAAACACACCCCAGACCGTGGCAAGTCCTTCCATCTCAAGCTTTCATAACAGCAGATCTTTCCTTCAAGCTCTTAACCCTGTTCATCACCATACGCAGTGTTTTTATAATTATGTTGTTAAGGTATGCCTCTCATGCTAGGGCGTATGCTACCTGGTGGCAGGATTCATATTTATTTATTTTTACAAAACAACACTGTATACCGTATCTAATAGTGCTTGGCACGTGGGAGATACTCAATAAAGATATGAATATTTGAGAAGTTAATACAGATGGTAGCAAGACAGAGAGCACAGCCCCATCGTGCAGCTGTGCCTATAGAAACAAGCAGCGAACGTTTGTAGAGCATCTTGGCTGAGAAAAAGGAAATCTACGGATAACAACGGATACCCAAACTCTGTTCTTAAAAGACTGTATGTACAGCTGACCCTTCAGAAACACAGGGGTAAAGGGCACTGACGCCCTCCACGGAGTTGAGAATCCATGTCCAACTTCTGACTCCCTGAAATCTTAACCACTGATAGTGTATCGCTGAGCAAAAGCCCCACTGATAACGTCAGTAGTTGATTAACACAATTTTCTGTGTTCTACATATTATACACCGTATTCTTATAACAAAGTAAGCTAAGAAAATTCTAAGGGGTAAGTGGTAAGCCACCTGGGTGGCTCAGTTGGTTGAGTGTCCAGCTTCGGCTCAGGTCGTGATCTCACGGTTAGTAGCCCCGCATCAGGCTCGCTGCTGCTGGTGCAGAGCTCGCTTCGGATCCTCTGCCTCCCTCTCTCTCTCTCTGCCCCTCCCCCACTCACACTCGCTGTCTTTCAAAAATAAAGTAAAACATTTTTTAAAAAGAAAATCATAAGGAAGAGAAAATACATTACAGCACTATACTGTATTATATATATAAAAAAAAAATCCATGTATAAGTGGATGTGTGCAGTCCAAACCCATGTTGTTCGAGGGTGTATTGTTTTTTTGTACGGAAGCTTAAGAAAAGGCTGCCTTTTTTGGGTAATTAGTTAGGGCCCTAAAGCAAGTACTGGACAAGCCACACCACCCACAGGAGAATGAAAGACACCCGGGGGCAGGTCCCCAGGCCCTGGGAGAAGGATCCAGGGTAGCTGATGATAGAAACCCTTTTCTTGGACCCTGTGGCTAAAGACTGGCACTACGTTCCCGATGGGGAAAGAATAGAAACCAACACAGCAGGGCATATTTGTGCTATGATTGTGTAGAATGAGATTTACATGGTTCTCATTGCAGAGCACAAGGAGTAGTGATTCTCAACAAATTCTCTCCTCATCACAGAACATCCTGAGTTGAAGAAGCCCTCTGGATATTCCTAGGTAGGGGTGCCAGAACTCACGGAGTCCGAGCTGGCTTTTAAAATCAAGTCTCTGATGGACAAACCAAAGAAAAAGCCCCGCTCAAAGAATTAATATTAAAGAAGTTTATTTGTGTCTGGGCATGCTACGTATTACCAGAGCCAGTGACAAATGTTTAAAATGGCGAAACTTTAAAAAATGTGTTTGATGCTTTTCTACGTGAAAGCGTTTCCAAAAACAATAATAATGCCAATAAAAAGAGTATCAGATTTGACAAGGTGGATTACTAAGTGGTTGGAAAACTGTTCCCAGAGGATGCTGATTAACGTTTCCCTCCGGCCCTGGAGGGCACTGGAAGCAGGCCATCGTAGGGCTGGATTTATTCAGCATTTTTAGCTACAATCTGGACGAAGATATCTGAAACCTGCTTATCAAACCTGCAGCTGCTACGAATCAGAGGGAGGGGTAATAGCTCTCCAGTCTTGGCCACGCCACCTAATCCCCTGGATTTGCCACTTCCTCATCTGTGAAATGGGGATGCTGATGCCTACCTCATAGGTTTCTGTGAGGAATTAGCTGAACGCATGCAAAATGAACCAGTAAAACAGTTGGTTTTCATCCTTCACACACAGTGGTGGAATCAGGATTTTAAAAGAGCCTCAAGTTGGGAAAATGGGTTGAAACTAACAATCATTAATACCAGAATAAAAGGGGAATCCTGCATTTAATGAAAGAAAGAAAAAGACTCTCGAAAAGGATCCACACAGAATCCATAACACAGGCAGAAAACAAATGAATGGCAAAAAAACAAAACAAAACAAAACAAAAAAAACCCCCAAAATATCCCAAGATAAAACATCGAAGAAGAAACTTGGAATAATGTCACCAAATCTGTTCTTCCAAAAGACAACAGTGCCATTTGCAGAACCTTGATTAAGGCTTTGCTGTGAGTCAAGCAGTCCTAGGAGTTAAAGGAAGGGGCATGGTCCACAACCTCAGCACCATTCCCCGTGAACCGACTTCAGCAGCCATAAATGTCACTGCAAATGTATTCTGTGGTGTTCTATCTCATCACCATTGGATTTGTTTAAAGTAATCTGGGTTGCCTTCAGAGTAAACCTGTGTATAGGCAAAGGTTACTGAAAACTCAGAATGGGAGAGATCAGACTTGGCAGTGCGCTGGAGATGGGCTTCTGGAAGTTTCTACCGGCCACTGCCACCCTCATCCAGCACGAGTCCTGCAGTCAGGCCAGATACTAACCTCCCTTTCTCGCCAGTTCACAAGGGGTGTCTTCTTCTTTTACTGTAAATTATGAAAATAGCTTCTTGGTATGAAGATCTAAATGAATTCTATTTACTTGATCTCTTCCAAAAATGATTGGTTGTTTTCTTTTGTTTACCTCTTCTGCCTCTCCAGAGCAGAAGGACTGCTACCCTCAAGATGGGATTCAGTCACGGCTCATCCATCCCGTGTCAGGGGCTGCAGGAGGGAGTCTAGCACCTGGCTCTGGGCTCTGCCGGTTTCTGACTTCTAAGATGGTTCCAGTTTCCAACACTCCCTCCTGGGCCTGTCTGAGACCTCAAGCTCTGAAGCTCCTTTAACACAACAAAAGCCAAACCATGAAGGGGGTGGAGAATGAGCCCAACCCCCGACTCTGGAAGGCCAGCACTGTTCTCTGAAATGATGGACCAGGAGGGACAGGACCAGGAAATGGGGTCTTGAGCCCTATCCTTGCTGTGACCCTAAGCACATTTCTTAACCCATTGAGACCTGACGGTCTCGTCTGTAACACGAGAGGCTGCAGCTAGCTCAATTTTATGGTTCTCTCTAGTTCTGAAAACCTATCATCTGTTGACTGCTTGGCACACAGTAGGTTAGCCTCCTGGGGATTTATGGACATCCACCCCCCACCCCAGCCCCGCCAATGGTGGCAGAGACGAGTTAAAAAGCATGAAATGTTCAAGACTAGGACTGTCAGGGAAGCTTTATAGCTTCTAAAAACGTCTTCTATCTTTCTTCATTATCTGATTCACAGAACCTAATTTAATGGTGAAATTCCGGAACGGCATGCCAGAACCTCCGACTGTGACATGAAAGATGGTCATCTTGGGCACAGGGCTCAGTTATGAATGACTCTCCATATGTTCAAGCGCTCTGTCATTTGCCTCCAGCTGTTTATACATCACACCGAGGCACAGGAGAGGTTACCAGGAACAAACCGTCAACAACAAAACAACACCAGTTCATGCAAGGGTTTTCAAGACAAAATTGCTACCCCTGCTGCATAACATTCCCCACTGCAAACCTGCTATCTTGGGTGGAACCACAGGGACTTGCCAATCTTGTAGATCAAAAGTGTTAGCCTATTAATAGCTTCATAAAGTTACATCCACAAAGATCCCTGAAGGCAGGGAAAGTGGGGCTGTAGAGGTCTTCCTCTGAGTGTGGTGACAAGAGGAAGGAGATAGCCACCCAACACAAAGCCCGGACACACAGATCATAAACGCCTCTTACGTGGCGAGAGGACAATTATGGAAGAGCCTTCTGGAAGTGTTAGAATTAGGTGAGAATTCCTAAGGAAAAACACGAATTCCTTACTTCTAAGAGTTAACAAAGATGAATAAAGAAAATGACAAAGTTACACAAACCCATCAGTTTAAAAAGTTTGTAAAAATTTGATGTGCTTCTGGTGCAGCCACTCTGGAAAACAGTGAGGGGGTTCCTCAAGAAATTAAAAACAGAACTACTCTACGACCCAGCAATTGCACTACTAGGTATTATCCAAAGGAGATTCGAAGGGGTACAGTCACCCCAATGTTTATAGCAGCACTATCCACAATAGCCAAATTATGGAAAGAGCCCAAATGTCCATCGACTGATGAATGGATAAAGAAGATGTGGCTTATATATACAATGGACTACTACTTGGCAATGAGAAAGAATGAAGTCTGGCCATTTGTAGCAACGTGGATGGAACTGGAGGGTATTATGCTAAGTGAAGTAAGTCAGAAAAAGATAAATATCATATGATTCCACTCATATACGGAACTTAAGACACCAAACAGATGAACATAGGGGAAGGAAAGCAAAAATAAGATAAAAACAGAGAGAAGACAAACTGTAAAAAACTCTTAAATACAGAGAACTGAGGGTGGATGTTGGAGGGGGGATGGGCTAAATGGATGATGGGCATTAAGGAGGACACTTGTTGGGATGAGCACTGGGCATTATATGTAAGTAATGAATCGCTAAATTCTATTCCTGAAATCATTATTACACTCTATGTTAACTAACTTGGATTTAAATAAAAATAAAGAAAGAAACAAATAAATATTTATAGGCAGGAAAAAATTTTGACGTGCTTGATTATGATGCCAGCAGACAGGTAAACAGAGAGATGGAGAGAGACAGTGTCCTATTATATCCTTTGAACCCTGTATCCAGCTATGCCTGAAGCCTGACACCCTAGATTTTCCAGTTACATGCGGTAAATTTCTTCCTATTAAAACATATTCACACACATACACCACATAAACAGTGATTATGATACAGATAAAAGCTTATGATGCTAGACCAAAGTGTCTTAAACTTACTGAGCTGAATCACAAGAGGTAGGACCCACTTCCCATCAAAAATTCAAGCAAGCTTAAGCTTCTAGTCTGATTCACAAACCCATGAGGTGAAGACCCAGGTAGCTGCAGAGATGAGCTGTTTATCTAAGCTTCTGGGTGAAAGAAGAAAATAAATCTGTGTCCTGTCAAAACAGGAGAAATGACAGGGAAGCTTCTCATCTCCACAGACTGGGCCAGCACGCTGGTGTCCAACGGAGAGCCGAGAAGGGCAGAGTCAGGCTATTCCATAATCGGGTCTCCAGAACGTGAGACAGGAGCCCTCCTCACAGGCACGAAACTGGAGGTTGGGTGGGGTGTGTAAAACTGCCCAGGCTGAGAACTAAGGCTGGGTTAAAATTATCAAGCTGCCATCAAGTTAAAGCTATTAGAACATTCCCATGTTACTTTAATAATGAAAATATCAGACTACAAACAAGTTTGGTCTTTCCTGAGCCGGTCAAACACGTGCAGCTGTGTGACACACGAAGCAGGCCATCTGCTCGTCGTGGCCTCGGCCCCCCTGCCTGCGTTCCGCTCTTATAATTTATCTACTTTGGCAAATAAAGACTGATTTTAATTTACAGCCAAAATCGGCGGCATGGGCAAAGGGCACATTGGAACCAAAAAATGTTTTGCTTTTTGCCACCTATTAGTCACCACTTGCAAATCAATATTCAGTGTTCACCTCATCCGTGGCTGCCGACAACCAGAAGAAAATTGTGAACCGCTCCCCATCCAGACCGATGATGCATTGTGCCATTATCCCGCGAGTTCATATGAGATTCAGTGGCTGCTGTCTTACCTGACAAATATGCCTTCAGAATCCAGGCGCGGGCACGATACTTTCAGAATCTGTGGCTAGGACCTTAACATAATTTATACTCCCAAGTCCCTCACTGCCACTTCTGTGTGTGCAGCTTGTGAGTTGGACTAGAATGATAAAGAAACCAGAGTGGTTCTCTTCTTTCCCAGCCCGTCGCGGAACTGGCTTTGCACCTTCCTCCCCTCCCAATGCCATCTCTTACATACAAAGTGCCTCCTCTGTGCCCTGCGACAAGTCAGCCACTGGGAAGATGGAGATGAATGCGACACAGCGTCTTTTGAGTTGTTCGACTTCTTTGCTATTCACAGGAAAGATCAGGAAGAGAATGAGAAGAGGTGCTAGGAAGTATTCTAAAATGACTGAAAGTGCGGGTGTGGAATTAAAACCTACCGAACAAAGAACGCTGATGCCGTAAGCCCATGGATCAATCGTGGAAACGTCAGCTGCTAATATCTGCTGAGTGCTCATTTTGTGCCATGCGCTTTGCTAAGATTTATCTCATTTGGGGCGCCTGGGTGGCTCAGTCGGTTGAGCGTCCGACTTCAGCTCAGGTCACGATCTCGTGGTCCGTGAGTTCGAGCCCCGCGTCGGGCTCTGGGCTGATGGCTCGGAGCCTGGAGCCTGTTTCCGATTCTGTGTCTCCCTCTCTCTCTGCCCCTCCCCCGTTCATGCTCTGTCTCAAAAATAAATAAACTTAAAAAAAAATTTATAAAGATTTATCTCATTTAATCCTTCTTACAACCCTATGCGGCAGGTGGTGTTACTACACCCACTTCAGAGATGGGAAAGCTGGTGCTCAGGGAAGTTTAAAAATCCCGTGTCTCAAACAAGAGACCTCAAAGCAATGCAGTTGCAGCACAGCCCTGTTTGACTCCAGAATCTGAACTCTCACCTGCTACGCGATATTGCACTCACTATACTCCCAAACTTACACCCTGCCAACTGGGGACATGCGGTGTTCCTCAAGATGAATTTTCAAAATGAGTTTCAAAACAGGTAAGAGGTATCTTTCCTGAAGTGACAAACAAGTAAAGAGAAACGAATCCGATGGAGGCCGGGGCGCGCAGGAGGGCCTCTGAATGCAGACCTGTGAGGCTGCCGTCACCAGCGGCATCAGGCCCGGCCCGCAGTGCAGGCAGTCGGGTCACTGGCAAGTGGGGTGATCTGCGCAGGTGCACCGCGGTGGGCAGCCCTCACCCCCGCCCCTGACCACACCGGCCGGGGTTTCTCCCCTCAGCACGGAGACAGAAGAGCTGCCCAGGGTCTCTGTGGGGCCACAAGCCTCAGATCAAAAGTCAAGAAATTACTTCCTGGCGCGGCTCCGCCATGCAAAAACGTTTTTACCAACAAGGAAACGGGAGAGCCGTGAGGACAGGGAGAGGAAAAAAGCATCTGGCCGAGGCTGGAAAGGGTCACCCAACTGAGCCCAACTTCTGGCCAAATGTGATACCCTTCCTGGTGACAACTCAGGACGGTACCCTAAGTTACACAAAGCTACCAGAGGGAAGCAGGCCTGGCGGCAGAGACAGAATTAGTAATGGTACCCATTAGAGGGAGCGATGGCAGCCAATTCAAAACCGGCCTTTTGTTCCTGCACTGGTAGTTATTTTCTGGTCTCTGAGAAGCCAAATAAAATTAAAATGCACCATTAATAACAAAACAATACTTTACAATCCCTCTTTCCCTTCCAGAGACCCATCAGTGACTGCATCTGATCAAAGCTGAATTATTAAATGTCTATAGATTAATCCCATAACTCTCAAGGGCCTGGAGTTTGTAATTTCCCTGAAAAAAAACAGACACAATCTACACCGTGAAAAATTTAATTGCACTTTAATTACCAGTTAAGCTGAATAGCATGAGATATGGGTGCCTTCACTTTTTAATAGTCATTATGATTCCAAGAGAATTTTGAAGGGAAATAATTGAATCTCTTGGGAGTATTCTCTTCTTCTGCACTGCCAAAATCAAAATGAGAATGGAGAAAAAAAAAAAAAAAAGGAAAGGGTGATTCAAATTCTTCCAGATCATAACCCAGGACGGCCCCCAGCAATAATAAACTGGCCGCTCCCAGACAGCTGCAGCGTACGTTTTCGTGATATGCTAATACCGAGATGCGTCTCCCGCAGTTGAGTTCTGCTACATTAAACAGATAAAGGCTCCGGCTGGGGTGTTTCTTCGCTTTCTGCAAATCAGGTCCAAAGATGCCATACTTGTTTCTTTGTTTCTCAGAGGTAGACACCAGTGTGGGCATGTCCCCCTGAGCCCCACAACACACGCATCCACACTCACATGCGCACAGATACACACACATTCTCCCACCTGTTTCCACGAGGCTTCCAAAATATCAGGCTAAAGGGAAACGGGAAGGAGGTGATCGCACTGGGCGAGTCTCAAGCAAAATGGAACTTGAAGGCCTTGGCGAGAACTCAAAAGAATAGAAGAGGCTTGGCCTTTGACCACTTCCATTTTCTCAGGGAGCTGACTGACTCAGGAGAGAGCAGGCCTCCTGAGAGCTGGTGCAGGAACAGGGAGGGAAGAGACCACTTCTCCCTTTCCTCAAGTGCTTGCAGGCCTTTAAAGCTTCCTGAGGTTCTCGAGGTGTTCACGGGCTGTGTGTCTGTGTCCGTCTGTCTCCGTCTACACTGCAGGATGCCTCAGCCTCTTTTTGGGGATGCTGTCCCACCCCAGTACAGGGCTTTCCATATGGAGAGAAATCGGGCTGTGTTTATAAAAAGTCAGTCGGTTGAGCATCTGACTTCGGCCCAGGTCATGATCTTGTGGTTCACAAGTTCAAGCCCCACGTCGGGCTCTGTGCTGACAGCTCGGAGCCTGGAGCCTGCTTCTGATTCTGTGTCTCCCTCTCTTGCTCTCTTTCAAAAATAAATAAAAACATTAATGTCTTTTTAATTTGAAAAAAATAATAAAAAGTCAGGCTGGGGTCACATGAAGACCCTTCATGAGGCTCCAAACAACCGAGCTCTGTCTTGCCACTGTGGTCGTTACCAGCAGATTCATCACAAGCGCACTCCTCGGTATTCGTGAACGTCTGATAATTGGATTGCAAGTTCATCTGTCAGGCGAGTAAGAACAAAACACTGTGCAAAGCCATCTGCCACTTTTCTCCTCTCCAACTGTGCACCCATTTCCTTTCTCCCACCACCTCCAACCCTCCGTCAGACCCGTGCCAACATGCAATGCTGGACTGACTGGGCTTTGCGGTGATCTGCACGCATTTCTTGCGGGGACCCGACACCGGGTGGATCTGCAACCATCCTGCCACGTGGTTCCCAGTCCACAGGGGAGCGGTGCAGGCCCCTGCTTCTGGAACCCAGCGGGTTCAGGAGAAAAGAGTAGTGTTCTTCTAACTCTGTGCACCAGTCCTTAGAGGTCGCCCTTGTCGAGGCACCTGCTGCGGACTCCCTCGCAGCCACAGCTAGTCCCACACACACAAAATACTCAGGCTGGCGAGACAGAGGGGGATCTTCAGGCCGCTATTCTCCAGGTTACCAAGTGAAGCAAGAGTCGGCACATGTCCCAGCTCAGGCACATCTGGCTCACAGGACAACAGGGCACCCTGAGAACGGGAGCCAGGCCGGCACAGAGGCCGGTCCCAGAGCCACACGGCTCAGTTTGAATTCCTGGGGACAAGGGCCTGACAGAAGTTCCTCTGTATGCTAACAGTGTATCATGTGGGAGCACTGGGAGGCAACTGTGTGGATGGTGAGCCCTCTCCCTCTCAACTTCACAAAGCCTGAAGGTAAGGAGAACCTCTAGGTAGCTGACATGGAGGTGCCCCACTCACCACGGAAGCCAGGACTGGGTCTCAGAGGGGCAGACCTAGGTCACCAATGCTTTGTGGACACTATGCATTTCACCAACCAGAGGCCAGTCTCCTGAAGGTTAGCCCTTCTCCCTGCTCCCTGGGCAGAAGGAGGCCCGGCCTCCCCGGATTCATGCTCTTCGGGTTCATGCCAGGAGAGCACAGCTTCCGAGCGCACCTTTTTTTAAAGTCTATTTATTTATTTTGAGAGAAAGAGAGAACATGTGTGTATCCAAGCACGCACGCGGGGGAGGGGTAGAGAGAAAGGGAGAGAGAGAGAACCCCAGGCAGGCTCCACACTGTCAGCACAGAGTCAGACGCGGGGCTCCATCTCACGGACCACGAGCTCATGACCTCAGCTGAAACCCAGAGTCAGACCGTCAGGCTACCGAGCCACCCAGGTGCTGCCAGAGCCGCATTTTGGGGGCCAGCACTACCTCCCCTGCTGGGTGCCAAGGAGAGGCCCCTCGCCCAGCAGGCTACGAGGGGCTGTAGTGGTCCTGCGCTCACAGAACCGAGAATCCAGAACTTCGAGAGCCCCTCGAGCACGAGAAGCGCTCACGGCACAGCAGCCTGTCCCGAAGACCTCTCCCCTGGGGAATCACCGCCCACAACCACGGTGCTGTGGGGCTTCCGAGTCTCCCCAGACGCTCCTCACTCCGTTCCCAGAAACGCGAGCGGGTTCATGCAACGACGGACCAGCCGCCGTGCTGCTGACGGCCTGTGTTTTCAGGATCATCGAGGGGGTGTGTGCTGACAGAGCAGAATTTAGGTCCGGGAGGATGGAAACCAGAGAGCGGTTACAGCTGGTGCGTGTGCAGCTGTGAAAGCCCTGGGGTCAGTGTCCAAATGCGGGCACCCGAGTGGCTCCGCCGGGAACGTGGAGGGGGCACACTGGAGCGGAAAGCAGGCATGGCGGCAACAGGGTGCTGCAGAGGGGCTCAGCTGCCATAGCCGAGGGAGACGGAGGGAATGCAGACTGGAGACGACGACCTAAGCACCAGAGCAGGCGTTTCAGCAGCTACCGAGGCTACCAGACATTCCGGCCGAGGCCCCAGTGCAGATTCTCTGGACAGTGTTTTCTCACTTCCCTTGGGCTGGTCTCCGAAAAGAGGGCTGGTCCCTCCCGGAGTTGCAGAAGAGTGAAGGCTGCATTTCAGCGGTCACCCTCGGGCACATCACCGAGGCTCACCCCTGTGGCCCCTCCGCTTTCCTGGTGTGACGCAAACGAACACTGCGGCAGGTAAACAGAGTGCCGCCGCGCCGAGTACGGTGTTTATTTATAGACCAAACACCTGCCATCAATTTAAACAGTAGTTATCTAACTTGAAAGTTGAGCAAGAGACTGAATGCACCCTTGAAGCAAGTAATTTCCAAGCAGCAGTTCACGTATACAGATGTGTTTAAAGCCTACTTCGGGATGCTGTAATTATCATCAAAAAGACAGATTCCATTAAATATCTGTTATGCTTTTAGTATCTGTACTCCCAGACAGATCTGCAACACTGAGGTTTCTTAACACTATACTTTTAAACATTATTTCTTTAAAGGACCGGGGGCTTAGGATATGCAGAATTTGGAGAACTGACCGATCAGAGGTTTCTGCAACAGTGAATGAGACAATTTGGTTGTTCCTGTCATTTTGCCTTTGCAACCACAGTTCTGTTCCCAGCCTCTCCCCCTACCAGATACACAACAGACTCAGTATCTGGAGAAAGTCATCTTCCTAAACACGAAGAATGAAGAGTAAACAAATCTCTAACCACAAGCAACTAATAAGCATCACGTCCCGAATGTTAAAAATTAAGGGACGTGCAGTATAGGTGCTCTATGGGCATTATTCCGTTAGTACTTTCGATGAACTGTGGGAGGCTCGGGTTGTTGTCTTCATTTTGCACATAAGGGAAACTGAGGTTAAGTACGCTGCCTGAGATCACTCAGCTCCTAAGTGGAAGGATTTGGATTTGATTGTGCATTGGCCTGGCTCCGAAGCACTGTTCTTTCCACTATGTCATACAAGCTTAGAAAATGCCCCTTCTTCTTGGCATACGTTGTTTCAAAATTGATTTTCTATTTACAGGGGTAAGGAAGGTCATTCTGGAAGTAGGCGAGGACTACTTTCCATGGCTCAAGACTGGCTTGACTTCGGGACGTGACGCATACCACGGACACAATTCAGCTGCAAGTGACATCAGTCAGTCACGTGTGTGGGCAAGTCGTTTACTTTTGTGGATCTTTCTTCTCTTCCAGGACATTGTAAAATGTGTTAGAGGACTTTTAGAGTCCCTTTTAATTCTAAAATTCTGTTTATCTCTGAGTCAATACGCTCTGCACCGATGAGGACCGACTGGTACTCAGAAGGGCCTAGACCAGTTCGGTTGCCAAACGTGCCATCCGTCCTCATGCAGGAGACGTTCCGTGGTCCCCCCCTCCACCAGGCACCACGATTGCCGTTCGACGAGCGGATGGGCACGGAGTGAGCACAGTTGTGCACACACTGGTACCACGCTCTGTGGGAGGGTGTGCTGAGCGCCTGGTCAGCGCCTTCCTTTATGACCAACATAACACCTACAGCTTCATTCAACCCCAAGTGAGGGACATGTGTTTTCTGGGAGGACATGCTCTGGGTCAGTCTAGGGGACCATCACCTTGTTGGGAGTAACCGGACAGAGAACATTTCTAGTCATTCGGCATGAATGAGAAACTCCCCTAGTGGGAGGAGCAAACAAGGAAAGAGGTGCTCACCCAGAAGAGCGGGGTGAGAGGGCAGCGCATCGTCATTCATCAGGATATCATCTTTTCTGTGCTGTAAAAACTGCTGCAAGTGAGCGAATCCCATCCGATGGGCATGACAGAGTTCGATCGGAGCAAGGAACAGAGACCTGGCTGGGGTGAGGAAGAGGAGGAGTGGTAACCAGCCTTCTCCCTTGACAAGGTCCCCTCAGGTGAGATGTACCAGGGTCCACACACAACCTGAGAGGCAAACCCCCCTCCCAGGTGAAAGGTCAGCAGCGGCCTCAAGATGAGAGTTAAATGAATCCAACCCTTGAATGAGGGAGGCTGCCAGGCAGAAGAATCACATCTTATAGATGGCAAGGAAGGAAGCCATTCCCTAGCCTAAGGGGATTTGGGACAAGTACAGAAGTAGTAATGAGCTGAAAAGAGATAACCAACAAAGATTTAACCAAAGAGATAACCAACAAAGGGCAAGTCCCATCATAACTGATCTATTCACCTTTACAGCAAGGCTAAGGACTGGGTGGGTATGGGCCAGCCCATCAGAGTTTCCTGGGATTTTTAAAAGCCCCACAGAAGCCCGGCCAGGAAGCTTCCAGGAAGAAGCTCCTGGAAACCACAAAGAGCCCGACTGGCGGAGGAGTTGTCCCATGAAAAAGGCACGACTTAGCATTTACGTTGTCCTTTCATTAGGGTCACTCCATGGACACTTAGCTATGGGCAGATGAATCATTGGTATGAAATGAGCTGAAATATTACTCGTTGCTTTTCGGTGATGGGATTGATTGTGGGTTTCTTCACGGCTTTCCCTTGCACATTAAAAAAAACCTGTAGGAATTTGACAGCGTTAACTTTTATAATCAGAAAAAAAAAAGGGTGGGGAGAAATAAACAGGAGGCCCACTGTTGTCCTTACACACTGTGGGAGCTACAAAAATGAAGAACAGAAGTCAATGTCAGTGCAAAGTGTGTCTTGAGAAGAAGTGAAACACGATTATTCAGTGAACTATTGACTATGGTTTGAACTGCAGTTCTGAGGGAATTCACTCGTGTTTCTGGTAGCCTCCTGCTCGGAGTAAGAACAATTTAATAATGTCATTTGTAACTCTGTCCAATTATCCCAGCCATTGTCTTCACAGGAATATGAGAAAGTTATGGTGGAAAAATCTGTGAGGCAGCAACAAGTGTAAGCACAGATAGAGCTCGGCTCTAAAAAAAAAAAAAAAAAAAAGATTCCTTCTTTCTTGATCTTTTCATTTAATTGGGGGCAAGGAGAAAACTCATCTGAAAGCCTTGTCCTTCTGGTACTGAAGGCAGGCAGCCCCAGGGACCAGAGAATGGATGCTGCTGCAGGATTTCATGTAAATGTTTGATTTACACGTTTGATCTCCTGTGCTGTGTGACTGGCACCGGGGAGGAGCTGCTCTTTCTAAGGGATCTGAGGTCACCTCGCTGGTGCCAGGTCTGGCAGGGATATGGACGAGGGAGACTTCAAGACCTTGCACCCGACAGAACTGTCAAATTCCCAGCCGGTGTGTTTTCACAGCCTCCAGATCTTCAGGAGCGACCTTACAGCACGGATGTGATCACATGCAAAGTCTCCTCGCTGCTCCCAAGGCACGTTCCTCACAAAAGGGCCTTCGGTCAGTGCTCGAGATGAATGGAGGGTGTACTAAGCACACAGAGGTCATCGGGTTGAAGGAGGCCAGCGCAGGACGGGGGCCTGGATCCCTGTCCACATCTCCAGATTCAACCTCTAAGGAAGACGACTCTGAGGCAGGCCAGGCAACTCCTGCTAGCATGGTGGGATCTTCCATGCGAGAGACAGGAGCTGCTCCTGTCCGTGACCCCCGCCGGTCACGGCGCAGATGCACGGACGTCCTGTCCGTGACCCCCGCCTCGCAGGCGCAGACGCTCGGAAACTCCGTGGGCTTCCCAGTTGTGGAAACTGTAGTTTGGGATGTGCTCCAGCCTGCTCTCCAAAGTCATAAATGGATTCAGAACTTGGTGGCAGAAACCTGCGAGCCCAGTGTTGCTTGTTGCCCATGACTGCAAGAAGCCAAATGTCCCGGCCGGAGAAAAACAGGAGCCCGCACAGGAAGCTCTCGTAAACAAACAGGACACCGTGGTGGCTGAGCCAGGATCACTGCTGGCTAACTCAGCTCGAAGTGGTCTCTACCTGCACCCCAAGGGTGCCCCCGGACACTGCAGTAGACCCGCTCTTGTCCTGCACGCCCCATCCGCGGCCACGCAGTCCCTCTCTTTGCTCTGATTTTTCTCAAAGTATAACTTGGGGACAACCCACATTAGGACGGTTGGGAGCTAGTTACACACACATGGATCCCAGGCCAAGTGAGGTTTTCCAGATGTAGGGCCTAGACGGTCTGCGTGCTTGATCCCCAAGTGATCCTGGTGCATCCCCCCGCCCCCCGCCCCGGAAGTACTCTCAGCCCACTGTCATGGCATCCAGGTGAGTGTGAGAGAAGCGAGTCTGTCCCTGCAGTCCCTCCTCGGTGTCACTGCTGTCCTGCTCGACGGCGTTACAACACCCTCCATAGAGGAGGGCGGTGACAAAAGGGATTTCTTTAGCTCTTTACAGTTTACAAAGTTTGTCACTGCATCAACCCCCCTGACAGGGAAGTAAGAATCCCCATTTTCACAAACTCGGAAATTACAAGCCCTAAAAATGTCACGCAGCCTGCTGGGAAACAGTGGGGTTGAGGCCGTGGGCCCGGGTTTGTGATTCCATATCTGATGCCTCTTCCATTCCCCAGAGCTGCCTCCGAGCACCTGGGTGCCTGCCCCGCAGCGCGTGCCTTCTCTGGGCGGCTGCATAAGTGGCAGCTGCGATTCTCGTAAAGGGGCAGCGCAACTCCGTGGAAGAAGGTGGGCCGGAGCACCTCTGACACTGTGGTCGCGGCTTGGGGGTGTCGGGGAGGAGTCAGTGTGTCCCGTGAGGCTCAGAGAGCAACAACGGTTCCCAGAGCTCCTGCCACAGTCAGCCTCTCGCACGCATCTGTCGCAGGAAAGCCAGAATTTTCTCCAGGTGGGTTATAACTGAGCATCTATCGACACAGAAGGGAAAATCGAGGCTGTCTCAGTGCAGACAGCAGTGCTACCGACAGCGCTCCTTGGAGGCACAGCACCGTCACCGTCAGCCCAGGCCGTGGGGCTCATGCTCCTGCTGGCCGTAACCAAGCTGGCTGACAGAGCGCTCAGACACCATTCAGAACGGGAAGATGGAAGCAGCGAGCCCCTGCAAGGCCAGATGTAACCCTTCCAAGGTGACCTCTGCCATGAGGGCTCCTCTTCAGCCAGGCAGAAAAAGCCAGAGCCTGCTGCCTCGGTCCCAGGGGCTCAGGGCTTCACCGCCGACACTGCGCTGTTGTGGCGTCCTCTGCATGGCGCTCGCTTCCCCAGCTGAGGACGAGGACTCACCAGCAATCGTTCTCTACTGCGATCCCGCCGGCCTCCAGGCCACCGCCACCCACCTCCCCCCCAGCGTGGCTCCTGTACCGGCTCCCCTTGCACTTGGGCCTTCTATGCCTCCCCTGACTCTTCAATCAGAAGACATCTTCACACGTGTGGCATAGAGCTCATTTGTATAAAACGCTCCAGCAAAAGACTGCCTTCAAGTCTCTACTGGAACAGGGTGGAGTCAAAGTGAGGGCCTAATAGACACAACTGGACAATGGTGACGACAGGCTCCCTGATGCGGTTCCTGTCAGTCCAGGGTGGGTGGTGCAGAGCGCTCAGACACCATGAGAGCAACCGGGGGGGTGGGGTGGGGGGTCTCCGTTCCCTGCCTCCTCCATCACCACATCCTCTGCCTGCCGCCCACAGGCACGAGAGCCGGGTGAGGGAGACCGCGGTTCTTTGGTGCGAGACACAGAGTGATGGAGGCTTTAGGAGAATGGGGCTAGATAAGGAAGCAGAAAAGGGAACACAGCTAGTTAGACGAATGGCATTTATCTTCTTTCTTTCCCTTTAAGATAATCTTATTTTTTACATTTTTAATGGAAGTATAGTTGACATACAATATTAAATGTCATAGTGATTCAGCAATTATATGTGTCACAATATGTTCACCACAGTACGTGCATTGCAGTATTATTGACTGTATTCCCTATGCTGTAGATGTTGCATCTCCATGATTTATTTACTTTATAACTGGAAGTTTTTATCTTTTTTTTTTTTTTTTTAATTTTTTTTTTTAACGTTTTTTATTTATTTTTGAGACAGAGAGAGACAGAGCATGAACGGGGGAGGGTCAGAGAGAGAGGGAGACACAGAATCGGAAGCAGGCTCCAGGCTCCGAGCCATCAGCCCAGAGACTGACGCGGGGCTCGAACTCACGGACCGCGAGATCGTGACCTGGCTGAAGTCGGACGCTCAACCGACTGCGCCACCCAGGCGCCCCTAAGTTTTTATCTTTTTAAGTTTATTTATTTATTTTTTCAGAGAAAGAGAGAGAGTATGAGCAAGGAGGGACATAGAGATACAGGAAGAGAAAGAATCCCAAGTAGGCTCTGGCCTGTCAGTGCAGAGCCTGATGTGGGGCTTGAATTCATGAACCATGAAATCATGACCTGAGCTGAACCAACGGTCAGACACTTAACCGAATGAACCATCCAGGCATCCCGGAAGTTTGTGTTTCTTAATCCCCTTCAGCCAGTTCAACTATACCCCCCCCCCCCACCACTCCTTTGGCAGACACCTGTTTGTTCTAAGTCCATTTCTCTCTTTTTATTGTTGTTGTTCATTTGTTTTGTGTTTTAAATGCCACATATAAGTGAAATGATATGGTATCTATCCTTCTTTGTCTGGTGTATTTACTTAGGTCCATCCATGTTGTCATAAATGGAAAATTTCATTCTTTTTTATGGCTGAGAAATATTCCCTTGTGTGTGTGTGTGTGTGTGTGTACACACACACACACACACACACACACACACCACATCTTTATCTTAGCATAACAGTGAGAGGAAAAAGAAATAAAAGACATCCAAACTGGTAAGGAAGAATTCAAACTGTCTACAGATGACATGACACTCTATATAGAAAACTATACAGATTCCACCAAAAAACAATTTGATCTAATAAATTCAGTAAAACTACAGGGTACAAAATCAACATAGAGAAATCTGTTGCATTTCTGTACACTACTAATGAAATAGCAGAAAGGGAAATAAATCAAACAATCCCATTTACAGTTGTATCAAAGCAAATAAAACACCCAGAAATAAATTTAACTAAAGACCTGTAAACTGAAAACTGTAAGTCATTGATGGAAGAAATCAGAGGTGACACAATAAATGCAAAGATATACCATGCTCATGGATCAGGAAAATTAGTATCGTTAAAATGTCCATAATACCCAAAACAATGTAATTCTATCAAAATACCAATAGTGTTTTTCACAGAACTAGAACAAAACATCCTAAAATTTGTATGGAATCACAGAAGACCCTGAATAGCCAAAGGACAATTTAAAAATCCTTATTTTTTCTCTTGCCCTTTATCTCTGCTTCTTTCCTAAGCTTGTTTGTGCTTGAGCCCTCCCTCCTTCACTGGCACGGGCTGGCACCGTCTGTCTGTCTGTCTGTCTCTCTCTCTCTGTCTCGCATGCACACACACACACACACACACACACACACACACACACACTCCTTCTTCTGAGGCTGGAAGCATCTGTGCATGGACAAGCACACCTTAGGAAGGCATGAAGGGGAAATAAAAGCATGTATCCTTCAAGACAAACATCTAAGTTTGGGCTGCACATTACTGCAATTTCTCAGGCCAACTGCTTCATCCAGGCAAAGCTCCCGTCCATGTCAACAGTCTCGGCGCGATTTATCAACTTTGGCCATGTGGACAATTTTCATAGATGTGCATTCAAGAAGCTCTCGCTATTCCTCCTTCCACTTCTCTCCTCTGTGACTTTCTCTCCTCTGTTCCCCCCCCACCAAGCTCTTCACTTCCATTGTTGAGGGACCTTGAAGAGAAGCCTGTGACACAGGGAACTCTGCTCTCCTACTCTGCTGACAAGAGGACCAGCAAAATAATAAGGGTGCCAGCTGAGCAAAGAAACTGGATGAACTCCCCGACTCTGTACCAAACTCGTTCTGGGATAAGACTGCACTCTACCACACACTCTGGCAGGGCGCCGGGCGCTATGGGGGAGGCGAGGCTCCCGGGTTCAGCCTGTCACAGCTGACTGCGTGAGGGAGAGCAGCGTGCTGCCAGAAACGCATGGTGTGGGGGACGCGTGGCCAAGAGGATGGCAAGGCATCAGCTCCTCACACTCAGGGACCCAAAGGGCCCGGAGAGCACATGAGCCTCCTCTCCCACGCAGGGTGACAAGGAGCTGTGGCTTCTGCCCCTGGCATCACGGCAAGCCTGGGAGCAGTGTCTGGAGGGCATGGCGCCCACTGCTCCCGAGGTGGGCGGATACGGGCAGCAGCACCTGGCACAGGCCTGGCACGGTCTCCTCACAGCTCCCTGGCACTTTACATAGTTGGCAGTTGGTCCGGACAGCAGTCACCGTTTGGGCCCAGAGTATGGAAGAAGAGGCGGGCTGCGGCAGAGCATCTCGTCCACACTGGGCACCGTCTACATGCCGGCTGTAGAGATGGATGTGGAGACGAATGCGTGAAAGGGCAAACAAAAGGAGGCATTGTTCTCTCGTGCAAGCTGAGCACTAACCGGCTTGAAAATGAAGACCACCAGGTGACGAGCAGGGACCTGGATACATCACCCTTAGGGGGACACCACAAAAGGCACGCCCACACACGAGAATACAGCTTTGCCTCCGGCCAGACATCGCAGGAAATTCTACCTTCTCTCTCAGCAACCCGTGCCACCATTTGGTATCCATCACCCTCAGGAAGCTTCTTCCATTTTCCTGCTTTCTCCCAGACTCAGCGGCCCCCAGCAGCTCCCAACAACCTCCTCCAGAAGGCTCCACACCTTCTGTCTGCAGTTGAAGGGCCTCATCAGTCATTCTTGCCTCTCCCTGCCCCGGATCGAGGAGATTCGACCACTGGTAAGTCCCTGGGACGAGTCCTCTTCCTGGCTCGCCGGCAGCCGGCTGCCTGCACGCAGCAGAGAGCTGGCTCTCTGGTCTCTCTTTTAAAATCTCACCACGAGGACCCCACTCTCATGACCTCTTCTAAACCTATCACCTGTAAAGGCCCCACCTCCAGATACTATCACACAGGGGGTTAGGAGTCAACATATGAAATCGACGGGGGCAGGCACACAGTTCGCCCATAACAGAGGCCCCTTCATCTGGCCCGCTTCCCTACGTCCAGCTAGAAAGGGCTCGGAAGGCGGATGGGGCCAGACTTGGCCCTCCCTGAGCGTTCACTTCTCATAATGCCTTCGTGGTCTGTCTTGCGGACATGCCTTTGTCTTGCCCAGCCCCCAAGACCGCGAGCCCTGTTGAGAGAGGAGTCAACACTAAGCGCCAGAATGAGATAGATGGTGGCAAGTGTGCTCACCGGGCACGCGGAGCACGTGCTCACGCCAAACACATTTTCATCCCGCGCCTCTGACGGTCCGGGAGATGGATCTGAATTATTCATACTTTTATCCACAAGAATGTAAAATTCAGAAAAGTTAGGTAACTTGCCCAAGATCACAGCCCCACCAGTGGCGCCTCTGGGATCTGAACGGAGGGATCTAAGACCCTCTCCATTCCTCTCTCCCCTGCAGGCAGGGGCTTCCTCTGCGTTACTTACCTTTGTGTCTCTGCTCCCACATCTAGCACCTAGCACGGAGCCTCACATGTTGTATTTGAGTATTTATTAAATAAAAGTTAAGGAATATGCATCCTATATTCATTCCAGATATCTTTTTCTCCACCACAGTTCAGTGGTGGTAAGTATATCTACATTGTTGTGCAACAGATTTCCAGAACTTTTGCATCCTGCAAAACCAAAACTTTATACCCATCGAACAGCTCTCTATTTCCCCCTGCCCCCAGCTCCTGGCAACACCATTCTACTCTGTTTCTAGGAGTTTCACTACTCTACATAGCTCACCTAAGAGGAATCATATTGTTTTGTTTTGTTTTGTTTTTTTTACCGTGACCATCTTATTTCACTCAGCATAACGTCCTCAAGGTTCATCCACGTACAGCACGTGACAACATTTCCTCCTTTTCCAAGACTGAATAAATTCCACTGCATGCTCCCACAGGTGTCTTTATGCCCTCAAGTTGTCTCCTTAGAACCCCCTTTTAATTCAGATTCAGTAATATGACAATCACCACTGTCATCTACCGAACACTCACATTGTGCTAATCGGTCCTTCTCACACCATCCTCAGAGTGCCCCTTGAAGGTCATGATTCTGCTCTGCAGGGGAGAAAACTGAGGCCCAAGGAGGTGAAATGATATATTCACACAGCTTCAAAATGCAGCCATCTAGATGACGTTCTCCCAGGCCCCTCTGACTCTCCAGCCTGCTGTCCACCATTATCTTTCAAGGAGTGACAGAACAGAGAGGGAGCCTGAGGCCCAGACACGAGGTGACAGGACACACTGCCCGTTAGCTGTGTGCCTTTGAACCCTGAGCTCACAACTCCCGCCCATGGCTCTCTGCCCTGTTCAATTGCCTCCCACCTCACCAGGCCATTCCCTGGCTGGGTGAACTGTGCACGTGACTTCTCACTCAGTCCCCAGACTACCACTCACTTCCTCGGGATCATCAAAAGCTCCCACTGACACTCCGTGTACTCTCCTCCTGGGCTCTGCACAGCTGAATCCAGGTGGCGTTACGCACTGACGTGAGGGCCTCAGGAAGGGGTGTGCGTGCCCCTTCCCACCACCCCACCAGACTGCGCCATGGGGATGTGGCCCGGATAATTGAGCAGACACACCCCAGAACTATGTAATTTAAGAGCTGGATGGACCCTGAGGGAGCATGTGCCTTAAGATTCTTTTCCAGATGAGAAACTAGGACCCAAAGATGCAAAGTGACTTGTATGGTTAGAGAGCTAATTAATGAAGACCGGGGTCCAGAACCCAGTCTTCTGCCTCCTGGTGCTGGGCTCCATTTAATCAAAATTTTTTAGGATTTTTCTGCATCAGAATTTTGCCTTAAGGCCCTAAGTTGGCAGACACAAAGAACGAGAGGTTAAATCCTACATTCAGTCATTTTGAGAGGATATGAAAGTACTACTTTTTTATTTCTACAGGGAAAAAAATATAAAAAGAAATATTGAACAGAAAGAAATGAATAACGAGCAATGCAAATTCTCAATCCTTATCCAGATATTAAATAGCTGGAAGACGAGACAGTGTCTCTCCCCATTCTTTTCCCATTCCAACATTGCTTGCTCTTAAGGCTGGCCAGAGAAAATCCAATTCTCTCCAGGATGAAGTGTGAAAATCTAGAGGAGGGTGTTACGTTCGATGACCTAGAAATTCTTCAATAAATTAACTTTATTAAAGGATCGCTGGTTCTTTAGTACCTTGAAAATGAAATTACACCTTCTAGAAAACACATATTCACCTCATTTGCAGGTTTGCTATATTGTTATAGCTACCCACATCCCTCTTCCTGCTACAAAGAAAGGAAATCATGCGTTTCAGTAGCATTTTATAGTTTATAAAATACTTGAACACATTACTTTTATTTAAAAATTTTTTAAGGTATACTTATTTTTGAGACAGACAGACAGAGAGAGAGAAGCAGAAAGAGAGGGAGACACTGAATTTGAGGCAGGCTCCAGGCTCCATGCTAATAGCACAGACCTGACATGGGGCTTGATTCCATGAACCGTGAGATCATGACCTGAGCCCAAATCAAGAGTTGGCTGCTTGACTGAGCTGCCGGCGTGCCCCGTGGGTTCATATTCCAATTAGCTCCCCTTTCACGGGTGAGGCAAGCGAGCCCTAGATAGGGATTCAGTGATCCGCCCAAGGCTGCTCGGTGTGTGAGCAGGAAGGCCGTGGCTCCGGCCAGGGGTTCAGACACCAGCTCCAGCGTGCTCTTGCTTCGGGTATGCAGGTGTTTGTTTTCCCCGAAATCAAGAATCTTTGGGGCGCCTGGGTGGCACAGTCGGTTGAGCGTCCGACTTCAGCCAGGTCACGATCTCGCGGTCCGTGAGTTCGAGCCCTGCGTCGGGCTCTGGGCTGATGGCTCAGAGCCTGGAGCCTGTTTCCGATTCTGTGTCTCCCTCTCTCTCTGCCCCTCCCCCGTTCATGCTCTGTCTCTCTCTGTCCCAAAAATAAATAAACGTTGAAAAAAAAAATTAAAAAAAAAAGAATCTTTATGTCCTTCTGACACCCGCTCCTCAACTGCGGGACACAGCTGTGCAGGGCGGGTGGTCCCTGATAAACCCACAGTGACTAGGTATGAATGTAAGGTAGGGCTAGACCTCTAGCTCATTCCACATACAAAAGCTAACTCAAAATCAGCCAAAGACCTAAATGTAAAAGATAAACCCACAGAACTCTTAGAAGAAAACAAACATCTTCACGGCCTTCTCTTAGGCAATGTTGTCTTAGATACGGCACCAAAAACACAAGCAACAAAAGAAAACATACATAAATTGGACACTGTTAAAATTAAAAACTTCTGTGCTTCAAAGAAAAAAGCAAAAATATAACCCACAGTATGGAAGAAAATAGGTGCAAATCATATATGTGTCCCTTGAATATATAAAGAACTGTATCAACACAATAATGTAAAGACAAATAACCCAATTAACATACGGGCAAAGATCTGAACAGGCACTCCTCTAAAGGAGAAATTTGTGACAAATGGCCAATAAGGCAAATCAAAACTCCAGTGAGATGCCACTACACACCCACTGGGATCGGCAGAATTAACAGACAGACAATTATAAGTGCTGGTGAGGAGATGGAAGGACTAGAACCTTTATGTACTGCTAGCGGGGACATACATCTACTTTGGAAACCAGTTTGCAGGTCCTGAAAATTTTAAGTATAGTGTTAACAGAGGATCTAGCCATCCCACTCCTATGAATACCCCAGAGAGAAATTAAAACTTATGACCACAACACACGCAAAGATGCTCAACATCACTGATCGTCAGGGAAATGCAAATCAAACCACAATGTCCCATCACCTTACGCTTTTCAGAATGGCTGCTATCCAAAAAGCACAATAAGTGTTGGCAAAGATATGGAGAAAAAGATCCCTCGTGTGCTGTTGGAGGGAATGGAAGTTGGTGCAGCCACTGTGCAAGAGTATGCGGGCTCCTCAAAAAATTAAAAATAGAACTACCACAAATCTAATAATTCCACTACTATTTATCCAAAGAAAACAAAAACATTGATTTGAAAAGATATATGCACCCCTCTGTTTATTGCAGCATTATTTACAATAGCCAAGATATGGAAGTAACCTAAGTGTTCATCAATAGATGAATGGATAAAGATGTGTTGTGTATACACACACACACACACACACACACACACACACACACACAGAGTGAAATATTAGTCAGCAATAAATAAGGATGAGATCTTGCCATCTGGGAAAATATGGATGGACCGTATTGTGCTGAGTGAAATAAGTCAGAGAAAGACAAATACCAAATGATTTCACTTACATGGAGAATCTAAAAAAAAAAAAAACAAGACAAACAAAAGCAGAAACAGAAACACAAGTACAGAGAACCGGTCGCTGCCAGAGCAGAGCGGGTGGGGAATGGGCAAAACAGGTGAAGGAAAGTAAGAGGCACAGGCTTCCCATTATAGAAGAAATAAGTCACGAGAATAAAAGGCACAGCACACAGAATACAGTCAATGGTATTATAATAGGTTGGGTGATGACAGATGGTAGCCACACCTGTGGGGAGCACAGCAGAAGGTAGGGAGTTGTTGAATCACCATGCTGTACACCCTGAAACTAATTCAACATTACTAATTCAACTGCACTTCAATAGATAAATAGGTAGGTAGATAAAGTCATGCATATTTAGTTTCCAAAACAAACTTATGTCCACAAAAAATTTGTACACAAATGTTCCTAACAGTATTATTCTTAATAGCCCAAAGGTGGAAAGAGCCCAAATGTCCACCAACTAATGAATGGATACATGAAATGTGGTATATCCATAAAAAGGCATACCATTTTTCTTTTTTCTTTTTTTCATTTTTATTTTTATTAACGTTTATTTATTTTTGAGACAGAGAGAGACAGAGCATGAACAGGGGACGGGCAGAGAGAGAGGGAGACACAGAATCTGAAACAGATTCCAGGCTCTGAGTGGTCAGCACAGAGCCCGACGCGAGGCTCGAACTCATGGACCCCGAGATCATGACCTGAGCCGAAGTCGGCCGCTTAACCGACTGAGCCACCCCAGGCGCCCCAACGCATACCATTTTTCTTTTTTTTTTTTTTTTAATTTTTTTTTTCAACGTTTGTTTATTTTTGGGACAGAGAGAGATAGAGCATGAACGGGGGAGGGGCAGAGAGAGAGGGAGACACAGAATCGGAAACAGGCTCCAGGCTCTGAGCCATCAGCCCAGAGCCTGACGCGGGGCTCGAACTCACGGACCGCGAGATCGTGACCTGGCTGAAGTCGGACGCTTAACCGACTGCGCCACTCAGGCGCCCCCATTTTTCAATAAAAAATGTGAAGTACTTATCTATGCTACAAAATGGGTGAATGTTGAAAATACGCAAAGTGAAGGAAGCCAGTCACAAGGACCACATGCTGCATGATTCCATTTACAGAAATGTCCAGAATAGGCAAATCTAGAGAAGAAAGCAGACTGCTAGTTGCCTAGAGCTCAGAGGGCCAGGGAGATTGGGGTGTGAAAGCTAAGGGGTACAGGGTTTCTTCCGGAGTAATGAGAATGTTCTAAATCAACTACATTAAAAAGATGGTTATATAGTTCTGTAAATATACAAAAAGCCATTGAGTTGTACATTTTAAATGAGTGAAGGGCGTCTGGGTGGCTTGGTCGGTTGAGTGTCCGACTTTGGCTCGGGTCATGACCTCACGGTTCACGAGTGCGAGCCCTGCATCAGGCTTGTGCTTCGGATCTTCCGTGGCCCTCTCTCTCTGCCCCTCCCTCACTCACGCTTTCTCTCAAAAAATAAACATTAAAACAAATAACAAATGAGTGATAATTGTATGCTGTGTGGATTACATCGCAATAAAACTCTGCTTGAAAAGCAAAGGTGACGCATGGCCTAGTATGAAGCTACGCTGAACGCTAGTGAAAGCCCCAGTAGCTACGAGTGCATGAGCAGGCGACTGGCCTGGGCACCAACTTGTCCTTCAACTTCTGAAGCCTGCAGACGGGGCTCCTCCAGGGAACTTTCTAGACCAAAGAAATGGGACACACAGGAATCAAGAAATATTTCCCAGACTATCATAGGAGGTAGAAAGCTTAGCGATGACTGCTTTTCCATGTAATACCCAGCCGCTGGTGAGATTTGCAGTTCACCAGGGCGGCACAAGCTGTATGCAGGTCCGCTCACCTCTCCCTTGAGATAGGGAGCACCGCCTTCAACCCAGAAGAGATGGATCTGTCTTCTTCCTCTCCAAATGTCCCCGACCCCACCCCCACAATGCCTGCATTGAGCTGCAGAACTGTCATCTGGAGGAAGACGCAGATTCCTGGTGGGTGGCCTGTGGGCCCGGCCCCCCTTCCCTCTGCACCTCAAAAGCCCTGGCCTGGTTTCTCTCACCACAAACAGCAGGATCGACAGCCTCGTCCAAATTCCGCACACCTCTTAACCAAACTTGCACTGATCCCAAGTAAACAGTACTTGAACTTCAGAAGTCTGGGTCCGTACGTGTGTGTGAATGCCACACTGCTCAATATCTTAGCCTGGGCCCGCCCTCAGGTACCGTTTACCTACACAGTTCTGTGCGGTTCTCGACCTTGCAGAGGCTAATGAGTGGTGGGCCTTCACGAGAGAGCTACACGTAGGCGCTCAGACAGCGGACTGGCTAACCTCTAGCTGCTCCAACTACACTGGTGGAGCTCTCCCCTGACAGACGCAGAGCAGGAAACCGCTGTCTGTCATCTGCACCAGCGGGAAGGTGGGGCTAAGCATTCGGCTGAGACATCAGTCTGAGAAGTGCTTCTGGGACCTCTCAGACCCGCCATCCGTGGCCGTGTCGGGGAAAGCATGTGCCTCAGTAGCATTCTCTCTCGTTTGCTATTCTGCCACGGCAGGGGTTGACTCTGCCCTTACAGCCTTCTCTCCGAAGAGCCGTTAATAACTTGAAGTTTCCATCAACTACAAACATTCTTGTCACACAGCCCACTTGACTGCATTGCTCACACAAAGGTTGCCAACATTTGGACCGAGTCCGGCGGGATTTTTCATTTGGTTGAAGTGGTTTCCAATGTTTTCTTGTTTTCCAGTGACTGAAGGTCAAGTCTGGAGCAGGGGATTGTATTAATAGAGCCCTTGTGAGGCAACTGCTGAAGGGACATATTAACCCATCACTGACCAGAAAACACCGCCAAGCGAGGCTCTGTGGGCGAACAACCTTCACATTGGTTGATTCTGAACAAGGTCAAGGATTATAAGTGTGTGTGTGTGTGTGTGTGTGTGTGCATGCACGCGTGCACGCACGCGTGAAGGAGGAGAATCTTGGCTCTCAATTAGGGAGGAGTTTTGAATTGGAAATCTTTCCAGACATCACCCAAGCCAGTGTTAAAGGAATACTTGGTTTCTTCTGTCAGTGACAGACCTGAGTTTCTACAGCTCACCGCCTTTCTCGCAGGAGGGAAGGAAGGCTTTTGCAAACCACGTGACTGCGTGATTCTCAGGCATATTTTCTAATGAGTGGGTGGATTCGGGGCTTGCTTACCACACATGGGCGGTTAAGTTTGGAAAAACATACTCTACCCCTGCCTTACTCTGGGATTCTAAGACATCATCAATTTTAAGCTCCTCATTGATTTCCTAGCAGGTTTTATTTTGAGGGGGGAATGGGAGAAACACTGGTTACAGGTATATAATTTTGTTTTTAAATTATAGGAGCCTACATTCTTCTATACAGGCACTTAAGAGACTTTCTTCTTCAATAGTTCAGTTATACATTGTAGCTAGTCATTCTCTGCCTTCAGAGTCTAAAGGTTTTCTGAGTCACTTTGACCTTCAGAAGTCAGGTTCAGTATCACTGTGCCTTCTATAAACTCTGCATGATCATGATCTCTTTGCACCTTTAAGATAAACAACATAATTCTGAATCCTATAAAGGAATATTCGCTTAATGTGTCTTCTCTTTTTGTCAAGGTTACAGTTCCACATTTTCCTTAATTGAACACATCACTGGAAGGTGTCCACCTTCCAAGGGTCCTCTTAAAGAGGGGATCATCATTCCAAGAATGGTCACTCCATCTTACTCAGCAGTTTCTGTGATCCATTCCTAGAAATCTGGCCATGTCGGCCGCCTTTAACTACACTGCCCGGGCTGTGGCAAAATATTCCTTGACAATGCTACTGCACAACAATCTTTTCTTTTTAAATACATATCTTGGGGCACCTTGGTGGCTCAGTGGGTTAAGCGTCCAACTTTGGCTCAGGGCATGATCTCACTGCTGGTGAGTTCAAGCCCTGCGTTGGGCTCTGTGCTGACAGCTGACAGCTCGCAGCTCGGAACCTACTTCAGATTCTGTCTCAGTCTCTCTGCTCCTCCCCTGCTTGTGCTCTCTTTCTCTTTCAAATATAAATAAACATTAACAACATTTTTAAAAAAACATTATTTTGCTTGGGGACAATTATAGGTTCATTCACAGGAGAGTTGCAAAGATAGCAGAGTTCCCATAAACCATTCTCCAATCACCCCCATTAAGATTACCAAGGAACACTGGCCAGAACCAAGAGACCAGTGTTGGCATATCGCTACTAAACAAACTGCAGACTTTATTTGGATTTTACTCATCTACCAATGTCCTCTTTTTGCTCGGGAATCCAATTCAGGGACAACAGTGCATTCAGTTGTTACATGTCCCCAGTCCCCTCTGCTTGGTGGCAGCTTCTCAATCTCTCCTTGCCGATGTGGAAGGGCACCAGCCAAGAACTCTGTACATTGTACCTTGACGTGGGGTCTTCTCATATTTATCTCATGTAAATGGGAGTTATGGGTTTTTGGAAAGAATATCAGAGGGGACATGACAGGCTCACGGCATCACTGACATTGTGAACCTGACCCCTTGGTTAAGGTGGTAACTCACCAGGTGTTTTCACTGCAACCCAACAATCTTTTTTTTTTTTTTTTTTTTTTAACATAACAATTTTTTTCAAAGAGGCAATGGAAGGATCTAAGTTAAAACTTACCCTTGGCAGGCTCTCTGTGTTAATAATTCACCGGAGGGGCCATGAGATGAACAGGCCCCCAGGAGGATGCCTGAGGCTTCACTGGGGGCAGGCGGGGACCTGTGTACATCCACACCCTCTGCTGGGGGCCAGGAGGGCTCATTCTGACAGGTGGGAGCGACAGGCAAGGGAGGAGCCGGGCACATGCCCTGCGTGACCCCGAGAGGGAGCGCCTCCTGAAACCCCTGCACCCTGCACACCCAGGCCCAACCCGCTTCGGACACAGGTCCTAAGTCTCCAGGTTTAGAAAGAGCAGGTGTAAAAGGATGTGCTCTTTGTTTCCGAATGACGTTTACTGTCAGGCCCTGGGACATCCCACGGTACCTCATTTACCCCACTGTTTCTCAAATCAGCTTGATCGCAGAACCCTGATTTTGACTTACAAGCCCTTCTTCACCTAAACCGATTCCTGCTCTCCGAGGAAAGAAGGGAGGGAGGGCAGCGGCGAGGGTCCAGCCACTTGGGTTGTGGGCCTGAATCTGCCTCTCGCCCCAGCTGCCTGATGTGGCTATGTTTCCCCATAAAAGAATGCTCTTCAGAGCCACGTTTGTGATGCAGTTAAGTGGATTTCCCTGACCTCTCACAGCCCCCCGCACCCGGGAGGGCTGTGCCTGCACTCGTGTGACCTGTGGACGGCCGACTCCGTCGCCACGTCGGGGAGTAAACGCCATCTGACAGGCAGTCCCGCACTCCAACACGACCCCCTCGGGACCAGGTCAGGACCGCTCAGGGCTCCGCCATGAAGGAGGGGGCACGGGGGCTCAGCACCCCACTAACCTGCCAGCCGCACACGCGGGCGGCTTTAGTGCAGCGGACTTCTGTCTCTGATACGGGGCTTTCACGTCCCCTGGAGAACACGGCGCTGGCAGGCTGGCAAGCGGGAAATTTAGGAAGCGAATCACAATAGACATCCTAGCCCACCTGACCGCACGGTGGGGAGGAGCCCCGATGCAGCCATCTGCGGGCTGGGAAGATGGCCACACGAGCCAAGTCATCAACCTTTCACCCGTGAGCAAGAGACCGAGGAGGGAGAGCCTGATGTCATTTACACACAGGCTCTATCTTGGCTACTGACAAGGTCCTTCAGGACGCGAGGCTGGAGTGCCCCACGCTAAATGGCGGTAGCATTTGGCAGAGAGCACGCACACACAGGTGTGGAGGGCCATCCATCAAATGAAGAGCTCACGAGCGGGAGTTTCTGGGGGCAAATTCCACATGACGGGAGTGGGGTCTTTTCAATTACGGGACAAGAAATGCGGAAAATAATACCTATTTATGAGGATATTGTAAAGGATCAAATGAGATAATCTGTCTAAAGCTTTTTAGCCAGTGCCTGGCATAGAGATGATGACTAGCCTACACGAATCCCCTTTCGCACAAGCTTCCTTTTCACGGCAGACTGTTTTGTGGTTCGCACCATATGGCATGGACTGAATTCTGCAGAAGCCTGGTACTCTAATACCCCGGCCTTGGGAAGGCCTCAAGAACAATCTAGTGAGGCAGGAGACCCTTCAGAGCAGTCCCAGGATTCTACGGCACCATCCGGTAAAACACAGACATCAATGTCCTGATGTGAGTCCATCTGGGCAACGCAAATGTTACCCGGGAGGCCACGGTGTCTTCTCTCTGGATGTGGTCAGAGTGGTCTTTCTCCCTCCCTCTCCCAATCTTTCTGCTCTCACGGCCTGTCAGCATTTACACTGCTCATGGGCAAGAATCAAGAGGGCAGCTACCACTTATTTTGCCATTGTAATCATGTCCACTCTGCTCTGAGTCTGAGAGGTGAGAAAAGTCAACCCCCAGGTGGGTTTCCAGCACAAGTGGGTCGATTTACATGCACAGGTTTCAAGGCTTGAGACGGCCCCCAGACCACTGCTTGGTTGGTGCCTGGTGACAAGACTGTGGTTTTGCCATAGTCTTTGATTCCCTAGAACACGCAAGTGTCCTTGGGAAAGCCAGCTTAATGCTAGCCTGCCAGTTGAGATCCCAGTGGGACAGGAGGATCTCAGAGTGCGTTTAGAAGGGGTATAGGGAGACCAGAGCGAGGCCTGGAGCCCCGAGGGTCTGGAGGGGCCACCGCTGTTGGGAGGCAGGAAGGGGTATGAGAAGAATGGCACCAAATAAGAGGGTGGACGCCATAGACCAAGCTTGTACCACAGACTCACCAAGCACAGGATCAATGAAACTGGTTCCAACAATGACCTTCGGGACAAGTGACAGATCTCAGTCCTTCGTCCTGTTCCATTCCTCCCTCTCCCTGAGCACAGCTGCAGGAGGGCCTTCATTAGGCACCAGTTCCCTATTCCCAGTGGTCTGCACCCTCCACGTGTCACCTGGCAGGTGGCTTGGGAGCACAGCCCCTGAGCCCCTGGCACCTGCCTCCTTCCAGCCAGAACCCGGAGCCCGCACCCCCCCCCCCACCCCCACTGCAGGGTGTGACCCTCACAGCAATCTCTCAGGGAAAATGCCATCAGGTGAAAACAAATTCTGGCCAGTTTGGTTAGTTTTAAATACTTCTGTGGCCAGAAAACAAGGATGAGACCATTTGGGCTGGATATAAACCCAAGCAGGAGATTTAAGAAGAGGTGGGAGGCAGCCAAAGTCAGGAGTCAGCCCAGGATGGTCTGCCGCACGCTGAGCTGGCCCTAGACTGCCGCGCACAACTGCGGCTTTGGGGGCCAGCCGCGGGGAATGCTCTTTTCGTGCAAGACATCTTCCTGAGAGAGGAGTCTGTGTTTACAGAGGTTAACCCCAGGCCCAACCAAAGGCCACCTAAGGCGCAAACGCTCTGAGTCAGTCAGACTTTACAAGTCCCATCTGGTGCTGAGCACCTCGCCGTGGCGCACATTCCCGGTCAGCGGACTGTCCTAAACATTTTAAGCTGCTGACAGATGAGAGCTGGCCTCGCTCGTGGCACACATTCTTTAGTTCTCACGCATGTTCATATAAGGAAGTGGAATCCACTCGCTCCGGCTGGGGGACTGCTCCTGCTCACCGCGGTGATCTGACCTGGACCTAGGGATGGCTCCAGCACCTTTCTGTGTCTTTATTGTTATCACTGTTAGCGACACCTTAACGAAGCAAAGCTGGAAGCCGAGTGCACCCTGAGAGGAGCCTAAGAATTGACCTTGGATGGACAACTTTGCTTCTGATCTGCCAAGGAGCTGGGGCGTCAGACAGGAGCCTCTTTTTCACTTCAACACCCCTAAGTTATCAAATTGTGTCAGGAGGAGGTGTGATTTTTCAAACTGTTTAATAACCTACAATATGGTACGGTCACAGACCAATCAGAAGAGATGGCCGTCACAGCAATGGAGCAGGGCCCGAGGGGTCACCTGTAGTGCATCCCTCTTCAGTTCCTGGGTTGTGGGAAGGTCACCAGAGGGGGGCCTGAGTAGCTGGCAGAGGGGCAGCAAGCATCCCAGTGCTAAAACGAGCAGTAGTCAGCACCCAGTCTTGTGGGGGGTCGGGCACAGAGGAGGAAGCAGAGAAGGAAGGCTCTGTAACCCTCGCTCTTCTGATTGTCCCATGTTAATACTCAAGAGAGTTTGGTCGCCTTAAATTGCTAGTGATCGATAACTTCAGAATAAAGAAGTCTAGTAAGAATGAAACTCTTCCCAGAGCCAAGTTCCACACTGGCCTGGGGGCCGGTGAGCCTCCCGAGATGCAGACCTGAGACTCTGGGAGATCTCTGGTCCATCTCGAGGGAATGGAGTTCTGTCCTCCAACAGACTAAGAACATCTCCTCCAGGCACCACCGGCTCATATTTCCACTCAGAACACATCCACTTGTGTCTGGGGAAAGGCAAGCGTGAAATATACCTCATTGCAAAGTTGAAAAGCATGGAGGGTAAGTTAATTTCCAAAGAAGAAAGTCAGCGGCGCAACACAATGGGATGATTGATTTTCCCACCTGGGAGAGTCGCCGAATGGGCTGGCAGTTGAAAATACGATCTGTGACTTTTTTTTTTCATTCCCTTTAGATCGTACATTTTATTTTAAGACCATGAAACAGCATGAGATTAAAAGTCTCATTCAGAAACAGAAGTGGAAAGGAGGATTCAGTGTTTCTCTTTGTTCAGAGAAAATACTTTCAAAGGTATTTCGTAACTAAAACTTAAACGTGCAGGTGAGGGTGTGTGTGGCCCTTCTCGCATGGTTTGAAACCCCCCACCTACGGTCACTGCCAGGGCAGCGCTTGCTGACAGACGTCTGCAGAAACCCCAGGTCCTGCCCTGCTCCCAGCGGCTGGTGTTCTCGTCAATCAGAGGTTGTACCATCTTCTTGCAGGGGTGGGGAAAACAAGTAGGAGAAACCAGTCAGGTATGAAATGTTCTGCCACTTACTATGTGTGACTATAGACAAGGCGCCCAATTCTCAGAACCATGGCTCTTATGGTTCGAAATAGACAGATATCTTCTGCTGCTATCCAGAAAGACCCAAGTTCAGGTTTTCTGACAAAATGTGTTTTGTAGGCCTTCTCTAAGAAAAAGAATTCAGGGGCTCTTGGGTGACTCCGTCAGTTGAACATCAGACTCTTGATTTTGGCTCAGGTCACGATCCCATGGGATTGAGCCCCGTGAAGGGCTCTGTGCTGAGTGTGCAGCCTGCTTAAGATTCTCTCTCTCCCTCCCTCTGCCCCTATCCCCAGCTTGTGTGCGCACACGCACACACACACACACCCACACACACACACACACTCTCTCTCTCAAAACAAAATGAAACAAAACAAAGAATTCCAAGTTGACAAATACAGAACTGAGAATAGGGTCTTGGAAGGGACTCATGCAAGTGAAGGGTCTACAGTTTAAGCCTCATTAGCTCCACAGTGAATCCACTTTTGCTCATGCGCCTAGTCGAATGAGATATAACGATCCAAAGATAAAAGTGCTTTGCAAATTGTAAGGCATTACATGCACGTAACACTAAATTACTCTATGAATATGTAATACCTACTGTGCGCCAAGTACAGTTGCGAACAAGCCAGCAGTGATCCCCCCTCGTGAAACCTAAGGTCTAGTGGCACAGTGTCATCACCTGTGGCCGAATGTCCTCCTCTGGGTCCTGAATACAGAAGTGAGGCTCCCCAACATGGCGCAGTCTGACTGCTCACCTGCCACACCAGCCCCTCTCGGAGCCCTCTGAGGCCCGGATGCCCGCACCTGACTTTCCGGAACTTGGGTCCTACTCAGTCTCAACCTCGGCCTTTTCCTCCCGCCCAGCCATTGTCTTCTTCTTGGCTTCCATTTTGAAACCCCCAGAGCAACAAGCCAGTCCTTCTAACCCCTTTTTTTTAAAATATGAATAAGCAGTGGTTGCCTAGTGCAGAGGGGATGGGGAGAAGGTTAGGGGGCTAACAGGTAAGGAGCATTGGGTTTTGTTAGGGGGAGATAATAAAAATGTTCTACAGTTGATTGTGGTGACAGGTGCATAGATCTATGAAGATACTAAAGCCCCAAATTATGAACTTTAAATGGGTAAATGGTATGGTACGTGAATTGTATCTCAATAAAGATGTTTAAAATATGAATGGACAATTAAGAAGCCTCTAAAATTCAAGGAAAGTATACAGCAAGAAAAAGACCAGAATAAATAGAAAAAAACTTGAAAGAAACCAAGATCATTCAGAAAATGGAAAAAAGAATTATTTTATTTATTTTTTAAAAATATTTTTTAATGTTTATTTATTTTTGAGAGAGAGACACACACACACAGAGTGTGAGTGGGGGAGAGGCAGAGAGAGAAGGAGACACAGAATCCAAAGCAGGCTCCAGGCTCTGAGCTGTCAGCACAGAGCCCAACGCAGGGCTTGAACCCATAAGGTGTGAGATCATGACCTTAGCCTAAGTCAGATACTTAACCGACTGAGCCACCCAGGTGCCCTGGAAGAGAATTTTTAAAAGGCAAATTACCCTTAGAGAAGTTCAAGAAGATGTTGTGTCCATAAGATAACAGGGAGCTATGAAAAAGAAACCATTCAAGAACAAGAAAGAGTCTTGTAAATTTAAAAAACAAAAATTCACTGAGATATAAAAATTCTGTTAAAGATCTGGAAGAGAAAGTCAAGGATAACTCCCAGAATATAAAGCAGAAGGCCCAAGACATTGGGTACATAGAAGTTGAACATCTGACTACCAGGACTTTGAGAATGAAAGAACAGAGAAAAGAGAGCGACTGAAATCAAAAAGGAAAAAAAAAAATAAAGAAAAATTTCCCCAGAGATAAAGAAAGTCTTTAATACAAAAGGGTCTAGCGTCAATGAAAAGTGCCTACGCCCAGACATATCCTACGGACTTTCAGAACATCAAAGAAGAACAAAACCTAAAAACTTATAGAAATATAGAACGGGTGATTGACAAACGGACATCAGAAATAACAGATCTTAGAGAAGACTGCGACAGGCTTTTAAAATTGTCATTGAAAATGATTTTGAACTGAGAATTTCATATTCTAATTCTCCATCCAGAATGAGAGTAACTAAGCCTCTAATGCAGCAGGAGATCAAGGGACACTGCCTAAAGTCGATGACACAGGAAAGAGAAATTTCAGTATATTGTTTGAAGTTTTGCAGGTAGCCATTCAAAGAATGAAAGAATCACCATTTTTAATGGAAAAGGAAATGAAGGATAGAGAAAAAAAGAATAGTTTAAGCTAGATCTTTATTTTCTTATAGTTAGGAGTATGTAACTTCTTTAGCTAATATATAAGACACATAAAATCCAAAGTTATTTAGAGGTATGAAAATAACCAACAGAAGTGCTGAAAACAAAGGTTTTTGGAAGTCACTGTTAAGAAGCAGGCCTGAAAGTTGGGAGGAGCGAAGCAGGAGTCAACTGCTTTTTATTTTAAAAATGAGATCCGACTTCAGCCAGGTCACGATCTCGCAGTCCGTGAGTTCGAGCCCCGCGTCGGGCTCTGGGCTGATGGCTCAGAGCCTGGTGCCTGTTTCCGATTCTGTGTCTCCCTCTCTCTCTGCCCCTCCCCCGTTCATGCTCTGTCTCTCTCTGTCCCAAAAATAAATAAACGTTGAACAAAAAAATTAAAAAAAATAATAATTTAAAAATGAGATTAAGGTGGGAAAAAAAAAAAGTTTAAAACTAATTAATGGGACTTTCAAACAGAGCCCGGAAGCATCTAAGTGGTTTCCAAAGTGAAGCGAACTCCTTCACAATCCATGGCTTTTATAGGCGTTTGAGCTTGGGAAAAGTCATCTAAGAAGCCTCTTCATATTTGAAATACACCTTAGTTTACGAGAAATTCTGAGAAGTTCTGCAGCAAAGAAACCAGTTTAACTTCACTGGAAAACCAGGTTGATTCACTGAAAGATCAATTTGGTGAATTATTTGCTGATTTTCATAAATTTACCAATGGTCACTCAGACTTATGGCTTATGGGAATGTTTTCAGAGCTGCGACAGGAATGTGCAAATGGCAGAAGACTAGGAAAGAGGGAAAGAGTTTGTAAAACAAATTAATATAAATGGATAATTTGCTACGAATGAGATTGCTTAGGCTGTCTCTGGTTTCTTTTGGATGTTTCTGAATGTCGTTTTTAACTTGGTTTAAAATGTTAAGCATTTGAAGTTTTTCTTTTCCTCAATTCCTCCAGTGGCCTGTCAGCTTTAATTTAGTATCTCTAGCAATTAACATTTAAATTAAACATAAATTCAAAAGCATCCCTCCAATATCAGAATTTTAAATCAATCTAAATCTAATTAAATTCTAAATAGACAGAAATGCAAAATTAGGACTAATAAGTTACTTAGGAATTGGTGAGAGAACATTATAAGCGCTTAAAAACCGAAAGAAAATTACATTTCAAAAGCACAGAAAAGAAGCCAAATATAGCTGAAACAATCCTGACACATAAAAAGTGCCAAACCTGAATACAGAAAAAAATGTATTTCACAGAGGAAATTTTCAAACACTACTGAGTTTTGTTTTGCCAACCTTCCAGATTTTTTTTCTAGTGATGTCTCAGGAAGCATCTCAACGTTAGTTTACTCCGAAAAGCATCTTTCAGTGTCCATAAATCCAGACTGAACATTTCTGAAAAAGCTGCTAAGTCACCAATGGTAAATTTGGCATATCTCACAAATGGATCTTTCATGGAATTTGTATTTGGTGAACTGACTTTTAGTGAATTGGCTACTGGTGACTGATTTTCAGCAAACTGACCTGAAGCTATTTTATTTAACCTAGCTTTGCCTGAACTCATTTGACCAGGATCCTTTTTTCATATCATATCAATGGAACAGTTATCCCCAGGGAACATACTTTGGAAAACACTACTTAACAGGAATGGAGTCAGACGCTTGCTGGGGGCCCTAAAGAATAGCAGATTTCGAGCATATTAATGAGAAACCACTAATGGGGGAGCTAATGAGAAAAGGAACTTGGCTTTTACCCAGATGTTCTACTTCTACAAACCTGCAGCCTCTACGTACTATTCGGCCATCTGTAAGAGTGAATAATCCATATTTTGCATTAATTTTTTTAAGTTTATTTATCTGTTTTGAGAAAGAGAGCAAGAGAGCGAGAGAGAGAGGCAGAGATGGGAGAGAATCCCAAACAGGCTCTGCATCATCCACACAGAGCCCGATGCGGGGCTCCAACTTGTGAGATCGTGACCTGAGCCGAAGTCAAGAGTCGGACACTTAACCGACAGCCATCCCTGCATTTTGTATTAATTTTAAAAATTAAAACGTTATACTTTCACAGCAAACTCATGAGTGAGAATGCAGTATTTGCTTTCTTCTTCTCCCTCTATGGCCTTTGGGTCTGAGAAGCAGACTGTCCTCATGTTTTAATACTCTCCTGCTCACACAGGCCAATGTGGTAGCTGCCAGCAGAGTGCCCAGTAGGGAACAAAGCAACATTTAGGGCAGGGACACAGACTTGCAACCCCACCAGGACAGAGAGGAGGCGGACACTTGAAGCTTGCCTGGTAGGGAGTAGTAGGGACATAACACCCTGCTGCTGCTGCTGCTGTTTGGGGATAGGAGTCCATTGTCACCAGACTTCCGATTTCCCAAGCAAAGATAGAAGCCTGGTCTTTCTAAAAAGTGTAAACATCTCCTACTCTTAGAGATTAGCAACTATTTCTTTTTTTTAAAGTTTATTTACTACTTTAGAAACAGAGAGCGAGTGGGGGAGGGACAGAGAGAGAGGGGGACAGAGAGAGAATCCCAAGCAGGTTCTGCACCACCAGCACAGAGCCCAACACGGGGCTCGAACTCACAAACCATGAGATCATGACCTGAGCCGAAACCAAGAGTCCGACGCTAAACCAACTGAGCCACCCAGGCACCCCAGAGATCAACAACTATTTCAATTAAAAAAAAATACCATGCAACTGATTGGAAATACATACTTTTAAATACATACGAATGTATCCACGTGTGTGTATACAGGTAGATGTATATGTGCATAGCTATGTGATACCACTTTGTGAGATATCTACGTCTCACTTATCTTATTCCACCACCTCTTAAGTCACAGAAAAAAATGATGAGCTATTGAAGCTCTAATTGTCCCTCAGGATGTTCTCTTAGAGGCAGGCAGAGGAAGGAAAGGGCACGCAGAACCAGAACTTAATGGTAATTCAAGCAACAGAGAGGTAGAACTGAGCTGGTTTGTTTCTATACTCCATTTGTAACTGAAACTGAAGAGGTTTTGGAGGGTTCTGGAACTCAGAATCTCAGCCAGAAGGGGCGATGAAGTTCACGTGGACAACCCTCTCACCCCATACAAGAATTACTTCTAAAAAATCCAACAGATTGTATGAACACTTTCAAAATTGGGGAATTACTACTCTTCAAAACTCAACAATCCATTTATGGGCACCGGAACTGTTATAAGCTGTTCATGTCAATATCCTGCCTGAAATGGGTCTCCCTCTGATTCCAGGTCCCACGGCCTGGCCCCTCCTCCTCTATCATGGGGGATCTACTTCCTTCCTGCTCGACAGCCCTTCAAATATCTGAAAGTTGATAGGATGTCTATTTGTCCTTCACAAAGTCTTTTCACCTTGTGATGAAACATCTCCATTTCTAATATAATGTGGCTACAGAATTCTCATCCTGGTCACTCTCTGTCAGAAACTCTAGACACACTGTGATGGATGCATGCATCCAATTCCCGGAAGTTGACACTATCCATGCAACAATGCAGCCTAAGGCTGATTAGCTTTCCTGGCCACAGCACTGGCTGCCCTCGACTCCCCAGATGTATTGGTAAGGATTTTTTGTCATATGAACCAAGAAATCCAACTGAAACTGGCTGACGAAAGAAAGAAAGAAAGAAAGAAAGAAAGAAAGAAAGAAAGAAAGAAAGGAAGGAAGGAAGAAAAAGAAAGAAAGAAAGAAAGAAAGAAAGAAAGAAAGAAAGAAAGAAAGGAAGGAAGGAAGAAAAAGAAAGAAAGAAAGAAAGAAAGAAAGAAAGAAAGAAAGAAAGAAAGAAAGAAAGAAAACTATCAGCCTAAGTGTTCATGTAGCTGCACAGTTACAGGGGTAAACTTGGTTTCAGGCAATGCGTGAATAAAGTGACCGGAATCTCTCCATTCCTCACCTCTGCTTCCTGGATTTGATCTTTCTCTCTCTTTGAGGTCGAGAGACCAAATAGCCTGCATGTCCTGTGGCTGCATGCTTCCTCAGTTACGAGCGACAGGAAAGGGAAGTCTTTCTTAGTATCTCAAATAAAGTCCAAGAATGGACCATTATTGGCTCTAACTGGTCTGACTTTGGTCAGGTGACCAAGGAAATGTCCAGCTTAAGCTAATCATAGGCTGCCCCCGTGGCCAGTAACATACAAACCACACAGCTAGGACATCTGAGGTCCTCTTGAAAAAGAGAGTGGAGGAATTAATACTAGTGTGGTGACCAGAAACAATCTGCTACAAAATACTAGAAGAATTCTCCAGCCTGTTACTAAATTTTTAATCAGAAATTTTAAGGTCATCTTTTTGGTAATGACTAAATGTTTCTAATTAAGGAGGTAAGTTTCGAGGTTTGGATTAGTCCCCCAAAGCATTAGTTATTCTTCTCAGGTTCACAACCCTTACAAATTTGATATGCACAACTTTTATCCTTTCATTCCATTAAGTCTTTGATAAAAATGTTGACTTAGGACCAAAGAAGAAAAAAGAAAAGAGCTTTGAGGCATCCGTTATGTTTCCCCAAAGGGGTCTATCAATCTGTTCATGACTCCTGCTCAGAAACAGCTCTCTGAAAGGTATAAGTAACCCTCGCTAGCTCACTAGCCCACATGTTTCCACCCACAGAAACCGTACCAGGAGACCTCCAATACCTTGCTGGGATCAAAGTGCACGCTTTCTGTCGCATTTCCAAAATGAATGCCGACCTCCGCCACGTGCCTCAGTGCCTCCGGGCAGCAACGAGCGACATACACTGGGACTGAGGAGCCCTCACAGAACATGGCGCACACGGCCGCCAGGTACAGCGGGTCCCCCCACCACTCCTCTGCCTCAGGTGGGCCTCACCGGCCTCCCACTCCATCTTCTCCTGTGGCCAAAAGACTTGTCCCAAGCTTCTAGCCTGTGTCCTGGCACGAGAGGGTCCTGGCGCTCCCTCGGGGATCCTAGCCACCCGCTCTCACAGATCTCTGTTCCGACGTAGACCTTGGACCGTGCGGGGCTTGCTGCTTTTCTCTCTCCGCGTCACAGTGTCATCAGCCTTTGGGTGCTCTTTGCCACCTTTGAGTCTCCTGACATTTTTACTAGACCGTTTCGAAGCGAAACAGTACAGCGGACATCTGTTCTGTTTGCCTATTATCCCCACGCCTGCCAAGCTTGTGAACAACTTCTGTCCCTTGGGAAACGTGTGCTCCCGGTAAGGCTGCCAGCACCCCACCTCTCCTGGTTCAGGCAGGAGTGGGCGTGAGACCCAAACGTGCTACCAAAGGCCACCCCAAATTTAAAATCTGAAGCTAGTGGGAACAGACCTTTCCTTTTGCCACAGGGCCGGAAGATGCAGGCTGGGGCTGCCTGACACCTGTGCAGAAGACTGTGTGGGAAAGAATAGGGCAAGACAGAGGAGAGAAGAACTGAGAGCGAGCGGGGAAAAGAGTGCACCATCTGATGACCCAGACCGTACCCCTGAATTCTGTCACCAGATCTGTCTACGTAGGACACGCACACAGCTGTGCGGGGCAGCAAACTCCCTTCTCAGTCAGGCAGTCTGAGGCAGATTTCTGTCACCTGCAACAAGAAAAGAATCTTGACGGATTCATGTAGGAAGAAGGCGGGTGGCGGAGTGGGAAAGACCACTCAGCCCTCTGGAGTGTTGTATGGTCTGGACTCTTACGACCAAGCAAATCTGGGTTCAAGCTGATTCCAATGCCTTCTGTGTAAATGCAACAAAAATAAGATACATGAACCTAAAGCCAGAGTTTGAAGCCTCGCAGGCAAGTCACATAGGCCTCGGCCTCCTTGCGTGGAAGGTAGGACTAGGCAAACTCCCTCCGCACCATGGCTGTGAAGGCTAACGGGCAAGCTACTGGGTCTGCAGCAGGCTCTGAATAAATAACAGCAATTCCTTTCCAATTTGAGGAAGCTGGAAGGCAGAGGAGAACTCGTAAAGTCCTCTCACCGACTCCTCTGGAAAGATGCTGCAGATACTTTCACGATTGTGGTGCCCAATCTATCTCACTTTGGGAGGATACTGCGGTGATATTTCCCATTACAAGTGAAAGCAGATTTGTTCCTCTTTAACTCTGAAGGGCAGTGGATAGTATGATCGGTGTTCTTTGTTCGGAAAGAGAGATTTCCATCATCTGTTCCCTGGTGGCAGAGCGGGAGCTGTCTACACACGACCCCTGCCCCGCCGCTGCCCCCAGGCCCTGCCCTCTGTCTGCTCAAGGGCCCAAGCTCACTGTTCCCCTGCATTCGTTTCCTAGAACCTGGCCAGGGCCACCCCCTTTGAATCTATGTAGCAATAAGAATATTAGACATTTTTTCCAGCCAGTATGCTGTCATGAGCTCAAGAGCTTTGTACTATCTAGCCCAAAGGATTTTTGTGCTCAAGATAACCTGGCTATCTAAAACACTGGGAACTATCATTTGTGGGCCATTACTCCCCATCTCTCATTTCTTTCAAGGACCTCTTACTGTTCCTTACAAATGCTCTCACCATCCTCTATCAGTGATTGGACTCAGGAGGGTTGACGAAACACGTTTACCTATAGTTTAATGGATAGCTCATTCATTTTATCCTTAGAGAATTTATGAAAACTCAGGACAGAACTCCCTTAAAATACACAAATAGCATGTGTGTGGGCTGACATTTTTTTAGATCACAAAACATGTACTTTATAGGAAGTTAAAATTGATTTCAATCAATTCTTTCTGAGCCTTTCAAAGTTATACCCATCCCTTCCCAATTCTCAGGCCTACCTGATTTTCTGCTGGCTCTCTACAGGGGAAAATGGGTTTTTCCCCCCCACTTTCTCTTCTAAGAGCTGAGAAAAAGGAAAAGAGATAGCAGCTAGTTAGCAGCAGGGGCAGCCAAGCAAGAGATTGATTCAACAGGAGAAATTCAATGCATCCCAAAAGATTCTCTAGGATTGGATATCCTGCTGCTTAGGGTACAATTGGTTGTAATAAGGAACTGAAGATTTTCTGTTAGGAGAGTCAAAGTGCTCAGTGATGGCTTGTGAAAGTTAAAAAAAAAAACAACAACAGTGAACCCCATGGGAAATGTTTTTATTTTGGAAATGCTTTCATGAGTAGGACGACCACAGACCATTTCTCAGAGTGCATGCTGTTCACATACGCTGGTGACCACAGAAGACTAAATGTTTTCCTGTGCAGGTGAGCTAGCCCCAGGGGTTAGAATATGGCTTTCATCCCGCTCTAAAAGGAGGCTGTTGACTGGGAATCAGGCACAGGCAACAGAGGAAAAGTATTTCCTGTGTCCTGTCCTTGCCCTAGATCTCAGGAGCCACGGTAGGTACAGGTGTGGGAATGGATGGGGTTGGTCCGTGGCTGTGGGATATTTGAGCAAAGAGGAACTGGTATTCTTGTCCCAGATAGGAGGGGAAGCAAGGGAGGGTCTGCGATGGGCAGAGAGAAAGTACGTGAGCCAGAATGAGGATGTCCTAGGAGGAAGGCCCAGGCAGGAGAACAGCAGGGACCTGGACATAGACCCTGGAATCAGCACTGGAGCGTCAGAGGTGAGGAAAGGGAAGACGTCCATGGTGCATGAGTGTCTGCAGACCGGGTGAAAGCTACGAGTGGAAACTTATGCTTTCCTTGGACACTGCCACCAAGGGGACACAGGGCTTGGGTCCCTTCGGGTTTGCTTGGAGAAAAACTCGAAGTAGGGAGTTACCCAAAGGTGGGACGCAGATGCCAGTGGTTCTTCTCCTGGTTTGAACCCTTCCCAGTAGGCTAAATGCTAGAATGAGTTGTGCTGTCCGGAAGAGCCTGGAACCTTCACAGGACACGGTCCTGACCGGGAGCTTGAGTGTTGAAGGAGGGGCTTGGAGTGTAACATGGAGCAGGATTTGGTGAAGGCCAGATGGGAAAAAGTGGTGTCAGACGGGTATGCTACACGTTGCTTTAAAATAAAGGTTTAAGGGGGCGCCTGGGTGGCTCAGTCGGTTAAGCGTCCGACTTCGGCTCGGGTCACGATCTCGCGGTATGTGGGTTTGAGCCCCGCGTCGGGCTCTGTGCTGACTGTTCAGAGCCTGGAGCCTGTTTCAGATTCTGTGTCTCCCTCTCTCTCTGACCCTCCCCCGCTCATGCTCTGTCTCTCTCTGTCTCAAAAATAAAATTAAAAAAAACTTTAAAAAAAAATTAAAAAAAAAAATAAAGGTTTGAGGACTACCGATGACTTTAAAGAGACCCAGGGGGTATGTTCTCCAACTGCCAGCAGGGGTCTGCAATGCATGCAGACTAGAAGTTGAGTCTGATCACATGGCCACTTGGGTGATTTCTCTAGAACCTGGGGCTGATCAGGGAACTACTTACCAGACCTCAGACCTCTGTTGGCCCAGGTACTTCCCAGCAGATAAGTGAATATGAATCTGGAAGTGTCTTTAACAATGCAATTCAATACAAAAATCCAAGCAGGTAGCCAAAGCTGGCAATTGGGTGGCTGGGTAACCCGTGGGGACAGAATACTTTTTCTTTTATTGGTCAGATGAACTGGACAGAAATGGTGTGGACAGGGAGTTCCGTTCAGAAATGTTACCACTACAAGGATGGCATCATTTATGTGCAAGGGTAACTACAACCCACAAATGTGCCATGGGAAGAAGGGGATGTTTCTAGGCACGAGGCCCTGGTCAGCTGCTGGCCTGGGTTCAAGTTCAATGGAAGGTGAAAGTAAGGCAGGATTATTGGTCCTATCAGAAGTTCTGATATTCACTTTCTGATGATGACAGGGAAAAGGTACATGCTTCTTGGGTCCTGGCCTACCCTGGGGGCTCAAAAGGCAGGGAAGATTGTAGCAATGGATAAGGCTGACTCATGGCTGTCGGGTTTTGGAGCAAAGAGGAATTGATATTCTTGCCCCAAGTAAGGATGGGAAATGAGGGAAGATTTAAAACGTAAAATGCAAGCAGTGTCATGTTGTCACAGATCACCCAGGCCAGAATGTATAGAGCCACCTAACTTGAACTACAGGCTTTCTTAACACCACCACCCACATGGTCCCTGGGTGCTCAGAAATGCCACTACACTATTATGTACAATTTTTGTTAATATCTAACCACCTGGTCAGTTTCTGATGGGGATGAAGAATGTGAAAGTGTCCCAGGCAAATTATCTCACAGGGAAGAACCTCTATTGTTCACATTATCTTATAACAGAGGTAGCTGAGAGTTTAAGCATTTGGTTTTAAGGCTGTGTCAAAATGATTGCATGAAAAATGCCAAGTCCTGGGGCGCCTGGGTGGCGCAGTCGGTTAAGCGTCCGACTTCAGCCAGGTCACGATCTCGCGGTCCGTGAGTTCGAGCCCCGCGTCAGGCTCTGGGCTGATGGCTCAGAGCCTGGAGCCTGTTTCCGATTCTGTGTCTCCCTCTCTCTCTGCCCCTCCCCCGTTCATGCTCTGTCTCTCTCTGTCCCCAAAAAAATAAACGTTGAAAAAAAAAAAAAAAAAAAAAAAAGAAAAATGCCAAGTCCAATCACTACCTTCTCTCATGAGTATGAGTGTCCCCTGGAAGGCCGGCCTCTGGGAGAAGGATCCTCTAGTGACCCACTAGCACCCACTATTTGTACCAGCACCGGGTCGGTCGTGAGCTGAGAGTCGAGGTTTACCCTAGTTACTCCTAGAGACTCATGTATGCTGGCCCTTAGAGTTCCTGAGCTCAACTGGAAGGAAGCCCAAGAAGCAGGAAGTTTCTTTTCCAAGGCAGACGGGTGACTTCCAGTAGGCCCAAATACACCACGCAAGATAAGCGTGGGGGAGTGGTCCTTGGAACTGGTATTCTCCCGGAATGGAGAATCAGGAGGCAGTGGCTGAGGCAGATACAGCCAGTGTTAGGAGCTGAACTCTGTCCCTCCAGAATTCAGACGTTAAAGCCCCAACCCCCAGTACCTCAGATTGTGTTTTTGGAGAGAAGACTTTTAAAGAGGTGCTAAAGTCAAAGAAGGCCCTTGGGGTGGGCCCTAATCCAGTAGGACTGGTTGCTTATAAGAAGAAGAAATTTGGACACATAGAGACACCAGGGCAGCACGCGTGCTGAGGAGAGATCGCAGACGGACAGGGAGAAGACGGCCTAGTGCAAGCCAAGAAGAGAGGCCTCAGAAGGAGCCAAACCTGCTGGAACCCCGAACTTGGACTTCGGAAAACAAATTTCTGTTGTTAAGCCACTCAGTCTGTGGTATTCTGTTATGGAAGCCCGAGCAAACTAATACAGCCAGGGCCGGCTGGAGTGGGGCACGGCCGAGCTACACGGGATGCGAGCTCCCAGAACGGGGTAGTGAGAGCTTTGGGAAACCAGAGCCACCAACTCTTCTTTCCACGCGAGGCTTCAACATAGAAGGCCAGTGAGTGAAGTCTTGAAATTGGCCAATAAACTCCACAAGGTACAGGTACTCGATCCACTGAAGGTACTCCTACTCCAGCACTGTTAAAATCTCATTCAGGCCTGTCCAATCAGGCCAGCCTTGATTTGGCTCATGAATTCCTCTCAGGTTCTCAAATGCCTGGATTTCTGGAAAGACCCAGGTGTGGCACATAGCTGGCTTCTGAGCACTGTCCACAAGCTCCACCGGAGTCAGGACCCTGCTTTGGTTTGCCAATATCTACCACAGGGCACGTAGTAGGTCTCGGTAAATCCTTCTTTTGAGGAAACGAGTATGTGCCTGAGCCAGGAGCTTGAGATGTCCCCATTCAAATGATCCTGTGTATCCAGAAGGCCACGCAGGATGCTGTTCACCAAGTGTGGAGGGTGGGTAAAATATCCCACTCCGGCTCCTACTCCCAGGCATAATGAAAAGACCGTCTTCCACTCATGGAGTCGGGGAAGGTGGACTTCCTACAGATGTCTGACTTCCTACAGGCTCCCACTCACAGTGTCCATGTGGACAGACACACGCAGCATCCGTGTGGACGCACATGCACAGAAGGGCGGGAGCATAGGGGTGCTCACACGGGGAGGGGTAGGAATGAACAGCTTCTGAATTTTCTCATCTGAGAAGAAAGTGGTTGTGGACAATATGTGGATCTAATCCTCGTGGCACAGGGGGAGTCGGTGGGAAAAAGCTCAGCAGAGGATTTCAAAAATATGATCCAAAAGAAAACAAATAAGAGGCAGGGCCTCAGAAAGACGGTCAGGCGGTGGCCCTCCAGGAGCCAGGAGACACCGTGTGGAATTGTGTGGCCAGAAGCTGACAGCACAGGTTTTATCCGTGTTGTGCCACGTGCAGCACGCTGGAGGTGATGCGTGGGTCACCTTCCCCGCCCCAGTCAGGGCCTTACGAGTATCAGCAGCGCCCGATCACTTTGTGTCAGCCTTAAGTCAGGTGGGAAACAGCCAAGTCGGATTAGGGCTTGGTCTGAGAAACTGCCAGATGTCCCAAGCGTGTCTGCCATCATCCGGGGCTCTGTCAGAACCTGGAACATTCCTTCCAGTGCCGGGGGCCTGGGGTCAGGGCTGCGGCCTACAGGAGAGTCGGGGGGCGGGGCACGGCCACCCACTCCTCTTGTTCAGAGGCACTGGGGGGTCAGAGCCCCATGCCAGGGCCCGGCACAGGCTGTCCCTGATTCCTCTTCCAGAACTGTCACGAGACTGTCACTGCTGCTGTGTCCTGTTTTTCTTTTCTTCTTCCTCCTTCTCTTTTGTGTTTCCTTTATTGTATTTCTAGACTCTGGAGGAGGAGAGCGCTTGGGGACTGAATTAAAAGGCCTGATATTAAAAGCTTAAACTGGAAGTTCTTGGGCCCTGACAGACCGGGTTGCCCACTGCCACGCAGGTGGTCACCAACCCAGTGTCCAGACGGCAGCCGAGGCTAAGAAACCAATGTTAAGAAATTGGCAGCAAAGAAAAGGAGGTCCTGGTTAGATGTTATCAGGCAACTCAGTATTTTACACACACACACGTAGAGCTCAAAATCTTGGGCATGGTTCTGGCCACCAAAGACACTCTAATTAAAAATTATAGTGTGGAAAAAATGACTCAGTGGCCAAAGGATTACTGTCCTCGTCAGCGGGCAGAGAATAAAACAGCTGTTCACTCGCCGGGTGAGACAATTCTCACTTGTGAGACAAAGAAGGCGAGTGAGCAGGACACTGGGGGAAGTCCAGACGCTCATCTCCCCTCCTGGGTGGGGACGGGCTCCAGCTTGGTCTCCAGGTGCCACTCTGTGGGTGTGGCTGAGGAAAGTTCCACGCCAGATACCCCGGCCAAGGCCCCTGCCCTCCCGGAAGGAGCTTCCGGACAGGGACACAGACACGCATCGTCAGAGGGCAAGCTAACGGCACCTGTGCGACACAGGGATGAGGGGCTGCGAGGGCAGGCCCAGGTCAGGGCCGGGTGGGGGACGGCACCCACGGCTCTCCCAGCCCCAGCCGTGCCCACTCGCTCTGCTGGCTCCTGGACCACCACGTCACAGTGATTGATGACAAAAACCCACCAAAGAGCCAGTGCAGGCCTTGAGAAGAAAAGCCAGCTTGAGAACAGCAGCGGCAGGCGTCGCTGGGATGAAACCTTGCATTTCATCAGCTGACCAAAGCTTCCGAGGAAAAGCTAAAAAATTGCTGGCAGAATGAAAATGGTGGGGCTGCTGTGTAATCGCTGGCGGTCTCGAGGTTACAGGCACCTGACCCATAAGCACGTCGTGTCCCCAAAAAACCAGCTCCCTTCACTTCCGCGCTCCCACCATTTCTTCTGACAACAGGGCACAGGAAACTATGGGGGCTGAGGTCACTCTTCTCAGCCTTGGCTTCCACAAGGCGGGTTTCACGCCGCTCCCGTCTCGGATCCCGCGCCCGCTTGTTCAAATCCCTTCGTGGTTCATGTTCTGCGCTTTCCCAGGATGCTCACAAAATGTCCTTCCCGCCACCACAAAACACCGTTTGTCAAGTCAATGGCAGCAAATCTCACCCTATAAGAGCAGGCTTTGGTCAAGGAAAAGGAGAAGACTCATATATTTTGAAGTGAATTTAGAGCAGATATATAAAAATCATGTCACCCATTCTCTGTTCTTTGGAGGAAAGTGACATCTGGGTGGATGGGGGACACAGTTTGGTGACCGTTACCTCCATTTAAAATAAACGTACATTTTGGGGCGCCTGGGTGGCACAGTCAGGTAAGCATCCGACTCTTGATTTCAGGGCAGGTCATGATCTTGTGGTTGATGGGTTCAAGCCCTGAGCTGGGCTCTGTGCTGATGGTGCAGAGCCTGCCTGGGACTCTCTCTCCCTCTCCGTGGGCCCCTCATGTGCACGTTCTCTCTCAAAATAAATAAACTTGAAAAAAATTAAATGAATGCACGTTTTGATGCGGCAAGTTAGCATTTAGGAATTTACCATATGGATTTGTCCTATATATCTTTACACAAAGATCCAAGTACGTGGACGTTAATGGCAGCATTTCTTCAAATAGTAAACATAAATGGAAACAATAGGGACGAGTCTGCAAATTATGGTACAGGAATGTACATGAGAGGACTCTGTATATATCTGTTAAAAAGAACGAGGGAGACATACAGAAGCTGATCTGCACCATGTCCTCACTCTGTAGTGAAGTGAAAACAACCACTAGTAGAACATGGGATTTTCTCTTCTCTGCCCACTAAGAAGACTGCTTGGCTCCTCCCTCGCTTCTCTGGCTCATCCCCCCTTCTCCACCCACCACCTTGCCAGGCGCACATAACAGATCAAGACTGGGGCTGAGTCCCTCCACGACAAAGACAAGAAGAGGCAAGACAGAAAGAAAGGAGAGGAAGGAGAGGTATAAGAGTCCGACGGAGCAGTTTCAAGGGGAGAGTGGGGGGGAAATCAGGGTCTCCGAGGGTGTGAGAATCACTGGGAAACTGAGAGAAAGAACGGAGGCCTTAGAGAACCACGTAAGTGTCCTATGGACGCAGGTTTATGTATGTGTACTGAAAATTTCAGGGAAGAAACTCATCCTGCTTATCTCCAGGGAGTGGGACCTGACTTTGAAAAATAAAGGTGATCTTTATCTCGTGTTCCTTTGAAAGCACCCTCTCCTGGAAGTAATGCTATTCTCCCAACAAAAGTTACGTTACCAGAACACGTGTGAATGGTGTGAATGTACTGAAGTCCCCCTCAAAGCCTTAAAAAGCCTCTGCATCTCTAGCTCTTTCTCTGGGTCTTAAAGAAAATCAAGTCTAATTTATAGCCATCATGATTTAAATCTTAAGTTTAAGGTAATGCTCAGTTTTGTTTTTGTATTACTTTCTCCTTTTTTATCTTTTTAAACTGTATGGTAAACACTGGTGATATCTGGGCTGAGCAGACTTTCAAGGGCTAGTCTCGTGATAGCACCATAATCAAGAACACCTTCTTCAACAGGAAATGTTTCCCAAACTCTGAACTACCACTGGCAAACTGCCTTTCGGAACCCAATTCATCTTATGGTTAAGATCTTATTTAGGGGCGTCTGGGTGGCTCAGTCGTTGAGCGACTGACTTCGGCTCGGGTCATGATCTCATGGGTTCGTGAGTTCAAGCCCCACGTTGGGCTCTGTGCTGACAGCTGAGACTCTGTGTCCTGCTTCAGATTCTGTGTCTCTCTCTCTCTCTGCCCCTCCCCCACTCATGCTCTGTCTGTCTCAGAAATAAACATTAAAAAAATTTTTTAAGATTTTAATTATTTTTTATTAATATTTATGAAATACCTTTAAATTGCTTTCATTCTGCTTAATGTTCACAGGACAGACGACCATGCATCTATAATCACAGAACCTCTCAAGAGGAAACAGTATGAGCTAAAGATGATAAATTCTGTTGGATGTGAATTAACATCAACCTACTTTATGAAACATAAAGATTTTCATGCTGCGTTGCAACATAAAGGGAACTTATTTCTACTGAGTAAAAATAAATGACAGACAGGCAAGAAGGGAGCTGAAGGCAACGTGGTGATTTGGACAAAACCAGAATGTGGACACCTTCTCCTCTGAGGTCAGTAGTTGTTAAAATTTAGCCAAGGTCAGGAGAAAAATCACCCCTGGTGTCCTGACCTCAATCTAGCTGTTACAAACAGTATATTAACATTGTAAAACTGTTAGAGCAGGTGGCAATCCGGTCACCTCTCAGTAACTCATGCCGAGCTAACTGCCCACGTCCTCGGCCAAAGGTGAACCCAAAGTCTACCTAGATCACCTGTGGGGAGACCGGGTAGGTGTTTGACGGCCCACAGCGTAAACTCCCTCATGTACAGGCAGGGGGCAAAAAGTGTCACCAACTTCCAGATGCCTACCTCACAGTTAAGATCGCTAAAGGGCTTGCACCGCACCTGACCTTGTGTCCCTTATTTTCACTCTTGCTGCGCTAAAGCGAAGAAAGGCCAAGTATGACAGCATCCACCTGACTTCTCTCTGTCGGTTCTCAGTTACTCATAGCATCTTCCTCTACGATACCGCTGCAAGCAAACTGTTCAGATCCCACTCGTTTGAAGTGGATCGATGCAGACTGGATTTCTGGAAATACAGAACACCACAGGGCAAGTTCCTAACAAGCTCCAGGGGAGGGAAACTGAGGGAGGCTTTAGAAATCTGTCACCCAGCACGAGAACAGAGCATCTACTTACGGAGAAACTGTGACCTGCCAAACACCAGGAAAAGAGAACCAAACGTATCCCCGATATACAGGGTCCATTCTGGTGGGCTTGGCCTCACTTCCAAGAAAGGCTTCTTTGTCTGACTCAAGTCAGTAAAACTGCCAGTTAATCAAGGAGTTAAGCAGTCCTTCAGAGAAACCTTGATAGGTGGGGAGAGAAGATTCAAGAACACACGGAGGAGCGCCCTTGAAGTGGGGTCCTCCCGCGTCTGTGCTGAGCGGCCTGCAGGGCAGCCCGGTGGGGGTAAGGATGGAGGGAGGGCAGGAGGAGAAGTGGGCGCACGTCCTGCAGCAGCCGGAGTGGGGGGAGGGGCAGTGGAGGGACCGCAGGAAGGATTTTCCCAGCCGGCGTCTCCTGGCCTCAGTCCATCCGCTCAGCCTGTGGTTTGGCTTCCTCACACTGAGCCCCGGAGTTCAGAGCGAGGTGACACCGACTGTCGCGGACCCGCCTCTCGTTGCAACACTGAGGCTCAGAGAATGAAGCCTTATCTCTTTGTGCTCACTTCACATGCTCTGCAAACCCGCAAGATTCATCATACCAAACAGACGTTTCCCGCTCATGGGAAAGTCGACAGTCTCAGCCCTCAAGGCGATCTCTCTTAAGTTTGATTAGCGCTGACTCACAGTCTGGATTCCAGAGCTGTTCCACCACAAGCAGTGGAAGAAGCCACCTACGGAAGCTCTGAAAACACCCTCGGGCACCCCAGGGCCACGGCCGGCCTGCACACCCCTGCCGCCCACCCGGCCGGTGGGGTCTTCAGGCTCCTCTCTGCCGGCACCATGCTCCAGGCCCAGGCCCGGCTTCCTGGCCTCGTGTCTCACTTCCTCATGTCTCAGTTCCCACCTGAACTGATATCCTAGACCCTGGGCTTGCTTCCGTTCTCATGTGGATCCTCGTCACTTCCCCTCTCGGTCCTCTCCCGAGGCTTTCCTCGAGGCGGGACAGGCAGTACCCGGGACTCTGCCCCTCTCTTCACGTACAGCCCCTCCCTGGCCCGTTGACCCACGTGGCCTAGGTGGAGACCTGGTTCTCCCTCTGATTAGCCCCTCGGGGCTGACGTCGTGTCCCCATGGTCTTCAGAGCTACCCGGAATGGAGCCTCTGCTCTCCAGGGACCTCCCCCCCTCCCCCACGCTCCCCAGGCTTCAGGGCACCTTCTCAGCAGTGGGTGATCTGATCCAACCTCAGATGGTGGTATGAACGGCTGTGCCCCCTCCCTTGGGCCGATCTATCCCAACTTCCACACTTGTATTCTCAGCCCCACTGGCACCAAAGCGCAGCACTGGATGTCAATTCTGCCAAAGCTCCTCTGAGTTACTGCAACATCCAGGGACAGAACACCCACTGGTCAGAGGGAGCTGAAGTCAGTCAAAGAGCAATCAATCGGCAACAGCTCCTTCGCCTGGCTCAATGACACATTTGAGCCTGGGTCATAAGGGGGCCATGAGGCTAAACGGCTCCAGCGAAGGCACCCCGGGAGCCATCAAGGTGGAAGAGACGGTCACTCGTTGGCCAGACCGAGGGCCCCAGACGGGCCACCCTCACCTGGATCAGCAGAGGCTAATGCCGCGGCCTCCCCCGGCTGGTACGGGCCACGGGCCCCCGCGGCCGGCCTCATAACTTCGCCTCCACCCTGTCGCCGCAAGCAGGACACCGCACTGTAACCACCGGCTCCACACACACGGCATCTCGCTCGTCTCTGTACACCCACGGCGCCTGACACGCGCAGGAACGAGTGTATGAACGACGAGCGTATGCACAGGAGCCAACGCACAAAGGAGTGGATGAAACAAGGTCTGGTTTTGCACGCTGACCGAGAAGCAGATGGGAACGGAAGCGAACACTCGGGAAAGCAGAGTAAGCCGAGTGACTTGGGGATGTCGATCCCACGCCCACAGAAGACATGCAGCCTTTCCTCCGGCCCTCTCGCTGGCACTCACCTGTACGGCTCCATGGTCCGAATTCCGTAGAACAAGGCCTCCTCCAGCAGACCCAGGTTGATGCAGGCGTCCATGGCGCAGTCGAGCACCTTCAGCTGGTAGATGTTGATATCGGGAAGCCGTTCCGAGTTGCTGCTGATGATCGCCTGGCACATGGCCAGAACCTGCTCCCACTCTGTTATTAACCTTAGTTAAGGATTCATTGTCTTCAGCCAGAAAACAAGTAAAGTGCGATTCTATAACAGGCTGAAGAGCTCCCAGGCACAGGAGGGAAGGAAGAGCCCATTATTTTGCACAGATGAGCTGCCTGCAAACACACTTGAGAAACAAAAACATGTAAGTGGCGTCTCAGACAAGTAAATTCTGTTTACATCAACAAGCCATCTTCCACGCAAGCCTGTACTTTGGGGGATTAAGATACCCAAAGAACCGTTCTTTCTTCTGACTCCTGTAAGCGTTCTCTTTACATCCAGGCACGGAGTGAATACAGCTGTTTATTAAACTGGACTACCAGTTAGGTCCAGTTGAAATTATGCATGCCGTCAGCTTCCGTTACAAAACTGGTCTGAAATTAAAGAAGCTTCAGGCAGATTCCGTGTCTGAGAGGAGGAGCTGATTTCTGCTTCTGTGTCGTTTGAACCTCGGGCGTACGTGAAACCGAGCCCACAGCCACTCACTGGCCCACAGGAGGGGAAGCAGGTTGAACAAATACATCCCCACTGGGCCTCATATTGAAGTTTCCTGATTATAAAGCAAAAGTGATCCAAGCCTATACTTAACCAAAAAAAAAAAAAAAAAATTCATATTTTGAGCCCCCAAAGCACAAGAGAATATTAAGAACATGGCTCCTGCATGTAAACTGTGGGCAGGGCGAATGATGCTTTAAAAAGGGCAGGGAAAAGACCCGATACCCACTTAGGAGCAGCTCTGACTTTCCGACTCGCTGTGAACCCATAACTCACTCCCGTGGGACTTCGGTGTGATCACACTTTTGACAACGGCTATTACTCCCCGTGCTGTTCCAGAGGGAGTCGGAGGACTGAGCGCACGGTGTATGGAGCGTGCTCTGAATCCCTCCCAGGTGGATCACTCTGGAAGCACGGCGGAAGGCAGCTCCCTTCCTGCACAGCCTCCACTGCTGGTGTCAGATGAGGGGAGGCCACGAGGATGCCGGCCTGGGGTTGGCCCTCTCCGCCTTCAACCTGTGTGGCTCCAATACACCTGCTTTCATGTGCAGAATTCCACTGGGGCGAAATCTGCACTCGGTTTGCAGGTTTCAGACGCGACTGAAACGGCATAGCCTTTGACTGCAGATAAAGCTGGATTTCAGTGTGAGCTCCTTCTGTCATTTGTCAGATCTGAGGCTCTGAGGATGTCGCCCAGGTGAGCACCCAGGGGACAGGAGCCCTGATCGTGACCAGGCGTAAGGAAAACGGCTCAGCGGACCGAACCCCCTCCTACCCACACCCCTCACCTCCAGCACACAAGCCAGTCTCTTCGTGATCAGTGCCCCTGACCGAAGCCCCCTCCATCCTCCATTGGGCTCTCACACCACACGCCCGCCCTGAACGGTGCACTTCAGTGCCCCTTTATCCCACCCTCCAGCAACATCTACCGCTCCTAGCCTCCATGCCGGCCAGGCGGTGCGGCCTTCCAGAACGTCAGCAAACACTTGTAATAAACCAATCGAGCTGCCTGTGTGAGTGGGAACTAATGTCTTCATTAACCCTCCAGGAAACATGCTTCTCTTCGCCTAGAGGCAGAATACCTCACCCCAAAGGCACAACTTCCTTACTTAGAATCACAAGTGACACAATGCACGGCCAAGGGTCTTTACTTCAGACTTCTGCACACTACACTCTGTAATTTCAGCATGAGTCCTGTCTCTGAGGGGTCGACTCTGCTCTCAGAAGAGGTACATTCATTGAAGAAAAGGGAGTCGGTGCCTTTCTTTCGTACCCATCTGACACACGTGTTTAAAGTGTGCTGAGTGTATCCCCAGAGGTTGGGGGTAGGCGGTAGCTTAGGCAGTGCACTGATTTTGTAACAGATTGCCGGGCTAACCTCTGTGGCTTTTCATTCCAGGATTAGATATATGACGAACTGTCAGGAGGAATGACTGTCTCTTACACAACGCTAGACATTTCTGTGGCAAGACTTTGCACCTTATTTGAACATTGTGTTGCTTGACCTCCATTGCTATTTGCCTATTCGTTTATCTACGCTCCGACTCATTTCAAAGAGGTTTGAGGTGACAAGCCTTAGAAATAAAAACCAGATGTGATATTCTGCAGCCACTGATAGGAACACATCCACTTTATCCCCCAGCAGGCTGGAAGGGAGCGCGTGCCAATTTCCCTTCGTAACATTGGCAACTGTCTCCTGGCAAACAAGGCCAGCCTTTCCTGTAAAACACCCCAGTGAGCAAAAAAATGGAATAATTTTAACTAAGAGGCTTTTCCCCCAAGCTAATGTTGACATTGTATTTGCTCAAAAATGTAGTCACCGGCATTTGCTTGGTGTCGAGTACGATCCGTTCTGTTCCAGTGAGGAATTGAGCTCTAGATGGGAGCAGGGTGGAGAGCCTATCTGAAGTGGACAGAACGGTCCCTCGGATACCCTTTTTCCTGCACGCTTTTCAATGACAGTAAGAGGAATGGGGGGGGGGGAGGAAAAGGGGAATAAAGGGAAATTAGTCAACTCCTTGGAACCACCGAGCTTTTACTCACTTAGTATCATATTATTCTGCTTAAGTCCTCCATGGGCCCCTCTCCCCTAGAAAGCATCATCTCCGTGCACGGCCTGTAAGGCCTTGCCGGGGCGCCCCCCCCCATACTGAACAAGCATGATCTGGGGACAGCACGTGATTTCACATTCTGCCCGTCTACACAGGCTCCCCGCTCTGGCGGGTGCCCTTCTTCACGGCGTCAGCCTGGAGAATTCCCACTGTGCCTCCCAGACACAACTCAGTGGTCACCTCCTCTCTGGAACCTTCTTTAACCTCCCAGAGCTGACTACTCTGCCTTTGATGCCTCTCAAATACATATTTACCAAAACAGGTGTTCATTTACGTGTGAGAGTTGTGAGTGCAGGGTTGTGTCCTCTTAATAGACCCTCCGATCTATTCCACGATTAAGGGTGGACCAAAGGCTGGGTTGTGACTGGCAAGGTGGCAGGCACAGAGTCAGTTTGCAGTGAAACCCAACTGTAGCAGGGTCATCAGGGACCTAATTCTACTGCATGGGACAACAGAGAATGACCCTACTTTTCTAACTGTTACGGTTCTCTGAGCCCAAGGAGGACCCCCTCTCATTCCCAGATTTGACTATTTTCCCAATAATGCCAATCCTTCCTATGGACAGGGTTTCAAATTCCACTGGGATCCTGGCTCCATTCTTCAAAACCGATTCCAATTTTCCTACACCTTCCTTAACATGTCCTACCCTAAAGTGAACAGAAAACTACAGATATGATCACACTAAAAGCATCACCTTTCTTACTTTCTATTCTCTATTAATACAGCCCAAGATCACAGTAGTTTTTTGAGGGGTTATATCATCCTTGTAAACTTTATTAAACTTTGCTGTTGACTAAAACCCTAAAATTGTTCCACATGTTTTGCTATTGCTAAGCTTTATGTATATTTACAGACTTAAGCTTTTTGACCCAGATAGAAGATTTTATATACGTTCTTGTTGCATTTCATCTTTTTGGATTCAGGCATCATTCAAACCTTCAGGGATCGTATCAGCCCCCCTCTGCCATCCTCCCCACTATAACCTTTGGGAATGTGATGACCCTGTGCTCCGTGTGTTCACTCAAGGTACAGAGTCAAAGGTGGAAGAGAACTGGAGGCGGGGGGGGGGGGGGGGGGGGGAGACAGAGAACTCCAGAGTGACAGGGACCCGGGTGGCAGCATTTTCTCATATGGCTGTTCAACCATTTAGGAAGACGTCCGGCCAGGCTAGCATCCAGCATCAATTTCTTGGCCACTTCTAACTGAATCTCCTTCTGGAATCTACATACAAACTTTGCCAAAGAAAGCTGGGACTCCCTTGCTCTTGGTAAACCCTGCAGCCTTGGGCTGATCACAGCTTCCTTTTTCCTTCGTTTAGTAACCAATTAGATTCCTTACCCAACCTGCAACAACAAACAAACAAACAAAAAAAACACCCACTGGGTACAGACTTCAGAAATTACTTATTTCACCTTTGAAGGTAAGAACATCTATCTATCCACCTCTCCTATTCTTTACAATGCTTTCAAGAACACCTCGTCTGCAGATTTTCTTACTGATTGGGGTAAGAATTTCCCCGCGGCATCTGAATGACATTTCGATCTTTTTCATCTTGGTCTATTTCTTCTTACCGGGTGGTTTCCCTCTGTTGCATTTTTGCTCAGGTGACCTCCCCTACTGGAAGCAACCCCCTCCTCAGCCTCTGCCCATCCCAACCCTGTCCCTGATTTGGGCCACCTTTCACTCAGCATAACGTCAGCGTAGCCTCCCCACATGGCCTCCAGCATAAGTGCTCTCTCCTACTCTCTGAACTTTGACCCACTCATGGTCCTTACTGTTTATGCCAAGAAAATTTATTATGTGGTGACTCCCACTGCCATTGTAGCTGTGGTTAATTTAACATGAAGCTTCTAGATCTGAGGGTCAATGACATTAAGTTATAAGGATTCTGAGTTATTCTTTCCCAGAGATGTAGGTTATAGGCAAAGGGAATTTAAAATTCGTTACCTTGTATACAGACTACTATTTACTGTCCAATTACTGGTCATGACTTTTGATTACTATTGAATGGTGGTGAGGTACTCACACTGATCCGGCCATGGCCTTCCCTAGCCACTACCCAAACTGTTGGCAGGGATTGGGATGCAGCCTGTGACCATGACACAGAATGAAGCTCACTGGCTCACACAGAAGTCAAACTGTGGACTTGGGTTTCATTAACACCAAGCTCCAGCCAATAAAGAAGCAATCCCAAGGGTACAGCTCAATCCACAGGTAAAAGGATACTCCAATGTGCCTTCAGTTCCTCAATTGTTTTCAGCGATTCTTGAACTTCCTTCCATACTTGCTCATCACCAGTAAGCATGTCAGCATCCTGCCCAGGCCCGATTAAGAGAACAGAAAGAAAGACAAATTATTTAATTAAAAAACAGGCAAAGGGAAAAAAAAAACGGACAAAGGATCTGAACAGACATTTTTCCAAAAAAGACATACAAACGGCCAATAAGCAAATGGAAAGATGCTCAACATCGTTAGCCATTAGGGAAATACACATGAAAACCACACGGAGTTATCTCTTGACACCCGTCAGCTTGGCTATAAGGATGTCAAGAAAAAACATAATACCAATGTTGGTGAGGATGTAGAGAAACTGAAACTCTCATGTATTACTGGCAGCAATGTGAAATGATGCAGGCACTTTGGAAAATAGCCTGGCACTTTCTCAAAAGGTTGCGCAGAGCTTCCATATCATTTAACAATTCCACCCTAGATACCCGAGAGAAAGGAGAACCTGGGTTCACACACACAGTTGTGCGTCAATATTCACAGCAGCATAATTCTAGCAAATAAGGTGGAAACGACCCAAATGTCCCTTAGCCAATGAACGGATACATAAAATGTGGCATATCCATACAATGGAATATTACTGGCAGTAAAAAGAAACGGATTACTACAACACGGATGAGCCCTAAGAACACCACGCTAAGTGAAAGAAGCCAGTCACAAAGGACCACATATTATAAGATTCCATATATATATATATACATATATATATATATATATGGTATGAAATGTTCAGAATAGACAAACCCACGGAAACAGAAAGTCAATTACTAATTGGCTAGGGAGGGGGACGGGGTTGGGGAGAACTGGGGAGGGACCACTAATGAGGATGGAGTTTCTTCTTGGGACAATGAAAATGTAAAATCCACTGTATTAATGGTTCTACAACTCCGTAAAAATACTAAAAGCCATTGAATTGTATACTTTACATGACTGAATTGTATGCTATGTGAATTATATCTCAATAAAGCTGATATATATCAGGAAGAGTAAGAGGGGCAAGAGAAAGAATCATTTGTTTGGAGACCAAAGATACTTTAAAAAAATTTTTTTTTTTCAACGTTTATTTATTTTGGGGACAGAGAGAGACACAGCATGAACGGGGGAGGGGCAGAGAGAGAGGGAGACACAGAATCGGAAACAGGCTCCAGGCTCTGAGCCATCAGCCCAGAGCCCGACGCGGGGCTCGAACTCACGGACCGCGAGATCGTGACCTGGCTGAAGTCGGACGCTTAACCGACTGCGCCACCCAGGCGCCCCGAGACCAAAGATACTTTAATCACAAATGTTGTTATCAATCAAAACGGGTCTAGGAAAGAGTAAGATGAGTACAATTACACCCATGTGAACGAATTCTGACTTCTGCAAAAACTAGAAAAAAGAAAAGGGAAAAAAGATACCCAACATTTTAAAAAGTAATTCAAAACAAAATAAAAGTGTAGGTTACCATTTATTAAATGTTTGTCCTCTGGGTTAGTAAGCAAGTCCTTTACTCTTCCTCTATGTCCACATTTTAGGAGTTCAGTGGCCACATGTGGCTGTGACCACCATACTGGGCAGTGCAGATACAGAATAGTTCTGGCATCACAGAAAGTTCTGTTGGACAGAGCTGCTTTAAGGAGGCTACTCAAAGCTTAAGAAATTGTCATCAGACACCATTCAAAACCAGGTATTCGATATTCATTAAACTCTCGATGGATGTCAGGGAGAAGAACCATCTCAGGAAGTTATATCAAATCATGGCCAAATCATGGCAAAGGTGCGGGAGGCAGACATTTTCAAACAATGGAGGTCTCCCTGGAGACTTCTGCATGCCTACTAGAGGAGGTTTATACAACGACCCTTGTGAGAACCACCACCAGAGTAAGCCTGTTACCGGCAGGAAGATACACAGCACACAGGTCTGCCAGGGCAGAGAACAAATGAGGGCCACAGAGAGCCACAGAAAAGAGATCCCACGAACAGGGCGAGGCAGCAGGTACACATGTGAGGAAATATGTGAGCTTGTGTGAATGTGTCTGTGTAGGAGGGCTTCATGGGTCTCTGTGTAGACATGTCGTGCATATGAATAATAATATTGGGTGGTTTTTAAAAGGAATCCAGTGTTTGCTTCGACAGTACATATACTAAAATTGGAACAATACAGAGAAGATTCGCATGGCTCCTGTGCAAGGAGGTGATGCAAATTTGTCAAATGTTCCATACTTTTTTGATTTCAGTTCAGGTCACGATCTCCTGGTTTGTGGGTTTGAGCCCCACATCAGGCTCCATGCTGGCAGTGTGGAGCCTGGATGGAATTCTCTCTGCCCCTTCCCACTCCTTCTCTCTCTCTTCTTTCCTCTCTCTCTCTCAAAATAAATAAATAAACTTAAAAAAAAAAAAAAAGAAACCATAAGTGGACCCTGCTTTTTTGGGTAAATTCTTTTTTTTTTTTTTTTTTTTTAATATTTTAAAAAAATGTTTAACGTTTATTTATTGAGACACAAAGAGAGCACAAACAGGGGAGGGGCAGAGAGAGAGGGAGACGCAGAATCTGAAGCAGGCTCCAGGCTCCGAGCTGTCAGCACAGAGCCTGATGCAGGGCTGGAACTCACGAACCCGCGAGATCATGACCTGAGCTGAAGCCGGCCGCTTAACCGACTGAGCCACCCAGGCGCCCCTTGGGGATATTCTGAGTAAGAACCTAGCTTTCTATACATAGGAGAGGAAACAAAAATGAATTGCTTTAAAAAAGGTAAACATCGATCTCCTTCTAAATACCTGCCCTAAGTCCACATTTAGCTCCTAAAGCCTCAATCCCACCACTTCATTCTGAAGCAACTTGTTAGCACCTTCCAGATAAAGCCCACGTGTTAAATCTCGACAACCATGGCGGTTTAGGATGACATTTTCCTGTTTGATATTTCGCTACTGGCAGCTCAAGCCTTAGGCTCTAGGCAAAACGTCTTGCTTCTTAGACTCTCCAGTAGGCGGCACAGATGCCCCCAAAGATGTCCACATCCCGATCCCCGGAAGCTGCACACAGGTTTGGGTACACAGCAAAGGGGAATTAAGCTGCAAGTGAGATTAAGGCAAATGCCCTGGACTCCCCAGGTGGGCCCAAGGGAATCACAAGGGTCTTGCAGAGTGGAAGAGGCAGGCAGAGTAAGAGGTCAGAGCGATGTGACGGGAGGACCCAACCTCACTGTTGGCTAAGAAGGCGGAGGAAGGGACCCACAGACCACAGAGCACAGGCCACCTGCAGAAGCCAGCAAAGACAAGGATACAAATCCCCCCTGGAGACTCTGCAAAGGAAGGTAGCCCTGCCAAGACCTTCATTTTAGCCCAGGGACACCGGTGTCAGGCTTCTGACCCACAGAACTGCAAGACAATAAATCTGTGTTGTTTTAAGCCACTGAGTGTGTGATCGTCTGTTATGGCAGTCATAGGAAACTAACACAGTCCCACATAGCTGCTGTTCTTCTGGCCACTGGACCTTGGCACATGCACCTCCCTACAGCTGAAATTATTATTATTTTTTTTAATTTTAGAGAGAGTTGGGGGGGGCAGTGAGGGGCAGAAAGAGAAAAAGAGAGAATCTTAAGCAGGCCCCATGCTCAGTCTGGAGACCGACACAGGGCTCAATCCCACAACCATTTATCTATTCAGTTAGCACCTACTGAGGACCTACCTAGCACAATGCTCTAGGCACTGAGAATAAAGCGTAAAGAAATCCTAGTGTCTTCGCTGAAGAGGTGGGAGGAGCATGGAATGACCGAAAAAAACACACACGTAAAATACTATTTGTCGGAAGGAGAGGGACAGGGAGCACTGGCCCCAGGGAGTTCCATTTAAGCAGGGTTATCCAGGAAGGCCTCGCTGATAAGACAAAGGTCTGGGAGAGGTAGAGGGGTGGGAGATAAGAACTCCCGGAAGAGGGGCCAGCAGCTAGTGCCAGGATGCCGAGGCAGGGCTGGCCGATGTTTCAGAGATAGCAAGAAGGCTGGTGTGGATAGAGGTCCTCAGCTGCAGTGTGTATGCATGTCATATCTTTCCCATAAAATTTTTTTAAATGTTTATTTATTTTTGAGAGGGACAGAGTGCAAACAGGGGAGGGGCAGAGAGAGAGGGGGACACAGAATCCGAAGCAGGCTCCAGGCTCCAAGCTGTCAGCACAAAGCCCGACGCGGGGCTCGAACTCACGGACCGCGAGATCATGACCTGAGCCGAAGTCGGACGCTTAACCGACTGAGCCACCTAGGCGCCCCGCATCTTTCCCATTTTAGAGTTAAATATAGGTCGTATTCTTCTTTGATCCTGCCTCTCCCAAATACCAGCACAGAGCATGGTATGTAATCAATGCCCAGTTAAATGTCTCTAGGATGGGTCTGGAAGATGAAAATTCACATTTATTTGGCAATGACCTGGATGTCTCGTGTATGTATTTCAATCATTCGTCACAACATCCTCATAGGGCATCAACACCTATAACCCACAAATGAGGCACAAGATAGCCCTAATGCTTAATTAACTGCTACAAACGTCCTTCTGTCCCTAATTGCCAGAGGTGAGATTCAAATCCAAGTCTGTCTGGCCTCAGAGCTCAAGCTCTGAAAGATGCAACAGGTCTTTGAGGGGGTAGCTTCAAAATTCTCTTCAACCCGTGGTCCCAGGATCTTCCTAACAGCAGCACTTGGAAAAGGGCAATCAATCCACCAACATGGAACCCATAGTGGATCTTGTAGTCTTCCACAAAACGGGGAGAGACCATGGCCCTCATGACCTCAGGGTGAGACAGAATAATTTCATATGGGAACTGTACTCACAACTAAACCTGCTCAGTAATCTGACTAGCTGTTCTTTGGGTTGAGCCTAAGACTTCATCACCTACCAGAGGAGAAGGCAAGCTTTGGATCTGTTTCCAAACACTCAGAAATCGCTCCTGAGAGCACTCTATATTGGAGTGAGACAAGCGGCATTCACTAATGGCTAACAATCAGTTCCCTGGAATGTTCCACTATGATGAGAGCGTGTATTCACTACATGCTCAGGTTCCCAACTCCCCCCACTCCCACAGACTTTGTTATATTCTGTGACTTCTCCTGTGACTGTCCCCACAATAGGGTCTGTCTCTCCTCTCTCCACACCAAGGAGGGGCACATTCAATAATGTGTGTACATATGCATATACACACGTGTTCATATATATAGGAAATATATGTGCATAGAAACTACTTAGGGAAGCATAATTTACATCTATTTCTTCAATTTGCAAATATAAGAGTAAATTATCATGTTCTTTTTCAAGGTCCCTGAGGTATAAAACCAGTAAATTTATATCCTTATTTCACTATTTCTTATCCGAACACATCCAAGATACTTGCTATCATTCAAGATAGAGTTATTTAGGGGGAAAAAAAATCCTTTTTGAATTTTACCTTTACTATGTAAACAGGGCTTAAATGGGTAAGTCCTGAAATTTGTTTCCAGTAGGTGGAAACATTCATTTTATGCATATATATACATATATATATATACACACACATACATATATATGTATACATATATATGTGTGTATATATATACATATACATATATATACATATATATACGTGTATATACGTATATGTGTGTGTGTGCATATATATGTATTTTTTTCTTCTTTTAAATCAAATGTACCATTGTTGAGTTTTCTACAAATGATAACAATAATTCAGACTATAAGCAGAAGGGCTTCTGAGAAGCTCACTCTGCTGGGAGATGATGGAGATAATTCAGGACATGTCGGTTCCAGGACCGGTAATAGTACATCTGCCCTGACTGGCTGGACGTCCCTAAGCAAGCCTTCCTTTTCCTGGGCCTCAGCTCCCTCACCCAGAAAATAGGAAGTTGGCTTGGATAACCACCACCGTTCCTTCCACCTGAACACTCTAGAGGCTGGAGTAAAACACAGCCCAGTCAGCTCTACCTCTGGACCGCTCTCTTGCACAGTTCCAGAAAAGTCCCTAAAGAGCGTGTCTTCACTTGAACCAGTAAAAACATGGCAAGAATTCCTTGGAGGCAGAAGTATGGCGGCTGCTCCCAGGATGTGGTAAGAATGAGTCTCCCAAGTGTCTCCCTTCTGTGGCCTCCCAAGCCATCACCCCCATTTCCCCGCCGGGGGCCAGGTGCAAACTACTCCCCACAGTTCAAGAGTCCATTCTCTAGATCCCTGGTTCCTTCTTACCCCCATTCTTTCCTCTCACAGCCCCACCCCAATCTGACGCGCCCCAGGCTCTATCTTACTGCCAAGATACCAATACCTACTCTTCAACTGCAATCCTTCCCTCTGGACTCTGGAAGGACCTGGACTGCAGTGCCTGTCCGTCCCCTGGGTCACCACTTCCATTCACTTCTTTGGTTGTCTTCCCATTTGTCCCTCAAGGACCGGCCCCAAATGTCCTCATCGGGAAATCTTGTTCTACTTCCACCCTCTGAGTTAGCCCAGCCCCCCTGGACAACTACTGCTACCCAGTCACACTCTGCACACCTCTCTCAGCACCGAGCTGTCATTCGGGCTCGGCCTTACTGTGTCCCCCGCAAGCCTCAGAACTGTTTGAGGGACCACGACCCAATCAGGTGTGTTCCCAGTGCCAGCATGGGACGTTATTTGGTACGTGTTTGGTGACAGAGTAAACAAATGATGAGAGACACATGATCTTCGATCCACGGGGACCAGTATTACAAGAAAACACCTCGACTCCACAACAACAGGAAAGAGAATCTCAACCAAGGAAACGGAGGCTGGTTTGTTTCACACCATACTTGTATCCTGACCCGTTTCTCATATTACTATGTCACGACTCTGTGGGAAAAGGCTACGTTTCCACTGTAGCTGCCGGTATTTGCCGGATGCCCAGAGACCAGTCTAGAACATAGCTGTGAACTCTCCCCTGGCATAAGAAATCCCTCACTGGCTCCGGAACCAGGCTCTCTGACAACCGCATCCCAGCTATCTGGGGGCAGACTGTGCTGATTCCTGGCTCCTCCCTCCGGCCTCCTCCTGAGAACCCTGTTGCTCACTTGGCCCAGAGGCCCCTGCCTCCATCTGACCCTGAATGGATCAGTGAGGCCATTTAAGTTCCCTCAAACACAGCTGCTAAATCAATACCCTAGCATCATTCCCTTCGCTGTGGAAAAAAAAATAGGTGCCAGATGATATGAGATAATCTCACCGCTACATAAAAGGGTGCCACTCAACACAATTACATTCAATCGGCCCAGTGCTTCCTTTGGGTTTCAGAGTAGGAAGCATACCTGCCAGGCGCCAGTGGGGGATTAGAAATTCGAGTTTCTTCAACTGGATAAGGTTGGAATTCAGCAAGGCTGTCCGTCCTTGGGAAAAACCATGGGCTCTATCAGGCTCAAACATCGGATGCAGCCATCCAGATCTACTCTGCATCTGAAACACTTAAACAGATGTGCTCACTCGGCTCACGAGTGCTGGGTGCCGGAGCTCCTGCACCGGGCTGATTTCAGATGGTTCCCATTAAAAGGAAAAGGAGAAAAGCAATCTGCTTCCAGTACTTCCTGTCATCCAATCCTCCTGCAAAGCCTAATTAGATTGGATTGGAGGGAGATGAGTATAGGATGGGAAATAAAATTACCGAATACTTACAAACTTTTCCAGTAATTCAATAATTCTAGTGTCTCAAAAGGAGAGGCGTTTTTCATGTGTTTTGTTTTTAAAGCAAAGTGAGATTCAAACATAGTGTCTGCACTTAGGGGAGAGATGGAAAATCTTGAAGTTCAAAATCTCAAGGGGGAACAAAGTTCAACCTGAAGAGCCTTGACTGAGGTACCCTGGTTCGTGGATAATGTACTGGGACTAACAGATTAATATACAACATCATTCAAAACCTTTGTGATTCACAGGAAACATCTCTGCTGGAACCAATTTCCACCTCCTCTGGCAAAAACAACTGAAAGCAATTCAGATTTAACTTGAGGGGGAAAGTGGCTCTTTCATAAAGTGGAAAAAAGAGTGGTTAAAAATAGAGCGTTCATTCTCGTATCAACGGCCCACAAGTCAATGGGCATTATGGATTCGGGTAGAACGTGAAGGAAGGAATGTTCTCCGCCCGAAGCACATTCAACTTGCAGCACGTTCTAATCAGCAGTTAACAAGCGATTGTACACAACAGTTAGAACGTGGCGAGAGGCACACTGGATTTAGGGTCCTAATACGTAGAGCCGAGTCCCTGTTCCACACGTGTGTGACCTTGGCAGGGCAGTTGTCCTTCCTGAAGCTAATCTTCAGTGTAGTAATTCTCTAGCAGCTGCACCTTCTAACCCTTTCTTGTGCACCCTCTAGAAGTACCAAGGTCACGAATGGCACCGTGGTCTGAGTGTTCAATTCCCACCCAAGCAGGCAGGGGTCCCTGGAGGTCTGACTGGAGTCTGCTCTGTTTGGTGGGAGGGAGAAAAGTGGTCTTGTTCTACCAGAGGATGTGCCATCGAGCTCTGACTATGCCGTGCCCCACATCTCTGCACGTCCCACTCCCTCTCCCCGGAAGGTTCTTGCTCAACTTTGTCAACAAGCTTCTCCCGTTCACCAAGAACTACACCGAACGGCCCCTGACCTCCGCGGTCATAATCCCTCATCATTTTCCAAGGGGTTCCATGATAACTGGAGCATCAGGAATAACTGATGCAGGTGAAAAGGTCCTCCAGGGGCTGTTAAGAGACCCCAGGTGAAATGACACGGCCTTACAGAGGTTATTTTCTCACGTGCTTTGTGAAATGGCGAGGTCTCGGAGCCTGCACGCGACTTGCACAAGCAGGATGCCGCGAGGCTCTAAGCCCTGTGTCCTCAACTGGAGCCCGAAGCTCCGGCCTCCCGCCCCTTGCACCCTCCAGCCGAGCTGGGTGAGCCGGGAGCGAATGTCCTGTCGTCGGGGTGGCATGCCATCTCCAACCAGCCGGTCCCACCACTAGCCGGCATCCAGCCCAGGAGTATTCGGGCACCGAGGGGCACTGAGCCCAGTCCAAATAAATGCTGCTGTTGAAGAGGGCTCGTGAAACACTCCGGGCCTCTAGCAGCAGCACTCCGTTCAACTGTCACCTGGTTTTATGTTCTCATTGTTGCTGTCAGCATCGGCCAACGCCCATCTCACCCATTTATTTCTCAGATAGAAACAGGACTCTACTGGGGCGCCTGGGTGGCTCAGTCGGTTGAGCGTCCGACTCTTGATTTCAGCCCAGGTCACGATCCCGGGGTTGTGGGATCAAGCCCTGCATCGGGCTCTGCGCTGAGCATGGAGACTGCCTGGAATTGTTCCTCTCTCTCCCTCTCTCCCTCAGCCCCTCCCCCACTTGCACTCTCTCTCTCTCTCTCTCTCTCTCTCTCTCTCTAAAATTAAAAAAAAAAAAAGAAAAAGAAAAAGAAATGGGATTCTACAACAACTACACATTTCCACAAGACCACAACATGGGAACCAACTGCAAGTTCAAGGTCAAGTCTCCAGGTACACAGCCCTGAAAGGGGAAAGTCCCCTTCACCACTTCTAGGAAAGTGACAGCAGCCTTGTGAGGGTGAAGTTAGACCATCTAGAACCACTACAGGCCTTTTCCAGCTTCCATCTGAACAGCTCCCCTCCCTCTGTCCCACGCATTCTTATCCCAGTGACTAAACCCCGTTCTCGGAGAAATCAGCTCATTGCTTGTAAAATCAGGTCACTTCAGGGGAAATGAAAAGCACTTGGCAGTCACACACTTGGGGCAATTTGAGAGCCCACCCGGGTCAGTGATGCCTGCTGAAAATCTGCCTTGGGTGCAACATTTGGTGGAAAATGAGCACGACTGGCTGATACAGAAACGCAGCTCGACATGACACACAGACACTTAGGGAGGAGGCCCTTCCCTGCACTCTCCTTCCAGCTGGAAAGATGTGTTCCTGAGAATGTATATCAGGGACTACGTGAGGCAGAAGGCTACTGGCTCAGCTTGCAAAAGCACATTCGAGTAAATTCTTTTCACATTTGTACAGAGATGATCAAACGGTGGCCGTGTAGCTGTAAACCCGCAAACCCCTCGAGGGGTCCTGCCAGCCCCGTGGGGGGAACACCACAAGGTGGGAGGGTTGGGACTGGGGAAAAAAGGCAACGATTTTACGGGAACAATCGTTCTAACTGCAACAGTCACTAAGATCAAATACACCCCCAAGTTTCAGGGCGGGTTTTGTTTTAAGGGAGACCCAATCCACGGCCCTCGGCTCCTCCAGCCCACCACACCGCCATCTCTTGCGTTCCTTCTTTGGGAACAGATGCGAGCGTCTGCCACAGCAGCAGGGCAGAATCCCGCCAGGGAGAAGGGGCAGTGTTCTGATAGCGAAGGTCAGGGTAACCCAGACGTGGTGTCTCCAGAGACATTTGAAACAGGAGGAACAACAGCAAGATCCGGGCTCGGCGCTCCTGGCGTACGTGAGGGTGTGACGGGCGACCCGGGAAAATGGAAACAGGCAGGCAGCAGCCCCCGTCCAGGCTCTGCCGCCGGCCGCTGGGGGACCAGAGGCTAACAATGCCTCCCGGCTCAGCCTCCCCAGGTGAGCACCTGACGGAGGTTACCATGGAGATGGAAACTAATCATTCCGCTCCGCCAGTCCCCTAAGTATATGGTGTGTGTATTGCGCGTGAGGAGAGACCTGAAATTAGGGAAGGGGAGAGACTTTGGAATCGGCGGCTGGACAATAAATTGCAAATATCTCCCTTCTCTAGATTTTTCCTTCATTCTGTTTTAGGCTGAGTTTTCTCACGTGTGAAATACACGAGTCAGGCCTGGAGAGTGTGCAGAGGACTGAACAAAGACGGCACCTAACCCAGCAGTGCTCTCTGCCAACCCAAGGATTTGACAATGATTATTTAATTCACACGTTCCCTCCAACATTTGTATGTAGAATGATTACAGCAGGAGACATTCCGGACTCATGCGAGAACACGGTATTCGCTCATCCGCTAAAGCAAATACATCCGGTTATTTAATCTGTGCTCCCAAACCAAGGGGACGGTGTAGTTGGGGTCCACGCTAACAATTTCAGACGATGAGTCCAGGACAGAGGTCTAGACATGCTTTTTTAGGAGGTAATCATAAGGGCGACCAAAGGAAAGTATTTAATGTGACATCAGGATCTGTCCCTTTACATCGGTTAATGCGATTTCTGACAGCCTCCCCTACCTTCTCAGAGCTGGCCTGCACAAATTCACCAGTTCTTACGACCGCCTTGTAAGGCAGCAATGACATCCTCAGACCATGTACCAAACAAGCAAAAAGTTCAAAGGGAGTATGTTCCAGTTTGAGAGGAAGAATTAGTCCCAGAAAGGAAAGAGCCCAGAATTGCACTGGTCTCTCAGTAGAAAAAAGCCAGTGTACCTCCAATTATTCAAAATCTGTTGTCCCTGGATTAGTCTGTGCCGAGTTCTGTTCCTGGAAGCTCAGGGGTGGGTCATTCCAAAGGGCAATCACTCACGGGCTGAGGGTCTGGCAGAGAAAACACTCTTTCTGAGGTCTGGGTGGAGGGCTGGGGGGTGAGAGGGGACGGAAGGGACCAGGTTCCGTGGCTCAGCTCTCCTTTTGCCCCACCCCATACCCATCAGAGACCCTGCATAAAACTGCCAGGGCTCAGATGCTCTGCCTGGCAACCTTGCATCCTGTGGAAATGAAGTGCTGGTGGAATGCACGGGGAGCACTCGCCCTGGCGCCCCACCAACAGGAGACAGCACACGTCTGCATTTTATATTCCAGTAAACCCCAGGCTGGCCCTTGGCCAGGGGACCTCTTTATAATGTCAAAGATAAAAGCGCTGGCCACGTTTGGCACCCTGCCCTCACCTCCATTCTCTAGTAACCATCTCTCACACCGGGCACGCATTACTGTCAACGGGGCCTTTCAGACAAAGGTCTGGTGGAGCTTCATAAACATCACCAGATGATGACCAGAGGTGTCCCGGCTGCACAGGAAGAGAAAGGGGTACAGAGAGGGGCCAGTGACTTCACAGAGGGCATGCCGGAAAGCATAGGGAGAGCTTGAAATATGTGCCTGTGTACTCGGAATACCCCTGCTCCTAAGGGGCCGAGTCACAGGCACCGTTCCTCATGGCAGGCTGGCAACGGCTAATTTCAAATCTGCCCCAAATGGCGTAGGTATAGATAAACTCTGTGTATTGCTGTCTGACAAGGTCCTTATCCCAAGTCTGGATGTCCAAAATGGCATTTTGGGTGTACAAGGTGACGTAGTTCTCTCTTCTCGTACCCCTTGCCTCCGGGAATGCCATGATGCCAGTCACGGAGAGTTTATGACATCAGTCTCTTTTTGAGTCATACGTTGTGGGTCAAAAGCATATAGCCCAGCTGTTTTCCTTTAACATTTCTGTTTTACAATCTGTTTGACTTTCTAGACTAGGTGAGAGTAAGATTCTAATATCAGTCAATGCTTATCATCAATTAGAGTAGGCAAAGACTTCTTGAAGTAAACAAATATGAAAATTCCTCCTGTTCCATGCAGGAGTAGACAGAACTTCATTCAGAGAGTTTAACCTAGGGGAAAACCTGGTTTTCATCACCACGGGGAGCTGAGCTATTTGGGATATGCCCTTTTTTTTATAGATCTCGGAGGCTTGAATTCGCCCTAGGGCACTGGACTGGTCTGACTTGCTGCCCCACCCTACCAATCACACACCCACAGACCCACCCCAATCCGTGCCAGGAATGTGCTTTATGGGGTCCTGAGGTCTCTGACTTCCTTTCAAACTCACACCTGTTCGTTCCTGCAGCTTTGATCCTCTGTTGTCAGGTGTGATGCCCTGGGTATATATTTACAGTCACCTGGAGAGCTTTTAAAAATACAGAGGCCTAGGCCCCACCTCGGCAAGTGACAGCAGAACCCCTGCCAGCGGGGGGGGGGGGGGGGGGGGGGGGAGGCAGGGATCTGTGTCTTTCACAAGCTTGCCAGGTGATTGTGACGCACAGTCAGGAACAGGGACCCCAGCCTGGTGTGTGCTGCCTCACCCCCCCACCCCACTTCTAATCTCTGTGATCACACCTGTGTCCACAGCATCAAGATTTGCCACAAGCACGTAACGGTTTAGGCTTTTTCCTGGTCTCCTCAATCTATGACGGCATCTCCCATTGGCACAAATTAGTTTATTCATAACAGACACAAACAGTGATCAAGTTCACAGCACTGTCATACCGGGCCCTTGAGACTATCTTTAGTTCAATACACACAACATTTCCTCTCCACATACAGGGGCCAGGTGCTGGAAATGCAAAGACGTACATGGGAGGTGGCCTAGCCCTGAAGGGCTCACAGTCCTGTGGCTGACATACACGCATCATTTCTGAATGTCGTGCCACAAGAGACGAGCCCTGGGGATCGGGGGACACAGAGCTGGGGCATCCTTTACCCAGTTAGGGCTCACCAAAGTATCCCAGGGAAGACAACAGTTGAGTTCAATCCTGAAGGCTCCAGCAGTATTAGCCAAGAGTCAAGAGAAGGAGGAAGCAGCATGAGAGAGGGGCAGAAGATGGCAGGAGGCGGAGATGGGGGGCAGGGGTGGTGACTCAGAGCATGGGAGGTGCACCTACCAGGTCTGCAGCAACTGCTGTTTTGAAGGCTGCTTTTTCATAGGTAGACGCTTTAAAAAAATTTTTTTTAATGTTTATTTATTTTTTTTTTTATTTTTTTTTTTTTAAAGATTTTTTTTTTTTTTTTTTCAACGTTTATTTATTTTTGGGACAGAGAGAGACAGAGCATGAACGGGGGAGGGGCAGAGAGAGAGGGAGACACAGAATCGGAAACAGGCTCCAGGCTCTGAGCCATCAGCCCAGAGCCCGACGCGGGGCTCGAACTCGCGGACCGCGAGATCGTGACCTGGCTGAAGTCGGACGCTTAACCGACTGCGCCACCCAGGCGCCCCTAATGTTTATTTATTTTTGAGAGAGAGCGCGAGTAGAGGAGGGGCAGAGAGACGGAGACACAGAATCCGAAGCAGGCTCCAGGCTCTGAGCTGTCGGCACAGAGCTCGACATGGGGCTCGAACCCACGAACTGTGAGATCATGACCTGAGTCGAAGTTGGACACTCAACCTACTGAACCAGCCAGGCACCCCAGTAGATGGTTTTTTTTAGGGGGGGGTGCTAACTGGGGACCTACTTCAGGATATGCCCACAGACCTGAAAACAAAAGGTCAGTTAATAGAGGGACAGGGGAGAAAGCAAGGGTCTCAAGATGAGGTTGAACAGCAGGGCGGAGGCCCCAGGAAAGGATGAACTTGATTCTGTGTGGGCAACAGAGACATGGAAGGATTCTAGATATAATCTATGTTGTCCAAATATCTACGTGGAAATACACGGAAAGGTAGAGGGAGTGCGGGCGAGAAGAGTTAGGGGGATGTTGCAAGAGTCCAGAACGAGATGACGTGAACCTGAAGAAGGCAATGGCCTTGGGGACAGGGTTGGGAGTAAGGAGCTAATTTAAGAGAGACGGTGATGGCTCGGGAGGGAGTGGCCCATGGAGGGGACACTGGAGTAACTAGCGAGCACTGACTCCATGATGCGGGCTGCAGGGGAGCCCAGGGTGTGGAAAGAAGGCGTTTAGGACACTTTTGGACCTTGAGCGTGAGGTGTCTACAGAGCATGAGGTGTACGGGAGCACACGGCTGAATTCATCCATGGGTGGGACCACGGGGGCCAGGATGGCAGAAAAGAGGGAGTTGAAGCAAACATGAGCTTGGATGGAGAAGGAGGGGAAGCCAGACAAATGAGCGAATCACCTTTCTTCTCTCCAACTATGAAGCCAATGCATGCTCGCCTAACCTCCAGGAAGACTGCCAATGTTTCCCGGTCTCGCGACGCCGATGACAGATTTTTAGAATGGCTTGCCCATCTCTTTGCTCCTGCTTCTAATGCATTTTTGCATTTGAAGTTTTATATTTGTAACAAAGCAGCTGTGGTTTCGATAACGAGGGCATGGTCATCACTAATCCATTTCGAGCTTGTATAAGGGCACTAGTCCACCTTCTAGAACAAAACCTGAGAACACTGATGACAAATGCCTGTTAAGCTCTCTAGTCGGAAGCAGGACTAGAGGCCCAACCTCACAGGGCTGGTATCAGGACAGAATGAGACAGCAGCCCGCGCGTTACACTCACTGCTAAACACACAAGCTCTATCATCACAGGAGGTGAGACCAAGGGCAGACGACCCCAGGACATTCACAGAAGAAAAGCAGTGATTTATGAGAATAGTGTGCACTTACCGCCTGGGACAAGTGGTCGAAGATCAACAGAGATACTCGATTCTTAGTTTTTTTCCCTTTCCAATCTCCCAAAATTATCCCAAAATAAGACAGAATAGAACGAGGTATTTTAGGAAAGGTCACACATTTAATTCCAGATGAACTATATCCCAGAGAGGTCAAAGAACTTTGGGAAGACACCAGTGAAAGCACTATCATTCCTTCTGCTGAGCTGGGAGGAAGCAGTGACAGCGGAAGCCCAAAGTGGTAGCAAACAGAATCGCAAGAGAACGGTGAAAACGAAAGTCTGCATGATGGCAGCCTTTAGTCAGATAACCGACTGTCCATCTCTGACTCAAGTGCACTGTGACCTAAACTCGAGACAGCACGGCACCATCAAGAACAAATCTTGGCAATATGCACTCATTGTTACGTAAGCAGATCAGGTGAGTATTACCAACACCACACAGTTTTACTTCAACACGTATTAACAAGGTCTTTCCTAATATTCTCTGTCGGCGAGATGATGAAATCCAATGTCTACTCTACAACACGGTGCCTACAGTTGACAACAGTGTATTGTATTGTATTCGCTAAGAGGGTAGGTCTTAGAGAACCTTTTTGTGACAAGATTCAAGTGTTCTTGTCACCAAAAAATAAAATAATAAAGAGGTAGAAGAAACCTTTTGGAAGTGATGGATATATTTATAGCATAGAGTGTGGTGATGGTTTCCAGGGTGTGTGCTTACCTCCAAACTCCTCAAATTACCTACATTAAATGCATACAGCTCTTGGTGTGTCCATCGCACCTCAATTCAGTGGTTTAAAAAAAAAAAAAAGACAACACAATCTGGTTAGGATGGGAATGCGTGTGTAGATTCCTGGCTGGCTGAACACCCAACCGTGTCTAAGGACTGACTGATGTCCAGCCAGGACCATGCTTGGTAGGAATCTGTCTCCTTATTTTGCAAGTGGGGCGGAGTCTCGGAGAACCGGCCAAGTGCAGGTGAAGTAACAGTAATCGTGTTTATTGAGGGTCCGCTGTGCTAACTGCTATAACTGCTTTATCTCACGTAATCTTCTCAATAAGATAGAAAGAAAAAGCCACTTCAGTCCCTCATCTATAGAGGACGGCCGCAGCTGGAGAAGACGATGGAACATCCTCAAGTTCAAGTAGCGAGGAAGTGAGGGCGATGGATCCCAGCCCCTGGTTGTGTGATCCGAAAGCCACCATGAATATTCAAGCGCTTGAAGACTGGAACAAGGAGCAGATTTACACTGCTCCACAGGGCACATAGAGCACTCCGACGTGAGTTATGAGAGGCAGTTTTTAGTTCGTGAGGTTAATTAACTTTACAATCGCAGCTGCCCAAGAGTCGAACGGCCTGACAAAGCGCATGCAGATCTCCGTTAAAATGTTCACACAGAGCAGGGACACCGGCCTGGCAGGCCCTGGAGAGGAGGGTCCTGCCCTGGCTGGTGCGGCTCCCATAGGTCCCTATGAAATACACAGACATCCAACAGGATAATGGGAGTAAGATGCTCCTGACCAGATCAGAAAACTCACAAACCTAGGTACACCACCAAGCCTGTGTTACTGAAGTCTAGTTTCACAAACGCCGGAAGTGTGTGCTCTCTTGGAGGAGATACAAATGTTAGGAGCACGAACTACAGACCGGAGGGAATCTTCCAAGCTGATAACCTGTCTTTCCATGGGGTGATTTACTTCTAGGTTTGTAAATCTTGGTGTGGGGAGCCGGGGTAGGTCATGTTTGGAGCTGAAAACTGTTGGAAGAAAGGACAAGAATATTCCTTCCTGATGGCCTACTGTTAGAGCTATTATAAAATTGCTTATGGACACAAGTCATTTACAAGCTTCAAGTAATACAGTTACTTGGCACACCCTATAGAGCTTAGCTCAATGCTAGGTAAGTAACAGTATTTATTGACTTATCCATTCATGCAACACAAATTTGTTAAGCACTGTAATCGTTATGGAAACACTGTGTGGCCATTGAAGACACAACAGAAAACAAGACTGATAAGGTCATTCTTACTTTCTTCACAAGCAAGCCAACAGGCAACTACAAATAATAATACGCAATAACTGATAATAATAATACGCAATAACCGTTTGTGCTGTAATGGAGATAAGGAGGGAACAGAAAACAACAGGGTTAAGAGATGCACCTGATTTTCACAGGGTGGTGAAGAATATCTCTCTAAGGAGGTGACAGAGAGCCAGGCCAGCATAAGGCTACAGGAGGACTGTTCCAGGCAAGGGGAAGACAAGTGCAAAGACCCTAGAGCAGGAAAGAGCCTGGCCTGGCCCAGCTGTGAGACTGGGCTGACAGTCTCAGACTGGGCTGAGATTGGAAATGTGAGCAGGAACCTGACCACACAGGGCCTGTCGGCCTGGTCAGTGAAGCTGGATGCCCCCTTCCAAGTGAGCGGGACACTGCAGAAGAGGTCCCTCCTAAAAACATCCTTCTGGCTTTGGCGCAAAAACGAAATTCCAGAGTATCAGTGCAGAGACAGACTCACGACATGCTTGCCACAGCCCAGGCAAGGGAAAATGGGGCTAAAGAAACACCTGTAGAATTACAGCTGTCACTGGAAAGAAAGAGAGACGATGGTCTGCCATCTGTCATAAGGTCTTGATTTAACCTCAGCTGGTTGGCAAACATTGGTTTGGTTTACTGACCCAGTCCTGCTGCCCCAAACATCTGCTAAACCTTCCCCAAGGGTTCAACAACAAAGGTCCCTGTGTGTCTTCTGTATTCTTGACTCCAGGTCATCAGACCTTTCCCTCCTCTCAAAGAGAGCCCATCCACAGCTTGAAGTTCCCACAATAAGCCAAAAATGAGTTTATAATTCTGGATGATGGTTCTAAACCTACAACCCCAGGTCGGGGAATGAAAAAGAGAACCAAGTTTGGAAAACTTGCAATGAGGGGTCTGAGTCAACAATCTAACGACTATAAATAAATAAATTAAATAAATAAATAAATAAATAAATAAATATGCTCAGCGCCCTTGGGTGCCAGTTATTCCGTCACACATCTGTTCGGCAGTAGAATGAGGAAGTTAATTGCTTTTCTATGACACGTATGGATTTTGTGAGACACCGCATTGCACCAGTTAATAATGATCTACCTTCTGTTGACACAAAATGTTTAAATTAATAAAAATCTAAATGATACATCTCATAGCAAAGCAAACTTAATTGAAAGGCTGGATGGCAAGAACAGTAATTTTCCTGGGTAAAAATTACGGAGATGTGCTTATGGTAGCGTGAAAAGCTCCATCAATAAAGGGACTGGTGTAGGCAAACCGCTTTCTAGAACACATACTTCATAGGAAGGGCCGGCTGTGCATCTCTGACTGCTAACGTAGCGGCAGTGGGACTGTCAGAGAAAGAAATGGAGGTAGATATCCAGTAATTGCCCATAATTGACAATATTAGTGATTTTACACTTAAACTTGTCTGTTCAATCTTTAGGGTCTGAAATGACAAATGCAAAAAGGGTAGAAACTGTCCCTTGAAGCTCTGCTATTAATATTAAAAATCTGCCTGTTCTCCACTGACTGTACCCTTGGTAACCGGATACTAAGCCAACAGCATTATGGAAACAGTTTATTCTTCCCGAACGATATAGTGATATCAGATTACCTCCGAAAACTCCAGATAGCATCTAAAGTAGGCTCCCAGCACAAAGATGGAGGGGCGTACTCTGAATCAACTTGGCAGGGGTGTCTCGTGTAAGCTCTGGAACTGCCAAAAGGGAAGTCTGAAACCCAAGACACCCTGTGAGAATTCTGCTTCCCACTGATTTGGGGTGAGGAGCAAAACAGAGTACCACCACCTTGCTTTCATTTGTAAACTACTGCCCCTCACTTCTCTCTGCCACTTTCTCTTGCTTTAAACACTGAACAGAATACAAACTGGAACAAAACAAAATACTGGGGCTGAAGTCAAGAAGTAAATTTTATTTCCTGCATAACGACTTGTTTCTTTTTGGGGTGCTGATGCTCTAGGACCTGGGGAGGATGCTACCTCTTTGCACTGGCCTTTGCAATGCCATTCCACATCCTGTACAGCACTGTCCTTGTTACTTAAAGCAGGCTTTGTCCACGGAGACCAAGAGACTATCACGACGTGCAGGCGGGCCTGATACAGTACGAATTTAGGCACAGACCTCACAGGCCTAACCCTTTACTCCTCATTTCCCTTTTTTGGCTTGCTCTTTGAGGGGTTCTGTTAACAGTGTCTTCTTTTAGGTCTTTGTGTGTGTGTGTGTGTTTTTTTTAAACATTTACTTATTTTTGAGACAGAGAGAGACAGAGCATGAGCAGGGGAGGGTCAGAGAGAGAGGGAGACACAGAATCCGAAACAGGCTCCAGGCTCTGAGCTGTCAGCCCAGAGCCCGATGCAGGGCTCGAACTCACGGACCGCGAGATCGTGACCTGAGCCAAAGTCAGATGCCCAACTGACTGAGCCACCCAGGCGCCCCTCTTTTAGGTCTTTGAGTCACAGCAGGTACTCAGCAAATGCTTGCTGGTTGTCGGTCATGAGAATAGACCGATAAAGGTGAAACTGGCCCAAACCCAGAGTGGGTGAATTTTTATAAAATATAATTACATAGGTAAAATTTTTTAGTGGTAAAATATGTGATTCTTCTTTTTTTAAAGATTTTTAAGTAACTTCTACACCCAACATGGGGATCGAACTTACATCTCTGAGATCAAGAGTCGCACACTCCACCGACCGAGCCAGCCGGATGCCCCAAAATGTGTGATTAAAAAAAAAGAAATCCCCAAATATCTAACTTATCTGGGGATTTATCCAAGTCAAAAGATTTCAGAACTTGAGGACTGGGAAGCTTCTAGGGAATTCGAGAGATCAGACAAATGGGAAAGGCTGTTCTTAGAAGACCCGCAAGAGAAAATGCTACCATGTCTTTAAAAAAACAAAAAAAAAAAGTTGAGAAAATCATAAGGTTCAGAAGATTCAAAAACCTGTAGTTTAAGTGTATTTCCCCAAGCTTTGCGAAGGCAAACACAAGCTGAAAGTTCCTGTTCACTCTGTCTTTCCTTAGGAGTCTCTGGTCCCTCCCCCGCTTTTTAAAAAATATTTATTTTTGAGAGAGAGAGAGAGCACGAGTGGGGAAGGTTTAGAGAGAGTGTGGGGCAGAGGATCTGTTAGCACAAAGCCTGATGAGGGGCTTGAACTCATGAACCATGAGAGCCAACGCTGGAGGCTCAATCGACTGAGCCAAGCAGGCGCCCCTTTCCTGGTCCCTTTTTAAGTTACGGGGCTGCTGGACAGAGTGAATGGATGCTTCAGGAAACAGCTCATGAAGGACATTGTTCTGGGTCTTTTGCTGAGCAAGGAGGCAACAATAGGAAACTAAAGAGGTGAGTATTCATGATTTTTACAGTGATTTTAATGGACCTTCTTCATACCATGAAGCAGTTTTAAAAAGGAGATATTCACTGACAGGATGTCAAACATGGGCAATTTTTCTCACCTTCTGAGGCTGCATTTGTTAATCCTACCAAGGAATCTCCCCACACTGAATGCGGCCTCACTGTTTAGAAATAATTAACGTGTTTTTATTTCAGTCGTAGAAAACATAATTTATTAATTGGCTGCTCCTTTATGTGTTCCATTTTAAGAGGCACAATAAATAGAGAAATTAGCATAAGAAGGTATTGAAAAAATGCCAAGATTGGCTAAACTGTGAAGAAAGGCAAGATGATTGTAGGTGAAGGATGAGTAAATGTACTGCATAGTGGGGATTCGTGACAAATGTTCAGACAGCTGTTTTGATGGGCGGTGAGCTGCAGCCTTCGAATTCTCATTTTAGAGACAGAAAGGCATTATCAATGCTTTTAATAATTCCAGGATTCTATTCACGTATCGAAACAAGAGACAGAGGGAGCCCAGGTCTCTCTCTACTTTTTAGAGTTCTAGGGCCTTGAAAATGCCTTGGCAGCCAAGGTGGAAAGAAAAGAGAGCAGAAGACATGCTGATGTCCACAAATGAAGCACGATGGGGGAGTACAGTCAGATCGGAGAACCATCACACCCCCACCTCGTGCAGCCGGTAAACATCCTGGCTTTAACTGAAGCTCCCAGAAAGAGTAATTCGCCACATCCCCGGGTATTCACTGGACGCAGTAACTTCACATTCTTAGTGGGGAAGGGAGGAAGGCTGCCAGGACGGGGGTGGGAAGGCCGCTCTCTGAAAGCCCTCCTCCTGGGGGTAATGGTATGAGGGCCATGCTAGTGTCCTGGCCTGTTTTCAGGATCTTTGAGTCTCCTTCCTTGTGCCACAGTTTCTGACTTTTTGTTCCTACGTGTGCCACCATGTTCTTTTGGCTGTTACCGGCCAACAGCCCGCCCTCACTGTCCTTCACTGGCTTCCCAGCCTTCCTCCGCGATGGATATCCAAACTCTCTGCCTGGCATATCTGCCTCTCACCCCGGATCACCGGCCTTCTGGCCTGTATCCTTATGGACACTCAACACATGCAATTCTTGGATCCGCCGTCCTCTCTGGACCTCCGGGACATTTCACCGCGTGTGTCCCCCGTCTGAAACACTCCCTCTGAACCTACTGCATGGGAAACTCCTACACAGCCATTGCACCCCTCTGTGCACCCCGCTTTCCTCCCCGACCGATGTGGGAGCCATCTCTTCCCCCTCTGCTCCCACCGCACTTCGCACAGGCTGAAGGTGAGATAACCCCACGTGGCGGGTGCTCTGTCTCCGTGCTAGAACGGAAGCCACCTGCAGGAAGGGGTGCCCTGCTCCTCTTAGAGTCCCACAGGCGGTATACTGTCAGTCACTCCTAAATATCGAGGAAAGAAGGAGGAAAGTGGGGAAAAAAGGACGGAGAGAAGAAACACTCAAGCAGGCTTGCTGAGAGACTGGAGACAAATGTAACTGCAGATGAGTAAAAAGCCCAAACAAGGACACTTGAGCCTTAACTTGTAAGCAACAGCAGAAGCCTGATTTCCAGATGGCATATGCTCCGCCCAGGGACAGAACAGACTTGCTGTAAATCACAGCCCTTGTTGGGAGCGTGAGTCCCCACTCCGTGGACGCCCCAAGGTGGAGTAGTCTCCTCTTACAAGACCAACCGGGTCTCGCCCTCCCAGCTGGGCAGTGGAGGCTTTAGCGAATGTTCATCCAGCGGCTTGGACAGACATTATCATCAAAATGTGCTAACTTACCCAGTACCAAAACCAATCTAAAAACAAATTTTTTCCTGATTTATTTCTGTTCAATTATCCATAGGGCTTGAGAAAGTGGATAAAGGTCATAGTTCAAGCCCTCTAAAACGAGGAACAAACAAATGGAAGTGCTCTTTCAGGAAAAACAGTCAAAGGGGGACTTTCTAGATCAACTGACTGTCTTACCTTTCCCTGTGCCTCTGCACCCAGGGGCAGTACCCACACTGCCTCATCAGGAGGGCCTTGCCGCAAGAGTAGGAGGCCCGGATTGCCTGGTCCTGACTCTTCAAGGTCACTCAGTTAGTGAGTGTCACAAGATCCTTCTCCTCTCTGTAAAAAGAAAGTATTGAACCAGACGCCTACTATTTCTTCCAGCCGTTCAAATTTAATTGACACTTTCTGATACACCTCGTAGCCTCTGTATGGGTGCGAGCAAAAACCCTGCTCTCTCCTTTCCACCTTTGAGGCTCTGCAGGTTGCCATCAACAACACGGAGGAAGAGCCCAATCTGACTCTCACATCAGCAGGCTTCGGGGATAGGATGCGGAGAAATGCGTGTGCTCAATCTGCCATATTGAAAAGGAGCCCAACGGCCACTTTTCACAGTGGGGGCGTACGTCCGTGGAACCACACTTGGTAGGGCATCGCTCAATCCACAGAGCTGCACCGTATATTCTCCTGGAGCTCACCCGTGGCACCAAGTCCCCACTTTCACACCTCCGAGGAAGCAGTGTCACTGCAGGTAGCTGTCTATGACTAGGAAACAGTGACCCTAATAGTTACGACATTCACTACTGAGTTTGCCTCCTCTGGAAGTCTGTGTGGCAGAGCCGCAGGAGTCCAAAGTTTTATGAAGTGAAGCATGTCATGTTGTCATATTTTAGGGGCTTTGGGCAGACCAGAAGTGTCCAGCTTCAAGTTCACTGTTGAGCCCAGTGAATAGGTTAGGGGGGAAATGCAGTTTTCAGGCAGAAGAAACCAAAGTTATTTTTGAATGGCAGCATATGTCCTCGATCTGTACACAAAGGAAGATGATTGAAGGGATGAGAATACTCCATATCCCCACTCCTGACCTCTGGGACATCCTTCCCGTGGTCGCTGCAGGGAAGCCAGAGGTCTCGGACAGAGCCCTCTGCTGCCACGCCCCCTGCAGAGTGAGGGCTCTCCACTTGTCCAGGAGCCCTAAAGCTGTTGTGGCCTGCAGGCAGCCTGTTTTCCAGCTCAGGGCATGGAAGTGTGGGTGACTCTCCTGCACTGTAATGAGTAGGGAAAAAATGGCCAGGGAAGCTTCGTCCGGTCTCTGCCCCACATTGTTCCAGTATTTCTGTTTCACTGTGAGCAAGAGATTCCAAGTGTGGCCTCACTCAGAAAGGGACAAGAGTTCCTACGTGGCAAATCTTCAAAGAGGCATCACCTCCACTTGGGAGAGAACTGGGGGAGACACAGGGTCCAGGATGACTTCTACTTTGTCCGGGGACGGGGGAAGGAGGGGTGGTCTGGCATCTGACTCTGTGCGGTGCCACTCATGTGGGCCCTGTTGCCTTCTTAATCTGCCTGAGGGCCCCCCCAGTGCACCTCCCCCACACATATGCCCCCCCGCCACGCCTCTACATGCAGCCCCTGCACACCATCAGCACGAGCAGTGTCCACAACAGCAGCTGCGAGCTGGCGTGACCATGTGAGTGGGGACGAATGGCAGTGACTCGCCCCCAAAGTGTGGACAAAGGTCAGCCTGCGTCTCAGGAAGGAGAGCCCAGGCTAGGGAGAGGGGCTATGCCAAGGACAACACAAGAGAGAAGAGCACCCACCACCCAACGTGGTGCCCACAGAAACCACACAGAAAGCACTAGAGACAGAAATGGGGGAGGAAGCAGAGAATACTACAAGTTGGAGCAGGGAGACTTGAAAAGCTGCCAAGAAGATTATGTAAGAAGTTCAGGGACCCTGACTAGCAGATGAAGGGAACTGAGGAGGCTATAATTCCTGGAACTTTCCGTATAGACTATGTCCTGAGAACATTCAATAACGGTAATGATAGCCATTATTAAATGTCTACTATCTTCCAACCTATACTTAGATTGTCTTACTGAACCCCCAAAGCAGCTTTTGCTAGATACAGTGTTCTCATTTTATAAAAGAGAAAACAAAGACGAAGATAGGGAAACTGGCCAATGTGAGATGGTGAGTAAGCAGCGGAACCGAGGACCATCAGACTCGAGAGCACGTGTTCTTTCCACCATACAAGCTGTCCTGTTGCCCTCCACCCAGATTTGATCTCTCAGGCCAATGCCACTGATGCTACAAGTACAAGCTTAAGGACTAGGACCAAACTCTTCCAGTATCTAATTCTGTACAGTCTCTATAATATCCTACTGCCTTAAGTAAGGTGTTGGTTCAACAAACGGTACTGGGAAAATGGGACCTCCATATGCAAAAAATGAACCCTGTACAAAAATTAACTCAAAATGGATCGAAGACCTAAACGCAAAACCGAAAAACTATAAAATATCTAATAGAAAACATAGGAGAAAGATCTTCTCTTAGATTTGGCAGAGATTTCTTAGATATGGCATCAAAAGACTGATGCATAAAAAATACTAAAAAGTGGACTACATTAAAATTTAAAACTTCTGCTGCTCAGAAGACTGTCAAGAGAATGAAAAGCCAAAAACACACATAGAAAAAATAATTTACGAAGCACATATCTGATTTAAAAAAACCAAAAACAATCTTGTGTACAGAATAAAGAATTCCAGACTTTAGGAAGGTGACAGAGTAGGAGGACCCTAGACTCACGGGTCCTTAGATACAACTAGATTACACCCACATCGGTGTAACTGAGAACACGACCCAAAGACTGGCAGGAAAGACTCTCCACAATTAAATGTAGAGAAAAGGCCAGGAAAAGGGTAGGAAGGGCAGAGACGCGGTGGGGAGCAAAACAGACCCACTAGGCTTCACGAGAGGAAGGGACCCGTAGGCGCAGAGAGGGAGGAGGAGCAGACCCCCCCCCACAAGGCACCCAGGCACAGGGGACCTCCCGTGGGGGAGATGAATCCCCAAAACATTAGGCTTTGAAAACCAGAGGGGCCTCACTTCTTACAATCAGTGGGGATTAACACCTGGAACTTTAAAAGCAGGGGGCGTGGCTCTGGGAGAGCTGGGAGGGCAACAGAAAACTGAATCCCTGCCCTTAAGAGATAGCACAAGGAACAGCCAGTGTAGAAGCAGCAGTTTGGAAAATGCCTGGGGGATACAGGATGGACATTTATTTACTAACCTCAGAGCTTGTGCTGGAGGGGCAGGGATCTTTGGAGACTTCTCCAAGAAAAGAGCTGGTGGGTGCCATTTCCCTCCCCTGCCCGTCTAGATACTCAGACACTGGCAGAAGCCAGCGCAGCACCAACACTGTCCATCCACCTAGCTTGCTAACAGCACACCCTGCCCCTGCGTGCTTCTGTGGATCTGCCCCTCCAGCCCAGCGGGGCTGAACAGGAGTCGTCCCTGGATGCTGGAAGTCCCCCCCTGCCGTGGGCCAGCACTGACATTGCTGACACGGCACACCAGCATTCTCTGGAGGTCCTCCCCCTCCAACACACCCCTGTGGAGCCCATCCAAAGCAGTACCACAAGTGTGGCAGTGTGCAAGCAGCTCCAACAGGGGTCAGCGCCACTCAAAGTGAGTCTTGCCCGGGGGAGAAGGGACGATAACCACACACCAGTCCCCTTGCCATCCCAAAAGTGGGCCGGGGGCAGACATCTGGTCTGACTGTAGGTCCCGCCCATCAACCCAAGCTTCTCAGGGGAAACACAGGGAAAGCACCCTGCAGTTTGGTGCTACTGCATCTCTGGTAAACACCTGGTCTGATTCGACTCAAGCCCGAGGCGGCCCCATACTGACCCACTCACAACACAGGGACAAAACCCTCCCACGACAGCGAAGAGAGTCATTGCAGAAAACCGGGCTGAAGGCAAACGAGGCTCAGCCACAATAGGGCACATGCATCACACAGGAGACACCCCTGAAAAGTCAGGGTCTGGTGAACGGGGGACGCTGCACTGCAAGGCACTACGGGACCTCTTCTTCATCAGGCCACTATTTTCAAGAGCAGGAGATGTAGCTGACTAATACACAGAAACAGACACAGAGAGTTAGACAAAATGAGGGGACAAAGGAATATGTCCCAAGTGAAGGAACAGGACAAAAATCACATCAAGAGATTTAAACAAAACAAAGATGAGTGATGTATCTGATAGAGAATTTAAAGTAATGGTCATAAAGATACTCACTGGACTTGAGAAAAGAGTGGAGGATCTCGGTGAGGCCTTCAACAAACAGACAGAAAACATAAAAAAGAACCAATGAGAGATGAAGAACTCAATAAATGAAATAAAAAAATACACTGGGGGAATACACAGTAGATGAGAGGAAGCAGAAGAATGGATCAGTGACCTGCAGGACACAGTAATGGAAGTAATCAAGCTGAACAGGAGACAGAAAAAATGATAAAAAATGAAAATAGACGAAGGAAACTCAGTGACACCATTAAGTATAGTAAGAGTCGCATTAGAAGGATCCCAGAATGAGAAGAGGGAGAAAAGGGGTCAGAAAATTTTTCTGAAAAAGTAATAACTGAAAACTTCCCAAATCTGGGGAAGGGAACAGAAATCCAGATCCAGGAGGCACAGAGAGCCCCCAATAAAATCCACAAGGAGGACCATACCAAGACACTTAGAAATTAAAATGGTTGGGGCGCCTGGGTGGCTCGGTCGGTTAAGCGTCTGACTTCGGCTCAGGTCATGATCTCACGGTCCGTGAGTTCGAGCCCCACGTCGGGCTCTGTGCTGACAGCTCAGAGCCTGGAGCCTGTTTCAGATTCTGTGTCTCCCTCTCTCTCTGACCCTCCCCTGTTCATGCTCTGTCTCTCTCTGTCTCAAAAATAAATAAACGTTAAAAAAAAATTAAGAAAAAATTAAAATGGTCAAAAGTGGTGATAAAGAGAGGATTTTAAAAATAGAAAGAGAAAACAGTTATATACCAAGGAAACCACAGAACGCCTATCAGCTGATTTTTCAGTAGAAATTTTCCAAGCCAGAAGGGAGTAGCATGATACATTCAAAGCACAGAAAGAAAAAAGCCTGAAGCCAAGAATATTCTATTCAGCAAGGCTATCATCCAGAATAGAAGGAGAGATAAGGAGTTTCCTAGACAAAAAAAAAGTTAAAGGACTTCATCACCACTAAACCAGCCCTACAAGAAATGTTAAAGGAGACTCTGAGTGGAAAAACCAGAAGCAAGAATAAGAAAAGTAGAAAGCACAAAAGCAGTAAAATGAAGTGTATCTATAAAAATTAGTCAAGGGATTCAGAAAATAAAAGGATGTAAAGTATGATACCTAAAATGTCGGGCAAGGGAAAGAGAAGTAAAGAATGGGTTCAAACTTAAGGGACCATCAACTTAATACAGACTGCTATGGGGCTCCCTGGGTGGCCCAGTTAGCTGCCAGCTCTTGATCTCGGCTCAGGTCATGATCTCACGGCTCGTGGGTTTGAGCCCCACATCGGGCTCTGTGCTGACAGTGTGGAGTCTGCTTGGGATTCTCTCTGTCTCCCTCTCTCTCTCTGCCCCTCCTCGGCTTGTGCTCTGTCTCTTTCTCTCTCTTAAAACAAATAAATAAACATAAAAAATATAGACTGCTATATACATGAGATGTTATATACAAACCTAATGGTAACTACAAATCAATAAGTGATAACAGATATGCAAAAAATAAACAGAAAGAAATCTAAGAATATCACTAAAGAAAGTCAGCAAACTGAGAGAAGAAAGGAACAGAGGAGAAATACAAAACAGCCATAAAACAAATAAAAGAATGGCAATAAGCAAATACCTGTCAATAATTACCTTGAATGTAAATGAACTCAATGCTCCAATCAAAGGACATAGGGTGACAGAATGGATAAAAAAGCAAGACCCATCTATATGCTGCCTGCAAGAGAGGCATTTCAGACCTAAAGACAGATGCAGACTGAAAGTGAAGGAATGCATTTACCATGCAAATTGAAGTGAAAAGAAACCTGGGGTAGCAATACTTATATTGGACAAAATAGACTTTAAAACAAAGACTGTAACATGAGACAAAGAAGGACACTACATAAACATAAAGAGAATAACCGAACAAGAAGATTTAACAATTATAAATATTTATGCACCCAACATGGAGGAACCCAAATACATAAAGCAACTAATAACAAACAGGAAGGAAGTAATAGATAGTTATACAATAACAATGGGGGACTTGAACACCCCACTTGGATAGATCATCCAAACAGAAAATCAACAAGGAAATAGTGGCTTTGAATCACACACTGGACCACATGGATTTAATAGATATATTCATATTCAGAACATTCCATCCTAAAACAGCAGAAACACGTTGTTTTCAAGGGTACACAGAACATTCTCCACAATGGATCACATGTTAGGCCACAAAGCAATTCTCAACAAATTCAAAAAGACTGAAGTCACGCCATGCATCTTTTCCAACCACAATGCTATGAAATTAGAAATTAACCACAAGAAAAAATCTGTAAAGAGCACAAATACATGGGGCTTAAATAACATGCTATTAACCAACAAATGGGCAACCAAGAAATCAAAGAAGAAATTAAAAATTACATGGATACAAATGAAAATAAAAACATGACAGCTGAAAACCTCTGGGATGCAGCAAAAGCTGTTGAGGGAGGGAAGTTTATAGCAATACAGGCCTACCTCAAGAAGCAAGAAAAAGCTCAAACACACAACCTAACCTGGTACCTAAAGAAGCCACAAAAAGAATAAACCAAACTTCAAACCAGTAAAAGGAAGGCAATAATAAAGATTAGAACAGAAATGAATAAAATAGAAAAATAAAAACTAAAAAAGGAATAAAACAAATAAATGAAATCAGGAGCTGGTTTTTTTGAAAAGATAAATAAAATTAATAAACCTCTAGGTAGACTGAGAAAGGTAGAGGTAGAGAGAGAGAGAGAGAGAGAGAGAGAGAGAGAGAGAAGACTCAGACAAAATCAGAAAGGAGAGAAAAAATATAAAAATGACATCACAGAAATTCAAAGCATTAGAAGAGAATTATTATGAAAACTTATATGCCAACAAATTGGACAACCTAGAAGAAATGGATTAATTCCTAGAAACATACAACCTCCCAAAACTGAATCAGGAAAAATAGAATATTTGAACAGACTGATTACCAGCAATGAAACTTAATCAGTAATTAAAATACTCTGAACAAACAAAAGTCCAGGACCAGAGAGCTTCACGTGTGAATTCTACCAAACATTTAAAGATGAATTAATACCAATTTTTCTCAAACTATTCCAAAAACTAGAAGGGGAAGGAAAGCTTCGAAATTCATTCTATGAGGCCATCACTTGCCTGATACCAAAACCAGATAAAAGACACTACAAAAAAAGAGAACTATGGGCCAGTATCTCTCATGAACACAGATGTAAAAATCCTTAACAGAACACTAGCAAACCAAATCCAACAATACATTAAAAAAATCATTCACCACAATCAAGTGGGATTCACTCCTGGGATGCAAGTGTGGTTCAATGTTTGCAAATCAATCAATGTGATACAACACATTAACAAGAGAAAGGATAAAAACTCTATGATCATGGACAACAGATGCAGCAAAAGCATTTGAGAAAGTACAACATCCATTCATGACCAAAACCCTCAATAAAGTAAGTTAAGAGGGAACGTACCTCAACATAATAAAAACCATATATGAAAAACGCACAGCTAACATACTCAATGGTGAAAAACTGAGGAACAAGACAAGGGTGTCCAATCTTGCCACTTTATGCAATAGTACTGGAAGTCCTAGTCACAGCAATCAGACAAGAAAAAGAAATAAAAGGCATCAAACGTGGTAAGGAAGAGGTAAAATTTTCACTATTTGCAGATGACATGATAGTATATATAGAAAACCCCGAAGACTCCACCAAACAACTACTAGAACTGATAAATGAATCCAGTAAGATTAGAGGATACAAAATCAATATACAGAAATCTGTTGCATTTCTTATGCTAATAATGAAGTAGCAAAAAAAGAAATTAAGAAAACAATCTCATTTATAATTGCACCAAAAGTTTATGCTTAGCAATAAACTTAACCAAAGAGGTGAAAGACCTTTACTCTGAAAGCTGCAAGACACTGATGAAAGGAATTGAAGGTGACACAAACAAATGGAAAGCTATACCATGCTCATGGATTGGTAGAACAAATATTATTAAAATGTCTATACTACCCAAAGCAATCTACAGCTTTAATGCAATCCCTATCAAAATACCAACAGCACTTTTCTGATATCACTACACTCTATTGGAATGATCACAACAGAAGAAAAACTGACAAAAAAAAATCAAGTGATGGCAAGCATGTAGAGTAACTGAAATGCTGCCTCATTGTCTGTGGGAATTCAAAATGATACAGCTACATTGGAAAACAGTCTGACAGTTTCTTATAAAGTTAAACATACACTGACCACGCAAGCCAACAAGTGTACTCCTGGGTATTTACACAGATGAAACGAAAGCTTATGTTCCCCCAATAACCTGTGCATGAATATTTACAGTGGCTCTACTGATAACCACCAACAACTGGAAAAGAACCGAAAGTCCTTCAACTGATGAATGGATAACCTGTGGAGTAGCCACATAATAGAATACTATTTGGCAATAAAAAGGTACCAAGTACTGAGATTCCATAGTTATACGTGTGTGTAAAATAACATGGCTAAATAGCAAATGCATTATGCTAAGTGAAGGAAGACAGAATCAAACGGCTTTTAGGATCGATTTACGTGATGTTCTGAGAAAGGTAAAGCTACAGTGACAGGAAGCAGATCAGAGGTTAGCAGGGCTGGAAGTGGGGGCAGGAGTGGGCTAGAAAGCGGTATGAGGGAATGCAGTGGGGGTGGGGCTGTTTCACATCTCATTGGTGGTGGCTGCAGACGATATGCATTTGTCAAAATGCACAGCACTGTATGCTAAAAAGAGTGAATTCTACGGAATGAAAATACCTGAATTTTAAAAAGATAGGAAAAGTATACTTGTTATTCATAAAATTCTAGAGACACTGAAGAGAGGTTAGGAATACAGCCTCTGCAGCTGACAGCTTCCACTTCATCTGCAAAAATGGGAAGAGGAGTGACCACCACCCTCATAAAGTCACGGGGATGAAGTGAGAGGAGGCAGCACCCAGCACCCACGTGGGAAGTGCCCCCAAAGCTCCAGCAGGCATCGTAATGTAGAACATTCTCTGAAAAAGGTCACTCCTACAGCACTTCTTGAACACCGTGTGCCGCGTGTGGGGTGGGGACCACGCCCGGCGCATACGAACACACGCCGTGTGTCACAACAGCTGCTGTCCCTTCAGTCTGTTCCCCGAGTCAGAGCTTTTGTGGACCAAAAGCCAGAAGAAGAAAAGCATTTCTGCGCAAGAACTGGGAAGGTCGTGAGACAGAATTACGTCACCACAACCTGTGGAGCCACCCTCTCCTTACCCCGGGGTGGACTCTGGACAAACCGGAGCCACCTGCAAGGGCTTGGGGGCACAGCTGCCCGCTCTCCGGGGAGAAGGCAGAGCTGAGGCGCGACGTCCTGTCATGCGGCTGGCGGCATATTCCGAGGAGACACAATAGCTCCATTGTTCGGTTCCCAGGCCAACTTCAGAGCCTGTGGTACCCAGCCCAGAAGCCTCTCCCTTATTTCAGGGCAGCATCGCAGATGGGATTATGTGGTCATGAAGTCAATAAGCTCCTTTCCTACCTGAACATTAGTGACAGCCAGCACGGTGCTCACTCCGGGGAGAGCCTTTCTCCTGTGGTTTGCAGAAGGAGACGGTGCTGCGCCCTGGCCACTTAAGATCTGTCTCTGTCTGTCTGTCTGTCTGTCTCTCTCTCTCTCTCTCTCTCTCTCACACACACACACACACACACACACACACACACACAGTTCTTCAATCTCCTGCCAAACCTTCCTAATCTTCCCGGAGATAATGGAACTCCATTACAATGCAAACATGAGAGACACAGGAACACTTCTGCTTAGGCTGTTAAAACTTGTGATAGAAAACAAGTCGGAGCCGGTGGAGTTCACGGTCGCACCACGAGGCATTTCTGCTTACCACTAATTTAGCAAAACAGAGGAAGGCAGCAGAAAAAAATCTTGGTTTAACTGATGACCTTTTAGTAAACGCTCATATTCAAAATAGACTCAAGTTACCATAGAGTTTGTCTTGGGCAGAGAACTCTCATTTCCTTTGACTACGGCTTTAATTCCAACACTCCCTTTATTGCTTCTTCAGTCTCCGTTTCGTCCTTGCCTCGCTCCTACCTCTTGTGCCCGGTTATCACAGCTTGGTCATGGTCTTGCTGGGGTACAGCGCCTACGGAAGGTGCTCTGGGGAGGACGTCGGGCCACTTTGGGGCTCCATGACGCACACGTGTTGCAGAGGGCCTCAGAAGGGACCAAAGAAGGGAAATTCCATGCTACAGGACAGGATCTTCAAAGAGGGGCTGAAATATTTACCCAGGACAGTAATTGACAGTGCTTTATGTCTACAGAAGAAAAGAAGAGGAATTGGGCTTAGCAGTGGAGCATCGAGGGATGAGAAGCTTACTGGGGCTTCTCCCCTCCACAGAGCCATTTATTAAACTATTTTCAGAGGGTATATGTTTTCAGCACAACTACTCACGTCTCTGTCCTCAGAAGGCCCTGTGATACGAGATCTAGATCCCTTCTCCACAGACAGGCTGGTGTTGGGTAAAAGGCTCACACACACCTGGGAGCCCTCAGGAGAATGAGATCGTTGTTTATCCTCACGGTTTCCCTTGCCTCCAAAGACCTGAATTCGTACCTATGTACTTGGAAAGCAAACTGCAGACGTCCAGTCAACATGCTATAAGGTCAGACTTTGGGGTGCTCCCCTTTAGCCCAAATCCTAGTGAGAGTGGGTAAAATAGAAAAAGAGAAATCAAAAATAGCTTTACTAATTCAAAAACAAGATAAACCTCTCCTTGGACCCAAAACAGAACAGAAAGGCAAAGGAATAAACCAAGCAGGAACTAGGGCCTCGGGTCTGGAAGCAGGCAGTAGCAGTGGTTGAAAGGGATGAGAAATGCTTCATGTAAGAAGGGTGAGTAGAGGGGCGCCTGGGTGGCTCAGTCAGTTAAGAGTCTGACTCTTGATTCTGGCTCAGGTCATGGTCTCCCAGTTCGTGAGTTCAAGCCCTGCATCAGGCTCTGCCCTGGCAGCACGTGGAGCCTGCCTGGGATTCTTTCTCCCCCTCTCTCTGCTCTTCCCTTGCTCACACTTGGCTCTTTCTCAAAGTAAATAAAAAATTAAAACAAAAAAGTAAAGGGGAATAGAGTCAGCTTTAAGGCTTAAAGCCAGGGGATGAGGTAAGGCTCCCTTGTAAAAAGAGGTTGAAGACACAGGGCTGATGACCTGGTCCCTTAAGCTAAATATGTTCCAGAGGTGCTGGGCCTACACAGGTCAGAAGACACAGACAGTCCTTCTGTCACCCATCACCTAAGTAACCAGATCTATAGTAGCCTGGATATCACTGTGGTGATTACATACCCCCTGTCCGGGGTAGGCAAGGGCAAGGTTAGCAGACAGAGGGGCTGAGCACAGAAGGAGAGAAAGGAACAAAACCAAAATACTTTCCCCTAAAAACAAGCCTGCAGTATAAAATTCCAAGCCACTTCGTGAAATGCAACGCTAAGGAAGGTAACCGACAAAAGTCAACAACCGGAACATGGTTTCAATCCAGTGAATAGGCTACAGCACTGACTGACTGCGACTCTTGGGGTGCAACTAAGATGCTCAAATACAGAAGTAACAGAGGAGTACTCAGTGGAGGTGAATAGGAAACTATGAAGCAGAAACAGGTGGAAAGATACAAAACATAAACTGGGAGATATGGGGAAAAAAGCAAATATGAAATCCTAAGAATAAAAAAAAAAAGGCATTAAACCAACTGAATAGCAAACAACATCCCTAGGGTGTGATTTAAGGGAGCTTCAGTTTAAAAACACGGAGTAAATCCCAGAAGCCAAAAGGGGGTTATCTCGGGGATAGGATGTGGGCAGGAGCAAGGAAGGAAAGTGTACTAGTGTTCTGAACTGGGTTCTAGTACTCTGGCTTTTCAAACTATATGCACGTATCACTTTAATACAAATTACAATAACGAACTGAAAAGACTGTAAGAAATACCATTAATGGAGGATCGTCTAAGGATGCGCAATCCTTGCTTTCCTCTGTACAGCCTAAATTTTATTCTTGGGATGAAGCAAACCATCAGAGAGAGAGGACACAAGAGCATATGAGTTTTATTTTTTATTTTTTTATTAAAAAAAATTTTTTTTAACGTTTATTTATTTTTGAGACAGAGAGAGACAGAGCATGAATGGGGGAGGGTCAGAGAGAGAGGGAGACACAGAATTCGAAACAGGCTGCAGGCTCTGAGCAGTCAGCACAGAGCCCGACGCGGGGCTCGAACTCACGGACCGCGAGATCATGACCTGAGCCGAAGTCGGCCGCTTAACCGACTGAGCCACCCAGGCGCCCCAGAGCATATGAGTTTTAACCCTTCTTGTTACTTCTTTTATTACATTACAATGTGAAATGTCTATCAGCCACATTGGAGAATATTATAAAAATCAGCTATTTAAATAATTGTGGCAGTCTGACAGGAAGCTGATCACTGAGTCTTGTGGGACCCTTTGGAGTGGCTCTGGCCTCAGGGCCAGGAAAAATTGCTTCGGCAGAGCAACAGGTGTATGTCTGACCTCGCAGCTACAGTAACTTCTGAAACTACTCATTCAGCTTTGGCTGCTGGGAAATTTAATTTGTGATTTATTTCCAGTCACTTTACAGAATCATATGGATTGCTTTTTGGACACTGACTTGCTTTCGTCTTATTTCCTGTCACTCTTATTTCACAAATCAATGTAAGATTGACAGCCGTTAGAGCCTACATACACGTCTACCTATATTTATATACTTACATTTATATATAAACAGATGAGTCTGGATATGTGCCTGAAAGCCAGGTTGCAGGCTTCTGAGAGGTGAAAGGATGTGATCAGATAGAATGAGTTGGGGAAAGAAGAGAAAGGAAGGGGAAAAGGGCAGGTTGGGCTGTGGGGTCATCACTTTGGAGGACACTGAATGCTGAGCTAAGAGTCTGACATTCACCCTGAACATTAGAGACAGTGGTAAATGCTTTGAAAATTCTGAGCAAAGCAATGACATGGAAACAGCAGTAGCTCAGAAAACTTGCTGTGCTACAGGGTTGAGGCTGGGTGAACGAGGACATTGAGGGCCAGATGACGAGTTAAGGGCTATTTTGATCATGAAGGAGTGAGGCACGGATGTTGTTAGTAAGCTGACAGACACTGTATTTTAGGAGAAGGATTGGATGTAACAGGCTTTAGGAAAGAAAAGGTGACGTGGCCAATAAATGTAGCTTTTTCTTGCAACAAAGCGCGTGACATCCAAGGAAGCAAGCTCTGTACGACCCACACACTTATGGAAACAATCAATTCCATTTGGTCTATTCTGCTTCCACTGCCGAGCATTCTGACCTGGGCAAGCCACAGGAGAAGCCAAATCATTCCAAAACCTCTCTTAGAAGGTACGTTTTATTCCTTCCAGAAATTAAGCTGCTGCTGATTATAAATGACAGCTAACTCCGCACATGCAAATTACACCCGCTATTAAAGGCCTCCTGCCTTCCTGAAACATGATACCATGTGAGCCCAGCACCTCGCAGATGGAGACCCCGTAATAAATACTTCTCGACACAGAAACCTGTCGAGATGAATTTCTTAGGCTCCAAGAAAAGCAGAAAAATAATCTCGAACACTTTGAATCTGGGAACTGAAGTAAATTGAATTTTGACCGAAGTAGTTTTGAATTTATAATCTCTGGGGAATGCACTAAGCTGGATTTACCTGTGCATTATTTTTTCAAAGCAAATCAGCAATACAGAGATTTCAGGAAGGACGTTTACATTACAAACAGAACAAAATTCTCAGATAAATAGAAGCCTGAAATATAACTGATGAGCTAATTGAAATCAAGTTTATATTCTCACATGAATACACACCCCACTCATTTCTACGGGGAAATAGTTCAGAGAAACATGGTACAACAGAGCAGGAAGGGGCTTTATGACCACCCGGTTTAGTTCTCTCGTGTTACACACGGAGAGAACTTGTCTATCTTTCTCTGACTTATTTCCGTTAGCATCATGCCCCTGCGGTCCATCCACGTTATTGCAAATGGCAAGATTCCCTTGTTTTCAATGGCTGAATGATATTTCAATACACACACACACACACACATACACCACATTTTCTTTATCCATTCATCTGTCAGTGGACATTTAAGGTCATTCCCTGTCTTGGCTTTTGTAAATAATGCTGCAAATGAGGGTGCAAATAACTTTTCAAGTTAGTGTTTTCATTTCCTTTAAATACCCAGCAGTGGAATTGCTGCTGGTTGTTCTATTTTTTTAAGGTTACTTATTTATTATGAGAGAAAGAGAGAGGGATAAAGAGAGACAGAGACAGAGAGAGACAGAGAGAGAGAGAGAGAGAGAGAGAGAGAGAGAGTGCACCTCTGTGCCTGAGAGCAGGAGGGGCAGAGACAGAGCATCCCAAGCAGGCTCCTGCCCAGCATGGAGCCTGATGCGGGGCTTGACCTCACGACCCTCAGATCATGACCTGAGCCAGAATCAAGACTTGGACACTTAACCAACTGAGCCACCCAGACACCCCCTATTTTTAATTTTTTGAGGAACATCCATACTGTTGTCCACAGAGGCCGCACCAGTTTGTATTCCCACCAACACTGCCCACGGCTTCACTTTTCTACAACCTCATCCACACTTGTTATTCCGTGTCTTTTTGATTCTAGCCACTCTAACAGGTGTGAAGAGACACTGATGGCTAGGAGGTACATGAAAAGATGCTCAACATAGTGATCATTAGGAAAATGCAAATCAAAACCACAGTGAGATAGGAGTCCCTTGGCTACAGATGACAGGATGAATCAGAGAGCTTGAATGGCTTTCCCAAGGCCACCCGGGGTGTCAGATACAGAATGGAATAGAGTCCAGCAGAACAAGCAAGTATGTTTTCCATTTTACCACTGGGCCTATCTCTAGCCCATCTGTGATGGTTAATGTTGCGTGTCCATTTGACTGGGCTACAGGGTGCCCAGATATTTCATTAAACATTATTCTGGGTATGTGTGAGAGGCTGCTTTTGGATGAGATTAACATTTGAATCAGTAGACTGCCCTCCCCAGTGTGTTAGTTGTTATCGTTGTTACCCAATCAGTGGAAGGCCTGACTAAAACAGAGACTAACCCTACCGCAAGAGGGAAGTCTTCCTGCTCAACTGCCTTTGGGCTGGGACACTGTTTTTGCCCTGCCTTTGGACTCAAATGGAAGTCTGGCTCTTCCTGGGTCAGACCGGAACTTCCCTGTTAGCTCTCCTGGGCCTCCCACTCACCAGCTGCAGGTCTTGGGACTTCCAAGCCTCCACAATCACATGAACCAAATCCTTTTCATAAATACCCCCCGTCCCAGCTACTTTTCAGACACACACCCGGTTGGTGCTCTTTCTCTGGAGATTCCTAATATAGTATTAGACAAACTTTTAGCTCAAAGAAAAGTCTCGATATATATGGCGGATACCGTGGATAGGCTACCCAAAAGCCATTCCCAACCTTCCTCTCCCGTCTTCCTCTAATTTAAAGGCTGAAAACCTAAAATGTAGTTTCCTCACCTCTTTCACAGTAAAGGTGATCATACGACACAGTTCTGAACAATAACATGCAGGTGGAAATCCCCAGGAAACTTTTCCTTTGTTCTCTGCCTTCTTTTTCGTGTCCAGAGGCTGGACACACTGACTCAGCGTTGAGGGTGCCAGTCACCCTGGGGCCATGAGGACAACTGACACGTGTAGGGATGGGTACAGAGGAAGGTAGAAGGATTATGGGTCTGTGATGAGGCCTGTGAGTGGCTGCTCTTGTCTTAGACTGCTTCTCCAGAAGTCTGGAGACAAATGTACCATACCTACCAAAGCCAGTTTTAGTTGGGTTATCTGTTATTTGAAGCTCAACCTTTCCCTAATATACTATTCTAGACAGGCTTCAACCAGAACAAAAACCAAAAGTGAACATGACCCCGATTCTGGAAATAAATAAATAAGTACTTAATCAAATTTTTTGTAGGTCTACACAATACAGATGGCATGGGAGAGGCACTAAGTCCAAAACTTCCCATTCAAGGGTGCTGGCAGGAAGGAAGCTCGCTTCCCGCTACTCCTGATTAGGGTCTGGTCTGGGGAAAAATCCCAAGGGATCCTCTAGAACTCCAGCATGCTTGGTTGTGGCAAAAGGCTAACACCGAGGTAGAATGAATCTTGGGGAGCTATGAGCAGGGGTTCCAACTTTTCCCATGTAGCTCATTTATTTCTAAAAGTTCTTTTTAATGAAAAACTAATCATGTTCATGGATTCCTGCATCATCAGAATGAGCTCAGGTCCTCTCTCCATCAATGCCGCCACCAGAGACCACACATGGCTGCGGCAGTGGAAGGAACGCTAGATTTAGTCAAACGATCTGGGTTTGAGACTGGGTTCTGCCGTGTTTTGCTTCGTCCTTTCCCACAGGCAGATCTTTGAACGTTCTGAGTCCCACTTCCCAATTTACAATTATTGAGTTAAACGACACTGGGATTACAAAAGAATTCCAACAAATTCAGAATACTCTACCAAAGTAAGATTTAATCAGGTCACTCGACTGTGTGCAAACTCAAAGCAGATAGGTCTGATGTGAGGGAAGTACAGGAGAAAAGCTCATTCTTTATCTTTATGGCATTTTTTTGGCCCTTCTTCCTCTCTCAGAGAGACAAAGTTGCTGGATAAGTGATCTCTGCCTGACGAGGTGCTACAGCAAAAAGCCTTACAGAACAAACCTGAGGAAATAAAACACAGGCTACAACTTGGTACGCTTATTACCAAGCAGTAGTGATTACCAGTCGTAAGGTCACCTGACCCTCTCGTTGTGTGCTCTAACAGCACCCTGGCCTCAGTGTCCTAATGGTCCGTTTAATGCCTCTCTGCCCTCTAGAACCTGAGCTCTCTAGACCCTTACCTGGCAGTACACCTCTCACTGCTTCGTGGGGGATAAAAGTTCAAGAGGCTAAAATATATGCAGCATGATGCATCTTTTTAGCTTCCCCCTCCGTGCTGAGAGTCCTTCTGGATTCACGCAATAAAAGCAGAGTTCTCTGAAAGACCACAGGAGTCTTTCCCGGGAGATGTTCCGAGCTGGTTCCACACACATACCTTGTCTTGGGTTTGGCATCGAATACAGTCACATTCAAAACAGTACTGGTCCCTCAGCTGCTTCCGGCGCTCCTCGCTGGTCATCAGCATGTCCAGGTAGCAGATGGTGAGCTGGGCGGGGGGGGGGGGGGCAGAGAGAAGAGGGTCACGTGGCTGTGGTGCTCACTTTCTTTAACAAATGGTTATTGTTACTGATTATTTAAGCAACACTATTTTTTTTTTTTTTTTTAATGTTTACTTATTCCTGAGAGAAAGAGAGAGACATAGCATGACCGGGGAGGGGAAGATAGAGAGGGAGACACAGAACCCAAAGCAGGATCCAGGCTCCAAGTTCTCAGTACACAGCCTGATGTGGGGCTCAAACCCACAAACTGCGAGATCATGACCTGAGCCAAAGTTGAACACTCAACTGACCGAGCCATCCACGTGCCCTTCAGCAACACGTCTTTATTACACACCAAAAAGTGCAAGAGGAAAGACACTACTAACAATCTCGCTACGCAAATAATCACATGTAAAATTTTAATGCCATTACCTTCCAGCATCCGTTGTGTGGTGAGCGCACGTATGTTATACATTTATTATAAAGAACTGGACTCATGACCTCTCTACACTTTTACACCTCACTTTTTATTCACCAAGTAAGAGACTACCGAGAGCTGTTGTGTTTGGTAGTACTAAGGTTGGGCAGTAAAATCGATCATCGCCAGCAATGGGAGAAGGTGGATCAATCCTGGCCCCCAAGCGGGTGGCGGACTGATGCACCCAGATGCTCTTAAATCCTGACCAGTCCCGCAGCTGCCTCATGGAACGAAACATCAACCAAATTTGGTGCCTCTGAAGTTGGAGACTCTTTTCTTACTTGTGATGATATAGGAAAAAAAAGAAACCACTTCCAAGTAGGGAGAATTAATGTCAGCATGGGACCTTGGAGGGAGGCTCTCAAACTGACTTCCTTGGACAGTTCCAAACTAAGTAATTACACCATCTAGGATGTTTCTCTGTAGCCCTCAGGTTCCCCTTCTGGTCACAGGTCTTCAGGCAACGTCACGATGTCCACACATGCCTCACTCGACCGCATTTATACGCTCAAAGTCTAATTCAAAATAAACAAAATGGAAGCCCTGAGTCCCCTGGCCTGTTCCACCTGGGCTGGAGCCGTCCCAGTCCCCGCTGACAGGAATGCATCTTTTGGGTCCTTCAAGCAGAAACCCAAAGTCACCCTTGACCTCTCTCTCCCTCTCACGCCCTCACCTGATCCGCCAGGAAATTCTGTGGGCTCAATCTTAAAAACAAAACCAGGAACCCACCACTTTCTACCTTTTCCAATGTGACCACCCAGGTCTGAGTCGCCCTCCTCTCTGGCCCGTAAAACGCAAGTCTCTGCCAGTCTCCCTGCTCCCCCCACAGACCCCGATGCCCCCTGCGCTCCACCCTCCAGGGCTCCCGTGTCCCCTGCACTCCACCCTCCAGGCGTGATTCTCAGTGGTTCTCTTCAAACAGAAGACAGATAGGCTCTTCCCTGTGCTCAAAACACTCCAACGGCCCCCGCTCTTGCTTACAGGCCAAGTCCTGATGAGGGATTCCTACAGCACAGCTCAGCCTGTGCTTCTATGCTAAAGACAGGAAACATTCGCAAGCTAACATTTAGAAACTTCTACAGGAACCTGGTAAGAGAAACTTTACGGGACTCTAATAATAAAACATTAGACTTTTATTTCCTGTGATTTTAAAATTTCATTTTTCTAGTAATTTTTGTCATTAAGTTCTACAAAAATATTACTCTGCAACGGATAAGAACTAGTAACAACCACCACCAGCCCCACTCCCTCTCTGAACTCCTCCCCCCGCCAGCCCTCGCTCCTCCTGTCCCCACGCACTCACACGTGCCAGGCCGACACAGGATGTGTCCCAGGGCGCTGCCCCCAGAACCCTCTATGGGGCCTCCCTCACTGAGGTCTAACCTGGACCCTCCCTTGCTTAAAAGAACACCCTGACTCCGGCCCCACCCAGGGTCCCTCATTCCCTCACTCTTTTCTAGTTTTTCCTTTTCAGTGTCATATGTCAGCTTGTAACATGTTGTGTAAAATACCTCTTCATTTGCTTTTACATGTAGAAAGTAACCATGGGGGCAGGTGCGGTAGGCAGGAGTGGAAGAAGGCAGGACCGTCTGCTGAAGGAGGTAACTAAAGCTCCCTAGAGCCAAAAAAAAAATCCCACGTGCTTTTTCTTAGACTCAATAGAAAGCATCTCACGTCTACCAAGCCAGATCTTACGTGCCGGAAAGTACGGTAGGGCTCTTGACAGAAAACATAACTTTGGGTGGGCCTCAGTCTGCCAGCCCTTGTCCCACCTGCCATGGCCATCACCAGGGTGACAGAAGCCAGGGCCAGGTCTGGCTGGCTGGATCTCTCTCTAGATCCTCTCGACAGTGTTATCGAGGATCCGCTATGTGCTAGGCACTCCCAGAGAGAGGCAGCGTGAGACTGTGGAAATCAGCAAAGGTCTGGGATCCATCTAGGATTTGCACCCACAGCCCTTGACTCAAGCCTGACACTCTTTTTACAACACAGCCGCTTCTCATACTTCGGTGGGCCCAAGGGGAGATTCGCTTCTTGGGGGGCTGTGCCAGCATCAACCCTAAAACGCGTAGGTCTGCACTCAGCAGTGTCCTGTGACCACTGGGCTCCTTTAGCCGGGACCATGGCCACTTTTTCATTCCCTGAGTCCTTTTCCTTGCTTTGTGATGTGCACCCAGGGCTGCCTGGGAGATGCAAATGGCCATGATACCAGGCGAGTTCTTCCTGTTTACAGACAACACTGTGTTCCAAATTCCAAGTAACCCATTTCCGACCACACTTTTGAAACCGCCCGTTAGTAAGTCTGGGGCAGTACACGTATCCATCTGGTCTTAACAGGCTCTGAGGGTCCTGGGTTCCTTAAATGAGGTGATGGTAAAACGAACTGAACTCCGTGCTCCCTCTTGGGTTAACCCTGGGGCTCGAAGTCTCCATCTGCCCCAATGGCTCTCAGTCATCGCCCCCCCCCCCCCCCCCCACCGCAGGAGATCAGATCAACTCGCAGCAGTTACTGGGAGAGTACCACGTGCCCAGTGGGAAGCCAATGAATCCAGGGCCAGAGAAATAACCTTGACTAACCCAAGACTAAAATGCGAGGGCCAAAACTCTGAGTGATCGCGCCAGGAGGCAAATGGGCAACAGGAGACTAGTTATATCATTTAACCCCAACGAACAGACTTGGACCAGCCTCCCTCACTACGCCGTAACTGCCTGCGACCGCTACCGCTATCGGGACACTGGCTTTCCAACGGGCCTCCCTGCTGCCCGCCGTCCACCTCTCGTCTTCCAGACTGCTGTGAAAGAGCTTCCTCAAACTCACATCTGATCACGTCTCTACACGAAGACTGGTGACGGCCTCTCGCTGCCAGCGGGGATAAGGCACACGAGGGCTTCTCCACTGCTGTTCGGTCTGCCTTTCTGCCTCAGTATCTCTCCAGACACCCTCCCGTCTTCAGGCACGCACACCACCAGGCCTCTGGAACAAGGCACACGGTGCCAGCAGGCTCTGCGTCTCCCTGCCCTGGCTAGCCAGTGCCTTCCCCACACTACCCACTTTTTCAGAGCATTCTCATCCCGCAAGCTTGGCTCCAAAACACTTCTCCAGGGAAGACTGCCCCGTTCCCCGCCTCCGTGCCTCCTCTGTGCCCTCTATGCCACCAAATGTGAAAACTGAAGGTCTCAATGGCAAAACATTGTTATTCCTATTTTGGGGGAGAAAACACAGATTACTAACTGGTAATGACAGTTAAATCATTTTATCAGCCAAAGATAAAAACCTTTATTGAAGACTGACTGACTCACTGCTCTCAATGAAGAATCTGCTCACTAAATGTTGGGCTCATTTAGCAGGAACGTATTTGTGAAACTCTGCCATTGATCAGTGGATGCCTTAATGGCACAGAACAAAATCGCATTAAAATATTAATGCCACTGACCATTGCTCTGCCATTTGAGAGCAGTTTTTATGGGAAAGGCAGTAAATCATCCCAACATTAGAGTAATAACATGAAAGATATTTGCTGGATATCGGACATGCTGCTTACTTGAAAATTTCAAGGCAAAATGAACCCTTTTTCCATGAAGCCCATCTTTTCATTATGTACAACAGAGTGGGTAAAAAGATCAAATTAAAATTAGACTTCGCTTCCATTTCTGGAATTACACTGTCACAATTATAAATTTTTCTGCTAATATGGGCTCTGAACTGAAAGATGGCAAATCTCACTTCTTTTTTAAAATCAAACCTGAGTGTTATTCTTTCTCTTCTCATTGTCACACCCTTGTACTCAGCCATTATCAAATCCTGCCAGTTTTAGCTTCCAGCATTATTCTCTTCAGATCCCCCATCACGAGCCACCAGGTGAATGCCTCCCGACCTCAGGACACCACTGTCACCTCGCGCCTGGATTACTGCATCCACCTGACCCTCATGCTCCCACACTTGCTTACACGTGCAAGGTCTGATCACACAACTCTGCTTCTACGGTGCCCCACTGTCCGTCCCCATCCCTTTCACAAGTATCTAATGAGGACCTCCTATAGGCCAGACGCCATAACGGGCCCCACGGGTCCCTATGATAATGTCTGGTCCCTGCATATTCCCTCATCTGCCAGTCACATTTGAAGTCTTCAGTCTATTGAGAAGAATGCTTCCTGTTCCTTGAAGTCACCATTCCGTCTCTTGCCTCTGTGCATTTGTCTAGGACACCTTCCCTGTCTCAGCCAACCTGAGCTCTATGGGTCCTTCGAGAGTCTAGGAGTTACTTCTCTGGAAGTTCTTTGTTTTTTGGTTTTTCTTTTCTGTTGTTTTTTTGTTTTTTGTTTTTGTTTTTGTTTTTTTTTTTACCTTAACTAGAATAGAAAAAGGAATATTTTAATAGCCTTCACAGATAATTATCACATATACTCTTCTATGGTATTGCACCAACATTTTACAAGAGGTAGTTTCTTAAAGATTAGTAGAAATGTGGAATCTAAAATCACATAGGTAAATGTCTTGAACTCAGTTATGTTCAAATCCACTGGTCGAACTTGGCACGGATCTTCTATTCAAGCGTGATCTGGTAACATCACGCATCCGTCCACTGAACTATGGCAACCTTCCAGATATCGACACATTTCATCATCCAATATGAAAAAAATCCGGTCACTGCCATCGCCACCAGTATCGCAGGGAAAGTCTTTCGAGATCTGAGGGGCTGTCATGCTACTGGTGGTGGATACAGGTCTTCCAAAATACTGACTTGTAATTGAAAGCTTCAGTTTTTTTCATTAGCAACAAGTACTGGCAGTTGTCATCCCTCAAGTGACAGGCTCACTTCAACCTCTTCTTCTCTCCCTCTTTTGTATTTACTTATTTTTTTATTTAAATTCATGTTAGTTAACAGACAGGGTGGTCTTGGCTTCAGGAATAGAACCCAGTGATTCATCTTTTACATACGACACCCAGTGCGCATCCCAACAAGTGCCCTCCTCAAGGCCCATAACCCATTTAATCTACCCCATCTCCCCTCCAGCCACCCTCGGTTTGTTCTACGGAAGTCTTTTTCAACCGCTCCCCGCTACTGCCCCTTACCACCGCCTGGGTGCCCCCAGTCTGAATGTCTACAAAGCCCTATGTGTATTTATACCATTGTCCTCTTTATATTGTTATTGTTCACTGTTTTCTGTTCTGGGTCCGTTTCCTCCATTATACCTCGAGCTCCCGAAAGCACGGGTGGGTCTTACTCATCTTTGTGTTCCCAATGCCACCTGCACTACATGACACCCAGTTAAGTACGCAGTGAATTTGTCAAGTGACTTAGCACCTAAGCAAAGATGACTGAGAGGAGAAACACACTGCCTGAAACCCACAACACTTTAGATCAAAACTAGTATTACAGACACTGATATACTCAGCTCATGGAAATCACATTTGTCCTGAAAATGCTGGCAGTCAGAGGCATTATTCGTAACAGCTACAGCCTCGTCTAACGAGGAATTCCCACAAGGGTGCCCCGGACTGTCCAGCTTTCTTCACTGATCCATATTTTGGAAGACTGCCAGCCGATATATACATTTCATAGTTTGACAAAACCCTGAAGCAGCCATCAGCAATCCAGCACGTGAACCATGCCTTAAACCCTAATTAAACATCATTGCTGGATGAGGAGACAAAAAACCCAAAAGCAAAACCAAAGCAAACCAAACCAAACAGACCTAACAACTCAACATCACAATGAAAATCTTTAAGTAGCAAAGTGTTGTAAACGGTGCTGGTTTGAAGGGAAATGGTCCAAAAGTGGTCGGAAGGGTGGCTTTATGTGAGGAGATGTCATGGGTAAGAGATTTCCATGGTGACCTTTGTTACTGTGGAGACTGTGCAAATTCCCAACTCTCCTCATTTGGGTCTAAGATGCTCTTATCTCAAACTGGCAGTGCCTGGCTTTCATGTTACTTTCCTCGTGGGGCCCATGGGATATACCTGAAAATTAGCGATAGTTTCAAAATGGCTCTAAGATTCTATCCCACTTCTGGTTGTCTTTAACAAGCTTTACTCATTCACTCAACAAACATAGATTAAGAATCTTCCCTATTATAGACACTATATAGTCTTCCTCGTGGAGCCTACATTCCGGTACTTATATCCCACCGAGCACATAATAAAACTGGGGTGCCCTCATGGGCAATAAAGCCAAAATGCAAAGTTGATGCTATGAAATTACCAAAATTCTTTTTTTTTTTTTTTTTAACACTTATTCATTTTTGAGAGAGACAGAGGCGAGCAGAGGAGGGGCAGAGAGAGGGAGACACAGAATCCGAAGTAGGTTTCAGGCTCTGAGCTGTCAGCACAGAGCTCAATGTGGGGCTCAAACCCACAAATCATGAGATCATGACCTGAGCCAAAGTCGGACGCTTAACTGAGCCATCCAGGCACCCCAAAATTACCAAAATTCTTAAATTTACTTCCTTACCCAACTTACCAAAAGCAACTATTTGCACAATAAAAAGGAATTACCTCTCTTAATCCACCTCAAAATAGCTCTTCTCCTGGTTCTCCCTCTGGCCCACCTCTGCCAGTTTTAAATGTGCAGGATGTATGTTAGTTCTTCGAGGCAGGTGGCTACAGGCATTAGCTGAGCAGGGACTCAGGACACCAGCCTTCAGTGACCCAAAAGTGAATGATGAACAGCTGATCCATCTAGAATGTCAACAGTGCCCTTGGTGAGAAGCACTCCTGGTCTTTACAGTAAGGGCAATTTAATAGGAAGTCAAATCAACAACGAGTAACGAAATGCCTCCTGGGTGCTAGGCCAAGTGCTGGGTGATAAAGGAGATAGAGAAGTAAGACACGATGTCCGGTCCTCATGAAGCTTATGGCAAACAGAGAAGTCACTAAAAGAGCCAGAATAACTGCACAGAAATATTAATAACCACCGTAAAGGAGATCTCAAAGTGAAAGACCTTCCTTTAATTTGGGACATCGGGAAAAGCTTTATCGACAAGATGATGTTTGAAAGGGCCTGGAAGGGTATGTAAAATGGGGGCGGGGGACAACTGTGCAGAGAAATGTCACCCACCAAGGCATGCATGATGAAGTGGGGAAATTTTTATTTTCTGAAAAAAAGAAATCCAGCTCATTGACAGACAGAGAAAACAGACTGGTAGTTGCCAGAGGTGGGGTGAAGCGGGTCAAAAGGTGGAAAGTTCCGGTTATAAAGGTGGAAAGTTCCGGTTTTAAAGGAAGTCCTAAGGCTGTGATGCCCAGCACGGCAACTATAGGTAACGATCCTGCGAAGCACATTTGAAAGTCACTATGAGAGTAAATCTTAAAAGTTCTCATCACAAGAAAAAAACGTTCTGTGACTATGTGTGGTGACGGACGTTAACCAGACGTGCAACGGTGATCATTTCGCACCAGATGCAAACGGCGCATCGTCGCGTCGCCCACCTGAAGCTTACATCACGTGGTATGTGAATTATGCCTCAGTTACACCACATCATCTTCCGAACAGGATGGTACAAAAGGACTTGTAGGGAGAATCCTGCCTCTCTGGTAGGAGAAGCCGCTCTGGTAAGTGCCCGGCGGGAAAATACCCGAGTCTGCAGGGCCCGATGCTGAGCACAACTGTTCTGGGTGAAGCCGGAGGAGGGATCTGCTCGTTGCTCCAGAGATTTACGTGAAAAAAAGTGAAATAAGCACCAAAACACAAGACGCTTTGTCAACTAAATGAAAACCAACCCAGGAAAATAATTGGCAGCCACGCCTAGAAAACAAGACACGAGAAAATCTCTTTGTCGTTCCTGAGAATTGCGACAGTTTCTAATGGTTTTTCTGTTTGCTTCTCATGTGGCCGATTTATTTTAATTCAGTAAAATCATCATGATATCGGCAGCAGCGTCGTCAGCAGCAGCCGGCCTTCAGCTCCGTTACTAATGCTGTCAAAAATGCACAGATCCCTTTCTCGGCCGCCCTGAAGTCACGTGTCCCCAGGAAAAACCACGAGATTCTCCACATCACTGACAGATACCCCAGTATACTGAGTACACCGTTCCTAAAAGCTGGAAATTCAGCAAGTGGCTGCATAACAGCTCATTTGGTTGAAAATCCCTTTGGAGGGAGTCTTATCAAAGCCAATTCCCTGTCTACGTAAAATCTGGTGCCTCTGAGTTCAGGTTTTATTGGCTGGTTTTATTTATTTATTACCTGCAGAAATGCAATAAAAGAGTATGATACTCTGCTTTCCTTGCAATAAACATCCGCTTTAGCAAATTGGAAGGTAGAAGGAAAGTGGGTTCTCACAAGCGTAGACACCGATAACCCCGCATTCAGGGTGGTGCTTGTGCCAACCCTGTGTGGGCCCCCGTTCACCCTCAGCTGCCTCCTGAGACCTCGGGCTTCTGCAAACGAGGCCAGTGCGGCAGGCTACAAACCCAAAGGGTCAAGGCTAAGTCACTGCTGAAGGTTCTACACCCTGGCCTCTCTTCCCCGTCACATCTTTGCTTGAACAATCACGCAGAGAGGCTTTGTAAAGGCCCAATGACAACTTGAAAGAGTGCAATTTGCTTACTTTCTTAGCATGAAGGGGAAAATGAGTCACCCTCAAAATGTGAGGAGTGGCCTGGGGAGTAAGTAAGCCCTTGGGATCCATTCACAAGCCGGCTGCCCTCCTGCCCGTGGAGGGATGACGACTGGCAGAGAGTGAGGGGGCAGGGAGCGTCACACACGGGACACGTACGCTCATCACACACTCTCTCTCTCTCTGGCACACGAACAACGGGAGCTACTGATACCCAGAGACAGTCCACCTGTCACTCTGGACAAGTACTGATGGGCACACGGGTCGCTGGGTGGACCGTTATGGCTCCTCTCCCCAGCAGGGGTATGATGAGGAGCTGCCCCTCAGGCACAACCGGTTTCCGGAAGGGCCGCGCGGAGAGCGAGAGGGTCTCTGATGCGAGGGCAGGCCAGGCGCCGGGAAATCTTACCTCCTCTCCCGCCTCAATGTCTCGGACCGCTCGCAGCAAGAGGTGGGGCCCGTTGAACACGATGGAGCAGTTGGGGTCACAGCTGTGATTGAGCAAAGACATACTGCAGGAAGGGAAAACGGGGTGCCGTCACTCAGCAGATACAGTCCAACATGTAAATTTCATGACTATAATGATAATGAGAAGGCACTTCAGCCCCGGGTGCGGGGACAGGGGAGGCTGACAGTGCACCAGGGGCTGAGTGCTCTGGGGGAAGGCCCAGAGCTGTCACCAGCCCATGTCACAGTGAAATGCTCCCTGACACAACACGGAGGCTACTTAGGGAAGCGTGCTCTGAGTCCTTTCTGCGGGTGAACGCGGGGGACGGCTGTCTCATTAGACAGCAGCCGGGGACCCCACCACACGGCATCTGGTCCGCGCGGCCCCTTTGCAGGACGCGCACGGCCACGCTGGGGCATGCGGAGAGTCCTCCCTCTTACACAGAACGCTGGCGGCGTCCGGCTGTCTAGATCCCGGCGTGTGCGGGGCCACGACACAGGCGTCTTAGTGCCGGTGACCATCCGGGAAGGGGACTGGGTTTAAGCCGCACCATATCCGATAGTACTCAGAGTAGGTGCGAGTGAGCACTTACTGAGCAGGGAGCACCCTCCTGGCCCTTGCACGTGCTTTCCAAATGTAGTCACCACGCTAATCTCATGAGAGTCATTTACAGATGAGACAGACACGGGAAGCACATGGCACACGCCAGCATGTGGGGGCCGAGCCGGAACCAGGCGGTGCCAACCCAGCCAACCCAACCGGCACGCCTGTGCCAGTGCTTTCGGACGACCCTCACCAACAGAGCTGTGATTTTTCAGGCTTGTGAGAAATACAAAAAGAAGCCGACTTCTCGGGCTCACGATTAGTTATAAGAAGGGCTGTATTTGTATCCGGACCTTCCCAGCATGCAAACAAACGGAAGCGAGGCGGGACTGCGCTTGCGGAGTGAGATCTGTGCGCTTCCGCCCAGGGGGCTGCGGCCTCAGACCCGGGCAGGGACCAAATCCCGGGCTGTCGTTTGTCAGCAGCCACAACCCCCAACTTCTCAGGTTCCTGAGGGCAAGAATTTAGGTCTGAGCTCTGCCTAAAGCTCTTTGTTGACGCCACAGCATATAAAACGGGGTCATACAATTCTTCCCTGTAAAGTTCACATCCTCCATTTTCTTATCGTTTATCATCAGGTTTCAAGCGTTGCTCTTGAACCCGCCGCAGTGATAGCCTTTCTAACACCTTCCGCAGGGCTGGGGAGCTGGCGGGAATTACGGTCGCTCCTCCCAGTAAAGGAGTAAGGGAGATACCGTTCGCCTTACCTCGGATATAGGCCAACGCCAACTTCCTGCATCTCCGCATTACAGACGGTGAAGGAGTTGCAGATCACCTGCAAAAACAAGGGGGAACACCACCAGGATTACCAGAGTCACCTAAGGAAAGTGGCAGGTGAGAGAACAGAAGTTTCCAAAACAAGATGCAGGAGTTTAATGCTTTTAGTAGCTGCTTTGGAAAGATCCAAGCCAAACGTGGATGTTCTTTCACTTGCAAAAGAATGTACCTGGAACACACTTTCCACAGGAACGTCAGGTGGGTAAGTGCAGAAATATCAACAACCTGCACAAAAATTCAGGCTTAAACCAGCACAGGGCCTATTAACTTCAGTCTAATCCTCTCCCCCGAAGTTACACACAGTTACATGAAAGGTTCAAATTGCAGAATACACATAATCTATTTACTGAGAACCAGACTCCTACCACATTGGATTTTTTTCCTCAAACCGCCTGCAGTTTCCAGATACTGTGTATCTGATGAGTAACAGCAGCCTGTCTTTCTCCTACAAAGAGGGAAGTACACCCCGAGAGAGCCTGTGATCTGAGCGGACGGGCCACAATGCGCTCAGAAAGTCCTTCCATCAAGCCATAGCATTTCCTAGGCATGCGGGATGCCTCACAGAGTAGACAGCATGGTCTTATACCCAACGGGGGTGGTGGGGCAAAAGGAATAAAAGATGGAATCACTGTGCTCAAGGAACCTCAAAACCTATGGACAACCACCCAGAATCATGAGAAGAGCCTTGACTTAGAATCAGAAAATCTAGATCCTGGCCACACATCGCTGTCTCAGGCAGGTGCTGGGGATGAGCAGTGAAGAAATTAAACAAAGATCCTGCCTTCATGAAGCTTAAATCCTAGTGGGGGAGACAGATAAAAACTCAAGGATAGAAAAATGTCACAGGTGAATAAAAGCTAAGGAAGAAACAAGGCCAAGGGACAGAGGAAAAAGTGCCCAGGCAAGCTCTTTAGCATAAGGTGACATTTGAACAGAGACCTAAGAAGCTGTGGAAATGAAATGTGCATATTGGAGTGGTGAAGGTTCGTGTCAGGACAAAGAGCAAGTACAAAGGCCCTGAGGTGGGAATATCCTTAGGTATAGAGTAACAGCAAGAAAGCTGGCATGGGCAAAGCAGAGTGAGGGGGAAGAAGAGGGGGTAAGATAGGAGATCAGAGAGGCAGCTAGATCTTGTATGGATTTAGAGCCACATCTAAATTTTATTCTAAACGAGTCAGAGAGCCACTGGGTTGCTTCTGAGCCAAGGCATGAATGGATCTGATTTCTGTTTGGAAAGGATCACTCTCCTGTGATGTAGAGAATGGGGCTACAGAAAGACAAGGCCGGAAGGAGAGGAGATGAGCAGCCCCGTGAGACTGGAGGCCGGGGGTGCCAGTGGTAGAAGCGGGGGGCTGTGAGTGGTGCTGCTAACAGGATTTGCTCACGGACAGCCTACATGGGAACAGCAAGAGCCACGGATCGGGTTCGAGCGTGGGCCGGAATGAGATTACAGTTGCCATTCGTTAACGCGAGGAAGGCCGTAAAAGAAACAGGTGTGACTGCAGGAGCCCGGGGGCGAGTCCAGTGGCTCTGTTTCAGCTGCGCTCAGTCTGAAACGGCCCGTCACACGTCCCAGCCAAGGCTGCGTATGCACGAGCACCCAGAGTTCAGGGTACCAGCGGGGCTGGAGATGGCCATTTAGGACAAAACAGAGCAAAGCCCATCAAGAGTGTAGACTCGAGAGGAACCGGGGACTACAAAGGGACGCTGACTTCCTGTTATAGTTTCTGTAAAGGGCAACACAAGTGACGACGAGTTTCTCTAAATCAGGTTTATATGAAAGATGTCATGTACGAAAAAGCGGTCGGTCCTTTGAGACCCTTCCAACTGCTCTAAAGAGCTCTTCCGTGAAATGTAGGGCAACCTATGGCTTGGCGTTTCCTCTAAAAATCTGATCAAACTGCAGTTTCCAATCAGGAAATAAACTGGTGCACATGCACATATTTTGAACACATACTGGTTAAATTGCTTTAAGGGCATGTGTTTCACATTAAATTGCAAGAGAGTACCGTCTGTACATATTTATGCATAAAATGGAGGGTGGAAAGACGGGACAAAAGATCCTGTGTTTTCTTTTTGAAACTTTAAACATTAAATGGGTATGAATTTGGGGGTGGGGAACAGGAACTTTAACACTTATGTTTAAAGCATAATCAGGACTTTACCAAAAGTAATCCACCAATGGAAAACCAGATCAGACAGATCTAATTTGTTAACTTTTGGATCAAACCAAAATGTAACCATCTTTTCTGCGCCATACAGCACATACATGAGAGGCTCTTCCAAAATCAGTTTACTGTGATGGAATTTTTAAAAAGAAAGAGCTAATAAGGGGAAATGTCAGCTTGCTGTGTCTTCCTCCAGGAAACTTCCCGATCCCTCGGACTTAGCCACTTACTCATCTCTTCGGGGCATTTCTCACACGGGGTCATTGTGCACCCATTTACTCAGCACCACACATACCTATGGGTGTAAAATACACACAGGGCAGTGTTGGTGGTTCCTTACGTGAAAGACGCTTCTAAAGGGTTTTCTGATGGATGGATGGTTGTGTGTCCCCAGAGGGTCACTGTCTAGAACAAGGGTTGGAGAAGATGCCAGAAATCACAGGTACCCCGTAGGTGCAGAAGAGAGATGGATGTCTGTGCTCTGACAAGGAGTAAGAAGTTAACCTTCCATTTCTCGTCTTTAGCCATCCAATCTCTTGACATCCCTTTGTGCGTTCTCTCTCTCCACTCTAGCTCATCTTCTGTTTTATCCTCTTTTCCATTAGTCCAGTGGATGACAGGCTTACGCATCAGAAGAGGGGCTGTTTGATCCTCTGCTTAAAATGCCAAGGGCCTGAGGGGCACCCGGGTGGCTCAGGAGGTTAAGCGTCCGACTTCGACTCAGGTCATGCTCTCACGGCTCATTAGTTGGAGCCCTGCACTGGGCTCTGGGCTGACAGCTCAGAGCCTGGAGGCTGCCTCGGATTCTGTGTCTCCTGCTCTCTCTGCCCCTCCCCTGCTCATGCTCACTCTTTCTCTCTCTCTCAAAAATAAACATTAAAAAAAAATGCTAGGGGCCTGGTACACAGGGCACAAAATAACTGTGCAAAATGAATGAATGAATGATAGTCCCCACATCTCTTGCACTATCTTTTCCTTTGTTTACTTTCCTCCCTTCTTTTCCTTTTCCTGTCTTCACTGGTACCAGTCGGCTACCCTCCTCTCTCATTTCGCCTCACTCCACAATAGAGGTACGAGATTTTAAATTTCTACTGAACAAATTCCAGACAAGTTCCTCATTCATATTATTCTGAGAGGCGCTGAGTGCTAGTGTTCCTGAGCTAAAGCAGTTTAACTTTTTGCCCACTCTCACTGTTTTTAAATATATATTTTTAAATATTTATTTATTTTGAGAGAGGGAGAGGGAGAGAGTGAGAGAGAGAGAGAGAGAGAGAGAGAGAGAAGCAAAAACAGGGAGAGAGAGAGAATCCCAAGCAGGATCCTTGCTGTCAGTAAGGAGCCCAACACACAGCTCGAGCCCATGAACTCTGAGATCATGACCTGAGCCAAAATCAAGAGTCAGATGCTCAACAGACTGAGCTACCTGCCTAAGCACGCCTGCCTACTCCCACTTTTATTAAAAATATTGATTTCACTCGCTAGTATATCCTTATGTGCTCTGAGAATGAAGGAATTCATTCTTCAAATAAAAGAATGGAAATAAAGTCCAGAAATAAAAGTTTAACCACTTTTCAAAGCATTTCTTGGTATAAACTGTTTTCTTGGGGAATTACACAGGTTAAATAACTAATGAATGAATACTTCACACAAAGATGCCTTTCAAAAAGCATATTATAGGGTGCCTGGATGGCTCAGTTGTTTAAGTGTCCAACTCTTGGTTTCAATTCAGGTTATGATTTCACGGTTCACAGGTTGGAGTCCCATGTCAGCTCTGTACTGGCAGCACAGAGCACACTTGGGATTCTCCCTGTCTCCCTCTCTCTCTGCCCCTCCCTCCCCGCTCTAAATAAATAAACTTAAAAAAAAAAAGCATATTACTGGGATTATTTCAATAAAAAAGCAATTAAGTTAAAAAAATTCTTTCTAAAACCTGTTGGATTATTACTTTAAAATATTTACTGACATAAAATTACAACATATGTTTAAGTTATCTTATAATTATCAAATATAGCTATGTATACTCTTCACAATATTTCTTTTGAAATATTCAGAAGCCTTCATAATATAACACTGTAGCCTTTCTAGATAGTAAAATTCTAGTGAGCTAGCACAAATAATCACTGAGCCTCTGTATTTTGTAAAAACAACTGAAGTAAAATTTTAAATGTTCTATGAATCATGATAAAAACTCTCAACAAAGTAGGTTTAGAGGAATGTACTTCAACATAATAAAGACCATATAGGAGATACATACAGCTAACATCATACTCAATGGTGAAAAACTGAGAGCTTTCCCCTAAGATAGGGGGGAAGACAAGGATGTCTACTCTCACCACTTTCATTTGTCATAGTACAGAAGTCCTGGCCACAGCAACAGAGAGGAAAAAGAGATTAAAGGCATCAAAATTGGTAAAGAAGTAAACTTGCACTATTTCCAGATGACATAATACTATTTACAGAAAACTCTAAAGATTTCACCTAAAATCTACTAGAACTTATAAATGAATTCAGAAAGGTTGCATGATACAAAATCAACATATAGAAATCCATTAACCTTCTCTTCATTATTAGTGTATAGAAACAAATTAAGAAAACAATCCCATTTACAATCACACTAAAAAGAATAAAATACCTAGGAATAAACTTAAAAAGATAAAAGACACATACTCTGAAAACTATAAAACACGGATGAAGGAAATTGAAGACAACACAAACAGAAAGTTATTATATGTTCATCGATCTGAAGAACAAATACTGTTAAAATGTCCACACTACCCAAAGCAATCTACAGATTTAATGCAATATCTATCAAAATTCCAACAGCATTTTTCAGAGAATTAGAACCAATAATCCTGTAATTTGTACGTTAAGACAAAAAACCCAAATAACCAAAGCAATCATGAAAAAGAAGAACAAAACTAGAGGTATCACAATCCACAGTCCCAGATTTAAAGATATTCTACAAAGCCGCAGTTATCAAAACAGTATGGCAGTGCCACAAAAATCGACACATAGAGCAACAGAAAAGAACAGAAAACCCAGAGACGAATCCACAATTATAGGGTCACTTGATCTTCAGCAAAGCAGGAAAGAATATCCAATGGGAAAAAGACAGTCTCTTCAAAACACGGTGGTGGGAAAATTGAACAGCTACATGCAAAAGAATGAAACTGGACCACCTATTTACACCGTACAAAAACAGAAGTTCAAAATGGATTAAGGACCTAAATGTGAAACCTGACACCATAAAAATCCTAGAAGAGAGTGTGGGCAGTAATTTATCTGGCATTGGCTGTAGCAACATTTTTCTAGATATGTCTCCTAAGGCAAGGGAAACAAGAGCAAAAACAAACTATTGGGACTACATCAAAATAAAAAGCCTCTGCACAGTAAAGGAAACAATCAACAAGACTAAAAAGCAAGCTACTGAGTGGGAGAAGTATTTGCAAATGACATAGCAGATAAAGGGTTAGTATCCAAAATATACAAAGAATTGATACAACTCAACACCCAAAAAACAAATAATCCAATTAAAAAATGGGCAGAAGACATGAACAGGCATTTCTCCAAAGAAGACATACAGGTGGCAAACAGATACACGAAAAGACGCTCAGCATCACTCACCGGCAGGAAAATACAAATCAAAACTACAATGAGCTATCACCTCACACCCGTCAGAATGGCTGAAATTAAAACACAAGAAACAAGCGTTGGTGAGGATGTGGAGAAAAAGGAAAGGAAACCTTGTGCGCTGTTTGTGGGAATGTGAACTGGTGCAGCCAATGTGGAAAAGTAAAAGTATGCTCAAAAAAAATATGGAGTTTCCTCAAAAAAATTAAAACTAGAACGACCACATGATCCAGTATTTCCACTGCTGGGTATATACCCACAGAATATGAAAACACTAACTCAAAAACCTATGTGCACCCCTATGTTTATTGCAGCATTATCTATGGCAGCCAAATTATGGAAGCAGCCCAAGCGTTCACTGGTTGGTGAATGGATAAAGAAGCAGTGGTATGTATATAACGGAATATTACTCAGCCATCTGAAAGAACGAAATCCTGCCATTTGCAATAACATGGATGGATCACGGAGAAATAATGCTAAGTCAAATGAATCAGTCAGAGAAAGACAAATACCATATGACTTCACTCATATCTGGAGCTTAAGAAACAAGGCAAATGAGCAAAGGAGGGGAAAAAAAAGAGACAAACCAAGAAGGGGAGGTGGGCAGGGGGCTAAGAGAAATAGGTGAAGGGTATGCACTTCTCAGGATGAACACTGGGTAACGTACAGAAGTGTTGAATCACCATGTTGTACATCTGCAGCTAATAGGATACTGTGTGTTAACTACGCTGGAATACATATATGTATATATATTCATTCTACGAACCAAATTCTTATGTCATGTGGTTCAGGTTCTAGGTCCGGAGCCTGACGTTTGTGTTCTGGGATTAAAAGTTCCCCTGCAGCAATCATACCAACACACAGGTGAACACTTCAGAGAGTTATCTTATACACATGTTTAAAGTTCACATTTTTCCTTAAATTTTCTGAATTAGAAGCTTTTTACTGTAGCAGAAGATAAATGAAGGCATTTGAGACACTAGGGAAAATCGCCGACATACCATTACCTCTTAACGGCGAAGCTGAACAGCCGTAAGAAAACGAACAGCCCGTTGCAAACAGAGTAATTCGACCCCATAGCAGAAGGAGACATCCACTTCCCAGCACCCCCTCGCCCTAATTACTCACTTCTACAAAGAACTTGGTCTGTGTGCAAGTAGCTATAGCTGGCTTCTAGCCTACTCTAGAGAATGCTTTCAATTTCAAAAAATATTAATTTTAAAACATTTATAACAAAAGGGAACTCAGTTTCTAAACACAAACATAAGGCAGTTTCCTCAAAGACCATCTGCAACTCCTTTATAATTTCTCTATTTAAGGCGTAAGTACAGTGTTCAGGACACGGAAGTCTGACACACAGAGTTCATTAATTAGAGAGGCTAAGGTAAATTTTCAAAAGAGAGTTTACTGTATTTATTTTATTGGGGCCAGTGCATACAAGGAAAGGAAGGCGGGAGAGCTGGCAGAGATGAAAACCAAAAGCAGAGGTTTTTGTATAAAATAACCACACCCCCCTGCCCCAGCACTATAAATTCTCTGCCTTTAGAAGCATGCTAAGTGTTTCAGTCAGGGTACATTTTTCTCCTCCACGGCAACTGACATTTTACTAAACACGGAATTATTTTTTTAAGTCTTCTTATAAACCACAAGAGACTTAAAATTGTACCCCCCCCACCCCCGATCCCTCCTATCTGCGTGTTAGACACTGAACCATCTTCCATGATTCAACCCAGGCCTTCCCTGATATCCTGCTCCTGCCTTTGGTCACTGGCTTACACTCTTTCCCTGGGCCTGAAAATGGGCGGTCTGTAGTCCACACACCAGCGCAGGAAGGAGGTGCGCTCAGGCATGAAGAGGCAGCACTTCTCAGAGGACAAAAAAATCACAAATCCCCAAATTCACAAAAGCGTTCCAGGTTTACAACAGTAAGGATCGTTATGGCATCTTCTCGATTTCAGACTTTAAAAATCAATCCCTAGGGGCATCTGGGCAGCTCAGTGGGTTGAGCGTCCGGCTCTCGATCTTGGCTCAGGTCATGATTTCATGGTTCATAGGATCGAGTCCCACATCAGGCTCTAAGCTGACATCGTGGGGCCTGCTTGGGATTCTCTTTCTCTCTGTCCTTTCCCTGCTCGCTCTCTCGCGCTCTCTCTCAAAATAAATAAACACTTAAAAAAAAATCAATCAATAAAACCATTAGTGCAATATATCTTCCCTTTGTTGGGAAATAGCTGGAGAGCCTCCACATTTCATCCATGGAGGCTGTGAGCAGGTGTGCTCAGGGCCCATCGCTGTGCTGCACAGCCAGCCTCATGGAGTCTGATCCCACGGAGTTTCCTCTGGTTTCTGTCATAGGCTATCCCGTTTGCAAACGTAATGGACCACTGGCTGAAGACAGCAAGCGAGGATGTTGGAAAAATGATGGCAAGCGAGGAGGAACATAAAAATGATAATTTTATAAACTTGACTCAAGGTGTCCCGTTATGACTTTTATCTGGTAGAAATTCTTACAAACCACCTCAAGATGTTTCTAGTATTTAGAAAATGCTAGAAGGAGAACATATAATCTTATTTTTAGCAGATGGCATGAAAACTATTGACATCTCCCATGTGTTATTTGAAATGTGCTTGTACCTCGCCACCTAGAAACAGCCATGAAAATTATAAAATTTAATACCCTAGCTAGTTTTCTAAAGAGTAGATAAGAATGGTAAACATCAACCTATAAAAGCACAATGCTAAGGCCCAAACCAAAAATATTCACTTAAACATTTATATAGCATTATAAATGATGCTTTCTGGAACAAAACTAACTTAAAGCAAATTAAACCACGTATGCCTCTTGTTAAGTGGGAAAAGTAAAAATTTGCCCTTATATTATGCGAATATCATTAAAGATTTTGAAAACAATGCAAGCCAAGTAAAAAATAAAATGATCTAACTTGAGAACACTTCTTACCACGTCCTGTATCACAACGTACTTGGACATGTGTCCCAGACCCTCTATATTCAAGTACAACTGTTCCCACAACTGTGATGGTGTTGGTCAGATTTCCAGCTGTGGTCACAAACAGAGCACGCTAGACACACAAAATATTAACAACGACTTGCAAAAGCTAAAATCAACATCGAGGCCAGTATCGTAAGCAAGGGAAGAACAGTCATACGATTGCGTTTCCTGCTTTAAATCCTTCCCGAGGTCAAGCGACCCAATGTCAGCGAGGATTCACAAAATGAAGCCCTCTTGGATGGCAGGTCTTCCAAAACCCACCCACACTTTCCTATTTCTAAGGGCTTTCCTCACAGCAGAACCCATTATATCTTAAACAACGATCCTTGAGAACAGAAAGCAAAAACAGGAATGATATTCACAAATTTGTCCATTTTCTTCATGCTCCCCCTCAGGATATTCCCTGGCATCCTACGTCCTTAGAACTCAGCTGGTGAAAACAGCACTTGCAATAGAGGTCTGTCAAGTATGTATAAAAGTATAGAAAGCTCTTGACATGGTTTCCATTGTTTAATTTTCCTCCCGCATCCCGAGGCTCAGAAATACTGATACTCTTAAATAATTTATTACAGGATATTGTTATAGTTTCCATAGCTCTGCCATCAGCATCCTTTCTGTCAAACATTTCGTGCAGCCACGCTCCTGTCCAGAAAGTTTATTATCACAACGAACCCAACTTCCCCCCCCCCCCCGATAACACTTAAAGATTCGTCTGTTCAGCTTGAGTCTCTGAAAACGTTCTCTTACGTGATAATCTAGTTTTGTTATTCTCTTTCCACGTAATTGAAGCAAAAACCTACCCCCAGGCGTGCCAGCACTCTCCACTGTAATTTTTGTTAGTTCTAGTGCTAAAATGCTAAGCGAAGTATGCTGGGTAAACCACCTGACGAAGGCTGAACAGGACACGGCAGAGGGCGGCTCAAATCATCTGTGTTTCCCTCAAGTTAATGGAGAAAAAAAACTACAGGAAACACGTTCCATGTGGAAGAGAAAACTGAACACGAACCAGCGAAAGATAAGTTCTAGTGTCAGCTGAGGTTACGCTACACACAAATTAAGGCAGGTACTCTCCCCAGGAGCAGTTGTGCCCGGCAAGGGTTTGTCACCCTAGTCATACCTGACATCTCAGGGAGCGCAGCCCCAGGAGCACGTACGTCACGTCGCACGAAGTGTGCGTGACTCATCTACAAGCCGCATGGGCACGGGGTGTCTGGGGGGCTGGTACCCAGGCCTGTTTCCGGCCGGCAGTGGCAGCAGACAAGGGGGCACCTCAGTGGGTCAGTCCTTCTGGGGTGGCCCACGCACACCCAATCCCTGACGGTGCACACACGGGCAGGAGACAGGGAAGGATGGACACGGGCCGGACAATGGTCACAACTCTATGCAGGGCAGACTCTACAAGAAATTAGCCTCTGAGGTCAGACGGCCCCACTTATGATCCCCCAGGGGGACTCCTCTGTTCTCAGGAACACAAAAGGAAAGCAGAACGTGAATCGTGGCTTCAGTCCCACCTCCCAGCCCCCATTTCTCTAGAGGTAGCTCATAATCAGCACACCCCCTTGCTTCCTTCCAGCCACTCTTACAGCCAGCCAGGCGCACAAAACAAACGGGTGGGATTTCTAGTTGACTGTCCGCCTCTTTGGGCAGCACAGTCAATACACAGATGGCACTCTCCCCAGCCTCTCTCCGGACTAGATTCCTGAGCCAGCTGCTGGAGAAAACACCGTCACACCGCCCCTGCGCCATTTCGGGGGTGACCTACAGAGATTCCTAAGGGAGGACGCCTCCCCCTGTTCAGAGTTCATTAGAACATGGAGAGGAGGGAATTTGGAAAAGCAGATTCAATGCATCTTTTCTTTTTTAATATCCGCCGCAGAAAGTAAAGTTTGACAAACTCTTTTTTGGTGAGTATTTTTTTTATGTTTATTTATTTTTGAGAGAGAGAGCGAGTGCACACAAGTGCGGTAGGGGCAGAGAAAGAGGGAGACAGACGATCCAAAGCAGGCTCTGCACTGACAGCAGCAATCCCGATGCAGGGCTCGAACTTGCAAACTGTGAGATCATGACCTGAGCCGAAGTCAGATGCTTACCCGACTGAGCCACCCAGGTGCCCTGACAAACTCTTATTAACTAGTTCGTGGGGCTCCCGAGTAAGAGCAAAAGAAAAGCACGGGTTTTAAAAAACACAGGCAAGGGGCGCCTGCGTGGCACAGTCGGTTAAGCGTCCAACTTCAGCCAGGTCACGATCTCGCGATCCGTGAGTTCGAGCCCCGCGTCGGGCTCTGGGCTGATGGCTCAGAGCCTGGAGCCTGTTTCAGATTCTGTGTCTCCCTCTCTCTCTGCCCCTCCCCCGTTCATGCTCTGTCTCTCTCTGTCCCAAAAATAAATAAACGTTGAAAAAAAAAAATTAAAAAAAAAAAAAAGAAACCACAGGCAAGCCCTGACCTAGGTGGAGGCTGACCGCTGAGTTTGGATCTGGTCCCGACCTAATCTTCTCGTTTTCGTCTCTTCTCTTGCCTGCTCGTGCTGTCCTCTGCACTTTTCGCTCTTCCCACCTCGTGTCTCTGCAGGGCAGGCCAGCCCCTGTGCCTCGATGTCCCCCACCTGTCTTCATCTACTGAATTCCCATGACCCTCTGAGGCCCAGCTCAAAACCCTCCTCTTGGGGGAGGCCTTCCGACTCGCCGGGGGAGGGAGGCTCTGCGGCCTGTGCTCCTGAGCTTGCCCACGAATCCACTCCCACACCCTGCACCGTATGAACAGCCCTTTCTTCGCATTCGAGTTCCCAGAGGGTCGGAATTCTGTTTCATTACTTTCCCCCACCACCTGGACTCACACTGGCCTGACACGCTGAGTGTGCTCAAAGTATCTTTGCTCAGTAAACGGCTGCAGACAGAGTACGTTCAATACCAGTGACTTTGTGAGCCTTTGTGACGTCTCTATAGCACTGTTAACAAACCAAGGCAATCGCTATTCTGCAGCAGAAAGAGAAATCTCTTCTTGTTCTCTTTCCCTCCTTCCTCTCTCTCCCCTTCTCCATTCCTCCCTACAACAAGCACTCACTCAGTGACCTACACAGACCGGATTCTGGGGCTACAGGAAGGTGTCAGTACAAACCGAACCCTGCCCTCAGGGACTCTGACGCCAGCAGGGCAGTCAGAGGCACGAGGCGATAAATCACGTGCAAACTGCACCAGAGCCCAGCACAGGGGTCGGTAGCTCAGCCGGGACCAGTCAGGGAAGGCTCCTTGAAGAGGGGACGCCAAACGAGGTACTTGCAATCTGGAATCGCAAGGATAACCCAAACTTCTTACTCCTTATGTGACACAGTGGGGAAATGTCAACCTAATTACATATCCTGGAAAATGTTTTCCTTAGATCAAAGAAAGTTGGCATAAACTTACCCATATAGATTATGGCTCCCAAAAGTTGAAGGTGGCTGGCTCCCAAAAGTTGAAGGTGGTGACATCTGATAATAGCAGACGTTACAAAAGTAAACAGTGAGAAGTAAAAGGAATAGAGACACCGGGTTTGGCCACGGCTTGTGGAACAAAATGTCTGCTGCGCTCCTTGGTTTAAGAAAATCTTACAAACGTCTAAAATGTGTCCTGTTCTGGGGTGCGTGCGTGGCTCCGTCGGTTAGGCGTCCGACTTCGGCTCAGGTCATAATCTCACACTCTGTGAGTTCGAGCCTCAAGTGGGGCTCTGTGTCAACAGCTCAGAGCCTGGAGCCTGCTTGGGATTCTGTTTCTCCCCCTCTCTCTGCCCTTCCCCCGCTCAGGCTCTCTTTCTCTCCCCAAAATAAATGAAGATTAAAAAACAAAACGTGTCCTGTTCTTATTCCACGTCACTGGAAGTGGAGAGGAGGGAACAGGCAGAGTGATGTTGAAGACAGTAGTGCCTCAAAAGCCATGATGCACCTCTTTCTGTGAAGAGCCAGGGCAGGTTGGGGGCACCTGGTGGGGAGCACCGTCTGGACCGGGTGTCAGGGGCGCCCGGACCCACGGCCCTCAGACCTTTCCTTCCCTGCTGAAGCCCTAGAAGTCACGCCACAGGACCCACCCTTTCCAACGAGGGGAAGCCCCCCGAGGGCACCCGCCCCGCCTGGCCCTCCCGTGCGCTCATCCTGAAGCACTTCTGGTTCATGGCATCTCGGGGTCTCCAGCCTCCTCACGAGGGAGCTCCGAGAACAGTCCTCACTTCAGGATGAGGAAGGGAGGGCGAAGGGAAATCAACACGCTCTTTGTTCCAGGGCTCTGTCTTCACCTGCTCTCACCCAGCAGTGAAATTCGTTCGGTCAAAATAACCCTTGCAGCAGAGCACTCCGCCCTGCCCTGGAGGAATTCTACACGTCAGGCCAGGCCGGGAGAAGGGGGGGAGCGCCAGGCGAGGTCTGGAACGGGGCCGTACCCCGGCCCTCAGAACAGAGCTCTATGCGTTCATTTCTCCAGGGCCCGTTTAAGTAGCCTGCAGAGTCTAGGCGCTGGGAAGGAAGGAGGAAAGACCACCCCTTCCACCAGTTTGCCTAGTGAAATGAGGAAAAAAATGTCACGTTTTTCTCTAATTCAGACAAATTTTAGCCTTTCTCGGCCAAGATTGTTTTCCTATTGGCCATATTTCTCTGTAAGTCGACCTGTCAAGAAGCAGGCTGCGGGAACACGGGGAGGCCCTCTAAACTGTCAGATCAATTCAGGAGCGCAGGATTCTGCTGCTCGTCCGTGGCCCTGGGGGGCACGCTGGCCGCCCGCACCCCGATTGCCTGCACGAGGCCCTGATGGCGATTCCCGAGGCCAGCTGGAGACGTGCAGGAAGATGGATGGCCTTGGAATTTTCCACTCTCCCGCTGTCTGACTGCGGCCAGCCACCATTACCAAATTAGTGCCACAAAGGAGGGGTATTCTCTCCCGGGGCAGGCGGGAAAGATAGATCAGCGACCCACAAGCAAGTGGCTAAAAAGGAATAAAGAGACAATGAGACCCCGACGCTGTGGCACGTGAACGTCACGGGGTTTACAGGTAGTCACACACGGAGCGATCAGAGAGAACTGAAAAGAATCCCTCCTCCCATCCCACCCCCCAAATAAGTTGTTTTCTCTCATTGTTCACCAAATGCCTTCTGCAGTCCCACTCGGCCACGTTTAAAGGCATCAGGGAGGACTTTTATGTGGGGTGCAACGTGCTAAGTTACACATGCGTCTGCATTTCTACATTACGGGCCAGTTAATTTTGATTAGGAAGAACCAGAAATAAGGAACGAGAATTTACCAGAAAGCTATGAAGCAGAAAAGCTGGGAGAATTCAGTGAGATGCCAATGCACGCAGGCCCTGATAGGACGCTTGGTAAAGAGCAGCGAGAGTGTCATTACCAACGTCCATCGCCTGGAAGATGCACTAGAGAAACAGTCAGAGGCACCATTTTATTGTGTTTCGCTAAGAAAAAGCATTAGCAAACTACGTCAGGCTATCGGCTATGCAATGGATTCCAACTCCAGGAATATAAAATTGTGAAAAAAATACACACTTTGGGATTCATGAAACCCGGTATGACTGTGTCTACCTCCATGTTTTGACAGAACATAAGCCACGCTCTGCGTAACTGACACCTGAGTGCAGGACGTCTGCGTCACCACAGCCACATCAGACTCCGAGCTCCCGACCAGCCCCCTGTCTCTCCGAGCTTCTCCCACTATACAGACTGGGCTGCTCTCCTCGACCCCTGGTATCGCCCAAACTCACCCTCACCGCTTCCAGTTCTCCCCTTCAGCGTCCTCTGAGTCGGCTGTCAGAAAGCAGACAATCGTAAGTCACTCCAAACCCAAACTACAACCTTGCTCTAATGTTACGTTGCTTATGCCAAGCTAATGGCCTTGCCAAATTTGGCTGCATGCGGGAGGTGACTTAATGCACATGTGTTCCCAGCATCTTCTTTCAATCCTGAGTTAAGCAGTGCAATTTCCCTTGGAACGGAATTTAAATTAGTTACTTTAAAGCCCACGTTCACATTTCTTTTTCCACCTACCACACAGCTCTCTCTAATTATCCAAGTGAAAGCACTTAGCAGGATAGTTTGGGTAGAGACGTGACAGATGGATTTCAAAGCCAGTGACAAACCATACAGACAGGTACTGAATGCTCTGGAACCTGAGTTGGCTACTTTTCACAGGGAGCACTGGCCTTGAGACGATCTAACATATAAGGGAATGGAAGAGAGATCTGTAAAGACATACCAAGAAACTATACGGCAATCAAACAAACACGGGGCACAAGTTTTCTGCATCACATTTATTACCTTCTATTCCAAGAAGGGGACACTCCCCTAAAACACCAGCCAGAGTCCTTGGTGGTCAAGAGTCCACTGCATTCCTTGACTAGACAAAGATCTGAGAGTGACGTGTTCACTCAGTGATCATTTTTCCATGATGCAAAAACACTCTTCAGATTTTTTTTTGAGAGAGAGAGCGAGAGAAAGAGAGAGGGAGAGAGAGAGACAGCATGAGCAGGAGAGAGGGGCCGAGGGAGAGGAAGAGAGAGAATTTTAAGCAGGCTACATGCCCAGCACAGAGCGTGGGGCTCAATCCTACTACCCTGGGATAATGAACTGAGCTGAAATCAAGAGTCAGATGCTCAAATGACTAAGCCACTAAGATGCTCCTTTTCAGATTGTTTAAAAAAATACTTTTTCATGACTATAGAAAAATCATAGCAATGCTGGTCTGGTCATGAAAACTCCCCACTTCCTGTGCACTGTCCTTCATAATGACTGTTCCCGGTATTGCCTCCATGAAGAAAAAAACACCTGAACTTCCTAACTTGTGAGACTCAACAGTTATACTACTGCTCACCATCACAAATAAAAGAGACAAGTTTTCCTTCTCTTGGGTTGTACGCAGATTTAATTAGTTACTCAAATAAAAAAATGAAACTCCAAGTGATTCTTTCACTCCAGTCTTCTTTTGTTCCCCCAACATCTACATGCAAAATAGAACATATCTGCTAAAGGAATCAGGGTTTGATAATTACAGGAAGCATAACTGAATTTGCACATGTGAAGTCTCCAACTTTGAATTCGGAGACAATGAAGAACGTAACAGTCCAAACAAGAATTAATCTGTTTCTGAAAAAACTTTAGTAAGTTATCAATGGGGAGAAAAGAAATGTTGGTTTTAAAGAAAATAATAGAAATGCTCCTAAGAAAAGATTATTATGGGAAAGCCTATTTGGAGGAGAAAAAGAAACCAGAGCATTATCTATAAAAGGTAAGCCTAAAAGAAGTGAGATGCATTTTTTCTCCATTTCCCAATCACCTTGAGAAGTGGAGAAAAAATGAAACCGAAGGAAACAAGGCACAACAAGAAGAGGCTTAAGAGAACAATGAGTTGACAACAAAAAAGTTACAGAGACTCACAGGAGTGAGAATTACTGACCATCAGTATGTATTTAGATTATCATGAAGAAAAAGAGATTGACAAGAATTGAAAAGACACAATGATGTCACATGGCAGTCTCGTGACCCAGTTCAGCCCAATGAATCAGAAAGCTGATTTTCCCAAGCAAATGAATGAAGCTGAAGCGGCAGCTTAGAGATAAATGGGGAGGGAGCTGGTGATGGGGATCGCTATCACCATCGTCCTAATCAAACTATGGACAAGACTGCGATATTAGCTGCAGAGAAGCTCCTGTTAGTGACTAAGGCAAGGTGCCCTCCTGCTCCTAGCACAGCTAGAATTCTGGGCCCAATAGACACCAAAAGTTGACACGTGCCAACAACAGGTTTTGCAGGATGGTGTAAACACTCCAGGTTTTAACTAAGCTAAAGGAGACACGGCACTGGTTACGCACTGCAGCAGAGAATTGTAAAAACACTTTCTCAAATGGTGAGCCTCAACTCTCCAAATGTCCTCAACAGCACATAGAGTGTCCTGGCCCAAGAAAAGCCTTTGAACACATCCCACTGCCCTTCCTTATTCAGGGGTCAGTGCATACCTAGATGCTGTATCAAGACGAAGGTACTAAAAGTATCTTTAGTTTTCATAAGGCACTAGATTCCAAATGGAAAGGTAGTCATCAGATGGGGCAGGTAGCAATTAGAGGCTGAGCAGAAGGCTGCAAGAATCTAAAACAAAGGAACTCCATAGGCATATAATCACGAAATCCCCAAAACATCCCAGAAAGTGATAAAAATACATACCTCTGGGTAAAGTGTTGTTATTTCCCCAAAGAGGAAGATAGTTAGACCTCTTTGGTCATAATATAAACTATTATCAGTGTATTCCGGAGAAAGAAATGAGGCAAGATGATATTCTTCTTTTCTTCCACATTTAAATTTATTTACCACATTGGGAACTCACTCACTACATTGTCTGCACATGGACAGACTGGACTCCAACTATGAGAAATCTTTAAATTAACTAACAATATTTTCCAGGATATTACTCTGAACAGAATAAGCAAAAGCAGCAAATCTCAAGATAACAAGCTTACATATAGGGTTCAAAGCCGAAGAATGAATGGCAGCAGTAACAAAAACTGCTTGTACTTTCCCAAAGCACATTCTGTGATTAGCTCTTTGTCCGTTCTTCAACCATAGTATTATATATCACAAACGAAGCCCAGAAGTTTAACACCAAGTAAGATTAAAATGTGTTTAGTTGGGGCACCTGGTTGGCTCAGTCGGTTAAGCATCCGACTTCGGCTCAGGTGATGATCTCACGGTTCGTGGGTTCGAGCCCCACGTCAGGCTCTGCGCTGACAGCTCGGAGCCTGGAGGCTGCTTCGGATTCTGTGTCTCCCTCCCTCTCTCTGCCCCTCCCCTGCTCGTACTCTGTCTCTCTCTTTATCTCTCAAGAATAAACATTTTTAAAAAATGTTTTCTAAACATTTAAACATTACGAAAACCTTTTTTTAAAAAAGGTTAAAACGTGTTTAGCAAATTGTACCTTAAAAGCACAATAGAGCTTTAGAAAGATTTTCAATAATGATTTTTGTTGAAATAAAAAAAAGCACTTCCTGTTTAACTTTTTGAGCCCAATAATCCTTTTCACCTTGAATAATCAGAAATAAAATAGCTAATGAATGTAAAACTTTTATGTGAAAAGAAACTGATGTGTGCATAACAGGCACCTTTCCACACTAACTCATTGCTGTGATTAAACCACAGATAAGCAGTCAGCGTCCTGAGGGATCAATGGTGTAATAAGGAAAAATATATTTCTCTCTTTCCTCTCCCCGTCATTGGCCCCAGCATAAACATAGTATAAATATCTGTAGTGGTCAAACACTGCTCATCTTTACCAGACAAGTGCTTAAAAAAATGGCAGCTAAAATGCAGTTGGCAAGCCCTTTCCTGGGGTGCCTGGGTGGCTCAGTAGATTAAATGTCTGACTCTTGATTTCGGCTCAGGTCGTGATCTCCCGGTTCGTGGGATCAAGCCCCAGGTCGGGCTCCTCACTGACAGTTCAGAGCCTGCTTGCGATTCTCTCTGTCCCTCTCTCTCAAAATAAATAAAATAAACAAACAAAAACAAAAACAAAAACAAAACCTCCCTTCCTGAGTTGCTTGCTACATGGCAATTACATAAATCAAGGACACAGATGGACATGAGACAGACATGGGAGTCAGTGTGGAACCAAGGCCACACGACAAGGTAAAGAAAGCGGAAGATCCTTCCGAGCTCACTTGCCCATCAGGTCATGGCTCTGTGTCATTCTCACATTCCCTCCTTTCTATTCATTTCTGTCACCGTCACCTGTCTTGGACCTTCATGATTTCTTGCTTGCAATTTTCCAAGGTAGGCTCTCTGCCTGCCCACCCCACGGTCTTTCGTCAATCCACTCTTTAAACTGCCACCAGAAAAGAGAGATATGAGATCTACCCTGTGGCCGCAGCATAAAGACAAAATTCTTCAGCAGGACATCAAAGGTCCTCCACAATGTGCCCTTGAACTACCTTTCCACCACACCCAACGCTCGCTGTGTGTTTCCATTACACTGGCTTCTTTGCCATTCCTCTGTCATGCCCTGTACTCCGTTTTATAGCTCTGTCCATATGCTTCCTATGTAAAAACTACTTTGAGGAGCACCTACGTGGCTCAGTCAGTTAAGCGTCTGACTTCCCCTCAGGTCATGATCTCAATGTTTGTGGGTGTGAGCCCCACCTTGGGCTCTGTGCTGACAGTTCGGAGGCTGGAGCCTGCTTCGGATTCTGTGTCTCCCTCCCTCACTGCCCCTCCCTTACTTGCACTCTGTCTCTCAAAAATAAATAAGCATTAAAATATTTTTAAATACCTTGATCACTGTCTACACTGCTCATAATTCTGTTCGTCCCTCACGAAACAACTGAAATGACACCTCCTTCAGGAAGCTTTCCTACACCCTATGAATTTTACTTCTCTACACTCTCGTGGTACTTTATGCACATGTTAGCTACAGCATTTACCACATTCTACTCCAAACTGAAGCTAATTATGTAAAAGTGAATCTCTACGGCTACACTGTAAGCAGCTGAACACCACACATCACACCTCATAAGCACTTTATGGCATTTATTTGCTTCTATGTCTTTTCTTTTCCAACAAACCATAAATTCCTGAGGTCATGATCTGTATCTCCCTTTAAAAAGTATTTCAAATGGGGGTGCCTGGGTGGCTCAGTCAGTTAAGCATCCAACTTCAGCTCAGGTCATGATCTCACGATTCACTCTTATCAGCACAGAGCCTGCTTCAGATCCTCTGTCCTCCTCTGTCTCTGTCCCTCTTATGTCCCTCTGCTTACGTGTTCTTCCCCCACCCCCCCAAAATAAATAAACTTAAAAATGTTTTAAATGAAAACTTAAATATATATTTACACGATATAAATATAATGCTTAATATCAATACATAATATGTAAATGTATAAGCACACGTATACTCTGCTTTTTGAAATTTCACATTACACCACTTTGCTTTTACAAAAGACCTACGTTAAAATTAGTGTCTGTTTTCAGTAACCAGAAGAAATCTGAAGAAGATCTCCACTTTCACCGAAAAAGGCAAAAAGCGAAAATAGGGGTCGGGTGTTTATTTTTCAGGGAGCCGTTACAAGCCCCCCACACCCCACCCGGGCCCCCAGCTGAGACAGCACCCGCCCATCTCCCTCCCTGGGAGCTCACTACACTCAGCATCCCACCACCAGGATGGGCTGTCTGGGAGCATCTTTCTGTGTGTGTGTGTGTGTGTGTGTGTGTGTGTGTGTGTGTGTGTAACATTTATTTTGTGCATTTATTAGCAAGATGTGTCTTAAGATATCAGAAAAGCCCGAGAGGGTGTTTTTTGGCTCAGAGAATGCTCAAATTTTTTTCCATATAAATTAACGATAATTGCTTCTCCGTTTTACACCATTTCGGATTAGTAAAGATTTCATTAAAAAACGCTCTACTGGGGCGCCTGGGTGGCGCAGTCGGTTAAGCATCCGACTTCAGCCAGGTCACGATCTCGCGGTCCGGGAGTTCGAGCCCCGCGTCGGGCTCTGGGCGGATGGCTCAGAGCCTGGAGCCTGTTTCCGATTCTGTGTCTCCCTCTCTCTCTGCCCCTCCCCCGTTCATGCTCTGTCTCTCTCTGTCCCAAAAATAAATAAACGTTGAAAAAAAAAAAAAAAAAACAAAAAAAAAAACGCTCTACTTTCAGATAGTGGGGAAAACCAGTATATTATACATGGAAGTATTTATAATGTACATCAAGGTTCCATTTACCTAGTACCCAATGAATAAACAGGATCACCCACACCTTCGAGTATTGGTAGAACAAGACAATATCCCTCATGCTCCCGCCCACCTCATTCCTTCCTCATCTTCCGGAAGTAATCGCTATCTTAATTCTGTGTTTCTTATTCACTTGTTTTTATAAAGTCTTATCCCATATGCATGTATCCCTAAACAACATATTGTTTAGTTTTGCATGCTTTTGGTTTCTTATAAACGGAATCATATCACATTTATTATTTTGCAAATTTTTTGTGTTTGTTTTTGCTTTTTAGCTCAACATTATGTTCGTAAGATTCACATATGTTGATGCATGTAGCTATAGTTCATTCGTTTTCACTATCTAAGAGAACCTCTTGCAAATGAGCTCTGGGAGGCACACAAGAGAATGTCCACAGCAACACTGTTTGTTAACACAAAACACCGCAAATGACCCAAATGTTCATTATCAGGAGGCTACATAAATAAATCATGGTATTTTCTACACTTGCACCTGCTAATGTGTCTGGCATGTAGTAGGCCCTCCATAAATATTTTTTTGGATAGACTTGAGGAAGAAAATATAACTGACTCATCATGGCCTTCTCCTCCGAGCCCAGAACATGTTCAGATGCATCTGAGACATCCATCCACAAAATGTTGGCCCCTCAGGCTTGCAGTGGACAGATCGGTAGAAAAACTGACAACACAGGTCATCTGCGTCGAGATGAGTTAAGAGGACAAAAGGGCAACTGTGACACGTCTGCCTGCAAGAAACTCTACAGAGTGGAATTTCCGAGGGTATTAATTCTGCCTGCTCACTTCTGAGTTCCTATGCACCACTGTGGCTCACAGGCACCCCCCCCCCCACTTCATCTTCTTTGCTATCCCCTCTTCAGATGAGTCTGTTCTGGTACACCTGGGAAGGATTTAGGGATGGGGCAAGAACTGACTTTTGATGTCCCATCGCTGCCCAGCTATATCAAGCTCTCAGTGCCATGATAATTACATTTTGTTAGACAATGATTTGTCTCTCACTGGGTCCCACTTGAACGTCGCGTATCCATTGTAAGGCAGTCAAGCCACCCTGCTTGTCACTTTTTCACCATATTGATGTCAGCTCTTCGGCAGAAACAACCCCCTAGAAAAATGATCACCATCCCAGTATGCTATTAGTCTCTTTTGCATTTTACTGAAATAGAAACTAATTCTCAGGATAACACTGATGGTGAAGATTCAGGGAAGACAAATTAGACCAAACCAAATGAGTATGTGTTTATCTGCAGCGTTGGCCAATCACTTTCAAAAGAACTGGGTGCAGAACATAATGAAAAGGCACTGAATCCAAAGGTAAAGAAAAGACTGCCAACGACAGACAAGTTTCCCCATGAAAGTGAGTATTATTCACATAAGTTCATCTCACTTTGACTTGACTTCATCCTTTTATCATGGTCATAATTCAGACCTGAATATTTAGCTCCCAAAAATGAAAAAGGAAGGAAAGAAGGCAGGCAGGGAAAAAGCCATGATTCTGATGCAGTAGATGTAATAAAAATACAAATAAAGCCCACCCATCATCCTTCCCTTCATTTGTTTCCACAACCGAGTCTTCCTCCTTCCCCTTTCCCATCACCCCACCCCCCTGCCCTCCGGCTCGCTCTCTTCTGTTTCTCTTGCTTCTCTTGGCAAAGACCCTGGGAAAGGATTAAAGCAGCCAGTCCTCACTCCTTAGATTCAACTTTTCTTTGGGCTTTTCCTTTCAAACGTGAACTACATTGCACCGCAAATAACTAAACTCTTCCTTTTACACTCTGCATCTTTCCCAGGGTTGCTGCATTTCTGATACATGCTTGGGCTAGAGGACGCCCTCCTCTGCTCGCATATATCGCTACTATGTTTGAGTAGACACAAACCCGACTTCAAGCAAAATGTTTCTGTGCTACGAGTAGAGTCTCCTCCACACACTTCAGCCCAATCCAGCAGCTTCCCTCACCTTTTGTCTACCTCTTCCCAAAGACCCTCACCAGCTTACTCGTTAGTTAGCCTGCTTCAAAGCAGGAGACCTGGAAAAGCCGTAACTTACCCTCGGCTAATTACTTTCCCTCTCAAGCCTTAGGAAGTAATGAGGGAGATCTTTACTTCAAACTTAATTTCATTCCAAAATGTAGAATTGTGTTTGTGGGTAAGAAGGACAGTACCCCTGCGAGAAAATGCCAGTCTAACGTTAGGGCCCATAACAGCCAAGGTAGGAACTCTGCATGTAATTATTACAGAGACTTTAGGAAGAGAAGGGAAACCAACGTTTTTTTAACAGCTACAGTGAACCAGGGACCAAATGAGGTGTTTTCACACATTCCCTCATCTCTACAAAAGTTGGGAGGAGTTACTATCACCTTCATTTTGTAGATGAGGAGACAGGCTCAGAGGGGCCTGCCGGTGGTGTCAGATTCCGAATCCAGGTTTTTCTGATCCTCAGGCTCCAAAGCAGGGAAAGTTAAATCCGAAGGCACCTTCAGAGGGCTGAAGGCCACAAAACACCGTTCCGACAGCACACTATCAAGCAAGGCCCTCCACGCCCCAGCCTCTGCTACTTTCCTCACCTCCCCACCCTTTGCCATAAATCGCCCTTCCTCCAGCCGCACAGGACACCGTGAGGCTCCCCGAGTGCCGTGTTGATGAATGGTTCTGTGCCTTTCCCCAGGCTCCTCCCTTTTTCTGAGATGCCCCTCCCCCTTGCTTCATCCATCTACCTCCTCCTCTGCGATTCCGCTCAAGGGTGGCCGCCTTCAGGGAGCCTTCCTCACCGCTGCCCTGATTTAGATGCTCCTCATACCCCTCCGGAGTACTCACCCTACTGACCACAGCTGCTCCTATATTTGTAGGTTTCTCCTACTAAGCTACAAAGTTACCCTTTTTAACTTTAGCATATAATACAATGGTTGGTCCACCAAGAAAGAAAATGGATGAATGACCAGAAACCACAGGGTAGCACACTGGAATTAAAAACCAGTGTGGTGGAGTTCATGCCAGTACTTAAGCAGAAGCCAGACAGTCACCTGCCGGGACCGTAAGGATCGGCTGACAGTACTCGAGGGGCAGGGCTCCGTGAGCCCTAACATCCATTCGGGCTCTGATGGTCTGGGGCTGCAGACTGCTGCTGATTGTGGTTTTCTGAGGAGGACGAGCCAACATCTCGGAAGTAAGTGGGGCAGGACGGTGAGAGCACAGGTACAGGAGGCAGAAAACCTGGGAAACAGTCCTGACTACAGGCCTGACTCGCCCAGGTGTGACTTTAAGGGAGAGGAGTTTCCCCATTTGTAGAATGAAAAGGGAAGAGGTGAGTGGAGGTGACCAACTAGATGGCCTGTTACTCTATGTCTGAGAAATGTTCCCCGTTTACCCGCCGTTCACGGTGTTCCCACACGGCACGCCGATGCCCAAAGCCCTCTGCCTGCGCATCCCTCACCTACGCTCCCTATGGTCTCGTGGTTCCTCTTCTAAACAATAAGGTATAAGATGCAAAGAAAAAAATGAGTAAAATCTACCTATTTTATTGACTGCAGTGGACAGGATACTTTTGAAAAAAAAAAAATAACGAAACGAATGAATGCAGGGAAAATGCGAGTCCAAAGGGAAATCGGTATCGACAGAAATTTTAATCAGCCACATGTCCCACAGACACTCAGAGTTCATGGATGTAACGCTTGCATGTTTGACTATGAAGCTGACAGTACAAGATATGTAATCATTTGTAATTTTATTGGAAAAGGTATTTGCATCCTCCTTGTTGTAAGGTAGGAGTCCACAGGAAGACGTCCATTAATTAAGGACTGTGACTCATAGGCCTGGTTATTCTTGGCTGTTTGTATTAAAAGCAGAAACTATGGGGGCGCCTGGGTGGCTGAAGAGGCTGACTTCGGCTCAGGTCATGATCTCGCGGTTCATGAGTTCGAGCCCCGCGTCGGGCTCTGTGCTGACAGCTCGGAGCCTGGAACCTGCTTTGGGTTCTGTGCCTCTGTCTCTCTCTGCCCCTCCCCCACTCACACTCTGTCTCTCAAAAATGAATAAATGTTAAAAAAAAAAAAAAGGCAGAAACCTGGGTGATATGGCAAGAATCTTTTCTCCACCTGAACATGATCCTGAAATGAAAACCACCTGACAGTGTTGGTGACAGAAGTGAGTAGAAAGACCAGCCAGAAATTAGCTGTGTGACTGGGTTTAGCACTGAATTTACAGAATCGTTACATACTTGGATTACGTAATTTTTTTCATTATATTTTACATCTTCCAGGGAGAGAGAAAGACTTATGTTATATGGCATTGTTACATTTGGAAATTCGTGACTTGTCTTGGGACAGATTCTACCAATGCTAAAGGTCTCCTGTGTGGTATTTAGCCCCTTAAAATGGCAACATAAAAAAACAAACAACGACAACAAAAAAAACCTAACCCCCTTCCCTCCAAAAATCAACTCAGTGTGTTAAAATTCTACCAGATTCCTGAGGGAAGGCACCATTAGGTAAGGTTCAAATGTTCACAGGCGACTGAAAAGAACTGTAGATAATCACAAAATTGTGTTCATTACCTGCTGCTCTTAATTCCCTCTCGGGTGCTACAACAAAGCCGTTTCTCTGATACCCTGCTCAGCAGAGCTGTGCACGCCCGTGCTTCTGAAATCAGAGTCAACCCGGATTTTCAGAAACCTCATTTTCAAGCCAACAATTTTCTGAAGTTCTCCTCTTCCCCCACATCAGCTGGCTGAGAGAAGATGTCTGGGTTATAATTTCATTTTTAAGGGTTAAGGGAATGAGTCTTTAGAGAATACACTTTGTCTTGCAGCATTTGGGATCCAAATTTCCTTCCCACCCTTTCCCTGGAAGGATCGGCTTGCAGAGGACGCACAATGAGAACAGAGTTGCGAGTGCTCAAGACGGCGAAGGGAGGAAAAACAGACAAGTCGCTAATTAGCTCTCCAAACTGGACCCTCAAACACACGGAGCATCCTCCTCTCCTATCTGGTGTTTCTGGAAGAGTTTAGGTCAGTAATGGAAAATTTAAACACTGTCATAAAATCCCAATTTTTTTTCCACTGCAGCTCTGAACACCCTCCTGGATATTTAGCCGCGAGGCCTAGCGCTGGGGTTTCACACAAGGCCGGCAGGAGGCCTCGGGGCTGAGAAGAGAGGGGGGACACTGAAGGAGCCGCCTCATGTCTCCTACACCCAGTTTCCCAGGATTCATGTTTATGAGAACATAAGCTCCATGAAAGCAAGGATTTGTGTCCGTTCTGTTCAGCAGCACAGCCCTGTGCTTGGAATGGCCTAGACACGGGCAGGTACTCAGTGAGAACTTTCCGAATAAAGCCACAAGAGAACGGAGGGACTGCGTCCGCCCCAGGCAGGCCCACTCTGGTTGACCTTAACACCACAGCTCTGAGGAAGGTTCCAGAGGTTCCAGGGCTCGGCTCGCTTGACAGGCTGTGGGCAGCTTAGCTGCAGGGTCGCTCCTGGGACTCCGTGGCCCTCAGTGCCTCCCACAGGGGCCAGAAGCCTCTCTCACCACACCCCAGCGCTTGACAAAGGAAAGGGTCAGCAGTGGAGAAAGAAAATATGCTTAAAAACCACTGACTTCGGGGTGAGATCCAAAGGCTGCAGGTAACAAATCTCGCTTCTTGCCATGTTTAGCACTCCCCTTGGGACTTCAAGCAAGTGGCTTAATTTCTTCCATTTCACTTTATCATTCATCATGCAGGGTGACTCTACACGAAATGACTAGAGAATCTGATGCTGTTGGAAACATAATTTTACTGATGCCGATTCCAGAATTTGTAAAGGGCTAGGTGGCCGCTATACTCCTTCCGAAGTCCGATGCCTCTGCGACCAAAAACCTTGTGCAGGGCTGTCCACGGGGTTGTGTTATTCCTGAACATCCTTTCTGACTGAACAAGCCATATGGCTTTCGGTTTAGTTGCCAGGCAGCCTGGCCAAGCTCCTATCAACATGTCAACCAGATGAGGTGGGGGGGAAGGAGAAACAGAACGCAGGATGCTGGTTGTGCTGAACAGTAAAGAGAAAACAGGGACCCCAGACCGTGGGCCAAGGTTTGACCTCAGCAGCTGCAAAACCAATCGCTTCTGAGTTTCACTGCGTTTCAAGGAACATCCACAGAGGAAAAATCACAGTAGCCCATAATATATGATAATGCCTCTCCTGGGCTTTGGTATGATATTTTAAATATACAACTAAACCCAAAAAGCTACAGTTTCAGATCTTGCCAGAAATTGGGGTTTTACTTGAACTATAAAAGAGTCAAGGGATGTTCACTGGGCAAGATACAAGGTTCTTCTTTATAAGTTCTTATAAAACTAGAAACCACTAGGGCACCTGGGTGGCTCTGACTTCAGCTCAGGTCATGTATTCATGGTCTGAGTGTTCGAGCCCCACATCAGGCTCTCCGCTCTCAATGCAGAGCCTGGAGCCTGCTTTGGATTCTGTTGTCTCCCTCTCTCTCTCGCTCTCTGCCCCTCCCCTGCTCTCACATGCTCGCTCTCTTTCTCTGAAAAACAAACATTAACACACACACACACACACACACACACACACACACCCAGGATGAGACTTTGGTCTCCAGTCTAGCACGTGAGGGGTGTAGAAGTCACCACTCCATCCTAACAAGTAACAAGCTAACAAACTGAAAATTCCACAATTCTTCTCAGAACTGTTAGACAAGGGAGGTCACAGGCAGACTGCTGCCCCCAAACTGGAGAGACGCACACAGAGAGCCACAGCTTGTGGAAGCGGAACCCTCTGCAGGACCAGGGCTGGGGCAGGAAAACCTGAACTCAGTAGCCAGACTGCTGGGGACTTAGTGTGCACAAGTCAGAGTCAAGACATCCAGGGGGACCCAGTCTGAGGGGCCCCCACACTGTTGTGAGTCTTCACCTCCAACAGCTCCATCAGACGTTCACAGTTAATGCCAGAGAAAAACCGTCTCACGTTTCTAGCAGAGGGAGGGGAAAAGCAACCACCTTGAGAAACGCCACAGAATTCAGTTCTTCACCAGGGCTGGCCTTGGGAGAAACTATTTTACCCTAGCCTACCCCCTGGGGTTTCACCTGAGCCTAACTGACCTGGGGGAAGGGAAATACCCGATTCCAGCTCACTTCAGACATCCTGTCCCGCCCAAGAGGGGAAAAAACCGAGAAGCACTGGTAAAGTTCACAGGACCTAACTAACCACTGCCGATGATTCCCAGTCCCTCAGACATTACCATTATGCTATTAAAGGCCGGTCGACAGCAGTTCTTTGACCCACTACCTCACACCCGCCTTTCAAAAAAAAGTACAAGGCATACTAAAAGGCAAAAACAGAATCTGAAGACTGAACAAGCATTAGAACCAGAGTCAGATACGGCAGCAATGCCGGAATTATCAGGCCAGGAATTTAAAAATACCAATTAATACGCTAAAGGCTTTAATGGGGAAAAAAGGAAACAATATGCAAGAACAGGTGGACAGTGTAAGCAGAGGGATGAAAATTCTAAGAAATAATAAAAAATGCTGGAGATGAAAAACAATGTAACAGAAATGAAGAATGCTTTAATGGAATCCTTATTAGACTGGATGCAGTGAGGGGAAAAAGCACAATCGCTAAACTTGAGGATATAACAATAGAAACTTCTAAAATAGAAAACAAAGAGAAAAAAGGCTAGGAAAAAAAAAACCCAAAACAAAACCCAGAACAGAATTTCCAAGAACTGTGGGGCAACTACAAAGGGTGTAACATACGTGTTATCAGACTATCAGAAGAGAAAGGAACAGAAGCAGTATTTGAAGCAATGATCTCAATGACGGCTGAGATTTTCCCCCAAATAAATGTCAGACACCAAACCACAGGTCCAGAAAGATCAGAGAACACCAAGATCATGATACATGCCAAAAAACTACACCCAGATATACCATATTTAAACTTCAGACAATAAAAGATAAAATACTTGAAAGAAAATCCTCCCTATAGAGACACAAGAATAAAAATGACATCTGACTTCTTGGAGGCACTGCTTCAGGAGGTTTTTTTAAGGTTTTTTTTAAAAGTAGGCTCCAGGCCCAGCTGGAGCCCAATGTGGGTCTTGACATCAAGACCCTGAGATCAAGACCTGAGCTGAGATCAAGAGTCAGACGCTCAACTGACCACGCCAGCCAGGCACCCTGATTTTCAGGAGCATATTAACTAAGCCTTGATAACCATTTTTTCCTCCTCTCTTCTTCTTCATCACAACTACTACTTTTCTGAATTATTTTGCTATTTTTAGCACTCAAGCAAAACATACACGGTACATAAAATGTGAAAAACAGAGGGAAAAAAGAAAAACAAATCGCCAAGAGTCGTCTAACCAAAACTAAAATTATGGAATATTTCCTTCCAAGACTTTTTCTAACCATAGATCTTTTTTTTATAAATCTGTTTTAATCAACAGAAAGTATCATCCTGCCTGCTAATGGTCTGGCCCTTGGAGAGACAGACTTTCAGATAATCCATGGCCTTATTTCCTCCTTATCCTCAACCTCTGCCCTGCCTGAGGTGGGACCCTGCCCTAGAAGCCTGAAACAGTGAGGGTGATATAGCACCCCCCCCACACCCCACAGTTGGAGGGATTAGAGGGACAACCTTCTGCATCTAACACTCCTCCCAGCTCCGGGCATCAACTCACCCTCTTCAGTAGCTGGCTGCTTTAGTTTCTGAGCCTTCCGGGGCATTTTGCAGTAAATCTGCTGGCTTCTCCCCGACAGCCGCTGGTGTAGACACTTAGGTCTTGCCCAGCTCTACCCTGCTCTGCAGCCATCAGACCTCCAGGGACTTGCCGGCCTCACTGTTGGTGAATGAACATTTCAGCCGACTCCAGACCTCATTGAAAGTGGAATGTGTGTTTCTGTTCCTCGTTCTGTCACTGCAGGGTGATCAGTGAGTTCTGAGAGAGGAAAGGCTGCACCATAATTCTTGTTCTTACACGGTATCCTAGCACTGTATGATCTTCATTATTACAGCTTTTTATAGATTTCGCTGTCGAGTAAGGAATATACCAGTTTCAAATATGACTGAATGCCTCTGCAAGTTTTTTTTGTTGGTTTTAAAAATTATAAACAAGTTACCAGCTCAATGAACTGGAAAAGAAATTCAATATTCCAAACTCCAAAAATAATGCCAGGCACATAGCTGGTGATTAATACCTGTTGAGCGATTATGAACAATCTGTCTGGGAAAAGTCAATAGCACAGGGCCACTTATGGAAACCTGGGATTGTTCCTGAAAATCTGTTGTACTGTGAATCTGTTTCAGTCTGAGAAGCAAGAAATGTTGACCTGTGACCACATCTGGTGGCTATACCCAGTGCAATGTGTGTTGGGCCAAAAAAAACAAAAAAAAAACAAAAAAAAACCCACCAAACAACAACAAACCAAACCAAAAGAAAACGGAAGCATCTGTAACCCATACTTGGTTCATCTGGAAAGCTTACAACTGGGCTGCTGACTGTGTGACACAAACTTCCTGGGGCCCTTAGATGAGGGCAGGCATAACTCAAAATTTTCTTCTTAATTAAAGCAACAGGGATCAAAGACCTAAACAGAGGGATAATGGCAGAGCATTAAATGCAAAGTAAATGTATCATTCCTCGAATAATTCCATTTGTGACCAATTTACCCAAACAGCCACAGGAGAACTCAGGTTTCAGTGGGATGGCTGGTGTGAGGCAATACGCGGGAGAGTGGCATGAATTACGTTTTCCTATTTCCACTGCTTACTCACCACTTCTAAGGAATACTTAATTTTTGAACATCTACCTCATGGCTTACAGGTGCCTCTTAACTTCCCCAAGCCTTGCCTCCTTGACCAGTGTGATACCGTATTAATTCACAGCTCTGGGAAATACATGCAGAAAAGTTCACAGTTCCTGAACCAAGATAAATGAAAACCCAGATCCCGCTACCCCGGTAGCTTGTATGGATAACGTTACTTCTCCCTCAGTGTACGTCTACACTGCTTCAACCTACTCTTCTGTGGGAACGACCTCAGGACACGGCTCTCAGCACTCTGACCCCCTTCAAAATGGCGCCCCTCTCTTACCAGCTCCTGGCCGAGGTTTTCAGTCTCGTCAGGATGAAACCCGCCCCCACTGACACACACAGATCTCCTCAGGCTGAACTGCTTCATTCCCTGACTAACCCTGCAACTTTCTCACTCCCATGGCCATTGCCCATGCTGTGCCTTCTGCCTGAAATGCCTTTTATCAGACAATAGAAACGGCCACGGAGTTCAAGACCCGAACTCTTTTCTTCAGTTAGGACTTCTCGTTGCAACAAAATGATTCAGAATTTGCATTACATTAAAAAAAAAAAAAAAAAGTGCTATCCAAAGCAGGGGGTGAAAGAAGGTCGAGGCCAAATTAATTTTGTTACCAATATGTGGTTTTTTTTTTTTTAATTTTTTAAAATGTCGATTTATTTTTGAGAGAGAGGGAGACACAGAATCCAAAGCAGGCTCCAGGCTCCGAGCTGTCAGCACAGAGCCCAACATGGGGCCCAAAGTCCCGGACCGAGAGGTCATGACCTGGGCCAAAGTCTGACACCCAACCCACGGGGCCACCCAGGCGCCCCTCCAGTACATGTTTTTTAAACCACTGTGAGGCAAAGCAGAGAGTATGGACTTCGAAGTCACATACTTGTGGGTTTACATCCTGGCTCTGACGTATTTTAGTCTCATGACCGTGTGCAAGCATTCGCCCTTTCTAAAATGGAGTTTTCCATACCAGAAGACGGATATAACACAAATTTCCCATATTCCACTTAATAATTCTGTGCTGCCTACGTCCTTTCCGTACTGTAAAATAGGACGGCTGGTGGGAGACAGCTCCACAGACTGCTGAGGAAATGTGCCCTCTTCCCATCCCTGATCACGAGAGAAGCTGATGATGTTCTGCACCAGGAAACCGGGAGACTTCTGGACTTGAAAGGTTGCTGCTGTGTTCCATGAAAGCACCCTCCAAAATGTGTGATGCTGACGTTTTTCTCAGTTAATAATGTGTTACCTTGGTAATACTATTTAAACTGAACTTCTTCCAAAAAAAAAAAATAAAGTGTTTGTGAATTCTCTTTGTTAAGTGAGAACAGGAGGCAAAATATAATAAAAATAACTGTGCTAGATTTTCTGTTTAAGAAGTTGAGAGCCTTGGATGAATTAAAATTAACATAGGGTCAGTGTGAGAATTCGTCACGAGAATTAATTAAGGACTAGTCGGTAGACGGCACCTAGCAAAAGGCAGCTAGGAGTGACGTGACCATCTTTAACAATGTAACGAGTACAACAACGGTGACAATGACGTTGACCCAGAGCTTACTCCGAGCACCCTGTGTCCAGGCCTCAGCCTCTCTCTGCTGCAGGGGGAGAAAAAAAAATTAAAAAAAAAGCTCTCTGTCTGAATCAGCCGAGTCTCTGAGCCAGGGTACTTGTCTGACCCTGTTTTCTGGGATGAATCTGCCATCCTGTTATAAATCAGTCAGCGGGAACCCAGAAGCAGACTGTTCATTTACTTAAGAGCACACAACCCTTCAAAGGGCAAGGGGTTTTGAGGAAATCCCAACTAACTGATGGGGAAAAAGGCCAAGAGTATGGGTTCCTCTGTTGGAGATAAATGGTATCTATCAAATGCACACACAAATCCCTGAATAAACACCCGGAGCATTCCTCTGTGTTGTTTTAAAATTCAGATCCCATTAGGAAAAGAGCGAGGTGACTTACTTTTTGCCACACCACTAAGTCTCTCCTCCGTCACAATCCTATTGGCATTAATGGGAGATTTTATTACCTCTCAAAGTGTGTGTAAAAACCGAGTGTCTCTAAGAAGTACACTTTGTTGACGTTTATCATAAGGACTATTAAAACAACACATAAAAATGTCAATGTTTCATCTGAATACCTAGTTGCACCCAAGCTAGCTATTGTACAATTTCGCTTTACGCCGTTTATTAACAGAACACACACTCTCGTCTGATTAGACCGCGTTATTCTTCCTCAGGGAGAAAACCTGTCGCTAGTCTGTGGTGGGCCCTTTGCTGAGCAGATCACTGATCCTTAAAACAATGCCATGAAGTAGGTTCAACGGACCCTACCTTACAGATGAGAAATCGCAGGCTCGGGAAGATTGAGAACTTGTCCAAGGTTACACACTTGCTAAGTGACCGAAAGGACGCTGACCCCAAAGTCCAACTGAAGGCAAGTCGAAAGTGTGCCGTCCTAAGGGCAGACACGCATCACCGACCTGCCTCCTCCGAGACGACCTCCGGTCTTGCAGTGCCTCGGGGCGCCTCTGACCCACCCCTCAGTGTAACTGTACCACGTGAGCAGGGGGCACCAATCGCATGCACTCAGACCCCACGGCATCCCTAGAATATTTTAGTAGGACTGTGACAACCAGGCCGCCCTCTTGTCCTCACCTGGATCCCCGAAAAAAGAGGTCAGGGAAGCCAGATTCTGATGCATCAGGATCGCACTACATTTCGACTCCGATACTTGGCCATGAAAACACCGCGGCTGCCGAAGGAAGTCTGGCGGTCGGAAATGTGCTCCTTGAAGCCACAAGCGAACAGATATGCACGCGGTTCCACGGTAAACTCGGGGTCCGCGGCGAGGGTGTGAAAAGAACCCAAGTTTTGGAATGAGACCCAGCAAAGGACCTTCCCACTTCCAACCTGGTGATCTCGGGCAAACCAAGTTGATTAAGCTCTCCAAGTTCAGTGTCCTCATCTGCAAAATGTGCAGAGGAACGTGCACCGTGGGATGTGCGGGACGCCAGCTCTCCGATGACCCGTGGCCCGGCTGCTCCCGGGCTCAGGCCGGAACTAGGCTTCAAGGCTCCGCCCCACGCCTGGCCACGTGACTGAGTTCTCTCCAGTGGCACCTGAGCGAGAGCATTCGCAGCTGCTTCTGGCCGAGGCCCTGGGACGGGGGGGCTGGCCCCTCTGTGCTTCCTTTTCTCCTCCTTGGAGGGAGCCGATGAAGGACGAGCCCCCGAGGGATGGTAGAGAAACACCATGGAAGGATTCACCTGGGCCCTCACAGCATGGAGCAGGGCCACTCGCCAACTTGGAACACTCCCAGGGTACCACCACCGGTGAGAAAGAAAAAAATATCTATCTCTCTCGAGCTGCTTAATTACTGTCATGTCCCTTTGGTACAGGAGCCAGCCATCACAACGCCGGGCACAAAGTAGGCAGTCGGCACATAAACGGGGCACCAGGCTACCATAGCCCCCACGCAGAGCGCCCCACTGCCCACACAGGCTGGTGGCTCCATGGGCACAGACCCCGCTGCTGCCCTCAGCGACGGAAAGGAAAAGGGGTGAAATGAAGGTGCCTCACCGGAAAGACAAAACTTCCAACTGCAGAGGAAACACCTTCGGGTGGTTTTCAAAGTGCACAGCCTTTGACAAGATAGCCATCATCTCCGCTGCTTTTGCTGGGTTTCTAATCATGTTTCTGAGGCTCCACCAGGAAAGTTTACAGACACAGCACTGGAAGGAATTTCAGGAGGCCCCAGAACTCGGGGCATCTGTGTCGTGCACAGGTGTTCCAATCTACAAATACTTGTTAAACACCAGCTAAGTCCCACGTTGTCTGCTAAACGATGGAGGTGCAGACATTGGCTCCTCCCTCCTACTTCCACGACACTTGTATCCAAATAAAGTCAGGTGAAAATACTGTGTACATCTGGGAGGGGAAGGAAGAGGGGCAACAGGCACCCTCTTTGTAAGGCCAAGAGAGAGGGAACAAAAATACCAAAGAATCCTATTTATTTTCTCAGTAAGAGCCACATTCCGCCCATCAGCTGCTCATGTAAACAAACACTGTCCAAGGAGCCTGGGACCATCCTAATGCAACTAGCCACGCCTGATAAATCCTTCCCTCAATAACATCCTTTGATCTGCAGGAGGAACTCTACTTATATTAGTGCTCTTTTGGCTCACAGAATTGGCTACAGGCCTGTTTGTTACCAAATCATTCTGCAATTAAGTGCCCAGACACATCAATTTTCAATACTACAGAACTTTCTGGGTGTCAGCTTAACTCAGCTTCAGAATACTTTCCCACATGACAGTCACTCTGTAAAACAGATTCTGGCACCCTCACAAAATTGTCAGGAATACCTGTGCTTATCAGTTTCAGTCATGTTGCAGACGCACCCCAGGCCCCTCCTCCAGACTCTGGCTTCTGCTAAAGGCATCACTTCCCGGCACACGTCGTCTTCATCGCCCACGTCTCTGAAGCTGTGTGTCCCACGGGGAGTGTCCTGGCTGTGACACTCATTTTCTTCAAAACTGGTTTGCGGTGAGCAGAAGCCTCTCTTCAAGGGACGTTTTTCAAATTTAACATGACTGCGTTCTGCCCCCAAACCTATTCTTCCCTCACTCCTTCCCATCTCGTCGACTCAAATGCTCAGGTCAGAAACCTGATGTTTTAAAACCTTCCTCTTTCTCTCACCCACCACATCCAGTTCATCAGAGTCCAGACGATTCTGTCTCCGGAAAGCACCCTGAGTCTGTTCCCTTCTTTTCGTCCCCTAGTGCAAGCCAGTCTGTCTCCTGAGCTCCTGTAACAGCCTTGTGCTCAGCCTACACTCTTGACCCCTCAGACCCATTCTCTGCATCGTATCGGAATCATCTTCTCAAAACATGAATTAGATCTGGCCACGCTCATGTTCCACACCTTTCAACGGCTTTCCGCTGTTTTGGATTAAAATGCAAACTTTTCCAAATGGCCGCTCTGCTGCTTGATCCAGCCCTGCCTGCTACCCAGTGTTCATTCCTGGTCTCTCTCCTCTTCACACACGCTCCCTCAGGCAGCTTACATACCACCTTTGTAGGGAGCCCACTGCTGGTCACAAAATCTAAAATTGTTCCTTTTTTAACATTCTCTCCATTGCATGATAATACTGTCTTTCATTTGCTCCCCCACTTAGCCCATTTCATACCTAGTTCTTTCTTTCTTTTTGACTTGTCATTAATAGCTCTGAAGTCAGGCTCCAGGAAGGCGGAGCTCATACCACTTTTGTAGCATGTGCCTGCCCTCACCCTCAGCCTGTCCACGTATGCTGATTTCCTCCTCATCCAGACCCCGCGTGGTAGGGACCAGTATCATCCTCACTTTGAAGATGAAGAAATCCGATTCAAAGAGAAGTTACACACACCCTCCACGTCAAGCAGCCAGGGAGAAGAGGAAGCATGCAGGAGCCCAGGAAGTCATGCCCCCGAGCCTGTGTCCCTTGTCACCGCACCATTTATGCCCACTCAAACAGGCCTGGTTCACTGTAGGAGCTCAATGACCAGTGCAGTAAACTTCTCTAAGTCTGAACATCCAGAGACACTTGGTATCTTTATACATTCCTTTACCCACTCCTTGTTCTATCATTTATGTTCATATGCATACAGTCACCCTGATTTATAATTTATATTATAGTTTATATTCCAGCTCCTCCATTTTTTAAAACACATATACAGTATACACACATGTAGAGAAAGAGAGAGTGTGCGCGTGAACAGTGAAGGGCCAGAGGGAGAGAGAGAAAGACAGGATCCCAAGCAGGCTCCACGCTCAGCCCAGGGCCCAACGTGGGGCTCGATCCCACAACCTGGGGATCATGAGCCAAAATCAAGGGTCGGACACTCAACCGACTGAGCCATGCAGGCACCGCCACCCCTCCATCCTCATGTCTCTTGTGGTGCCCAGCATAACGGTGGGTGCTCTGAAGGTTGGCCTAAGGATGCTGGCATTTAAAGGTTAGTAGAAATTAACAAGAATCACAATAAATTAAAAGTCAGCTAAGTGTTCCTGTGAAAAATAAGTACAACAGTCGCCATTTATCACTGTAGTCACTTAGAGTTAATTCGGTCCTACAGGAAACCCTTCTGGGGTTTCTGGGGTTCTAAACTTAAATTTTACAGAGCCTGGCTTTCTACCCTGTGAGTGAGTGGGGATGGTCTTTGTTAGCAAAACTTAAGGGGGGAGGGTGGGGAGAGAGAGGAGGAGAGGGAGAACTCTTCCCAAAGCTTTCCTGTGGTCTGTCCTGAATCCTCCAGTGCAGGCAGGAAGCATCCTAGTTGGCGAGCCCCTGTGAGGGGTCAGGACGGTGGGCTGCTCCCGGCCCCACCCCTGCCCAGGGTCCCCGTATCCTCTCCATCCTGGAGCTTCCCTCCACCTCTACCAACCCACATGGTGCTCAGGGCTGAAGAGTCTTTACCCATATTAATACAGACCTCCTTTCCCGGGAAACACTTGGGAAGGGGACTAAAACTTCAGGGCAGTACAGCCTCGCCTCAAATATCCATCGTCTCACAGTGGGCGTGTACCTTCTAAGGTACATGGGCGGAAACTGTCTTTAGTGAAGAGAATAAACTCAGCTTCATAGAGAAGCACATCAGAGGACCGGAAGTCTGTCGTTCAATCCTTCTCTCTAACCACCACCGCACTACCAAACAGAAACTTCTGGAAGGCAGGAGCAGTCGATTCATGGAGTCGACTCACGGAGACTTGTGAATCTGCTCCAGAGTAAAATAGCGGGAGGGGGGCAGGGAACAGGGCACTCTACCCCGCCTACGGGCTTCTGCTGACAAAAGATGTGCGGAAGCTCCAGCCCCCACCATCTCGGAATGCGACCCGCAGTAGGGTCACTGCGGAGGTGAGTCATGATGAGGTCATGCTGGAGCATGGGGCCCATACGCCAGTGGGACTGGTGATCCTTGGAAGAAGGACGTGTGAGGAGAGACACAGAACTCCACGGGAAGGTGGAGGCAGAGATCGGAGTGACACATCTATGCAGCAAGAGACAGCGAGGATGGCCTGCTGTCACCTGTACCGAGAGAGGGACCAGAGCAGACTCTCCCCAAACCCTCACACGGGGCTCACTCTGCTGACACCCTGATAAGTTTTTGTTGTTTTCGGCTGCATGGTTTGTGGTACTTCGTGACGGCAACGCTGGGAAACTAATACAGTGTCCAAATTCAGATTTCTAAGAAAACCTGTGTCAGTCCAACAACATGTCTGTGGGCTGGATCCAGGCCCCAGCAGCCAGGCCGCCTCGAATTTCAGTGATCACTCTCCAAGGGCTAGTGAGCACTTTTGCTGAAAAACAAAAATGCTGTTAACAAACCTTTTTTTTTTTTTTTTTTTTTTTTTTTTTTGGTAAAAGCAGTGCAATGTGTCATATGTTCCACGTTCACACACACACAAAGAGCAGAATTACCTTCTAGCGCCTGGAGGTGAGAAGCATGGGTGCTATAGTCAGACTGCCTGGGTTCGTATGCTAGCCCTGCCCCTCATTAGCTATGGGGTCTGAGCACTCTGGGCCTCAGTTTCCTCCTCAGAAGGGGGAATGACTCCCTGCTTCACAGGTGAGCACACGGCATGCTGGGAAGCCATGAGAATTACACAGAGCAGGGAGGACTCTACGATCCAAGCCATGCGGTCTCTACCACCGCACATTATTATTCGATTTATTGTGAACTCATCTAGGACCAGGCTTAGGGCTTGGTCATTCTCACCCGGTTCACCTTGTTTGCACGTGGCAGGTGGTCAGACACAACTGGGGAGGGAAGGCAGCACTTACTTCATCTAATTCCTGTAACTGTGAACTTCCCCAGGGCAAAACCCAAGTCTTGAATCATCCATGGCGCCCAGTTGAAAGGTTATGCTCAGAGTAAATGGAAGTCTTTCCACTGGAGGGAGGTCTGCGGCTGTACTGTTCCACCCAGTGGGAATGGGAGTGGGAATTAAATGCTTCATTCCAAGTTCAGGGTCTGGACCTGCGTTTGCCTGTTTCTTTTCTGCTTATCATACACACATGACAGGTAGAGCAAATCAGGCTGATACACCCTCACCGAGGAGTCTGAGAAAACCTATTAACCCAAGGCAGAGGAAATAATATCAAGCACATGACAAATGCAGCAGTCAGTAATTTTGCAATAACCAGCAAATGCTGAGAAATGCACTTAGTCTCTGTGGCTGCCTGATGCTGACTGGAGAGAGGCTCAGAGTACAGAAAACAAGATCCTAGTCCAAACTGCGTGATATGCAAGCTTCCCACTGGGTAGTGCCCACAGCCCACTGGCCTGCTGGCATTATCTTGACAAAGCCCATGATATGTCAGCCAGCTATTCTGTCAATAAAGTTTTATTGATACTCAGCCCTGACCATTCACTTACATACTGCCTATGGCTGCTTTTGTGCTCAAGTACAGAGTAGAACTGTGGTAACAAAGACCCAGAAAGCCCAAAAAGCCTAAAATATTTACTGTGTGGTCCTTTACAAAAAAGACTCTGAACCCCTAATCCGAACCATCCCACTGTGATTATATGAAAAATCAAGCTCTGAGGGAACAGAAACCTTGTTTGTCTGGCTCAGTCCTCTGTCTCTGATGCCCAGAAGACCTGATTTACAAAGGTGCTCAAAAACCCTTGAGTACAGAATGAGTACGTAGCCAAATAAATGTGGAATTTCTACAACAGGTCATACCAACAGCATCCACGGTGCTAGAAGATGCCCGCTGGGCTGGGCCAGTGCCCATAAGCTCTGCCCTCTCTCTGAGAGGTCCAACCAGAAGTACCTAGGTCCTGCCACCAGATGTCCCTTGGTTGACTAACGAGAAGGCATCTGTGAGCACCAGCTTGGACAAACGAGTGGGACACAGTCATTACAAGAATTCAGTCATGCTGATATGTCTGGGCAGATTAAACCTAACTACGAAGAACCTTTCCGAGTCCCTTTTGTCTCTACATAATCGTTTACGTTAGAAACGTCTGACGGGAGTAAACACGGGCAAAACAGTACAGACTTCAGGTTTCCCTTACACACATGAACTCCAAACAGCTGCCAGAAGGCAAACATATATAAACACAAATGCTCCAGGTACTGAGCAAACAAAAAGATTTTCAGATCTGAAAGAAAAGGCCTGATCTATCCTGCCATAACAAAAGCAAAGAAAGAAACAGAGAAGCCAGACGTTTCTGAGAAAGATCCTTCAGTGTTAATATTAAAAGCATGTGCAAGTTCTGGCTCCAGTAAAATTGTTTATGGTTAGATTTATAGTAAGAAAGGGTCCTTTAACTTGGAAACTGATCACATAGAACGTGCTGCATAAAGAAAGAATTCACTATTATTCTCTATTTTCTTCTGCTCACTCGAAGAACTATTGCTTCCATACATGTCTTCAAGGCAGGCGTGAGCAGGACACTCTCCCAGTCTGCCCTCCGGTCTGCTCTGGGAATATCCATGGTCACTGGCAGGTTTGTAGAGCTGTGACTCTCTCACAGAATCCAGGCATAATCTCCCAGGAGGTTTTTTTGGGTAATACTGAAGTACCATCTTTAAAGGCAGTAGGGGGTTTAATTACACTTATGATAAGATCTCATTTAGATTTAAATAAAAGAGGCATTTATGGTCTCAGTTTCTGACGAAACATGAAAAAAATCAAAATGCCGGTCTGAAGGCTGACCTAATATAACAGTAAAAAGTTCAATACTGTATCAAAGAGATCCCAATATAACAAGTTTTCTTTAATTAATTCCCTCTTAAATCCACTTAATTCATACTTAATTCATATCCCCCATAACAAAAACTCCAGGTACTAGGAAAAATGTGCATGGTCCATATAAACTGCTTATACCATATTAAGAGAGTTTATTTATTCCATAGGATGAGCAAAACGAAATCAGACAAGGACTGACTCCGTGGACCTGATTTGAAGCGTGTTGCACTCCATTTAGAGAGGATTTCCCTATTGCTCTTGTAGTCACACCGTAAGACGTGGTTGAGCATTTCCTAAAAGACTCTCCAAGGCCCTGCGTCTCTGTGGGGCAGTAGATGATGTACCAACTTGACCTTGCTGCCCCGCTCCAGCTGAGAGCATCTGACACTGAAGGTCTCACAGACACTGTGTGTCCCACTTCCTCGCCTTATCTTATTTTGCCACAGCCTTCAGGATATTGTTTTCAATTGTAACTTTTTGGACCCTTTCACCCTTGGGGGACAGTGTGCCGATATCAGGATGGACATAAATGCATTTTCATCAAAAGGAAACAAAATAAGAAAACAAAGTTAATGGCTAATTACAGCAGATTCATTGCTTTTCTATGAGAACCAGACAGGCCCTTCACAGTACTGCGATCCAAGAATAAAATGACAACCACCTTTTCACGACCAGCTAAGAAACACGTCAGATGAGATCAGAAGTCCAGCATAGATGGGCCATGGGGCCCCCTGACCAGATGCCCACAGCAGATTTTTTAATGGTTTGACTTTTGTTCTTAAACTGTATGTCCGGCTTTCCCCTTATTTGTTTCAAACCCTCTGTGTGGGAGTGTTAATAAAATCTAACATCTGTAAGTCTCTCATATTGGTATGACGGATCCCTGCTTAAGTTTTCTTCTTTGTTCTAGTTCTCAATGATGGGATCTCAACAATCTCCCGAAAGTTTCCAAAGATGAAGAAAATGATGTAAAAGCCCCCACTGAAACCACAAACAAACAAAAAGCCAAAACATGTGAAGACCAAGTCTCCAAATACAAACCATGATGGGATAGTTTGGGTTCGAAGGAATCAGAAACCAGTACATAAGAGGTGCCTGGGTGGCTCAGTCGATTGGGCATCCGACTTTGACTTTGGCTCAGGTCATGATCTCAAGGCTCATGAGTTTGAGCCCCGTGTCGGGCTCTGTGCTGACAGCTTGGAGCCTGGAGCCTGCTTTGGATTCTGTGTCTCCATCTCTCTCTGGCCCTCCCCTGCTCGTGCTCGCTCTCTTGCTCTCTCTCTCTCAAAACTAAGTAAACATTAAAAACAATTTTTTGTAAGTACGTAAAATGTATTGCTGCTGGTGAGAAGGGCCAGCAGAAATAAAGAACAGAATGAAAGAATAAGGTATATTTCAGCTTAAAATGAATCATATTCTAGTTCAACCAGAAGGCAGTATTTCCAAAACCCAAATGTGTATGCTTGTGAATGGATTCGATTAACCCTATTCTTATCCCAGGATCTTTCATAGTGGACAAAGCTGTTTCCTGTTTCTAAAAGAAAAATTACATAATCAGGAGCAAACGCCACCAGCTTCACAAAAACCTACCACGAAGCCATTTGCACCTTGTGCCCTGCTAAGTGTCTTCCCTTCCTGTGCAAGGTGTGTGCACCCCCTGTGCTCTGGGCCCCACCTGCACCTCCCCCAGGACAGGGCTTCTCAAACAAGCGAGCATCAGAATCACCTGGAGGGCTTGTTAAACGTACTCTGGCCCAAACCCAGAGTTTCCGATTCAGTAGATCTGAGGAGGGTATTGATGATTTACTTTTCTAAATTTCCAGATACTGCTGATCCCAGACCAAATTTGGAGAAACACTATTCTAAGAACTGCTACACTGATTTTTCTCTTTTATCCCAGATTCTTTTTTTTTTTTAAGTTTATTTATTTATTTTGCAGGAGACAGAGAGAGACAGTGTACAAGCAGAGGAGGGCAGAGAGAGGGAGGGAGGGAGGGAGAGAGAGAGAATCCCAAGCAGGCTCTGTGCTGTCATGACCTAAGCTGAGATCAAGAGTCAGACACTTAACTGACTGAGCCACCCAGGAGCTCAAATCTCTCTCATCTTAAAAAATACAGCAAAAATTGGGGCAGAGTGGCTCAGTCAGTTAAGCATCTGACTTTGGCTCAGGTTATGATCTCGTGATTTGTTGAGTTCGAGCCCCATGTCCAGCTCAATGCTGACAGCTCAGATTCTGTGTCTCCATCTCTCTCTGTCTGCCCCTCCCTGGCTCATTCTCTCTTTCTCTCTCTCTCTCTCTCTCAAAGAAGAAAATAAAAATAAACATTAAAAACATTTTTTTCAAATACAGCAAAAATTTCCTTTGACCTCATCGGGACTGGACGAAGTATATTTCTCTCTTCTTTACATACACAAATTATTAAAAGAATGTTCTCCAGGGGCGCCTGGGTGGCTCAGTCGGTTGAGCGTCCGACTTCCGCTCAGGTCACTATCTCACAGCCCGTGAGTTCGAGCCCCATGTCGGGCTCTGTGCTGACAGCTCCGAGCCTGGAGCCTGCTTCTGCTTCTGTCTCCCTCTCTCTCTGCCCCTAACCCACTCACATTCTGTCTCTGTCTCTCTCAAAAATAAAGAAACATTAAAAAAAAATTTTAAACAAAACGAGAATGAAAAAAAAGAAAAAGAATGTTCTCCACACACCACTTTACTCCTTGCTGCTCTGCAACCTGATGTCTGCCCTCTCAAGGCCACTGCACACACCTGCGGGGTCCAATGGATACTTCAGTCCCGATCTTACTCACTCTGCTGTACCTGGCATTGCTCACCTGCCCAAATGGCATTCCCTCCTCCCTGGGGTTTTGTAACATCTATCATGGGTCTCCTGCCACCTCTCTCCCTGTCTCTTTTTGGCCTCCTTTTTAGGAAAGTCTGATTTCACCATCCCCTTAAGATTGATAACCCTTTGGGCCCTGTCCCGGGTCTCTTTTCCCTGTCCGTGTTTTGCCCGAGGATGCTCATCTGTGCCTGTATCTCAGCCCGATCCACATCCCGATGACCTCAACTCTAGACCTCTCTCCTAAACTTGCGTCCTAAGCAATTCAATCTGTCCAAAAGACACCTCGAAGCCATCAACGCCTACGAGCAAACCCATTATCTTCTACCTCAGTCGTGTTCTCCCTCCTTCATTTTCTGCCTAACGAAATGGCTCCCCCAATTAGTCATGTAAAGCGTGTCTTTCAGGACTTAAGGACAAGCACGTCCTCATGTCTCATGCCCCATCTCAGTCTGTCCAATCTACCTCCTAAGTGGATCTTAAATCTGTCCCTTTGTTCCCATCTCTATGACCTCTGCCCCAACTTAGGTCAACATCAACTCATCTGGATGGGTGTGATGTTCACCGTTCAGGACTCCTGACTTCTAGCTCCCCTTCCTAATCTCCATATTGCAGAGACAGTGTAACCTTTGAATCACACCTGACAATCCTCTTTCCAAAATTACTCAGTGGCTGCCATTCCCACTGAAATAAAGTTTTTACAACTTCTGCACGGCATTCAGAGCCTTCGATGTTTGCATCTTCCCTATCTCTCTAACCTCATTTCTAGTCACCCCCTCCTATTTTGAGCTCTAGCAGTACCAAACTATGTAATTACACTTCTGGACATGTCACATTTTCTCACATCTAAAACCTTCTGTGTATCCTATTCCCCCTGCCTGGAAGACTACCTATAAAACCCCTGCACCAGCATTCTCTTCTTTTCAAAACCTTCCCCAGTCCGCTCGGATTTAGCTCCCTTTCCTGTTTCCACTCCACCTGGAACCTGCCTCTATTAAAGCAATCATCTGGGGGCACCTGGGTAGCTCAGTCAGTTAAGTGTCTGACCTGTGATCTCAGCTCAGGTCTTGATCTCAGGGTTGTGAGTTCAAACCCCACTCTGGGCTCCATGCTGGGCTTGAATCCAACTTAAAAAAAAAAAAAAAAAAAGCAATCATCTGCTCATAAGCCTATCACTGCACTAAACGGTAAGGTTCTCGTAAGTAAGTCTTTGAATCGCAAATGCTGAGAATACATGGCTCAAAATATGAGCCCCACTAAAAATAATTTTTAAATAACATGTCAGTGACTCTGAACAAGGGAACACACACGTTTTAGGGTTACCTGAAGTACTAAGTTTCAGACGGCCAATGTCATATATGTATTTCCCTTCAATTAGAACATGTTAAATCCCTTGTTCATGTCACCTCCTCCAGGAATTGGAGGAGACACAGACATTAGATTTGGGGATGCTTAGGAATCTGTTAAAATTGTTTTTGAAGAAGTTTTCTGGTTACAACAGTTTTCTCCTCTAGTCATTAGAAGAATGAGGGGAGCTGAGGGAAGCTGGTATTTGGGAATTTTCTCTTCTCTGTAAGTACCTGAGTTTGTTTTTCTGACGTTTTAATCAAAGACAGTCACCTCAAAATACATGTGTGCTACATAAAGCTGCACTATCTCCCCGCAGCTGAGCCAAGCTTTTCATACCACTTACACAGCCCCTTAGAGAGCCCTCCCTGCTCTTATTACAATACCATAAACAAAATTATATGAAATATTTTTTAATGTTTATTTTATTTTTGAGAGAGACAGAGTGTGTGAGCAGGGAAGGGGCAGAGAGAGAGGGAGACACAGAATCCGAAGCAGGCTCCAGGCTCCGAGCTGTCCGCACAGAGCCCGACACGGAGCTTGAACTCACGAACCACGAGATCATGACCTGAGCCGAAGTCGGACACTTAACCGACTGAGTCACCCAGGTGCCCCAAAATTATATGAAATCTTAAAGCCAGTAGTAAATGTCTCAATTAGCTGACGGAAAAGGTAGCATTTGGGCATTTTCAGGGTCTTCGGTAAAGGCTTTCCTGCTCCTGAACAGCCCGTCCTGCAAAGACACCATAAGAGAAGAACAGAACTTCGTTTCTTCACTCCCAGTCCCTCTGGTGCAAAGATACCCCATCCACCCCCAAGGTGGCAAAGCCTCCTCATCGAGGGGCGCGTGCTAAGTGCCACGCAGCAGGCTGTCCGTGGCCTTCACTGAGCTCAAGTCAGTCTCGCCTCACAGATAATTTAAAGACACCCAGTTCGGACGGACACGGCAAATAAACATGCATTTGGGGACCAAGAAAAAAGCTAAGTGGAACTAAGTGACCGCACTTGCATTTTATGTCAATGTCACTGCACATGTGTGGCAGGCTGGAGAGAACACCTCATTTTGAATTACTCATCACTTGTAGCTGGATGGGGAAATGCTGACAGATCTGTGCTAGATGAAACAGATTGCAGCACTCTTGGAAACAGTCTACTTTTATGATGAAACCAACTCTGACATCCATGCCTCCAAACATAGCTTAGGCCTGAACCCAAGTTGAAGAATGTCCAAAACATCTTGAAGAATCCAGATGTTCCTGTAATCATCACTGATAAATTTCCCAAGAGAGAAGAACTTAAACAGAGACGGGAAATTCCAAGATTTAATACCCAGAGAGTATCTGCATGCAGAGAACTTTGCATTCAGACCACGGGAAGTCACAGTCCTACTGTTGGCTGACGTGGTCGGACGTCTGGGGTTTTGTGCTAAGGTATACCCTCCTGGAACACCACCCTTTCAGAAAGCGGAGGGGAATCACGCAGGGGTAAAAAACACAGATGTAGAAAATACACTATTAAAAAGGACAGAAGGAACCAAGGAAGTTTTAACAATTATTAATAACAAGTGATATAAACGGGACCCTTTCTGTGTGCCGACATCGTGCTGAGATGCTTAACTTTTATTCCTCACAACAACTTACCTTCTACAGGCTGCATTATTATTCCCACTTTACAAAGGAGGAAACTAAGGCTTGGAATTATTAAGAAACCTGCTGAAGATATAGAACATAGAAACCATGGGGAAGGCAGGTGAACTCTTTGGACTCCAAAGCCCCAGCTCTTAAGACAGAAGAGATTGGTTACATTCCAAAGTAAGCGTTCCCAAACCCACTTGTGCTAGAGAACCACCTCGGGAGCTTTTTCAAGAAAACAGAATTTCCAAGGTCCCACCACCAGATTCTGGTTCAGTTGAACTGGCATAAAGGCCAGGAAACTTCGTTTTTATAATGGTCTCTCTCAATGCTCTGCTGGGTCTGAGAACCACAGCTCCAGACTCCAGAACTGGAATAAACGCAGAGGAGACACCAGGAGGCACGTCTGACTCCACCTTATTATACAGACAAACCAAACCAAATTACACACAGACACACAGCCCACAGCCCTAACAATCAGAACTTCTCAAATATGGTTGCAGCTGTTGTTAGAAAGAGCTCAATCCCTGGAAATCGAGGCTGCCGGTCCCACTCCTGGTGTGGCCACTTCTTGGGCAGGCAGCCCTGGTCACGCCATTTTCTCTGGGAGTCTCCATTTCCTCAACTGGCAATGACAGATTGTTTCCCTCAAAACAGTGTCATTAAGAACTGGACACAATTAGGTAAAACTCCAAGCGTTGTGCTTGGTATGAGATGGACCTTCAGCAACCACACTCCATCACTGTCATGAGCAAGTGATCCCTGCCCACCCACCCAGAATTCAACCACCCAGCCAGGCTCCCATGGCAGGCCTTGGTGAGTGTTCCCCTCCCAGGAAGGGGCCTGTCATATGAGGGAACCTGCTCCAAGCCCCGGTTTAGCATTGGGCCCTAACTGGCCTGATCTCCTCAGCCGACACCTGGCTCCCTTGCCCCAGGGACAGGCAATAACCAGGGCCTGAAGTAAGCAGCAGAGGGCGCTCATCCAGCCACAGAGACTGGTTTGGAAGAAAGGCTGATTGATGTATGTGCCCTAAATTGGGTCAATCAGAATGAACCCAAAGTCTTTGGTTGAGAGTTGGAGGGAGAGAGAATGGTTCCTCTTCCAGGTCATGGGGTATGTCAACAAGACACCTGACACTCAGCAACCCCTTGCTACCAAACGCCTTAATCAAACTGTATCTGAAGCCTAATCTCACTACGTTTTTTGAGATCTGTGCACCAATAAATCCCCCCCTTTTTTTTTGTAGTTTAATAGTGGTTTGAGGTGGTTTTTCTATTACAGAGACTGAAAACATTCTAACATAAAGAGAATCACCTGGATGGCAGAGGTGAGACATAACCACCAGATCACGTCTAACTTGGGTTCTGTGACTTCTTAGACTATTTCTACCAGTGCCTGTCAGAAGGTTCACAACACTTACGGTGATGAGTTTCTTCAGCCTGGAATGCCCTGCCTTCTTTCTCCTCCTAAAAATCCTCCTCACCTTTTAGAGCCCAACTTAAATGCCACCATCGCTGCAAGAAGAAGCGGTTAATCAATCTTCCCCTGCACTCCCACAAAGCTTTACTGTTCCTCTTTTATCCCTCATTTCCCTGTGAATTGTTCTCATGCTTATCTCCCCTTAAATGTAGGCTGGGAGCACCCTGTGTAGCAAAGAGCACGAATCTAGCTCATTGTGCATGTCCAATGCCTAATGTGGGGCCAGACACGCAGTAGGCATGCAGTCAACTTCCATTGATTCATTAAATGCCAGGTGACCGGTAAGTTGGATAAACGGGATGAAAATAACACTGCCATAGGTTCCTGGACGTCTTGCCTTGTCCCCTGAAGGAATCAAGGAGAAATACATCCTCCAACTGTCATGGTTGATCGTCAATGACAAGTGGAGTTTTTTTTTTTCTTTTTTCCTCTCTCAAAGTTCAACTCAGGTGTGATAGGGTTTGTGGTGAGGTAGGTGGCTATAGTCTTTCCCAACCTTATTAAACCTACTCAGAGCTTTACGTGTACAATCAAGGTGGAAAACTCAGGTCCTGCAGATGCCCTGCCTTAAAGTGTCTTCAGTGACCTCTAAAAAGATATAAGGACACCATCATCTCTTCTGTAATACCTCACAGCTCTAAATTCTAACATCATCCTATATCGCCTATGTTGGCAGGTTATTTCTCCTACATTTGTTGCATTTCACTTTTTCTCCCCCCTTAAGTGATAAAAGTGGTAAGACAGAGGAACACTTCCCTAGTCCTAATTCCCTGCTCCTAAATCTGGACCTTAAATGAAATTTTTGGATCTGTCATGGTTTCATATGAAACATTCCCTCAAAGGAAGGAAATATTCAACCCGAACAGGAGTGGATTTGTTCTCACATTCCCACAATCACATTCTCAGCAACCAGGAGATTTCCTGCAACTCCCAATTCCTCACTAACATGGATCATCTTGGCCTGGAAGAATGGGATACGAGGGGCCTTTAGAAGCTGGAAGCAGATTCCCCCCCCCCCCCCCCACCCAGAGTTTCCAAAAAGAAACGTAGCCGAGTCAATACCTTGATTTTTATAACCCAGTGGGACTTGTAGTGAACTTCTGGCCTAGAGAACCCTAAGGTAGTAAAGGCATGGTTTTTAAAGCCACAGAGTTTGCAGTAATTTGTTATGACAGTAATGGAAAACTAACATACCCGCCTTCCTCTACAGGTGACTGACTGCTAGCTCTTCGGTATCCATAGCTGCCACCTTCCAGATTGAGTGGGGCTGTTTACAAGAAATGGGTAAGCTTATCAAATATGAAGCATGATCATAAATCATGGTCATAAGTTGAGGTCAAGTTAGGAAAAAGAAAATACTACTTAAATTTATCAAGGATCCAAAGAGGAGGAAAGTTCAGATAACTACTCAAATATGAATATGAAACATTTCTCTCATATTCACAACAGACATGAATGGATAGATGCCTTCCTTTAACTAAAATGCTTTCTTTTCTTTGTGTGGGTAAAGTGAATTTATTCACTACTTCAACACATAATCACGAGCCCCTTCCATGTGCCAGACACCGTGGAAAGGCCTGAGAAGGTTCTATCTTCAGGATGCTTACAACCTATGTGAGCAAAGGCTGGCATAGAAATGAATTCTTCATATCTTCTTGCATCCAGGCTAAATGGAAAACAGAAGTAGAATCACGGCTCACAACTTGTATCCTAATAGACAGGTGTACAGACTAAGAGCTGAGCCGTGTGTATTTGTCACCTATTGTTACCGGCTCAGAGCATCTCACGAAGCTCCAGTCAAGCTGACGTCAGCAAGGACCACAGCCCACTCGTGGATGGACCAAGCCTGAAGGAGGCATTCCCAAGCTCACTCGTGGGGTTGCTGGCACACCTCAGTTTCTCACTGGCTGTGTGCCCAAGGCTTAGTGACCGCCCCCCCCCCCAACCTGGGCTTCTCCATAGGGCTATTAACAAGAAGGAAGAATGACCAAAACAGAAGCCAATGTCCATTACAATCTCATCTCAGAAACGATATACCATCACTTCTGCCATATTGTATTGGCCACACAGACCAACTCTGGTCCAAGGTGGGAGAAGATACCCACGGATGTGAGGATCTGGAGGCGGGAATCCCTGGAGGCCATGACGGAGGCTGGCTATCACACCCTGTTCTTCCACAACAGCTCAACAAGGGAAGCCGTGTACAATAAACATAGCTCTAGACTGGTGCTCATGAGGTCTGGAGGAGTCATGCATCTCTGGCTCTCTAGTCTGTATCAGTCTGTATCATCTATCAAGGCCTTCATTTCGACAACTAGTCATAACGCCGATGGCCCTGCTGCTCCTGCTACTTAATGTCACTGAGTGCCTCCCACGTGCCAGACCCCGTTTGAAGCATCACGTCCTCGCCGACTCATTTAGTCCTCACTACACCCCTACGACGTGGGTACACTTTTCACCCCCGTGGGACGGCTGAGGAAACTGAAACACAGAGAAGTTCATCCATTTGCCTGAAGTTGCATCACTCAGAACAGGCAGTCAGGATTTAGGTGGTTTAGCACCTGAATCCCTGTCCTAAGCCACTGTGCTCACCTGGATCTCTAGCAGAGTATGGAAACAATGCAAGTAAATAAACTATTTATAAGAACATTAACAGTCCTAAAATTTAAAAGGAAAAACCACATTGAAAATTTTGGCTCAAAAATAGTATAATTCTAATTGTATGAGGGATCGAGAGCAGTCGCACTTGTAAAGACACCAAGTAGAACAGTGGAGGCCATGGCTGGGGGGAATGGGGAGTTACGGTTTAATGGGTACGGGGTTTCAGTCTGCAGATGAAACAGTACTGGGCTTGGGTGGTGGTGACGGCTGCACAATACTGTGAGTGTGCTTAACAGCACTGGCTTTACGCTTCAAAATTGTGGAAGTGGTAAATTCTGTGTTAGGTATATTCTACCACAATAAAAACAACAACTCAGTTATCTGATCCTGCATCCAGAGACTCACTCAAAATGAAAAATCCACACATCTCATCACTTTAGCGGCTTAGAAAATAGTTTAGTTCTACAGCGTAGAAAGCAATCCGGAAGGATTTGCCCGTTCTGGTTGGTGCAACATCTTTCTCTCTTCTTCCGGCCGCTCCTTCCCTTGAAAAACATAAAATGTTAGAACATCTTCCTTCACGCTTGTATCTCCAAGTCACATAAGCAGCAATTTTCAACTGGAAATTGCACTGGGTCCCAAACCCAGGGAAAACCTACCCACGCTACTGAATGCTCCATAGCCCGCATGTTAGGAGCTACTCTGTGATCACCATTATTTGCATTTCAAGAGGCAAAGAGTGGCCCAACTAATTGAAGGCAGTGGAGTCAGCTGACAGGGAGCCGGGACTCTGGAGTAACGCACATGATGGGAGGGGCAGAGAGAGGGGGGGAGAGAGAGAAGCCCAAGAACGCTCTGCACTGTCAGCATAGAGCCTGACGTGGGGCCTGAACTCACGAAAAGGGAGATCAAGACCTGAGCTGAAACCAAGAGTTGGACGCTTAACTGACTGAGCCACCCAGGCGCCCTGACACCTGGTCTTCTTGTTAAACTGCTGTCTTGGATGTGCTGGAAGACAAGCGGAGAGATGGGAAGGTTACTCTCGCTCCAGATCAGCCCTCTGGTTTAATGCTCTTTCCGTCACTGAGCGGCTCCCTCACCACCGTGGCCATCTTTCCTCCTGTTTGGGGCAGGAGTTGTACTTCCCTGAGGCATTTCTGGTCTCATTTCAGAAACAGGAAGACCCGTCATAAAAAATGCAGTATTATGCCCTTAGTCGAGAACACGTGTTGTTTAATTCACCCATCACTTCCCCTTCTCCACAGGCAAGATCACAAACCGGGTCGTATGGGGTGACATAAAGTAAAAGGTACAGAAAGTAAAAAAAAAAAAAAAAAAAAGATACTGTAAAAAGGACACAGGTAAAAGCTAACTTTCACTAAACATTCTTTAAAACTACATAAGGACAGATACCATGTTTTTACTCACATGTGGAACTTGAGAAACTCAACAGAAGACCATGGGGGAGGGGAACAGGAAAAAAATAGTTACAAACAGAGACGGAGGGAGGCGAACCATAAGAGACTCTTAAATACAGAAAACAAACTGAGGGTGGATGGGGGGGGAGGGGAAAGTGGGTGATGGGCATTGAGGAGGGCACCTCTTGGGATGAGCACTGGGTGTTGTGCGTAAGTGATAAACCACGGAGTCTACCCCAAAAATCAAGAGCACGCTTTACACACTGTATGTTAGCCAATTTCACAATAAATTATATTTTTTAAAAAACCAAAGAAATAAAACTACAAATAAAGAAATGAAATAAAAGACCTCCTTTACCAGGATGCTCCCGGTGCCCACTTACTGAGCAAACTGTCGCGATTGTTGACGCTGCCTGTCAGAGGGGCTCCACAGACCCGGGGGCCACCCGGGAGCACCCGGGGAGCACCGTGTGGCACAGAGACGGCGGCCACGGGGAAGACAAGGTCCACGCTAAATCGACCGCCACTTCGTGTGCGTCCGTATGACAAGTGTCGAGCCTAAGCCTGCTTGTGCACCTGAATGATGGAGGGAACAGTAACGCACTTGCAGCGGCTGTGAGCAGTTATCAAACATAATTTATGCCAAATGTTTGATAAATCTTTACAGACGATACACATAAGAACCGTGGGGCTGGACGGCACTGAGACATTACTCTGTAATTCTTCTCTTGCTTTGGTTCCCAAGGGGGACTTCTCAGCGCCTCAGGGGAGGCAGCAGGGCGGTCTGACAGCCCAGATGAGTAGGGGGTGGGCCCTGATACCGCCCAGGAGCACAACTAACCCGGGAGGAGGAGGTGGGTGAACAAAGCCGCGTGCACTTTCACAGACGCCCACGTCCTCTGTGTGACAAGGGGACGCTGGGGAGCCTCCGGGCCTGCAGAGGCTGAGAGCCCCAAGCCCCTCCTGGCTTGGTTCTGGGCATGACCCCAGAAACTCCAGAGGGAGGTGAGGTTTTCCACACCCCAGGGTTAAGAGGAATCTGCCACAAATTGGACAGCTTCAGAGAAAAGATTTTAAACGTGATTTCTTGCACAATGCCATCTCTGGACTAAGATTTCTCCCCATTACCACATCTAATGTTCCGACACCAAATACCTTTCTGGCTGTTAACGATGCTCAATGCATTGAATGTCTAATTAATTTTCTCATTTTATGTTAAAAATACATACATGAAAGCCATCTTCTCTGACCAGAAACACACACGCACGGAGGGGCTTTAATGAAAAGGGCGTTTGCAGGCACGTTCTGAAATGATTCCTCCAGGCTGCTGGACACATGAAGGATGCTCGATGAAAACCTGTTGGCTGACCGGTGACGAACGGTCCAGAGCAGTTCCCCACCTCCCCGGACTCCAGCAATCAACAGCATCCACCTGCCAGCTCGCTGGCCAGGACCAGGAGTGCACTGTGTTGTGACGGATGGACCTCTTCTCTATGCAAAGTCAACGTGTTGGCACAGAGTAGAATTCATGATGTGGGTGTCACTTCAGACGCTGTGAGCTAACCGGCTGAGGATGACACAGATAAACACGAGGGCAGGGCCTCTGTGTATCTGGTTCCAGACACCGGAGGAATTCAGCAGATATCTGACAACTGTGGTCAGTCAGAAGGCACAAGACCTCTACCTCCAAGTATGAAATACAAAAGACGGGGAGCTGCAACACATGTGGCCGAGCCCAGGATTCAGGAGCCCGACCAAACCCAGAACAGCGTGCAGAACGAGGGCTGGCTGGCTTTCCAGGGTCCCCACCCCAACTGGAGCTGCCTCTCCAGACACAAAAAGCTCAAAGCCTGCAGGAGGGAGGCAGAGAGGAGAGGAAAGAGCTATTTCTCAGTCCCAGGCTTGAACGTCCCTCGGCTCCTTCCTCTTGTTTAGCAAGATGTTTCTGTGCTTCCGAAGGAGTCGGCCCCACATTCTGAAGTGCCAACACGACCTACCGTCCAGGAAAGTGCTGATTTATGAACCAGCATTGAGACGACATCGGCTGGCACGGAATGCCACGGCATCTGTTTTGGGGGGGATGTGCATATGGAGTGATTTTCCAGGGGAACGCCCCAGTCAGCTCCGGCGCTCTCAGGCCCTGTGAACTCGGTTCGGGGCGCGGGCTTTAATCAGAGAAATGACAGACTGGCCCTGAACGCGACACCGAATGAATTTATTTAGTGATGCCAAATATGAGGAGCCCCCTTTAAAAGGAGAAGCAAAACGAACAGGAAGAGAAAGACCGATCTGTTAAAAGACCTCTCAGGGCAACTGAGTCACCCAGTAGTTAATCAGAGGCCAGACCGGGAATGTCACTGGGGGGCGGGTCCCTGCAGCACAGATCTCACTGAGCAATCAGAGGTGTGAACATCTTTCTTTCGGCTGGAATTTCTGGAGCTTCTACGCTGCACACACTTGGTGCTGTAAGACACAGGCGGCTCCCTCTCTCCTCAAGAAGCCTTGATAGATGTTAACAACTAGCATCTCGATTAGCAATGCGCTTTTCATCCCATGTGATCTCATTTCACCTCAGCCGTGAATCAGCACTGGCGGGGATTCCTGTCCCTGAGAGAAACTGAACGTGGGCTGGTGCGGGCGTGCTGTGCAGTAAGGGACCCGCTCGGGTCACTCGGCAATGCAAATGACATGGCCCCGCAGCCCCTGTTCGCGGTTCCCAGCCCTCCCCCAGAAGCTCAGAGCACCCAACGGCACCCGGGGAGCAAGGCCGCAGGGAGTGTGTGAGGGCAGAGGAGGAAGTACAAGGGCGAGGCCAAGCCGAGGCGGGGGGGGGGGGGGCTCGCAAGCTGGGGAGCAATCAGAACTGCTGGGAACAGGACCAGCCGCTATCTGGGGCATCTTCACGCCCTGAACTGCCGTGAAGAGATAACAGCTTTCTTTGGCGGCCGCTCAGACAGCAGGTCGTGCGTGGGCCCTTTTCTGGCAACGTCCGTGCAGACAAACCTCTCCCCATCTGAGCTGAAAGGTTCGACAATAGTGTAGTCTGTAGACAAGGAAATCCTCCGCATGGCACCCCTCCAGGGAAAACGTTAGGCTGAGCCTGGGCCAGGGCTGCCGGCACCTGCCAGCAAGTGAATTCCCAAGTGCGGGCTCACAGGTAGGCCCCCCAGGCCCGGCGGCCGGCGTTTCATCAGAGAAGAGAAATGGAGACCCGGGGGTATGTTCCTGCCGACAGTCCCGCTTGGGTGACCTCCCTCCCATCCCTCAACGGCCTTTTGGGAGGGCAAACATCATTCACCCTGCACACAAAGTATAATGAAACTTCATTTTCTGAACCCCCGGGGTTTTGAAACCTGATGCTCTTATCAAGACGTGCTTCTTGCTGAATAAATAATTCTAAGTCAGTGACCTAGGGACTCATGTCAGAACTACAGCCTCACGTCTTCAGTTTTTATTATTGCTTTATTTAATAGCTATGATTCTCCTAAGAGCCTCTGTGACCTCACACCCATCAGGATGGCTGCTCACAAAAAAACAAGTAACGAATGTTGGTGAAGATGTGCAGTGACTGGAGTCCTTCTGCACTGCCGAGGAGAACGTGAATGAGCACGACCGCCGTGGGAAACAGTTTGGTGGGTCCCCAGGGAACGGAACGTAGACCTACCGTACGATCCAGGGATCCCACATCTAGGTATACACCCAAGGGAATTAAAAGCAGAAACTCAAAACATACTTATACGCCAATATTCATGGCAGCAATCTTCACAACAGCCCAAAGGTGGAAACAACCTGAATGTCCATGGATGGATGGATGGATAAGATGTGCTGTACATGTACAATGGGCTATTGTTCAGTCACAAAAAGAGGTGCAGTTCCGACACCTGCTACACCATGGGTGACGCTTGAAGACATGACGCTGAGTGACAGAAGCCAGACACAAAAGGATAAACAGAATCCTCCAATGAGACAGAAAGTAGATGAGAGATTAGCAGGGCTGGGGGAGTGCGGGTGGGGGGATTACTGCTTCGTGGGGCGCAGTTTCTGTTTGGGGTGGTAAGAAACTTTGGGAAATAAATAGTGGCAATGGTTGTGCAACACGGTAAATGGAATGAACTGAACATTTAAAGACAGTTAAAATGGCAAATTTTATGTGATGTACATGCTACAATAAAAACAAATACACAACCAAATGTGAAGGCAAAACGTAAGAGAAAACTGTGGAAATTTAAAAACAACAACACATAAAGAACTTGCTCAAGAAACAGTTTTAAAAAGACTGTGCTAATGACACACACTGTTGTCACACAGTTTACTTCCAAAGGCAGATAAAACAGGAAAGTGATAATCCTTGCAACAATGCCAAGTTAACCACATTTACATGGTATCTATTCTACACCAGGAATTCTTTTACGGGCCATACACATTCTAAGTCCTGTAATCCTCCCCATAACCCTTTGATGGAGGTTCTATTATTACCCCATCTCAACGTTGATGATTCTGAGAGCCCTACAGGTTAAGTAACTTCCCTAAGGTCACACAACTAGGACGTGGCAGAGACTGGATTTAAACCTGAGCCTGGACCCAGAGTCTACATTCTTTTTTTCAAAAAAAATTTTTTTAGTGTTTATTTTTTCATTTTTGAGAGAGAGAGAGAGAGAGAGGGCGAGCAGGAAAGGGGCAGAGAGAGAAGGAGACACAGAATCTGAAGCAGGCTCCAGGCTCTGAGCTGTCAGCACAGAACCAGACGTGGGGCTTGAACCCACGAACCGTGAGACCATGACCTGAGCCGAAGTCAGATGCTTAACCGACTAAGCCACCCAGGCACCCCCAGAGTCTACATTCTTTTTTTTGTTTTTCAGAGTCTACATTCCAACAAGGCTCCTCTTGTCAGGATAGGAGATATAAACGTGAGTGAAACAAAAACCAAAAACCAAAAACCAAAAACAATAGGGATGTATAAGTAATTACTGGCTAACTCAAGTTAAGGAGACAGATACAGGGTAATGAGACCAACATACTCCTCTTCTTTCAAAATCAAACATTAACTGCTAAATAAACAGCACAGGACACTATGGATCTTCTGGGCTCAAGCAAGTCCCTTCGGGAAGATGAGGAAAAAAGCAGGAAGCGCGCTGGACTTGAGGTGACAGAATCTGGTTTTAATTCCTGGCTCTGTCGCTTACATCATCTGCTTATTCACTCAGCAAGCATTTACAGTCTGTCTGTCCGCTGGGCACGGACAACGGCCAGCTGGTGCGCTCAGGGTTTCAAATCCTAGTCCCTCCGCTGTAACATGGGCATTACACTGACCTCACAAGGTTGTGGTGAGAGTCAAATAAGATAGGCTGTGACTGTCTCTGACCCCCATTTGCACTGAATAATAGTCCATTGAAGACGTTTTCTCTTGCCTAATTCCTCAGAATGCAGATTCTTGATAATGATCAGATGTATAAATCTTGGTGCTGGTTTTTGCAATGAAAGCACCGCGCCTGCCAGACGAGGACAGATGCACAAACAGCTACCTTGTTGTCTCTGCCCCTCCCTGTTTCCTACCCTGCAGCCAGCCAGGTGATGACACACGGAGCGGCCCAGGTAAGTGTCAGTTCCTTTCTCTTCTTCCCAGAAGAGGTGGGAAGAGGAGAGGAGAGAAAGAAGAAAGGGAAAAAAAGAGTGTGGAAGAAGAAAAGGAAACGGGATGTGAAGGCAGAGGTCAGGGAGAGGGGCTGTGGTCTGCAGGGGGCTCGCAACTTCTGTTTCTCTCTACAGTGTCCCACAGGATCAACCAGGCCCCCACACTGGAAAGGCCAGGAAACTGCTTGGGACACAGGCCTGGGTCCAGAGGACTCATCCCTGTTTCCCAACCACCGCCTCCCCACCCCCGGCCTTTGGCTACCACCAGACACGCATTTAAATTACCATCCTTTAGTTTGGCAACATGGCCAAAACAGTCATTAAGGAGTGTCACCTCCAGAGTGTTCACCAATCAAGATAAAAGGGAACTCAAATCATTGGTTATTCATGGAGTGCATCTTGTCTAGTAAACTGCAGGATTCTGGAAGGCAGAGAGCTTGCTTTGATATAACATAACATCAGTGAGTATTTGTTAAATTCATCCTTGGTTTATGCAAGGATGTTCTGTTTTCCAACATAAAGATAATGTTTCTTTCAAAACATCTTCTGTACAGACTGAATGTCTAGGTAACTCAGAGACTGACCTATTTCAATGAAGCAATATTTTACTTAATTTTTAAAGTCCTGTGGTGTCAGGGGAAAAAGTCACCAACAGACAACATATGTACATTATTTACTCGTGTCCTGTGCAATGGGGCCATCGGCCTTCACCTCTGACACGGGAGTGGGGCAAGGTTAATGCAAATGATACTCCTTCAGCCACCAGACAGAACCACATTCAGGATCATTTTAGGCCAGTTCCAAATATTGCCTTCCAACCTATTCACCTGAACTTCACTGTAATTTGTTAGTGTGAACGACACCTTGGAAAGTGTTGCTTCTGACTGGTGAGGAAGTTATATTTCAATAGAAGATGAATTACACCAAAGAGAAAATACGCAGGCCAGTCCAGACATGCCTGCCCACCTACCAGCTTGATTCCCATGAGACGGCCTCCTCTTGCCAACCCACCTTCAACCTTATAGACTGCAGATGTTTTGGAAGTTTCTCTCTGCCCTGGGTGCTATGAAGAGACCATGTCTAGCCTCCTTCTAGAAACCAAAGGATATGAGGAATTCATGTTTTGAAGATGGGGAATTTTTACTTTAGACACCCTTGCCAAAATCAAAGAAACACGCCTTTTCCCCAAAACATGATCCCTGGTTTTGCAAAGTTGTGGTTTGAAGACAGGAACGATAGTAATCCCATCAGCAATGACAAACACTTTTTGGGGAAGACTGAAATACTTTAAATGATTTTCATGATCCTCTTTTGAACTACAAATGGTAGTCAAACATAGGTCACTTCTCTGAGAAATCTTCAGAATTGCAGGCCCTACAATCAGGAACATTCACAAATGGCTCCTTTCTTTGCCTACCAAGACTCTTCCTCTCTGGAGCTGGCAGCTACTCAGAATACAGTGGTAAACTGACCAGGAGGAGACCTGGCATCTTCTGGATCTTTCCTTCCCCACCTCAAAATAAGGGATTTAGACCAAGGCTCTGGCAGCTCCCTTTCAAGTCTCGTTCTGGATCATGGCCAAGAAGATCAAGGTATTTGGTTACACGTCTCACACTCTGTATCCATGTCAGAGTCCCTATCCTTCTTCTGATTGAATCTGCTAGAACCAAACCCATGATTTTTGAGAAAGCACCAAATCTATCATAGGGAAAAGCAGCAAGGCGAGCCCACAAGGAGACCATGCCAGGTGAGAGGAAAGATTCCCGTCTGAAGGGCAAGATGATCATGTCCTTGCAAAATAGCCCCCATGGTTGGTCCCATGCATGGCTTGTAGAGAAATGTCTCAGTTTACCACTGTACAATGTAAGGGTGCTGTGCACCAACCCGTCAAAGAGAACACACGTGTGAAGGGTAAGGGAGAGGAGAGGGAAAGTTCTAGGTAAAGAGGATTGATGGGCAGGTCATAGGAAGACATACAGGGGAAGGTGGGAAAGGGGGCGAGGAAATAGGAGGTGAGGACGTGCAGGCACACAGAAAGAAATGGAACCAGAACCAGAAATGTGAAAAAAGGACATGGGCCCGTGGGCTCTAATTAGCACTTGGTTAGGCTTTGGGGCTATCCCAACAGAACGCAAAGTTCTTCTCTGCTTCTCAAACCCATCCAGGGGGCATCAGGCAGATCCATGCTACCACAGCGCCATCTAGTGGCGTGGTGGGACTTGGCGTGACCTAACCAGAATTGTCTGAAAGTCACTCTATATGGAAACAACCCAGTCAAAAAATACAGGTGACAAAACCTATCACCAAGGAATATGTGCCATTTTTCTGTCCTATGGATTGTCTCCTCTCAGAACAAGTGGACCATAACTTTACTCTCTGTACTCTGAAAGAACCACTCCCCATCCCAGCTACCAAGAAAATTTTTCATGAAAAAAACCATTGCCCTTGAGATGTACTTTTTCTAGCAATATAAAGCCACTTTTCCGGGGCGCCTGGGTGGCTCAGTCGGTTGAGCGTCCAACTTCGGCTCAGGTCATGATCTCGCGGTCCGTGGGTTTGAGCCCCGCATCGGGCTCTGTGCTGACAGCTCAGAGCCTGGAGCCTGTTTCAGATTCTGTGTGTCTCCCTCTTTCTCTGACCCTCCCCTGTTCATGCTCTCTCTCTGTCTCAAAAATAAATAAATGTTAAAAAAAATTAAAAAAAAAAATGTATAAATATAAAGCCACTTTTCCTATTTTTCTAAGGATACTGATTTTAAGCATCTCTTAAAATTAGACAGGAAGATGGATGTCATGAAATACATGTGTGTCATACGTGACAGGAGCACTTCACATATACTGTTCTTCCTCCACAGTTTCCCATTAAATTCCCATAAGAAGTTGTAACAGTGTAAATCTCAGTGATTTGCTGGACAACTGATTATGCTAGGAGTATCAGGACCCAGGACATGGGGCTCCCTCAGTACTCTTGGTTTCTCTGCGGCTTCAGGTATGAGCTCTGGGAGGCAACCTAGGGTGGGGGCGAAGCGCGCACTCTGGCTCTCATCTCAGCTGGAATTCAGGCACTATCACCTATTGAGTGAGCTTGAACTTCTTTAATTTATTGGGCCTGCCTCATTCGCATCTATACAATGGGAATGCTAACCGTGACTTCACAGGACTGTCGAGAGGGTTCAGTGAAAACAGATTCGCAAAATGGCGGCACAACGCTGACACGTAGGAAGCACTAGGTAATATTCCTTCTTTTTCTGCTGCCCTTTCCTGAAGGAAGCCAGTAGACAAAGAACAACTCTCATGTTTATTCGAGGTATCAGAGTCAGACTGTTTCTCAAAACTGCAAAGATGAGGGAGAAGCAAAAGCCTTCCAAGATTCTGATACCCTCCACCCCACGTTCTGTTGAAAGTCAACCGATTAACGAGCACTAGGGTGAAGGCGAAATTCTGCCAGCCGTCGTACCTGGGAGAGTTCATAACACACTTGACTTTAATTCATGTGTACTATAATCCTGTGGGTTAAAGGGCCATAAAAGTTGTTCTGGTTCTTCTTATACTTCAAAGGAAGCAATTTAATGGCCATGAATTACAGTCTCCTGATTACACTGTAACTATGAAACACAACTGTTCTGGTATGATTTCCAGCCCGGCTCCTTTGCCAAAGGAACTTCAAGGAAAGAATTTAAACAAAATAACCTTTCCAGGCTTCCATCCAGCTTCCTCATGCAGGAGACTCTATCCTTGGGAGCCCAAGGATACATGCGCACCTAAGGAGTTACGTGGGGTTTGGGGTAAGAACAGGGTGGACCATAGTGTTGAGTTGGGGTGAGGCCAACCCATTAAATGGGAAGCAAGTGAACACCATTCTCTGGAAAGACCCATGAGATGACAGATGTTACCGGAAAAAAAAAATAATGGGATAACAATTAAAACATACAAAGGCAGGAGGGTCACATTAAGAATGTGAAAAAAGGAAAGAAGAGAAAGGCTTCCCAAATATGGGCTCTTCCTATCTTTCTACCATTTCTGAATCAGCCTGATAGGGCAGGTCTAAGATATTCCCTCTGGTCCTGAGACTCAGTAGAAGTATACATTTTTTGCACAGTAGCAAAGCAAATGCTTATAGCTGGGAAGTAATCACATATGGTAGAAGAAAAGACTGTACTCGGTACTGGACTTAAATCTTGGTTTCTCAACTAACTAACTAGCTTTCTGACCTTGGACTACTTCCCTGTACATTGGTTTGCTTACCCAAAACGGGCAGCCAGGGAAAATTAGCTAGTTTCTGCTGTCGGGGAGGCTGCTAATGTTTGGTCAATGTCAAAGGACAGCAGGTTAAGTCAATGAGGTCTGTTCCCAAGATATCTCAAAAATATATATGTCAAAACTAGCCCGGATTCAGCTTCAGCATTCCTGGTGTGTGAATCAACGAACACTGAAATTCGCCACAAGTACCAAATGCTGACCTGTCTCCCGTAACAAGACACCTGTCTCTCCCGCCCACCGAGAACCCAGATGGAACACATACAACAGAAATGAGTGGTCTGTGAAGGAACCTTCCATGCAGACCCCCTACTAAACTAATTGTACTGAACGTCATAAGCACGATGAACACACGATGGCGGGTCTACCGATGACCTGGCAATGAACCAAACAAGGAAGTCTGCAATCTCTGGAACCTGAAAGCAATTCACATCATGAGGTTCAAGGAAAGACGCAGTGGGGTGTGTGGCCCAGAGAAGAGACGAAAGAGTCTTTCCTGCTCCAGAACAAAAGAACACAAGGTCTGTCCCCTCCCCCGTCCCTCCTATGTCACTGGCAGGGGCTGAGGCATGAGCGGGGCTTTCCCTCCTGCTCCGGAACTGAGGCCCAGCCCCAAGTGAGGACAGAGTGCCAAACTCCCCACAGCCTAGAGAGCCCACTAGGGAAGCTGCCAACAGTGGGCGCCCGATACCCTGCCCCAGGCTCCCTGAGCAGAACTGTGCTATCAAGTCTCCTGGCCACGTTGTCTTTCCCAGTCTGTAGAAAGCAACAATTTGAATGGCATGTCTGTCTTTGGCCTTGTGGAAGGTTTGTGTTCAAGATGAAAAGTGATTCCGTGGGGGATGGGAGAGGGTGTTCAATGATCTGGGGTGCCTACCAGAAGGGACTCTGGGGTCGGTTCCCTGCTTAGAGCTACTTGGGCAGCCAATGTTCTGGTCTCCCCCCTGCCTTCCTGCGCAGGGACTAAGAGAACGAGAGAGCTGACAAGGAGGCAGTGGCACATCCCATAAGCCACCAACTGTTCTTCCGTGAATCCATGTGTGTCCCACGGGACAAGTGGACACTGCAGAGGCTGCTCTTATGCCACCTGCTACATACATCCCAACCCCAGAGGTGGCCATGGACCTGGGGCCAGAAATTCCCACATCTAGCACCTTCACAACGGAGGTAGGGGGAGGGGGAGGAAGGGGGGGGGCAGGGCACACCAAATTATCCACATTCACACGCAGCATTTGGACACCTGTTAGACAACATGTTAGAGAAACAGGACAACCAGCACCTTCCTCGTGAAGAAACCACCACTGTTCCTGAATCGTCCCTCCTACTCACCCACCACAGCACAGGTTCCAGAAATATGGAAATATGAAATATGGAAAAGACTGGAGTTTTAAATGTAATCTGTGATGGGGAGAAAGAGGTTTGAATCAGGCATTAAATTGGAGGCTTATACTGGACTGGACTAATTTTAATAACCAAACTATGATGAGAAAAGATAACTGCCCAAGGTCTCATTAAGGCTCACAAAAGGGGATTAAACACAGAACAACTGGCAGCAAGAACTAACTAAGTAAGTAACTAAATGCTCTAGGGAATATGAAGCTTCTTGAAAAAACAGATTCACAAGTCTAGCACTTTGGGTTTCCTATAGGCGGACAGATGGAAAAGTCAGAGGACGAGAGTGAGATAAGGAAAGAATGGAAGATTCTACTTTGTGGGTATTTACCCCAAACGACTGCAACCAGGATCTTGAAGAGATGCTAGCATTCCCACAGTCACTGACGCATCATTCACAGTAGCTACAATGTGGGAACAATCTACATTTCCACTGAAGGATTAATGGATTAAATGAATGTGTACATACATACAATGGAATATTACTCAGCTTTTTAAAAAAAGGAAATCTGCAATATCGACAATGTGGATGAACCCCGAGGGCATTATGCTAAGTGAAATAAGACAGTCACAGAAGGACAAACTGCATAATTCTGCTTACACGAGGCATCGAAAATAGTCAAACTCGTAAAAGCAAAGAATGGAATGGTGGACGGCAGGGGCTAGAAGGACTTGCTAATCAATGGATATAAAGTCTCAGATAATAATACTGCCCCGTACACTTCAAAATCCCTTTTTACCACAATAAAAGTTTTAAAGCAAAAAAGAATGGAAGAAAAGGCAGAAGGGTAAGACAAGAGATACACTCTAGGGCAATTTGTACTCAGAAGTCAGAAACTGAATTGTAGGAAAGAACCAAATGGAAACTTTGAAAAATAACAGTAATCAGTCAGTTAACAAGCTATTCCCCACATGCAATGGGTTGATTTTATAGAAGGAAAGAACAAAAAAGAAAAAAAGATATTCATAAGTCATGGTTACGGCTTGCAGGAGCTTAGAATAACAGCGGGCCTCTGAGTAGCTGGAGCTCTATGGTGTGGGGCGTCCAGATAGGGAATCAATGACATCGCAGCTGTGAGACAGGAATAAAGTCCCTTCACTTCCCTCAGTCTTTTCTTATCTGTAAACAGGGCAAGGGAGGAAGGTCAAAATACTCGGGGCTTCTACCTCCATGGCAATGAAGAACCACAGGCTGCATTGGTAGCTTGTCCAACCGACCTCAAAGAAACAGCAGAGATCATGCCCTCACCCACACATGCTCAGAGCCCGTCTTGGGGAAACGTCTGTTACCACTAGGCTGCATGATGACCAAGAACTCCTGCCTTCTACGACTCTACACGAATATGAAGTGAGGCTGGCCTCCGTGAAAGCCAGCGTGCCTCTGAGCTTAGCCTGAGTTTCTGGGGACGAGGTGGCCCACTACCATCCCTGCGCTTGGAAGTCCAGGGGGGATCCTGCAGCCTGTAAGGGCTGGGGGAATGCCAGCACTATTTTTCAAATGCTGAAAAGTAAATACTAGAAGCTCTGGCAAGGGAGGTGCTTTGGGAGGGGCTGTGCCTCTGAAGTTGTGCTGTCCTTTCTCCAGCGACACGGGGAGAGGTTTAACGAGAAGCCGCAAGCCAGGGACACAAAGCAGCAGTGTCTGCTCACAACGCGAGGTGCTGGCAGTTCTCTCTGCTTCTTTTTTTTTATGAATGCCAGAGTCATTTGTTTTGAAAATAAGAGCCTCTCCTTTGCCCTCAGCATGCCTGTTGAGAAATTCAACCACAGGACTGATTCTGTTTAGGCCTGCGGAGCGCGGGCAAATCCTGAGATACCGCAGCAGCTTTTCCAGGAGAGACGGGAAATACAGGGGTGAAATGTTTAGACTCTGGAGTCCAAGAGACCCAAGTTCAGGTACCAGCCAAGCCACGTGCTGGCAGTGTGACCTTCAGCAAGTCATTTAGTCTTGTGTCCCGTCCTCACCTGAAAGCTGGGGAAAACGTGGATGCTGTGGAAGGCCTGACCCCTACACAGTCACCACTCAATAAACGTTAACTACAGACACAGTAGCAAAACCAACAACAAATCTCCAGGAGACATAATTGTGGGCTGCGATGGGGCATTAGCCGCTCAGTGTTTAACGTGGCAGCATCTGTCCTAATGCTCGTGATGCTCCAGACTGTAGGGGGCCAGTTATAATGCCCAACAGATCCCTGCAATGCGGAAAATACAACATACAGAAAGTTTATGCAGTTCATCTAGTTTGCTTCTGGGGCAGAACCACTAGAGGACTTAATGAATCTATACTGAAGTGTCCTTTCCATGCCTGGGAAGAGTCTACAAATCCTGATTTTCCCACATTCTCACCTAAACAGGGAGTTTTCACACTATTTGAAGTCACGGAAATATTTATGAACACTTACAGTTCACTGGAATGCTGATTACTCTCTAACATGTACATGCGTATATGTAGTTACAAGTATGAAAGGGTAACGAAGCAGAAAATAATACTGGTTTGTATATATAATAGAGTAGGAAAAGTAAGAGATTCCAAGTTCAACGACCTGCTTCCAGCACTGAAGAAACAGGAGTCTTCTGACAAGTCCCGACCTCTCTGATCAGGTCTTGGTCTTCTCATTATTTAAAAAAGGAAAGAAACATTGAAACATACCTTCAAAATACTGTTGTGACTCCCAGAAGAATAACTAGAACAAAGGGGAAGAAGCTATTGACAGGTGACACTGTCTTCTACAAGCCCATGTATGTCATAAAGTTGGCTGTGAAGCAATCTTGGTATTACCCCCCTCTAAGAACGAGCTTGAAATAATAATAGTAATTTTAAAAATAACATTACAGATGCTATTTGTGACTATTATAAGATGCTTCTCTCTGTTTTTCTGGATTTCTGATGAAAAACAGACCATAGAGTCACATTTTCTATTTGGAACAATGATTTGGTTGCAGTAAAAATGCATAAAATGAATGAAAAGGAACCTTTACAAATGGACCTCCGCTCTTCTCCCTCTTCTTCACCAGTTTGCTACCAGACTTCACACCAGGGATGAAGCTTCTCTACCCAGAGGAGTAAGGTTGGACCTTAAAGTCTTGGCCTGTCACCAGAAGGAGTTGCGTCTAGCATGTGACCCTGGATAGAAATGTCCACTAACTAAACATTTATCAACATGAATCAGAGCCCAACAATGTTGAAAGGAGAGTGTGCGCTGACAGCTCGGAGCCTGGAGCTGCTTCAGATTCAGCGTGTGTCTCTCTCTGCCCCTCCCTTGCTCACACTCTGTCTCTCTCTCTCAGCAATAAACATTAAAAAAAAAATTTTTTTTTTAAGGAGAGCCTAAATACAATTTAATCAGCCCCCCTCTCTCTGTTTTCTTCATTTCCTATTATTTTGGTTTGCTTAAAGATTAGTTCTTGTAGAGAAATGAGTGCATTTTTGGCAAGGAGTTAACAGTATTATCTTTGTTGATTCATAGAATGAGTAGTTATGATGGAGAAAATCCAAATAGTAAAGAGAAAAGGAGATGAGGAAAGTTAATTTCTCCATCTTTAAATGCCCAACATGAAATATTTCCTAGATTAAAGATAGTCTGATCCACGTTTAAGGTTTAGAGGTCTAAAGTAAGTGCTCCTTACTTTAGCTGGTTAGAAGGCGTCAGATATTAAGTATGGTATATTCTTTATGAACATAAAATTTGTGTCATCTATTTAGACGTTCTGTATTGAAGATCAAAAATATCAGGGCTGAAGAGAGTTAAGGGAAAATGGTGTTTTTCCCAAAGAAAGCTATGTTTATCCTAGTTTATCTTTGAGTCTTCTAGGAAAACATAGAATGTTTATCATGGAAAGAGCATGTAACCTTCTCCCAGAATCGTGAGGCCAGGCAAGGACTGGAGAGGTCATCCTGTCACCACATGGGAACCAGGGGAAGGACAGTACTGCACTAACATTAGAAGCTTGCTGTTTTTCCTTTTTTAAGTTTATTTATTTATTTTGAGGTTGGAGGAAGAGAGAGAGAGAGGAAGAGAGAGAATCCCAAGCAGGCTCTGCACTGTTGGTGCAGAGCTTGATGCCGGGCTCTGCCTCACAAACAGTGAGATCATGATCTGAGCCAAAACCAAGAGTCAGGTGCTTAACACACCAAGCCACCCTGGTGCCCCTAGAAACCCGCATGTTAAGCAGGATGATACATTTAGAAGTGTAACTGCATGTTAGCAGGACAAACTCCAAATAAACACACCGACAGGCACACCTCGTCCTGTTGTTCTTCACTTTATTACACTTTCCAGATACTGGGCTTTTTTTTTTTTTTTCTTTCTTTCTTACAAACTGAAGGTTTGTGGCAACCCGGGACCAAGCAGGTCCGCTGGCACCAATTTTCCAACAGCATTTGTGGATTTGGTGCCTCTGTGTCACATTTTGGCAATTCTCGCAACATTTCAAACTTTTCCATCATTACGATATTTGTTACGGTGATCTGTGATCGGTAATCTGTGGCGTAACTGTTGTAATTGTTTTTGGGGGCTGCACAAACCATAGCCACAGAAGACGGGAAAACTTAATAAGTGCATGTGTTCTGATGGCTCCACCAAAGGGCCGTTTCTCATCTCTCTGCTCTCCTCGGGCCTGTTCCCTGAGATACATTAATATCGAAAGTAAGCCAGTTAACCCTACGGTGGCCTCTGTGTGTTCAAGTGAAGGGAAGGATCACACGTCTCTCGCCTTAAATCAAAAGCTAGAAATGGTGAAGCTGAGTGAGGAAGGCATGTTGAAGCTGGTAGAGAGAAAGCCAGGCCTCGTGCACCAAGCAGTGAGCCAAGCTGTGGATACAAAGGGAAAGTTCTTGAAGGAAATTACAACTGCTACTCCAGGGAACACACGAATGGCAAGACAGCAAAACAGCCGTACCGCTGACGTGGACGAAGCGTCCGTGGTCTGGACGGAAGAGCCAACAGCCACGACATTCCCTTAAGCCACAGCCTGACCCAGAGCAGGGCCCTGGCTCCCTTCAAGTCTGTGAAGGTTCAGAGAGGGGAGGAAGCCTCAGAAGAGAAGTCTGAGCTGGCAGAGGCTGGGTCACGAGGTTTAAGGGAAGAAGCCATCTCCGTAAAAGTACAAGGTGAGGAAGCAAGTCTGATGGAGAAGCTGCAGCAAGTTCTCCAGAAGGTCCAGCCAAGAGAATTAATGAGGGGGCTACACTCAACAACAGGTCTCAGTGTAGACAGAACAGCCTTGCATTGGAAGATGCCATCTAGGACTTTCATGGCTGGAGAGGAGTCCATGTCTGACTTCAAAGCCTCAAAGGACAGGCTGACTCTCTTGTGAGGGGCTAATGCAGCTGATGAGGACTTTAACTCGAACCCTATGTCCGTGTGGCATTCCAAAAATCCCAGGGCCCTTACGAACTATGCTACATCTACTCTGCCTGTGCTCTAGAAATGGAACAAGGCCTGGATGACAGCACATCTGTTTACAGAATGGTTTACTGAATATTTCAAGCCCACTGTTGAGACCTACTGTTCAGAAAAAAGAATGCTTTTAAAACATGACTGCTCAGGGGCGCCTGGGTGGCTCAGTCGGTTAAGCGTCCGACTTCAGCTCAGGTCATGATCTCATGGTCCGTGAGTCTGAGCCCCGCGTTGGGCTCTGTGCTGAGGCTCAGAGCCTGGAGCCTGCTTCAGATTCTGTGTCTCCCTTTCTCTCTGACCCTCCCCTGTTCATGCTCTGTCTCTCTCTGTCTCAAAAATAAATAAACATTAAAAAAAATTAAAAAAAAAAAACAAAAAATGACTGCTCATTGACAGGCAATGCACCAGGTCACCCAAGAGCTCTGATGGGCACGGACGAGATTCATGTTGAATTCATGACTGTTGACACGACATCCATTCTAAGCCCATGGATCAAATTTCAGGTCTTGAAAACATACATTTTGTAGAACCATAGCTGCCGTCGACAGTGATTCCTCTGCTGGATCTGGGCAAAGTAAACTGAAAGCCTTCTGGGAAGGATTCACCATCCTAGACACCATTAACAATACTTGTGATTTGTGGAAAGAAGTCAAAGCATCAGCATTCACAGGGCTTTGGAAGAAGTTGGTTCCAGCCCTCAAGATGCCCCTTCAAGACGTCAGGGGAGGGAGTCCCTGCAGCTGTGGTGGAAACAGAAAGGGAACCGGGGTCAGAAGTGGGGGCTGCAGACGGGACCGAAGGCCTGCGATCTCCTCGTCAAATCTGATCGGATGCGCACATGGTTTCTGGAGGTGGAAGGTCCTCCCGGTGAAGACGCTGGGAAGACCAGTGAAATGACAACGGAGGATTTGGAACAGGACATCAGCTGAGCCGATAAGGCAGCGGCAGGGTCTGAGGCAGGGCTCCAGTCCCGAAAGAAGTTCCGCCAGGGGTCAGATGCGATCAGGCTGCATCGTGTGTTCCAGAGAATTCGCTCATGAAAGCAAGAGTCCAGCGATGAGGCGAACTTGTCTTATTTTCAGAAACTGCCCCAACCCCAACCTTCAGCCCCACCACCCTGACCAGTCAGCAGCCGCCAACAGGGAGGCAAGACCCTCCAGCAGCAAGATCATGACTCACTGGAAGCTCAGATGGTTAGCAGTGTTTAGCAATAAAGTATTTTCCAATTAAGATATATATGCTGTTTTTTTAATTTTTTTTTTTAACGTTTATTTATTTTTGAGACAGAGAGAGACAGAGCATGAGCAGGGGAGGGTCAGAGAGAGAGGGAGACACAGAATCTGAAACAGGCTCCAGGCTCTGAGCTGTCAGCACAGAGCCCGACGCGGGGCTCGAACTCACAGACTGTGAGATCATGACCTGAGCCGAAGTCGGACGCTTAACCGACTGAGCCACCCAGGCGCCCCATATATGCTGTTTTTTTAAATATAATGCTGTTGCAAACTTAATAGACCAAAGAAGAGTTTAAACATAACTTTTGTATGTAATAGGAAACGAAAAGAAATTCATCTGATCAAATTCAATGAGACAATCACTTTATTTAGGGGGTCTGGAGGTTTGCCTGTAATTATAGGTAGCAAAAACCTCAAACTCTTCTGATCTGATCTGAATTTCCCATTTTATAAATGGGGAAATCAAGGCCCTAAGAGCTTAAAAATGTGTCTGAAGTTGAGAACCAGCCCTCAAATGTCTCCTGGCTCCCTTCTATTATTTCATACTATTTCTAACCTTTTCTTTTTCTACTCTGCCTGAGCTTGGACTTTCTTGAACCTAAAAGGTCAATATGAACACCACTGGTTGGTGTTGGTCCTCAGCAAGACAACTTGAAGTTTATTGGTAGTGGTGTAGCAGAGTCATAAAGTGAGCTCCAGGTCTGTCCTCGGAGTATCAGAAATTGAGAAAGAGGATGTAAGGAAAGGGGAGAACTGAGAAAGTCACAGGCCCCCTGTCTATGCTACGGTTAGGAGTCCCTACCAACCGTCTAGTGCAAGCTCCCTAAAAACCAGAAAGTTGAAAAATCATCTAAAAAAAAAAAAAAAAAAACAGCTATGGCTTCAGAGACTAGAATCCAGTAAGGCTTGTGTTCACTTGGCCTTGTGTTTCCTTCTGGTCTATTTCTAAATACAGACTACCTTAACCGAGTGAAAGCTACTGAATTACACCATGGTAACTGGTACTGAGGGCACTGATCTCTGGCCATCACAGTCTGATAATTCACAAGACTCCATGAAACCTACATGACCACACGTCACCCGTCAGAAACCCCTCCTCCCATGAAGTTCACATCTGCTCCACTACATAAACTTAACACCAGCTCTTAAAGCTCTCAAGAGCTATCCTTTCCTCCCTACAGGACTGAACACCCAGGAACAGAGCAAGACATCTGATACCCAAAGGAATCAATGCACGGACAGCAATAAAAGCAACTGATATTGGCTACCTGAGCTGTGGATGAACTGTTTGCTGGGAGAGAAAAATGTGACTCTAGTCCCAGGCACTTTCCTACGCTTTCATCCATCATTAGCAGCTCTAGGGAAGATAATTTCTTCTTTTGCCTTTGCTTTGTTTTCTTGAGGGAAAAAGCACCCAAAATCAAGAGCCCTAAGCCACACTGTGTGTAAGAAAGTACTGAAAATCACACACAGCGTAAACAAGGACCCAGTGTTTTCAATGTAAATACCTTCCTCTGCTCTGCGAAAACCCACATTTGATAGCTCACTTCATAACACACACGTGACATTATAGATAAGAAGCTGGGGCTTCCCTGTGAGGGAGAAGAGATAAGCTCACGGGGTGCTTACTCCTAGGCTTTGCCCTTGACATTCCTGCAACAGAACTTGGAGCTATTCTCTGGTTTAAACAACAGGTGGCAGTGCCATTTCTACATTTTCCCTGGCAGGAAACCTTGGCAGTTTGGGGTTCCACCTTCCAGGAGGCATTGACAGTTGCTGTAATCACCTCCACTGATAGCATGTACATATGCTCTCGTGTGGAAACTGCAAACACGAGCGGGAAACGAGTTTGCGTGATGGCAGTTTTACCAACTGCCACCCCCTCCCCATACCCACGCCCCTCCCCACAGGGAAACACAGCAGCAGAAAAGAGCAGAAGGGAAACAGAGTCTGTCACATTTGTTCTGATCTTCTGTTACGATACACACGTATATCCCCCACCCAGCCCCCTGACACACACAAGAGAAGGACAATATCACAAGGTCCTGGGGCACATTTCTGGCAAATCTGGGACCTGAGAAGTATGTTGTGTTTTTAATCCACATGGAGAAAAAACACTCCACTGTCCGTTTTTCATAAGCATGGTCTTCACTCTTCTGCACCAAAAGCGCATGCTTCATATTTGGAAAGAACGAATAGGTACACGAATTACATTTCCACAAGGAAAACACAGAATTCAGGACTGTTTTCAAATGTGCCAAGAAGACAGATTACCTTTCATAGGCTTCTTGTGTATGCTTTAAATACGAGAAAATTGTCATGTCAAAAACCTCTCATTTCACACCTACCGCTCATTTTTTATACACATGCATAATTTTATTATGTAGCAGCAGTTATTATATGATTTCTAGACTATAATGTAACAGTTATTGGTTTGACATATTAAATTCATTTAATTTTGAATTTGTGGGTTTTTTTTTTATTAGGACAACTTAACAATGGACATCTTGCCAATACAGCACAGCAGAGATAAAAGTGACTGCTGGGTGAATCACAAGCCAGAAGGGACGTGCCAGGTATGAGACAGACTAGCACGCTTCACTGCAGAAGTACTCAAAAATATATTTGTGTAAAGATGGATGAATGGATATGAGGAAAATTACACTGAAAATCATAGCCCATACTACAAAGAGACGATATGCTTTTCTTGTACTTTCTCTGTTATATAGCATCAAATGTCCATACTCTTGATTTCTGAGAACAGAGAGCTGAAAATTCTACCCAAGAGGCCTTCTGGCATAGAGTTTATGCTATCTTAATAGTATTATCTTATAAATGGAGAAAAAAAGAGAGAAGGATACAGAAAAATAAAAATAAAAATACATGACCGAGAACTCAAAGGCATTGAAGAAATCCGGCTTTCATTAGGGGTTTTGTCGTTAAGGCAAAGTATGTGTCCTAAGCAATAAATTGTGTAGCCCACATGATTCCCTGGTGATCAGATAACATTGCATTCATGCTCTCTGGATGAACAGGGTTTCACATGCAGCAAAGTTTGGTGAATTTTGAACTAAGAGATGAGGGCTCAATCCTGACTCTACTACTTATACTAGCTGGTTAACCAGTCTCATTACTAACCTTTCCAAACCCTATTTTCCCAGTGTATGACACGACAACATACCAAATCCTTCGTAGGGTTACCGAGAGTATTTTAAAGGATTATTTATTTATAGGTGATGCTTTTAGAAACAGCCTCCTTCCAGGCTTTGTGGACGAGCAGTAATCTTTTTAATTTCCCACTGAAACATCCACAGAGATCTACAGAATCTAGTTAGAGGACTATAAACTAAAGAGAAGATCCCATACTCAACAGTCAGACGAGGGTTTCCTTGCTGCGGTGTACCGATAAATGAGTGCTCTAGCTCCTAACAACTGGCCAGAATTTTGAAATCAAAGATCCAGAAACCCAAGCGATCATCCCTGCTACCATCAGAGTGGGCATCCTGCATTGCTCTGACCCTGTCTGTCTACTGGCAGATTAGAAACAGTACAAGGGCAAGGGAATGTAACGTGACAGCACATGTTTGAAAATGTTTCCACACAGGAAACAGAGGAAATCCTGTCCTCAGGGAGATGCAAGGAGGCTGAGCCTCTCAGGAGGAGGGGCAGGGACAGGCTGAGACAAGGCAGAGTGAGGGAGCTGGGAAGCTAGTTCAGGTAAACGAAAAAGAAAACAAGGAAACTGGAACTACCTTAATGGAAATAAAATATATACTGAAAACCAGTAACGGGAAAATAGTTTAGCCAATGTGTGACCAATCAGAGCCCTCCTGCCTTGAAGGGCCAAGAATGGTGGGGGGAGGGGATTTCCAGTCTTTTCTGGTTATTTTTGTAAATAATCAAGAATCCCCTGGATGGACAGTTTATTAAGATGCCTTATCCACGTAACACTATAATACAATTATCTTTCCAACATATTTTTTCTTTGTTCACTTAGGACAGAATACCAGATATCAGTCAGGATATGATGATTTTTTTTTCAAGATTTTATTTTTAAGTAATCTCTACAACGAATGTGGGGCTCAAACTCACAACGCCGAGATCAAGAGTCCTGTACTCCACTGACTGAGCCAGCCAGGCGCCCCTGGGTCTGATGGTTTTTAAGGCTTTGATACATATTGTTAGTTTGCTATTTAGAGGCTATATCAGGAAGACGACTGGCATTGCCATGATTAATTCTGGTAATTTTTTTTATGTTAAAAGAATCTCGAACTTAAGAGAAAAGATGCAAAAACAGTACCTTATTCTTTCTGAACCATGAGAGTTGCCCCATCACCTCCAGACTGTGTGTTTCCAATACACAATGACACTGTCCTGCACACGACACGAAAATCAGGTAACTGACACTGACACATCAGTGCCATGTAATCCTTAGGCTCGATTTAAAGTTCACCAATCATTCCATAGTCACCTCCTCAGCTAATGGATCCAGTTCAAAGCTTAGTTTCCTTCATTTTCGTGACTTTGACACTTTTGAAGATTAAGGACCAGTTATTTTGCATGCTGTCCCTCAATTTGGGTTTACTTGATGTTTCCTCATGATTAGATTCAGGTTATGCTTTTTGGCAGGAATATCAGAGTAAAGACGCTTGTGTTCTCATTATATTCTGTCATGTGGTACATAATTTCAATCAGTCTTACCAGCGATGCTATTAACTTTGATCACTTGGTTAAGGTGGCGCCTGCCCGGCCTCTCCACTGTGAAGTCACTCGTCTTCCCTTTGAAATTAGTAAGTATTGGGGGATGGGGGAGTTACTCTGAGTCCATGCAAATGTCGCATTTCTCATCAAACTTAGACTTCAAGCACTGTATTCGGATCAGTATGGACTCATGAGTTCCTGTTTTATTTAATGGGTTATAACCTATTACCATCATTTTGATGCTTGCCTGGCCCCAGATTCCGTTAGTGAGAGCACCTTCAAGTTGGCTCCTAAGTCCTTTTGATGAATCCCCCATGTTTCCTTGAGTATTTCCGTGAGTTACAGAGCAAGAGACTCTAGGCTTATCTTCTGCTTCCTCTATCTCAGCCCTAGTGTCAGTCATTTCTCCAAGGAGCACTTTAAGTGGAGACCGTATTTAGAGAACAACACGCTACACTAAGTGTATACCAGCTACTTCTGCCCCCATGGTAGAGAGCCAGGAACTACAGGTGTGTGGTAACATATACACACAGGTTTACATCTACGGTTAACTGTGCACATCTCTCTCTTGCTCTATAGAATTAAGCTCACACCAGTACTGCCAATGAATCGAGTTCATTCTTCCTTCCTCCCTTCCGAGCCATGTCTGTGTGGCTCCCCCATGCAGCTCCAACATGAACTTGTGAATGTCCTCCTCTCTGCCCCTGAGTTCTGACACTTTCCTCCAGGCCTTTGTGGCTCTTTCCTCTCCTGACCCCTTCCCAAAGCACCTAATTTGCTCTACCTCATCTAATGACTTTTCAACTGAATTGTAGAGAAAGAGTAAGAACAAGAGAAATGATCAGTTTTTTAGATGAGTTTGAACGTTTCATACTTGCCATTACATTTCTATTTTTGCTTGTTTGTGTGGATTTCTGACAATTGCTTCGTGATTAGTATGACCTCGGTATGGTCAGTGTATTAATACTTTGGCTTAACTGTTGCAAATAATTTCCCAATGTCTTCTTTGGTTCTTAATTTCTTCTTATTTCTTTTTTAAAGTTTTATTTATTTAATTAATCTCCACACCTGACATGGGGCTGGAACTCACGACCCCAAGATCAAGCGTCGTATGCTCCTCCGATTGAGCCAACAGGCGCCCCTCTTTTTTTTTAATAGAAACATTTGTTTTGTTGACTGAACCCTTGCTGCTTCTCTACTGCCTCTTAGCCATACTTTTTTCTGACGTTTTTTGCACATCTTCCTTATTCTCTACCTCCAGTGGTTCTCCGTTGGGTTCATTGTGCCTCACAGTGGACATATGGCAATGTCTGGAGACACTTTTGATTGTTGTGATTGTGGGAGAAGGTGTATGACTGGCACCCAGGAGGCATAAGCTGGGGACGCTGCAAACATCCTACGATGCACAGGATAGCCCTTATGACAAAGAATTAAATGTCACTACTGCCAAGGTTGAAAGACTCTGCTCTGTACTCTGTCTGCTACTTTAGAGGCAGCCTCAGTTTCTTCCCAAACAAGACACTGAGTAGAAAGGCTAAGAAGGGAAATATCTTTATGCAGACAGTGACTTTCTCCAAATGCTGCTTTTATTTACAAGTGCTGGTTGTAGAACCTTCTATAATCCAAAGTCATTGTCAAATAAGAAAGAAAGAAAAGAAAAGGGAAAAGAAATCCTTTATTTCCACAAAGGATTCTCTCAGTTGAGGTCGTGACATAAAGACACTTATCTGCTCCATGAAATCTTGAATCTGTGTTTGTTATGTTGTCAAGAATTCCTCTCTGGATTACCTGGATGTGCTCTATCTTGAATGCTAATAAAAAGGGCAGGCAATAAATAATTTAATTTTTTCACATCCTATAAAGCCAATACAAAGGACCACAGCAATAACAAAATACTAATACATATTTCTTTTTTTTTAGAAAATAAAGATGGTATTCAAAATAAAATCTCACTTTCTTGGAATTCAGGTCTTTGAGAGAAATTATTTATATAACAGAATAATGTGAAGAAATATAATAAGAGTCAATCATACCTCAATACAGCTGAGGGGAAAAATTTAACAGGATATATGAGATACATTAGAAAGAAAGGAGATTTTAAAACATTTTTCTCTTTACATAGACAGCGTGCCTCTTCCGCTTACAGAATTGTTACTGACCCGCCAGAATAGTTTACTATCATTTTCGCAAGCATTCAATTCTTTGAACCAAGGGATTTGGTGATCTCCTCTACCCAATCGGAGCAGCCCTTTGTTCTGGATCCGTCTGGGCATAATCCTATCCCACTGTCAGTTCTGACATCTACTCAGTCACCATGGCGCAGGAACAGAGTGCAGTGCTAAATCCAATAAGACTTCTCCAGGGGCTAACAGGCACACAAAAATCAATGCCAGCTCCCTTTTCTCCAGCACAATACCTTAAAAAGGACCGTAAATAAAATAATGTTCTCAGAAACTGTGACTTTCGGTGAGAAACTGCTAAACTCATTAGAGAGGCTTCTTGCGGTCCGGGTTCCCTAATGAACCTTGAGAACCTGTGCACTCAGAACCCTTGGCCTACTCAGATTTCACGAGCTACAAATTCTGTAAATGGTGTCCTTTCCTACAAGCACTAAACCTAGCTTTGTGTTCAAATTCTTGACCAGTTTACTTCAAATGCTTTTGTATCCTTCCTGACTTGTTATAAGAAAGCAGCCTGTTAGAATGACAAAACAATCATTACTATATTATAACACCATTAATAAAAATAACAATAATAGTAGCTGACATTTATTAAATTGAGGGCTTAATAGGTGCTTGATTCTGTTCTAAATGTTCCGCAGGTGTTAATTCACATAATCCGATGCCAATTTACAAAACAGACACTGTTATTATAATTGTGTTAGTCCCATTTTGTAGATATGGAAACTGATGCCAAGGTCATTTTGTAGATATGGAAACTGATGCCAAGGTCAGAACCAGGAATGAAATCAGAGCATCTGACGATAAGATCTGTGGTCATGACCACAATTATCCCTCTCTGTCCACTCTCCTCAAAGCATTATAGTCTCTCTTTCAGGTTCTTTTAAGTTATATGCTATAAGAAATGTTACTTTTTAAAGGGAGAAAAGCAAGCTCTCTTCAGCTTTTATATCTGATCGAATCTGAAGCTTCAACATTATAGCATGAAACCCATAGCTCTTTTTTTTTTTTTTTCCACGTGGCCTAACTGCACGAGCACGTACCCAACTCAGGTGCATACGGTCAGTTGTCTGCACAAATCTTTATAGGTTTGTCTAGGTCAATGGTCAATTTTATTGCAAAAGTAAAAACTAAAAAGGACAATGTTTGCTCTGTTAAGGTGATGGGCAACTATTCTCAATGCCAATGCCAGAAACCTGTGACTGTCACATGACAGTCATCAAATTAACTGAGAAAAGGAGAAATCAGAGGACATCTGTCCAACTTCAGACGAAAGCTCATCTTTTCACCTTGGGTGAAGGTCAGGAGGACTCTTCTGCAGCCAGCCCTTGCTGCCACTAACAGAGATCAGGGAAGACAGACGAGCTCTGAGGTCTCAGGACACGGGTGCGGAATTCCTTTATGTCTTTCTATTTCAGCATGGAACAGAACTCTGCCGTGATGAGGAACACTCAGAGGCAGCCTCCTATGGTGGGCAAGGTATGATTTCTGTCCCACCCACTGCACCACCGGGCCTGGGCCACAGGGCAGGCCGCGGTCAGGCAGTGACAGAGTGTGAACTGGCCCCACACTCAGAAGGACTGAAGCCCATGGATTTGGATCCCGCAGCCACAAAGACACCTGGCTGGCCAACCAGCCACCCAAATCCAGTAAAAGGATCTGTTGTGCAAGGAAAGAAAGCGGTACAGGAGGAGCTCCTTGAGGGGGCAGGAAATTCGCTTATCTATCATTATAGTATCGATCCGCCTCCACACTTTGCGCGGTAGTAATTAATCACTCCATTGATGAAAAGCCATCTCAGCTTCACAGTTCTGCTGCTTTCTCAGCAATACAGGCCAAAATTTCACAAATGGAATTTCTTGCTTGCATATTCTTATTCCTTTTTTAGCAAATCAAGACCATTCAAATGGAAAAGTGAGAAGTAAGAGTGCACGCTTCGGTGTGAAACCGTGCATAAGATATCAGCACCCCACTTTGCGAATGCCGGGTTGCTTCGATACTCTGTGGAATCTCTGAAAGTTTGACTCCTGGGGAGTACCCCAAGTTGCTACATGATCAGGGTTTCCTCTCCGAGGCTCTGAATGACACTGATAGTAGAAAACACGGGGCTCCAGGAGGAACTGAGAGCACGTACTGCTGAATACAGCCCAAGACTGGTAGCTCTTGTGTTAAATAAATAAAAGCCTAATCAAATGACAAAAGAACTGAAATTCGTTGTCGGTATCCGGATGATATATTGCTATGCCTACTGCATAAGCTTCTCCGTAGATAAGCTGTAACCTTTCCACACAAGCCCACATAAGCTAAAATCATTTTTTAAAAGTAGGTCGGCTCTCAAAGATACACACCAGAAAAACATTTTCACAAGCATCTATGTAACAAAGATGTTCATTAAAGAAATACGTGTTATGGTAAAAAGTGAGAGAGCCATGGCCATCAGTAGAGGTCGGTCACATGAATTATAATGCACACATGGGTTCTGGTGCCACATGGCCTTGCTTTAAATCCCAGTTCTGCCACATACAGACCGTGTGACCTTGGGCAAGTTATTTCACCTCTCCGAATCTTGGTTTCCTCATTTGTATATAAACGGTTTAGTACAACACCTGACACAGAATAAGAACTCAACAAATGTTAGCAATTATTATTATGCTATATTACTATTAGGCTATGTATGTGACCATTAAAAAAAGATGAATTATATTTGTACCTATTAAATACAGAAAGATGACTTTGAGTCACTGTTAAACAAAAACAAGTAAGTTGCAAGCTACAGATGAGGGTAAGAAACATAACTGCTTGTGTGTACACACCCATGTGTATATGTGTGTGTGCCCCTGTGTGTGTACACGCCCCTGTGTGTGTGCCCATGCCCGTGTGTGTGCCCATGCCGCTCTCTGTGCTCATGCCCGCGTGTGTGTGTGTGTGTACACGCGCATGACTCTGTGTGTGCACACATGCCCCTGTGTGTGTGCCTGTGCCACTGTGTGTGCATGTGCCCCTGTGTGTGTGTGCACGTGTGCCCCTGTGTGCACATGCCCGTGTGTGTGCCCATGCCGCTGTGTGCCCATGCCTGTGTGTGTCTGTGTGCACACAAGCCCCCGTGTATGTGCTCATGCCCCTGTGTATGTGCCTGTGCCGCTGTGTGTGCGTGTGCCCGTGTGTGTGCGCATGCCCCTGTATGTGCTCATGCCCCTGTGTGTGTGCACATGCCAGTGTGTGTGCCCATGCCGCTGTGTGTGCGTGTGCCCCTGTGTGCACGTGCCCCTGTGTGTGAATGTACCCCTGTGTGTGTGCACAGGTGTAAGGTCTGCAGGGGTACGAATCAGGTTGTTACAGTGGAGATCCTGCTGGCAGACAGAAGGCTTTACTTTTATACTTTCTAGGGTGTTAGGGTAATCCCACATCACAACAGTAAATAGCAATAATACGTCATGTTTACATTTTTCATCTAAATTTGAATTTTGTGAAGAATTTTCTGTTTTTCTTTTTCATACCAGAATGGTAAGATGTAATGTAGGAAGAATAAAATCATCTGTTAGCCTGTGGATTTTTTTTTTTTAATTTTTTTTAATGTTTATTTATTTTTGAGACAGAGAGAGACAGAGCATGAACGGGGGAGGGTGAGAGAGAGAGGGAGACACAGAATCTGAAACAGGCTCCAGGCTCTGAGCGGTCAGCACAGAGCCCGACGCGGGGCTCAAACTCACGGACCGCGAGATCATGACCTGAGCCAAAGTTGGACGCTTAACCGACTGAGCCACCCAGGCGCCCCAGCCTGTGGATTTTTAAAGCAGCAATAAAGTATACCACTCTGCCTTTCTACCAACCCATTGTCTACACGGCCCAACCAAGTGTGCCTCGCCATTTAGGACACAGGCATGGTTTTGTTCCTCTCAGACCCAATGGGTAACTGTCCCAGACTGAGTATCCACAGCGAATAAAAACAGCTAAGAGGCACAAGTGTTGAGGCGCCCGGGTGGCTCAGCCACTTAGGCCTCCGACTCTTGGTTTCAGCTCAGGTCACGATCTCACGGTTTGTGGGATGGAGCCCCGCACTGGGCTCCACACTGACAGCACAGAGCCTGCTTGGGATTCTCTCTCCCCCTCTCTCTCTCTGCCCCTCCCCCTGCTCTTTCTCAAAATAAATAAACTTAAAAAAAAAAAAAAAGAAGCACAAGTGCTGAGAATTAAAGCTGCATGTACTTAAAAAGCAAACTCTTGCTACTCAGTGGGAAGAGTCTCGAGAAAGGCTATGGGAGGACACTGATGGAAGGCTTTGTTGGAATGTGTGTCCACGCACATGCAACGCCAGCCATTAGAAAGCACAGGATTAGGTAAGACACCGGGCTCTGGCTGATAAATCCACACATCTTGCTGCTAGATTACGGAATTCAAAGATAGGACAGAGAAAACCAGATGTCTGAAAGTGACCAAGGGACACTGCTGGCGTCATCTTCTCTCTTTTTTTTCTTCCCTTCCACAGTTTTCACTAGAAAAGGGTCATTCATTGTCATCTTCCAAAGTCAATACTATTTTAGGATTGTCAAGAAAAGATGATACATGTTTTATTCTTCCCACTGTACAGGATCATGCGGAGAGAACTGCTTCACCTGGGGTCACAGCCTTGCTTGGAAGATGAAGCCGTGGGTTTCAACTTGGGACAAAGAGAGTCAGATAGCAAGGAACAGAGAGGGCACGCACAGGCTCCCCACAGTGCAGCTATGTGTGTTGGGCGAGTTATTTAACTTCTCTGGAGCTCAGTTTCTTCATCAGGTAAATGAGGGCACTACTAAAATCCTCTTCATGGGGTTGTTCTACAAATCATGTGAATTAACACACACACACACACACACACACACATATATATATATATACATACATACATACATAAAGTGCTTAAAAGCAGCGCCTGGTGCACACTTTGCATCTGTCAGCTACTGTTTCCAAGAGACATGTGTCGATGGCAAATACCACTGAGCGAAAATCAACAAAGAATACTATCATTATAGGATGGTTACTATTAGAGATATTAGAGAGGAGGGGTAAAATAAGGGATGACAGAGACCATCGAATTTACAGTCAAATGTCGTGGCCTCATCATGTACGAGTAAGGGGACGAGAATCAGGTCTCATACCACAGTCCAGTATTTTCCAATCACACCACGTTAGATTCCGCTTTCTAAGGAGTTCTAAGATACAGACATAGGTACACAAGATAGCTTACACTTTATCTTTTGCCTGAAAAAGAACCTCAGTCTAATCTCTATCTGAACAATGACAGGTTAAAAAGTCTGTACAGGTGGACAGCTTCTAGAAAGGAAGTTATGACAAATCTGATCCAGGAGGAAAAAAAGAAATAAAATAGATCACCCTGAACTTAAAAGCACCCATCAAAAAAAATGTTCCCCCTCCACCCAGATATGTGCCAAAAACAGAGACACTGAACGCGCCTCTAGAAACAGAAAAGAGGCAGGTGACTGGGGAGGTCAGGTCTTGGGACTGAATTGACTGAATCATGAAGAGAATACCCTTAGGTCAGAGAGCTCATCACCCAGGTGGGCCAGGAGTCCTGCACACTCTACTGGCCTAAGCCACAAAGAAGGCTCAGACTTTCTTTTTTTTTTTTTTAAGTTTATTTATTTATTTTGAGAGGGAGAGAAAGCACGAGTGAGGGAGAGGCAGAGAGACAGGGAGAGAATCCCCAGCAGGTTCTGCACTGTCAATGCAGAGACCAACATGGGGCTCGAACCCACAAACAGCCAGATAGTGACCTGAGCTGAAGTCAGACACTTAACCGACTGAGTCACCCAGGCGCCCAGAAGACTCAGACTCAGACTCAGCACATTCACAGAGGGGGACTTGGGCCGAAGCTCAGCAACACACCATCTTGATAAAGCCAGGGAGTATCATTTCTCCACTTGACCTCTGAGTAAATCTGCGCTTAAATTAGAGGGAGGGAGGTGGGGGGAGGGAGGGAGAGCAAGAGAAACAAAAGTAGAGATAGGGACGCGACAGTCATGGTGACATCACTGAGAGGGAGCACTAGGATTTTCAGTGACCTAAGGACACAAGCTAGAGCTCTAACAGGAGCCTTACCTCAGGAAGAAGGCTGCCTTTTCTTCAAAATAAAAAAACAAAACCACACCAAAGCCATGTAGTCCTTTTAACCTTCCCTCAGTCCTGCAGAAGAGATCATGAGAACTGTGGGACTGAGTGTTCTCATTTAAATCAGTGCCTTTATTTATTGCCTGTTGGTCTCTAGGATATATACAGCTTCATCAGAGAACCTGAAACAAACTTAGAGTTTTCCAGTTTGTCTCTGGGAGAAGACAGGTTGGAGGTTTTGTTTTGTTTTTGTTTTAGTACATTTATTAATCATACAGATAAAACTCAGAATTCCCTGGGACAAATACAATCAAGCAGATACTGGAGGCATTCTACATCATATTCTAGGTAGCCAATCTGCATAAGTAGCCTTAAAAAAACCCCTATAATAAGCTTCTCCAAAATTCTGTTGTTGCCAAACTTGTCACACAGAAGATTATAAATATACCCTCACACAAATGATATGTCATTTACTATGTATCATTGATGACAGAGCCCGAGGAAGCCTTTTAAACATTCTATGGTTTTCAAACTTTTTTTGCAATGGAAACTTTGTATCAAACAATATATTACATAAACCGTAAAATATAGAATCCCCCCCCCCCAAAAACGTGACCCAATGTGACAGAAGGAAGACGTGTGTGTGTTTTGGGGACAGGCAGGGACACTTCCCCAGAACATTGTTTGAAAATCACTGATGCAATATAAGTGTTTTGTTCTCAGACAAAACGATTCCCCGCCAGGTAAGGAACGTCCTTCTACATAAAACGAGGACTTTTCTCTAGTATTTTTTCCCTATATGCTTCTAGCTATATTTTTTGACCCCATTATGCAAGGTCCTCACAGGAAATCACACAAAGAAAGGATCACTGACATGATAATCTTTACAGTGGAGCATATAAACAATCCTGGTAGCAAATTATCTACCTGTCAAGAAAAGAGGGACAGCTTACTCAGACCAAGTTCTGGAATCAAAATATTGAGAGCAGAAACTAAGTATTTACTAGGAAAATCCATTACTATAACAGAAATAATATTAACCTCTGGAAATAAACGTTATTTCAGGTTAAAAAGATGTTAAGCTATGGAAGAAGCTGATTTCAAAAAGCTTTGCTATGAACATAAAATTAGGTCGTTTTCATTCTGGCTTCATCGCTGTCTGCAGGGACTAAACTGAAATCAGCCATTTTAATTCAGAAACGATATTTAGTCTACAGAAAGCAATAATAACCTGCCTTTGTTTAAAATGTCTGAAACAGAAGGGATATTTCCGGTAACAGCATAAATCACACAGGCTCCAAAGTTATATGGAAAAGACTCTCTCACTCTTGCAGCAATGTGCAATTTTGTGGTTGCAATTTTCTCAAGCTGCTTCATAAAACCTTCTCCTTTTTATCGGAAAAAAAGAGTTAGCAAAAACCAATCGCTCCATGATAGATGCCCAGGTAACATCACTTCATTTATCAGGGCATGAAGAATATTAATAATTAACTGCTGGTCAGACACACCGAGTGAGCACTCTTCTCCCCAAGGACAGCCTGCTGTCAAGATATCACCCAGAAATAGCCCTTTAGATTACAGTTAGGTCCTACAACCCCAACAGCGCATCTAATAACCATAAACACTGTCAGGGTTTCAGTACCTGCCGTGATCAGATCATTCACCACCTAGGACTGTCTCACTCTCCTGCTTCCCCACCACCACCCCACATCTTCCCCACAAACACGACAATAATTGATCACATTGCTGGTCATCAGCTGCCTGCCCCAGCCCTGAAAGCTGTCCAAGCTGAAGGGTAAAGGGCAACCAGATGGGACAGGGCCAGACAGCTTATATGCATCCAAGTCCTGGCTCTGCCCTCGATTCACTGGGCAAGTAGTTCTACCCCTCGGACTCAGCAAAGGGGCAGATCATAAAACTTGCTTTGTACTGATATGCCAGGATCCCAATCTGATCACATCTATCATGGACTCTGGTGCCTTTGGTACTGATATTTGCTTCCGCTCCTTGAGATAAAAACACATACAGTACTATGACCATGAAATGACCACCTCATTTGTAAGTGTTCCGAGGGCAAGTGGAAACAGTGCACACAGTCACCCATTCCAAACGCCATTACTTGTCAAGGCTACGTACTCTGAGAGTCCTTGCCTGGGAAAGGTATGGCAAGAACAGAGGCTCGCTAAATGTACATTTCTTTCCTCTAGTAAGTTGCTCATGGATAGAATGTGTTCCACTGGATTTCTGTTTGTGGATCAAAAGAAAATGTAACTCCATGAAAAGGGAACATAATATAAATGCTTCTTGGCCCACTTAGCCTTTTTCTTCCTATAAATCTGGCCTTTTGGGAAAACCTTTATTATTTCATACTAAATAGCATCAGCCCAATTCCCATAGCAAAACTGTGCAATTCAGCTACCACCAAATTTCTTCACTGAAAATGTGAATAACGAGGAAGGCTGCAGTGGACTGTAATTCAGTTGGCCAAGAGCCATAGTCAAAAGAGGAAAATCATGGCCCCAAATTAATTAGTATTTTTGTTATAGACAATGAAGAAAGAAAACAGATAGGATAAAACCTAGTTTTATGTGTTCAAGAGTTCACACCTAGTTAAGAGAGGGAAATCTATGATGAGTCAGAGACCAAGGAAGTGGAGAACAGACCCATCAGCACGACAAACCCGCAGAGAAGGGAGAGGTGAGCATGGGCTGGAGATCTGGGCATGTGGCTGGAGTGGGGGGATGGGCGTATCTAAGCAGGATGCTAACTCCGCGTAGTACCACTGCTGTGCCATGGTACTGTTGGCTGGTACACGGCCTTGGCCTTCTGAAGGACTCTGCTGATGCTGCCCAGATCCCACCCTTCCCAGGGATCTCTACCCCCAACTGACCGCTGATGCTTAAACCAGCTTGTACGAAGCTCCTGGTTACAATCTGAGCAAGGGAAGAGAAAACATGCACACGTGGGCAGAGGAAAAAGCATCAGAGTGTTCTGGACTCAAAAATAAAGGAGCAAAGTCTTTGGCAGGGCAAACACTACCACGCCTTTCCTCCAGGTCAATCAGGCAGGTTAGATAATTACCATGTGGCCCTGTTTAAACCCATCAATTCTAAATTAAGCTTCAAATGGTCCACATGCTGTCCAAATCATTTTTAGCCAAAATTAAGATGGTAGGTGTATCTTTCTTTCAGTGATCAGAACCTAGCAATTTGCTATGTTAAACCCCTACCCCACTGTCACATATTTGAGGGACTCAGACTTCCAGAGTGACATTTACTGCATAAATGCCATCTTGTTACAAGCCTCCCAGCAAAGAGAGTTCCCTGCAAGCTGCTGTTCCTGAGTTGATGTAAATGGAAAGGAATGAGGGTCACAGCCCCTTAGTAAAGTTCTTGGGAGAACTCCTGTGATGCTCACTGAGCCTTTTGACTGACTCCAACATGAGGACACTATTGTCATTTCATGAAGTGAGCTATTGGCAGACAGATGCATCTGGATCCCATTAATTGGAACTTCTTGTCACAAGATAGCAGCTTTTCAATTTCTCTATGAATGCTGGTGTGCTACACATGGTATCTGGCAGGTGTAAGAATCTCCTCTCTGATTGCCTATATTCCCAATGTACTTCCTCCGCCTAATTCGTAGTGCAAAGCAATTACAGTTGAAAATCAGTTTGCAACATGCACTCATCCATATTCAGTTCTTTCTACTTCGGGCAAATATTGCCCAGAAAAAAAATAAATAAATAAAAAATAAAAAGAGAGAGATTTGAGAAATCCAGATTTGTTCCTATATTTTGATCCTCTGTCCAACTGTTGACTTGTCGGTAAGCCACAATTTGCTCCGTATCAAAATAAATATTCAAAAGACACAGCTCCAAATAACTAAAACATATATCTACCTTAAATAAAAAAGGAGAGGTTACACACGCACAGAAGTGTCAAAAAACCAGACCAATAGATGGGGGCAGACTGAATTAGCTGGAAACCCAAATGATAAAGAACATTTAAAAAACAAATAGCGTTGCTGATTTCAAGTATACTGAGATAAAAGGCGACTTAAGAGGTGGTAACTGGGATCAATACCAACTGGCCAAGGTTGAAACTGGGATGAGGAAGAGATGCAGCTTCCTCTCCGAAGCTGCCAGAGTCACCACTGATGTGGATTTGCTGACCAACCTCTCAGATCTTGTTTGTGAAATTATTAGAAGTCACAAGCCAGAGGCTAGAATTTTGAAATCCTCCTAACCGGTCCGCAAGATTATTCTTTTCTTTTTATTTTTTATTTAAAAAAAATTTTTTTTTCAACGTTTATTTATTTTTGGGACAGAGAGAGACAGAGCATGAACGGGGGAGGGGCAGAGAGAGGGAGACACAGAATCGGAAACAGGCTCCAGGCTCTGAGCCATCAGCCCAGAGCCTGATGCGGGGCTCGAACTCACGGACCGCGAGATCGTGACCTGGCTGAAGTCGGACGCTTAACCGACTGCGCCACCCAGGCGCCCCTATTCTTTTCTTTTTAAAAGACAGATAAAATACTGCCATGAATCAAAATTTAAAAGATTCAGAAAGATGAGATAAATCTCCCTGCCCCTGGCCCTGGCTCCAAAGGAATCCAATTTTATCATTCCACAGGTTTTCTCTTTCATGCACACCGAAGAAAATGTGTATGTATTCTTTCCCTCCTATTTTGTACACAAATGGCTATACACTACACACCCTATTCTTATTTTCTTTGTACTCAAAACAACATTAAACTTAGAGTTCACTTCGTATAAGAACATAAACAGCTTCCTCATTCTTTTTTATGACTTCACAACATTCCATTGAGTGGATGTAGCATAATTTACATGACCAGTCCCCTGCTGATGGACATTGATGCGATTTCCATTCTTTTCATATTATAAACAAGGCTACTGTGAATAGCCTTACTCATATGCCACTTCATGCACTTGCTAAAGTATCTGTAGGATAAATTCCTACCAGTGCAATTACTAAGTCAAAGGGTACATGCATTTATAACTTGGAGAGATAACTGCATTCATTCACATGCACACACGCACAGCCCGTTTCCCTGGACGCTTGCTAACACAGGGTGCTATCAACCATCTTTGTTCTTTTCCTATTTGGTTTTGGTAAAAGGTAACATTTCAGTGTAGTTTTCATAAGGTTGAGGATCTTTTCATCTACGTCCCAGGAGGCTGACCCGCGAGGACAGCTTTATGTAGGTTCCCTTGCTTGGTAGTATCTGGTTAGGTCAGTGCCTGGGATGCACCAGCGAGAGACTGGAAGGCGGCAGGAGAGACATGTTTCTATTTCTCTCTTTCCAATGCCTCTTTCTCACAGTGGTCCCTCCATCCCTGAGAACAGCCCTCCTTTGGCAATCTACCGTGCCCTGCCCCAGCTCTCACTGAGGTCCGGTAACACTGTTTGCTCTTTGGCCTTCAATCCAGGGATGGTAATGGCTTCCCACTCTTGCCTGTCCCTGAGTGTCTCCCCATGCCTTGTCGAGCCACTAATCCTACTCTTTCATTTGAACCATCTGGGAGAAATCTGTCTGCTGTTGTTTTGTTTTGCTGAGACACTAATGTACGTGCCTCTTGCCTATTCTTCTTTGGGGTTGTTGGGTCTTTTTCATATTGATTTGCAGTTATAGGAGCTCACTATTCATTAGAGCAAGGACTGCCAAACTTTCTCTGTACAGGGCTGAGAGTCTCTGTGGGCCATATGGTCTCTGTTTCAACTACTCAACCCTGCCACCGTAAGGTGAGAACAGCCACAAATGCTATGCAAACGAGGGAGTGTGGCTGTGTTGTAATAAAACTTGACTTACCAGAATAGGAAGCTTGTCACGTTTGGCCCTGGGGCTATAGCTGCTGACCCCAGAATTAAGAAAATTATCCCTTCTCTGTCATCTGAGCTGCAAATATTTTTCTCCCAATTTGGCTTCTTACTTTCCTTATAAGGCTGTTGCTGTGCAAAAATTTTTAAATTTTATTGTAACAAAGTAGAATTTATCTGCTATTTATGGCTTCAGGTTTTTGTGTGACACTTAGAAAAGGAAGAGAGTTGTAAAACCACAAGAAAGTCAAGGCGGAAAGACCTATACCTTAAGCTGGGTCAGTAGCCTGTGCTATTATGCAGATTCTTATTACGGAGGCCACCACTTAGCCGGCTGAGGCCAGGCTGTTCCCAACATGTCCTAATTAGTGGAACCTATTTCTCCAGTAAAATCTCCCGTGGAAGGCAGAAATATGAAACAGTAGGAGCAAAGGTACATACCCCCCAGTGAGTGGAGTGCTTGTGGGCCACTGGATTCTAGACCTTGAAAACCACTTCGCTAACGTGAACACTAGGGTCTCCAGAAATGAGAAAAGAGTTTTTTGCATTATATTCAAGTAAAAATTCCAAGAATTTCCCATTCCATCGGGTACAGAGCCAGACCGACTTGCCCACCCCAACATCTTTCTGTCAGTGGTGACACGGTGACATTTGCCACAATGCTCATCATTAAGGGGTCTCCCAGCACGTCCATTTCAGACCTACACCTTCATTCCTGTACAATTTTGCTCCAGGGTATAAAGACTCTTAGGCTTAATTTGTAGTGAATTTATTTTCTGCCTTCTACAAATTAAAAAATAAATACCTTCAGGCAAATTTTGTAAGTAGAAACAGAGGGGAAGTAAAACACTGCTGATTTAAATACTTTGTATACAGGCTAGGTTTTTCTCTTAGGAAAAAACATTGGACATTCAAGTCTCTAGTGGAGTTTAATATTTTAAAACCACATTAGCTTTGCTTACTTTTTCCTACCATGAAGAGGCAAACAGTTATAGGTGAAGGAAGAAAACACAGACCATGGCAATATGGGGGTTTTGGCACAGATTTGCATCTTTTTTTTAAATGTTTATTTATTTATTTTGAGAGAGAGAGAGACAGACAGACAGAGAGACAGACAGAGAGAAAGAGAATCCCAAGCAGGCTCCGTGCTGTCAGCACAGAGCCCTACACGGGGCTCAATCCCATGAACTGTGAAATCATGACCTGAGCCAAAAGCAAGAGTTGGACGCTTAACTGACTGAGTCACCCAGGCGTCCCTCAAGGATTATTTTTATAACTCAACTGAGAAACTTCAAATTGTTATTACCCATTGCTAGTATTATCATTTAAGATGCAAATCAAGGAGGGCCTGGATGGCTCAGTCAGTTAAGCATCCGACTCTTGCTTTTGGCTCAGGTCATGATCTCACAGTTCATGGGATTGAGCCCTGCATTGGGCTCTGTGCTGACAGCTCAGACCCTGGAGCCTGCTTCAGATTCTGTCTCCCTCTCTCTGCCCCTCCCACTCTCACACTCTGTCTCTCTCTCTCTCAAAAATAAATGAACATTAAAAAATTTTTCAAAAAAATAATTAAAAAAATCTCTCAGTAAGAGCCAGACAAATCCTTTTCCATTTTAATCTGTGCATGTTAATAATATTTAGATTGTGCATATGATGCAGCAAATATCCAGAATAGCCCAAATTAATTATAAACCAAAATATTAGAGTATATCCATTTGAAAGGTGAATTCTTTCACATTATAGGATCTTGTAAGATTGATTGCATAAATTCAGTTTAATACTATCCAAGAGAAATGGTGTTCTTAATTTTACATAGCCACAGATTATGCTGGACATTAACTGTAATTTATACTAAGGCAATGTGCTGATCCACTCTGAATTAATGTAAGTTAATTTTCTAACACTTGAAGTGAATTTGGGCTCAGCCACTCTCTTTTCTTCCCAAATCTCTTCACATCTTGTAAGATGTTGAGTACTCTCAGGCCAGGTCCATGTCTTTGAAATACAATAAAGGTGATTGGTAAAGAGAGGCTTGAACCTGTGGCCTCGCCTCCATTACAACATGACCTACTCAACTGAGAAAACTCCTACCATAGCTTTTCTGTGGAGGGTTCTCCTCTCTTTACTGCCATACGACTTGTAACTTAACTAAACTGTCACCAGTTCTGCCTACCTCTTAACCTCTCATGGTATTCTTATGTATTAGGGGCTTAGTAAAATTTATTGAGTCAATTAGTAAATGGAGACATGAGGTCTCTGACCAGTTTGCAAGCATGTGTAATTCCTTTGAGGAACATGGCAATATTATGATCACATTTCAAAGGCTGCCTCAGCTCATCCTAAATATTGTACTTATAATTGAACTTTGTCTTTCTTGTTCCCCAAAGTTTGCCTTGGTCACATTGATTTTATATGTCAACCTTTTATATATTTTGTAGGCAACAGAATGAGATGAAGCGGGTTATATTTGCATATACCTATGTTTACATCTGAATGAACATATATATAAAATGTACGTGTGTGTATGCACATATGCGTGTACACGGGCATCTCAATATGAATCAATCAGTTCTGCCAAGGAAAGAGCAACAAATTATAGTTTCAAGGATTTTTTTTTATCTTTTTAAAAAAGTTTATTTATTTATTTATTCATTTTCTAGGCAATAAAGACATTTTATTCAATACACAAATGTTCCTCAAGCACCTACTATGGACACGTGGTAATTGACAAAGGAGCAAAAGGAACTCAGGGAAAGTAGTAAAAGTTTATGTATTTTGAGAGAGAGAGAGAGAGAGAGAGAGAGAGAAAACGCGTGAGCAGGGGAGGGGCAGAGAGAGAGGGAGAAAGAGAATCCCAAGCAGGCTCTGTGCTGTCAGCAGAGTCCAACACGGGGCTCAATCCCATGAACTGTGAGATCATGATCTGAGCCAAAAGCAAGAGTCAGATGCTTAACTGACTGAGCCATCAAGGCCCGCCTTGGTTTGCATCTTAAATGATGCAAACTGCTGAACAGCAGTTCCTCGAACTGGGAACAGCGAGATCATGACCTAATCAGAAGTCAGATGCTTAACCAACTGAGCCACCCAGCTGCCCTTTAATGCTGTATTTTTTTGAGAAAGAGCTCACATGTGTACAAGCGGGGAAGGGGCAGAGAAAGAGTAGGACAGAGGATCCAAAGCAGGCTCTGTGTTGACAGCAAAGAGCCCAAGGCGGGGCTCGATCTCAGGATCCATGAGATCATGACCTGAGCCGAAGTTGAACACGTAACCAACAGAACCACCTGGGCGCCCCATGTTTGCCTGCTACTGAGAGATGAAAGAAACAGTAAAACCACCAGGATTACAACATCTGGCGCGACACCCCACCATCACAAGTGGCCAACTGCTTGTGCTTCATGACTGCAAGCTGCTGTTGCTTATCTTTTCTTTTACACAAATATGAACTTGGGCTTCAAATGCGTCTGACACAATGTTTTGCTCCTCTCAGATGAAATATCCCAATAAAGCTGACACTGCCTTCTGAACATTGCTTTCTGATGGGAATTTGACAAATTATTTCAAAACGCAGCCCAAAACAATCTGACTTTAGCCACACTGGGACAAATCCCTCTGGGTGTCCAAGTTCTCAACTAGGGGTTGCTTTCCAGAACCACCTCAGAGCCCAACAGGCTGAGCGGCGGGCAACCAAGGATCAGGCACCAGGCTCGCCCGCACTCTTCTCAGCAAGCATCTACGTACTCTCACCAAAATGGCTCCCAGGATCTCCTTCATTTGGAAAAATAGTGTTGTGCTAAAATATTTTGACAACTCCTCTACTGGCTCATTCCTAATCCTGATAGTGCATTAACAGTTTGTGGTCTACACTTCACTGATTCTACTGCATCTTAACATCTTCTGCTGAGAATTTTGTTTGAAAATTGTTAAATATTGCATAAATGGCAAATAACTGTAAGACAGATGGTTGTGCTTTTTCCATTTCTGACACATAAATGGGGAAGAACTACTTGCTAGGAACTACCTCCTAATTAGGACATACCCATCATGAGAGGGGAAATAAAACCTTTATAGTCCTCCTGCAGTGAAAACACGTGGTGCTCCTCACCCTCTTGCCTGAATATGGATTGCAAGATAAAAACAATACAAAACATCAAAAGACAAAATGTTGCAAAAGTTGAAATTAACATTTTTCTAGAGTTTCTAATAACAAATTTCTGGTTACATTGTCCAGAAACTAGTATTTTTGTCAAAGAAAAGCATGTACACATGTATGCGCCTGTGCACGTATCCCGGTGTTGCTGGGGGTCTAAGCACGAACACAGTAAGTCCCAAATCTGCCCTGTGGACGATTATGCAATGACTGTACAAGAAAGTAATCTTAAAGCCTGAGAAGCAAAATATTCACAGAGTGATTAAATACACTGGATATATCAGAAAAATCTTGGGGGACGTGGGTGGCTCAGTCGGTTAAGCATCGGACTTCGGCTCAGGTCATGATCTTGTGGTTGGTGAGTCTGATCCCCGCATCAGGCTCTGTGCTGACAGCTCAGAGCCTGGAGACTGCTTCAGATTCTGTGTCTCCCTCTCTCTCTCTCTGCCTCTTCCCCACTTGCACTCTGTCTCTCTGTCTTAAAAATAAACATTAAATTTGTTTTTAAAAACAAGAAAAAATAAATGTGTGATCAAATACATATGCTTTAGTCAAAATTCATATTCCTAGATGAAACTACCAATTGAATAGCTACTATTTCTTGAGTCCTTATGAATTCTTTTAAAACATTTTCTCTAACACCCTCCCCCCACAAAGTTGGCTTTAGTGTGTGTTTACTTCATGAGGAAATTGAGGGTCAAAAAGATTTAAAAATGTGTTGTAGGTCATATGACTGGTAGGTGACATTTTGAGATTGTGACCCCAGGTCTATCTGATTCCAATGCCATGTTCTTCCCATGACAGTAGGTTGCTGGGATAGGTTATCGGTATGTTCTAGAATGCAAGCCTGAAAAAAAACCAATGGATAGCTAACTATTTCCCTCCAAATTCTATCCATAGATAGATCATTCTTTTAATTTCTGATACTCTTCAATGCTAAGTAATATTCATTAAAGGTTCCCCTGGAGCTACAGATATATATTACATATTGTAAGGATGAAGGAAAATTAAGGTTAGAAACAAATTCATATGACAAGAAAAAGGTGGGAGGAAAATTCATAGGGAAGTTATAGGAAAGTAATCATAATTCAAGAACCATATACTCAGACTCTCTGTAAGTTCCTAATTGCAAACTAACAGTGAGGAGCATGGTGGCTTTACACGGTACACACTCCAAACCACAGAACATTCAATGGCAAGAGTTTGCTCTTGGAGGATATTATTCAATTACAGATTCGTATGAAAGGATTTAACATGATTAATAAACCAATTCTTTTTTTTTTATTATTATTATTTTTTTAATTTTTTTTTTCAACATTTATTTATTTTTGGGACAGAGAGAGACAGAGCATGAACGGGGGAGGAGCAGAGAGAGAGGGAGACACAGAATCGGAAACAGGCTCCAGGCTCTGAGCCATCAGCCCAGAGCCTGATGCGGGGCTCGAACTCACGGACCGTGAGATCGTGACCTGGCTGAAGTCGGACGCTTAACCGACTGCGCCACCCAGGTGCCCCAGTAAACCAATTCTAAAATAGGGACCTGGAGTGACATCTGAGGTTCAAAAGGTTTCTTCCCATGCCCCCAAGAAGAAACGAAAGTTGTATTCTTCAGTCACTGATATTGGCTGCTTCCTCTGCCCCCTTCTCCCTTTCTAGCAAGTTACTCCTCCTTTATCTTCAAGACTAAACCCAAGATTCACTTCTTGAAAGCCTTCTCAGACTCCATTCTCATGCGGATGCTCCATTCTACACCCCCACCCCAAACCCTAAAGTTACCTTAATCAAAGCCTTGACCACACAGTTCTCTGCTACTCCTCCTCTGGACCAAGTTCTTTGAGGCTGTCTCCAGGGCTCTGTGTAGTACCTGCTCTTAGTACATGCTTACTAAATGGATCTTGAGGGATCCATGAAAAATCAAATGGGTCAAATGGCCTAAAGCAATTTCCAGAACATAGCGAGATATTTTTGTCTCTTTTTTCTGCCATTCTCACTACTGCTTTATCCTCACTCTTGCCTACATACGAATAAATACATGCCAATGGACGCACATAAGCACACATACACACTCATCATCACCATCATCACCATCCCTTCTAACCTCCCCGTGGACTTACAATGCCTCACTTACTACTGTCAACATTAAAAACAGGCAAAGAGGAATTAAGAAATCTAAGAATTTCTGATAACTGACACAAAACTTCATAGTCCACCAAAGTCTTACCACGCATTCCTGCCATGTGATTGAACAAAAATTCACGGAGTACACACTACTATGTAAAGCACTAAAGGCAAATTGAATCAACGAAGGACACTCACATATTCTGAACAAAAAATGTTTAAACATCACAGATACTCAGAAAGGTCCGGAAAAGCAAAACTTTAATTACTGCACATTATTAAAACATACCCTGGGAGAGCACCGACACTACCCAAACGAGATGCCTGTTTCAATGCTGGGGATGGCCAGAAACTCAAGGGACAACTCAAAGGGACATAGGTGTAGCTCCCAGCTTGTGGACCTCTAACAAGACAAAAAACGGAAACACGTGTCTCCTACGGGGCAGAGGTTTGGGGTGAAGACTCAGGGTGACTTGGAGTGGGATACCTGATGATACTCTGGATACACAGTTTGCCTTTAAAATGTAATTACATAGCATTTATAATGAGCATGCTTGGAGAAGGATGAATAATGAACGTATCACAAGTGCTGTAAAGGGTAATATAAAATAACTGTCTGAGGGGGTAGTTCTCCCCCCGCAGCTTCCCAGAGCTAATAGGGTACGTTTCCACCTTTCTCAGAAACACTGGGGTTAGCCCTGCCGCCAGAGGCAACAATCCTGAACACCAAGAGTGGACCAAATAATGATTCTTGCCAACAATTTCTGGCAGCCGCAGGTAAAGGAAAACCTGTTAGAACACTCAACTTAGGAGGGGTTGCCTAAAGCTGCTGCGGGATCCTCATGTGGTTCCTGGTGAGAAAGGGCACACTTGTCAATGACGTCCTTTTGCAGCCTCTTTCATCCAAGACTTGTATTTAAAAAAATGGAAATAAACCATTCCACAGAATAATATGCATTACAACTTTCTTCCAATGCAGTTTTGTAAATAATTAAACACAGATCTAACATGAACTGACTCACAGTATATTTTTCTAAACTAGGGGGAGTTCATTGGACAATAAAAATTCACTACTTTTGGGTCCAGTTCTTTATGAAAATTGTAACGATTCATGGTTCAGTTTGCAAGAAATAGTTTAAATCAGTCCATGTCCGTACACACGAAAATAACACGTTCTGGATGAGTACATTACTATTCATTAAAAACTAGAACTCTAAGTAAAAAGCAGATATTATATGATGTCCATTTTACCTTGAGAGAAACGTGCACAAACCTGTTAATGATTCTGCCACTATACAGAATGTCATATAAATGGATGGTTTGGGGTACAAATTATGTAGGTACATAAAGACGGAACTAATTTAGAGTTGACACAGCCTCTGTCTCTCGTTTCACAGATTGGCTAGAGGTCATAGGTCACTGAGACGAAATACGTCAAGTAAACGGATTCCCAGCCCTCTTCAGCAGGCATATAATTTTATGATGAAGAATTCTTGACTCTGATCAAATCTGCAGAACAGATAATAAGACCCCTTATGGCTCCCAGGATGTATATAACAAATTAGGTCAATAAATAAGTGTGTTAAAAACACTTAAACAGGAAAGATGAAAACTACCTAAACATGATAAAAACAAAGATATATTTCCGCAAAATTCAAGAGCAAACGATGCTAAATGCGGAAGTACATTTATTAAAATGAGAAACCCAACAAGGATGACTATCATTAATTCTTTTAAAATAATTGCTTTGATGACCGATGTAAGAAGAAACTACATATATATGCAAATAGTAGCAGATGATAAGATTATAGGCTTTGAAAATGCAGACAAGATTATATACTTTGAAAATTCAACTCTAATTAAACATTTAAACTAATAAAATAATTTACTAAGATGCACAGATGCAAGATAAATGTACCAAAAAAATGTCATTAAATTTATGCTCCACTAGAAATTTAATAAAAAAATATTATACAAGAAAGTAGCAATACATATTATATGATACGCAGGACAAATTTATACAAAGAAGTACCCATACATATCATATGATACACAGGACAAATTTAACAACAAAATATAAACACTATATGAAGAAATATCAATAAGGAATACGACTTAGAGAGTAGTAAGCAGCCTTTTACAAAATGCACTGGAAATGAAGGCCCATAAATTGTAAGCCAATGTTCTTTTACTTCAAAATGAAAGACTAGAGGTTTTCTGTAGGCCACTCGACCCATAATTATGTCTAGACTTCTTATCTCTTTCTCCAATTAAAAGGAACATCAAAAAGCCTTAGCCCCCATGATGGTCTCCAGTCAGGTAGTCTGAGTCCAAAACACAAACAAATTTAATAGACATAATCCTAGCCAACTATAAAGTCAAAGAGCCTCAACGTACACTGTATTTCTTAAGTGAGAGCTTCCAGACAAACTAAGAGGAGAGCAATATACACAGGGAGCAAATGAGGAGGGTCTCAAGGCCAGGTCAGACAGGGAATGCCATTTATGGAGCAAAAGCAAAAGCAGCCAGGCTGGAGGGACAATCTTAGTCACTGCTGAGGGAGGAAGCGGAAACACATAAAAGAAGAAGTGGTTCTGAGTGTCAGGTCCAACATACAAGATGAGGTTGTAAAAAGGAAAAAGAATTACTAGGCCAGACACAAGGAAAATCAGGAGTTAAAGGGTATGGAGAAAAGAAATCAGGTGCCTGTAAACAGTTTGGAACTACAGTAGTGACTACTGAGAGGTTGTTGGGGGGTTTCTGCTATGTCACACCATTTACACAATGTGCTGTAGGAGTATGCAGAACGCAGGCCTGCAAGTGTATACAGCCAAACCAGGAGACAAGAAGAAAAGTACAGGTTTCATGCCTTAAGGAGTGAGCAAGACCAACATTCCATTTAAATATTAACCATCACTCAACACCCAAAAAACAAACAATCCAGTGAAGAAATGGGCAAAAGACATGAATAGACACTTCTCCAAAGAAGACATCCAGATGGCTAACAGACACATGAGAAAATGCTCAACATCACTCATCATCAGGGAAATACAAATCAAAACCACAATGAGATACCACCTCACACCTGTCAGAATGGCTCACATTAACAACTAAAGCAACAAAAGATGTTGGCGAGGATCTCTTTTGCTGGTGAGAATGCAAACTGGTGCAGCCGCTCTGGAAAACAGTACGGAGGTTCCTCAAAAACTTAAAAATGGAACTACCCTACAACCCAGCAATTGCACTACTAGGTATTTACCCAAGGGATACGGGTGTGCTGTTTCGAAGGGGCACATGCATCCAATGTTTATAGCAGTGCCACCGACAATAGCCAAAGTATGGAAAGAACCCAAATATCTACTGACAGATGAATGGATAAAGAAGATGTGGTATATATACACCATAGAGTATTACTTGGTAATCAAAAGGAAAGAAATCTTGCCATTTGTAACTACATGGATGGAACTGGAGGGTATTATGCTAAGCAAAATTAGTCAGTCAGAGAAAGACAAATATCATATGACTTCACTCATATCAGGAATTTAAGACACTAAACCAATGAACATAAGGGAAGCAAAAATAATATAAAAACAGGGAAGGGGACAAAACATAAGAGACTGTTAAATATAGGGAAGAGAGGGTTGCTAGAGGGTTGTGGGGGATGGGCTAAATGGGTAAGGGGCATTAAGGAATCTACTCCTGAAATCATTGTTGCACAATATGCTAACTTGGATGTAAACAATAAATTAATTGAAATTAAAAATAAATAAATAAATAAATAAATATTAACTATCAAATCATATTTTCACATCGTCCCTTACCAAATGACAACTGAGAGTTGCTTGGGACCAGCCACAGTTAACCAGAGAGAAAAAATTATACAAAGAGGGAAACGCAAGAAATGTCATTAGGATTACATGATCAGAGCTGAAAGGATGGGCAAATTCAAGGCCACAGACACACGTTGATTGAGAAAATATAAAATTATTAAGAAGACATTCCAAGTACAATTCTTTGGGAAGATAAAATTTTGGGTAAGCACAGCTTAATATTAATTTAGTTTTTACCATGACAGACTAGGGAGTCACATGGAAGTTGGTCATTATATCTATTTTTTTTTAATGTTTATTTATCTTTGAGAGAGAGACAGAGCACGAGCAGGAGAGGGGCAGAGAGAGAGGGAGACACAGAATCCAAAGCAGGCTCCAGACTCTGAGCTGTCAGCACAGAGCCCAATGTGGGGCTCGAACTCACAAACCACAAGATCATGACCTGACCCAAAGTCAGCCACTTTACTGACTAAGCCACCCAGATGCCCCTAGTCATTATATCTAAAACAGAGAGTAAAAATACCCTCAAATCTCTATATACAAATTACGTAACTAAGGCTAACATGAGTCACTTTCCCTTTTCAAATCAATTTCTAGCTTAGATATTTCTCCCTGACACTGAAAAAAGTTAGCAATTAAACTGAAGACCACAGAACTAATTTCTTCTCCAGTACAAAAACACAGCAAGCAAAATGTAATTTCATCTTTCTTTGACCTAGATTATGCCAATTACTTTAGATGTTTTATTTCCCAAATGTGCCAGGATGTTCAAATGATATATAGGCTTCTAAAAAGACTATACATCATTCCCAAATAGTACTCTCACTGAAAAAACAAACTTCACTTATTAATCATTCTGAAAACTGTATGCTCACAAAAAAGTGAACAAAATTGGAAGCAAGAACTTTCCAAAAATGAATGACCAAGTGAATCAGATAGGCAGATTTGCATTTTTTTTTCATCAGGCACTGCTGGCATGATTGCAGAATTTAAAAGACCCAGATGATTCTGTATAAATCTAACTCATCATCTTTCTTATAAAAAGTCCAGCTCTAATGAAGTCCATAACGATCTGGATAAAATACATTTAATTAGATTATAAACTGCAACATAAAACAGCTGCACCATGACTTTCAACATTTTCCCCTCTGAAGATCAGAGGATTGAAAGGGGGTTATAAAACAGCCCATTCATTTTTGTCTTTTAAAAGGAGGAAGAAAGAACCATTAGGCACAATTAAAGTTCCAGACAACTTTTAACAAGATAAATCCAAGTGTGCCACATTGTGAGACCTCACATGCAGGATATGATAATGGTGTCACGTGACCAACACATCAATGGGATTGTATGCAATTAGACAACTTTGGGGAATTCTAATGATTTCCTATGTGATACTGATAGTCCAAGACTTATTTTCCATTTTATGGTATCTAGATGATATAGACAGGACAAAAAATTTCAGGCCAATAACAATGCATTTCAGAGATAATCTTGACATGACTTTCTAAGGATAAGCAAGCCCACCATGAGTCTGTGATGGTGGCCTACAGATTTGCCTGTCCTTCCACAGGTATACCCATCTACTCATATAGTTTACATACCTGAGGGAGACAGGAGGTGGGGACAGCCATGCAACAAGAGTTAAGACTTTCTTTAAATAAAGTATCTGTAATTCCTAAACATATTATCTTGACTACTAGTGACTAACAGCATGGCTTACCAGAGTCAGCAGATCTCTTTTAGATCCAAGTTTCAGCATTTATTAGCTCTGTGACTCTGGGCAAGTAACTTACCCTCTCTCAGTTATAGCTGTCCCATTGAACATAGTAAAAACAACACAATCTTCATAGGGTAATTATGGGGGATAAAGTATAAAGCACTTCATACTTTGCCTGGCCTAGAGTAGGTGTTCAATAAATTAAGTCACAACCAAAAGACAAAAGCACATTTGAGAGAAATTTAAAACCATTAAATAAATAAAGAGATATACCATGTTCACAGACTGGAAGATTCAATATTAAGATGTCAAATCTTACCCCAAGTAATCTACATCCAATGCCAATTCAAGAATCAGCAGGCTTAAAAAAATCTAATGAGGGGCACCTGAGTGGCTCAGTCGATTAAGTGTCCGACTTGGGCTCAGGTTATGATCTCACAGTCTGTGAGTTCAAGCCCCACGTCAGGGTCTGTGCTGACAGCTCAGAGCCTGGAGCCTGCTTCGGATTCTATGTCTCCCTCTCTCTCTGCCCCTGCCAAGCTCATGCTCTGTCTCTCTCTCAAAAATAAATAAAATATCAAAAACAAATTTCAAAGGAGAGAGGGGAAATCATTATGACAACTTATGAATTAAAAAAAAGAAAAAACCTAATGAAATTATTCTGAAATTTACGTGAAAAGGCAAACAATTTATAATAGCCAAATTGATTTTTAAAAAAGAAATAAAAAGTTCAAGAGCATACACTACCTGATTTCAAAACTCACTGAAGAGCCACACTAATCAAGATGGTATGTTATTGAAGAAGGGATAGACAAAGTAGAGAATCTAGAAATAGAGCCATACTTATGTGATCAACTGATTTCCAACTAAGATGACAAGGTAACTCAAGGGGGAAAGGAAGTCTCTTCAACAAATGCTAGAACAACTGCAAAAATGAGCATTTATCTCACACCATATGCAAAAACTAAGAAGTTTTATAAATTTAAATGTAAAAGCTAAATTATAAAACCTCTAGAAGAAAGTCTTTGTGACTTTCTATAGGCAAACATTTCATAAAAGAAACATAACCCATAAAAAGTTGATACGCTGGGGGCACTTGGGTGATTAAGTCGGGTAAGCATCCAACTCTTGATATCCACTCAGGTCATGATCTCATGGTTCATGAGATTGAGCCCACATAGGGCTCTGTGCTGACAGCATGAAGCCTGCTTGAGATTCTCTCTCCCACTCTCTCTGCCCCTCTCCTGCTCGCACTCTCTCTTTCTCTCTCAAAATAAATAAAATAAACTTTAACAAATTGATAAGCTGGACTTAATCAAAATTAAAGAACTTTTGCTCTTCAAAGATACCATTAAGAAAACAGACAAATCACAGATAGGGAAAAAATGTCTGTAATGCATATCTGAGAAAGAGCTTGTATCCATGCTATATAAAGAATGCTTACAACTCAATAATATAAAGAAAAACCAAAACACAATATAAAATAGGCAAAAGATATCAATACTGCTCAAAAGAAAATATACAAGTGGCGAACAAGCACATCAAAAGATGACCAACATCATTATCTAAGCAAAGAAATGCAAATTAAGGCCACAATGAGTTACCAATGCACACCTGTTACAATCGTTGTTAAAATTAAAAAGATTAGCAATGCCAAGTGTTAATAAGGACATAAAGCAACTAAAACTCTCATTTACTGCTAGTAAGAACATAAAATGGTATAACTGTTTTGAAAAGTGGTTTGGCAGTTTTTCACAAAGTGAAACATAAACATCTAGCATAAAACCTCACCACTATTCCCCTTGGTATTTACCTAAGAAAACTGAATACTTATGTCCGTCCATATGAAGATTTTTATATGAATATTCATAGCAGCTTTATTCAAATTAAATGCCCATCAATCGGTGAGAAGATAAACAAAATCTGGTATGTCTACTCAATGAAACAGTACTCAGCAAGAAATAGGAGTAAATACACCCAACAACGGGTATATCTCAAAACCATTATGCTAAATGAAAGAAGTCAGATATAAGGGTGCACAGTGAATGAGTTCACTTACGTAAAATGCAATCTAGTATACAGTAACATAAAGGAGATCAGTGGTTGCCTGGGGTAGGGGATGGAGGGAGTAAGGGCTGGACTGAGAAAGGTACACATGCAAAGAAGTTCTACAGACGACCATTATTACACACATGAAAAGATGCTCACATTCGTCATCATTAGGAAAATGCAACTTAAAACCACAGTAAGATACCACTTCACACCCATTAGGATAACTATCAAGAAAAAAAAAAACCCAAAAAATAAAAACAGAAAATAATAGCTGTTGGTAGGATGTGAAGAGACTGGAATGCTTATAGAGAATGTAAGAAAGTGCAGCTGCTGCAGAAAACAGTAGGATGCTTCCTCAAATCACGAAACATAGAATAACTATATGACCCGGCAATTTTACTTCTGGGTATATCGCCCAAAGTACTGAAAGCAGAGACTCCAACAGGTCTTCGTATACCAATGTCACAGAAGCATTATTCATAATAGACACAAAGTGTTAACAGCCCAAATATCCATCAAAAGATGAATGGATAAACTAACTGAGGTATGTCCATGTGATGGAATATTATTCAGCCATAAAAAAGGAATGAAGCTGTGACAGATGGTACAGCACGGAAGAACCTTGAAAACATCCGGCTAAGCGAAATAAGACAAACACCAAAGGACAAATATTGTATGATTCCACTTGTATGAAATATCTAAAAGGGGCAAATTCATAGAGAAGTAGATTAGAGGTCACCGCGGAGAATCAGAAATGATTGCTTTATGGGCACAGAGTTTCTGTTTGGAGCAATGGAAACTGTTGGCAACAGACAGTGGTGGTGGTTACACAACACTGTGAAGGTAACTGTGAATGTAAGGACATCGAATTATACACTTTAAAACAGTTAAAATGGCCAATTTCTTGTTAGGTCTATTTTACTTCAATAACAAAAACAGTATAAAGGGTAAAGCAGCAGAGGGAATCTTTTGAGACTAATGGAAATGTGTTCTGTATCTTGAGTGTGACTGTGGTCTCACCAGGGTAGAAAACTGTCAAAACCCATCCAGTTAAACAGATTCATTTAATTGTATAAAATTATTGCTCAATAAAGTTGATAAGGGGGAAGACACCAACAAATTAACAAGAATATAATTTATATCTCTCCTCTCGCTGCCTTCCTCCACTTCACCCTGCCATGCCTACTGGGTTTTGGGTTTTTTTCCTTCCCATGGGAAGCCGGAGGAGAAGGGAGTAAAGGGGAACAATTCACTTATTCACAAATTATTTGGGGAGCATCTCTGTCATCTCTTACTCCAGTGCCACTGAGGACTGCAGCTTTAAGGATGAGGACACAGCTAAGTACTCTACTGAGGTCACACAGAGTCAACAGTAGGTATCAATTTGCAACCATTGCCTATGTTTCAAGTCTTCACAGACGTGCACTGCACAAGCTTTCTCCCTATCTGCGACCACACCAGGACTACACACAAGGGGGGAAAGAGGCACCAGCAGGATCTCACACAGGAGGGGAAGTGGTAAGAAGGATGACATCTTAAGATGCCATGACAGTCGTGCATAACCGATCAAAATAACACATGTGCATGACAGGTACTTCTGTTCACATTTACGGACCTCTCGTGAAGAGTTTAAAACCTTCTTTGGCAGTTTCTCCTTACTTATCAGTTCAGCGCAGAGGTTAAGAGCGTTAAGTTCCAGAGTCACACTTCGCAGGTCCCACACCTGGTGCCATGACCCAATGTCATCTGTTCTTGTCTTGTCTCCGCTGCAAAATGGAAATTATAACGGTATCTACCACAAAGGGCTTATGGTGATGCATTTAGTATAATGTGGGGGACAAAATAAATTCTCAATACATATTAGTCTTCAGATTCTTCAATAAACTCCACCTGTAAAATCCAGGCATACAAAGTACAGAGTTGCATGAAACAATGAAAAGGAAAAGGTGGTTTCTTGTCTTCCTTCCTTGGTCCCTCCAGTCCTTCCTCTCTTCCTTCCCTCCTTCCCTCGCCTCCTTCTAATGCACTGTTGTTCATCAAATAGAGTTTTTGCATTAAAAATGCATGATGGCAACTAGGAATGATAGAAGCAAACCTCTGTCAGTAACCTAAAGTAGCACATTATCTTATGAAAGAATAAATGATTCATTTCTCTCGGGCAGAATTGGGTCTTTTCCCTGCATTTCTCTTTCTGGGAAAATAAAAATTTTATTCTTTCTCAAAAACTGGGAAGATTACTTTTGAAAAGCCAGTATTTGGAAGCTTGAGGAAGTCTTTTTATAGCCAAGTATTACAGCTGGCTCTAGGAAGAGCCGTGTGAACACATTTCGCTGTTCAGTACAGACACAGCAGCTCTCAGAGCAAAACCACTTTTACTGTGGAAACAAAAAAACTTGTTGGAAATTTTCAAAATTATATAGTAAACAACATTTGTATAATAAAAATAATGCATAAAGAATGCTTCTCATAGTTAACAAAGGTGTCCATTTGCCTACGCAAATCCACATCTCTGAGGAACTCCAAATCCACTCATGGTCAAAGTCCATGAGAAGGGGAACAGATCCTTTGGGTCTGATGTGATATTCAAGTTGGGGAGCAAACAATCATCAGGTCTTCCAAACTGGCAGAGTCAGAGATAGTAAAAGAAAGAAAAATAAAAGAAAGAATTATTCAAATTAAACTGGCTGCAAAGATTCTATAATAATAGAAGACCTTTGAAATTAAAAATAGTCAAGTTTAGGGGTGCCTGCGTGGCTCAGTCAGTTAAGCATCCTGATTTCGGCTCAGGTGATGATTTTATGGGTTCATGGGTTTGAGCCCCGTGTTGGGCTCTGCACTCACAGTGCTAAGCCCTGCTTGGGATTCTCTCTCTTTCTGCCCCTCCAGCGCACGTGTGCACATTCTCTCTCAATCTGTGTGTGTGTGTGTGTGTGTGTGTGTGTGTGTGTGTATGTGTGTATAAATAAGTAAGTAAGTGAATTCATTGCTCTGAAAACTGAACAGGTCTCTGACCAACTGGAGGTGTCTCCTCTCCTGCTACCCCACCAGCATATCACTCATATTTTATTCGCAGGTAATGTTAAGCTGACCTGTATCATATCATAATGTTGCAGTGTCTTGAAAACCAAAACTGAAAGCAATATCTTTCAGAAGTTATAAAAAGTAATTTCAGACTCGAGGCTGAAGGGATAAATGGGTTTAAGGAAAAGAAAAAAAAACCCTATCCCTCTGCTTTTTTTTAAAAGGTCTTACACTTTCTTAAGAAACTTCAAGAAAAAGGCAAATAAGACAATTATCCTGTGGCATAATAATATTTCATTTTATGGAACTCAATTAGGAGAACTAATGAAGAAGAAATGTGTCTCTTGCTCACAAAAGCCAGCTTAAGCTGGTAAGAACCTAATTACTACCAATATTTGTGAAGCAAAATCCATTTCTGTTAGAAGAAAAAACATTTAAGCATTAATATGAAAGTTAAAATAGAGAAAACAGTACAGAAAACTTAGGTTATATTTTCAAATTTGACAGTGGTAACTTCAGAGCTACTTCAGAGATCACTAAATATATTGCTTTTTAAACACAATATAGCTGACACAATCTGCCAAATATAAATATTTCATTCAAACAGATGGTTTAAGCGTTCTTTACATTTACATGAAGAACATATCATAAAGCTATACCCTATCATTATCATATCTCAACTCTAAACATTTTTATTTAACAACACAAATGACATGACATTCCCCAAGGCAGCAGAATATCCTCCTTGATTTCTGGAGATAACAAAGGAAGAAATAAAAAGAAAAAACAGAGAAGAAACAAACTGACTCTTGTTTCATTCTAAATAAATTTTTATGGTGCCTCAGTCACTCCTAGGTTGGAGCACATAATAATTTCTCTTTCAGGCATCATTTATATTGATAATTTTTAGTTGCTGGTGTTGTTTCCATTTGCTGAGTGAGTCCTAGACCTGAGCTCTGACATGAAGACTCGGTTCCCACCAAGAAAGACATCCAGGTAATCTTGTTACTTTGCTAAGTCAGGCAATCAGAAGCCGGGGGAGGTGGTCCCAGTCAAATACCTACGGCCTTGGTGGACATTACTATTGATGTACTTAGCTTCTATTCCTTTTTTCTTCATTTTAACATAAACCTGATTTTATTCAGGTACCCCCCCGCCCCCATCATTAGAAAGAGACGTTTAGGGGCACCTGAGTGACTGAGTGGGTTAAGTGTTCGACTTTGGCTCAGGTCATGATCCTGAAGTTTGTGAGTTTGAGCCCCATGTCAGGCTCTGGGTTGACAGCTCAGAGACTGGAGCCTATTTCAGATTCTGTCTCCCTCTCCCTTTGCCCCTCTCCCACTCATACTCTGTCTCTCTCTCTCTCTCTCTCTCAAAAATAAACACTTTTTAAAAGTTTAAAAAAAGGAAGTAGATGTTTTAAACTCTAAATGTTTAATGGCTAAATAACAGTGAAGGAGAGTTGCAACAAGATATGTAATGGGGGTTGGGTAACGCGTGAGTGTTTAAGCACATACGTATCAAAAAATATGCTGATTCATTCTCTTTTAGGATCATGAAAAAAACGTGTATGATTTTAACATTTATTTAGAATGTGAACAAAACAAGAAAAAGTTAAACCACAGAGAAGGAGGCAGAGAGTACTGAAGTTGGCTTAATGGCCATCCAATATAAACAAGCAAAACCAAAGTTTCTTTCATGCATACGAGCATTCAGGATCATTCTCTTTTAGGATCAAGTGTGTGGTATGATAATCCACATCAAGGCCAACAGGTAGTAAAAAAAAAAAAAAAAAAGTTATATTTAGTAAAATACACAAAAAACCCACCCAAAACCAGTGGTGTGAATATTACCTTGTGATCCACTTGTAATGAAAGAAAAACTGAGCTGACAGACTGGCCCTGAGCAACAGGCAGCACTGCTCAGTAAGTGAACCAACGACTGAGTTATTTTTCTTCGAGGAGTGGAAAAAAGGTCATAATATTAGAGTCTAAAGATCTGAATAAGGAACACGAGTTGATTTTTCATCTCTTTGATAAAATGGCTTATTGGCTGATATTTCTTTAGGATCTCAACAACCACAAGCCACAACTCTTCATGGTTTCTCAGTGCAACAAAAAGGAATCCTGCAAGTTAAGTGAGGAACTGCTCGTTAGGACTGAGAGCCAGGCAAGATTCCTAGTGCATTTACACGTGTTTCACACCAGTGACAGTGGCACCATCCACTGTTCTTAAGTGAAAAAAACCATCTGAAGATTTCTCCAGGACAACAAAGTGGCTCATCCCTGATTTAGAGGTCCTTTGAGTCCACCTGATCTATCTTCAAAAAAATATCCATCAGAAGTAGTTCAGAACACTGTGCTGAATTTGGGGCACCTGCCTCAACGGATGATCACTATACAACTCCTAGTAACAGCAAAGCCCGGAGTCTTAGCTGTAAACACATTGTGACATCAAAAGAGGAGAAAGATGACCCAAGTAATAATGAACCTGATAGGTGGCACATTCATTCTAAATTAAGTACAAATTTCCCAACTTCATATACTAGTCCTCTTGCCCATGAACTGACACAGGACCACTTAGGGTATTGTTTTTCTCAACAGCCAAAACACTGAAATAGTTCAGTCTTTCATTTCTGAAATGAATGCTATGTTATTTTTCAAAGGCAAATGTCTTACCTTCCCAATGAAATGGCAATGTCTTTCAACACTCAACCCGTATTCCTAAGTACCATTATTACGGCCTGCAAAATGTCTACCCGGTTCCAAACACTGGTTTTCAACAAACATCTGCTGAAAGAATTAATGCATAAATGTATGTCGCAAAAAATTAGATTTTCCCGGTAAATTAATTCTGAAGAGGCAACAAGAGTCAGTAGCTACATGCTAGCTCAGAACGGCTCTGGTAAAGTAACACAAGAACTAAAGTGGCACACTGGCAGGGTAGCTTCCCGCCCCCTCACCCCCGAAGCTTTCCTCCTCCATCTCTGGGCCATGTGCCACCACGTGGAGAGACGGCTGTTGTCAGGGGGAACCAAGAACACTCTGAGTCTTGATGATTCACGGGAAGGACTCACAGGACTCAGCAGAGTCATACTCACAGCTCTGTGATCTATCACAGTGAAAGGAGAGCAAATCGGCAACGGGAAGAGGCACATGGGTGAAGTCGGGGATGGGGGGGTGGGGAGCAGGAGTACAAGTGTTCTGAGGTCCTCTCCCTGTGGAGTCAGGCGGAGGACGCTTCACTCCTCCAGCAGGGAGTCAGGATAACCTGTGTGGCTGCCATCAACCCGGGGAACTTGCAGGGATTCGGTGCCCAGGGTTTTCAGTGGGGACTGCTTACTAGCGCGGGGCAGCCTCTGACTTCAGTCGCGCAGCAGCAGGACAGCAGGTGTTCCGCAAGGACCACAGCGCCCACCAGCAGCCTGGGCGCCAAGAACCGTCCGTGCTAGATGCGGGGAAAGGCCTCCCGGATCTATGCTCCCACCATCAGCCGAGCACCAACCTTACCAGCAGGACTTTGCACGCACGGTGGCAAGGCCTCTTGGGATACTCTGGTGTGCACACGGACCACACCGAAAACCAGAGCGACCTCAGCGCCTACTCCCTCAGCGTCCCTCTTCTATTCAAGGCCAAGCCCACCCGTCTGGCTCCTGACCTGCTCTCACACGACTCCCATCTGCAGAGGGGACACTGCTTGAAGCCAGGCCTCTGTGTCCCTGCCCCGAGCCACTGCGGGTTCTTCCCTTCCTTGCCGCTGTGAGGTCTTACTGCTGTCGCACAAGGTGACAGAGCCGTTTCTCGTGTCCCCTAGTTACCTGTCTTGCTTCTCCACACCGTCTCTCCCCTGCACACGCTCTAGCCAGCCACACGGAACCATTGCAAGCCTCCGAAGGCATCACACTTCCTTGCCTCTTCGCCTTCCACAGGCTACTTGTCCTTTCCACCTGGACCATATTCTACTTTAGCCAGGGTTAAGTACCTATCCTTTAGAGCTCAGCCCAGGTTTCAACTCCTCCAGAAACCCTCCGCACAGATCCTCTCCCAGCCTGGATTAAGTCGCGATACCTTGAGCCCACTTCCCTCCACGGGATGTGTTGCACTGCCCTGCACACCTGACGATCCATTTGACTGTCCATCTGACTGATCTGAGGGGATGGTCCGTGCGTCCTGGTGTCCAGCTCGGGAACTGACAAACTGTGCGAGTTGAGTAAGTACTTGCTGACTGACTGACAGGATGTCCCAAATTTAGCAGGGTATTCCTGGGTCAGCCCCATCCCTCCCCTTCAGGAGAGAACTACACTTCTTTCGGGCACAGACACGCGGAGTGTTGCATTCTCCTTGTTACCCTCTTTGCACTGGCTTTGTTCAAAAGCTAACAGCCAAACGTGTGATCTACCTCTTGTGACTCACAGCTTGCAACTTGTATACTAATCCCACTTCTGATTTCAACTTATTTTCCTTAACTTCTTATCCTAATTACTTACATTTTTTAATCTTGCTTTTTTTTTCATTTATTTATTAATTTTGAGAGACAGAGACAGAGAGAGCGAGCAGCATGAGCAGGGAAGGGGCCGTGAGAGAGGGAGACAGAGAATCTCAAAGGCTCTAATCTGTCAGTGCAGCCGCACTGAGCCCAACACGGGGTTTGAACCCACGAACCATGAGATTGTGACCTGAGCCAAAATCAAGACTTGGACCCCCAAATGACTGAGCCACACAGGTGCCCCTAACTTGCATTTTTTAATGTTTATTTATTTTGCGTTTTTTAATGCTTATTTTATTTATTTTTTAGGGAGAGAGAGAGCACAAGCAGTGGAGGGGCAAAGATAGAGAAAGAGACACAGAATCTGAAGCAGGCTCTAGGCTCCGAACTGTCAGCACAGAGCCCAAGGCAGGGCACGAACCCACGAGCCATGAGATCGTGACCTGAGCCAAAGTCAGACGCTTGGAACTGACTGAGACACCAAGGCGCCCCTCTATCTGGCACTTTTGAACTTAAATTCTTTCTGGAACAAGGCAAAATAAACTAATATGTGTACAGTCCCAGAGATGAAAACATTATCCTATTTTTCTCTAGAGAAGATATATCCTCAGTGTTTCCCAGTAACCCATTCCTGGCTGAATCCAAAGTACCACAAAGCGCAGCTTACAAAAGGAAATATGATCCTTCTGGTTCTTCAGCTCAACTTCATGCAATTCAGTCAAGTCAAATAAAAGCATGCACAGGTGTGCCTGTATTTTCCTCACAGGATTTAGGAACAAGGCTCAAAGAAGCAAGTCCAGATGTGTGCCTTGCTTTATTCAGTCAATGTGCTACTGAAAAGCTACGTGTAAAATGAGTCATGTAAACAGAATCAAAATTTAAATTTACTTGAGATGCTCGCTATTTAAGGGAACATGGCAAATCAATGAAGTAATTTGGGGGTAAAGGAAGCAATCATTCCAAAATTTATCTACACCGTAATCCTAGATTTATCAACGGAGGCTATTCAAAAGTGTGCCATTAGAAAACCCTTCTCAGATTCTACTGCACATAAATACAACATCTTCTTAATTTGTTTCAGCACCTCTAAACGGAACTCAAGTTCAAAACCAGCCAGAAAGATCAAATGAATATTAAATGCCAAAACCCTGTTCTCATCAAATTTACACCAGAAATTATTAGCACCTCAAATGTGAGGATGTTCGTGAAGCCTTGTCAATTCCCTGCCAGCCCTCCTTCCCTGACAGCACAGGGTATCAAGTGGGATTCAAGGAGATTAAGGCAAGGACCCTGCTCTTGTCCTCAAAGAACTTCCTGCCTACTTAATGAGCGACTTCCTTCTGTTCCTTTTCCCATTTTTTCATTATTACAAGAATATCTATTACTGACACGAGACATGTTTTTCTTCTTCGATCCAGGTTTTTATTTTATTTTTTTTCCTCTTTAGATCTGCTTTTGTTTTATAAATTCCCAGGCAAGTGATAATTTTCACTAATTTGCTTTATAAAATTCCTAACAAATAACTACAAAGAAAAGGGAACACAGAAGAAATATATGCAGAGATGGAAAAAGAAAACAAACTGAAGAAGATTTAAGGCTCATCACCATACAAATATCTACATTTAATACTAAATATTATTAATCTGAAATGCTGGATGAAAACTCCTTCTGAATTATTTACAGATCTGTATTTTTAAGCAATTCAGTTTACCTCAAGTGCAAAGACAGTAAGTCAAATTGGGCTAATCAAAGGTCGCTTACTGGACATCCTAGGAGATTGAATTTTAACGAATTAATAGATTTGTAATTTGCTTTTCAACAATTTGAAGATAAACAAGATATTTCAGAAAGCTGTTTTCATGGAGGTTATGCCTCAGTTTTCCAGTATTTCTTACATTGCTGTTTTTTTCTTCAAATCATTTCTTACAAACACTGAAAATGTAAACGTTAGCCAGTTTATATCCTGAAATTATCATCACAATCTCTACATCATAAGTATGATCAGACTGAAACCACCTTATGAATGAATTAGCAATGAACCATGACTTCGAGCAAAAAGAAGACAGTACTGTTTAAGCTATTCAACAAAATGTGAGCTAAGCTCTACATTTATAAGCAAATACTTTCTAGAACATCTGATAGGTCAATTTTTTAAGGTTTATTTATTTTTAAGAGAGAGAGAGAGAGAGCAAGAGAGCACAAGTGGGGGAGGGGCAGAAAGAAAGGGAGACACAGAATCCGAAGCAGGCTCCAGGCTCCGAGCTCTCAGCACAGAGCCCGATGTATGGCCGGAACCCACGAATCATGAGATCATGACCTGAGCCAAAGTTGGAAGCTTAACTGACTGAGCCACCCAGGCGCCCCTGGTAGATCAATGTTTTAAATGGTCCATTGTTTAGTTTTCCTTATTTATTATCTGTCACATCCTGTGTACTTAACCTGCTCACAGGTATTTATGCTAATCCATTAGCTCCCACAGGGTGGGAAGGGCACCCTTGATCATCTTAAAGCACTGATGCATAGCTTCCTGGGTCAGAGACAAATAAATCTTTTAGTATAATTGCATGTTGCTTTATGTGCTGCTGTCTTCCTGCTGGGAAAGTGTTAAAATATTTAAGGTTTATTTTCTGGTGTGACACTGGTTTTATAATTAAAGTCTGGGGTGAGAGGAGAGAATGGCAGAATTTAGTACTTTATTTTAGTAGGAACAATCTTTCTTCAAATTAGTAAACTTTTAGAGAGAGAGAGTCCGTAAAAGTAAAAGTTCTGGGTGGATCAGAGCTGGCCGAGTCCTTTTGAGACCACTCGTGACAGCCATCTAAAGACAGTATAGTTTAATTAAGATAGAGCTAGAAGAATAAGGGAGATTGCATAGATCACAAAGATCAGGATTGTCATCGGTGAGAAAAGAAACTGAACCGATCATCAACCCTAAATACATCGCTGCTAAATACGCTATGCTCCAATACAACAACTTTTTGGCTCTCTCCATACTTGTCTACATATCCGATGGCCGGTGAGGAGAACAGTTTTGCTCCTAACTAGTACGCTATCTGCAGCTGGAACTGTCTGACTGGCAAGCAAGCTGAGCGTTCCTTCCCCCCATTCCTCTAGCACACACACTCCCCTACCATTTCTCCTCCTCCTCTGCATGAAATGAGAAAACTCCAGCCAGTGTGGGGAGCTGGGGAGGGAAGGGTGTGGGTTGGGGAGAACATCTGGGTTTTATCACCTGATGTGACAGGATCTACATTTGCTTTGAATTCCAAATCTTAATGTTGTTCTGCAGACTTGCATTTCCTGGTACAAACGACAGATACTCTCGCACTAACACTCTCCATGGCCCACAGCCCCAGGGCTCTCCAAGGAAAGAGGAGCTCAGTACCGTCGCTAAGGACAAATTATCCCTGAAAAGGAATCTAGCCAGCGACATCATTTTGATTAGACACGTAATTTAGAACTTGATTGAAATCTACTCTATTATCGTGTTTGAACGGAAAGCATATGTAGAGCAGCAGCCTGGCAGACAAAGTAAAGACGTGGATGCACGTTGCTGTATGTGCCCATGCCCAGGAGACGTCTGGCTCAGTCAGCATCGTGTGGCAGGAAAACCACGAGCAGCTATAAAGGCCACACACTCCGGGGCCGACCGGGCTGTGAAGCTGGAAGAGAAGCAAAGGGTCCTTGGCAAGATCCTACTCGGGGGGCACAAGAGACTGTGCAGAGGGTCTGTGAGAATGAATCTGTGGTTTGCAACGGGCCAGTCAAGTCTCAATGTAAGTGAGTCCACTACCAACGGCTGTTTAGAAAACGAATTAAGGACAGTTAAATCTCTCGGCCCTTTAAGTGATTCTCATCTGGAGGTGTGGTTTGGGGAAGGCGTCCCCTGGAAACTATGATCAGAAAGAAGTGTTTAGTGTGAAAAAATCAGTTCCAGATGATTTTGTTTGTATGTTTTGTGTTTAAATCCAGACTATTAAGTCTAGACACTGGAAATTAAACTACAGGTCAGCAAAAAAAAACAACACCCAAGCAGGAAAAAGCTGTCCTGTCCCTTTGCCTTTATTAAATGGGTACAATCCACTTTTTTCAAATCTACGTTTTATAGTGACTTTCTCCACAACAAAACCTCTTCTCATGATACAAACAACTGAAAGAGAAAAATCAAATGTAATAGCGAAACAATTAAATGTGTAAGCTTAACACATCTGTGCTGACACACACAAGGCTCAGGAGGAGATGACTGGGAAGGCCGCAGAAAGGCTGAGCATGAGCAGAGACAGAAACTTGCTACCTGAGCCAAATCCCAAGCCACTGCTTCCGCATCTCTCCCCAAAGTGTGATACTGTATATAAGCACAGAGTCAATAGCACTGAACTACAGGAGCATTTGCTACTGCCACACTAGTGAAAACCACAGTAATTACCACTCTTACTAGTAACCAATCAAAGAATCTCCTTCATACCAAAGCAGTGTAAATGGCTCTTGACAGGAAGCCAGTTTTGCAGGCAAAACAGCCATACATTTGCAGTAATTCAGCCAGAAGTACACACATAGAGCCGGCAGGGAAAGGGCCAATGTCTTCCATGCAGAAATTAAACATAAGATAAGTTCATAAATGTATGTATTATTTTTCATAATTATTTTAACGTTAATTAGCCAAACAAATCCAAACTCAAATCAAGATACAAAGCCAATATAAAAGAGAAAGATGGCATCTTTAATCCCAAAAGATATGACCTCAAGCTTTTTGGTCAGGCAGCTTTCAAACGCCTCTCTCTATCCAACCCCAAAAGCGTGTAGACCAGTTGTGTTGCTTCTTCTGAACAAGGATTCAACATTCCCAGCAGGCTCATTCCTGAGCCAGAAGAAGGAGTATTCTCTCACTGCTCTAGTCACCTTTCAAGGCCTGAATTCCACTTGGGAGGAACTGGTCTAATTCTTCCCCCAGATGCTTAAGTAGGCAGTGGGCTATGGAAGTGCCTCAGACGCCATCACCCCCCAACATCCTCACCCCGAGTAGCCCTGGTTGTGAGAAGTGAATCACAACACTCTCCTCTTTGCTCTCCTGCAGTGAAGCATGCCCATGGACATAGCGGTCATTTGTTTGGCCTGGGTCTGCACTCAGAGGGAGGACTTGTGCTTTTAGAGAAGCTCACCTTCCCTTCCTAACCCATTTTTAAGGCAGAGAGGCAGTGAGGACCCAGGGAGTCACAAAGACAACCAAAGAGGCATAGAAAACCAGCAAGGTGGGAACCAGCAATTCCTAAATCCATGGCAACAGCACGTCTCTCAGGCCCTCTGCCTTCTTTTCCCCTCCATCCCGAGGGCTGGACTGATAGCATCCGCCTTAACTCTTCATGAAAGATGAGAAAGGATGCCACAAGTGAGTTCAGTTCTCATAGAAGGAGAGGGAGAAAGGAGTATTTAATACTGATCAGGTATAATCATACATTTTTGGTGTTGAGCCAGAAATACATGCGGGCATTTCTGTAGCAATCTGTAAGAAGCTTTATAAATGTATCTATTTCAAAATAATGAGCTTTAAGTTATTAGTTCTCTGACATAGCCTTTATTCACTTTTGAAAAAAGCGAATAAAAAATTATTTCATCTTTTGAAAATGATATCCAAAATGACAAAAACCTTCAGGCTATCAGAACACCAAAACACAAAGTCCCTGGATTCTGTTCCCTACTACCCAGGAATCAGCTCTAAAGGGAGAAGTCCTCACCAAGAGATGAACTCCTTACCCAGGGATCTGTCGGAACTCTAATCTGAAAGTAACAGAACCAAGTGAAGTGGTGTGATAAAATGGGAAGGTAATGATTATGTTTAAATTTACAAAGGCAGAGTACTAATTAGTGACAAATCTGACTGTGGAATTATTTTAATGGCATGCACCTTTTATTGCTTTCAAATGCACGGAGTAAACTGAACAAGCTACGACTTTGTTAGATAATGAAACACAGCTAAAAATTTATGTGTAATTGGTACATTTTAAACTAGTATTTAAAAGCTATTTACCGCTCAGAAAAAATATTCTTTTAAGTCATTAAGTGGCAACCATCCATTTTAATTCTGTTCTTGGTCTAATGATCACAAATTTCAAGTAAGTAGGCTCCAAAACAATGAAGCTTTACTGGTTCAATTAGAAACACCAGTTTGAGGGTTTCCTGAGAAGATTACAATAGGATAAATTAAATCTATCTATAGAAACACTGGAGTATAGAATATCCTATGTAGTATATTTGTACATAGGAAACATGGAAAGATTTCTAAGTCATATTAGCAAGTAAAAACAAGGATGTTAAAGACAGACAGACTGAAAGATAGATAGATGATAGATAGATGATAGATAGATAGATAGATAGATAGATAGATATAATACTATGTTACTCATCAGAACAGCACAAAACAATTCTCAGTTTTTCTTACTGGGTGTGTGTGGGTATGTGTGTGTCCATGAATGTGTGTATAATCTTATTTATTTACCTACATACTTACTTATTCACTTATTTACCTTAACTAAGCTCTATGCCCAATGTGGAGCTTGAACTCAAAACCTGGAGATTAAGAGTCGTACCCTCTACCAACTGAGACAGACAGGTGTCTGTGTGTGTAATCTTTAAGGTCACATGCCAGAAAGCTACTGGCAATGGTTACTTCTGGGTGAGTGGGCAAGACAGGTAGGAGGAGAGGAAATAGGGATTGGGAACAACAACAATGATCAAGTGGGATTTCAGCTTTGTATGGATTTATTTTTAATAAAGTGATGGTGTTTATGTATTATTTTTGCAATTAAAAACTAATTTTTAAACTTCAGGTTATTGATAGCCCTCTGTACCTAATCACAAACAGGAATTGCTGAGTATTATAGAAGCCTCACACCTAAAGGTGCTAGGAAAACACTGTGGTAGATGCTGTAGAAGTTCCTCAGTATTTCCATTTGTGTTCAGTCTCATAAGATCCATGTCTCAGCCACAATTTCTCAAGAAGAAATCAAGTGTCATGATTGGCAAACTGACCATGGTCTAGGTCATTAACACCAGAGGGACGGATATCTAGAAAGAATCACACTAAATTAAGAAGTAGTCTGCAGCTCTTAAAACTTACTTGGATACTGGGGCGCCTGGGTGGCGCAGTCGGTTAGGCGTCCGACTTCAGCCAGGTCACGATCTCGCGGTCCGTGAGTTCGAGCCCCGTGTCAGGCTCTGGGCTGATGGCTCAGAGCCTGGAGCCTGTTTCCGATTCTGTGTCTCCCTCTCTCTCTGCCCCTCCCCCGTTCATGCTCTGTCTCTCTCTGTCCCAAAAATAAATAAACGTTGAAAAAAAAAAAAATTAAAAAAAAAAAAAAAACTTACTTGGATACTTCTGAGAGTCCAGCTAATTCTGAGTAAAATACTTTTTGCAAATAAAACAGGAGAAAATCTTGCCTTTCTTTTTTAGTGGCTTGATAAAAAGGCTGGAAACATATACTAGAAGGAATAGTTATTAAAAGTTACGATAAGGCTTCTGGCAATGGTGAAGCACCTCCTATCATAAGAACAGTCTACATGTAACAACTATAAACTCTACATAAAATATGAAAACAACTATCTGAAGGCACTGGACAGTAATGAAAAACAGAGAGAAGTTGGAGGGGAGTCAACACCTGAAATAAATGAACACCACTAGGTGAGATTCTTGTTCTTAAGGCCTTTTGGCTGAACAGTCTGTGCCACCTGGGACAACTAAACTTGAAGAAACAGAAGAAAGTATAAAGTATCCCAGTGAGAACCATAGAATGGAAAGCCTAAATTTACTGCATAAATAGTACCTGAATCTCTGGCTGATCCCTGAAATCCTCATGCATCAGGTCAAGCCAAGGCTAAAGTCAAAGTAGCCAAGTTAAGGCTAAAGGGACTGAATGACTGCCCTTCACGTTAGTAACAAAATTAGACCACGAGTTCAGCCACGTTAATAGCTTCCTAAAACAAACAAAAGTCAGTAGCCTTCAGAGGAATATAACAGACTCCAGCATCCTATAACATATGAAAAATGTTCAGGATAAAATCCAAAATGACTAGACATATTTAAAAAAGATGAAAGTGACTTGTTCTCAAAAACAAAAACAAAAACAAAAAACAAAAAAAAGAACAAAAAAAACCCCCAAAAAACCAAAAACAGAAAAACCATGCAGTCAATGGAGACCAACCCAAGATGATCCAGATGTTGTAATAACTAAATAAGGATATTTTTAATCAGGCTTCATAACTATACCCAAGGAAGGAAAGTATAATATGCTTGTAAAAAAAATAAATAGGAAATATCACCAGAGAATTATGTTTTAAAAAAAACAAAAAGAGGGGCTCCTGGGTGGCTCAGTCAGTTAAGCATCTAACTCTTGACTTCAGCTCAGGTCATGATCTCACAGTTCATGTGTTCAAACCCAGCATCAAGCTCTTTGCTGACAGAGCAGAACCTGCTTGGAAATTCTGTCTCCCTCTCTTTATGTCCCTCCCTCACTTGCCCTCTATCTCTCTCTCAACATAAATTTTAAAAAATAATAAATTTTAAAAAATAATAAACTTAAAAAAAAAGAATGAACTGGAAATTCTAAAACTAAAAACTATAATATCTGTAATAATAAATTCACTGGATGGCTCAACAGCAGATTATAAACATTCGGAAAAATCCATCTAATCTAAAAACCCATCTAATCTAAAGAACAGAGAGAATACTGAATAAAACTTCTAATCTAAAGAACAGAGAGAATACTGAATAAAACTTCAGAAAGCCAGAGAGACTTATGAAAAAACATCAAAAGGTCAAACATATTTGTAATTGGAGTCCCAAAGAAAGAACACAAAGAGAAAGAAAATACAACAAAAAAATTCCTTGAAAATACATTACCAAAACTTTCCTAAATTTGGCAAAAGATATGAAAATATATAGTCAAGAAGTTCAGCAAACCTCAAATAGTGGAAACAAAGAAAACAACATTTACGTATCACACTCAGTCTGGTGGAAAACAAAGATGAGAAGACCTTGAAAGCAGCCAGGGGAAAATATACTGTGCCCACACATGGCAACACAGAGGAAAATTATTCTGAGTTCTTCTCAGGAACTATGGAGGCTGGAAGACAGTGGAACAATATCTTTAAAGTGCTATCATAGACAGAACAACGATTCCCTCAAACACGTTCAAGTCCTAAACAGACCCAATGACTATGTTAAATTAAGTGGGAAAAGGCAATTACGAGTTCAGATAGAAGTGAGGGTACTAATAATCAGCTGACCTTGAGATGGGAGACTCCCTGGATTATCTAGCCAGCTGGCCCCCATATTACCACAAGGGTCCTCTTAAGTAAAGAGGAAGGCAGAAAAGAGAGAGCAAGAGAAATGAAAACAGCAAAGACCCAGCCTGATGTTGCTGGCTTTGATGACGGGCCCAGGCTTCTAGGCAGTCTCTAGAAGCTGAAGAGGTAAGGAAGCAGAGTTTCTCCTAGAATCTCTGGAAGGAACATAACACTGCCAGCTCCTTGATTTTAGGCTGCTGAGATCAATTTTGGACTTCCGACTTCCAGAAATTAAAAAAAAAAAAAAATGCATTGCTTTATGTCACTAAGTTTATGGTAATTTGGTACAGCAACAATAGAAAACTAAAAGGGAAAAAAGAGGGTGGGGGGAACTTTCAGCCTATAATTCTCTACCTAGCAAAACTATTCTTCAAGAACAAAGGCAAAATACATTTTCATATAAAAGAAAAGAGAATTCACTGCCAGCAGACCTGCACACCGCAAGACCTAAATGATGTTCTTTAGGATGAAGGAAAAATGATCCCAGATGGAAACTTGGAACTTCATGGAAGAATGAACAGCGCTGGCAACAATAACTGTGTAGGTAAACATAAAAGACACTTTCCACCCTCTGCATTTCTTCAAAATACACATGACCATTTAAACAAAATGCTAAAACACTGTATTGTAAGTTTCTAAAGTATGCAAATGTAATACATACAACATTATAAAGACTATAAAGATGGAAGAAGGATTCTACATTTTACATGAAATGGTAACATTTTACTCTAAGTAGACAGTGAAACTTTATGTGTATTGTAATCCCTAGAGAAACCACTAAAAAAGAATACAAAGAGGTACAGCCAGAAAGTCAAAAGTTAATATCTAATTAAAAAACAAAACAAAAAAAACCCCCAAAAAAACCTTTCAATTGACCCAGGGAAGGCAAGAAAGGAGGAAAAGAGGAACAAAAAACAAACAACAAACGAAATATAAAATGGCAGACCCAAAAGGTACAATAACGACAGTAAAATTAAGCAGAATTTCCCAAAATGAGTGACTACAGACTAAATACTTGTTCCTCCATAAAATTCATACGTTGAAGCTTTAATTCCCATCATGATGATATTTGGAAGTGGGGCTTTTGGGAGGTGATTAGGTCATAAGGGTGGAGCCTGCATGGACAAGATTAGTGCCTTTCTAAGAAGAGAGAGGATTCTCTTTCTCCAGCACAGGAGGACACAGGAAGAAGGCCGCCATCTGCAAGGCAGGAAGGGGGCCCTCACCACACGCTGAGCCCACTAGCATCCAGGGTTTTGATTTCCCATGCTCCAGAACTATGAAACAAATATCCACAGCTTAAGACATGCGGTCTAGCATAATTGTCATCGTGGCCCAGACTGACTAAGACAGGAGTACTCTTTGAAAAAAAGTGCTCTGCCATCGTGTAAGAAACACAGAGATAAACAAAGTTACACAAGAGGTTTTTTTTTTAGATCAGAATTTCTCCTCCTTTACTACACAAATGTACACTGGGACCCTCGGGGGCTTACACCAGACAGCATCTCCCAAAGCCCTCATCTTAACACCATCACATAGGGTTTCCATGGAAAATACTATCAGAAATGCTACTGTGACGTCTCAGCAAGGATCTCATCCGTTCCTTGCCAATATGTTCATTTGCATAAGAAGCAGATTCAAACATGTACAAAAATACCTGCCTCCATTAAAATGTCTCAGCTTTCTATTTTTTTATTCAATTAAATAAGAATGGAACCATAAAAAGAAGACACCAAAAGGCAAGGTAACAAATCCATCTCTGGTTCTGCCATCGTCTCTGTTCCTAATTCTCACTGAGGGAAAAAAGAAAAAATGCCTGAGCTGGGACTTCATTGTCTACATATTCAGGCAAGCAATGATTCCTCAGTGTCTCCTACCTGCTCCCCTACACTGAAACGTGTTGCCAATAGAAACACCAGAGGCAGAGAAATGCTAAGTTATGTTTCAGTGTCTTTCTAAAATACCTCTTTTATTCAGGGCAGAATCAAATTTGATTCGATGTCACTTGTCTGGGTCCTAAAAAACAGTTCAAAACATTAGACTTTACTGTATGGTTGATTAACCAACATACAAGCTAGTAATTTAAGAACATTAATGGTATTGGCTGAAATATTGAAAACAAAACAAAACAAAACAAACAAACAAAAAAAGCTAGGGCACCTGGGAGGCTCAGTCGGTTAAGCGTCCGAGTCTTGAGGCTGGCTCAAGTCATGATCTCGCAGTTCATGGGATGGAGTCTCGCATCAGGCTCTGCACTGACCATGGAGCCTGCTCAGAATTCTGTCTCTCCCTCTTTCTCTGCCCCTTCCCCACTCTCACACACACTCACTCTCTCAAGACAAATGAATAAATACTTTTTAAAAATAAATCAAAGGTATGTTGGACACCTGCCCTTTTTGGCTCATTTATTTCAACTGCTCCCATCAGCATCCTATAATTTTCTGCCATGGTCAAGCTAGATAAATTATTCAATTGTCTTCCCTTCAGTTAACGTAAAATGCAGAAAGAAGGCTTTGCTTTATAGTGAGTCTGCATTTATGGAATATATTTATGAGAAACTATCATTTGGCAGATCTAGATGGATATAAAGATGAGTAAGATAACCCGTATCCTCTCACACTTAACTACAAGATACAGGCTATAAACAAAAATAGACAGAAAACAGGGCTGTCCTATGGAGCAGGAAGGAAGGACCTTTTTTTTTTTTTTTCAGTTGGAGAATCAGGAGAAGCTGCGTAGAGAATCAAAAGGAGAAACAGGAGGCCAGGGAAGCACAGGGCTCTGGAAGGACACGCGGGAAGCCCGGTGTGGCTGCTGCTAAGCCAGGGGAGAAAGGGGGGCCATGGAATCTGGGGTCTGGATGCCAAGCTGGAGAGTGTGGACCCTACCTCAGAGGCAGCAGGGTTCACCGGAGATTTCTTCAAACTGTGGATTAACATGCTTCATCACTTACCAACGATATTCTTTGAGTTTTTATTGTGTGCCAGCAACTATGCCCACAAGGAGTACAAAGCTGAACCCCACCAAGCCCCTGCTCAGGAAGACCACAGCTGAGCATGGCAGCTAAAAGCACCCACAGAAACAGCTTCCAAAGCAGCAGTGCAGTTCTGTCGGGCACACCTGCTGGGCTGGGCCTGTCCTGCCGAATCCCAGCCCTCAGGTTTGCATGCGATGATGTTCACAGAAGAACAAATGATTCAAAATAATAAGAAGAGAGAAAGGAGAGATTGGAGGAATCAATTTTTGCTGTAATCAGAATCCCCATAATCTAATAAAAGGTCGTAAAATAGTGCCAAATGACACCACTAGCCTGAGGCAAAAAAGATTTTTTTTTTTTTGAGCAAAAATTAGTGCAGAACCTCTTGTGCAAACAATGCAGTGTTCCTTTCCTGTTCTGGTGATATCATTTAAAAAAGAAAGCAACAGTTTGTCAAATGAAAAAAACTAGTACCTTCTAACTTCTTTAAAGTTCCAAAATTAGTTCAAACAAAAATCTATGACTGTCAATGTTCAATGAAAGTACATTTTAGCAGCTTCTTTTAAAGTGTGTTCCATAAAGCAACACACACACACTTAAAAAAAAAAAAAACTTTCAGGGGCGCCTGGGTGGCTCAGTCGGTTATGTGTCCAACTCTTAATTTTGGCTCAGGTCACGATCTTACAGTTCACAAGACCGAGCTCTGAGTCTAGCTCTCATGCTGACAGTGAGGAGCCTGCTTGGGATTCTCTCTCTCTCTCTCTCTCTCTCTCTCTGCCCCTTGCCTGCTTATGTGTGCTCTCTCTCTCCTTCTATCTCAATAAATAAATAAAAGTTAAAAAAATTAAAACAAAATGAGATAATGTATGCTTTCTCACTGTAAAACATGTTTATGTGCGCCATTAAAACATGTTTCCCCCCAAACTCCTTATTGGACTACTGCTACCTCAATGTCACTCTCAGACTAAAGAAAAAAGGGAATGAAGTTCACTGATGATCCAAACGGTACATACCACCCAGGGACCCTCCACCACAGTGTTCCCTAAGACAGAGCGCATTTCTAACAACAGCGACAGCTAAGCAAGCTGTCTCAGCTGGCTGTCCTCTCTCTACCCTGCATCTACGACTCTCCTGTCTCTAACAACACTCACTTCATGCTAGTCTTGAGAGTATGTGAAGGGAATCCATCTTTCAAGGGCATATTCAAGTCCCACTGAATTAGTCTTCCACTTACACTCAATATTTACTGCACGTGTATACCTTAGGTCAGAACTATGTTAGTTTCTAGAGCTACAAAAAAATTTGTAAGACACACAGAAATAACAAAATACCAGAGGGCACAGGTAAAGAAAAGGCACTGAAATACCACAGGAGAAGTACCCTAATTATAGGGACAGAGAATCAGGACACTATGGGAGCATAAAGGTGTGGCATCTTTCCCAGACCAGAGAGCCAGGGAAAGCCTCACAGGTACAGCCCTGAAGAACCAAAGGCAGAGAGTGGGAGGGAGGCAGTCCGGGCATGCAGCACGAGTTACAGCAATTACCCCAAGGACAGAAATCATGGCGGGGTTGGAGAACTTCAGTAAGGCAGGAGCAGGGGATGCAAAGTGAGGACACATCGTCAAAAAGACTGGGGTGATAAGAGGGGACAGATTAGGAAGGGTTTTATATTTATGCCAAGTTAAGGAGTCTGGCTTTTATTAGAAGCCAATGGAGAGTTATCAAAGGGTCTAGAGAAGGCTAGTTTTTCAATCCATTTGCTATAGAAAGATCTTTGGGTGAAAAGGGGCAGACGAGACTGGATGTATGGAAACCAATCAGGAGGTTGACTCGGTGACCAATGTAGTGGTGGCTGAAAGGGCGGGCCTATGCCGGCCGATTCCATCTTGTTCTGTGTCCTTCACCTAGAACACGCCTCCTCCCCTTGAGTAACCTCCCGCTCACCCATTCAAACTTCCTGATCAAAACACGCCCAGCGACCTGCGTAACAGGACTCTGACCCTTCCCCAGCCAATCGGCCGAGGCCACGCCCCTTCCCCAGCCAATTGGCTGCCCCTAGACCCCTATAAAACCTTTGTGCTTTTGAAACTTGCTCTCTCTCCCTGGTATCTCACCACTGCGTCGGTGCAGGTAGGGGACTGAGCTCGAGCTAGCTCGAATAAAGGCTCTTTTGCTTTTGCATCAGACTCGGCTCCCTGGTGGTCTTTGGGGATCACGAATTCTGGGCATAACAGTGGCCTGAACTCAGGTGTTTGCAGTAGGGATGGAGAGAAGTGCAAGATTCGAAGAGAGTAAGTAGGTAGACCTGACACAAAGGATTAACTGACTGGATGTGGACATAAGAAGGAGGAAGAAGAATCAATGATGACCTTCAGGTTTCCTCTACTCAGTCATTATAGAATGTATTTACCGAAAGCACCCAGTATTTTCTACGGTTCTAGCTACCAGAGACACAGCAATGCACCAAAGAACGTCTTGTGCTCATGGAAATTATGTTCTAGCAAGAGAGGACAGACAAGAAACGAAGGCCCCCAAGAAGCCATCTCTGATTGTCCTATCCGATAATGGGTTCTATCCTCTTACATATGCCAAAGTACACCTTACATTTTGAGTCCAGGTGAAACAGAAGAGGATCACGTCATATATACACTGGCGGTTTAATGAGCTCAGCTAGGAATCCTACAACACTTACAGCAAAGAGATGATGGGCTGGTCAAGTCTGAAAAATGGCGTCGGTGTAGAAAGAATGCATGAATGATTTTAAAGATTTTTCTGGCTTTTGGCAAAGAAGTAAGATATTGTTTGTACCTTTTGGACAATTTAAGGAATTTTCAAGAGAATTTTGACCTTTTCTTACATTATGGGATAAATTTAAACCTAATTTACTTCCCATCCCCACTTCCCAAGCAGATGCCAAGTGTATTATTTGTTATTTTTCTCTAATTGCTTCACGTGGGTAAGTAAGCAAAAACCACTTATGTAAGTTTCCAAGTAGTTTTATACTCAATGGAAGACAGAAGCAGCGCCTTGGATGTCTTCACACTCCCCAGGGTCACTGGCGGAGTCCCAGGCACATATAAAATGCTCAATAAACATGAGCTGAGTGGAAACTGATGGGGCTCAGGGTATAACTTTATTGAAATTCTGGTCTCCAGTGCAAAAAGAAAAAAGAAAAAGAAAAAGAAAGGAAAGAAAACATACAATGGAAAAAAACCCAGATGTTAGCAACAGAGCTAATGAAATCTGTCTCACAAGAGCAGAGAATTTAATAAACATTTCACATTAAATCATAAATGCTGATTTTAATTTCAAATGACCCTTGTCAGTCATAGAATGTGATCTCTAATGACTCACCTTGGAGCAGTTCAAGACCTGAATGATAACAAAAGAATGGGAGAGGTAGAATGAGGGAGGGAACATCAAGTAAGGAGATAACACAATTTGTAGGGGGCAAAAGGCCTTAATTTCAGATGCTGTGGGGCAATTTGGGACATTGGTGCAGCACAAGCAGGTTCGACTTGACCTCTAAATGTATCTTTTACTTTGTCAACTCAGCCTTCAATGCCTTGAAGGAGCCTTGAGGACAAGTCCTTACAGAAAGCAGGGGGCCCGAAGCACTATTACTGAAATAAAGACAGAGATGACCAAGGAGTCTTTTCCTCTCTTCACACAAGAAACCTTGAACTTTACATGCGGGTCTGAATTCAGTGTGCTCTTTTGTTACTTATTTTGTTTGTTGTCTATCTCCCTGATTAGAATGTGAACTCTATAAGGGCAGATATTTTTTCCGGTTTTTCACTGTTACCTCCCCAATACCTGGAACAAAGCTAGATGAACAATAGGTGGTCAACAGCAGCAGCTGAACGGATGAAAGATCAACACCTGGATGACTGAACAGCCCATTTGTGAATCGCATGTATATTTTCAAAAGGATAATTAGTGTGTCACTGAGAAACAGAACTACTCTGAGAGAAGTCCATCACCAATGCAAATAAGTTACCAATTTGTTTGATTAGTACACACTACAAAACAATGGGATCCACTAGGGGAAAAACTCCCATGACCTAATCTTTGAAGGAAGAGAAATGCCATCTAAGCAGAGTCAGTTGGATTCCACTAGAGAAGAGTACATTCCCCTTAAAAGCTGAAGTCAAAACTAAAACCTAAGATCTAAAGGACTTCTCTGCATTTAAGCAGGCATTTTCCCCCCACTTGGTGGGTATCTGCATATAAGCTACAAAACATTCTATTTCTTATAAGCTATAAGTGCAGTTAAATATAGGACTATTTTCTTCTTTTCCTAGCTTCCTCTTTTATTTGTGTGCCAGCTCAGAATTGAATACATCTTTTCCTCTGCTAGCAAAAATTTACAATAGACATAACTTCTCCTCTCCCAGGTTGGCCTAAAGGCCAAACAGCTCCAATATATTTTTAATTTTTTTTTAGAGAGAGACAGCAAGAGCATGTGTAAGCAGGAAAGGGGGGCAGAAGGAGGCAGAGAGAATCCAAAGCAGGCCCCAAGCTCAGCACAGAGCCTAATGCGGGGCTCAATCCCATGACCCTGGGATCACAACCTGAGCTGAAATCAAGAGTCAGACGCTCAACCCTCAACCAACTGAGCCACCCAGGTGCCCTTCGAGCTCCTGGATTTTAAAGAACTCCCTTCACACAGAATGAAAGCTCCAAACCAACACACAGCCGGTCTAGCTTACATTTTAGGTAAGTCACAACTATTAGCCCCTTCCTTTTACGGGGTCCTGAGCCCGACTTCTTGATTCAAACAAATAAAACAGCACACAAAACACATACAGATATCACAATTTGGTTATCTGTTTAAGAGCCATACAATTCAATATAAACCAAAGCCAAACTAAAAAATAACCTTTGTTAGGAAAAATTATGAAAAACTTGGAAATAAGTCAAAAGGATAATTTCATGTCCTTTCAATGTCAGACTATATCACTAACAGGCCCACCCAAGGGATTATTTAATAGGTTAGGATAATGTACCTTTGTTCAGCTTATATTTATTATCTACGAGGGTAACGTGTGTTAAGTTACTTGTTAACTTGTAGATTTTTATCCACAGAGACACAAATGATTTTTCTGTTAGAAAGATAACCTCAAAGATTACAGTTTTATTGACTGAAAGATAATAATCAATTTACTAATCTTACAACCTTATTATAGCATTCTACAAGTGCCTATATATACACGCATACACACACACACACACACACACACACACACACACACACACACACACACATATGGGGGAGTTTGGGGGGAACTAGCTTTACTTCTGTTGATTCCCACGCTCATTAGGCAAATGAATTTATGACACATGCTCAGCTCTGTGTGTGAGAATCATACTTTTATATATTTTTTGGAAAATATAGTTTGAGGGGCGCCTGAGTGGCTCAGTCGGTTAAGCATTCAACTTCGGCTCAGGTCATGATCTCATTGTCCACGAGTTCAAGCCCCACGTCAGGCTCTGTGCTGACAGCTCTTCTTAGACGCCTATGGAATAAAGGTAAATTGTTCTTGCTCTATCAGCTGCAACAAAAGAATGCAAACGACTGCATTATTTATTCTTCAGCACGCTGATTACTGATCATCTTATTGTGCTACTGTTGAATTATTTACTTTAAAAATCTAGTAAATAAATATAAATTATCAGGGATTATCTATATTCTTTAGAGCAGACTATATTATCCCCAAAGATGTACATTAATATTTTGTGATTAGTGTACCCAGAAGATTACGGAAACAAGAGTAAAGCTGTTGCTGAATACTTCCTATACCTGTTATTTTCCTCTTAGTGCAGCTTTAAAGCTGAGCATACTGAAGAATACTGCATTTTCTCTTTAACAATCACTGGATTTCCTCCTCCAGCAAAGGCACTGCTCTACGTCTGTAGTAACTTTTAAGTACTTTAATACAGAGGTTTAAAGTGTGATTTATGTGTTTTAGTTGAGTTTCCATTCACATCCTAATGGTATTAGATAACATCTCAAGTACCCTGACGAGGAATTACTCCAGGAGTGGTTATTTATTATCTGACATGCTCTAATCATATGCCACAAAGCCAGAAATAGCTACGAAAATTAAAATATCTTTGTCTCTGCCCAATCTTAAGGATTTGTTAATCTGCACTATAGAGGATAGAAATGATTTTTTCCTTGGTGAAACAATGAATATTTAAGATTTGTGCATGGAAGAAACAGTATCTAGGTATCTTTGATTTGCATGAACAGAGTATGAGAATCCAGCATGCCCACTGCTCGGGTGACCATAGGTTCCATCATCTGGTAGAGTCCCAGTTTACACCACACATCCCAGCGTGATTATTAATAGCTCCCTCTTTAATTCTCAAAAATATTCTGACTTGAACAATATATTATATAGACACCCTACACTAGCAAACCCTACTTAAAGGCCCCCTATATTTAACAGTACAATGGAAACTATGTGAACTTCAGTCAGTCGACTACAACTACGCTATCGCCGAATCCTATACTGAAATACTAGGCCGAAAGAGCATCACATCTGCTTCAAGTGAATGGCTCCTTGTGAGGTACTTGTTGGGATACCTAATAGGACAAAGAGCTAGGGGCTTTAAGAAGTTCACAGAATGGATCGTGACAGTTTTTGTGCCTGCTTGATAGGAAGTGTTTGCATTTGTGTGTGATACAGTCTGAGCCTTGCTTTCATCATGATGCACAGCCTGGAACTGGGGCTGCACATACCTCTAACTATTGGAGGCCAAAAAAGTATTTCCCAACAATCAGGAATGAATAAATAAATGCACTCAGGTCAGTTTGCAAAGGATGTACACTTTGAGGACATCTTGAAGTTTGTCACCGTGCACATACCTCTGGGGTATGGGGAAAGCCATGGGGAAAAAGCTGGGTGGCAAAAAAAGTGACATGCAGGGGCTGTGCATTTCCAAAACTGTATAGTGAGGAAGGCAGTAAAATGCTTCAGTCTCTGAGACAACAATATGACAAGGACAAGCAAAATGAATGAAATGTAGCTGACCCCTGAACAATACAGGGGTTGGGGTGCTGGCCCCAGGCAGTCAGAAATCCCCGTGTAACTTTGGATTCCCCAAAAACTTAACTGCAAATTGCCTACTGTTGACCATAAGCCTTACCAATATCGTAAACAGTCAATTAACACACATCTTGTACGTTGCATGCATCGTATACTGTGTTCTTACAATAAAGTAAGCTACAGACAAGTAAATGTTATGAAAAAAATAATCAGGAAGAGAAAATACACTTACAGTACTATCATGTATTTACTGAATAAAATCTGCATATAAGTGACCTGGGCAGTTCACAGCCATGTTGTTCAAGGGTAACTTCAACTCTTGGAATGAAATCAACCTCTCAGTTGAAAATCTTGTGATGATCTGAATAATGACAGAATTAAATACAGCATAACTGATCTATGGCAGCTACCAAGAACGTTCATCAGAGCTCTTCAAAGGAAACGTGGGTTTATTCCACAAAGGCCCCAAGCAGGTTCCTCTCTCCTTCCCTCATCTGGCTGAAGAACATGACAACAGCAGAGCCAATGACACGAATGCAGCCCCTGGCTCACTTTTCTTTCTCCTCTTTCTCACGGTTATTACCTACAAACATGAGGCAGATCATGTTTGTGTTTAAAACATGTTTAAAACACGGATGTGTTTTAAAGGCAAAGGTAACGAAGTACTTTTATATCCATCCTGCCACCTCGTTCTCTAATGACTATCTTGGGTCTTTCAGATTGTCCTCAAATCCGAACTCCCCATTTCCCCAGTGCCCAGCAGATGAATGCTCTTCCCAGACCTCAAGAGTAAACAGAGCTTTTGGCCAGAAGTGATGTCAAATTCTTGCCACCAAATCTACAAATCTGTGTGCCTATTCCCAGATCCACCGTCACTCTTGTTTTAAGAAAAAAACACTAGGCGATGGGCTATAACCTCAGAGATACTATATGTTCAGTTCCAGACCACTGCAATAAAGCATATATTCCCACAAAGCAAGTCAAATGAATTTGTGGCTATCCCATCGCATATACAAGTTATGTTTGCACTCGACTGTGGTCTATTAAGTGCACAATACCATAGTGTCTAAAAAACAATGTGCATACCTTAATTATAAAAAACTTTACTGCTAAAAAGTGCTAACCATCATCTGAGCTTTCAGAGAATCATTATCACTGATCAGATTACCATAAAGAAATAATAATGAAAAACTTTGAAATACTGAGGGAGGGGCAGTTAAGCATCCGACTTGGGCTCAGGTCATGATCTCACGGTTTGTGGGTTCGAGCCTCACATCGGGCTCCGTGCTGACAGCTCAGAGCCTGGAGCCTGCTTCGGATTCTGGGTCTCCCTCTCTCTCTGCCCGTCCCTTGCTTGTGCTCTGCCTCTCTCAAAAATAAACAAACATTGAAAAGAAAAAAAAAAATACTTTGAAATACTGAGAGAACTACCAAAATGTGACACAGAGATATGAAGTGAGCAGATGCTGTTAGAAAAATGGCAGCAGTGGACTTGGTCAACGCTGTGTTGCCACAAACCTTCAATCTGTAAAAAACAGCATCAGCAAAGCACAGTACAGAGAAGCACGATGAAACGAGGTGTGCCTGTGTAAGCTCCATGAAGTCTGGATCACCGTCTTTCTTAATCATCTCTGGATCCTTGGGTTCTGGCATATTCAGCATGTACTCTTACAGCCAGTAAATACTTGTTAAATGAGTAAATGAAAGAAAGATTTCCTAGCATCTCCTCTGGACTCCAACAGTTGCTTTTCTCCTTTTGAAACACTGGAAAAGCAATGATAAGAAGAAAATCTCACGAGTAGAGGCTCTCGTAACAGCTGCAAGAGGCACCCATGGTATTTTTCTAGAAACAGGCAATGTCCTATAGGAAATACTTTTCACCTACTGACACATCAACTCTCCCTGCAAACAGGACATGACTGTACCTCCTGATTTTAATTTTTAATATAAATAACTCTCCATCTGGCAAAGTAGGGTTTCAACACCGCCATGATTAAAGATTAGATAAATAGCCATGATAAGATCCACCCTGGATCCCGCACGAACATTTAAACTCAAGTCCACCCCTCAGCACTTGCCACCTGTTAACCCAAACAGTCTTCATTCTAATGGACTAGACTTACAGCAAGTCAAGGTTTAAATTTAAACTTAGAAAATAAAGTATCATCTCCAACCCGCTTCATACAACGTTCATCGGAAAAGAGAAGTTAGAATAACCACTGTTACTGTTCTAACAATAAATGGCGTGCACTCGCTCCTTTATGGACCCCTTTGATACATGTGTTGATTAAGGTCTGTCATGTCCGGTGCAGACTCCCCATCTAAGGGAGGAGCCAGACAGATTTTCAGCAGGATATACGCATCTGACAAGCCCAGAACTGCCACAGAAATGTAACCCATGTAACAAACACAAAGACATGCACGCACATAACACACTCCTCAGGATTTCTCAATTTCTTGTTCCTTCTGACTTACAAGTTGAGAGGAATGAGAAAAATTCCCAAAGGAGTTTATTTAAAATTTTGTTTTACTCAAGATGTAGGTCTGAGGAGACTGGTAACGGCTCATTTTTGTTTTCAATACACCCCAAAATATTTTCAAAAAATATCTTTGCATAGACCATAATACACTTCCTACGTGGCATACCATTTTAATAATTTCAGGAAAGCTTGTAACTTCTATAGGAGGAAGTCACATATTTATTTACTTTATGAATATACATGTGTGTGCACACATACACGTGTACACGTGCACTATATCCAGAAGGATCTTAACCATGTTGTCAGTTTTAGAGTCTTTGCACTCTTTGACTGTTCTACGGGTAAGTACTAACCTACTTGAAATTTCAATGCATAAAGATTACACTTCCCTAGTATACTCCTTCTCCTGTAATTAAAACATTAGGCATCAGGAGTCAGTTTTGTTTCCATACCCATAAATAATATCTTATGATACTATATTTCCTAATATCTGTTTTAATTATAAATTTTAGATCCAGAGAATTATTATTTTAGAAAAGATGCATATCCAACCTTTCATATTTCTAGCCAGTATCTCTTAAACTGCCCCAAATCACTTAGACGATTCCTTTAAGACCTGCAGAAAGGAACATTTCCAGTCCCCATAAAACCTTCACAGAAGCTCACTGAAGTTAATCAGCTTCCAAAAATATTTGTTTCATCTGATCATGATTTTACATCTTAGATATCTTTTGTACATCCATGAAAACAAGGGAAGGAAGCAACGAAGGAAAGAAGGGAAGGGAAGGGAAGGGAAGGGAAGGGAAGGGAAGGGAAGGAAGGGAAGGGAAGGGAAGGGAGGGAGGGAGGGAGGGAAGGAAGGAAGGAAGGAAGGAAGGAAGGAAGAAAAGAAAAGAAAAGAAAAGAAAAGAAAAGAAAAGAAAAGAAAAGAAAAGAAAGAAAAAAGAAAAGAAAGAAAAAAGAAAAGAAAAGAAAAGAAAAGAAAAGAAAAGAAAAGAAAAGAAGCTTTGTGACTATTCAACCAAGGCCTCTTGCAGAAGACTGCCCCTTCACTTTACAGCGGGATGAGTAATAAAGGAGATGAGCAAACACAATGACAGACCTGTTCCCACTCCCAATGCCAGCCCCCCCCCCCCCAACACACACAGAGTACTGCGTCATCCTCCAAACTGCTCAGAGTTTCCATGATGCTGTTATCTAAGAGCTACCTCTTAGCATTTTTTTTGAGGGGAGGGGGTGTTTCTATAGGGGAGTTTGGGGGAAATGTGAGTAGGGAGAAAGTTTCTTCCCAATTCCCAGTGGCCAAGACAAGAAAAATGTAGTCAGTTTTTTTCCTGCTCTTTTCCCCCTTGGTCCTGTAGGAGTTGCCCTCACCATCCAGTTTTCAATCTACTATCATGAGGTAAGAAAGAAATCAAAGAAAAGGTAAAATTATTTCAAATCCAGGCCTAAAGCAGCTGATAAAATATTAAACTATTAAAGTAAACAATGGTAGAAAAATTCTACAGACACATATGCGAATGGCTAACCTGCCGACATCTAAGCTTTCTCGTGAGCACTCTCTGTGTCCTGAAAGAGAGAGAAACTACTTCTAGAAAAAAAAGCTCCTGTCCTCACACACAAGAGCTCTTCTCTTCTATCTAGCCCCACAGTGACAGTGAAGTTGGTCATTAGATGGCACCGGGGAAACAGAGTATGGCATGCTCTTTCTGAACAAAACCCTGATGTCAGCCAAGAACTGAAATCAGTTCTGGGCTCATGCTGTGGAAATGTGCTTTAAATTTGGCTGTGGCTGTTTTCTCCAATGGTCAAGGAGAATATGCTACTGATTTGTGCTTTGGCATTTCCACTGCACACTGACAGGCAGCTTTGTTTGAACACATACTTGAGTGATTTAGACAAAGTTCTCTGTGTGACTACAGCCTCACTAGAAATCCTAATAGTTCTGGGAAAAGTATGTGCTCACTAAGTTAAATATAAGGCCAACAGTCATGAGTAATTAGCGTGGTGCTAACTCCACATCAGGAAAATTAATTTTGTACTTCAAATACTACTTTTATCTTTAATCCCAGAGGATATTTACATAAACATCAATCTTCCTAATACCTGTAACCTTTCTACTGGCCAAGGAAGACAAAGCCAAGAAGAAAATACGCGTCTTAACCGAGTTATTATCACTGTTCACCACCAGCAAAGCTGGTAATAATCACAGTAACAAAAAAATCTGGATGCTTCCTCTAATCATTTAACAAAATTTTTTCTTTAAAAGCACATGTAGCTTTCTCTCAACTATATTATACAAAAGTCTGTCCTAATTATGCATGTTATCCATTCAAACATTACTTCAAGCATAAAAAGTCAATTTAGATTAAAGGCCATGTGTGTGGTATTATACCTATGATAAAACGGGACTAATTAAAAATGCATGACTGTGCGGTTAATCTTACTTTTGGGGGGTTGGAATCATTGTAAATGTTTGTTTTTTTCCAAAAGAAAGAATGCTGAAATCGCTTCAAAATTCTGACTTGGCACAGTGTGCAAACTTACACTGCTGTTTAAAATTACCCAAGACCTATCAGATAAGAGGAAACCACTGGAGAACCAGGAATAAACACATTTCTACTTCTTGGAAAACAACCCTATACATTAAAAATTTGAAGTTTCCACGCTAGAAAACAGTTACCTTTGAGCAATAATTTTCCACTTTATTTTTTAATTCCAACAGAAATTATATTAGCATGAGGACAAAATCCTAAAATTTTATCACAGGACCCTCTGCTTATTTGGATAAACTTAAAATATAAGTGAATCTCATTTATTGGCACTCCCCCCTGGGCCCCCACCAATTTTTTAAAAAAGAAGAAACACATAATCTCTACAAATAGCCAGTTTATGTGCGGTGTGTGCCCTACCATCCCACATACGTTCCCCATCAGGACAGGGGCAGGCCTATGACAAACACCAAAACCCACTTGACCAGTGGGAAGGGAGGTGCCAACATGTCAGCATGGAAAGAACATGCTGGGGAGGGTGTTGAATGCTCACTACAGCGATGTCTCCAACTCCCCTCACAGGAGCATCCGCCTGGGAAAGACCCCAGGATCATGCAGTGGTTTTGACATTCATGTTGTTTCTGGCCACAGGGAAGTGCCACCATAAAGCTGATGACAATCTTTTACTGCAACTGACAAAAAGAAAGAGACCTTGTGTGCCAAGCTCCTAGCTGGAGGTTTTCCATACTCTGCGCCCTTTAATCCCCACACCCCCCCCACCAACTCTGAGAAGGAGCCCTAGCCATCCTAGGTAGCCTTCAATAGGATAAGTGACTTCCGCGGCTCGCATGGTAAGAAATGACACAGCGAGGACCAGAAGACAGGCCTGTCCTTGCGTTTCTGCTCACCTGTCAATGCTACATCACTGACACGTTGCATAATTACGACTCAGAGTGGATGCCTCGATGCTTTGTGCTTCCTCACCCTGATGCTCTAGAGGGTGTTTTCCCTCCCACAGTCTCTAACTTTCCACACTTTCAAAGACCTTTGGGTTGTGGGGATCCAAAGAGTCATCCTTCATGGCCCAGGCAGGTACACAAAGGTCTACTAGCCTGTTTTTTCTTCTCTTACTGGGGTATTTCTGGCTGTCCCTCAGGGCTTTAAAGTCATATACCACACCAGTCACACCTGGTTTCTCCAGAAATACCAGAAGTTGTATCATAACAAACCTAACACACTTCATGGTTCCCATTTTTCATATCTAATCAGCCTGAAAATCTGTTGACTCTCTCACATTCTCCGACGTGGCTCTTCCTTGCCACGTTCACCTCCCTGCCCTGCTTAGACCCTCCTCTTCCTCGGCCTTGGGTATTTGCAGGAAGTGCCCGGCTGCTATGTCTCCACCTCTTCCGGCCAATGGCCTCTCCGCACCACAGCCCATGATCCTCTTCCCCTCAGGCACTGTCTGCTCCCAACAGCCTTCTCTGGCCCCTCAGGCTGGACCCGGCGCTCCTCCTCTTGCCCTTCCCGAGCCCCTTGCACACATCATCATACCACTGGGGGACAGCACCATTACTTGTTTCCTTGGCTGTCTCTTTCTCCCACGGGCTTCCTGGTGGCCAGCACAAATACAACTTTATAAGTCTTCCCTTAACAGGAAGGAAAAATTAAAAATAAAAAAACAGGGGTGAGAATGTTGGGGGAGAAGAAGGAAGGACCCCATAATCACCTCGTATCTCTTAGACTCTCAGGGGCTTTAGCTATTTAATAGTTCATTTAACAAATGCTTAGTGAACTTACACTCTGCTAAGCACAAAAAGCACAGAAATGATTAAGCCACAGTGGCTTACAGTACGGTAAGAAGGCCCATCAAGCAAACATTACTCTAAAATGATGATGCAAGCACAGGTTCCTTGAGAACACAGACTGGGAAGGCAAATCATGTCCAAAGATTTGGAGGAGACTGCCAAGACGCCTGAGATGAAGCCTGGGGCCGCGGTAGGAGTCCAGCAGCAGGAGACGGAAGGGAAGGGCAGTCCAGGCATCAAAGTCACTAGTCAAATCAAGTGAACCAGTCCCGGAGCCCTAATGACTGCGCTCTGCAGGAGAAACAACCTGAAATGTCACCTCCACTCCCATCATTACAGTCCTGCCATACACAGAACCATCGACACTCCTTTTACATGAGCTCTTCACACGAAGATCCCTTCTATCAGACCATGACTGAGACAGTGTCTCCCCAATACTCAGTGGAAACTATATAAAATATTTTTCCATATAAATACTGGAAAGGCAATTCCATGGGGACTGAGTAAGTCAACACCAAATACTGGTGGATACCAAACACTACCTTCCTACAATTGAGATACAAGCAGAAACAACTTTTCTTCAATTGATATGAAAAACGTTAAGAAGGAATGCAGAATAGCTTGCTGAGAGCACGTATGTGTTCACGCTTACGCCTACTGGCTCAAGGGTCTGGACCTTGCTTTGTGTCTGAAGCTCGCTTTCTTCCATCAGCGAACTCAGAGCAAGCAGAATGGACAACCTGAGACGCTCTGTCCTTAACTGCCCTTGCCAGGGGGCAGCTGAGGGCTTAGCGGCGGCTCTGTGTAGACAGTCTCTTATTACCCTCTTGTCCAGGCCTCTTTGCTGGCAAAAAGCACAACTGAATAAACAGACAGACAAGATCTGCAATGCATCAGCACTAAGTAAATTACGACAGTGGGAAGAATGGCGATCTGAGGTCTAAATATTTTAAACAGCAATAATCTTTGCTCCACATAAGAAATCTGGCAACCACTGTATTTATGGGAATGCTTTTTAGATTCTCTGATTAACACAAGTACTCTGGAGCAGGACCACAAAGACCTAATCAGAGTGCACCGTGATCCTGAGCCTCGGTCTCCAAGTGGGTTATCGAGTGACTACCAGCCTAGGAAAATAACGTATATGAAAAAGATACCAGAACCAGCTTGCCCTGAACAAAAGGATTCATGGCTCTTGCGAGTGTTTATCACCTTCGCTCTATTTCCAATTACATGACAACAAGCACAGTTTACGAGAAGAGACGCTTACAATAACGGCCAAATGATCTGCCCATCTTACCAAAGGCAAGCAAATGATGGGCTCTGTGCTGGTGCATGAACAATTTCTTCTCCAAGTCTTTGGTTTGGAGTGTTCAATCCACTTCCTCGTACAGAATCCAGGAATCAAAGGAGTTTCTAAGTACTGGGCAGAGACACACGATTTAAAGTTGCCCCACAGGACCAGTTAGTGTTCTTTCCTTACAAAGTATTCATTTCTTGAGTTCTTAAATATTTAGAAAATGGATAAAACGTATGAAAAGGTAGTTTTTCAAACAAAGACCCATCACTCTGATCTTATAGTTTCTAACCCCAGAAACAGAATTCGCTTCAACCCGTTCCCTTTAAATGCATTATTTTCCTGATTTGTGGCAAGCACTGAGCAAAAGTTGGGAGGGGGTTATAAACCATGCTGATTCCCGGCTGTCCACCTCACTCTGGGCGAACCCAGCCCTCTGAAGGGGTAGCAAAAGCAGGAAGTGAACGGCACACAGTAGGCGCCTACATGATTCCAAGTCAGCTCCCACTGGGCACCGGGGGGGCCCCTCCACTGTTCCCCAGCCACGGTTGTCTCCAAGCCCCTCATGCTTCCCAACAAGCATATGCAAACTACACAGCTAACCCGAGTTAGCTGGAAAAGCAAAGGCTTTTAGGGCTCCAGTGTTCTCAAGCAGACGGGTCTAAAAACCCCTTGTTCCTCAGTCCCAACCTTTGAATCCAACTCCCTACCTCTGCTCCCATTTCACCTCAGATCCCAACCAGTGCTTCCCACTGGGAGGGCTGTAGAGACATGGGCAGTCACACATCCCTCCCGCTTTCTGCCAAAATCAGATTTGACCACTCACCTCCTGACCTATAGTACCAATACGACACGGAGATGTATTTGGGGTCTGACACCTAGATTACCTTGTTCGGCACCTGCATTACCTATCTTAGTGACAAGCCTGATTTGAGCTGGTTTTCTTCAAGACTTTTATTGCTTTTTCTAGTATGCTTCTGTGACTGTAGAGTGAGAAGTTTAGTTTCTGCTACCTTTAATAGACAGCAGTGGGCACTAGGTTTTTTTTTTTACCTACTCGCTTTCCTATAGGCCTTACACTTCCTGTTGTAGCATTTGTTTTTGTTACAATCTTGTTTTTCCTTCCTGTGTCTACTGATTCTCAGTTACGATTAGACTTGTTGTATCTTACTTCCATCGGAAATAAAAGACACAAATACATGCCCTCAAAAAATAAGCATTTGGTGGGGGGGTGGGGGGGGATACTGTATCTACACATGTACCCAAACAGACACTGCCATTCAGTGCAAAGGTGTAAATTAAGAACAAGAAAGAGGATGGGATTAATTCTCAAACTACTGACCCTCACATTCATCTAGCTCTGGCAAGCCAATAAAGATATTTCAAATATTAGATCAACATCAACCTAAGAGAGCCTTATGTTAGAAGCCCTGTGTGTACTTGAGTTTTTCCAGGTATCCTACGTACTCAAGAACCTACTATGTACAGAGAGTTCACAAAGGTCCGGAAACACCAACCACAGACTTTAGGAGAAAATATTTTATATCTTTAATATTTAAATTTTTTTAATGTTTATTTATTTTTGAAAGAGAGAGAGCATAAGCAGGGGTGGGGCGGAGAGAGAGGGGGACACAGAATCTGAAGCAGGCTCCAGGCTCTGAGCTATCAGCACAGAGCCCGACGTGGGGCTTGAACTCACAACCACGAGATCATGACCTGAGCCAAAGTCAGACGCTCAACCGACTGAGCCACCTAGGCGCCCCATTTTTTCTTTAATATTTAAAAAGAGCTCATTGAACATTTCACTGAGGAGCTATTGTTTTCTTTAAAAATATACCTTTCCAAAACTGTCCTGTAATGTTTTATTTCATTTGCAAAATAAATATATAACATTAGAAAAGTTTTCATGTCACATGACTTATTTTACCATTACTGCCCTGAATTTTACATTAAAAAATGAAATTATGTTCATCATTTAGAATAAGGCATTGTAAGTCTTTAGGCAATAAGGCTTCCTTACTCTATTAAAATAGTTTTCAAATTATAAAATTTTTACACTCAACTTTTCAGAAACGTTATTATATATAGACAGGTACGTCTATCTGTATATGTGTGTGTACATATACCCACACACTTTAATCCTTTGATTAAAACATAAATACATAACATAAACCTTACACATAAATACATGTTAAAATAGTGAAAAGAAGTTCCAGGGACGCCTGGGTGGCTCGGTCAGTTAAGTGTATGACTTCGGCTCAGGTCATGATCTCATGATTTGTGGGTTTAACCCCTGTGTTGGGCTCTGTGCTCACAGTTCAGAGCCTGGAGCCTGCTTCGGAATCTGTCTCTCTCTCTCTCTCTCTCTCTCTGCTTCTCCCCCACTCGTGCTCTGTCTGTGTCTCTCTGTCTCTCTCAAAAATAAATATTAAAAAAATTTTTTTAAATAAAAGAAGTTCCAAAAATAACTAGAACATCATTTGCCAAACTATTGTCAGGCTCTCTGTAAGCAAAGAAAAGTGGAATTTCAGTCAGCCCTCCCAACCAGACTAAATCTTTACTATAGGAGACCTACAACAATTTTTAACTAACAGATTTGATCTGCGTGGTTCTGTGGGACTGGTGAGTGGAGAACCAAAGACTGTAGCCAGACAGCTTGCCCACTGTGATCCTTATGGGCACTGCTGTCGAACCTTCATTTGGCCAACAATTTTCAATTAAAAAGTGGCACCAAGTCTATGCTTACCGAAATGTCTGATGAACTGTTTTTCAGTATCTTTATTGATTTGAAAGAGAATCCATATTCACCATTCACTGCTTGATGGTGCCTTAAAAAGTATTGATGGAGGGGTGTCTGGGTGGTTCGGTCAGAAGAGCACGCAGCTCTTGATGTCAGGGGTTGTGGATACAAGTCCCACGTTGGGTGTGGAGATTACTTAAGAAAATAAAATCTTAAAAAAAAAAAAATGTACTGATGGAGTCTTTGAATCTAGGTCCAAAACAAGTACTTGAGACTTCAACAGAAAGTAGTTCTTATAAATTAATATCCTTGGGCCTAAAAGGCAAGTTATTTCTTCAAAACAATATTCAACTTGATGATTTATTTTGACGTAAACAATTAGTCTGTGCCATGACTGGCTGTGAAATAAACAGCCTTCTCTCAGTTAGCAGTAAAGAAGCAGGAGATGGGGCGCCTGGGTGGCTCAGCCAGTTGAGCGTCCGACTTCAGCTCAGGTCACAATCTCATGGTTCGTGAGTTCGAGCCCCGCGTCGGGCTCTGGGCTAATGGCTCAGAGCCTGGAGCCTGCTTCCGATTCTGTGTCTCCCTCTCTCTCTGCCCCTCCCCCATTCATGCTCTGTCTCTCTCTGTCTCAAAAATAAATAAACATTAAAAAAAAAAATTAAGGGGCGCCTGGGTGGCGCAGTCGGTTAAGCGTCCGACTTCAGCCAGGTCACGATCTCGCGGTCCGGGAGTTCGAGCCCCGCGTCGGGCTCTGGGCTGATGGCTCAGAGCCTGGAGCCTGTTTCCGATTCTGTGTCTCCCTCTCTCTCTGCCCCTCCCCCGTTCATGCTCTGTCTCTCTCTGTCCCAAAAATAAATAAACGTTTAAAAAAAAAAAAATTAAAAAAAAAAAAGAAGAAGGAGAATTCGAGCACATTATCCACTGTTCTGCTTCTCTGTGGCAGCAAAGGGGTTTCTGTGCAGGCAGGACTACAGCAAAGCGGTCTGTTCAAAGGAAGTGAAACGGTGCCTTCAAGAGGCAACGGACCAATTATTAAAACTGAGCACTAAAGACAGTCACCAACGTCCAGAATAATAAAGGATGTAAAGAAAATCCAAGACTGATTCTGGTTTAGTCCCGGTGGAATGAAAAAAGCTATTGTCTTCTATCAAACACTGATTCACTGACAATTGGAGGGAAAAATACAAATTCCAACAATTATAACGTTAATAATCATTTCATCGGCAGCAATATTCAGAGGTTGATTAGATGATCCTAACGGGTGATTTGAAGGGTAAGGAAAAACACCCTTAGCATAATTTAATAAGATCTTCAGACTGAAGCATATTCAAGAGTTTCATGAAAGGCCTTCTCATGGCCTTTTAATAGCTCTTTCCAATTCCAATTAACTTGTTAAATGCCAATTCTCATTACTTCATCAGAAATCTAAAGCCAGCCCTTTCTGATTAAATCATTAAATTATCATTACTAGCACAATGCCTGGTAAGAATTTATGGACAGGCCAGCACACATAAGCAGATGACAATTCTCCACACCAACAGAAAAGAAAACGTGGAGTAGGTAATTAAAAATAATAAATTGTACTCATCTTTGGGGTGTGTTAGGTTATGTTTACCTACTATATCCCCCTTCCTAATTGTTTCACTGGGGTTAATATTTAAATTAGCATAATCTTTCTGTAGACCCTCAAAAGAGCAGAAATGTTGATCAAGAAAACCCATTTATATGAAAAAGCCAGGTTGGTACTGAAGGGATCAGAAAGCACAAGTCAACTGGGAGCTGGGCCGCCTGCCGGCTTCAGGAGTTAAATCACCTGTTCATGACTCATTCAAACCTCTGCAGACTCCTCCTGGGGCACCAATCACACACGCAGGCGCTGCCTCATCAGTCTTGTGCTAACACCGAACTGCTCCCACGAATCTGCCTGTAAGCTCCACACCCCACCTTCCAGATGGCATGCTGCCCCCCACTGCTGCAGGAGCCTGGCTCAAGAGACCCATAAGCAAGCACATCCAGGGGTCTGGTTCAAAGTTCAAGGTTGCCCCACCCTCCCGGGTCAGAGGACACCCACCCACTGAGCTGTGAACAGGGGTCAGCTCTGCCACATCTTTCCTGAGACTTTAATCTCTTGTCATCCTGAGTGTCTTCAGACAGCAGCCCTCTGAGCAGGTGGGTATGATCCCCAAGGGAAGGTCCCTAACACCCTCAACACTGCCTGTGCTTACAACGTTATACAGGGACTCCTATGAATATTATAGCTTCTCTGTACCCCTCTTTTTTTTTCATGCAGTCTTACAAATATTATCATGAGAGAAAAGAGGCTTGGAGGATAGAAGACAAAATAAAATAAGATTGATAACAACGACCACTTAATTTACATTCTAGGTCACTATGTGAAAGCAAAGGCATTATTAAGTTCAGTCTCTTCCACAAACCAGATAAATTGCTAAAACTTATTTCTTTTTGTTTACTACAAATATATTTAAAATACATAGGGGCGCCTGGGTGGCTCAGTCGGTTGAGGGTCCAAGTTTGGCTCAGGTCACGATCTCACGGTTGGTGGGTTCAAGCCCCGCGTCGGGCTCTGTGCTGACAGCTCAGAGCCTGGAGCCTGCTTCGGATTCTATGTCTCCCTCTCTCTCTGCCCCTGCCCCGCTCACACTGTCTCTCAAAAATGAATAAACGCTAAAAAATTTTTTAATAAAACATATATATGTTTTTAATTTTTAGAGAGAAAGAGAAAGAGAGAGAGAACACAGGTAGGGGCAGAGAGACAGGGAGAGAGAGAATCCCAAGCACACTGTCAGCACAGAGCCAGATATGGGGCTTGAACCTACGAACCATGAGATCATAACCTGAGCTGAAATCAAGAGTCAGACGCTTAACTGACTGAGCCACCCAGGCACCTGGCTAGAACTTATTTCGATGAATATGTTACTAGTAACATTTTTGTTATTTTATGGATTAAGGAGCTTGACGTATGCGAAGTTCTGTCAACTACTCCTTGAGATGCCAGGGTTGGCTGTGCTTAGAATTATACTTCTAGTTAGAGGCAGCCAAACATGCCAGTTGACTGTGAAACAAATAATTGCAACGCTAGTGTAACTCTGCACATTCCAGTTGAGGACTAAAGTCAGCAAACAAGAACAAATGTAACGGCGTCACATTCGTATCAATGATTTGGTGAAGGCGGTATTATCCTAAAAAAAACTGTTAAAAATGTTACCAGACGTTGGCTATTTACCCTCCCTGTCCCAGACAGCATCTGGCAAAAGGGGGTGCTCCTGAAACGTGCCGATCCCCACCCACACATCCTTGAAACTGGCAGGAAATGTCCCTGATTAAATGCTACTTGCAGGATTTTTATGTTCCTCTACATCATCACGGTACTTAAAGGCTTACTCTATAACTAACTGTATCACGCTTTTAAAAATATGGCTTACATAAACTTTATAAACATTATGTAATCATATGCTGAAAATGCTATTTTTATGCGTAGATTATGTTAATATGTTGTTCCTCTTCTCACATTAGTTGCTGCTCACATTTTTTTTTTTTTTTAAGTTTCTTCAACTAAACAACCCAAGGAAAGTCAAGGTTTGCGTGTTTTCTCCTTTAGCGCCGTCACACTCTTCCAGTAGATGATCCAAAGATAAACACCAGCCAGTTACACGTATACTGGCTTCTTTTGCCTTTTGAGATCAATTCCCTGAAATGAGACCTGCTTCCTATCTTTCAGGGTTATTGGGAAATTTTAGCTACAGAAGGGAACAGGATGCAGTCGTTTGAAATTCTCTCTGTTCCCCCTGTGGTAGCTCCTCCACGGTCAGTCTGAAGGATCACCTCCTACCTAATGACACCAGACAGTCCTCTCTGGCCTTGACCTCCCCATAGTACTTCACGCCATGAGCACCTGCCCACCGGCTGGACATCTCCAGGGGCCTGGTTCAGTGTCTGTGGCCGAAGTCCTCGTCTGTCTGCCTGACGTGGCAGCCCAGGATCTGAGTGACGACCCCACCATTCAAGTAGCTCAAGCTCGACCTGTGTCATATCGCACGTCCCACTCTCTCACCTCTGACCTGAATCGGAGTCACTGTTCCCCATTTCCAGTACTGACTCCCTAGTCTGTGCCCAATATTGCTCACCTGGTTCAGACCCTAGTTGTTTCTCACTGGAACCTTCGCAGTGTCTCCCAGCCGGGCTCCCTAATTCTGTCCTTTTGGGGAAGAACCTACACCCACTCTCCACACCATGGCCAGCACGATCTATCTAAACCTGAAGTTGTTCCCTTACTGCCTCTACTTAAGCCTTTCCTGGGTTCTTCCTCACCCAACCACAAATTCTCACATGCAACACTGGGCCCTCAAGAATCTGGCCCCAACCTACCTCTCCCCCTACCCTCCATATTCCCTACTTCTTGGAAAGTCCCTCTTTTCTTCACTTGCCATGTACTCATCTCCTGAGACTCACCTCAGGAGACTCAGGAGACTCACCTAACACTCACCTCCTCCAGCGTTTTTCGTGCCCCACAGTCGTGTTAGCGAGCTTCGCCTTCGCCCTGTGAGCCTACCTACCCAGACCACATACTCCATGGATGTCTCCATCCTCCTGTTTAGCCTGTGAGCTCCTTGCTCATAATCCAATGCTTCTCGAATGGCAAGCCTTCAATAAATACTGAAGAATGACTGAATATGTGGAGTTCGAAAGTGAGAGCCAACGATCTACACCAGAAAATAAGTCAGAGATCCGAGCTACTAAAATAAAGAAAACCCCATTACGTTCCCCGAGGCAATTTTATATTTTTTCCATTGTCATCAATTTCAGTGTTTATGCTACTTCTCACATTCCTGAAATAACTTCAATTATTTTGAGAACATCAAGGCCATTGAAAGCAATACTTCTTTTCTCTCTCCTCTTTGTAGCAAAAATTCTCTGTATCTTCATCCACAGGAAAACATGTTCCTCTGTGACTCAGTTTTCCATGTTAATGAGCCCCCGACCCTCCCCCAGCCCCTCTCCTCCTGCATTCCACTCCACTTCCACAAATGGTCCTTAGATTGATCCCCTCCTGTAAATTCTCAGAGCCAGGTCTTCAGCTTGGATTATTTGAACAGCCTCCTTAACTAGCTTCCCCTCTGTAGCCTCTCCCCTTATTAATCCACCCTTCATACTACCTGAGCCCTAACCACAAATCTGATAGTGCCTTGAAATCTCCTCACAGGAACAAGAAAAAGTTTAAACTTCTTAGCCTGAAATTCAAGGCCCTATAACATCTTGCCCCATCCTATCTTTCTAAACTCACCTTCCTTGGTGCATTCTAGAATCACCCCAATCTGCTGATTACTGATCACTTCTTATGAAGCTATGGCCTACCACATCTCTCCAATCTTGCTCATGATGCTCCTTTGACTGTATTCCTTTGCCAGTTTGAAATCCCCACTCATCCTTCCAGAAGGCCCAGTTCAAATAAGCTTCTCCTCAGTAAAAACTTTCAAACTGCTCAATTACAAATCATGACTATTTTCAGGGTTTCCATAACATTTAGTTTATATACCTAGTATGGTACGTGAGATGTTGGATCTATCTCCATTATAAAATGGAAACTCTTTGAAAGAAAAGTCTGTGAATTATTCTTTGAATATTCACGGCTTAAGGTAAAGCCTTAAGGCAAATCAAATGCTCAAAAAAAAAAAAAATTTGCTGAATTATGTTGTCTTCATTACATAACAAACTCTCAAAGGCAGGAACAATACCTTATTCATCTCTGCATTTTTAGGAGCACCTACCATAACTCCAAGATCAACACAATTAGTGGAATAAAGGAATGACCCATTTTGGGGGCAAATACACAGAACAGGTGAATGAGCTAATGTGAAATATTTTCAAAATGTAAGTATTTCCAAAATGATTTAAACACTTCAATTATGGATTTCTTCTGGCATACAAAGACCAGAGCAGGGGTACTCAGAGTATCCCATCAGCCAGGAATTCTGTTGCGGGTTCCGTATGAGATAAGACCTAAAATGAAGAACAAGCATTTAGAAACTTTTATGACCACCTGACAAGGCCGAGACACCCATACATTCCAGTTGGGGCCTGTCTCACCGAACAAAGTGTTGGCTGGTGTAGGTTTTGGTGGAATGCATGTGCTAAGCGGCATGGGGGGCAAGAGCTGCAGGCCAGTCATGGCACAAGGACCACGTGTCAGTCTGTGATAGATTGGAAATGAAAAACGAAAGGTCTTTCACCAGAGACAGTCTGAAAAATCCAAGCAAGGAGAATGATACAACAAACTCCCAGTTTCTCTCCATGTACCTTCCATATTTGCTTGAGACCTTTCTCCCCATGACATAAACATTACATATGGAGCTAAAGCCACCTTTGTGTCCTTCCCCAGTCCTTGTGTCCTCCTTCCCCCTCAAGAGACGGCCTCCAACGTGACTTTTTAAAAAGGCTACGAAACCCTGTTCAGCAGTGTGAAATTTTCCTGCTGCAGTTTTAGAGCAATTAGAATTCCTTTCACACATACAAAAATTAAAATTTAACAATGCTAAGTGTTATTTTGAAAACTCCTCTCTGTTAATATTATGTGAGAACCTCTCTCTGTGACCCTTCAGCAATGACTGACAGACCTGAACTCCAAGTAAAGGGACGTCTGCTACCTCGGCCTTCAGAGGGAGAAAGACCTTCAAAAGCCAGTAACTTGAAAAGAAAGATGAAAGCTCATGTTGCCAGGGCGTAGAAAGAAAAAGATTCCCACTGACTTCCACTAATAAAACAGGCTTTCCAAGAACACTGGGCCGGTGAGACTTAACTATGAGAGATGCTTACTGATGTCAGGGGTGAGCGCGGAGAAGACACAGGAGGGAAGCAATGCCGGAAGTGGTGGGTGGAAATCACGGGCTCTCCCCGCTTCATCAGATGGGCACGGCAGAGCCACCCTGCCCCCTGAAATTCACACCTTCTTTTTCTGCATCACTGCCAACTCATTTCCAAAACATCCACTGCTAATCAAACTTGTTTGGCTGCCTCCTTATCGAAACTTTACAAAACTTTAATTTTCAGCCTCATGAGCCCTGCAGCTGTAAATTAACTGAATAAAATTTACAAACATTATGCAGTGAGATAAAGCACTTTCAGAGTCTTTCCCCTGTTCGTTCACTTAGCTGCCTAGCACACCAGTTTTGCTTGACATGAGTTCAGAGGCCCTGGAAACCTTCCTAATCCTACTCCCTAGGCCTTGTGCCATTCATGGAACCATGTTAACCCATATCCGGAAAATTAATAAACCTCACATGGGTTTAGGCACTCGAAATACTCCTGATACTTCTTGTCATTTATTATATTTAGGCACCCTTTGCATTGGGAGAATCCTCCTCAAAAGACCACAACAGCCACAGATAAAATCCCCAAGGTTATTGGCATGCAACAAAATATCTCATTTAAGACTTCTGCGGCCTCAAGCCAAAGCCAGGAAATAAATTCACTGAAGGTGAAATCACCTGTGCTTTGATTTAATACAGATATTCCCAAAATGGTTTTCTGAACTCCTCCATTTCCCAATTATCACAATTTTTAAACAGCAAGGGGAGTAAAACTAACTGCTCCCGGGAATGCCAGCTGAGTTGGTTAATCAGTGCTGATATGTCCCTACATCACACTCACAGAAGAGAAGACAAAAGACTAGTTAAGTTCTCAAAATGGTAAGTCCTGATACACTGAGGTGCCATAATTCATTTATGATTTCCATGGTTACCAAAAAAGAACTGAAAGGCCCCCTCTGGTTGGTTTTCACAGAACAACAGTCACCCCTTCCAACTGGGGTCAAGTCTATCAGTAGCTATGTCAGCAGGCGGAGGCCCTCGAGCCGGGTGGGTCTCGGGGCAAAGGCATCTCTCCTACACGCGTGGGAGCCTTTGCTGGACTCAAAGACCTGGCTTTGGTGCAACTGACTGCAGGGCGAGTGCTGGGGATTTCTTCAGCTCTCTGAAACACTGTTCTCAACGGTAAAGATAACAAATACAGCTCAAGGAGGGGTGGTGTGAATGTGATATGAGAGAAAGTATCCCAAAAGCTGGGCACATAAGAGCCTATCAATGAAAAGATCTTTGCAATGTAGATACGTCTATCTTTTCCTTCTTTAGAAAACAAACTTGAAAAGTACACCCAACATGTCCCACTGTCAACTGGTGTTTTTATACATGGCCTTACACCAGAACTAAGCAAGATCACAAAGAGATTTGTTTTATAATTTAATGTCAGAAAAGATCAGAACATCAGTGCTTGATGGCTAAGAAAGTGATCGATCTCCCTGCCCTTGTCCAACCAGGCAAGAAAGGGATACAGCCCCTGAAATAAATGCTCATTTTCCTCAGTAATTCTGCATAGTGGGAAAATAAGCTAATTCAAACAAAGTCCATTAAATAAATAAAATCCCAACACTTGTCTCTTTAGACAAAAAGCAGATGGTAGCAATACAAAAGATCGCTAATGCTTTGGCAAACTAATCTTTCTTCCAAATACCATTTACAAAAGGCCACCAGACCGCCAGCCATCAGGATGCCATGGGAAACCCCTGTGGCAATTAGAAGTGTATTTAACTCAAGACCAGAACCACAGAGTATAAAAATAAATACATAAATAAAACTCCCAAATAAATAAATCTAGAAAGAAAATATTTACATCACATAGGTTCAAACAGCCAAAGTTAAAGAAGAAAAAAATATATATATACATCTATCTCTTTATTGAGGAATCTCAAAACAGTAAGAGCTTTAGTGAGTTGTCACCAATGAAACAGTCAAGTCTAAGCCTAGGCAGTTTCTGGAAAAGGGAAGTCCAGAGAAACTTGCTCACAATGAAAATCACAACTGGCTTGTAGAGCTGGGTGGTCTTATTTCTGACAAGAAACACCTTTTTGGACAAAGGAAGAAGTCAACAGAGGAAATCCTGACGCATTCACCCAACACCAAGGTGCTCACCAAGCATCTACTACATTCCACACAGGGTGCCAGGGGCTGGAATAGTGGTAGCAGCAATACCGAAGTAAAACTAGTGCCCGACCAAAGCAGATTACAGTCCAGGGAAGTCACTGGCAGCTACTATACAGAGTGCAAGAGGTGTGTTAGGGCCCGGGTTAGCTATGAACACAGGTGTCCCGGGAAATAGCCCCACTTACAATTTCACAATCAGAGATGATGCCTTCCCATAGCTAATGCTATCGACATTCACCTGGTCCCTAAAGTTCACCCTCCAAATTCCGTGCTTGACCGAGTTCTTGATGTGCCTCTAGAATGTCATCCAAAGTGACTCTCACCACACAGTCAGGGCCTGCTTCTTACCACCTACCTGACACCTTGTATTATATGCTTCCCGATCAGATCAGCGTTCTCCCTGCCAGGGGCCACGGCCACACCCTTCAGTATTTACTAGTCAGCTTCTACAATATTTTCCACAAACAAGAGTCTGATGTCACTCCCTTATTTAAAAGCCTCCAATAGTTCCTGTTGGATAGAGGATGAAGTTCAAACTACTTAGCACGGCTCAGCCCGACCAGCAAAGCAAATACTAGCTTTACGTCCCACCCCCAAGCAAGCTAAGACCAACAATCACACTGGATTAGTATCAGAGGAGGCCACACTGTGATCTCTCAGGCCCCCACTGCTTTGTAGGTGACGTCTCTGTTCACGAAGGCCCTTTCCCCTCGGTATTGCCCAGATGGTTCTTTCTCTTTCTTCAGGTGTACCGCCTTCCCCATAGGCTGCAGAGATGTCTGCATCTTGGCCCTGTGTGGCTACAACACTGCGTGTGCCATACAACTGTACTCAGCACACTGTTGTGACTTTGTTGGTCTTTTCTCTTCCTAGACAAGGACCATGTCTCAATCATCCCCCAGAACCTAGCACAATGCATGACACGAAAAATATATTTGATGAAAATCTGATGAATGAACTAGGAAAATTACTCATCCACTCTAAATACAAGTCTAACAAAGGAAATTACTACCTACTAGTCTGGTACTATACCATCTTACAAAGATGAAATTATTCTGGGCCCGATAAAAAACTACGGTTAATAGTCCTGGAAACAGCTTGAATGAAAGGTTTTGTACAAATGGACTCCTTACCATTCGGCGGTGCCTGCCTGCTAAGGGGCGGCCCCACAGCACTCACTCTGTAGCCTGCAACGCATTCAGGGTCCGACTTCGCTCAAGGGAAAACAAGATCGGTATCTGACACACTTATTTTTAGGCTTGAGGCCAGAATTTATTAGAAAAAAATAAACACTATGTGTCCTAATAATCAGGAAGATTTTTTTTTGTTTTAATTTCTCTCTGCAGCTGAAATCTCTGTATGGTCAAGAAAACCTTAATTTCTTGCTTGCTTCCAGCACAGTCATTAACCTGCACTTAAAAATTCTGGCTTCATCAACAGCCTTGCACATCCAGCTGTCATCGGTAAGAGAACAGAAGCCTCGGACCGAGTTCTGACTTACTACCAAACCACTGATTATAGGTCTCCTGGTCTCCAGCTTGATTTGTTTCACTAAAACAAATTCCTCCTGGGGCGGCAGGTGGACACGAGGGGCTGCTCAATGGAAAGCAGAGGCCAACTTTACTGTGAGCATGTCTATCTGCCATCTTGGAGCATGGAGAAGAAGCAGAGACTCTGGCAAGGGCTCAGGAGGGAGGGCCTTCCTTGCAGGCTCCCAGTTACCGCCATCATAAGCTACTGGAAGGCCAGATCCTGGGGCTAAGAGTAGGAGTTGAGACAGGCCATGGTGATGCTGGTTAATATCATCAGAGCTCCAGCTGCAGCCACGGTGGCCCACACAACCAAGCTATTTCTCAGTCAGCAACATACACCTCCCCCAGGGTAGACAAAGTCTTAGGAGTGGCAGACCTTGCCAACAAGTGAGTGGAAACTGCAAATTACATGCCTGGGAACAATGGCCACAGGTGTAGAAATCACAAGTCAGGTTCTGTCTTGGCTTAGTCTCCAGCTAGATGTGTGACCCTGGACAAGTCAGTTAACTACTTGGGGACTCAGTCTTTTTGTCTATAAAGAATCCAATTAGATCACCTTTTAAGTCCCTTTTAATTCTAAACTTCTATAATTCCATGTTCTAACTTGTAAAAATGAAGACACTAGGATGTTAGGTATTTTTCAAATATAGATTTCAGGGAGAAGGCTTCATTAGGATGTTGCCCATAAGATAAATCACCAAATCCCCTCCAAAGAGAAACAAATATAAAATACAACAGAAATTACAATTAGTCCTTACCAAAGGCCCTGACCCAGGCCCAGTGAACACAGCATGACATTCAAACATGGTATTCACACGATAGAAACATGCCTGGGCTTTCATAATCTCCCTGAACAGTTCAGCAAGAATTTCATCCTTAGAAGAAGACAGCTCACACACTTATGTTTCTCTTAGTTAAAAGAATCCAGGTGTTTTTACTACTGATATACTCCACGGGATCCCACAGTAACCAGTTCTACCAGTGTTACACTTACTTCAAAGTCTACTAAGTGTCATGCCTTCCTGTTGTGACTCAGCACCAAGTATCTCGAAGGTAACCCAGAGGGCCAGTGAGGCCCTCTCCATGCTATACCACCAATAAATTCTTATGGTGACAGAATTCAGGGCAGTCTGAAAAATCTTTTGCTTTGCCTAACACTATTCTGGATATCTGTGCTCAAGAAGAAGTCTACCCGAGGTATACATCTATCGTTCTTCCATATAAGCTCCTCTGTATCACCAGGAGTGGTTTCACTCATGTGGTCATATCTCCACACATGACTACATTGTATGAACCTTTCCTCTGGGCTACTCTTGACAGGAGGAGTGCCCGATGTTCACCAAAACAGTGGACATCCACTTTGCATCCCTCAGCATTCTGCTAATTTATGCAGTATCACAGTCATATACACCTATCTGAAGTGGACCCATGACAGTACTTTTTCCCATGTTACTTTCCCACATGTGGTAAACAGAACAGTGGGCAATAGGCATGTTCAGTTTAAGGCCAGTACGAGACCTGGCTTATGACAGATCTTCAGGAACTGTTCATTAACCAGGTCTTATTGACCAGTTAATTTATACAAATACTGCTTATATTACACGGTGTTTAACCTCCCAAAACATTGTTTTTTAAATGAGGCCTGTTTACCCTGGATAGAGTAGGCCGCATACTCTCTGCAAACTTAAAACTGTTAATTGCTAAGTCACCCTGGGATTAAGAACGAATTGCATGTCAGAAGCACCCTGAAATTTACAATCATGAGTTATATCTTCAAAAGATAAGATAGGGGCACCTGGGTGGCTCAGTTGATTAAGCGTCCAACTCTGGATTTCAGCTCAGGTCATAATCTCATGGTTTGTGAGATCAAGCCCTCTGTCGGGCTCTGCACTGTCAGTGCGGAGCCTGCTTGGGATTCTCTCTCCCTCTCTCTCTGACCCTCCTCTGCTCTCTCTCTCTCTCTCTCTCTCAAAATAAATAAATAAAACTTAAAAAGGAAAGATACGATAATTTATCAGGCAGAAAGAAAAGCCAATTCCCATTTTCTTGTTGTTGCCAAAATCTGAGCTGTTTCTCTAGGGTTTCCATTGACTATTCTGAAAAAATTTCAGTCTTTGTCAATTTTGGAAGAAATATGAAGTGACCAAATATTCTAATAAGTTCTAGGTTATATTTGTGGTTCTATAATGATTGTATTACTTTGACTTACCCCAAAGCAATTCTTTTCTAAAGACTCCTTAATTGGTTTAATAATGAGTTTTCTTTAAGACAAGTCAATAACAATACACATAGATTTCTACCAAAAAAAAAAAGAATAAGAGCTACCAAACATTTAAAAAGAATTAAGGGACACCTGGGGGCTCAGTCAGCTGAGCATCCAACCCTGCCTCAGGTGATGATCTCGCAGTTCATGAGTTCCAGCCCTGCTTCAGGCTCTCTGCTGTTAGTGCAGAGCCCCCTTGGGATCCTCTGTCTCCCTCTCTCTCTGCCCCTCCTGCACACATGCTCTCTCTCACTCTCTCTCAAAAATAAATAAACATTAAAAAAAATTCCCGAAACAAATTCAACAATATATCTAAAAAATCATTCACCACAATCAAGTGGGATTTATTCCCGGGATGCAAGAGTGGTTCAGTGTTCACATATAAATCAACAATATACACCAGGTTAACAAGAGGAAGAATAAAACCATATGATCATTTCAATAAATGTAGCAAAAGCATTTGACAAAATACAATATCCATTTATGATAAAAGCCCTCAACAAAGTAGGTTTAGAGGGAACATACCTCAACATAATAAAGACCATATGTGAAAAAACACACAGCTAACATCATACTCAATGGTGAAAAACTGAGAGCTTTTCCACTAAGGTGAAAACAAGACAAAAATGCCCACTCTCACTAGTTTTATCCAACATAGTACTGGAAGTCCCAGCCAAAGCAATCAGACAAGAAACAGAAATGAAAGGCATTCAAATTGGTAAGGAAGAAGTAAAACTTCCATTTGCAGAGGACATGATGCTACATATATACAGAAAAGCCGGAAGACTCCACCAAAAAACTATGAAAATTGATAAATGAATTGAGTAAAGTTGTAGAATACAAAATTAACATACAGAAATCTGTTGCATTTCTATACATTAATAAAGAAGTAGCAAAAAAAGAAATTAAGAAAACAATCCCATTTACAATTGCACAAAAAGAATAAAATATCTAGGAATACACTTAACCAAGGAGGCGAAAGAACTATACTCTGAAAACTATAAAACACCAATGAAGAAAATTATAGATGACACAAATGAAAAGATATTCCATGTTCAAGGACTAGAAGAACAAGTATTATCAAAATGTCCATACTACCCAAAGCAATCTACAGATTCAAAGCAGTCCCTATCAAAACACCAACAGCATTTTTCATATAATAAGATGAAATAATCCTAATATTGGTATGGAACCACAAAAGACCCCAAATAATGAAAGTCATCTTAAGAAATAAGAACAAAGCTGGAGTTATCACCATCCCAGATATCAAGACACACTACGAAGCTGCCAGTATCATACTGGCACAAAAATAGACATATAGATCAATAGAACAGAATAGAGAGACCAGAAATAAACACATGATTATATGGTCAGTTAATCTACAACAAGGGAGGCAAGAACAGACAATGGGGAAAAGACAGTCTCTCAAATAATAGCGCTGGGAGAACTGGACAGCTACATGCAAAAGAATAAAACTGGACCACTTTCCTACACCATACACAAAAATAAACTCAAAATGGATTAAAGTCTAAATGTGAGGGGTATCTGGGTGACTCAGTCGGTTAAGCATCTAACTTTGGCTCAGGCCATGACATTATGGTCTATGAGTTTGAACCCTGCATCAGGTTGTCTACTATCCACGCAGAGCCCCCTTCAGATCCTCTGTCTCTCTCTTTCTCTGCCCCTCCCTCTCTCTCTCAAAAAATAACTAAAAAAAAAAAAAAAAAAAAAAAGACCAAAATGTGAGACCTAAAACCATAAAACTCCTAGAAGAAACCACAGGCAGTGATTTCTTAGATATCAGCCACAGAAACATATATGTAGATATGTCTCCTCAGGCAAGGGGAACAAAGGCAAAAATAAACTATTGGGACTACATCAAAATAAAAAGCTTTTACACAGCAAAGGAAACCATCAACAGAATGAAAAAGCTACCGACTGAATGGGGGAAGATATTTATAAACGATATCTGATAAGGGGTTAATATAAAAAATTAATATAAAGAAATTACACAACAACTCAATTGCAAAAACACAAATAATTCAATTGAAAATAGGCAGAGGACTTGAATAGACATCTTTCCAAAGATGGCCTACAGATGGCAAACAGATGCATGAAAAGATGCTCAACATCACTAATCATCAGGAAAATACGAATCAAAACTACAATTAGATATCACCTTACACCTGCTAAAATGGCTTGAAGCAAAATGATAAGAAAGAAGTATTGGCAAGGATGTGGAGAAAAAGGAACCCTCGTGCACTGTTGGTGGGAATGCAAACTGGTGCAGCCATCACAGAAAACAGTATGGAGGTTCTTCAAAAAATTAAAACCAGAATTACCATAGGATCAAATAATTCCACTATTGGGAATTTACCCAAAGAAAACAAAAACACTAATTCAAAAAGCTACATGCACCCCAATTATTACTGCAGCATTATTTACAACAGCCAATATACAGAAGCAACCCAAGAGTCCATCCATAGATGAATGGATAAGGAACATGTGGTGTGCACGCGCACACACACACATACACACAGTGAAATATCACTCAGCTATAAAAAGGAGTGAGATCTTGCCATCTGGGACAACATGATGGACCAGAAAGTATAATGCTAAGTGAAGTAAGTCAGACAGAGAAAGACTAATGTTATATGATTTCATTCACATGTGGAATTTAGGAAACAAAATAAATAAACAAAGATGCAAACAGAGACAAAAAAAAAAACACCAACAAACTCTTAAATACAGACAATAAACAACTGGTGATTGCCAGGGGGAAAGGGGGGGGTGAAATAGATCAAAGACATTAAGAGTATACTTATCATGATGAACAGTGAGTAATGATTAGAAGTGTTGAATTATTATATTGCACACCTGAAACTAATATAACATTGTATGTTAATTGTATTTCAATTAAAAGAAAAAAAAAGGATCAGAGCTAAATGGGTCCAGTTGTTCTTCCGCATGCTACTTAAGACAAGGCTACTAAAAGATTTGTACTGTGAATTATGTGTGATTTGAAAACTCAAATTTTGAGAAGTTTTGTTTGTTTGTGTGTTTCTTTTGGTAACCAAATACAAAACCAGGAAAATTAAAAGCCAGGTATAGTAATGTTCTTTTTAAAATATACCAGAAACTATTTCATTTAATGCTACCTGGGAGAATAGTGGGCTTCAGTAATGTATTTTTACAGAAATAATTCTCCTGAAAGCATAATAAAGATACTAATGAAGACCAAACTTTTTCACAGTTGCTTTAAAAAAAAGAGAAGAAATTTAATAAAAACAGTCCATCCAATTTTCCACTAAAACAGCTCCCAAGAAAAATACATATTTTAAAAATCAGAGCTTAGAACTGCTTTCCATTCGTCAAACAGAATAAAACCCATCGCCAGTCTGAAAAATTATATAAACAAACAACATATTTAGGTGGCTATGAACTAGACACATTAATAAAAAGTGTCACTCGGAGACAAACTCGGTCTCAGTAGGAAGAAATGTGAAAAATATTTTTTTGTTCAGGGCGCCTGTGTGGCTCAGTCAGTTGAGCGTTGGACTTCGGCTCAGGCCATGATCTCGCGGTTCGTGAGTTCGAGCCCCGCATCGGGCTCTGTGCTGACAGCTCAGGGCCTGGAGCCTGCTTTGGATTCTGTGTCTCCCTCTCTCTGCCCTTCCTCTGTTTGTGCTCTCTCTCTCAAAAATAAATAAACATTAAAAGAAACTTAAAAAAAACTTTTAAAATATTTTTTTGCTCTTTGATGATTTGTTGAGAGTTAATAAAATAGACAGCTTTGTTTTCACCAAGAAATCCAAAGTACAAAAAACTACCAGGATGGTATTGTTCTGCTTTTGCTAAAAACAGTATAAGGAGTGACAGGGAACGTCTGTGGCTCCTAAAAGTCTCAAAGTGGGAAAGCCGTAGCCTGTCACATCACATTACAGTTTTCTACTGACACATTTCTTTCCCCTGAGGACAGCGAGCTTCCTGTGGGCTGGGATTCTGCCTTCTTGTCCGTCCTCGTCTTCGGCACCTGCCTGGTCATGATGGACAGAGAGACTTTAAAAGTACGGCCACTCATAATCTCGTCCTTGGACCTTTTCAGAAGGTGTGGGGAACAATAAACATATTTTCTTAGAAAACAGCCACGTTATTCTGTTCTTCTTCCAACTGCCCTCTCTGTGCTAAGTCACCATCAAGAGGCATAGATGTGGTCACCCTCCTAATGCCCCCTGTAAACCTGTTTAGGAATCCACAAAGGGATGAGAAGCCCCCAGACAGTGTGGAGGTGGTATTTCCTGGGGATGCTATGTCCCTTTTCACGGCAGGGCCTACAGCCAGAACTTACACCACTGCTAACGGAACTCCAGCACCAAAAGGAAGGACAAGCACCAAGTTCACAAGGGCTCTGAGAGGGGACAGCTTTAAGAAGTTAGACGGAGACACTTGAGCTACTAGCCAAGATGGAGTAACAGTAACTGAAGTTACCCTTCCATGTGAAACAACCAAAAACCTGACAAAATATATGAAAAAACAGCTTTTGTGACTCCGAACATCAGGAAACAAAAAGAAGAGAGAAATGAGAGAAATGAACTGAGAGAAATGAACAAAAAGACTGCTCCCGCTTCCTAACCTAAGAAACATTCCAGACAGCACAGTACAGGGAGGGGGAGGCCCGGTGAAGCCTGGTGGACTCCCCAAGTTAAGGAGATGCTGTTGAGAGTATGGGGAGACCAAGAAGGTCAGAGTTCACAGGTCAGAACAACAGAAAGGAAAGAACTACGCAGAGACAAAACTCCAAAAATCTGCCAATGTCACCCTTACGTATTAAACAGAGTACGGGTCAGCACCTGCACAGCAGGGCACTAATCTGGCCTGAGGACAGAACCAAGTGAAATGATCAGAGGTAACAGTGCCAGGTACTCAGACAAGGCCAAGAATTGTGCCTCTTCCCACCCACCAGAGTAGAAAGTGTCCAGATTCGCAGGACATTGAACAGAAGTCTTCACTCAGTAGTTCACCCTAGACTAACACTGCTCTAGTGACGCCTAACAAATCTTAAGAAAGCAAGACTCCCTCAAATCACACTCTTCCCAAGTAACTTAACCATGTTCCAAAACAAAGCTCACTAATAATTTTAGGGAATACAAAACTATCCAACACCCATGAAAGTAAAGTAATAATGTCTAGCATTCAAACAAATATTATAAGGCAGAAACAGCACTGGGGAGCCTAGATGGCTCAGTCAGTTAGGCGTCTGATTTAATTCCTGCTCAGCTCAGGATCTCACAGTTTGTGGGATAGAGCCCCATATCAGGATCTGTCTGCACTGATAGCATGGGGCCTGCTTGGGATTCTATCTCTCCCTCTCTCTCTGCCCCTCTCCCCCTCAAAAATAAATAAATAAACATTAAAAAAAAAAAAAAAGAAATAGAGCAGGAAAATACACTATATTATAAACAAACCCAGAACCAACACAGATATTAGAATGAACAGACAAGGACAATTAACAGTTATTATAATTGCATTCCACAGGTCCCCCAAATTAAGTAGATACAAAAAAGACCCAAACTTCTAACGATGAAAATCACAGTATCTAAGATGAAAAGGAATTGGATGGTGGAGGTAAGATGGCGCAGAAAAAGAGATCAGTGAGCTGGAAGACACAGCAATGGAAAACATCCAAAAAAAAACACACCAAAAAAAATTTTTTTTTTATTTTTTTAAAGGGAAAGAGCATCAGTGAACTGTGGTACCGCTTCAAAGAGCAAATACACCTGCAGGGAAAGAGCAGTACATTTCAGCACACTCTCTCTAGACAGTGGTCCCACAGTGTAGACAGGGATGTGGTCTGGGGTCACAGATGACAGCAAAGGTAACTGTTTCTATATGAGAGCAAACCCGCAGTTGTGTACAATTAGCACTTACCGACTAACACCTCCCACAAAGGGAGAGAATGGAAAGGGCCAGGGTCAAGAGGAGATGGAAAACATGAGCCACTAAGTGCCCTGAGTCAGAATGAACCACAGGCCTGTGTGTAGAGCACCGTGAGACACACACACACACACACACACACACACACACACACGTTCTGCTAAACCTAGGCCATGCTATCCATCCCTACCATCAGAGTACAACCAGCACTTCTCACTTTGTAAATCACATTGAGGCCATTTATTTCACAGCTTCCCTTATAAAATAGGACTGTAACAAAGAAATCAATAGGTTAAACTTACCGCAATATAAAACAACACACATGATGGATTTAGAACAGAAATGTAGCTTTATCCTCATTGGTTTGGTTGCAGAGAAAGACACCTTGTGACTTCAAGATTCTTCTTTTCACTTGTAAAGCGGTGAAAAGACGCATTAGTGACCCGTTAAGCACTACACATTGATCTTTACCTTAAACACAGAATATATCGAAATACCAGATTGGGTTTCATAGAGAAGCCCTTAGTTATGCTAATCTACTCTCCTGAATCACAGAGAAAGAAATATTGAACATTAATGAGAAACAGAATAGCTTTCATACAAGTAAATAAAATCAGTTAGCCAGGCCCGTCAACAGGATTTAAGCCATCCTTTACAGAAAAACAGTATTGCTTCAATTAATTAGGTAACACATGTTCAAAGGTCAAGAGCATGAAACCAATCAACTTCCTTAGATTTCATTCCTCTCAACAAACAGGAAAAAAATTTTACAAAGGCGGTATTTTAAAAATAAAACAACAAAAAAATGAGACCATTAACTCCAAAACAAAAATTTAGTTGGAAGGCATTAAGTTCCCTTTGTTTTAAGAAGTGGAATGGTTTTCCTTAGAAACTCTAACTCTGATGGATAAACATATGACAAGAAACCGCAAAAACCCACTGCAACATCTGCTGTTCTATAAACAACAGGGTATCTTCTGGAAAACAAGCCACATCGAAAGCTGAACTCCATTAAATAATCCACTCCACGTTCGCTTTTCAGATCTTAGAAGAACAACAAAACCCACAAACGTTACATCCATTTTGCAACATCTTGTATAACTAAGCCAAAACTAACAAGCAGAAATCCAGATCATGTTATTTTAACTTTTTTCTAGTAATTTTTAGGTTTAAATAAATTTAAAAATATTAATTTCAGCTTTCATTTCCTTTTCGTACAGAGTGCACAATCGCTTCTATTGGAAGGAAGCAGCAGCCCTGGACATCGACTCTTTCTGACTGGTTTCTCTGCTGCCCCCTTCTGCATAAACAAGACACAGGAAGCGTGTTCCCCAGATGTCAAAAATATCTCAAAGCCAAGCTAACACAAGGCAAAATCCAGACTGGCACGGAGACTTGATTATTTTTAAAGAAGTTTTTCATTTTGCAACAGAAATCATTTCACGTGCATCCTGAAATCTGCTCCACGCGTCAGGTTTCACAAACCCGGGGATGACAAGGGAAGGTCCCCCCGCCCCCACACTTACTGGGCTCAAGTAGGAAGCAACTTAGGAATCCATTTTGTGCTGCCTGCAGCCAGCAATCTCACACTTACAGTAAAAATATCACTACTTTATTTTTTTTTATTTTTTTTTTACATTTTTTATTTTATTTTTGAGAGAGAGAGAGAGAGAGAGAGAGAGATACAGATCACAAGTGGGGGAGGGGCAGAGAGAGAGGGAGACACAGAATCTGAAGCAGGCTCCAGGCTCTGAGCTGTCAGCACAGAGCCCGCTGTGGGGCTCGAACCCACGAACCGTGAGATCATGACCTGAGCCGAAGTCAGTTGCTTAACTGACTGAGCCACCCAGGCGCCCCATAATATCACTACTTTAAAAACTGGGTTCCTTTATTCCTAGAACACAGAGGAGCAATATTCCTCATCACAGGTCAAATACATATTCTCCTTATGACAGGATTCCTTTCTGTGAGGCACATATAAACTGATAGTTAAAAATGTCATGATATGCACCTCACTATCACCACAAACTCATACATTCCTGGGAGGCAAATAACAGTAACTATCAATGCTGACACTGAACTTGTAAAAGAATGGGACTACAAGAAAAATAAGTGGTTCTAAAAATGCCTGTATATTATCAGTAACCACATATATAAAAACCAAAGCACCATAAAACTTTACAAATAATTATTTTCAATATACAATAGAGAATAAATTTAAGGGACAAAAAGTAGCTGAACACAACTATGCCTTCTGGTTTATTTTTCCCAAAATTCAAATGTTTGGCAAAAATTCAAAATAAAAGAAGCGGGAGACCTCATAAGTGCTATCCTGAAGGCCATTCAAAGGGAAAAAATTCAAAGACCTACGAGGGACAGCCTGGCTGGCTCAGTCGGAGGAGAATGTGACTCTTGATCTAGGGGTCGTGAGTTCAAGCCCCATGCTGAGTGTAGAGATTACTTAAATAAACTTTAAAGAAATTTTCAAAGCAGCCTATAAGATTTTTCCAAGGATCCAACAAAACATACAACCACAGGAAATACAACTCAATTCCACCCTTCACCTCAAATACCCTGAAGACTCACGGAGACAGCCTACTACAGCTGCACTAAATCCCACGGGGAGTTACACGCGTAGGTCTACACAGAATATGGCACATCTTCAGCCAATGACCAAACCAACGAGGCTAGAACTCTCACTTCTGCCCACTCTGGAGTGTCAGCGATGGGAACCATCAATAAAGAACAAACTGTGGAGTACCTGTTTCTGCTCTTCATGTCTGTCCTAACAAATCCTTCACTCCATCCCCTCCTGGGGAGACCATTACAAATTAAAATCTGAAGGCACTCCACCTGGTGACAGAGTGCACCATTTACTTTCAGACACCCACTCTCCCTTCCTTAATAAGAGACCTTTGCCTTTAAATGTGTGTGTGTGTGTGTGTGTGTGTGTGTGTGTGTGTGTGTGAGAGAGAGAGAGAGAGAGAGAGAGAGAGATAGGGCGCCTGGGTGGCTCAGCTGGTTGAGCATCAGACTCTTGATATCGGCTCAGGTCGTGATCTTGCTGTCATAGGACTGAGCCCTGCGTGGGGCTCTGCACTGAGCATGGAGCCTGGCCGGGATTCTCTTTCTCCCTCTCTCCCCCTCTCCCTCATGTGCATGCATGTGCTCTCTCTCACCCTTTCTCTCTCTCTCTCTTTCAAAATTAACTTTATGTGTGTGTGTGTGTGTGTGCGCGCGCGCGCGTGTGTCTTTGCGTGTTAAATAGAACTATCATGTGAAACTTAAGAGAAGCTCACTTAAAAGACACAAGACATGTACCTTCTTTGGCTTTTCCACCTTTCTGCCTTCTTCCTCAAGGCAGAAATAATGGGTGATGTTCCATAGCCTCTTTCAACCATGAGGACCTTAAAGGTGAAAGCAAGGCACTGCACAGCCAGAAGACAGACCGAGCCAGAACCCCTGAGGACTTTTTAAAGCTGCTAGTCTAGCCCCGGAATCCTCATCTCCAGGCTTCTTCACATGATGGCATAAACTCCTGTGTGTTCACCACTGTAGTCTGGGCTCTGTTTCTTGCAATCAAATATTAGTCCTAATAGTGCACTAGTTTTCAGCAATTCTCTACCAACCATCAGATGTTCCCAACCCTGTGCCTTTCCAGCTTCATCTCCTGTCACCCTACTACATCACCTTTCTTAGAACGTGCCCTAAATATTCCCGATCACGTCCTAAACGTTCACAGATAAGGTTCTTCTGCCTGAAACCAGACCCAACCCACCCACTCCAGGCTTACTAAATTCCTGGCCCCACCATCCTAAACTCAAGGGTCATTCCTATGTGGTCTTTGCTGACCTTCCCTCTCCCAGCCCAAGTGAGGGTCTCCTGTGCTGTCTCTCTTCTCACTCTCCACCAGCATCCCATTCTCAGCTCTACTTGCCAGGTTTTAATCATCTGTACCTGTGTCTGTCCTCCACAAATCCCTGTGCTTGAGAGAAAGAAGTATGTCATGTTCGTCTCTATTTTCTTAGCATTTGATACAGTGCCTTGCTCATGACCTTGATGGGATGGCCAATATTTTGATTTATAGATAATGGGTCACAGGCCAGCCAGCTTTGAATGTGATTTGTTCTGTGAAATCATTACCCTTAACCCAACCTGTCCCTCCTGTGTGACTCCAGAACACTCTGTACCTACCACTGAATCATGCGCTGGGACTAGCTATCCAGACATGTGCTTCTCTGCTAGACTGTGAGGGCCAGATGGACAGGGACCACATTATCATCCAAGCTGGTATCCCAACACTGCACCTGACTCACAACAGCTGCTCGATAAATACCCAGCGTGGACCACACATGACTGAATGATGTTCATTGCTACATTGGGGACACCGATGAATAAGATGTGGTCCTTGCTTTGAGAAGGCTGTGTCTAATACTAGTCAGAAAGTATGAATATACCTTCTAAGACAGAGCATCGGACTGGATCTGCAATCTTATATAGCCTGTTTTATGGACTCGTCTCTAAATATTTTGAAATACTCAAGACAAAAAGAATCTTTTACTACAGCATAATACCAATACATGATATTTCTTCTTCTATGAGTATTTAAAAAATCCACCTAGTAAATGCATAGCAACAAAGAACCACTTGGATATTATTCTTGATGTTACAGATAAGAGTCAGACCATGGCTAACTGAGGTTCTTCCCTTGTGTTTGTTTTACTTTACTTTCCAGCATTAAGGTGAATTTTGAAACCCCACCCATTTTGTCAAGGGTCCTAATTACTGGTCATTTTAATCATAATCTTTTAAAAATGAAAGAGCACAAAATTCTTTAAAATATGCCTGTTAGAATAAATAGGGGTTAATTTGAGATACTTTTGGTCTAGATATATTCTTTGGCCCAGATATTTAATTTTCAGTTTGTTCCCAGACAAGTAACAATGTTGACTATTTTTCTTTCCTGTCCTAAAATTAATAGCAGCTAATGCCAGAATCTTTTAATGAAGAATAAAGACTTGCCCTATAGCACAGTAACCACAAAAAATGACTGCTGTAGTAAGTAGGAAGAATGTACTGTTCTGGGAACCAGCCCTAAAATGAGTAATCAGTGATTTCATTCTGGGATAAAAAAAACACAGTGTTAATGACAGCATCTGGGAGTATCACCCATGACAGTAGTATCACAACACAACAAAGAGTTTTACTAAGAGATTTCTAATCAAACAAAATATCATGAGCTAATTAGAATTTTCCATGTTCAGAATAAAACCCCAGCACACACATACCTATATCCTCTTTTATAGTAACCTACATCACCTCCAGGGAGCTATTGTGATATTCAAAAATATTTCCATTTTCAAGGGAAAATCCCCTTTTATTTTCTCAGATTTCAAAAATAAACATACTCTGTAGAATGCCTGAGAAGGAAGGACTGATCCTATAGAAAGAAAGAATGAAAAAAGGGAATTTCCCACATTTTACTGAGTCAAGTAGACACAGTATCAAGAATACATACTAGTTTTAACTACGCACATCTATACACCCTTATGGAAGTGTATTCACACGTGGTGGTACTAAGAATTTTGAAAACTACTACTCGCTGCTAAAAGACAAATTGCTAATGCTCCAAACACCTGTCATGTATTTCAAAAATAATTCACTCAACATTAATCCTATTAAACGTTAATGAAGTATCTCCAGTTGCCAAGTAATTTTTAAAAATGTACCAACTCATCAAAGAAAACAATCACATACTTAACAAAAGGGCATGTCAGTTAACTTGTGGCTGAATATGTTCATTGAACTCTGGGTGGTTATTCCGGTCAGCCCACGTTTATGACATGGCTGCAGCTCAGTAACCAAATGCAAGATGGCAGCACGGGTGGTGAGTAGGCCAAACCCAGCTGATGCCCTAAAAGGAAACCAGGCAAATGTACCCCCACTGTCCAGGACTATTTCTGTATCTGTACTAGAAAACACAATGCAGGGGTGCCTGGGTGGCTCAGTCAGTTAAATGTCTGACTCTTGATCTCGGCTCAGGTGAGGAGCTCAGGATTCATGAGTTCAAGCCCTGCATCAGGCTCTGTGCTGGCAGCATGGAGCCTGCTTAGGAATCTGTCTCTCTCTCTATCTCTGCCCCTTACCCCCTCTTTCTCCCAAAATAAATAAATAAACTTTAAAAAATAAAAAATAAAAAACACAGGGCGCCTGGGGGGCTCAGTCAGTGAACCGTCCGACTTCGGCTCAGGTCATGATCTCATGGTTCCTGAGTTTGAGCCCCGCGTTGGGCTCTGTGCTGACAGCTCAGAACCTGGAGCCTGCTTTGGATTCTGTGTCTCCCTCATTCTCTGCCCCTCCCCCACTCGTGCTCTGTTTCTCTCTCAAAAATAAATAAACATTTTTTTAATTAAAAAAAAATAAAAATAAAAAACACAATGCAAAGCACAGCAATGACCAACTTCAGGCAAATCCTGTGGTTCCCAAAAGAGGCATAATTTAAACCTACGGACCATGGAATTTATTCACAGAAGTTTCTGACATGAGAAAACACACTTTTTTTTTTGTCTTTTATTTTGATTTTCAGGGAACATTATATCTTTAATATTCAGTGAAGTACTGTTAAAGAGAAAGATTAAAGGGGAGATAAGATTCTATCCTTTACAGTGAATTCTCCTCCTTTCCTACCCTGTTCATTCACCAAACACTGAATAGCTTCAGTCAACTGCAGAGTTCAAAACCACCGAAATCCAGAATTTTAAAGGGTCAGAACAACTGTCAGATGATAACTGGAGCTGAGTATGTTCAAAGCAATCCAGGAGTAAAGAGAACCTTATGGTGCAGGCATCGGAGGGCCCAGGGGAAGAAAATCCACTGTATGCGACAGGCCAGACCATCCTGTGTTGTAAACTTAACACATCTGCTAATGGCGGGAGTTCTTGGTTGGCTTCTTTCTGTTTTTGTTCCTAGTCAAACTGAGGCCATTGGGATTGTCTTCCATGCTTTCATTGTTTTATACAGGTAGGATATTAAGTCCAAAAACCTAATAAAACCAACACACAAAAATGCATGCTGTCTTGGGGCGCCTGACTGGTTCAGTCAGTGGAGCATCTGACTCTTGGTCTCAGGGTCGTGACTTCGAGCCGTATGTTGGGTGCAGAGATGACTTAAAAAAAAAAAAAAACCAACAAAACTCTTTAAAAATGCATGGCTAGCAAATTGTTCCCAGTTTGTTTTCTCCTGAGATGTAGGATGTTATATAGGAACTATCACAGCCATACATCTCCAGCACCAAAGGTTGGAGCTAATTCTCCATCTGGTACCATCAGCTTTTCTTCCTATCAGTGTCTCACACCTATCAGGTCATCGCCATCCCTGTCACTGTCCTCGGTCACTGTGTTCATCTATAAATACGTTACATCTTCTTTATTTTTCAATCTTGCCGCTTAAAATCCTTTTCAGAATAAAACTTTTATTTGTATATACCTCACTGCTTAATACCACACCTTGTGCATAACAGTCAACAAATATTTGTTGAATTAGTGATAAATTCCTCTACTATCATGATGAAAGCAGCACTCAGTTTCAGTAAGTGAAAAACAATCTCTTTCTAAGGTATTTAACCTCTATTCTGGTCTTAGTACTGTTACAAACTGGCTACTGATTTGGGGCAAGTCACCAACTTCTCCAGGTTTCAGTTTCCTTATCGGTTAAATGTGAAGTTCGCCAAGGTGACTTTTAGAAAACTTCTTTCTGCAATGAGAATCCGTAACTACATGTATGGTTTTTTAAAAAAAAAAAAAAGGATACATCAACTGAATCAGTGTCTAAAATTATCTGAAGGTAATTAAAGAAATTGCATAATACTGAAAAATGCTGAGGGGCGCCTGGGTGGCTCAGTCAATTAAGCGTCCAACTTCCATTCAGGTCATGATCTCATGGTTCCTGGGTTCAAGCCCCGCGTCGGGCTCTGTGCTGACAGCTCGGAGCCTGGAGCCTGATTCAGATTTTGTGTCTCCCTCTCTCTCTGCCCCTCCGCTGCTCATGCTCTGTCCTCTTTCTCAAAAATAAATAAACATTAAGAAGTGGTGAGGGGGACCCTGAAAAATAGACAAATACCAGTATGTGGTCTGAAACTTAGATGACCAGAGAAAAGAAAACAACAAAAAACAGTCTGCGATCTGAAAGGTAGGGACTGGTAGCTGGGGCTGGCTCAGCCGGAAAAGCATGTGACACTTGATACTGGGGGCCTGCAGCTTAGGGAGGACACAGGTCCCCCAGGACGGCTTTCGATCAGCAGTTCTCAGTGGGAGTCTAACTGTTCCTAAAGGTAATTTTGGGAGTTGTTAGTTATCACAACGGCATTGGTCAGGCTGGAGCCAGGCACGCCGGAGAGAACAGTCCTGGGAAATAAAGAATTATTCTGCATCCTGCAAGTCTTTCAAATGTCCCAACAAGCTCTCCCATAGATGAAAAATCCATGTTTATAATTATCTAAATTTAGAAGCCAGCTCCTCTTTACTTATAGACACAAAGTATTGCCTGTACATTTTAATATATATTGAATTTCCAAACTACAACTTCCTTGAATGTAAATGGAAGAAGGATTATACTTTGTTTTGTTTGGAACTATACCAAGGCTCGTTCACCGTTGTGGAAAAACATGTCACCAACTCCTGGTGTTTCAGTTACTAATACAACACACCTGTATCAATGTACAGATGTTACGTTTACGTAATAGGGATGAAGATTACACAGTAGATGTAGATGTTACATTCAAGGTGATCCTGTGTGCTGGTGTCTACTTAGACTTTATTTCAAAGTTTCAAATATAAAGAACTTTTGCCAATACTTGGTTGAACGTTGTCTTATTTTCTTTAACCCAAAATTCCTTACTGTAAGTAGGTTCAAACATCCGATTACTTCATTACGTTTCCTAGAACGGTCATTAGCAAGGATTTACACAAATAAGTTCAAAGTTATCTTTATTTTTTATTTACATTGCAATTTCAGCATTCTTTTAAGTTCAAAATTATGTATATATTTATATAATCTACAGAGTTCCTTTCAGAAATAAAGGCGGACATTCTAAAATATGGTGTAAAGAGGGGAAACTATCTCCTAGGGTTGGTAACTACGACGGTAGCTACATCAGAGGAAAGCTAGAGTGGGTTCTGATATTCCCACAGAGAAAGGCAAAGGGCAAAACTATCAAACGGTGATGCAAGCACTGAAAGAGAAAACGCGGCCTGGTCCCAACCAGCAGAGGGAAACGCTAACAGATTAGCGCAGCACCAGGAACTGAACAGCAGCTTTCCTGCTCGTTCAGGTGCAGCCAGTCTGCATCAGAGGCCGGCCTCCTCTCACCTGCAGAAAAGGCATGAGCTCCTCTGTCAACATCCGCAGCTTACATGAGCCCAAGTATGTCCAGAAACACTGCTGTTGCGGGCCGATGATTCTCTGTCGGAAAGCATTTGACAAAAGACAGTTGGGAAATCCTCGAGCTGTAGAACAGTTCTCTATTTTCTGCTTTATTTTGTTTTTAAAGAACTAATTTCAACTAGTCTAATCCGTAAACTCACTGCATTGGCCACAGACACAGGAGAGACACGAGTCGGGAGGAGAAGAGGTAGGTAAAGTGGATGTATATACAGTGTACTGTAATTTCTATGATCAGGGTTACATTTTTTTTAATGTTTATTTTTTGAGAAAGGGAGACAGACAGAGGACAAGCGGGGAGGGTCAGAGAGCGAGGGAGACACAGAATCCGAAGCAGGCTCCAGGCTCTGAGCTGTCAGCACAGAGCGCAATGTGGGGCTCGAACTCACAGAGAGATCATGACCTGAGCCAAAGTCAAACACTTAGCCAACTGAGCCACCCAAGCACCCCAAATGAGCATTACATCTTATTAGTATTAGTATTAAGTATTGATTTTTTTATTACCAAGTTGCACTATACATAGCAAGGGCAGAAATGTAGACACAAAGCAAAACCCTATTTGGTAGCATTAATAATATTAATAATCAAATACCTTCAACTCTTTGCTCAACTGTCATTTCAGGGAGACCTAAGGTGACTCGCCATTTAAAACTACAATCTAGGGGCACCTGGGTGGCTCAGCTGGTTTAACATCTGACTTCAGCTCAGGTCGTGATATCACAGTTTGTGAGTTCGAGCCCCACATCAGGCTCTGTGCTGTTGGCACAGAGCCCGCTTCAGGTCCTGTTTCCCTCTCTCTCTGCCCCTCCCCCACTCACGCGCACATGCACATTTTCTCTCTCTCTCTCTCTCAAAATAAACATACAAAAAAAAAAACTACAATCTATTCCAGAATCCTTCACTCCTTAACCCCTATAATGATGCTCAATTTCGTCCCACAGATCTGATCAATTTCTACCATGCTACATAATTTACTTTATTTATTAAAGTTGTTGCTGCCTTGTTACTAGAATATAAGCTCCATGAGGGGAGGAACCTTTGCCTGTTTTGTTCACCTTATGTCCAAGAACAGCGCCTGGAGCATGGTTGGTATCCAATACATATCTGTGGAATGAAAAACATCACCTGCCATTTACTGAGTGCTTTCTGTGTTGGACACATTAAGTGCTTTACACAGAGGAATCTTATTTAATCCTTACTTAAAAAAAAAAAAGATGGGGCGCCTGGGTGGCGCAGTCGGTTAAGCGTCCGACTTCAGCCAGGTCACGATCTCGTGGGCCGTGAGTTCGAGCCCCGCGTCAGGCTCTGGGCTGATGGCTCAGAGCCTGGAGCCTGTTTCCGATTCTGTGTCTCCCTCTCTCTCTGCCCCTCCCCCGTTCATGCTCTGTCTCTCTCTGTCCCAAAAATAAATAAACGTTAAAAAAAAAAAAAAAATTAAAAAAAAAAAAGATAAGTGAATTGGAATTTAGAGGAATGGAGAAAGTTGTTCAATACGGTACAGCCAGTGGAGCCAGTATTCAAGTCAAGGCCAAGTAGTCTGACCTGAAATCCTATCTTACAATCAACCAAATGGATGTTAGTAGAGCTCAGACAGTGTCCTTCTCCCCTCAGGAGCTGAAAGAAGTCTCTGAATTAGTAAAGGCCTCAATGTCTATCCCATGTTCACTTACCGAGGCCCCCGGCAAAACACACAACATGAATAACAGCATCTTGATTTATCAGGATTTCTAAATACCTCAATTTGGGGGTCATGAAAGGTTTCGTAGGTAACTGCTGACTTAACACCTTTAAAACAAAGAAAGACCTGCACCTAAACATTCCCGGAGACAAAAGAAAATTTATTCACCATGCAGTAAACATGGAAATGAGGAACAGAGCAGAGCTCGGTTGATCTTGACATCCCAAATTGACGTTTTATATTTTCTCATTTGGTCAAACTGTCTTTGAGGGACTCACCTTTTGACATTCAGTGCCGTTTCCCTCCAACCCCCAGCATCTCCTGCTGCACGCTCACTATTCACACTAGACCACAGGGAACAATGACGGTCTGCAGCCATTATTTTGCCATTTAATCAAAACTGAACAAAGCGCTTGTGCGCATAAGGAAAGAGAAAGGTGCCAAGGGGCTCAGTGGAGGTTAGGTGAAGAGGCTGTCAGGAGAGGACTCATCTGTTCATGCAAGACGAGTCACTTCTCTGTCAGGATTGAGGAACTTCTGAACACGTTTCTTTCTCCATCTTTTAGGACCAGAAGTGGAGACAACAATTCCGCAGCACCTGTTAGCCCGCTTCATAGCCTCTGTCTCCCTCTCTCTCTTCCCCTCGCTGGTGGGGGGCACACGGTGAATTCTCGACATGTAAATAACCATGAAGCCACAGCCGAAAATAATTCTCTAACACGCCCTTCCCCAAACTGTCTCAGGTATGTTAAAACGTACGGTTCTGATAAGTCAAACATACCACTATGGCTACAGCTACTCCAATTTAAAGGCAGAGACAGTGAGAACATGAGCGGAGCCACAACTCTGGCAACAAGAGCATTTCCAGAGTAGAGGTTCTTCAGCGGCAGGCACCGTTCAGTTTTTCTAGCACCACAGGATTCATCCAAGTTACCAATGGATGGAGTCCATCACCTGGGGAGGCTACAGTTTAGTACTAAAGCTTGAATATTTGACATACAGACAAAATTTATCCCCAAATCCTTAGGCTTCTGGGCTCTTCCATGTACTATTTCCCAGACCCCTGTATCTTCAGCGTTACGAACACCGAAGAATTTTCTCAAATGGAACTTACCATTCACACGAACTGTACCAAACTGAGGGGTGCCTGGGTGGCTCAGCTGGTCACGCGTCTGACTTTGGCTCAGGTCATGATCTCATGCTTCCTGAGTTCAAGCCCCACATCGGGCTCTGCACTGACAGTGAGAAGCCTGCTTGGGATTCTCTCTGTCTCCTTCTCTCTCTGCCCTTCTCCTATTTGTTCTCTCTCTCTCTCTCAAAATAAACAAATAAACAAAAAAAAAACATGAAAAATTAGAATTACAAAACACATAATACACACTGACTGCATTCCATTAAAAAACCAATTGATGCTAAAGTGTACTGATTCTTACAGAGTGACTGCCCTTTTAAAATACAAAAATACGGGGCGCCTGGATGGCGCAGTCGGTTAAGCATCCGACTTCAGCCAGGTCACGATCTCGCGGTCCGTGAGTTTGAGCCCCGCGTCAGGCTCTGGGCTGAGGGCTCAGAGCCTGGAGCCTGTTTCTGATTCTGTGTCTCCCTCTCTCTCTGCCCCTCCCCCGTTCATGCTCTGTCTCTCTCTATCCTAAAAATAAATAAATGTTGAAAAAAAAAATTTAAAATACAAAAATACATCACTCAAAAAAAAAATTACAACCTGTATTTGTTATTTGAAAAGAAGTTATAAACTTTAAGTGAAAACAGTGCATTTTTGTTTTCGAAATCCAATTTTTACTCTGCTTGGATAACAGAGAATTTTGATCTCTTCCCAATCACAAGAAGAAAAGGCTACTTGGATTAAAAGCGGTAGTTATGTGCTACTCGCTGCACTTCAGATGGCTCTGACCTTTCTGAAGGAGACCAACTTTGCATTTCCGTTTCTCCTGCCTTAACTGTTGCAATGGCCTGATAGATGGGCTCCTTCCCTCCGGTGCCTTGACTTTCTTATCTATCACTGACGCTATTACCAGAATTATGTTATGAAATCATCATAATCATGATATTCTCCTGCTTACAAACTTTAAATTACTCCCTATTTACTACAGAATAAAGTCCAATTTACATACCAGAACATTCGAGAAAACCCACAAAGCCTGCCTCACCTTTCCAATCCCTCATCTCACAACAAAGTTCCACATACCCAGGCTCCAAAGACCAGGAATAACCAAGTCCTCTCTACGGGTCTAGGACTTCACTCACATGGCTCCCCCAGGCCCTCCACTTATCTGCCACTGACGTGTAAAGTCAACCTTACTGCACACATAACCTTTTTTTTTCACGAAGACATCCTCGATACTCATACTCAATTGTTCCTTTCTTTGCATGTCCAGCACACATGCTGGGTTTTGTCTCCAGAATGATGCTGATTTTATTATGATCAGTATTATAGGTGGTTCTCGGCACTGTCCTTTTTCCTGCGACTATATGAGATCAAAGACCCTACCTTGTTTAACTCCAGATGACCAGAAGTACCTAACAAAGACCCCCATACATGATGGGTTCACAGTGAAAGTGTGCCGAATCAAAGAACGAATGAATCATGTAATCAACCATTCAATCTGTAAGAAGGGGAAAAGGCAAAGCTTTGAGTCAAAGACAGGGTTTTGAGCACCTGTACCTAACATATGTCATCACCACCATGGGTTTTTCAGGATACAAGACAAACATACCAAAATTGTGGCGGGGGGGAGGGGAGGGGGTTAAGCATGTGCACACAGACATATATATACAAAAACACATGGACACCCAAAATCTAATATTGAGCATTTATAACTGCCCAAAAAATGAAATACTTCATTATAAATCTGACAAAATGTGAACAGAACTTGTAGGGTGAAAAGTACAAAATACTGATGAAAGAAATCACAGAAGGTCTAAATAAATAGAGCAACACATCACGTTCATGGATTGGAAGACTCAATATAGTAAAAACATAAACTCTCCCCAAATTAATACATAAGTTTAATGGGGGTGCCTTGGTGGCTCAGTCACTTGAGCATCTGACTCTTGATTTTGGCTCAGATCATGGTCCCAGGGTTGTGGGATGGAACCCGCACTAGGCTCTGCAGTGACTGTGGACCTTGCTTGGGATTTTCTCTTTCTCTGTTTCTTTTTTTATTTTATGTATTCATTATATTTTTAATGGTTATTTTTGAGAGACAGACAGAGAGAGAGAGAGAGAGAGACAGAGTGTGAGCAGTAAAGGGGCAGAGAAAGAGGGAGACAGAATCCGAAGCAGGCTCCAGCCTCTGAGCTGTCAGCACAGAGTCTGATGTGGGGCTCGAACTCACAAACCGTGAGATCGTGACCCGTGGGGAAGTCAGATGCCCAACCCACTGAGCCACCCAGGCGCCCTTGTCTCTCTCTCTCTCTTTCTTTCTCTCTCTCTCCTCTGCCCCTCCCCCACTCGCACACACACATTCTCTAAAAATTAAAAATTAAAAAATTAAATTAAAGGGGAACCTGGGTGGCTCAGTTAGTTAAGTGTCCAACTTCGGCTCAGGTCATGATCTCAAGGTTCGTGAGTTTGAGCCCCACATCGGGCTTTCTGCTGTCAGTGCACAGCCTGCTTTGTATCCTGTCTCCCTCTCTCTCTGCCCTATCCCCCACAATCTCTCTCTCTCTCTCTCTCTCTCTCTCTCTCTCTGTCTCAAAAATAAGTATTTTTTAATAAATTAAATTTTTTTTAACGTTTTATTTATTCTTGAGACAGGGAGAGACAGAGCATGAACAGGGGAGGGTCAGAGAGAGGGAGACACAGAATCTGAAACAGGCTCCAGGCTCTGAGCGGTCAGCACAGAGCCCGACGCGGGGCTCAAACTCACAAACCATGAGATCATGACCTGAGCCGCAGTCGGCCGCCTAACCGACTGAGCCACCCAGGCACCCCATTAATAAATTAAATTTAATTTAAAAAAATGAAAATGTTTATAGATACAGGTTTAATGTAATTACCATCAGAATCCCAGCCAACAATTGTTTTAGATATACACAAGATTATTCTAAAATTTATTTGACAATAAAAAGGAACCAGAATAGCGAATTGTGGAAAAAGAATAAAGGGAGAGGCATCAGTCTACTTGATTTCAAGACATTACATAGGAACAGTGATGAAGACTGTGCAGTACGAGGACAGACACACAACAAAACAGAATGCAGAATCCAGACATAATGATAAAATCCTTGGCTCCAGGACTGGGCAAAGAGCTAGCAGGCTCAACACGAAAAGCACTGTCCAGAAAAAGAAAATACTGATGAACTGGATCCCATCAAAATCTAAAACTCCTGGTCTGCATAAGACTAGCTAAGAGGATGAAAAGGCAAATTATGGACTACAACACACCATTTGCAAACCATACACCTGATAAAGGACTAGGATCTAGGATATATAAAGAACTCTCAGCAGTTTGAACAACTCAAACAAATGATTTAAAGCATAAAAAGTAACTTTCCCAAAGCATGTCATTTAAGTCAACTCTGATGGCGTGACTGAGGAAAAGGCAGAATATCATGGGCCTTGCACTCCGAGGCTCTTGGAGCTCTTGAAAAGGACAGTTGGTCCGATTCTCACCAAGCAGAAAAGGATGAGAATGTTTTCCCAGCAAACTTCTATACTTCAGTAAATGAGAAGCCAAAAAGAAGGGTATTTTTTAAACGAAAATAAACCTTTTCCAAAGGCTGAATGTTATTAAGCTTGCTATCTGATGATAATATCTCATTGTCCTTTCAGTGATTTTCAATTTTTTCTTACTGGAGAATGTGTATGAAAAGGAAAGCCTGTTACAACTGCTTACCTCATCTAAACTAAACCCATGATTCTCGATTCACATCATCACTATTGGCAGTGACTAATGAGGAGGGCTGTGGCTTTATCAGGAGAAGCAAGGAAATCTCTTTAAAAAATTAAAACCTTCTCTCTCTTTCATGAACATATTTAAAAAAAAAAAAAAACAAAGAGAATGAGAGGGAACAATAAACTCAACTGCTATCAAAATAATGCTTGAAAATGTTTCACTATCCTAATTACAGCCAAGTGAAGTTAGCAATTGCTGCTATAGCCATTACTGTCATGATTAAAATTATACCCTAACTTAAGTTTTCATTTTAAAGTCTACAATTAAACTACAGCCATCGATAAGCTAATGGTACTTCAAAAAGAACATACTATTTTTATGATCGGCTATTTTTAAATGCATGATATTTGGACCAAAAGAACCCATTTCCATTTACAGGCAAAGATGGCCCTGAGGAAGGGCGTAGCGAACCTTCAGATAAAATGACATTTTAATCTTCTTTACAAACCACATTTCCTACCTAGCTTCATAAGCACGTCAGCTCACTTTGTCACTTGCTGTATTACATTAAGAAAAATGTTTTTATTTTCCCATCTTTCCTTCTGGAAGTGGCATAAGACTGACATTTCAAGAGGAATAGCCTTTACTTGAAAATACTTTCTTTTAGAAGTAATAACTCCAAAGGTATATTCCAACCTAAACTCCACTCTTATTATTTTAAATTGGGGATTTTCATGTAAAACATTTCATAAACATACATGTATTCACCTCAGCTATATCATTTATGTAATTTATACATAATCTAGATAATTTATAAATTTTGTAAGCCAACTTTAAATTACACATCAATAACATAATTTTCATAAGATAAATTAACACATACTATTTATACGCCCCTCTCAGATCCACTAATATGCTTCGGGATCCATTAACCCTTTGAAATTACATGCAAATTATGTATGGGTGTGTATATGTGCTTAGCTTTTAACAGTTTCTCAAAAGTATCTATGAGCCCAAAAAGATAAGAACCACTGGCTTTTTCCCCAATGGCCATTATATTATTTACCTATGTAAGTAGGAATCTGAAAAGGAGACATAATGTCTAACTTTTCAAGGGCTTAGGTAACTCTGTAGCTTTCCGTTCATCCTTTGCAACTGAAATGGGTTTACCAGACATTCTTTTTTTCCCCACTCCTTTTTATGGACTCATTTTTAATTTCCATTCAAGCACCAAATAACAAAGGATGCTTGTTTGCATGTTAATCCAATCTAAAGATTATATCCCCTAGAAAATGTTCAGTCAAACCACACACACACACACACACACACACACACACACACACACACGCACACACACACACACGCACAAAAGCGGGCATATCTGCCAGAGGGGCTGCCGTCTGGTCCCCTGGTTAGTGTTCAAGTAGGCAGGAAGGACTAGAGAGGTAAGAGAGCTTCTCTGACTTAAAACTGTATCAGTATTTCAGTGCATAGAAACTACTAGGGTTTAGAACCCTAACATGCTCATACAAATTCAAAAAAGCAAATCTTCTGCCTTGATAGGCTGAAGAGCTACAGTGGTTCAGTGGGCTTTTCAATCCAAACCTGTTTAACAAGGTCTGTCTACACTGCTCCTCTGTATGCAATCTAGAGTGGGGACTTCATCTCATTCATTCTTCGGTATCTAGTATCAGTCATATTAGTTCTAATAGCTTTGATTAATTAATACTGTATGACCTGATTAAATTCTATAATTTGAACTGTCAAAAGAGATCCTAATCTGTATAGCTTTAGTGTGCTCTAAAATGATGGAGGGTCATAAATAAAACAAGCCATCTTAGGGACATGTGGCAAAATCTTCCAGAGAACCATCATTTTCACTCACATTCCTTAAGTCATTTCATAACAAATCATTGCTAATAAACACAGGAGTAATTGGGCAAAGAACATAAACTTGCTTGAAATATAGACAGAGTGATTCCAGTATCAATCATCCTAAAGCTTCTTAATTAAAATGAATGTGGCAATCGTCACCAAATATATAGAGAGAGATAGAAACAGATCCAGAAACAGAATAGGAATACAGTTGAAATTCTTTGCATGTTGAAGCCAAAATGAAATTTAAAAATTGGTTTTTTAACGTTTAGTTATTTTTGAGAGAGAGGGGCAGAGACAGAGAGAGACAGAGACAGAGCGTGAGAGGGGAGGAGCAGACAGAGAGGGAGACACAGAACCCGACACAAGGCCTGAACTCATGAGACGTGAGATCGAGACCTGGGCCGACCGACGGAGCCATGCAGGTGCCCCCAAGCCAAAATGAAATTTCAAATAAAAGAGAAGCATATAAGGTCGTACAAACAGAAGAAATTTCTAGGGGTCATCTACTCGTCACTCGAAGTAAGTGTCTTAAAGGCCTCTAGGATTGTATAACACGTTATTAGGTGCAAAGCTTTCCAAAAATCATCCTCTGTTCCATGCAAACAGGGAAGAAAATTGGGAAAAGAAGAGGGTCTTCAAGTCTGCAAGTATCCACTGAGAACAGCACTTGGGTGAGTCACGTCAGAGGCGCAGGTCCTGGTTTCTTGATCACCTACTTGCTCTGAAATCCTCTCAGACATGTGAGGAGCTGCACATGTTCCCAAACGACCAGGGCAACAGTCCCAACAGACCGGGTGCGGTTACCATCCACATATGGAAGCTTAAGACTCAGGCCAAGTCTTACGAATATGTAGCTCTTCTTGATCTACATGTAGTTTCTATCCTGCAATAGCGTAAAAACTAGCCAAGCCATCCAGGTGAGAAGTGGATCAGATATCAGTTTGATAGCCATTGTTCATCATCAATTCCAAAAGCATAGGTTCCTCATGCTCAGATCTGAACACTGAAAGAAAGGCACACACTTTAGACACCATGGGGCAGAGCCCAGAGAGTCCAGAAGAATGCATCTCGCATCGTCTCCATTCCGGCTTTGAGATAGTATCTTCATTATTTTTGGACACTTTAAAGAGAGGACACAGTGGCTCTGCAATGGTGCTAAATAAATACATAAATACAAAAGTGGCAAAGAAAAGGAGGCATGCAAGCAGGGTCTTCAAAGTACCTGGGGGTTGAAGGGAAGAGACAGGAAGGAGGCTGGGATGGAGAACTCAAGCTCTGCAGATCAGATAGAATGAACGTAACAACCGGTGGGCAATTTCAAGATAAGGAATTCAGCTTATTGAATGAATGAGTTAACGAAAGAATGAGCCAACAGAGGAACCAGTGAACAAATACACAAATAAGTAAGTGAAGAGTGAGCCTGTAAAAGAACGAGGTAGACGAAAGGTAGGTTGGAACAAAGATGCAGATAGGTCTAGTTCCAAGCAATGAGTCTGAATCCATCCTAAAGGACAGGATGAGAAAGGCACACCTTACAGTTGTGCAGTACACAGTCTGACCAACTGTACACACAGACTTGCCTAAAAGCGGTGAGCGTTCATTGAAAGTCTTTGTAACTAGGAAGTAGGTGCTTGAGGAAGATTAATTAAGAAGCAGTAGGTGAAATGTAAGCCACAGAAGCCTTCTATAGAACACAGGAAATTATAGCTAAGCTACAAGCTATCCAGGAACCACAAGCTAAAACCACTGTTCTGACTACAGAAGACCAATGTCAGGGGGCACCTGGGTGGCTCAGTCGGTTGAGCGTCCGACTTCAGCTCGGGTCATGATCTCTTAGTCTGTGAGTTCGAGCCCCGCGTTGGGCTCTGTGCTGACAGCTCAGAGCCTGGAGCCTGCTTTGGATTCTGTCTCTGTCTCTCTCTCTCTCTGCCCCCTCCCCCACTCACACTCTACCTCTCTCTCAAAAATAAATAAACATTTAAAAAATTAAAAAAAAAAAAAGATGACCAATGTCAGATATGGACATAATAACTAAAATTTTGGAATTAATGATCTTTTTAAGAACTGAGAGGGGCGCCTGGGTGGCGCAGTCGGTTAAGCGTCCGACTTCAGCCAGGTCACGATCTCGCGGTCTGTGAGTTCGAGCCCCGCGTGGGGCTCTGGGCTGATGGCTCAGAGCCTGGAGCCTGTTTCTGATTCTGTGTCTCCCTCTCTCTCTGCCCCTCCCCCGTTCATGCTGTGTCTCTCTCTGTCCCAAAAATAAATAAACGTTAAAAAAAAAAAAAAAAAAAAGAACTGAGATATAATTCTCATACCAAAACATCTATGCTTTTATAATACATAATTCAGTGGTTCTTAGTATATTCACAAAGCAGTACAAACATCGCCACTAATTCCAGAACACTCCATCACCCCCATCAAAAAAGACCACGTACCTATCAGCTCTCACTCCCCACACTTCCTCCCTCCATCCCATGAAATTAACATACTTTAATCTTAATATGGATTTCTGTTTTTCTAGATCTCCCCAAAGTGCATATATGGAGATTTGCACACAGCATAGTCTCAGTAGAAGATAAATGATTATTTACTGAAAAAAAAAAAAAAATACACACACACACACACACACACACACACACAACTGCAACAACAAAAAAATAATAAACTTCCAAACTCAGGAAGTATAAAAGAAGACAATTTTCTACCTACTTGATGTGGCATTTTTATTCCCCCTTGGTAAGTAGCAATTTTCAAGGTTCATTAAGTTTTTTAAAGTATCACCTAGTTTTTCAATTGCAAAAGTTTGAGGGTTTTTCCTCCCCTTTGGATATCATAACAACTTAAATATAGTGGCCAGACCCAAAGATGGTTAAAGTAGATGGTGCACGACTAATCACCCACTTTAGCACCGACAGCCTTAGATCATAATCGATTTGCTCTCAAGCCGCAGAGTGGAACTGTCCAGAGATACACAGGTATTTCTCTGCAGGTCCCCACATGGAAGCAGCAGCTTGTAAGGTTCAGTTGATTTCTTTTCTGTTTTAATTCCAATTAAGAACTTACCACCATTAAATTCTGTATATAACTCTACCATAGGGTTTGGGATTCTTCTTTGGCATTTGACAGCACATTTTATTTTTATTTTTAATTTTTGTTTAATGTTGATTTATTCTTGAGAGACAGAGACAGAGACAGAATGCAAGCAGGGTAGGGGCAGAGAGAGAGGGAGACACAGACTCTGAAGCAGGCTTGAACTCACGAACCACAAGATCATGACCTGAGCCGAAGTCAGACACTCAACCGACTGAGCCCTGGAGCCTGCTTCAGATTCTGTGTGTGTGTGTGTGTGTGTGTGTGTGTGTGTGTGTGTGTGTGTGTCTGCCCCTCCTTTGCTCATGCGCGTTTTCGCTCTCAAAAATAAACATTAAAATTTTTTTTAAAAAAAGCAAATTTCCACATTTCTCTGAGATTATTATTGCTCTGAACTTTAGAAGAAATCTCATTTGGATTTATAGGCCTCTCTACCCCGACACACACACGCTTTCTTTTTCTCCCCGTATTCTTCTAAAAATGCAAAATACCTTTGTTAAAAAAGAAGCTATTCCTCAAGTTAATGAGATCATTCTGAACAAAAATGATTGCGACTCTTATTTTCCCCTTTCTATGAATACGACCCAAGAGACTACATTTACAAATAGGACAGATGTGGTACACGGCCCTCATCTCTCACACCCCTCACCCCTCAGCATGCATTCAGAGGACCAAAACAGTCACACTCCACCTACAAAGGACATCGGTATGAACACAGTTGTTTTAATGATATTTGGCTTCTGGGACGTAAAAACAAAGAAACCAACCCCAAATTAAAAAAATATAAAGAATATGTTTAGGCCAGTTCACCTTTTCCTAATCAACTATTTTATTTATTTATTTTTTTTAACGTTTATTTATTTTTGAGACAGAGAGAGACAGAGCATGAATGGGGGAGGGTCAGAGAGAGAGGGAGACAGAATCCGAAACAGGCTCCAGGCTTTGAGCAGTCGGCACAAGCCCGATGCGGGGCTCGAACTCACGGACCTCGAGATTGTGACCTGAGCCGAAGTCGGCGCTTAACCGACTGAGCCACCCAGGCGCCCCTCCTATCAACTATTTTTAAAAAAGGTTTTCTTTTTTTAAAAGTTTAAATGCCTAAATTTCTTTGAACTGCTCTCCATAGACAAGTACAGGTGAAAACTCTTTTCTGAAGCGTTCAGGCCTTTCAAGTTTGCTGGGCACATAATCCCTTTTGTGTCTCCCCTAGGCAACCGAGGACCTTGCAGGGTGGGCAGACAAGGACCCAGGATGGGGGCCTTTACAGGCACCGCAGTCACCAAGCCCCAGCCTGAGCCCTTGCAGATGCAGCTTCCTCTTCCTCCCAGTGCCTGCTCACCCTGAGGGGATCTGCCATCAATAATCAGGATCAGCTGAAGGAGCAGGCTCTGATCAATACGGAAAACGGCAAAACTCACAGCAGGTTCCAGAGGACTGACTGGGTGTTATATTAATATCTGACTTAACTACCTCAGAAAATTTAATTTTTCATAGACCAAACACCTAAAATTAACCTTTTAACCTCAGGTTTATAAAGGATCTTTCCCAAAAGAACAAAAAGTATTTAAGAAGCACTTTTAATAAAAGCAGGAGGCTAAAATGAGTATTTTAGTACCTAGGAGATTTGCTACGATCACACAGAAAAACAGAATTAGAACTTAGTTTACCTCCCACCTACCTAAAAATTCTTAAATATTTTTCGCACCTTTAATGATTATTCTCAAGATCGCATTATAGGGGCTTTAAAACATACTTTCATTTTTCAACTGCTGATTCCTCATATTCAAGAAAAGGAATTTCGAGTATTCTGCACCGGATTTCTCCTTTCTAGCATTTCCCCTTAAGAGCGAAACAAGCAAACTGCATCATTCGTCCACTAAGAGCGAAACAAGCAAACTGCATTCATTTCGTCCATTAAGAGCGAAACAAGCAAACTGCATCAGAGTGGCTGATTAGGAAACATATTTGTTAAACAAAAATGATAAATTCTGATTTTCTGATTACCTATCTATGTCTTTAAATTCAAAATTCTTGTTAGGTGTTGATGTTGCATAGAAAATCTGAAATGGTTAACAATGGTGAGTTGTAGAAGACCTTCATGATAGGTTTATTTCCCCAGTTCTGTTTTATTCAAGCTGATGTTCCACGGAATTTGAATTTTTCCGCATACCCTGAGGGGTGAAGCAGCCAAGAATCTTGCTAGAAAGTAAGGAGTGGCTGATCAAGGCTTTTAGGACAATCCTCATAAAGATAGGGGAGAGTCAGCTTTAATTCTTTGTTCAGTGAAGTACCTCCCCCCTCGTTAAGCTCTGAGACCCTTTCCATTACTTACTGGTTGATCAGAAGACAAATAAACATAAGAATGGATAAATCATTCTTTAATTATATACAAATAATATCTAAAGCCAACATCTCTTTGAAACGAAAGAACTAAGAATGCACATACATACAAAATAGGAAGACATGCCAGCCATGGCCAATGAGGCACAAATATGGGATTCTTCCTGAAATGCTTGCAAGCATTACCTGTAAACAGGTAAGAGGGTGGGCTCTGGAGACTGGGAGCAGGGGATTCAACTTCAGCTCCACTGCTCTGACATGTATCATTCTGGGAAAGAAACTTTGCTCTTAGCCTCAGTTTCCCCATCTGGAAAATTATTAAAAGCACTCATCTTGTCCAACTGTTCTGTGAGACTAAGGAAGAATGTAACTCATGCAAAAGACTTAACACATTGTCTAGCAGACAATGCAGCTCAATAAATGGTATTTGTCCTTATGAGTGCTAGTGTTGGGAGCAGCTGCACAGCAGAGAACCGAGTGGTGATGACCAGAATCCATGCACGCCCATCACCTTCACCGAACAGATGTTCCACGGAGGGTCATTTCCCTGTTAACCAAAGCTTATGCTTTTCAGCTTTTTTTTTTTTTTTTTTTTTATTCCAACCACTTGGAAGAAAATGCTTTTTTTTTTTTTTTTTTAATTTTTTTTTTTTCAACGTTTATTTATTTTTGGGACAGAGAGAGACAGAGCATGAACGGGGGAGGGGCAGAGAGAGAGGGAGACACAGAATCGGAAACAGGCTCCAGGCTCTGAGCCATCAGCCCAGAGCCTGACGCGGGGCTCGAACTCACGGACCGCGAGATCGTGACCTGGCTGAAGTCGGACGCTTAACCGACTGCGCCACCCAGGCGCCCCAGAAAATGCTTTTTAAATGCACATCATGGTGCCTGGTTTAACAGGGTGGAGAGCCCTTCCTTGGTAATTCAGTGCCACGTTTAAGACCAACAGCTACTGTCCTGTGTCACTTATGACAGTATAGAGGGGCTTCCAGGGTCCACGTGAGAAGCCTTCAGGTGGCCCATCCATTCAACTGCCGGGCTCGTCTTGAAGCTGGTGACTTTTCTGGAAAACGAAATCTTGAACCTTTGTTTGGGAGAAAAACTAAATTCTCCCAGGGCCACATGTAGCTAATATGCTAGGGAATAGTCACTTGAACCCCACGGTGTCTGGCTTGGGAATCAGTGCTCCTCCCACATTCCACACTGTCCTCAGTGGTTTCCCCGTTCAGGCTACAGCACTGGGAACTCTGCAAAGAGCTATCCGGATTTAAATTCCACTTGACTAAATGTTTGACAAGGTCACAGGACACAGCTACAAAAAAAAAAAAAAAAAAAGCTATATTAAAATGAAGACAAATGATCATTCCTCCAATTTTGTCTTCTTTGGGTTGATATTCAAAGGAATTTGAATTTCTTATGCATACCTTGACTGGAGGGGGGAATGTGATATACCACATAAACACATGGTTTTTCATGGTTATATAATGGCCCTCCATTAAGCGTCCGGAAAGCCTGCTGTCTATTGGAGAGAAGCTGAGCAGGTGGGACATTTCTGTACTTCCTCGCTGTCGCTGTCTGTCCTCAGTCCTCCTTCATAGTTGTGGTGGCTAAGAGCAGCACAATGGCTTATGCTTATCAAACACGTCCAGCAAGCCAGGAACTGTGATGAGTCCTCTACACTGCCTTCCTGAATGTCCTCAGAATTTACGAAGCGAACGATTAACGTGCCAATATAAATACATGCTTTTAGAAATCCTCATTTAAATTTACTAAACCATCCAGAATTTCTGAACCAATGTAAGAACACTGAAAATCTACATTTATGATTAGTAGTTTTATCTCCTGGATTCAAAGGCAAAGAATACCCTACCAGTTCCTGTTTAAATCCTGGTTACTGAGCTGTGCATCCTGTAGAGGCACCACTCAAGAGCGACGCAGTAGAGGACTTATTTGGGAACAAAGTCAAGTTTCTTGTAAAGAAGAAAAATTACACTTATGTCTATTTTTTTTCTCTTTTTCAAAGTTTTCTTTTTAAATTACTCTCTCATTATGAATTTACCTTTAAGCAAGAAAGAAATGCTTAAAGTCAGTAGTCGCCAATGACCAGACACTGCCACCGTGAAATCTAAGCACGACGGTATTCTTCTTCCTTCTTGCCTTAAGTCCCAGAAGGACAGGGCTCGCTCTCTTAATACTAAAACTGATTTTACTCCACCTTCCATCAGTGCTGGCAGGCCCAGGTCTTAGTGGGCAAGCAGGAGAAGCCTGTTCTCAGAAGACAGTCTTGTAAGTATACTGTTCTTTTCTGAACATCTACAAACACAAACTGGTCAGAATATCAGAGAGAACTGAAAGCAAAGACCAAGGACGGGGCTTAAAGACTGTAGTTCTAACCTTTGGGAGCTTCTCATGGAGACAAACACAAGGACAGGAAGTTCTGTACAAGTCACACTGTTTGCACCCAGCCTCTGGTAGTTGAGGGAGACCCAGCGGAAACCTTTGAGAAGAAACCACTGCCCTCACAAAGTCCAAGAAAGTCTTGCTACCATGTGTTAGCAGGGCAAGAAGTCAGCCTGGACCGTAGTGTGCTTTTTAAAGGAAATATAACTGTGGTACATTTAATACACACACACACACACACACACACACACACCCTTAACCAGACTGACAGTGTAGAGGGACTTGGGACCTACTTAAACAATAGGGATCGTTTCTAAGTCACATATTATTGCATGAAATATACCCTCCTAAAAGGCTTAAAAATAGTTGCCTTTCTAAGCATGTTTAAATGGTCTACTCTCAGTCTTGGTTATATAATGGCACTCCAAGTAAGATTCCCTTTATATTTTCGGGGAAGAAAAAAAGCCAACACAGTCATATGTGAATCGTTATATACATCAAATTAGTAAAGTCTAAATATTCCCCAAATGTTGCATATTTCTGATTGGGACTCCCTAAGAACTCCCCTGGCCACTCTACCTCTCCAATTTGCCCTGGACCCACCCCACCCCCCGCCCCCCAGCTGATAAGTCAGTAAACATCATTTATCTACATGTCTGGAGGAACGCCCAACTCTTCAACTCTGCAGAAGGGCACTGGATGAAGATATTGGAAATGAGATTTAATGCAGAAAAGGGAACTCTCCCAAAGCGTTCACACTTTCCAGTCAGGCATTTTCTTCCTCACAGAGCAGCAGCATGGTTAACAAACTGCTTCCAGAAGCTCCTAGAAAGATTTATAACTTCAGCAGGAAAAAAAGCTGCAGATTTTCTTTTCCACCGCCTGACTGTACTTATAAGCTACTTACTGCAGCCCAGCAAGGTTCTCCCTGCCTGATCGACAGTCTCTTGGCAGAGCTGACAAGTGGGGATAACCCCCCTCTCCCCCAGAGTATTACTGAGGATTTGGGAGGCTGCTACTGCTGTATCCTGGGTGCTTCCCAGGGCGGTCCTGGGGACCACACCGTTTCCCCTCAGATGCAGCAAAATTCCGAGATGCAACCAGCTTTGAAATTCTAACCGAGCACCTCTCAATTCAATTTCTTCTCTAAGTAATACTGAAGAGGAAGCAATATATTTTTGGTAGTTGAAGCTCATTTTTATGTTTGCAATAGTGTCAGTTTGATTGACCCATTATTATTAAACGACAGTTTTTAATGAAACTCCATTTCACCGTAACATCTAAAATACTACAGCTGAAATTGATTAATTATACCCAAGAATAAAGTAATAACAGACTTCCCTATTTCAAATACATAATGGAAAGCTGTTTTATTCTCCTAATTATATAAGAATGGACAGAGTAATATGCCCTCTCTATCAACAAATTTCGAGAATCTGCTTTTATCTTTTTCTTTTCTCAAGTCAGTCATTGTTAATGGCAGGAGAATATCATGATTTAATTAGCTGACACTGGCTGGCAATCTATCCACTTGCTTTTAATTGGAACCATCGCATCGAACCATCCATAAAGGCAGGCTCTGCATAACTAATAACCTTCATAAATAACACCTTTGGAAATCTCATGAAGATACAAAACATTTAGACTTAGTCACTATGTTCCCACTTCACTAACGACCAGGGACACGGAATGTAGCCCGCTGTCTACATACACAGCTAATTCTGAAATCATGAAGCAGGTGCCCTGGGTAGCACAAAACTGCCAAAAAGTCAACTTGGCCTCTGCTTCACGTAAGCATCACTTACTGACGTCGAGTGATTCAGAGATGAGGCTCTGTCTGTGAGTGCCATGGAAAGCACCGCAGGAGACAGTCTTTCACTAACATATCAAACATAATTAAAGGGGAATAACTGCTTCTTAAAAACATGATGGGGGGGGGCACCTGAGGGGCTCATTCGGTTAAGCATCCAACTCTTGATTTCACAGCTCAAGTCACGATCTCACGGTTCGTGCGACTGAGTCCTGCATCGGGCTCTGAGCCTGCTGGGGATTCTCTCTCTCCACCCCCTCCTGTCTCTGCCCCTCCCCCCCTCAAAAATAAATAAACATTTTTAAAAAACACGATGGGAAATGTACTTACAACCACATGTCATTCTCAGAGCCTTAAGATAAAAATATATACCGAACCTTCCTGAAAATAGTTTGTAGTCTCTAAAACCCAGTTATTATTCTGGAAACAGGAATTAGGAAAGCACGGGTGTGTGGTGTTGTGTGAGGAAGTAGGACTCCTGAAAACTGTACAAGTCTCCTCTATCCGGAAACAAAGGCCCGTGGAACTGAATATTGTAAAATAACTTTTAGGAAGGCTTATTCCTTCCTTACAATGTTAAGCTCCTTGAGATTAGACTTTCCTAAACAGAAATAGCAATAAAATAATTATTTAAACTATGACTCCGTTCTCAATTCACAAGTCAATCTCCATCTATGCACGACTTTATAGGAACTAGACTAGTCAAAGTGGAGTTACCCTAGGCAGCCGGTTCTTTCGGCTTTAGAGGATACCGATATTATGGCGGTTTCACTGAGAAAGCGCCAGCAGCCTGGGCTCTCCCGCTGCAGTGCTAATTATCAGTGTGCACACTGGAATGAACACGGGCTTGAGAATCAGATCTGAGCTTCCATCCGAGCTCCGCCACTGTACCTACAATGTGACCTTGACCAAGTTCATTACCTTTTCTGAGCTAGCAGTTCTTGTTTGTACAATGAAAGCATGATATTAACACCTAACTAGCAAGGGTGTCTTGAAAATTAGTTACAAAGTATATAAAGTGCTTAGCTGCTCAATAAATAGCAACTTTTATTCTCCTAATGATTACACATTAATTTTGGCTAATAATATTCACTGAGTTGTCAGGATCAAATTAAATAATTTCAGGCAAGTGCTTGGACAATTAAAGGCACCGTAGGCATCTCAGTTTCACTGGATCAAAGAAAACTTTTAAAGTGCACTTTATGCCCTTCATTTGTTTGGACCATCAAAGTGTGGTTATCGCATAAGTACTATATTCTCTCCCAACATTCCTACCTTCAAGGAACCCACAAGCTAACACACACACAGGCTCTGGAGTTGGATGACTGGTGTTCACTTCAAGCTCGCTCACCTCCTAGCTGTGTCACCTTGAGTAAGCAGCTTAGCCTCCTGGGAGCCTTGACTTTCTCATCCAAAAAAGCAGGTGATAATAACAGTACTCACCTCACAGGCAAGATGAGGATTAAATGACACAACTCCATGTAGATTTCTTAGCACAAGGCCTGGCACTAGTAAGCAGCCAGTGTGATGGCTGCTATCACTAATCGGTGACAAGACAAGATCATTTCTGCTGCAGAAGGAACTGAGGCTTTGTTCGGTCTAAGGGGCTCGCTGCTGCCAACCAGGAGAGGCAGGAATCCTACCCCAGGTCTGTCTGACTTCAAAGCTCATGCTCAACTCTCAACGCTAGTGAACCACTCTTAAGCAGGTTCAATCTTTGTTTTTTTTTTTTCCCCTCAATAACTTCTGTTTACTATTTTCCAAAAACACATATAGGAGAGAAAAACATACTTTTAAAATGGTATAAGGAAACAGAAGAACTCCCTAGCCTACAGGCATGGCATCTCCCACAATCAGCCCCCCGACCAGAACAGTTCCTTTGGTACAACGGATGAACCAGCACAGGCACATCATTACCCAAATCCACAGTTTATAGTGCACTCTTGATGTTGTACGTTCTGAGTTTGGGCAAACGTATACTTACGCATACCCATCATTACGGTGCCACACAGAGTGTGTCCGCTGTCCTAAAAGTCCTCGATGCTATGCCTTTTCATCCTTCCCCAATGTCCTCCAGCCTCTGGCAGCCACTGATACGTTTACTGCCTTCAGAGTTTTGCCTTTTCCAGAACGTCATAGAGTTGGAATCATGCAGGACTCAGCCTTTTCAGATTTGCTCCTTATTATTTTTAATTTTTTTTTAACGTTTATTTATTTTTGAGACAGAGACAGAGCATGAATGGGGGAGGAGCAGAGACAGAGGGAGACACAGAATTGGAAGCAGGCTCCAGGCTCTGAGCCATCAGCCCAGAGCCCGATACGGGGCTCGAACTCGCAGACCGCGAGATCGTGACCTGAGCTGAAGTCGGACGCTTAACCGACTGAGCCACCAAGGCGCCCCGTTTGCTCCTTATTATTAAGTGAACTTTGTAATATGTATCTATGGCTCTTTCGAGTCTTTTCTTGGCTTGATAGCTCCTTTATTTTTAATGCTGAATAGTATTTCATTATAGGATGCACCCCAGTGTTTTATCCATTCAATTACAGAAAGCATCCTGATTCCTTCACGATTTGGCAATTATGAATAAAGCTGCTTATAAATATCCATGTGCAGATTTTTGAAAACATCAATTTTCAGTTCCTTTGGGTAAATTCCAAGAAGTATGTCCATCATTATTTACTAATAAATACTTGAGTATTTGCAACATCCTAATCAAAGTGCTAGCTGTGGAAGATATAATAACCAACAAGGTCGAGGGTACCCCTGGCCTCAGGGAACTTCTGTGTCTGGAAGAAACAGACAAGAGAAAGGACAGTACAAGATGGTGTGCCACCTGATGGCATATGATCTGACAGGAAAAATACCCAGGGCCGAGGGGGCACCATGTGGGAGGAACAGGGACATGAATAAACAGAACATGTTAGAAGACAAGAATACAGGTAATAAAACTGCTGACAGACATTACCTCACACTCGACCTTTCCCTAAAATCAAAATTTCCAGAGACATCCAGCAGCTCAGGACATTTGGGTGTCAAGGATTTGAACACCAAAAAGAAGGAAACTGCTTTTGGACTGAACTCAGCAGAGCAGGCACACGTAGGGTGACATCACAGGTCCAAGAAAGAGCCCCGTGTGCAAACGAACCTTTGTCTGCCCACCAAGTGCCAACCTTTTTAAACGAGGGGCAAAACTCCTTCCACAACCAAAGAGGAGACTTTAAAAGCAAACGGTTTTCTCAGGACTGACCGTACGTGGATCTGAGGTGCAGTAAGGCATGAATGACGGACAGGAGACCCTTCCTGCAGGTGGGCTTTGGGGAGGACAAAATAAGCAGGACTGGAAAGGAAGCAGAGAGAACAGATTGGAGATAAACTGGGGAGGAACCTAAACAATGGAGCCTATATGCGGTGCTGTCCACAGCCAGGTACATAGAACTGACCTGTAATTAGCAAGGCAGAAAAACGCATTCCGAGAGAGGGGAGAGGCGGATGGCAGAGGAAAGAGAAAGCAGAGGCTTGACATTTCCAGCATTCCCCAAACTGCTCCTAATCCAGGGAAGGCTAACGGCGTTGTCCACCGAATCACTGAAGCAAACTGACAAAGACCCACCGATGGCCCTGTGTGGTTTCTGGAGTGAGACTCGGGCCGTTACTTGTTAATTTGCACAGGGGGATGACAGTGCTTGACAGAGGACAATCTGTTCAAGAATAATAAGATTCTTCCTGTGCCTTCCTGGCAAGAAGCACCCAATGTATTTACAATATCTCATTTTGCTTCCAGCCGCATCCATATGTTCCCCGATCAGGTTAAAGTGGGAGATACACGGCACATTCTTCACTGTAAACAAACTGCCTCGGCAAACCCTAAGGGAAAGGAGGGGATCTGGCTGTCTTAATTTCCCAGGCCTGGGAAAGGCTCGCCTTCAGGAACAGCAGCAGCTCCGATGATTTATTGCTAGAGAAAGGCCATACCTCAGAGGGTTCGTGGCATGAGCCGCAGGTACACCCCAGGAGCGGCCCTCATTTAGTGTGAGACAGGAGAGCTGGAAAAGAGCCTGGTGAAGAATATGACTTTATTACATGCTGAAAGCAATGTGAACGAGGACGTGCTCTGTGGCTATAATTCCACACAATGCTTTAGAGACCAAGACTGAAGGGTGGAGGAAAGACGGAAGGAGAAGAGAAGAAAAATCTTACAGGTAGAGAGCACCTGCCAGTCAACAAGCACAGTGCTGGGCACCATCTCAAAGAAAAGGTTACTTGCTGACATCTGAAATTAAAGCACAATTCTCATTCCTAGCCACCCTCCCCGCCCCTGCCAACAACCTGCTGGGATCAGCCCTTTACCTGTGTAACAAGGTAACAATGCATCTGTCACAAGCCTGCCACATGAATGACTCTGGGGCACAGTTCCTGCACCACCTGACCACCCAAGGGCATGTGAAGGACTGGTCTGGGGCTCTCGGGTGGGGAGAAAGGGAACCTGACACCCCAGGGAGAGTCCTAGGACAAATGCACTGGGTTTAGCAATGCGGTACCTTGGCAGGGAGTCTGAGTACAGTGCTGGGGACCAAGGGGTCATGAAAAAAAATGGGAGGAGCCAAGAAGTAAAACCAAGGAGAGAGACACTTCCTTTCAGAAGCTTCTGTAAAGGGGACTGGGTGGCTCAGTCCATTAAGACTCCAACTTCAGCTCAGGTCATGATCTCACAGACTGTGAGTTCGAACTCAGCGTCGGGCTCTGTGCTGACAGCTCGGAGCCTGGAGCCTGCTTCGGATTCTGGGTGTGTCTCTCTCTCTGCCCCTCCCCTGCTTGCGCTGTCCCTCTGTCTCTCTAAAAAAAACAAATAAACATTAAAAAATTAAAAAAAAAAAAGCTTCTGTAAAGAGAATTGGGAGAAATGAGGCACTAGCCAGTCAGTCAAGGGTGTCGGGTTAAAAGGGGTATGGAAAATAAGCAGTGCCTGATTTAAAAGGATCTCCTGCTGCATTCTGATTAAATGATAAAAACACTTAGCACTAAAATGAACCCAGGAGATCTGAATTCCAGCCCTTGTTTTCTGTATGAAGAATTGGACTCAGAGGTTAAGGGACTTCTTGCCCAAACCACAGAGCTAATGAAGAGCAGGACTAGATTCTGAATTCAGGAGTCCGTCAACATCACGAAGCCTCTACTCCGTCCAACACCACCCCTTGCCTGGTCTCTCCCTTCACTGCGAGCGGTACCCAATTTTACTTGTGGTTTTGCTTTCACTAAGATATTTCAAAAGATCTTAAGATGAGGTATCAGATTAACCAGAAGTGATTTTTTTTCCTTTCAGAAGGGAAATTTTAACTATCTTCACCAACAAAGGGATTAAGTCTGTTCTGTGACAGAACTGCATTAAAAATAATGAGGCAGATAAAGAAAAGCTTTTTTTATTTTAATGAATTCAAAAGCTGGAAGCATTATTGAGATGAACAATGTGTTCACTGCCCTAATCCAATATAATCATGTTTAAAAATTATTCTGTTTAGGAATTTTCTGCTGTATCAGACAAAATCCAAAATGTGCCAAGTAGAATATTAAAATTAACTTCAAATCGTGAGTGCCTTTCAGATAGAGACCAATATTCTAAAGACCATCTTTTGAAAGTACCACATATAAGACATGAAGTTTTGTGATATACAAAGATGTCTTTCTGCCTAAAATTTAACCTGAAGATTTCTCTGTCTAGCATTTAACCCACATCCTAAAGAAATTCATGATTCTACACATTTTTTTTAAGTTCCCTCTATGCCCCGGGGCACCTGGGTGGCTCAGTTGGTTAAGTGTCCAATTCCTGATCTCAGCTCAGGTCATGATCTCACCATTTGAGAGTTCAAGCCCCATGTCAGGCTGTGCATTGATACTGCAGAGCCTGCTTGGGATTCTCTCTCTTTCCCGCCTTCTCTGCCCCTCTCAAAATGAATGAATGAGTGAATGAATGAATGAGTGAATGATAAAAAAAACTTTGAAAAGGACGTTCTCTGCCCAACATGGGGCTCAAACTCACAACCCCAAGATCAAGAGTCACATGCTCTACTGACTGAGCCAGCCAGGTGCCCCAACACAGTTTTTAAAATTCTGAATCAATCATTTACTTCTGTGTATAAGGAAGCCCAGTTAACCTGTTATTTTTCATCTGCAGCTATAGAAAAAGAAATTTCATTTCTGACTCATCTCACTGGGGTTGATTCTAGAGAAGAAAATACAATAGCAACTTTGGCATGAACCTACATTTGCAACACAAATGTTTGAATCTTTCAACTCTTCTTCAGAAGAAAACATCATTATCTGTTCTTCCCCATATAATTTGAATGCAAAGAAAAAAACATTACCCAAAGAAAACATAACATACAGAACACCCATAATAACATTTCTTTCTTTCTCAAAATAGATCACATTTCTTAGCTATTACATTCTCACCATTCTGCTACCACCTTGACACATTAGGCTTAGATATTCGTATTCCTGTAACTGTGGCAGCAAAAAACTACCATGGGGAAGTGAAGTTAATTGCATTTCACTCATTCACTCATTTTGTGTTTCTTCCTATGGCTCACTCACACTGAACACATTATTCAACAACAAAAATAAGCCGCCGATGTCAGGTTCAACTTTGATTTCAACAAGAGCACAGCAGTAGTAGGGTGCCTAGGTGGCTCAGTCAGCTGAGTGTCCAGTTTCCACTCAGATCATGATGTTGCAGTTCATGAGTTTGAGCCCCAACATCGGGCTCACTGCGATCAGCACAAAGCCAGCTTCAGACCTTCTGTCCCCCGCCTCCCCCTCCCCGGCTCATGCTCTTTCTGTCACAGAAAGAAGGAAAGAAAGGAAGAAATAAAGAAAGAAAAGAAAGAAGAGAGAAAGCAAGGAAGCATAGCAGTGGTTACAATTAAAGTTGGAGGAAGAGTTCAATTCCTCTCTTCCTACGGATTTGTGATTAAAACCACTTATTCCAAATTACTCCAAAATCTTGTCCCAGCTACCAACAAATGATTATGCCATGTTCAACAACCCCCAAAATCTCACTAAAACTCTAGTCTAGAGTACAGAACATTAATCATGTAAAATCTTTTATACCCCAAATTTGTCACAGAAGAATAGAGCATAAATTTCAAAATTAATATAAATATTGAATGAATGAATTGGTAATTAAGCCTTTTGTAATCAGGGGTCAACTACCTGATTTATCATTTTCTAGACTCTCCCGTTATTATCTTACTGTCTGTAGTCTGTTAATGCTGTTGTTCTGAGTTTTCACAGGAATAAGGGAAAGAAAGCATCCCTATCCTCTAAGGAGGTCGAGTTTTACATCTACCGGTTAACATGATTTATCACTATATTGATAACTCTAGACATACTAATGTTTCTGTCTGCATAAAGCATAAGAGTAACCCATGTGGACAAAGTAAGACCCCAACCAAGGATTTTTCCTCTGCAGCAATGGAGGGCCAAACCGAGTAGCCTGTCTAAGAAAAAAGAAAGCCTGACCCAACCAACAAAGGCAGCAGAGGTGGTGACACAGGGAAGAGACCACAGGGAGACAGAACCAAAAGAATACTGTCCATGTTACCATGGTTATGCCCCAATGGCTATTTCCCTGTCTAGAGCTCTGCCCCACAATGAAGATTTTGAAAGTAATGCCTCCAGTTTACCATCCTGAAAGGTACTAGAAGAATCAGGCTCATTTAGAAGCATGGCTCCAGGTTGAAATGATACTCTACAGAAGTCTCTTTATTATTTGAGGGGAAAAAATTAGTCCTATAACCTCCCACTTCTTATATGTCATTATGTCCTCCTCCTACAGGATACAATTTCTATTAGGTAGTCAGTCTTTGTAATATAGCAGAAAAAGTACAGGATTTAAGCCCAAGCAGTTTAAAATCCTGGCTCTGTTACTTCTTTTTTTTTTTTTTTTTTTTTTATTTATTTTTGAGAGAGAGCGCGCACACATGAGTGAGCAGGGGAGGGGCAAAGAGAGAGGAAGAGAGAGAATCCCAAGCAGGCTCCTCACTGTCACCAAGCACCCCTCTGTTACTTCTTAAATATAGTGCAGTGAATAAGTAACTTTAATTTCTGACCTTCAGTTTTCTCACTTGTGAAATGCAGGTAATAAACCTGCCTCAAAAGGCTACTCAAAGAATGAAAAGTATGACTTGAAAGGAACCCAGCCTAGAGCCTAGCACTGAGTAGACACTCAATAATTATTTCTTCATCTTTCCCCCATAATCCCCATCCCACCAGCAGATGGGTGCAAACACCACTTAATTAGATAAACACTTGGTTAGTTAAGAAAAATTTTCTTTGGTGCACCTGGGTGGCTCAGTCTGTTGAGCATCTGACTCTTGATTTCGGCTCAGGTTGTGATCTCACAGTTTGTGGGTTCGAGCTCCACACTGCTAGTGTGGAACCTGCTTGGGATTCTCCCCTCCCCAGCACCCCCCCCCCGCCCCGCCTCAAAATATATAAATAAACTTAAAAAAAAAAAGAGAGAGAGAAAAATTTTCTTTATGGTCCATTTCAACCCTGAAGGTATATTCGTCACTACATAGAGGTATTTTAAGCGCCTGCATTGTGTATACCCAGACACTAAGACACATTTAGGCAAGTTTGGTATTCCAGGAGACCTGCCCTCCAACGATTTTTATGTGGGAGGAACAGAGAACCTTCTGGAGGAAATAGTCATCCTGAGGGAAGTAGATGCTTGTCAAGGGACAAAATAGGAATAAAGAGAAGATGTAAGTTTCCAGCAGGCCACCCCGACCCCCAGGTCTGAGGTTGGCATCCTTGGGTAGGGTTGGGGGAATAACGATAAGTGGGGGAACAACGATACTAAAATCGCAGTTTCTGGGAGCACAAGGCAGCACTACATCCTGTGGAGCCTATGACTCACCGGAGGTGAAGGATGAGCCTATGGGATGCTGGAGCAGGAGGCAAGACAGTGAGCCTGGACAAGAGACAGAAGCTCCCAGCACGTAGCCCACAACCTGGAAAGAGAAAAGGCAGCCGCAGACCTTATACCCGGAGAACAGGAGTGACGATGCTGGAGAAGTGGGAAGAAGGGAGGTCTGTGAACATACCGGAGGCAATGGTTGTATACTCCACTGGCCAGCCACAACCCACCTGGAGGAAATAACAATCGGATGTGGGAAGACAGGGCATGACAAGAACCATCTTGTTACTGTTTTCATCCTAAACGAGTATAACCTAAATGAGTGTAACTGCAAGAATTCTGTGCCTTTAGACTAACGTCACCTCAGAGTAGATGCTTATAAGAGGGAAGGGGAAGGGAATCAATATTAATATTTTCTGTGCACTTACTATGTTTTAGGCAATGAGTAAGGCTCTCATTTCATGTTTGCAATCTCATTCTGAAGAAAAGATTAACCATTTTATTTGATCAAATATACTTCCCTCAATAATGGCTTTTGAAGGAAAGCAGATTCAATTTTTTTTAAATTTTAATGTTTATTTATTTTTGAGAGACAGGAAGACAGAACACAAGCAGGGGAGGGAGAGAGAGAGAGACACACAGAATCAGAAGCAGGTTCCAGGCTCTGGGCTGTCAGCCAGAGCCCAACGCGGGGCTTAAACTCAGGAACCGTGAGATCGTGACCTGAGCTGAAGTCGGATGCTTCACCAACTGAGCCACCTAGGTGCCCTCAATTTTGGATCAGGCTATATTCTTTGCGCGTATCACCAAAGAGATAAATTACCCTGGAGTTCACATCAGATATTTTTACTGATTTATTTGGAAAGCATCACTGTGTAAACCAGGAGCTCTCAAAGACCCTTTCAGAGGACATGAGAAGTCAAAATTATTTTTGTAGTAGTGCAAAAATATTATCTGCCCTTTTCACTCTCATCATCTCATGAGTGGACAGAGTTTTACAGAGGCTACACATTACATGGTATCACAAGAGACTGGATGAGCAAGCAGAGAAGAAGTAAGTTGTCATCTATTAAGCCATATATTAAAGAGATTTGTAAAACAATGCCAGTTTTTTCTCACTAATTTGTTACTGTTTTTGAAAATGGTTATTTTTCATCAAAATACTTACTATTAAAGGTTAATGGATTTATTACTTTAAATCAATTACTTCAAATTTCTCAGTTTTCATTTCTAGCATGGTAAAAATTGATAGATACCCCTTTAAAAATGTATCTTTGGATCCTCAATAATTCTGAAGAGTATAAAAAGATCCTGAGACCAAGAAGTTCCGGACTCTGTGTATACCACAGCCCATATTTCTCCTCCCAATGAGAACTACAGGACATCAAGAAACAGTCTGTCTCAATCCCAAGTCACCCCGATCTTGCCTGAGATGATGTGAAATCCAATCTTCTACAAAGATCAAGGAACGTATCCTTCTTGGCCCTTCCCAACTGAGGTGTGTTTTTTCCCAATTGTGTAGGAAAGCATTTCTTAAATTAACAGGTTGTTAAAGTGGGTGTGGGGGGGGGGCAGATTTTTGCTACTGTTTTTGGTTTTTCTTGTGTGCTGTTGTGTATTCTTGCTCTACGGATGCAATGTTTTCCTGAACCACACCGAGAACACTAATGAAACCAGTTTCGAAGTTTTCTCCTATTTCCTCAATTGTCAGGAGTGAGTTGTTGATCCTGGCAGCTGCCAAATCTGTTCACATGTGAAGTGACTGCTTTACTCTATAACTTGGCCTGTATCCTTCAGACTGATCTGCCCTCCCAACCCGTGTAAGTCACCATGCTGTGCCTCAAGTAGGCCTCCCTGTGAACAACCGGTGGATGAAGAAGTTGGCCCGTGAGTTTCCCAAAAGTGTTAATAAATTCATCACCCGTCCAGTGTGCCACAGACAACGTGAAGCAGTGTTCCTGCCTCCAGTCTTTCCTCCCCAACACCTCCTCCCTTAATATTCTGTCCCTGGTCCAATAACCTAGTGGAACTTGAAAAATCTTAAGTATTTACTTAGTGCTTCTTCTATTGGTAACAAAAGGAGTATAGATTGAGCAGTCAAACACCATACCCTAAACAATACCTAATAAGGCCAGAAGTTTTTAAAGAAAATAGGACAGCTCAGGAAAAGTAAACTCGCAATCATGCATTTTGGATGAAAAACCTTGCCCACCCCCTCCAGAGGCACTGTGACCTTCCTCCTATCATGTAACTACCCCCTTGCACTCAAGTCCTCTGATACTCAGTTCTCCAAGGACACCAAACCCGTGACCCCTGTCCCCGCCCCGGTTTACCTCCCTTTCCCACCCACTGGGTGGGAACCTTCTATTATCAACATCATCAACTCCCTCACTCTTTGTATTTGTGTCTTGACTCCATGGAACTCAACAGCCGCCCACTGTGTACTTCTGTTCTAAACCAGCAAAGCACAAGTGAGCGCAGGCTCTGGACGGCCAGCTGCTTATTAACTGAACAGTGAACGGCACAGCTAACCTTCCAACCCCCTCTGCAAAATGGGGATGGTAATAACGGGGCTCACTTCAGAGAGCTGGTGTGCAGACTGAGCGAGTTACGACACGTAGGGTGCCTGGCACAGAGTAAGCACTTGACAAGTTTGCTACTTTTATTTGTGTAACATCTGGCCACCAAACTCTGATGCAGAAAATCACGGAGCTCTGTGCCTGTGCCGCTACACGTCTGAGGCCCAATTTATCCTTGTGACTGCGCATGACCTGGGAACCCGATCACACGGTCCAGATTCGTCCCCTAAGTTCCCTCACCCTCCACCTCCACTCAAGCCCCAACCTCCTGTGAGTGCTCTTCTCCCTGAGCAGACGGTCTTGCTTCTGGTTTCACAGAGGAACAGAGCCAGCCGTCAACCTTCTACCCACACCCCGTGAATAACACGTTGCCCATCTTCCACCTTCTCCCCCTACTGAGAACAGACCTTCCCCCTCCTGGGGTTGCCGTCAGCCTAAGTCCTACATTTCACCCTCCTGCCTTCTTTCCGGATGGTTCTCCAGCGACCATCACGTCTGCCTCCCCGTCTTCGGTCCCTTTCTCTCCCAGTGACTAGTTCCCCTCAGCCTGAAACCCGGTTCCAAGTCTTCCAATCCTGAGACAAAGTTAAAGAAACCCACCTCTAATCCCAATCATCTGTAGCTACCTTCTTTCTCCCTTCACAGCCAGGGTGACAGAAAAATTCTCTGCACTTGGTGTCTCCATTTCCCAAATACCCAACACTATATAAACATATGCTGTGACCGCGGCAGGCGCTGCCGCTATGCTTTGGTTTCCAGTGACTGCTCACACCCAAAGTCCACAAGAACTGAGGTTTGTGCTTTTCGCTGCTCCCCCACCTTGGATCATTCTCTCACCCACAAGGAGCCAAGGTTCCCCATTCTGCTCCATGCTTTGCGCAGGTGGGAAATCTGTTTATACAGAAGGCTTCAGCCTTCAAAGCCTCGCCCCTGCACAAGAGGGTGCACAGTATGCACTCCAGGGCCATGCAACTTCATTGGTGCTATTGCAGAAGCCAGTAGCCCTCCTGGTTATCTTTCTTTTAATACAATCTCAGACCACCGTCTTCTCCACTCTTTTCTTTTAAAAATAACAGGAAAGTACTTCATATTTTATAATTACCAAAGTAGTTATGCAGAAAGATTTCCTGAACCTCAGAGCCAAAAATTTTGCAAGAAACACCATAACAAAGAAGGAGCTCTTTCTTGCTCTATTGTTTCTACATAATTAATTTACGGTGACAGTGTATTAAAGAAATGAAGTTTCTACAAAATGAACACTATACTGAACCAGCTTAATGACCTTGTTTTCTTCCCTCCCAAATTCCTTCACCCTAAATGAGCCATGCATCTCATGAAGAGTCTGAAAGTAACTAAGACATCTAATAATAATAAAAATAATAATAATAGTAATTTCTGGCAATTAGTCTAGTATTACTCTAAAAAAGAAAGATTACTGCTTGATCTTTAGTTTCTTCTCCATGGCAAAGTCCAATTCTTTGAGGACATAAACTTTTCATCCCTTTCATTCCACACTGTTCTCGGTTCAAAGCAGCCACCCAGTAGGAATAGTCCACTGATTAAATAAATATATAAAATTTTGATTAAATAAATATATAAAAATTTGGGCCAGTCAACCAACTCTTCTCTATAGTAATCAAAAACTACCTTCACCATACAGAAAAAGTTAACCAAATACCTTGATCAAATAATTTCTCATAAAAGCTGAAAAGGAAATACAATCATTCATTTACAAAATTGTCTCTCACATTTATTGCGCCAGATGCTGACAATATCATAGTGAGTAAGGTCCACTTCCCGCCCTCCACATTTTCCATCAGTAGTAGAAGCAGTACCCAAACTACAACGTGGCAACAACCTTATCTATCCTCAGCGATCGTAGTTCTAAGGAGAAAAATGTTTTTAATTAATGTTAAGATCTGGGAGGTTTGCCTTGGCCCTTAACTTCAAATACCTAATTTTATTTCTACATGCTTACCCCATGTAGACTTTCTTGTGCCTTCTCATCATTTCAAGTCGATTTAACTAATAATACCCTTTCATCAGATAGCCCTTAGTTCCAGGAATCTGAGAAATGGGTAACAAAAAAGTGAAAGGAAATAAAAAAACAACATGAAAAGGATTTTATAAATCTTGCCACCGGGGCAAGGGCAGAAGACAAGCAATTCATTAGTACACAAAATTAAACTGTTCCAAGAGTTTAAACTCTAACCTTAACAAAGGAACCTGCAGAATACCATCTGCTAATATTCTAAAGCTTAAAACTGTCGGGGCGCCTGGGTGGCGCAGTCGGTTAAGCGTCCGACTTCAGCCAGGTCACGATCTCGCCGTCCGGGAGTTCGAGCCCCGCGTCGGGCTCTGGGCTGATGGCTCGGAGCCTGGAGCCTGTTTCCGATTCTGTGTCTCCCTCTTTCTCTGCCCCTCCCCCGTTCATGCTCTGTCTCTCTCTGTCCCAAAAATAAATAAAAAACGTTGAAAGAAACAAAACAAAAAAAAAAACTGTAAGTTATGCAAGAGATGAGACCTGTTTTCCAATGAAAATAAACTCTACATCACAGGTATGATGCAAGGCAAAGTCAGAAAGACCCATTTCTCTGGTTCCTTCAATAAACATTACAGTCCTATAAGGCACTGTGCCAAGAATTAGGGATATAAAGTCAAATAAGACCCAATCTCTGCCCAAAGGAGTTTTGAATCTAGGTTTGAATTTAGGAACCTAAATTAATGTTTACAGAAGGGTACTCTAAACGTGCTCTAGAATATTTGCAAAGTGCCTTGGAGAGCAAAGAAATGGGGTGCCTGAATCAGACTAAAGAGGGAGAATCACAGAATGCTTCCCTGTAAGAGGTCACGTCTGACCTGAATTTTGCATGACTAACTATCTAAAGTATTCTTTTAGCAGTGGAATGACTAATGGAGTTGAGTGGAATCAGCTACGCTTAAAAGGAAGACAAAAGGTACTTGGATAGCTGAACAGAAGATGGAGGTGGTCAGCTGATGTAGGTGGCGGCACACTGATCAGATGATAGATGTGGGCGTTCACTGCACTGTTCAGATGATGGAGGTGGTCAGATGACAGAGGTGGTAGCACACTGATCAGACGATGGACGTGGCGTTGCAACGACTGGATGATGGAGGTGGCTGGATGACGGAGGTGGCGGCGCACTGATCGATGATGGAGGTGGTCGGATGATGGAGGTGGTCGGATGATGGAGGTGGCTGGATGACAAAGGTGGTGGCACAAAGGGGCCTCAAATGAGTCAGGTGTCTGGTCTGGGTAACTGATTCAACGTGAGCACCAGCCATGGAGGAAGGAGTCGCAGGAGATATGAGGGCAGAGTTCGAGAGTGAAACCTCTGTCTTCCATCTGTCTGGAAAAGCAGGGGATTTTTATTGAGGACTTCTGTCGGCAAACCTGAGGAGCCACGTGCTGTGAGACAAAGGACGGGTACGGCCCCAGGCACCACCGTAGTAAAGGGGCACAGGTGTCACTGCCCCTCCTCATGCTCCACACAGAATCACAATCTCCACTTTTCCTCGTTTGCAGCTTGAGCTTTGGCCTCATCAGCAAAATGGGCCTCAGGAAGCTCTGATTACTGAGCCGCCGTGGTCTACAGATGAGAAGACTGAGGCACAGAGATGGTAAATCACTTGCCCACAGGGACACGACAGGCACATGGCCCTCGCTCAGCACCAGTGCCCCTCACCACACGGTACTGCCTGGTTTACGCAGAAGCAATGATCCCTTTTCTTACAAACTCAAGCTTTCCAGAGACAGGCTCTCGGTCCCGAGACGTGTTCTCTTCTGGCAGATCATGAAGGAAACAGATGCTGAGAGATGCTCCCTCCCCAGCTGCTCCGCTTACTCACACTCCCGCTCCGGGAAGGAGGCCTACTTTCACACGAGGATCCCTCTGCAGCCACCCCAGGCGCACCTGGGCAGACCGTCTTAAAAGACTGGCGTCTCCTCTCACCACGAGCTTGGCCTTCTTTTCAGGGGCTGGCTCCTGTTACTGCACCTGCTGCAAGCGGTTGTTGTGGTTAATCACGCAGGAGACAAGCGGGACTACATCACCTCCTAGGGAAACTGCTTGGAGAATCTGCAAACCAGGCTGTATATCATGGGGCTTCTAAAGTCTGATGTCACAGAACCGCATGCTTCTGGTCACCACCCCGGGGTCTGGGCCTACAGTTCAGATGGAAGAGGAGCTTTACGAAGAAGTATGTGGCCAGTGAGATCCCAGTGCAAGGTTGAAGGGTGCAAGAAGCTGAGATGCTTACATTATTCAAGGAAAGGGGCCTATTCTCCACTGGTTATGCACAGACTGAAGGGACAGTTGTACGTGCAAACCAAGAGGTAAACAGACCTCTCAATAAGTGAAGAGGCAGGGAAGCACAGGTTGCAGGATGAATTATTAAAGCCTGCACTGGTCTGTACTCGAGGGTCTGACTGATTTCTGAGCGAAGACACCCTCTCCTGAATGCTGCTACTTTAAGGTAAAAATAGACTCATCATTCCCCCGACTCTCTTTCTCCATCATTGATGAAAAATGAAGTCGCTCCATTGGTTTGTAATTGATGTGCCTGACACTAAAATTTCATCCTATGTTCTGCCATCCTTTGAAACGCACGGTAAGAAGAGAGGATCGTCTTGACGTGCAAAATAGCACGTTGTGACACAAAGCCACTGAGATACATGTGAAAAAGCATTTCTACTGGAGCAGAAATGCAGTTCTGTTTGAAAGTTTACCCACATTTCAAATTTCACTTTGAGCAAATGCTTTAGGATAAATAAACAAAAATACAGGGCTTAAAAGAGGAAACTGTTTATTTTTTTAATTTTTTTTTAGAAATAGTAAAAGCAGAGTGAGATGTAAATTTTTACCTTTCCTTTTTCTATACAAACTATTGAAAAATATGAAATGCTAGTAGGTGCTTAGAGTTCCTAACACATTGTAATAAATGTTCAATTTACTGATCTGAATTATATAAATGTACAAACAAGCACAGAATATATAAATACACGGATGTATAAACACTCCAGTACCATTAATTCCACTTCAATTTTTTTCTTTACCCAACAAACTACTGACTAAATAAAAAAAGCTGCTTTAATTTAGATAATACATTTTCTATTTACTTGAAGAAATACTTACTGAGCACCTACTTTGAGTCAGACACTGCACGCAGAGCCACGAACAGAGCGTGACACGTGCAGTTCCAGAGGTAAAAAGACAAGGTTATTTCAGAGCATGTGAACATCGTGGTGACCATGAAACCATGCTGTCACAGGCATGGGAAAGGCGGAGCTATTTTAGGTGGGATGGCCTGGGAAGGCCTCTTTGTGGACACCATTTTCAACGGAGTTCTGAATAATGAGAAGCCAGTCATAAAATCTTTTTTTTATATTTAAAAAATTATAGGGGAAGATATATAACAGTCAGGCTTAAATTCAGCTGCTTGCTTCAGAATATATACCAAATAAAATGGCTTAGGCTAACAGGTGGCTCTTTTTCTCCCAGAGGCTCCACACTACCATGGGGGCACCCAAACTCCTCATGACCTTTCCTTTGCCTCCCTGACATCCTGCTTTCCCTCTTTCTGCTCACCCAGAGCAGTAAACAGCATTAATGAAAAATGAGAAGGGCACAAGCCCCAGCCAGACGAGTCAGTCCTTCCATATCAGAAAATAGTAGCTTTTCCAGAAGCCCTGACCATAAAGCCCTACTTACATCTGCTCTGAACACTGTCCCACAGCTACTATACAGTGGCTTCAAAAGGCGCATGCTTTGAACTCGCATGGGCTTTTGCAGAACTCCCCCCCTCCAACCCCGCAATCCTGTTAGTAGGAAGAAAGCATAAATGGGTGTTGACCTGTGACAAGCAGTGTCTGCTGAAGCATTCTAGACAGGGTGATGGCAAGTGCAAAGTCCCCGATGTGACAACCAACAGGTTTGGCTTGTAGAACAGAAGACCAGCCTGTACCCCGTGTCAGGATCACAGAGAGCACAGCCCAGAATTCGGTTACTGAAATGAGAGCCACTGGTCTGGAGGGCTCCTTAGGTCCTACATATGGTGAACTCACTTAAATCTCCCCCACAACTCCATGGGGTGGGTACAACCTTTATTTTACAAATAACGAAGCAAGCGCTTAGGTTAAGTGACTTGCCCAATCGGAAAGTGAGGAGGGAGAAGAGACACAATTACAACCCAGGGTGATCTGATTCTTCAATCCATGTTCCTAACCCTGCTGCCTTCACTTCCCTGCTTCGAGGATATGCCTCTGAATAGTGAGCTGACAGAATTCATTCTTCCGGATCCATTCCTGTCATTACCTGCTCTCCTATTCACTAGCACTTAAGAGAAGTGCTTCTTTATTCTTTTAATATTTTCATTTATTTGGAAGTCTAGATAGAGGGATTTCCTTGTGATTCTTTACCTATCTAATATGCATGAGAAGGAAAAAATTCTAAAAATTGAAACTATCTCTTTCTGACATTGAGGTTTAGAGGTGTGAACCTCACATTAGTGGGAAAATAAATTTCTACACGGCTGCTTTTCACACTGAGACACCTGGGGAGGAAGAAAAGAAGGCAGGAGTTTCAAAGCTCCTGCCAGTTCTTCAGTGCTGGGAAACATTAATGAGCTTCTGGATCTGCAAAGGTGGGCCCAGAGCCTAAGGATGTTTGAGAGTTAAATTGCTCTGCATAATGAAGTAAAGGTAATTGAGTTTCCTGAAGAATCAGAGAATAAAGAGGCTGAGGAAAATGGAGGAGGCAGGGAGCTCTGAAGGCGTGTGGATCTCTGGCGACAGGTTCCCATGTGAGGGCAGCAGGGGAGGGCTCTGTAGCTGACCCCAGGGGGCAGGCAACGCCCAGGAGCTAGCCATCATTCTACAATCTGGGAAGATTAAAAGGGTGCAGTGAGTCTAAAAGAACCCCACGAGGGCTGGCAGAGCTCCCCAGAATTCTCCAGGCTGCAGGGGACAGGGGCAGGGCTTAGGACCCTACCTTCACCCCCACGGGTACTGCCCTGCACGTGGAGACAAAACAACATCAGAGGAGCCCAGAGTTCCAGCACTTGCTTTAGGGAAACTCTTCCCTCCATCACTTCTCTGCACCCCACACCCAGCACCTCACAACAGAGTCACTTGCAAAGGCAAACCAGCCGCCCTGGGCACACATGGTGCCATTCCCCTTGGCCAAAAGGTCTGTGTCCCCACACAGCCTCTGCTCGGGCCCAGTGGCTTTCTGTGTGAACTTCAAATTCCTGTGTGTATCCCAGCACTTGTGACTGGCCCCTGCCTAGAGCCCAGCCTCACCTGTGACCCTGAGCACCAGTAAGACAGAGCTATGTTCAGTGTCCTCTGTGCTCCACGCTGCCACTCTCGCTGCCCGCACACAGCTGCGCTCTCTTACACGCCTCACCTACTTTCATAAAACCATCTTCTAGGAGGGCTTCAAAAAGCAACTGAGGCATCACTGCCTCCAGAAGCCTCCCCGCCTCCACCTGCAATTCGGATGGCCTCCTTTCTCCCTGCCACCCCACCCCGAGGACTCCCCTTCCACACCCGGCTCAGGTGTCATCACCGAGTGACTGGTCTCTGCAACACGCATCCACAGAGCCTAGCACTGTGCCTACAGGGTAATTATTCAATAAATCCTTGACTATAATAAGTGTATGACCTAAAAGCTTTTATTATCTATTTATTATCTAAAAAGATAATAAAACCCAGATCTGCCCAAGAAGAGAATATTTGAAATGACTGTCAGGACAGAATGTGTCTTCCCACACCTTGATTTTTCCTTCAATACAGCGCTGTAACTCTTCTGGCCTCTATCCAAACCCTCATGTTACTCTCACCCAGTTCAGCCAACAGCAGCCTTCAAAACAAAAACAGGAACACTAATTGTGAAAAGTTCATATTCTTTCATTCAACAAATAGACATCTTGTGCTTCATCACGACGTGTGGTGCTTCACGAACGGACAAGACCGACGTTACTCCTATCCTACTAGAATTCAACCAATGAATACACATCTAACGTCGTGGTAGTGATAAGTGCTCTGTGATGAAAAATGAGAGTGCAATAGTTTATTAGACCTAATCTAACCAGGGTCAAGGACGGAAGGGGGGCTTGCCAGTTACCAGTGTATACGGACTAGGGCGGGCTCCCTTCGCAAGCAGGAGTTTGCCAGCAAGTGTGTGTGTGTGTGTGCGTGTGTGTGTGTGTGCGCGCGCGCGCACGTTGGTTAGGGAAACATGAAAAGATGCCTATCACAAGGAGAGATAACAGCCTGCGGGCAGCCTGAAGGAGCTTGGAGAGTTTCAGGAACAGCGAAGGGGGCCGTGTGGAGGTCCTGTGAGCTCCCAGTGTGAGTGAGGGTGAATCTGGCTGGCGAAGCTAAGTTAGTTTTTCCTCGGTGAATCTGTCAGAAAACAGGCTACATGTGCGGAAGCAATGTTTCTAAGTGAAAAAGCAGCGTGATAGTGAAGCAATGCTGGGCAGAGATGACCATGGACTGAGGAGGAAGCATCTCCAAGTTGGCTAAATGAAGGAAGATTCTTACCTGGGTTATGCTAATGAGAATAAGCATAATGGGGGGAGGGGGGCTCAGGAAAGGAGCCTGTCAGAGCCTGGCACAAGGGACACTGGAAAGTGCCTCAGAGATAGCCTGGGCTGAAGCCAGACAGACAAGTAATGCTGAACACTGTCGCCAACCGATCTGAACACAACAGCCACTCAAGACACGTTAATTCTTTCTAAACAACAGAATGGCTGTGAATGCTACGGAGTTATTTTAAAACCGCATCTCCTGTTTATAAGGGTCTGCGATCTTCATGTTATCTTTGATTCCACATTTACATGAGGAGCCCTTTGTTTTCAGTCATCATTACAAAGTAACTAAGCACTTCCTAACGGCTGGTGGCAGCAAAAATCTCAATCTCGAGATCAGATTTCTTACTTACGACGCCTAGCTCAGGATCACCTCAAGCTCTCACACACAATCAAGTACGAGCGTTATTCCGGGGGTGCAGAGATTCCTGGTGTGTTAGGGTTCCCAGGAAAAGCCATGAACTACACCATATACCTGCATAATAAGCAACTTAGCCTTACTACTTCAGTGCTACAATTGTCACTGTTATTGAAGACGTTCTGTTACTAGGTATGCGTGTTGTGCGAGGAAAACTTATTTTCCTTGGTAGGGTGCAAGCAGCTTACTTCATATGTATCTTAAGTGGCTTAGTGGCTAAAGTACATAATCTCTTCGGCTGTGTGCCTCAATTACATTTATTTTATTGTAGGTGCCTACTGCACAGTTAATCACCTTCATCCGTATTGTTAACCTGATCCTTGAAATATTTATACTTCCAGCACACATCGATTATTTTTTTGCCATTCTTTCATTTGAAAAGAACATTAATGGTTAGAGAAATAATGGATGCCATGTTCTTCATATCACAAATTATTGTGACTTTTATACTCAATGACTAGTTGTAACAAAAACTCAAAACCACAACTGTAAGTGACTAAAAAAGGACAATGAAAACAGAGTTCGTTCTATGGTTGCAGGCTGTTTGACATTTCCCAGCCTGCCCAGAATTTTATAAAAAGAAATGACCTTGAAAATAATTAAGCATATCAAGTGGTAAGGCTGCAGCTCACTGAAATATGACAATATGTTCATATCTTTATAATGCTGCTGAGCTTTCATGAACTAGAAAGAAGTTTCATTGCTCTTTAACCAGTTTATACTTGTATTTTTATAGGCTGATACATACTCACTACAAGGCCATTCTAATCTTTGTTTCCCTGTATCCCTATGAACTTGGAAATAAAGGCAATCAGGTCTCAGCCCACTAGACTGGGAAAAAGATCAAATATTGCAAGAGGCAAAAGAGGCTGGCTTATTTTTTTTTCAGTCTGTTTAATTAGAGTGCTCTTAGTAAAACTACAAATTCAAATGAGCTTTCTCTGTTCAATGCTTATTAATTTAAATGCTCTTTAAAAGGGAACATATAAGCATCTTAATAAATAAATTTAGCTGCAGGGCGCCTGGGTGGCTCAGTTGGTTGAGCTGGGTTGAGCATCTGACTCTCGATTTCAGCTCAGGTCATGATCTCACGATTTGTGAGATCGAGCCCCATGTCAGGCTCTGTGTTGACAGTGCAGAGATTCTCTTCAGAGGGATTCAGAGCCTACTTGGGATTCTCTCTCTCTCTCTCTCTCTCTCTCTCTCTCTCTCCCTCTCTCTCCCTCTCTCTCCCTTCCTCCCTCCCTGCCCCTCCACCGTTCTCCCTCCCCCTCTCTCTCTCAAAATAAAAAAAACTTTAAAGTAAATTTAGCTGCTGTCACTTTATAAAAGGAGTAAACGCAACTAAAACAAAAACAAAAACACAACAATCACAAGTGAGGGGATGGACAGAAAACACTTCCAAGACACCATGGGACGGACCCATGATGCCCCAACGCCCTGTTCAGTGCTGGGAAGGGCTGAAGGAAGTCCTATTCAGCCACACAGTAGGACTTCAGGACACAGGAGGACTGACAGGTCCTAGGAAAATCAGAATCTCCAAGGTGGAAACCAATCCATCAGAGGAATAAAGAAGCAGACCCCCTAGTCCAACTTCTTGGCTGGGTCTCCTCCCTCCTCCTGCCCCAGCACAGTGATACCACAAAGTTTAAATGTGTATGAAGTGTTGAGCTGATTTCTCCCAACAGGTCCCTTTGAAAAGGGCTTGGAGGAGGAGGTTGTAAAAGCAAGGCTCCTCTCAGAAGGTGATGGAATGCCCTGGAAATCTGACATTTACAAGTGCTATCCGGTCCAGCCCCAGTGAGCTGAACCCTTTACACTTCATCCTTTCCTCTTTCTGTGCCCAAAACAGGGCAGGAGGTGGGGGAGAAGATTTCTTACAAAAGATTCTAACTTTCTACTTAGCACATGCAGGAGCAGCACTGCTGGCACTGGCATGAAATAAGAGTTCGACAGCCCTGGGGCCCCTTGGTGGCTCAGTTGATTACGCATCCAACTCGGGCTCAGGTCATGATTGCGTGGCTTGTGAGTACGAGCCCCGCATCGGGCTCTGTGCTGATGGCTTGGAGCCTGGAGCCTGCTTTGGATTCTGTGTCTCCCACTCTCTCTCCCCATCCCCCGCTCACACTCTGTCTCTCCCTCTCTCAAAAATAAATAAACATTAAAAAAATTTTTTTTCAATAAAAAAAAAAGAATTCGACAACCCTGATTCCCAAGGATGTCCGTGGGGAGTGCACATGGATGGGGAAAAGTTAGTAACGGAGGAGGTCAGGCCCATAGAAGGGCTGTTCCTAGAGCCAGAATCTTAACAAATGAGCGGGGGACCCAACTGCTCATATTAAGTAAGTACCCGCCATGTGCAGGTGCAAGGTCCTTGCAGAAACAAGACTGACAATGTCTCTGCTCACGTGAAGTTTATATTCTTGTAAACAGTGGCGAGTAATAACAATAGAATCTTTGGGAATGATTAGAAAAACATCTACCCACCATTCATTCACTCACAACAGACTGAAAGCATCATGCGCACCAGGCTCTGTGCTTGCTGCTGGGAGTATACCATGGTAAGTAACACATCAGCAGAATCTGGGAATCAGTCACACACAGATGGCAAATGGACCTACAGGAATTAATGAGGAGACCCAGAACAAAGAAAGAGGGGAAAGGAGCCCACAAATATGGAAGGTGGTGGTGTAGGAAGAAATGTGGGAGAGTATGGTGTCACTCAAGCCAGTGTTAAGCACTTTAAGCAAAGTGTTACGAGAAGGGAGTCATCCACAGTACAGTTACAAAGTCAAATTCAAAGAGGAGTCAGCACTCGCTGGGTTTTGCAGCTCTGAAGACCAGAACAGTTCTGAGTGACTTATGCACCTGAACACCAGACCACAGGCAGACGAGCCAACGACAAGGAAGTGAAGACTAAAAGTCTGGACAGTTTCATAGTCTTAACTGTGCAAAAAGACAAGATTCAAAGATAAATAGAGAAAGAGGTCAGGCAGAGGAGTTCTTATTTTTTCCTCCTCTTCCTCCATTTCTCTCTTCTTCCCTTTCTAAAATAAAACAGACTTAACCACATGTAAAGGCTGAAAAGAGAAAATAATGGAGAATAGATAACTGGTGTTAAGTGAGGTCCCTAAAAGAATAAAAAAAAATAATGGGATCTAGAAAGCAAAAGGAGACTCCCACTGAGTATTGAGGCACAGAAGGAAGAAAGATACTGCTGAAGGCAGGGCTAGGATGGGTGGCACAAGTCGGGGGGGGGGGGGCAGGAGGCTGGGGGGTATGCAGGCCTGAGGGAAGGAGCACAGCTGGAGTGGGGAGCACAGGTAAGGTGGGGAACAGGGCTGGGGTGGGAGGCATGGGTGGGGTGGGGAGCCAGGCTGAGGTGGGGGCACAGCTGGAGTGGGGAGCATGGGTGGGAAGCACAGGTGAGGTGGGTAGCCAGGCTGGGGTGGGGAGCAGGGCTGGGGAGCAGGAGGGAATTAAAAGTCTGAAGACTCTCTGACGTAATGACTGCAGGCCAGGAATATTCTCAGGCAACTTTCAGTGCAAGCGAAGAGGCCCCCAGAGACCGATAACCGATATTTTGGGTTAGGTTAGTGGACAACTGGTACAAGTGGTGGTCCGGGACGGGCGCAGGTAGAACAGCTCTGATTACTAAACGTGCCTCACACAGGAATTTATAAAATTTGTCCAACTAGGCAGTGAAGAAATTCCCCGGGAGCACAGAGTCTCACACATTTTTAAGTAAATGCTTCTGCCTGTGGGAAACCCTGTCAGTGGGGACACTGCCAAATCAGCATCGAGCTCAGTAACCTAAGAGGGCTGCACGAGAGCAAATGCATGCTGGCATGCACATCTGAACTTAACCGCTGAGGAATCCCGGCCATGAGGGCCACCCTCCAACACCCTCACCCCAGTCACGGGGCTCCAGGCGAACTGCTTCACCTCGCTGTGTTCCAAGCTTTCCTTTCGCTTCTTTAATTTTTTTTTTTTTAATTTTACATTTATTTATTTTTGAGAGACAGAGAGAGACAGAGCACAAATGGGGGAGGGGCAGAGAGAGGGAGACCCAGAATCCAAAGCAGGCTCCAGGCCCTAAGTTGTCAGCACAGAGCCCGACACGGGGCTTGAACTCACAAACTGTGAGATCATGACCTGATCAACCGACTGAGCCACCCAGGCGCCCCTCCTTTCACTTCTGTAAAGAAAGTCCTATGTACTTTTCCTTCAGTCCTTAGGGTGCTGCAGGGATGAATGTGCATCTGTCTAAAGCTCTGGCTGTCCGAGAAAGGAGCCCGCTCCGACCTGGAAGTCCCTTCCAGGCCACACGCTGGCATGGCCCCTTTGTATTCATGAAGAGAAAAGGCACAGATTGTACAGGGTTTTTCACAAGTGTGGCTCTCACCTGGCTCGTGTTGTCCCTGCACGCGTGCCGGGACTTGCCCTAATCATGAGAAAGACAACACAGCGCTGCCTGAACACGCGGGGAGTCCGGCGACTCCCTGCTCGCGATTCGCTGGGTGAGAAGGCCTATTATCCTTCTGCTCACCCAGAACGTAAGCCCTTTATTTACCAAGTGTCTGCTCAATCAGCACAGAGCCTTCGTGTTCTGTCCCCTCTGCTCTGTTGACTCTTGGATCCGGCAGGGTGCTGGAGTCTAGGAACCACGTCACCCATGGCACCCCGTCCACATTACGTACTCAGCATAATGTTAGCTGCTGCTGGTGCTTGCCGGACTGCTACCTGCCCGCGGACTGCTACTTCTGTGTTTGGATGGAGTGAGTGCCATCACTTGTAAACACTCTATTCTAGCAGCTAATGGAGCACCTGGCACAGAAAAGAGTCAGCGATTATGAAGTTGTTCATTGTACCACATCTGTCTTTCTCCATCATACATGTATCTGGTAAGCATAGGTGCTTAATGAGATTTTCTCTGATCACTAAGCCATGGTTCTCTGCTACTCTTAAAATTTGGGATACTATAATATTATAAATTAAAATATCATAATACTTTCTCAGGAAGTATAGAAATAGCTTATGGACTGATGGGAGTGTGGGGTTACATGAATATCAGTATTCAAATATCATCAAATTATATCTAAATATACACATTTTATGGTCTGTAAATTATAATTCAATTTAAAAAGGAGATTAGAGTGAAAAAACAGAAGTATGGTTTCAAGGAGTAGCTTTACTATGCCCCATGAAGATTATTGGCGATACAGATATAAACATAAATTTTATTTATAAAATCATATTTGTGTACCAACACTATCTCATGGTATTTTGTGACAGGGGAACTATCCCTTCATTGCACCAAAAACTAAAGATAGGTTGCAAGATTATTTTTACATAAATTCTGATGATAAACTTAGTGTTTTCCTAGTAGAAAAAACAAAACAAAACAAAAAGTATCCCTGAGTTTACAAGTCAAGTAAAATACCTGCTTTGGTCTTTGAGATTTAGCATAACAATTGCCCACATATTAAACAAACAAACAAACAAAGGTTATTTTTTCTGCAATAACTTTTATACTACAGAGATACCCTAACCTTTAAAACTCCCTCCTTGAAAATATTTCCAAAAGACATGTCTGATAAAGGTTTAGTATCCCAAATATATAAAGAACTTGTCAAACTCAACACCCAAAAAGCAAATAATCCAGTGAAGAAATGGACAAAAGACATGAATAGAGACTTTTCCAAAGAAGACATCCAGATGGCTAACAGACACTTAAAAAGATACTCAACATCCCTCATCATCAGGGAAATACAAATCAAAACCATGATGAGATACCACCTCACTCCGGTCAGAATGGCTGAAATTAATAACTCAGGAAACAACAGATGTTGGTGAGGATGCAGAGAAAGGGAAACACTTTTGCACTTTTGGTAGGAAAGCAAACTGGTGCAGCCACTCTGGAAAACAGTGTGGAGGTTCCTCAAAAAATTAAAAATAGAGCTATCCTCTGACCCAGCCATTGCACTACTAGGTATCTATCCAATGGATACAAAAATGCTGATTTGAAGGGGCACATGCACCCCAATGTTTAAAGCGGTGCTATCAACAATAGCTGAATTATGGAAAGAGCCCAAAGGTCCACTGACTGATGACTGGATAAAGAAGATATGGGGTGTGTATACAAACACACATACACACACACATACATACTATGGAATATTACTTGGCGATCAAGAATGAAATCTTGCTATTTACAACAACGTGGATGGAAATAGAATGGATTACACTAAACAAAGTAAGTCAGGGAGAGAAAGACAAATATCATATGATTTCACTCATATGTGGAATTTAAGAAACACAACAGATGAACATAGGAGAAGGGAAGGAAAAATAAGATAAAAACAGATAAGGAGGCATATCATAAGAGACTCTTAAATACAGAGAACAAACTGAGGATTGCTGGAGGGGTATTGGGTGGGGGGGGGGTGCTAAATGGGCGATGTGCACTGCGGAGGGCACTTGCTGGGATGAGCACTGGGTGCTGTATGAAAGTGGTGAATCACTGGGTTCTACTCCTGAAAACATTATTACACTGTATGTTAACTAACCTAAATTAAAAAAAAAATCCCTCCCTACCCAAGGGTTAAAATTCATATTCAACTACTTAAATTGAACCACACTTTCCATCAAAATCTGGAAGTACTTCACTTATGAAAAAAGACCGGGGCATTCCAGCACGAGCATTCATTCAACTTGCGGAAATAAAGTATCCTTCAGTCCCTTACAATTCTGCTCAACAACATTCGCTAGGGAAAGTTTCAAACATTTATGGGAGATACTCCTGGAAAGAGAGGGCAATTTACTGGTGTGTGAGATTGTCAAGTGGGAGAATCTGTCAATCACCTAATTACCAACTATTCATTGAGGAGGGCTTTTAAATACACTGTAAATGAAACATGTAAAATTAGCCATGATTCCAAATGTATTATACTGTATGAAACAAGAATAAAAGCCTTTTTCAAAATATGTAATTTATTCAAAGGAGTTCCCTACTTTAAATACATTCTCCATGAAAAGCAACTTGTATTGACCCGAGTTACTACATCTTCCACGGACCTTTCAGAACAACAAGATATTTGGGAATTTATTCAAAAGCAACAAGAGAATGGGAAACAAGTCTTCCAGTCCGAGCTAAAGTTACACAAAATCACTAAGGAGATCATTTTTTATTCCATTCTTTTACATTTCATTGTCTCCTCCAGGCCACAACACAAGCCCCCTTACTGGGAACCACAAGATAATTCTTACTTTTTACATGACACTTAGTCTCAGAAACAAAGTGTGGAGTTGCAAAATTGAAGATCAGTAAACAACCAGTGTCCATCGACCACACTGATGAGTACCAGTGTATAAAAGACCATTCCTACTCGCTGCCATGCTCCAGGTCCGAAAAGGGAACCAAAATTCAGGGCTGTATTTGTCCCCTCAGAGCCCTTGGCAGAGAGAAAAAACATGAAAATAACAGCAAAAACAACACATCACTTAAAATTGAACTGACACTATAATGAGGAAGCAATATTTTGTTCTTTAAAACAAAAATGACAGGGCACTTTGGTGGCTCAGTCAGTTAAGCACCCGCCTTAAGCTCAGGTCATGATCTTGAGGTTTGTGGGTTTGAGCCCCGCATCGGGCACTGTGCTGACAGCTCGGAGCCTGGAGCCTGCTTCGGATTCTGTGTCTCCCTCTCTCTGCCCCTCCCCTACTTGCACTCTGTCTCAAAAACAAATAAACATTTTAAAAAATGACATATATGATCTAACCATCAGCAACAACAACAACAAAAAAACATTTTCAAAGCAATGAGAATAACACTTATATTTGCCTTTTGTCCATGATACTGGTAAAGGACGGCTCTTCCCCTGAGGCAGTGAGGTTAGCCACTCTTGAGTTAAAAGAACACATGAATAGCAGACAAAATGCACGAATCCCCAAACTACACACTTTCACCAAATTGGTGAAGTATATTTCTATTTAAAGTAAAATATATTTCTATATAAAGTAAAAGAAAGAGAAATTAAAAAATTTTTAAGCTTGTGATCTGAATATTACAGGCCACTGTGATTCATATTTGACCTGATGTTACGAAGATCTATGCTTATCTCCATGACATGGTCAAATATTTTCATAACAGCAGAGCCACCTATTTATGACATTAAGAAGAAAGTGATTTAAATCTTCACACACTCTGCTGATGTGCTGTGGTGTTGTATATTAAGGGCCATCTCTGGGTTAAGAGCAAAATTTATAACTTCACTGCTTTCTTTTTTTTTTTTTTTTTCAACGTTTATTTATTTTTGGGACAGAGAGAGACAGAGCATGAACGGGGGAGGGGCAGAGAGAGAGGGAGATACAAAGTTGGAAACAGGCTCCAGGCTCTGAGCCATCAGCCCAGAGCCCGACGCGGGGCTCGAACTCATGGACCACGAGATCGTGACCTGGCTGAAGTCGGATGCTTAACCGACTGCGCCACCCAGGCGCCCCGTCACTGCTTTCTTAAATAAGATCCTATCGCTTACATTCCTCACATCACTTGAGAATTTGTAAATTAAAAAAAAAAAAAAAGAAAATCAAAACAATCCATCATTATCAAGGGCAGAATGGACCCACAGTTGCCATGGCAATTGTCTAAATTCTAGGCTTAATTTATTAGAGTGTTTTTTTTTTTTTTTTAACGTTTATTTATTTTTGGGACAGAGAGAGACACAGCATGAACGGGGGAGGGGCAGAGAGAGAGGGAGACACAGAATCGGAAACAGGCTCCAGGCTCTGAGCCATCAGCCCAGAGCCCGACGCGGGGCTCGAACTCACGGACCGTGAGATCGTGACCTGGCTGAAGTCGGACGCTTAACCGACTGCGCCACCCAGGCGCCCCATGAGTAAGTTTTAAAAAATTCATAACCCCAACCACCAAGGGCAGATAAATATGATCTTCCCAAACCTCGCTGAGTTTTAATTGCCCACACACTACTCAACAAATGAGGTAAAAGTAGCTAAATATCATTTATTACTAGTTCTGGGTACCATTACTCTATAATTTGAAAGGCATTTCTCCTTCTGAGTTTATCACTGAGTTAATCACTTTGGTACTGCCATTAAAAATTGGGTGTTTATATGTAAGTGATGAATCACTGAATTCTACTCCTGAAACCAATATTATACTGTGCGTTAACCAAAATTTAATAAAAAAGGAAAAAAGAGAGACAGAACAAAAAAAAAAAATTACTAAATACTATACATGACAATGCCAGGCTAGAAGTTATACTGAGCAAGAAAAGTGTGCTCACTCTAAGGGACAGCTCAAAAAGACAACACAAAATCAGGAGACCACAGAGGAGAAGAAACATCTTTGTGGCAGAAGAGCACTGAATGGGCAAAGAATGAGCATGAAATTGTTGAAAAGTAGAATCTGTAAAGGCTGCGAGCCTCTTTCCAAGAAAGCCTAGGGCACAAAATGTCTCCTGACCAGATTGGTGTGAGTCCTACTTGAAATACGGAGAAAATGAGATACGAGAAACATGTGTGGCCACGGAGGGACAGTGGATGATGATAAGTGCACAGTGAAGCCACTATTTCTAAGGATTGAGATAAAAATGGTGCAACTCAAAAATTGATCTCTACAATGATGTCAATCTCATCCAGGCAGACTTTCCAAACACTCAACCCAGCAACTCTCCCGGACCATCCTTATATCAGTCTTGGGGACAGAGCCCTGTCTGGCTTTCTGCTTTCAGAAGGGGTGCTGCCTCCATTTAGCGATGTTTATAAAAATGGCAGCAGCTTCCTATTTGAATGTTAATTACTGTTGTGATACACAAGATAATTTAACTTGCTTCAGTAATTTATTCTTCCTTTTAATTAGATGCAGTAATTGGAAAATCTTCCAGAATGTAACAACAGTTCCAAAGGTGTAATGGAAAGGAAAGAGAGCTTTCCCAGAGCATCTCAACTATAAATCTGGGGCTGGCTGTTCAACTGGCCACCACCTGGATGAACCATGCCAGGAATCACAGATGGTCCTTCTAGAATCAAGTAGGTGGCACCCACCACCTTTAGAGTTGATGGATTCAAGAAGAAGGCAAAGCCCCAGCAGACAGTTCATAGCTAAACTGAGAAGAATCTGAAAGACAAACCTTGAATGAATCCAGGAACGATACGACACAGTGCCGCTTTAAACCCTCTTCTCTGGGAGCTATTCACACACAGTTCAAAGACACTGTAGGAGTACTGGCCAAAAACACGACTGGGGTGTGACGGGTTCTATTCATATTACTTCATTTATGGAAGTATTCTGGTGCTTGCCACATCATACATGCACATAAATATTTACCGAAACAAGCAAATGAATGATTGGATAAGTAAATGAATGGGTGCATGCATGGCTTGGAAAAAATTATAGCCGATAAGTATTCAATACAGAGAACGTATCAGATACCATGCTAAGCACTGTTTCCTCCTCTCCTAATTTCCTTTTCATTGTACCCAAAGCTTTACTCCCTCTCTCTACGTCAAATCCTTTTTAAAAAACATTCTATGACAGATTATTTCAATCATATACATAAATAGTGAGAATACGACATATAAACATCTTACAGACTCAATAATGATGGCCAATCTTCCTTCATTTCCAGCCTGTAATATCAGCCTTCCTATAGTATTTTAAAGGAAATCCCAGGTATCATATTTCACCTGTCAATATTTACAGGACTCACTTTTTTAAAATATTTATTTTTGAGAGAGAGAGAGAGAGAGAGAGAGAGAGAGAGAGAGAGAATGAGCAGGGGAGGAACAGAGAGAGAGGGAGACACAGAATCCGAAGCAGGACTCAAACTCACGAACCATGAGATCATGACCTGAGCTGAAGTCGGACGCTCAACTGACTGAGCCACCCAGAAGCCCTTACAGGACTCATTTTTTTAAAGCTCAATGTAATAATTCCTTAAATATATCAATAAGAATTCCTAAAAATCACTAAATATTCAGGTACTATACCTTTTCCCCAAATGTGTTATAATATTTTACAGTTTGTATAAATTGGCATCCAGAAGAGGTCCAGACCTTAAGATTAGTTGATATATCTCCTAATCATTTTAACATACAGATTTTGTCCTCCATCTGTTTTTTACTTCAGTTGCATTTTTTGTTACTATTATTATTATATTATTTTAGTGAGAAAGGAAATGCAAGTGGAAGAGAGAGGGAGGAAGGGAGGGAGAGAGAGAGAGGAGGAGGAGGAAGATGAGAGGGAGACGGACGAGTGGGGAGGGGAGAGAGAGAGAGACTGAGAGAGAGAAACAGAGAGACAGAGGGAGAATCTCAAGCAGGCTCCACACTCAGGGCAGAGCCTGACACAGGGCTCAATCCCATGACCCTGAGATCATGATCTGAGCCAAACTCAAGAGTCGGATGCTCAAATGACTGAGCCACCCAGGTGCCCTGCATTTTTTGTTATTATTATTGAAAAAAGTCATTAGCCCTGTAGAGTTGCCCAGTCTAGATTTTTAAAACGTTGTATCTCTATGATGTTTAACTCCCTCTGCTCCCCTCTCCTCTGGACTTCCTGTTAATTGGTACTCAGAGGCCAGACGAGACTACACTTTGAACACTTTGAAATTTAGGAAGAATATTTCACAGCCTGTGTACTTCACCAGGAGACGTGTGGTCTCGGGCTAGCTCTCTATGGCCAGCAGTGCTTACCGCCTGGACCCACTAATTCACTGGGGTTGCAAAATAATGGATTCTGACTTTTCTGAATCCTTCCTCATCTGTTTGCTACGCTACTTCTCTAAAAAGACACTCTCTCTTCAACTAGTTGGTTAATCTGAGGTATAATATGTAAAGGAAAGCAAGTTAAACACTTGATTCTTTGCTTTTTGTTTGCCAGTTTCTCATACTAATGAGAATATTCCCCAATATCATTAAAAAAATAGGAAATGTGGGGCGGCTGGGTGGCTCAGTCGGTTAAGCGTCCGACTTCAGCCCAGGTCACGATCTCACGCTCCGTGAGTTCAAGCCCCGTGTCGGGCTCTGGGCCCATTGCTCAGAGCCTGGAGCCTGCTTCCGATTCTGTTGTCTCCCTCTCTCTCTGACCCTCCCCCGTTCATGCTCTGTCTCTGTCTCAAAAATAAATAAACATTAAAAAAAAAAAATAGAAAATGTGAATTTTATTTTTAACTCTGAGATTTCCTTAAGGGGAATATTCTGTGTCATAAATCCAAAACTTTCCATTATCACAGTATTTTGGGGGGCTTGGGGTAAATAAAGATATAACGTACTCTAGAAGTATCTGTCTCAAAAAACAAAACAAAAGAAAACAAAAACAACAACAAAAAAAAGCCCTACCTGTCTCATTAGGGCCTCTTCAATAAACAGACTTTTTTTAAATTTGAACATCCCCAAGTAAGGAAGTTTTAATAAACAAAAAATCCTGTGTATTTATTTAATAACATTAATTATCTAACACCTTCCTCTCAAAATCATGATGCAGATGCTTGCCACCTGGTTCTGGAACCCAGAAGGACAGAATGGGTAGCAATCACTATACAAGTTTCCAGCAAGAGATGCCTCCCTTTGCGAACAATCCCCCAAACTGACCAACAGAGCATGTGATGTAAGGAGCCATAAAGAGATGTGATAAAAACAACCAAACATCATGCAAGAAACATATTCTACTAGAATGTGTACATCACATGGGTTCTATTTTTTTCCCCTAGAGATAAAGTAATCACTTAAGCTACAAAAATAAAAACAGAGACCCTACTCTCCACTTTAGGGGAGAGCAGAGACACGTGTCCTCGAAATTACATGTAGCTGCAATGTAAGAAACCTGTCTGTTTACAAAATTAAGGAGCAACTCACATCCTCTCGAGCCCCCAAAGCTGAGACCGCTCAGCGAGAGCAGTGCATCTGACGTCCTATTTGCCACATAAAGGACGCAGGAAATTCAAGGGCAGTATGAAGTATGTCACTTCATGAATGGCACTTTGGCAACCAAAGATCCCCTCTACACACAAACCCACAGGAAATCTCAGGATTTCTGCTCCCCATGGGTATGGATGTTTTCTTCGTTTGCATGGGTCTATTTGTAAGAGACGGAATTCAAGTTACTGACTTACGAAACACGTGTTTCGTAGACCACCTGGATGGTCTGGTTTGGAATCCCCTCCGCAGTAAGCGGGGATGGACACCTACCTGTGAGACACAGTACTACTGTGCTAGCTGTGTGCCAAGCACCGGCGGTTCGCAAGAGGTGTCCTCCATACACACACACACACACACACACACACACACACACACACACACGGAAGCAGAAAAGTCAAACGGAGAGACGTGAAAAACTGGATTCTAACACCAGCACATTGATTTCCTGTATAAATAGCTTAATCACCTCGTACCTTCACTCCTACATTTTACAGAGAGAATTATCTTTGCTTATACTGCAGGGCCATTGTGAGTAACAAAAATAACTCTTAAAATCTTCACAGAAAGTACAATTTGAACCTACAAATGAAGGAAACAAAGACAAACCTGAACAAATGGCCTCACCTAATCCAACTAAAAAGAGTTAATCCAAATAAAAAGAGAGGACACCTCCATGACTGGGGCTCCACTAACTGTCCTCCTCAGCTCCTCCCTACCGCTCCCTTTCACCTCCTTCCTTCCCCCTTTCTCCCACCACCAGGGCCTGCCTCCACCCGCCTCGGGCTCTTCTATCACTTCCACCTCCCCCACTGCAGCCTCCCCCTCCTGCACAATTAAAGCTCAGGACCTTAGAACTCTTCTAATCAAGCTCCTGCATTGTAAACCGAAAGGTGAGGCCTGCAGGGACAGAAACCACAGGCTCAGGGACAGCCCATTATTTGCAAACTGGCTCCTTGTGGAAGTGGGACTCCCGGTAGAAAGCTCTTGTGTGCTGCAATCACACCATCTTCTACCTGGGACTATTCACCACTCTTACTCAAGAAAGGGGCTTCAGGAACTGGTAAATGCATCTCATTGTTCTCCCACCATTATGAAGGGCTTCCAGTCATAAGCAGACAAACAAGGTGAAACCGACCGCATCAATCAGATTCAAATCCTTTGTCTGGAAGACACCTCCAAAGTTCAACTGTCTTCACCCTTAATCCATCTCACCCAGGAAGGAAGATTCAAGAGGCTGATCCCACAGCGACCCTCTCCCAGTTACTCCCTTCAGAGTTCAGCATCATATAGTCCATGGGTCAAATCCAAATCCTTCCTAAAGTAAGAAACAGCTCTTGATTCTTGGATGCAACACCCAAGCACAAGCAACACTACAAGGCAGGAAAGGCACCCCCTGCACGAGCACCATGATGCAGGGAGCCACAATTAGCACAGAGAATACAGGAGCTTGTGTTAAGAGCCCATTGCTCAATGTCTCCACAGCCTTACTCTTTAGCAAGTTAAATAATCTTAGCCTGTTTGACTTTATCAATCTTTTCATGATACTTCTGGCTCTTAAGACCCCTTGAAATTGTCCATGTTGCTTCTTGGAGAGAGTCTAGAACCAAGAGCAAGTAGATAAATTCCTTAGTACAAGAGAAAAGCCATCAATAAAAGTTATTAGAAAGTTTATATAAGTCCAGGACAATTAAGGAAATTTCCATGAAAAAAAGAGGCAGTAATCAAGGCAATAGTACTTTACAGATAGGCTAACTTGTCAACTTCCGGAACACCAGAAACTGAGGAGAAAACATCAAACACGGTCTCCCGAACATCATCTAACTTGATAGCTCTCACCATGGCTAAACACAAGAAGGCCTAAAACCCAGAGATGTCCAAGCTAAATCCTTCAAATATTGACAAAGTCAGGAAAAAGCAAGGTGAAGGAATTAAGGAAAAGGCAAATTCCTTTTCCTATAAAGGAAGAAAATTAAATGAAAATCCTGACTGAGCTAGTAAAGTATGTGCAGGAGAAAAAACAGTAGTTGGGGGGTGCACTCTTGGTATAAAGTCTTGAAAATAATAAGACTGCTAAATTACGAGCACCAGAGAGGTGAAGTACTAGCTCAAAAGATGATGGAAATTGAGCTTTCCAAACTGAATTTGAAAAGGAGAGGTAAAAAGAGGTCAGCTCTTCATAGGCAAAGGGGAAGTTTGTATTATTTGGCTGGCTGTTTTAAATTAATATCCTGGAACATTAGCAGGTGAAAGAGCCCTGTAAAAACGACAGAGAGAGAAGCAAATGGAGTAGAAACAACAGTGTTTACACCTTACTAGTACAAAGGTATTTATTACTAGAAGGATTTACAAGGTGCTAACATGACATACATCAAAGTCAAAAGGCTAGCTTTAATAAATGATGAGGCATATGGCATAGAAGTGAAGCCAGAGGACTTGAAATAACTCCATCTATGCACATACTAGATTATTCTAAACCAAGTAAGCTACTCCAAGATCACGAAATACCATGTTTTGTGATTCCCTAAGAGTCAGTATTCCCACTGTGTCAAACCAGTACAGGCACTTGGGTGGAAAAACTAAGAGTGAGAAGAATATACAACACTGGTCTTTTCTGAGACACTATAAAGCATGCTCAAAGAATCTGAAGACACACCCTGACCCAGAGAGGTCTCAGCTTCCATATTCAAAATGAACAAAAAGCAAATGCATTGCCTTTTTTCCCTCCTATCCGGAAATATATGGAGGTAACAGTTGAGAAATCAGAGCAGATGAGGAACAAGGGGTCAGTATAACTGACATCTAAGTCAGCACACACTTCGGCAGCATGGCGGATGTCCTCAACACTCACCTGGCCTCCTCTGGGGACAGCATTTCCTGTCATCCCCCAATCTGTACCAAAGATGTGTGATTTCCACTTCTAACACATCACACCTTGTCACAGACTGAATGTTTGTGTCTCTACACACTTCCTATGTCGAAGCCCTAACTCCCAGTGTGGCTACACTTAGAAAAGGTGCCTCTGAGGAAATGATTAAGGTTAGATGAGGTCATAATGGTGGGGTCCTGATCTGATGGGGTTAGTGTCCTTTTAAGAAGAGCCATCAGAGAGCTTCTTCTCTCTCACCATGAGTATCCACGAAGGAAAGGCCACGTGAGGACATATCAAGAAGGCAGCTGTCTGCAAGCCATGAAGAGTCCTCACCAGAAATCAAACCAGCTTAAACCTTGAGCTTGGATTTCTAAGTCCCAGAACTGTGACTTGTTGTTGTTTAAGCCACCCAATCTGTGGTATTCTGTTATAGCGGCCTGAGCTAAGATACACATATTCTGTCAATGTTTAATAACGACTTCCCAAACAGCAGGAATGGGATTTTTAATTTTGTTTTTTACATTTCCTAATGCAATGCTCCATGAGGGAGGGTGTTTCACAAATGGCTTTGACTATACTAATGGTTGAAAACTGCCACTGACTACAGTAACACCCACAACAGTCCAGCAGCAATGACAGTGTTATCAGCCAGATTACCGTTTTTACAGGCAAACATAGTTTTCTCCTTATTAAACAGTAGACTGTGGAATGCTCACCTTTTCTTCACTCACTACCAAAAACTATCAGTAACAATTCAAGTACTATAAGTCCTTTCTGAGAAATAAACACCAAAATAAAACACCATCTGTAATGCTAATTTATGTGCACATGTGCGCTAAAAATACTACCAAAAATTTCTATCACGATTTTTATGTAAGATACTTAAATTCCTTGGTTTTATGCCAATTCACCTTGATAATAATAAACTTGGTCACTATATGGTACACCTGAAACTAATTTAACACTGCATGTTAACCAACCGGAATTAAAATAAAAAGTTAAAAAAACTAAGGACAATACACGTTAGGCTTACAGAATACTAAAACATGGAATCATAGGATCACAAATTCAGAGAATCACAGTCTAGAGATAATTTAGGTCAACCTTTTTTTTTTTTTTCTTTTGAATGAGGAAACCAAACTCAGCGATATGAGTAACAAAGAGATCCCTTAATTCCCAGAATCATGTTCTTCTACTGTATTGCTAAGGAATACATTTTTGGAAGTTAAATTCATAAATCTCAAAAAAAAAAAAAGCATAAATGTTTTTGTTAAACTCATTGATTAGGGAACCAGTAATAAGATGTTATAACCTGTTCAAAGGAGAATCCAAAGAGCAAACAAATATATAAGCCTCAGGAATGCTAAAAGAGGCAAAAATTGGCGAAGCTGGTCAGCATACAAAAGGCAATCATCTATTGCATTCTCTCATCATAATTAGCTGTCCATGGATGAGATCATTTCCTTCACTCTGATTACTACAACAGAGAGAGTTGTACAACTACTCAAAGATGATGACAGGCAGAGAGAATCTGGTTGGTTGAGCTACACAGAACATCTACTAATTTTTTTTTATAATTTCTAAGTCTTCGACAATTTCCCCTCCCAGTCTCTCCCCATATATAAATACTATAAAAATAGAGAACAGCACAGTCAGTAAGCCAAGAGACAGAATTCAGAATTCTTGGTTGGCTGTTTAGTCGGGAAGAAGTCCAAGTTCATTTCACGCCCGCACAGAAATTCAGAGACACTGAAATCTCACCATGTTGGGCCAACACAGTCATCACTACAACTCTTTCCCCAGAATGACTCCTAATCATACAACAATCTCACCAGGGTGACCAATTCGGAACAACAGTTCCTTAATCTGGGTGGGGGTAAAGCCTGTATTTCAACTCGTCTTCCGACTCTACATCCCATACCCTTTCCACAACATCAATGGTCTAGTTAGCCCACAAAAGAATGTCTCTGATGCCCCTTGACATTTATGAAGAAAAGGTCTACAAGAACAAACTTTCACTGTTATTCAGATAAAATGTAAAATGAGAAAAGACAGGAGAAGAAATAATCTGCTCCACAAACACAGGAAGAGCATAGAGTGGGACAAGGAGCTGACAGGTTGATCAAATGACCCCAGTTGTGCAGCGCTGCTCAGAGAATTTACCCTGAAGAAAGGAGAAGAACACGGGGCGAAGAGTAGAAAAAAGGGAGGAAAAGCACTCGAAAGCACAACGACAAACAAGAAGGTCTTGTCCTCACATACTGCGCGTAGGGAAAGAATCACAGGATGTGCACACGGGGAGAACAAGAATCGAGGACTGAAATGAACATTTTGTCCAATTTTTTTTCCTCAAAATGCTCAGGAGGATCACTACAGACAACATTCAGAAAACCAACAATAACATAAGTAGCTGAAGCGATTTTTCAATAGCTCCACTGTGAAAAAAGACAAATCTCAAAATTACAAGCTTTGAAACTTAAATTTTTTTTTTTAATTTTTTTTTCAACGTTTATTTATTTTTGGGACAGAGAGAGACAGAGCATGAACGGGGGAGGGGCAGAGAGAGAGGGAGACACAGAATCGGAAACAGGCTCCAGGCTCTGAGCCATCAGCCCAGAGCCTGATGCGGGGCTCGAACTCACGGACCGCGAGATCGTGACCTGGCTGAAGTCGGACGTTTAACCGACTGCGCCACCCAGGCGCCCCGAAACTTAAATATTTTAATTAAGATGTTTCTGAATTCAGTTCATTCTTAAGTAAGACTGAAGCTCTAAAGGGACCAGCAGGTTTTGATCTATCTTTCTTAAGAAATGAACATGCTTATACTCATTGTTTAAGTAGGAAAGTATGAGTTAAACCAAGCAAACAAACACAACACAGTAATGGAACCCATTCCTTGGGAATAACAACAAGTGGAAGGGGAAAAATGAAAGAATATTCAATTACCGAGTACCTACCGACAGAAATATTGCAGGCAAGTCTTAAGAATAGCTCTTTTTATTGCAGCACCAAGAAGGAAAAATACTGCATGGTCTCTGGCACACATTCTTCAACTGTACTCAGGATGGCCCTGCTGCAAAGTATCTAGCAGACCTCTTGGAGTTCAGTTGTAAAACTTTAACTCATTTGAGTATTTGAAAGAATGTTTCATAAATAACAATTTATTCCTTTTTACAGTGAACAGCTAATGAATGAAAAGATCAGACAGGCATCTTCTGACCAGACTGTTCTCTCCGTGCACCAGAAGCCAAATTACAATCAGAATATCATTTTATCTGGTATCACGGTGGGTGCAGGAAGCTGCATCCGTAAAATATCAAATAATGCCGGGACATTCATTCATTCACTCGGCAGGTGCTGGCCTTGTGCAGCTTGGTCTCTGGCGTGAAGCTCAAGCTCACAAAGGGATCTACTTGCTCCTGGCTCGGTACAGGGAGGACCCAGCTCCACGCAGGGAGGACCCCGCTCCGCGCAGGGGTCGAGGTCCCGGCTCCGCGCAGGGGTTGTCGAGGTCCCGGCTCCGTGCAGGGAGGACCTCGCTCCGCGCAGGGAGGTCTTGGCTCTGTGCAGGGAGGACCCGGCTCTGCACCGGGAGGACCCAGCTCTGCACAGAGAGGACCCCTCTCTGCGCAGAGAGGATCCCTATCCACGCAGGGAGATCTTGGCTCTGTGCAGGGAGGACCCAGCTCCGCGCAGGGAGGTCCCGGCTCTGCGCAAGGAGGTCCCAGCTCTTCATCACTCAGCCTAGACAATGCCCAAGGGAGCATTGTGACTCTGTATCTCACGGAGCCTGGTTTCTTTTTTCTTTTTCTGTCATTTTTTTCATACCAAAAGTTGCCATTTCAACCATTTTCAAGATCATAGTTCAGTAGCATTAAATTCACAATACTGTGTGACCATTACCACTACTCCCAGGACTTTTTCATCACTCCAAACAGAAACTCTGTAATAAGTTTACTTTTTTAATAAATTATATTTAGAAATTTTTTCACCCCCAGCGAGACAAAAAAGATAACTTGGCCTCATTTCACTTCCCTCCTAGCCTACTCAGCACCTAGCCTACTCAGCACAAATCAACAGTCTGTGATTTGAATTTCACATTGTTATTGTTTTGTAACATACGCACCAATTATTTAGACTTTATTAGTTTTACCAGTATTTTTGCTCTCCTTGTTACCTGTATCCCCTGTCTTCCTCTTTTACTTCCTTTTGTTTCTACCAGAATACAGTCTCAAGTAATTCTTTCAAATGCGGTCAGTAGGTAAAAAATTTCTAAGCATGTCCAAAAATATCCTTAGCTGGGGTGCCTGGGTGGCTCAGTCGGTTAAGCGGCCAACTTCGGCTCAGGTCATGATCTCACGGTCAGTGAGTTCAAGCCCCGCGTTGGGCTCTGTGCTGACAGCTCAGAGCCTGGAGCCTGTTTCAGATTCTGTGTCTCCCTCTCTCTGACCCTCCCCCGTTCATGCTCTGTCTCTGTCTCAAAAATAAATAAACATTAAAAAAATTTTTTTTTTAAAAAACAAAAAAAACAAAAATATCCTTAGCTTTCACTCGTGATTGTCACTTTGATAACAGAATTCTAAGTTTAAAATAAGTCTGTCTCAAAAATAAATAAATAATAAATAAATAAATAAATAAGTTTGTCTCAGAATTTTAAAGATCTATTTCCCTGTTTACTATAACCCAATATTGCTTAAGTAAAGCCTGATGACAATCTAATTATCAAAAAACAATTGCTTTTTAAAAGGGGCACAGGTTACTAACATTTCTGGTTCACAAAGCCCTTTTTAAACACATCTCTCTTATCAGTCAGATTATAGGTCTGCCTGTAATCTGTTCCTTCGGCCTATACGTTCCTTTGCTATTGTGCTTTGATTTTGTAACTGTTTTCCAGAAGGCACACCTATGTACTGAGAAGAGGGACACGTGAGGGACACAGTACTGCCGTGCTGTTGCACCCACCCAGATGCTGCACACAGGCGCTTTCTTGTATGGTGTACACTATCTCATCCAAGACTTACAAATACCTAGAAAGACAGTATCATCAGCGTTTTATAGATAAGGAAGCTGAGGCTCAAATGAATGAATGATTTTTCTCAAGGCTACTCAGCTAGTAAGGGGAAAATCCAGGAGTCAACCTGTTATTCTATATTGGAGCAACAGAGAAAGGGAGGGGGAGAAGGAGGAAAAAGGGAGACAGGAAGGAAGGAAAAAGGGAGGGAACATCTAAGTTTGGTTCTGTATACAATTACCATTAATAATATTCACTAATCCCTGGTTCTAAATCTGAATGCTGTATCAAATCTATTATTAAAATACATACTCCTACAACAAGAAGAGAAACGTAAGAATAAAAAGAAGAGGTGCCTGAGTGGCTCAGTCGGTTAAGTACCCGACTCCTGATTTTAGCTCAGATCGTGATCTCACGATTCATGAGGTTCCTGAGATTGAGCCCCGTGTTGGGCTCCATGCTGACCATGTGGAGTCTGCTTAGGGTTCTCTGTCCCCCTTTCTCTCTATCCCTCCCCTGGGATAATCTCCCTCTCTCTCTCTCTCTCGTTCTCCCTCCTTTCTCTCTCTCAAAAATAAATAATCAAAAAAAATAATAAAAATATGACAAAAAAATTTAAGACAGAGGAGAGGCTAAAGAAGTAACTTGAAATGGATATGCTTTGGGAGACATTCTCAACTACCTCCTTACAAATGGGCCACCTCAGTTACTTAGAGTGGCTGCCATTTTCTGGAAGCTGCCAGATACCTCAGGACAAAATAAAGAGAAAGAGCCCGATGTACACACTGCAAATTATTGTTGTTTGTATCACAGTAGCATTCTGGTTTTAAATGGAAACTCCATCATAGACTGCTTTCAAAGACCAAGTGACTAGAATAAAAACTCCCACGTCCAGCAAAGTAACACACTGTCAGTGGGGTATGTTGCGGGGAGGCACATACTGCTGAAAACAGTGTAATTCCTTCCTTCTCTTATATATGATACTTTTTTAAGAACTGAAAAGGTAACAAGGACATAGAGACAAGTTTAAAGCCAGGATCTTGTTTTAATGTACAGCCTACTTTATTTCAAGAAATCTAGGTTATTAAATGCAACCTCCATCTGAGAAATGGCCTCACAGGGGAGGTAATATAGACTAGTCCTTAAATGCATAAGCTTTAGAGTCTGGAATTTCTGAATTCAAGTCCCAGCTCCATCGTGTACTAGGTGTGAGACCTTGGCCAAGCTCACAACCTCTCTGAATCTATCCCCTCAAAATAATACCTTATAAGTCTGATGAGAAGGTTAAGTAAGATACTGTATAGCATCACACACAGAGCCTAGTGCATATCAAAAGCTTAATATAAAATATAAAAAGAGTAGGAAGAGGAGGGGAGTAGATGAGCCCAGAATTAGTTTCCAGTGTGAAAGCATATTAAGATTAATGCTGTCCACAAAATGAATTAAAAAAACAAAAAACAAATCCAAAAAAAGAAAAAAAAAAAAAAACCAAGATTAAGTAAAATGTACCAAGGCTCTCCTTCTCCTACCAAATAGGGCGGATAAAAGATGACAATAAAATAATAAATAATAGCACATCATGAAGGTCATGATTTTCAGTTTGTTCTCCAGACATTACTTTCCTCTGACTCCTTTTTTTAACTTAAGTATTTCAAGGTCAAAGTTGAACAGAAGGAGGAAAGCCAGAGAACAGGAGGAAGGAGCTAGAAAACAAATCAGAAAAGCACAGCACCACCTTCATCACAGCATCAGTGAGGACCAGCACGCAGGGCGCAAGCTCCTGGGCGGGGCTGGGATGTCCTGCCAAGGACACCCTATGGAACACGCTGGACGAGTTCAGAGAGGAGTAGTGGGGGAGGGGAAGCAGACCCCACAGTTCGCTTTTGGAAGCCACTGCTCCCACACAGGGGTGGTTGGGTGCCCACCACAGAATCACAAACCATCAGTTTTCCGTGGAGGCTGGAATGGATAATATTATCCTAGGAATGAATCGGTTCAGGGCCCTCTGCCATGGGCTGTTCTTGTGATTTTCAGACCCCTTGTCCTGTGGTCCATGTCATGTTCTGGACCCGTAAGTCATGGTTCTGCCTGGAGTTACCGCCACAAGGCAGAGTGGAAAATTGCCAGACACCAGGCAGGTGGGTAAAACCAACATCTGTCCTCGTAATTAGCCGCGGGTGGCCTTACCAAGTTCTATAAGGCTTTCTATTTCTAGAGGATGCTGCATTTGTAGACCACGGAGGTGCAAAAATCATTATATCTTTAAAAGGAAAGAAAATTTCGAAGATACGTTTATTAAATGTGAAAACTGGCGGGGGAGGGGGGACCACCTAAAAAAAAACGGCTCTGGAAAAAAAAAAGGGAAAATTACCAAACATTTGAAATGAAGAGAGACATTTTGGGGAACTGAAGCCTTACCCTGTGCAGGAGGAAACGTGAAAGGTCTTCGTGGGTTCTGGTCTCTGTTCAACCACCAATTCACTATGTGCAACCAGAAAACTCATGAGTTTCTCCACGCCTAACGCCTCTCTCGTGTCTATCTGCTCAAGACCACACCCAGTTCTTGTGAGGGGCCGTATATGACAACACTATCATTCCCCAAGTGTGGTGCCCACACCGGCAGCATCAGCAACCTGAAAACTTCTTCACAGTGCAAAGCCTTGAACCCCTCGCCAAACCTACCAAATGAGAAACTCCAAAAACGGGTAATTCAGACACACCCTAAAGTCTGAGAACCACTGCAAAAACAGATACGAAAACAACCAGAAAACCTTCAAACACTAAATATGAAGTTGTTATTATGGAAAAATTAAGGATATTACATTTGTTTGAAGATTTTAAGGACTTCTGTTAACACATAACTGGATATAGACAAGGGTGAGTGTGTGCATATGTGTCTGTTACACCCAGACTCACATTCCATCAATTTCTTTAGTAAATGGTACTACAAAATAAAATGAAATATAAAATTATGGCATCTATCAATATTAAAATGTATTATTATTTAGTCACAACTTTAAAGGGGGGAAAGAAATCAAATTAATAATCATTATTCTTTGAAAGAGTAAATATTAGATTAAATTGATTTAAATCCAGTTATTAGTAAATAGAAGAATAAATTTCAGATTCTCCTTTCTCTTGGGGAAAGGAGAAGAATAAATCTTACTGGGATCTTTACATTTTCTTGGCAAGAGTAATGCATTATGCTTTTAAAAAGGTAAAATGTGGGGCGCTCAGTTGGGCGACTGACTCGATTTCGGCTCAGTTCATGATCTCAAGGTTTGTGAGACTGAAATCCTACATCAGGTTCTGCGCTGACTACATGGAGCCTGCTTCAAATTCTCTGTCTCCCCCCTACCTATCCTCTGCTTGTGCACACATGTGCTTTCTCTCCCTCTCTCTCGCTCTGAGAAAGAAAAGAAAAGAAAAGAAAAGAAAAGAAAAGAAAAGAAAAGAAAAGAAAGGAAAGGAAAGGAAAGGAAAGGAAAGGAAAGGAAAGGAAAGGAAAGGAAAGGAAAGGAAAGGAAAGGAGAAAAGAAAAGAAGAAAAGAAAAGAAAAGAAAAGAAAAGAAAAGAAAAGAAAAGAAAAAAACACTTGAAGAAAAAATAAAAAGGCAAAATGTGGGGTGCCCAGCTGGCACAGTCGGTGGAGCATGTGGCTCTTGATCTCGGGGATGTGAGTTCAAGCCCCACATTGAATGCAGAGATCACTTTAAAAAATCAACTGAGGACTGCTGGACGGGGGATGGGTGGAGGGATGGGCTAAATGGGTGATGGGCACTGAGGAGGGCACTTTTCGTGTCATAGGTAAGAGATGAAATCACTGGGTTCTGCTCCTGAAGCCAAGACTACACTATATGTTAACTAACTTTTGAATTTAAGAAGAAAAAAAGGCCCCCCAAAAAAATAAATCTTAAAAAAAAAAGTAAAATGTGAAATCAAAATAAAAAGAACATGGTTGCAATGTATGCATTTCAACAGCCAATGCAGGGCTTTAATGAAATAATTATAGGAAGTCTTTGAGTTCTAACAAGTATAACTAAATTAAGAAGAAAATATGCTAAGAAACCTGAGAGGTGGTGTTCAGATTATTTTTTCATTCTACATTCTAGATAAGCCCAATGCAACACGTTAAACAAAAATATCCCTTATTAGAAATATTCTCAGCTTATTTTTAAGTTCCTATCTCATTTATTACCTCTAACTAAGGGAATCCACATCGAGGCCCCTGACTCGCTGGAGATGACATGAGAGTCACTTTGCTAACGTTATATACACGTCTGATGGAAAAGTGAGGAAGAAGAGATATGAAGAACAAATTAACACTCAAAATACAGGAAGATCATACAGGAATAAGAATAACTAATGAAATGTTTCGTTCAAAAGAGTTAGACTGCCAACTCTTTAGAGCTTAAAATTGGACTAAACTGATTTTTATACCATCAGAACATGGTTATTTTAACATGCCCTCAGGTAAGAATCTACGCTCTGCAATACACTGGCCAGGGAGCCTGACAAGAAGAGCAGCCCCAGCAGGGAGTGAGTGGCCTTGTGGTTTGACCTGCTGTATAGATAGCAAAGCCCTGCCCTCCACTATTATTCCAGAATCTCTCTCCAGACCTCTTTCCCACAGTATAAACCATCCAAGTCAACTACGATCATGGTCAGCAGGGAGGACCTGCACTTTCATCAGACATGCCCCAGTCACCTTCTCCAACCTTCTCAGGGAGCTTCCAGAAGAACTGCCAGCAACCCAGCACAGCCAGCTCTCCCCTGCCACAAAGAGCGGTCACGGAAGCAGTTACCTCCCTTTCTTTTTCTCCATCCTTTATTCCAGGCCTTCTTTTCTTTCCTTCCTACCTCTGTGTCCCTTTCAAACTTTCCCTGTTACTCAAGGAGGGAGGATACATACCAAAATGGCAAAGGAGCAAAAGCATCCTAACTCGTGCTCCCCCAATCTCAGACCATCAGTGAGTTGTCAGAAACAGTGGCGCATCTGGACTCTATTCCAGTGACCGACAAGGTGCCATGTCATGTCAGATGCACAGGCACATTCACAACATACCCTCCAAACCCCAAATGGCCAGGAATTCCTAGACCACAGGACATATTGCTCAAAAACACACACAACCCAAATGTTATAACAGCTTGCTTCTCTTCTAAATTTTACCTTCTGTGTTTCCCTATCCTGACCAAGTACACCCCTCAGTACGTTATTACTCTGCGGCCACTGGAATACATGATCACCTAGCTCAGCAGCAGGTTGGAAAGCTGTAGGAAAGCTCTAATTAGGCTGACTTTTTAAACAAAGGATTCAGAGACCTTGTCGACCTCAGCTGTGGTGGTGCCTGTGCTAACAGGCCACTTCTTTTATCTTTAAAAAATGAAGGTTTTTTAGAGTAATATGTCACCTTACCAAGGACAACACTGTCTTAAAAGGTAGCAAAGAGAGACAGAGAGAGACAGAGACAGAGAGACAGAGACAGAGAGAGAGGATCCAAGCAGGCTACACCCTCAGCGCAGAGCCCAACGAGGGGCTCGAACACACAAACTGTGAGATCATGGCCTAAGCTGAGATCAAGAGTCTGATGCTCAACTGACTGAGCCACCCAGGGGCCCCAATCTTATTGTCACTTCTGTATTTTAAAAAAGCTTCCCTTTTAGAAATACCACAAATACTTTAAAAGACATTTACTTCCCACCACTTATAAGCCAAAAGTTCGCGTATCTTTGGCAGTTCTGTAGGCCTGGACGGAGTGCTGTTTGTCCAGAATGCACCTGACATGATCTCCTGGTGTTCTGGCTATCCTGCTCTGACGGAGCAACATCAACAATTCTGAAAATCACTCCTGGGTACAGATAAGGAAGTTTGTCTTTTTTTTTTTTTTTTTCCCATCATGTAACTAAGAATAATAAATATCCAGCTTCCAAGTGCAAACCTCAATTGCCGACCTGTTTGCATTTCTAACTCTAATATGAATTAGATGAACGGAAAATCCACTGTAAAAGAAAAACACAAATGGCACTCTTCAAAGTCACCATCCAGGGAATCAATGCTTTGTGTAAAACTTATTAAAAATTACCTTGAAAAAGGATAAAGGCAAATTTATGGAGACAATTATGCAATTCTAAGAGAAGTTCTTACAAAGTATGTATTCTTGTTAAATTTCTGAGAGCTTGTTTGGAGGGTCTCCCAGGGGAGCACAGCTACTCATACAACCTTGACCAACGAATGGTTCTTCTCAGGGTGGCTGTGTGGCTCAGTCGGTTAAGCACTCAACTTCGGCTCAGGTCATGATCGCACAGCTCGTGAGTTTGAGCTTCACATTGGGCTCTGTGCTGACAGCTCAGAGCCTGGAACCTGGAGCCTGCTTTAGATTCTATGTCTCCCTCTCTCTCTGCCCCTCCCCCACTTGTGCTCTGTCTCTCTCTCTCTCTCTCTCCCCAAAATAAACAAACATAAAAATAAAGAATGGTCCTTCTCTATTGGGGAAGGTTGTCCTCTTCAACAGAGCACACAGCTTTGGGAGGGGCACACTGGAACAGGGAGGGAAGCAGGGGACATCCATGTAGCCCAAGCAGCCAGACCAGCCAAATCAATCCTGCTAACCAACAAGGTGGCAGGTGTCACAGCCAGATCTCCCTTATATCCTACTGTTGGCAATTCTTGATCGTAACTACGATGGAACATTTTTTATCCAGGGAAAAACAAATTAAGGACAGAAACTCAGGAGGCTTTGAGAATGAGAGTTAAAGCTTTTATAGAAGGTCTGTTAGCAAAGACCCCCAGCAGCAACCAGGACAGCGTTCAGCTCCTGGTTTCCAGCACCACTCTCTAATGAAAGAAACCAGGCTCCTGCAGGAATGGATGATTCTAGGATCAGAGCAGGAAACACACAAGGCAAGCCTGGAGTATTCTTTAGTGACAGAATGGAAGGACATGCTAAACACAAACAAACTCCACAAAGACAGAGATGTGTCACAGGCACACAGGAGCCACCTGAAAGAGCTCCCAATAGCCAAAGCTAGAACAGCTTGGCAACAACATAAACAAAGCGGTGTTGGAGTACAACTCAGAATGTAAAATAAACATCCATGAGACCATACTGATATAATTAAATGACTAAAAGAGAGGAGACCAATCTCCTGTGCAGAAGAATTGCAAATAATTTATGTAAATACTCCTCCTTCAAGAAGGAGGACTATTCTCCCCACTCTTCAAGTGTGGGCTGTATAGAGCCACTTCCATCCAAAGGGGACCATGAGGAAGGGGGAAGGAGAAACTACACAAACACACCTGAGCAGGTGACCAAGGTCAACACCAACAAGAAGTCACGTGACAAAGCACACCCTTGCCATAATGTGAAGAAAATGGCACCTTACCTCTGTGGTCTTCCTCTCCAAAACCCAAATCTCCACTCTAATCATGAGACAACTTCAGACAAGTATTAGTTCCTTTTTCCACTTAAGGGACATTCTATAAAATACCTGACCAGTACAGTACTCCTCAAAACTGTCAAGATCATCAAAAACAAAGTCACAGAACAGCCTAAGGCAATATGATGACTACGAGTAAGGTAGTGTTCTGTGAGGGACAGGACATTAGGTGGAAAAAAGAATGAGGGGGGAGCCTGGGGTGGGGGACGGCTCAGTCGGTTAAGCGTCTGACTCTTGATTTGGGCTCAGGTCATGATCTCACAGTTCGTGAGGCTGAGCCCAAGTTGGGCTCTGTGCTGACAGTGCAAAGCCTGCTTGGGATTCTCTCTCTACCTCTCTACCCTCCCCCCCTCAAAATAAATAAATAAATAAATAAATAAATAAATACACTTAAAAAATAAAATAATAAAATGGACATTAGGTATAAACTAAGGAAATCTGAATGGAGTACAGACTCCCATTAATATCAATGTATCAACACTGATAAGTGAGTCACTGATTATGACAAATGTACCACACTAAAGTTTTCATAATAGGGAAAACTGTGCCCCAGGTATATGAAGGAACTATATTATCATCACATTTCTGCTGTAAATCGAAACCTTTCTAAAATTAAAAATTTAGTATAAAAATATATACAGGGGCTCCTTGGTGGCTCAGTCAATTAAGCATCTGACTCTTGAATTTGGCTCAGGTCATGCTCTTGCGACCCTGAAATCGAAACCCAAGTTATGCTCTGCGCTGAGCATGAAGCCTGCCTAGGATTCATTCCCTTTCTCTCTTTCTCTTTCTCTCTCTCTCTCTCTCTCTCTCTGCCCCTTTTCCCACTCCTGTGAGCATGCACACGTAGACACTCACTTTCTCTCTCTCTCCTGCCCCCCCAAAAATATTTTACACAATCTTTCCAACACTAAATCATATTACATATTTTGGTTTGTTTTAAAACTACTCGTTTGGGTGCGCCTGGGTGGCTCAGTTGGTTAAGCGCCCAACTCTTGATTTTGGCTCAGGTCATGATCTCAAGTTTCAGGGGTTCGAGCCCTGCATTGGGTTCCACACTGACAGCATGGAGCCTGCTTGTGATTCTCTCTTTCTCCCTCTTTTTGCCCCTCCCCTTCATCCTTTCTCTCCAAATAAATAAATAAACTTTAAAAAAATGTTGTTTATTTGACATTATAATTGTGGTAAAGAGTGTAGACTGATCAAATTGTCTGGATTTGGATGCAGCTCCACTGCCCACATCAATTTTTACTACTGACGTGCCTGCCTGTACACAGTATACTGCTAACATGGGCCCAAGCCTTCAGTTACATTCAGCACATCTGCTTTCCCAGCAAGAGAAAAGATGACAAATAAGTCCGAAACAGCATGACTTTCCTGTCACACAGCAGCCCCTGGAGTAATGACCAGGCCACTGTGCTGCACTGAATAACAGTGAGAAGGGGCCTTTGGCAACCTGGTCCCCATACACAGGCAGGCAGGCTCTCCTTCCCAAGAACAGATGTGCCCAGATGTGATTAGCGCCTCTGAGCAACGTGCAGCTCTGATTTTAACTTTTCGTGATATGAACACTACCTGTTTCTTCTGTTATTCAAAGGAGGCCGATGAAATCCTATTCTTTCCACAGGTAAAAAAGTCATTCAAAAAAGGAGCAAAATGGATTTGATGAAAATATCAGAAGATACTTTTAATAAAAACTGGCCAGGGTTTATAGTGTTATTTGTTGAAAAAAGAAAGAGTTTACAGGTTATAAGATTTACAACTTCCCTACCAACGAAGGCTTCACAAATGAATCTTCATGCGGCAACTGCAGTGACTTTTACCAACTAAGTCAGTCATTAAAGGCTCCTCATCCTGGTCAACAATGCCTCAGGCGCTTCTAAATCAGTAGGTCCTAGTCTACAGCTTTGAATGCTGTAATGGCAACATAACAGAGAGAAATTAATGACCAGTGTGAGTAATCAAAGGTCACAATTTTCCACAAAAGCTCAGAATTTTCTAGTTTCATCTACGTCTTGATATGAAAGTACAAGGCACTTTCTTGACCGGGCTGAAGAACAAAAAAGACAAAATTAAGAGAAATAAATAAAAAGGCTGAGAGAAGCGGTGTTTCTTTAAAAAGACTATGAGTAACCAATGGGCATTACAGGGTTTGGTTTCTTTAACATAAAACATCTTAATTAACTTTTTTCAGAGTTGGATGAACTGTCACTAGGCCTAACACCACACTTAATTTTGGATTTGGCCCTAAGCTGCACTCCATGTGAGCAGCTGTGCGGAGACAGCAGCACCTCCACCCAAGCCCAGATGGGAGCTCCGTGAGCGCCGCAAGGAGGGGGCAGGAGACCCACCTCTCTGCTCTGAACGCACCCCTGCACCACCCCTGCACCGAGCACTGGATGCGTAATAGGAAGGTAATCAATAAACAGATGAGCGGATCTGTGTGTGAAATTATTCCCACTCAGGGGACCGTGGATATGAGCAATAGCACCAACCCAGTTAATTTAAGTTTTGAAAAAAGGAAAAAAGCATTTACTGTCAGGGACCAGAGCAGCTGCAGGGCTCTGAATGGTAGAAAGTACCAGATTCAGAAGAACACATCTGACGGGCCAGCTTGGGTTGCACGATCACCAGGGGATTTCGAAGGACATCTATCCACGCTTCTATCCCGAGACAGAGGAGTCTCCAAAGCAGACGCAGGGTGCTATTTCTAGAAAAGAGCAGTATGGTTGCCAGGCAGGCGTGAACTCACATGCGCGTCCTGACAGGGAAGGAGCAGGGCGTGGGAATAACAAACCAACCCCCAGGGACTGTAATAGGCATTTTGCTTTTCATAGACTTGATCCTCTTTTCCACACAATCCCGGGAGGTGCATATTACAGCCTCGTTTCACTTGAGTTGAAAGTGAAGTTCATGGAGTTTCAGTTACTCAGCTAAAGTCACAGGGAATCAGACCCAGGCCTCCCATTCTCTTCTACCTCTCCACAGAAACAGAAGGTTCTTATCAGAGTGTCAAGATGCGAGACGTTAAATCCAGGCACAGTCTCAGAAATAGGAACTTTTCCTTGTAATCAACGGTGCCTGAAGATAAGGACTTCTTGCCCTCATATTATCTGAGTTTTTTCATAGAATATATACAGAATCCCTTTCATTCAGTAAAAATGTTATTTGCTTAGGGGAGCCTGGGTGGCCCAACTGGTGAAGCGTGTGACTCTTGATTCGGTTCAGATCATGATCTCAGAGTCGTGACATCGAGCCCCGTGTCAGGCTCTGCAATGAGCACGGAGCCTGCTTGGGATTCTCTCTCTCCCTCTCCCTCTCTGCTCCTCTCCCACTCGCTCACTCTCTTTCTCAAAAAAAAAAAAAATAAATTCAAAAAAATTTTTTTGAAATATTATTCGCTTATACATAAACCTGCAGTTTCTATGGCTAATGACAGAATATGCAGATACCAAGGTAACAAATACAATTCTAAAACAGGTTAACAAAATTGCTCGTCTCTCTACGCTCAGTATGCCCACTCACTAGCTCTGTCAGGACACATATCTGGTACTGGTAACAAGGGATAGCACATGAGAACAAGGACACATTAAGCAAAAATCACTAATCCCTAATGGCGAATGGTCAGCCCTACTAGCAGGGGGCTGGAGCAGGAGCATTTTTTAAACCAGTGCAAGCCTAGCATTTTTCCACATGTAGAAATTGTGCCTTCATCTCTAGAGCAGCTGAAGCACAAACATGCAATTCATGTATTATTTGGGTCACTAGTAACCTAAGCAGATGGTATATGCATTTTATGTGAAATATTTAATTAGGCCATCGGGAATGTGGTGGTACCAGCTGTTATGGCCTGCTGACCTTGGTAAAGGAGGAGATATCAGCAAAATGAGGATGACAATGTTCAGACGAGTCCCAGACATGGAGCCTGTTTATGACAATATCAGCTACCCTGACTGTGTCACACTGCAAGGCAAGAAATGTTGGCCCAAGCACAGAGATCTGGCTCCCATCACTCACCTTCAAGTCCTCTGGAGTTATTAAAAACTGTTCTTAACTGATTTATACTAATATATACATAGGAAGAACTCTGGAAATACATACTTCAAAATAATAATGGTTCTTACTTATAGATGACGAACTTAGGGGTGATTTTTATTTTCTTTTTCTATGTGTTTTTATGATTTGAAGTATTTAATTTAAAATACCAATGACTTATACCCATATAATTCCTTTCATATAGTACATGCATCCCTGAAACACTGCCTTATGAATCCATGTTTTGTTATAAATTTAAAAAACTCTATTGTTTCTCATTTACACTTAAGCAACTTTTCATTTTTCATAGCTGACTTCCCCAACTGGCCTATGAAGCCCTCTAGTATCTTAGTGCTGGGTTCTTCCTCCAGCTCAGTCAAGGGACCCCAGGCTGGGCCTCCAAGCTGCCCGCAAGAGTTCTACCAGAACCACATCAACTCCTCCCTTTTTCTCAGAGGCTCCTCCACAGATGTCCCCTTCCCCAATTCCTGTAACCCCTCATGTCTCTTCAATCAAACCATCCAGACGCGAATCCTTAAATCCACACAGTCTCAGAAATGCAAACCTTCCTCAAAAACAACAGCTCTTAAACAAGGACTTACTGCCCTCATCTAACAAAATAGAGTTCAAATCCTTTTCCACTCTCTCTGTATAATATAAATACAAAAATTTGCTTACATATAAATGTAAACTTTCTGTGGCTATTGACACACAATATGGTGACAAATCTGATCCAATCTCTCCTCAACCTCTTCACAATGAAAAGAAAGGCTAGAAACTAATAACACCCTCAATTTCCTGCCCTTTTCCAGAGTGAATCCCATGGGGCTGGTTCAACAAGCATTCACTGAAACTTGAAACAGATAGACACAAGATGCTGGGGACTTTTCTAGACAACAGAGTTCCCTGCCCTCATGGAGCCAATGGTCTCTGCTGCCTCAGTTACCCTGTCCTCCTCCTTGTCAAGACTCCCCTGTATTAATCAGCCTGGGTGGCCATAACAAAGAACCCCGAACTGGGTGGCTTCGACAACAGAACATATTTTCTCTCCCTTCTGGGTCTGAAAGGCTGAGATCATGGTGTGGGTAGGATTGGTTTCTGCTGGGGCCTCTCTGCTTGGCTTGGACACTAATGTCTTGTCACTTCCTTACACGGCCCTCCCTGTGAGTGTGCACATCTCTAATGTCTGTCCCTCTTTCATAAGGAGACTGGATTAGCATTCCACCCTAAAGGCCTCCTTTTAACTCAATCACTTCTTTAAAGACCTTATCTCCAAACAGATTTACATTCTGAGGTAAATGGAGATTGAGACTTCAACACAAGAATTTTGGAAGAACACAAGGTACCCATGACAAGCCCCTCTCCCCTGGGTCCCTCTGGAAACACCATTCTCAAATAGCCCCCCATCCCCTGGGTCCCTCTGGAAACACCATTCTCAAATAGCGCCCCCCTCCTCTGGGTCCCTCTGGAAACACCATTCTCAAATAGCGCCCCCCTCTTCTGGGTCCCTCTGGAAACACCATTCTCAAATCCTTTTCATATTTAAAACACCAACAAGCCTCCCTAGGCCTTATCTTCCCCTAGTCCACCCAGCTGCTGTCCTTAACTGTAAGATATGAAAACAGCCTGAACTAGGAGTCTCCAACTCAAATTAGGAGAGCAGATCAGGGGTGGGCGGCCAGGTGGAGGACCAGAGAGGCCAGTCCCATCCACAGGGGGAAGCCGTGGGCCCACTGCCATCCTAACTTTACTCACGTGTGAAAACAGGAAGAAGGACATCAACCACCTCCATTTTGGCCTCAATCCTTCCAACTGATTAAGTTCTTTCCAGTTTACCCCTTAACTCAGGCAAAATGCCCTGAAGCAGGCAAAGCATCCCCTGATGGGAACTTTCAGTACCCTCTCAGGCCCTGAGCCAGCAAGACCCCAGACCCCAGTGACTGATCCCAAGACAATGATCGACCGGACATTCACTGCCCACCGTGTGGACCCACTGACCTTTGTCCCACATTTTTCTTAAATAAACATGGAAGTATTTCAGTACTTTGGAGACCGTCTTTGAGGCCTTAGTTGACTGTCCTCCTGGTGTTGGACTCACTGAAATAAATTCCTTTTCTGTTTCACCTCCACTTACTGGATTTTGTCAGCTGCTAGTGGCTGAACCTGATGTGTCTGGGACCCTTAGAGCTGGGTGCTCTTGCCCCCTGTGCCCCAGCGAAAGAGCCCAGTGTACCCTGTTCTTCTGACTTTCGAGAGAACCTAGAAATTGAATTGTGTGAAATTTCCCAAGTTTTATATGTTGGTGACAAAAATAAGAAAACAACTCTGGGGGCGGGGGGGGGGGAGGGGAGGCAAATGAGAGGCCTGTTCTCCCAATTTTTTCCATTTTTTCGCCCCTATAATCTCTTATTTTCCTCATTTCCTACCTGTCCTTCATTTCCAACGTTTCTGAAATCAGGTTTCTTTGCACCAAGTCCTTTCCCCGCACTCCAGTGAAATAGCTACAGCTCAAGTCCCCACTGGCTTTTCATTTTTAAACATCATTTTATTTGGAGGGGAAATCTATCTGGCCAGAACTACCCACTATATTAGCCTGAAAGACAGACTCCATTCCTGAGATGTCAGGTTGCTGTTCTGTGGGGATCTTTGAGCCCACTCTGCACTAGTGTGGAGTTATTAGCCCCCTCACCTGCCTCTGTGTTTGTGACAGTCTAAGTGCTCCAGGAGGGTGGAGTCTATGAACTACAATAAAGAGGCTGTTGTACTTCAATGGGGGTGGCGACGTGAGCAGACATCCAGCCCACACCCAGCCGCAGCACACGTCTCTGCCAGAAAAGGGGGGTGTGAACAAAAGACTACATCCTCACACAGCTCTGCTGGTTTTCCACTCCCATGTAACAGGAATCAGACAAAAATGGATGAAAATAGCCCTCGCTCCACCACTGTGAGGCCAAATTACTGAGCTTTTCCACACCTCAGCTTCTTCAACTGTAAAATGGGAATCATAATGTTAAATTAAAACCTACAAATAATGTTGGGAAAATATTCAATGTAAATGATACAATGAGTTTACCTGTGAAAGAATCTGAACCTAAAATGGAACTGGCGGGCGTAAGAAGGAAAGTCTCACGCATGTGTCCTCTGGAAAACAAAAACTTATGGACTGGGAGACTAATTTCCCTTAAATGTCCTATTTACAGAAAACGGAAAATATCAGAATTTTCTTAAGTGACAGTGAGTTGGTGACGGGCTGCCTCCTACTGACCTTCACAAGTTTTACTTATGGTGTCCAGAGGCATGAACGAGACATGACCAGGGCGGGCTGGCCTCACCAAGTAAGCTGCACTGAGCTGTTGTTTGTGACCGGTTTTGTCTCCAAGGGAATTTTCAGAATTGACTCTCATTTGTTTTTGAATTTGATGGATTCCAACTGGACTGTCTCCTCATTACATTCCCTGCCCATGAACCCCGCAGACCCAAACCCTCAGTGCACCTGCCTGTAGTCTGCTGTGGTGTGCGTGTCCTGAATTGTAACTCCTATCCTATTCCTGAACAGACTCATCCTTTTGACAATTTGGAGCTTTCCTTGGTTTACCTCTTTATTTAGGTTGACATACCTAACATCTTATCTTCACTTTCATTTCAAAAGGAAAACCATGGCTCCCACATATTAGAACTACTATTTCAGCTATCACACTTGGAAAATGGTCCTCATTCATCTCTGGTGTCACATTCATGGTAGGATTTCTATTTTTCTATGAAAATTTTACATGAAATAATATTCTTTAACTATTCTTAGGATAATTTCAACTACACGTGAAAATTTCAACTCTGTAAAAATATATTTTATTAAAAAACTAGAAATGATTTAAAATTTAAATGAAAAGAAAAAAATGTTATAAAATAGGAAAAAAAAACACACCTAATTTTATTTATCCCCTTTTAAAATTTTTATGTTGGGCCTTCCTGGAAATCTGAATTATGTATCCTCAAATGCTTAGATACTCTCAAAGAAATCAATAAACTATTGTTGACCCAAACTACTATTAAAACAACTATCATACATTAAAAAATAAAAACAGTCCAGAGGGTACATAACTAAACATCAGAACAGTGGAGAAAATCTACACTGAAATCAATATTCTTCCATAAACCAACATGAATTTTTCTTGTAAGAAGAAATTAAAAAGAGCTCTGGAATATCTTTTAAGAAAAAGATCACCTGAATTCTGTGGGTAAATGAACTATCTAAATAAATTAAACAGATATTTGGGTATGCTGAATGTCCCATTCACAAAATAAATTGAGTTAGCATCATTCAGAAAGTTCTAGCGGTTCAAAAAGCCGCACAAAACCAAGGGAGAAAAACTCTGCACAGAATCTGTATGCTTCGAAAAAAGAAATTCAAGTAATGTTTATCTCTTGCTACAAATGCAAATCCAAATCAATAACCAATTTTATTCTAGATTTTTATCCACTGTAGTACATAAAGGTGATTTGGACACTGCCTGAACACAGCCCTTGACTCAGCATCTTCTCAGGCACGTAAATTTGTCATTCTGACCAATACGTAACTAATCATATAGTGGTAAAGAGAGTCGTTTTTATTTAATCCTTTAATAAAACTCAGGAAGACTGGGAGTACCTTAAAACCTTAGCTATTTTAGAACAAATATATTACATTTTAATGCAGTTTTAGAACTACATCATTTCAGCTGACTTAACAACTATAAAAAGTCAAATTTATAGTAATTGAATCCATATTAATTTTTCAGAAATAGTGATTTGCCAAAAGTGCTATCAGACTCAGAAGCTGTCTAAAGAAACAAAACTGAATTTCCCAAACATTCCATTCCTGGGCATTACTGGCATGCACCACCATCCAACACCAGCACAGCCTGTGGGCAGGTATCGTTAGGACTTCGAGTCTCCTAAAATGAACACAATGAGGGCCCACTCCTGTCCAATGATGGATACTGGAAATAAAGTTACATTTGAATTGTTTGCCTTACCCAGGTTATATGAATAAATGTTTTACCTGAAACATCACAAAATCCAAATTATAAGTTACTCATACATGTACTTCTCTCTTTTAAATTACAGACTTTCCCCAGTTTATGATATGGTTACACTCCAATAATCCCAGCACACATTGAACATTTTGGAAGTCAGAAATGCACTCAGGGCACCGAACTACCAAACAACATATCTTACTTAGCCTAGCCTACCATTAACGTGCTCGCAACACTTCTGTGAGCCTATAGTACAGACGGGCAAAAGAAAACAGCACACAGCGCCCATTTTATAAGAATACTGTAACGAAAGCAAAACAGGAATGCTTCTAGGAGTATCGAATGGCTGTTGTGTGTTGGTTGTCTACCATCATGATCGCGTGGCTGACGAGAGCTGCGGCTCATGGCCCCTGCCCAGCGTTACAAGAGAGCATCCAAAGGCCTATATCGCTAGTCCAGGAAAAGATCCAAATTCAAAATTCCAAGTATGGTTTCTAATAGAATGTGTATCACTTTCGCACCATCGTAATGCCAAAAAATCCCAAGCCAAACCGTCATAAAACCGGGCCAGCTGTACTCTTCACCACCGTCAGATTCTCATTACCTGTTATCTGCATGTATGCTTCTGTTTCTCTTTATTTACACTGTATCTTCTTCCACATCTTAGTCTTGTTTTGTAAATCTCAAGATCTCTCAGAGCTTCAAGATGTATCCTCTTATTTCCATCTAAAATTCACAATATGGAGTGGAAAAGGACAAGGAATTGGGTGCTACTAACTAAAGTTGACAGGAAAACAAATCATATCCTAGGAATGTGACCCACGGGAAAGGGCCATTTATGGTAACATTTATCAAGAACACTTATATGAAGAGCAAAAGCTGAAAAGTGCATCCAAAGAATCATTGAAGAATATAAAAAGTTTAAAAAGAAAAAAAACCATACATTCTAATGTGTAACTCTGGGACATGAAACACATTATTCATTTCTAAGCAAAAGAAAGACAAATACATCACGTGTACCTGGTAGGGGTTGGGTTTGCTTAAGAAAACTTCTGAGATTTGCCTTTTCGGGTTCACATGCACTTCTTAACTACATGTACTATTCAATCTCGAGTTTTCACAGGAGCCCCATTAATAAGACAGACAAGGCCTGGAGACTACAAAGCGGGAAGCAGTCCACTGTGTGGGTTACTGGTTTACATTAACTGGTCTAGTTAAATAAGATGTGCAGACTACCTCTGGCAATACAGAAGTAGATTTGCATTCTCAAAATTTTAAACGACGAGAAGTGACAGGAAAGAATCGGCTTAATTTTGACAAAGTCACACCAGGAGAAAGGGCTGGAGACATGAGTGGAAAGTGAGGTAGAACCACACACTCTTGGGTTAAAATACGGGAAGGAAGGTAATGGGTGAGGGGATGAAAGGGAAGCCACGTATCTGTTTAATTGTTGACAGACTGCTTAAATCTGTCTTCACGGGAACAGGACTATACAGAGGATTTCACACGCGCCTATGAAAACCACAAGTTTCAGGACGAGATATACATTCCCCTGCAGGCACTCAGGGCATCATCTGAAAAAGACTTAAAACATGACTATTTTAAGGAGACTTCTGCTTTGTATTCCCAATGAAATCTAAACAAACACGGGTCCAAAATGAACAAAAGCCAGGGATGAAGAGGATATGAAAAGTCAATAGGTTGAGTTTTAAAGGAAAATGGCTATGATTTTAAAAGAATAAATGGAAGTTTAAAACTCAGATCCAAAGCAATAAGAAGCAAAAAAGACAATACAGAAAATCAATCCTGAAAGGTAGAAGACAAATCGGAGAAATTCTCCAAGTCATTAGAACAGAGGTCGGCAAACTACAGCCTGGAACCCAAATCCGGCCCGCCGTCTGTTTTGCTATGTCCTGTGAGCTAAGGATGGTTTTTACAGATGAACATTTGTAATCAATTAATGATAAGGAACTTTGAACCCCAATTAAGCAAAAAGTTATCTCTCCCCAAAAGAATTATATTCTGCTTATTAGATCAGTATTACCAAAACAAAACAAAACACTACTCAATTATTATATTTTAAATTGCATCAATAAAAAATTTATAGAAATTTGTTTTCTCTTGTTATATAAATAGCTACATAATATCCTCGATTTTGCCTCATTCTACAAAGCACAAAATATTAACTATCTGGCTCTTTACAGAAAAAGTTTTTGACCTCTGCTTTAGAGGAAAGAGACAGATCTAAATGCTAGGGAAAAGATAATGGCTAAGGGGTCAAGGAGAAGAAATCAACCAAAGAATAATGGGTGTTTCAAAGAGGCACCAACATGAATGGGAGTTATAAGCAAAGATATAATTCAAAAACTTTTTTCTGATGTAAAGAAATATTTAAATTTGGTATCAAAGGGGCTTTCAGAACTTTAGGCAAAAATAATTCAAAATGACTCACACCTGGACAACCCTTAGCAAAATGTTTGAATTTTAAGGTTAAAGAAAAAAGTTCTAACAACATACAGGCAGGGTTGGGGCAAGGAGGAAAGGACAGGTTGCCCCTGAAGAAATAAACACCAGGCTGGCCTTAGACTTGCCCTCTGCAACAGTAAAACCACATGGCATGGCAGGGATTGTTGTACCTTACTCTTGAAAAAAAAATTGTGACTCAGGAATTTCATATTTAACTACACTGATGGTTTATGTCTAAAAGTCATAAGGACACTCTTTCAGACACAGGAAAAGACTCAAAAAAATCTAACACCTACCCTAAGTTTCTTAATATGTGTTTTTTCCCAGGCAACAGAGGGGAGGCAGTATGAGTGAAAGTTTCAGAGCAGGGACTCTGGATGGAGACCTGAACCTATCCGGAGTCCTGGCTCTGCATGGACAAATTAGTTCAGCTCTCAGTGCCTCCATTTCTTCATCTACCCAGTGGACTAATTAATGGACTCTACCTCAGAACGACACAGAGAAGATTAAACGTGAGTTAGCTCACATATAAGTGCCTATAGTGGCACTTTGTAAATACTTAATAAATGTTGTATGTTGTTGTTGCTACTATTATCCTGCGCACTACGGATGAAAAGAAATTAGGAACCAGGAAAATTGGGGATTTAAAGTATTATAGCACCGATGATCAAAATGACAGTTAAATAGTCAAGTCTGTATATGATTATAAACATGGTAAAAGTAAAATACAACTCTTGAAAAAGAAAAACATAACAAAATATTGAAATTCACTAATGATACAGTTCTAGAAGACTACATTTTAGAAACTGGGGGGGGGACATTAGAGTCTAAATATATTGTTTTTTTTTAATATACTGAAAAATAAGCTTAGTTTGTAGATTTTGAAATTAAATTTAAGTTCCAAACACATAAGAGCATAAGAGCAAACAAAACAAAGTTCACGATACAATATAGCAAGGAAGCATTGAATGCAGAATACACGAAACACCTATCAGTTGCTAAAATAAATGTAAACCAGGGGCACCTGAGTGGCTCAGTTGGTTAAGTGCGATTTTGGCTCAGGTCATGAACTCATAGTTCATGGGTTCAAGCCCCATGTCAGGATCTGTGCTGACAGCTCAGAACCTGGAGCCTGCTTCAGATTCTCTGTCTTCCTCTCTCTCTGCCCCTCCCCAACTCGTGCTCTGTCTCTCTCTCAAAAATAAACATTTAAAAAAATCTTTTAATAAATGTAAATTATTTAAACTCTCTTTAACCAGGGAAAAGAACTTAAAATAGAGTCAAGAAACAAAATGGAACAGAAAGATTAAAAATTAGAGAGAAGGCAAAGATATGTAAAACATAATGAGAACAAAAGCAGAGTTAACAAATTAAAATTAGGTAACATAAAATCTGAGCAAAAACCAAGACCTTAGGTCAATTTGCATGGATACTGATCCTATAATGAAACATCCACGAACCTTTCATCTTTCAGGAATAGAACACCAAAACATGAAAATCAAAAGCTGTGAGAAATGAGGAAGAACAAAAACACACTGGAACAGAAGACTGTAAGACACAGCATTTGATCCACAAAATACGGTTGTGGAAGATTTCATCTACAGGGTTGGGTTATGAACCACACCAACTCCGTATCCACCAAACAGTATTTCACTTAAGAAAAAAATGTCCATGAAAGAGTCTGAACGACTGTTCATCTGTGAAACAAAACAGCATAAATATACTGAAAACATTCCAAACGCTAGAAACTACTGAACTTTAATAAATACAAAATGCCATCTGCCTGAAAACTCAAAAAGCATCTTTATAATAACATATTTCTTTTTTTTTTTTTTTAATTTTTTTTTTCAACGTTTATTTATTTTTGGGACAGAGAGAGACAGAGCATGAACGGGGGAGGGGCAGAGAGAGAGGGAGTCACAGAATCGGAAACAGGCTCCAGGCTCTGAGCCATCAGCCCAGAGCCTGACGCGGGGCTCGAACTCACGGACCGCGAGATCGTGACCTGGCTGAAGTCGGACGCTTAACCGACTGCGCCACCCAGGCGCCCCTATAATAACATATTTCTTACAAAATAACAAAAAGGAACTTATAGATTGCAGCCAACACTGTGCTTATAGTTAAATTTGTACACTTAAAGGTTTCATTATAAAGTTTTTTTTTTTTTTAAAGCAAGGCAAATATACTAAACAAACAAGTTATCAAGAGGAGGGGGCCTTAAGGAAATCTATTCATGAATAAGGAGATGTTAGAACATACATTAAGTAATGGACAGGAAGCTCAAAAACCTCAATGGTATTTATATTAGTGAAAAACTAGATGTAATCTAAACAACAGAAAACTGTATTGATTTTAGTGAGAATTTCCAGTTAGGTTTCTTCTGTGATTAAAAATCATATTTACACATATTTTAACGAAACGCTACAAAGTCTTTAAATAAAAAGGTGGCATATAAAATTTTATACATTAAGTAATACCAACCGTATGAAAACAAAAAGAGAAAACACTTAAACATAGAAAAACCACAGTTACATCTACAGGTTAAAACATGGATAACATTTTTTAACATTTTTCTAGATTTTCCCTATTTTGTAAAACGGGTAATTCATTACTTCGATAATCAAGGAGAAAATCACACTATTTTTAAACTGAGTGCCCAGTACGAGAATGCAGCTCTCACCTTTTCTTTTTTAAACTGAAGTATAAATGACATATAACATTATGTTGGTTTCAGGAGCACAACAACAATTTGACATTTGTATACATTACAAAGTGATCACCACAGTGAAGTCTCGTTAAACATCCATTACCACACATGGTGACAAAATATTTTTTCTTATAATGAAGACTTTTAAGATCTACTCTCTTAGCAACTTTCAAATATGCAGTACAATATTATTACCTACAGTTCACCAGGCTGTACGTTAAATCTTCAGGACTTATTTATGACTGAAGTTTATATTTTCTGACCCTCTTCACCCATTTCAACCACCCTCCAATCCCCACTTCTGGCCACCACCAAGCTGTTCCTTGTATCTATGCAGCTCTCGCCATTCATATTAACACTATTCAAGCTCCTACTTCTGCTTTAAGTACTATTAATTATGCCTGGACATTTAGGGGAAAAATTGAGCTTGTTACTCAGATTGTTACAAACAGAAAACTGAACTTGAATAATTTACAGAACAAGAAACATGTTATTTTCAAGTTTGCTGAGATCAGTGATCAGTAACTGTCCTGTGCCTACTAAGTCAGTGCTACATTTCAAACCACTCCCACTGAAACCCAGTTAAACCTACACATCCCTCCGTGACACTGGCTCTCACAAAGAGCTACACGATCAGGACTTCCCAGGTGACTCTTCAATACAGCTTATGGAGCTATTTTTCCGTCAAGATGCCAAATGTAAAAATAAACCCAGCTGTTTGGAAGCTGTCATGTTTTATTCGAAAAATTATGATTTCCCTATAAATCTGTGATTTCTAAAGTCTGAGGAGACTTGAGGCATTCTTAAATGTAATATTGCCTGTATCTTGGTGTAATGGCTTTTCATCTAGGTGAGTATCTCTCTGCGTTTATAAAGAAAATATAAATGAAAATCAATTCAGTATCCAAAAATTCAGGTGACACAGAATTTCGAGGATGCCTCTATTCTATAAAGTAAGATTATGCCTTTCTGTTTTGGGTCTCTATGATGAAAGAATTCTAGAACAGTAGTTATCCTTGCCTCATACACTAATTGAAAGCACAGGGATCTCTCAGAGGGTACTTTCTGTTTCTGCACCAGAGCTCCTCCAAAAACCGTCACAACAGCAGCAAATTAAACCAGGGGAGTTTGAGAAGCCAGCGCATCGTGAACAGGGCCAAGACTGTCCCAAGCTGACTTCATGTGGTGAGGTACATGACAGGGAAGTGAGATAACCACAAAATGTGCATGGATACTATTACGCTGAAGTACACTGATAACAGAGTTAAATATTCTAAATAGTTCATTTCTAAGGGATTACTACACTTCTCCAGACTCAAAGTCATTTATGCCTTTCAACTTATTTGAAAGCTTTTGGTAATAACTCCTCAAATATTCATTGCTTGTCATATTCTAAATAGTGAATTCCTGGATGCAAATACACAAAGCCGTATTAGCACTAATGGACTTAAGTATTTGCACCAAGGAAAGAACATACATCTAGAAACCTGTTCTCTGCTGCTCATAGGCAATCATGGTGCATTTTCTCTTGTGGACAAAATAAAAATGCATTGCTATTTATGTGGAACCATTCAGGTGTTACAGGCATTTCTATAATGTCCAAGAATGCATTGGCCATGACCAACTAAAGTCGTTTTTGGCTTATCATCATTCAAGCTGAATTAATAATATTAAACAGCATGTGGGATGAGGGAAAACACAGTGCAGAGCAACATTAAAATCCCTTTCCACCCAAGCATAATTCATTTTGATCTTTACTACTTGATTCAGCTAAAGGTCAAACCATATATGATGGTTTAGATCCAGAAAATATATTATTTTGCTGTGCAGTATGGTCTGAAATGAGGGCAACTAATTTAAAAATGGATGCAATTTGGAAAATATAAATGTAATGAAAAATGCCTCCATTATGAAGTATATAAATTAAGTTCTACTATTGATTACTGCCAACATTTAAAATCTCCCCACTCATACTGGTAATGCCTTTAGTGTAACTTAATTTTCTTCCTATTGTGTCGATGCCTCAATGAACATCACTCTGGTGAGGGACCAAACACAGGTCAGAAATGTTAGTGATGATAAAGTACAGACCTTAATAACTTTTGAACAGTTTTAAATGTACAAGTCATCTAGGAGTCATTTAGCTCAATAGATGAATGGTTAACGAACTACATACACTAATAAGAACCATGTGTTAGTCTGTACCACTACATGGCATAAGGCCAAGATCTAATAAAGAATAAAACTGGGCTTTGGAGCATATACAACTGGAGAAAGAAAAAAAGTGAATTATCTTATTAAAAGACTGTATGAGCAAAAATCACTCATGAATTTATACAAATAATTTATGAGCACAAAAGGCTTTATTAAAAGACTGGCCAGATTCATAACCGACAGACGGCTGAGATGTGACCAGGTTTGGGATAGGGAAAAAACAGGCAACGAGTAGATTCAGGTGTCTGCTTGGTCATTTGGTATTTTTGCTTTCAATGAAAGGGGGTGTGAAAATCTTCATCTTTCTTGCAGACTGTTTGGACTGGGGCTTTTGTACTTTACGTGTTACTCCCATTTTTTGCTCTTGGGTGAGTCACAAGCAACATGGGCTGCCCTCCAACATCCTCCTGAGGGACATCCACAGAGCAGGTTCTGGAAGGAACCCAAATCAGTCCAACTCCAAGAAGTCTAAAGCAGTTCTAATATGGAGAGACTTAAGAATCAAGCTAAAAGAGGCACAGATTGAACAAGTGATAGTTTCCCCATTACTGAATTAAAACTGACAGGTGACATCTTGCCTGGTGTAACAGTGAAGAAATCTTCACTAATCCACCCACTTCAGTCATTTCTCAAGAGTCATCTGCCTGCCGCCATATCACAATCGCCAAGGCAGCTTGTTTAAAACGTGTACTCCTAAATTACCTGCCAGGCCTCTGGTAATAAGATCGCCAGTCTTTTACAAGCAGCCCTGGAGATCCTCGGGAGCCCTGAAGCTTGCAAGCTCCGGTGCTGGGAGGCAGGCCCAGGTGGTTCTTCTTTCCACCACACGTGCACGGCTCCTACGGCTCCTCTCACTTCCCACTTCCCACCATCACACCTACGGTGCACACGTCAGCAATACAAGACGCACCAGACTCTTGAAGAGCAGCATGAATGAACGGATAAATGCGTGAATGAGAAAGTTAATAGTATTTCTGAAATAAAACAGGAATTCTGATTCCATTAGAGTTGGCTCTACAAATCTATTCACAGCCTTCTAAAAATCCCCACAGTGCTCCAAACTACTCACTCTATATATTTGGCAGTATGATCTGAGCTTCTCAAATACTGATCACAGTAAACTGTGGAAAAAAGAAAGAAGAGGAAATGAAAAGCACTGATTCTGATTTCTCAGAAACGTCATGATGCTGTGCTGCTCTCTACCCTGCATAGCTGGCTGGCAGACACCACCGTGGTCCCAAAGCACATCTGCTGTGAAAGCCGTTGCTTAGCAACAGCAATCAATGCTGTATTTCCTCTTCACCATTTGCCTAAAGATTGAGACACTGCTTCAAGGTATTATTTTCAAATACCTTCTGTTTCACTGACCAAACATGTTTGTTAATTTTTCTATTATGCGAAAAGAAATCGGGAACCAAATCAGCATAGGAATTCAAGAAAAAAGAGAGAAGGTCAGTGTAACACAGGGTGCTTTGGGATTTGTTTGATGAAGAAAAATTCTTTGACAGCTCATTGACTTTATTTGCTATACCCTTTCATTCTGCCATTTTAGAATTGATTTCTGCTAGCTCATGGGATATGAAAGCCATTAGCATGAATTATCATTCTAAATGCAGATCCACAAGGTACTGCCATAAAACACAAAAAGCAAATGATTTTCAGAAACTGGTTTAATATACATCTCACATCTCCGTTAAAGCTCATGTCTTGGTTACATTCTTACTAACCACTAGCAGCATTTGCCAACATCTTTTCACTGATAGTACAAATCTTTCAGATAAGCAAGGCTTATAATCTAAATTACTTGGTGCTTCTGATATATTTACAAGGTAAATTATATACACACCATACAACACCGACTTTGAAGAAGCAGATACAAAATTTTATTTTAAATACACCAATATGTCCTACCAATGAATGGGTTCTTCATACAAAAACACGAATGAGACCCAGGAACTTCCATGTGATACTTTCTAATAAAAAGAGTTGATATTTGCTTAAAGTATGTGCACAATCAGTGGTGGACCCATCTGGGTGGGTATAATGTGATAATTATTTTCCACATTTATTGACTGCCTACTATGTATAAATCTCTATGGGCAGCATAAAGATGAGTAAAATGTGATCCCTATACAAATCTTGTGCTAGAAACAGTCACATCAAGAAGTAACACAGAAGAATATAGATTTTACCTCAAGTATTTGTTTAGTTGCAACAAGTGTCCCAATTAATATGGATTATATCTGCAACACAGACTAGATGAATAAATCATAGTCCGAGACCTTTATTTTTTATGATAACATTCAGCATTGGTAAGGATGTAGTCAGATAAAAATGTCATAGCTAACTGTAAAAGACATCAGGCCAGGAAACTAAATCAACCTTTCTGAAATACTGGCAAAATGTAATAAAAGTATTTAAAATATGCACATTTTAAACTTTAACATGATAATCATGTGTCTAAGAAACTAAGGAAATAAAAATGCCAACAAAAGATATCTATTTCAGCTATATTTAAAACAGTAAATAAATACCCAAAATTAGAATGATTAAATGAATGATGATATAGCTATATGATGAGTATTACTAAAATATTTTTCAAGAATGTTTTATGAGAGCATAAGTCAGTCAGAAAAAGACAAATACCACATAATCTCACTCATATGTGGAACTTAAGAAACAAAACACGAGCAAAGGAAAAAAAGAGACAAACCAAGAAACAGACTCTTAACTATAGCGAACACAATGATGGTCACCAGAAGGGGGTGAGGGATGGGTGAACTAGGTGATGGGAATTAAGGAGTGCGCCTGTCGTGATGAGCACTGGGTAATGTATAAAGTTGCTGAATCACTCTATTGCACACCTGAAACTAATATAATACCGTATGTTAACTATACTAGAATTAAAATTTAAAACTTAATTTTAAAAGGAAGAGTATTTGGGGGCTCCTGGGTGGCTCAGTCGGTTAAGCGTCCAACTTTGGCTCAGGTCATGATCTCACAGGAGTTTTAAATCATGAAGTAAGTTGACCAGGATCACCAGCTAATCAGCAAGGAGATAAAACTCAAGCCTAGGTCGGTTTACCCCCTTAAGTCGGTGCTCCTTCCCTTACAGAACATGTGACACTCAAGCAAATGGATAGGAGAGAGGTAACCACTTCCAAGGAGCAACAGACAAGAACGGGAGGCAGAAATAAGCAAGACGTCCTGAGGTCCCCACTCCCGGTCGGCTAGAATAGGGGCAGGGGGACACGGCTTGTGCCAGACGGCCCATCTCCTGCATTTCCAAGACGGAAGGGTGGCCCTGTTCAAAGGTCAAGACTGGTTGCACCTGATGCTCCTCTCCCTGGCTCCACACTCCCTTCCAACTTGATGATCTCCCCTTGACTCCTGGGGCCGCTGAAATATTTGTGGTGGCCATGGGCTCTGAGTACACCCCAGTTTTAAATCTGCCTATGAATAAGAAACATTCCTCCTGTCCTGTTCCTTTCTCTTACTCAATATAGTTCCTCTCCCTTCAAGAAGTGCCTTTCGGTGACATCCTGGATTTCCTATAATCTGATCTGAACTCCTGCTATCAAGAGCTCCGCAGAGCTCGCTCCCATAACCTGCCCTATTTGCTGGCTCTCTTGTACCAACAAAATGCCCCCTCAACAACAGGCGGCAAAAGATATATTAACCTTTAGTTAATATAAAGATACAGTTAATACTGCACTGAACACATGACCTCTGTCTCCCCACCCATAATCACCCAGACTTTCTTTTTTTCAAAAGAAGTGATGGTATTGGCCTAAAGGGAACATGGTCTTCCAAATGCCCAGTTGGGAATGATGACGTGGAAAATAACGAGGGAGGAGTCTTGAACTCCAGAGACAGATTTCACATCCAAGTTTACTAATCAGTAGAAGGTGAAATATTTTGAAAAGACTTCTTTGGTAAAAGCATGCAGGATGAACTGAAGAGGACAGACACAAGTGTCCAATGTCAAATCTGTCCATTTCGTGCTAGAATGTTAAACTGAGCATGGCAAGAAATCTCAAAGGAAAAACAGGCAGAACTCTTACTTAACTGTACATGGTATAAAATAAAGAGAAAACCCAAAGAGGGGAGATCTGACACCAACATGTTTAAGTTTGTCATATCAGTTTATTATGAGATGAATGAACTACATTAAGGAGTTCTTCAAGATAAAACCCAAGAAAGTTAAAAATTAGCGTGCTGAAATAAATAAGCAAACACGCAATTAAGTATGTTCCTAAAATTTAGGGCTAAGATAGAAACTGTTTTAGACCACTGGGTCCTGCCATGCAAAGAGATGTTTCCATTCTATCCAATGCTTTCCATAATGGTCACCGAAAATAATTTTAAAACTTTCCAAAGAGAGCTACCAGGATATTTAGGTGTAAAAAATTAAGAAACAGAACCTTCTGATTACTGAAGAATGACAGTTAAAAAACACACAGAGAGAGATGCAGAAGTCACTTTGCAGCTAAGTTAGCTGAACCCCCAAACGTACAAGCTCGTGTTTATGCTAAGAGCACCATACAATCACATATATATATTCTATTATCAAAATCACTTACTACTGTGTAGTAAGTTAAAATTCACGGATATACCTTATTTTCTCTTTCTGGTTTTATTTTTTGTTTTTTAGGTTTCTACCTCGCTAAAGAACATTTCTGCTGAGCTTTCTATTCTTCATTCACTCCAATTAAACTGCAGTGATTCACCAGTTATTACCACCACAGCCATACACGTGTTGAAGAGAAGATCATGATTATAATCTGCACAATTACCGACGGCTAGATAGCATGCCTACACACGGTGTTTTGAAAAACAGCTTCATTTCCGATGGAGATCAGGACAGCAATAAAACAGTTCCACAGTCTCTTCACTAAATACATCTTTGTTTGCATGGTCTGTGTATACTGTCATGGGGCAGGTGCGGGAAAATGTAAAATATAAATATTTAAAATCCAACTGAGCTGCTGTGAAGTCAATGACAAAGAAAAATACAAACATGGGGGCTTCATGCATACGGCTAAATACATAAATAACTATGAAATCACCAAAACAAAGCAACACATCCATATTTCTTACTGGTGCTTATTATAATTCAACAGCAATATATTTTCATTAATCCTGAGCCATCTGAAAAATATGTCAAGCAACACTTAACTTCATTGAGTCTGAAGCCCCAAATAAAGTTACCAATAGTGAGCAACATCATTAGATGTGCTTCGTATTTAAGAAGAAATTGTTCATTAGACTTGGTTTGTATTTAAGAAGAAATGGTTATCCAACTCTCTTCACCCCACACAGTCATTTGAATCCTCCTTAGTCTTCATGTAGCCAGGCTGACTAGCAGCAGGACACAGTAGGGGTGAGCAGAATTCAGCTGCCCAAAGAAAAGTCAAAGGACAAACTGATTTTGTTAAACGTCTTTTTTTTTTTTTTTTTAAGGCTACCCAGAGGTGGAATCCTGGATGATGTCAGTCCAACTTATCTGACAAAACTTAAAATTGTATCTACTTGGATGAAAGTCAATGAGCTAACCACCTCTGTATCTTCCACTTGAGAAGTTACGACTCTTAAGAAGGACATAAAAATAGTTTTTTAACCAAATTATAGTCCTTTAGCTGCAAACCCAAATAATCAGCAATTCACAAGGAAAGTGAAGAGAAAGCAAAAGATGGAGGCATTCTGGCTATTAGAAGAAACAAAGAGCAGACTTCAGAAAACCCAAACAACAAAGCATATTTCCATATCTGAAAATATGCTGAACCAAATAACCCAAAGAGCCCTCCTGAAACACCTATTTTACAATGCATCACTACATTATTTGTATTCTTATTTGGGGGTAAAAACACATAAAAGATATTTAGGGACAACGGGGGAATGTGAATACAGATTAGGTAGTAGATAAATATTAGAGAACTCTTACTCATGTGCTACAGTAGAGTCGTTCTATAGCAGAATGTCCTTACTTTGACAAGATACACAGCAAAACATCCAGGGTAAGTTTCATGATACCTGCAACTGACTTCCAAATGGCTCAAGAAACACACACACATACACACACACACACACACACATGCACACAGCTGATATGGCAAAAAAATTAATAATTAGTGACTTTAGGTAATATCCTTCCTGTCTTATCCTTTTACCTTTTCTTCATGATTGAAAGTTTTTACAATAAAAGATGAAGAAAGGGGCCCCTGGGTGGCTCAGTCAGTTAAGTGTCTGACTTCAGCTCAGGTCACGATCTCACGGTTCGTGGGTTCAAGCCAGGCATCAGGCTCTGTGCTGAACGCTTGCTCAGAGTCTGGGGCCTACTTCAGATTCTGTGTCTCCTTCTCTCTCTGCCCCTCCTCCACTCGCACTCTGTCTCAGTCTGTCTCTCAAAAATAAATAAATGCAAAAAATAAAAAAGTGTTTTAAAGATGAAGAAAAGTTAAGGCATTTAAGAAGGTCTATTTAAAAACAGAAAATTGGGGCTCCTGGGTGGCGCAGTCGGTTGAGCGTCCGACTTCAGCCAGGTCACGATCTCGCGGTCTGTGAGTTCGAGCCCAGCGTCAGGCTCTGGCCTGATGGCTCAGAGCCTGGAGCCTGTTTCCGATTCTGTGTCTCCCTCTCTCTCTGCCCCTCCCCCGTTCATGCTCTGTCTCTCTCTGTCCCAAAAATAAATAAACGTTGAAAAAAAAAATAAATAAAAACAGAAAATTGAAAAATAAAATTCATCATTGAGATGATAAAAAAAGAAAAGTATCCTTAGATAATTACACTGAAGCAAAAGCAATAAACCTGAGAGATTAGGTAACTTCTCCAGCTAGCTTTCTCCCTGGATAAATCTGGCTAAGCCAGGGAACCCTGAACTTGCACCTGAGAGCCACCTGGGCCACACCCAGAGTGGGAACTCTAAAACCAGACTCCTGAACAGACCTGGGCTCCAGAGGATGACACCCTTAGAACAAATTATAATAAACCCATTCCACATTAGGAACAGTAGGGAAACTGCCAGTCTAGACCTAAGCACTAGATAGAGTGGGATACTTTTTTCTAGAGAACTTATAACCATAACTTGGCAATTGGCCAAGCCTGCACCCTAAATTAACATTATCTTTCTGGTCCAAGAAGCCTCAAGCACAAAAATTAACCTTTGAGAGATCTAGGGCTGTTAAAGCCCTCGTTAGCCACCAGAAGAAGGGCAAATTCATTCTGGATGAATACACTTCCAATACAAACTTCAACAAATTTCAAAAGAGCCTGAGCTTATGGTTTAAACACACACACACACACACACGCACGCACGCACGCACATAAAACAAGGAAACAAAGACTTATGAGAAAGTCTCAGCAGAAATACCACATAGCTGAATTAAAAAGATCTCATAATTTGGATTGTCAGAATTTAAAGTAAGTGTTTAATATGTTTAAAGATACAAGAAATGGAAAATATGAGAAAGGATAAAAAATGTTGTAATGTCTAAGCCAAAAAAACTTCCAGAACTGAAAAATAACAGTTACAATTTAAAATGCTAATTTGAAAATTGGCAATGATCCTTAAATCCTACAATGTCAAACGTTGGTGAAGATTTGAAACAATGCAAACTCTGGTACACAGATGGTTCGGTATAAATGTATACAGTCCCTTTGGAAAAGGATTTGATGTTATCTAGAGAAGCTGTGAAAAGCATACTTATGACCCAACAATTCCATCACAAATTATACATGCTACAAAAACTCCTGTATACATTCAACAGAGGTAGGTTCATGAATGTTATGGCAATGAAGTAACAGTTAAAAGGAAAGCAAATTAAACTATGATACATTTACATAATAGAAAACTATACAGCAGTGAAACTGAATGAGCTACAGCTACATTCATCATGGATAAATTTCAGAATACTAAACTAAAAAAAGGAAGAAAAGGAAGTAGAAAAACAACAAGCAGAATCTGACTTCACTTATTTTTTTCAATGTTTATTTATTTGAGAGAAAGCACGTGTTCAAAGGGGAGAGGGGCAGAGAAAGGGGGAGAGATGCAGAGCTTGATCCCATGAACCTGAGATCATGACCTGAGCTGAAATCAAGAGTCGGATGTTTAACTGATTGAGCCTCCTAGGAGTCCCTATATGTTTTTAACTTTGTTTAAATGAACTCAGATTGGAGCACCATAATGAAAAAAATTATTTAACAAAATCAGAAAACAACAAGATGCTTCAGTATCCTAGCCAAAAGCATAAAGTTATTACACTCCATAGCAAAAAAAAAAAAAAAAAAAAAAGCCTTAGAAAAAAGAAAACCAGTTGACATTCAGGATGATCACAGCAAAACATCCATGTGCTTCAAGAATATATAAGATACTGCAGTGAGTAAAAGACCAATTTTCTCAAGGAGACATCCATCCCAAGAGCATCAACAGCCGTCCACGAATGCCTGGGAGGCAAGCCTGTCTGCAGTAGAAGCTGGCTTACGCCAGCTAATCAGTGACTTTTCTTCTCCCACTATTTCTGTTCATCCAATTCCAGCTCTAATGATACCTTGTAAGTGCAATTTGGGGCATCTGTTATGTTCTTCTAAACCCAGCCTTAACTTTACATGGTGAAAATCTTAAATTTTCCCCAACTGATACCACCTCTTTCCACATCTATTGACTACGATATGACTTGTATTCTGGGTTGTACTGTCTCATCATAATTCACGTTGGAGCCAAATCTGCTATTTTGACTGTGATGTTTTGGCTAGAAGCTGAACAGATGGATAGTTTTTCTCTGGTATGAATATTTGCCAACAATTGGAAGGGTGTAAAACTTATTCTCAAAGAAACCCAAACATAACCACAAGGAGTCTAACAAATAATTAAAATATCCACTGTTACAGACAAGGCTCCACAGAAACACAATGCGTATTCAGAAATCTTGATATGAAATGACAGTTAATTAAAAGAACTTAGGTAATGTTGCTGAAGTAATGCTATTAATGATCATAATAGAACCTGGAATTATACACGTATTGTGTTCATATTCATCTGGTTCTTACAGTTCTGTGAAATAGATATTGAGGTATTATTACCCTGACTCTATATAGACAAGGAATAAAGCATGGGAGGAACCCGTGTCACCCTAGAAAATGGACTTATCTCAGAAAACAGACCTGCAGTGGGAGCTTGTCTGTGCCTCGTCAGCTGTGTACCTCTGAGCAAACAACTTAATTTCTAAGAGCCTCCACCTTATTTGTAAACAGGCCGAGGAACACCTAGTGAGAATTATGTAAGATTTATAAAAGTTCCTAACAAGAGCACCTGTCCCAGAGTAGGTTCTTAAAAACTATATCCTTCCTTAAATAATAACTCGATAAAGAAGTCCCAGTTGACAAGAAAAATTCAAACTTTTCATCTTTACTCCCTTCAAACAGAGTCAGAGGTGACTGAGACTTAGGGCAAGAGAAAAGGCCACACCTGAAACATCAGTATAAACTGGAGGTAGCCAGCAGTTCCACACTCTACAGTCCCACTTCCGTGGCTTCTCACAGACATCCTGAGGACTGGACAGAGTCTAATGAATGGGTCATTAAGCAGTCGGAAAAGACAGAACTGCCCTAGCAGTAATGCTCATGAGTCATTTGACACTAAAGCACATATCCTCTAATATTGTTATCTGACATCTAAGGCAGGCATACATTCTCTACACAGTGCGGCAGTCACGCTGTGTCAATCCAAACAGCCCTTGACATCCATTCACAGATTCCCAGTTTCTGTTATGGGTGACCTGTGACTGATAGATACCCCCTGGAGCTTCGAGCAGGTGCCCTTTCGCCCAGCTCCTGTGGCTCCTGGGGGGCGGGGGGGTGGGCAGCAAGGGTCTCACCAGGAACAACCATCTACCTTAGCCAGGGACGAGGACAGAGTGGGCACGGGAAGCCTGCCTTAGCCAGGGACGAGGACAGAGTGGGCAGGGGAAGCCAACGGCTGCAGAGGCACACATCTACCCACAGTGCCTCATCAGACAAAAGACACAGAAGTCTCCAGGGAGCAGAAGTGGTGGCGTTTTCTGATCAACTACACAGCCTGAATGAAAATCTCAGAAACCTTCCCACCTTCATGATTTTAGTTTCTTGTCCTTGTGTCTCCTGCTTGGGGGTGACACACAGCCCTTCGCAGAGTATTATTTGTTCATTCCACCATTTTGAAGAAATACCAAACAATGGAGTCACAGTCACTAGGAAGGAGGCCTAGTACCCCCTTGTTTCTCTTAGGGACCCAATACCAGGCTGTCGCTATTGAAGGCACTCAAAGATTTGACCTAACCTTGATGTCACTTCAGTAGGCCTACCCCTCCCATGGTCCCCATCTCCACCACACAGCATGTACTGCCCGACAAGCATAGTGCATTGGAATCGTGTCTTTTGAATGGGCCTTTAGGATATGGAAAACTTCAGTAATTATTCAGTAAATATGCTGGAATTGCTAAAATCTGTTATTTCATTAGGTAAACGTAATCACATTGTAACATTCGGTTTGACTTGCTTCCAACATCAGCTTTCATTATAACCTGAAAAGAACTGAAAAATTCTTTTGGTTGTAAAGACCTCCTTCTCACTTATAAGGGGATTTTAATCCTTTTATGTGAGAGCATCATGCAAGCATCATGCATTGAACTCACGGGTTGAGTTTTTTTGCACAAGGCTACCAGATGAAAAAGACTTGCAAGCACTCTGTCCTCATGCAGCAGAAAAATAATAAACAACTGAACAATAACATTTTAGACAATGCTAATGCTCAAAGAGAACACAATTCAGCTTTAATGGGGGAGCCCCTTTAGATTGAGTGGTCAAGAAAGCCCTTTCTGAGGGGCTATCATATTTAATGAGACCTGTACACCTAAGACATTCCTATCAGAGGAGCCAACAATTGTAAGGATCTTCTGTTGAAAACAGACTTGGCATGTTAGAGGGACAGAAAGAAATCCAGTGGGGCTCGAATTCACAACCCCAAGACGAAGACTCGCGTGCTCTTTCAATTTTTTAACCTATGTTTGCAATGAAGAATAGAAACTCTCTTATAAGAATACCAAATTAACCTTTGAATAAACTGAAGATATAAAAATACTCCACTAGGCAACAAACCAAATATATCTTCTATGAATCGCAGTAAAATAAAAAGTGTCTATTAATCATCACTGAATTTTAATTTTTTTAATTTATTTGTTTTGAGAGAGACAGAGAGAGAGAGAGAGAGTGCAAACAGGGCAGGGGCAGAGAGAGAGGGACAAAGGATCTTCATGAAGCAGGCTCTGCACTAAAAGCAGAGAGCCCGATGTGAGACTTGAACTCCTGAACTGTGAGATCATGACCTGAGTTGAAGTCAGATGCCTAACCGAGTGCACCAGCCAGATGCCCCAATCATCGCTGAATTTTAAAGCTCAAGAAAACCTTATGAATCTTATAGTTCAACCAAGATAAAAGGCACAGCATAGGAAACATAATCAACGGCGGTGTAATAGCATTGTATGGTGACATATGGTAGCTACGCTCATGGTGAACACAGCATTAGTGTATAGATTTGCTGAATCACTATGTTGTACACCTGAAACGAATGCAACATTATGTGTCAATTATACTTACAAAAAAATCATATAGTTCATCCTCCTTGATTTCAAAACACATTATTGAATTTGTTTAGCATCTACTACTAAGGGGATGTTATTTGTTCTCCCTAATTTTCTTTAATATTAATAATTAACACTTAATAACTGCTTGTGATAATAACATTAAGTCCTATTCCTCAACAATTCACATAATCTTAGCTCATGGGAAATATGAGCCAAGTCCCATCTCCCTTACACTCCTTGGTAAAATGGTAGACCCAGAGAAGAACTAGGGTGATACTTTCTTTGGAACATATCATAATACATGATCAGATGCACTTTTCCCTTTTTCTACTACTAGAGGACAAAGTTTCTCTTTTAGGAAATGTTGATTATGTATTCTACACTTCTCTGCTTCGTCTCCAGCTCATGTGCTTAAGAGCCTTTCAAAGGACTAAATAACACAACTTTGATGGTGGTAGAAACTCCACGCTAAGACAACAGGTTGGAGGACTGGGTTCCTTTACCAACAGTCTGAATTTGAGCAGATGACCTTTCGAGCCCCTTTACTTTTTAAGCAGGAGATGAAAATAATACAAGTTTACACATAATCATTCAAATAATTTTCTAAGGTCCCATCTGCCTCTAAAAATCTATGATAAATATATTTACAAACTAGATTTGGCAGGACGTCGTTATTTACACTTACATAATATATTTTATTGTTTCAAAGTTTACGTCAGGGCAATGAAGTTGCCTTTACTTACCTAAAGTAGGGCAATTCAACTGGCTTCCCTGATTAATTACCATGAAATAGCTTATTAGAGGACTCTTGAGTTTATAACATTATTAGGGGAGGGTAAAGTTGATAGAATACTAGACTCCAACATTTTGAGGCATAAGAAAATCGAGTATTACAACAAAAAGAATTAGAAGACATCCAAATCAGTAAGGAAGAAGTAAAACTTTCAACATATGCAAATGACTTAATAATGTATATAGAATACCCAAAAGACTCTACCAAAAAGCTACCAAAACTGATAAATGCATTCAGTAAAGTTGCAGGATACAAAATCAATGTACAGGAATCTGTTGCATTCCTGTACACTAATAATGAAGCAACAGAAACAGTAATTAAGAAAACAATCTCATTTACAAATGCACCAAAAGTAATAAAATATCTACGAATAAACCTAACCAAAGAGGTTAAAGAACTGTACTCTGAAAACTATAAAACACTGATTAAAGAAACTGAAGACAAAGGAATGCCTGGCTGGCTCAGCTGGTAGAGCACATAATGTGTAAGCTCAGGGTCATGAGTTCAAGCCCCATGTTGGGTGTGAAGAAAGAAAAGAAAGAAAGAAAAAGAGAGAAAGAGGGAGAGAGAGAAAGACAGAGAAAGAAAGAAAGAAAGAAAGAAAGAAAGAAAGAAAGAAAGAAAGAAAGAAAGAAAGAAAAGAAGAGAAAGAAAAAGAAATTGAAGACAACACAAAGAAATGGAAAGACATTCCATGCTCATGGATTGGAAGAACATTGTTAAAATGTCTGTATCACCCAAAGCAATCTATACATTTAATGCATTCTCCATCAAAATACTAACAGCATTCTTCACAGAAGCAGAAAAAACAATCCTAAGATTTATATGGAACCACAGAAGACCCCAAATAGCCAAAGCAATCCTGACAAAGAAAAACAAAACTGGAGGTATCACAATTCCAGACTTCAAGTTATATTACAAAGCTGTAGTAATCAAAACAGTACAGTACTGGCAGAAAAATAGATACATAGATCAATAGAACAGAATAGTGAGCTCAGAAATAAACCCACAATTATATGGTTAGTTATTCTTTGACAAAGGAGAAAAGAATATGCAATGGAAAAAAGTCTCTTCAAGAAATGTTGTTGGTAAAACTGGACAGCAACATGCTATATAATGGAACTGGACCACTTTCTTTCACCATACACAAAAATAAACTCAAAATGGATTAAAGACATAAATGTGAAACCTGAAACCATAAAAATCCAAGAAGAGAACACGGGCAATAATGTCTCTAACATCAGTCATAGCAACATTTTTCTAGATATGTCTCCTGAGACAAGAAAAATGAAAGCAAAGGTAACTACTGGGACTACATCAATATTAAAAGCTTCTGCACAGCTAAGGAAAGAGTCAATAAAACCAAAAGGTAACATAAGGAATGGGAGAAGATAATTGCAAATGACCTATCCAATAAAGGGTTAGTATCCAAAATATATAAAGAACTGATACAATTCACCACCCAAAAAACAAATAATCCAACTAAAAATGGGAAGAAGACATGAACAGTTCTCCAAAGAAGACATACATATGGCCAACAGACATAAAAAGATGCTCAATATCATTCATCATCAGAGAAATACAAATCAAAACCACAATGAGATATCACCTCACACCTGTCAGAACAGCTAAAATCAAAAACACAAGAAACAACAGGTGTTGGTGAGGATGTGGAGAGAAAAGAACCCTCATGTACTGTTGGTGGGAACGTCAACTGGTGCAGCCACTGTGGAAAACAGTATGGAGGTTCCTCAAAAAGTTAAAAATAGAACTACCCTATGATCCAGTAATCACACCACTGGGTATTTACCCAAGAAATACACAAACACTAATTCAAAGGGATACATGCACCTCTATGTTTATTCCAATGTTATTTACAATAGCCAAATTATGGAAGCAGCCCAACTGTCCACCAATAGATAAATGGGTAAAGAAGATGTGGTGTGTGTGTACATATATATGTGTATAAATATATGTGATGGAGTATTATTCAGCCATAAAAAGAATAAAATCTTATCATTTGCAATAACATGGATAGATCTAGAGAGTATAATGCTAAGTGAAAGAAGTCACAGAAAGACAAATACTATATCATTTCATTCTTATGTGGACTTTAAGGAAAAACAAACACAGGGGAAAAAAGACAGAGAGAGACAAATCAAGAAACAGACCCTTAACTACAGAGAACACACGACAGTCACCAGAGGATGAGGTCGGGGTGGGGGGGAGGGGAATAGGTGACAGGGATTAGAGGGCACACTTGTGCTTAGCACTGGGTAATGTGTGGAAGTGTTGAATCACTATATTATACCCCTGAAACTAATATAACACTGTTAACGGTACTGGGCTTAACCTAGAAATTAATAATAATAATAATAATAAAAAAACAGAAAAAGAAAAAGAAAATCAAGTATCTGATTCTGATTTCCACACGCCCTTTCCTGCACGTCTAGTCCCAGCCGCTGACACCTGACCTCTGTCACCCCATCTCAGGACCTTCCTGTACCTTCAGGTGAATGGCAGCATAAAATCCAAAATGGCCATAAATCTTAATATCAAGATCACATTTTTTATAGTAGCTCAAGGGCAATTTAGGTTCCAATGGTTTAAAAGTTCAAAAACCTCCATTCTACTGATATCCCTTTATGTATGTGTTTCTCAGAGAAAAACAAAGGTGTCTGTTTTCTTGGATATAGTCACCTCATTTTATGAAGAGAATTAGAATTATCAAGACTCAATGTTTCTTCTAAAAGAATGACTTTTTAAATCATATATTATTTTGGATACTCTTAGAAGTTTTTAGAAATTCCCATTATCCTAGGAAATACCCATTTAAAAATGAATGAATTGATGAAATGGGATTTTTGAGCCAGATTTCAATTTTTTTCCAGATAAATTTATAAACTACATTAATATGATTTAGACCAAGGACAGCAATTTAGTGGCCTGAAATATTTTCTCAAATAAAGCTCCAATTTTCTTTTTACATTCATTAATGATAACTATTATTCTAAATCTTCAATTAGTAGCTCATTAATCTAAAACTTAAATTACAGGAATAAATGATGTTAGAACATCTCCTAATAAATTATCTTGCTTATATACAAAAATTCTACACTATCATCCTCCTGAGAAACTCTGCGTTTGGTTTGTTCATCTTATCATCCCGCTGAAATTCTTTGAAATCAATTTGTCTTACTAATTAAAAAGAAAAAAGATTAGTGTCAATTTAAATGAAATAATTAGCTATAACCTGTTGAATAATGAGTTTAGTGTTAATAATAGGTGTTACATTGTTTCAATCTGCCTGTCACAGAACAAAGTAACACAAATAATTTATTCAATCCTAAAAATTTTTTAATTTTAACTTTTTATAGAATAATTATTATAACTGGCCCTTATCCATCTCATAGAGATGTTGTAAAGTTAAATAACACACCATTCAAGTATTTTCAGCTTTTGAGAAAATGACATGATTAGAACTATTTCAATACCATGAAAACCTACAACAAACTTCTATGTATCTTCAGCCCGAAAACTCTGGGCCTTATACATTTTCCCAGATGAACCTCAAAAATGAGGCACTGACTTCACAGAATTTTTCAGACACATAAAACATTTCAATATCATAGTATTTAAACACTAATTTGAGGAAGGATTTTTTAATGTGATAATTCACCAAACTTTAAGAGTCACTGCTTTTCCTATATTGTCTCATCCAGATATCTCTGCTACAGTATATAAGGTTTAACATTTTTCCAATTGTTCCCTGTGATATAATCGATTCATTACTTCTCACACTGCCATGATCTGTGGGTTAGTAATATCAACACTTGTTTTGTTTTGTTTTGTTTTGTTTTGTTTTGTTTTGTTTTATCAGGTAGGGAAATCAAGGTTGAAAGAGAAAGAATAGATTTCTCTCTATATTCCACATCCACCCCCAAAAAGATGTAGTTTGCATGGACACATTCAATGTAATAAAGCTAATACAGATATTTTGAGGAGTACATGAACATATCAAAAGTTAAGGAAAATGAGGGGCTGAGTGGCTCAGTTAGGCATCCGACTTCAGCTCAGGTCATTATCTTTTGGTTCGTGAGTTCAAGCCCTGCGTCGGGCTCTGAGCTGAAAGCTCAGAGCCTAAAGCCTGCTTCGGATTCTGTGTCTCCCTCTCTCTGTGCCCCTTCTGTCTTGCACTCTCTCTCTGTGTCTCAAAACTAAATAAAGATTAAAAAAAAAAAAAAGTTAAGGAAAATGAGAAAGGAAGCAGGGAGCCAGGAGTTAGACTGGTGTCTAGGCAGTCTAACCAGGCAGGTCACAAGTTTGGAGAGATCCAATAATAGATCTCAGATGTCACTGAGAGGTTCTAGAGCAGAGCTGGGGACAGGTTCACTGTTTATGACTCTCAGGTTACCATTATGTATGTCCTCAGGCAAACTTAGGTGCAAAATATAGCTACTATTACACTCTTCGGCTTGTTTTTTATAAGTAAGGAATACTACCACCCTTGTGTCTCTCCTGATTAAGAAATTATTTTGGGGTGCCTGAGTGACTAAGTCGGTTGAGTGTCCGACTTCAGCTCAGGTCACGATCTCACGGGTTCATGAGTTCAAGCTCCATGTTGGGCTCTGTGCTGACAGCTCAGATTCTGTGTCCTGCTTCAGATTCTGTGTCTCCCTCTCTCTCTGCCCCTCCCCTGCTCATGCTCTGTCTCTGTCTCAAAATTAAATACACACTAAAAAAAAAAAAAAAAAAAAAAAAGAAAGAAAGAAATTATAGCAGACTTTATGTAATGACAGAAATGTTCTATATCTGCACCATTAAATGTGGCACTAGTTACATGTGGCTATTAAACACTTGAAATATGATTAGTACAACCAAAAAACCTGATTATTAATTTGATTTTTTTTATTTTAATTAATTTAAATTTAAGTAGCCAACTATGGCTAGTGGCTGTATTTGACAGTGAAGTTCTAATGCGTGTGTGTGTGTGTGTGTGTGTGTGTGTGTGTATAAATTTCACTCTTATGGTGGTATCTTTCTCAGTTACTCTGCTTCCTAATTAAGACAGAAATGTTTTTCATATGTGGTATATTCTCAGCTAAATACTTCAGTCAAGTTTCTAATTAATGCATTTTATTCCACAGAATTTTTCAAATTATAGACTCAGTATTCTTAGTGAGGTACCTGAGTTGTTGGTAAGCATGATGTTTGATATGCTCAGATTCTGGTCTTCCTTCATTCCTGAAAGCAATCTGACTTTCTCAAACTATGAATCATTTTTACCTCCCTCTCACTCCAACCGACATTCCTCTTTCAAAGAGGTATGTCTGCTCTCCTGTTTCCTGCTTTTGTGATATAGCTTGTGGATGCATGCAGAGTACAATAAAGATGCTGTCCAAAAAGCAACTTGTGTAATCACTGGGCAGTTAACACCAGCACCAGCAATACACGGATTTAATAAACTAAGTAAACATCTGTCCCCGTTACAGGGAACAACGTATCAAAATGTGGCTGTAACATTTTTAAAGACTCAGACAAGCACTGACATAATAATTCTAAACGCATTAAAAACTAGCTTTTTGGAGTTACTAAAATGCACACACCCACACTCACACACTCACACTGACATACAGGGAAAAAAAGTACTGCTTTAAATCGCAAGGGAAAATATCAAAATGAGATCATAAGACATTTCATAATATCCTAGAGATAATATCCCTATCCGGGCGCCTGTTGTTCATCAGATATGGCACTGGACACAGAAGGGCATGGCATGAATGACAATTACGTATTTTGGGTACAAATCTGTACAGATCACAACCAAGACCCAATCAACTCCCCACAGCTAATCAATTTTTCAAAATGAAGGGTGTGCTCAGTGTCTACTTTGTGTTAAGGATGGGAAATCAAATGAAAGGGGACCAAGTGACATTAAAATCCTTATGCCCTAGTTCAGCTTTTCCGTGGGAGCAATGAGCAGATTTTATTAAATTTCACCTGATTTTGCTATGGCAACAGTTGTATTACTTGAGAGCATTCTATAGGAAAAACACAGCATTTGCTCTCCTAGTCTAGCACTTTGGTCTTCTCCTAGTTTGACTTAAAAGCCATAGTTTTTAATTCCAATGAGAATACGTATATCGGGATTAGAAATGATTAGGACGTTCACATTTATAATAAACCCATGCATGTCCCCACCTTCGGAAGCTCTTTTCCGACACGAAGCTTACTCAGTGGTTAGGGGGTTAATGAGCGAAATGGATCAGTGGACTGAAAATAAAAATCACTGTTAAGAAAACCGCAACGCCAAGAGAATTAGGCACTACATAACACTGTAACCACTGAGAATTCTCAACAGTAAAATAAAGCCTGGTAGCCCCAGCATTTTCATTAGTTTCCAGTAGCGCTGGATGCAGGGTGAATTACAATGAGGTCTGGGAAAGTGATGGCCGCTACCTTAAAAGCACATACAACTGTGCAGAGGAAAGCACCCCTTCGATCCACACTGGGCTGCTCACTGGCCAATCATACCACTATGTGAAATTTTAGTACCTTAAAGTAGCTCATGTAACAGAATGCTGCATTTAACCTGCAAGACGGTAAATGCTAAATAGCTGATAGAGGGAACTACGTTGAACTACGCTGCATTGTAAATGCTAGCTCGAAAATACAGAATTGTGTAAATCAGTTAAAACTTGTGCAAGAAACCGGGGCGCCTGAGTGGCTTAGTCAGCTAAGTGTCGACTCTCGGTTTCGGCTCGGGTCTCGATCTCAGGGTTCGTGAGTGAGTCCCAGGACGGGCTCTGCTGTACTAACAGCACACAGCCTGCTTGGGATTCTCTCATTCTTCCTCTCTCTCTGCCTTCCCCTGCTTGTGCTCTCTCTTAAAATGACTACACTTGGGGCGCCTGGGTGGCGCAGTCAGTTAAGCGTCCGACTTCAGCCAGGTCACGATCTCGCGGTCCATGAGTTCGAGCCCCGCGTCGGGCTCTGGGCTGATGGCTCAGAGCCTGGAGCCTGTTTCCGATTCTGTGTCTCCCTCTCTCTCTGCCCCTCCCCCGTTCATGCTGTGTCTCTCTCTGTCCCAAAAATAAATAAACGTTGAAAAAAAAAAATTAAAAAAAAAAAATGACTACACTTTGGGGGTGTGGGGGGAGGAGGGAACTTGTGCAAGAAACCATTATAACTACACAATTTGGGTTTTAAACTATGTTTAAATTATGTGTCTATTTAAACAGATGTAAAGTAAAAAGAGTGATTAAAGCCCACACAAAGGAAGGAAATTCACCGATGGGGAAGGTACAGAGATGCACAGAGTCCCACAGAGTGAAAGGTGACATGAAATCAGATTTTGCAACAGAGGTTTCTATTTTACTTTGCATGAGACTCCTATTCTCCCAGTTCTCAAAATAGGAGGTGCTGTGAACAACTAACTTGGGGCGGGGCGGGGGGGAGGGGGGTCACACATCTTTTTAACACATCTTTTCTTACCTGTAAGGCTGTGTACAATCACAGAAAACAAGAGATAACACTGTTTTTATCTACTGTAATTGGCAAGTGTCATAAGCCTACACTGGTTTCTGTCCTTATCCAATGTGTAATCCCTTCCAGTTCACTGAAAGTGAAGAGTTGTTCTCAATTTCTACTGGAAAAGGAACAACACTTTGTCTTCGAGCCAGATAATGATGTCCTCCCCGTGGATGTGCTTCACGGAGGAAGACGCAGAATTATAAAACACAATAGCTACTCTCTAGTTACTTACAACCTGGTTAGGAACAAATAACATCCATAACTATACAGGCTAATGAAGTCCAGCTGTGGTCCCGGGGGGGGGGGGGGCAACAGGAAGGTTCTGGGGGAATATTTATTCCCAGTGAGGCTCAGGGTACTGCCTCTTCCTACCACAGCTTCCCCTGCCAGGCTCCAAATTCCTGACACTGCCCTAGAGCCTCTGCGTGGACTTTTCTGGAGCCAATTTCTAACCCCTCCACAGAGAAACGCGGAGAAAAGAGTGCCTGGTCCTGACCAGGGGTTCACGGATCCCACCTCTCTCTATAGATGCACCTCCCGGCACAGGAGCCCTGAGGCTGTTGGCCTGTGCAACTGAGGAACTGAGTATTTAATTTAATGAACTTGAAATTAAACAGCCACAGTGGCTACCGGCCGCAGTAGTAGAAGCAAGACATAAAACCTTTCTATCCCAGAAAGTTCTGTTGGATAGCCCTGCTCTCTAAGCTAAACTGGGGGTTTATGATACTTGCATATAGGCATTCATAAATACCTCATGTCTGTAAAGTCTTACACCATGAGGAATTGTAAGGGAGAATACTCAAAACCTACACAATATTGTAACCAGAGTCCTAAAGAAATCCTAATATTAAAAAAACTAGCACCATTTTAAAAAGACAAATTAAATTCTTACTAAAGAAATACAACACTAACTGCACAACAAAACTTTTAAGGTAAAGCTACCTTGAAAAAACGCTGTCAGGGGTGCCTGGGGGACTCGGTTGAGTGTCTGACTTGATTTTGGCTCAGGTCATGATCTCATGGTTTGTGGGTTCGAGCCCCACCTTGGGCTCCAAGCTGACAACATGGAGCCTGCTTGGGATTCTCTCTCTCCCTCTTTCTCAGCCTCTCCCTCCCCCTCTAAGTAATTAAATAAACATGAAAGAAAGAAAGAAAGAAAGAAAGAAAGAAAGAAAGAAAGAAAGAAAGAAAGCAAGCTAGCTGTAAAAAAAAAAAAAAAAAGTTGTCTATGCTACAGAAACGCAGAAAAATGCCACAAGCGAAGGAGAACAGGTCACGACCGTAGGCTACTGCACTTTGGGTTCAGCGGCTATGCTTGGGGACAAAACCCATTATCATGCCAACAAAAATTACCTGTAAACTAAAGAGACTGCCACATTCAGTGTCACTGCCCTACCTGTCAAATGTATATGAACTAATTCTGAGATAGAAGCACGAATAGTAACAGAACAGGCTTCATTTGAACAACGCCCATTGTTCATGGCTTTTCTCAATTGCAATGACTAATTTCTCAATTACGAAGCCTTCCCTGATCATCCCGACCCCCCCACCAAAATGTCAGGAATGTATATTTTTTCCTGAAGATACTTTTATTCACACTTTACATAAAATTTAATACATATATTAGTCACAACTACTGTTGCAGTTATGGTTATTGACAGGGATGGCTTCGGAGAGCTGCCAGAAATGTGGACAGGAGGCCAACCTTCCCAAGTCCTGGAAACACCGCTACCCACAGGATTCCAGTTCCGATCCTGCTCCTTGCTTCCAGGGTGATCTGGGGCCGATCATTCCCTTCTCTGGGCTTCAAACACTCTCATTTATCAAAATCTCTTTGCTGAGTGTTATAGCTGCAAAAGCGGCAAGAAGCCCCTGAAAACATACATGCACAGAACTGAAGAAAGAAGTGAGGGCAGCTACATAGCCTTCCGGACTTTTTTCCCACGTGAACACGTATACACATAAAAGCATTCTAAATCAAATTACAGTGTGCCGTCCATTTCATACTGCAGGTTAGTTTATTTTATTCACTTAAAAATCTCCACTTCAGGGGCGCCTGGGTGGCTCAGTCGGTTAAGCGTCTGACTTTGGCTCAGGTCATGATCTCGAGTTCAAGAGTTCGAGCCCCACATCGGGCTCTGTGCTGACAGCTCAGAGCCTGGAGCCTGCTTTGGATTCTGTGTCTCCTTCTTTAGGCTCCTCCCCCACTCATGCTCGCTCTCTCTTGCGCTCTGTCTCTCTCTCTCAGAAATAAAGAAACTTTAAAAAAAATTTTTTTTTAAATCTCGACTTCAGAACATACGGTTTCATATGCTGCATTATAAGGAAGAACTATAATTTAACAATCTCCTACTGATAAAAGTGACCTTTACGTTTTTTAAGCTTTTCTTAAAACTCGGAAAGTAATATATGCACATAAGTTGTATTTTAAGTATAAAATGAAATTTTTCCCTTCTCCAAAACCATTCTTGGGGGGGGGACTTTTAAAATGCATATTTTTTGGGGCGCCTGGGTGGCACAGTTGGTTAAGCGTCCGACTTCAGCTCAGGTCACGATCTCGCGGTCCGTGAGTTCGAGCCCCGCATCGGGCTCTGGGCTGATGGCTCAGAGCCTGGAGCCTGTTTCCGATTCTGTGTCTCCCTCTCTCTCTGCCCCTCCCCCGTTCATGCTCTGTCTCTCTCTGTCCCAAAAATAAATAAACGTTAAAAAAAAAAAATTTTAAATGCCTATTTTTTTCGTTCTTCTAATGGTTACTATTTCATTTTAAATAAGAGAGAGAGGGAGAGAGAGAGACCAAGAAACAGACTCTTAACTGTAGAGAACACACGATGGTCAGCAGAAGGGAGGTGGCAGGGGATGGGAGATAGGTGATGGGGATTAAGGAGGGCACTTGTTGTGATGAGCACTGGGTGATGTACGGAAGTGTTGAATCACTATACTGTACGTCTGAAACTAATATGACACTGTATGTTCACTAACTGGAATTAAAATAAAATAATGAAAAGATAAAATACTGAAGCAACAATAAAAAAATTTTTTTAGTTTTTTAGAAATAAAAAATATGGTCGTCCTGTATTTCTGCATTTTTGTTACAGTGTTATTTTACACTGTCAGGGTTTATTTACAAACCATTAAATTATCTTCTGTAACTCGAACTCAGTCCTCTGTACTTTCTCAGTAGTTGATTTTAGGAGACTAAAAACCAACAAACAGCACTTAAGTAGACAATAATTATATAAATATTACCAGCCATAAAACTACTGTGGACAGACCCACCGAGGAAAATTTAAAGAAAAGTGTCCCAAGAATCATGGTTGCATAGATTCCAACTTTTGTTGTTTTTTCTTTGCTTCAATTCACCCACATCTCTTTCTTATGTCTCAGGTTATCTGCTTTCTTGGATTCCTTTATCATGTTGTTGAAGTAATTCCTCAAATATATTTCCTCATACAGAAGCCTGGATAAATACATAGCTTACATCCCTGCATACATGAGTACATTTTATTCTTGCCTCCTTAACTAACAGATAGCCCAGCTATATAGATTTTTGGTTCAAGTTATTATTTTCCCCAAGAAATAGCCTCGCTGGATTCTAGAAGATAATGAAGCAATACTTTGAGAAATACTGGAAATCCTAAGAGAGAGGTGTTGATCTGCCAAGATGTTAAGCCTCTTACTTCTCCAATGATCCACTACTTAGTCTCTTATTCTTCTCTATCCTGGGAGTTTTCCCAAACTTCCCTTTCAAAATCAGTCTTTGGCTATATATATTCCAGTAGTTGGTCCATTATTTTTGAGATCATACTGCCCTTCTTGAGAAAATGACCATGTTAACACTGCTCTGATTCCTACTCTGAAAGATGGGTATATTCCTAAACCAATTCTTAGGTCATGGACAAAGAACACAACACACTGAGTTAAGTCACAAAGAAACATTTTAGAGGTTTCAAAAAAAATTTTCCCCTTATTTGGAGATAGAAGATGATTTTTTTAACTGTAAAAGTCAACCAACCTCCCCCATCTAATGTGACAGATACCAAAAATGTAACCTTTATCAATAAAACCCTCATACTCTGTACCTGCATACTTTTGAGCAGTCAAATTTGAAACATGTATCCAGGCAACCACGGATCTGACCAGAGTAACAGACATTGCCTAGTCCTGTGGTTTAGAAGAAGGATAATCATAGGAGGAAAACAGGACAAAACAAAATACACACACACACACACACACACACACACACACACACACACACCTTGCTAAATTTCCACGTAAAACAAATTTATTTCATTATCATCTCTTACACACAGGAAACATTAACACAAAACACTTTCCTCTTTTTTTTATTGGACTCTACAATACACGATGAAAGGGGTTCATGAATCAGCTGTTTGTCATTCACCTCCCATACCTGAAAGAGTCCAAACATACTCACACGTGAATAAATTCGTTGCACTTTTCACTTTCTTAAATGACCCCATTTTAAAGTGCACCTTGGGATTATTTCATCTACATATCAGCATTTTCAATTCTGAAGTGCTGACTCACTCCATTGGAGAAAATGAGGCTTCCACTTGTGAATGTGAAAAAGTCCTGATTTTCTGGATCATTTTCTCCCATTCACTTTGGATAATGCCACCCTAAAAACAGAATTCATGCAAAAGAGCAAGCTGAAAGCATCAGTGGTATGTACTGTATCATTTATTTATATATTTTTAAATGCCTTGCTTTTAATGTAAAAATAGCTTTAGAGCCCTCCGTGATCTGTACTACAGCTAACTCAATTTGACAGTGGAAGATGTCATGCTGGTCCGTGAGAGCAGACAGAAAACACGCGCCATAAGAGTAGATGTGCATTTAAATCAAAATTCTTTTTGCTTCACATTTTTTAGTACTACAAAAAAAGCCAGGAAACACTACTAATACTAGATTTTTCCAGTGTTATCTGTTGCCCAATCTAAACATTTAAATATGCTTTTGTTTACTATTTAGTTACAATAGCTTTCTGTACAGAAAAAAAAGTATTTCAGTTCTAATGCAAATTGGGTTTATATGGAGCCTATCTAAACATTATTCATGAAATATTCTGAACACATACAAAAACAGTATCTCAGTGATCTTCCAAATGCTGAGGTTTTAAGTTTCTAGAATTCTGCTCTCAGGGCAGGCAGTGCGTTCATCTCTGGGTGGCAGACTGCCGTTTGGGCATCATCAATGTTTTAGATTTTCATAAGTTCATCTATGGCCAAACAGACCAAGAACCTGGATTCTGCAGAGTTCCTGAAGGAATTAAGCAGCTACTAGATTTTATTTTTCCTTGTAGTTTCATGTCCAAACAAAATTTAAAAAAATAAATAAATAAATAAAAATTGGGAACAAAATTACTATAGAACATGCTGGAATATATAGTTTCTATCATATTAAGGAAAGAGCAGACACTTAATGCTCTCAGGATAAGCCCCGCTGCCAAAAGGGAGAGATACTTGAAAGAGGTATTGTATAAATAAGAAAAATATGTTTAAAATATTTATCAAAATAATACAGACTTTTATCTAAGAAATTAAAACTTCAAAGTAGAGAATGTTTGAAAAATGCTATGATTCTGAGTCTTTTTTTAAGATTTTATTTTTAAGTAATCTGCATACCTAACATGGGACTTGAACTCACAGCCCCCAGATCAGGAGTTGCACACTCCACCTACTGAGCAAGCCGGCTCCCCCAGGATTCTGCCTAAGTTTTATGACATGTGATGTGGATCACTGTTGGCTAAATTAACATTAACTGATTAACATTCATTCTATACCAACAAACCACAGGGGGCCTTATTCCTCAAGATTACAACGGTGATTCATTCTTGCTCACACTTGCTATGAATATTCCAAACTGGGTGAAAATCTACAGCTACGTTTTCTTCAACTTCTCTAAGTTTAGTAAGAATGCAACCATGGAAACACAGAAGGTTAAGGTCTCCATCAATTACTATTAGCCATGTTTTCCTCCCCAGGAAATTCATTTGTTTTTTTGGAGATGGTGATAATGAAATTATTTCTTAACTTACTCGTTTATCTGTTTTTCATTTGTTACTTAATCATATTTGTTCTCCAGTTTGTTCCATACAGTGTTTGAGAAAGCCTGCAGCAAAATCACATGTGATGCATTAAAAACGTACAGGATAAGGAAAATAGAATTTAAATAGGAAACCAAGACCAGAGGAACCTCAAACTCAAAAACAGGATCTTAAATTTGGCAAGTATTTTCTTCTTTTGAGAAACTGGGATGATAGCAATGACTTCATTTCTTTTCTAGCTTCTGGGAACATTGAATTATTATGGCTTTCTCCTTAGTCAAAAGAAATTTCAATGTAATTATTCTCTCCCCTCCCCTTTACTACCTGGCTTCTGTCTTTGTCCTTGTGGTATGATCCCTGATCATCCTGGCCCTGCAGTTTCACTGTAAGTTAGAAGTGAGGACTCTAGGGGCGCCTGGGTGGCGCAGTCGGTTAAGCGTCCGACTTCAGCCAGGTCACGATCTCGCGGTCCGTGAGTTCAAGCCCCGCGTCAGGCTCTGGGCTGATGGCTCAGAGCCTGGAGCCTATTTCCGATTCTGTGTCTCCCTCTCTCTCTGCCCCTCCCCCGTTCATGCTCTGTCTCTCTCTGTCCCAAAAATAAATAAACGTTGAAAAAAAAAAAAAAAGAAGTGAGGACTCTAAGCACAGCACTCACACTCTCCAGGGTCACCCCATGGCTGGGAGCTGTGGCACCTGTGGGAGAGTGGTGCGGTAGGAGATGCTAAGGATCCGACAGAAGAGGCCGAGCCGTGTGAAAAGGTGCTAAAGCCCAGGAACCAATGCTTCTACCCGTAACCATATCTCAGGGCCCCTGCTCTATCTCCCTTTTCCTGAAATCAGTAATGCAAAGTCCCCAAACTGGTGTTACTCTTTTGAATTTTTACAAATATCACAGTCTTAAAGTTATCTGAGTGTTTTCTTGCAGGTAGCATACAAGCAGTCCAGCTATAGTCCTTGACAATTCTAGGGCACAAGCAAACCAAGTAAATGATTGTCATCACCTGATTCCATTCTCAGTTCAACCCAGCATTTCTCATCATCTCAGTACAAGCTTGATGGGGTAGGTTGGAGTAAAGCCAAGACACAAACATACAAAGCTAGGTATATAATGCAGAACAGTGTTCTAAATTAAAGGCTTAAGTAATATGCCGTGCGAAAGCAGAAGAATGGTGTAATTGTGACCAAACGGTCAGGAAAAGCATCACAGACGTGGGTAGATGATGAGTTGCCCTGAGAAGATTTTGAGTGCCAGAGGAATAAAAGCAGGAGGAACATACAAACACAGAGATGAAGACTGGACAGCATCCGGCATATACATAAAAAAGTCAGGACAAGAGGTAACTGCCTCAAGTTTAAAAATCTCCCCTTTTCGAGATACGCTCACCAATGGTCATTTCTGGGCTACATGGCCCTGGTGACTGGTGCCTAACCCAAATGGGTCCAGATTCCTATTCTGGGTGGAAAGGTCTGAAGCAGAGACACCGAGAGACGAAACTGGTGGAGTAGTCACATCTCTGCTAGCATTGTGGGCAATGAGCAGGTCCACAAGTTCTGGCGTGGCTACGACGGAACTCCTTTGATCTTACAAATTTTTCCAGGGTCCAGCTAACTAATTCCCCTTCTACAGAAGCTCCCCAGAGCTGGTTTCCACTGCCTTCAACACAAAGTCTCTTAATAAGCATACCCTCCAGAGGAAATGGTCGTGGCTGGGTTAGAAGACAGCAGTCCCGAGGTCTTGCACGTGGGACCAAGATGAGTCATTACAGTCCAAAGGACAGAAATTAGCTCTGGTTTTCTGACTTTAAAGCAAGATGGATCCACGAACACACAAGCTTTCGGTGTTGCTAAGCCTAGGGCACGTATCTTGACTACAAAGAAAAATACCTCATATCTCTTTTTTAACCAAACTTGCAGGGTGCCAGACAAGAGCAGCAGCTCCGGGATGAGCCCCATCAAACCGAACTGTAAGCCAGGTATGTTCCAGCTTCCCTTCCCCTCTCGTTTTCCCTCCACTGGTTGAAACACCTCCTAAGTTCAGTAAGGTTTCTGATTTAAATGAATACAATGGTGCCTCCTCCTATATCACAAATAATCACTTTCTTAATTTGTTTTATAAGTCAAGGATGTTTGTGAATGAGAATCTTCTCTAGTCAGACATACACATGACAATTTATATACACCAAAGTCCTAGGTAATGAACTCATTACTGGGACCATGCTGTTAGAAAATAAATAAGTAAAATAAATAATGGCCACTTCTCTCACTGATTATGTTTGGTTATCACAAGATCTATAATTTGTAACAATGGTTTTACCCCAGGGAACTCGGTGGCTGTGGAGCCTGGATGACCCAGGTCACATGGGAATCAACCACTGATATGGCATGTAAAACAACAACAAGCAATTCAAGGGGTGATAAAGCCTGGGAGATTGCCAAAAAATTAAATCCGAGAACGGGAGGTGACAGCTAGATTCTTTGCCTCACATACCAATTCAGCACCCGAATGAGCAAAGAGTCAAAGGTACAGCTTCATCCATGACAAGATAACTGGGTGAGAAGCTTCTGATCAAACGTAAGGGACCAGACTGAATTGAAGAGCAATCTTTTTCACTATGCAGGCAACAAATGGCTAAATAATTAGGGAATGAAGGCGTTTCTCTTAATAACCTAAGGGATTTAGGGCCCTCACCTTCTTATCATGTCACCACCTGTGCCCAGTTTGAATTACACACCAGTGTAGCATCCTCGTTCAAGGTGCAGCATTAATATTGATGAGATGTTCTGACCCAAGAGAGAAACAGGATACGGAATGAAAGGAATTTTTCACAATTGCTTAAATGCACGTGCACGCACACACACACGCACGCACACACACACACGCACACCAAATCAGGGTACGGTACTCATTTGAGACAGTTTGGGTGGGAACTAAAGTGGCTAAATAGGTACTTTTATTTCTTTCTGATAAAACTACTTTCTTGATGTAGGCACCCAGGGTGGTAGCAGGCTACGAGTAGGTATAACGAAAATGAACAAGCCAAGAACACAACAGCCACCACCAAAGAATAAGAGCCAAGACCAAGATTCCAATCAGGCAGGAGGAGGGGACCTTGAAGGAGACTCACTGATTGAGGGGAAAAAAGCTGATTCCTTGCTAACCATGGTATGTGGCTCAAAAATGTATCTCCAGCTCATAAGCCCCAGCCTAAACAACAACCTTGTTTATACCAACAAAAAGAGAAACAAAAAACAACAAAACACTCAACATGATAAAAGTATTCAAATATCCTTATTATATATGATGCACAAAAAAAGGAAAATAGAGAATTCTAAATATACTCAATAGAATTTCTGGCTCAAGAGTATTCTTTACATTGAAAAAAGTTTATTAATATAAACTGCTGCCAGGGAAATGTGCTTATTATATTGAACTAGTCATTGTTATTCAAATCGGAGTCTACCTGGAGTGCAAACGTATTTATTTTTCTACTAGACAGTCCAATGAGGAGTCTGAGTAGCGAGGGTTCCTGTCATAGTGGAAAGGGCACTCATCCCAAGAAATAAGGTTTCCAAAGTGGAGTCATTATCACAAATGAAGTTCAGTTGATGCTTTGCGTTATTTCAGAACAGGTGGCCCCAACTGAGCCACCCAGGTGTCCCAGAACAAGTGCGACTTATGAAAAGAGAATTGCTCATATTTTTATACATGCATTTGTCATAATCAAAGAAGTTTTGAAGCTTCATATTTGTGAATGAGTTATATCAAATGCAAACAGACTATCACTTTTAGGAACTTTATAATGTGCATCAATAGCATATCTATGATTTCATCCAATCCCCACAAAGAGTCCTATGAAGTTACTATTCTTTGCATCCTCATTTTACACATGTGAAAAATGAGGCATGGAGAAGATGCCCAAATGACACAATGTTTCCACAATGTGGTTGTGTTTCCACCAACACAAATGTTCAAACCAATTTGCCTGATTCCAACATTCACACTGCTGAATATGATTACGGTACCTCAAAAAGGGGTGAAAATATCTAAATTCCAATTTTTCAGACAACTAAAACATTTTTAAGAAGAAAATAACATGCAGCATATTTCTTGGTTAGTTACAGATGTTAAAATACCCAGATTCCACCTCAAACTACTAAATGGATTAACAAAACGAATGCTTGGTAGTTCAGTAAACAACTTCCTTCTCAGGCCTAAAGGTCACAGAATTATAACTCACTTGGATCTGATCTGAATTCAGGCTGCTACTCCTCTGTGCCACTTGTGCTGTGTGACTTTGCACTAAGCCCCAGAGGAACCGCACTGAAAAATCAGCTGCTTAGTACAACAAATTGCTAGACGCTGGACTGAAGCAGGTGATGGCATTTCAAAGTATGTGTGAGGTTTAGGAGGAAATAGCTCAGGCCCCAAATATTGAACTTCATGTGTTACAAGTACAATGCTAAAAACTCAAATTTCATTTCTTTTTTATTTTTAATGTTTATTTTTGAGAGAGAGAGAGAGACAGAGAGAGACAGAGAGACAGAGAGAGACAGAGAGACAGAGAGAGAGAGAGCACAAACAGGGGAGGGGCAGAGAGCGACGGAGACAGAGAATCTGAAGCAGGCTCCAGGCTCTGAGCCGTCAGCACAGAGCCCGACATGGGGCTCAAACCCACAAACTGTGAGATCGTGACCTGAGCCAAAATGAAGAGTCAGACACTTAACCAACTGAGCCACCCAGGCGCCCCTCATTTCTTTGATTAAATACATGACCTTTTGTTTAACAAAATGCTTCTTAGAGAAAGCAAAAGCTATGGTAACACTGTCTTCTAGCTAAGTGTTACCTATTTTCTTCAAAAACGTAAGTTCTTCTAGTGGGTTACAATGTTTGCTCTGAAGAATTCTGGTAGTCTTTTCCTCCTGCAAGAAGGAATCTGGATACCGACAAGATACCTACAAGAATCTGGATAATTAAGGCCTGGACTGGGTAGCTGGTATGGGTAAAGGCTACCTCAGAACTACCCTGTGTCTTCATAGGCAATGGGAACACACCGTTTCCTGCATTTACTGTCCCTCATCACCAAAATCCCTCGCACCTGGTTAACATAAGGTTTGGGACTCAATTGAAATAGTTCATGGGAAGTGAGGGGATCTCTTTTGAGAATAGATTTTAAAGTAAAAGATTAGGACACTGAGCCACTGATGAGGTGTTTGAGAATATACATTGTTTCACAGAACTGAAAAACAACCCTAAGAAAGTGAGGCTGTGGCCACTAAGACAGAAACTAATGATTTGACAGTTCTGCCCAACTGTTCTTGACCACATAATCACATCAGGCCCTCGCACCGAGTAATATAATACGCAAAAAGTCTGGTCACAAAACAGATGCTGGGCTCTGACACACTGATTGTGGATGTTGAAGATTTCATAAGATTTCATTAAAATCCTCCTGCCTCTTCTTTCCAACTTGAAACTTCTCTGGAAGTGGAAACGGTCAAATCAGTATCCATACACCAAATTCTTTAAATCTGGAAACCTCAGTTCAGGTCTAAGTGTATGCTCTCGCTGGTTCACAAAGACCGCTACTCTGCATGATCTCCCCTGATGAAGCTTAGCCAGACTCATCCATCCCAACATCAATTACCGATCAACATTTAAAGACTTATTTTCCAGGGGCGCCTGGGAGGCTCAGTCAGTTCCTTTCGGCTCCGGTGATGATCTCACGGTTTGTGAGACTGAGCCTCACGTCGGGTCTGTGCTGACAGCAGGAAGTCTGCCTGGGAATCTCTGTCTCCCTCCCTCTCTGTCTTTTCCCCCACTCATGCATACGCTCACTCTCCCTCAAAATAAATAAACATTTAAAAAACAAAACTTATTTTCCAAAATCAAAGCTGTTGCAGTGCTCCCCCTGTGCCCCTATTCTCCACTTTACACAATCACTCTGCAGTCAGGCTCTGAAGGCCTGGGCTGTGGACCCACACCTACTACTCCCCGGGGCAGGCCATGCAACCAACGTGGTCTTGGTCCTCATCTGAAGAATGAGGAAGCCACCTACTGATTCATGGTGTTGCTCTGAGGATGGACTGAAATCATGGAGAAGATGTGAAAATTGTGACGTATAATAAAAAATATAGGATAAATAAAAATTTATTTCAAGGCATGTCTGAGAACCAATTGTGCAGCATGAGAAAAGTTTTACCCAAAACAACATCAAAACTACAGAAATACATATATATGTATATCTGTGTGTTTCACGTACGTGTGTGTACGTGTATGTATTTATGTATTTCCAAAACTAGATTTTCTTATCAGTTAATAAGACAAGATCATGTTAAGTCTACTGTCCTTACTTTTCATTGTAATATCTGTTTTGACAACTGTTTCTTAGATACAATGTTCTATGACCTCTCAAGTTATATCCCCCTCAGATAAGGGATCTTGCCCTTTTTATATTAAACTGTGTCTCTTATTCTGCTGAGAGCAGCACCCTCCCACCCCCCGCCCCAGGTAGTCATGTCTGCTCCAGGCTAGCTCGCTTTCAAACTAAGTCACCTTTGGCACAATGCATTATGGATCTGTTAATAATTTTAAGTACTTGCAGGATAAAGTCAAAGTGTATTCCTTCCCCTTCTCCTTTTTTCTCCATTCTCCCCCATCAACCCTGCTTTCCCCTTTCTCTTTTGATACATACCTGCAAAACTGGCTCAAAAATCTTATGAAATCTAAGATGCAAAAGCAGACTTGTCTATATTCGTATGTTCCTCCTCACAGACTCCCCAACATAACACCATCTTCTCCACAACTTCAGCGGTCCTATCTGATCTGCCCTCACTCTTGGTCGACTGTCACTCCTTTGAAATCTCATTTTCATAGTTCAATACTCACATCTTCGACTGTTTCTTGACAAATTTGGCTGTCACGGTATATCTACTTAGAGAAAAGCAACTAAGCTCACAATACTATTTTTAGCGACTGAAACTATAGCACACAAAGCAGACAATTTTTCACATAAGCTAGGTGTAAAGACAGATAATGTTCACACTCCACAAGAGAATATTTTCTCTCAAAAAATATATCTTCACCAGACCAAACACGTAAGTTTACAGAAGTCCAGAAAGACATCATTACATTAAATAGCACCTTGAATATCCCCAGAGCAGCACACTAAAACACCAGAAATAGTCAATCCACTTATAACACTACCAAAATGGTAACAAAGTATCATGTGTTTATTGAGTTGGAAATGAAATTACTGCTGAAGTTCCATTTTTTTTTAATTTATTTTGAGAGAGAGCGAGCATGTGCAAGGTGGGTAGAGGGGCAGATGGGGGGGGGGGGGCGGTGACGCTGAGAGAGAGAGGGAGAGAGCAGGAGGAGAGAGAGAATCCAGGCAGGGTCCGTGCTCAGTGTGGAGCCTGACACAGGGCTCAATCCCAGGACACTGGGATCATGACCTGAGGTGAAATCAAGGGTCAGATGCTTAACCGACTGAGCCATCCAGGAGCCCCTCAAGTTCCATTTCTTAAAGCTATTTTCATGCATTTAGAATTCTACCAAACAAAAAAAAATTAATTTGACAGTCACTTTTAAAGATGATTATACAACTTTGGACTGTAAATACAATCCTCCTAAATCAAACTTTTAAAAGGCAGCCATCTGACACCAAAGGCAAAGGCAGCAAAAGCAGGGGCGCCTGAGTGGCTCAGTCAGTTAAGCATCTGACTTCAGCTCAGGTCATGATCTCACAGTTCGTGGGTTTGAGCCCCATGTCAGGCTCTGTACTGACAGTTCAGAGCCTGGAGCCTGCTTCAGATTCTGTGTCTCCCTCTTCCTCTGCCCTCCCCAACTTGTACTCTGTCTCTCTTTCTCTCTCTCTCAAAGATAAATAAACATTGAAAAAAAAAAGGCAGCAAAAGCAAAAATAAACACTGGAATGACATCAAACCAAAAAGCTTCTGCACAGCAAAGGAAATCACCAATAAAATGAAAAGGCAACCTACAGAATAGGAGAAAATATTTGCAAATTGTATACTTGACAAGGGGTTAACATCCAAAATATACAAAGACCTCATGTAACACAATAGTGCATGCACACACACACAGGACCTGAGCAGATATCTTCCAAAGAAGACATCCAGATGGCCAACAGGTACATGAAAAGGTGCTCAACATCACTCATTATTAGGAAAGTGCAAATCAAAGCCACAATGAGCTATCACCTCACACCTGTGAGTGTAGATAATAGAATGGGTCTTATCAAAAATACAAGAAATAAGCACTGGTGAGGATGTGAAGAAAAGGAAACTCTTGTGACTATTGGTGGGAATGTAAACTTGGTGCAGCCACTATGGAAAACAGTATGGAGATTCCTCAAAAATTAAAAAGAAAACTACTATATAATCCAGCCATTTCACTTCTGGGTATTTATTTGAAGAAACACTAACTTGAAAAGATATCTGTTCCCCCATGTTCATTGCAGCATTACCAACAACAGCCAAAATATGGAAACAAACTAAGTGTCCATCGATGGCTGAATGGATGAAGAAGATGTGACACACACACACACACACACACACACACAGTGGGATATTATTCAGCCATAAAAATGCAAATCTTTCCATTTGCAACAACATGGATGGTCCTTGAGGGCACTATGCTAAGTGAAATAAGTCAGACAGAGAAAGACAAACACTGTATGATCTCACTTATTTGTGAAATCCAAAATAAAAACAAAAACAAAAACCAAAGCTCACAGGTACAAAGAATAGATTGGTTGTTGCCAAAGGCAAGGGTCAGGGGGAAAGGGTGAAATGGGTGACACAGGTCAAAAGGTACAAACTTTCAGTTGTAAAATAAGTAAGTCATGGTGATATAAGGTACAGCATACAATATACAGCATGAGAGACTATAGTTAATAATACCATATTGCATATTTGAAAGTTGCTAACAGAATGGATCTCAAAAGTTCTAATCGCAAGAAAAAAAAATTTTGTAACTAAATACGGTATCAGATGTTAACTAGACTTAGACTGTGGTGATCAATCTATACAACATACACAAAGGCTGAATCTTACGTTGTACATCTGAAACTAATATGTCAATTGTACCTCAATAAAAAAGCATTCACCTTTCAATGATAGTTAATAGTTTACGAGATCAATAACCTAAAATGAAAGCCTAAAAGCCAACTACCTTAAGCTCTTGTAGAAATTCAATACACTCTATGTATATAGATTTTGAAGTTTGTTTCAGATGTTATTTTTGAACAGAAAATCAATTGGTATAAGCAATATAGATTTGAGTGAGGGGTAGTCTATTTGAGTTTGAGGTAAGGACTATGCTGACTGGATCTGGGTTTTGGGGGTGGGGTGAAGGGGCTGATTTCAAATGGTAGCATCTTCCCTGAGGTATTTACAGGTAAGCTGTAGATATAAAATACCTTCAACAACACGTTATCATTTTGTGACTGGGGCTCCTCTCAAGTGCAACAACATCCAGCTGGCGTCCCTAGGCAGGTCCCTCAAACAGTGGGCTATTTCAGTTGATCCTTCTGTTCCCAGTTCTGTATCCTACTGTTACATGCATTAATAATAAAATATAACACTGGTACATATCACATGTATTAATGATAAAATAACGCACTTCAGTAGTGTTTACTAGGTGCCAGGCACAATTCCAGGTGTACCGTATCAGGCAGGAAATACTGCCATCTCCATTGTTTCAGATGAAAAAACTAAAACCCAGAGAGATTATTAACTTGCCAAGGTCACATGGTTGGTCGTGTGAGTACGTCATACGTCAAACCACATCGACCCTAAAATATAATGAAATAGATTCATTCTCTGTTACACGTTTCTGTTGAATTCTGCTCCAAATAGTAAATTCTATTGTTTTAGATTCATTCCCTTTACTGAAAGTAGCTTTCTTTTCAGATTCCTTTATAGCAAGATTTGACTTCAGATATTAACTCCTCACCGGGCACAAAGCACCTGCTTTTCATGCAGCCTGCCTTGGTTACTGTAAGCAATGCAGTATACGAGGCAGAGACATTGTTTTATAAAAATCTCCTTAATAAAAGGAACAAAGACAAATTTTCCAAAAGTTACAGAATTTGTGGATTTCAGTTACAGACTGTGTGTGAAGCAGGCATATTCATATGTGACTTATAAATTATATTTAAGTATGCACTAGCAGAACAAAGCCTATTAATCTATAGTAAATAAACACACACAGTTCTATCACAATACATAGAAGTCATCAAGCAGACAATCTTTTTTTCATTAAACACTGAATCATTGTGACCTGCCAGCAGCATGGAATAAATTAATGTTTAATATTTAATACCATGTGATGGCAATACTAAACCAAATGTGTGTCTTAAATTTTATGTTATTTGACATTTCAATTTTAACTGAAAAGTATTGCTAAAGGGTTGCAAATGTGCCCGAAAGTAGCAATTTAAATTTAATAAATATTTCTGGCTTTTAAATGTCACCATATAGTCATAGCATTTTACCCTTTAATGATGATTCAATTCCAATTTCAGAAAATGAGGGGGGGGGACAATTAAAGATATGACAATTTTTGAAGACATTCAAAAAATATAGAAAGCTCATCAATATGACCTACAGCATTTAAGCAATTATATATAAAATGATTGGTTGAGAGATCAAATTTTTTAAATGACAAACTCTGAAAACAGACAAAGCACAAAACACATTATTAAAATATAAATTGACCAAGTAAGTAAACACATTGCTTTTCACCTAGTATAATTCACACAAGCGATTTTTCACAAAAACAGTGATAGGGACCAAAACAAATCAGCTCACTGTTTTCTGGAAGGAAAAAACAGATCATTTTCTTTTCTGGTTGGAAAGAGAGGAAAAGAGGTCTTTAAAGCGAGTGGCATTTGTACAGATGGGCACAAACAGCAGTCTACATCACAGGTACATCATACCCCTTTGGTATTACTCAGATTCATGTCTGTCAATTTTCAATTAGGACAGAAAAATGCAGTAAGTGTGTTTATAGGAACCACACTGCAGAAGTGAGTGAAAAATTAGCTACTGAAATTTGAATGCCTACACATCTCTTTCTGTATCCAAAGTTTTACCCAGTAGTATAATTCTGCTGTGGCTGCTCACTTCCCATGTTCTCGTGTTATTACAGAGGGCATCTAAATGCAAAAATATTTGATGGTATAAAAGCAGTAAGTGCGTGAGCTCACAGAACAGAAGAATTAGATATGAGTGCAGAAGCTGGGGGGTGTCTGGGTCTGTGTGTTTGTATATGTGCATTTTCTTCTTGGAGTCCAAAAACCTTTGGATTATCAGTGAAGTGCAAACAGATTTTGAAAGCAAATACAGGGATATAACAACTAAAGTCCAACCTCACAACACAGAAGAATCACCAGTGCTAAACCTTGACACTCTTCGAGAATAATAATGTGTTATTTATTTTACTATTTACTATTTGACTAACAATGATTAACCATCTATTATGTGCCAGCCACAGTCCCTGGCATATTCCCATATTTTAGCTCATTTAATCTTGACAACATCTCTCTGACGTGGATTTTAATACCCTTTATCTCAGATGAAGAAACAAACTTGGAGACATTAACCAATGTGCCCAGTTTAAATAGACCACAATTTCAACTTGGGTCTTCCTTTCAGTTAATAAACACTTGTTAAGTGCTTTCTGTATGTGGCAGGCCCTATGCTCAGCAGTGTCCACCCAGCATGTATCTTTCTCTTTACTGCACACACAGCCAGTCCCTGACTCCAGCATGGAGCCTGACCCACAGCAGGTTCTTGGTGAAGGTTCACTGAATTTTTTGGTTAAGTTAGTTACTGTCTTTACAGAATAAACTTTTAAATAGGTATCTGGCTCCAGGTTTACGTTATCTTAAAACATACTGCTATTCAACACTAAGACATATTTTTAAAAATTATTTCTTAATGTTTATTTGTGAGACGGGGGAGGGGTAGAGAGAGAGAGAGGACAGAGGATCTGAAGCGGGCTCTGTGCTGACAGCAGAGAGCCTGACGTGGGGCTCGAACTCACAAACTGTGAGATCGTAACCTGAGCTGAAGTCGGACACTTAACCGACTGAGCCACACAGGCGGCCCTAAAATTATTTTTAAAAAGGGATGTAAGTTCACTGACTAAGGGTACCCAGAAAGCCCACATCAGGTGGCAAAGACCTGCGCTTTAAACTACTACTACCGCAGGGAGGAAGTGTGCAGACTGGCACATGCACCTGCATATTTCACTCAGCCTAATGTGCAAATAAACTGTCACGCGTTATTTCAAGAGCGTGCGATCTGAATACCCATTCAATTATAAACATCACATGGGTATGGTCTTTGAATGATATTTCAAGCCTCAAGGCATAATGCATAGTGTTGGCCAAAACCGCAACATAAGGGAGCTACGTAACGTAAAGACTAATGCACGCGTTACTTGTGGTCAGAGAAGCCTCTGGATGCCCCTCTGCTGTTTCTTTTCTTTTTTTTTTCTTTTTTTTTTTTTGGATGCCCCTCTGCCATTTCTAAGGTGTCTTATCATAGGCAAGTACTTCACTTCTCTGAACCTCATGTTCTGTATCATAAAATGCAGATAATTACAATCACTTCTAGCCCACACTTCAGAGATTATCGTAAGGGCTAAATGACACAATGCATGTAAAATACTTAGCTCATTAAATATTAGCTTTGCATTGGAGGAGGAATAGGGAGGCTAGGAAATAAATTTTCTGGTAGGCATGGGGTAGAGCAGATGAGACCCTGGTCACCATCTTTCTATTCTCTAACCTTCAAATCTTCTCAGTCCGCAACAAAATGCCTGCTCCTGAACCACCTGATCTCCATAATGTGGGGTTCCAAAAAACCCACCTTATTTGTTTTTCTTCATTTAACAACATTCCGCTTAACACACACACACACACACACACACACACACACACACACACACACATTTTTCATAGTACCATTCAAAATAACTGCTGATGACATAATAGTAAAAATGGTAAAATTACTAATTTCCTTCTATAGGAATCTATATTCCCTCAACAAATTTTGCCTTTTCCGTCTGAAAAGAAAAAAAACAATTCCTTCAAAAGGCATGATCAAATCCCAAATATAGTTATAAATCCAAACTTTTTTTTTTTTTTTTTTTAATATTTCAAGGCACCTGGGTGGCTCAGTCGGTTAGGTGTCCAACTCTTGATTCCGGCTCCAGTCATGATCTCACAAGCTCGTGAGTTCAAGCCCCACATCGGACTCTGTGCTGACAGCTCAGAGCCTGCTTGGGATTCTCTCTCCTTTTCTCTTTCAATCTCTCTCTCTCTCTCTGTCTCAAAATAAATAAATAAACTTAAAAAAATTAATAAACTTTAAAATAAATACATGCATGTATACATACATACATACATACATACATACAGGCTTCTGAGGGAAACCAAACAGATGGAAACTTTTCCTTTTAGAAACAAAATCTATTTACCATAACCAATAGGTCTATTTGAATCTATCACTTGAACATTCATCTCCCTTTTAATTAGCATACCAATTGTTTTGAGTACAATCATTCAACACCAGGGCCCATTTCAGTGTCTTTCCGAGCAGGCCACAGTAGACAGGAACAAAGCACAAGCTACAGCACGGCTAAAAACTAATACTGTGACCTATTTAAAGACTTGCCAAATATGGCCCAGGTACACTAAGTCGCACAAGTGCCAGGTCCTGCCAGCCTGGAGTATTTAGTTAGTAGTCAGACATCCGGATATCCCGCTAGTAGCACAGGCCAGCAAAACAGAAACAAGAACTGCAGAAGAAGGTGGGAGGGCAGGCAGCCAGGAAAACCGTTCAGCAGGACTATCCTTGAACAGTGGCAACGGTTCTGAGGAAGTCCAAAAGAAAGTCAAGAAATTAAAAAAGAAACCGCACACCCCCTCCAACCTCTCTGTCCCGTGGCTGCTCGATGTGAGACAGCTGTCACCGAGTTATTCTCCTGCACAGAAGGTTGATGCTGGACCTGTGGCTCACAGATTTTCAAACCTTCTTCATGGAACCCCAGCCATTCTGCCCAGGTGCCAAAGCAATGGTAACGGGAAACAGGGAGCACTCAGGGCAGGTGGGAAACCAGTGTCTCCACCAACCAAAGCAACTCGGTCTCTACCTTTCTGATGCACTGTGCTCTGGGTGTAAAACTGGGAGAAGAAAACTCTGCTGGTAAATAAGAACTGAAAACTGTTGTCCTGACACGATGGGTTCCAACTTCTCTGGCTGCTAAAAGGGGCTTCGTAACCAGATGCTACTCCACCTCTCAAAACACATTTCCCCCAACTTTCCCAAACACACTGGCCATTCCTGCCAAACAACCAGACACTCTAAGTTCCCATCTTTGCCACCATCAACCCCAACGTCAGATACGTCGTTTTGCATGCCTTCATGCACATGTGTTCAATTCAACACATTCTACACAACTTATGTGGACAAAATGCTTTGTTAAATTAGACATGTTACTACCTTTGAGTAGCCTTCAACTTAATGGATAAGAAAACAGATAAAACGACTATCACAATATAAATCAGAATAAAATCAACATTAAAGAGAAGGCCAAACACCTACAACTTCAGGGAAGAAACGGGAAAAAGCAATTTTTTCTAGTGTAATCGGAAAAGGCAAGGATATTGGAACTGGGTCTTGCTGAATGTGGATAGAGAATACAGTGAAAAGTCAAGTCCCTACAGCATAAAGATACAAAAGCAAAACCTGCCCCAGTACGTGGCACATGCTGGAGGTAAACAGGCAGGTATGCGGCTGGAGCAAATGGAGAACTATGGTACACCACTCGAAGAAAACCCTGGAATCAGTTCATTAAAGCTCTAGCAGGCTTCAATAAAAATAACCCCGAGGGACGCCTGGGTGGCTCAGTTGGATAAGCATCTGACTTCAGCTCAGGTCCTGATCTCACAGTTCGTGGGTTCAAGCCCTGCATTGGGTTCTCTGCTATGAGCACAGATATCCTCTGTCCCCCTCCTCTGTCCCTCCCCTGCTCATGCTTTCTCTCTCTCAAAAATAAACATGTAAAAAGAAAATAAAAATTAAAAATTGCCTAGTTAAGAAAAAAAATAACCCCTAATTTGACAGAGCACTTTACAGTTTATCAAATAGATAAAAACATAGTAATTTTAAAACAATTTTTAAGTCATTTCCATCAGTCATCACAACAACCCTACGAAGTTAAGGGGAGCAAAGATTATCAAGGCCATTTGACAGATGAGGAAATAGAGGTAGGCAAAACATCCACTATGTACCAAGGCCTTTGCAAAGCGGCTGGCAAACATTATGACCTCCTGAGATGAAGTGGTATCATTACACCAACTTTACAAATAGGAAAACAAGTTCAGAGAGGTTGAGAACTGTGTCCAGAGACATATAACCAGTAGTGGTAGATTCAGGACTGGAACCAGACCAGCTTCCAAATCACGCTGTGCTCTGACAACACAGTGTCCCTTTTATTGTGGAGGAAAAAAAGGTGGTGGGGGGGAGGGGGCAATTTTCAGAGGCCTTTAAGAGCAGTAACAAGATCTGAACTGTTTTTAAACGTTGTTTTTTTTTTTTAAGGTTATTCATTTTTGAGAGACGGATGGACCCAGCAGGAGTGGGGGAGGGGCACAGAGAGAGGGAGACACAGAATCTGAGGCAGGCTTCAGGCTCCTGGCTCTGAGCTGTCAGCACAAGAGCCCAACACAGGGCTCGAGCCCACGAACCATGAGATCAGGACCTGAGCCGAAGTCAGATGCTTAACCAACTGAGCCACCCAGGTGCCCCTGATCTGAACTGTTTTTAAAAGGGACTCTTAGCAGATTACCAAAGTAATCCTGATGAGATACCTAGACTGGAAATAAAACAGAAGCAGTTAGGATGATGCAGCATGAGCCACAGAGTGGAAATGACCCCAGGGGGTTAGACCACAGTCAGAAACACAAATTATAGCCAAGTCCCGCGACTCTGTCATAAGGTCTTCTCCTGACCCTTTTCTGGACACTTGCTGTGCTTCTTGGGAGTACCACACAGTTAAGCATTGACCAGATTTCATCAAACCTTAAATGCCATGATTATAAGACACATTTTTTAAAATGTTTATTTATTTATTTTGAAACAGAGAGCAAGTGGGGGAGAGGCAGAGAGAGAGAAAGGAAGGGAGAGAGAGAGAAAGAAAGAGAGAGACAGACAGACAGACAGACAGCAAGGACCCCAAGCAGGCTTCCGAGCTGTCAGTGCAGAGCCGGTCACGGGGCTCGATCTCACAGATCACGAGATCATGACCTGAACTGAAAACAAGAGTCAGACGCTTAACTGAATGGGCCACTCAGTTGCCCATGTAAGACCACCCTTATTTATGTCCTACAAAGAAAAAAAAAAAATGTTAACGTGCCACTGACTTCAAAACACCTGCTGACTTCAGATATAAAAAATACATATAAAGAAATCTGCAGTTGGAATTGATGAAATATGGTAAGTTTTCTATATATTTTTTCAATGTGATTTTATTCTCACCCTCAACAAGATTCTGAGACCTTGTCTTTCAAGGAATAACCGTTTAATGCCATGGCCTCCGACCGAAGGCAGTGCAGCATAATTCGTCATTCTGCGAGGATACATGCACTGTCTTTCCAGACTAAGTGCTTGTGCCCTGGACCAATTCCTTCTCTGTCCAAAACCTGAAGGGATTCATAAGCTCCTGAGATCTGGCACCTGCGTGTCTACTCTTCTGCATTACCTGTCAGCGACCCTGCTGTAAATGAGAAAGAGAAATAAGCATTTACCAAGAAAGGTGATGGCGGCGGCACGGACGGTAGCGGTAAGAATGACAACTGGGGTTTACCGAGTGTTCATGATGTTGGACACATTTTACATGGATGCTTCATCCTCATGATTTTATTGCCAGCACTCTTATTACTAGATGAGCAAAATCAGGTTCCAACTGATAATTTGGAAGAAAGGAAAACCTAGAGGAGAGTGAATTTTAAATCAAAGATCCCGTGGGGAGAAACCTGTCCGAAAAGTAATCCTGCTAGCTTTTGTTTCTCTTGACTTTACGAAACATTAACTTAACCCTTAACCACCCCCCCACCCTCCCTGCCACCCAATTGCTCTTGGACAGTTCTTTACTGACAATGAATCAAACTGAGGCATCAGATGGCCAGCATACATTTATTTTTAATTTTTTTAGAAAAGGTTTTTGTTTCACAAATACGAGCCAGCAGAAAGAGACAAGGCCCCGAGAGCCCGCAGTCCTCATTCCTAAAAAATGTATCTTTCAGGAAGGATGGCTCTTGGGATATGTGCATGTCTGCAAGCCTCAACAGAAACATGAAACAACAATGAAAAGCCAGCAAATCAGCAGGAGGAATAAACATGTCAGAAACATGGTGGCATTCAGTGACCATCACCTATCTTAATAAATAAAGCTCTCGTCCAGCTTATACAAGGCTTCTCCTGTGGGGACAGCTTGACAAACCAAAGAATCAACAGAAAATACTCCCATAGTGCCTGCTTTTTAAAGAAGCATTCCGTGAAAGTACCTCAGAATTACTCCCATGCCCTTACATTGGCAATCTTACAGTTCACCAGAAAATAGATGTTTTCTCCCCCAAGGTATTGGATTTGAGAATCTTCTGTTCTGCATCAGCTAGTCTCACAAATGTCTACACTCAAGGTCCGCATATTTGCTATTCATAGAAAAAGCACATGGAGCTTACTACCTCCTCAGAACTTTGAGCTTGTTCCTCAAGACACCGCAAACTTCTTCAGTCCTTCTGTGCACTGAACATCTCATTTCCAAACGGGATCACATAAACCCCCTTTAACAACCGTTCCATTTAGGTCCATCCCTAACAGGCACCTAATCAACTTTTCTGCTCGCCACATATCAAAGCTTATGAGCTCTAAAAAGCTCAGTTTTTTGTTGTTTTTTTTTTTAAAGGACAGGGCAAGAACTCTACCAGGAAAGCCATGCCTTACTCTTCCTACCCATCTTCTCCCTCCTGCCAGGCAACTTTACATTCGTCCTGCAAGGACCAGTGCAAATGTCATTTCCAAACCATACTGAAAGAATTAACAGTCCCTTCCACCGCATCCCCAAACTATCTTGTTCACACTACCACTGGAGAACTAGTATCTTTATTACAGTAAAATTCATACGCCAGATAATGAAGTCTATGAAGACAGAAAACAGCATTTATTCACCTTTATCTTTCTAAAAAGTATCTGACACAGGGTAGTTATTCAATAAGTTTTTGTTAAATAATTTTACTAATGTGACTCAAAATCTTTACTAATAACTTTATTTCATTTAAGGAAAATATTATAATAGCAGTCTTTGAAATAGTAATGAGAAAGAAATTATCTTTTTAAGTGAAAAATCAAAATGGAGTAAAATCCCCCAAGTAAACAAAATAAATTGCAGAAAATAATATTTTCCCTTTTTTATCCATTTTCTATGGTTTCTTAATTCTCTTCCATGAAACGACTCTTGAGGCAATTTTATTTATGAATAGTAATATCCAGTTTTATGAATCTGACAAACGTCTTGCCCCAAAGTTATAGAAATATGTATTCAGTACTAAATAATACAAAATTCACTTTGCAACTTTTATCAGAATATTTGCCTGCCTTTGAAAGACAGAACAGAACAGTATTAAAATGAATCTGCATAGCGTCAATACAAGCCAGCCTGGAGAATGCTGAGTGAATGCGTGGCCAAAGGGAGAAGACGGACCACAGTTATAAAAATACCTAAATAATTTACAAAGCTAATAATCATGTGTTAACATATGAACTGAAGCAGGTGAACTGACATTTTATCAGCTGATAAAACATCAGTGAATCTATATTCTGGACCTACTTCTAAAAATACAAAAGATAAAACATCTGTAAATCTATATTCTGGACCTATTTCTAAAAATAGAAAAAGAAAACATGCTTTATGTTATTTGGCTACTTCCAGTCCACACGAATAATGCTTCAGAGAAAGTTTCAAATTTTCACTGAGCATACTCCTTGTACTCCTCAAGTGCCAACAAACTGTTCCTGGTATATAGAAGCGGGGACCTCTCATCAAAGAAAGAACTCACTGTTTACATGAGGAAGCCTCCCACCTCCTCTCCTGTCTGTCCAAATCTCACTCACTTGTTAAAAACCAGCTCCAACGTCACAGGCTTGTAAGCCAGCCCTAATTCCTCTCACTATCCAACTGGAAATCATGTCCATATGTCACCAGACCACTTTTTCTACACCTCTCTTACAACCCGTGAAATATTCTTCCTGGAATGTAACCCCAAGGCAGAGACAGCACCATAGGAGCTGAGCACAGACTCACATGCTCAACAACACTTGTGGAGTTGAAACAGGCTTTCAGTCAACCTCAACTCCAGCTCCTCAGGTCAAGAGACTATCCCCAGACCAAGCCCAAGGTCCTTCTCTGTTGTGAAAGTCCCTAAAGAAGTAAGGTCCTTTCTGTCTTTTTCTAGAGCATAAGCAAGGATAGGCCTGGGATACGATATTCACCATTCCCAGGTGGGAGGTTATATAACATGATACACACGCAGATTTCTCTCCAGGTATCTTTTTTGAAGGTTCTCTTTCTCTACCATTTCTCACAGAATGTATCACTGTTAATAAAATGGTCCAAGTTGTAAGTAATATCACCATTAACATAATAACTTGGTTAATTTGAAGTAGCTGAAGAATAAAAATTTACAAGTTCTCTTTACTAAATTAGAATCAATAAAAAAAAAAAGTCTATGGTTGTCTGGACCTAATTAATAAAATCTTCCCTTTGTGCATCCTGTTACATTCCAGTACACTGTGTCCCACTGTGTACCAGTCTAACACACACCTTTCCAGGACCAGGGTTAAGCCCTATTTCACTGGACAAATCTCACAGTTTCCTCTCTTCCCTCTGGGAGTGACATCACCCCTCAGATCTGCCTTTACACTTAGTAGATATACTTAATAACATGACAATGGCCTACATCAACAACTCAAAGAATATTAACGACTTCTATGTTATCACCTTAAAACTTTAATCCTCGTAATATTGTGATATTAATGTCACATTCCTATTTTCTAGATGAAGAAACTGAGTCTCAGAAGCTAAACAATTGGTGGTAAGTGATGGAGTCAGAAATGGAATCCAGATCTAATTTATAAATTCATATTCTTTCTCCCATACCACAGTATGACTCTTGAATTTATTCTGTCTATTATTCTTGAATGACTCTTACAGTGTTGGCTTACCATTTCTAGTGCATTACTTGTTTTGTTTTGTTTTGTTAACTTAAATAATCTGAATGCTTACATTTAGTTAATGTGTTCCATTAAAAAGTTAGTTGAGGGCAAGTAGCCCGGTCCTTTGCAGAGTGGCATCTCTAAGTCAGTCATTTGGAAGCTGGAACCTACTCCCCATGGGAACAATATCCCATATGGTAATTAAATCAGGGAGCCCACGGATCACTCCAGGCCACGCCACCCACCTTTCCACCAAGGCCGGTGCTCCCGGGGCCTGTCTGTGATCCACAGAATGGTTTTAACACCATCCACCAGACTACTTGCCATGAATGTGGGACTGGCCAGTCACTGGCCAATCATCAATACCCTCCCATAAGTGCAGACCCTTGGTTTCATATCAATCGTTGTTAACATAAGAGAGTCTGTTCTAGTGCATTACTTGTAAAACTAAGTTCTGACTGAGCAAAGAGCAGGAAGGCAAGGCTGAGACCACAGTTACCAGCTCTCTGTGTTGTGGCCCCATGGGACTTAATGGACTTCCAGAAGGCCCGCATCTGTGACGAGGCATTTTGTTTCAAGGGTTTACAAGCTAGTCTGTAAAATTTGGGTAGATTTGGACTGGATGGAAGGGACTCACAGCTAGAATTAGTGAAAATCCTGAGTTAAAGAATGTTTTAAAAGTCACTATATTGCTTTCAATTATGGAGAGTAAGTTAGCTATTTTATTTTTTTATTTTATCTTTTAAGTTAACTCCATTTTATTTTAAGTACAGTTGACACACATGTTACATTAGCTTCAGGTATACAACACAGTGATTCCACAACTCTATACATTATGCTGTGTTCATCACGAGCATAGCCGCCACCTGTCCCGATACATCACTATCACATCACTGATGGTATTCCTGGTTCTGTCCCTTTTATTCCCGGGATTTATTCATTCCATTACTGGAAGCCTGCATCTCCCACTTCTCTTCACCTACTTTGCTCATTCCCTACACCCTCTCCCCTTTGGCAACCACCAGTTTGTTCTCTGTATTTGTAGGTCTGACTCTGCTTTTCGTTTGTTCATTTAGGTTTTTTAAAGATTCTACCAGAAGTGAAATCATATGGTATTTGTCTTTCTCAGTCTGACTTATTACACTTAGCATAGGGTGCATCTGTGTTGTCTCAAATGGCACAATCTCATCCTATTTTATGTGTAATATGCCATTATGTGTATACATACTTACATATAGAGAAACCTCCATACTGACTTGCAACTTACATTCCCACCAACAGTGTATGAGAGTCTTTTCTTCCACATCCTCACCAACCCTTGCTGTTTCTCATCTTTTTCATTTTAGCCATCCTTACAGGTGTGAGCTGATACCTTATTGTGGTTTTGATCTGCATTTCCCTGATGATGAGTGATGCTGAACATCTTTTCATGTTCATGCTCCTCATCTGAATGTCTTCATTGGAAAACTGTCTATTCAGGTCTTCTAACCATTTTGCAATCAGGCTGTGTTTGCTGTTGAGTTGTATGAGTTCTTGGTATATTTTGGAAACGAACTCCTTATTGGATATATCACTTGCAAGTATCTTCTCCCATTCAGTAGGTTATCTTTTTGTTTTGGTGATGGTTTCCTTTTCTGTGCAAAAGCTTTTATTTTCAGACAACATGATACTATACATAGATAATCCTAAAGATGGCACCAAAAAACTACTAGATGTAATAAATGAATACAGTAAAGTTGCAAGAAACAAAAATTAATACCCAGAAATTGGTAGCCTTTCTATACACTAATGATAAAGTAGCAGAAAAAGAAATTGGGAAAATAACACAATTTACAATTGCACCAAAAAATAAATAAATAAAATACCTAGGAAAAAACTTAACTGAAGAAGTGAAAGATCCATATTCCAGAAACTATAAAACACTAATGAAAAAAACTGAAGATGATGCAAACAAATGGAAAGGTATTCCATGCTCGTGGACTGGAAGAATTAATATTGTTAAAATGTCAGTATTATTCAAAGCAGTCTACATATTTAATGCAATCCCTAACAAAATCCTAACAGCATTTTTCACAAAGTAGAAGAAATGATACTAAAATGTGTATGGAGTCACAAAAGACCCTGAACAGCCAAAGCAATCTGAAGAAAGAAGAACAAAGCTGGAAATGTCACAGTCCCAGATTTCAAGACATACAACAAAGCTATAGTAATCAAAATAGTACGGTACTGGCACAAAAATGACACAGAGATTAATGGAACTGAACAGAGAGCCCAGAAATAAACCCACAATTATATGTTCAATTAATCTATGACAACCAATCTATACATCAATAAATGGTTCTGAGAAAAGTGGACAGCTACATGTAAAAAAATGAAACCGGACCACTGTCTTACAACCATACACAAAAATAAGCTCAAAATGGATGAAAGACCTAAATGTGAGACCTGAAACCATAAAACTCCTAGAAGGGAACCCAGGCAGTAATTTCTCTGACATTGGCCATAGCAACACTCTTCTAGATAGGTCTCCTAAGGCAAGGAAAACAAAAGCAAAAATAAACTTTTGGGACTAAGTGAGCTATTTTAAAGCAAGATATAAACATGCACATTTGGAGAATGGAGTCCTCACCATCTGGTAACAGTGGCTTCAAACAGGAGCCCCAGGATAAAACACTGGGTTGAATGTTAATGTGCTCACATCAGTGGTTTATTTATTTATTATTAATTATTTATTATTATTATTATTATTATTATTATTACTATTTTCTTTCTAGAAAAGCCAGGCATTATAAGAAGCCCAGATGTGAAACTTAGAATAAAAACCAGAGGAAGAATAAACAGAGGTTTGTAAAACTTAGATAATATGTAAGTAATTAACTATTAGAATCACAGAAACTAGAAGAATCAATAAATATGTACTATTTTAAGCCAGTAAGTTGGTGACAGTTTGTCACTCAAAACAGAAAGTTAATACAGACAGAGGAAATACTTTGGTTGAAAAGAAAAAACTTAATGCACCCAACAAAGCTAGCTTTTTCAGAACACAAGTGCTAGGCACGCTGCCTGTCTGTGGTCCAGGCCATATAACCACCTCTTTGCTGAACCCTTCCTAACGCCGTGTTAGCCCAGCATCTCCAGGCCCTGAAGTGTTGCTGCATGTGAATCACAGGCTTCATGAACATCCCCCTAAGAGCACTCCAGGGAGTAAGTTACTGTACTTTCAAGCCAGAGCCCTATTCCCTCCTCAGGAGACACACACTCTTCTCGGCTCTAGAGGCTCCAGCAGACACAATTCACAACAATCCCAAAAAGAGGTTAAAACCCAGACGGGAGACCGTAGCAACCAGTCCTTACGTGCATGGAGCTCTAGTCTACAACCTAAAGAAGTGTGCTGCAAAACAGAGGCGGGTTCTCAACTTCTGCATTACATTCAGCATTAAACTCAAATATGCAGAAGAGTGAGCAAACATGCACTATGGAGAGAAAAAAGGGTGGTATCATGGAAAAAGAACAATGTAGGAAGTAGGAAGCGTTTTGTTGGCAACAGCCCTGGCCACAACGCATCACACAGCCTCCCATCAAATGAGGGGCTTATGACCCTTCAGACATCTTCCAGGTGTAACAGTCCATTATTCTCCAGTCTCAGCATAACAATCTTTAATTCAATAGTTACAACAAGTAACAAGGAGCTGCTATCTTGGGAGGCGGTGGGGGAAGGGGGGAGATAAACTAAGGCATCAAGGAAACAACTTATTCTATCTGCTAAGAATACTTATTCTCAGTAACCAAGATTAGCCTGCAGGACTCCGAGTTTTAACACACACTGTGTTTTTAGCATTTGGGAGCCTAGTTTTATAAATGTCAACCGCATACATCTAGGTTGCAAAGAAAAGTCCATTCCAATTCTCTAAGATAACCTGCAGCTATTCTATATATATTCCTTTGTTATTCTACTCATAGTGCCCAGAAGTAATCATTCCATGCCCAGTTTCTTATTATATATATAACTCTGTGAAATATGGACATTTTATATGCAAGCTATGACTAGCAGTAGTTTATCTTTATGGCTAGCCAGCAAAAAAAAAAGGGGGGGGGGATAAATTAAAATACTCTGTTATAAAAAGCTTACCAAGTAAGTAAGATCAAAGAAATGCACACCATATTTCCAGGCTGCTTCTAGCCTCTGCCAACACAAAATCATCGGTAAGGAAAAGAAATTTGGCTGAAAGTCCTAGGCTGCCATGTCAGAGAACAGGCAGCTAAACCGCCTCCTTTTCTTCGTTTACCTTCTGTCACTGACAGTCTTTATCATCCAGTAACAATGGTTACAGATTGTTACCCAAACTTTTGGCAATTCTTTTCTATAGCTTGAAATAAAAATGATCACATTCGGACTACACATTTCAGTTTCTATTCTCATTGTACTTTACAGAGAAGCAAAATCTAGCATGCTTGCAATTTAAGCTGGTATTGAACTGACCCCTGCTGGCCTCCTCTCTTCTGTTTCTGTATTTATCACAGAGCACAACACCTAATCGCATCCTATAGTTGAACCTGTACTTGATCAGTCTGTCATAGCAAAAACATGACATAGGAAAGAGACAGTTTGTCTCTTTCCATTGGAAATGGAAGGATGCCTCCCTCCCTCAGAGCTTTGGCTATTACATTTGCAAAACCTAGCAAGTAAAATCACACTAATATTCCACAGAAGTGTTTCCTAGAGGCTACCTATGTATTCTACAAATGAATTCAATCAACAAAGATTTCTGAAAGACCACAGAGAAGCAAAGATACTTAGAATTACATCACCTGCCCTCCAAGAATTCCCAGGCACTCACAAGTCCTTGAAAAAGATACATTTCAGAATTCAACTCTGGCTCACGACTGGGGACTGGAAAGGTCAAAAGGAAACAGGGCTACCATAAAAGGTGATGGCATATCCTGCCTCCTGGGCCTCAATTCACTTGAGATTCTTTAATAAACCAGCAGGGAAATTTGATCTATTTTTTTAAATATATCTTTTAAAGTTTATTTTTCAGAGAGAAAGTATAAGCAGGGGAGGGGCAGAGAGAGAGGGAGAGAGAGAATCTTAAGCAGGCTCCGAGCTGTCAGCACAGGGCCCAACACGGGGCTTGAACTCATCGACCATGAGATCATGACCTGAGCCGAAGTCAGACACTTAACCAACTGAGCCACCCCAGTGCCCTGTATCTCTTCCATTTTTATGAACCCACTGTACTTCATGAATAATAACAGCTTCCATTTATTGATGACCTATTATGTATCTGGCACTATGGCTTGGTGCTTTCCAGACACTATCATATTTACCCCACTTGATAATTCTAGGAGATAGGTATTTTTATGCTTAGTTCATGGATCAGGAAAGCTCTATTCTAACACTGATCCTAGCACAATGTTTTTCTTCTAAACAGATGTTTCTCCTCTATAAGAGAATGAGTGTCTTAGGAATAGGGGATTACACCACTGCTATCTTTATATCCCTAAAACCCAGCACATCCCCAGTAACTGGCCCATATCAGGCACTCAAAACCTGCCAGCAGAATATATGAATGGATATATTATTGAGTGAACATGCCTTCTAACTGCATACGATGTGCACGATCTGTGCTTAAGCACTGAGAAAGGAGTGGAGGGAAAAAAAGACAGAGGTTTGATTCCCAAACACAGACATCTATATTTAACTATGTCAAGAAAAGAAGCCTCCAGATATGAGTAAACAGAATGCTATGGAAATATGACTTAACATTAGTCAGTTAAAAAGCAAATAGGAAGAGGACTTCTACATCAGAGGATGATGACACACACAGGTCCTGGACTTTACTAGAACCTGAAACCAATTAAGAGAAAAAGAAGAAAAGCAAAGAAAATCATGAAAACAAATACCAGGGTAGAAATCCAAAAAATTTTTTATGTTCCCAAAAAAGCTAATGCATTTTTTCTCTTCCTTCCTTCTCCTCATTTCTCAGCATCTCTTTCCTTCCTTGCCACTCCAGACAGATGAAGATAAATGATGTACAGTAGTTAAACTTCTTTGTTTGGTTACAAATGATCTTTTGTATCAACATTATTGTTATGCAAGCACTTTTAATATTGCTTCTAGCAGATGAGACTTCTGCTGCAACATATGTTATGGGGGAAATGGTAAAAATGTATACATGACTGAAATAACTAAACAGTCCACACACAAAAAAAAAAATGCCTAGAAAATATTGTAAATAAATCTGATTCGTTGTGGTTGTTAAATAAGGTAAAACTGAAGATCCAACCCCTCTCCCCAAACCAGAACGAATAACCCCTGAGTCTCAGGACTATCAATACTTTCCATGGCTTCCTACCCTACACACCACTGCTCCAAATCATTCCTTAAAAGAGACTGGAGTGAACCTCCTCTTTCGGCATCATCCCCGGCACAGGAGAGCAGGAGTCAGGTGAAATCGGGTTCTCCTGTTCAACAATGGTCACCTGAAAAACCTAAAGTTTACCGAGGAAACACGTAGAAAATAAAGCAATGGTCATTTCTGGGCTCTGGGTTCAGACTGCAATAGTAATCTTAGCCAAGCTCCCTACCTTTCTAAATCAAATAGAATAAGATTGACTGGATTGTAAAACCAAGCTCTCCCATGCAAAGGGCTTAGCATGCTGCCTGGAACATCAGTGTTGAATAAACACAACCCCATATGACCTCCCTCCTAAAGTCTTGTCCTCAACCCTCAGTCTCAACAGATAGGCCCTCAGAATCCTTACTCTAGCAGGACTTGAACTTTCCATACGTTAAATGAGTCCATCCTGCCTTCTCTCTTTCCTTTCGCTTTCCTGCCAATCAATAATCAACACGACAGGAAAGCTTCCCTTGCTCATGTATAAAGGAAGCTCCTGTTCATATATGCTTGTGTATTTGGGGATGTCTTATTTTGGTAACTGGCCAATACGGATCAAATCTCAAATACTCTCGTCCACTAGTTCCTTAATGACACCTGCTTCTATGGACCAGAAAAAATCTAAGTGCCATACCTACAACATCAAAAGCACAAGACTGTGCACAGAAGTTACAGCCCTCACGGAAATCTTGCAGGATCCCTGCTTGCTGCATCTTTAGAATTTACACCTCCCGCTCTTCACATCACCCCGTCATAAACAAAGACCACAGCCCATTGCAGATTTCAGACCCCATGCCAGTTGTGACCTACACGCAACCTGCAGACATGCCGTCTGGAACAGTCCAGCTTCCAACAACTGATTAAATAAATAACAAAAGGAGGTGTTTGCACCCAATTAAGTTTACATTTCACACATCAATATTTGAGTAAAACAGCAAACTAACTGATATAAAAATCAAACATTATAAATTGCTCTGGGGAAAAAAAAAGACTACGAATATTTCTTAGAAATGAAATCTTGCTACGAGATGTGTCCCGCGTCCCCCCCAGCCCCACGCACATCCTGGCAGCCAGTGTGCGATGGCGGTGAGCGCTGCACAGGGCTCCGCGGGCTGTTACACTCGGATTTCCCAGCAGGCCAGCACTGCAGCACTTCTGCATCTGGCATCTGGCTCCGTGTGGCAGAGCAGAACAAAGGAAGCAGCAGGTTCGGGGCGGGGTCTTTGAGCTTTCCCGTGACCACCTGCGACACTTAGACACTTACCTTCCCGGGGCCACCTGGTCTACAAGGTGAATTCTCCCCATATCAGGAGAAATTTCCGTCCTCTGAGGTCTCGGCATCTAAAGCTGAGCCTCCACCCCACGAGAAGCTTCATGAAGGACGACAGATAATAAAACCTTGCCTTCTGGCACTTGCCAGCACTTGTCTTTAACGTGACAATCACAAACCCTGCTCCCATCAATGCCTTCTGCAAGCAAATATTTTCCACAGGTTTGGGAAGTCCAAGTGTATGTAAAAGTTGCCTTACAAATTAAACTAACCTCCCAAGTTGCCACTCAGGATGACTTCTGAGGACGGCACCGGGCTGACAAACGTTCGGGGCTCACGTTCTGAGAGAATTAGTGCCCATTTTCTATCAACTCCTTGAACGTCTGAAACAAAATCTTTATTTCAGAAATTCGTATGTAGTACTTAATAGTTTACCAATACAACTGGGAATACAAGACCCCACTTTTGTTCATCTTTTGCCTCTTAAATGTTTGATAATCAGACTTTTTGAATTCCAAATCCAAATGGAAACATTTTCTCCCATTGACTTTCTTTATAAAATTGGAGTTGTATATCTTTACAAAATATTTGACCCTAAGACATAGATAAAAAAATCTATGGTAACAATCATTTTAGAACTTCATGAATATTAACTGGTTAGAAAATATTAATAAAGGCAATTTCCAAAAGTCTGATATTTAAAGTCCAAAGCTGTTCTGAACTTAAGATACATTTTCTCATATAAATGGTGTTTTGAATAGTGATTAGGTCAGATGAGCTAAAGATTTCATTTTACAGTTTCATTACAAGTTTAAAAGCTTTTCTAGTAGAAGCTCATGACTCTCATCACTATTTAATAGTTTGTATTTTCTAAAAACACATTTGCCATTTTATCTCTGAAGTCAAGATGCCAGAAGAACTTAGCTTCATATGCAAACAGGGCTAAGTGAAATAGACTGGTTCAAATTCCAGTTCCATCATTTGCTAAGCGACCTTGGGCAAGTTGTACTAAACCTTCCTGCCTCAGTTATCACCCCTCTAAGATGGGGACAACAGGAAATTGTGGGACTATCATTCTTGAAATATATTAATTAGATTTGCTTTTGTGTGTTTCCTTATACTTGACTCTGCCTCTGTTGTCAAAGGCATCCATTTGCCCGAGGGATTTTTAAGTTTGTTGAAAGACAACTACAAAGGGAAAGGATTGATATTAAGTTTTGACACTCGGAAATCATTGTTTTAAAGCAACAGCAAGACAACATTCTTAAAAGCCAAGTCTTATAAGAGAAAATGTGTTTTCTAAATCCCTTAAGCATTTGTTTTAACAATTAAGGATGAGGTAGTTATAAAAACCTCAGCACTGGCAGTGACCTGCCTCTCTGAGCCTACCTGAACACCAGGAATACCAGGATCACCTGGGAAGCCTCTGGAGCCTTCTACTGCCTGACCCCACTCCAGACATTTTGATTGGTCTGGGATGAGGTAACTTTTTAAAAGCGCCATTAGATGATTATAATGTATAGCCTGGATTTAGAATAAGCTCTAAGAGAAGCCTCCCATTTGGTTCAAAACCTTGACCAACACAGAACAGGAAGCAAAACTCAGCGAAGGCCTCCTCTAGCCCCCTACAGCCACGCACGTACAGCGTAACGTGCCCGGGACCCTGAACTTCTCTGCAACCCAGTGGGTCATGTGGACACAGGGACAGGATGGATGGAAGCAGAAGACCAAGGCCAGGGTGGAGTGATCACAAGAGCAGAGGCTTAGGCCAGTTCAGGGACCAGACTAGATAAACCACCTGGCACAGAAATAAGAAAGGACCAGAGGACAGATTTGCTCCCGGAGAAAATGCAAAGAGTTGAGCATTTACCTAAAAGAAGCTGAGCTACACAAGAGAAACAGTTGAAACCAGAAGGAAGAGAGGCACCATCAGTTGGCAAGTCTGTCCCAGTGCTGCACACTCTTTCCCTTAACCCACCCCCAGTCCCGACCGAGGTGGAGGCTTGGGAGGAAAAGTAACTCAGTTATAGAATATGAAGAAGTCACTGTTACAAAGAACAAACTGATGGGGGCGCCTGGGTGGCTCAGTTGGTTAAGTATGCGACTTCAGCTCAGGTCATGATCTCACTGTCTGTGAGTTTGAGCCCTGCGTCGGGCTCTGTGCCGAAAGCTTGGAGCCTGGAGCCTGCTTCGGATTCTGTGTCTCCCTCTCTCTCTGCCCTTCCCCTGCTCATGCTCTGTCTCTCTCAAAAATAAAAAAACGTTAAAAAAACATTTTTTTAAATCAAAGAACAAACTGATGGTCACCAGAGGGGAGAGGGTTGGGGGGATGGGCAGAGTGGGTGAAGGGGAGTGGGTGAAGGAGGCTTCCAGTTACGGGAAGAACAAGTCATGAGGACAGAAGGCACAGCATAGGGGATACAATCGATGGTATCATAATAGCGTTGTGTGGTGACACCGTAGCTTCACTCGTGGTGAGAACAGCGTAATACAGGGTTGTTGAATCCCTATGTTGTATATACCTGAAACCGATCTAACACCTTGTGTCAACGATATTTCAATTAAAAAAAATTTTTAAAGAGGCCATTGTTATGAAAACTATCCAAAACATGGAAAAAGCCACATGCCCTTGCAATGTCATATGAGGTACCATTTAACAGGCTTGCCCAAGGTTTAATTCTCTAGAGCAATGTCCCTGGTTTGACTGTGTTATTTATTATCCCATTAGAGTACAGACATGTAGAACCACAGGTTAACTTGTAGGTTCCTGGCCCACAGAAAGGATAACCCTAAAAGTTGTGGATTTACTGCCTGCAGAACATTGCCAGCTTTGCCTCTCCAACCTAGCGGTCTTACTCCAACATTGTTTTTTAATGCCGAAACACTCTTGGAGCCATCATTAATCCTTACCAGTTTCCTTGTTAATAAGTTAATAAATCACTGACACATTACAGTCTGTATTTCTATGAGAGCCAAGTTCTAACATTCGGAAAATTATATTTTAATAGTATATTTTCTTTGCAGACTTAATAGTGCATATAAATCTGTCACCCACTGACAATGATCGCAAGTGGATATTTTACAAGATAATTCAAGTAAAGTACTTAGCACAGTGCACAGTACATAGTACATGCTCAGTCAACATGTTATTATTCATAGCTGCTGATGGCAAAAGGAGATTTTACCCAAGCCCTGGCAGTAGCCCTGAATTCACCAACAGGGGTCCACAACAGTAACTGAGGGCAACCCAGATCAGTAGTCACACACATTTGCCAATATTACGAATACGGGAAGTCACTCTGCTCAAAATAATTCCCAAATGATTGGTGCAGATGGTGAGAGTCACTTGTTTATTTATCACAATGTGTGTGATTTCTCTCCTGTGTGGAGAAAACAACCCTAACTCAGAAAGGCTAAGTACAAGGCTCTGAAAGAAGCCATCTCCTCGGTGACCGAGTGTGGTCCTCCACAGCTTAAGGCATGTCTGGATGATGATATTCAAAACTTAGTGACTGATCCGGATTATGGGAGAAAAAGCAATACAGCAAAGTTAACTATATTAGCATGTGAACAGAGAGGAAACTAGTCAAGGGAGGGAGCCAAAGCTATCAAGAAAGAAAATATACGATTAATTTCTTAAGTTATCAGCTCCATGGGTATGATTCTTCTACAGGAAGTTTCTTTACAAATGAAGTGCACCTGGAAAAACAGTAACTTGTCCAACCTTAAAACTGGGCTTATAGGAAACTTCAAGGCTTGACTTTGACTTTAATTTAGAGCGTGAGAGTCTCAGACACATCAACACACTGCCAAGGCCATCACTACCTGGTGATCTTTCATTCAACTGCTTTTCTTTCAGTATCTGGAGGTTTGATTTCCTAGTATCAATAACAATACCATGATCGGCCAAAAAAAAGTAAAAGCGCAAACACCTCACAAAATGAAGAGAAAAAAGTATTTCTTCTTTTTCTCACTCTCTCTCCCCTTGCACAGAGAAGAAAAATCTAGCTTTATTCTGAAGCAAATACACATAATTATACACAGTCATCATAATCTCCTTCATCTCACCCACTCTATCACCTGTCTACTACAAAGCAGTTCAAAGTAATAATTAATAAATGAATCTGAGGTTATGTACTTCTTTTAAAACAGGCAATTTTTTTTTTTTCAACGTTTATTTATTTTTGGGACAGAGAGAGACAGAGCATGAACGGGGGAGGGGCAGAGAGAGAGGGAGACACAGAATCGGAAACAGGCTCCAGGCTCTGAGCCATCAGCACAGAGCCTGACGCGGGACTCGAACTCACGGACCGCGAGATCGTGACCTGGCTGAAGTCGGACGCTTAACTGACTGCGCCACCCAGGCGCCCCAAAACAGGCAATTTTAGACACTGTAAAATAAAGACCATTTGCTATCTTGTGATGGTACAATTAAATGAGATTTTAATTTGGGGCACCTGGGTGGCTCAGTCGGTTGAGCGTCCGACTTCAGCTCAGGTCATGATCTTGTGGTTCGTAAGTTCGAGCCCCGCGTTGGGCTCTGCGCTGACAGCTTAGAGCCTGGAGCCTGCTTCAGATTCTGTTTCCCTCTCTCTCTCTTCCCCTCCCCTGCTCATGCTCTGTCTCTCTCTGTCTCAAAAATAAATAAAAACATTAAAACAAGTTTTTTAAATGAGATTTTAATTTAAGAAAAACAGAAAACACATAGGTTAATAAAGTGACTTCAATAAAAAGAAAAGAAAGATTCGAGAATACTGGCATCTCCATACCCTGCAGAATGCTGATTACTATATGGTCAAGATGAGCATCAGTTACAAATTATGTGTACAGCTTGCTAACAAATTAGGGAAATGTTCCCCTTTGGTTTCTTTCCTGACTACTTGTAAAATAATATTCACACACAAATTTGCAATTCAAATTTGATGTCTTATGAGTACATTTTGCAGATCATGCTCTGAGAAGGGAGAGAGTGCGCTAACAGTTGCACGGAAAGTATAATTTGCTGCTGGCTTTTAGCCAGAAACACGAAAGCAAATGTTTAGAGACCAGGAGGCATGTAAGCAAGCTCAGGGCATCTGGACTCCTCAGAACTGGTCACTGCTGTTTATACGTGGATCTCCAAGTACAGGGGCACATAAATTTGAAATTCATGCATTTAAAAATGTATTAATTTTATTTACAGAGGACAAAAAGGAAAGCAATTTGAAGGCCCTTTGAGAACATCTGTAACAACGCTGACAAAAAGTCCCAGTGATTTAAGCAACACTAATAACCATATGTCTGGACCTATGTTCAGCTGTAATTTACACATTAAGTATAAGCTTTTATTTTCATACTTGAGAAAACATGCCAAGTATTCAGTATTTATTATCATAGTTAACTTGCAGAATGAGCAAACTAATTACAATAGGAAGAAGAAAATATTGGTCTTGGGAAAAAATAAATGTGATTTTCACACAGATCGGTGGGCAAAGGAGTCACTGTTACCTCCCCAAACCAATCCAGAATGGCTGTATCTTAAACTTACTATAAGTGTCACATATTAAAGGAGATATGATCACTATATGGGGCAAATATATTGCTCATAAAAATCCACTCCAACATACTAAGTCACTCCAGCATAGCACAATATAATTTTTGTAGGTCTACACTGCAATAAACCAGGTGACATAATGAAAGGCCTGACACAGTATAAGGTTTCCTCAAAGTACTGTCAGCAGGTACCATCAACCTACGACTTAAGAGCTTTCAGGGGGAAAAAGGCCATGCTGAAATAAAAGTCTTTGCAACATGGGCACCTGGGTGGCTCAGTCGGTTAAGCATCCAGCTTCAACTCAGGTCATGATCTCGCGGTTTCTGAGTTTGATCCTCGTGTCGAGCTCTATGCTGACAGCTCAGAGCCTGGAGCCTGCTTCAGATTCTGTGTCTCCCTCTTTCTCTGCCCCTCCCCTGCTCATGCTGTCTCTGTCTCTCAGAAATAAATAAACGTTAAATAAAAAAGATTAAAGTCTTTGCAACAGAAAGCAACATAAGTTGCTGAGCAAATGGTGGAGGGAAATGCCTATTTTAAAAAAACATAAGGAAAAAAGTCAATAGCTAACTAGCTTCAAGAAAATAATTTTAGCTGACAGTAAGAGTTACGACTGAAAACAGAAGCACAAGTTGAGAAAACCTGTAGAAAAAACCAAGGAGGACCACAAAGAGCAAGCATCAGAAGCTGCCACACCTGGGGGTCAACGCCTGTCCTTTTTACCGCATCTGTACCGCGGGAGCACTGGGGACAAACTAGATCATACGTGACGTCATTCTATGCATGCTGGGAATTATGAGGACAATTTGCAGGTCCCCATGAAGAAGGGACCATGAAGCATATCACCCCCTACAGAAAATTAATGGGTCTACAATCTGGTGGACAGTCTTCTCACGAGGGCCTGGCATTGGCAGGCCACTTGTGAGTGGTGTGCATTGTGCAGTCTGTACAACAAATGGTTCCCTTCTTCTACCTCGTCCACGTGTACCTACGTAAACACCCAAGGGCACCTGGAGCTTTTAGAAGGCTATGCTTTAATGTAATGGTCAGTCTGCTTTTTATTAAATTGTGATTTCTTTTAAGGCATTATCAGAAGGTGAAAAAACTAGGGGACTGTGACCTCAGAGTAGTGTTACACACACATCGTCATAGACACGTGTGCATTCCAGGCCCTCCGACTGGTGAGACCACTGCACGAGCTTCTGCGGTTGGCCCCATGGGACAACCCACAACAGGCTCAATGGGCCATCGGGGGACTCAGGGTTACATTCCTCTGCTCTCACCTTCTCAGAAATCTTACTTCATCACTAACAACCCGGACCCCAACTTGTCTTTAAATTTGCATTACTGGCTCCCAAGCTTCTAACACATTACAACAACCAGTCAACCATCAACTTCCATTCCCCTTTCTAACTGCCATCCTACTCTCTGCTCACTCACAGCCGTATTTCCTTAGATGACCCAGCACTCCCCACTCTAACTAAGGTGACCTAGCAAAGCTCACTACAGAATTCTTTACTGAAATCAATGAACACTTCAGTCCTCATCATAACTGACCTCTCCACAGCAGGAAACTGTTGACTTGCTTCTGGAAAGGTTTTCTCCCTTGGTTTCTACAACATCTTTCTCTCCACAGTGTCCTCTGACTTCGCTCCCTCTCAGTCGCCTTAGCTAGCTGCTTCTTCAGCCAGCTTCCTCCCAGCCCTGTTCCACAGGGTTCCCTCCACATGCCCACCGTCTTCATTTCCACCCTCTCCCTGTATTATTCCCACTTCTGCAGTACCAGCTAGCCTCCAGCAATTCTGAGTCCTCACGTCTCAATTTCCTCCCCGCCAAATCTCTCTTGAGACTCAGTCTCAAATGTCCAGCTCCCTTCTGATTGCATCACCTGATGTCCCACAAGCACCTCATATTCTCACGAGTTCAGAACAGAACTTATGATCCACACCAGCACTCCCTCTCCTCCGTTCCCCCTGCTGTCAGCGACTCTTGCTGGACCTGCTGTCTTCCTGAAGGGCGCTACCACCCCCTGCCTGGGTTTGCCAGGTTAGAGACATCCTCTCGGCCTCCGTTCTTCTGCCATCCACATGGGCAGTCTCCAAGCACTAGCTATCCTGCCTCTCCACCGTCCTCACCCCCTTCCTCCTCCTATGGCTGCCCACCGCGGCCACCACGGCCACAGCCACAAGCCCCAGGCCACACAGTTCCTCGATCCGATTGCTGCAGCAGCTTCCCAGCCTTAGCCCTGCTTTCTTCCAACCATCCTCCAGGCCTCTGTAGAAAGAGATTTCTAAAGTGCACATCAAACTCCCCAAATCCCACGGCTCTTGTCAAATTAAAAACCTGCAAATGGTTCTCCTTCAAGACAAGGTCCAACTCCTTGGCTCCTGCCGATCGTTAGCCTCTTTTCTAAGCAATTTCCTGCCTCCTGGCCATGTTCTGGCCATGCTCTGGCCGTACTGAATCGCTCAGTAGTTTCTCAGAGGCAACATCTTTTCTATCTGTGTGATGGCATATGCTGTCTCCTCTACTTAACAGCCCTTCTCCCAACCCTGTCGAGCTGCAAAGACTTACAGACTTGGCTAAGAGGCCCTGCCCTACCAATCACCATCCTAGACACTCACAGCCTGGGGGTGATGCCCTTCTGGTACACTGTGAGGGCAGGAGCCCCCTGTGTACAGTACCCTTTATGTGACTGTGACAATCTTATTAGAGGAAATGAACCAACAGCAACAATCTTTATATGAAGATTGTATCCAAATATAAGTGGCTAGCACAAGAAGCACTCAGTGACTGGACAATGAACAAATAACAATTTGCCTTGAAGTTTGCCCCTGAGATGCTAAGGTGTCTATGTCAAACTGTATTTATTCAGGGCTTCAGAGTAGTATGCCTCTTGAGGTTTCTTAATTACTAATAAAGCAGCAAAGAGTGGAATAGTCTCTAGGCCTTAATAACAAAGTTATTTGGTGATGAAGTAAATGCTTAACAAAATATTATATATACTTGAACACATTCATGCACCTTCAAAAGAGCCTGACTACAAAAACTGCCAACCAGGCTGTCAGCTGCAGAGACCATCTTAGTCATCTCTGTGTGTACAGGGCCCTGGCACATAGTATTCACTCAGTAAGGTCTGATGAAAGCCTGATGGACGAGTGACTATGAAGAAAATTATAGGGGCACCTGGGTGGCTCGGTCAGCTGAGCATCCAATTCTTGATTTCAGCTCAGGTCATGATCCCAGGGTCGTGGAATTGAGCCCCATGTCAGGCTCCGTGCTGAGTGTGGAGCCTGCTTACAATTCTCTCTCCTTCAGCCCCTCCCCTGCTTGCTCTCTCTCTCTCTCTCTCTCTCTCTCAAATTAAAAAAATATATATATAGAAACAACTAGAGCCTACCTTCTGTAGAATTAGTGATTTCTCCTTTCTTGGCTAGTCTACATCCAGCTCATCTACAAATGAAATGGTCAGCCTTATCAAGGGCAAGCTACCACTTCCCAGAAGTATTCACTGCAGTATTCATTTATTCAACAAATATCCAGCACCTACTATGTGCCAGCTACCATGGCAGGCACAAGAATTAGTGAGAAAGCACTGGAAACAGAGACAGACAACTCTGGTTCCAAGTCCACCTAGATATTTAGTAAGTTGTGTGATCTGAGCAAGCCAATTAAGCTCTCTGCCTATAAACATCTTCCTACATACATTGAGAATAATATATCTATTTCACAGAGTTATTGTGGGGGCTAAATGAGGTAATACACAAACCCAATACAAAGCATACATATTATGTATGCATTTAACCTTCCTTCTCCACTGTAAATAAAAAGGAGTAATAAATATTTTACGTATTACTTTATTAACACACGCTCATGAGACAAATAAGACAGGGACTAACACTCCCACCTACAATTTTTAGAAACAGTCCCAAGGACTAAGCAGTTTTCCCAAGACCACTCGTGCCGTTAGTAAATGGCAAAGTTCTTTGATGTCAGATACAAAACTGTGATTCTCTTCAGTGTTTCTTACAAATCTCACTGGCGTCTACCTGTAAAAGACACCACAGCAAAGATGGACTGGAGTTGAGAAAACATAGGTCTTCCTATCATAGAAGCAAAGAAATTTTGAGCAAATGTTTAAAATTAACTGTTTTCTTATTAAAGAACAATAATGTTATTATTGGACACAGGGTAATACCAACTATAAGAGGCAGCATAAAGTTTTCACAGTCAGGGAAAGGTCCCCAGTGTCATAAGTTCTGCTTTAACAAGAAAATTCTAATATTAAAAACTGTCAGGTTGCCACGGTAACAATCTATTTGCGATCATGATGCTGGTAGTATTCTGTTATATTTCTCTCAAGGAAAAGTAAACTAGATGTGGCCAAGGAATTTAATAAAAATATTGCTGGACCGAAAGCCAAGATATGACTGTTTTTAGGCAATATGACAGGATTAAAATATACAGCAGGAGACCCTCAGGTTACAATACCAGTTCTATCAATAAAATTAAAAGATTTTGACCTTGACAACAATACAAGGTATAGCCATATGATCAGGAAAACTCCATTCTCTGAGCAAGAAAAATAAATCGTTCAACAACTGAGATGGCAGCCACAGAACAAGAAAGTCAGAATTCATCAAAAGGAGAACAAGATCACTTCTCAAAGGAAGTAGGAATCATGAAGACCGAATTTCTCACGGAAAGCTCAAAGGTTTCGGTTTAGCGTTTTGCTTTCTGTGTGTGTGTGTGTGTGTGTGTGTGTGTGTGTGTGTGTGTGTGTGTGTGTGCGCGCGCGTGTATGTCTGTGTGAAGGGCTGGGTTTTGAACTCCACGATATCCTTGGATAATTTAGCCTTCTACTTTTCTCTAGAAAATGTCAGAGGACATATTCAAAACAAATTGATTCCAAACAAAAAAGGAAGGAAGTTATTGTTATTAATTAGAACATTCTGAAGTCTGAACACACAGACTGTTGCTGCACACAGGGGCAACTTCTATGTAATCAGCACAGCCTTAGTCATGATCATGAAAATCACACAGATCTTCCCCTCCTGGGAAGCTTTTCTAGTACTTGTTTCTCAACTATCCAAGAAATGGTAACAATGTCCCCAAATATGATTTCTTTCCTATTTGTAATGATTTTACAGAATAGCATATACATGCTCAATGCCCTCAAAGACAGCCAGAATAAAAACTGCACTCCCTTTACTTCAACAATAAATTAGCTTTGTAAGAAAATATCAACATCCGTGCTGGAAGAAATTTTTTTGCTCGCTGGCCAGCTCTGAACTTACACGTGGTAAGTACAAATGTGTGTGTGTGTGTGTGTGTATAACTTTATTTTAATAATGTATATTTATTTTATTTATAACACATTTACATCATATACAACATTTTACAAATGAATATTTATATATAAAAATAAAAAACTAAATACATTTACATTTAAACATAGTTAATTTACTGAAATACAGTCCAGAAAACAACATGAAATCAAATCTCCCATGTAACAAGTCATGAGTATAAAACTAGAGAACTGTTGTTCCCAAAAAGGAACTGTTGTTCCTGAAAAGGATCAGCTGGAGATACACATTTTTTTAATTACAATTAAGTTTACAGCCAACTTCATAAGATCAAATTATTTTAAATTTTATTAAATCTAGGCAAAATATTCACAAGTTACCTAATGATATCTACAGCTAGCAAAGGCAACACACTTTTGCCCGTTTGCCTTAAAGATCACGGAGATATTAGAAATATTAAGACCAAAAGTCTCTATGTTGAGGAACTCAGAATGGAGGACATTAAATGGTAAAGGAAATACGTGAGTGAGTACAGACTTGAGCGGAAGGAGAAATAATCATCCACACTTTAAGCAGACTGAATAGTGAGACGGGGATGTGTTGTAATTAGGCAGCAGATGGAAACAGGGTTGGCAGTCAGGACGGGGTCGTGAAACAAAGATTCACTCATTGGTGAAAAAGCAATAACTCAATCTACAAAAGAGGATGACCCCCACCCCTTGGAAAACAAGGTCAAGACAGTAATAAAAAGGAACGAGGCTAATGCTGGGGGAGATCAACATGTAAAGGTCTTAACAAGCAAGGCGACAAGCATGTCTTGAAAGTCTGGGGAGAAGGGTCTCAGGAAGGGACCATCAACAATGCAGGCCTCAGGGAGCTCTCCCAGAATGCAGGAACAGAAAAGATACTGGAATCCACATTAGGATGTAATGACTTACATCAGTGTAGTAGTGGAGGCAGAAACTAGCCCACCAAGGCTGGATGAGTCAGAAAGTGCAAACAGTGCATCAAACACAGTTATCCTGGGGTGCCTGGGAGGCTCAGTCGGTTAAGTGTCTGACTTCAGCTCAGGTCATGGTCTCATGGTTCGTGGGTTCGAGCCGGGCTCTGTGCTGACAGGTCGGAGCCTGTAGCCTGCTTCGGATTCTGTGTCTCCCTCTTTCTCCCTCCCTCCCCCACTTGTCTCTCTATTTCTCTCTCTCTCTCCCTCAAAAATAAACAAACAGGGGCGCCTGGGTGGCTCAGTCGGTTAAGTGTCTGACTTCAGCTCAGGTCATGATCTCACGGTCTATGAGTTCGAGCCCCACGTCAGGCTCTGTGCTGATGGCTCAGAGCCTGGAGCCTGTTTCAGATTCTGTGTCTCCCTCTCTCTGACCCTCCCCCGTTCATGCTCTGTATCTCTCTGTCTCGAAAATAAATAAACGTTAAAAAAAATTTTTTTTAAATAAATAAACAAACATTAAAAAAAATTTTTTTTAAACATGGTTATACTAAGCTCACTAAAATCAGGAATCCACAAAAAATAAAGGTTAGGGATTCTGATTACACAATAACCTTTCTTGTAAGAGAAATAACGGCAGCGTTTGTTTCTGAAATCAGGAACTTGAAATTACTGACTTATAATGGGAAGCAGCAACCCATCCTTTCTTCCCCCTTGCAGCATAAATAAATTTCTTGGCAAAAATGAGAATATTTTCTCATGCATCAAATGTCAAAAGTTCATTTATTTTATTCTGAAGTGTAAATACCATAGATCCACTGCATCGATCAGAGGATGCCGTGAATCTGGAATCTGTAATGCTGTTTAATTAAATTAAAAGATTTTTCCTTCCAAGACTTCCATTTTAGTCCTAAATATGTGTTACATCCATTCATCCTTGTCTCAGAGGACAATGCTCTCCATATTTTAGAGGTAGACAGTTTTACTTTTTGCTTCCTGTTAACAGGACATCTTGGATTTAATTGCCAATATTATTTATTAATTCATAAATAATGGAAGTGGCTTTCTAGTATGATGAATATTCCATCATTTTTAATTTTTAAGAGATGCTTAATATGAAGAGGGATGGGACAATATACTTGTTCTTTCCCTTTCTTGCTACACCCTCTTCTGGAAAGACAACAAACAACATAGGCTTTTTCCTTTGTCTGTTTAAACCTGCAGGTTCAGAGACAGTTTTATTAACAGCCAAACAAAAATAGGAAGGAACTTCTAAGAAGAGATGTATCCACAAAAGGCAAGAAAGCACTTACTGAGACAAAATAACAATAATTAGCAGCTATTATAGCAGGAATAAAATGTAACTGCATAGTAATATCAAACACTACAAAGACAGCAAATTGAAAAAAATCCGAATACTAAATATTAACCTTTTTCTATAACAAAAAGCACAGTTAAGCTTACAAACTCATCTAATGTCTAATGAACTGCTTTAAATTTAAAGTATTCGAATATAAAAAAGAAGGCTGTGAACAATACAGGGGGTTCTCCTGTGTTTGCAATACAATTTCAGATACCCTACTAAGTATTCCTTCATAAAATAACAGAGGCAAATAGGGAAGTTTGGCTCTAAAAGTAAAAGATATACCTCCACCAGATGAAAACTTTCTAGACCTAAAGCTTTAAAAATAAAGCTGTACAGAGGCGCCTGGGTGGCTCAATCGGTTAAGCGTCCGACTCTGGCTCAGGTCATGATCTCATAGTTCATGAGTTTGAGCCCCGTGTTGGGCTCTGTGCTGACAGCTCAGAGCCTGGAGCCTGCTTCAGATTCTGTGTCTCCTCTCTCTCTGCTCCTCCCTCACTAGCGCATGTGTGTGCTCTCTCTCTCTCAAATATAAATTAAAAAAAAAAAAAAAACCATTAAAAATTTTTTTAAAAAATAAGGCTGTACGGAAAGCTCTCATTATGTAGCGATAATGACTGGACCATGAGGAACATACACCACTCTTTGTGTACTATACTCCATCATACACAGAAGGAAGAAACATCTCTACTTTGAAAAACCGGAGAAAAAGTCTAGGTCTGCTTAGAATTGCCATGGCCTCAAAAATTACACCAGGAAAAAGAGTCAAAGTCTCAAGGTTTTAACACGCAAAATTCGAGGCTTAAAACCCATCAGAATTTAAGAACTAAAAAAATTAAAATTACAAATTGATATTACTTGTAGCACTTATAAGACTGGTAAGGATTAAGAATAATAATAATATGCTAGCAAGCTTGTAAATAAACAGTGCACTCATACATTATTGGTGGGATATAAAATAATATAATATATATCGGAGGACAATTTGGCAACCAATATAAAAATGTAAAATCTACCTCAGCAATTTCATTTTTATTAATTTATCTTATGCAGACGATTATGTAAAGATATATGTATACTGATGTTCTTTGCAATGAGAACAAAAAAACTGATGTTTCCTACAATGGAAGAGTACACAACCATTAAATAAAACCATAAGTGGTGTGACTGCTGGAGTGAATACATTAAATATAGATACAGGCATAGACCTAACTGTTAACAGTGGTGGGTTCCAAGAAGGATGGTTCCTGGGGCACTTCAATTTCTAATCTGTATTTTTATTTATTACTTTTTATAGTGCACATAAAATTCTTAAAACACCTGAATGTTTAAAGTAAGTGATGAAATATATTAGCACAGTTGAAAAATACATATTTGCATATGTAACAGACCATGGCTTCTGTCAGTGTCAAAAAATTAAAGATACACACAGATCTGAAAGGCAATGTGTGGGCTACCTACAGTCTACTGTTGTTAACACAAAAAAGATAAAAAATACACAAAACTGCCTTCTTGGGAATATACGTGAAGACATTAGTCCAGCAAATGCTTAATGTACAACCAGAATCAAGGTGCTATCAACTTGGGGGACAGAGTACAAGGTATGAATTTGGGACTTTTAAGGGCCTTGGTGCTGCCAGGTGCTAAGAGCATGGGCTCTGGAGTCAGAGATACCTGGGTCAGGGCCCAATTCTGCCACTGACAAGCTATGTGACCCCGGGCAGGGTCCTTCACTTTTCCAAGCCTCAGTTTATATCTTGCAATACATGGATAATAGCAGCACTTATCCCACAGAATTGCCGTGAAGATTGAAAAGCTAATCTACACAAGGCACAGTACCTGTCATATGGCCGCACTCAGTGTTGGCTCTCATCCTTCTCAAAGCACAGCAAGTTTGTTTTATTCATTAGCAATTACAAAGACCCCAGGAAATCAAAGCCTGAATTTCATTGCAAACAAACAGAAACTAGGCATATTAACTTCAGATTGGATAACAGAAAGCACCCAGCCTGTCAGTGGAGTTCATTTTCCTCCTATAATAATGTTGCCAATTGTAAGGATAGTTTTAGCTTTCCAGAAATAGAAGTCCTCTGTGTTTCTCGATACCAACCCTGACTTTGTGACAAGTATTAAAATAATATCAGCTACAAAATGTACACACAGCTGAGAGAAAAGTAAAAACCCAAACCTGCCTATTACATGTAAATGGGAACTTGAGGGAAAAATTAGACAAAATCTTACAAACAAAAAGAGACAGTGAAGAAAGAACTGAAACTCTTCCCCCTGATCGAAGCACACACACCCCACACCCCCACCCCTCAAAAGATTCAAATCAATAAGCATTTATTAAGCAATCCACTGCCCTCAAAAATACCCAATTCTAGGGGCTCCTGAGTAGCTCAGTCAGTTAGCGCCTGACTATGGATTTCAGCTCAGGTCATGATCTCGTGGTTTGTGAGTTTAAGCCCCCTGTTGGGCTCCATGCTGACAGTGCAGACCCTGCTTAGGATTCTCTTTCTCTCTCTCTCTCTCTCTCTCTCTCTGCCCCTCCCCCTGCGCTCTGTCTCTCTCTCAAAATAAATAAATCAATGTATTTAAGAAAAAAACGAAACCCAAATCTACTACAGATACGCCCACGAGTCACTGTGACACCAGCATTACCAAGCTCCACAGGAGCCTGACAGAGAGCATACTTCCTGCTGGGTGAAGAACAATCCAGCTACAATGCTCTTCAGTCGGAGCATAAACAAGAAAGTCAGAAATTAAGATTCTCATCCAGCAAGTTTGAAGGAATGAAAACCATGCTTTAATAAGATGCATGCACATATTCATATTATCTATCAAGAGCCTATTTCGTGGAAAATATTATGTTATGTGCTATAAGAAAACACAATGTTTCTGACACCTCCTAAGCTTCACAATCCAGTTGGGGAGCATTTCAGACACGTCGTATCGTGAATTTCCGAAGGCAACGGACGTGTCTTTTCTATCTTTGTATTCCCATCCCCTCGCGCAACGCCTGCAACATTACTGGCACTAAATAAATGTCTGGCAAACAAGTGAATAAATAGATGACTTTTATACAAAGGCCAACATTATAGGTGCCACTGATAATCAGTATTTGAGAAGTTTATCGCAGGGACAGAGCACCTGCAAGAGGGTAAGATGAAGATATGTGTTGTTTTGTCATCCAGCTGTCACTCCCCATATTCCTCTGGCAATCATCTTTTCCCCATCACCTGCCTCCCTGCTCCCTAGGAGCCGACTCTAGGGGTGAGCATGTGACCCAGGCTGAGCAAACTGAAATAGTACATCCCACTGCTCACAGCCACTGGCTAAAAAATGCATACCTGACCTAAGCCATGCGTATTAACACAATCACCGCTAATCTTTGGAATCTTGTTTAAGTAACCAAAAAGAGAAGTTATTTTTCATGCTGGATTTGGAGTGGAGAGGATGAAAATTGAGCTTCTGACCACGGTGCTGCCACCACACATGGGAGAGAGCCTGCCTGGGAATGGAAGCAACTCACAGGAGGAGAGCCCAGCGGTGGAGGGAGACTAATCCTAATGACATCATTTGAGCCTCTGGATTTAGCACTGCTGAAAGGAGGCATTTTTCAGTTCAGAGCCAACAAATCTCTCTTTTGCTGCATTCAATATTAGACTGGATTTTCTGTCATGTGAGACTGTACGAGTTTTCATTTAAAGATGGAATTAGAACTCATTAATAAAGAAAGCGGCAACTTTTCAATAGGGAAAAGACCCCAGGTAGACAGGACTGGATAAATGGTAAGGTGGAGTAAAGAAAGAGAAGACTACTTCAGTTGTAATGATTTTTTAAAAAACCTATAGCTCAAGTTTAAGTATAGTTTAAGTCTGAGAGAATGGGGTGGGGTCAGCCGAGGGTGATTGGTACAGGAAATGGGACTTCTCACAGGTTACCAAAAGCAGCGGCTGAAACCCACCTCAAGCAAACTGTTGCCATGAGGCAACGAACCCAGTCCAGCCACATCTCCCAGTTTTTCAGCAAAAGTCTCAATCCAGACGTTAAAAGTGTTGGCAAGAATTAATATCAAAAAATGAACTGACAGTGACGTACAGACTAACTAACAGGATCCAGCAGTTGGGGTCCTGACTTAGAGTTTGTTAGAAAGGCCAAGAAATTAAATTCAAATCCATATAAAAGACATGCCGACCCAAGTAAAGGTTTTCTAAAGTACACGAATATGTGTACATTCTAAGGAAAGCTCTGATGACAAAAGAACAGAAGAGAGAATCACAGATAAACAGAAGGAATGACAGAATGAACGCCTATGATACTGTGCTCCTAGCACAGAAATAGGTGTTGAGTAACATGAAAATAATGAGTCTAGGCTTCCAAGGAGGGTGGCCTATCCAGGCTCTCCTCCTTTCCACCTCTGTAATATACCACTGATAACAGTGCCTACTTTGCAGGGTTGTTGTAAGGAGTAAATGAGTGGATACTTACTGCAACTGGCAGAATTCTAAGGTGGCTCCCAAGATCCCCGCCCCCTGGTGTACTCACTTCCATATAATAAATGGCAGCTGTTTTAAGCTCCTACATCTACAGCAATTTGTTCTCCAGCAACAGAAAACACACTTACAAGGCACTCAGAACACAGCCTGACACAAAGTCCTCAATAAATATTAGCTATTGTTATTACAGGAGTCCATTGAACTGTATATTCTTCTGATGTATTCAAAATAAGACTCTGATTACGAAACTTAGCCCATTTCATATTTGCTGGCACAGAAGAGGAACAGGTACATGAGATGCATCCTGGGATGGATAGTTTTATGGGTCAATTGGACTGGGCTAAGGGATGCACAGACAGCTGGCAAAACATCATTCCTGGGTGTGTCTGTGAAGGTTTCTCCAAAAGAGATTGGCATTTCTATCAGTAGACCAAGTAAAGAAGTCTGCCTTCACCGATGCCATGGACCTCTCCCAGGCCACTGAGGGCTTGAACAGAACAAGAAGGCAGAGGAAGAGTGACACTGCTCTTTCTGCCAGAGCTAAGACAGCCACCTTCTCCTGCCCTCAGACCCCTGTGCTCTGGATTCTCACAACCCCAGACGCAGACCAGGACTTACGTCTTCATGTCTCTGGGCTTGGACTAATCCTTCTAATTCAGCCTGAATCACACCCCTGGCTTTCCAGGTTATCTAGCTTGCAGATGGCAGATCATGGGGATTAACAGGATCCATAATTGCATGTGCCAATTCTTAAGATAAATCTCTTTTATATATCTATCTGTGTACGTATATCCTATTGGCTCTGTTTCTCTGGAGAATCCTCATATACCTCCCAAGGATACAAGGAACTAGGAAAGACAGTTTGTAAAAGTACTTTTTAGAATACATGTATATCAAGAGTGGTTTCGAAATGATTTCATAGGAGGAAAACTAATTGTTATGTTCATATACTGTAGACTAAAATCCAGGTGGAAATAAGTTCAGGACATGCGACGACAGTCTACTAACCTAAAAATGAAATACATCATAAAGTTGTCTTTAAAAGCATATTGGATCAACAAATACTTAGCACAGAACAAAGCATAATAACTTTACTGGAAAGTGAAATCCCAGGGCACCTGGGTGGCTCAGTGAGTTAAGTGTCTGACTCTTGATTTTGGCTCAGGCCATGGTCCCAGGGTGGTGGGAGTGAGCCCTGCATCAGGCTCTGCACTGAGAGTTCTGAGCCTGCTTGGGATTCCCACTTGCTCTCCATCTCTGTTCCTCCCCCACTCATGCACGCTCTCACATACGCACTCTCTCTTAAACTTTAAAAAAAATAAAATATTCTTAAAAAAATTTTAAAAATAAATGAAATCCCGTAACACACACATCGTATTAAATAATGATACTCTATTTTATATGAAACTAGTAAGAAAACAAGCTATAATTTAAAATATATTTGAACGAATTCCTATAGAGCACATACACAAAAGAAATAGTAAAAGTCTGTAGAAAGCAGGTGGTAAAACATAATTTGAAAAAACTTCTATGGAGGTAACCATAGCGTATGTAGAAAATATATTTCAGGGGCACCTGGGTGGTTCAGTCGGTTAAGTGTCCGACTTTGGCTCAGGTCCTGATCTCACAGTTTGTGAGTTCGAGCCCTGCATTTGGTTCTGTGCTGACAGCTCAGAACCTGGAGCATGCTTCGGATTCTGTGTCTCCCTCTCTCTCTGCCCCTCCCCCGCTTGCACTCTGTCTCTTTCTCTCTCAAAAATGAATAAATGCTAATAAAAAGAAAAAATATTTCAGTTAAAAAAAAAAACCACCTAGTTCAAAGCATACAGAAATGTAAGGAATTTGAAAAATATCCACCATAATGTACAAACATGCCATGAAAGCACGTATTTCACAGAATATTAGTAAGTGACCAGCAAGAGACAACAACTGAAAATACTATAAAAACAGACTTCATTGAATACATATGTGGAAAAAAACAGTGAGAAAGAAGGTGCATAATGATTTTTTATTTTCATCCTCGAAACCAAGTATATCATAGCTCAAAGCCTAAAAAAGCCCACCCACCAAACTGGAACTGGAAGAATTCTCTTCATCCCCAGCATTCACGTTAGTCACAGTCATCATAACCTTGAAAATACTTCACAGCACGATCACTATAGAAATCAGGGACATTAAGCTTGAACTTAATCTTCTGTCAATATCTGTTACTTTTGAGCCATAAGCTGCAAACTAATACATTTATATCTGAAGCAATAGATGAATGGCCCTAAGATAAATCTCTGTGGGTTGAGGCCTGTTTTTGTTTGTTTTTTTTTTTTAAACTCCCAATGAGACCGGAAACTTTGGTCTTGGTTGAAAATCCCCGCGTTCCCGGACTCCATCACATGAAGCAGCCCTGAGGAGGCCCGCCCACAGCCCCCGCACGCGTCTGCTGGGTCCTGAATCCCTAGGGCAGGACGGAAGATGTGGGATAAATTCTGATACAATCATCTGGAATAAGAAATGTGTAATCGTACAGAACTGTATCCACTGCCTAATAACACTTCACTTCTCCTGAGGTTGCTTCAGGCTGATGTGAGAAGGTGTCATAAATAATTGCCGAGTCCAAAAAAGTTCAGAGCTCACGTTCTAAGGAGCACAGACTTCATTTAGTGAAACAATGATTACAGATTCTGTTTCACATTTAAGTCTAAAATCATACAAGAAGATATAAAACTGCCTGAAGAAAAACATTCAAGTCAAACAACAATTTAATAGAATTAATGAAAAGCTCATTTCAGCACAAGCCTCCACATAAGAGCTGCCTAACTTATCTTCAATATAATACAAATCGTCCTTTTAACATTAAATACTATGGGTCGTGATAATTTCACAGCTTTATTACTTTGGGAAAAAATTTTAATGGTCAAGTCAGATTGCTTCCATTTTATAATACACAGATAAGAGCTCCTTTCTCATAAAGATGTTAAGAAATGAATATTAAAGAGGAACGATAAAGAAAAATAAAACCATTTGAAAAAGATAATTTGAAATTAACAGCTAAGCTTCCATAGTTATATTTAGAAGGAAAATGCCCACCAAAGTTGGATGTCTTATTAATTACCATAGAATGTGAAATTAGAAAATCTAATACAAAAGAACCAAAAAAACTTTAAAACTGCTTTCTTTAAAAAGCACACAAAGTTAGCTTGTCCTATGATTTTTCAGCTACTATCTTGTCTTAATAAATGAGGGTGATACTTAACAGCCCAATTCTCCCCTTGAATATGCTCCTGATATTCAGCATTCAATCAAACCAGATTCTCATTCCCTTCAAGCTGGTAAAGAGCCAGACGTGACAGGTGAGCCAGGCACTCCCCACCAGTGACTCGGGAAACCCTCTCTGTGGCGTCTGCTCCTGCTTTCATTACAGATCAAAACTGCAGGCTTACACAAATCTCTGAGTTGAGTTCAAAACATTCAAAAGAATGCATCTTCAAGCTTTTACTTTGGCTGTGCCATTATTTTCCTTCAAAATATTCCTAATTTTTTAAATGTTTGTTTATTTATTTTGTGAGAGAAAGAGAAAGAAAGCACTAGCAGGGGAAGGGCTGAGAGAGGGGGACAAAGAGAAAGAATCCCAAGCAGGCTCCCCGTGCGCAGTCGGCTTAGAGCCCAACGCAGGGCCCAAACTCTCGAACCGTGAGATCATGACCTGAGCCAAAATCAAGAGACAGGCGCTTAACCAACTGAGCCATCCAGGTGCCGTAAACATGTCTGGCTACTGAAACAGCTCCCTCTTCAAAACAGCACAATTTGGTTTACATCCTCTCCCTCACCTACTGGTAAGTGAGGGTTTTCATAGCACAATGGAGCCACTAACAGGTATGGCTTTTCAGTGGATAATAACAGATCACATGACATACAGAAAAATAAGCCTATGTTTCCAATTTACCAAGGTGTAAGTAATCCCCAAGTTAAATTTGTGCACCACTTTTCAGGTCAATATTGTAAAACTACATTTAGAAAAGACTGAATAAGGCAAATGACTGCTCAGACAAGACCATTTTGACCTTCCTTCTTCTTCATCCTGGGTTGCATTACAGAACACAACACAGTCATCAAGTTTACAAAATTCTGAATCACCAGGACTCTATAGCTCCTCATGAAATACTTCAAAACAAACAACTCATCATTTTGGTAAAAATACCAAAAGCCTAATCACCCAACTTCTACTCTGAAGTAACAAAATAAAAATAAACATCTTCATACTTTTAGTCTACATGAAAAATAAAAATACCACCAGTGAATTTCTAATTGCTAAATTCAATGCTGAATTTATTCCCTCCCCAACATCTCTGAACCTTCTTATGTTGACCATCTCCTTTTTGAAACTCTCTTCTTTCACGGATCCCAAAAACCTGAGACCACTGCGGCTCCTGAGATACCTAAGGCTACCCTTTCTCCTCATGTCTTCTAAATGACCTTTCTCGGGTTATGAAAAGCAGAAAACAAAAAGCAAAATAAACTCACAAAAGCCTACAGCCAAGTTTCCCACTTGAAAACATTGTTATCAGGAATTAGGGGGTTCTGTCAGGGCAGGAAGGAGGGCAGGTGGAGGGCTCCCGTGGGGAAGGCAGTCTTAAGAGTCACTGGGGCAGCCTCAGGTATTTTAAGGAAAATCTTAAATCGAGTGCTCCTGACCAGACATGGTCACTTTCATTAAGCATAAAACAGCAGCGACAATCTTGGACGGCTTCCTCCTTTAGCATCCAGAGGGGTAACAGTCTAATTTTTATCTCTAGAGTCCCCAGTGGCCCCCCAACTTCCAGGAAGTCAGCACTGATTCTTCCACCTACACCAGCTTTCATTAAAGCCCCAAATCAAATGACCTCTGCACACAAACCTCCATCTCAAGACTGTCCTCACAGTCTCACAGTCTGAGATAGAATATTCGAAAATCTGCAATGTACGGAGAAGAAGGAAAGGAGGAGAAGGATGACACAGTCTTGCTTTCAAGAAACTTTCAATGTAATTATATTTATTATATATGTTTCTTTTACATCTCCCACCAGATGGGGCAGAGTCTTAACTGTCCCTTTCCCAAGTACTACTGTGGATAGAGTCGATACAGATTTGTTGAGCTGAAATTTATTAAGCTAGTTCTTTCTGACCAAACATATCCAAGTAAGAATCCCACTGCTTTGTTTTCGATCCTTCCTATTTCTATTTCTCCAATATGTTCCAGAAATCAAGGGAGCTTAAAATGACAAGTCAAACCAATTGTTCCCCACTTCTTTACTGCCAATATTAAATATCATAGTGACGTACAGGGCCAGGGAAAGAGTTGAGTCCCAGAAGAACACCCTCCTAGCCAACAACAGCAATCTAACAAAACCGCCCAGCAAACTGACAAATTCAAAACAACAATACCATATGATACTTAAAAGGAAGAATGGTTCCTATTTAAAATTTATGATAGCACAAAGGCAGTCTAGAATTTTATGTTCAGTGTACTGAATAAAAAGCAGCTGTTAGGCGAAGAACGATTAAATGACTTCAATGTGTGAGAATTAATCACATTTTCTTATACTTGGGACTCTGCTGTCACTTAAAAATAAAGACGGAAAGAACTGTAATGTCAACACTCTAAAAAACAACTTCAAGATAAACACCATAGCTAGTATTCATCTAGAAAAATGCAAAATTATTTATTTGCCTAAGATTTTAAAAGCTTAATGACACCAAAAAAATTTTAAGCATTTCTTCTATATTAACATAATGAAGAGAACATCAAAGTTATTTCTGAAATCAATAACTATTTTTGAACTGTTTAAACATATTTAGTGTTGGCAGGGTTTTGGCCTACAATCTCCTTAAAGACTCTGCATTTCACAACAGGCTCAAATTCCAGCAAAACAGTGCATTTATGAAACATGTTATCATGTTACAACATGAATGGAAAATATATGCATATGAAACCATAGGAACAGGTGCCTGGCTGGTTACATGCTTCCAGTCTGGCACCACTACAGTGAACTGGCCAGTTTAATCACAAAAGGAAACGGAAAAGCCCCAATGCGTGAAACACGCCGGAAGCGAACTGAACGGCCGCCTGGAGAAACATGGCAGGCGCAAGCCACCCTGCTTCCCTCCACGTACCAGGCGGAGCATCTCAGGAGTCTCCTTAGTCCCTCACGCTGTGTGTGTGCTGTGGTCGATCTAAAAACCTGAAGTTATTGGGCTTTGAAACCCCATTTAGAAAAGAGCAAGCTGGAGTGTGGAATAGGTATTTCACAGAGAAATGCTCCCAGGGACACTAATCAGGTTTTGGAAAAGACAAAGCCACTTGCTGAGAAGCTTCCTGGCCAAAAGGCTCTTGAGCCAATTCCCTAGCACTCTTCCTCTGAATTACAACTTAGTAGGGCAGATCCTACCTAATTCTATAAATATAAGTGAAACAAGCCCCGAGAGTTTAAGTCTAACAAAGAAACAGGTCCCTGCAAAAGAAAAGAAAAAGAAAAAAAAAAGCAGATGTCACTAATTGCAAATGTACTCTGCTTTAGGGAAATCTAGACATGACATGCAGAAATCCAGGTTTTGAAACAGCAATGAGCTTTTACCAAAACAAACCTTCCTCCACAAAAAGAATCTTAATGGAACCCTGTTAATCCAAATCTTCCTACTTCACATAACTTGATTATCTTATTTATAGAAATTAAATTTATAAGCACAATTTTCAGGAAAAAAAAATACCGTACAATATACCAGTTAATCCTTCTGTTTATCATCTTGCTATAAGGATAATTACCATTCATCACTTGGCAGCTTTTCTAGATCTGCGTTTTCAAAAACCACGAATCCTTCGGTTCTCCATAGAAAGCTAGAATGATAAGAGACACAACTGCCTAAAGAGACAGGATGACACGAACAGACTGGGAGGAAAGACTTCCAGAACGTCTGGATGTGAAACACTGCCATCCATCCTGGGCAGCCGCTCAATTCTGATGGACGGCAGCTTCTGGCTCTTTGAGGAACTGGCCAACTCCCCATAGCAGCACCTGGCTGGAGGGATCGAATAACACAAGTGCCTGCTCTCACGTGTTTATCCACTTATATGTTCTACTTCTACCTTCCCATCCCTGCCATAATGGGACACACCCCAGGGAGAGGGGAAAGGCCTCTTAGAAAAGGGGGAATTTGAAGGGAATCTTGAAGAAATTAAAAAAAAAAGGTGCTGGGAAGAACGGAAGAAACTATACATGTAGAGTTTGGAATTAGGAAAGGGATCTTGAGTGTTGGGGAAAAGACAAATGGCAAGGCTTCAGAGTACTCTGAATCCTACTCAACTAACTGATGAGTACCAGTAAATGTGGATGATCACACTCACTGACACACTACGTTATTTTGTAACTGAAAACATGAAGTTGTTTTCAAAAGGACTTTCAAATACCAAAATCATCCAAGCCCAAACATTCCTAGTTATGTGGAAAGTCATCTAAAAAGTGGTTATTTTTAACTACAGAGAATAATGCCTGCTTCCATAAAATGCAAAGGACTTGGCAAGCTTCTCTTAGTTGACTTTGAGAAGGTAAGAAGTGACAAAAATCATGCAAATCTCACAATATGAAGGAAATATTTTCAGCTCAAGAGTTATCTTTAAAGCAATCACATTGCTCTAAAGAAAAGCTAGACGCCTGCCAGCCATTAGCACCACACATGGATATCTTCCAGGAATGGATTTCCAAAATATGATCATATCCTCGTATTATCTAATATCAAAACCCAGCAGTGTTGACAAAGCACAAGCCCACTCAACCACTGCTGACGATCCTTCTTCAAAGCTAAAGCCCCTTCACCAAATCAGAATGGCTCATAAGTACAAGCTCACTACCTCAGGAGCCAAAGGAACGCAATGATCTCCACCTCCTTGCTTACACATTTACACACGCATACACACACACACACACACACACACACACACACACACACACCAGCTGTAATGGGGCCTTGCTGACTTGTCTCTGGCTTTGCATGTTCTCATATACACGGGCAGCTTTACAAGCCAGCCAAAAATTACCCCACCCCACCAAAACTAACTCCCTATCCAGAGAACAATACTTGCCCTGCCCACGTTTATTTGTTACTGTCATGGCAACATGCTACCGTTAAGATTTGGTACTGTGAAGAAACATATTGACGATGCAACAATGTAAAGGAGTAAAAGCTATGTTGATTAAATCCCTGCAATTTACTGGTCACTCTGCAAGGTGCTAGGAAAACGGTTACAGCTTTCAGGTTACTAGGAGAATGGTTACACTTCTTGAGTTACATGGACCCAGTTCTGGGAAGCCAGTATGGGATGAGGCTTGCAGAGTCCTCAAATGTCTTATTTTAAAACCTTGATTTTACACAATAGGCAATAGGGAATCAACAAATATTTTTAAGCAGGGGATTCAAATGATCAGATATACTTTTAAGTATATATATGCATTTATACATGTATTTATACACACACACACACACACACACACACACACACACACACACACGAACTAAGGTCCAGGAAGACAGTAAGAAGCAAAGAGATTAAAGCCACTTAGGCAAGATAAAAAGGGCCTGAAGTAGGTCAGTGGCAAAAAATATAAAAAGAAAACATGGTTGAGAGATATTACAAAGGCAGCGCGAGCAGGGCATCTGGAAGGAAAAAGAGGGAAGAAGCAGAGGCAGCCCTCGGGTGTCTGGCACGGATAACCCAGGAGGTGACTACACCAAGAGAAAAGACAGAAAATGTGAAGAAGCACGTCTTATTGAGGACAAGATAGAGTTTACATATCATTCATTATGAATTTAAAGTTAAAACACATCAGGCAGGGGGAGTATTTTTGTTACTAAGTAGAAAAGAGAAGAATGGAGAGGAGAAGAAACAGCATGACTGGAGATGGGGCTCTGGGTACTTTCAACACACAGGGAGGCAAGTCACACCAGGAATACTATCACCAAATAGGTAAAAGAGAATAAGCAAATAATTTTTTTAACAAAATGGTAAGACATGTAAGAGAATCAGAGGTAGATCATGCCAGAAGTCAATTAAAAGATTTCCAGGAGCACCTGGGTGGCTCAGTCAGTGAAGCATCAGACTCTTGACTTTGACTCGGGTCAGAATCTCACTGTTCTGCACCAACAGCACAGAGCCTGCTTGGGATTCTCTCTCTCCCTCTTGCTCTGCCCCTCCCCGACTTGCGCATACGCGTGTACATGCTGTCTCTCCCTCTCAAAAAACATTTTTTTTTATATGTTAGACAATACAGTATCACACCTTTAAGATCTGCATACTCCAGGTTTTAGTTGATGCTGTTCTATGGAATCTTGGACAAATGGAAAACAAGAAAACCCACCTACTATTACAAAGACTTCTTTTTTTTTTTTTAATCCACACAGTTTGGTTTTTTTTTCTTTGTTTTTTATATGTAATTTTTTTGTCAAATTGGTTTCCATAAAACACCCAGTGCTCATCCCAAGAGGTACAAAGACTTCTGAGGCACAAAATAACACTCTTTACCAACTCCTGCTCTAAGCCTGAAGACCCCAGGACTTCAACCAGCGAGTCCCGTGGGCCTCTTCAGACAATGAGCTGGCTCTGCAATGTTACCAAAATGCTGCCACCCACAAGGGGAAAAAGGGTAGGAGAGAAAGTGCCGGAGGGATATTTGTCATCCTGATCCTAATGAAATAGCTCTGCATTAAACAGTGCCTTGATAAAATTTTCCTACAAACATCAAAACTAAAAGCAAATTATTAATTAAAACTTGAAATAGGGCCCACAACTGCCAAGTCTGATCAAACGTAGTTCCAATGCTTTTCTTTTACTTGACAAGTATTTGGTCAAAAATAATATTTCTAAATTACTCGCCTAGGCCACTCACATCAAGTAGAAATTTTAAGGTCAAATAAGTACTCCTAAAAGAAAAAAAGTGCCCAGAAAGGCCAAAGAGGATTTTTTTCTATATTGCACATATATTCTACATTTTTAAAATACTTTAATCTGTAAATGCAAATATTTATAGAATCGTAAAACACACACACACACACACACACACACACACACACACACATCCAATAATGGCTTGCAGGCTAAAGGCTCTTGAATAATTAATGTTTTAATATTCAGCACTTCAAGGTTATGGAATCCAGATTTCAACAAGTAGCTTAACTCCATGCAAATTCCTATTTCAATCACCTTTATTTTCACCTAGAGCTGTGGCAGCATCAGTTCAGAAACATGTGATATGAAAAACCCACCCTCTTCCCCACACACCCTGCCAGCACTCACTTAGATCTCAATAAGGGAGGGAGGTAAAACAGGATGCACCACCTGTATGAAATAGCAGGAATCCTAATTAAATAATTCAGAGCTTTGCCCATAGCCCTACTTTAGCATTAGTGATAGAAATCTCATCAAATATTTTCATTTCCCTCTCTCTGGATTTCGCTCCTAGGGCTTATAATAGTTCATGATTAGAGCTCTAACACAGAACTAACAACTAACATAACACAGAATCAATATGGTGGAATAAGGGGAAAATCAGAAATTAAGGCAGTCAAGTTAAAGCTCTAGTCCTTGTGTTTAAAAAGTGTGACCTTAAGCATTCCTCATCTGCAAAAGGAACTATAACAATACTAAGAAGGCTGTTGTAAGATATACATGATACCGTATTTGTTAAATTACTTTGTCAAGTTAAAAAAATAAAAATAAAAAACTAAAAATCAGGATAGCACAGCACTGGGCAACTCATGATAAATCAATCCCTCAGTTGTCTCTTGACCTACTAATGAAAGACAAGGACCAGTATCTAATACTCACTGGCTTCTTGGTTGAGTATGGGACAAAAAAAAATAAAGAACAGAAGTCTACATAATGTCAAGTATAAAATAGAACAGTTCTATTTATAACTGAGTTATTGAAGGAAGGTTACCTAGCTGGTTTGGAAAGCCACAATCACTTAAACATACAGTCCCTGTGAGACGGAAACTCATCGTTACAGAGACTATCTAATCTTATCCAGTTTTAAATGCTGACGTGAATAATCCTATGGTGTAACGTACTTTTAATTATCTGGCCTTATACAGTTAACCTTCAATATAAGGAGTGGTTGGGGGGGTAAAATTGGTGGGTGTTAATCAAAAGGCACATACTTCCAGCTATAAGATGGGTAAGTTCTGGGGATCTATTGAACAGCACGGTGTTTATACTCAATAATACTATACTATATACCTAAAAGTTGTTAAGTTCTTAAGTGTTCTCACCACAAAAAAACAAATGGTAATTATGTGACATAATGAAGGTGCTAGCCTGAAATCATTTTGCAATGTATGCATATCAAATCAATGTTCTATACACCTTAAACTTACATTATGCTATATGTAAATTACATATCAATAAAGTTGAAGATACCTATATATAAAGAACAGATTGCTAAAAATTTGTTTGTACTGTTAAATTGCTGTATCACATTTTTACTTCAACTTAGAAGCTAATTCTTGGGCATCAACTAACAGAAAGAGCATTTGACTGAGCTCAAAAACCTAAATTTTAGCATTCTCCCATCACCAGGTGACTACCTGACCTTCTCCGAACCACAACTGATGCAACATGGCAAGAAGGAGAGAAGGGCAGCAGGGAGGCCATGGAACTGGATGCTTCCTGTGATCCTGTCAATCCTAAAACCGTTATGTTTCTGCACATAAGGAAGGAATTGGGTAACATGATTCTTGTTCTTGCTAAGTATAGGAAAGAAGACACAGAACCAAATAAAAATAGAGAATATTCACAGTTGCCAAGCGGTTGGCATAGAAAATACCAGTGACTACTGATTTTACAACAGGAAAAGAGCAATCCTAGTCAGGTGGATTTCATCCAAGATCTGCACTGAAACTTTGGGAATAAGCAGGGCCTGGACAGAAAGGGGAGGATAAACTACCCTGCTTCCACATTACCATGAACACCACAGACTCAAAGTGCACTAGCCCTGCCTTATACTCATGGACAGAACTCCTACCGACAAACGGTGTTGATCCAGAATAAAGCTCTTCCAGGGACAGGTAGCCCCCAGCTGTGCCAAGGCAGCCTGACACATCGCTGGACACTCGAATAATAACGCTCTTCCAGATAATGAGTCATAATCAGCTTGCCTAACAGGACAAGACTTTCTGTCCTTCTTTCATCGTTTCATAAACAAACACTTTATCTGAATATGTCTCTTTAAACATCTAACACTAGGTACTGAAAATGCAAATGTTAATGAAAATTGATTCTTGACAGAGACTAGTGAGGCTATGTTCTCTCTTGATCAGGACACATTTTTTAATCTGGCTTAGGGAAGCCATCCCCCAACTCGTTCATCGTTGTAATATACCAAGTCGCCTTATTTTCCGTATCAAATAGTAATGTCTAATTTCCGCCATTAAACTATCACCCTGTTTCTGATTATGAAATATAACAGATCAGTTCATCACGACTGTTATTACTATTAACAGTATGTCCCTAAAACATATTTGTTTTTTTTCTCCCATGAGAGGTCCTTCTCATTCCAAATAGAAATAGTCAAACCACAGTATGTCAAGTCTGAGTGCAATATCCATAATCTAAAAAAAGACCTAAAGAAGCAAACAAAAATTTTCTGAACTTGAGTAATTTGGTCAAAATATTTCTACTAGAAAATTGTCTTTACAATTCATTTCAGGGCAAAATAACAAAATATAACACCGGCAGTTAAAAAAACAAAAAACTAAGAATGATGGTGTACGTATATGAGAAATTAATAAAGTACACATTTTTTAAAATGTTTATATATTTTTGAGAGAGTGAGAGGGAGACAGAAGATCCAAAGCGGCCTCTACATTGACAGCACAGAGCCCGATGTGGGGGCTTGAACTCAGGAACCATGAGATCATGATCTGAGCCAAAGTTGGACCCTTAACCGACCAGGCCACCCACGCACCCCAGTACACACTTTTTCCTATTTAACAATTTCATTTCTTCCTATACTATATCTATCCTACTATATTACTGAATTCAACTATTTTTTTAAGTTATTGAATTAAATCTTATTGGAGTAGAAAATAAACTCAAAATTCAGTTATTGTAAACATACCGTGCTTACAAATGGGATTGGCAATGTATAACTGTAGAACTAATGGCTCATTAGAAGGTAACAGATAAAATATTTTCTATCTTTTTCAATTAGAGAATTTTCTGGTAGCATATATTCTGTTTCCTTCTGTGTGCAAAAAAATCTTCTGGTTTCCAAAGAATAATTCAAGAGTTGGCAAACAATGGTCCATGGGACGAATCTGGCCCACCACCTGTTTCTGCACAGCCTGCAAGCTTAGAGTGTTTTCTTACATTTTTAAATGTTTGGGAAAAAAATAAGAAGAAGAATATTTGGGGATAAGTGAAAAATCTATGAAAACCAATGGTCAGTGTCCATAAACAAAGTTCTGTTAGAACACATCCAACCCTGTTCACTACATATTGCCCAGAGAGGCGGTCAGGTGGTAACAGCAGAGCTAAGGAGCTGCCACAGAGACCATCAGTGGCGCTCTCAGCAAGCACAACAAATTGCCATGACGCGGTAATAATGCACTTTTGCCTTCTGGCCTATGAAGCCACACTGACTACGCAGGCTTTTACAGAAAAGGAAAGCTGAACTTTAAAAACACTAACATGATTCGGCATTTCCTGAACAAGTGAAGATAATGGCAGCCTCTGCGATTCTGACCTATCAGCTAACTTACTGAACTTCTTGAATTTTACCACGGTAAAGACTTCTTTCTACCTGATCTTATATGTTTCCAGTAACGTATTAATTTTAAAATATATTTAGGGGCGCCTGGGTGGTTCAGTCGGCGAGTTGGCCGAAATTCAACTCAAGTCATGATCTCATGGTTCATGAGTTCGAGCCCCGCATCACTCCCTGTGCTGAAAGCATGGAGCCTGCTTGGGATTCTCTCTCTCTCTCTCTCTCTCTCTCTCTCTCTCTCTGCCCCTCCCCAACTTGTATATGCACTCTCTCTCAAAATTAAATAAATAAATGAATAAATAAATAAATAAATAAAACATATTTAACAAAATATATTCCATAAATCCAAACACTGGATGGTTTTCATGCAGTCCTTCATTCAGTCATCAATTAAATACCATGCCCTAGCATACCATGAAGATTGCTAGGGATTCAAAATAAAATTCCTGACTCTAAAAAATGTCACACTTGAATAGAGAGACACAGTACTCCACTTTCTGCTACTAAAGGGATGGCCAAAACAATGAATGTAACCTCTGCCATTTCACAATGACATACTGTCATTTAAAAAATATTGCTTCTATCTGAATTAATGGCAAGTTATACACTCAAATAGATAAGGCAACAAGGCTTGGCAAACATATTTATCCATCAGTAGCTTTAATTACAGCATTAGCCTTACATAAGCAATTAACCTTGACCAACACAGGTTTGAACAAAAATGCTGATTAAGAATTTACTAATTATCCTTCCCAACTTCAGAAGTTAGCTAACATCTGGTCTTTATAATAAACATACACCAACTCATCATAGGTTATTTACACTTAAATGAAGATAAATATTAACTGAATGGCTAAAAATGAAGAACATGAAACACACATTAAAAACACAATAACTTGTTTTGTTTTGAAAGCCCAAGTGTCCCACAAATGTCACTTTACTTGGAAGAACATTTTTGAGAATAATGGTCTTTTGAATCTATGCAGAGATTCCATTTATTGTAATAAAAGAAAAAAACATATAAATCATAAATGCGTCAGCATTTCATAATGAGAATGCCAGGATCTGCATGCAGTTAAGCAACTTGGCTGTTTGCCTGCTTTACTTAAAACCAGAAGAGAGGTATAACCCCAATAACCAAGTCTTCTAGCAGCTGTGCTGAGCAGACAAGAGCGATGTCTCATGTAGCAGCTACCTCCAAATGTACAGATACATGCACCCTGGTGATCAGAGGTTAGCAATACTGTGTATCTGCTCGCTTTCAGTGTTAAATATTTAATGGCATATTTTTCCTTAATGGAACTCAGGCACATCTGATCAGTCACTGGGATCATTTGGTAATGCAGTCAAAGTTATCATACTGCCATTTCACATCAACTTTGTAATTAGATAATTCATCACTTTATTAATTCAAAAGATTGCTTTCTTTACTACTTTATAGCATGCTACAGTAGGGAAACCCAACTGAGCTGATCAACAAAAAGGCTCTAAAATTTGGTCCTAGATGAACTTGAAACCCTCATGTGGCAAACACACACACACTCCCGACCTTTCAAAACAATAGAAGCAATATTCTTTCCACAAATCCGCCTTGCAGCAACGGTGAAATGATATAGCACCAGTACCTCTAGAATAAGAGGTCTAACAAAACTGAAACTTGAAAATTAAAAACTGAATATATCACGAACCTTTGTTCCTATTTTCTACTGAGGCACACTGCTCTTCCAAACAAAAAGGACCAAAGAAAGAGTTATTTGGTAATTTTTCCTTCTTGCTGATTTTATACACTTTACTAAAATCATGAGGTTATGGCAGAATATCACATAGATTATAGTAATACTCTTGGTCTAAAGACACACACCAGCCAAATGCAAGTATGCAGTCTCAAATATAATAATATCATTACTATTGTCTTGTGTCTTATTTCTAACGTATCTCTATCAAAAATATTAAATCACGGGGCACCTGGGTGGCTCAGTCGGTGTAGTGTCCGACTTCAGCTCAGGTCATGATCTCACGGTTTGTGGGTTCGAGCCCCGCATAGGGCTCTGTGCTGACGGCTCATAGCCTGGAGCCTGCCCAGGATCCTGTGTCTGTCTCTCTCTCTGCCCCTCCCTGACTCACACTCTGTCTCTGTCTCAAAAATAAATAAACATTAAAAATATATATAGATAGATATTAAATCACTATTCTTTTCCTATTATGAATTTGCAAGATTCTTGTTTTAATAATTTCCCACTGTTTCTGTAATAAAAAAGAATTCTCTCCCAGTAAAAAAGAATTTGCACAGAATGCAAATCAACGTAAAATTTAAGTATCATAATATAGAAAACCCTTCCACAAAACTCATTTTCAAATCTGTACAAGCACAGTGTATACTGAAAAACCAGCTGCAACTAATAACATTAACATTTAGAGTTTAGAAAGACAAGCTGTGGAGGTCACATATGTACCCGAAAGAATAAAAATAACATGCTACCAGAATTATTACTTTGTTTGAAAGGGAAAGGGAGAGAACATCTTCTCAAACAGATGTGGAATTTCTAATAAAAAAATTCTGTGGCAGTTGTACAATATTATAAAATTAAAGAGTACTTTGCAGAACTCTGGAAACATAATGACACATGTTTTATGGTCAGGAAGGACACTTCTAATATTGTTATTTCCAATTCAACAGGTTTTTTTTTTGAAACATTTCAAGCAACTAGTTCATTCTGTATTTTATTACTCAGATCTTATCACATTTCTAATCGGTCTACCAAATGCATTTTTAGAGAAGGAAGCAGTAAGTCCAGAAAAAATAATTAAGTACATGTTTAAACAACTCTATGTAATAATCTCTAAATATATATATATATATATACTCTTTGCATAGAAAATAAACTCAAAACCATCTCTACTGACATTAAGTTTAGGCATTAATAACCATTACCAATAATAATCAATATATATTTCTAGGGATGGAATAGAGAAATAGTACTCATTCCATGCCATTTCAGTGAATTATAACATGATGACTAACGAATCTTTTAATTTCAGCTTTTTAAAATGCATGTGTGGGAAACATTTCATTCATCATGGAAAGCTTACTTTTATGTTTCCTGTGTGACATCCCAAGGAACTACTCTTCAAGTCACAGAGTTGTCATGAATGCAGGAAACAGTAAATGATTTTCGTCTGCCATAACTACGGGCTGAAACCAAGCCCATTACTAGGGGAAAGGTACTATTTCCTGTTCGCAAACTTCCTCCTCAACAAGATAGGTAATTTTCAGCATCTCCAGAGACACCAGCGCTGGGCACGACTGTAAGCCATGGTTTGAAACTCTGGTTTACAATGAGCCACACTACACTCTTGATAATCCACATGACAGCACAGGGAGACGTAAAACACTGAACTTTTAGACTGGAATATAAATAAAGCTGGGAGGTGGGGCCAGCAGTAGTAGAAATTTATATGTGTTAGACACATGAAGTACTTTTGATTTAATCCTCACTTTCATCTGTGAAAGCAAATGAAAGTTATTGTTAGTATTATTCCCATTAACAAGATGAGGACATCAAGCTTAAGAGAATTTTATTTTCTCGTCTAAGAAAGCAACTTAACCATCATACTATTTGGCATCCATTTAAATTAGTCCTTCTCTTAATTGCTGTTGTCTCACCATTTAAAGTTTTTATTTATTAGTTATAGTATAAACATTTTTCTCTATTTGTAGCAAATATTTAGAACCTCAAACAGTAGACTGAACCACAGCAGTGGTCATGCTAAGATAAATCCATTTTGAAACCTGACCCAAAATTTTATTTGAAGGTAGAAGGGGAAGAAAAAAATTGTGGGCTGGGAAGGAGAAGGGGCCTGCGGAGACAGACACACAAATCTTCTCTAAACAATCTGACAAAGAGCTGGCAGAGTGAATCTAGCCTCCACCTCTCATGAACATACAAATAACCACACCTCTCCTGTGTGCTCATTTGTAAGTATCTCCAATGCAGCCCACACTTTGGCCACCGCAATTACTCTCAGCAGTTCCCATCGCTTTCCTCACACTTGACACCTTCAATTCCATTCAGTCAGGCCCTTCAACCACCCCCACCCAGTAACATACAATCTAATTTAAGTTTCTAGGGTTTTTGTGCTGGGGTAGGGGGGCCGAGAGAGAGGGAGAGAGAGAATTCCAAGCAGGCTCCACACTCTCAGTGCAGAGCCCAATGCAGAGCTTGAACTCTTGAACCATGAGATGATGGCCTGAGCTGAAGTCAAACACTTAACCGACTAAGCTGCCCAAGCACCCTACATACAATCTAATTTTTAAAAAACCAAGCAAACTATTGTGCAAATAGAGCTCCCAGCCAATTCCCCCAGCCCCTCCATCCAACCACATCACCGCTCTGCAGCCCCTTCTGTAGAAAGTCTGGAGGTGCTATTACCTTCACTAATTTTCTATTACCAACTAATGCAAAACAAACATTTTAAACATCAAGCTTTTATTCAAACTCTTATTGTATCACCAAATATAACAGAAACATATATTCCACAGAGAACAACCACCTTCTCAAATCTTCTCTTTCAAATCTTCAGTATGTTTTTCTCAGTTCAGGGGGTCAGAGGAGCCAGCACCCTTCACTCCCCACCAGCATTTCCAGACCATTTGTCTACGACTGTTTCCCTATACCACCCTCTCTTCTGAAATCCATGCCATTAATTTTACTTTCTATTGAAGTCTTCCTGGATACCCTCCCCTAGAAAAATTTCTCCTTCATATGCCTCACGCTATTTACTTTTCTATAGCCAGGCAATAAATTAATAAGTGGATAGGATATATTTATAAAGCAAACTCCTACAATCTAAACCCCAACTGGTAATTGCTATCCACAAGTCTGTTTGTTTATGTGGGAGTGGGGAGCAGGAGACTAATATTGGTGCTAAGTGGAGGAAAAAGAGGCCTACTTGGAAACAAGATCCACCAAAAATGACTACCCAATAATGTCTTTGGAAGAAGGGGTTGGGGAGGGAGGGTATGGGAGGTTCTAAGTAAATCCAAGTCTTAAGTAGCAGAAGCACATTCTGTGCTAAGAATCTAGTTCAACAGGAGATACATACACTATTTTCAACAGAAAATCCCAGAGTGTTCAAAACATAAACTGCCAACTTTTAAGGAATTACTCATGGTCTTCTATTAGAAAAAGCCACCAGCCTGTTTATAGCAGCATTATCTACAACAGCCAGATTATGGAAACAGCCCAAGTGGCCATCAATTGATGAATAAAGAAGATCTGGCATGCATGCATGCATGTGTGTGTGTGTACATATATACATATACATATACATATACATATACATATACATATACATATACATATGCATATACATATACATATACATATATATATACACATATATATATAATGGATTATTAGTCATAAAGAATGAAATCTTGACATGGGTGGAGCTAGAGAATATTTATGCTAAGTGAAATGAGTCAGAGAAAGACAAATACCATGATTTCACTCATACATGGAATTTTAAAAAATAAATGAGCAAAGGGAAAAAAGACAGAAAGAGAGAGAGAGAGAGAGAGAGAGAGAGAGAAACCAAGAAACAGACTCTTAACTACAGAGAACACACAATGGTCACCAGAAGGGAGGTGGTGGGGGGATGAGGGAAATAGGTGATGGGGATTAAGGACTGCACTTGTCATGATGAGCACAGAGTGACATATGGAAGTGCTGAACCACTATATTGTATACCTGAAACTAATATTACACTATGTTAACTAAAAAAGGAGGAGGAGGAGGGGGAGGGGGAGGGGGAGGAGGAAAGGAAAAAGAAAAAAAGGCTAGCAGGGAATGAAACATGCTCTCAGGATTAAGAACCCTTTCATCCTCCACTGAGTCCTTTCATTTTCTGGCAAGTGCAAGTTTAATTTTTTTTTTTTTTCCAACGTTTATTTATTTTTGGGACAGAGAGAGACAGAGCATGAATGGGGGAGGGGCAGAGAGAGAGGGAGACACAGAATCGGAAACAGGCTCCAGGCTCTGAGCCATCAGCCCAGAGCCTGACGTGGGGCTCGAACTCAGGGACCGCGAGATCGTGACCTGGCTGAAGTCGGACGCTTAACCGACTGCGCCACCCAGGCGCCCCTGGCAAGTGCAAGTTTAATACGCATATCCCCAAGTAAGACTTTTGACTTGGTAACGTTTTTTTGCCATAGTAAATAATTTTCAGATTTATAACAACATATTTCTATAACTTGTATCAAGAATGCTTTGTACATACTAGGCCTGAAAAAAAGGGTCTGCTTAATTTAATAACTGAATTTACTAACTTCTCAAGTAGCCGAGAGGCTTCATAACAAAAGACTAATTGTAAGGAGTATTTGGAAATATAAATGAAAAAAGAACATTTGTCTGAAATCTAAGTATTAAAATATCAGATATAAAACAAGTGTGAAAATTACTGAAACAAAAAAAAAAAAAGAAAAGAAAAGAAAAGAAAATTACTGAAACCAGGTGATGGAAACAGGAGGGTTCATTATACCAGTCTCCCTACTTTCGTGCACGTTTAGAAAAGTCCATAATCAAAAAGTCCAAAAAATTAAGATATAAACAAATTTAGAAAAGCTCTCAGAGTTGCTTACACCATAAGTGACCATGAGATGAGCTGACACATAAGCTCGGCATGGCCAACGCCTGCACAAACCAGAATGAATGTTAATGAAGGGGACCAAAAGCAAAACATAAAACAGGACTTCGTTTATTGAGGCCAGGTAACGCCAGCCTTCTTCAGAGCATGAATCCAAAAGGCTGAGGAAGGCAGGGCAGCGCAGAACCACTCTTGACAGCCTGTGTGTATGAAAGCAGCAGCTGTGGGCAGTACGCCCTGTGGGGCCCACTTCCCTCGGTTAATTCTATGCCAGGGACACAGGGAGGGGCAGTTTCAGGGATAAAATCGTCTGCCCAATGTTCTCCATCCACTTGCAACGCACCTGTGATCTGCACCATCACACATTAGCAGTGGTAGGAGCTCAGCAGCTCATCCCTGAGGTGTGCAGGATGCAATCAGCTTAACATAAGACTACTCTATAAAAACAATGACAAAGAAGAAAGTAGGGAGAAAATGAGGAGGAGGAGGAAAGTGACCCCTTTTCAAGGACATATTTGTAAGCAGAAAAGTAACTCAACAAAACTTTTAAAAGGAGGTACAGGGGGTCTTAGGTTAATGCTGCTTTAACCCACATTTTAAGGCAGAAATCACAGATCTGAGTGCAGTTCCCCTCAAAAGCTCAAAGGTGAACACATGTTCTACTTTTGTGGCAATGTCAGATACAACCACGTGGGGAGGAGAGAATATTATTAACACTTTGTCTGCTTATCCACAGAGACGTAACTTTCCCCCTACACGGCATGGAAAGAGTTTCACTGTAAGATACATGAAACTAAATTTTTTAAAAGAAATTAGAGAAATAAGATAGTAATTCACATTTTACACTGAGCAACAGAAAGGACTTTTCAGTGTTTTTCATAAAGACTAATAACACCAGTAACTAGCACTTGAACATTTTCTAATAACAGAAAAAAACTGTCACAGAAAAGCCACAGACTTTACACTAAGAATGAAGTTATAGTCATTATAAGGCACTTTTTTATCTCTCAGGAGGTGTTACTTTGTATAGTGTTTAAGCACCTGTGTGCATTGTACACATGGTACTCCTAAAGGTTATAATTTTCAGAGGGATGTGAAATAAAAACACACGAGAAACTTCTCACATGTGTTGTAAGTAACCATTATATTTTAAAATCAGTTTTAAATTGAAGACAAATGAAAATTTAATGCTAAGATGATATTACCAGAAAAATCATAAAAACATACCCTAAAGAATACAAATACATTTGGAGAAAACAAGAATAAATCTCTAGCAATCACACTAATCACATTTAAAATCTTAGAAAATAGACAGATTGTAAAACACACCTTAAAAATATTCATGGGATAAGTACGTTAGTAGATGTGCACTTACAAACTGTAACATCAGTGGCAAAATCACCCTCGAATGTAAAATTTTACTTGTTATTAAAATGTGATCGATATTTAAGCAAACCCAAAAACACACTATGAGAAGGCAAGGAGAGCAAACACACAGCATTAGTGGGGATGTATCTGGTCCTTTGTCCTGATCCGAGGATAGACAGCAAGGATCAGTCAGCGCATTCTTTCCCCTTGAGCCCAAACAAACCCTCAGAATCATTCTAAACAAAGCATGTCAGATAGTGTCTACCAAGAGACCGCAGATAAAATATTGAATTAAACCTATTTTCTATCCCTAGTCTAGGATTTCAGTGACATAAAACACTTAAACAGATTTTTAGACAATTATTTTTAAATCAGAAATGGTTATATTTTTCATATTATTTAGAATTCACTTAATCAAGAAATGGATTCCAATAAATTTTTCACTTTAAAGACCAAGATCTATCACAGAAACAACCACAAAAGCAAATGAATGTAATTGGCAAACTTGAATCCATTAGTAAGAAACAATGGAATAATATACTGCTTTCTTTTAGAAAAGAAAGCAACCCTTTCAAGAGTGCAGACAATGAACGTGCTCGGCCGTTAATAAGTGTACTGATGAGACAGAAAAGGTAATACCCTTTTCAACAGAAGCAATACATTCTCTCATTCTCCACTTATTAAGGTGGGAGAGTGATTTAAGGCTTGAAAATCCTGGATTTTCAAGGATCAACAAAAGAAAAAGTAAAGGGTTGATTTATGGCATTAACAAAGATTTCAAACACTTAACACTTACTTTTGCAAAAGCTTCAAAAATGTCAAAGGAAGGTGGCAGCTGAGAAGCATCCTGTATTTCTTCTCTCATGAAATGTTGAAATGTCATTACAAGTTGCCTGAGGCCCTCTTTCTTATCTTCGGTCAGTTTGTTAATATCTTTTTTAAAGGGAAAATAAATAGCACAATCACACAGTGAATTTTTAATGGATAACTTTCAGGTGTTCAATGTTAGCTATTAAACCAGATATTTCCTGCTCTAGATTCATTCTGACAGAGAGCAAATACGTTTCTTTTTATTTGTTGACAACTACAAATTATGATACATATATTATCAATTAAATTCTGCCAAACTTCATCGACAATATAGGATCAAATGCCTATCAAAACAAAATAAATACACAGATGAAAACCACTACAACCAGAATCGGTAAAGATGTGCGTTACAGATTCTCCACATTATCCTGCGCATGTGTTCAAGCCATCATAAATGCTTAAAGTCAATGAATTTAAGCAGATTTTCCCATGAAACAATTTACAACCAGAGCATAACTAACTGATAAACAGTGTATCTCAAAGGCAGGAAAAAAAAATGAGAAGTAAAAAGTTCAGCTAAAGTTCATTTGGTGAAATGTGTCACATAGCACATTGAGAAGGAAACAGGGACCAACCCAAGAAACCCCAACTTCAAGTTATTTCCACACTGAATGAACAAGATGTGGTGCTGTTTACAGCACTGTCCACAAGAGCCAAAGTCTGGAAAGAGCCCGAATGTCCATCAACAGATGACTGGATAAAGAAGATGTGGTGTATGTGTATAATATATATGTGTGTGTGTGTGTGTGTGTGTGTGTGTATACATATACACACAATGGAGTATTGCTTGGCATTCAAAAAGAAGGAAATCTTGCCATCTGCAACAACGTGGATGGAACTAGAATGTATCATGCTAAGTAAAATAAGTCAGTCAGAAAAAGACAAATACCATATGACGTTACTCACATGTGGAATTTAAGATACAAAACAGATGAACATAAGGGAAGAGAAGCAAAAATAATATAAAAACAAGGAGGGGGAGAAAACAGAAGAGACTCTTAAATACAGAGAACAAACTGACGGTTGCTCTGGAGGGGTTATGGGTGGGGGTTGGGCTAAATGGATGAGGGGCATTAGCAGGGCACTTGTTGGGATGAGCACTGGGTGTTATACGTAAGAGGATGAATCACTGGAATCTACTCCTGAAATCATAATTGTACTATATGCTAACTAACTTGGATATAAATTTAAAAAATAAATAATTAATTAATTTAAAAAAAAAAAAAAAAAGATGTGATGCTGCTAAAACCCAAATAGAAGGAGAAGGTTCCAAAGAGTAGTTATCCAAATATCACCCCTTTGAAAACTCAGTTTAATCTGTACCACAAAAACACGTTAAGACTAAGGAGTGTACAATTAATAACATCTGAGAACACTGTACTTAAGGCAGCACATGTGAAACCACTACTGAGCAGGGCTAATGTTAACAGTAAAACTCACTGCAAGAGATGTTAATTACCTAGCCATAATATAACACGAAAAAATGACTAATTACTTCTCTATTAAAACTTGAAAACATACATCAAGTTGAACTATAGCATAATTCTCCTGCTCGTGTCAGGTCTACATATTCTCTTTAAATTACTTGTTCAACGGAATAATTAACCCCATGATTTCTTGAATAATAATTTATTATCACTGGCACTTAGGATCCCATAACCATAAATCTATACAAGATCATCTTCTCACTGGTCTCCACCCAGAAATACTAAACTGTGTGGCAAAATTTACCCTACAAGGCCTAGCTACTTTGGGGTGAAGTCATTTACAACCTCACTGAAGAGAGTCTGTGCCAATAAGAAGGAAAAATAAACCCTACATTTACTGAACACTCTGATTTGGAAGGCCATTCAGTGTTCCCAAACAGCACGGCCACCACTGTGGTAGTTCAAAAGAAAAACAACACTCAATGCTGTCAGACAGCCCAAGTCAGCCATACCTTCTACTTTCCTTATTATCTAAAGGACCAGTGAACCCAAAAATTCCCTGGAACCCCCTTGTTCACATCACTCTTCCTGGACATCAAAAAGAAACTAAGAGTGGGTTATGGTTCTTTACAAACTCCTAAATCGCCAAAACTACCCTGGAATAAATAAATAAATAGTCGTAGATAAAAATATGAAAAGTGTTATTAGATTTGCCTCACATAATAAAGAGAAAGAAAAGCAATGTTGAAAAGAAAGCAACACACAGGGTCAGCAAATAAATGATAGGATTCTTTTGATGGTGATATAGACAACCACTTACTTGACTCCAGATCATAAAATGAATAAAGTTTCTCCGATTCAGAGGGTGTTTCTTCCATCTATGAAGCAAAGGGGGAAAACACCAAAAACAATTTCAAGTGCTCTAATATATAAATGAATATATTTGACTATCTTTAGATATTTTAATAAAAATCCGTTTAAAAAGACAACTTTCTATATATTCCTTCTCTTCATCACTTTCTTAGAGTTGAATTATTTAATCAGTAACAATTGTAAAATAAAATCTAAGTTGTGACTTAATCTACCAGTTTAATTTCCAAATGGAAAACTCTTTTACAACAAATTTTCATACTTTTATTTCTTTTTCCCCAGCTCTACCCACAGATTTATATCACTGTAAGGATTTTGCTACTAATGATTATAGAAAAGCAGAGATGGATGAATAAAATAATAATTTATTACAAACTGTAAAGCTGTGAACAAGCTATCTCACCTTTCCTAACCTAAAACATAGTAATCATAGCACCTGATTCTCTGGGTTGTTATGGGGAAAAATGAGGTCTATCGTGTAAAGCAATTAGGACAGGGCCTGGAAATAGGATGTGTTCAATAGAAGGTAGCTATTACTATAAATGCTTTCTATTAGATTCTGATGCAGTGGGTCCTGGTTCTCTACCTTTTCAATATTAATAAAGTAAAAAAAATTTCAGACTCAAATATTATAATGATCACAGAGATTAAAGAAATGCATAATAACAAAGTTGATCTGAATTTATTATCGCTTTGAAATAAATTTGTATTTTTTAGTTCAACACAATATATACATTTGCAAATAGTGGTTAATTATACGATAGATGCCATATACTCAGTTCAAAGACAATGCCCGTTTCATATTCCACATTCATTTTTTGGAAATTGAGATGTTACTGGCATATAACATCTTGTTAGTTTTAAGTGTATAATCATACTTTTACATTCTTAAAACTCTCTATTAAATTTTATAGCCCTCCCCTCCAATAAAAGTCAATAACCAACAGGACAGAACAAAGCTGGAGACTGAAATAATTTGAGAAAGAGATATTCATGTGAAATTCTGGCCAAAAAAAGGTCTGGAGGGTATTGCCAGAGGTTTATTTCAAAGAATCTAGTAAATGTTTTGGTAAAGTAGGGGAAAGGACTGAAGACACAATTTCAGTGAAGCTTGGCTATAAAAAAAAAAAAAAAAAAAAAAAGATAATCACACTTTCATGTAAGATTAATTATCATCTAATTAAAACCTCACTTGAAGAAGCAACCAAAAAGTTAGTGCATTAGTTCACAGTCGAAAAGTAATGAAGGGAACGTAACAGACATCACTGGCATCTCACGCCTTAGATACAGGACCTTGTGTTTCTATTCCTGGGAGGTCACAAACACAGAGGGCCCTCAAAGGTGGTGCTGCCTCACCACCACTGAGGCTGTGACTAACAGGAAAACAGCAAGTTTCTGTCTTAAAATACTCCCTGGAGTAATCTACCTTCTCCCTTCATATGCATTTAAAGACAGCCTTAAATATGAATAGTACCTGCAACTTCAAGAGCTTTGGCTAAATTAAACCCCTAGCATATTTCACGAATTTTATACTCACAAGTTTGAAAACAACTCTGCCAAGAAGTCGAACGGAATCCGGGGGATACCTGGGTTTGCAGCTTTTAAGACATTTGCATTCCCGCTTGTGGTCTTGCCAAGCTTTTTTCTGTTAAGACGAGAGTGGGGAGGGAACATGTGACAGAGAAATGTAACTTTCATTTACAATGGCTTTGAACATTGAGAGTCATCAACACTAATTTAATTTCAACAGCCTAAATAGAACTGCATAATAAAAAATGAAAGCAATATTCTAATACTGTTAATCATGCAGGATCCAGTCTTTGCCAAGCATGCGATTACCAGGCTGGACACCAAGGCTTCTGCTCCCCCTCTGTCCTTTAATATGCCCCATGGTTATTACCTGGCTGGTGGAGTCCAAAGAAAGAATCATTATGGCTTACTTAATAATGTATAAGATAGTCTTTTAGCTGATTAAATAGAGTTCAATAATAGATGGTAATTTTGAACACAAAAAGAAAATATCTCACCAAATTAGAAAATAAACACATGGTTCAGGAAAATTAAAAGAGGGCAGACAGCTTTCTGAGTTTCTGTGCTGCTACAGTGAGTACAGAAATATCAGGAGAGCTAACATACAATAAATATGAAACCTTCTGTATTTAAAGACAACACAGAAAAGGGTTATTAGCTAAAATGACTAAATGTCACTTGCCCAGGACCGTTGTGTTTTATTTATTTTGTGGTCCTGGCTTAATCATTAACAATTAATAGTGCCTCTTTTCATTCTGAAAAGTGTGGTCTGGATGATAAATTTCATGGTCCCTTAACCGATGATCCTAGCCATGTGCCGGCGTGGCTGAAAAGACTGAAAAGTGGCTGAAAAGTGAGCCAGTCACCAATCCTGCAACACTGTAGGTTATGGACTCTCCCTGAGTCTTAGGATCAGAAATGTTAGAGTATCCCCCTGTGAGCGGGAGACAGTTCGACCAAACGTCTAACATGTTCTATTCCAACAGGGCTGAAGCTCCATCACTGAAATGCCTGATGCTCACAAGCATTCTTGCTTCACAAACTATAAATGTGCCTCCCAACTTCTGGCCCTATTAAAATTCCTCCAGGAGGAACTCCCTTTTCCATCCACAGCACAAACATGCAGTGCACCCAAAAATTTCAAAAGTGCAGCAGCTATTTTGAAAACTGACTTTGATTCAAGTTGAAGCCAGCATTTTGTTCAGAATCACTGCCCCTGCTGAGTTGCTGTATGAAACTGTGGCCCATGTGCTATTTCCTCATAATCTAAATCTTGAAGACACTGTTTACAAGGGGTGTCTCACCTCTTTTACCAACTCTACCCATGGTTGCCTCACTTCATTTCTTTATATCCACCGTGGCAATGCTTTTAATGTGATGTTTGTAATCTTTTTTTTTTTAGTATTTATACTTCACTCATTTCTAAATAAGACTGAGTTGCTTCGAAGTAAGGATGTATATGAAATAAGTTTATAAAATTAGAAACAGAAAATGTTAAATCTATAAAAAAAATAGTCCTCTAGCATTTATTGAGCATCCTACGGTATGTCAGACACATGGGTGGGCAATTAAAAAATGGCATTTCATGCGATATTCACAAAAATCCAAATGGTAGATATTATCTTCTATTAAAGATTAATAAAGTAAGGCTGGGATCTAACTACCAAGCTATGTAAACATAAAAGGGGAGTAAAAATTCTTAGTATGCCAAACAGGAGAGCTAAGTAAGTCCCATGTTCGTGCACTAAATTGATCTGGGCTAGGCAAAAAAAAAGCATAATGGCTTATATAACTCTCATCTGACAGGAAAGAAAAACACAACGGCCTTACCAACTATCAAATCACAGGAGGAATTTATCCCAAGAATGCTAATTAATGTACTGGACAATGTCTTCAAAAACAGTTTATAGTTCTAATGGCCTTCATATAGCTACTTCTAATGTCCCTACTCACTAAAAGGCATACTATTAAACTATAACTCAGGGAAAGAAAATGTTTCTATTTGTTTAAGGGGCTAGTCTTAGACTAGCAATTAGCAATTTACCAACATGTGTAAGATCACTTAAAAAAAAAACATGGTTCCGGGGGCGCCTGGGTGGCTCTGCTGATTAAGTGTCCGACTTTGGCTCAGGTCATGATCTCATGGTTCATGGGTTCCAGCCCCGTGTCAGACCCTGTGCTGACAGCTCAGAGCCTGGAGCCTGCTTCAGATTCTGTGTCTCCTTCTCTCTCTGTCCCTCCCTTGCTCACGCTCTGTCTCTGTCTTGCAAAAGTAAATAAAATATTTTTAAAAAACACATACTTCCATTGTCCAATAAGTTTGAAAAATGCTACATAATGTATACCCCACTTAGAGATCCGAAGTAATTTAGTTTGTTTAGAAGTTCAGTTTGCTAAAAAGCTCTGCATTAAAGAAACGTATAAATTAGTTAACACAAGTTTCTCACGATTGTTACTGCTATCCTTTGGGAAGGTAGGTTGGTATATATGGGCTCAGATAAACTAAATTAGTGATATATTAGCTATTACATACTTTCCTTCATGTGATCTTTGAATTCATAATCATTCACACTGACAGGTAACTAGAGTGCTGATATTTTTTTACTTCTGATTGAAGGGAGAACCATGACTTTGGTGAAGACTTTTCATTCAGTATTAAAAGTTGAGAAGCCTGACGGATGCCTTCATTGGCCACGTGGGCAGGAATGAACCACAAGTGCCAATGGGTCTCTGAGAAAACATTCTGGCCCTGTTCAAAACCCGAGCAAGTGTCCAGATGACAAAGGACTGCACCTACCAAAATAAAGCTGAGACCATTTGGACCAAAAGATCTTAAGAACATGTTTTAATCAATACTTGCTAGTACAAGAGATCATCCATAACCCCCTTACATTTGGAGCAGCTCAGTCTCCTGACAGCTCAACCAGGGTGAAGTAGCTACAAAATGTACCCCTAGGTAACAAACCAGTTGATCTGTTAGGTGACATTATTTAGAAATAAACATCCAAATTTTGGAGAATTCTTCTCAAAACAACTTTAGGCCTTTAGCATAATTAATATTGAGTTCTTATTTCTTAACAATAATTAGAAACTAAACAGTATGTTTCTTAAGGCTATTCCTAAATTGCTGCAGGTGAAAACACCAGAGAACATATGTATCTCCCCATTTCTTCAGCAAAAAGATATTCATTCTTTTCATCTAAAAGCCAAATCAAATCTATATAATAAACACAGAAAGCAATCATACCACTTAAAACTGGTCTAAAGCACAGTGTCAACTTTACAGTCTACTTCCTATCTTACCATGATATTAAAACCATGTTTCTAAAATGTTAATTATTAGGATTTATTGTTCAGCTTCACCATCATATCTTACTATGAGGCTCACTATCCGAGGCAAACCACAGAGAAGGCTAAGAAAGCAATCTTGTAAGGAACTGCATTTGACTTTGAAGCAAAACTCTACAATCTTACAAAAACATTAGGCATTATCTTCACTCTACAAACTTTAACCTTGATCTAGACCTCAACAGCTCATAATCTATCTGCCAGTTTTCTCAAAGACAACCTTCTTGATTTACTTTTTCCTACTTTTTTCCATTACTGAAATGCAGGATGTAATTAAGATTTTGTTCACAATACTGGCTGTAATGTTTTCTGTTCTCATAGTTGAAAACTAACAATAATGTACAATAGGCACAAATTAGCATGAAAGACAAAGGAAATTTAAATATTGCATTAAGACCCAAAGACAATGGGAAAAAAGAGTCTGAGATGGAAAAAAAAAAAAGGAAATGAAGACATCTATGACTCAATTCCATGTATTGGTAAATGAACGACTCAAAAAACAACTTCAGAATCTCTACATTTTCATGTTTGGTAGTATTTATATTGATACAGAACATAAACTAAACCAGTAGCTCCCAGGGTGCCTGGAGTGGCTCAGTCAGTTGAGAGTCCAACTCTTGATTTCAGCTCAGGTCATGATCCCAGGTTCCTATGATCGAACTCTGCATTCGGCTCCACACTGAGCAAGGAGCCTGCTTAAGATTCTCTCTCCTCCCCCTCCCGCCCCTACCCTGCACATGAGTTCTCGTTCTCGTTCTCTCTCTCTCTCTCTCTCTCTCTCTCTCTCCCCCCTCTCTCTCTCCCTCTCCCTCTCCCTCTCTTTCAAATAAATAAATAAACAAGCAAACGAACAAACCAGTAGCCCCAAATGGGGGTAACCCTAATGTTGAGGGTTGTTTTGGAAATTTATGGAGGTGATTTTATTTGTTAAGATGCTTGGGGAGAAAACCATGGGCACTTAGTGGCCAGGAACCAGAGGTGTCGGGCACCCTGTATAGGATAATTCCACACAATGAAGAATCGTTCCAAATCCAAGATGACTTTTAAAAGTCCAATAGGGGTGCCTGGGTGGCTCCGTCAGTTGAGTGTCCGACTTTGGCTCAGGTCATGATCTCATAGTTCGTCGGTTCGAGCCCCGCATCAGGCTCTGTGCTGACCGCTTGCTCAGAGCCTGGAGCCTGCTTCAAATTGTGTCTCTTTCTCTCTCTGCCCCTCCCCCATTCATGCTTTGTCTCACTCTGTTTCTCAAAAATAAATAAATGTACAAACAAAATATTAAAAGTCCAATAAAACATTCTACAGAGGGGAAAAACTTGTTTGTAATTATCCAAGCCTGGAACTAAGGCTTGTTTCACATAAAAAAACAAAGAGCTAGTTTTTACACAGCCTTGATAGCAATGAATTTTCTAGGTAAATCAAGGAAAGATTGCATTTTAAGAACTTTAGTGAAAGCTATTTAATATTTTATAAAAGCATATCACTGAAGGCAACAACACCGGTGGTATTTGGAGTTAGCAATAACACACGCTTTCTGATCCTGAATGTTGTACTTCCCTTTCCAAGGTGACTGTACAGATGCAAGTATATGACTTCTTAATTATGTCTTCCAGTCCAGTCATGCCTGAGCATGTATGTGTGTATGTGTGTATGTGTGTGTGTATACAGAGAGAGAGCACGCATTATATAATATAAAATACATTAGTTTATTGTAAGTTATCATCATTATCCTTCTCCTTTACATTCAAGTTATGGAATTACATTGATATTGAATTTTAAAAATATATAACTAGGTAGATTGTATTTACTACGGAATTTCATTTCAAGATACTACAGAGGACCAAAAGTATTATTATAAAAAGCTAGAGTTAGGTCTATCAGAGCTCAAAACTGTAGAACTAGAACAATGCTACACAGCACAAACAGACATAAAAATATTTATTTAAATACACAGCCTGGGACAACCTCAGGGATTCTGACAGTAGTAACTAGACAGGATCAGGTGTCTGAATTCTTTTTATTCACTGAGGGTGATTCCATATGTAGCTAAGTTTAAAAAACCACCGATCTAGACTAAATTAAAAAGGTTACTGTATATACTAATAGAAGAAACAAAAAAGTACTTTTCTATACTTATTAAACTATTATACAGTCCTATAGGAATGAACATTTTATAACACTGACATAGGGAAAGTGTTTCTAAGCAGGACATAAAACCCAAAAAGGAAAAGAAGTGCATATTAAACTACATTAAAAATAAGAAACTTTTCTACATCAGAAAGAACAAACCTAATACCACAAGCAAGGTTGAAAGATAAAGGTCAAACCAAGAAAACAAAGTCTACGATGTATAGGAAAGACAGTGTTAAATGTCTCTAAAATAAAAGGAGGTCCTAACAAAATAACTAAAGAAAGGATGAATATTTCAATGAAGGAAGGAAGGAAGGAAGGAAGGAAGGAAGGAAGGAAGGAAGGATGGAAGGAAGGAAGGAAGAGAGAAAGAGACAGAGAGAGAGAGAGAGAGAGAGAGAAAGAAAGAAAGAAAGAAAGAAAGAAAGAAAGAAAGAAAGAAAGAAAGAAAGACAGGCAGGCAAGCCAGCCTAGGACATGAATAGGAAATTCATGCCTAAAAAGGAAAGAAAAAATAAACAAAAAAGACAAACCACACCAGGGATCAAAGGCATGCTAACAGAAAGAAGGTAATACAGGTGGTCCATTAGTGTAGCGACTATGAATGAAACTAACAGCATTTGGAAGAGTCTAGGGTCTACGGTCTAGATCACTCCAGGCTTATCAGTAGAACTGTAAGGTTCTCTAATCTTTCTCATGGGTGTATGGTAATGAACACCAAAAATCTTAATGTGCATATTGCTGGTATATGAATAATATTTACAATACACTTAATCCTAACAACTCTAATTGGTATACAGAAATAAGTGTAAGAATGCTCATCATACATTTATTTAAAAAACTGAAAAACTGGTGGGGCCCCTGGGTGGCTCAGTCGGTTAAGCGTCAGACTCTTGATTTCGGCTCAGGTCATGATCTCACAGTTAAGGGTATCGAGCCCAGCATCAGGCTCTGCGCTGACAGAGCTGAAAGCATGCAGCCTGCTCAGGATTCTATCTGCCCCCTCCTCTGCTCATGCACACACACTCTCTCTTTGTCTCTCTCTCAAAACAAATGAACATTTTTTTTTAAACTGAATGGTAATAATTTTTCAGCTTTTCCTAAAAGAAAAAGCTATTTTTGCCTTTTTTCCTTATGCTGTCCCAATATTGTTTGAATTTTCTACAAATATCATGTTATTATATTTACAAACAATAGCGAATATCATTATCTTTCTTATGTCTGGTAACTGTGATTCAGGGAGAAGTATTTTTATATGAAAGAGAGAGCAAAACTACTATTCAATAAACACTTTTAAATATTTTTGAAAATCTGCTTGTAATTCAAAGAATAGCTTAAGTGTATTAATTTTTAAATGCTAAAAAAAAAAAAACACGCTTCAATGAAACCATTTGTAATGCAAAGACTTACTCAGTAAACTGTTTTATCAGTTTATCTTCATTCACATCCATTTTTTTAAAGTAAGTGTACTACCAATTAGGTACATCTTGCATTTACCAGATGACAGACATCTGATGATTTCTTCTAAAGCCAGTACCATTTAGAGAAGATATAACTTACTATATATTTATCACTGATCATTTGAAATTAATGCCATCTAAAAGGAAGAAAGGACAGTAAATCCTAACAATTCTTTCTCTGGCCAGTCTCACATGGTCCTGATTACTAAAGAAGAGAATTGATGAAATGTTAAAACGGAAAGAGAACATCAGTTTATTTCAACTTTCTTACACAAAATAGCCTTTGCACTACTATGACATTCCCCTCCCCTCCTTGGATATGATCACTACAGCTCAATAACCCATTTAAATGCCACTAAACATTGGGGACAAATGGGTGGCTCTGTCAGCTAAGTGTCTGACTTCCGTTTTTGGTTCAGGTCATGATCTCATGGTTCATGGGTTCAAGCCCCACATCCATGCTGATGGTGCACAGCTTGCTTGGGACCTTCTCTCTCCCTCTCTCTCTGCCCCTCTCCCTTCCCCCACTCACACTCGCCAGCTTTCTCTCAAAAATAAATAAAAAATAAACTTTAAAAAAATACTGTTGGGGCGCCTGGGTGGCGCAGTCGGTTAAGCGTCCGACTTCAGCCAGGTCACGATCTCGCCGTCCGTGAGTTCGAGCCCCGCGTCAGGCTCTGGGCTGATGGCTCAGAGCCTGGAGCCTGTTTCCGATTCTGTGTCTCCCTCTCTCTCTGCCCCTCCCCCGTTCATACTCTGTCTCTCTCTGTCCCAAAAATAAATAAACGTTGAAAGAAAAAAATTAAAAAAAAAAAAAAATACTGTTAAACACTGGGTTTTGATTACAGTAAATACTCATCTTAGGGCAGTTTATTATTGTTTGGGATAGAGTATTACAATGCATATCGAGACTGGTTTCAGTAAAACACATCTAATTCATGACCGGGGCTCACCAGACATTCATTTTGTAAGAGGACTGGATTCAATAATGTCTAAGGCAGCCTCTCAATTATAAAAATCTATGATTCTGTAAAATCCACAGGAACATATAATCTGAATTATGAATTATGTCAAAATAGGTCTGAAGCCTGTCCACATAAGGCTTACATAGAGCTGAAAATTTTCCTCAAATTTTAGATCATTTAGAGAGTATTTTCCTCAAATTTTAGATTAAAGGATGAAGAAATTGGTTTAAAGTGTACAAAAAGAGAAATAATTCTTTTCAGCCATTTATTCAACAAACGTGTTTGTCATTAATAATTGAACACCTTCTGGCGTGGAAGATTGTTACAATTTTTTTACCACATTTTCATGATTCATTCCACTCACAATCAATATTTACAGAGACTTCCTATAAGCAAAACTTAGAGAATACTTGAGTTGCCCTGCAACTTGCAGGAAGGAAAAGAGACCCAACAGTTTTCCAATCACTTACAGACCATTTAATAGCAAACAAACAATATCTCTATCTTGATGCCTCAAAAGTAGTCTAGTATTGAACTGCAGGTTGACAGATATATGAAGATGAAAGCTGGAATCTGGAAAAGGAAAACCAGAAAGCTAAGCCAGGTGTCTAACAAGCTACAGCTGACTGACAGGTATTGATTAAAATCTTGCATAAAATCTCCTTACAGCACGAGAGAGACCTAGTGATAGACGTTAGACTTATCACCTTAAAAGCTTACTGAGTGCTGTATCAAATCTAGACCTTCCCACTAGGCTTAATCAAATTAGATAGGGCCAAATATAAAGATGGAGTAGGGTAGGAGAATGGTCGTAGGGCATCACGCTGACAAAAGAAACAGCAAGTATTATTTCTCGGGAAAATGGAAATTACAGTTTCCTGATTAACTGAGGAACAGTTAATAATATTAGTGCCCCAAAGTCAGTCAGCCATCATCTAGTGCAGAATTCAGGTCAAATCCATTCTGCCACCTGCTTTTGTAAAGTTTTACTGAAACACAGCCACATTCATAGCTTATACTCCCTCATTTCACACTATGACGGCAGAGTTGAATAGTTATGACAAGAAATCTACGGGCCACAAAGCCTAAAATATTTATCACCTGGACCACTGCAAAATAAAAAGTCTGCCAACCTCTGATTTAGTGAGAGGTCAGATCAAGATGGAATGGCCTACGTGACATATTTTATCTAGAAAGGCAAAATAATTCACTCACCTCTACACACTTCCAATTTTCTGTGAAAGGAACTTCCATGCTAATCCGAACGTCAGCACTGTGTTCTAGCTGAACACGGCAATGGAGCACATACATTTTGTCTCCCCAGCCCAAGTAAGTATCAGGTTTTTAACTCCCAAAGTGGATTAGAAGAGCCATCAACGAATGAGGAGTTTAACGTCCTTTCTACAAGTCAGAAACCGGGGGTAAGACAGGCTGCAGAAACAGGGCAGCGGAGGCCGCCTCAAAGGGCAGTTACCTTCCGAGTCTTTTCTGAGAAGGCAGCCACCTGCCAGGGAGAACTCCAGCTGAGACCCGGCAGCAAGAGTAAATGTCAGGCACAGAAGGGGATTGAAAGTAGCCGAAAAAGAGAGACTTACCCAAAAGTCTTATACCAAACAGTGTCAAAATACCTCCTTGCTATTGGAATGACTGTGAGGAAGCACAGGAGGGTCAGAGTCGAGAATCTAGCTGCATCTGATGCTCCTGTTTCTGATGCAGAGATCAGAACTTCTACTGGGTCTTCCCGCCCCACACTCACCCTCCTACGATGGCGGCCTCCGCAGCCACCTCATTCTTCAAGTGGCGTAAAGGCTGTTAGCCCTTATTACAGAGGAGGAAATGATACCTCAGCACACTTCAAGGCTCTGCGGTAAGTGGTATTTTTAAAACAATTTATGGAGCACTAATTTACAATAAAATGTACCAATTTCAAGAGTGTAGCTTGATGAGTTCTGACATATACACACATCCTTGTAACAACACCAAAGTTAAGACAGAGATTGTCATTACCCCCCAAAGTTCCTTTGTCTCCCTTTCCATCCGAGCCCTCCAACCCGGGTAAGCGGTGACCTGGTCGCCATCATTATACACGAGCTGGGCCAACTCCAGAACAGCACTACGTCCTTCGGTCTGGCTTTATTCCCTCCATGTAATGTTTCTGAGATTCACTCATGTTGCCTCAGGTAGCAGTAGTTGGTTCTTTCTTACGGCTAGTTGTGTGTATATGCAGTGTGTGTGTGTGTGCGTGTGCACGCATGTATGTGTGCATGTGCATGTGTGTGTATGTTCCACCTAGGAGCAGAGCTGCAGGTTTATGTGGTGAGTGTACACTTAACATTTTTAGAAACTACCAAACTTTCCCAAAGCAGTTCTATATTTACACTTCCACCAGCGGAGTATGAGGTATCCACAACCCGGTCTGTACTCGGTGTAGTCAGCATTCTGCATTTTAGTCTATTGGGTATGTAAAGGTATCCCAATGGGGTTTTAATTTTCATTTTTCTGATGACTAATGATGTTGAGTATTCTTTGCTGTATATCTTACTGAAGTTCAAACCCATTCAAATCAAACCCATTTTACTGTGCTATCTTACTAAGTTGCATTTTCTTTTTTTTTTTTTTTTTTACTGTTTATTTATTTGAGAGAAAGAGAGAGTGCACATGGGTGGGAGAGAGGCGCAGCAAGAGAGGGAGAGAAAGAATACCAAGCAGGCTCCACACTCACCACGGAGCCCCACATGGGCTCAAACTTACAAACCACGAGATCATGACCTGAGCCAAAGTCAAGAGTCAGAAACTTTTTTTTTTTTTTTTTTTAACATTTCTTTACTTCTGAGAGACAGAGCACGAGCAGGGGACACAGACAGAGGGAGACAGAATCTGAAATAGGCTCTAGGCTCCAGGCTCTGACCTGTCAGCACAGAGCACAACGTGGGGCTCGAACCAATCAACCAAGAGATCGTGACCTGAGCCGAAATCGGACACTTAACCAAGTGAGCCACCCAGGCGTCCCAAGTGAACATTTTAAATAAGTTATGGACACAACTCCTTAGCCAATTCCTAGAAAAGCAAAGAGCTCAGCAGGGGGTGTGCCTATAACATGCAAACTAACCAATCCAGAGCCCTACCTTGGCTCTCTGCTAGAGTCCTAGAGTAACTAGACCCAAGTACCAGGCAACTAGAGACCATGCCTATAATCCAAAACCCTCAGGAATTATACAAACTAGGCAGTCCTAACTGGTTTGGCCTGCTCTGCTTTGCCTTTCCCACAGAAAGCCTGTGGGAATAAAGACTCCAGCCTCAGCTTCCCCCTGCTCCCACCTTCCCTCTGACTACTGTGAGGGTTCTGCATGTGGCCCTGTATGGCAATCCATGCCTCCTGTTCTAGGGCCTAGGAGTATAAGAAACTTTGTTTTCCTGAGCTTCTGCTTTGCATCTTGTGACTGCACCTGACTATCACATGAAAGAAAACAGAACAGCGTCTATTTCTGGACTCTATTCATTGCTCTATACATCAATCCTAATGCTAGTACTATGTTCTCTTCATAACTGTGGCTTTAGATTACGTCTCCAAGTCAGGTGGTCTAAATCCTCCAACTTTGCTCTCCTTTTACATAAAGGACTCAGTTTAAGTGTTCTGCATTTCCATAAAATTTCAGTCAGATTATCAATCTGTGAGTCTTTGAATGAAACTTCATTGAATATGAATCTATACAGTGGTATTTTCAAAATCACTTATTATAAGTGCTTATGGATTTTGAACTTTTAGAATCAATTAATAGATAGGACTTAACTTTGTGTCCCAGAACAGAATATAAATATTAGTCTTGACAAAAGTGAAGGTATAGGTGGCAAGTTATTGGACACAGAATGATAAGAGACAGAGGGATGAGTGGGAATACTAATATCTTCACCTTTAAAAGTAGGGAATCGAGAGATACTATCTATACAGTAAATCCCCCTTACCCAGGGGGCATCATTACAAGACTCCAGTGGACGCCTGAAACTGTGCATGGCACCAAACCCTCTACATGTGACTAACAGGCAGGTAGTGTAGACAATGTGAACCCGCTGGACAAAGAGATGATTCATGTCCCACGTGGGACGGAGTGAAACAGCTGGGACAGCGTGAGATTTCACCACACCACTCAGAACAGTATGCAGTTTAAAACTGATGACCTATTTACCTCCGGAAGTTTCCATTTAGTATTTCTGAGCTGCGGATGAAATATAGAAAGGGAAACCACAGATAAGGGGACACTACTATACTTGATTAAACATAAATAAAGGCTTGCCCATATTGTTTAAAGTTATAAATGCAAGAAGGGGAAATTGAGCCTAACAGATTATAACAGTTAATCCCAAACCAACATGGCCGAAGCAGATTTTCCCCACCTGAGTCTCTTATACAGTCTTCCCCATGTCATAAATGGGGTCATCATCTCACCAGTTACTAAAGCCAAAAACCAAGGAGTCTTTCTTGATTCTTCTCTCCCTCTCTATCCTATATTCATTCCCCTTCTATTTTTTTCAGCCCCTCCTCTGAGCGCCACACAAGCATACCAGCTGCCTATTCAACATCTCCACGTGTGTTCAACAGGCACAAACTCAAAACCTGTAGGCTAGACTTCTTTCCGAACCAGCTCTTCCCTCAGATTTCCGTAAGTCACAAAACGGCACCACCATTCATCCAAAGTTGTTCAGGCTGGAAACTTAGAAGTCACCTGTTACTATTCTTTCTGCCTCACTTCTGACATCGAACCTATTGGCAAACTTTCACCTACACCTTCAAAATATGTCTCAAATCCAATCATTACCACCTCACTGCTACCACTCTACTTGAAGCCATCCAAGCTTTTGACTAGATCAGTGCCTTGCATATACTGAGTTCTCAATTTGAATGAATGAATGAATGAATGACTGCATGTATGCATGAGCAAATTCAGTCAGTGCTTCCTTCAAAAGATACCCCAAATCTGACTGATTCTCTTTGCTGCCATTACTACAGTCCTAGCCACCATCATACGGTGACCAGACTACTATAATAACCTACTGACAGTTTTTCCATTCCCTACCTTTACCCTATAACCTATCCCCACAGCAGTCAGAAAGTTTCCTTTAAAATCTCAGTCACACCATAAATATTGATCCTCCTTCCCCCCCCTTAGAACCCTACAGTAGCAGCCCATCACATACAGAACAAAATGTATATTTTTTAACCATAACATATAAAGGCCTTATCATAACCTGGAACCTCTCATCTCTCCAGTCTTATCTCCTACAACTCTCTGTGTCGCCTCCTCTGGTCCAACCTCTGGTCTTCTTGTCCTTCCCTGAACACAGCATATTCACTCCTGCTTTTACATTTGATGTGCATCTAGCCTGAAACTCTCTCCTAATCTTGGCATGTCCTGATTACTTCTTTCAGGACTTGACTCAAATGCCACTCCTGACAGATTTTAGATCGACAGATGGATAGACAGGTTATAGATCGGTAGGCAGACAAATAGACAGATCTCCTTATAAACTGTATAGATCTCTCTCTCTCTCTCTCAAAATCCATTTGATGTATAGATATGTTTACACTATATGTATATATGTATGTGTACACACACACACACAAAACAGTCTCCCAATCACTCTCATTTTCTCTTACCTTCTTTATTTTATAATATAAAGATAATATTATATATTGCTTTATTAACTTATTATACGTCTCACCTGGAAAATGTAAGCTTCACTGGGCAAGGGCTTTCTGTGTCTTTTTTAATACTATTGTACCAGAGCCTAGAAAAGTCCTGGTGTTGAGGCCTGGGTGGCTCAGTCAGTTAAGCATCTGACTCTTGATTTCGGTTCAGGTCATAATCTCATAGTTCGTGGGACAGAGCACATCAGGCTCTGTGCTGATAGCACAGAACCTGCCTGGGAGTCTCTCTCTTCCTCTCTCTGCCTCTCCCCCACTCATACCTGCGCTCACTCGCTCTCTCTCTCTCCCCCCTCAAAATAAATAAACATCAAAGAGAGAAAGACAAAGATAGATAGATAGATAGATAGATAGATAGATAGGAAGTAAGGAAGGAAAAGAAGAAAAGAAAAGAAAAGAAAAGAAAAGAAAAGAAAAGAAAAGAAAAGAAAAGAAAAGAAAAGAAAAGAAAAGAAAAGAAAAGAAAAAAGAAAAGAGAGAAGGAAGGAAGGAAGGAAGGAAGGAAGGAAGGAAGGAAGGAAGGTCGGTCCTGATGTTGGGGTCCCAGAGGCTCAGTCAGTTAAGCATCTGACTCTTGATTTTGGCTCAGGTCATGATCTCTTGGTTTCTGAAATCAAGCCCTGTGTCAGGCTCTGAGCTGACAAGAGCCTGCTTGGGATCATCTCTCTCCCTCTCTCTCTGCCCCTCCCCCATTCACACTCACATTCGCACGCTCTCGCTCTCTCTCTCTCTCAAAATAAAGATAGGAGGAAGGAAGGAAGGAAGGAAGGAAGGAAGGAAGGAAGGAAGGAAGGAAGGTAGGAAGGAAGATGGACTGACTCTGGTGTTGACACTAATATTTGCTAAGTAAATCAATAGATAAAACCATAATCAAGTCCTTCAAATCTTAACTCACTAGCCTCACATCCAGCTGCTTTTCTTTTCTGTATTTTTTTAAGATTTAATTTTTTTAGAGCAGTTTCAGGCTCACAGCAAAACTGAGAGGACAGTACAGAGGCTGCCCATTCACTTCCTACCACCGCACATATTATCAACATCCTCACCAGATGGCACATTTGTTACAACTGACAAACCTACAGTGACACATCATTATCACTCAAAGTCCAGAGTGGACATTCAAGTTCACACTTGATGTTGTACATTCTATGGGTTTGGACAGACGCAAAGTCTATCCACCATTATCCAACTCCTTTTTATTCCTCTAACATGAGAAGTTTGTTCCTCCTTCAGTTCCTTTACATCTGCTGTTCCTTTTATGTAAAAAAAAATCTGTTCTAGATCTTTCCATGGCTGGCTACTTTTGTTGTCAATTAGACCCCAGGTCAAATGTCAACTCTACAGGAAGTCCTTCTGTAATTACCTATTCAAAGGGGAGCTCGGATTCACCCAAATCATATTACCTCATCTAATTATGGGTATTTGGTATTCTCGTCTCCTCGCTCTATAATATGAACTTTATGAAAGCCAGGATCATGTTTACTTGTCACTGCTAATTGCCCACCAACCCAACACCCAGAATGACTAGCTAGTAGCTACTCAATAAGTATCTACTGGATAAACTTTGGATGAATGGAAGGTTCTCAGACAATTATGTAAGAAGTGGGAGAGGAAGTAGGTGCTGATGTAGGTGAGCTAAATTCCCTCACCTACCAGAGCAAGAGGTGAATCAATAATGCCTACATAGATGGCTCAAGAAGCATTTCCCCATCTCACTTATATGTAGAATCTAAAAAGAACCAAACTCAGATACAGAGAACAGATAGGTGGTTGCCAGAGGCAGGGAGTGCAGGGTAACGGAAATGAGTGCAGGTGGTCAAAATGTACAAACATGTAATACATAGGATGATGACTATAGCTAATAATTACTGTATTGTATATTTAAAACTTGATAAGATGGTAAATCTTAAAAGTTCTCATCACAATAAAAAGGATTATACTTATGTGTGATGATAGGTGTGAACTAAACTTATTGTGATATTCACTTCACAATAGACACATATATCACCTCATTACATTGTACACCTACAACTAACACAATGTTATACGTCAACTGTATCACAACTAAAAAAGTAAAGAGATATTACTATGGACAGATTAAAGATAACGTAATGTTTTAAAATCTAATTTGAACCAACAAGTATCACTCATGAATGTATTCATTCATTCGCTCGACCACTTACACTCCGTGTACAGCAGAGTACAATGCAGGGAGCACCCCCACCCCACAGTGAACCTGGCCTTCTAACTGCAGAAACAGGCAATTAAACCAATAATTAAGATAATTTCTGTGTGAAAAAGGAGAGACACAAACTGGTCTCGGGAGTTTAGGAAAGAAGGGAGTGACATTTAACCTGGGTCATAAAGGATAAGTACTAGGAGTTCAGCAGATAGGGGGCAGGTCTGGGTCCAAGCCCAAGGACTCATATAGCCAAAGGCCCAGAAGTAAAAGTGTAGCAAAGTCTACAAAGTTGAATTTCATCCTGAGGAAGTGGCCAGGGCTTTCTGCTGGTGGGTGACAGATCATGCTTACGCTCTGAAATAAAACAGTCACTCTGGCTCCGGGGTGGAAAACAGAAAAAGAGCTGGCAGGAGCACAGAGGCTGCAATCAACTTAGGAGGGAGCTGACAGTGACATGCACACAAGTGGTGGTAGAGAAGCTAGAGAGAAGCGAGCCAAGTTAGATCTTCAGGTGGTAAAATCAGCAGGACAAGGTGATTAACCGGGCATGGGGCCAAGAAAGGATATGAGCCAAAGACAGTGACATCCTGAACGCTCAGCCTGCTGGGTGCTTGGTGAAATTACTCACTGAGGCTAGAAAAGCAGGTTTGGGCGAAGAAAGTGCACTCAGGTCCGGCTATAGGGCATTTGAGATATGGGTGCACCATCAAAGTAGACGTACCCCATAAGGTATGGGGCTGGTGGTTGAAGCTAGAGATGGGAGTTTCAAGGAAGATTAATATACAGATGCCAACTGACATTGCGGAAGGGGATGGGATCACCCAGCAAGTCAACGAGAAGTGAGCAAAGACCAGCTTAGGGCCCCAGACATTTGTAGAAGTCAAAAACTTAAGTAAGAACAAATAATTTCAACCTTTATAGAGTTTTCTCTTTTTATTTACAATTAGATATGAAGCCAACTTCTCTAGAACACTCAGTGCACGTCCTATCAGTCTGAAGCCTGACACAGAACTATTTGTGAAATAAACTAAGGGCTTGGCTTTCTTCATTATTACCAGTAGTGAGTGTAATATTCTAGACTCCAACTTATTAAATCACCCTGTTAAGGGGCGCCTGGGTGGCTCAGTCAGTTAAGCATCTGACTTCGGCGCAGGTCATGATCTCATGGTTCACGGGTTCGAGCCTTATGTCGGTCTCTGTGCTGACGGCTCGGAGCCTGGAGCCTGCTTCATGGATTCTGTGTCTCCCTCTCTCTCCGCCCCTCCCCTGCTCATACTCTGTCTCTCTCCCTCTCTCTCAAAAATAAGTAAAACATTAAAAAAAAAAAATTTAAATCACCCTGTTAAATGTTGACTAACGTGAGATTCCTCAAAAATGAATCAAATCATGCTGTAACTAAGCATAAAATGTAAACCCACAAATAAGATTAACATTTTTAAACAGGTCTATGATTATTAACATAAAATAGAGCCTCTCTCTGCTAATATAGTACTTTTAAAAGTATATAAACTGCAGTCTGATACAGTATCCCTGCTTATTTTATTCAGCAATTATTTCAATTAGAAATGTACATCTATGAATCAAATTAAATCCAGCAGAGGTAAAATAATAATTGGTGAATTTACTTGAAATTGGTTTACTTTTTAACAATATTACAAATTTTGAGCATGCTTTTTTAAAAGAAAATTTAGCCCGCTCGTCCTCTTTGACCTCAAAATCCTCTGTGACGTTCTAGTTATGACGATACAGAAATAAGACTGGATCCCACAGATAAGCCCTCTATTGCATCATATGGCACATCATAATACGGCAGACGCAGAGGAATACAAGGCCCCTGATGACAAGATACTCTGGCCAGGATCAGAAACAGTCCTGAACACAGCAGTCAATGCATACGTGTATATATACACTATAGACAAAGTGCAGACTGACAGCTTAGTGTGTATCCTCCACTCACAAAACAAACATACAGAGATTACCTCTGGAAGATGGAAGTAGGAATGGGGAAGGAAGCTGGAGGAAACATCCACTCTTGTTACTTCACTTTTCGGTTGAAAGATGAAATGTGAAAATCAATGACACTGAAAGCATCCTTATGGGCAACAGGGACATGAGACCTTAGAATGCCTCAATAGCTTCTCTCAGACAACTCGTGGGCGCCATGGCCCCACACATCAAATGCTAAGCTAATGAAGCAAAGTTATGTCCCTCCAGGGTAAATACATTATAGATTTTATGCTACAAATTCACATCCTCTATATCAATTTCCATTCCGAGGGCGTCTGCCTCCTGTTCATTACTGTTCCTAGTTCAGTTTGTCAGTTTAATTTTGTGCTGCTTTGTAGGAATCCACAATAATTACAACATTTAATTCTGTACCTGAAGGGTGAGCTAAACAGAGCAGTTTAAATGCATATGTTCCAGCCAGTCTTTGACTCCCACCCACCTCTGCACACACCCCATCCCCCACACACATACAAGCACATGCACTAGCTGGCTTATATATGATATCTTTCACCTCACTAGCTCTTTTCCCATTACTTTCGACAGTATATCTGACGATGACATTATTATTGATGCTACAGTAAACAGCTAATATATGTGGTAAAAGTACATGCACTATAATGAATCAAAATGACATACCCACCCACCAAACTCCCTCTACTCATTCTAATCAGATAATGGATTTTTTTCTTTGAGTGTACTACAAAAGGAGGAAGTAGCATTGGAGAGGAAAAAAAAATTCATAAAAACAGGGGGAAATAAAAGTAAATGTTTAGGTCATTGAGATCAGAAAGGAAGTTCATCAGAAGATTTGTGTCAAGTAACATGTAGTCCGTCAGTTCTGTATAGAGTATAGTCTTCTTAACTTAAAGTTTCCTGAAACGTAGCTCAGTTTCACATGAATAAGCTAGATAACATCACTACAACACAGTCTATCTAAAATTTATCTTGTAGAAAAAAAAGCACAGCCCTGTTTCATTTTTTTGGTTTTTGTTATTATTATTGCTAACGATCTTACATAAATCTGGTAGCTTTCTAACTGTGACAGAATTTTTGCTTTACAAATGAAGTGAAAATAATCCAACTGGTTTTTACATTCCCTATTTTTATTAAGGAAGTTTTATTTCTAACCTTCTATTTTTATATTTTTTGTTTTGTGTTCCTTGACGATAGAGCGCAACAAAAGCCAGGAAAAAATGTGAATACGATAGGAAATAGAAAACTATATCTAATCAGAATGATAGAACAAAAATTCCTGAGATAAGCATGGCTTAGACGTCAAAAAGGAAAAGAGGAACTCTGGGTGTGTGTGTGTGTGTGTGTGTGTGTGTGTGTGTGTCCACTCACATGTGCGCACACACACACACATACACCTACCTCAAAATAAGAAACAAAAAGGATAAGTGGAAGGTTGAGAGCAAGGGACTCAGACACAAAACCTCCAATTAGACTTTTTATTATGATGCAATTCATTACAGCATAATTACATTTCTTATGAAATGATTAATCATAGGGTTAGAAGAAAAGGCTATGTTGAATGTTAATTATACATCCTGTAAAGAATTTCAAAGCCGTTAACGGCAGTATTCTCACGGACTGTCAGTTGCCGTAAATTAAACTCTAGGAAGGCAATTTGTCAATATCTTTAAAAATCCAAAATCATATATCCTTTTACTAATCGATACAACTGGGAAGAATTTATCCTACAACTAATTTGTGGAAGTGAGCAGAAATGTTCACAAAAAGATGCTTGGTCCATTACTGGCAACACCAAATATCGAAAATAATGTAAGCATTCCTTACTGAGGAAATTATGACCATGGTGCATTCATATAAGGGAATCGATGGGATGGTACCGAAAGTTCCTCTAGACGGATGATAAAACAAAAAGGAGAATGAAGGTATACAAGAGTCACCCATATCTGTTTTTTTTTTTAACAAAGAATATAAATATATGAATGTGCTTGCGTGAGAAAATGCAGCGAAGCACACAAGAAACTTAACAGTGATTATCTCTGGGCACTGGGATTGAGATCAGGAGGACAAGGAGATAGGAGTGAACATTTTGTGTGTGATGTATGTGTACTATGTATTTAGTGTATATAGAGAAATATCATATATATGATCTTTTACCATACACAACTATTAATTTTTAAATTGAAGGGAAATAAGTTAAAATAAATCAAAGATTGTAAAGAAACAGAAACAGGCCAACAGGCATCACAGAGCACAATTTTAAGAGCAGAGAACTGAAGGGGCGCCTGGGTGGCTCAGTCTGTTGAGCATCTGACTTCAGCTCAGGTCATGAACTCCCGGTTCATGAGTTCCAGCCCCAGGTCAGGCTCTGTGCTGACAGCTCAGACTCTGGAGCCTGCTTCAGATCTGTGTCTCTCTCTGTGTTCCTCCCCCGCCCCTCTCTCTCTCAAAAATTAATGAAGATTTTTTTGTAAAAATTATTAAAAAAAAAAAGGGGGGGGGGCAGAGAACTTAAGGTATCATTTACATACAGCGGAGCATTCTTACCTGGCACTTGGCACTGCAGTATTTGGCAACTCGGCATTGAGAGCATCGCATCAGTTTTTCCTTTCTGTTTAAAAAAAAAAAAAAAAATTCCCATTAGGAAATGAGTGACACTGATAGGTTCTGTTCACCCCATTTGTATGGTCCCTTAAGACTGAGATTTTCACACTGATGGGCATCATCTTTCATCCTCAATGTGAGATACGGACATAGTAATAACTCTTTTTTAAAATAGTGGTGAAATGTATATAATATAAAATTTACACGTTAAACATTTTTACGTGTATAGTTCAGTGTGTTAAAAAGATAATTCAAGGGGCGCCTGGGTGGCTCAGTCGGTTAAGTGCCTGACTTCGGCTCAGGTCATGATCTCCAGGTTCGCAAGATCAAGCTCCACCTGGGCTGACAGCCCAGTTCATATCCTCTGCTCCCCTCTCTCTCTGCCCCTCCCACACCTGCTCTCTCTCTCTCTCTCTCTCTCTCTCTTTCTCTCAAATAAACAAACATTTAAAAAAAAAAAAAAAAGATAATTTGAGGCACAAAATGGAGTCACTTATGCTTACCACCGTACCATGTTTGAGACTTAACTATAGTTTTGACTCCCCCAAAAGTGGATTCTTAAACCAGTCTATCAGAGATTACTAGTTAAGTAATCCGCTTGATAGACCGCTGCTCTCCCCTGATGAAAGTGATCTTGCAGTAACCAACTCATTTTTTCACCTTGTAACTGCTCTCTTCTGCCCACAGAAGTCTTTCATTTTGTACAGCATCTCAGGGCTACTTTCTGTCTGCTACATTGAATCCCACCCAATTCATGAACTTCTGAATAAAGCCAATAAGATCTTTAAGTTTACTCAGTTGAATTTTGTTTTTTAGCAAATGGCATTAAGTATATTCATTTGATGCGCAACATCACCACCACTAATGTCCTTTTTAATAAAAAAAAAAAAAAATCAGTTAAAATCAGAGATTCCCACTGAAACCAGAAGTTTTACTTCACAGAGATTTTAATCTCTCCATATGAAATAGAGAATTCAGTCCCCGTAACTACTTGGAATGGAAGTATCCTATACTCTTCAAATATAAAAAAAATTGTATACGTCTTAACCTATCATATAGTTTAATTATGAATATCCTCCTGTGGAAAGTGATTTTAAAATTCCATTAAATCCAGTTACTACTTTAGACATGCTGAATTGAGATGCTCCAAAGTTACATCTCCCCCAAATCACCTGCATAAGAAAAAAGCAAAGATGAAGAAAAGGTTGAATTATAAAATAAAAAATAAGTGAACCTGATGATAAAATTAATAGTGACAAATAAAAGGCAGGAAGGATTGTGGATACTTTCAGGGCAGCCAAGAGCATTAAAAAGTCAAACTGTAATTTTAACATCAATGACAAAACAAAAACAAATCCTTCCAAGCACTTCTAATGGGCCTGGTACTATTCAAAGATTTTTACATCTATAGTTTATACTTAATTTCAAATAGTCCTATAAGTAAACAGTCTTATTATGACTACTTTGGGGATACACCAATACATTTTTCAAAAGATAAAAAAAACATAGTGCAAACTAAGAAGACACACCATAAAGTGCATGGCAGGTGATACTGAAAGGGTAAAAACAAAATCCTAAAGAGAATCAGAACCTAAATATAACAGGTACTTACCTCTGGGACAGCAAGGGTCAGATATGGAGCATAAAACAAGGGCAGAGGTTAAAATCTAAATAAAGGGAAGCCAAAATGCCTGCCATCCCCAAGTACAGAATTGTGGCTGTCACATATCAACATCCCAGGCAACAATGCAAACCCCAGCAACCTGCCCTTCAAGCTCTTACTATGAGTATCACACTGGACTACTGCTCTTGGGTAAAACTGGATAAAACCAAAATCTACCCATAAGCTGTTAAGAGACACACATCAAATAAAAGGACCCACAAAGGAGGATGAAATGGATATGCCAAGCAAATATTAACTAAAGGAAAAGCCTATGTAATTACATCAATTTCAGGGGGGGAAAGCACTTTACAGTTAAAGATCTTGTTAGAGGTAAATACTCAATGATAAGAGATTCCAGTCACCAGGTGTTAGGTACCTAGTGACAAATGTACCCAGTCTCAAAATATATGAAGTACAAGAAACAGATCTGAGGGAAAAATGACCGACACAATAAGTTAATACATGTAAGGCCCTTAAAATAGTGCCTGGAATATAGTAAACACCATATAAGTATTAGTTATTGCTATAAAAAGATACAAAGTCTTTTTCAGGAATTCAAAACCAAGCAGATAAAGAACAGGGGTTCAGGGCACCTGGGTGGCTCTGTTGGTTAAGCCCCACCCCCATTCACACACTGTCTCTCTCTCCTTTAAAATAAATAAACATAGGGGCGCCTGGGTGGTACAGTCAGTTGAGCGTCCGACTTCAGCCAGGTCACGATCTCGCGGTCCGTGAGTTCGAGCCCCGCGTCAGGCTCTGGGCTGATGGCTCAGAGCCTGGAGCCTGTTTCCGATTCTGTGTCTCCCTCTCTCTCTGCCCCTCCCCCGTTCATGCTCTGTCTCTCTCTGTCCCAAAAATAAATAAACGTTGAAAAAAAAAATAAAATAAATAAACATTAAAAAAAAATTTTTAAAGAATAGGGGCTCAATAATTTATTCGATCTCAGGCAATACACAGACCCTTATCCCTGTTATATGAATGTGCATTCACATATTCCTGTTCAGCACCCACTGACCATTTACAAAAGGTCCCACAAAGTAAACCGCAAAGCAAATCTCAAAAATCCCAAAGAATCAATATCATATAGATCATTTTCTCCAACCATAAGGGAATTAAATTAGAAATCAGTAACAAAAACAAACCCAGTGAAATATCATATGCATGAATATTTAAAAGCATGCTTTTACAGAATTCAAGGATCAAAGAATTATAATGAAATTAGAGTATACACACACACACAAACACACACGCTTTTTTTTTTAAGTAGGTTCTACACCCAAGTCATAGGGGATGGAACGCCCCTTGAAATCAAGAGTCACATGTTCTACTGAACCAGCCAGGCATCCCAAAAATTGATTAAATAATGGAAAAATATCAAAACTTCTGAGATAAAATGAACACACTACTTACAGGAACATTTATAACTTTAAATGTTTATGTTAAAAAAACTGAAAATAAATGAGCTAAACATGTAAGTCAAGACTTTAAAAATAACAGAAAACTTAGGACAGCATCAGCAGGAAATTATACAACATACGAAATAGAACACAGTGATCTAAGAGGACGAGCAAAACCAGAGGCACAAATAACATCAACAAATTTCTTGCAAAATCACTTAAGAGAAAGTTTCCAAACAAATAATATTGGAAACAAAATGGAATGGAACTCAAGATTCAGTAGATTGAAAAACAGACAAGAGAAAATTCTGAAGGAACGGTAGCAGTGACATAATTTTCTAATCTCCTTAACTCTCCCCATAAACAAAATGACAGCACGAGTTAGAAAGCAAACCTGAGTATCACGCCACCCAGGAAAACATCACAACAAACCCAAAATGTGACTGGGCAGAGGAAACCACTAACAGCTCTGAGACTTAAGTCAGTGTATTTGTGGGAGAAAACCAAGAAGGCCACGGGGCCTCCAATAAGCCTGAAAACAGAAGCAGCCCCAAGCGGCAAAAAGACGCCCAGTGTGTCCAGCCAATGTGACAATGGGGGCCAAAACTGGGACAGGATGCTTTCTGCAAGAATCTTCCAGAGGAGGAAGTCAGTGGGACTCCCCTGAGTGCTGCCCTCCTCAGACCCGACTTCTCAGATTTTCCCTCCTCTCCCTTTTCTGGTGTAAGTTATTCAGAGGTGGGGCGCCTGGGGGGCTCAGTCGGTTAAGCCATCCACTTTGGCTCAGGTCACGATCTCACAGTTCATGAGTCCTAGTCCCAAATCGGGCTCTGTGCTGACAGTGTGGAGCCTGCTTAAGATTCTCTCTCTCTCCCTCTCTCTCTGCCCCTCCCCAACTTGCTCTCTCTGTCTCTCAGGATAAATAAACTTTAAAAAAAAAAAAGGCAATTTCTGTTACTTACAAATATAAAGCCCCAGCTATATAAGGTGTTTCTTCTTGATTTTAAAAATTAATGGGCAGAATCAAGCTACTCAGAAGATCAGCGATGAACAGGTTAGCAAGCAAAACTGTGTCCTCTCCCTCCCATAGCTACCAACCACAGGCTTTCATGAATTTTCACAGAATGGTGGCAAAGTGAATAGCAAGATTACTCTAAGTACCTAAATAATTTAATTGTTGTTTTGATGGGTGGAAGAAATTCCTTAACATGAGTTATTTAAATGTTCAGGGTTACATATCAAATAACAAGTTCTCAAGTTTCAAAAACAGGTCAAATGAATCCAAGAGAAAAGTGGTGTGTGTTTGATCAGACAACCACTGAGCCCCGGAAGAGGTCCTGCTTCTCTCTCGGGCTCAGGCTGAGAACAGAATCCTGTGAAGCAAATTCCACCACTGCAAAGGAAAATGAGTTAGAGGAGTTTCCTTCCAATACTGAAATTATTTGATTCTGCTTCTCTTGTGCCAGTAACAAACATTAACTAAATTTGAAGATGACAAAAGTTGTACACGTTTTAGGTGAATTACGGTAGTCTCAGAGGCACAGAAAAGTGATGAATATAGAATTTTCAGATCACAGAAACATCCGGTTTACAAAATGATTAGCTCAAAGTCCAAATGGACTTTCTGAATGAAAAGTAATCTAAGGAAATAGGTTAGCAACATATCAGTAACAGAAAATGATTAATTTACCTCTTTTCCCCTCTCCACTCAAGAGAGAAATAATAGCATTCTAACCCCAAATAGGAGAAGCTATTAAAACTATTTTACACCAAAATCAGTGTTATCTTTAACTATGTCCACAAAAAAAGCAACAAGGAATCCCCTATTACTCATTCATACAAACTGTGACAGGCTGTAGAACACAGTGTCAAATCGGAGAAAATTCTCAGGTAGCTCAGTGCCCCAAATACAGTGGTTCATGGAGCAAAACAAGTTAAGTCCTCTCTTCCAAGTAAAGGCTGGGACATAATTAGCTTCTCCAACAGCACATGCAAAGGAAATGTAGAAAGGAAATAAAAACAGAACAAAATTACTTGTTCCTCCAGTATACAAATCTAGAAGTTGTATATGGATACAGGAGAAATCACTGTGTCTAAAAAAATCAAAGAAGAAATGAGATTAAGTGGCTCCTTCAAATCCCAACAACTAGGGTAATATTTAAGGGAATGTCTCTCTGTCCTTGGTTATCAGCAGGGGGGGAAACTATCGAAGGGTTTAAAACTCTGCCCTAGGGGGCACCTGGGTGGCTCAGGTCATGGTCTCGCAGTCTGTGAGTTCGAGCCCCGTGTCAGGCTCTCAGCTATCAGCACAACCTGCTTCCGATTCTGTGTCTTCCTCTCTCTCTGCCTCTCCCCCACTCACACTCCCTGTCTCTCTCTCTTTCAAAAATAAATAAACATTAAAAAAAATACAAAAAAAACAAACAAACTTCTGCCCTAAAATAATATGGGCAGTTGCCAGGTGGAGGAAAAGAAGTTTCCTGGGAAGGATATAGAAAACAAATCCTAGTGATTCAAATTTCCCCCAGCCCTGGCAGCTGCAGAATCCATTTTAAACTGCAGAGAAAACAACGCATCCACAACACATTCATACACAGGCAATATGTCTCCACCCCTCAGAAGTCTCCTGGTGTCCCTTGCAGTCAAAGCTCTCCTTCAACGGCCACCCGCACACTCACTGCTGGCCAGGCGGTTCGGGCACCACAAGGAAGCCCGGCCACCCCATCAGCCTCTGAAGCCACTCATCTGGATGGAGCACAGCCCTGTACGATCTGAAGCAACCCAGGACCCAGCGTGTGTCTTTGCAGCCTCTTCTGAGCTAAAGATCCGTGCCCAGCAATCTTTTGCACACTTTTGTCCTTTTTCAAGGCTGATCACTATGAGCTTTGAGAAGAAATGTGAGCTGAGAGAAAGAGCTAACTTCATCAGATAGAGCCTGCCGGCACCACTCACGCTTGCTAAAAAAAGAGGGCTGACCTCAGGATGTCTGATGGAGTACCCCTGCCTGAACACAAGTTTTAAGGAAGATTCTCCAGTAACAATTCCTATGAAAATATTTCTTCACATAATCAGGACAAAAGATGCTCTGTGGAGTATGAGGAATATGGACTGTTTTAGAATAAAGAGCTCCATTTGTTTAAAAGGCAAAACCCAAAATAAGTGAAGTCTAAATATAATTTTTAAAAGAGACCACAGAAATAATATTTCCTTAAAGAATCTGTTTGTAAACATCTCCAAAATCTCAGACTCCTGATTCATTAGAAACATTAGTGTTATGTACCCAAGTACCTGCCTGTTTCCCCATAGAAATTTCTGGAGCAAATGAAACTCTGCACTATGAAAAGGAGATTATCCCAAATAAAAAGTCATGCTATTCCCTCCAAGGGTAGTACAACTGCTTTTACTCTGACCAAATAAAATATACTGCAAAATGCTAAACAGAAAGCATTCTCTTTGGCATAAATATTCATAATAATACAGAAAAGGAAACTTCCATTTGTGTTTCCAGATGGTAATTATGTTGGTATGGGCCTAAAGGCTTTTTTTTTTAATTAGAGATTCTCATCCACCGTCCACCTAACTATCAAATAGTGGGGTTTTTTTTAAATGTTTATTTATTTTAGAGAGAGAAAGAGAGAGAGAACAAGAAAGAGAGAATGAGTGGGGTGGGGCAGAGAGAGGGAGAGAGAGAATCCCAAGTGCACTCTGCTGTCAGCGCAAAGCCCAAGGCGATGCTAGATATCACAACCATGAGATCATGACCTGAGTCGAAATCAAGAGTAGGACGCTCAAGCGACTGAGCCAACCAGGTGCTCCTCAAATACTTTTTAGTACAAAGTAGCAGATGTGGTCAAAGTAATACAGACTCATAACACAGAAAAGCAGAATTGGTTTGGATTCATTTTTCCACATCCCTTATCACTTTATTTCAGACTTCTAACATTCAAATTACAAAACAAGAAAATGCAATGGTCAATTATTTCAGAAAACAATAAATCTATGATCCCCAGGCACCATACCTTCCTGGGCAAAACACAAGCAATTTAAACTCATATTAGCACTTACGGAGGGAAAAAAAAAAAAAAAAAAGCACAGCAACTGACTTCGACTTAGGTCACGATCTCATGGTTCATGAGTTTGAGCCCTGCAACGGGCTCTGTGCTGACAGCTCTGAGCCTGGAGCCTGCTTTGGATTCTGTGTCTCCCTCTCTCTCTGTCCCTTCCCCCCTCCCCCCTCCCCTCCTCTCCCCCTCCCCCCCTCTCAAAAATAAAAACGCATCAAAGAACTGGTGACTTACAGCTGGTTTTTAAGGCAGAGCAGTTTAAGGTAAACTGAAGAAAGCTGTGACCAAAAGGCACTGAAGAGGGATTTGATCTAATAACATCTCTGTTCCTAAACGGGAAACCTCTCAGCCTAGTCAGGTAATAGGACTCTGGTAAGTCAAGAGATGTGTTCAATTTCCCCAAGTCTTCCTGAAATCCAAAGTAATAAAAATATGAGAAAGAAGAAAAAATCTGATTTTGCCCAAAGGGTGAAATCAAATACCCTTTAAACAGGTAAGCATTGTTAGTATAAATACCACACAGCATTAACATGAAAATCAAAGTACCAATGGGTAGAATTTCAAATAAGGTATAAGGATAGCTGATCAACATTTTCATCAATAGACTAGGACCTAAGTCTTCAAACTGGCAAAAGATGGTCACCTTGATTTCGGTTCCAGGAAACAGTGTGTCACGAAGGAAGAATTCTCCATCATCTTCCTCTTATTAAAAAATGAAACTTAAAAAAAAATTAATCTCAACAGCACTGTGACTGTATTTTAGCTTCAACAGTGAGAAAACCAAAAGCCAAATTCACTATCTAATTATAGTAATCTCTTCATTTCAGAGGCCCAGAAGCATCTTCTCCTTCCGCCTGCCTTAAAAATTTGCCCTTCTATTTTATAATTAAGTCTATCACTTTGTTTAACTTTTAATTACAAATTTCCTGAAGTCCTCTGGAAATAAGCCTAATGAAATCTCAAGTAACTCATTCTCTCTTTTGGAGAACAACATGAAACTTGAAGTTGTTGTTGCTGTTGTTTTTTAAGTTTATTTATTTATTTTGAGGAGGGTTAGCATGGAGCCTGATGAGGGCTCAAATCCATGAACCATGAGGTCATGACCAGGGCCGAAATCAAGAACTGGACACTTAACTGAGCCACCCAGGTGCCCCTCAATTTAATTTTTAATAATTTATTGAGTTTAATCTCTTATTAGATGCATGCTTTGTAAATTAATTTCCCACAGACTGTGTCTGTATTATTTCTCAACTAGACACTGTAAGAGAATATAATAGAGTGGTTAAGGGGCGCCTGGGTGGCGCAGTCGGTTAAGCGTCCGACTTCAGCCAGGTCACAATCTCGCGGTCCGTGAGTTCGAGCCCCGCGTCGGGCTCTGGGCTGATGGCTCAGGGCCTGGAGCCTGTTTCAGATTCTGTGTCTCCCTCTCTCTCTGCCCCTCCCCCGTTCATGCTCTGTCTCTCTCTGTCCCAAAAATAAATAAACGTTGAAAAAAATAAAATTAAAAAAAAAATAGAGTGGTTAAATCATTGACACTGGAACCATATGGCCTAGAACCAAATTCTAGTTTACCACCTAGTAGCTGTATGATGCTGAGCAATTTAATACCTCTAAGCCACGAGACTAAAATGAGAATAATAATAGTACCAACACTACTTGGCTGTAATGAGAATTAAATAAAATATGTAAATCTCTCAACATTGTGCTTGATTCATAGAAAGAGCTAATTTTTCTTAGTACTATCACATTACTATTATTCCTTTAAGAGATTTTTTTTTAAAGCAACTCTCAAAAGAAGTTCCTAGATATCATTTGAAACACTTCAGTGTTGAGTAGAAGTATTTTTAAAAGTTCAGCCATTCTAGAAATTCAGAATTTTATAAACCTTTAGAATGTTTTTCCCAGTTATTTTCAAGTTCTTCATATAGTTAACTCTACATTATTGGAAGAGAGTACAGAAACAGTACAAGTTATTTACTGAAATATTCATGTATGTAATTAAATGGTAATTACTTCTTAGCTTAGAAGCAACCAAACATGAATAAAATGTAACAATGAAACTAGTGCTTTTGGGAAAACTGTCGGTCAACATGAGTTTCAAATGTTCTAGAAGTTAACACCTGGACCCAAATAATACAAAACTTGTATACATTTTTCTCTTATCTCAAAAGAAAAAAAGAATCAGATATAATAAGGTTGCATTGAACGCTTTTATTTTTCTACATAGGTCAGAAGAAAGGCTGAGAAAATCTTAATGCATCAAGTTCCCCCTCCCCTCATTAGGCTGGTAGAGAAAAGTCTGCAGCACAGGAGAGAAAAGATAATTAACTCTTTCTAAGTAAGCTAACCCATTTTACTAAAAAGTAATTTCCCTGTTTATAGCTCATTTACAATAATCTTTAGAAGACGGAAATTTGTAACTGATCAACCTTGACTAAACGGAGAGAATCCCAACTGCAATACATGATATCATGCATTTTCCCCCAGAGAAAATGGGAAAGAAAACAATTTTTGAAATGTCATTACTCAAATGGTTTTTAAAAATTATATGGTATTTTCAATGGGAAATTTTAATTATCTTTTTTCTAATACAAAGATCCTTTGGGTGCCACATCCTTCCTGTTGTTGCTGCTCTTTACTTCACTGGGCCCATAAAATCACTCAAGACTCTTTGTACCATGGACTGTGACAGTTCTGGAGAAATATGGATCAAAAGACATAGTTCTTGCCTTCAAGGACTGCTGATGCTACAACAGAAGCAGACCAGCAGCGGCACATGGTATCACCTCCTGTGCTAGAGACCCGTAAGACGGCAATAGGTGAAGAGTGGTAAACTGAGGTATCAGTCATAATAGCTTTTGGTCATCACGGTCCTAGGGTATGGCCTTAAGAAGAGGCACCTAAACTGGTGGAAAGACAAAGACAATGAGAAGTGGGGATGAAGAGGCCAGGTGTGGGATGGACGTTCACCCAGGAGTAACGATGGAGACAGAAAAAGTGAGCCAGGATGTGAAGAAATCACTGGAAGGCAGTGAGGTCATGGGGGTATGATGGCAAATGCTTCAAAGAGGCTGGCAATTTTCAGGGAGAAGAAAAATTATCTAAAAACAGCAACTATTGATTCAATTTCTTTAATAGATACAAGCCTATTCATGTGCATTTTGTGTGCTTTGGCAGCTTCTGTCTTTCAAGAAATTGGTCCATTTCATCTAGATTATAAAATTAATGGGCATAGCGTTGTTCATAGTGTTCCTTTATTATCCTTTTAATGTTCGTGGGATCTGTAGTGATGTCCACTCTTTCATTTCTGTTATTAGTAATTTGTGTTTTCACTCATTTTTTTCTCAGTTGGCCTGGTTGGGCTCTTGGGATTTTATTGATCTTTTTAAAGAAACAGCTTTTGGTTTCAATGATTTGCGCTATTAACTCCTTGTTTAGAATTCCAATGGTTTCTTATTATTGCTTTTCCTCTGCTAACTGTGCGATTAATTTGCTCTTCTTTTTCCAACACAGAAACTCATATAATTGATTTAATATCTTTCTTCTTTTTTAATGTATGCATTCAATGCTATAAGTTTCCCTGTACGTAGGCTTTCCCTGCACTGCAAAAATTTTGAAACTTCTGTTTTCATTTTTATTCAAAATATTTTTAATATTTATTTATTTTAGACAGAGAGAGAGCAAGAACACACAAACAGGGGAGGGGCAGAGAGGAGAGACAGAATTCCAAGCAGGATCTACACCATCAGCACAGAGCCCAATGTAGGGCTTGAACTCAAAAACCATGAGATCATGACCTGAGCCAAGATCAAGAATTAGACCCTTAACCAACTGCACCCCCCAGTCACCCCTAATTCAAAATATTTTTAAATGTCTATTGAGATTTCTTCTTTGACTGATGAGTTACTTAGAAGTGTGTTGTTTAATCTCCACATAGTTTAAGATTATTTTTCATCGATTTTGAGTTTAATTCCAATGTGTTCTTACAACAAACACTGTCAGATTACTACTTTTAAATTTGTTCAGGCTTGTTTTATATCCTAATATGGGATCTCTGTTGGTGAATATTCCAAGAGAACTTGAGAAGAACGTGTATTTTGCTGTTGTTGGATGAGGCAGTCTATGAAGGTCAATTATATTCAGTTGATTGATGGTGTTGTTAAGTTCTGTTATGTCCTGATTTCCTTTGATGGATCTGTATATTTCTCCAACTCTAAAAATAGATTAATCTATTCCTCCTTGCAGCAGCATGAGCTTTTGCATCACATAGATGAGCGCTCTTTTGTTGGGCAAATACCTGTTAAGAAATGTTCTATCTTCTTGGGGAACTAACGCTTCTGAACTTGAGTAACACCCTTCTTTATCCCTGCTACCATTCCTTGTTTTGAAGTCTACTCTGTCTGAAATTAATACAACTACTCCTTTTTTTGATTAGCATCCGTGTGGTATATTTTACTCCATCCATTTTACTTATTTTAATTAAATATAATTTAATTTATTCACTTTTAAATTTCAGTATGACAAACATACAATGTTATATTAGTTTCAGGTATGCAATATAGTGATTCAACAATTCTATACATTACTCAGGGCTCATCATAATAAGTGTAGTCTTAATCCTCTTCACCTATTTCACTCATTCCCTCACCCACTTCCCCTCTGATAACCAGCAATTTGTTCTCTATATTTAAGAGTCTGTTTTTTGGTTTATCTCATTTTCCTTTGTTCATTTTGTTTCTTAAATTCCACATATGAGTGAAATTATATGGCATTTGTCTTCTTCTTACTGACTTATTTCACTTAGTATTAAACCCTCTAGATTCATACATGTTGTTGCAAATGGCAAGGTTTCATTCTTTTTTATGACTGGGTAATACTCCATTATTACCACATTATTATTTTTTTTTATGACTGGGTAATACTACATTATTGTATATGTATATGTATATGTATATGTATATGTATATGTATATGTATATGTATATGTATATATCACTTCTTCTTTATCCATTCATTTATCAATGGAAACTTGGGTGGCTTCCATAATTTGGCCATTGTAAATAATGCTGTAATAATCATAAGGGTGCACGTATATTTTCGTATTGGTGTTTTCATATTCTTTGGACAACTATCCAGGAGTACAATTACTGGATCATATGATAAATCTATTTTTAACTTTTTCAAGTACCTTCATACTGTTTTTAACAGTGGATTCTTTAGTCTGCATTCCCAACAACAGTGTACAAGGGTTCCTTTTTCTCCAAAACCTCACCAACATTTGTTGCTTGTGTTTTTTATTTTAGCCATTTTTTTCAATGTTTATTTATTTTGGGGGGGGGAGAGGAAGGGAGAGAGAGGGGACAGAAAATCTGAAGCAGGTTCTGTGCTGAGAACAGTAAGCCCGACATGGGGTCCAAAATCATGAACCACAAAATCATGACCTGAGCCAAAGTCAGACACTCAAATGACTGAGTACCCACGTGCCCCTGATTTTAGCCATTCTGACAGCTGTGAGTGGTATCTCAATGTGGTTTTAATTTGCATTTTCCTGAATATTAGTGAACCTGAGCATCTCTTCATGTGTCTGTTGGTCATCTGTATGCCTTCCTTAGAGAAATGTCTATTCATATCTTCTGCCCATTTTTAAATTGGATTATTTGTTTTCTGGGTGTTAAGTTCTATATATATTTTGGATACTAACCCTTTCTCAGATATGTCATTGGCATATATCTTCTCCCATTCAGTAGGTTGTCTTTTAATTCTGTTGATTGCTTCCTTTGCTGTGCAGAAGCTTTTTATCTTAATGTAGTACCAATAGTTTATTTCTGCTTTTGTTTCCCTTGCCTCAGGAGACCTATCTAGAAAAATGTTGGTATGGCCAATGTAAAAAAAAATTACTCCCTGTGCTCTCCCATCCATCTACTTTTAATAAGTATGGGTCTTTATGTTTAAAATGGGTTTCTTATAGAACATATATACTTGGATCTTGGTTTTTGACCCATCCTGACAATCTTTTTTTTTTTTTTACTGAGGAAACTAATTGACATACCATGTTATATTAATTTCAAGTGATCTGACAATTCTGTACGTCACACAATGCTCACCACAATAAATGAAGTTACACCTGTCACCATATAATGTTATTACAATATTATTGACTATATTCCCTATATTGTATTTTTAATCCTTGTTATATGTTTATTTTATAACTAGAGGTTTGTATCTCTTAATCCCCTTCATCTATTTCAGACATCTCCTAACCCCATCCCCTCTGGCAACTACCAGTTTGCTCTCTGTATTTATGAGTCTGTTTCTGTTCTTTGTTCATTTGTTTTGGTATTTAAATATCACATATAAGTGAAATCATGTGGTATTTCTCTTAACTTATTTCACTGAAGCATAATACCCTCTAGATCCATCCACTCTGTCATGAATGACAAGAAATCACTCACTTTTACGGCTGAGTAAAATTCCTTTAGACGCATATGCACAGATATGTATCACATTTTCTTTATCCATTCACCTACCAATGAACATTTACATTCATTCCATATCTTGGCTATTATAAATAATGCTGAAATAAACATAGAAGTGCATATATCTTTTCAGTTAGATATTTTCTTGTTATTTAGGTAAATATCCAGAAGTGGAATTACTGTATCATATGATAGTTCTATTTTTTTAATTTATTTTTATTTTAACAGAGAGATGAGGGAGGGGCAGAGAGAGAGGAGAGGGAGGGAATCCCAAGCAGGATCTGCACTGTCAGCACAGAGCCTGAACTCACAAATAGTGAGATCATGACCTGAGCCAAAATGAAGAGTCAGACGCCTAACCAACTGAGCCACACAGGCTCCTCGGATATTTCTATTTTTAATTGTGTGAATTTAATTTTCTTTTCCACAGTGCCTGCACCAATTTATATTCGCACCAATAATGCACTAAATTTCCCTTTTATCCACACCACTGCCAACATTTAATTTTTTCTCTATTTGATACTAGCCGTTCTGACTGCTGTGAAGTGATAATCTCACTGTGGTTTTGATTTGCATTTCCCTGATGATTGGTGATATTGGGCATCTTTTCATGTGACTGTTAGCCATCTGTATGTCTTCTTCGAAAAAAAAGTCTATTCAGGTCCTCTATCCATTTTTAATCAGCTTGTAGTACTGAGCTGTAGGAGTCCCTCACCTATTTTGGATACTAATCCCTTTTCAGCTACATCATTTACAAATATCTTCCCCCATTCAGTACAACACCTTTCATTTTGTTAATGGTTTCTTTTGCTAAAAAAATAAAATAATAAAATAAAATAAAGTAAAATAAAATAAAATAAAATCTTTTTGTATTGATGTAGTCCAAATAGTTTATTTTTGCTTTTGTTACCCTTGCCTGAGGAGAATTATCCAACAGATGTTTCTAAGGCCAGTGTCCAAAACATTACTGCCTATGTTTTAAGGGGTTTTACAGTCTCATGTAGCACATTTGGAACTTTGATCCATTTTGAGTTTATTTTTGTGTATGTTAGAAACTGATCCAATTTCATTCTTTAGCATGTAGCTGTCCAGATTTCTCAGCACCACTTATTAAAAAGACTATCTTTTCCCCATTGTATATATTCTTGCCTCTTTTTTCATAGATTAATTGACCATATAAGCATGGGTTTATTTCTAGGCTCTCTTTTCTGTTCCATTGGTGTATGTGTCAATTTTTTGTGCCAGCACCATACTTTTTTGATTACTATAGTTCTGTAGTATAGCTTGAAATCTGGGATTGTGATACCTCCAGATTTGTTTTTCTTTCTCAAAACTGCTTTCAATACTCAAGACCTTTTGTGGTTCTAAAAAAGTTTTAGGATTATTTGTTCCAGTTCTGTGAAAACTACCCTTGGTATTTCAACAAAGATTGCATTCAATCTGTAGATTGCTTTGGGTGCATGCACATTTTAACAATATTAATTCTTCCAATCCATGAACATGGTATACATGTTTTCATTTGTTTGTGTCATCTTCATCATCAATGTCTTATGGTTTTCGGATTATAGGTCTTTCACCTTCCTAGGTATTTTATTCTTTTTGATGTAATTACAAATGAAATTATTTTTTCTTCTACTTCATTATTAATGTATATAAACACAACAATTCCTATTAATTTGTATCCTTCCATTTTACAGAATTCACTTCTTAGAACTGGTAATTTTTTGGTGTAGTCTTTAAAATTTTCTATATGTGGTATCATGTTATCTACAAATAGTAAGTTTTATTTTTTCCTTACAAATTTGGGGAAATTTTATTTCTTTCTGCTTTATTTCTGATTGCTGCAGCTAGGACATCCAAGATAATGTTACATGAAAGTGGCAAGAGTGTATATCCTTGTCTTGTTCCTGACCTTAAGGGAAAAGCTTTCAGTTATTCATCGTTCAGTATGATGTTAGCTATGGGTTTTTATATATAGGCTTTATTACATTGAGATTTGTTCCCTCTAAACTCATTTTGTTGAGAATTTTTATCATGAACAATTGTGAGATTCTGTCAAAAGCTTTTTCTGTATCTATTCAGATGATCAACTGATTTTTTACCCTTCATTTTGTAAATGTGGTTTATCACATGGATTTAACTTGGGGATAATGAACCATCCTTGCATCCACAGAACTCCCAACTTGATCAGTGTGAGTGATTCCTTTTTTTTTTTTTTTAAGTTTATTTAATAATTTTGAGGGCCTGGGGGAGCAGGGTGGGGGGAGTGCAGAGAAAGAATCCCAAGTTCTGACAGCACAAAGCCCAACGCAGAATTCAATCTCACAAACCATGAGACCATGACCTGAGCAGAGATCAAAAGTTGGACTCTTAACTAAGCCACCCAGCTGCCCCAGTGAATGATTCATTTGATGTACTGCTAAATTTTATTTCCTAATATTTTGTTGAGGATTTTTGTATCAACGTTCATCAAGGTATACTGGGCTGTAATTTTCTTCCTTTGTAGTGTCCTTCTCTGGTTTTGCTATCAGGGTAATGCTGACCTTTTAGAATGAATTTGAAAGCTTCTCTTTCTCTTGATTTTTGGAATAGTTTGAAAAGGATAGGTATTCACTCTTCTTTAAATATTTGGTAGAATTCACCTGTGAAGCCATCAGGTCCTGGACTTTGTCTGCTGAGACGTCTATGATTACCAATTCAATTTAGTCACTAGTAATCAGTCTACTCAGGTTTTCTATTTCTTCCTGATACAGGTTTTAAATATTGTATGTTTTTAGGAATTTCTCCATTTCATTTCAGCTGTCTTACTTGTTGGCATATAATTTTTCATGGTAGTCTCATAATCTTTTGTATTTCTATGATGCTGGTTGTTACCATTCTTTCATCTTTAAATTTTACTTATGAGACATCCTTTTTACATGATGAGTCTGGCTATTCAAAGAACCAGCTCTTCGTTTCATTAATCTTTTCTATTATTTTTTGTTTCCACTTCATTTCTTTGCACTCTGATCTTTATTATTTCCTTCCTTTCTAAATGTGGCCTTTGTTTGCTCTTCTTTTTTTAGTCCCTTTAGATGTAAAGTTAGATTGTTTGAGATTTTTCTTGTTTCTTGCATCACTGCATCACTATAAACTTCCCTCTTTGGGGGCACCTGGAGGCTCTTTGGGGGCTCAGTCAGTTCATTGTCTGACTTTTGATTTTGGCTCGGGTCATAATTACTGGGTCATGAGATTGAGCCCTGTGTTGGGCTCCATGCTCAATGCTTAAGATTCTCTCTCTCCCTTTCTCCCTGCCCCTCCCCCACTCCTTCTCTCTCTCTCTCTCTCTCTCTCTCTCCCCCTCCAAAAAATAAATGAATAAATAAATAAATAAGCAAACAAATATTTTTAAAACTAAACTTCCCTCTTGGAACTGTTTTTGCTCTGTCCCAAAGATTTGGATCCATGGTGTTTCCATTTTCATTTATCTCCAGGTATTTCTTTTATTTCCTCTTTGATTTTTCATTGACTACACTGGTAGGATGTTGTTTAGCCACGATGTTTGTGTTTTTCCAGTTTTTTTTTTTATTGATTTCTAGTTTTATACTCTTGTGGTTGGAAAAGGTGTTTGATAGGATTTCAATCTTCTTGAATTTATTGAGACTTGTTTTATAGCATCTTGGAGAATGTTCCATGTGCACTTGAAAAAAAAATGTGAATTCTGCTGGTTTTGGATGAAATGTTCTGTATGCTTCTGTTAAGTCAATCTGGTTTCAACTGTCTTTCAAAGTCACTGTTTATTGATTTTATGTCTGGATGATATATCCATTGATGTAAGTGGGGTATTAAAGTCCTCTACCATTATTGTATTACTGTCAGTTTTTTTCCTTTACATCTGTTAATACTTGCTTTATGTATTTAGGTGCTCCTGTGTTAGGTGCATAGATATTTATAATTGTTATATCTTCTTGTTGGATTGACCCTTTTATCATTTTTGTAAGGCCTTGGTCTCTTTTTTTTTTATTTATTTATTTTTTTTTTTTTTACATTTATTCATTTTTGAGAGACAGAGACAGAGCACAACCCAGGGAAGGGCAGAGAGACAGGGAGACACAGAATCCGAAGCAAGCTCCAGGTTCTGAGCTGTCAGCACAGAGCCCGACGCGGGGCTCAAACTCACAAACCACGAGATCATGACATAAACCAAAGTCGGACGCTTAACCAACTGAGCCACCCAGGTGCCCCAGGCCTTGGTCTCTTGTTACAATTTTTGTTTTAAAGTCTATTTTGTCTGATACAAGTACTGCTACCCTGGCTTTTTATTCGCTTCCATTTTCATAGTATATCTTTTTCCATCCATTCATTTTCAGTCTGCTTATGTCTTTAGGTCTGAAGTGAGTGAGTCTCTTGCAGGCAGAATATATATGGGTCATTTTTTTTTTTCTTCACTCAGCAACCCCCCGCCCATGTTTTTTTATTGGAGAACTTACTTGTATACTTTTAAAGTAATAATTGGTAGGTATGTACTTATTTCCATTTGTTACTTGTTTCGTGGTTGTTTTTGTAGTTCTTCTCTGTTCCTTTCTTCCTCTCTTCCCTTGTGATTTGATGACTTTAGTGTAATACTTGGATTCCTTTCTCTTTATTTTCTGTGTATCTATTATAGGTTTTTGGTTTGTGCTTACCAGAAGGTTCACATATAACACCCTCAGTATATAGCAATCTATATTAAGCTCATGGTCACTTAAATTCGAACATATTCTAAAGACACCAGTTTTACTCCCTTCCTCCACATTTTATATATTTTGCATCTTTTTATTTTGTGAATTCCCAAACTAATTTTTTAGATACGATTTTTACTGCTTTTGTCTTTTATCTTCATCTAGTTTTATGATAGATCTACTACCTTTACTATATGTTTGCTTTTATCAATGAATTTTTTTTCCTTTCATGATTTTCTTAATTCTAGTTATGGCCTTTTCTTTTACACTTAAAGAAGACCCTTCACCATTTCTTCTAAGTCCAATTTTGTGGTGATGAACTCCTCTAACTTTTGTCTAGGAAACTCTTTATAACTAAACTCTGAGTGATAACCTTGCTAAGTAGACAATTCTTGGTTGTAGCTTTTTTCCTTTCAGAACTTTGAATGTATCATACCACTCCCCTGCAGCCAAAAAGTTCCTGCTGAAAAATAAGCATAACTCTATGGAGTTATGTATGTATGTAACTAGTTGATTTTTTCTTGCTGCTTTTAAAACTCTCTTTAGGTTTAATTCTAAACATTTTAGTTATCATATGTCTTATTTTATGTCTTGATGTAGACCTTCTCAGATTTACCTTGTTTTGAGTTTCTGTGCTTCCTGGACCTGGATATCTGTGTCCTTGCCCCAGGTTAGGGAAATTTTCAGCAATTATTACTTCAAGTAAGTTTTCTGCCCCTTTCTCTATCTCTTCTCCTTCAGGGACCCCTATATTGCAAATGTTAGTACAGTTGATGTTTTCCCAGAGGTCCCACAACCTATCGTCAACTTTTTAAATTCTTTTTAATTTTTGCTTTGCAGCTTGGGTGCTTCCCATTATCCTGTCTTCTAGATCACTTATCCATCCATGCGCATCTTCTAATCTGCTGCTGACTTCCCCTACTATATTTTTCATTTCAGTTATTGTGTTCTTCAATCCTGGTTCTTTTTTATATTTTCTATCTCTTTGTTGAAATTGTGAGTTCCTCCACTCTTCTCTCACGTCCAGCGAATATCTTTATAACTATCACTTTGAACTCTTTTTTGTTATTTTTTTAACATTTTATTTATTTTTGAGATAGTGTGAGTGGGGCAAGGACAGAGAAAGAGGGAGACACAGAATCCGATGCAGGCTCCAGAATCTGAGCTGTCTGCACAGAGCCTGACACGAGATCATGACCTGAGCCAAAGTCAGATGCTTAACCAACTGAGCCACCCAGGTGCCCCCTTTGGACTGTTTATCATATAAAGTATTTACCTTCTTTTTGTCTAGTATTATTTTCTTTTTTCTCTGGATGTTTTGTCTTGTACTTTCATTTGGAGTGTATTCCTTGTTTCCTCATTTGCTTGAATTTCTATGTTTATTTCTATGAATTAGGTGAAACAGCTACTTCTCTCAATCTTGAAGGAGTGGCCTTGGTAAGAACATCCTCTGTGTAGACGTGCCTGGCAGCTTTGGCTGGCTGGCTGAAACTGTAAGAAGTACAATTTGGGGGTCCCAGGACCCGCTACTCATAGGCCACCTTGGTGAGAAACCTCAAACTGTAGTGAACACAGGCCAGAAGGTGTCTTTGCATGCACCATGCTGAGGCTACCTTAGTGGGACACTTCAGCTCATGTGGGTGTGGGTGGGGATACCTCCTTAGGGAGACAGCTGGAGTTGGTGTGGGCTAGGATCCTGGGGTTTGCTGAAGCAGCAGGCCAGCTAGAGTGCCCAGACCCTGCTCCTGCCTACACTATCAAAGTAGAAGGAAACATAAACAATGGTGCTCACCAGCACCTCTATCCCCTGAAGAGTTCAAGTAGGTCCCTTATCATTTCAGACATGCCAGGGCCAGTGAATGCGTTTTCTTAACTTCTAGTCTATTTGCCCTTTAAACTACAGCTTTACTTTTATGCCCCGAGGTAGGGAAATCTGCACATGGGTCCCTCAGCATGCTATCCCTTCCCACTGAAGGGGTTGGGGTTCTCATCATTACCACATATCCATCTCAGTCACTATTCTCTACGTGGTCCCTGTATCCTTTGTTGTGCAAAGCTGTTCACTAAGTCAGCAATTCCTCTTCAAAAGAAATTGCTCTATATACAGGTGTAGATGTACTGTGTCCATCAAGGACATGAGTTCAGGGTGTTCCTATGCCACCATCTTAGACCCTGGCCCAATGTGATATTATATGAATGATCTGGTCACCTGGTTCCCTTCAGGATGCTTGTGACAGCTGGTTGGGCAACTCTGAAATCTGGAGAGTGGGCCATCAGGAAGAATAGGCTGGAAATTCTCAGGCACAAACCCTCTGTCTTTTAACTGATCTGTATCAGACTACTAATAATCCTCATGATTACTGATACAGTTAGATTAATATCTACCATATTTGATACTTTTTCTGTTTGGTACCCTTGTTCCTTTTTCCTATTTTTGTCTTCTACTTTTTCTGCCTTTTGTAGTTTCAAAGAGCATTTTATGTGATTCCATTGTTTCTTCTTTCTTAGCATGTAAGTTATACTTCTGGTTTTTACTTTTTATACTGGTTGCCCTGTATTTTGCAACATACATTTACAGCTAATCTTAACCCACTTTCAAATAACATTATACCACTTGATGGGTAGTGTGAGTACCTTATAACAACATAATCCTAATTCCTCCTTCCTGTTCCTTGTATCGTTTCTGTCTCTTATGTCACTTATATATAAATGTGTGTAAAAACATATACATACAAATATAAGTGTACACAATTACATTGTTGATATTATCATTTTGAAAATCTGTTACCTGTTAGATCAACTAAGAAGAAATTAATTTTTATTTTACCCTCACTTATTCCTTCAATATTCTTCCTCTATGTAGAGACAAGTAGCTGACCTATATTATTTTTCTTCTTTTTTTTTTTTTAAGACTCATTTATTCAGTGTCATGATCAGACTACTGCATTTAGCAATCAACAGCATAGGTGCAAAAAAAAAAAAATCTACATTAAAACCCTTTGTTGGAATGCTTTAAACACTTTCCACAGACAGAAACTAAAAACACCTGTTCTACAGTCAGTCACAAATACAGTCCTTGAGTTTTTTGTCCATGCATGGAGTATTGTCTAAAACATGTCTCCTCTGTAGCTTGACTGAGTTCACAAATCTGTTGTAACCTGTACTTCCCTGTCACGTCTCTGGCTCCCCTCTCCTGCTAAGTGTTGTTTCCTGGCAGTAATTAAAACCTTCTGCCCCTGCCACAGCTACGGCTGCTGCTGGAACCACCACAGTCACCTTGGTTTCACGGTTTGGCAAAGTACTGGCCTCTACCGCTACAGGGGCCAGAGCTTCTGCCTCCAAAATTTCTTCCTTTCATGGGTCCAAAATTTGAAGACTGTTATAACTGCCAAAACCATTATAGCTTCCACCACCTCCAAAGTTGCTTCCATCCTCATCAAATCTGCTACAGCCATCCCCACTGCCACCATATCCACCACCACCTCGACTGCCACCAAAGCCTCCTCACCCACTGAAGTTTTCTCCACGACCAATGTTGTCATTCCCACCAAAAGCACCTCCACGACCCCCATTGAAGTTTCCAGAACCACTTCACCCTCTTTGGCAGGAGGAAGCGCTAGCCATCTCCTAGTTAGATGGAGCCTTTGTTACTTCACCGCTGTGGCCATTCACAGCATGGTATTTTTGAACAACAACCTTCTCTACAGAGTCAGGATCATCAAATGTTCCAAAAGCAAAGCCTCTCTTTTTACCATTGCCTCAGTCAGTCATGACTGCAATCGCTTCAGTTTTCCCATACTGAACAATCTCTTAAGATGACGTTCTTCAGTGCCTTCTTTCATGCTACCAACGAAGATCTTTTCACAATTAAGTGGGCACACCAAGCCTTTGGGCATCTTCTCTCGAGACAGCCCTCTTTGGTTTTACACCCTTCCACCCACCTTGTGTGGCCCTGCATTCACGGCTGTGTCCACCTCCTCCACGGTGGCATTTGTGAAAAATCCAAAGCCCCTGGAGCACTTGGTGTTTGGATTGCTCATTACCACAGTCCATAAGCACCCCCATTGCTCACAATGGCTCCTCAGACTCTCGTCAGTTGTTTCAAAGCTCAAACCTCTGACGGACAGCTTCCACAGCTGTTCAGGCTCTTTAAGAGATTCTGACTTAGACATGATGGTGGTGGGAGGAGAGACTTTAACGATGCTTCCTCGGCAGCATCCATGGGCACAAAGCGATCTTTCTTCTTTCTAAAGAACTTCTTTTAACATTTCTTGCAAGGCAGGTCTACTGGCAACAAACTCTTGCAGTTGTTTGTTTGAGAAAGTATTTCTCCTTCATTTTTGAAGGATAATTTCACAGGCTACAGAATTCGAAGTTAGTGGGAATTTTTTTCCTTCAACACTAACTATTTCTCTCCCCTCACTTCTCCTTTGCATGATGTCTAACAATTCAGATGCAAATGCTTATCTTGGTTCCTGGATAGGTGAAGTGTTTGATGCTCTTGCTTCTTTCAAGATTTTTTCTTTCCCTCTGATTCTCTGTAGTTTGAAAGTGATATGGCTAGGGGTGTCTGGGTGGCTCAGTCAGTTAAGCATTCGCCTTCAGCTCTGGTCATGATCTCACAGTTCGTAAGTTTGAGTCCCGCATCACACTCTACAGAGCCTGCTTGGGATTCTCTCTCATTCTCTCTCTCTGCCCCTCCCCAACTTGTGCACTCTCTCTCTCTCTCTCTCTCAAAAATAAACAAACATTAAAAAAAAAAGAAAGTACTTAATGTAAAAAAAAAAAACAAAAAAACAGGCAGATTAGGAAAATGATACGCCTAGTCATAGTTTCTGGCATTTATCCTGCTTATTATTTTCTGAGCTTCCTAACGTTTGGTGTCTGATATTATTTTAAGGAAATTCTCAGCTGCTACCGTTTCAAATATTTTTTCTGCTCCTTTCTCTCTTCTCTGGTATTCCCATCACGTATATGTAACTCCTTCTGTAGATGTCCCACAATATTTGAATATTCTGGTTTGGTTTTTCTTTTTTTGTGTTTCAGTCTTTCTCCTCCTTTGCTCGTTAGTAGTGGAGATTACTGATGACAAGTCCCCAAGCTCAGATTTCTTCTTCAGCCATGTCCAGTCTACTAATACTCCTATTAAAGACACTGTGTATTTCTGCTACAGTGTTGTGGATTTGTTGGTCCACTTGTTTGCTTCCAGAGAGAGAGAGAACGCAAACAAGGGAGGGGCAGAGATAGGGTGACAGGGAGAAGCCCAAGCAGACTCAGCACCATCAGTGCAGAGCCCACTGTGGGGCTCAATCTCATGACCCGTGAGATCATGACTTGAGCTGAAACCAAGAGTCACACACTTAGCCGGCCGACTGAGCCACCCAGGTGCCCCTCTATTAGTGTTTTTCTCCTCTGGAATTTCTTTTTGGTACTTTCTTAGGATTTCCATCTTTCTACTTACACTGTACATCTACTCTTACATCCCGCCTACTTTAGCATATTAATCATATTAATCAGAGTTGTTTTAAATTCCCACAGCTACAAATCGGACTTTGGTAATGTGGCAATAAAGTGCGGGAAGAGGAGGGGCGCCTGGGTGGCGCAGTCGGTTAAGCGTCCGACTTCAGCCAGGTCACGATCTTGCGGTCCATGAGTTCGAGCCCCGCGTCGGGCTCTGGGCTGATGGCTCAGGGCCTGGAGCCTGTTTCCGATTCTGTGTCTCCCTCTCTCTCTGCCCCTCCCCCGTTCATGCTCTGTCTCTCTCTGTCCCAAAAAAATAAACGTTGAAAAAAAAATTAAAAAAAAAAAAAAAAAAGTGTGGGAAGAGGAGAAGTGTTCTGTACTCTTATGATTATGCATCAATATTTTAGCGAGGCTATGCCTCTGGACTGTGAACTTCACAAGGCTTTCTCAGGGGTGTTTTCTGCCCCCTTAGGTGCAAGAAGACAGCTAGAGCTTACTGGAGTTGGGTGTTTCCCTTCTCCCATGGCAGTCAGTCTCCAAAACTACCGCAGCAGGTTGGAAGATGGTTAACTAGGTTCTCCTGAGGGAAGGCCTTGTCAGGAAGGGCAGAGTGCTCTGGCATATTTCAAAATGATTCTTCCTCCCCCCCCTGCCACCCCACCCTGGCAAAAGCACAAAAGGGTTTTTCTCTAATACTTACCGTGAGAACCTGTTCAAGCTCCTGGAGGTAAAATTCACAAAATTGGAGTGGGGGAGGGGCCTCTCTATAACAGGATCCCCCTAGAGTTTTTTACTCAGCTTGGTCCACACAGAGCCTCCAGCAATTCGTCAATCCTAGCTCAAGTTTTCCTATTACAGCACTGCTTCCCACCCATGAGTCGGTGCTCTGGTGAGCCGTGACTCACCCCCTTGATTCACCTGTCTCTCTTCCATCTGGGGGACAGTAGTTTGCCCTGTGTCCTCCCCTTCCTTACAGATCCAAGAAGATGTAATGATTCTTCAGTCTTTTCAGACTTGTATTTGTTAGGATATAGTGATAACTTCTAAGCTCCTCACATGCAAAACCAGAAACCAGGAGTATAATGTGTTTGTTCGTCTTTCTCTAAGGTCAGTTTTCAAAAACCTTCCAGATTCCCATTCCATTTAGTGAGACTAAACTTATAAAAATTAATTCCATAATGTTTCAAAACATAGATGAATATAAAAGGAATAGGGGCGCCTGGGTGGCGCAGTCGGTTAAGCGTCCGACTTCATCCAGGTCACGATCTCGCGGCCCGTGAGTTCGAGCCCCGCGTCAGGCTCTGGGCTGATGGCTCAGAGCCTGGAGCCTGTTTCCGATTCTGTGTCTCCCTCTCTCTCTGCCCCTTCCCCATTCATGCTCTGTCTCTCTCTGTCCCAGAAATAAATAAACGTTGAAAAAAAAAATTTTTTTTTTAAAAATAAAAGGAAGAAAATGTAACTGATGAACAAGATAAGACTGTATTTAAGGACAGGAACTTTGTATATAACATAAGTGTCTGTGTGTTCAGCAAAAGAAATATCACTAGTCACTGTCCTTAAAAATTCTTGGTTTGGAAAAGAAATTATAATGAAAGATGTACTTAAACAGCTCAGTAATAAAAGACAAAGGTAGTTAACTGACCTACCTATTTATTAGCTGTCTAACGACATTATTTGTAGTAGCTGAATACAGAGAATTTCTTCCTACCTTAGAAATACTGTACCAATGGGACATTAAATACTACTACCCAGGACTTACAGGATGACAAAAACCTGACCAAATTTCTAATCAAGAAATCTTTCATTCACACATTAAAAAAAAATAGAAAATAAATTGGTTAAGTTGTGGAGGGCAAAGTTTAGGTGTTTTCTGTATGGTTATTTTATTGAATAAAATCTTCTGACACCAGGTTTTTCTCATGTGCTGAAATATTGAAAATTTGTCTTTTGTCTCCAAAATGTCTTTCAAACTGAACTTAACAGCTCAACTATTTAAATTCTATGTGTATAACACAATACTTAAGATGTGCAAATTGATCTGAGTAAATAATAAGCATAAAACATTTGACAGAGATCAACAAAATATGCATATTTCCTAAGTATTTCAATTTATCCTTACCACTTAAAACTCACATGACTCTATAAGCTTTATAGAAGCTTACATTAAGAGTAAATGCCTTATTACACTGCTACTTCCTTATCAAATCCTGACATAACTGAATTAAGTCATGTTCCTTGGGAGAGAAAAGGAGCCAGCCTACACTACTTAAAATAAGCACTAGAATGTTTCCCCAAAAAGAAACAAAACAAGAAATAAATAACGTGAATGAAAAGATTCAATTAAAAACCATGTACATGGGGCGCCAGGGTGGCTCAGTCGGTTGAGCATCCAACTTGGGCTCAGGTCATGATCTCGCGGTCTGTGAGTTCGAGCCCCGCGTCGGGCTCTGTGCTGACAGCTCAGAGCCTGGAGCCT